>NC_073266.2:37677441-40138691 GCF_029289425.2 Pan paniscus | reverse complement strand
TGACAGAATTCGTGTGAAAATGCTTAGAAGGCACTTCACTCGTGAAGATTACACATGAGAATGAGCAAGGAGCTACCTTTTTACATGGAATTTACATTATCCTAGTCATCTGTCTGAAATGGACTTGTAGGCTGGTGAGATATTTGTATGGCTTTGTGAATCATTACCTGCTAGATAAATAAACAGAAACTCAGACTTTGTGGCTGCCAATCTGACACTTTTCACCAAATCGCCTTAAAAGATTCTATTCAAGGAACTTAGTATTTTGTAGATCTTTTCATTCTTGTTCCAGAAGCCAAAACCCTTGAGTGGCTCTTCTGCTGCTGAATGAAATATAATATGAGAGAACTAGTCTTGCAATAATTCCTGTAACTGTGACTTGGGAAAGGGAAGGGAGTGGAGCTTTGCAGACAGCTCACCCCGCAGGGAATGGCAGCGGGGGTGGGGAGGTGGGAGCGGGGAGCCTGTGCAGAAACCGAGGTGGGCCTGAGGACACAGGGAGGCAATCTCCGGCCAGACAGAACTCCTTTCCTGGTGAGGGACGAGGAGCCTGTGGCCTGGTATTGATCATTTGGTTCCATTACCAACTGAGAGCTGTTAGAGAGAATGTCGTTTCACCTTTCTATGTAAGATATAAGATATTCTAGTTTTACTTTCTATTTGACTTCCTTTGGAATGAGAAGGAATGAGGGATATCTTTTACACTTTAGAGCTTCCAAAGGGCTTTCTGAGGCTACATCCCTTCTAATTCTTAGAGTAACTTATTGTTATTTATTTATTAATTTATTTTAGCTGACGGAACATGTGATTTAAAGAATTAGTGACTCAGAGGTGCTTGCAGGAATCTAGGAATTCCCAGGCTGAATCCCTCCCTCCAAAGACCCAGAACTCTCTCACAAACTTGGGAGCGCTTGCACTTCTCCCTATACCCATGGCTTTAATGGGTGCCAAAACACTGCATTGAATGCAACTGAAATATAGGATTAATATTTTCAAAAGGCACTTAAGATAAATGGCTTTATAAAAAAGAAAAAAAAAACAAGAAACACTGAAAATGGCACATCTTTCTAATGTCTCAATCTGCTATCAGTAGTTACCCCACTATTCTCCTAATCTCCCATTTCAAAAGAAAATCATCTTTGATGACCTTTCCTCCTTGTTTACTGGTCTTAACTGCCCTATATTAGTGGTCCTGCTGGTCCCACGTATAGTGAGAATATGCAGTGTTTGGTTTTCTGCTCCTTTGGAAAATCAGTTTTGATCAAGAGCCCTGACACATCTGAAAAGACAGTGGAAATAAAATTACTTCTGACATTGTGGTTTTCCCTCACTAGTTTAGAACCAACATGAGAGAAATGTTTGAATGCCCAACTTAGCAGCAATTCAAATGAATCCCACAAGAACAGGAAAGCAAGTGGAAGTTCAAATATAAGGTATGCCCTAAAGTTGCCATCAATAATCCCTGAAATGAAAACAATGAAATTGGAATATTGTTTGGGTAGCCCTCCCACCTGGTAACTAAACGAGGAATCAGCCTATTTTCATCATTTCCAGTTGAAGAACTAGCAAAGTGGAGAAAGTCCAACAGAAAGTGGGCAGTGATGTTTGCTCCTTTGTCAACGACAAAATCATGTAGCAATTTCCTGGCCTGCAAAAACATCCCAATAAATCTCTTCTGTATATCATTAGGAAGAAGTTTTGTGGAGCTGGGTGGACTTCAGAAGGCTGCTAACCTTGAGCAGCTCTGCTGTTATCCTGCCCTTATTGCTCAATGGAAAATTCAGCAGAATCACCAAGTAACAGGAGACTAGGTTCAGGGCCATAAATCTCCAAGAGATGCTCACTGACATCCACGGTGCTCTGCAGAATGAGTCTAACAAGGTCATTCTTGCTGAGCTTCCTTTCAGTTGGAGGCTACAGCTCACTGTCAGGCCCAGAGCCAGGCTCTCTATCATCGAGAAAACCCAAGGGTCAGGGGTGGGAGGCTGTGAAAGGTAACTTTTAGGCTGGGCCCCAGTGTCAAATGGAACCTGGGTGGAAGCCCTATACAGAATGTCAGCCCCTTGGAGGCCTCTGATCCTTTTTTTGCACCTGCTACTTTAGCCTTACCATGCAGTCTTCCAGGGACTTCCCACATTCATTGCATCAAATGTAAACTTCTGGCCACTGTCTTCAAAGTCTTCTCATTTTACTTCAAACATCAGAGCATACCTTTGACTCACTCTTGGGTCTAGCCACAGTGTTCTTTTGATATCTGCACGTGGCTTTCTCTATTCTAAACCTTTCTTACCCATCAATGCAATGACTGAATTCCTTTTCTTTGAATTTGCTGGAGGCGATGAAAATACCAAAGAACAAGGAGAGTAGCAGGGGCCAGAAGCATATTTGGGAGCCCTTTTGTAGCAATAGTGGGAGAGGGTGGTGAGAATCCAACCAATATGAGAAATCCAGGCCAGGCATAGTGGCACACGCCTGTAATCCCAGCACTTTGGGAAGCTGAGGTGGGTGGATCACCTGAGGTCAGGAGTTTGAGACCAGTTGAAACCCCATCTCTACTAATAATACAAAATTTAGCTGGGTGTGGTGGCACCCGCCTGTAATCCCAGCTACTCGGGAGGCTGAGGCAGGAGAATCGCTTGAACCCGGGAGGTGGAGGTTGCAGTGAGCTGAGATGGCGCCACTGCACTCCAGCCTGGGCAACAAGAGCGAGACTCCGTCTCCAAAAAAAGGAAAAAGAAAAAGAAATCCAGTCAGCAGGAAGATGGGGCTCACTCTACCTGGGAATGTAGGACGGTGTCTTGGAGCTGCCGCAGAGCTGCAGTGGGAGGATTAGGGACTCTGGAGCACTTGTGTTCTGCATTCGTCGTGTATAGACACTGACGTGTTATTTCATTTGCTCCTCACTGCAGTGTCATGAGGTAGACAAAGCAGGCATTATTGTTCCCATTTCGGAAGTGAGACAACTGAGACTTAGAGAGATTACATCACCTTGCCCAGTAAGTTTGAACCCAAGTGTTGTCATCATTAACTACATACTGTATATTTTATGTCAGATTCAATAGTTTCTGATGTAAAGGCCCAGATTTTAAGTGTTTTAGGCTTTGTGGGCTACATGGTCCTTATCACCACCAGTCTGCTCTGCTATTGTAGTATGCAGTCATTCATACAATACATTAAAATGGGGGCATGGCTGTGTTCCAATAAAGCTCTATTTACAAACAAAGGTGGTAGGTTGGATTTGGACCCTATCCTATGCTAGAAAGCTATAACCGATTTTATGTGAAGAGTAAAGATTCACAGGGTATTAAATACACTTGTGCATTTTAATTCTCAAAAAGTAAATATTGGCCCGGCGCGGTGGCTCACACCTGTAATCCCAGCACTTTGGGAGGCTGAGGTGGGCGGATCACGAGGTCAGGAGATCAACACCACCCTGGTTAACACGGTGAAACCCCGTCTCTACTAAAAAAATACAAAAAAATCAGCCGGGCATGGTGGTGGGCACCTGTAGTCCCAGCTACTTGGAAGGCTGAGGCAGGAGAATGGCGTGAACCCAGGAGGCGGAGCTTGCAGTGAGCCGAGATCGTGCCACTGCACTCCAGCCTGGGCGACAGAACGAGACTCCGTCTCAAAAAAAAAAAAAAAAAAAAAAAAAAGTAAATATTAAGTAACAGAGTGTAAAGGAACACAGCCTAACCTAATGTGATTCATGTAATAAGGAAAGAGCATAGGGAAGTTAGTTGAGTGGAGGTTACCTAGCAGTGAGGTGATGGGAGCTCAGGAGATACTCATGGAGGATGAGGGAGGTGGGTGATGCTGGGCAGTTATTTTCCAGGTGCCTCTGACATGTGACTGCCCTGGGCCCCCCACAGCTCTCTTTTTTCCACTCTCTACCTTACTGTTCAGGCCTCTGCTGAGCTGTAAACCTGCATTTTCTATTATGAACACCTCTCACAGAACCTCTCATCTCCTTTCTGATATGACAAATATTCCAGACCCTGCTTCCTGAAGGGAAGATGCAGGCTCTGCCCTAAGGTCAGGACAGGAAATCCTGGCAGGGAAGAGGAGCTGGGAGACTTGATGGGAATAGGTCTTTATTTCTTCCACCCACATCTGGTTCAGCCCAGTGACCTTATTATTTGGTGACACATTTCTGTCCACCCGGCTGGTTAGCTCTGCCAGTAAGGCTAGAAGGGAAAATAGGAGAAACTCTAAGAGCAGAGCTCACTCTTTGAACATGGTACGTTTCTTTCTTTCTTTTTTTCTTAATTCTTTTTTTGGAGACAGAGTCTCACTCTGTTGCCCAGGCTGGAGTGCAGTGGTGTGATCTTGGCTCACTGCAGCCTCCACTACCTGGGTTCAAGCGATTTTTGTGCTTCAACTTCCTGAGTAGCTGGAACTACAGGCACGTGCCACCACACCCAGCTAATTTTTGTATTTTTAGTAGAGACAGGGTTTCACCATGTTGGCCAGGCTGGTCTTTAACTCTTGGCCTCAAGTGATCCACCTGCCTCGGCCTCCCAAAGTGCTAGAATTACAGGCATGAGCCACCGTGCCTGGCCTGAACATAGTAAATTTCTATTTATACTCAGAAAAATAGACTTCTTAGTAGGCCCAAGGAATCTCAAACTCCTTCTCATGCTCCTCAATGTACATTTCCAAGTGCATCTCATCCCTATTGTTCTCTGCTATTTCTGTCACCTAGGATGTTTTCACATCACCCCTCTTCTGTCTCTTCACCTACCCAGTTCCTGCTCATCTTTAAGGTTCAGCTCCACAGCTTTAAGGAATTGCTGTCTCCATGGAGCTTTCTCTGCTCACTCCTGTACTGCCTGTACCATTCATTCATTTAGCATTGTATTTTATGCTGCTTATGATCTTCCAGGTTATTTAACTTTTCACGTGTGTCTTGTGCTGTAATGACAGTTCAGCTACTCTAAAGCGTTGGTTGGGTTTTAAGTTATCTGTATCTTCCAGCACAGTGCTAGACTCATACTAAGCACACCTATGGAGTGGGCTACATCCACAACTATGATCTTTCAGTGGGCTTTAACATGGAGATTCCTTTCTCTCCATTTCTTTTTTTTTTTTAACTTTTATTTTAGGTTCAAGGGTACATGTGCAGGTTTATTATATAGGTAAACTTGTGTAATGAGGGTTTTTTGTACAGATTATTTCATCATCTAGGTACTAAACTTAGTACTCAATAGTTATTTTTTCTGATCCTCTACTGTTTCCCACCCTCCACCCTCAAGTAGGCCCCAGTGTGTGTTGTTCCTCTCTGTGTCCATGTGTTCTCATCATTTAGCTCCCACTTATAGGTGAGAACATGTGGTGTTTGGTTTTCTGTTCCTGCACCAGTTTGCTAAGGATGATGGCCTCCAGCTCCACCCATGTTCCTGTAAAGGACATGATCTTGTTCTTTTTTATGGCTGCATAGTACTCCATGGTGTATATGTACCATATCTTCTTTATCAAGTCTGCCATCGATGGGCATTTAGGTTGATTCTGTGTCTTTGCTCTTGTGAATAGTGCTGCAATGAACATATGTGTGCATGTGTCTTTATGATAGAGTGATTTATATTCCTTTGGGTATATACTCAGCAAAGGGATGGCTGGGCCCAATGGTAGTTCTGTTTTTAGCTCTTTTGAGACAAGTTCTTTCAGGGGCAGGTTGGAATGTGTAAGTGACCACACATGTAAAATGTTGTGGTCTGTTGGTCTTCAGCCATTGTCCTCGGTCACGTCTAATCAGTACTCTGTAAAATCCATGAGAGCAGAGACTGTGTTTGATTTTGCTCACTATTATATTTCCACCATTTAGCAGGTGCCTGACACATGGTAGATGTAATAATTATTGTCTGATGAAAGAATGAGCGAATGAATATTATTTTTACCTGGTCCTGGTTGAATCCCTTACCCTGTGGGAAAGGGGCTGACTGTCAAGAAGTGAGGGGATGTCCTTAGTTGTCCCTTCTTGCCAGAGCATCTCAACCCCTCGGGATTGACCCCTCAACAGGTGATGAACAGAGATCCCAGAAGTAGTCACTTTCTGAGAAAACACCTCCTAATCTAACCCACCAAAGCTTGCTTCATAGTGTATTGAGATGTGCTTCCTGTCTTGGTCTGTCAAAAGACTTGAAATCCCTTCACAGTGTGAGTCACACATGAAGTGAGTGCTTAGTGGTGACTGTGTTTGCTGATTTGCTTATGAAGGCAAAATCTGATTTAAGAGCCAAAATTATATATGTATATATTCTTTGAACATCCCTAATCTGAAAATCTGAAATGCTCCAAAATTTGAAACTTTTTGAACACCAACAGGATGCCACATGTGGAAAATTCCACACCTGACCTCATGTGGTGGGTCACACTCAAAACACAGGCTCATGGCAGTTTCCTCAGCACCCCCAGCTGTTCTGGCGATGCTACTGTGCTTCCTTACCCTTAACGTAATATTTTTTCACTGTATGACTGGTATGTCATTTTTTTTTTACTGTGAAATACTTCTGTTTGTACACATGTCAACAATGATTCTTGGTAGCATATCAGTTCAGTCAGGAATGACAGTGATGCCAAACCACCACAGACCGTCCACATGCGTGGCTGAGACAGGGCACCTTTGCTTTCTGATGGTTCAGTGAACATGAACTTTGTTTCGTGCATAAAATTATTAATAATATTGTATAATCTTACCTTCAGGCTATGTTTATAAGGTGTATATAAGACATAAATTAATTTTGTGTTTTAGGCTTGGGTCCCAGCTCCAAAATATCTCATTATCTGTATTTGAATATCCCCAAATTTGAAAAATTCAAAATCTGAAACACTTCTGATCCCAAGCATTTCAGGTAAGAGATTTTTTTTTCTCTCTCTCTCCATATATGTATGTATTTATCGATAAACTTTCATAAAATATAAAAATTGTTAATACTTGTGATTCACACATGATTAAATACTAGGGAGAATATACAGAATATTCATTCTGTCACATAGGACATGTTGTAATATATATTTAGTTATCCACATGCTAAAATAGTTCATTTTCCTGAATAATGTTTTAATAAAAGTATTTTCCTCTTTTGGGCATTACGTAATAACACACTAAGGAGAAGGTTGGTTGTATTTATTTAACTGGCTTTGTGCATATTTACCACAAGGTGGCAGTATAGCAGCCCCTCCTTGCTTATTAGGGACAGAGATACACACCGCTTAATGTCGAGATAGCAGAGATTGTTTCTTCCCCCTCAAGTTTCCAAAGTCTAAAATCACGTCCATATGTCCTGATTCGTAGCTAAGTAGATTTTTAAATTAAACGCATACACGCATAAGTCCAAATTCTCTCACACTCACAAAAACTCTCATCTACAACCTGGCCTGTATGACAGGATGAATAGTCTGTGTATTCTTAGTTAATCACGAGTGAATTGTATTAATAATTAAGCAATCTCTTGTGTAATAGGCAAAATCAGTTTTAAAACTTATTAGTGAAACTTTTAAAGCAGTTTAGAAGGAATAACCTATTTCAGTGGTGATATTGTTATAGGAGAAAAGAGGCCTCCATAGTTCTCGGTTGGCACATGGAGAGAGAATCTACAGGAGGAAGGTGTGTGGGAGGCTGCGGGGAGAGGTGCATAGGAAGCTGTCAACCATTGCTTTTTGGCTACAAGCATTTACTGATCACTAATCATTCATGAGTTTATTGTGTAAAAGCTGGTCTTTGACTTTTAAGAGCTTATGACCCAAAGCTATAGACAGCAGAGAAGGAAACCCAGTAAATAGGTGAGAAGACAATCACCATTACCATGATCTAAGAAGGAGGTAAATAAAGAAGGAAGAAACACTGCGTTTATATGTCTTTCCAGGGGATGAGAAAGAGGGTAGAAACAGGCAGAATGGAATGGGTAAAAGATCAAGAAAATAATAATGAGATCCAGGTTCTTGCCTCAGTTCTGCCCCTCACCATTCTAGGTCACTGCAGCTTCCTCATGTGCTGAAGGAAACGTGGATTTAGGTTTTGGCTTTGGAAGCATTAACAGAAGTATGTTCTGCCAACAGTTTTTATTAATGGGTACTCTTCAGAAAAGATTTGTGTTGAAATAAGTGGGGAAAGCAAATGATCATATTGCATCTCATCCTCTCCCCCTCACCGTCAGAGAGTCACAATGTGTGTTAACATAGAAAGGCTCTGAGTAGCCTGGCATGAAGAAACTAATGTAACTTTGTTTAACCTAATACTTCGAACTTAATTTGACCATGGAACACAATTCCTCACGTCATCTTACTCCAAGAAATACCAATTAATATTGCATAGAATATTAATGACCTTTGGTAGATAATTTGGAAACCACAAATTGAGAGGTCTTCAAAGCCTGTTTCAGCTCTAGGAATCTGGATCAGAAGCTCCAGGAGGGTAGGGAACTAGATCCAACTGCTTTACTTTATCCCCAGTGCTTGACATAAAGTAAATGATCAATAATATTTGCAAAATCAATGAATGAACTGTGATCGTTTAGGTCTATTTCTCACTCCTTCCAGGAGGCATGGGCTCTGTCTACCCCCTTCTGAAGTTATGTGCATATCAAATTTAAGCAACTCCAGCTAGAGAAAGGAGACAAGGACCTTTTGTAGTGTAAAAACACAAGGGAATTATGCTGAGTCTTTCTTGGCAATGTACGAGTGTGTCGTCTTGAAGATATTTGACCCTAATAGGATTGCTTTTCCATTTCCTCCTGTTTTCATAAGTCAAAGTCTTATTCAGATTCATCTAGGAAAAAAGAAAAAAACAAAATTAGTTGGAAGGAAATGACTGACATCCCCATTCTGAAGATCAAAGAGAAGGAAAGAATCTCAGGGGGAGGGAGAATTAGAGGTTTCTAAGGACCAAGAGGCTCATGGTAGTGGACGATGGAGAGAGAGAGAGACTCTATAGAAGTGGGAGGCTCCTTGAAGGATAGGGAGACGGTGACTGAGTAATTGGCCCCCACAATTAAGAAAGAAGTTTAAGAAGCTGCTAGAATAAGCTGAATAAGGTAGAGAAACCACTCCAGGTGCTCTGTTTGGGTTATAAGTGTATCTTGAGCAGAAGTAAGGAACTCAGGTGTATTCTATCAGATCCTGTATACATGGGTATTCAGTTAAAAGCAAAACTTTTCTCAGGGTCCAGATAGCACCATTCTGCAATTAAAGACATAATATGGAAGGGGCAAACCCAAGTCTACTGAAAGGATTAATAGCATAGAGTGCAATTTCAGGCTACACCCACCCAAAGATATCAGCTGCCTACTGTAAACTCCTTTGGTTAAGGCAAACTCTGGGAGGTGCCTGCTGAAATGCAATATGTGACTCAAAGAGAAACAGCACATTTACCCAAGAGTAATCATATTCACAGCACAGAGAACAGGGTCCTAGGACACAAAACACTGGAGAGGTAAATTTTCCTGGGGAAAGAGAAGCTGAGGAGCATGGGACAATGCCGCAGGACAGCACTGCACAGGCCCTGGGAGCTGGGAGCCAGGCCCGCGGGTGCCAAGGGCTTGCAGGGAACCCCAAATATAAGACGTGGGAGACATCGAAGGTATATTTTATCTGCTTCACCGTTTTGTTCACAGCAGATGTAAAAAGAGACAATGTCAAGTTGAAAACAAAAGATCTTGGAAGACAGCCCAGACCTCCCCATTTCTGCTTTATATCAACTGTCCTGTTCTTATTATTTGTATCTAAAAATAAAGTATTGATGTGTGTAATTATTAAATATTTGTACACATATCTGTACAATATATGTATAAATATAGTTGCAATTATTTTTAAAGTAAATTAAATCAAATTCAACATTTGAGGTTATTCTTGTAGTTCTTCATTCTTGCTCACTTGCATGCCAATATGATTTCTTAACAAGGAGAAAAAGGAACAGGGTTGCAATTGGCACTCTGAAATTGCATATAATATCGAGCCTGTAATATTCCCATCAAAAACAACTGACTCTGGAGTTAATAACTGTAGTGATTATAAATCACTCCATTGCTTTACTCCTCCCCCTCCCACATTATCTCGAGTTTCACTACGATGTAGGTATCCTATGAAGGTGAGTCAGGTGTGCGAATGTCACCTGGCATGTGTGTAATGTGCGAAGAAGATTGCTAACTGTGAACTGGGCTCATGTCTCCAACATTCAGATGGAGCAACACTGCTGGCTTAAAATGAGACAAATCCTCCGGACATGTGGAGGCCATTTTAAAAGCCATACCAGCTTGTAAGAATACTCTTTAACAAAAATTCCCGTCTGTTCAGATACAAGTCAGTTTTACATCCTTGCTATTGCATGATTTGTGCTAATTTTCCTAAGTCATTCTAACTTAGGGAAACAAATATTTCAAAGAAATAAACTCACTCCTAAATACCCATACAATACTTTGTATGTGATGATTTCCATTATAGGATGATTTCAAATAATAAGGAAATAAGGAAATAAATAATAATAAGGATATAAATAATAATGAAATAAATAATAAGGAAATAATAATAAGGAAATAATAATAAGGGTATAAATAATAAGGAAATAAGGAAAAATAATAATGAAGAATAAATAATAAGGAATAATATTATAACGGAAGGTTTCAAATAATAAACAGAGTATTAACAAGTGTATATACTTAATGTCAAGGTAAAGTGTTCATTTTTTACCCAACAGGAAATGACTCTGCTCAAAATATTTATTTCATCTGCTTATTACAGTTTGCTTTTAGGCAAAAAACTATTAGTTTGAGTGAAAGGACATGATTTATACTACTGTCCTTGGTTACCCTGAAGATTTAAATGTTATGTCAACTTTTCAACATTCAAAGCAGAAAAAAATTCAAGGATCAAATTAATTTTTATTAAGGAGGATTAATGGTTGTTTTCAGCTCCAATGTCACCATCCACTTTAGCCAAACAATTAAAAATAGAGTCTGGGAAGGGCAGGGGAAGGGAGAGATCAGGATACACAATTATGGATAGAGGAGAAGAGTAAGTTCTAGTGTTCTGTACCACTGTAGAATGACTATCGTTAACTACAGCACTATAGTTACCACTATACCACTATAGGGTGACTATAGTCAGATGTCTAGAAGGAGAATATTGCCGCTTCCAACATGAAGAAATGATAAATCTTTGGGATGATGGATATGCTAATTACCCTGATCTGATCACTGTACATTACATGTATGAAAACATCCCTATGTATCCCATGAGTATGTGCAATAATTATTTGGCAGTTAATAAAATAAGTTAAAAAAAACCCCAAAAGTAAGAAGTACCCATATGTTAGCTTGTTGAAATATTACAACTGTGTTTTTGGCATTTCAAGTGACAGCTATGTACAAGTTTGTACAAAGAAATGTTGCCCAGCTTCATGTTCTGGTAGAAGCCCTCAAATCTGTGATTTGGATGGACAGATGAGAATCTTATACAAGCCATGCAATAGGGCAAAGGAGGGGAGACATGAGACCCACTATATATGTGTGGTAGGCAGAATAACATTCTGATGTGCATGTCCTAATCCCCAGACCTGCGAATATGTTACCCTCCGTGGAAAAGGGGACTTTGCAAACGTGATTAAGTTAAGGATCTTGAGATCAGGGAGACTATCCTGGTGGGCTCAGTGTAATCACCAAAATCCTTATCAGTGGGAGGCAACAAAGTCAAAATCTGAAGAGGGAAGTGTGATAACAGAAACAGTGGTTGCCGTGTTGTACTTTAAAGATGGAGGGAGGGGCCACGTGGAAGGAACGCGGGAGGAGGTACCTGGAAACTCATAAAGCCGGAAACAGATTATCCCCTGGAGCCTCCAGAAGGAATGCAGCCCTGCCCACACCTTGCTTTTAGCTCAGCAAGACCCATTTTAGACTTCGACCTCCAGAACGCTAAGATGATAAACGTGTTGTTTTCAGCTATTAACTTGGGGGTGATTTGTTACAGCAGCAATAGGAAACGAATACCTATGTGACCCAAATTTCCTTTCTTCTTCTTCGAAGACTCCTAAGAGTTAATATGAAGTAGAAAGAGAAGTTGGAGTTAAGCAGCTCGTTCCAGTTCTGATTTTGCCATTTCCTGTCTGAGTGACCTGAGTAAGTTATTTAAACTTCTTTGGCCCTAACTGTCTTCATCAGGAAAAGAGGCTGTGGTAAGAGTTAAAGATGGTAAAATGACAAAATGCCCAACATAAGGCCTGGATGATTATCTTCAAGATAGACCTTCAAGAAAGGTTACTCCCATTCTCCACCAGCCTGCTGAAGGTTTATTGCATAAAAATGGTCTACTTGGCAGTTTCTACCTTGTGTTAGAAGCCCCTGGAACCTTCTGGGCAGATGCCCATCCTGGTCTCTCAGAAGGCTGAGAGTCAAGGGTAGCTGAGACATGGTGTCCAAACCTGCAAGCTAAGAAGAGCTGAGTGATGCTCCCCGAGGTAGGATTTGTAGTCTTACCGTCATCTTGTATGTTCATAGCATACCTTGTGAACTTCTGGCCTTTCCTGTCTCACTTTGTCTGTGACCCAGGGATGGTACTATCTCACACCTGGTGGCACTGTGAAGAAGGTGAGAAGCCCAGGTGTTCACAGATGGGGCACGATTACACCTGGTAGCAGCTGCCTGGGTTTTGCAGATTAAATCCTGAACTTGTGGGCTCCATGGCTCAGGTAGTGCAAGCCATTGCCTGTTTGTTGGTCCAGGTCCTGAGCAAGCCCTTATTTGTTAGCAAATAAGAGGACCACATTTCCAGGCATGGGCTCAGGTGGCCTGGAGAGGATGAATCGCTTTATGAAGCTGTTTTCACTAGAGAATATGGAGCAATCCCAGATAGGCAGGATTTGGTTTTCAAAACACATTTGAAAAGATAACCCTTAAGAAATGAAGGTAGTTTCTTTGCTTATACTTGAAATCTCATAACCCAGGGTGAGGCACAAGAAGGACAAATCTTTGCTGGTAAGTTTATTCAGGTGGAACTGTTAAAGTTTGTCCCTTGCCGTTATGTGGATTTTGAAGAAAATTGGTCTTTGCCACATTGTTTCCTCCAGTTTTTATTTTTGCTTTGTTTTGTATAAATGTATGAGGTAGAAATGCAGTTTTGTTTCATGCATAGATTGTGTAGTGGTGAAGGCTTTTAGGGTGTTCATCACCCAAATAATGTACATCGTACCCATTAAGTAATTTCTCATCATCCACGCCACCCACTCTCTAATCTTAAAAAATTTGTCTTAGTCATTTTTAGAAGATTGGAAGAACAGAATTCAGTGCCGTAATCAATATGGATTATTACATCTGAGTGTCCTGAATCCACATCTTAAATCAAGTACACTCTACCCTCAACAATGTTAATTTGACCTGTATTTAATAATCTATATAATTGCTGTTGCTCTGTATGGTAATTAGGCATAAATGGTAAGCAGTTTCTATAAATTCCTGTAATTGTTATTACTTGTGTTACTACCAAGCCTTATTTTTATGACTTTTTTGCTTCGAATTTCTTAGCTCAGGATGATGTATAAAGTGTCATTATCACAGTTTAGATTAATTTAAGTTTCATCAAATACAGTGTAAATTCTAGTCCTCCAAGAAGCAGATGCCAGGATGTGCATCGATGTGCACAAGAAACACCTGTGAAGGATAAAGGGGAGGGGGCAGCGAGAGTCGTCAGACCCAGATGCAGCCTCACACCTGCAGAGGAGACGGGACCAAAGGAAGATTGGATAGGAAGGGTCCCAGACTCTAGAGCAGTTTCAAGAAAGCTTTGGCCAGGCCTCTGGGATGTCCTCGAGCCCAGGCACCTATTAGAGGAGCCCTGATTCTCACAGTAGTGGGCCTGCACTCACTCCCTGCTGTGCTTGGGGTTGATTGGGAGCAAATTGCTGGCAGCATGGCTTAGGTTTTGACATAGCCACAGCGGTGGACCCAGCAGGGCAGTGGCTGAGGTCGTCAGTCAACTCTGCCCCCCACAGCAGAAGAGCTGCATGGTGCATTTTCATGGCCACCCCACTCTTTCCCCACCCATACACACTGGCACATATGAAAAAGCAAGGATTTTTTGCTGTGCAGAAGCTCTTTAATTAAGTCTCACCTATTTATCTTTGTTTTTGTTGCATTTGCTTTTGGGTCCTGGTCATGAAGTCTTTGCCTAAGCCAGTGTCTAGAAGGGTTTTTCCGATGTTATCTTCTAGAATTTTTATAGTTTCAGGTCCTAGATTTTAAGTGCTTGATCCATCTTGAGTTGATTTTTGTATAAGGTGAGAGATGAGGATGAGACTACAAATTGGGTGCAGTGTACACTGCTTGGGTGAGGGGTGCACCAAAATCTCAGAAATCACCACTAAGGAACTTACTCATGGAACCAAACACCACCTGTTTTCCAAAAACCTATGGAAATAAAAAAATTAACATAAAAATAATACACTTAAAAAAAAAACAAAGCAAAGATCTGTGCAGCCAGCACCTGGGGCCATGTTTCCAGACTCCCTGTCCATTTTCCAAGACCTAAGGTGCCCTGGGTCACCCTCAGGGGTTTCCTGCCAGAGTTCTTCCTGGGCTGTGTATTCTGCCTTTTTCCGTTGCCAGAGAAAAAGATGGGGCCCAGATTGCTGGTTCTGGAAGGATTTCTAGCACAAGGATCCAGTCTGCCTATGGATGAAAGGGGAGAGAGGCTGAGAGAGCACACTGGACTCTTGGGCCCTGGGAGCTGGGGATTGCAGAAGAGATTTGGTAGGCCCAGAGTCTGTGAAGGGGATAAAAGCTGTGGTTGGAAGAGGCAGATGGACCACTTACCAGGACCAGACCACCAGCAGTCACAGAGGGTGGGCTTGTCATGCCTGGGGAATACAGGAAACTGGGAGAGAGACACCAGGTCCATCTCTTCTGATCTCTGCCCAGGCAACCTTATGTGACCAACGCATGCTCCTCTCAGGCAGCCCAAGTGTCCACTGTCATATCACCAAACCACTCCCCAGCTGCCAGCTGATGTCTAAACTCCTTTAACTGGTATAAAGCCTTTCATTCTACCATTTGAAAGTTTTAGAATAGTTCTCTAGTTTACTACACGAGGGTCTCTTGTCCAGTAGGTAGGTGTGTCTGTCACCTCTATAGACTGGGAGCTCTTTTAGTGCAGAGACTATGTCTTTTTCCTCTTTCAGTTTCCTCACCTAAAAGATCCCTGGTACAAAGTCAATTCTCCATAAGTTTTTGTTGACTAGAATGGAAGCGAATAAATGCAGATGCTTCTGTGAGAGGTAGCATAGCAACCAAGATGAAATCCTGTAAAAGCAGACCAATAGGAGAGTGCAAAACTGTGGACATTCACGTGTCCTGAATTCACATCTCAACTGCAGCATATTCCGTCTATGGAAACATAGATGAATCTCTTAGTCTTTCTGCATTTAAATTTCCTTCATATAAAATGAGGCCAAGTACCCGCTCAGATAACTTCAGCATTCCTGCAAATATCAAATGTTAAAGAAAGGACTTTGAAAATGTAAGAGTGATGAATAAAGGTATATTATTTTTTATTGTTCTGTGAGGGCTTAGGGGTTAAAGGGAGCCAGTGCTTGGAGCCGATACAGGGAGAGGTTTTAAGGGATCCCCAACGTTACCTGGGCATGGAGGCATTTCAGGCCATACAGCAATGAAATTGCCAGTTGCAGGGAATTCTAGATTGTTTTTTAAAACTGTGACTGTACTATACAAAACATGAAGTAATCCATGGCTCACATCTCAATAAGCAATTCCGCTGGAGGCTGTTAGGCTTTCTATAAACAGAAATAAATTATATTCACTCAAGACATTGCCTTAATAGTAAAATCGTATAAACAACATAGCCACCCCTTTATTGTGGGTGAGTAGTGATTGACTGATGTAACCTACTCTTGTTTAGCCCTTTATGGTTTTCCAAATATTGTAATGTACATTACCATTTTGATTTCTCAAAATGCTTGTGGAAAAGGAAAAGAATAAACAGTTTTCATGCCATCTCACCACTTATTAATTTAGAGCTCTTAAAGGAATTCTGCAACAAAAAATTGGATCGTGATTAAAAGTTTGAAGTCAGATAGACCTGGTTTAATCCCAGGCTTTGCATGTGCTAGCTGCGTGGCCATAGGTAAATAAGTAACCTATCTTAGCCAAGTTTCTTATTCTTCAAAATAAAAGGTTTAACTATTACTTAAGTGTTTTCTAGATAAATGCAATAGCCCCATATTGAGATTTCAAAGAGGGAAAAGGACTTTGAATTTGGGATGAGCCCCGAGAACTTCCCTATGTAGCGCTGACACTCAGATGAGCTGAAGTGAGGCATGTGGAATTCTCAGTGCAGAGATTGTCACGTACTAAGCATTCAATATTGGGCTTAGGAATCAGTGATTTACAAAGTGTTTTTGCATATTTCATTCAATCCTCCCAAAGACTCCATAAAGCTTCCCTTTACAAATGAAGAAACTAAAGCCCAGGGAATTCATGACTCACCAGTTACAAGGCCAGTCAAATGTCGGAGGCCCTCTCTGCGATGAGCACTGCCTGTCTGAGTCAGGGAAACTTGCCACCGCCAGTGGTTATTAAGAAAAGTGGGAGGGACACAGCAATGTGGATTACCACTAAAGAGCGAGAAGATGCAGTCTGCTGCCGTAGCATGAGTAGAGTCAAATGGCAAAGACCTTAGGTTCTGTTTTCTCTTTTCTTCAGCTTCAGTGAAAAGATCTATGAACTGAGAGTATTTCTAAGATCTCTGTAAATTTCCCAAAACCCTGACAGTTGGTAATTTGAGGCAGGCATGAGTATCAGGATTAGAAATTAGAGAAAACAAATCCTGTTGCTTAGATGATATTTTGAGTACCATTTAAGTGTATTTATTTCCCATTATAGAAGTTATATTATTATATTACCAAAATTTTGAAAAATGATATAGGACCTATAATATTGGTGACAATACAGGTGATTCCATTTTCCTGGCACAATTTCTATTATCCTCTCAAAACATTTGAGATTCCTTCACCCTACCCTCCTTGTCTTTTAGTGGGTGCGATCCTACCATTGTTTTAAACCCAGCATTATACTCTGGAAGGTGTTTTTGTATAGCAGTGACAGAGGATTCTCTTTGTTGGTTTGGAGGAGCTTGAAGTTTATGTTAACATATGTGCAAATGTGCAAATATACAGGGCAAGGTAATTCAGGTGTGGGAGGCTTCATGGTACCACCAGAAAATGGGCATCAGGGGCGGCTGGGAGGTGAGGAGTCGTGAAAAGGAGGTGCCTCTGGAGTTCGGTTCAGGATCACTTTCAAAGGCAGGCACAAACCCCATCCACATGGGCGATAACGTGGTGACATGAGAAGCCATGAGCCCTGAATACAAGATAAGATCGGTATGAGAGGTTAAGAGAAAGAATATGGAAGAAAAGAAATTATAGAATTTACTCTGCTTCTTGAAAGCAAAGAAAATACAAAATAATATTTTAAGTCAATGAAAGCCATGGAAGATAGGGAAGACATGGTTAGGGAGGAATGAATGCAGGCATGGTCATTTATTCACTCACTCATTCATTCACCTACCCAGAAAGAATTTTTGAATACCTGCTATATATTTAGCATGTCCCCAGAGTCTTCTTTTTTGGGAGTAAATGATGGCGCAGTCTCCAATGGTAGGGGAGGTATCTAGGTGAGGAGGCGATACAAACCCACTCAGTGATTGGGGGAAGCTTAAACAGCAACCTGTGCACAAATTCAAGAAAGCCTGGAGTCATCTTTGCTGGGAGCCATGAAGAGAAATGATGGATGACAGGCAGGAAGGCGTGAATTTCAAATGTGCTGACAGTTGGCCGAAGGTGTGTGTGTGTGGAGTTCATGTCAACTGCATGCTCAGCAAAACATCTTATTGTCAATGGCCCTGGGAAAATGGTCTCTTGTTAGCATCTTTCAATGACAACTACATGAGGGAGTCACTTGAATTTTTCCCTTGTCTAGATGTAGTGACTTGTGACCTAAGGAGTGCTAGTGAGTAGACAGTTATGGCAAACCTAGTTTCACCAAAGGAAGAATCCTCATTCTTTGCCCTAAAAGCTTGCTAGTTATGATGGAATGAATGAATGTAACACTAGCAGAACGCCAGAAGTCTTTAAGATGCCTGGACTGCGGGACCAGAAGCTCAGAATTCTGGGGGTCATAAACGTTTGACTTCTTCAGCGGAGATGGTTACATATGTTTTATTCATAAGACCCGTTGTCCACATTAGGTTATGGTGTTGAGAAGGGTCAACAAGCCTAGAAATATGTATTGTTCAATTCAGTAAATACCTATTGAATTGAATCGAGGCAGAATAGAAGTGTTTCCAGGTGCCTTGTCTTCTCCAGATGACTTTTTTTGTGTGCCTAGTAACAGAATACTTGAGTTGACATCATGCCAAGTTTCAACCGTTGGTCATATATTTTCTAGATAAATGACTCTAGCTCCCCCTTTGGATTTCAGAGAGGAAAGACTCTCAAATTTGGGATGGGGCCCCAAGGACCTTCTTAAGTAGCGTTGACAAATCTCCAGATGGGTTAAGGATATTCCTGATGTTAGGCACTGAGAAGTCTAGCCCCACGGTGTGCGCACACACTACCAAATCTTAGAAGACCATTTGTTAACAATATATTTTCATTATATTTTTAAGATGTCTTCTTGGGTGGCCAGAATTTTAGCCATCAGCTGTAGGCTGGGATTGGGTGATAAAAACTCCATGCCTTCAATATTAAAACAGAGATTGAAGTCAAAAGAGGATCCATTCATCCTAGTCCCATTCCCTCCCCCTACTCCCTACTCACATGTTTTTATTGCACTCATGATCACTAGTACTATTTACATTTTAAAGGCCAGTGGGATTTGAAGGCCTGTGCCTATCCATATTCTATATATTGGTACTGGGAGCTTATGTTAGATTTGAATTTTCTTACAAATAAGGCCAGCTGTCTCTGGGTCTGTAATGCTCATTTAGGATCTTGGGGAAAAAAGGAACCAGGCTGATATGAAGATTACTCAGCTCCCTTCCCCACCCACAGACATCTCTACCCATTCACTGAATGATTTGCAAGTGAGCTATGAAGAGAACTTCCCCGCCAGAGGTCTTAAACTATACATAAGGATATTTTGCAAGAGCAGCAGAACAGAAACAAGTTCAAAAGGACAGAGGAAAAGTGCTCCAAATCTGTGGCAAACAGGATTTCACTGAAATTTACAGGATTCTTTGGATATGCCTTTGATTCATGCACTTATTTCCCAACACTTTGAAACTATTTCAAGTGGTATTAAAATAAATAAAAACTTTTCTCTGTAATGAAAAATTTAAAATGTCTACTTTTATAGACAAATTGAAAAATGACTATTGCTTAAGTTTGTTTTCTTAAGCTGAGTGTTTTTTTAATTGGGGGGATGGTTGTAAGAAACTACATTCTCTCTCTTTCTCTCAACAATAAATGAAAAACACACTTTGTGATTTAGCCAAAGGAAGTTAAAGATGAATCTTTAGGGAGAGGAAGTCATGCAACTGTTATCATGTTAATCTTCCACTGTAAGAGTGGGGCTAAGAGCCAGATTTGCTGTTTATAGCAAATGAACAGAACTTGAATGGTTAAAGAAATCCTCCAGTTCTCAGATCTGGTGCCTGTAAGCCAGCTTGACATGTTTTCTAGTGTCCTTCTCCTTCACACATACTAAATACTTGAAGTGACTAGAGATGAAAGTTGGGTTATTAGATATGAAATGCCTCCTCATTTATTCCTCTTCAGTAAATGTCTCTGTGTAATCATGACCATAAGCCACCACGAAATTGCATTTCTGTGTTAGTTTTACTGGACAATTCTCTCTTCTTAGTCTCTGCCTCAATTTTCTTATCTATTAATGGGAACAATGAAAGGCAAATGGAAGGGGGCATGTGATGACTTTAGTTTGGCATGGAAGCAGGGATGTGGATTAAGTGGTAGGAAAGACCTTTCCCATTTTCTATTTAATTCTAAGCTTCGTTATTTGTTTGAGTGTCTTTGAAATTCCTCTTTCATTGAGTTGAGTTCAATACCTTAGCTTAGTGATGATAATGTAAGAATACTTTTTTAATGGTTGAATTATCCAAAGATGAAAGGCATGATTAATAAAGAAGAGAGTAATTTGGGGGAACACTAAGAGAGAGGATGGCATATTGGAAGAAAGTAGTCTGGGAGGCTAGCATTCTAGTTTCTACTAGTAACTTGCAGTGAGTTTTCAGTAGATCTCTCAATGGCTCCAAATTGGTTTTCTCAAAGTGACATGATAAAGTTATAGCAAATGACCTCTAAGAGCCTTGAAAGATTCAATTGAATTGGCATTATTCTGCCTTCCAGCTCTTGGTTCACCATAGCTTTGTTTTTTGATTCATTCAGCAGATGTCCACTAAATGTGTACCATGTGTCAGGCCTGTTCTAGTAGGTAGAGATTCTGCAGTGAACAAAACTGACAAAGGTCATCTCCTATGGAGCTTACAGTCTAGTGTGCATAGATAATCAGTATAGAAACAAATATATATGTCAGTGGCAAGAGATGTTATGGAGAAAACAAAGCACTGTATTTGAATAGGGGCTGGCAGTGATGGGGAAGGCAGAACTCTCCTATTTAGGGTGGTCAGGGAAGGTCTCTTTCATAAGGTACCATTTGGACAGGGTCTTTAAGGAAGTGAGGAGTCAGGGCCTGCAGATATCTGGGAGAAGAAAAATCTAGGTGAAAGGAATAGCAGGTACAAAAGTCCTAAGATGGGAATATGCTATATTTGTTCAAGGATTAGCAAAGATGACGGTGGCAGGATCTGAGTGAGTAATAAGAGTGACAGAAGATGAGCTTAGAGAAATGTGGTGGGCCAGGGCCGATCGGGGCAGTCATAGAAAGACTTCCAGCTGTTTCTGTGAGTGAGAAGGGAAGCCACTGGAGGGCTTGGAGCAGAGGGGTGACATGACTTGATGTGCTTTTAAAAGCATCACTCAGCAGCTGTGTTGAGGACAGACTAGTGAAGGAAAGGCAAAAACAGTGAGACCAGTTGGGAGGCTCTACCAGCAATGACAACTGGGGTCAGGGTGGGAGTGATACAGTTGATGGAGGTGATGAGAAGTGACTGAACCTTGGATCTATTTTGAAAATAGAGTCAACAGGATTTACTGATAGATTGAAATGCAGTGAGAGAGAGAGAAAGAAATGTCAGGGATGATGCCAGTGTTTTGTGTTGGGCAACTGGAAGATTGGGCTAGCTATTTTTTTGAGAGGCAGGAGACTGCAGAAGGAGCAGGTTTTGGATGGAAGGAAAATCAAGAGTTCATTTTCAGGCATGTTAAGTTTGAGATGTCTGGTAGGCATCCAGGTGGAGATGTCAAGATGTTAGTTAGTCAAATCTGGAGTTCAGGAGAACACTTCCGGCTGGATGTATACATATGTATACAATGACAATTTCAGAATTGTCATTGTATTGATTTAATTTAAAGCCACGACTAGATGAGATTACCTAGATCCTAGGCCAGTCGTTCTTAACCTTGGCTATGTATTGGAATCATCATGAGAGCTTAAAAAATGCATGGATGACTGGCCCTCATCCTAGACCAATTAGATTGTAACTCTGGGGGAGGGAGGGTCAGTTCCAGGCACTGGAAATTTTAAAAGCTCTCCAAGTCAGTCTAAGATAAACCAGGGTTGAAAATCACTGACCTACAGAGTGAGTGTGAATGGAGAAAGGAAGAGTCCTGCTTCCTGCTTCCTGCTCCCTGCAGTGTTTAGAGATCAGGAAGTTGGGAGGAACCAGCAAAGGAGACTGAGTAGGAGCCAGCAGTGAGGTAGCAGGAGAGTGCTGCATCGCAGCAGTGAGGTAGCAGGACAGTGTTGTGTCCCAGAAGTCCAATGAAGAAACTGTTTTGAGAAGGTGTGAGTGATTGTTAGTGTAAAATATTGCTCAGAGATTAATCTATGGCATGGGAAGAGATCACTAGGTTAGGTAATGTGGAGGTCACTGGTGACCTTGACAGGAGCAGTTTTGATGGCATGGGAGTGAAGCCTGCTCCTATTATTTTAGAGAGAATGGGAGGAGTGGAATTGGAAACAGGGAATAGGGGTACAGACAAATGAGGTAGGAGTGGGTTTGGGAGGCTGAAGAGACAAGGGAAAGTGATATAGTTTCGGTGTTTGTCCCCTCCAAATCTCATGTCTAAATGTAATCTTCAATGTTGGTGGTAGGGCCTGGTGGGGTGTTTGGGTCATAGGGATGGATCCTTCATGAATAGCTTGGTGCCCTCCTCCTGTTAATGAGTGAGTTCTTGCTCTGAGTTCATGTGAGATTTGGTTGTGTAACAGAGTGTGGCACCTACCCACTGCTTGCTCTCTCTTTTTCCATGTGATATGCCACCTTCCCTGTCTGCCTCCAGCCATGACTGTAAGTTTCCTGAGGCCCTCACCAGAAGCCGAGCAGATGTTGGTGCCATGCTTATACAGCCCGAAGAACTGTGAGCTGATTAAATTTATTTTCTTTATAAATTACCCAGCCTCAGGTATTTCTTTTGTTTTGAAACAGAGTCTCGTTCTGTCACCCAGGCTGGAGTACAGTGGCACAATCTTGGCTCACTGCAACCTCCACCTCCCACATTCAAGCGATTCTCCTGTCTCATACCCCCAAGTAGCTGGGATTACAGTGTGCACCACCACACCTGGCTAAATTTTGTAATTTTAGTAGAGACAGGGTTTTGCTGTGTTGGCCAGGCTGGTCTTAAACTTCTGACCTGAAGTGATCTGCCTGCCTCAGCCTCCCAAAGTGCTGGGAGTACACGAATGAGCCACTGTACCCAGCTAGGTATTTCTTTATAGCAACGCAAATGGCCTAACACGAAAAATTGGTACTGAGGTATGGGGTGTTGCTATAACGATACCTGAAAATGTGGAAGTGGGTTCATAACTGGGTAACAGGCAGAGCCTGGAAGATTTTGAAGGGGTCATCAGAAGACAGGAAGATGAGGGAAGGTTTGGAACTTCTTAGAGACTGATTAAATGGTTGTGACTAAAATGCTGATAGAAATATGGATGGTGAAGGCTGGGCTGACATGGTCTCAGATGGAAAGGAGGAATTTATAGGAACTGGAGCAAAGGTTACTCATATTATGCCCTAGCAAAGAACCTGGCTGCATAGTGTCCATGCTAGGGCTTTGTGGAAGTTTGAACTTAAGAGCAATGACCTAGGGTGTCTGGTGGAGAAAATTTCTAAGCAGCAAAGTGTTCAAGAGGTGGTTTGGCTGCTGCTAACAACCTACAATCAAACATGGGAGCAAAGGAATGACTTAGAGTTGGAATTTATAATTACAAGGGAAGCACAACATAGTTTGGAAAATTTGCAGCCTGGCCCTTTGGTAGAGAAGAAATTCAAGGGGCTATGGAACAACCACTTGCTAGAGACATTAACGTGACTGAAAGGGGGCCAGGTGTAAATATCCAAGAAAATGGGAAAAAGGCCTTGAAGGTTGTTCAGAGATCTTCAAGGCAGCCCCCTTACATCACAGGCTCAGAGGCCTAGGAGGAAAGAATGTTTTTGGGGGCCAGGCCTGGGACCCAGCTGCCCTGTGCAGCCTTGAGGCATTGCTTCCTGCATCCCCACTGCTCTGGCTCCAACTGTGGCTCAGAGGGTCCCAAATCAGTTCCAGCCACTGCTTTGGAGAGCACAAGCTGCCATAAGCCCTTGGCATCTTCCATGTGGTATTAAGTCTGCAGGCACATGGAATGCAAGAGTGAAGGAGGCTTGGCAGCTTCCACCTCGATTTCAGAGGATGAATGGGAAAGCTTGGGCGCCTAAGCAGAAGTTTGCTGCAGGGGCAGAATTTACACAAAGAGATTACTAGGGCAGTGCTGAGAGGAAATGTGGAGTTGGAACCTCCACACAGAGTTCCCCCCAGGGCACTGCCTACTGGAGCTGTGGAAAGGGGGCTGCAGCCCTCCAGGCCCCAGGATGGTAAAGCCACTGGCAACTTGCACCCTGAGCCTGGAAAAGCTCCAGGCATCAGACTGTAACCAATGAGAGTAACCATGGGAGCTGTACCCTGCAAAATCACAGGGGCTGAGCTGCCCAAGGCCTTGGGAGCCCACCACTTATACTTCCATATCCACCCAGGGATATGGAAGGGAGACATGGAGTCAAAGGAGATTATTTTGGAACTTTAAGATTTAATGACTGTGCTGCTGGGTTTCAGACTTGCTTGGGGCCTGTTGCCCCTTTCTTTTGGCCAATGTCTCCCTTTTGGAATGGGAATGTTTACCCAATGCCTGTATCACCATTATATCTTGGAAGTAAATAACTTGTTCTTGATTTTACAGGTTCATAGGTGGAAGGAAGTCTTTAGTCTCAAAGGAGACTTTGGACTTTTGAGTGGATGCTGGGATGAGTTAAGATATTGAGAGACTATTGGGAAGTGATGACTGTATTTTGCAGTGTGAGAAGAACATGAGATTTGGTGGACCAGGGTTGGAATGATGAAGTTTGGATGTTTGTCCCCTCCAAATCGCATGTTGCAGTATAATCCCCAATGTTGGAGGTGGGGCCTGGTTGCAGTTGTTCGGGTCATGGGTGGCAGATCCCTCATGAATGGATTGGTCCCTCAAGGTAATGAGCGAGTTCTTGCTCTGACTTCATGCAAGATCTGATTGTTTAAAACATGGGTCCCCAACCCGTGGGCCAGGGACTAGTACCAATCCATGGCCTGTTAGGAACCAGGTTGCACAGCAGGAGGTGAGCGGTGGGCAAGCAAGTGAAGCTTCATCTGTATTTACAGCCACTCCCCATCACTTGTGTTACAGCCTGAGCGCCACCTCCTGTCAGATCAGCAGGGGCATTAGATGCTTTTTATCGTGAACTGTGCAGTGAAGGATCTAGGTTGCATGCTCCTTATGAGAATCTAATGCCTGATGATCTGTCACTGTCTCCCATCACCCCCAGATGGGACTGTCTAGTTGCAGGAAAACAAGCTCTGGGAACCCACTGAGTCTACATTACGATGAATTGTATAATTATTTCATTATATATTACAATGTAATAATAGAAATAAGGTGCACAATACATGTAATATACCTGAATAATTCCAAAACCATCCCCTGACCCTGGTCTTTGGAAAAATTGTCTTCCATGAAACTGGTCTCTGGTGCCAATAAGGTTGGGAACCACTGGTTTAAAAGAATGTGGCACCTCTCCTGCCTTGCTCCCTCTTTTGCCATGTGATACACTATCTTCCCCCTTTGCCTTCTGCCATGATCATAAGCTTGCCGAAGCCCTCACCAGAAGCCAAGCAAAGGTTGGTGTCATGCTTACGTAGCCTGCAGAAATGAGAGCTGATTAAAGCCTTTATCTTTATAAATTACCCAGCCTCAGGTATTTCTTCATAGCACCACAAATAGCCTAACATAGCTTTTTAAGATGAGAGATGTTATTTTTGAATGGTGACCATAAGAGAAAGAAAAACCGATGATGCAGGAGAGAGGTGACAATGGCAAGAGTGGATTCCCTGAGAAGTCCTGAGGAAGTGAGATCCAGGGCACAAGTGAGATCCAGTGCACGGTGAGGGGGTTGGTGTTAGATTGGTTCATCCTCTTTGGCAGCAAAGAACATAGACTATGTGGGCACAAATGTGGATAAACTGGCGGATTTGGCAATAGGAGTGTGTGGAAGTTCTTTTCATTCCATGTGTTGGGACTTCTGTACTTGGAGATTTGGAACATGCTAGATTAGTAGGCCACATAGAGCCTTGAGAATATGATGCTTGTAGCCTCTGGAGGTATACAAATAGCCATGTTAGAGAAACAGAAAGTGAAAAGGTGCTACAGTAATATAACCTACCATCACAGAATTATTTGAAAACAGGTTTTAAGTCCGGGTGTGGTGGCTCACACCTGTAATTCCAGCACTTTGGGAGGCCGAGGCAGGTGGATCACTTGAGGCCAGGAGTTTGAGACCAGCCTGGCCAACATGGCAAAACCCCGTCTCTACTAAAAGTACAAAATTAAGCTGGGTGTGATGACGCATGCCTGTAATTCCAGCTATTCAGGAGGCTGAGGCAGGATAATTGCTTGAACCCAGGAGGCAGAGGTTGCAGTGAGTTGCCACTGCACTCCAGCCTGGGTGACAAGAGCGAAACTCTGTCTCAAAAAAAACCCCCAAAAACACAACAAAACAGGTTTTAGAAGAACCATCATTAAAGGGGAAATGTTTTTAAGCATGTTGTTAAATGAAAAAAGTATGTTTCCCAATGTTATGTATACCAATGGTATATTACTGTATGTTCCAAATTTTAAAATGCGTATGTGTACTTACATGTAGAAAAGATAGCAAAATGTTGTCTGTTCCATCTGGATAGTGTGACTCTTGGTAACTTTTCTTCTTTGTGTTTTTCAATATATTAACTTTATAAAATACGTGTGTATTTAGAAAAAATAAATTATATAAAATAGGTTATTTTCAAAGCAAAAATACAAAAATAGAATTATTTTTTCCACTGCAGAGTTGTTCACAAGGGAAGTATAAAATTAAAGAATATGACCTTATGGATTTACAATGACTTTATGCCTGGAAGAAAATCTACCCATAGATTCTGGCTTGGCTTGTTCATGGAAAATATTTGATGACTAAAGTAGGACCGAGCTCAGTTACCTGTCATCTCAGAGAGGAATTACAACCAAATCTGCCATAAATCAAACTCTGAATTGTAACTGGGGATTGAATTTTTTGTTTGTTTGTTGATATAAAATGTTTGGTGTAGTTGTTACCTTAGCCAGCCAAGGGCATGTTTCCACTTCCTGTTACTACTATGGATTTCAGATTTTATTTTTATTTTTTGAGACACGGTCTTGCTCTGTCGCCCAGGCTAGAGTGCAGTGGCGCTACCTCAGCTCACTGCAACCTTCAGCTCCCTGCAACCTCTGCCTCCGCGGCTCAAAGGATCCTCCTCCCTCAGCCTTTCAAGTAGCTAGGACTACAGGCATGTGCCACCATCTCATCGGCTAATGAGATTTTTTCTGATGTTCTCTCTCCTATGTTCACTTTAGCACTGATTATGACATTGCTTCTGGACTAATTAGGCCACCACAAATAAGAGACTGAGTCTCTCAATTTCATCATCTTTGTTAGTAAAATGGGGCTCACACTCTGAACTGACCTCTCAAGGTTATGTTATGAAGCAAGAGTAGATGTATCGGTCATTGTGGCTCACTGGTTTTTAGGTGTCATTGGTCTTTGGTGACCTAATGCTTGTAAACAATGAACAGTTCTGCCCAGGATAGGATCTAATTGATTCTATAATAGAACGCAAATAAAGTACAAGAGTGTGACATAGACATGAGAAAGTTTGGAGGACAATATGGAAAGAGAAACCTTTGGAGAACTGACTGGGGAAAAAGTACTTACAGTGGATAAAGTATGACTATTTGGCTGGCACAGGGTAAAGACAGAGAAGGAAGAATAACGGTGACCTCCAATAAAATGAATTATGTTCTCCCTTGTCCCTTCTGTGGGATCAGGAAAGGTTATAGACCTAGTATCACACACTTAAACATTTTAAGTAAGCAATCAAGTGATGGCATGGGGCCATGGATCCTTCAAAGATGGCACCTGTAATAAGTCATAGGCCAATGGTGTGGAGACTGACTGGAGCCAGTAGTGAGGCAGCACTTTATGGATGACATCAAACAGGACAGCAGGGCAATGCTAAGGCCTGACTCAAGAGCCAGCGTGCTCCTCCAAGGAAGGGTGCAAGTTTAACTTTGGTTTCTCTCATAGAGTTAACTTAGAAAATTCGGTGCAAATGTAATATTGGACACATAGGTACTATGTAATATATCCCATCAGCTATATGCACATACTATATAATAGATTCTGTAAGGTTAGAGGGCTGAGCAAAAGGGAAGATTTGGAGATATTGCTATCTTGAGATAAATATTAGTGAATAAAAGGGCTCGGGAGTAGTGAGCTCTGCACTGCATGCAGTCATCAAAGTTGATTGTGGTGTGTGGCTGCCAGCAGACCTCTCACACTAGCAGGTGCCAGGCACGGAGCGCACCGCTCCCTCAGACATTGACCCCGTGTTAGGGAATATGCTGACGTGTTCTGTTTACTCTAGGAACGAACAGGGAGGCTAATGCCCCACTACTCGAGGAGCAGCCCACGTACCATAAAGGTTTTATAGCTGTTCAAGATAGACTTCAGGTTCATTCTTTCCAGATTCATTCACAGGGAGGGAGGAGGAAAGGGAGGGGATGGTAACAGTAGAGCAATGTTTAACTCAACAGATTCCAATGTCTCAGTGGTGAAGATGATCAAACCCCCTACCTCCCCACCCTGTTGGCTCCACAAACAGAAAACGTCAAGAGTGGGCAACCTGCCAGATGTTCCAGCCAGCGGCTGAATTGAAACAGACCTGCCCTGGGAAGGGAGGGAAAGAAACACAGCCAAGGAAATTTAAGAAGGAAAAAATGGCAAACTACCCCAAACCTTTGCTGCTGACCCATCTAAGTGTTGGTTAATGTGCAAATTCGAATAGAACTGAAATGTTATTGTTATTTGTATTATTGTAATTCTGTTAGCAAAAATTTTATTATGTGTCAGACACCAGGCTAAGCATTTAAATGCACTTTATCATCTGTTCCCCTCCACTCTGTGAGCTAGGTTCTATTATTGTGCCCATTTTATAGAAGAGGAAACTGAGGTTGAATAATGTGCTATTTAGTGGAGGAGCTGGGATTTGAAGGAAGGTCTGTTATGTGTGAATAAAACTTTATGAGTGTGGTATCAGGGAACAATGTCACATTGAAGTTGTTTTAAGCTGCAGATCTTCAGGATGGAAAGAAGCCAATCCTTTGCTACTGTGTACTTTGCAAAAATTATTTTATGTTTTCCAACAGAGTAGATAATAAGTTTCCTGTTTTAAAGTGGAATCATGAATGAAATTTAGGTTTGCCTGATCCCATAGTTTCCCTGTTTCATGTGACCTGACTGGGAAGAAGTGGAGGTGGAAGGAAATCTCCATTTTTGGTAAAAATGCTGGCGTGATGCATGCCAGAGAGGGGTCCCATTCCCAGATAGTTCAAATTTACATGGTAAGCAGGACTTTCAAATCCCTCCCCATCATTACTGATGAGAAATACTGCTTGATTTGAGGTTCACTTTTCAATTTGAATTTGAAGTTCAGTTTTCTTGATGCTGCTATTAAGCAATAAAAATCATACCTAGAAAAGAAAGAATACAAAGCCTCGTTTTAATTTGTTATTTGTTTTACAGTTTACAAAGCACTTCCTTAAATGTAGCAATGGCTCTGCCTGTCCCCTTTTATAATTCTGACTCCATTTTTGTTCAATGAGGAAAGCCAAAGCCAATTCATAAATGTTTATCTCATTGTAATTATAGCAGCCACTACCATTATCAGGGGCTTTAACGCCCTGCACAGCACCCCATGGAGTGGACAGCTTCTTCTGACCAGCAAGGAAATTGAGCTTCAGAGTGTTTCAGTGGCTTGCCAAGGGCATAAGGCTAATAAGTGAAAAAACCAGGACTCATCAAGCTTGACCGGTGTTCTTTCTCCTACATTACACCAGTTTTCCCCTGGAGGGCCAAAGCAAGAAGGCTGGATAAGGAGCCTCTTGATAAATGAGAGTTGGCTGGAGAAGGGAGGCCCTTAAGGATCACACTGCTCTCCTTCCCAGCTTTTACATATATTGAGAGAGCAAGTGACGTGTTTACATTAGTTCTTTCAACAAATTCTTATTTGAATATTGAAAACATTTCCCCCCAATTTCCAATTCTTGGGTCCCACTGACTGGTTTCCCTGCAGACATGTTTCAGTAACAAAAAGTGAAGGAGATGTGGCAAATTAGAGAAGAGAGAAGAAATAAAAAGACAGCAAAGCAAATTCACATAAGCAAGTGAATTACAGTGAAGAGTCTAGAGAAAGGAATTACATTTATACTTACACAGGGCAAAAACCTGGGCTCAGAGAGATGAGAGAACTTACCAAGTGAATGAAATACAGATAAGTGTTCTTTTGGGCACTTGACATCCTTAGTTACCCTCAATATAGCTTCTAAACAAGAATCCAAGGTTCCAGCCATTTAAATGTGTACTTGGGAATAAAGTTTACAAATTCCAATGAACTTTCATTGTCCTTGTCCCTCTCTAACGACATACATCTTAATGACTTGTATACCTCCCTGACCCTGAAGTCACTGCTCCTCCATTCCCTATAGCTGGAAATACTTCACCTTTTCATGTAAGGTCAGTGCCATTCCAGATGCTTAGACCAGTTAGGATTTTGATAAAAGCAAATAAATAAGACGACTCCTTGATTCATGGGTCCACATTGCCTTGTAGGTGGTTCCTCTAGTGTTTGCTTGACTTCTGGATATTAAAACCAAGTTCTCTCCCTGTTCCTCATTTCACCAGGTCCTCTAACTGACCCATGTATTGCCTTTTGTTAAACGCTGACTTTTCAAAATAACACCAAAAACAAAAAACTGAGTTTATTCTTGTTGCAGTAAAAGAGCATGACTTGGACAGAGTCTTAGTAGTGTCTTAAAGTGGGGAGGGCAAAGTCAGGATCTGACTGCAGTCAAGGGTTACACAAAGGTGTAAGGACCTAGAAAATGTGGATCATGGGTGACCAAATTGGAGTTCCTCAGTATACCAAGGAAAATGAATGGTCTTGTTACTAGAGCAATAGGTTGGGATTCCCTAAGTCGGTAACACAATATCAAGTAAGTTTTTAAATTTGCAATTATTAGAGCCATCTTTCTCCTGCAAGGAAAGGGCTCCACCCCTCCCAAGAATAAGCAAGCAATAAGTAGGACACATAACAAATCTACTGCCAGAACAGATGTATGAAATCCATTTGGAGCTATTCAAAGGGGCTCTAAGCATTGGCCCTAAGATTAACTGTTGTTAATCTCTTACTGTGCCTAATTTGTAATTTAAATTTTATCATATGTATGTATGTATAGGAAAAAACATAGTATATATATAGGGCTTGGTAGTATCCAAGGTGTCAGGCATCCACTGGGATCTTGGAACATATCCCCTACAGATAAAGGAGGACTACTCTACTGGGGAATAGTAAAGTTATGTTAATATAGCCAGTGATCCGTGGGTATTTAGATGATTTTGCTTCTAGAGTCCCACTGGTAGTCAATGTTCAGCCTGAGCTGGGCATTTGATTAGTCTGGGGGTGGATGTTTCAACCACCACAATTGTCAGGTTTTCTGTTCTTTTTGAGGGATGATTTGATGGAAATCACAAGTAAGATCCCTGGCCTGGTGATCTGATAGTGGTTATACAACAGCATTTAAGACCCTGGACATCATGCCTCTAAACGCTGTAATGCAGATTAGAATTCATCATCCTTTTCTCAGCTAGGAGCCTAGTGTGGCCAAGTTAAACCAAGAGAATGGATTCTATCCCCAGTCCGAAGAGCACACAGAACCAGGAATGGGGAATTAGCCAGATGGTCTAAATTTATGCATTTTTATTTGCTCTCTAGTCATTTTAGACAATATTAAAAATTGTGAGAGGTCTGGAAGGATGTAAGCACAACATTCTTCCCCTAAATAGTACTGTGTCCTTTCCTTTCAGAAAGTCAATATTGTGTCTAAAGTGGCTCTATTCTGATTTACCATCTGTCCAATTTTATGATCCTTCTAGGCAAGGAGTCCCATGGCCATGGTGGCATTGTATAACTCTTTTGCATTCTCTGAACCATGGCATCCAGGATTCTCGCTGTTTTTTGAGCCTTTCAGAAAAATATAAAGTGAAGGAGCATGAGGAGAGAAGAAAATTCAAAATTCCCCCTTAAGAGTTAGGGCTTTGGTTCTGAAATCATGGCTGAGTTTTCTTCCTAAAATATGTGACCTAACAACCATTCCTAGAGGGTAAATTGATGGGCAAAAATGGATCCTAGGTAATCTCACTATCTTCAAAACATGCATCTATTTACCAAGGTACCAAAACCCTGTCCAATTCGTAGGTAGCAGTCTGAGGCTTTTATGCTGCAAATTCTATACCAGTCATTGGGAATCACTTATGAACTATTTTTGGCCTAAACAGCACCATAGGATTGAAAAATTGCATTATAGCGTTTTAGCACTACTCATCAAGAATGATACAGTGCCAGGCAATGAAATTTGGAATACTGAGAGAGTTGGTAGCTCTAAAGCAAAAGTGAAGTAGCGTGTCTTACCTGTGTCATCAGTGAAAGTGGTTCAGCCTCCAAGAATATTGCATCTCTTTCCTAGTTCTCTTCCAAGTTCTATTTATGTGAAAGTTCATTTACAAAAGCTCCAGGCTTCAGGTCATAGAAATGCTATTTAGGATGATGTTGAGGAAAGGCTGCTCATACCTATTAATCATAATACTGGGGGTATTGCATGAATTCCTTGGGATATTTGGCTTGTTGGTTTGTGATAGCATGGAATCTAGAATCAGAGATGATAATCCTAGATGCATGGGCTGACCAGTTACTGATTCATAAGGGGAGAGTTGATAACCCCCAGGAGGAATCGATCTCACTGTCATTAAAGCCAATGGCAATATCTTAGGTGATGAAAGATTGAGAATCTATGAAAAATTTGCTAATTTGTGTTTTAAAATTCGATCTGCCCTTTCTTCCTTTCTTGATGATTGGGGCTGATATTGATAGTAGAGTTTCTGAGTAAGTGAGAATACTCTGCAAAGCTTTTAAATAATAGTCACAGTGTATAAGTTTTCTTGCTGCACAAGTCACCAGAAACCTAGTGACTTAAAAGCACCTGCATTTATTCTTGCTGTTTCCATGGGTCAGTAGCCTAGGCATGGCTTGCGTTGTCCTATGCTCAGGGTTTCTTAAGGCTGAAATAAAGGTGTTGTCCCAGTTGCATTCTCATGTAAGGGCTCTATTAAGGGAGAACCTGTTTCTTAGCTCACACCATTTATTGGAAGAATTCATTTCCTTGTGGTTGTAAGACTGAAGGCTCCAGCTTCTTGCTAGCTGTTGGCTGGAGGCCACCCTTGGCTCTTATTAGTTGCCTGCAGATCCTAGATGCAGCCTCAGTTCCTTACCTCAGGGGCTTTCCTGAAATGAGTGCTTCATGAAGCCAGGGAAGAGTCTTCAGAGTGTCTTCTAGCAAGACAAGTAATTTATAAAACTAACATAAGCACGGGAACAATAGCCCATCACCTTTGGCATACTGTATTAGTTAGAAGCAAGTCACAGGTCCTGACTGCAGTCAAGGATCACACAGAGGCATAAAGACCAACAAATGTGGATCCTGGGTGGCCAAATTGGAGTCTGTCCAACATACCAAGGAAGATGAATGGTCTTGTTACTAGAGCAATAGTTTGGAATTCCCTAAGTTGGTAATACAATATCAAGTAAGTTTTTAAATTCGCAATTATTAGAGCCATCTTTCTCCAGCAAGGAAAGGGCTCAACTCATCCCAAGAATAAGCAAACAATAAGTAGGACACATTACAAATCCACTGCAAGAGCAGATATATGAAACCCTTTTGGAGCTATTCAAAGGGATTCTAAGTACTGGGCTCTTGTCCGTGTCTGACCTGAACAGTTTTGTCAGAATCAGTCTAGTGGCAGGTAATATATGCACCAGAAATACCCTCAGAAGTTTTAGTGAAGTTTTCTCACCAAGAAGTTTAGTGGCCAGTTTGTCCTTGCTAATTTGTCTTTGCAGTGGTGGGTATTTTCATGTAAAATTTTTGCAAGATTCCATTTGAAGTTCTTTGTTACTTAACAGCCATCCTTAAAGCCTCAGAGATTATCCTCGTGCAGTTTACATCTGGATTTCTCCTAGTACCACTTTTCTGAACCTGGAGCCAATCACTGACATTCTATAAAAGCCTCTTTGAATTTCTCTAGCAATAGAATCTATTGGATTATCATTAGGGCTAGGATCTAAGTGAGTGCTGACTGTCTGGAACAAAGAGCTGTAGGGATTTGCTTTATTCTCCATGTTATACCCATTTGTTTGAGCTCCTGTCTTTATGTCTCCTTAAGAAACATTAGAACATGCAAAAATTCTTTAATTCTGCTGACCAATCTGAACTGGAGTTCCTGTTGGGGTCAAGAACCCTTGTTTACAAAACATCACCAAATATGACTACCTTCCAAAATGTATATCTCTATTATCAGTGGAAATTATCCTTTCATTTCTGGTTAACTGATAGGCTCTGGCACACGCAGTAAGTTCTTCAATCTGGACAGATTTTGCTTTTGGTAAGGGGTGATATTCTTACCTTCTATTTTGCAGTATCACTATTAAGATGTGATCCATCAGCAACTAAGATTAAGTCTGGATTTCCTAAAGCGTTTTCTAATAAATCCATTCAGGGCATAGAGAGTTTGTGAACAGAGATTAAACAATCATGAGTTTCTTCTGTTTTGGGTAATTAATGAAAAGTAACAGGATTTTAAAGTACTATGATGATAAATGGAAATATATTAGGGAGAAAATAAGGATTCACACAACACAAGTCTTCCTGCTGAGAAGTGTTGTGTATTTCCAGTGAACAGCAAAGACTGCAGGGGATGAGGGCCCATTAAATTTAAAGGAGATCCTAAGACCAAGCTGGAAGATGCCTTCACTTGTGTAGCTGCTGTGGCTGTTGACAAGGCGGGTAGGCTCTTGTTAGACTACCAAGGGCTTGTTCAGATTTCTCAGGTACAAATGAGTAGAAAGAGTGGGAGGTTGTTGGAGTGCTGATAATTCACAAAAGATCTATTCATGTTCAGTGTCCCAGGGAAGAGGTTTGGTATTTGAGAACTTTGTCATATAGTGGAGTGGCAAATAGAAAAGCTGAGAACCCATTGCATTTGGGGCAAGGACTGGAGAATCTTCTTAATTGTCTCTGGCCCAGTAAAGTTTTGAGTGGCCTGTAGTTGGTTAAGAGTAAGGGATTTTCTTCCCTGCAATAACAACTTTTAGTTGTTATGTAAAGGAGCAGATGGTAAATACCTTAGACTTTCAGGGGCATAAAGTCTCTTTCGCAACTATTCAATTCAGTTGCACTTTATGGTAACCATAAACAATAAATAAATGAATCAGTATGGCTGTGTCCAACAAAATTTTATTTACAAAAGTAGGCAGCAGGTTGGATTTGCTTAGTGGCTATAGTTTGCCAACTCCCATCCTAAGTAATGACGTTACTTTGGCAACATTTTGTATTTGGAAACTTTATGCCTTTACTGAGCTAAAACAGTTATTAGATAGATGAAGTTAGTCTTAGCATTCACCCTCTTTGGGAACACACCAAAAGTTCATCTACATATTGTATAAGAAAACCACAGGGAAAAGTAAGGTCCTTGTGGTCCTGATTGAGGATTTATGAAAGTTAGTATGTGCCTCAGTGCATTCCTGGGGCATAACAACAGTCCAGGTATATTGTTAATTTTTCTTAGAGAAGGCAAACAAGTATTGACTATTTTAATCTAAAAGGACACCAAAAAATGGAAAACACAGATCTACAGTTGTATAACTTACAGTCTCAGGAGGCTAACATAAAATGGTATTGCGTGTGCTCCTGCAGGGTCTCCTTGAATGTCTATTTTATTTGTGGCCCTGAGGTCCTGATGAATTCATCTCCTTGCCTATTGGTATTTTTGATTGGGAGAATAGGAATGTTCCAAGGACCAGGATAAAGTATAATGATTCCTTTATCTATGAGGGCTTTCTAGGATCCATTTTAGCTTTTCTTCAGCTTCTCATTCAAGCAGTGTGTTTAGTACAAATTTTTGGAGAGATAGGTTAAGATGGGTCTTGGGCTGCGGTGGTAAGAATGTCTAGATTGGATTTTGATGGGCCTCCAATATTGTCAAGTGCTAGATCCCTAAAAATATCCCCAAGACAACTTAAAAATAAGATAAAGCTGAATAGTTCCCACTAGTCCGGTAAGCGAGAGTACTACCATAACAAAGTTTTAGTAGTGTCTCAGATGGTGGGAAGGCAAAGTTGGATATTTTTTTTAATATTCTCTGAGTATATGGAATCTGGTTTAAGGTGGTTCTGACAATGTGAAGATTTGACTAGAATTTGATAAGAATCATGATGATCGTTTAGGACTGGTGGACACAAAAAGATGAGGGTTTTAATGTGAGAGGATTCAAAGTGTCTTAAGAAGTAATTATCATTTGATACTATCTACTGTAGAGGTGAACAATTTGATGTTCACTTAATACAGTAATTGTGAAGCAAGTTCACCAACTACTAACTTGTTTGAGTCTGATGAGATAGAACATCCCCACACAGCAAATTCCATGAAATGGATTTTTTATTCACAGATAGGCAGCAAGGGACAACAGAAGCCTAGAATTCATCTTGAGCTGGTCCCCAAGGCTCAGAAAAGCTGCCTGGGGATGGATGGAGCCTTGACTGCATGTATTCCACTTGCACTGCAGCTGTGGGACCTAGAAAAGCAGCTATTTTGGGTTTTATGTCCTGGGAGAATCTGACTCCCTGGGCTAAAGCATTGAAGGGTATCCTGTTTCTAGGGGGAACTGGAACAGAGCATGAACAGTTCCAGCCAGTCCCTTCCTATCTCAGGATGTTACATCCCTAGCACATTCTATAGCTATTCCTGAGAACTACAAGAGAGAAATGAGGGAGAACTGGGTTGGTCCAAGGCCACCCAGAGAACTATCCTGTACTCATTTGAATGTTTACCTTCCCAGGCAAGAGTTTCTTGGAATAGTAAGGTCATTTTTGATGAAAACGGTGGATTAGGAAGGTCCTGTTAATGTAATCAGTAAGCTGTGTCAGTCTAGATGATTTCTTTTCTCACTTTTTATGCCTGAATTCCTGGTTTGATTTCCTGTTTGCTATTCTTGTCTTTAAAGAACTTGGGTACTGTCAGGCTGCTGGGACTATATCCTGTCTTTTACTCCATTCCTTGTAGTTGGCCCTCAATGGTTTTCCATAGGACTACACTCCCCTCCTTCTACTTGGCCCCATCCATATTCAGTTTATTTGCTGTAACTTTGTCTGTTCTTCTTGGCTGCATTCCCTTGTCTTTGACCACTTGACTACAAAACTTCTGCCAAAACCCCTGCTTGTAACCTTCTTCCAGATTCCCTGGCATGGTATAATGGCTTTGAGTCTGGGCTCTGGAATTACCAGCTGCACTGCCCTTACTTTCTGCCTCATTCTTCCTTGTTTTGCCCATGGTGGGACCTTCCGTGATTTTCTGACTCACCCCAATAGATCTGTCTGGTCTCTGACTCATGGCATTTCCACACTGGGTCAGCTTTGCCCCTGACAGAGCTTTTCAGAGGAAAGAATTTCACAGAGAGCTCTGAAGGCTTAAAAGTGATGTTTTGTGCAAAATCTAAGCCCTAGCAAAATCAATGTTGATTCGTAAGCTTGCTACATCCCTGGTTTTCTAAATCTGCTTACTTCTGCTTCTTTGACATTTCCCTGGGAAACTCATTCTTCCCATTCTATGTGAGCTATAAGTCCGTTGTGATATTCTTTAGTTGGAGATAAAAACATGGTATGTCTTCACTAGGATGCATCTTTATAAGAACCTCAGAAGTATGAGGTTCTTATATGGAAAATCTTAAATAGAAAATCCAGAAATCCTGCAGTCTAATTAAGAATTTAACACACCCATATTTCTTGTGATGAATGATTATTTAGACTTGTTCCTTACACCTCACTTTATAGTTTCATCTTCCATTCCATCTTCCTCATTTTTCATCTTCCTCTCCCTTTCTTTTTCTCTTCTCTTCCTTCCTCTTTCTATTTCTTCTCTCTTTCTTGCTTTTTAATTATTTATTTATTTATTTAAATTATATTTCCTTTCCTTTAGTGGTTTGGGAGCTGAATATCCTATACTTATTCTTCTAGCAATTTCACTTAAATTTTAAAGAAATTTAAACTTATCTTATTATCTAGCTACCAGGAATTATTTTGTATTAATATCAGCCTGTTCTCCTGCCTTCTTCTCTGAATCAAAATCAGAAATTTAGCATGCTTTCAGTTCCTTCTTTTTCTTCCCATCTGTCTATTTCCTTTCATGTTGATATTGTGATTAATTTTATGTGTCTGCTTGACTGGGCTAAGGGATACCCAGATTACTGGTGACATATTATTTCTGGGCATTTCCGTGAGGGTATTTCTGGAAGAGATTAGCATTTGGATTAGTAGACTGTCATCGTCCAATTCATTGAGGACCTGAATAGGACAAAAGGCTGGAGGAAGGGAAAATTTGCTTCCTGTTTGATTTGGGACATCCATTTTCTTTTGCCCTCAGACATCAACAATCCTGCTCAGGTCTTTGAACTCAGACTGGACTTACATCATCATGGGCTCCCCTGGTTTTTGGTTATTCAGACGGGCTGAATTATACCACTGTCTTTCCTGGTTCTCTAGCTTGTAGAAGGCTTATCATGGAACTTTTGTCCTCCATAACTGTATAAGAACAACTCCTATAATGAAATAATTATATATTCATTATAGTTGAATAACCAGCTGACCCTTGAACAATGGGGGGCTAGGGATACTGACTCCCTGGCAGTCAAAAATTCATGTATAACTCTTGAATCCCTAAAAACTTAACTACTAATAGCCTACGATTGACCAGAAGCCTTACTGATAATATGAACACATACGTGTCAATTAATGCATATTTCGTATATGTACTATATACTGTATTCTTACAATAAAGTAAGCTAAGGAAAAGAAAAGGTTATTAAGAAAATCATAAGGAAAAGAAAATACATGTTCTATTCATTAAGTGGAAGTGTATCATCATAAAGGTCTTCATCCTTCTCATTTTTACATTGAGTAGACTGAGGAGGAGGGGAAAGAGTAGGGGCTGGTTTTGTGGTCTCTAGAGTGGCAGAGGTGGAAGAAAATCCATGTATAACTGGATGAACCCACACAGTTCAAATCTGTGTTGTTCAAGGGTCAGCTGTATATCCTCTTAGTTTTGTTCCTCTGGAGAATCCTGACTAATACAGATATTTTCCAAGATAGTTATAGATTATTACTAATTTTGTGTACCAATAGTTATTTTGATAATTATAAAATTATCATTTGCTCACAACCTTTTAATTTCTATTTTTGCATATTTTGAAATTTTTTTTACTGAGTATATAATTAAGTAATTCTTTCAGAGAATGTGCTTAATATGTTTTTTGACTATTAGTGTGCCTATAATTCTTCTTTGAATTTGCACTCCCACTTCAATATGAATTTGGCTGGGTATAAGATGCTATATTCAAATTTCCTTTAAAACTTCTGAAAATAATATTATTTTTACAAAATCCAGCCTCTGATAATAATAATATAATATACAATAAATTAATAGCAAAAATATGATAAAAATTTAACTGCCTAAAATTTAAGAGATACCCTTTTCATAGACCCTTGGATCAAATAAGTAATCAAAATTGAGATTCTAAATTAACTAATACATAATATAAAAGAGAATACTTCCTACCAAAATCTATGTTATACAGATAATGCTAAATTCAGAGGAAATATTACAGCCTTAGGTATCCTAATTATTAACAAAATAAGACTGAAAACAGAGGATGCAGTTGGCAGTTGAATTGGAGTTGGAAAAGGAGAGGAGCAGAAATGCAGTGAAGTCACCAGTTTCATTGCTGGTGGCACTTTTACTGTTAATTTTAATATTTACAATTTTGAACTATTTGGAATTTATTTTGATTCAAGGTATCAGGGTGGATCTAACTTTATTTTTCCTCCAAAATATCTAACCAGTTGTCTCAATATAATCCATATTTTCCTCTCTGATATGAAATTCTACTTTAATCATAGAATGAATTCTCAGATGAACTTTGGTCTATTTTTGCACCAGCCATTCTGTTCTAATCATTTGAGTATACACTTTGGCATAGTTCCTGGATATTTTAATTATTATAGCTTTGTAATACATTTTGATATCTGGTAGAACAGGCTTCTTATCACTTTTATTTTTATATTTTATTGGCTTTTTGTCACATCTTTTAATTTTTTTAATGAATTTAAAATAACTTTTTCAAGTTCCTGAAAAGAACTAATTGAGAATTTGAATGGAATTGATTGTACAGATTAAATCAAGGGGGAATTAACATCCATTATATTGTTCTGTCCCAAGAACAAGGCGTTCATTCTCATTTAAAAATTTAAATTTCCAGTTTCCACTCCAATGTGTAACCAGCTTAGAAGTCATCACTCCCATCCTTACAACAAGAAAAAAGTGGAACAAACTGAAAATCAACAACACTTCTTAGATTCATCAGAGAATTAAGGTCACAGAGCAAACTAGTGCCTTAAAAACTGGAGAGAAAGGAGAATACAGAGAATCACAGCTTAGTGGGAGCAGAAGCTGCTGGAGCCAGAAACTTAAACTGTAATGATGAACTGCTGGAAGCTGAGTGTGGACTAGTTTGAGAGTTAAAAACTTAGTGGTGGGGAGATTCCTCTCACTTTTGGAGTTTTACTTCCCTAAGCCCCACAAGGTGTTCTCTCATAGTGGAGACTGGAGAAAAATCCCCTTGGGCTTCCAGCAAGACAGGGAAAGTACCCATTTTGAAATAAGCTTGGAGTGTTCTGTCCTCTGCCTGCTCTCAAAGGAATTTACATTTCTAGAATCTAAATAATGTAGGGGAAGGAAAATACCCAACTCTCACCCTAACTAACTTTCCTATCTCACCTGAGAGGGAGAAAAATTAAGAAGCATTTATGAAGGTCACAGCCCAAGAGCACAGGCTCATTAAAAAATTGAGACCTAATTATGGGATTATAGAATGTCCCCCGCCAGTTACATATCTCATTGATGTGTCAACTAAACTCCTAAATCATAACAGATGATAATAGTTGAAAAGTCTGCAAGGCTCAGACTCTATTTAAAAAGACATTTCTAGGGAAACCCAAAGATAACTGGAGAGACAAAAACAAGGACAGTAGAAGAAATTGAAGCCTCAGACACTTATAGCTACAACAAAAAGTAAAGTGTAGCTCCTAACCAGGTAATCATAAACCCTCACACCAAAGACTGACTTACCTCAGGTTCTATTACCTAATATATCATGTGTAACTTTCAACAAAATTTAGGTGCGCTAATGGGCAAGAAAAAACAAACATAGTCTGAAAAGACAAAGCAGGCAACAGAACCTGACTTAGATTTGGCAGAGATTTTAAGATTATCAGACCAACCAAAAATTTAAAATAACTATAATTAATGTGCTGAGAGCTCTGATGGAAAAAAAAGTAGACAACATGCAAGAACATGCAAGATGGGTAATATAAACAGAGATGGGAACTCAAGAAATCATAAAAGGGAAATGCTAGAAATAAAAAACATAGTAACAGAAATAAATGACCTTGTGTCTGAAACACCTCTTTTGAGTCCTTCATATCTCCCAATTTCACCTGTCTCAGCTGCCGTTGGCCATTTGCTTTTTAACTACGGCCTCCACAGCAAACTGTGAGTGGGTTCAGAGTGACTTCAGGAGTGTAACCCAGCAGGGGGCAGTGGCCCATAGTACAGATCTACAAGGCCCCTGAGCAGTGGTGTGAATGGCTTGGTTTATTGGTCAGAGGCCTGGAAGGAATAAGAATAGAAAATAAGGAGCAAATAGGGAAAGGGGTTGTGGGATGGACCCTTGGGAGTGATCATAGAGCATATGGATCTTTATGTCTCATATTAAAACCCCAAAGAGCATCCACTACCAAAGAGGTTCTTGACCTTGAAGCTGTCCACAATTCTCTTTTTCTCACATCTCACCTCCGATCCACCTGGAAATTTTAAAGGGTCTACCTTCAAATTATATTTAGAATCCAACCACCTCTCGCATCTTCCTGCTACTATTCTGGTCCATGCAAGCATAATTTATCCCAACAGCTTCCTAAATGGTTTTAGTGACTCAGATTTGCCACTTCCCTTCATTTTATTCTTCCATTAATAAACAGATTGAGCTTTATTATAAAATGTAAGTCAGATCTGGCTATTCCTTTTTTTTTTTTTTTTTTTTTTTTTGAGACAGAGTCTCGCTCTTTCGCCCAGGCCGGACTGCAGTGGCACTATCTTGGCTCACTGCAACGTCCACTTCCCAGGTTCACGCCATTCTCCTGCCTCAGCCTCCCGAGTAGCTGGGACTACAGGCGCCCGCCACCGCGCCTGGCTAAGTTTTTGTATTTTTAGTAGAGACGGGGTTTCACCGTGTTAGCCAGGATGGTCTTGATCTCCTGACCTCATGATCCACCTGCCTCGGCCTCCCAAAGTGCTGGGATTACAGGCGTGAGCCATCGCACCCGGCCTGATCTGGCTATTCCTTTGTTCAAAATCCTGCAATGGCTTCTCATTTCTTTCAAAGTGAAAGTCAAGCCTTGTAAAGCCTCTATGAGGCTTTACACGCTTTGACCCCTTGTACCCCCTGCCTCATCCCCTGCTCTGCGCTGAATTCACTCTGCTCCAGCCACATTGGCCACTTTGATGCTCCTCCAGCATGCCAGCCATATGTCTCCCCAGAGTCTCTGCAGTGGTTCTTTCTTCTACCTGGGCCAGTCCTCCTAAGATATCCTTATGGTTCACTCTCACCTGCAAGTCTTAGTCAAACGCCACCTTTACAGTGAAGCCAAGCCTTAACCCTCTTTCTCTGCCAATACACCAGCATCCTTATCCCTCAAACTGCTCTATTTTTCCATAGTTGTTAACACCTTCTGCATAATTTACCTATTTATGTTGTTTATTTTCCACTTCCCACACTACAAGGTAAGCTGCATGAGAAGGACATTGTCTGCTTTGACATTGCTGGATCCTTGGCATTCAGTGCTTGGCATATAGTACATGTTCAATAAGTGTCTGTTGAATGGTTAAATGTACTTGAGTGAAGCTGGAAGCTTCCAGCATTCCATTTCTTGCTGGTGCCAGCAGATTGTATGAACTTCCTACAAACCAAGTTCAGTCAGCTGCTCATGGAGAAGTCATCAGTGAGCACAGCCTTGGTAGAGGAGGGTGTGGCCTGAGAAGGCCCTTTGAATGAGAGATGGGTGTGCTGCTACCTTCTAGACATAGTTTGCAACCTAATGAAGTGTTACGGTAGAATCAGGAAAGTAGACAGTGAATGAGGAAACTGAGGCCCTGGGAAGTTAAGAGACGTGCCCAAGGCCACGTAGCTGTTTAGTAGCAGAGTACAGTATATTTTTCCTAAACAGAGCATTGATATACTTCCTTTTGTCAAAGCATGATAAAAATGAAAATGATTTTTCAAATACACACTTAGTGGGCCTGACATGTGGGTGTACATTTAAACATTTCCCAAATGCATGATATTCTTGTTTATCTAGTTTCCAAGAAAGTAAGACATTTCTGTCATTCTGAGTGGTATGACACCATCAGGATGGTTGTGGCGGCTAAAAAAACACACGAAACACATAGCACGGAAAAAGACTCAGTCATAACAAAGCCTGGCTTTCCTTATCAGCACGAACCCAAGAACCCTGAGAGCACCCCCAAATATACATTGATGATGATGCTATGAGTCACTGCATGACTCATAGCTCACTGACCACTAGAAAATAGAAATATGAGGAGTAATTCACTGCCTAGGCCAAATAGAACTAAAGAACTTTCCCACCCACCCTACGAGTGATACATCAAATTAGGGATAAGGTGCCATCTCTTTCTTCTTCTTGGAGTGGATTAGTTCCCCCTCTTTGTGCTTCTCCCCAGAGACACAAGGACAGAAAAGCCTCTGGTGTTGCTAATAATCTCCCAGTGAGCCATTCTATTACTGTACTTGCCTACTTGGGCTCATTCTGTAAAGAAATTCAACCCATAAGAGTGCCTCAGCACACAAAAATGTACTTCATCACTCCTCAGAGCAAGATGGCTTCTTGGATCAACATTTTATTCCTTCCCTCCCTTGACCGAGACACTAAACAGACCCATAATAAACCGTCCTCAACTGCACAAGTAAGAAAATTATTCTTAGGGCCAAGACACGTTGTTCTCCAAAACTGTTTCTCTCTTTTATTTGTAAGAATCAAGGAACCAGAAACCACAATTTGAGGGCAGAGAAGATTAATGGAAATGTTCATGTTTCTAAAAAAAAATAAAGAGTTTTATTCTCCAATACCTTTCCAGTGGGGCTGCTGTTTCACTCACGTGATCTGGGTGGATGGGTCAGTGTTTAATCTTTGCTTTACCAAGGAGGGTCCTGAGGAGGCTGGAAGACACTGGCTAAGGTCACAAGGCCAGTCCTTCCCAGGAGCTGGGATTGCCTGCTCTGAAGTTCCTCCCTCCCCTGCCTGGGCTGTGTCTGACACCCCCGCACACCATCTTTCAGGGCTTAACTGCACCAGTCCACATAGTGAGGCTGATACAGGCCGTCTGGTGACAGGAGGCTGTCTGGCTTGTGGATTTCCTCTCATTCAGAACATAGCACTGTAAAAATATGATCTTACCTTCACAAAGTGACCCCTGCTTTTGGAACGATGGGTGCTCTGTAAAGAAACACCCCAGGGATGGGTGTTCTTCCCTGCCCCTTTTATTCCCTCCACACTAATAGAAAGATCTTGATAGCATCAAAAAGGCATCTTCTGTCTGGGGTCTCCAGTGCTGCTCAGGGATCATCTCATAAGAAATGAAGTATGATGGGCAACTGCAGGGGGCCCTGGTTCTGCCTGACACAAGGGCCACCGTGGCTTGTTTGCACATCTAAGATTACTTGAATAATCTTGCAGATGAGAAGCAATTGGATCAGTGTTTTCCTGGAGAGAAAAGTAGACACTGAACGCTGAAAGGAAAACTGCCGCTTTGGTGAGGTGAGCCCTGGAGCAGGTGTCCAGTATCTCTCCCTTCATTGAGATTTCTTTGCCATTCTCATGGCATCTCATTCCTTAAATAAGCATCAGCTGAATTCCTACTTTGTATTACGTATTGAGCTAGGCTTGGAGATACAGAGATAAACATTTCCTGAAATAGAACAAGAAGAACCAGAGTGCTGAGGCAAGTGCAGAGGCAACCTACATCTGTCGAGAGTAGGTTGAACCAGGGAAAGCAAAACAAAGTCCAAGTCCAAAGGGCAGGAGGAAGGCCAAGAGCAGAGTTCAGATACTTGTTGGGGTTGGAGCTGAGGTGTCTGAGGTTTACCTGTCTTGACTCAGATCAGTAAATACACATTTTCATTGAAACATCAACTAGTATCTTCATTATGGTCGGCTTGATAGTACTCACTTCTATCTTTTTAAAACTTTTTACATTTTTGTTTTTCATTTTTTTTTAAATTATGGATTCAGGGGGTACATGTGTTGGTTTGTTGCATGGATATATTGCATAATGGCAAGGTTTGGGCTCCTAGTATACCCATCACCCAAATAGTGAACATTGTACCCAATAGGTAATTTTTCAACCCTCACCTCCTTCTACCCTCTCCTATTTTGGAGTCCCCACTGTCTATTATTTCTATCTTTTTGTCCATATGTACTCATTGTTTAGTTCCCACTTATAAGTAAGAACATGTGCTATTTTATTTTCTGCTTCTGAATTGTTTCACTTAGAATAATTACTTCCAGCTCCTTTCATGTTGCTGCAAAAGACATGATTTCATTCTTTTTTTATGCTGCATAGTATTCCATGGTATGTATATAATATATATAATATATATTATAGATATAATGTTTATAATATAATATATAATATATATAATATATTATATATAATATATATCATATGATATATATTATATATAATATATTATATAATATATAATATGTATAATATTATATATATTAATATAATATATTCTATTATATTAATACATATTATATATAATATATTATATTATATATAATATATTATATATATTATATATTATATTATATATATTATATATATTATTTGTCAGCTGGAGGCATCACACTACATGACTCTAAACTATACTACAGGGCTACAGAAATCAAAACAGCATGGTACTGGTACAAAAACAAACACATAGACCAATGGAACAGAATACAGAACCCAGAAATAAGTCCTCACATCTACAACTATCTGATCTTTGACAAACCTGACAAAAACAAGCAATGGGGAAAGGATTGCCTATTCAATAAATGGTGCTTGGATAACTGGCTAGTCATATGCAGAAGACTGAAATTGGACCTCTTCCTTATACCATGTACAAAAATCAACTCAAGATGGATTAAACACATAAATATAAAACCCAAAGCTATAAAAACCCTGGAAGAAAACCTAGGCAGTACCATTCAGGACATAGGCCCTGGCAAAGATTTCATGACGAAGACACCAAAAGCAATTGCAACAAAAGCAAAATTGACAAATGGGATCTAATTAAACTAAAGAGATCCTGTACAGCGGAAGAAACTATCAATAGAGTAAACAAACAACCTACAGAATGGGAGAAAATTTTTGCCAACTATACATCTGACAAAGGTCTAATATTCAGCATCTACAAGTGTATTAGCCTATTCTCACATTGCTATAAAGACCTACCTGAGACTGGGTAATTTATGAAGAAAAGGGGTTTAATTGACTCACACTTTCACAAGCTGTACAGGAGGCACAGCTGGGGAGGCCTCAGGAAACTTACAGTCATGGTGGAAGGGTGAAGGGGAAGCAAGCACATCTTCACATGGTGGCAGGAGAAAGGGTGAAAGGGGAAGTACTACATACGTTTAAACAATCAGATCTCCTGAGAACTCACTCACTATCATGAGAACAGCAAGGAGGAAATCTGCCTCCATGATCCAATCACCTCCTACCAGGTCCCTCCCCCAGTACTGGGGATTACAATTCAACATGAGATTTGCGTGAGGACACAGAGCCAAAAACCATATCAAGAAGGAACTTAATTTAAAAGAAAAAACAAAAGAAACCCATTAAAAAGTGGGCAAAGGACTTGAACAGATACTTTTCAAAAGACGACATACATTTGGCCAACAATTATATGAAAAAGAGCTCAACATCACTGATCATTAGAAAAATGCAAATCAAAACCACAATGAGATACCATCTCATACCAGTCAGAATGGCCATTAATAAAAAGTCAAAAAAAAAAAATAACAGATGCTGGTGAGGCTGTAGAAATTAGTTCAACCATTGTGAAAGATAATGTGGTGATTCTTCAAAGACCGAAAGACAGAAATACCATTTGACCCGGCAATCCCATTACTGGGTATATACCCAAAGGAATTTAAGTCATACTATTATAAAGACACATGGTGTGTATGTTCATTGCAGCACTATTCACAATAGCAAAGACATAGAATCAGCCTAAATGTTCACCAATAACAGATTGGATAAAGAAAATGTGGTACATATACACCATGGAATACTACACAGCCATAAAAAAGAACAAGATCTTGTCCTTTGCAGCAACATGAATGGAGCTAGAGGTCATTATCCTAAGCTAACTAATGCAGGAACATAAAACCAAATACTATATGTTCTTACTAACAAGTGGGACCTAAATGATGAGAAGACATGGACACATAAAGGGGAACAACATGCACTGGGGCCTATTAGAGGGTGGAGGGTGGGAGGAAGGAGGGGATCAAAAAAAATAAGTAATGAGTACTAGGCTTAATACCGGGGTGATAAAATAATCTGTACAACAAACCCCCATGACACTAGTTTACCTAGGTAACAAACCTGCACATGTACCCCTGAACTTAAAACAAGAGTTAAAAAAAAATCTCATTTGTCTACTTTTGTTTTTGTTGTATTTGCTTTTGAGGTCTTAGTCATTAATTCTTTGCCTAGGCCAATGACCAGAACAGTTTTCTCTAGGTTTTCTTTTAGGATTTTTATAGTTTCAGGTTTTTTTTTAAAAAATAGTTTTAAGTCTTTAATTAATCTTGAATTAATTATGGTGGGAAATAGGGATCTAGTTTCATTCTTCTGCCTATGGCTACCCAATTTTCCCAACATGATTTATTGAACAGGGTGTCCTTTCCCCATTTTTTGAGGGTCAACTTTGTTGAAGATCAGTTGGATGTACACATGTGGCTTTATTTCTGGATTCTCCATTCTGTCCCATTGGTCTATGTGTCTGTTATTTTACCAGTACCATGCTGTTTTGGGTACTGTTGCTTTGTAGTATAGTTTGAAGCCAGGTAATGTGATGCCCCCAACTTTGTTCTTTCTGCTTAGGATCACTTTGGTTGTTCAGGCTCTTTTTTGGTTTCATATAAATTTTAGGATTTTTTTCTAATTCTGCAAAAAAATGATGTTAGTAATTTGATAGAAATTGCACTGAATCTGTACATTGCTTTGGGCAGTATGGTCATTTTAATGATACTGATTCTTCCAATCCATGAGCTTGGGATATTTTTCTATTTGTTTGTGTTATCCTCATTTCTCTCATCAGTGTTTTGTAGTTCTTGTAGAGATCTTTCACCTCCTTGGTTAGATGTACTCCTAGGTATTTGTGTGTGTGTGTGTGTGTGTGTGGCTATTGTAAATGGGATTGAGTTCTTAATTTGTCTTTCAGCTTGAACATTATTCATGTATAGAAATGTTACAGATGTTTGCATATTCATTTTGAATCCTGAAACCTTACCAAACTCATTTCTCAAGCCTAGGAATCTTTTTGAAGAGTCTTTAGGGTTTTCTGGGTGTAAGATAATGTCATGAGTGAACAGAGATAATTTAACTTCCTCTTTTCCAATTTAGATGCATTTTATTTATTTCTCTTGCCTGATAGCTCTGGCTAGGATTTCCAGTACTATATTAACTAGGAGTGGTGAGAGTGGGCATCCTTGTCTATTTCTGGTTCTTAGAAGGAATGCTTTCAACTTTCCCCATTCAGTATGATCTTAGCTGTAGGTTTGCCTTATATGGCTCTTATTATTTTGAATTATATTCTTTCGATGCCAGTTTGATGAAGTTGTTAGTCATGAAAAGATGTTGGATTATCAAATGCTTTTCTATATCTATTGAAATAATCATTTGGTTTTTGTTTTTAATTCTGTTTTTGTGGTGAATCACATTTATTGATTTCCTTATGTCAAACCATCCTTGCATCCCTGGAATAAAACCCACTTGATCATGTGGGAATAAAATCCACAGCACATCATATTATCTTTTTGATATGCTGTTGGATTCAGTTTGCTAGTATTTATTTATTTATTTATTTTTATTTTTATTTTATTATTATTATACTTTAAGTTTTAGGGTACATATGCACAATGTGCAGGTTAGATACATATGTATACATGTGCCATGCTGGTGTGCTGCACCCATTAACTCGTCATTTAGCATTAGGTATATCTCCTAATGCTATCTCTCCCCCCTCCCTCTACCCTACAACAGTCCCCAGAGTGTGATGTTCCCCTTCCTGTGTCCATGTGTTCTCATTGTTCAATTCCCACCTCTGAGTGAGAATATGCGGTGTTTGGTTTTTTGTTCTTGTGATAGTTTACTGAGAATGATGATTTCCAATTTCATCTATGTCCCTACAAAGGACATGAACTCATCATTTTTTATGGCTGCATAGTATTCCATGGTGTATATGTGCCACATTTTCTTAATCCAGTCTATCATTGTTGGACATTTGGGTTGGTTCCAAGTCTTTGCTACTGTGAATAATGCTGCAATAAACATATGTGTGCATGTGTCTTTATAGCAGCATGATGTATAGTCCTTTGGGTATATACCCAGTAATGGGATGACTGGGTCAAATGGTATTTCTAGTTCTAGATCCCTGAGGAATAGCCACACTGACTTCCACAAGGGCTGAACTAGTTTACAGTCCCACCAACAGTGTAAAAGTGTTCCTATTTCTCCACATCCTCTCCAGCACCTGTTGTTTCCTGAGTTTTTAATGATTGCCATTCTAACTGGTGTGAGATGGTATCTCATTGTGGTTTTGATTTGCATTTGTCTGATGGCCGGTGATGGTGAGCATTTTTTCATGTGTTTTTTGGCTGCATAAATGTCTTCTTTTGAGGAGTGTCTGTTCATGTCCTTTGCCCGCTTTTTGATGGGGTTGTTTGTTTTTTTCTTGTAAATTTGTTTGAGTTCATTGTAGATTCTGGATATTAGCCCTTTGTCAGATGAGTAGGTTGTGAAAGTTTTCTCCCATTTTGTAGGTTGCCTGTTCACTCTGATGGTAGTTTCTTTTGCTGTGCAGAAGCTCTTGGGTTTAATTAGATCCCATTTGTCAATTTTGGCTTTTGTTGCCATTGCTTTTGGTGTTTTAGACATAAGTCCTTGCCCATACCTATGTCCTGAATGGTAATGCCTAGATTTTCTTCTAGGGTTTTTATGGTTTTAGGTCTAACGTTTAAGTCTTTAACCCATCTTGAATTAATTTTTGTATAAGGTGTAAGGAAGGGATCCAGTTTCAGCTTTCTACATATGGCTAGCCAGTTTTCCCAGCACCATTTATTAAATTAGGGAATCCTTTCCCCATTGCTTGTTTTCCTCAGGTTTGTCAAAGATCAGATAGTTGTAGATATGTGGCGTTATTTCTGAGGGCTGTGTTCTGTTCCATTGATCTATATCTCTGTTTTGGTACCAGTACCATGCTGTTTTGGTTACTGTAGCCTTGTAGTATAGTTTGAAGTCAGGTAGTGTGATGCCTCCAGCTTTGTTCTTTTGGCTTAGGATTGACTTGGCGATGCAGGCTCTTTTTTAGTTCCATATGAACTTTATAGTAGTTTTTTCCAATTCTGTGAAGAAAATCATCGGTAGCTTGATGGGGATGGCATTGAATCTATAAATTACCTTGGGCAGTATGGCCGTTTTCACGATATTGATTCTTCCTACCCATGAGCATGGAATGTTCTTCCATTTGTTTGTATCCTCTTTTATTTCGTTGAGCAGTGGTTTGTAGTTCTCCTTGAAGGGGTCCTTCACGTCCCTTGTAAGTTGGATTCCTAGGTATTTTCTTCTCTGAAGCAATTGTGAATGGGAGTTCACTCATGATTTGGCTCTCTATCTGTTATTGGTGTATAGGAATGCTTGTGATTTTTGCACATTGATTTTGTATCCTGAGACTTTGCTGAAGTTGTTTATCAGCTTAAGGAGATTTTGGGCTGAGACAATGGGGTTTTCTAAATATACAATCATGTCATCTGCAAACAGGGACAATTTGACTTCCTCTTTTCCTAACTGAATACCCTTTATTTCCTTCTCCTGCCTAATTGCCCTGGCCAGAACTTCCAACACTATGTTGAATAGGAGTGGTGAGAGAGGGCATCCCTGTCTTGTGCCAGTTTTCAAAGGGAATGCTTCCAGTTTTTTCCCATTCAGTATGATATTGGCTGTGGGTTTGTCATAGATAGCTCTTATTATTTTGAGATACGTCCCATCAATACCTAATTTATTGAGAGTTTTTAGCATGAAGGGTTGTAGTTTGCTAGTATTTTGTTGAGGATTTTTGTGTGTGTTCATCAGGAATATTGGCCTGTAATTTTCTTTTTTGTGTGTCCTTGCTTGATTTTGGTGTCAGGGTGATACCAGTTTTATAGAACGAGATGGGAAAGAATCCCTCCTCCTTCATTTTTTGAAATAGTTTCTGTAAGATTGATATTAGTTTGTACACCTGGTAAAATTCAGCTGTGAATTTGTCTGGTCTTGGACTTTTTTGGGAGTGTATTTTAAATTACTGATTTAATTTTATGACTTATTATTGGTTTGTTCACAATTTCTATTTATTCCTGGATCAATTTTGGGAGTTGCATGTTTCCAGGAATTTATCCATTTCCTCTAGGTTTTCTAGTTTGTGCACAGAGGTGCTCACAGTACTCTCTGATGATCTTTATTATTTCTGTGATTATATTCTAGTATCACCTTTATCATTTCTGATTGTGTTTTTTGGATCATTTCTCTTTTTTTCTTGGTGACTCCTAGGTAGCAATCTATCAATTTAGCTTATCCTTTCGAAGAAAAATATTTTTGTTTCATTGATCTTTTATATCTATTTGGTCTCAATCTCATTAATTCTGCTCTGATCTTTGTTATTTATTTTTTTCTGCTAGCTTTGAGTTTGGTTTGTTCTTGTTTTTCTAGCTCTATGAAGTGGAATATTAGGTTGTTAATTTGTGATCTTTCTATCTTTTTGTAGGCATTTAACACTATAAGCTTTCCTCTGAGCACTACTTTTGTTGTATCCCAAATGTTTTGATATGTTGTGTCCCTATTTTTATCCAGTTCAAAAAATTTATTGATTTCTCTCTTAATTTTATGATTTACTCAAAGATTGTTCAGGAGCAAGTTATTTAGTTTCCATGTATTTACATAATTTTGAGATTTCCCCTTGGTGTTGATTTTTAATTTTATTTCACTGTGGTCTGAGAAGATATTTGATATAATTTTAATTTTTTTGAATGTATTGACACTTGCTTTATGGCCAAGCACATGGTTTATTTGGAGAATGTTTCATGTGTGAATAAGAAAAAATGCATATTCTACATTTGTTGGGTAGAGTGTTCAGTAAATGTCTATTAGGCCTATTCGCTCTAGAGTCCAGTTTATACCCTGTTTCTTTTTTCTAAATTTTTACTTTTTAAGCTGTCTCCTACTGGAAGAAACTCCCAGAGTTTCTTTGTCGAATTTCTGCCTTTATGATCTGTGTCATACTGTTGATGGGGTGTTGAAGTCCCTTACTATTATTGTGTTGCTATCTATCTATTTTCTTAGGTCTAATAGTATTTGTTTTATGAATCTGGGTGCTCCGATATTGGGTGCATATACATTTAGGGTAGTTAAATGGTTTTGCTGAATTGAACCCTTTATCATCATATAATGAGCTTCTTTGTTTTTTTCCACTGTTGCTGATTTAAAGTCTATTTTATCTGATATAAGTATCTGATACTTATGTCAAACCTCCTGCTTGTTTTTGTTTTCAGTTTGTGTGATCACAAACTGAAACCACCTTTACTTTGAGTCTGTGGGCATCTTTACCTATTAGATGATACTCTTGTAGGCGACTAATTGTTGGGTCTTGTTTTTTAAATCCATTTTGCCAGTCTATATCTTTTAAGTGGAGCATTTAGGCCATTTACTTTCAAGTTAATATTGATAAGTTTTCCTCCAGTCATAATGTTGATAGCTAGTTGCTTTGTAATCTCAATTGTGTAATTGCTTAATAGGATCTGTGAGCTTTGTACTTAAGTTTGCTTTTATGTTGGTGCATATTGCCCTTTTGTTTCCATGTTTAGAATGCCTTTGAGCATTTCTTGTAGGACCAGTCTAGTTGTGATGAATTCCCTTAATGTTTGCTTGCCTGGAAAGACGTTATTTTTCTTCCACTTATGAAGCTTATTTAGGCAGGATAGAACATTCTTGGCTGGCATTTTTTTTTCTTAAAGAAGGCTGAAAATAGGCCCCCAATTTCTTCTGTTTATAAGGTTTCTTATGAGAAGTCCACTGTTAGTCTGATGGGGTTTTCTTTATAGGTAGTTTGACACTTCTCTTTAGGTGCTTTTAAAATTTTTTCTTTCAACTTGACCTTAGATAGTCTGATGACTATGTACCTTGGTGATGTTCTTCTTGTAAAGTATCTCCCAGGTGTTCTCTGCACTTCTTGTATCTGGATGTCTACATCTCAAGCAAGATCATGAAAAAACTGACTGCTGTGACACCACCACCAAAGGATCACACTAGGTCTTTAGCAATTGATCCTAACCAAAATAAAAATTCTGAAGTGACAGATAAAGAATTCAAAATATGGATTGTAAGGAAGCTCAATTCAATCCAAGAGAAAGTTAAAAAAACAACACAAAGAAATCAGATAAATAATTCAGGATATGAAAGAAGAGAGAGAGATCTTTTTTAAAAAAACAACTTCTGGAAATGAAAAATTCACTGAAGGAATTTCAAAATACAGTTGAAAGCTTTAATAATAGACTAGATCAAGCAAAAGAAAGAATTTCAGAGCTCGAAGACCAGTCCTTCAAATTAACCCAGCCAGAAAACAAATAAAGAAAAAATAATTTAAAAAACTGAATAAAGCCTTTGAGAAATATGGCATTGTGTAAAGCAACGAAACCTATGAGTTACAGGCATTCCTGAGGAGAAAGAAAAAGTTAAAAATTTGAAAAAATATTTGAATTTTCACTTCTAATTAGGAACATATTTTTCCTAGTTAAAATGTGTTATATGTACTTGATACTACTTAATCTAAACTATTGATTGATTTTTCACCTTGAAAGTTTATCACTTATGAAGTGATTTTATGTCAGAGATTTGCTTCAAAGTAACAAAATAGAAGAAACAAATGGTGCATGGATGAGGCAAGACAGGCCAAGAATTGAAAATTGCTTAATTTGGGTGATGGGTACATGAGAATTCATTATTTTATTTTCCCTGCTCAGCCAGATACATGCTTAGTAGTGCTATTCCCTTAAAAATGGTCCCAAGTGTATCTAAGTCAATATGAAAGTTCAAAAATAAACAAACCTAGTTCTAAAATGGTCTGATTGCATGACATTTGACCAGTTCTTAACTGTTCTAGGACTCTGTGTTTTTTGTAGATGGTTATTAGTTAGTTACAACTGACTGTCTTGAGGACTTCAGGGGAAAAATGTATTATTCTAGAGAAATGTCTTAATCACCATTGAATTTTGAATTTTATTTCACCTTTCTTTATCTGAAGACAAAATAAATTATGTCCTAAGTATGTAAATGCCATCACTGTTTGTTCTTAGAAAGCAATGATACTGGAAAACATGATCCACAAAGAGACAGGAATAGGAATAAAAATGTGAAATGAAACTTTTTTTTTTTTTTTTTTTTGAGACTGAATCTCACTCTGTTGCCCAGGCTGGAGTGCGGTGGCACGATCTCGGGTCACTGCAAGCTCCGCCTCCCAGGTTCACACCATTCTCCTGCCTCAGCCTCCCGAGTAGCTGCTACTACAGGCGAGCACCACCACACCCGGCTAATTTTTTGTATTTTCAGTAGAGATGGGGTTTCAACATGTTAGCCAGGATGGTGTCGATCTCCTGACCTCGTGATCTGCCCACCTTGCCCTCCCAAAGTGCTGGGATTACAGGCATGAGCCACCGTGCCCAGCCTGAAATGAAACTTTAAAGAGAATCCCCAAACCATTAATAGCTAGAGAGACATTGAAGAGTGATTTGGTGCAGATTTTAATGCACATAATCTACTTAGAAGTAGCTTTTTAACCAACTAGACCAAATAGTCCAGGAAAGGCATGAAAATAGCAGTCACTCAGGAACTTTCACAGATATCAAGGAGATTTTAGGAGATTCGCTACATGAATGCTGGAGCACTAATTAAGGTGTTGAAAAGAAGATAGTTGAACCTGGAAAATCTTTGTATTGAGTAACCTAAAAGTAGAGCTTAAAGGAGTGAGCTTGGCTTCTGACAAAACATAGTGAATTAAGCATATGTTTTTATTTGCTCCTTCCCCAAATACCATCAAATGGCAATAAAGGAATTTTTTTAAAAGATTCACAAGAAAGAGAAGATTGGAGAAGAAGACCAGAAAATAAAATGTTGGAAGTGGGAACGCAAATGGGAAAAGGGAATCCTAAGCCAGCAGTGAGGAAAGCAGAAGTTCATCTGATTTATACAGAAGAATTTGTGTAAGGTGAAGGAATGGGCAGCGCTAGAGTCTTCTGGAAGTGGGACTGAAAATAGAGATTGAGTAAGGAGGATTGTTTGAAAGCCTAAGGCCTATCCAGATCCCATATTGCTCCCCACAGTCTGATAAACCACCCAGGGACCAGCCATTTTTTGACTCTAGGAAAAGAATATTGTTTAAAAAAGGGAAACAAAGGGAACTTCAGGTTCAGTTGAGGTTGGAGGTACTGAACAGAAAATGAAGATTTGGATAATATTTGCATCCTGGATTCTAAGCCAGCCCTCTTCCTACATTCAGGTCCCAGAATATTGGTCTTCATCCTCCAAAGAAGAGGTTGGGGATTTTTCCCAAGGGAATATGATTGGTTCAACAGGAAATATCTAAAGAGATGCTGAAAATTTGCCATTTAAATATCTCAACCAGATCACAATAAAGCTCAGAATAGACAAACCTCCCCCACTCTTAGAGGGTATTAGTGCCCCTATTTTAAATAAATATGAACCTTCAACCCAGAAACATCAGATAACAGGAAAGTATCTATAGAAATCAAAATAAGCAGAAACAGGCATCGTGGAGAACAAATGTGAGGTTTTAAAAAATGTGTCCACAAATTATTCGGCATTTCTCACATCAAAGGGGAGAGTCTAATTCCTCTATCCTTGAATATGGGCTAGTCTTAGAAACTTGCTTCTAAAGAATATATTGTGATGATGCTGGGCTGTGTGATCTTTTTAGGCAAGGTTAGAAAAAGTGATGTAGCTCTTAACATGATGTTTTCTCTCTCTCTCTCTCTCTCTCTCTCATTTTTCTCCATTTACCCTTGGAAACCCAGCCATTATGCTATTAAGAAGTCAAGTATCCACATGAAAAGATGGCATAAGGTATTCTAATCACAGTTCCAGCTGAGATTTTAGCATTAGGCAGTACCAATGACCAGATATGTGAATGAATGAGAATTCCATCCCCAGTTTTTGAGCCACCTAGCTAATGCCAGGTGGAGCAAAGACAAGCTGTCCTCACAGGGTCTTACCAAAGCTACAGTTCATGAGCAAAATAAATACTATTGTTATATTAAACTGATAATTTTTGAAATGGTTTGTTATGCAGTAATAGAAAACTTGAACACAGATAATTTCCAGGGAGAAGAAATTTTAAAATTTATAGTCAATTCTTCTTCTGGCTGAGATGAAGTAACCGGTACCTGATTTATCATCTTGCCTGAAACAGTTGAAATCTGGACAAAATGTATAAAACAATGGTTATTAAGATATTGAAAGTCAGGCAACAAAATACCTTGATCCCTGAGAAAAGGGAGATAAGTGAAGTTAGCTCTACAGTTGTTCCAGATTACTACTTAGAGAAAGTTTCCAGGCTCTGTTGTAAAGAGAAGGAATTCAGGCAGAGCCTAGTGGTCTCCTTACATTGGGGAAGCAGAGCTGGAAATCTAAGGAGGCCAAAGAGAGTACAGTTTACAGGGCAAAGTACTAGAGAGAAGAGAGCTAGAGGGGTTGGGGGCAGAGGAGAGAGAGAGAGAGAAGATACACAAGCTCTAGAGATCTGAGAAGGTATGTTCCCTCAGCTCAGTATTCAGCTGAGTACTGATCAATGCATGCCTATGAGGAAATCACTCAAGGCCAGGGGGAAAATCACACGAAAGGATTATAGTATTATAGTGACTAACTCTCAGAGCTCACAAAAGGCACTGGAATAGCGACTGTCCCACCAGCCAGAGTGAAATGTCTCATAATTCACAGGACACAAGATAGAGTATAAAGATGGGTGTTGCTTTGGTAGAAGTGCAAAAGTAGCCCTAGATTAAATGCTTCTCTGGTCTCATCTAGGAAAGCTTAAAAGCACAACTTGAAAGGAGTAAACTGTTTCCAAGTAATTTAACTGCATCGAAGATTGGAGCCCAAAATATTTATAGAAATGCAACAATAGGGCAGGGCGCTGTGACTCACACCTGTAATCCCAGCACTTTGGGAGGCTGAGGCAGGCAGATCACCTGAGGATGGGAGTTTGAGACTAGCCTGACCAACATGGAGAAATCCCATCCCTACTAAAAATACAAAATTAGCTGGGCGTGGTGGCACATGCCTATAATCCTAGCTACTTGGGAAGCTGCGGCAGGAGAATCGCTTGAACCCGGGAGGCTGAGCTTACGGTAAGCTGAGATCGTGCCATTGCACTCCAGCCTGGGCAACAAGAGAAAAACTCTATCTCAAAAAAAAAAAAAAAAAAAAGTAACAATATATAACATCCTAGAAGCTAAGATTCACCATGTGTAGCATGCAATAAAAAATTAGCAGGTATGTAAAAAAGCAGGAAAATATGATATATAATAAGGAGAAAACTCAATCAACCAAGATTGACAAAGATAATAAAATTAGTAGACTAGGGCATTAAAATAGTTATTACAACTATATTCTGTATGTTCAAGAATCTGAATGAAAGATTAAACAAGTTAAATAGATACTTGAAAGACATTTAAAAAAAAGACCAAAATTGAATCTCTAGGGATGAAACCTACAATTTCTTGGATAAAGAATACATGGTATGGGATTAATGCATATTAGAAATTGCTGAAGAAAAGATTAATGAAATTGAAGATATCATAGTAGAAACTATCCAAAATGAAACATACAAAGAAAAAAGATGAAAGACTGAACAGAGTATCAGTGAGTAGTGGGGCAACTTCAAGCAGCCTAGCATACATTTAATTAAAGACTCTGAAGGGAAGGGAAGGGCAGAAAAAAAATTGAAGAAATAATGGTTAATTTTTTTTCCAAATTTGGTGAAAATTGTAAACTGCAGGTCTAGGAAGCTAAATAAACCCCAAGCAGGAAAATCTTAAGAAAACTACTCCAATGAACATTCTAATCAAATTGCCTTAAACTAGTGATATAGAGAAAAAAATCTTAAAAGTAATCAGAAAAACAAGACGCATTATGTAATGAAGAAAAAAGAGAAGGGTAAGAGCAGATTTCTTGCCACAAACAACGAAAACTAGTGGCAGTAGAGCACTATGTTTAATGTACTAAAAGAAAAAAAAAGGCAACTTATAATTCTTTACCCAGCAAAACTATCTTTCAAAAATACCTGTAAAAACTGAAAGAATTTATCACTATCAGACCTGCACAATAAGGAATATTAAAGGAAGTCCTTCAAGCAAAAGAAAAGTAGTATTAGATGGAAATCCTGATCTAAACAAAACAAAGAAGTGCACCAGAAAGGGAAAATACATAAGAGAAAAAAAATATGTCTTATTATTAAATATTTAAATCTGTTTAATAGATAATTGGATTGTTTAAAGCAAAAATAATAACAATGTATTATAGACTCATAATATTTGTAGAATTAAAATGTATGACAAGAGCATAAAGACAGGGAAATAAGTAATGAAAGTATAGGCTTGTGAGATTCTTACACTGTATGTGAAGTGGTGTAATATCACTTGAAGGCAGACAGAAATAATAAAAATATGTATTTTTAACTTTGAAACCAATCATTAAATTAAATAATACATAATCCTTATTTTGGCTAATTAGGAAAAAAGATACAAAATGGAAAAAAAAATTCCTTCCAAAGAAAGCAGAAAAAGAGAAAAAGGGGAGCAAAGATTAGAAATAAAAAAGAAAACCCACAGCTGTCCCATGTTTAAACACAACCATATGAAAATATATGTGTGTGTATATACATATAAATGTATGTTTATAGAAAATGTTTATATATGTGTCTAAACCCAACCACATAAAAATTTCATTAAATGTGAATTTTTTAAATACCTCAATTAGAAGGCAGACATTGTCAGATTGGATAAAAAAGCAAGAACCCTAAAATCAATGACAACACAAAAATGTCCGCCTTTACCACTTCTATTCAATGTTGTAATGGAGATTCTAGTCAGGACAATTAGGCAAGAAAAAGAAATAAAATGTATCTAGATTGAAAAGGAGAAAGTAAAAGCTATTTCTATTTCAGATGACATAATCTAGTACGTAAATAATTGTAAAGAACCTCCCCGAACCCATTTGATCTCATACCTGAGTCCAGCAGAATTGCAAGATACCACATTAATCTATAAAGCTCAATTATATTTCTATATCCTAGCAATAACGAATCAGAAAATGAAATTATAAAAACAGTATAATATATATGTACATCTTATGGAAATACACAATTGCTCAAAATTAATTGAATATTTAGGGATAAATTTAACAAAAAGTGAAAAACTTTTATTCTGAAAACTATAAAACATGGTTGGAAAAAATTAAGGAACACCTTATTAAATGGAAAAGTATCCCATGTTCATGGAGTGGAAGACAATATTGTCAAAATAGCAATACTTGCCAAAGTTATCTACAGATTGAATACAATTTTATAGAAATTTTAGCTGACTTTCTTTTGCAAAAATTGACAAGCTGATCCCAAAATTCATATGGAAATGAGGGAATCCAAATAGCCAAAACAATCTAGGACACATATTTTCTGATTTCAAAACTTACTATAAAGCTACAATAATCAAGACAGTGTAGTATTGATGTGAGGCTGGAAATATAGATCAATGGGATAAAATTGAGAATCCAGAAGTAAACTTTTAGATTTGTGATTAACTGATTTTTCAACAAGGGTTTCAAGACCATTTAAAGGGGAAAGAATAGTCTTTCCAACAAATGGTGCTAGAATAACTAGATATCCACACATAAAAGGAAGAAGTTGGACCCACTTCATGCCACAAACAACTCAAAATGGATCAAGGACCTAAATGTATGAGTAAAACTATAAAACTTTTTGAAGAAAACATTGGTATAAATATTCATGACTTTGGATTAAGCAATGATTTTTTAGCTGTGACACCAAATGCAGTGAAAGAAAATGAAAGCTAAGTTGCATTTAATCGAAATAAAAAAGTGTTGCACTGCAAAGGACATCATCAAGAAAGTAAAAAGAACCCACAGAATAAGAGAAAATATCTGCAAATTATGTATCTAATAGGGAATATGTCTCCAGACCACATAAAGAGCTCGTATAAAAAGACAACCTAATTAAAAATTGGCAAAGAATTTGAATAACTATTTCTCCAAAGATATACAAATGGCCAGTAAACACATGAAAAGATGATAAATATCATTAGCCATCAGAGAAATAAAAATCAAAAGTGGAATGAGATACCAATTCATATCCACAAGGGTAGCTATAATAAAAAAGATAAACAACAACAAGCATTGCCAAGAATATGGAAGATTTGGAACCCTCATACATTGCTGGTGGCAATGCAAAATGGTGCAGCTGCTATGGAAAACAGTTTAATAGTTTCTCAAAAAGTTAAACATAGACTTAGTGTATAACCCAGCAATTCCACTCCTAGGCATCTACGCAAGAGAAATGAAACATACATCCACACAAAAACACACCCCAGTGTTTATAGCAATATTATTTTTAATAGCCAAAAAGTGGAAACAACCCGAATGTCCATCAACTAACAAATGGATAAACAAAATATATATCCATACAATGGAACATTATTCAGCCATAAAAAGGAATAAAATGCTGACACATGCTACAACATGGATGAAACTTTAAAACATTATGTGAAGCAAAAAAAGTCAGACACAAAAATTCACATATTGTGCAATACCATTTATATGAAATATCCAGAATAGACAAATCCATAGAGACAGAAAGTATGTTAGTGGCTGCCCAGATAGTTGCTAGAGAGGGAGTGGAGAGTGACTACTAATGCCTATGTGGTTTCTTTTTCTTTTAGGGGTAGCAAAAATGTTCTAAAATTAGAGTGTAGACATGCTTGCTCAACTTTGTAATATATACTGAAAATCATTGAATTTGTACACTTTAAATGGATGAATTTCATGGTGTGGAAATTATATCTCATAAAGATGTCAAAATAAATGAATAAGCAAAAAGTGAAGTGAAATACACTGTAATCATGTCTCCCAAAAGATGATCAAATATTTTGCAAATATTTATTCGAACTTCTTTGCCTTTATCATAATGTATACATGTTTTATGATTGTTATTTTTAAAGGGGCTTATTCTACAGATACTGTCCAAACATTTTGAAAATCTTATTTTTATGCAGGGAGTACTTTTCATATCAATGTATACATATTTCAGTATTTATAAAGGCTGCAAATTAACCTATTGCATTGGTATCTCATAGTTTATTTAAACATTTGTTTTTTGATGAACATTTAGGGAATTTCTAATGATTTCCTTTTCAAACAAAGCTCCAGTGAATGTCTTTACACATTTATCTTTGAGCAATCGTGTATTTCCATAAGATGTCTTCCTTCAATGAGAATTATCTTCAAAGTTATTTTTTTTTATTTTTTATTTTTTTGAGATGGAGTCTCACTCTGTCACCCAGGCTGGAGTGCAGTGGCACGATCTCAGCTCACTGCAATCTCCGCCTCCCGGGTTCAAGCGATTCTCCTGCCTCAGCCTCCTGAGTAGCTGGGACTATAGGCGCACACCACCACGCCTGGCTAATTTTTGTATTTTTAGTAGAGATGGGGTTTCACCATGTTGGCCAGGCTGGTCTCAAACTCCTGACCTCAGGTGATCCACCTGCCTCAGCCTCCCAAGGTGCTGGGATTACAGGTGTCAGCCACCGCACCTGGTGTCAAAGTTATTTTTATAAGAAACTAGGAAAAAACTACTTTAAAAATCATATGGCACCAAAAAAGAGCCCGCATTGCCAAGTCAATCCTAAGCCAAAAGAACACAGCTGGAGGCATCGTGCTACCTGACTTCAAACTATACTACAAGGCTACAGTAACCAAAACAGCATGGTACTGGTACCAAAACAGAGATATAGATCAATGGAACAGAACAGAGCCCTCAGAAATAACGCCGCATATCTACAACTATCTGATCTTTGACAAACCTGAGGAAAACAAGCAATGGGGAAAGGATTCCCTATTTAATAAATGGTGCTGGGAAAACTGGCTAGCCATATGTAGAAAGCTGAAACTGGATCCCTTCCTTACACCTTATACAAAAATTAATTCAAGATGGGTTAAAGACTTAAACGTTAGACCTAAAACCATAAAAACCCTAGAAGAAAACCTAGGCATTACCATTCAGGACATAGGTATGGGCAAGGACTTCATGTCTAAAACACCAAAAGCAATGGCAACAAAAGCCAAAATTGACAAATGGGATCTAATTAAATCAAGAGCTTCTGCACAGCAAAAGAAACTACCATCAGAGTGAACAGGCAACCTACAAAATGGGAGAAAATTTTCACAACCTACTCATCTGACAAAGGGCTAATATCCAGAATCTACAATGAACTCCAACAAATTTACAAGAAAAAAACAAACAACCCCATCAAAAAGTGAGTGAAGGACATGAACAGACACTTCTCAAAAGAAGACATTTATGCAGCCAAAAAACACATGAAAAAATGCTCACCATCACCGGCCATCAGACAAATGCAAATCAAAACCACAATGAGATACCATCTCACACCAGTTAGAATGGCAATCATTAAAAAGTCAGGAAACAACAGGTGCCGGAGAAGATGTGGAGAAATAGGAACGCTTTTACACTGTTGGTGGGACTGTAAACTAGTTCAGCCCTTGTGGAAGTCAGTGTGGCTATTCCTCAGGGATCTAGAACTAGAAATACCATTTGACCCAGCCATCCCATTACTAGGTGTATACCCAAAGGACTATAAATCATGCTGCTATAAAGACACATGCACACATACGTTTATTGTGGCTCTATTCACAATAGCAAAGACTTGGAACCAACCCAAATGTCCAACAATGATAGACTGGATTAAGAAAATGTGGCACATATACACCATGGAATACTATGCAGCCATAAAAAATGATGAGTTCATGTCCTTTGTAGGGACATGGATGAAATTGGAAATCATCATTCTCAGTAAACTATCACAAGAACAAAAAACCAAACACCGCATATTCTTACTCATAGGTGGGAATTGAACAATGAGAACACACGAACACAGGAAGGGGAACATCACACTCTGGGGACTGTTGTGGGGTAGGGGGAGGGGGGAGGGATAGCATTAGGAGATATACCTAATGCTAAATGACGAGTTGATGGGTGCAGCACACCAGCATGGCACATGTATACATATGTAACTAACCTGCACATTGTGCACATGTACCCTGAAACTTAAAGTGTAATAAAAATAAAATAATAATAAAAAGAAACTAGGAGACGCTTATTAGGTGCTGCTAGCTACCTAACAAACTGGAAGCTTTCCACATTTCCATTTTATCTCTTAAAGCCCATCTGTTGTCTAAAGTTTTTTTTTTCATCTTTTAAGTTCCGGGGTACATGTACAGGATGTGCAGGTTTATTACATAGGTAAACGTGTGCCATGGTGGTTTGCTGCATAGATAAAAAAATATAGAACGCTTTGCAAATTTGCATGTCATCCTTGCACAGGGACCATGTACATCTTCTCTATATCATTCCAATTTTAGTATATTTGCTGCCAAAGTGAGCACTGAAGTTTTTTTCTTAATACATAAATTACCTTTTTGAAAAGGGGAGGTATTTTTTCATATCCATGAATACTTTCATTCTTGTTGAGTGTATCAATTATTAAATATATTCATCATATATTATCTAACTAACTGATTTACATTTTGGGAATAGCTACTAAAAAAGCAAAACAAAACAAAACAAAACTTGCTAGTCCAAATAGTTAAAGCCCAAAGCTAAGATACTCAGTAATTTTTTGGGGGGTTAGAGAGTATACATTATTCAATTGAGGTTCTGATAAACTAGTGTACACATACTGCAAATTTAAGCTGTCCCTAGCCAGCTTGTTAGCCAGTTTGTGTAACCAAACTTTACATAGACGATTTTTGTTAGGAACTCTAGCATTGCCACAGTTGCAGTCAATATTGAATGAGGCTTCTCAATTCTTGCTCTTTTCTTTCTTAGCTAAGTAAGCTATGATATTAAATAGCTGCCTAAAATTAATTTCCAAATGGTAATCATACTTGATCTTTAAAGGAAAAGATTAACACTGAAACCAACATGTATGTTGGTCCTTACAACTTTAGATATATGTGACTTCGTGAAAAGAATTCCCATTTTAATTAATTTGCTAAGGGTTATTAATTAATCTGTACTTATGTCTTAAGTTAAAGTGGATATGATAGAAAATAGATGATAGATAACACACAGTATATGTTATTTCTATTATATAATTAATGCACAAATATATGCATATATAATATATACGCAGACAGAAGTTTTGATGGCATTCTTAGCGCATCATAATACTATTGCCCATATAATTAGTAGTCCCCCCATTTTCGACTTAAACTAAAATTGCATCTTGAATTGTGATTCAGACTTCTTTCTGCTTACCAAGAAAGAAAAAATAGACATCCATATTCACCGGAATAGAGAAATTTGTATCAAAGTGTGAGGAAGTAAACTCACTGTATTTGTTTAAAGAGAGCAAAGGGTGGTAGATCATTTTAGTCGGGCTGATATAAAAGATGCCTTCCAAGGACACAATTAACAAATACCAAGATGCTTAATTTTAAACTACAGCACCTACCTGTAGTTTGTATATTTTTATACTACTTTATTGACTAAATCCAGTAAATATTTTCTTTTAAATTACTTGTATTCATTTTTAGAGTTATTCCAATTCTGAGTATTTTAATTCTATTATAAAGTGTAAAATCTCTTTTTTTTTTTTTTTGAGACAGCGTCTCACTCTGTTGCCCCGGCTAGAGTACAGTGGCGTGATCTCGGCTCACTGCAACCTCCGCCTCCCTGGTTCAAGCGATTCTCCTGCCTCAGCCTCCTGAGTAGCTGGGACTACAGGCACGCGCCACCCTGCCCGGCTAATTTTTATATTTATAGTAGAGATGGGGTTTCACCATATTGGCCAGGCTGGTCTGGAACTCCTTACCTTGTGATCTGCCCACTTCAGCCTCCCAAAGTGCTGGGATTACAGGCGTGAGCCACCGCGCCCGGCTAAGTGTAAAATCTCTAAGCGGAAAATTTATGACTTTTTCTGATAAATGTGTAATAATGATCCAGGCAACTTTGATTTAGTAAATAAATAATAAACTTTTATTCTATTGTATATAATTATTTCATAGAATTCTTGCAGAAAGGGAATGATTCTCAGGAAAGAGATTTGAGTTCTTCCCTGGGAAGGTAATGCATTTCACCTACTCTTCAGTTAAGTTATGGATTTACATTCAGCAAGAGTAAATAGTGACACATTTTCTATCTTCTTATTCTGTCACTGTGCTAGGTTGTCTCAAGTAGAAAAATTATCCTCACTTTAAAAATAATTATGTAGAAGCTTGACTTTGGCATAAGTTAAAATTTTCCCAGATCTCAGCTATGACAGTTAGCATTCCTCCAGTTTGAAAGTTAACAAAAGTCTTGGCATTTCTCTGTAAGGAAAAATGTAGGCTCTTTCTTCCTATTCAGTTTTCAAAGTACAGTTAGTTGAACCCTGAACAACTTAAGATTTTGGTGCTGACCCCCCACGCAGTTGAAAATCCACGTATAACTTTTGACTCCTTCAGAAATTAACTACTGATAGCCTACTGTTGACCAGAAGCCTTGCTAATAACATAAACTGTCGATTAACATATATTTTGTATAGGTATTATATACTGTATTCTTACAATAAAGTAAGCTACAGAATAGAAAATGTTATTAAGAAAATCATAAGGGCCGGGCACGTTGGCTCACGCCTGTAATCCCAGCACTTTGGGAGGCCGAGGCGGGCGAATCACGAGGTCAAGAGATCTAGACCATTCTGGCCAATATGGTCAAACCCCATCTCTACTAAAAGTACAAAAATTAACTGGGCTTGGTGGTGCTTGCCTGTAGTCCCAGCTACTTGGGAGGCTGATGCAGGAGTATTGCTTGAACCCAGGAAGCGGAGGTTGCAGTGAGCCGAGATCGCGCCACTGCACTGCAGCCTGGCAACAGAGCAAGACTCCGTCTCAAAAAGAAAGAAAGAAAGAAAGAAAATCATAAGGAAGATAAAATACAGTTACGGTACTGTACTGTAGTAATCACAATAGTAAGTTTACATCATCTGTTTACAAGACGAATTGTCTGTCTGAGATGGTGGGCAAGTGCAGCGGCAGACCTCATTCTACAGTAATATATCAAGCAGTTCAACGTTTTCTTGTAATGTTATGACTTTTCTGTGTTCTTGGGAGCATTTCCAGCATGGCTAGTGGCACTACATATGGATCCCATGGTATTATTCAAGGTTTACAATATTGCACTAAACACAATGAAAGATACCTAGAACTTTGAGAGATCACTTTTTACTGTGGTAACGCAGTATACTGGAGAGATGAACTGTTCACGCAAAGATGATTAGTGTCACACAGGGTTTTAAGTGGATGCTTGCAACACTTGAGCTCATCTCAACAGCAACAGGAGGTGGCTATGAAATTATTACAGTAGTACAGTGTGTAGCATGGTTAGCTTTATGCAGTTATGATTTAATACTACATCTTTATATTTGTTTATGTGAATGGTGCCATGTAGAGTGTTTGTGTACCTAAGTTTTGGTAAGTTTTAACATTTTATAATAAATTCGTATATATTTTATGGTAGTAAGTGATAAACTAGTATCTACATGTATTTTGTGCATTTGTGACGTACCTTTTTTCTTAATCTTTTTGATATTTCTAAGCTCTGCTTTTTGTCTGTGAGTTTTTTGAAACTGTCACAAATCTGCAAAAATTTTTCCAGTATATTTATTTAAAAAAATCTGCTTACAAGTGGATGCACACAGTTCAACCCATGTTATTCAAGGGCCACTTGTAGTCTGATTTCATATAATCATGGATTTTCAAGTTGGATGGAACTTTAGACGTGATCTGGTTTAAAGCTATCATCATACATATGAAGACAGTGAATTTGAGGGAGATGATGTAATGCGTTCTGGGTCAAATGAATTAGTGGCTGAAATAGGACAGGAATCCAGAGTGGTTTTTTAAATTTTTTTTTATTTCAAGTCCTTTTGATCTTTTCTTTTCTGAAGGATATGTGTGAACTAGATGACTTCAAGGTTCTTTCCAGCATTGGGATTTTGTGGAGCAGATTACAGTTGAGGAATTTTTATAAACTTGGCCTTGTTTCAGTTGTGGTAAATTTCTGAAAGAATGCAGTTGTTTCCTTTGAATTCTATAAAATTCCAGAGAAATTTTTCTACAGTTAGCAATTTGTTATTGTCAATGAGCTGGACCATGCCATTGTGAGGAAAATGGTAGTTTCAGGCTGTAAACGCCACTGGATGGATCTACTGGGTCCTGGACTTTGTGAAAAGATCTCAGGGAACTAATTATTGTGGGTGAGTTTCTCTTTGGAGCAACTAGTTTACTCACAAAAAACAAAGGTTATTACTATTATCTGAGAAACAGAAAACAATATCAGCCTTCTGGGTCCTGCCTATTTTATAGGGCCTAAAAATATAATTAAATATCTCCGAGTTCAGGTTCAGATAAATGGCATGGTTCATTAGAGGAGATCAGACTTGTTGAGAGTTGTATGGCCATAAACTGTGACTTGGGTCATTAGGGCAACAACACCGTCAGTTACGTTGCATCATGACTTGCATTAATGGTGGTCACCTAATTAGCTAATACCATTTTTAGCAGCACTGACATGATGGCTCTGGATTATATTGGCAGGACACTGACTTGCATGTTCTAATTCCTCTACCTGCTGATTGGATCCATTCTTGATTTGAACATAGATGTTGATATTTAGAAGATAAATTTAGCCTATTTTCTAAATGCTGATTGGAATTGTGGATTAGAGGATTGGTGATTGGGAAATGCTTTGAGCCCCTGGGAAATAAAAGTTTCCGCTTGGACAGGGTATACACTTTATTATTGATTTTTATCAGAGAGGGGATTCTGAGAAGTAAGAGAATTGCCTTGCTCAGAAAGTAGTGAGTGAGCAAGGCAGTGAGCAAGGCTGAGCCTCTCAGTGGCTGCCCATTTGTTCCACTCTTGTAACTCCTGAAAGAAACAACTCAAGAAAACCCAGAACACCAAAAATGTTCAGCATGGTACTTGGGAGTTATTTGACATTCTGGCATCTTCTTTTCTGACTCTCACATGCTATTTTAAAGCCCTTGCTCATGAAGAAACCACAGAGGAAGAAGAGGTGGACACAGGCACAAATCCTAGACAGCTATTACCTTTTGAATAATAAATCAATCCACCTGGGTCACCATGAACCTCCAGTGTTTTCCACTGGGTATAAAGTGATGTACTTTCTTTCCAGTTGCTTTGGTCCTTTATAAAACCAGTTTCTTAGTATCTCTTTCCTTGATGCGAGGCTGTCCCTATCTAGTATTTCCCCTTGCCTAAGGAGCTGCAGCTGTTTTGATGTTCCCCAGAACCATCTTCTCCCCATCTCCTCCACTTCTTGCTTGGGAAAGGAAAAGCAACTTCCTTCCTTGGGGAACCCTAATATTTATTTATATTTCAGTTTTGAAGCTGAATTCAGTACGTTTTGTCATGTTGTCACTAACTGTAATAAAGACAGAAGGACCCCTCTCCATATAGTCTTGAAGAGGAGGGGAGCGTGGCCAGAGGAAATTAATTGATTGACATAGACTAGAAGCACAAAAGCCATCTCAGCGCAACTCTTTGTTGTTAATACCTTTCTTCACTCCTTTTGTTGGTCAGTTGTTTTTTTCATGCACTACAGCCTAAGGTTTCTGAACTTAGTGATTGTCTCCCTAACCAAAGGGCCTAAGGAATGACCGTTTGGTATTCCTTGGGACCCTTGGTGAGGGCATCTGGCCTAATCATGACAAACTGATGAGTTGGCATCTTCCATAGAGTGGAACAAGGACTGTTGGCTGAGAAAAGAGTGAATCTGAAGCGAGGACAGAGTTGGCTCATGGAACATTTTATCTGTTCTCTGAGTTTCTTGTCCCAGCACGTCAACAAATTTGTTTTTGCTTAAAGACTTTCCCACACGAATGTCTGCCAAGTTCAGATGACTGCTTTTTTAGATTGATCTTGGTTTTCTTGGAACAAGAGCTGAAATTATATAATAAGCTCAGTTGGTCTCAGTGAGAAAAAGTTGGGAGATTCTATTTTCGCATACATTAGACAGGTCTGGGCATAGAAGAAAGAAAGGCCTGAGAACGAGGTGGGTGAGGGTGGGAGGTGAGAGCAAAGAACTAGTTAAAGGAGATTTCACTTGTGTCTACTTTTCCCACTTGTTCTGGGCTCTCTGGGTCACTCAGAAGTGAGGCGCTGGGGCTGCAATGCTCCATGTTGAGATAGACTCTGACCACACTCAGTTGACTTACCCTAGGCCAGTGTGTTAGAAAAGGGTCTTTAGGTTCCTGATTTCTAGATTGATAGCAACATTGCCAATATCCAGAGCAGCTCCAGAGTGTACATTCATAGACTAGAAGATGCTTTCCTCTGAAACATAAAAACATGCCATTGTGATGATCTCCCTGCTGGAAACTACAGTCATCCCTTGGTATCCGTGGAGGATTGGTTCCAGGGCCCCATGGATACAAAAATCCCTGAATGCTCAAGCCCCCTATATAAAATGGCATAGTATTTGCATATAACCTATGCACATCCTCCCATATGCTTTTTTTTTTTTTTTTTTTTTGAGACAGAATCTCACTCTGTTGCCCAGGCTGGAGCACAGTGGCTCAATCTTGGTTCACTTCAACCTCCGCCTCTTCAGCTCAAGTGATTCTCATGCCTCAGCCACCCAGGTAGCTGAGACTACAGGCATGCACAACCACGCCCAGCTAATTTTTGTATTTTTAGTAGAGACAGGATTTCTCCATGTTGCCCAGGCTGGTCTTGAACTCCTGGCCTCAAGTGATTTGCCCACCTCAGCTTCCCAAAGTGCTGGGATTACAGGCATGAGCCACCATGCCCAACCCTTCCAGTATACTTTAAATCATCTCTAGATTACTTATAATGTCTAACACCATGTAAATGCTATGTAAATAGTTGTTATACTATATTGCTTTTCTATTTGTATTTTTTTTTCAAATATTTTTGACCTGCAGATATGGAACCTGGGGAAACAGAGGGCCAGCTGTACCTACAGCAAAGCGGATACAGCAACACAAACCTCTACCCCTAAGAAGGAAGGTGTCACTTGATCACTGTGAGATGCTATGTGTTCCTTGAGATTGGTTTGTAGCCTCAGGCCACAGGGCAATAGGATGAGAGGAACCTGGAGGTTTATTAGAGACAGGAGCGTAGGGGACCACAGTGACCATTGTGAGTATTAACTGCAGCACGGCTTTCAGGGAGGAAATGGATGTCCTCCTGCCCACATTCAGAGAGCAGCATTGCCTTAGGAGCTTACTAACTCCTGCCAATGCCAGCCAAATGTCTGGTAGCACTATTGCCGCTGGAGAGGGACTCAGTAAACACTCTCCTTTTCTGAGTAATTTTATGACAAAGACAAACAATAGGTCAGATAGAAACCAAGATGCCAGCTGTTAGAAGCTTGGGTGTGCAGTGAAAATGGGCATCTTTACTTATACAAAATACTTGGACTGAGACTGACCCACCTGGCCTTGGGCAGTGCTGCACTTCTGCAGGCTGCTGTCTGTGGGGCCTGCCCTGGAAAACTTCTAGCACGGAGGAGCACGTTCACCCTGCAGATGGCTGGCTCCCAAGAGGAAGAGGATGATAAGAAGATGCTGAGGTGTGAGTGTCCAGTTCCTCTCCCAGATTCATCAAATCAGGTAATTCACTCTATTTCTGTGGTGAAAAGTAAGGGGTAGGCTGAGAAGCCAGAAGTGCTTAGGGGAAAATTCTTCCTCGTAGAAACCAGAGGAGTGGGAAAATACGTTTGTTTGTTTGTTTCTTTTTTTTTTTTTTGAGGCGGAGTCTTGCTCTGTCGCCCAGGCTGGAGTGCAGTGGCGCAATCTCAGCTCACTGCAAGCTCCGCCTCCCAGATTCATGCCATTCTCCTGCCTCAGCCTTCCGAATAGCTGGGAGTACAGGCGCCCACCACCATGCCCGGCTGATTTTTTTTTTTTTGTATTTTTAGTAGAGACGGGGTTTCACCGTGTTAGCCAGGATGGTCTCGATCTCCTGACCTTGTGATCCGCCCGCCTCAGCCTCCCAAAGTGTTGGGATTACAGGCATGAGCCACCGCGCCCAGCCGTTTCTTTCTTATAATAAGTTTTCTTGGCATAGACACCAGAATTTTCATGAGTGACACCATCTGCCGTAAGAATATTGTGGCTTTTGCAGGCAGCTTCAGGGGACTATAGCATAACAACGGAAAAGATAAATGTTTAAAGGATACTTGCTTTCCTCATCATTGTCAGTGTTTTCTAGCCTAAATGCCAGGAGTGGTTCTGATTACATTAGCCCATGAAAATGATGCATGGGTGGGTTTGGGAGAAAGAGAATAAAGTTATGAAGAAAAAAGATAAATTCATATATAATCACATATCATCAAAGAATGGTAGCGGGTTAGTTTGAGACATTTTTGGCAGTACTCACAGTTCATAGTCTATAATCTAATGGAAAAGACAAAAGCCAACCAATGCAAGAGAAATAGACATTTGTAAATATATAATTTTGTTGTAGTGAGAGTTAAGTCAGTGATTTTGTTAGTGAGTGGGGTTAAAGGGAAAGTTTACAAAGAAAGTGAACCTTGATCTGTGATGATGAGGAGTTGGGGAATGTGAGAACAGGAGCCTTGAGGTTCTGGTTGTATGGTGAAAACCCATAGACACGAGCTAAAGAGTTTCTCTGATGTCATCCAAGGTTGAACATGAAATATTATGATGTTGCTGCTGCTGCTGTTGATGGAAGGAAGATAAATGTTGTGACAGACACCCACAATGTTTTTGGCAAGAAATAAGATTCCATTTGGTATGATGCATTTCAAGGGAATGACCTTTAGCATCATGCAGATGTGGCATGTTTTTGGCTCATTCCTAAACTATGGGGTTTGTGATCTATACAAATGTGGAAGGCATCAGGTTGAAATGCAGTACAATAACTCTTGGCCAATGTAATCGACAAAGTGAAAATTGCAACAATTCCCCACATACATGTTGAAAAGCAGAAACACCACCCCAAAATACAAGAAAGTGGTTTCTCCAAAAAAAAAAAAAAAAAAGTGAGGAAAGCATCTAAACATAGGATAAAGGCTCTCTATACTGCTACTGCTCTTTTTAGCCTGATAGCAAATGCATCATTTCTTTGATGTGGTAAGAGAAGTACTTGTGTCCTTATTCACTAAAGTCAATCTTCTTTGGGATTGATCCCAAAGGGTCAATGAGATGCCCCCCAACCAACTCTCTCCGCAGGTTATCCTGTTGTCTTTTTAATTCCTCCTATTCTTACCCCAGTAAAGACCTTAGGACATGTGCTTGGTTTCTTGCTTTTAGCTTCTGTTCTTTTCAATTTATCCAACTTGAGCCTCCTGATCAGTATTCCTACAATACTTTCCTTCCTTCCTTCCTTCCTTCCTTCCTTCCTTCCTTCCTTCCTTCCCTCCCTCCCTCCCTGCCTGCCTTCCTTCCTTCCTTCCTTCCTTCCTTCCTTCCCTCCTTCCCTCCTTCCCTCCTTCCCCTCTCTCTCTTTTTCTTTCATCTCTCTCTTTCTCTTTCTTTCTTTTTTTTTTTTTTTTTTTTTGGAAATAGGGTCTGGCTCTGTTGCCCAGGCTGGAATGTACTGGCACCATCATGGCTCACTGCAACCTCTGCCTCCTGGGCTCAAGTGATCCTCCCACCTCAGCCTCTTGAGTATCTGGGACCACTAGTACATGCCACCACACCCATCTAATTTTTGTATATTTTGCAGAAATGAGGTCTTACTATGTTGCCCAGGCTGGTCTCGAGCTTCCAGGCTCAAGCAATCCTCCTGCCTTGGTCTCCCAAAGTGCTGGGATTGCAGGTGTGAGTGAGCCATGTACCCAGTCATTTGTTTGTATCAATTGCCAATCTAAATTTTAAAATGGCTCTCTATTCTCTACAAGATGAAATCAAATTCATTTACCCAATATTCACTATGATATATAAGACAGAACTATTTTTTAACTGCAGTTCTCCCATTTCATCACACAAATTCTTCAGTAAGCCACACTGACTCATTGTTTCCCCAAACAGCTCTTTGAACTTTCCACCCACTAGGTCTCTGCTCATCCTAGTTTCCCTTATCCCTTTCCTCCCACCACCTAAGTCCTTTCCGTAAGTACAAGTTCAGTTAAAATCCACATTCTGCATGAAATTTTGCCCAAACACTGTAGTCAGGATTTTAAAAAATTGTACCACTCATGTCATTCACCATATTTCAAGTGTATTGATTTTTTGGATCTTGTTCATACATCTTACCTCTTCAAAAACATTCTTGAGGGCAGAGACTTTTTCGTGTCCTTCCTATGTCTAGCAAAATTCTTTTACATTATAAATTCCAATGATGAAGGAAGCATTTCAGAAGTGGGAAGAGGAGAAGGAATGTGCTGCAGAGGTGAGCATGTGGGTTCCTGAGGCAGTAAGCACTTTTATTTATTTATTTACATATTTTGTATTTTTGAGACTGAGTCTCACTCTGTCACCCAGGCTGGAGTACAATGGCGCGATCTCAGTTCACTGAAACTTTTGCCTCCTGGGTTCCAGCGATTCACCTGCCTCAGCCTTCTGAGTAGCTGGGATTACAGGCACACACCACCATGCCCGGGTAATTTTTGTATTTTTAGTAGAGATGGGGTTTCGCCATATTGGCCAGGCTGGTCTTGAACTCCTGACCTCAAGTGATCTTCCCGCCTTGGCCTCCTAAAGTGCTGGGATTACAGGCTTGAGCTACCTTGCCTGGCCCAGGAAGCATTTTTAAACTAAATAATAATGAAAACGTGCCATCAACTATTGAGGGATGCAGCTAAAGTTCACTTAGAGGGAACTTACTGCCTAAAACAAATACATTAGAAAACAAAAAAGGCTGAAAACCAGTGGCCTTCTATTTCTTGAAGTTAGTAAAATAATCATAAATTAAAACCAAAAAAATAGGAAAAATAAAATTATAAATAAAAGAAAATAAATCAGTAAAAGAAAAAACAAAATAAGGAGCTTCTAAAAAGTTAAAATGTCTTTATTTGAAAAGACATAAAATTGATAAAGCCATGGCAGGAATGAATGGGAAAAAGAAGGCAAAATAGTTGGTATCAGACATGAAAAAAGATGACATCACTACAGATCCTATAGCCAATACAAAAAATTAAGGTATTACAGAAATCTTTATGCCAGCAAATTTGAAAATTAAATAAAATGGATAGATGAATAGGTTCCTAGGCAAAGTAAACATAGTCATGAGAAAAATTAGAAAAATCTTATCCTTTATAATTATTAGTTAAATAGAACTCATAATTTAAAATTATCCCACAAAAAAACTCTAATCCAGATAGTTTTGCTGATGAATTCTACCAAACATAAAGGCAGAAATCCTGTTGATCTTATGTAAACTTCTCTAGAGAATATAAAAAGAGCAAAGAAGATTCCAATTATTTCATGAGCCAGTATGACTTTATTTTCCCTTTCTTTTAAAATCTTGAAATAATTTCAAACTCACAGAAAAGTCGCAAAACTGATGTAGAAATTTACACATACTCTTTATTTATCTTTTCCTAAAGTTGACAACTTGCATAACCATAATACAGTTTTTTAAAACAAGTAGATTAACATTGGACAATACTGTTAACTAAGCCACAACCATTATTAGAATTTTGCCAGTTTGATCTCTAATGTTCTTTTCATCTCTGGGGTCCAATCCAGGATTCCCATATTGCATTTAGTTTTTGCATCTCCTTAGTCTCATCCAATCTGTGGCAGTTCTTCAGTTTTTGCTTGTCATTTATAAACTTGACACTTTTGATGATTAGTGGTCAGGTATTTTGTAGGATGTCTTTCAATTTGATTTGTCTGATGTTTTCTCATGATTCCATGGGGTTATGTATTTGGCGAGAATGTATTACAGATGTGATACTGCATCATATCAGGAGGTGCCTGATGTTGATACAACTTATTACTGATGATGGTAACCTTGATCACTTAGTTACAGTGGTGTCTGCCAGGTTTCCCTGCTGTAAAAATTTCCTATTTTTCCCTTTGTCATTGGTAGATATCTTAGGGGAGATATTTTGAGACTATGAAAATACCTTGATTCTCCTCAAACTTTGTTCATTGGTGAAATGATGTTTAAGATGTCTACACAGAAAATTATAAACCATAATTGAGAACATTTAAAGAATGCATCAAGACTCACCATTTTTAAGATGTCAGTTATTTCTCCCAATTGGTCTATAGATTCAGTCTCAGTTAAAATTCCTTACAGATTTTTTTGGTATAAATTGATAAGCTGATTTTCATATTTAGATGGAAAAACCATCTAAAACTTAGCCAAGAATAGCTAAGTTGCTCTTGAAGAAGATGAATAAGGTAGTAGAACTTGTTTTACTGGTTATAAAGACACATTCTAAAGCTAGAATAATTTACACAATGTGGTAATAATGCCATGAGAGATAAATAAATGGAGCAGAGTAGAAGGCACAGACTGATTTATTCATAGAGACAGATTTATTCATTTATGACTTAATTTTTGACAAAGATCAACTTTTCAGTGAGTGGTGGTAGATCAATTTTATGACCATTTGGAATAAATGAAACTGAACCCCTGCCTCATATTGGACATGAAAATTAATTCCAGGTAACTTACAAATCTGTGTGTGAAAGACAAAACAATAAAGCTTCCAAAAGATAATATAGGACAATTTCTTCATGTCTTAGGGGGTAGAGAAAGATTTATTAAACAGAATTGAAAAAGCACTAACTGTAGAGGAAAAGATTGATAAATTGGATCACTTTAATATGACGAACTTCTATTCATTTACAGACTCCCCTAAAAAGAGTGTAAAAGCAAGCTACAGTGTAGGATAAAATATTTGCAATGCATGTACTACTGGTGGGAGTGGAAAATGGCATACAGACTTTAGGAAATGGCTCATTATTTTCTATTAAAGTTAAACATATGGATACCCTATGGCCCAGCAATGCCATTCTTAGTTACATACTCAACAGAAATGTTTGCTATATGCACTAATAAATAGGTATAAAAATATTCTGAGTAGTATTATTCACAATAAACCTACCCTAGAAACACCCCAATTAACAATCAGCACTAAAACTGGTAAATTAATTGTACTCCATTCATACAATATATGAAATGGCAGAGAAAAAAAAAAAAAACTACAGCTACTTGCAACAATATGAATCTCACAGACTTATACTATTGCATGGCCTCAAGACTGGGAGCCCATGAGGACAACCTGTTACTTGTATTTTTCTCTCACTGTCTCTGACCTTGATGGTGCTGGTGACCTGCAGAAGTTGCTACACCCTTTGCCATGGAGCTGCACAGACACCTGGGCTAGCGCTGGGAGCAGCTGAAGGAGGAGGTTTGGTGGGAACTGAAGGAGATGAGGCCAGGCTGCTGTCCCAGGCCAACCTGGGGAGCCAGCAGTATCAATGTGCATGGGCTGGAGCTGTACCTGGTGTCTTGCAGTGACTTTCATAGCTGAACGGCTACTGTTTTATTCCTGCCTTCCAAATCCTGAGCAAATTTGTGTCTTGCGACCAACCTTAACTGGAATCATAATGGAATTCTGGGAAATGTAGTTCTTTATTAGCTAATTTGACTCAGTTCAAGTCATCGTAAGAGTGATTTTTTCAGGGAAGAGGGCAAGAGAGAGAGACTGAGAGAAGACTTTGAGGGGCATCTGGCCTGAGTGGTGGTTATGTGGAGGGCACTTTGTGAAAATTCATTTGGTGGAACATTTAGATTTTGTACATTTTTTATTACTCATATATTACACCCCACCCCAGCAACACTCAGAAAAGGTTAGGGAAAAAAAAAAAAAAAGAACATAGGTTTTGAAGTCAAAGGCATAGCTCCAATGACTGATCCTGCTAATTTCTAGCTGTAAGACTGAAAAAATTATGTATGTGATTTTATTCTTAGTAATGTGGGGATAATAATGCTTTCTACCTCATAGGTTTTGTGAGCATTAAATGAAATGATTATATCAGCACTGTCTGGCATATAAAAAGCATACAAAAAAGTTTCATTATTGCTCTAAACATATTACTAGATTATGTGGCAATATATTTTACAATATATTTATAATATGTTTTACATATATATAGGTATAATGATATATGATAACAAGAATAGCTAACTTTTTGACCACTTACTGTGTTTCAGGCACTATTATAAGCAAATTTTCATTTATTCACTCACTGAAACTCCATAATAATCCTTTGAGATGGATTCTATCATTACCTCCATCAAAGAGATGAGTAAATTGAGGCTAAAGAGGTTTACCTAACTGTCCCAAGGTCACACAGCTTTTAAATAGTGGGGCCAAGGATTCAAACCCAGGGCACATATGTGTAGGGAGGGATGTCTGAGCAGGTGGATATTGTCATGTAAGCAAGGTGTGTTAGTCAGAACTGTTTTGGTTGGAACTCAGAGAAACCCAACTCCACCTACTAGCTTAGGCCAAGTGGATCATTTAGAGAATAATTATTGGAATATTTCACATAATTATGGCAAAGACAAGGACGTAGTGAGACCCAGGGTCCACTGGAACCAAGATGTCAAAGCCCCTAGGCCTCCCTTTCATGTGTCTTTTTTTCTGCTTGTCTCTATGTTGTTGCCTTAAATACTGCCTACTGCAAATAAGCTTTCTCTGTGTAGCAGAAACCATAGCAGGCAGGCAGCTGCTCCTGGGTCTTGCATCCTGTGTTTCCAACTCCCACAGAGAGGCTGCCTCTCTTCCTTTACTTCTAGACAAAAATATGGGGAAAGGGTTGATTAGTCCAGCTGGGTTGTCCATCAATGTATCTCTATGGCAAGAGGAGCAGACTCTTATAAATAGATTCTTTAATCTTATAAAGAATCTTATAAAATCTGTTCCTCTTGCCATAGAGGAGCAGAATCTATTAAGTCTTATAAACACATTATCTGTGTATGGGATTATTCCCAGAGAAGGAGGAAGCCATCACGAGTTATAGGGCCACAAAGATTGGTGTCCACTGTGCCTTGTATGGAAAAGAAAGCCAAGTAACAAAATGTGTGGGTTGCCCTGGTATAAAGCCTGTATCTCCGGGAAAAGTGTCATTCTTTATCCATGTTCCAGGACGTTCATTTTAATGATTATATTTCCTGGTAGACAAAGATATGAGGATCAGCCAGATCAAGAATGAAAGACAGTCTGTAGCTGTATTACTTTGCTGAATCATTATTCTAATGCAGGATATCTAATAAGCAAAGGAAAAGAACAGATACTAAGGAGTCAATAATCATTCTGGAAAATAGGTTTTGAAAACAGATGTACCCATAAACTGCAGAAACTCTTCCTTTCCAGTTATTCATAATGTATAGCATCTTTGAAAATTAAGGCAGGTAGGATAACAACCTATAACCATTCTCAGACACTTTGCCAAGTGATTTTGCAAAACTATTTAGAGAACATGTAAAAACTAATCTTTAGATTGAAGGCTTTTTTGTGTGTGTGGCTAAAATATCAGTTTCCTGAAACTTTAAGGTCCAACGGGAAAAGAATGCAGTTTGGGTTGCGGGTCAAGTTTGGGGTGTCTGATGAATGAAGAGAGAATGAGGTCACAGTGAAGCATACTTAATTCAGGAAAAAATGTGCCTCGTTTCCCAGAATATTTGCTAGGGAAAGGTGGAAGGAAGGGAGGGAACTCCCCATATAAAATCCTGCTGGCTTACGCTTGATATCCTATTACCATGCTTAAAAGATGATTTATAACATTGACATTTAATATCAGAAATTTACTTGTAATCAACCTTTGATGATTCAAGGCAAAAAGAGGAAAACATATAATTTAAAAATTATTCCTACTTGGCCTTGGCATCTGGTCTGTAATTTGACACAAATGTTAGCTTGCCCTGTCTGCTATTCTGCATTTTGGTAAAGTTAAAATTTATCTAGGTGATCCATTTATATCAGTATGAAGAAGCTACTTTATTCTTTGGATAGCTGAAGAGTATTCCAGAGTATCTGAATATGTGGATTATTATAATTAACCAAGAACCTATTGGGCATTTTGTTTATGTTTAATCTTTTGCTATAACAATACTGACACATTCTATTTGCCATGTACACATTCTGTTTTGCCCATTATATATTTAGCACATAAATTCATAGAAATAGAGTTGCTTTATCAAAGTGTATGTGCATTTTTAGTTTTAGTAAATTGCTCTTCTCAGAGATTTTATCAATTGACATCTACTCCAGTATTGTGTATGCATACCATGATTAACATAATGTGTTATCAGAGTTATCATTGTCCATCTGCTAGGTTACAAAAAAAGGTATCTCAGGGTGGATTTTCATCTCTTTGCTTATGAGTGAGGTTGAACATATTTTCATGTGTTTAAGAGCAATTTGAATTTCTGTTCTTTGAACTGTTTATATGCAACTTCTGTCCAATTTTCTGTTGGGTTCTTTTTGATTGATTCATAGGAGTTCTTTATATATTAAGGATATTAACCTTATACAATGAGATGAGTTGAAGTTAAAAAATATACAGTTCTTGGTTTATGTTTTGATTTAGTTTATGGTATTCTATTACCATGCATATTTTAAAATTTTTATGTAGTTGAATTTATCAATATCTTCTTTTATGGTTTCCTCACTCAAAGGTTATAAAATATTCCTCCACGGTTTATACTAATTTTGTTATGGTTTCATTTCTTTACATTTAAATCTTTGATCCATTTGGAATTAATTTTGTTGTAGTGCCGTACGGTGGTATCCAATTTACTTCATTTCCAATTCTAATCCACTTATTTCAATGTGTTGAATAAGCAGTTTTCCCACTGATATAAAATGGCATTTATAATAGATTAACACCCTATGTTTGCTGTAGTCTATTCTAGACTTTCTTTAATATTTCTATGATATTTTCTATTATATTTCATTGTTCTGTCTATACATGAATCAGAATCATGATGAAGTAGGCAGAATAAAGTCCTTCCCCTCATCCCTCCACCCCCAAGATGTCCACATCCTAATCCCTGGTACCTATAAATGTGTTTCTTTACATAGCAAAAGGGATTTTGCAGATGTGATTAAACTTGAAACCTTGAGATGGAGGGATTTTCTTAGATTATCTGGATGGGCAAAATCTAATCATGTGGGCATAAAATCAGAGACACATTTCCATCTGTGTTTAGAGTAAGAGGGAAGCATGACCACAGAAAAATTTTAGAGAAATGAAACATTGCTGGCTTCAAAGATGATGGGATGAGGCCGTGAGCCAAGGAAAACAATGGCCTTTAGGAGATGGAAGAGGTGAAGCATCAGATTCTCCTTCAGATCCTCCACAAAGGAACACACCCCTGCCTGCGCCTTGACATTAGCCCAACGAGGCCCATTTCGGACTCCTGACCTCCAGAACTATAAGCTAATAAATTGGTATGGTTCGAGTTTGTGGTAATTTGTTACAGAAGCCATAGGAAACTAATATATGTGCTATTTGAATAATGTGTATAGCTAGTCCACTCTTGCCCTATAACTTTTGAAATTTTCCTCTGACTTGTCCTGATGATTCTTGTTTATTTTCCATTTGAATTCTAGATTGGCTTATCTAGTCTTCTTCTCCCTCCTTTCAACTGTTGGCGTTTGAATTTAAATTTTATAGAATATATGTATTAATTTGAGGAAATGCTTTATGATTTTGCACCCTCTAGTCCAAAAACTTGGTAGGCCTTTTTGTTTTGTTTTGTTCGGGTTTTCTTTTTCCTTTCCTCCTCAATAGTTTTATAAACATCTTATTATGCAGATATTACTACTTTTCTTTTAAATATTATTCGTCAATATTTTCTCCTTTTCATTTGTTTTTTAATTGTTGCCTTCTCTTCAAATATATCTTCCAGTGATTTTTGTTTGTATGTAGGAAGGCTAATAATTTTTGTGTTAATTTGGTACACACATCCACCTTGTGAATTATTGTTTGAAATGAGTTTTCAGTTGATTCCTTTATTTTCTTCAGGTGAATAATCACAACTCCTGAAAAATAAGGTAATTTTGTCTCTTCTTCTTGAAAATTTATATTTCTAATATATGTTTCTTTTGACTGGTTCCTCCAAGACTATGTGGGAAAAAAGTGATGAAAGCACTCCTCCTTTTCTTGTTCCTAAATTTAATGAGGAATGCTTCTTTCTTTGTTTCCCATATTTGATGCTAACCTTCGGGTGAACAAAGATATAGTTTATATGTTGTAGAAATTGATTTATTTGAAGGGGATGACCAAGTGTGCATGAAATACATTTTCTCTTTTCTCCTGGGAACGGAGGTAGCTATCCCAGTTTCATCTGCAATTAGGTTTGGCCATGTTGCTAAGCTGTTTCCGAGAAATCATAAGCGTGTGTGTGTGTGTGTGTGTGTGTGTGTGTGTGTGCGTGCGTGTGACTTTCATGCTTATCCAATAAAAATCTCCCTCAACAATTTCTCCAAACTCTGTCCCTTCTGTCTGTCTGGCTGGATGCAGGCAATGATGACGTCCTAGGGGAATGCAAAGTAACAAGAGGGAAAGACTCTTGAGTCTTTTAGTGATGGTGCGGAGAGCTGTGCCGATCAAGGACATCCACCCTACGCTAGTGCATAAATCTTAAGCTTTCACAATAATGCAGCCATTGCCATTTGTTATTGTGGGACTCCCATTCCTCCCATTCGTTCGATCTGAGGGAAAGAACGTGCCTGTGGTCTGTTGCTAGGCTGGAAGTCAGGAAATGCCGGGCCTGGGCTGCCTTCTGTTGGGTGGAGGGAGCGCCAGTTGTAAGATGCTCTGCCGCTCTACTATTCTTTCATTCTTAGGTTCAATGACCAGTCTGTCTTCCTCTTTCTACCTTTTCTTAATTCTTCAGACACCTGGTAGGATTGCATTTCCCGGCCCCCTTTTGGTAGGGTAAGGCCATGTGACTAGTTCTAGCCAGTGAGCTATGAATGGACTTGGCAAGGGGAACTCTCCAGGCCTCTCTTCCTTCTGGGAAAGCTCAAGATAGACACTTCTCCAGCTGCCTAAACTGCTGAGTGACAGCAGTCAGCAGATGACTCCAACTCCCTCTAAAGGTGCTAAGAGTTGTCAAAGAATAACCTGTGTTGTTTTAAGCCACTGAGGTTTGGGGTTTGTTGGTAATTGTAGCTTTTCTTAGCCTATCGTATGTGACATTAAGTATAATTTTCAAGAGTATATAGTAGATGTATTTTTAAAAGGCTTGCACATTTCAAAATGTCTTTCCCATGTGAAAAAACAAGTTAGCTGGGGAAGAAAATGTCTGATGGTCATTCTTTTCCCTTTAAAAATTTGTATATGTTCCTCTACTCTCTTCTGATATTTATTTTTCATAGAAGAAATATGAGGCTACCCTTTGTAAACTTTTATCTTTTCTCCAAATTCTTGCAGCAATTCTTCTTTAATAGAGTACTTTTTAAAAAGTTTTAGCCTTCATTAGTTGTTTTTTTCCCCCTGGAATATGATGAATCTTTTTAAACGCATAGGTCTTTCTGTAGGCCATGCAATCATTCTAGTGCAAACTCCTCGATATTACTCCACTCCCTTATTCATTCACGTATTGAGTCAACATTTGCTAAGTACCTACTATGTGGCCAGAACTGTGCTGGATGCTGAGATGCAGCAGTGAACATGTCATCTGATTTTTTTAATCTTAAAAATATTTTAACAGCTTTATTGGGATATAATTTACAAACCATAAAATTCACCCATTTAAAATATACAGCTCAGTGATTTTCGGTAAATTTAAAGAGTTTTACAACCATTACCACAATCCAGTGATAAAACATTTGTGTCACCACAGAAATAGCCCTTGCGCCCATTTGCAGTCATTCCCCTATCCCCACTCATTTCTAGCTCTGGGGAGCCATGATCCTAATTTCCATATCCATAAACTTGTGTCTCCTGAACATTTTATACAAATGGAATCATATATCCTGTGGTGTTTTGCATCTGGTTTCTTTCACTTAGCATAGTGTTTCTAAAGTTCATCCATTTCATTCATGTTGTAGCATGAATCGGTACTTCATTCCTTTTTATGGCAGAATAATCTTCCTTTCTATGGATAGACCACATTTTATTTACCCATACGTTGGTTGAAGTGTATTTGAGTTGTTACCAATTTTTGACTATTAAGAATTATGTTGCCATAAATATTTGCATATGCCTGGGAGTGAAATTTCTGGGTCATGTGATAAGTTTATGTGTAACTTTGTGAGAAATTGCCAAACTGTTCTCCATGGTAGCTGTGTCATATTACATTCTCACTGGCAATGGGTGAGGATTCCAGTTTCTCCACATTCTTGCCATCACTTGTTATTGTCTGTCTCTTTTTTATTGCAGCCATTCCTAGTAAGTGGGAAGTAGTATCTTTTGTTATGTTTTTGTCTGGTTTTGGTGTCAGGGTAACACTGGACTCCTAGAATAGGTTGGGAAGTATTTCCTTCTCTATTTTCTGCAAGAGTTTGTGAAGAATTAGTATAGTTTTTCTTTAGATATTTGATGGAATTAGTCAGTGATGCCATCTGGGCCTGTGCCTTTCTTTGTGTCAATACTTTAATTAATAATCCAGTTTCTTTAACTTTCTATAAATCTAATCAGATTTTCTATTTTTTCTTGAGTTAGTTTTAGTAAATTTTGTCTTTCCAAGAATTTGTCTATTATATGTAAGTTGTCCAATTTGTTAGCATAAAGTTTTTGTTCATAGTATTTCCTTATATCCTTTTATTTTAAAGTTAGTAGTAACGTCCTGTTTCTCATTACTGATTTTGATAGTTTGTGTCTACTGGTCTTTTTTTTTTTTTGGTCATTTTAGTTGATATTTTGTTGATATTTAGTTGATATTTAGTCATTTTAGTTGATATTTAGTCATGTTTGTTGATATTTTGACAAAATTGACATTCTACATCACCAGGAATATGCGAAAGCTTATCAAAGCCCACTATAGCTTTCCTATTTCCAGTTCTCTCTGTTGAATTTCTGGTTGGTCTCCTGGTCTGTTGCTTACCTCGACCAGAATCGTGACCTCAGGCTAGCTGCCATGTTGACCTTTCCTGAAGGTTTGCCACAGAGTTCCTGTTGTTTTCATCAATGCCCTGGGCATGGAGGTGGGTAGGAGAATGGGAGGAGCACAAGGTTCCTACCTTGGTCCAGTAGTTTGTCTTGAATAAACTTCTAATTTGTTGTATACTCTTGGGCAAATTCAAGAGTCCTAAAGTGGTTGTTTTTGACAAATTTTCCCAGCTTTATCATTGCCTTTTGGGGAGAGGATTTGCCAACCTTTTCACTTAACCATTCTGGAAATCCAGATTTGATCTTTATGGGCTTCATGATCTAGTGGGAAAGACCCACACTGAGCTTCTATTTCATTTGTTCTCATTCCTTCTTTGGAAATCCCAACTGAGTATATTTTGGACCTCTACTCCCTGCTGTCTATTATTTTATCTCATGTCATTTTCTTCTCTTTGTCATTTGCTTTTCATTCTGAGAGAACATCTGAAAAATCACATTACAGATTTGGTTTCTAGTTTTCTGTTGCTCCAAGTATGATTTTAATTCTGTTGATTCAGATCATGAGGTCAAGAAATCGAGACCATCCTGGTCAACATAGTGAAAGCCCGTCTCTAATAAAAATACAAAAATTAGCCGGGCATGGTGGTGCATGCCTGTAGTCCCAGCTACTCTGGAGGCTGAGGCAGGAGAATCGCTTGAACCTGGGAGGCAGAGGTTGCAGTGAGCTGAGATGGCACACTGCACTCCAGCATGTCAGTAGATGAGATTCCATCTCAAAAAAAAAATATTTCCTTGAAATTATTCTTTTTATCCCCCTCCTTCATCTTTCTTCCTCTGTTGTTGCCTGTTCAACCTGTGCTGCCTTTTCTGTTCAGCTTCTCTCTCCTCTTATGACTTTCTGGTCTTGGTTTTTGGTGGTAAGGTCATTCCTTCTTGTCCTCTATTGAGAAAACCAAACAATTTTCAACAGTTGTTTTTCTGATTCTGCAGCATATAATTTTGAATGGAATCTTTGGCCTTAGAATCTTCATGGTGCTACTTTCAGACCACTGCTATAATGCTTTCTATACACCCTCTGATGGTTTTGCTTTGTACTCATCTCTTAATCAGGGGAAATCTGTCAACACTTTTGACAAATAAAATTTGTGGATTTTTCTGCCTTCAACCTCTGTATTATGTGATGGTCACAATTCTTTATTTGATCTACAGCTTAGAGCACAGCTTTACAGAGGGTTACTGGTCAAATTTCCAGTTTCAAGCTGGCATTCCCCTATGGCAATTTTGCTTATTCAGGTGACATCTTTTCCTACTCCAGTGATTTGTTTCCTTGAAACTCAGAACTGATGAAGTGGACTAAAGCTCATAGTTTCCACAGTAAAAAGTTACAGAAACACTTCCTACCTTTGTCTTCGGTTGGAAGCATAGAAATGCTAACACTGATCTTCCACCCAACTATTGCACAATTTTTTCCCTGAAAGTTGTGTTCTCTAAACAGATAGAAGAAGATTAGTAGGAGAAAGAGACATAAAATATTTCTCTGCCTACCTCAGAAATCTAGGTCTATTTTGAAAACAAATAGTTGTAGAATTTTTCAAGTTAATGCTAAATTTTGGCCTGAATCAATGGGGCAGAAAACTGAAGTGTAGCATGGATTTTTATCTTTTGCGTTGGACTTTATGTCATGGGCAATCATGGTATACTTTCGTTTATTAAGTAATGGAGCATGGGCTGGTACCCTGAATCCCAGGTCAATGTTTTTCCTTTCATGTACTGTTTTCATGGTTGAGGTACCCAACCTTTTTTCACTAGGGTACTTATATGTATTTTTCTTTATTGGGCACCATATTTTGAAATATGTTTCTCCTATCAAACTACAGTTTTAAGGAATAATTAATTTACCCTCATAATTTATTCATCAAAATAATGTATGATGTCAACCAAAGCTTCTGATAAGTATGAGATAATCACAGTTATTCAAAGAGTTGATAACATTCAAAACCAAAGAAGGCAGCCTGATAGCCTATCACAGTCTTTGTAGCAATGTAAAATTTCCGTAGGCTTTTTGAAACACTGATACTCTTTCCAAATACCCCATTTTTAACTCTGTGAAGGCTTAGGAGTCTGGGGACCTCATGGTTAGGAATTGCTGCATTCTCAAGGATCTGAAGTGGCAGAAGTTTGGCAGAGGCTTGTTGGTCAGCATGGAGAGACAGCAAGCTCCCAGTGTGGTGCTATCTCTTCAACTTTAAAAGCTAGATTAATATAGCATGGGGCATAGCAGTCTGACAGATGATTGTAGATTCTCAGCTGCAGAGAGAAGCATTGTGACTTTGTTTTCAATTTAGCATTTATCTTTATATGTATTCTCAAATATATGTATATATGTGTGTACACACGTGCACACACTCATACACACACACATACACACAATTTTTGAATTAGTTTCAGTAAAACCTGCATTAGTGCAGAGGGAATCATGGAGTGCCTTCAATAAAAAAGTCACTGTGTGTTACGCGATAACATTGAACAGACTCCAGACAGCCTCTTATCTTAGATATACAATAACGTAGCATAATTCAAGCCTAAAGGAGAAGTTAAAGCATTAGGTAACAGTAGCAACAGTAGCATGTTAGTGGAGTAATAACTCTCCTGGAGGATAACCCAGGATGGGTTTTATTGAATTCAGTTTATTTAGCTGGGTTAAATCCAGATAGGCATCACATTTACAAGAAGGTGCTAGCAAAAGGGCAGGTTATTACAAGCACATTTAGAAGATAAGCAAATAGAAGATTGAATCAAATCAGAGATCAGGAAGGGAGCAGAAATGGTTCCTGGTTCAACTGCTTGTCTTGGGTAGGTCTATACCTAATCTGACTAAGACGAAGAATAATTACCTTCTTAGACATCTGCAGGGATGCACGGTGCATAAGCTCTCTTGCTGTTACCCTTATTGACAAGCTTTCTTTATGTCCAATTGAAGTTCCTCGCTTTGCAATTTAACTACATTTTCTTTGTTTCTATGCTGTGTGCAGAATTAAAATAATTATTCAACATTTTAAAATAATGATTCTTTTAAAAAATGTGACAATAGTTGTCATCTCTTAATTTCTTCAGCTCCCCACACCAATTAACCAACTGTAACTCCTTCAGTTGATGGTATTTTTCTTCCTCTTTAATATTTTTCTGCTTTGTTGTCTTCCTTTCCAATTCTGACAGATGTTTACTTGGTTATTTCTACATGGGCGTGCCTTGGAGATATGGCAATTTTGGTTCCAGACCACTGCAATAAAGTGAGCATTGCAATAAAGTGAATCACACAAATTTTTTGGTTTCCCAGTGTATATAAAAGTTATGTTTACCCCGTACGGCAGTCTATTAAGTGTGCAATAGCATTATGTCTAAAAATGTACATACTTTAATTTAAAAATATCTTATTGCATCAAAGACGTAGAATCAACCCAAATGCCCATCAATGATAGACTGGATGAAGAAAATGTAGTACATATACACCATGGAACACTATGCAGCAATAAGGAGGAATGAGATCACGTCCTTTGCAGGGACATGGATGGAGCTGGAAGCCGTTATCCTTAGCAAATTAACGCAGGAACGGAAAACCAAGCACTGCATGTTCTCGCTAATAAGCGGGAGCTAAATGATGAGAACACATGGACAACTGGAGGGGAAACAACACACACTGGAGCCTACTGGGGGCACCGGGGGAAGGAGAGCATCAGGAAGAATAACTAATGGATGCTGGGCTTAATACCTAGGTGATGGGTTGATCTGTGCAGCAAAGCACCATGGCACATGTTTACCTGTGTAACAAACCTACACATTCTGCACATGTACCCCAGAGCTTAAAATAAAAGTTGAAGAAAAAAAAATCTCATTGCTAAAAAAAAAATGCTAATGATCATCTGTGCCTTCGGCGAGTTGTAATCTTTTTACTGATGAAGGGTTAAGTCTTGATGTTGATGGCTGCTGACTGGTCAGGGTGGTGGTTGCTGAAGGCTGGGGTGACTGTGGCAATTTCTTAAAATAGGAAAACAATGAAGTTTGCCACATCAATTGATTCTACCTTTCATGAAAGATTTTTCTGTAACATACAATGCTATTTGATAGCCACTTACTCGTAAGAGAACTCCTTTCAAAACTGAAGTCAGTCCTCTCAAATCCTGCCACTGCTTTACCAACTAAATTTATGTAATATTCTAAATCCTTTGCTGTCATTTCAACATTGTTTATAGCATCTTCACCGGGAGTAGATTCCATCTCAAGAAACCACTTTATTTGCCCACCCATAAAAAGCAACTCCTCATCCCTTAGTTTGATCATGAGAAAGCAGCAATTCAGTCACATCTTCAGGATCCACTTCTAATTCTAGTTATCTTGCTATCTCCATCAAATCTGTCCCTACTTCCTCCACTGAAGTCTTGAACCCCTCACCGTCATATGTCAGGGTTGGAATCAACTTTTTCCAAACTCCTTTTAATGTTGATATTTTGATCTCCTTCCATGAATCACCAATATTTTTAATGGCATCTAGAATGGTGAATCCTTTCCAGAAAGTTTTCCATTTGCTTTGCTCAGATCCAGCTGAAGAATCACTATCTATGGCAGCTATGACCTTATAAGATGTATTTCTTTTTTTTTTTTTTTATACTTTAAGTTCTGGGGTACATGTGCACAACATGCAAGTTTGATACATAGGTATACATGTGTCATGTTGGTTTGCTGCACTACATGCAAGTTTGATACATAGGTATACATGTGTCATGTTGGTTTGCTGCACCCATCAACTCGTCATTTACATTAGGTGTTTATCCTAATGCTATCCCTCCCCCAGCCCCCCACCCCACAACAGGCCCCAGTGTGTGATGTTCCCCGCACTGTGTCCCAGTGTTCTCATTGTTCAATTCCCACCTATGAGTGAGAACATATGTGGTGTTTGGTTTTCTGTCCTTGCGATAGTTTGCTCAGAATGATGGTTTCCAGCTTCATCCGTGTCCTTGTAAAGGACATGAGCTCAACCTTTTTTATGGCTGCATAGTATTCCATGGTATATATATACCACAGTTTCTTAATCCAGTCTATCATTGATGGACATTTGGGTTGGTTCCAAGTCTTTGCTATTGGGAATAGTGCTGCAGTAAACATACGTGTGCTTTATAGTAGGATGATTTATAATCCTTTGGGTATATACCCAGTAATGGGATTGCTAGGTCAAATGGTTCTAGATCCTTGAGGAATCGCCAGACTGTCTTCCACAATGGTTGAACTAATTTACACTCCCACCTACAGTGTAAAAGCATTCCTATTTCTCCACATCCTCTCCAGCATCTGTTGTTTCCTGACTTTTTAATGATTGCCAATGATTGCCATTCTAACTGGCATGAGACGGTATCTCATTGTGGTTTTGATTTACCTTTCTCTGATGATCAGTAATGATGAGTATTTTTTCATGTGTCTGTTGGCTGCATAGATGTCTTATTTTGAGAAGTGTCAGTTCATATCCTTTGCCCACTTTTTGATGGGGTTGTTTTTTTCTTGTAAATTTGTTTGAGTCCTTTGTAGATTCTGGATATTAGCCCTTTGTCAGCTGGGTAGATTGCAAAACTTTTCTCCCATTCTGTAGGTTGCCTGTTCACTCTGATGGTAGTTTCTTTTGCTGTGCAGAAGCACTTTAGTTTAATTAGACCCCATTTGTCAATTTTGGCTTTTGTTGCCATTGCTTTTAGTGTTTTAGTCCTGAAGTCCTTGCCCATGCCTATGTCCTGAATGGTATTGCCTAGGTTTTCCTCTAGGGATTTTATGGTTTTAGGTCTAACATTTAAGTCTTTAATCCATCTTGAATTAATTTTTTTGTATAAGGTTTAAGGAAGGGATCCAGTTTCAGCTTTCTACATATGGCTAGCCAGTTTTCCCAGCACCATTTATTAAATAGGGAATCCTTTCCCCATTTCTTGTTTTTGTCAGGTTTGTCAAAGATCTGACAGTTGTAGATGTGTGGTATTATTTCTGAGGCCTCTGTTCTGTTCCATTGGTCTATGTATCTGTTTTGGTACCAGTACCATGCTGATTTGGTTACTGTAGCCTTGTAATATAGTTTGAAGTGAAGTAGCATGATGCTTCCAGCTTTGTTCTTTTTGCTTAGGATTGTCTTGCCAATGTAGGCTCTTTTTTGGTTCTATATGAACTTTAAAGTAGTTTTTTCCAATTCTGTGAAGAAAGTCATTGGTAGCTTGATGGGGATGGCACTGAATCTATAAATTACCTTAGGCAATATGGCCATTTTTCACAATATTGATTCTTCCTATCCATGAGCATAGAATGTTCTTCCATTTGTTTGTGTTCTCTTTTATTTCGTTGAGCAGTGGTTGTATGTAGTTCTCCTTGAAGAGGTCCTTCACATCCCTTGTAAGTTGGATTCCTAGGTATTTTATTCTCTTTGTATCAACTGTGAATGGGAGTTCACTCATGATTTGGCTCTCTGTCTGTTATTGGTGTATAAGAATGCTTGTGATTTTTGCACATTGATTTTGTATCCTGAGACTTTGCAGAAATTGCTTATCAGCTTAAGGAGATATTGGGCTGAGACGATGGGGTTTCCTGAATATACAATCATGTCATCTGCAAACAGGGACAATTTGACTTCCTCTTTTCCTAATTGAATACCTTTATTTCTTTCTCTTGCCTGATTGCCCTGGCCAGAACTTCCAACACTATGTTGAATAGGAGTGGTGAGAGAGGGCACCCTTGTCTTGTGCCGGTTTTCAAAGGGAATGCTTCCAGTTTTTGCCCATTCAGTATGATATTAGCTGTGAGTTTGTCATAAATAGCCTTTATTATTTTGAGATACGTTCCATCAATACCCAGTTTATTGAGAGTTTTTAGCATGAAGGGCTGTTGAATTTTGTTGAAGGCCTTTTCTGCATCTATTGAGATAATTCATGTGGTTTTTGTTGTTGGTTCTGTTTATGTGATGGATTATGTTTATTGATTTGCATATGTTGAACCAGCCTTGCATCCCAGGGATGAAACCGACTTGATCATGGTGGATAAGCTTTTTGATGTGCTGCTGGATTCGGTTTGCCAGTATTTTATTGAGAATTTTCACATTGATGTTCATCAGGGATATTGGTCTAAAATTCTCTTTTTTTGTTGTGTCTCTGCCAGGCTTTGGTATCAGCATGATGCTGACCTCATAAAATGAGTTAGGGAGGATTCCCTCTTTTTCTATTGTTTGGAATAGTTTCCAAAGGAATGGTACCAGCTCGTCTTTGTACCTCTGGTAGAATTCGGCTGTTAATCCGTCTGGTCCTGGATTTTTTTTGGTTGGTAGGCTATTAATTATTGCCTCAATTTCAGAGCCTGTTATTGGTCTATTTAGAGATTCAACTTCTTCCTGGTTTAGTCTTGGGAGGGTGTATGTGTCCAGGAATTTATTGATTTCTTCTAGATTTTCTAGTTTATTCGCATAGAGGTGTTTATAGTATTCTCTGATGGTAGTTTGTATTTCTGTGAGATCAGTGGTGATATCCCCTTTATCATTTTTTATTGCATGTATTTGATTCTTCTCTCTTTTCTTCTTTATTAATCTTGCTAGTGGTCTATCAATTTTGTTGATCTTTTCAAAAGTCCAGCTCCTGGATTCATTGATTATTTGAAGGGTTTTTTGTGTCTCTATCTCCTTCAGTTCTGCTCTGATCTTAGTTATTTCTTGCCTTCTGCTAGCTTTTGAATTTGTTTGCTCTTGCTTCTCTAGTTCTTTTAATTGTGATGTTAGGGTGTCAATTTTAGATCTTTGCTGCTTTCTCTTGTGAACATTTAGTGCTCTAAATTTCCCTCTACACACTGCTTTGAATGTGTCCCAGAGATTCTGGTACATTGTGTCTTTGTTCTCATTGGTTTCAAAGAACATTTTTATTTCTGCCTTCATTTTGTTATTTACCCAGTAGTCATTCAGGAGCAGGTTGTTCAGTTTCCATGTAGTTGTGCGGTTTTGAGTGAGTTTCTTAATCCTGAGTTCTAATTTGATTGCACTGTGGTCTGAGAGACAGTTTGTTGTGATTTCTGTTCTTTTACATTTGCTGAGGAGTGCTTTACTTCCAATTACGTGGTCAATTTTAGAATAAGTGCAATGTAGTGCTGAGAAGAATGTTTATTCTGTTGATTTGGGGGGAAGAGTTCTGTAGATGTCTATTAGGTCTGCTTCCTGTAGAGCTGAGTTCAAGTCCTGGATATCCTTATTAACCTTCTGTCTCATTGATCTCTCTAATATTGACAGTGGGGTGTTAAAGTCTCCCATTATTATTGTATGGGAGTCTAAGTCTCTTTTTATGTCTCTAAGGACTTGTTTTATGAATCTGGGTGCTCCTGTATTGGGTGCATATATATTTAGGACAATTGGCTCTTCTTGTTGAATTGATCCCTTAACTGTTATATAATGGTCTTCTTTGTCTCTTTTGATCTTTGTTGGTTTAAAGTCTGTTTTATCAGAGACTAGGATTGCAACCCCTGCCTTTTTTTTTTTTTTTTTTTTTGCTTTCCATTTGCTTGGTAGATCTTCCTCCATCCTTTTATTTTGAGCCTATGTGTGTCTCTGCACATGAGACGGGTCTCCTGAATATAGCACACTGATGGGTCTTGACTCTATCCAATTTGCCAGTCTGTGTCTTTTAATTGGGGCATTTAGCCCATTTACATTTAAGGTTAATATTGTTATGTGTGAATTTGATCCTGTCATTATGATGTTCGCTGGTTATTTTGCCCATTAATTGATGCAGTTTATTTATAGCATTGATAGTCTTTACAATTTAGCATGTTTTTGCAGTGGCTGGTACTGGTTGTTTCTTTCCATGTTTAGTGCTTCCTTCAGGAGCTCTTGTAAGGCAGGCCTGGTGGTGACAAAATCTCTCAGCATTTGCTTGTCTGTAAAGGATTTTATTTCTCCTTCACTTATGAAGCTTAGTTTGGCTGGATATGAAATTCTGGGTTGAAAATTCTTTTCTTTAAGAATGTTGAATATTGGCCCCCACTCTCTTCTGGGTTGTAGAGTTTCTGCTGAGAGATCCGCTATTAGTCTGATGGGCTTCCCTTTGTGAGTAACCCGACCTTTCTCTCTGGCTTCACTTAACATTTTTTCCTTCATTTCAATTTTGGTGAATCTGAGAAGTATGTGTCTTGGAGTTGCTCTTCTCGAGGAGTATCTTTGTGGCATTCTCTGTATTTCCTGAATTTGAATGTTGGCCTGCCTTGCTAGGTTGGGGAAGTTCTCCTGGATAATATCCTGAAGAGTGATTTCCAACTTGGTTCCATTCTCTCCATCACATTCAGGTACACCAATCAAATGTATATTTGGTATTTTCACATAGTCCCATATTTCTTGGAGGCTTTGTTCATTTCTTTTTACTCTTTTTTCTATAAACTTGCCTTCTCTCTTTATTTCATTCATTTGATTGTCAATCACTGATACCCTTTCTTCCGCTTGATCGAATCAGCTACTGAAGCTTGTGCATGCATCACAAAGTTCTTGTGCCATCATTTTCAGCTCCATCAGGTCATTTAAGATCTTCTCTACACTGTTTATTCTAGTTGCCATTTGTCTAACCTTTTTTCAAGGTTTTTAGCTTCCTTGTGATGGGTTCAAACATGCTCCTTTAACTCGGAGAAGTTTGTTATTACCAACCTTCTGAAGCCTACTTCTGTCAACTCGTCAGTGTCATTGTCCTTCCAGCTTTGTTCCATTGCTGGCGAGGGGCTGTGATCCTTTGGAGGAGAACAGGCGTTCTGGTTTTTAGAATTTTCAGCTTTTCTACTCTGGTTTCTCCCCATCTTTATGGTATTATCTACCTTTGGTCTTTGATGTTGGTGACCTACAGATGGGGTTTTGGTTTAGATGTCCTTTTGGTTGATGTTGATGCTATTCTTTCCTGTTTGTTAGTTTTTCTTCTAACAGTCAGGTCCCTCACTGCAGGTCTCTTGGAGTTTGCTGGAGGTCCACTCCAGACCCTATTTGCCTGGGTATCACCAGCGGGGGCTCAGTTGGAAATACAGAAATCACCCATCTTCTGCGTCGATCATGCCAGGAGCTGCAGACCAGAGCTGTTTCTATTCAGCCATCTTGGAAGGGACATAAGATGTACTTCTTAAATAATGAAAATTGAAAGACAAAATTACTCCTTGATCCATGGGCTGCAGAATGGATGTTGTGTTAGCAGGCCTGAAAACAAAATTCATCTCCTTGTACATTGCCATCAAAGCTCTTGGGTGGCAACATGCATTGTTAATGAGCAGTAATATTTTGAAAAGAATTTTTTTTCTGAGAAGTAGGCTCAACAGTGGGCTTAAAATATTCAGAAAACTATGCGGTAAACAGAAATGCTATCATTCGGGCTTTGTTCTTCCATTTCTAGAGCACAGGCAGAGTAGATTTAGCATCATTCTTAAGGACCTTAGGATTTTTGGAATGGTAAAAGAGCACTGACTTCAACTTAATGTCACCAGCTGCAGTAGCTCCTAACCACAAAATCAGCCTGCCCTTTGTAGCTTCGAAGCCAGGCATTGACTTCTGCTCTATGAAACGATATCTTCTTGCAATATAAGGCTGCTTTGTCTATATTAAAAATCTGCGGTTTAGAGTAGTCACCATCATCCATGATCTTAGCTAGATCTCCTGGACGACTTGCTGCAGCTTCTCCATCAGCACTTGCTGCTTCATCTTGCACTTTTATGGTGTGGAGATGGCTTCTTTCCTTAAACCTCATGAACCAGCCTGTGCTAGCTTCACACTTTTCTTCTGTGGCTTCCTCACAATTGAAGAGAGTTGGGGTCTTGCTCAAACCCGGCTTTGGCTAACAGGGTGTTGTGGCTGTTTTGACCTCCTACCCAGACCACTCAGACTTTCTCCATATCAGCAAGGAGGCTGCTTCACTTCCTTTTCATTTGTGTATTCACTTTTAGTTTCCTTCAAGAACTTTTCCTTTGCAGTCACAACTGCGCTGACTGTTGAGTACAAGAAGCCCAGTTTTTGGCCTGTCTCAGCTTTTGACATGCCTTCCTCATTCAGCTTAATCATTTCTAGCTTTTGATTTAAAATGGTACACATGTAACCTTTCCTTTCACTTGAACATTTAGAGGCCATTTTAAGGTTATTATTTGATCTGATGTCAATAGTGTTCTGTCTGAGGGAATAGGGAGGTCCAAAGAGAGGAATGGGGGGAGATGAAGCAGCTGCTGGTTGGTGGAGCCATCAGAACACACACAACATTTATGGATTAAGTTTTCCATCATACATGGGTGTGGTTTGTGGTGCCCCAAAACAATTATAATAGTAACATCAAAGATCACTGATCACCGAATACTATTAAAAGACATAATAATAATGAAAAATTTAAAAGTATTGTGAGAATTACTAAAATATGACACAGAGACACGAAATGAGCACATGTTGTTGAAAAAAAAAAAAAAAGATGGTACTAATAGACTTGCTCAAAGCAGGGTTGCCATGGACCTTCAATTTGTAAAAAAAGACAGTATCAGTCAAGTGCAATAAAGTGAGATATGCCGGTATATGAGGCTTCGTTCTTGGCCCTGGTGGTGAGGTGGGTAAATGCAGAGGCTCTTTTCCCTGGAGAAACTCCTGAATCCTGTGATCTTAAGCAAGCTTTGTCCAAGAGATCAGATCAACACCTGAATAGTGGAAATTCTGGCTTGACCATTCTGGTTGGTGGTTTTGGTCCTAGAGGTATCCCTTATGACAGAGAAGACTTGTATTTCAGCTGAGTTATCTTTAAGGTAAAATGCTATGCACTGAGTACTATATTTTATTCATTGATACATACTGATCCGTTGAAGATATGTCCCTCTACTCAGGCATCTGCTGACAATATCCTGTTCTCATGGTTTGCTGGTGTGGCCTTCACCACTAGTGTGCTCTGAGACCATCACTGTCACCCCCATGCCTCACAGCTGCCTCCTTTACCAGGCCCTGTGGACTTGAAGTTCTTCTCAATGCTTACCCGCTGCCTCTGCTCATAGGCGTGGTTCTGATGCATCCTAAATAAGTCTGTATGTGTGTCGAGGAGGGTGCTGGTAGGAAGGAAAATTATTTGTGCATAAATGAAGGGATATATTATGATATATCAACAGATAATATTTTGTTTCTGCTGTTTCATTTTCACCCAGATTTCTTCTGTTTCTTTTCTCGAAAAATGCTCTTTCTTAAACAGGCCTTGATTTGGAAGCTGGTTTTCTGGAACGGTATTTATCAAGTCTGTTTGCACAGTATCTAACTCTTTGGATGCTTTATCTTTTCTTGTGTCCCATTTAAACCCTTTTTCTTTTTCTGAAAATCGTGTTTTTAAATCAGGAAATATTCATTCAATGTCTACTGTGTGAAAGGTAACTTGCTTGGCACTGTGAAAGAAAATTAAAACAAAAGGTGTGCTGTCTTCTAAGATCCTGTAGTTTAGGGGGAGAGACAGGCACATAAATAACTCCAATATGGGCCAATCATGTGAAGTATTTTAGTGAAGAAAAAAAGTGTGTTTGTTTATTTATTTGTTTATTGAGACAGAGTCTTGCTCTGTCACCTAGGCTGGAGTGCAGTGGCGTAATCTTGGCTCACTGCAACCTCTGCCTGCTTTGTTCAAGCAATTCTCCTGCCTCAGCTTCCCAAGTAGCTGGTGCTACAGGTAAGCACCACCATGCCCGGCTAATTTTTTGTATTTTTGGTAGAGATGGGGTTTCACCATGTTGGCCAGGCTGTTCTTGAACTCCTGACCTCAGGTGATCCGCCCACCTTGGTATCCCAAAGTGCTGGGATTACAGGCATGAGCCACCGTGCCCAGCCAAAAGTATATTTAGTTGGATTAGGTATAGATCTACCCAAGGAGATTGAAGGGGGCAGTCATACATTTTCATCTAAAATCTTCTTTCTTTCCTTAAAATCTTACAAAATCAAATGGGTGGCTGCTTCTACCAAACTGCCCACTCACTTCTTACTTCTCAATTAGTTTTCTCTCTCTTTCTCCCTCAATAAAGATAGGGCACTATGGAAGATTACACCATTTCAAACACATTCCAAAATGCTGTCTCAGCCCATGCCTGGCTGTTACTGCTTTAGGAGAATCTGATGAACATCTTTAAACACTCTTAGCACCCGAGGTTGTCTGTATATAGTTGGGGAGCACGTGGCCCGCCTGGGTAGAAAGTTATTACCTATTTTCATTTTTGCTTTGAAGGTTAAAAAGAGTCTGATTCTAATAATCGATTTACCTCTTAAATAGGGAAATAAGTCTGACTCCTGGGAAAAGGACATAAATTAACCTCTGGAAGTCATCAGAACCTATTAGCACGTAAATGCTTCTGCTAAATCTGTCAACTTTCATTGAGCGCTCTGCCCGTCATGGGCTGTATTTGAGTTTTGTGGTATGCACTCGAGATTTTAAAGTGTGAGAGACATTTCCTTCTTTCAGGGTGAGGCAGGGTGACCCAAGGTCTCTGAAAGGTAAATACCAACTCCCCTGTCTCCCGAGCGAGCGAGCGACGGGCCTGTTTACAGTGTGCCACCCTTGTCTGCAGGGAACATGCTTCACATTTTCTTCCAGGTGACGGGCTGCCTGCCAGTGACACCGCACACCTCGAGAGCTGCACAGTTTCTGCGGCAATATCATTCCACTTCGGCTCCACCCTTTCCCTTTGAGCTTTACATTTCGTCCTTGCTCTGTGCAGTGCACCAATCAACACAAATTCAGGCAACCCCTCATTTCTCCCTCCTTTGATGACCCTGAAGCTCATCATCTGGCCAGCCCATCGCAGCCCAGAGCCATGTGTTGGGCGTGCTTCTGCCGTGGCGCTGGGAAGTCTGTCTGGGTGCTGTATTGTTTTATATTTTTCTCCCTCCTTCCCATGGCACCCTTTCTGCTGTTCCTTTCCCACCTTAAAAATAAATCCAAGGATATGAATAGCTTGAAATGAACTAAATCGGTCATTGTTATTACAGGAAAACTTTATACAGAATGCAAGCAATAATCCGCTTATATACACTGCGCTCTTACACAATAACTGATCCTTCATCGCTCTTCTCTGCTTGGCAAACGGAGTAGCTACCTTCTCATTCCCACAGTATTGTGTAAACATGAAAAGAAGCCAGAAGAGGTTCCTTTTATTTTGTTTTTGTTTTTATGTTGTTTGCTGGCTTCAGGCTGGGCCCCAGCAGAGGGTGAGCGGCAGGAGGACACTTGAGTGGATTCTGCAAATAGCCACACAGCTTTCCTCTGATGGATCAAAATGGTCATATCGATTCTGTAAAAGTTTAAAGAGATATTATGGCTGATTGGCAGGCATCCCTTTATTGAAGACATATCAAACCACAGGAAAAACTACTGGAACAGCTACTAGAACCCTATGGTTAATATAAGGTTTCCCAAATTCTGAAATTAAGCCTCCTGGCTACCACCCTGGAGATATTAAACAAACTGTATATCTTCTATATGCATCACTTATTTGTAAGGATAATTATATTCTTTTTCTGTTTTCCTACACCTTCTACTTCAGAATGCACTAAAAACCCCCAAGTCAGAGGATCACTTGAGCCCAGGAGTTCAAGGCTGCAGTAAGCTATGATTGCAGCACTGCATTCCAGCCTGGGTGACAGAGAAGGATCCTCTCTCAAAAAAAAAAAAAAAAAAAAGGAAAAACAAAAATAAAAATTCCCAAGTCAAACCTTTAGTAAGAGTTAGACTAAATTATTAAAAGCAATTTTGGAAAAAGAATTTACAAATGCAAAAAGAATGAGCAATTTACCTAGATACTTTGAATTTGCCAAATGAAGCTGATGCTTTGCAATGAAGCCTTTCTCATGCAAATCTGAAATTGCAGATGAACTCCAAATGGGATCCCTGATCTGTGATAGGAACAGATGAAGAAATGAAGCTTTTTATAGTATTTTGAAGAACACTTTAATATTTCTCATCTGTCCTTGAGAAAGACATAATACATGCTAGGCTAGGGCTTGCTGCATTTTGTATTGCTATTTTTAGTCGTTAGCAAATTTTCTCAATGCTTTGGCTCTTTTTTTTCTTTCTTTTTTTGAGACAGAGTCTCGCTCTGTCGCCCAGGCTGGAGTGCAGTGGCGCAATCTCGGCTCACTGCAAGCTCTGCCTCCCGGGTTCACGCCATTCTCCTGCCTCAGCCTCCTGAGTAGCTGGGACTACAGGCGCCCGCCACCATGCTTGGCTAATTTTTTGTATTTTTTTTAGTAGAGATGAGGTTTCGCCGTGTTGACCAGGATCGTCTCGATCTCCTGACCTCATGATCCACCTGCCTCGGCCTCCCAAAGTGCTGGGATTGCAGGTGTGAGCCACCGCACCCAGCTAATGCTTTGGCTCTTAATTAGGACTAAGAAACATTTAGCAAAAGCTAAAGAGTCAGCTGGGTAATTAGGAAGTCAGGTCAATCAGTTCAACCTTTTCTATGTCCCTGCTGCAGGCAGGGCACTGAGTTGAGCGTCATGTAGGATATAAAGGTGAGTGAGAAATAGATGCTTTCCTCCAGGAGCTAGGAGACTAGCTAAGAATCTAGGATAAGGACACAGTACTTCAATCGAAGACGTTAAGATGGTACAAATAAAGTGTGTAGGTTCTATTTATGGTGACCTAGGAAACATAAAATCAAAGGAGGAGTTTTAAAAAATACTCACTTGGAAATTAACATTTCTCTAAGATCAATGGCCAGTTCTCTTTATTAGTCTAGAAGCAGCAAACTTTTCTTTCCTGGGGCCTTATCCACAGCAGGTGCTTAGGTTACTTTATTAGAAATAGCAATAGTTTATGAGAACTGGACAGAAAGACTGTCATCTTCTTCACTCTCTCTAGCATCAGTGCAAAATCATGTGGAGGTTTGATTGTTAAAAAGTTACTAGACATGGTTTTGTGGTTTGCATTTGACCTAATCTACGAGATTGTTTTAGAGCTAAATGCTTTGAGGAAGGGGCCATAGATCTTAAGAAATAAAAGAACTATAAGCAAATTGATCCAACTCCTTGTTTTTAAATAGATAAGGTGTCTTTAGTCCCCATTTGATGGACACTATTCAGAGATTGAATGCATTGCTGGAAGTTGCATGTGGTATAAGCATAGGAAGACTGGACTCCTGGCCCTTTGCCTCCCAGGACAGCGCTGTTGCACCACCTCTTGTAGATGAGAAAATTAAAACACAAAATTCCTGTGCATTGGTAGAAAACTCTTGTTTTTGTTTTCTTGCCTGTTAATCCAAACCTCTAGCTATAAAATAATATTATTCTTGGAGATCTTAATTGTCATTATTTATGTAAGATTTATACCACATCTATTTCCAAAAAATTTTTTAAATACATTGCAACCTTATACACACTACAGAATAAAACATCTAGAAACAGAACAACACCCTTTTTTTGAAAATTAGACAGAGAGTTAGCAAATAGCTGACTGGCAAGCATATGTTATTCCACTCCAGGATGGAATTTAGTTTTGAAGTTTCTTTGCAGATGAGATAAAATTATAAGTGTGTGAAACTATATTATTCCCTTACCTGTTGGCTTTAAATTGGATTTCCAAATTTAGTAGAACCCAAAAATGAGAAGAAAGTGTTTTTTAATAGACCTTGTAGATGATCTTTCAAGTTTTGACCTTGTATAAAGCATTAGATTAAGAAACAAAGTATAAAAAACAATTACTCTTCAGTACTTGTGTGCATGTGTTTTAGAAGGATAATGGCAGTGGGCACATTTCTGGACCTGCAGCATGGGTGGGGAAAGTTTCTCTTTTGTGGGAGGGATATCTAAAGTTTTCTCTAATTGTTTTTAGAATACTGATTTTTTTTTCTAGAAAGAACGTCGGTCCTGGCAGTCTTTCAGCCACAAAGCTTTGAGAAATGGGGCTAAATATTAATAATAACTGCTTGGATTATAATGAGGAATCAATCAAAACACATACTGTTGATGAAGATGCCTTGAACACCGTGGATGCTGTAGAATAAGGGATTATGACTACAGCAATTCTTGGCTCCCTTCTCTGTTTATTTAAGGGTTACACAGGCTTTGTTTAATATCTCCGTGTCTCAGTCCTTTCAGTTGAAGCACAAGGCATGCTTCAACCACCTGAGATTAACTGCTAAACCCTGCAGCAAGCCAGCATCTCCTCCCTGCTGCCTCTCATCTGTCAGGATCTGCTCTGGAAATGGGCCAGTGGTGACGTGTGGGAATGCAGCCCTTTGTGTTTGTTTTTGGTGTTGGATTTGGTGGCCTTGGTCACGGATTGGCTTCCTTCTTTGAAACTGAACATCTTCCATGCCTTTGTGATTGAGTGACAAAAGTTCAACCTGCACATGCCAAAATGAACAGCCTAGAAAACTGATTATGGTTTCAGGACCAGCTTTAAAAAAAAGCAACAAAACCCTTCCAGTCACCCAGAGTTCTAAACATAATCGGTTGGTTCCCAGAAGTACAATAAAAGGAAGCCAGAAGTATTTTAGTCCCTAGTTGTTTATGAATCAACCTGATTTTCTTTTTCAGACTTTGAAGGTCACAGAATCAAATCATGTGGAGCCATTTCCATCAGTCCTCCTACCCACCCTTTCTCCCCTGTTCTCTGTTGCAAGTAGGGTTTTGCTAGGTTTAAGTAGAATATTGCTCAGAATTTCCAGGGGTTCTTAATTAAAGCAGGTTTCTTTTCCAAGAAAGCTGCCTTGGAAATTACTGGAAGGGAAGCAACAGTGACAAGTAAAGCAGGTGTCAGAATACCTTCAGTGTACCCCAGCCCTGCTCTTCCCCTAGAGCACAGGCTCAGGAGTTCTGCTGGCCTTACGTAGAAGCCAAGGAAGAGGGGCCTGCACTCGTCTTTCTGAGTAAGCCAGGGCACTTCATGTCTGGGATAAAGCCAGCAGGGCATGGGACATGGCATGGAACTGAATTTATATAGGAAGTAGACAATTAAGCCTGAGTCTTAGACACACACAGGAAGGTGACAGAAGAAGAAAGAATGACGTTTATTATTTTCTAGAGATCTAATCTAGAGAGCTTCAGTGTCCTTGCCATAATGTGACCTTTAAGGAACACAGCAAAAATCTTGGCATATTGCTTGCCAAATATTCAGGTACCTATTATGTGCCAATATGAATAGCACATAATAGGTACCTGAATAATGTAAGTTCTCTTCCCCACCTTTCCCCCACTTTTCTGCACATTGAATAGGATAATTTTAATTTTGCTTTACAAATTATTCAGTTATATCTGTTGTTATTTCATAATGTAAACAATTTCATATTGCTTATATTTCTTTTTTAGGACTTAATGAATAGCAAGGAAATATTTTTGTAATTGATAAGCTTGTTATGCAATTCCAGAAACCTCCTTTCAATGCCTCTAACATCCACATGGTACACTCTGGCACAAGTCAAAAAATATATTAAAAATAAGAACTAAGAATTATCAGATGCCAACTATGTGCAAGGCCTTGTATTAGGTTCTTTATCTTAGGTTTTCCATTTAACCCTCAAAACAACCCCAAGGGCGAGGACGAGTCTTTCCCATCTCCCTGTGAGAAAGTAGCTTCAGAGAGCTCTTGCCCAGGTCTCACTGTGAGCAGGTGGCAAAGTTGTTGCTGGAGTATTGTTTACTCAAACCCCAGGGTCCAAGTTCCTTCCACCTCACATAATGCCAAGGCTCTACTGTAGGTCCAGAAAGCGAGAGCAAGAGATCTTCTCACTGCCTTCCACAATGTGGCTTCCTTAAAAGCATTTGAAGAAGGAGATGGATTCTACCAACTGTAGACAGCATCTCTGCTGGGGCCAGGCTGAGACAGGACGGGTCTGGGGGGTGGAGTCAGGATACTCCTTTCTCATCCAGCCTCCAGCCAGCTGTTTGTGTTTGGATTTTTCTGGGGGCTAAGAAGTTTCCCGGTAAGAGACGGTGAACTGGGTCTTCAAAGGGGGTCCTGATGTACACCAGCTCATCTGGAGAACAAAATGGGGAGAGCAGGGCAGGGTGACAGAGGTCAAATTGCTGGGGAGATTCTCCAGATGCCTGAGAGAGGGATCGACCTAAGGAAGGGGGATTCAGGCAGTGAGTCCAACTTACCAACAAGGTTGTGGGGCTGAGAGAAGGTGTAGACCTTAGATTTTCTTGCATCTGCCCTGACCCCACCACTTTGCAGGGCTCTGTGCAGCCTGGAGTGGGAACGGCTGTCTGTGCAATAGGAGGTGCCACTCAGTAAGCCAGCCTTCAGCATCTTCCAGCCCATGCTGCCCTGCTGTGGTGCCTACTAGCAGCCGGGACCTCAGAGAGCAGGGAGCTACTCTTCTCACTTTGTAACCAACTGCCTGGAGTACCCAAGTGCCAGGAGGATTGAAACCGGCACCCAAGACTTCGCTAACATATCAGGGGAGGCAGAGATCAGCAGGAATGTGCCATGGCTGTGGCCACAGTGGTGGCGAACAAAGGCAGCAAGAAAGGGCCTGGATCCTTGTGTCAAGGCTGGGTGGTGGTGGCCACGACTTGGTCTAGACAGATTCACAAGAATGTCTGAGACATCACCAGGGACTGCAAGAAATAATTAGGGCTGAGTGCATAAAAAGCTCCGGCAGGGAGCAAGTTCCTTTTATGCAGGTAGGGAGCCTTACGCCATGGAAATTGACAATCAGTGTTACTATGTCTGCATAGACAGGGGAGGCCTAGAGTTAAGTTCCATGAGCAATGGAGTTACGCGACCCAGAATAACAAGGCTAGTATGTAGGAAATAGTATTCAATTTTTGTAGGATTAGACCACCTCAGCCCGATAGGCTGGGCAAAAAGCCCTAATGGCTGTGCACATATCCTACCTCCAATAACTTAGATTCCTCCCTGTCCCTGGCTTGGCTACTCCCCCACACTGAGGGCCACAGAGAGGCGATGGAGTTGGTTGCTATGCTGTGCAGAGTTGCCACTGAAATGTGCTGGGAAACCAGGCTTGATAACTGTACGTGGAACAGCTTGTCCTGACCACGCTTTTTCTGAAGAGAGCCAGAGGCAATGCTTCGGAGTGCTAGTGGTATGGCTGGGCCTGCTGGGAAGCAGCTCTGAAGCCCTGGCTGTGAGACTTAGTGAGAAGGAACACTCCAGTGCAGTCATCAGAAGGTGCAGTCCCTGGGATGAGTGTGAGGATGTGAACTGGCTGGGGCAGCAGCACCAGGAGATGACGGTGAGCACAGCAGCCAGGGTCACCCCAGCTCCTCACCGGACATGGCCTGGGCCTGTGTCGCTCTCCCTGCCCAGAGTGGAGTACTAGCAGGCTGTGGGAAGGCTCAGATCGGGTTACCAAGCCCCTTGTACCCCACCCCAGCACTCTGAACTACAGCAAAATCTGGGGCTCTTAACTTTTTGGTTCATGATCCATGGATCCTTTGGGCACTATGATGAAGCCTGCATTCTCCTTCTCAGACTAATACTTTAAATGCATAAGATAATATATTTAGGATTAGAAAGGAAGCCAGTTATGTGGAAATATGGTCTGAAACATCCCCAGAAACGTCAAGAAATAATTAGGATGGGGTGGAATAAAGGATCTTGAAAAAGGTTAGGGTTCCTTCCATGCAGCTGGGGGCATGCGTTATCGAAATGTTCAGAAACTAGGTTTGTGATATGAAAATATCTGTGCGTCTGTACAATGCAATGCATAACAAGATTAAGCAGCAGGTCTAATACCATAATTCTCCAATTCTGACACTATAATTCCAAGTAGTGATGAGCATAACTGTTATTTCAAGATACCTGCTACAACTGAAATGTGATTTGAAAAATCTGTAGTTTCTAGTGGTAACGAAGTCACAGATATACTGACATACTGATGTGGTGTGCTGTCTACGTTCATAAGAAAATGCTAAATTTAAATTAAAGTGTAATGAAAAGAAAGATGTATTTTTTCCCACACTGTTTCAAGGCACCCCCCTAAATTCTATCTATAGACCCCAGATTGAGAACTCCTGTCTTCTGTGCTTGTGCAGAATGACTTCAGGAAAACACACACCTGGTTCCGAGTATGTTTTCTTAGCTCAATACCAGTACCATGTAACTATAGTCGCCTCAGGGTGTGTAATAATGACTAGGCAATGCACAATGCCATTGCAACAATGTGACGAAGGCTAGTCTGTATACCTATGAAATTCATTCCCTGCAAGGCTGTGGAGGGTTGAGCAGGTACAGGCACCATGGCCAGGCACAAACTCTGTGTTATTTTTGTGGGAGCAAAGAAGAATTCTTCTAGTTCCACAAGGTGCGGCAATATGAAAAAATGATAGTTGGACAAGGATGAACTCAGAGGTAATTTCTAACAAGAGTAGGGATAAGGAGAGGAAGCCGGGACTGCAATGTGAGCACAGAGTGGAGTGCTGGGAAAACATGGGATCTGGACTTGAGCCCCAAGTCTACCCTGGACAGCTGAGTGATTTTGGGTAAGTAAAAACGTTCCCTTCTTCATGCTTTTCCCTACCTCCATCATTGGGATTTGTGAGGGACACAGAGGACAGTATGTGTATACAAGGGTGCTGTGCGAACAGTAAAGCCCCATCCTCACATCTGTTATTATTATCCTGTTACAAACCACCTCATGTTTAACTTTACTCCAAATGTATCCCTGGGCAGCCATCACATGCCACACTCTTGCTGCAGTTTGCAAGTTGAGGCAAGTCACTTGTGGTTTTTGTCACTTTTTCCTCTCCAGGGGCAGTACCATGACTGGCAGCTCTGCCAGACAGACTGACTTTATCACTCAAAGGCCAGTAAAAGTGACCTTTGGTTGTCCTGGGAGTCCTGCACCCCTATTTTTCTGATGAAACTCCCTTTGACCTTCGATTCCCCTGGCTTTCCTTTCTCTTAGCTTCCCTCCCTCCTTTGGTCTGGCCTCTGTCCAAACCCTGGGATGGAGATGAGGGATGGGAGCAGTAGGCACGGGGGTGGGGTGGGGAGCATGGAATGGGGGAGGAGGAGAGGAGAGTCTCCAACCCTATGGCTGCCTCCCTGAGTTCTGCCAGGTACAGTTTCCATAGACAGCCAGCAGCAAGAGCGCATGGAATAAAGTATATTGAAGTCATTCAGCTTTGAAGACTTCCTGTATACTTTTAAGCTGCCCATGACATCATTGCACTGGGTGGCTCAGAACAATAGGCGGGGGTGGGATGAAATGAACCAAATCTACAAAGCATCAAGAACAGAGAGTGAGAGGCTGAAACAGAAACAGCCACAGACTATGTGAACTTTCCTGAACCAACTGGGGAAGAACTGACCCCCTAGTTGTCCAAGATGGCCCAAAACTGTACCCCTCGGCCACCCGCCCCCGTGGACTCGGCTGCTCCTTGTTTTTCAGCTGCACGGTGACCTCGCTCTGTTGCGTGTGACAACGACGGCAGACACACAGGGAAAGTCATGTGACTTGCAAACAGTTCCTCCATCCAAGTTCAATAAATTAGCAGCCAAAAATTTTAATCAGATATTTAATCTTTCCTCCCTGTAAGGGAGATTGAGTGTTTATGGTGGCTGGAGGCCAGGTTAATCTCAGAGAAAGATTACTTGCTGTATCTTTGGTGCTGGGAAGCCCTGAAGAAATCACTGGTGCCTGTTGAGCTCTGCTCAGCCAGTAGATAGCCTATGTCCCTTGTAATTTTCTGTGGGCTGTGTCAGGACTGAACAGTGATGTGACAAGGGATTTCCACATTTTATAAATACAGTGGAATAGGAAACAACCAAAAGAAGTTCTGCAGAAATCAATACATGGTCTTATCTGATGGGTCTACCATGCTGACCTCTTCTTCTCCTTACCTACTCTACACCTTTTCACCTCCTGAAGCCCAAGGATGTCTCAGGGAGAGGGGCTTGAGGCAATCCTACCAGGGCACTCTGAACTCTGGTAGCAGGACTCACCTCTTTGTGAATAATTCACTAATTGCTGACTATGGCTGAAATTTATTAATTTATTTGACAAAGGATGATTGAGTGCCAGGCACTCTTCTAGGATCTTGGAACAAACCAAAAAACACAAAAAGAAAAATGTCTTCCCTAATGTAACTTATGCTGTAATGATGGGAGACAGATATCTAACAATAAACATAACTAACAAACATATAATGTGAAATTAGAAGGTGACCAGTGCTAGGAAGAAAAGAAATGCACCGGAGAAGGTGACTTGGCATGTCGGGGGAGGGATATTATTTTGTAACAAAATTTATTGCAACATTCCCATGGTGGGCCCCTGAGAACGCCACTCCATTAGGATGTTGATAGATGCTATGGAGAAGAAACCCATTCAATAATCGAGGGGTGGAAACGGAACCAGGGGAGAAAGGTGGTAGGCAGAGACATTTTGGAGGATATTGCAGTAGCCATGACAGACGATGAAGGAGAGAGAAAAGAACAGCCTGGCCCTGGCTGGACAGAGCAGCAACAGCAGAAAGAGGAATCAAGCTTTAAGTGTCTAGACTTTTCCACATGTCTAGTTTTGAGCCAGGGCAACTATGAAAATGAATGGACTTTTAACCCAAATATGTAAGTCAAGAGAGGCAGATATGGGGAACTTGAGTTAGATGTCAAGTGTTCAGATGCAAATGAGCTATGTTTGTAGATGCTATGGATAAAACCATCAGAGTATTAGAAAAATAGCAAGTGACAGATACAAAGAAGTGACTGAGAGGTAGGAGAAAACACAGAACAGCAGTCTGTCTCAGGAATACAACAAGCAATGATTTTAAAGCAGCGCTTCTCCACACACCTACAACCATCTGATCTTTGACAAAGGTGACAAAAAACAATCAATGGGGAGAGGACTCCCTATTCAATAAATGGTGCTGGGAGAGCTGGCTAGCCTTATGTAGAAGATTGAAGCTGAACCCCTTCCTTACACTATATACAAAATTCCACTCAAGATGGATTAAAGACTTAAATATAAAACCTAAAACTATAAAAGCCCTGGGAGATAACCTAGGATAGGAAATACCATTCTGGACATAGGCCCTGGCAAAGATTTCATGACAAAGATGCCAAAAGCAATTGCAATGAAAGCAAAAATGGACAAATTGGACCTAATTATACTAAAGAGCTACTGCATCACAAAAGAAACTATTGATAGAGTAAACAACCTATAGAATGGGAGAAAATATTTGCAAAGGCTTAATATCCAGAGTCTATAAGGAACTTAAACAAATTAACAAGCAAAAATAAACAATCCCATTAAAGAGTGGGCAAAGGACATGAACAAACACTTTTCAAAAGAAGACATACACGTGGCCAACAAGTATGTGAAAAAAAAACTCAACATCACTAATCACTAGAGAAATGCAAACCAAAACCACAATGAGATACCATCTCACAGCAGTCAGAATGGCTATTGCTGAAAAGTCAAAAGATAACAGATGCTGGTGAGGTTGCAGAGAAAAGGGAATGCTTATACACTGTTGATGGGAATGTAAATTAGTTCAGCTGTTGTGGAAAGCCGTGTGGTGATTCCTCAAAGAACTTAAAATAGAAGTACCGCTTGACCCAGCAATTCCATTATTGAGTATATACCCAAAGGAATATAAATTGTTCTACCATAAAGATACAGGCATGAATATGTTCATTGCAGCACTATTCATAATTGTAAAGACATGAAATCATTCTAAATGCCTATCAATGGTAGACTGGGTAAATGAAATGTGGCACATATACACCCTGGAATACTATGCAGCCAAAGAAAAAGAATGAGATCATGTCCTTTGCAGCAACATGGATGGAGCTGGAGGCCATCATTATCTTAAGTGAACTAATGTAGGAACAGAAAACCAAACACTGCATGTTCTCATTGATGAGTGGGAACATGAGTACACACAGACACAAAGACGAGAACAATAGACACTGGGGCCGACTTGAGGGTGGAGGGCGGGAGAAAGAAGGGGATAGAAAAACTACCTATTGGGTACTATGCTTATCACCTGGGTGGCAAAACTGTATGCCAAACCCCAGTGACACACAATTTACCTATGTAACAAAACTGCACATGTACCCCTGCACCTACAAACAAACAAACAAACAAACAAGATTAGCATAACTCTCAAAAAAAAAAAAAAAACAGCGCTTCTCAAACTTTTCTCCCACTAGAATCATCTGAGGGATCCAGACATTCCTATTCCCAGGCTACACTCCATACCAATTATATCAGAATCTCTGAGGAAGGGGCCCAAGAATCAGCAGGTTTTAAAGTTCTCTAAGTGATGACAATTTGTGGTCAAGGCAGAGAACTAGTGTTTTAAAGCAGGAAGAATGGGTAACAGCTGCAGAGAGATGACGATGGATGAGGACCGAAAAAAGATGGTCGAATGTGGGGACTTGGCGAGCGCTGATGGCCCTTTCTGGAATGTATTACCAGTCTACTGTTGCTGTTTTACAGGGAAAGACATTTAGGCCAAAATGGGTTTAGTCACTTCCTCAAGGCCACATTTTTGGTAAATAGTGGAGCTGAGACTTGGTCTTTCTGGAACCAAAGCCTATATATATTTTTCATTCCGTCATGTTGGGGTAGAGACAGAAAATCGAGGGAGTTTCTACCGGCTGATTTATTTGTTGTTCGTTAAATAGGTGTTGAAATGATAACCCACAACTTGAAGGGTGAGGGCACAGGTGAACTAGGGTGGAATAAGGAGTTGTAGTTTCCCTTTTCTGGGTTATAATCAGACCTTTATCATTAACTGTGTGACCTAATATCTTGGGCTTTCTTCCATTTCTTTATTTATAAGAAAAAAGATTTGGATTTGTTGGTCTCCAGGATTCCAGGTATTTACAAGATTTAATGATTTAAAGATTCTGTGAGGGTGGAGTTCAATTCTGTGAGGGTGAACATCAGTATGAGATGAATTAAAGAACCAACCAGCAGCCTGGGGAGGTTAGAGAGCTTGGCTCTGAAGTGGATCAATTCTCCAGTTTAGTGATTTGCTCTTGTGAATCCATTGATGGAATTAGAGTGCAGATGTTAGCTGAAGAGGAGACGCTTGCCAGAGAAATGTCCAAGAGGACTTTGAGGACATGGGGCTGGTTCAGTGCCTCATGGAATGTCAGACAGGGCAGGTCAGCAGGGTAAGCTCTTGATGGTTAGCTAGAGCAATGCCCCCACCACCTGCTGTGGAGGCAAGGCTGGAAATGGGGGAAGTGAGATGCAAAGGGGCTGATGGAAAGAGAAAAGAAGAGAAGCATTAATGGACCAGAGGTCAAATGAGGTCAAACATCAGAGGGAGAAATGATACTCAAGGAAACAGTGGATCCTGTTGAAAAACCACTTTGTGATTCTAAAACAGGAGATTGGACCAAATACTGTACAGACACTTTTAGTTCTATCTAATATTTTATGATGTCACTGAATAGTGAATAAATGACTTCCTTGCCGCCAAAAAGTTTCATAAGGGAATCAGCTTTAGTTTGGAAATGCCTCCTTTTGTTGGGTCTTCTAAACATGACACTAAAGCATACCCCTTTAGGGGAAAAAGTTTGATTTCATTTTATTTTTTGATAAAGTGATAAATGATAAAGACTGAATGACTACAAACATTCCGGCCACTTCTACATTTTAGACAATAGAGCCACAACTTTTGAATTAAAATGTTACAACCTCTGCATGTTTCGCTTGTATAAAACATACAATCTTTCGATATTGTTTCCCAGATCTTTGATTGCTACAATCTAACTTTGTTCTGATGACTTGATTAGGATGATGAATGTCATTACAGGACTGTGGACATTTGTTTACCATGACACTAAATCAACAGTGGTGACAAAGAACAGGTTAAGGCATAATGGACCTGCTTCTTCTGTGGAATTATCCAAGACAGAGTAATAGAACCATTGGGGACTACATTCAATTATTGTGAGACTTTGTTCATCATGATTACTTCTAAAAACTCCATTATAGAAAAGCATTTACTCTGAGTCTTCCTGGTTTGCAGAGAGAAAGGTATCAAATGCACCATTCTTACCTTAGTGCCTCTGTCGACAGGCAAACTGGTGAGGAGCTAAGTGACATCTGGGAAATTTGACTCATAGAGTCAGCAAAATGGAAACTTGCTGTCCTTAAGATCCCTTCTGTTTTGTTTTTGTTTTTTTTTAAACATATTAGGTTTTGTTGGCGGTTTTGGTTTTTTGCCTTTTCTCTCCCTACTCCCCCTACCCCCACTATCAGTTCTTTAGTTAATTACCTTGTGTTTTTATTAATTTATTCACAAATATTTATTGAGAGCTATTCTGCAAGCTGCTATGTGAGGCACTTGGGGATTTGGCAGATTTAGTGAGAGAGATGCTGAACTTTCACTTGTATTTAACAGTCCAATACAGAATACAGATATTAAACAATAAGTATAATAAAATGATGAGGGTTATCACACAGAGCAAATACAAGGCATTATGAGAGTGTTGGGCAGGTGTAAAACCAACTCTTGGTTTTGTGGGAGACCTCTCTGAGGAAGAAACATAAATTAGTTATGAAGAACAAGTAGATTTTAGGCAGAAATAGTGGCTACGTGGGGCGCAAGGCATCTTTTCTAAGTAGAGAGAAGAATATTTGCAATTGTTCAGTTATGAGACAGAGCACAGCATATTTGAAGAACGTTGAAAGTAGTTTAGTGTGCTGCCGCGTGAAGTAGAAATTGGGAAATGGTGCAAACTGATGCTGGGGAAGTAGGTGGGATAAGACCAGGTGGGATCTGCAGCCCTCATTGCAGCATGGGACTGAGATGATCAGATTTGTGTTGAAAGAATCACTCTGGCTACAGCGGGGAGAATGGATGGCAGATGTCAAAAATGAACAGAAAGGGAAGAGACTTACGCTTCTAGCCATAGGAAATAAATAGGATCTGGAATTATCCTTCCACTGCAAATAATGAAAAAACTGGAAAATTATAAGAAACAACTATTTTCAGCTATTACACAACATGTAGTAAAAGATCGTAATCTCCGAAAAAACGGAAACAGATGATGTAAGCCCTACCATCATTAAAGCTTTATGTCCAGAGGTAATTTACAGTTTTAGGTGTAGGAAACAGGAACTCAAATACAATGCAACAATCTTTCTTAGTTGAGGAGAAGGACATCAAAGTTCTGGGACATTGAGGCATTTAGAATTTTGGGGCAGGGTACCCAGGAGGAGTTATTTGCAGAAAAAGTTCCAGAAATCTGCATAAAAGTTCCCTTGAGTCTTTGGCTGAATACCAATACACACATGCACAGGGTGAAAACTTATGAAGCCAACCAAAAATAATTCTTAAGGAAAGCACTATTAGTGGAGAGTTGTGATACAAGTAATTCCCATAGCTCAAACAGAGCTGGGAATTGTCCTAATTCCCTCAGCCAGAGAAGAGACCTCACTAAATACTCCTGGCAATTAACAGAGACCCCAGAAGAGTGTGTCTCAGAAATGGGGCTAAATTATCTCTAGACTACAGGCTACTTTACACCTACCCTAAAAGAACTTAAAAATATGCCCCAAAAGAGTAAACCAATCTATAAATAACTTTCTGCCATAAAAAGTCCAACACTCCTAAAAACTATACATAATCTAGTAAACAACATACAAATCAAAATGACCAGCAATCAATAAACAATTACTAGACCTAAAAGACGCAGGACAATGTGACCCATAACAAAGAAAAAGTGAGTAAATAGAAACAAGAAACAGAAAAAGATACAGCAGCAGATAATGGAATTAACACATAATGATATTAAAATAATTATTATATATTTTCCAGAGTGTAAAGGAAAACATAAGACATAATGAGGAAATAAATGGAAGTTATTAAAAAGAAAATCATATCAAAGCATATGCTTTTATCTTAAGAAACTAGAAAAACAAGAAGCAATTGAAACCTGAAGTAAGTAGAAAAAAATAGGAAGCAATAAAATTGAAAGTAGAAAAACAATTGAGAAAAAGAATAAAACCAAAATCTGATATTTGGAAAAATCAATAACATTATTAACATGCTAGCTAGATTGACAATGATGAAGGAGGTACTTCACTACAGATCTTATAGATATTTTTTAAAATAATAAAATATTTTGAGTAACATGTTAATAAATTTTAAAACCTAGATGAAGTGAAAAAATTCTTTGAAAGACATTGTTTATCAAAATTGACTCAAGAAGAGATAGAAAATCTGAAGAGCCCTGTATGTATTAAGAAAATTGAGTTAATAAGTGAAAACTTTCAAACACATGCACACACACACACACACACACACACACAGACAGACATATGAACATACAACTTCAACCCAGGTGACTTTACTGGTGGTAGTCTATTCAAATTTAAGAAAGACATAATACCAATTTTCCACAAACTCATTCAAAAAAGAGAGGAGAAGAAAACATTTTACAATCTTTGGGATCAGGTTTGCTCTTCTACCAAAATCAGACAATGCTTATTACAAAAAAGAGAAATCTAAAGACCAATATAACACATAGACATGAATGTAAAAATCTTTACAATACTTTAGCAAATAGAATTCTTTACATAAAATTATATTATGCCCATTTGATTTAAAACTTCTCAGCAAACCAGAATAAAAACCTGATACATTATCTACAAAAAACCTACAGTTAACATCAAGATTCATTCTGAAAAAACTGAATGATTTCTAACTAAGACTGTGAACAAGGCAAGGATGCCCACTCGCACCATTTATACTCAACATTATACTCAAAATTTTAGTCACTGAAAAAAGTCCAGAAAAAGAAATAAAAGGAATACATATTGGAAAGAAAGGAAATCGTATGTTTTTATTTGCAATAATGTGATTATGTCTGAAGAAAATATTAAGAAATCTACAAAAAGCTATTGGAATTAATACATGAGTTTAACAAGGTTGCAGAATACAAGGTCGGTATACAGAAATTAATTTTTATATATGGACAATTCTTTTATATTTGCATTGTATAGAATGAACAATTGTAAATTGAAAATTTAAAATACTATTTACAATAGCACCCAAAATATGAAATACTTAGGGATAAATTTAACAAAGTAAGTACAGACCCTTTACACTGAAAACCATACAACATTTCTGGGAGAAATTAAAGAAGATATAAATAAGTTAAGAGATTTACCATGTTCATGAATTGGAAAACAATATTTTTACAATGTTCATTTTCTGAATGTGATCTATTTAGCATATTTCTAATTTAAAGTCTACCAGGATTTTTTTTTTGGTAAAAATTGCCAACCTGATTCTAAAAATTTCTATGGAAAAGTCAAACCTGTAGAACTTCTAGAAAAAATATAGAAAATAAAAATTTCACAACCTAGGGTAGGCAAAAAAAGGACATAAAAGGCATTAATCATAAAAGAAAAATGTGATAAACTTATTTAAAATTAAGAACTTCTGATTTTTTGAAAAACATTGTTGAGACAGTTTGTCAGTTTCTTATGAAGTTAAATATACATGTAGCATATAATTCAGCAATCCCACTCCTAGGTATTTACCCAAGGAAAATGAAAACACATGTTTGCATAGACTCATACATGAATGCAGGTAGAATATTTATTCACAGTAGCCAAAAACTTGAAACAACTCTAGTGTCCATCAGGAAGGGAATAGATAAAACAAGTTGTGGTCTTTCCATACAATGGATTTACTGGGATAGGGCATGGGGGAGATTTTGGAAATGTCCTACATCTCTTTGATGGTGCTTGCACTGAGGTATAAATGTGTCAAAACTCACTGAAATGTGCAACTAGGGGGGTGCATTTTATTTTATATAAACTATCTCCTAATGTTCTTTTAAATGAATGGAAGGACCATGTTGGAAATGACAGTAGCCTGGATTGGAGTGGTGGCAGAGGGGATGTGGCAAGAAGCAGCAAGAAGTGGGTGGATTTGAAACAGAAAGAATCTTGCACTTTATTTCCTTTTCATCTGTATAAACACATTTGATTTATTTTATTTTATTATTATTAATTTTTTTTTTGAGACTGTGTGTCAGTCACTCTGTCATCCAGGCTGTAGTGCAGTGGTGCAATCAGGGCTTTGACTTGCAGCCTTGACTTCCCCAGCTCAGGTGATTCTCCCACCTCAGCCTCTCAAGTAGCTGGGACTATAGGGGCATCATACCAGGCTCTTTTTTTTTTTTTTTTTTTTTTTTTTGAGACTGAGTCTTGCTTTGTCACCCAGGCTGGAGTGCAGTGGCATGATCTCCAGTTGCTTCAACCTCCGCCTCCCGGCCTCAAGCGATTCTCCTGCCTGAGCATGAACCACTGCACCCAGCCCATACCAGGCTAATTTTTAATTTTTTTTGTAGAGACGGGGTCTTGCCATGTTGCCCAGGCTGGTCTGGAACTCCTGGGCTCAAGCAATCTGCCTGCGTTGGCCTCTCAAAGTGCTGGGATTACAGGCATGAGTCACCATGCCTGGCCCATGTCTGATATTTTTTTAAAATGAAGGAAAGTCAGAGTGGAAAAAAGGTTTCAATGAGGAATATTCGATGAGGATAAACAGGTAATTTATTCAGAAAATAGGGAGTTATCTTTACTGATGATTACATTGAGGACCCAGTGGTAAAGTTTTAGAAGCCCATCTGGCGATGAAATTGCTTGAAAATGTCAGGTAATACCAACTTACATGGAAAATGCATAATTATCCACATCTATAATAAACAATGGCATGTAGATATTTATGTAATCTAGTTAATTTTCTCCACATTCTGGAACCAGGAATTAGTGACTGTCTTCTCCCATCCAAGAATTCCATTTAGAATCTCCTTATGCACTCCTCAACTCCTGTATGCCAGAAAGAGAAATTGACTACATATGCTGGAAAATATAGAGGAAAACATTTTATAATAAATATTGTGAGATCAAATTTTAATTTTAATTTTGAAAGGAGGAGATTATAGGGGAAGTAAATATTTTTCTCAAAAATTTAAAATATATATTTGAAGTTATACTTATTAAAGAAAATTTGAAAATACAGAAAAGCAAAGAGAAAAAAATCAGATTACTCATAATCCCATCACCCAAATGAAACATTTTGTTTTATTTCCTTCTAAGCCTCTCTTTCTTTAGTGCTTGGTCTTACAAAATAGTTGTAATCATAATGTCCACACAGTTTTATAGCCTATTTTTTTCCATCAACATTTTAACCTGGCACATTAATTCATTTATTTGTTCATTTATACAATAATCTATTCCACAAAGATTTATTGAAGGTTTGCTGTGTACCCAGTATTGATGAAAACAAGAAAAGACACAATTTCTGCCCTTAAGTATCCAGACTAGTAGGAAGAGAGAGATTAAAAAATAAACAACAACAACAAAATAAATATGTATTTACAAATTGCTTCCAAAAAGGAAACAAGTAGGGTACTATGAGGGATTCACTAGGGAAAATAAAATAGACTGGGGAGTCTGGAGAGGCTGGTTCAGGGAAGGTAACTGAAGTGTAAAGATGCAGGATGTGAAGCATTGGCCAGTTGACAGGTGAGGAGAGGAGTGTTCTGGGCAGTCAGCAGGGCAGGAGGGAAGAGGAAGAGCAACAGGAGGTCCCTGAGGCCTGGAGCACAAAGTGGGAGGAGACTGGAGTTGAAGGTAAGAATCTGATGAGGTGGGGATTTCGTAGCCAGGCAAAGAAGTTTGCAATGTATTCTAAGAGCAATAGGGAACCACGATGGGCTTTAAAATGCAGCATCATACTCGATTTATGTTCAGGAAACATTGCTCTGGCTAGAATGGAGGTAAGAGTGGAAAGGAGGCTGGTGATCAGGAGGCCACTGCAGTTGTCTAGGGGAAGAATGGAGTGGCTTCAACTAGGGTGCTGGTGGAAGAGAAATGAATGGGTTTGAGAAATATTTTGCAGGTTGAATTTTATGATACTGTCATTTTTGTAGGTTAAAGAGGTCACATATTGACAATTTCACATGATTCTGCCTAATAATAGGGCTTAGTTTTGCACTGGATATGAGGACTATGGAAAAGGGGACTGAGGGATGATTCCACTTTTTTGTCTTAAGTAATGTCTTAGTCTGTTTTGTGTTGCTATAAGGGATGCCTAAGGCTAGACAATTTATAAAGAACATAGGTTTATTTAGCTCATAGTTTTGCAGGCTATGCAAAAAGTATGGTATTGACATCTGCATCTGGTGAGGGCCTCAGTCTGTCCATTCATGGCGGAAGGTGAAGGGGATCACGTGGTGAGAGAGAAGCAAGAGAGAGCGGGGGAGGTGCCAGACTCTTTTTAACAACCAGCTCTCTCCAGAACTAATAGAGTCAGAACTCACTCACCTTGAAGGGAGGGCAGTAGTCTATTTCTGAGCAATCTACCCCCATGAACCAAACACCTCCCACTAGGCCCTACCTCTCAACACTGGAGATTAAATTTGCACATGATATTTGGTGGAGCCAAACATCCAAATCATATCATGTAACCTGACAGATGCAGGTTATTCCCCACATTGAGGTGAGGAAAATTAGAGAACCAGGTGGGGTGGCTATAGAGATCAGTTCCTCTTATGCATCCAGTTCCTCTCCCATTGTGTAGCAGGGATGTAGTTTCAGAAATTGACTCTAGCTCTGGAGGTCATTAGGGATTAGTCTAAGCCAGTTTTGGTGTTCCCATTTTCTTTCCAATGGCTGACTTAGAATTTCAGGCTTACCTTGTCTACCTATGCACTGGGCATTTCCTCTGGCCCAGTGATAAGTACATGACGTAAATTGGTTCATTTGGATTAAAGGGAAGGATTTTTATTGTTAATGGATCTTTGGTCATAAAATTTCTAGAAGCTTTTTATGTTTTAGATAAGATGGATTCCCAGAATTAGCAATAGTGAGTGAAATGTCTTAGAAACTTTAATGGCTCGTGATATATATTATTACATTTCATTAGAAAACAATGATCCAATGAACCCTTACTCCAGGAATGTATGGAAGTATCAATTAAACCATACACTTTCACGGCATGGGTTATCCTCATCAAAAACAATCTTTGCTAATTTGTTCAGCAACAAAATATTATTTCATTTATAATTACCCTTCTTTATTAATAGTATAATTGAATATTTTCTATAAGATTATTTCATCTATTTATTTTATTGCATCGGATTACTTTAAAAATAACTAACCAAAAGAACATGGACTCCAAAACTTAAAACTCAAAAATGTAAAACTCTAAAATTTAAAACATTCTTTTCTGGCAACATTTCAAATAGTACTTCAGAATAAATATTTTCTGAGGAGACAACTTGTTATATTTACCCACTTGCCTAACCCCCCAACACTGAAGTTGAATTGCAACTGAGAAACTGATAATTCCTACAGCTTTGATACCCCAGCATAGGGGATAGTTGCTAAGACTGTATAAACCAAATCAGTATATAAATCCAGGTTCCAAAACTGTCCAACTTGATTCACGTCTTTTAGGAATTGAAATTACAGTTTTTTCCTCATGGAAAATTCATTGCCAAATTTACAAGATAATGCAAGCAAGACTTCACATTTTTGCTCACTTCTTCACAGGCACAGTCCAGGAGTGTTTGCTTTGCCTTCTAGTTTATCTGCTAAGTGAAAGTGCTAAATGTGATCTGAATTATTACACTTTTAGGACGGAGGAAGGAGGTGCTCTGGCCATCATTCTGTCTTTAATCTTCAAAGTTTTAGTTTGTTTTATTTTTGCGCTTTATGCAAATTTAATAATATGAAAAGAAACAATTACTGATTTGTTAGTTTTAATGTTCGTATTCTTCACAATGTAGGGCTTATCTGCTTAATTTACAGTATTCCGAGATATCTATCTTCCATTATTAAAAGAATTTTTCTGGAAGAGCTATAGAAATATATCTGCTATAATATATCTTGGTCCCAACATCAAAGGCAAGCAACAAGAACTAATCCTGTCTCCCCAGCTTCCACTGGTACAAGATAGACTGTTGAATGGAATCAGATAATGGTGACTGTTCTCTTTACTTTTTGCTTCAAATGATGCACAAGTGTACATACTGTGGTAATCTACTTCTGTTTAGACCATTCATGCTTTCTTATTTTATACCATCTTGTCATGCTGCTTGATCATATATCTTTTGCTAGATTATATGTTCTTTGTGATTGGGGTCTTGCGTTATTCCTTTTTATAACCTCCTTAACAGTGCCAAAAGCAGAGTAGGCTCTTAAAAAACACCTACATCTAAATGTACAGACATAGTTGAAAACATCAACAGATTTTTCCATAAAATCTGTTTTGTCAAGAACTGTTTGCACTTCAGTCCTGCAGGATCTAATCCTAGATATTGAGGATGCAGAGTCATAAAAAATATTAAGGAAAAGTATTATAATCAAAGAGTTTCAGACATCCAGTTCTCCTCAACTTGGACTTTCTCTAACATCCTAATGTTGTTGACTATTGCCCCAGTCAATGAATTCTCTCCCTCTGTATCTTCTAAAAGTTGTAGCAGACAAAGCAAAGTTTTCTGAGAAAAAGCTAGAACTGAGATGCAACTTATCAGGCTTTGAGGTTTACATCACTGTTTGGTGTGTTGCCCAAAAAAATATGGTTTGCTTCAAAGAACTGACACAGCTTCCAGAACAGCAAAGGGGCACATGCTGAGAGACTTCTGGTGATTTCTGACAGCTTGACCAGACATGTCCCTTCCTTGCAGAGACTATGTTGTAACATAAGCTTATGGTCTTTGTTTTGCATGAATGCCTTCTAGATTAGAAATTCATGAACATGTAAATCATGCCCCTGCCATCCAAAAGGGAAAGAAACAACAGGTAGTTATAACTACCCATCTACCCTTACTACCTTGGGCTCTCCTCTTGGCATATACTTCACTTCCTTCTTACTTTTACCACAGGATCCTTGGAAAGAATAAGAGAAACCACTTCTCCTCTTTGAGTTACTTAATGCCATGTTTTCTGGTTCTTTCCCGCCCCCTTTTCTCTCAAAAAGAGATTCAAAATTTGAACCACTATGATATCATACTACTAAATTTCTCACTAAATATACAGTCAGTTAAAAAACAACATATTCTTGAATCTAGGAAAAAAGCCACCATTTGAAATTGTCCTTCCTTCCTAGATTTATTAATGCCTGAATATATTTAAGTCTGTCCTGGTTATAGACATGGAGCTACAGGTATTCTGTTCATTATTCAAACCCACCGGTATTTTGTTCAATACATGCATCTTTCTCCCTGTTTTGTAGGTCTCAGTGAAGGAGATAAAAAAGTGGTAAAGTAAAAATAATAGAGAGAGTGAAGCCAGAAAGACTAGAAGTAGTGGTCAGAGAGTGGCCATCCTTAAAACTGTGGTGCTGGAGGAGGTGCTGTTAAGGTGTTTAGAAAGTCTAGGGTGTTACCATGAGGGTGAGTGTCTGAGGACAGAGGGAGAAGATCACTGGATGAGGGGAGGTGGAGGAACAGAATGGCCAAGATGTTGAAAGGATCATCTTTGTGGCTCTTGAAACATCAATAATTATGATGGGCATATTAAAGAAGTGACAGCAAGGGAAAAGGAAAAACATCAGGATATTTGTGACCAGGAGTGGTAGGCAAATGCAACAATGAGAAGGGTGTTAAAGCCTGAAAACAAGACATTCTAGGCTGGGAGTTTCAGGGAAGACAGAAGACAGAAGAAGAAATGACAACACAGGCCAGGCGCGGTGGCTCACGCCTGTAATCCCAGCACTTTGGGAGGCTGAGGCGGGTGGATCACGAGGTCAGGGGTTCGAGACCAGCCTGACCAACATGGTGAAACCCCGTCTCTACTAAAAATACAAAAATTAGCTGGTCATGGTGGCGGGCACCAGTAATCCCAGCTACTCAGGAGGTTGAGGCAGGAGAATTGCTTGAACCCGGGAGGCGGAGGTTGCAGTGAGCCGAGATCGCGCCACTGCACTCCAGCCTGGGCGACAGAGCAAAACTCCATCTCAAAAAAAAAAAAAAGAAAAGAAAAAAAAAGAAATGACAACACAGAGCTAGGAGAACCCCTAGCTCACCGTATGCCTCATGGTAGAAGGATGTGGGGAGAAAGTGTCCCACCAGGAGAGGGCTGCAGGGTCCTCAGGTCCTTTTAGAGCAAAAACTGAAGGGGACTTTCAGAGAAGAAGCTGAGGGTTTGAGGATTTTGCTGGAGACTGTCCAAGAGCCATAGAGGGAACAGTGTAAAGGTTTCAGCAGTTGGAGAGGGATGAGACACAGGGTCAGAAAGAAAGTTAGAGTACAGGGGATGAGAGATAGCTTGTGGGTCCTGGGCTTCTTGTGGCGATGGATGTGAACACATAAAGGTGTAATGAAATTGTTTCTGATGGTCTTTCAGCCTATACTGGCGGTGAGGCTCTGAGAGTTGTAGGGAGGGTGGGGATGGAGTGGGAAGCATGGCCACAAACAGGCAAAGCCTTGGGCCTTCTTTTGATTCCTGTCTATGGTGAGCAGGAACAAGGAGAAGAAGGAAAGGGTGGTCTTATCTGGAGCACGAGGGGTTCAAAAGTACCTTTGTTTTTTGTTTTTTTTAAAGTAAACTTTATCTTAAAGTGTAGAAATGCATGTAGAAAAGTGCACAAGTCATTGGTATTGTGATTCATAAGGTGGAGAACCTGTGTAACCAACAACCAGGTGAGAAAAGAGAGCATCATCAGTATCCCAGAAGCTCCTACACAGCCCCACACAGCCCCTCCCAGGTAATAGCCTCCCCAAAAGTAAGCATTATCCTGACTCCTAAAACTATATATTAGTTTTGTCTTGTTTTGCATTCTGTATAGATGGAATTATGCAGTATATATTCTTTTGCTCAACATCATGTCAAAGAGATGGATCCATGCTGTATGTAGCCAAAGTTTGCTCACTTTAATAGTGTTTGTAGGGTATTGTAGAAATATACCATAACTTCTTTCTCCCTTCCACTGTTGATGGATGTTTGGTTGTTTTCAGCTTTCAGTTGTTATGATCATTCTGGTACAAGTCTTTTACTGAACATATGTATGTATTTATTGTGGCATAACCCTAAGAGATAATAGGGTATGTATATGTTCAGTTTTGTAGATACTGTCCGTTTCCCAAAGTGGCTGTGCAGATTTTTACTACCACCAGTTGTATAAAAGTTCCAGCTGTTTTTACAGTAATCTTAAATACCTTGTCAGTACCTATGAAGATGGTTATACAATTTTCCTCTTTTGATCTATGAATGCTGCTAATTAAACTGATAAACTTGCTGATGTTGAAACATCTTTACATTCCTGGAATACGTCTACTTAGTTTATGTTGTGTTTCTCTGTTAAGTGGCTAGATTTTATTCACTAATGTTTTATTTAGAATATTTCCATTTATACTCATATCTGAGATTTATCTGTAGTTTTTGGTTGTGTGTTATTTTTGTTAGTTTTTGATACTGATTTTATGCTAGATTTATGAAAATAATTTGGAAGTGCTCCTTCTAAGTTCTGAAACCATTTAAATAGCATTGAAGTAATCTATTTCTGAAAGTCTTGGAAAAATTTTCCTCTGAAACTGTCTAGACCTGGTGCTTTCTTGGGTGAGATATTGGGGGATTAGGGAATTGGATGAAGGTAAAGTTCTTTTGCAACTTGCTATATTTCCTTTATGGTAATTGGTCTGCTTAGATCTTTCATCTCTTCTGGTGTCAGTTTTTGTAAACTACATTTCTTTATGAAAACATTTCATTTCCTTTTGTTTTTCAAATGTGTTTTTTAGTCATGGGCAATGTGGTTTCTTTGGATTCTTTTAGTTTACTTGGTATTTGTGGTTTGTTTCACTTTTATGATATTTAAATTGTTATTTGTCCTTTCTTCCACGTATCTTGAATAGATTAGCTAACAGGTTATTCATTGTATTTATGTTGCAAAGAATTAGCAGTTACATTTAATTATAAGCTTTATTTTTTTCTATGTTTTCTAATTCTTTAACTTAGAATTCTTTTTTTTCTTTTTTAAGTTCTAGGGTATATGTGCAGGATGTGCAAGTTTGTTACATAGATAAACATGTGCCATGGTGGTTTGCTGCACCTATCAACCCATCACTTAGGTATTAAGCCCAGCATGCATTAGCTGTTCTTCTTGATGCTCTCTCTCCCCTAACCCCCTCCCCACACAGACCCCAGTGTGTGTTGTTTCCCTCCCTGTGTTTATGTGTTCATATTGTTCAGCTCCCACTTATAAATGAAAACACGCTTTTCCATTTCTTTTTCTTGGTTATTGTTGCTTTCTAACTTCTTGAATGGAATGCTTAATGTTTGCTAATATAACTATTTCAGGTTTTTTCCTATAAGCACTATCTTAGATGTAACCCAGTGATTCAGACATGTAGTGTTTTTGTTATTGTCATTTTCCATATTTCTGGTAAATTCAGATTTGATTTTCTTTTTGACCCAAAAGTTGTTTATGAGATAGTTAAAGGATTTCTAGGTAATATAATTTTTGTTTTCATATTATTTTCTAGTTTTATTGCTTTGCAATAACAATTGTTATCGGTATAATTCCTATTTTTAAAAATTTACCATAATTTCCTTTGTGATTTAATATATGGTTAGTTTTTGTGAGGGTTCCATGAAGGCTTGAGAAAAAAATGTATTTTCCTGTTTTCAAGGTATGGAGTTTAATGTGTTACAATTTAATTTATTAATTTTGTAATTTAGGTTTTCTACTTTTTTACAAATGTTCTATTCACCTGCTTTCTCATGGACTGAGAGAAAAAAATCAAAATGTCATTCATTAATTTGTTTCATGATGTATGATTTTTAATTAAGTATAAAGACCTTTCTAACATGTTTACCTAGAGACCATTTCACCCACTGCTCTCTTCCGCCACGAGTCTCTTCTCTCTTTCTCTTCAGCAATGGTGAGGCAGATACCTTGTCCTCAGGCAAGACAAATCCATGATTTGTTGCTTGTGCCAATAACAAAAATGTTGGAGAGTCAGGTAGCAAAGCTGTTGCTGTTGGCATCTTTTACATGAACCACATCGAAAAATCCAGGATGTTTTTCTCTGTTGGTGATTGCACCAATCCTTCCCAGGTTAGCCCCTCCAGTCACCATACACAGGTTACCAGTGTTGAACCTGATGAAATCAGTAATCTTGCCAGTCTCCAAGTCAATCTGAACGATGTCATTCACCTTGATGAGGACCAGGGCAGCAGATGGTGCCAGCATCATGAGCTGCCAGATCAGGGATTTCTTTTGTGCTTACAAAGTTTCTTCTCACTTTGAATAACTTGGCCTCCTCGGGTGTAATAGGTGACCCCTGGTGTCACAGATCAGATGGAAATTCTCTCTGGTCTTGTTAATGCTGACATCTAAGGAACCAGTGGCATAGGTTATATCAGTCAAGACCTTGTCATCGATCTTAATGAACTGCTGCATGCGGATCTTCTTTGCTTCATCTCCTGTCAGTGCATACCTAAGTCTGTTCCTTAGGAAAATGATGACGGGGAGACTCTCAGCCTGTGGAGACTGGTGTATGGGTGGCAAGCAAACACACCGGTCAATGTATTCGGCATCCAATGCTTTGGGGCTCCTACCCACTTCAGATGCTTCTTGGCACCAAGAGCTGTGGCTGCACTGGGCAGGGAAAGAGGATCACCATCTTCCAGTGCACAGAGAAATTGTGGCCAATATATCATTTCAAAGAAAGTGGTCCTCTTTCTCCTGTTTTCTGACACTTTTACTTTATGAATGTTGATTCTAAGTTATTTGGTGCATAGGCATTCATAAATGTGATATATTCATTGTGAACAGTCCCCTCTTTTATCATTTAAAAAAGTGCCCTGCTGTTATTATTTTTCTTCACCTGAACTCAACATTGATATTAAGATTACAAACAACCCAGCTATTACTATTGAAATAAAAATTAAAGCCCGATTTTCAGTGAATGAACAAAGTATTTCCTGCTCATGCCAAACCCAGTGTGATCTCGGTTGCCTTGTTCCACCTGGTGGCTATGCCACTGGGAGAACATGACAGGGAAAGAGTCAAGTGGAGAGGCACACTGGTTCTTACCTGTCTCAGTGAGGAAATGCCAGTCAATTCTCTGCATAGTCTATTGGCTAGAATTAGTCATAAGTCTGCTTATTCCACAGGGAAGGCTGGAAAAGACAGGGAAGTCAATAAATATTTGGAAAGGACAAACTGTCTCTGCCACATCCCACTTTCTCTTTGTTAACATTGCTTAGAATATCTTTTGTCTATGTTTGATGCATTTGCCTTTTTGGTATCTGTTTTGATTTTTGCTTTGTGCATCATAAAAAATCATATATTAGTTTTACCCATTTATATTTACTAGTATGACAGATATAATGGCATATTATTTTATGTAATGCTTTCTAATTTTTAGCCTTTTTCTTAGTCTATCATCTATGATTTTCTTGACTCTTGTAGATTTTTTTCTGATAAATTGGAATGTTTGTATTTTGTTCTAGTGCATATATCTGCACTCAAAATGTTGCATAATACCCTTAGACTTCTGTTTCTTCAGAGTATCTGAAAATACATATTTCAACTTTACTTGTAATTCTCTACTATGAAAAATGATCTTCCCCTGCCAACTCCTAGTTTACTGTTTTATCTTCCTTAGTACTTACCTTTAAATATTTTATGCCTTTTTATTTCATTAGCTTTAATTTAGTTATTTTAACCTCCCAACTGCAAATGATGAGAGAGTGAGCAGACTTATATTTTTACATTCTCTTCTCTTTCCTCTCCAAATTATTTTAAATTTACATAATTTCTATTTTGTATAGTTGTTAGGATTTTTAACATTTACACTCTTCTCTGTTGCCATACTTCCTAGATTTGTTTTGATCTTGATTGTACAAACAAATAGGGTTAAGTTTCACTGCGAATCTTTTGGCTCTGCGTGAGTGAGTGTGTGTGTGTGTGTGTGTGTGTGTGTGTGTGTCTGTCTGTCTCTTGGTTGGTCAAAGTTCAGGAGTTTAAAAAGGATGCTTGGTCAATCACAGCCAGTGAATGTTACACACATCTTGCTAGACTAGTCTAAAAATCATTGTGTAATTGTTGATTCTAATGACCTGAAAGGTGTTCAGTTTTTGGTTTGGGTTTGGTTTTGTTTTTGATTTCTTGGGGGCAGGTTTTGCTTGTTGCTCTTTTTTCTTTGAGGATTTTGGGGGAAACAATTTATTTTTGGTTCCAAATAGAAAAACAAAACCTATTTTGATCTTTAGTGCAAATGAGGGCTAGGGACTTAGCCGCCACCACTTCCACATTGCTTCATTCTGTCATTTGCTCACTGCAGCATATGCAAGAATAAAGCAATATAGCTTACTGCATTTTTAATTGAAGGTCAGTCATGCTTTCTGTATTATATTGCATATGAAATTGTTTACAAAAGAAACACCGACTCATACTTCTCTTTATCGATTGCAAGTGGCACGCAGGGACAGAGGGCGAGTGGGGGGTTGGTGGGGGAGGAGATATATATATTTTTTTCTTAAATGTACTTCAGCAGCTAAGCTATCTTCCAAGGAAGGCAGGCAGTGGGTAGAGCAGAGGGACTGAGAGCACACTGAAGAGAGATGCTGGCGGGTTTCCCCACCCTCACCCCAAAGCAGAAAACTGGCAGATGTCAGCTCAGCCCCGTCCTGGGCACAGACACTACACAAGGAGATGCTGGAAGTTAAGCAATATTTTAATACTGTAGTATGTTTGTTTTCTTTTTCTTTCTTTTTTTTTCACCAAAAAAGTAAGTAAACTAAAACACAAAAACATATAAATAAAATCCACCCCTCTTGGGGGTGGGGGGCAACCTTAAACCAAACACATAGCTATCAAATAATCAGAATGTATTATCTCAGACAGGATTTCAGTTCTGGGAGGCAGGGGCCTGATGGGGCAGGGGGCTGGAGGCTGAAAAACAAAAATTCCAGAGCCTCCCTCGAAGGTTCTCTACTGCTGTATTCTGTACGTAATGTACCATCCCGTGTGGAATCTGTGAATGTCTTTTTAAGTAGCATGGGCTAGCCAATCTGCCGTTCATGGTGTATTGTAAACTCCAAATTCCATAGGTAATAGGATGCAAGTCTAAGCGTTTCCTCTGGACATAAATGTATCTAAATAAAACTTTCCCTAGCACTGTGGCTGACCTCACCGTTACTTTTATACTTTAGTATGAAACTGATGAGAACTTTGGTAGTGAGTTTTTTTTACTATGTATACATACATGTCTATCTATCATCTATTTATCTATATACATACATACATACGTATGTATGTATGTATGTGTGTATCTATCTATCTATCTATCTATCTATCTATCTATCTATCTATCTATCTCAAGCATCTTTCAGGTCTGTGTGTGTGGCTTTCTTAAAGCCCTGTTGTACAAAATTACTATGTAGATGGCGGTGTCTCACATCACAGATGTGGGAAGTATAATTTTATATTTGTATTTTCAAATAAATAAGTTTGCGAAAGGTTAAAAAGAAAAAGGATGCTTGAGCTCTTGCATGTTCAAAATTGTTTTTCCGTTGTCTTTATACATGAATGACAATTTGTCTGGGTATAAAGTTCTTGGTCAGCCTTTCTTTCGTTGAGAATCTGAAAATAGAGCTGTTGACTTCTGCTGTCACTGAATGTTACTGTGCAGAACTGTGAGGCCAGCCTATCTTTCCCTCATAGGTGATTTCCTCCAGGAAATTTACTTGATGTTGACTGTTCTGGGTCTGTTTTTCCTAGAACATGGCATGCCTTTTCAAGCTACAAAGTCTTCTTTTAGCTTGAAGTGATTTTTTGAAAATTCGAATTTAAAATAATTTGTTTCACTATTTTAGTTCTCTCCTTTGTAGTCTTTATTGGCTCACCTTCGCTTGTTTCCATATAAATCATTTTCCTTCAATTGTCTTAAACTTTTCTTTTTCATTTCATTTCTTTTTATTCATGTATCTTAATCCTGCCCTGTATGTTTCTTACTGTGTTTGTAGCAGGATCTGGGACAACTGGTGACATGTCTGGAGAAAAATAAAAACAAAACAAAATTATACCCTACTTCCATCCCATCACACATATCCAGCTGGATTACAATATTAAATGAGAAAAAAAAGAATTTTTTTTTTTTTTTTTTTGAGATGGAGTCTTGTTCTGTCGCCCAGGCTGGAGTGCAGTGGTGGGATCTCGGCTCACTGCAACTTCCGCCTTCCGGGTTCGAGTGATTCTCCTGCCTCAGCCTCCCAAGTAGCTGGGACTACGGGTGCATACTATCACGCCTGGCTAATTTTTGTATTTTCAGTAGAGACAGAGCTTTGCCATGTTGGCCAGGCTGGTCTCGAACTCCTGACCTCAAGTGATCCGCCTATCTCAGCCTCCCAGAGTGCTGGGATTACAGGCATGAGCCATCATGCCCAGCTAAGAAATCTTAAAAGAAGCAGAAAACACACAGCTGATTTTTAAATTTGGTATTGGAGTAAGATAGGCTTTCCTAAGCACAAATGAAAAAGAACTGAACACTGAAAAATATTTGACTTTATGACAGTTTAAATTTATACATTAAATAAACAGTGGCGAAATTAAAAAACAAATAAACTGAAAATAAATGTTTAAAACTTATATGACTAATGGATATCATATCGTTAACATAAACAAAGTGCTAACCAGAAAGACGTACACCTAAATAGAAAAATTGGCAAAAGACGTAAGCAAGTAATTTATAAAAGAAAAAATATAAAAACCCCAAGAAACATATAAAAATACATATTTCAACTTTACTTGTAATCAAAGAAATATAAATTAAAACATTTTCTCCACCAAATTGGCAGAATAATTTAATATCCAATATTAATGAGGAAGAGAATGAACAATCAGCTTTTAGTCTGCTGGTGGGAATGTAACCCAGCACCTACCTGAAGGGCAACTTGGCAATGTATATCCAAATCTTGAAAAATTTATATCGTTGGATCTAGTCATTTCACTTCTAGAAATTTATCCAAAAGAACTAATTAGAGATGTGTACAAAGATTTATATATATGGATGTTTTTTTGTTGAAATATTTACATTTTCAAATTGGATTAATCTAAGTAACCCAAAATAGAACATTGGCTAAAATAATTTATAGTACATTAATATGATGAAATACTATGCAGAAATTTTTTAAAAAGCATTTTAAGAAACATTTAGCTATGTGAGAAAATGTTGATTAATGTGAAGTAGAAGTACATAATGAAACATTACATAAAATGTAACCTTAATTTTATAAGAAGATACTATTTATAACACTTATATGTACATATATTTACATTATATATGGAAGACTAAAAAAACCCAAAATCTTGTATATATGTATGTATTTATCAATCATATATTATACATTTAACAATAAAATTTAAAAGAAATTTAAAATAAAATACACCCAAGTGTTAGACATTATTATAGTTGGGAATTAATTTAATTTTTTTCCTGAAAACCAAAAACTATAAAACGTTGCTGAGGGCATTTAATGAAGACTGGAATAAATGGAAAGATATATGATGTTGATGGGTTGGAAGATTCAATATGGTAAAAATAGCAATTCCCCCCAAATTGATTTTTAGATTCAATAAAATCCCAATCAATTTCCCAGCATGTTTGTGTGTGCATGTTTGTGTATGTGGAAGGAGAGAGGACAATTGGTGTAAAATTTATACAGAAGTGCAAACATCCAAGAATATTCAAGACTGTGTTAGAGAAGAAATGAAGTTGAAGATTTTACATAAGTAGATGTCAAGACTTATTATAAAGCTATAATAATTAAGCCAATGTAATGTTGGTGAGAGGAGAGACATATGGGCCAGTGGAATAGACTAGAGTCCAGAAACAGATCCACACATATTTAGTCAGCTAGGGCCACTGGTAGGGTATGTAGGACCCTGGGAAAATATGTTCTGTAGGGCTCCTGACTATATAAATAATTTGATTAAAATGTATTACAAAATGTATGGGCCCAAATGAGACTTAAGAATTTTTGATGAAGAGTTAGAATAATGGGTTGAGTGGGTCTACTTCCCTGTTTGTTTATTATCCAATCAGTGCCTGTGAAGATTCTTCATAGGTCCAGACACTGTCTCTTCCTGTTCAGGGTCAGAAACCATCCATTTGTGATCATTATTGTCATCTCTTTGCGATCACTATTTTCAACTGTGCTATTCTTGGCTGATTTCAGATTTTCTACCACAAAGAAAAGATAGTGACTCTTTTTTTTTTTTGGACAGAGTCTCTCTGTTGCCCAGGCTGGAGTGCAGTGGTGCAATCTCGGCTCACTGCAAGCTCCGCCTCCCGGGTTCACGCCATTCTCCTGCCTCAGCCTCCTGAGTAGCTGGGGCTACAGGCGCCCGCAACCACGCCTGGCTAATTTTTTGTATTTTTAGTAGAGATGGGGTTTCACCGTGTTAGCCAGGATGGTCTCGATCTCTTGACCTTGTGATCCGCCCGCCTCGGCCTCCCTGTAATCCCTGGGATTACAGGCATGAGCCACCGCGTCTGGCTGATAGTGACTCTTAATATTCATAATACCAGGGTCTTCAGAAACTTCATTGAGACACAATAGATCTTGCCTCTTCAGTTCTCCACTACCGTTTATTCAATGTTGGTTGCATCATCATTCATGATGCTGAATCATTCATGATGCTGAGTCATCCATCATGCTGCTCATGACTATGGACTTCCAACGTCTCTCTCAAAGGTTATTTCTATGTTTCATTGAAGATTACCACAAATTCAAGTCTTATGCAGAATATGGAGGAAATTTTGTTGTCTAAACATGTTAAATTTACCATTCAGAATTTTATAGCTTAAATACAGAACAAAATATCTTCCAATCATGTCTTCTCTTGAACTCCATAAGCTGTAGTAATCAACATTGAAAATGATTAGTCTAGGAATCACTTTCAATGTTGATTACAGCCTTGCCTTCCATACCCTGTCAGCAGGGAGGAGGGTTCCATGGGTAGAGCAAAAATAAAATCTTCATTCATGTAAAGAATGTCTGTCTATTATCTGGGATGGCTTAAGACCAACCTGGGAGAACATGACATCACCACATTGATCAGAGGCAAAAAAAAAAAAAAAAAAAAAAGAGCATGAATCAATCGGAAGTGCCCATTTCCAGTGAGGAGCAGTAGTCCTGGAAGCCCTTGGAGGAGGTAGTTGAGACCACCCCATGGCGACTACCTGACATGTGGCAGGGAAGGGAAGGGGTGAGATGACCACCCTGGTACCACTGCCTGGAGCAGAGTAAAACATGCCTGCCACTGCCTCCACTGCTGCACAGGAGCAGCACCACCGTCCGATCATGGATGAGTGAGCCGACACAGGCCCACACAGGTGCAGCTTAAGACCAATTTAAGGTCAGCAGTGGACCAGGTGCTCCTCAGGGCATGTGATTGGATTCTTATATAGCGGTAGAGGGTCGAAGAATACCTCAAAAGGGAGAACGGGAACAAAGCACATACAGGTCCCCATCCTGGCTCAGGGCACCCAGACAACACTGTCAGCCACAGGAGCCTAAGGAAAATGGAAGGAAAGCACTTCAAATGGAGGGTGGTGTGGGGGTTCCCTGAGGCATGTGGCCTGGGGCAGGGGTTCTCTTGCCTGTGTCTAAACGTGGTACTGCAGTCATCAAATTTACAAAAAAAAAAAATGTGTTGTGTTGCAGGTTATCCTAATTACCCTGATATAATCATTACACGCTGTATGCATATATCAAAATATAAAATGTACCCTATAAATATGTATAATTATTATATATCAGTGAAAAAAGTTAAAAATTAAAAAGAATAGAAAAGGAAAAATGTGTTGCAGTAATGCCATTGGGGAAAAGATTGGTCTTTCCAACAAATGCTGCTAGAGCAAATGTGTGTACATCTATAAATAAATGAAACTGGACTCCCTCTTCACTTCATTCACAGAAAATCGATTCCACGGGGATTACAGACCAAAATAAAAAGGGTAAAGCAAGAAGATATATTTAGGACCTGGGAGTAGGCAAAGCTTCTTAAAAAGTACCAACCAGAAAGAAAAAGATCGATTAAATAGACTTTATTAAAATTTAGATTGTTTTAATCAGAAAATATCATTAAAGGTGCAGAAAAGCAAGTAGATTTATAGACTTCTGCAACAAAACCTTGGTTTTAGAATATACAGAGAATTTTTATACATTAATTTGAAAAAAGTAGATAACCCAACAATCCAATAACAAAAGAGTAAGATTTTCCAATTGTCATTTTCCAAGAGAAGATATTTAGACTAATCAAGTATGTAAAAAGTGGTCAGTATTGTCATCAGGGAAATATTAATCATCAGTGAAATGCAAATTAGAACCGCAGTGAGAAACCACTATATATCTACCTGAAGGGCTAACTGAAAACAAATCACTGGTACTATAAAAGCTTGCTGAGGATGTCAAGCAATAGAAACTCTCATGCATTAGTAGTGGGAATGTGCACTGGTACAGCCTCTTTTGAAAGCTGTTTGACAGCATCTACTAATGTGTACCCAATGACCCAGCAATTCTACTCCTAGTGGAATACATGCTACAGCAATACACGTCCAAGAATGTTCAGTGCCACGGTATTAACACTAACCCTAAGCTAGAATCAACCCACATGTCCATCAGTGGTGGAATGGAAACATTGTGGAAGATTTATAACTATGGTAGACTACAAACAATGAAAAGAAAATGAACTACTACTACATGCTATCATATGGATAAACTCACAGATATAACGCTGTGTGAAATGGCCAGCCACAAAGGAGTACACAATGTATGATTTCATATATATAAAGTTCAAAAACAGGAAAAAAATGTAATCTATGGTGAGAGAAGTCAGAATAATGCTTGCATGTTGGGAGTGTGACTGGGTGAGGGCACAAAGGAGACTTCCAGAATGCTGGTAATATTATGTATCTGTATCCTAATCTGGATGGTGGTCACATAGGTATAAACATTTTATAAAAATTGGTCAAGCTTCACATCCACATGTATGTTTATTGCAGCACTATTAACAATAGCAAAGACTTGGAACCAACCCAAGTGCCCATCAATGATAGACTGGATAAAGAAAATGTGGCACATATACACCATGGAATATTATGCAGGCATAAAAAAGAATGAGTTCATGTCCTTTGCAGGGACATGGATGAAGCTGGAAACCATCATTCTCAGCAAACTAACACAGGAACAGAAAACCAAACACCGCATGTTCTCACTCATAAGTGGGAGTTGAACGATGAGAACACACGCACAGAGGGAGGGGAACATCACACACTGGGGCCTGTCAGGGGGTGAGGGGCTAGGGGAGGGATAGCATTAGGAGAAATACCTGATGTAGATGACAGGTTGATGGGTGCAGCAAACCACTATGGCACTTAGTATACACCTTTTTAACAAACATGCACGTTCTGCACATGTATCCCAGAACTTAAAGTATAAAAAAAAATTGGTCAAGCTTAAGGTCTGTGCACTTTAACGTATATATAAAATGGTATCTATTTGTTATATCTGTGAAATAAGTTACAGAAAAATCAGCTTGGCCTCAGCAGAGCTACCCTTCGGAAATCTGAACAAATATTGTTCATGGGGCCTCTTTCTACATAAACTGCTTGAGTTATTCAAAATAATCTGGAGTCTCAAAAGGAAGAAAAAGGATCAGGGTCCACATGGGTTGCAGCCAGGATTTAGGGGGCCCCTGCTGGCCCCTGACACCAGATGAAGACTTGCAAAATTTAAAGGAAGGCGCTGCAAAGTGTGGGGACCCTCTGAGGGGCGGAGTTTGGGGCAAGGATCTACCACTGAGGTCTAAGAATAGCACTAGCCCTCGGATTTTAATTGTATAACCAACAGCCCAAAGACAGTGGAAAAGTGTCTACTGAGGTTTAAGATGGAAATGATATGACCTAAAAATTGCATATTACTATGTTCTTATTCTCATATGATGACTGTAGAAAAACATTGATATTTAATAATTCAAGAACTGTACCAGCCCTCTGCCCTTCTTAAAGGAATTGCTTAAAAATAGTCTCCATCCAACCTAGAGTTGAATCAGGTTCATGTAAAAAATATATATGTATATATATATATATAAAATTAAATGAAGTATAAATAATCAGAAAAGTTACAGCTGTATACTGCTTATGAGTTTTTCATAAATCAGAATATTTTAGAGATGTTTTTAGTATTTTTACTTAAAACATCAATATTTTCTAGAAAAACAACAGGATGGCAATATTAATTTTAGGAAAAACCAAAGAGGATTAAATGAAAGAAGAATTATTAATAAATAAAAATTCCACAAAGAAATATAGTAATCATTATCTTTCAGGTGAGTTTTATCTATACATATACAAAAGTTCTTGGCAGAAGGGAAACAGAAACACGATTGTCATGGTGGATTCCTGTCTTTATAATCTCATATAGAAAAACATAAGGACAAGAAGTTTGAATCATAGTATGAGGTTGGATTAGATTTATATTCAACTTTATATTGTTCAGTTAAAGTACTTTTTCAAGTTACCATGAAACACTTAGTAAAATTATTATATACTCAATCACAAAGAGAATCTCAACAAATTCTAAAATGTAAAATTGAACTGGTCATATTCTATGACTGTAATATAATGAATTGAAAAATTAACAAAGTTTAAATAGTAATTCTTCTAATCCTTGTAAATATTTTTCAAAATTTCTAAACATATATGTCAATGAAAACGTCAAGTCCACAATAACAGACTTAAGAAAAAGTCTGTTATTAAGAAAAAGAATAACAAGTCCAGGTGCAGTGGCTCATGCCTGTAATCCCAGCACTTTGGGAGGCTGAGGAGGGTGGATCACAAGGTCAGGAGTTCAAGACCAGCCTGGCCAAGATGTTGAAACCCCGTCTCTACTAAAAATACAAAAATTAGCTGGGCATGGTGGCAGATGCCTTTAACCCCAGCTACTTGGGAGGCTGACGCAGAGAATTGCTTAAACCCGGGAGTCAGAGGTTGCAATGAGCTGAGATCACGCCGCTGCCCTCCAGCCTGGGTGACAGAGCAAGACTCCATCTCAAACAAAAAAAAAAGAAAAAGAAAAAGAAAGAAAGAAAAAAAGTAACAATATTATATATCATATCTTCAGGATTAAGCCAATGCTCTACTGGAGAAAAAAACTCATAGCCTTAAGGGTTGTCATTATTAATGAAAATAAATGAACTAATCATTGAAGTCAAGAAGCTAGATATATAATAACAAAATACACTTTGGGAAAGAAATATGTAGTAATGATGCCAAAATCAGGAATTACTAAGTTTAAAAACAAATTTTAAAAACCTCATAGGATAAACGTAGAAGATGGTTCTGTGAAGAAAATAGCACTATGAAAAAACAAACAAAGGAACCTGACAAATTGATTTAACCATCATAAAAAAGGCATTAGAATTAAGAAAAAATATGTAATAGCAGATACGGAGGAGGTCATAAAATTATGAGAATATTATGGAAAATTCTTTGATGTTAAATTGGAAAGATACATTGTTCAAGGAAAGTAAAAGGGGCCAAAATTGACACAATAATAAATAGACCAATAACCTTGGAAAAAAATCAAAATAATTCAAAAGACCTTATGCCAAATAATTTTCCAGGTAAACTTTCTTCAAACTTTCAAGAAACAGATAATTTCTATGCTATTCTACTTCAGAATATTACTGATCCTCAATTCATCTTATGAAACTTACGTATCTCAAGAACAAATATTAAAAATTTGAAAGTTTAAGAATTACATTTGATTATAAATAAAAAGCTCAAATAAAATTTTAATGAACAAAATTAAACTCTAGTATTGTTCATCATATCCTTGAAATGCATTTTTAATATTAGAAAGTCTATTTATTCAATGAGTGAAATAAAAATTTTAAAAGATGTTATAACATATAACATGTACTTCTTTTTTTTTCTTTTGAGACAGAGTCTTGCTCTGTCGCCCAGGCTGGAGTGCAGTGGCGCGATCTCGGCTCACTGCAAGTTCCGCCTCCCGGGTTTACGCCATTCTCCGGCCTCAGCCTCCTGAGTAACAGGGACTACAGGCGCCCACCACCACGCCTGGCTAATTTTTTGTATTTTTAGTAGAGACGGGGTTTCACCGTGTTAGCCAGGATGGTCTCGATCTCCTGACCTCGTGATCCACCTGCCTTGGCCTCCCAAAGTGCTGGGATTACAGGCGTGAGCCACCGCACCCAGCCAACATGTACTTCTAAAAAAGCAAAACTCTTCAGAGACTTGGATTAAACTGATTCTTCCTCACGGTTAGGAATATTTATTCAAAACCTGTGTTTGCAAATGAACTGAATAAGAACCACTGTTTTAAATTTTTTTGTTTTGGCCTGTACAGTATTGGGAAAATGATTTGTTATAGACATTTTATAATTGGGAGATTTCATATAAAATCAGATATTGTCTCTTATATGCAAAAAAAAAGATGAGGGTTAGGATGTTAACAGTAAGCTAACATTTCATATGATATAATAGGCTTAAGCTGAGTATCTGCTGTGCAGCTCACATTAGAAGGAGCATTGTCCAGTTTGTCAGACTCCACCAAGCTCTATTATCTTATAGCTGGCCTGCTTCATTTATTCCTGTTATCTATGCAACCCCCTGAGACATAGGTATTTATATATGTCTATTCCAATATTAAACTTAGTAACCAACATTATGTTTATTGGTGTAATATGTAAGAGGTTATTCTTATTCCTCTTGAGAACAAGTCAAAAGTGCCATCTATGACCTTTACAAGGTAACTTTTTGTTATTTTTGTTAGAATCATGTTTTTGGAGACAGGATCACACTCTTGTTCAGGCTGAGTGCAATGGCACTTCCGGGCTCACTGCAGTCTCCACCTCCTGAGCTCAAGCAATCCTCCTGCCTTAGCTCCCCCAAATAGCTAAGACTACAGGCGCACCACCACATTTGACTAGTTTTTCTTGAATTTTTAGTAGAGACAAGGTCTCGCTATGTTGCCCAGGCTGGTCTCAAACTCTTGAGCTCAAGCAATCCTCCTGCCTCTGCATCTCAAAGTGCTGGGATTACAGGCGTGAACCACCTTACCTGGCCAGTTAGTTAACTTTTTGAAAGCTGTGGGCAATAGAAGAGACAAGAACCCTAAGAAAGGAGGTTTTATCACTGGAAAGAAAAAGGTAAAATACAATATTTTTAGCTGGTATGATTATATACCCTCCTTACACACACGCACTCAAACCTCCCCACCAGCTATAAGCTTGTTGTAAGTAATAGGATAGTTTAACAAATTGGCTGATTAGAAGATAAAGATCTCTAAAATTAGTAACCATTTTTCTTATATTCCAGCAATCTCTGATTAAACAATACAATGACAGGATGATTGTATATAGCAACAAAAATTTTAAAATACAATGAATATGCAGGAACAATATGAAAAAACTATAAAAGTTTATTGAGAGATATAAAAGAATACTTGGACAAATGGATATATATATCAAGTTCCTAAAAATTATAAAAATGTCAATTCTTTCCATTTAAATTTATGATTTTAATGTAATCCCAATGAAAATTCTAAAGAATTGTTTTCTAGAATAAAATTTTAAATGAAGTGCATCTGGGGTTGTAAGCAAGTAAGAATAGAGAAAAATTCTGAAAAAGCTGTTTAAAGTGGGAGAATCTTAAAAGTGTTCAGAACCTTTTCCCTAATAATTCCATTTCTAGCAATGTATTTTAATAAAACAATAAGAAACATAAATAAAGGTTTATTTGTAAGATGCTCTTTACTACAATACTAATAATGTTGAAAAATTAGGTTCATTAAAAACATCCACCACAATGTGGAAATGGTTAAATAAACTATGGTTTGTCCATATGAGAGACTATTGGCATTTATTAAATGTCATGCTTGTGAAGGATTTTTAAATGACATGTGATAAAGCTCATGATGTAATGCTATATGAAAAAAGAATATATAAAATTCTATGTTCAGCATGATTCCAGTCTAAAAATTCTTAAGGTGGTGGAATTACAGTTGATTTTTATTTTCAATGTTTTATGTATTTCTAAAGTTTATAAAATGAGAATGCATTTTATATTTAGAAAAGAATATAAATTTTGTCTTTTTGAGAGAAAAATAGTTCTTACCAAGAAATGGCTTTAGTAGTGGGGTGATAATTTTGGACAAAGTCACAAAACACATTTCAGTGAAGGCTGCCTATATTCGCTTTTCCCTGTCCTTATGACTTTTTCTGTTGGTAGGTAATTTGTGTAACAGCTATTTAAGGAAGATAAGCATTAACCCACATTAGTTTTCATCAAACGGGGCCTTTCCTTTATTAGGCCAAATGAGAAAGTACTGTTTACATGTAATGCAAATCCCCTTGTCAATACATCTCCATATTCCTGTATGTAAGCTCCAACTTTTGTATTTTTAATAAGATCTTATCTCCCTCATAGTCTAGCAACTGTTGGATCATTTAGAGACCATCCTGTAGTGTTTATGACAGCACAGTTGGTTGCCATGGAAAGAACTGAGCTGTCCCCAATCTCATAACAAATATGGATTTGAAGCTGTTGATTTGGCTAAATTCAGAACCTTTGTGAACCCTGGGAGGTCTGAGTTTCTAATTTTCTTAAACTGATGGAAGTTTATTTATTGTTGACCATATAAAACTCTGTTTTGTTTCTTGTTTCTTTCATTTTATTAATAAAAAAATTTTTTTAAAGACTGAAAGTTCTGCTTATATACCACACTATTCTATCACAATAAGTTTGGTGTGTTTTAAAACCATATGTATGGCTTGTTACACATACATACATACATACATATAAAAATATAGTTGTATTTTTTCATAAGATTTTATAAAAATCATGTATATGTACATCTACATACATATACTTCTCCATAAAATAAAAACAGGAAAACATAAAAATACTATTTCCCAGATTTATGTCTACAGTCTACTGGGAATATCAGTAAAATTCTTTATTTTCATAATTTCATGAAAGTGGAAAGGATCATATGTAGTGTGACTCCATAATTTATTGTTTAAACTTGGACATTATTGAGACTGGAAATCACTAAGAATAATTAAGCAGGATTGATGTGTAAACCCAAGCTGTTTTGAACAGAGTGGGATTCTGGGTCACCCTAATCAGAAGATGTCATATATGGGATATGTTACACACTGGATTGTGTCATCCAAAAATTCATATGTTGAAGTCCTAATGGCCAGGACCTCAGAACGTGAACTGATTTGGAAATAGGGTTGTTGCAGATGTAATCAGTCAAGATGAGGTAATACTGAAGTATGTTGGACCCCTAATCCAATATGACTGGTGTCCTTATTAAAAAGGGAAACTTAGACATGCCCACAGGGAGAAGGCTGTGTGAAGATGAAGGCAGAGATCAGAGTGATGCAGCAGAAGCCAAGAAACACCAAAGACTGCCAGCAAACCACTAGAAGCCAGGAGAGAACAGATCCTCCCTCACTGCTCTCAGAAGAAAGTAACCTGAGGATATCTTGGTTTCAGACTTCTGTCCTCCAGAACCATGAGCCATTACATTTCTGTTTGGAACACACAGTTGTGTGGTACTTTGTTGAGGCAGTCCCAGCAAACTGATTCAGGATGCTCAACAACTTGCCACTGAATATCCCTCTAGCCAACACCAACAAGTGTTCAAGACTTCCTCTTTCAAGATGGCCAAATAACAACTTTTTCATTCTTTATGCAAAAGTTATCGACCAACAGCAACCACAGCAAGAAACATGCATACACTCCATTTCTAATGGTACCCAGAACCTCTGTAGTCCTGAGCCGTAGAACAAAGAAGAGAGAGAGACAGGAGCACAAACTGTCTGCAGAGGGCTACACTTAGTAGATGAGGCAATTCACTCCACAGAACCTAGGGAAGGTCTGGGGAATAGGGCACCAGGTTCTGGCAAAAGTTCAGGGATGGATGCTAAAAATGGGAGGTCCCTTAAAAGTTCATATAGAACTATAGACCCCAGAATTGTTTCCATCAATTGATGCAGTCAGCTGAATGCACGCACCCCACCCTCAACAGGAGACAGGAGTTTAGGCCCTGAAGAGATTGAATCAGAAAGCTCTGAATTTGTGGCCAATTGGCACAAAGCAGGTAGAGATGGGCTGAGGGAAAGGAAAGCTAGGAACGAAGAGCACACCACCCCAGTCCTCTTTCCCACCATCTCAGAACGTGGCCAGGCCTTCACCCACAGCTAAGACCTTGGAATAGCCTTCTTCGGGTACCTTGAACCACCTGCAGGAGGGATGTGAAGGTACAGTTGCATGGGAGTACCTGACCACAATGCAGTGATGCCCAGTCATTCCACAGCGAGGCACTGCTTCCCACAGAGGTCTCAGTCAGGTGTTCAGTGCCTCATTCTTAAATAGAATTGGACAGCTAGCAACAAATGGCATTGAGGGAAGCCTGCACCAGGAAAGACAGTGTCCAAAATACACAGGAAAGCAAAGGAGCTTGGAGGAGACAGACATTGCAAGAGGAGAAGAAAACTTCTTAAAAGCAAACTATAATACTCTCAGAGACATGGCATCCATGAAACAGATGAGGGAGATATAAAAAGAACAAGAGTTGTAGTCAATTAAAAATATGATAGCAGAAATAAAATATTCCGTTAAAAGGTCAGAGACAAAGTGAAGGAACTCTTCCAGAAAGTAGAATAAAAACACAGAGATGAAAAACAAAAGGGAAAAGATGAGAAAATTAAAGAATCAATTCAATACCATACTAATGAGCATTATGGAAAGAAACAAAATAGGTGCAAATTATCTCTATATACATTTTTTTAATAACTGAGCAACCGGAGCCTTCCAAGTGTCAAACCAGTGAATTAAGAGAAGACTCATGCTATGGCACATCATTTTGAAACTTGGAATACAGGGAATAAAATAATATTCTAAACATTTCCAAAGATAGAGTAAAGCATCATCTGCAAAACATCAGGAAAAAGGGCAGTGACCTTTCCATTTGCACCACTGAAAGCTGGAAGACAATGAGCAATGACTTCATGTTCTCAATAAAAATAATATTTTAACTTAAATTTGATACCCAGTGAAACTATCAATCAACTTTGAGGGTTGAATAAAGATATTTTCAGATATGGAAAGTCTCAGAAAAAGTTATGTCCCATGCATTTTTTTCTCAGGAAGCTCTCAAGGGATGCGACACCAAGGGAATATAAGGGAGTATGCAAAGAAAAGAGAAGAGAGTATGCCAAGAAAAGAGAAGATGTGGAATCCTGGAAAGAAGGGATCTAATACCGCGGAGGTGCAAGGGGAAATACCAGGACAATAGCTGTGCAGGAGACCTACAGAGCAGCTAGGCAAACTGAAGCAGGTGGATAAGGGATGACTCCAGAAAAACAAAATGAAACTGACAGAACAATTTCTAGATTTGACTCTGGAAAATTGTATTGAGAGGCCCTTTACAAAACTGTTGGGGTGTGTGAAAAGATTTGGCAGGGGTGAAAAAAAAAACAGACCCCTAAGTGAATGAGAATACGAGACAACTATTAACTCCAAGAAAAACAAAAAGCTTTGCAAGAAAAATTAAATCATAAAACACGACTTTGCTGGAAAGCCCAGCAATATAGGAAACAACATGTTCGTAGTCATAATAATGAACCTTGATTAGGGAGTGAACAAAAAATTGAGGTAGTAGAAAGGAAAGGAAAAGGGGTATGTAGAAGAACTGAAATGTTGTTCACCATAACAGATAATGTCCAAATAGATAAATCAAGAAATATAAGTATGTTCATTAGAAATACAGAAGTAAATATCAAAATAAACAGCTAAAAAAGTTGAAAGTGGTTGCCTTCAGGGTTTTAGAGAGAGAGAGAGAGAGAGAAACAGTGTCTCTGTGTGTGTGTGTGTGTGCACGCGAGTGTGTGTAAAGGGGAGGGAGAATGGAGTAGCTGCTGTTTTTTATTAAAAGCTTCTTAGCACAATCTGATTTTTAAATAATGTGTGTGAATTATAGTGACAAAAATTGTTTTAAAGAAAGAGCAGTAAAGCTATATTTGAAAGAAGAAAGTCTAGAAACATCATGTGTTAGTAGAAGTCTTCATTGACATAAGGTGAATAAATGACTATCAACCAAGAGTGGTTTCTACTTTTTTTCTTTTGGAGACTTTTACTAGCAGGCACCTAATTTCTGTGTTTTGTTTTTACTCATGAGTTGAACAGAGTGATGGATATATATCCATCGCTATAATATCTATGGATATTATATCAAACTTAAAACTAGATAATTACACTGTCTTAATAGGTGGAGTAAGACATTATTAAATCCAAAGACTCTTACTGTCATCATCACTTTAATATGAAGGTAAATAGTTATAAACTGCACTTGTGGTATATTGTGAATTTTTGTTGTAACAAAGAAGATTTAATGCAAAAGAGCTCTTTTGCCTCAGTCTCTGTATATTTTATTCCCTGTTTCTAAGGGCATTACATTTAAATAGCAGCCATAGCCTAATAATAATTTTGTATGCAGTAAATGTTTTAACATTCTCCTTTAAATTATGAATAAAGATAATCTCCTTTATGAACAATAAAGGAACTCATACATAACCATAAGCCATAAGAATGTTTTCCTTATTTCACTTCTTTCTCAATGGAAATTATAAAGTTGGTAATAGAAACTCTTTCCAGGAGCATCATAATTGCTAAACTTGGAATTGCAGGTACTCAATTGCAATCAGCTGAATGTCACACATGCCATAACTTTACGAGTTTGACTGGGGTCATGCAAAGATAATCAGGGTTATAACGCTAATGCTTTCATTTACTAGCTGGGTGACAATGATCAAGTAGGTCACTGCATGCTTTTCATCCTCCACATGCATATATATTAAAGGAGTGAGAATACCAGCTATAGCAAATAGTTTCTTTACATGCACCAACTTCAGTGAATGGTAGAGGCTACCCAGAGCTCTGTTTTAAGAAGAATTATGAGACTGTATATGTCTGGGTTCAATTAGAAATTGCTGAGATTGATTAGTTATGTCTGGAGATTGATTAGTTATGTCTGCCTTAAACAGTAACTAGGAAAGTGCCTATCCTGACTCCATGTATTTGTCAAGCCTAGATTAGATTGTCTGGAAGATTAACTTCAGGCTCAACATTATTCTATTCCAGCCTATGATTTTTATTTTCTACATTGAGCCAATAAAACTTACCATTCTTTTCTTTCTTCACAGTGCATTTATTAGATTATAGAGCTAATAAATTAGATCTATGGATCTTAAGAAAAATGTATATAGTGCTTTTAGCCACTTAAATGAAGAAAAGTTGTGTCAAATAGCATTTTTTAATGAACCAAACCTGTTAATTTTGTGAAACATTATACAAGGAATGTTTGCTATATAGACCAAATTTTTTTCTCCATCAACTTTAGTGTTTTTAATGAATCCTCTTTTTAAAACATATGTAGTTGAAGAAATCAAGTCTACTACAAGGGGAAAAATGTTAGTTAATTGCACACATCTCTCAACAGGCAGACTTGCTTGATCTGGGATAAGCTGTTGACTTTTAACTATCACAAACGGAATTTCCTGATAGTCCTCTGAAATGAGTTTTCATAAAATTTGGTTATTTTCCTTTTCTTTTCTTTGTAATCATGACAACCTGTGAAATTGAGAAACTGGCCCATCTGAGGTCTTTCTGGGAGAAAAACCATTTTCAGATGAAGCTAGGTTCTTCTGACTCTGATATCTGATTCCAGGCTTTGTTCTAAGATGATGCATGTGACTGCCTTCATGCTGGCCATCTCCAATAAGCCAGAGCCAGCAACTCTAGCCCTGTAGAGATTTCTTTCCAGGAATAGATCTGTTTTGCCTGGTGATGTTAAGCTGAGTATATACATGTCCATTAATAAAATGTGAAAACAGAAAATAAAGGTTCTAACACATGACCTATATCTTTTGCTTTGCCAATATATATATACTTTAAAATTGCAATATATAGTATTTAACTTGCACTATCAAAATGTAGAAGAAAAGCACAAGAATTGATGCAAAAACAGTAATTCAAACATCTAAGTACAAGGTACAGAGCGTTCCTTGAACATTTCAGCTGCTATCAATTATTGCTAATTGAGCTCTGGTTTTCCTTATCAAGTCTAAATCTGTTTCTAGAGGGAGAAGCTCTCCAGTGGTGCTTTGTAAGTTTACAGTGGCAATGTGGGCTGAACTGGAACACTTGCCATATTATTCTGCTTTTGCCACTTAGGTGTTAATAGTGTTTAAAAATAATCACTATTCGAATTATTCCAGCTAGGATTTTATCTGTTCTTCTGCCTGATAATTCTTAGGGAAAACATAGTCCTTTTACCTTCAGTAGTGGCTGCCCAGTACTTTTTGAACACCCTTTTTATATGCAAGAAATCATCTTCCTTACGTGCCCCACATCTCTTAGGGAGAAAATAGGGAACTTTCTTCCCAGCCACCTTGTAGCTGGACACAGGCATGTGACCCACACCCCACCAATCACTGTACTTAAATGTGACTTGTGTTACTGTTTGAGGGAGGGGCTCTATGGAATCAGTTTGGTTGTTGAGGTGGTATTCTAGGCATCCAGGACACCAGGGTTGGAAAGTTGGGCTCCTGGGTAGAAGTGGCAGGATGGTTGTTTGGTGCAGTTATGTCCTGGCAGCTGAGCAAAGAGGAGCCCCCACTGCTTGGCATTGGCATAACCTTTGGTGTTTTCCTCCTCGGATCAGTTTTGGACATGGTTTTGGACATTGTTTCTGGAATCCTCAAGCCTGGTTCTCCAGACATTTAGCAATTCCATGAGAGATGCAATATTTTTTCAGTCACCTCTTTTTGGGCTTGGTCTTTTGAATTAGAATTAGTTCCATTATTTGAAATTAAGAACCTTGGCTAATACGTTGTTCTTCCAGGAGAACGTTCTTTCTATATATAAGATTTTTGCCAGGAACTTTTGCATCTTCCTCTGGAATAATCACAGAAGCATATCATCTTCCTCTGGAATGATTAAGAAAAATCATGACATGAACTTGCTATGTGGAATCTAGAAAAGTTGAATTCATGGAAGCAGAGCAGAAAGGTAGTTACTGGGAGCAGAAGTGGAGGGGAACTGAAGAAATGTTGCCCAAAGGACACAAAGTTTCAGTTATGCAGGATGAATACTGCCAGAGATTTAATGTACAGCCTGGTGACTATGGTTGATAATGCTGTATTGCATACTTGCAATTGGCAAAGGGAGTAGATCTTCAAATGTTCTCTCCCTCCCTCCCCCAGACCACACGTATATACGCAGTAACTAAGTGAAGAGATGGATATGTTAATTAGCTTGACTGTAGTAATCAGTTCACTGTGTAGTAAATAAAATTAACAAAAAAGGAAAAACAATGATAATATAGATTGCCTTTGATTTTTCCGGTGCATGACTTGGAAATTTAGCATATATTTATTGAGTACCTACCACATGTGACCCTGTGCTGATGCTAGGACGCCATGGGAGGTGGTAGAGAATATAAAGGTAAGTAAACCAAAGCTCATAGTTTTAATTTAAAATAGTTCTGTGTAAAATTATTAAATTACTCTTTAATTACTCCAGCAATTCCCAGCAGTCTTTTTAAAACAAATATAGCCTCAAGCCTCTTGCAGAGATGCTTTTACTTCTTACATATTTATATTTATTTTTATTGCGCATTTAAAAAATAGTTTTCCCAAGTATCTATTGACGGATGAATGGACAAACAAAACAAAGTGTAATACACACACACACACACACACACACACACAGACAAACACAGGAATATTATTTAGCGTTTAAAATTAAGGAAATTCTGACATGCTGCAACATGGATTAACCTTGAAAATATGCTAAGTGAAACATGCCAGTAACAAAGGGGCAAATAGTGTTTGATTCCACTTATATGAGGCACCTACAGTGGTCAAATTCGTAAAGGCAAAAAGTAGAATAGTAGTTGCCAGGGGCTGAGGGTAGGGGAGAATGAGAAATTATTAGATAGTGGAGACAGAGTTTGTTTGGGAAGATTTTTTAAAGTTCTGGAAATAGATGCTGGGGATAGTTGCTCAATTATGTGAATGTACTTAATGCCACAAAATTGTACACTTAAAACACTTAAAATGGGCCAGGCGCAGTGGCTCACGCCTGTAATCCCAGTACTTTGGGAGGCAAAAGTGGGCGGATCACGAGGTCAGGAGTTCGAGACCAGCCTGGCCAATATGGTGAAACCCCGTCTCTACTACAAAATGCAAAAATTAGTTGGGCGCTGTGGCGCGTACCTGTAGTCCCAGCTACTTGGGAGGCTGAGGCAGGAGAATTGCTGGAACCCAGGAGGTGGAAGTTGCAGTGAGTTGAGAGCTCGCCACTGCATCATTCCAGCCTGGGTGACAGAGCGAGACTCTATGGGAAAAAAAAAAAAAAGTTAAAATGGTAAATTTTATGTTACTTATTTCTTACAACAAGAAAAATGCTTTTTAACCAAACAGAATATAAACTCTTGTGAACAGGGCTAGGGAACTGATTTTCTCCTAATCACTAAGAAAATTCCACCTGAGAGGCAAGGGCCTAGGAGTTGGAGAGCTGGGCTCCTGTTTGGTGCCAGCTCTGTGGTTAGCTAGCTATGTGAACTCCGCTCAACCTTGCCAAGCCTCAGTTTCTTCATCTTTCAAATGAATAAGAGTGGGGAGGGGCACCGCATATCTCAGTGCTCTGATTTCCATTTAACCACAGATTTAGAACCAAGGTGGCTTGGCTTCAAATATTCAACTCCTCTGCTGGCAAATAAACAGATCTTCGGGAAACTGTACTTGTCTTCCAGAGAAATGGTTTATTTCAGGAGGTTCTCACAGAGCAAATCTAAGCACCAACAATGTAGCGTTTTGAGAATGCAGAGTATTTCCTGAACACATAATCCTTCCCTCCTTGAAACTGTCTATGATGTAGGAATTCAGTTCCCATCCAGATTTACAGATGTAAATCTTCAGTTACCTAATAAAATGGAGAGAAGAAAATCATGTGATTATATTTTGAATCTAGTAATACTAATGAATTCAAAGCCAGACTTCATTTTAGAGGGCTTTTGTAAAAAGTTCTATTTTCCAATCTAATGCTTGGTGTTAAGTCTTGAAAATTTAAGGTAATGCAAACCCTATCATTTCCACCTCTAAAAATTCTATCAGAGTCTCTAAGAATCTATGTTTAGGCTCCTTACACAGCAGCAAACATGGAAACAATATTTATTGTCCACAACTTTCCTAGGTAGATCAAATTGTTCAACACAGAACTGGCCATTCTACTGGCAAGTGCCTGGTTACCAGCTAAATAGTTGGGTACACCCAGTAGACCTGCAGATAGAGAAAGCTTTCAAGACCAGTCTGGATACAAACAATATCTGGGAATCAATTGCCTAGGACTATCTCAATGGTAGGAGAAGTCTGCCTCAAGGAAATGTGTATTGTTCTTGAAAATGCCAGACACCAGTAGGAAACACAAACACAGACTCAAAAGAAGCAGGGAATGGCAGACAATAAACAGCACATGCGCACCCATTTTCCTAGGAAATATGTGTCCAAGACTGAAGAGTTGTGGTGCAGTCTTATCTGTCATTTACGTCTTAAAGATAGGTGAGTCTTGGATAATATCGTGCTTGTGCCCCACAGGAGGCTGCCAACTATTATCATAGATCATCCACTAGAGGGTGACAACCACATATGCTTAGGGATGGATGACTGTAGACACAGTGCACATTCCACAGTCCTGAGAAGAGTTTCTTGAAGCTCATCCGCCTAAGTGGTTGGACTTTCACTTTGGAGTCGCCCATAAAAAGGAGAGAGAGAAACTATACATCTTTTCCATACTTATGGCCTAGGTTGTCTCTCCTTTTCAGACTTAGTTAAGAAAAAATTAAATATATATACGAATTTTTTGTAAGTAGAAGGAACACCTCCTATCACATTAAATAGGAGGTGAGTATCTCTAACAGTTGGGAGAAGGACATGCTGAGATTTTTTCCTATTACTATTATGGATCTTTGGGACAGTTTCAGTAAGTACTTTCAGGGGGTACTTGGTTTTTCCAACTTGAAAATGGGGGCTATTCATTATAAATCTTAGAGCAAAATTCTGATAGCAAAGTAGATAGAGGAATATAGAACCTTTTATTAGAAGGTTTTTGTGTCTTTCTAGGATAATTATTACAAGTAGTATCAATATATACCAACTAATATGCATGAGATAAGATGGCGGGTCTGAGTCTTGATTGGGATGTGGGTCTGGAATCTTGGATTATGGACATAAGAAATATTATGAACACTTAATGAACACCTAGGCAGCAGGCTCAAGCCCAAGCACACACCACAGTAGCTTTCGAATAGTTTCGATGTATTCTAATTTGTATTTCTCCCCAGCTACTTTTGTGGGTAGTCATTTAGGCAGCCCTTCATAGAGTTCTGGGTCTTTTCCTTAACTTTCCACAAAAATGTTTCAGCTTTAGGAAGAGGTTTTGGGAAACCAGAATGTTTCCATTACTGTACGGTTAAACCTTTTGTTCACTACTTAGACAAATATACTGAGTACTCATTTTTGTTTTTTTTTAAGAGACAGTAGCTTTTATAACAGGCTCGAACATAAGCTCCTGTGAGCTATGTACATAGTAAGTCCTCCGTAGCTGTTGCATATATAATCCATGGTTAGTATAAAATTATCCTAATTTTAAATAAGACAAGCCATAGTTCTATGAGTGATATAATTTTAAATAAGACAAGCCATCGTTCTTTGAGTGATGTGTTTGAGTGATGCTTCTTGATACTTCTTTCAGCTTAAACATAGAAATCATGATCACACCACTGCACTCCAGCCTGGGTAACAGCGAGACTCTGTCTCAAAAAAATAAAAATTAAAACTAAAATAAACAGAGAAACCAGATTTTCTTTGGTTTCCTCTGTCGGTGACTTTGGCTGGTTCTCTTTTGCATGTTCGTTGATGTTTCTCCTTGCCTTTGTGTTTAGTGTTTTTAGCAGGCGGTGTTTATAATAGACTAAAACTTTGGGAGCCAGACAGACCTGGGTTCAGTGGGTTTACATTGCTGGGTTTTATAAGGATTAGAAGCAAATATATGTACAGTGCCTGGCACAAAATATATAAACAAAATGTTGTTTGTTAGTTATTAGTACTAGCTGTATTAATAATAATAATGATACTATATATAATAATATATTATACATTTGTATATATAATATATATTTGTATATTTTATATATATAAAATGATAATATTGGAAAGCTAGAGGGTGCAGCGAAGAGATGGCAGGGTGAGCGTGGTATAAGTCTGAATTTGGCCATCTGGTTATTTGCAAGTTCTCTTCCAGCAAATATTTGTTGTGTACCTTCCATAAGCAGCATTGTTCTAGGCACTGGGGACCAAGTGAAAAACCAGACCCCGTCCTAGGAACAGTATCTGCTGTTTACATTGTCATATAGGAAGGAGCAGTGCACTTAGCAAGAGAATTTTTTAGTGGTGCTGTTTTGGGACCTGCTTCTATTTAACTTAATGGAAACTGTTTTCAGTAACAGATTTATTGAGATATAATTCACATACTATACAATTCACCCACTTAAAGCATGTAAGTCTGTGGTTATTAGCATATTCAGAGTTGTACAATCACCATCACAATTAATTCTAGCAGTCGCTCCCCCCAGTCCCCTTACTCCTACCCCCACCCCCAGTTCAAGGTAACAGCTAATCTACTTCCCGTCTCTATAGAGTTGCCTGTTCTGGACATTTCATCTAAATGGAATTATAGAATATGTGGTCTTTTATAAGTGGCTTCTCTCACCTAGTTTAAAGTTTTCAAGGCTCATCCATGGTTATAGCATGTATCAGTATTTTATTCCATTTTATGGCTGAAAACATTTTTGAAGTTTCCTTAATGCACATTAAATACTCATATGTTGATTGATTCATTCATTTTGTTTTTCTAGTCTGTGTTGTTTCTCTCTCACTCTTTCTCCTGCCCTTTCTTGGACAGGTTTTCTCTCTTCCCTTCTCTTTTGAAAGCAACCACCCTCCTACTGTTACCGCAGACTCCTGCTTTAACTTTAATATCTACTGAGATTTGGAGCCTGTGGCACCTACTCTTTGCAATGACAGAAAATCTGGTTTCTGTCCTTTATTTCTTTCCAGTCCTTTCAGTTTCAATCTGTGTGCCCTCCAAATGCAATAGCTTGAGATTTCTTTAAAGAACATCTTAGACTTGGCCTTGGAATGGAAGCTTCAAATGATATCTAAAGAATACATGAACCAGCCAAAGGAGAAAGTGGAGGGAATTAAAAAAAAAAATCAAGAATGACAGCCAGAGAATTTTCACAAAATTCGGACAGGCTGTGGCCGTTTCTTATTCTTATGTCTGATGGATTGAACATTTCCCACAAGGGCTTGGTACCATCTAGGACCTGAAGATACGCTGAAGGTTCCTCGTAAAATCCAGCCTCTATTTTATTCTCACTTCCTTTCTTCTGGGTTTGGCCTATGCAAAGCCCACCGATAAGTTATAAATGACTTATCAAGCATTAGCGTTTAGAGAGTAGACGGCTCCATAAATACCTACTTGGCCTCATTAAAAAGCTACAGCGATTAAAGAGAATGATTAGTGTGGTGCCAGAGGGGAAAGCAGAAAATCCAACATCTGACTCAAAAAGGGCCAGACCTCTTCTCAGGGAAGACCGCGGGTGTCAGGGAAGAGGATCTGGCCCGCGCCCCGGAGCGGAGCGCCGGGCGTCGGCGTCTGCGGAGCCTGCACCAGGGCCTGTCACGGGAAGAGTTATGAAAAGTGCACGCGTTCTCAGAGACGATTACCCTCTTGCCCTCCACGCCTCCTTCCCAACCTCCCCTTCCACTCCCTGCTGCCCCCACTGGAACTCAAAGCATGATTAAAACAGAGAAACCTATAACGGGGGTGAAATGACCCTCAAATGACTGCTTAATTACAGCGAAATGAAAGCCGGGGGGCTACAAATAACCAGGAACTGTCCCGGCTGTCACTGAAGAGGAGCCTGCGCATGAGTCATGAGTCATGAATTAGCCACTAAGTGTTCGCCGCCAGCCCCCGGCCGCCCGCCTCTGCCCTGCCCGAGCCGGGCTCGCCGGCCCTCCACGCCTGGCCCCACAGAGTCCCCCGCCCCCGCGGGCGTCCGGGCCGGGTCGGAACCGGGCGGTTGTTGTGATTCCCAGGGTTCCCCAGTCGCCCCCGGCCGTCCGGTGGGTCGCTGGGTCGGGGAAGGCTCCCAGGCTGCGCAGGAGACAGGCTGACTGAAGGAGCGCAGCCAGCGCGGCTGCAGATAAGTTAATGTACACAGAGAGGATGTAAATTACCACGACCCGCAGCAGCAGGACATTGGCCAGGGCCCTGTCAGGGAGAGGACAAGCGTCGGGGGCTGCGCGCTCGCTGACACCCACCCGGGATGGAGCCGCCAGGCGGCCCGGCCGGGGAGGACCTCTTGGAGCCAGGCTTTCCTTGAAAACAGCTGCGTGTCCCTGACACCTCCAAACTAATGCATTTTTAATCAGAGGAATTAGCTCTAGGCGTCCCATATTTTTCCAACCTCCCCCCACCAACCCCTGTCTCTTCCAGCCACGTCCCCCTCCCCGCCCCTAGCTTAGGGACTGGCAGTCCCATTCTGTTTCTTTATCGGGACTCTGCAGAGTCCCCCGCTGCCCCTACACCCCCGAGACCAAACCACCTTTAAAAAAAATCTCCCTCCCCACCCCCATCCTCCCACCAGCCCTCCTCCACCGCCGGGTTCGCTCCAATGCAACTTTCGCCCCCACCCTTCCCTCTGTTTATACAGTGACATCACAGCCCCTGGCTCTCTCCAAGACTCAAAGAAAACAGAGTTCAAAAAGGCAAACAGGAAAGCCCGCCGGTCGTGGGCACGGGGTGAGATTCGGTCCACCCGCAGCGGACCGCGCAGACGCGCACGTGCGCACACCTCGGTGTGAGCCCGTCTCCACTGGGACATCCCCGGGAAAGGGCTGCCCAGGCCGTGCTCCCCGTCAGCCCCGGGGAACTCAATTCCCTTAGGGAATTGAAAAATGTCCAGTAGTCACATAAAAGAAAGTGAAAAGGTAAAACAGGTGAAATTAATTTTAACAATATATTTTTAATCTGATATATTCAAAACATTATTTCAATATGTAATCAATATAAAAATTATAAATGAGATATTTCATATATTTTTTCACAGTAAATCTTCGAAAAATTACACTCACAACACATCTCAATTCAGACACAAATTTTTCATTGGAAATACTTGATCTGTAGTTACATTTCATAAAACTTAGAGTTGAAAAAATTGATTCACATACTCACGTTGTTCCAAAAATATTTAAGCATTTTTCAATAACTGAATCCAGTGTTAGTTCTTAAGTGTGAATTTACACTAATGTGAAATAAAATAAAATTTGAATTAAATGAGAATTTGGAGTTAAATAAAAAATTAAGTTTCTTTGTTGCACATTTTAAATTCCTAACAGCCACTTGCAGCTAGCGGCTATCAGATTAAACAACAGGGATAGAGGGTAATAGAATCTCCAAACTTCAGCTCTTGTTAACATAAAGTGGAGATAATAGTATCTACTTTATGTAGGCTTGTTGTAAGAATTAAATGAAATACAGTAGAACAATGTATATTAAGTACTCGGTACAGGGCCTAGCACATAGTAAGTACTCAATAATGAAGGTAACTCTGAGAATTATTTCTCCACTTTGATTATTTTTGCACCCCCACCCCCCATCCTTAAACTCAGCGGTTCATACTTCCTTCCTCCAGAACTTGCTCTTAGGAAGGATTGTTACATGAATTTGCAATAAGCTGCCAAAAATGAACAGAGTATTCAAACACTCAAGTGTCCTTCTGTCCCTATTTATTAGACACCCCTTTCACCCACAACATGCCTTCAGCTTCATTACTGTCTGTGCTGGCCACTCCAGATTTTATACATAGAACAGGTCTTCAATGGTATCTCTCCAGCTACCTAGTAAAGATCTTGCAAAGATATTTTTAACCCAATCCACCAAAACCTGAATTGATGCGTATCATCCCTCTTGTGCCTCTCCTGTTCCCGCATTGGGTGGTGTTGCCATTCCCTTGAAAGCCTCAGCCAAACTCTGGCAGTCATTGGAGGTTCTTCTTCTTCCTTCATTGTTCCCCTCACCACATCCCCTTAGGCAATCACTAAGTCTTACAAATTCTACTCCTAAACACCTCCCAAATCCATTGATGTGTCTCATTGTCGACTGTTATCCTTCACTTAGATGTTGTAACTGGTCTTTCTACCTCTGCTTTGCCCCCCTTCAATTCATTCTTCGTGCTTCAGCAAGAGTAACTTTTCTAAAGCGTGAATCCAATTATGCAACAAGCCTGCTTAACACTTAAATGACTTTTGACTCTTCCACAGGGCCTATGAGGTCCTTATGGAGTTTCCTTGCTTAACCCTTTTTTCCTGTCTTTTAAAAAACAGCCTTTACCTCCTTAACCATCCCCCTCCTGCCCCCAATTTCCAGCCTCTCTGAATCTCTTCCCGTTTATCTAACACACCACATGTTTCCTGACAGAGGAGCTCCCACGCATGGCCATGCTGGGTGCATCATATTCATGTCTATCCTACAAGTCACAACCCCACTCTGAGATGGTATTTGGTATGCACAGCCAGATACGTCTTCCCATTTTGCCTCATGGCAACCTGTCTGCATATTTGACGGTATCTGTTTCAGAGGATCCCTCAGCTTTTGGCTGAAAATGCCAGCTCCCTCTCAAAACTCTGTGCATGACACCTTTAGAAATCCTTTGAGGTGCTAAACATTTAGGTCATCAAAGGGGCACACTGACTATTACTGATTTTGTCTGGTTCCATTCCACAACACCGATTTTTGTAATGTTTCCTTTCTTTGTTTCACTTTGACTGTAGAAGCTGGCTAAGATGCATTGGCACTAGCACTATCTATTGCATGCAAAAGTTTTGCTCAAAAGAAGTGTTGATGTTGGAGCTGTGAGAAAAGCAGGCCCTACGTTGCAGGACTTGGGGGAAGAATGGAGTGTGAAAAGCTCACTTTAAAATGGTAGGGGTTTGGGTGCCAGGCAGGAGCAGTGGTGGAGCATTTCAGAGACCAGTCCGAGCCTAATGAGGTCTGCCAGGGCTCTGGGCAGGCGTCACCAGCTGGCTGTTTGCCACTCCTCTTGCCCTCCCAGACACACACAGTGCTGGGGAGTCAGCACTTATGCTAACACTGGAGACAGGCGGGCAACATGAGACTGGTGGATGAGGGCAGTGATGGCTAGGTATTTTCCCAGAGGACCAAAGAGCAGGATATGTATGTCTGGTTTCTGCCTCTGACACCTCCAGGCCTAGGGATGGATTCCCAGTGATCTCCTTCCATCAAAGGGCTTGATCCCAGGAAAGGCGAGTGAAGATGAAACTTCAGCTCTTTGTCTGCCTTTGGGATAAAGCTATGTGAAACTGTCAAAGCAAATATCATGTTTCCCTGGAAAACCATAAATTCCTTTGGCTCTGGGTCCAGGAGGTTTGTCATGTGGTTAGAGGAAAGATGAGTATGTTGATCACAGGTCATCAGCTGTAAGGTTCTGTATAGCTCAGGGCCCGGGTCCACAGTGCCAGCTGCTATAATACCAGGTATAATGTTGGGTTCAAGTAATGCTTAGTAAATACTCTTTAATTACAGCTCAAGATGAAGACAGTGAAACAGCTTGCTGTTTGTTATGTACCTGGCAACTGATGTGTATCATCAGATCAAATAGAGGTGTTGATAAATTTTGTCAAGGGGACTGTAAATTTTAAAAATGGAATAATCATAAATGCTCTTGTGATAGAATATACCTGAAAATCTTCAGAAGGAAATGGAAGATTATGAAATATTTATTTATTTGTTTGTTTTCTGGCTAGTTGGTTGATTTTTGCCAGATTCTTTATATATTAAAGTAGCATTAACATTAAATTCATGCTACAAAATCAGATAGAAAAGAAAGAAATTACCATGAGTAAACATTTTTTTTCTCTTTTATAGTTTTGTAAACAGGGGCTGTGGATGCTTAAATAATGCTTTTCAAAGCTCCATCTTTCTTACTGTGCTTTGGTCAGAAAGAAAAAAAATACATGAGAAAAGCTATTTTGATCACCCATAGTACAGCAGTTGCTGTATCTTGTTAGCCTTTTCGTGGCATATTTAGCATTCTAAATTTCTAACAGTTATTTCACCCATATCATTTAACAAGCACTTCTTCATGTTATGATAAACCCTTTATGAATATAAATTTTAATGTGTACAGACTGTACTATCATGTAGATTTGCAACACTTACTTAACCACTCACATATTATTGGTTATTTGGGTTATTTTATTTTAAAATAAGAATTTTCCAAAGGTTCCCTTAGGAATAGAGTCCCATCAGTTTTAAAGTTATGGCAATATTTAATGTACATAGAATAATATTTAATCATAAAGTATTGTTTTGGTGAAAATTAAAAGAGCCAGAAGTTTTATGTTAAATTTTTTTTAATATTGGCATAATACTAAAAGCAATCAACCAGCTTCATTGAGCTCCCAATTTCAGAGAAAAACTGGCCTCTTCAAGTAAAGATTCCTTGTTCTTAGAGGGGAGGAGCTGATAATTAAGTAATCACAAGAAACAATGTATGGCAAGGGAACTCGCCCAGTGTAGACCAGAAAATGTCCCCTAGAGAATGTGGCATTTAAACCAGGACTCCTCAGGACAAGGAGGCTTTGAAAGCCCCAGCTATCCTGGCATGCTCAAATACTTTGGGGGGATAGCAGTGGATAAAACCCTTCTGGAAAGTAGTCTGCTAATATCTAAGAAGGGTTTTAAATATTTTCTTATCTTTTTAAAAAATGTAAATATTCAGAAGTAACCAGAAAAGGTGAAAGAAGTCAATGCACTAAGGTATTCATCTTAGCACGATTCATCACAGGGAAGAAGGAAACCATTTGTATGTCTAAGCTGAGGGACTGGCCACGACTGTGCCTACACTGGAATGTATGCATCATTAAAAAGTATACTTAGAGTAATGTAAAACTGGTGAGAAGACTGTTCTAGGATAAAAGAGGCATAACAAAAGACAATGCATGAAATAGTTTGAAAATAAACAGCAAAAAGTCATTGGGGGACAATTTAAAAAATTTAAATATCAACTGGATATTAAATGACGTTAGCCAATAATCGTGAATATCCTCTTGCGATAATGATATTATGATTATGTGGGAGGATGTTCTTATTTTTAGGAGATGCATATTGAAATATTTATAAGTGAAATGCTATGATAATTGCAGTTTACTTTCAAATATTTCAGCAAAAAAACACATATGTATATATGTATGTCTGCTTACCGACTCCCTGGATTTTCTAATTGGAAGTAGTACTGAGGAAGATCCAACACAGGTAATGCATAAGGACACGAAACAGCAAAATCTAAACACATACACACACACAGAGCAAATATGGCAAAGTATATATAATTATTGACTCTAGGAGGAAAATACATGTGTAGTCATTGCACTTGCCTTTTAACTTTTGTGTGTTTGAAAATCTTCATAACAAAGAAATGCATTATGCAGCATTACCTAGAAAAATTGAAAATCTGCTGTAATGGTTAAGGGATTGTATCAGGATGGTAGATTTATGAGAGATATTTTCTTCTTAATACTTGGATACACTTTCTACAATGAACATAGATCATTTTTATTATCAACAATTAAAGCCACATTCTGTCGAGCACTTACTAGGTTCCATGCTTTGCATGAATTATTCTATTTAATTCTTACAACAACCTTAAGAAGGTAGAATTATTACTGTCTCTTTATAGTTGAGGACACTGATGTTTAAAGAGATCACACTACTTGCCCACTGATATAAGTGGCTATGCCAGGATTTGAACCTAGGCACAAGTGATGCTTTTACAATTCAACAATATCTTGAAAAATTTTTTGAAAAATAAAAAAAAATTATCTATATAACTGAAGATTTCACCCCATAGGCAGTGTAACGATATGGATTTAGAAGTCGAAATCATGATTCAAGCCCTGGCTCTGCAGTTTGCAACTTGGGTGGTTGTGTGGTGGGTGTGCAATGCCTGATCTCTCCTCCTTTGGTGTAAATGGGCCAGTGTGCTGTGAATGATAAATTGTCCAACAAAATAAATTGAGATCATTGCTCTGAGGGCCTGATAGTGTAACTGAATATCTGGAAGACCATCACTGTCCAACTTTATGCTTGGCCTTTTACATCTTATTTTAGAGTTTGATTCCGTTGTACTGAAAACATCTTTGGGTGACATCTTTTGTTTTGTCTTGCTTTTTGCTTTTTCTAGAATTGTAAAGGATAAGAATAGAAAATTGTCCTTCATTTGTTGATAAACCCTGGTTGAGATAATCTGCCCTTCTCATTGGTGGCATAGCTGACAACCTAGGAGTGTGTCTAAAGGATGGCTTCCCTCAAAGACAGAGACCAAGAAGTTGTATCAAGATACAAGGCAGATCTATAAAGAGTGGGCTTCCATATCTCACTTTGAAAACCTGAACACCATATCCCTCATTTTCAACATTTGCATCTAGACTCAGGCTAAACAGTAGAAACTACAATGAATTGTTGCTAACTGATGAATGGGTGTTGAGAAAACTTACTCTACTTGTGTAATTTCCTGTCACCAGCATGAAACGGTCAAGAAATTGCCATTGTTGTGAAAACTTCAACTAAATAATTCAGAGATACAGAAAATTGGCACAAGAATGTTATTTCTCCATTTGGACAAAAAAATCTCTGAACTTTCTGAAGTTCACCCATCATTGTTGTAAAACTCTAAAGATCAAGTTTACTTTGGAAGTTCTGCTACAACCTCGAGTATCATGTTAGCCATAGCATGGCAGCTGGGAAAACGGAAAAGAGCAATCCACTATTTCCAAGTACACACCTCTATTATTTTAAAGCTCACAGTGTTTGTTTTACTAATTTGGAGAGAAGAAAAGATCACAGATTATTTCTCAGGTTAGTGTTTAACATTTTGCTTTTCCAAATGAACCTTCCTATTATCAATGCCATTACTGAAGAACATGGATATAATAAACTCATATCATGAATGTTGAATAAATAACATGAGCTAGACAGTCTTTGACTAGGGTTGACCATCCTCAATCCTTTCAAAGTTTGTCTATTTGTTTTTTGTTACTGATGTAAGCAATGACAAAAACTTAACCTTTTTTGTTGAAAGAAAAAGAAAGAGAGAAAGCAAGCTAAGATCCCCCGTGGGAATGCATATGGAGTCAGTTCATGTGTAGAGAGCTATATAGTCCCATCATCTCATTGGGACACCACGAAGTAGTGCAACCAAGAAAACAGCTGTCTTCCCTTTGTGTGATGAAAACATCACACAAAAGTGACACAGGGCCCTTGGAAGGTTAAGGTTGTATCACTAGGGACACCAGAAGGCAGTGACTGGCAACAGTAAATAATGGCTCACGATTAATGGTTGGAAACCTACTGATAAGACCATTGGATACCAAAACATCAGAGGAATGTTGGCTCCAGTTGGTTTAATCCTGCAGACCATTATAATCTGAGCACATTGTAAGGCTTATTTGCACTGTTTCTCTTATCTCTTTTTCTTGAAGATTTAAATTAAATTTATATCCTTAGCTTAACAGTTCAATTTCTTTTTTAAATTTTTTGCTCAGTCAAGAAGTATATATTAAGTAATAACTATAATACTAAACTAAGTGTGGTGAGGAACACAAAGAAATAAATCTCATTATATAGTTCTCAAGGAACTTAGAGTTGAGTTGGTAGGGTCAGAGAAACAAGAAGCAATGATTAGTATGCGGTTAGATTAGTCAGGGAAGGCTATGGAAAGGCAACTAATGAATCCTGTTCACTGACTCATTTCATTTATCCATTTGCTGTGAAACACTTCCTGAATTCCAAAGAGTGGCAAGTGATTATGCTGGTGAGGAATGCCCATTCTTACCAGAACTTCGCTAAGGTAACAGAACCTCACTAACTATGTGGAAACCACCTAATCCACGCTTTGCATGTGGGTCGGTAGTTTTTCTTTTTCTGTATTTAAAAAATTTCCATTTCCACAGACTTAAAGGTAGTTGTGGAATGTGGCTTTCCTTTTCAGCAAATCCAGTGCCAGCATTGTTCTCTCGGGCCAGCATTTATCAAGTTTTGATATTTTAGTTTAGTGGTGACCATTATATTTATTTTCATAGTGAGAAATCTAAGTCATTTTGGGCACTGGTTCAAGGTTACATGATGAAGGTTACATCATGGACTCTTTCCCTGAACTCACTAACAAACTGGAACTATAATTCATGAGCAGTGGTTCAGCCAGGAGGTGAGACGGGGCCAACGTCACACCATGACTGTTGAGAGGACTTACCTAACAGATGGCAACCTTTTGACAATGACTGTATTTCCTAATTTCTAGAAATGGAATTCTAGGCAACTTACTTTTCTTTTCTTGCTTGAAATATTATACTGAGTGATCAAGAGCACTAGGATTGTCAGGGTCACCAGTGTCCTCCATTGATAAATCCAGAGGTCAGTCTCAGGCCTCATCTTAGTTGAATTCTCTGAACAGTTGCTCTACTTGATCAATCTGTTCCCTCTAAAGCCCTTTCTTTACTTGACCTCTGGGTCATCACACTCACTTGGCTTTCCTCCTACCTCACTGGCTGTTCTTGTTTTCTTTTACTTGTTCTTCTTTATCTTCTCAATCACCTAACATTGAAGGCCAAACCAAGCTCCTCATCCTTTCTTCAAATCTGTTTGTGATCCACCTCAAGAAATGGCAACTCTTGCTTCCAGATGTTCTGGCTAAAACACTTAGAGTCATCTTTGACTCCTCTTTTTCTCTTACACACCACATCCCATCTGTCAGGAAATTTTGTTGGTGCTTCCTTTGAAATATATCTGGAATGTGTCCCCTCTTATTACCTCCACTGCTTCTACCCTGGCCAGACCACCATGATTCCTTCCAGGATGATTGCAATAGCTGTATCCCTGCTTCTTCCCTTGTACTTCTAAAGTCTACCCATAACACGGATCCTTTAAACTTATGGCATCTCATGTCACTTCTCTGCACAAAACTCTCCAATAGTCCCCATCTCACTCAGGGTAAGAGACGAAAGTCTTTACAATGACTTCCAAGGCCTTCCATGACCTGGCCCCTATAACTTATCTGATTTGATCTCCTTCTACTATTCTTTTTCTCATATCTTTGCAGCTGCAGGCATGCTTTCTGTTTCTTCAACATTTCAGGAATGCTCCTGACTTGGGTATTTTATACTAACTGTTCCTTCTGCCTGCAATGCTCCTCCTCCCTGCGGCCGGGTGACTCACTCCCATACCTTCTCCAGGTCTTTGCTCAAGCATCAGAGAAGGCTTCCCCAGCCAATTTCACACCACAACCACATCCTTATCTCCCAGAGTACACATCGTCATTTGATATACTATTTATTTTGGTTATGGATGCTGTCCCTCACAGCCACAAAATGTGGTCTCCATGTGGACAGGAAATACTTAGTTTTCTTCATTGCTATATCCCTAATGCCTAGAAATAATGTCTGGCACATAGTAAGCACTTAGATGTTTTTGAATGAACATTTTACTCCAGGCCCACATCATGAAACAAATCTCCAGTGAAGCTCATGCCCAAGGCTGTGAAGAAGTTGTTACCATGGGCACTTCTCTGCTTACACTTGTTCTTACAGCAGAACAAGAAGCCGTGTTGCTTGGCTTTGTTTTGTCTTGATCCCCTTATAGATCATGTCCTTGGGACGGCTGTGCCTTCCCATTTATTTTGTTCTGTTCTCCCTCCATTATTTTGTTTCTGTACCATAATATAGTCAGTTCATTTTTAAAGATCAAGACTATGTAACTAAAATGTGAAGAAATCTTAGGGTTGGCCTGTACATCAGAGATAACTATGAAGCAATGAGATTGAAGCAAGATATTTTCATCATAAAAAAAAATTCTGAAAAAATATAGAGTCACTGGAGAGATTTCTTTTTTTCTGCTCCTGAACTGGAGCAAACTGGACTGGTTGATAGTATTATATCACCAAATCTGGGTTAATCAAAAGGAAATAATGAGATTAAGTTAGAGGTAGGCATGGAATGGGGCTTACAGATGGACTGAAGTTGTCAATTAGGTATGTTAGTTGCTAATTTGGGATGATGAACGACTGAACAACAACATGTAAATGTCTGGTGCGGCCTGTTGTTGGTGAAAGTCTCAGTTATAACCTTCTCACTCTGCATGTGAAATGTCCAAGGCAGAAAAGTAGCCATAGTGAGTCTGTAATTCCCAAGCTTGATGAACTTTAATGGGCTGGTTTCTACTGGTCACACACACAAAATCCAGTTTCCACCCATGGTCACTCACAGCACCTTGATGCGCTTAGCTCACTGGACAGCTTTCAACGACTTAGAGTTTATATTTAATTGGCTCATCCATTCTATCCCAACTTTTGAATAATCCAATCCTTCTGTTCACCTTCTGTCTCATTTACATTTTTGTCTACCAGTCTGAGACCTTCCTTTTCACCTTTCAAACATGAGCCAGTTACAGCACCATGAATCATCCAGCCATACTCTTGCTCCAGAATTCTGTTTGAGGCAATCCTAGCATCTCTACCTTTCTTCAAGTTAAGTCCTCTGAAAGGCTTATCCTTCTCACTCGTTTCAACACCTGTGGTCCCAACACTGCTTACAGCAGCAGATAATACAAAATTAGGTCCAAAACAAACAGTTTTATACTACAATTAATATTCATAGCTCCTGATCCCCCAGGCTCCTGTCTCATCTAACACAGATTTAGGAAGCTTAGAGAACACTAAGTAGGGTATATATAAAAAAGTATACACTGGCTGAGCACAGTGGCTATGCAGGTAACCCAGCACTTTGGGAGGCCGAGGCAGGAGGATCACCGGAGCACAGGAGTTTGAGACCAGAAAGGGCAACATGGTGAAACCCCGTGTCTACAAAAAATACAAAAAATTAACCGGGTGTGGTGGTATGTGACTGTAGTTCCAACTACTGGGAAGGCTGAGGCAGGAGAATCACCTGAGCCTGGGTGGTCGAGGTTGCAGTGAGCTGTGATCACACCTCTACATTCTAGCCTGGGTGATGAGAGTGAGACCCTGTCTAAAAAAAAAAAAAAAAAAAAAAGGAAAGAAAAAATAAAAAAGTATACATCTTGACATATCATATTTAAATTGCAGGGCTGGGCGCAGTGGCTCATGCCTGTAATCCTGGTACTTTGGGAGGCCGAGGCAGGTGGATCACCTGAGGTCAGGAGTTCAAGACCAGCCTGGCCAGCATAGTAAAACCCCATCTCTACTAAAAATGAAAAAAATTAGCTGGGCGTGGTGGCGGGTGCCTGTAATCCCAGCTACTCGGGAGGCTGAGGCAGGAGAATTGCTTGGACCCGGAAGGCAGAGGTTGCAGTGAGTCGAGATCCTGCCATTGCACTCCAGCCTGGGCAATAATAGTGAAACTCCATCTCAAAAAAAGAAAAAAAAAAAAAGGCAGAAAACCAAAGACAAACAGAAAATCCTGAAAGAAGCCAAAGAAATAAGAACACCTTACACCTTACCCACAGTGGAACAAGCATAAAAATTCCATTGGACTTCTCATCAGAAACCATGTGAACAACAACAGAGTAGAGTGAAATATTTAATGTGTTAAAAGAAAAAAAATCCACCAATCTAGAGTTCTATAAACTATTCTTCAAAAGTGAAGGAAATTAAGAGAATGAAAAGACAACCCAAGCCACAGACCGAGAGAAAATATTTGTGAAACATATGTCTCATAAAGGGCTTGTAGCTAAAATATACAAAGAACTGCTAAACCTCAACCATAAGAAAACAAACAACTCAACTAAAAAGTGGGTAAAAGACCTAACAGACATTTCACCAAAGGGGATATACAGATGGCAAATAAGCATATGAAAAGATGCACTTTAGGGAATTGCAAATTAAAACAACAATGGGGTACCACTTATAGAGTGGCAAAAATCCAAAACACTGACAATGCCAAATGCTGCGAAGTTGTGAAGCAATAGGAGCTCTCATTCATTGCTGGTGGAAATACAAAATGGTACAATCATTTTGGAAGACAGTTTGGCAATTTCTTATAAAGCTAAGCATAGTCTACCATACAATCCAGTGACGATGCTTCTAGGTATTTATTCCAATGAGTTGAAAGCTATGTCCACACAAAAGTCCGTGCATAAATGTTTACAGCAGCTTTATTCATAGTTGCCAAAAATGGGAGGCAACCAGTATGTCCTTAAATAAGCAAGTGGATAAACAAACTGTGGTACATCTGCATAAGGGGATATTATTCAGTGCTAAAAAAGAAATGAGCTTTCAAACTGTGAAAAGACATTGGAGGAATTTTAAATACACATTGCTAAGTAACATAAGTCAGTCTGAAAAGCTACATTCTATGTGATACCAACTATATGACATACTGGAAAAGGCAAAATGATAGAGCCAGTAAAAGGAGCAGTAATTGCAAGGGGTGGGACATGGGGTGGGAAAGGGAGAAGGAGACGGATGAATAAAGGAAGCACAAAGGGTTTTTAGCGCAGTGAAACTACTCTGTACCATACTGTGGTGGATACCTGCCATTAGGCATTCCTCACAATCCAAAAATATGTACAATGCAAAGAGTGAGTTCTAATGTAAACTAGGGATGTAATAATGTATCAGTATTGGTTTTTCATTGTAACAAATATATCATACCAATGCAAAACGTTGATAAGGGAAACTGTGTGTGGATGGAAGTGAGGGAGGAAACTGTGTACTCTCTGTTAATTTTTCTGTAAATCTAAAACTGCTCTAAAATATAGTATATGCTTTTTTTTAAAGCAAAGGAGAAATAAAGACCTTCTTAGACAAACAAAAATGAGGGAATTCGTCTCCAGCAGATCAGCCCTGTAAGAAAGTTGAAAGAAGCTCTTTATGGAGAGGAAAAATGATACAGGCCAGAAACTGGAATCCATGTGTTATGGTAGGTAGCTAGTAAGACAAGAGCAGGGCAGTGCAGGAGAGGCCTCCCATTTCCCCTAACATACCACGAATGTCCAGCAACCATCAGGTGATGATGGTCAGGCAGTTGTTAACTGTCTCTCTAAAATAATAATTAGCTGCAGTCAGCACCAGGGAAAGGCATTCTCCACATAGATAGGAAAAACCTAAATCTGGTAATCATCTGCTTCCCGATAAAATCTCAGGAGCTGGGCAAGTGACTTAAGCATGCACACTAAGAGGAGGTTTCCCCTATGCTGTTCTTGTGATAGTGAGTGAGTTCTCATGAGATCTAGAGGTTTTATAAGTGGAAGTTTCCCCTCTCTCTGCTCTCTCTCTCTCCTGCTGCTATGTAAGATGTGCCTGTTTCCCCTTCACCTTCTGCCATGATTGTAAGTTTCCTGAGGTCTCCCCAGCCATGTGGAACTGTGAGTCAATTAAACCTCTTTCCTTTATAAATTACCCAGTCTCAGGTATTCTTTATAGCAGTGTGAAAAAGACTAATACAGGTGTAGTCATTCATAATAAAATGTTATGCTTTCTCTTGATGACTCAGCCCAAATTCATCATGAGAAATAGCTCTTTACTTCTTTCCCACAAATCCTGTTATTAGCAGCTTTATGCGTTCACAGATCCCAAGAATATAGGAGCAGAAACACTTTTCCAAATGGGCTCAAGTGCTCTCTCTTCCAGCATTTCTCCCTGTGACTCTGACTAGGAGAGAAAAAGAAGAAAGAGGAGAAAGAAGAAGAGAAAAGTAGGGTAAAGGAAAGAAATTAACCGCCCCGTTCCAGTCCCCTGATCCAATGTGTTCAGGAAACTTCAGCAAAGTTTTCCTAAATACTTTAAATTCATTGTCAGTGGGAATAAATCTAAGGCAATTTTGTATAAATAAACAAACAGAGAAATAAATAAACTCGAGTACTAGAAACAAAATCCCTCTCAGATCACCAAGTTTACTGGGTTTCACTATGATTGATTTTATGTTTCTAATCACAAAATTTAAACAGAAGTACACCTAAGTGTCTCAATAAGGGCCATCCTACAGTAGAGTCCAAGGATTGCTCATGGTTGACGTTGAACGACTTCAGTTATAAATTGTGGGAATCTTCAGCCAGAAGATAAATTCCAATTCCCACTTTAGGAAGAGGAAAGAAACTGAGAACAATAAGAATGTATTTGTTTGTCTGTTTGTTGACCATGCTTACTGTTTGGCCCTCAACTCTAAAAAATGGTTGTATTTATCTAATTATTATAAAATAAACCTATAAATAAATACTATTTATTATAAAATAATACTATAAAACAATACTATGTGTTATAGTATTATTTTAAAGAGAGCATGGCAACACAAAAAAATGCAGCAATCATCTTTCTGGGAGACAATATAAACTATGCATTAGTAAGTTAGATATTATTGCCGTTCTTACCTGGGATGACAGGCTACGCTGTTGAAAGACCCTCAGACCTGCACATCAGGACTTTGGCGATGAATGTGCCATGTGTGATCCTAGACAAACTCTAAATTTTTGTGTCCCTTTAAGTTTCTAATTTCCATATTGTGGATGTGCCCCTGTTTCACCTACCCACTGCTATGAGAAAGGAGAAAGGCAAGAAACATGAAACACTTTATTCTCCTTGGCAGAAAGGTGACTAGTCATGTTAAAGCTAAGCATCTACCCACAAGTCTGGACAGCATGGTCACGTTAAGTTGAACACACATTTATTGGGCACCTTTAATGGGTCCGGCAGTATGCTTGGTAAAGGGGGTTCAGGGATTCCTGCATCCCAAAGCTCAAAGTCTAGATGGGCAAATGGAAGCACACAGACAGTGATTCTAACTATGTTGCATTACCATCACTATGAAATGAGATACCCACTTTTCCTACACCCAGGAGTTCCTATAGGAGAGGAGGGAACATTCCTTTGACATATTGGTTCAACAGGTGTTTTCTGAGCAGCTCTTCTGTCCCAGGCACTGTGCTGAGGTTGCGCAGTGAACAAGATCACCCTGCCCTGACTCACAGTGCTTGCAGCAAATAATGGGGGCATCTCAACAGTGATGAGGCAAGTCCTGGTTTCTAGTTATGTTATTTCTCTTAGGGAGGGGATGAGCAAGGTTTGGAGAAAGAAGGGAGGGTTTCCCCAGTCATGTCATAGAGGAATGGGGTTAATTTTTAAGGTTTCAACCTCTAATCTGGAGCCTTCTGAAACTGATAGAGCCTTCTGTGTTCTAAGATCCCAAGAACATAGGAGCAGAAACACTTTGCCAAATTGGCTTAAACACTCTCTCTTCCAGGATTTCTCTGTGACTCTGATTAAGAGAGAAAAAGAAGAAAGAGGAGGAAGAAGAGGAAGAGAAAAGTAGGGTAAAGGAAAGGCATTAACCCCCTACCCCGAATTCCAGTCCCCTAATCCAGTGTGTTCAGGACATTTTAGCAAAGTTTTCCTAAATACTTTAAATTCATTGTCAGTGGAACTAAATCTAAGACAATTTTGCCGTGGGGACACTTGGCTCACTGTAGAGATATAACGGATCTAGCTATGAAGGGACTTCACCAGTTTGCTGAGCATAAAAAACTAATAATGGGGCCTGATTAAGAAAAGTAGACATGTATGGCTTATTAACATAAAGTGGAGACTAATAATTGCTGATATGTGACTGATTCTGTTAGGTGCTTAACATGTCATGTTATTCCTTTCTCCCACCCTCTCTCCCTCCCTTCCCACATGATTATTGAGTGGTCTGGCACATGTCACTGAAGATACATTGCTGCCAACCCTTGTCCTCAAAGAGTGTGCTCTCAATTGGAAGAGACTGGCAGGTCCATGGGCAAGCCCAGTACGATGACATCCATGTGCTTATGATAGGGAGAGTACAAGGTATCGTGGCAGGACATAAGAGGGACCCCTATTCAGCCTTGTGGGCACAAAGGCTCTGGAGGGGGTGATATCTAAATTTGGACCTGAAGCATGAGTAGCAATTAGTCAGATAAGAGGAGAGGAGACAGCAGGAAAAAAGCCAATTTCAGGCAGAGAGAACAACCTCTGCAAAGAACCGAAGATAAGAGCAAGTCAAGAAAGTCCGACGTGGCTAAAGGGAACTAAAGTGCCAGGAGCTGTGGAGACTAAAGATAGGAGGTAGAGTGGTAAGAAAGGAACTGACAAGAGCTTGGCAAGCCAGGGTAAGAAATACCCTGAGGGCACTGGGAAGCCATTTAAGCTGGGGAGAGGACCAAGCCCACTCGCTCTTGCCAAAGATCTTTCTGGAGGGAGTGTGGAGAATAGGCTGGGAGGAGAAGCCAAGGTGAGAGGCAAAGAGACTGCTGCGATGATCTAGGAGGAAATGATGGCACCTGATCTAGGGATGGAGACAGCTAGAAAATTTGAAAGAGTTGCAATCAAAAGGATTTGGCGATTTATTTGAGGTGAGAGTGGTGTTGGAGAAGAAGATATTAGGGAGATGCCTAAGTTTTCTGGCGATGCATGTGGCGCCTTAGCTGAGTAGAAAACAGATCTGTGAGGCTGGAGGAAGCAAAGATGATTCTGGTTTTGGACATTTGATTGATAGAGCCTGAGAATCATGGGAGAGAGTCTATGGATCCAGAGCTCAGGAGAGAAATGTGAGCAGAGAGAAAAATACCTAGAAGTTGTTGGCATAAGGGTAGCGATTAAATTGTGAGATTTATTTTTACAACAATCCTTAAGGCAGATATTACTACCCTTGTTTCCTGAGAAGGAAGCTGGGGTTTGGGAACCATAAGTAACTTGCTCAAAATCAGTCAGGGAGCAGGAGAGCGAAGGCTTTTAATCTGTGCATTTCTACTCTGCAACACTGCTTCTGTGTAAATGCATTTTGGATTTGGCCGTATTGCTTGTATGGAGTAGTTTTCTACCTCTAAGAATTCTGGAAAGCATTCCCTTTTTTTTTTTCTTTCTTTCTTTCTTTCTTTTTTTTTTTACAGGAACTCACATGAAGAAATGTCACTGTTTATAGCTTGAACATTCCTTTTTGGGGGCAAAGACAAAATACATCAACTTTTTAATGAGAATTTCTTTTTGCCTGGACAGAATGATGCTTGGTCCTGGAAAGTATTATAAATGTCCTTCCAAGTGAGGCCTGCAGTGATGGCAAGCCTGGGTGTCATACTGACAACTTGCCCCCTTGTGTGTCCCCTCACGCTAGACATCTCACAGGAGTGTTGGCAGAAGCAGACAGCCCATCTCCCTCACTGATAGAGGCTGCCTCCAGGCCTGCTGACTCCCTGTTCAGCTACCCCTCCTTCTGGGACACCCGCTGATGTCACTTGTCTCCTCTCTACGGGGATTTCCACTTTTTGCCCCACCTGACCCACAAATTCTGCCTCCTTTCCTAGTCCACTTAGTGCCATAGTTGAAGGCTTTTCTAGTTTCCCATTCAGAGGGAAGCTGGATGTTTATTGCAGTGACCTCATCCCTCTTGGCGTCCTCCTCCCACCCCCACCCCCCCAGGAACTGCCATTTTCATTTGCATGGCCTCAGGGGTCTTCCACTGTGGCGGACCTGCTTCGTAGCTGACACAAAGGCTCAAGCTCTAACCTCTCACACTTTCTCATATAACAGCTCATCTGCTTGTGGAATACATTTGTTTGTGATTACAGGCCGCATACAATACCACTGCACAGGGCCCATGTGATGGCCCGGCGCCATGAGACAACACATTAGTAATTTTTTATGACCCTAGTGCAACCATGCAGGATTTCCCTAAAACAGAAAACATGAAGGGATTTTATTGTCTTGCACTATTTAGACATCCCTTATGGCTGATGCGTGTATATTGGAACTAACAGAACACAGGACTTCCCAGACATTTTGAGTTGAGAGGTTTCTGACTTCAGTTAGTGAACACCCCCGGTTTATCTACTCTGGGGGAAGTAAAATGCACAAGGAAATTACAAACGAAAGGCATCAAGGTCTAGAATATTTTTCTCGGTATAACTAACTTCTGTTCTTAGATGAGTTACTCTTAACTAGTTACTTCTGAGAGTAATGTGAGATGATAAACACTGGAAGGGACTGACCGGTGAATCCCCAGGAATTCTCACTGCTCCTTTTGAAAAACTGTCCATTAGACAAGACAGGATCTGGCATTCCTATGTTTTCTCTCTTTGTGTCTCTCTCTCTGTCACACACACACTCACACTCACACACATACACACACACACCATCCAGTGGTGATGTCCAAGAAGAAGATAGTAGGCCTTCATTGGGTCTACTTACATGGCCTTAAGAATAAGCATATATAATTCCTACGAGAAACTATTCCATTTTTGGCACTGTTGCTGGTGTTAAACGTCCACCCAGGAGTTTTTTTGACAAACTAGCAGGAGAGAACTCGAGCGATTCTAGCCCTCTCAGAGGAACTACATTGGAATGTTTTACTGCCTATCTATGAAGGACAAACTGACTCTGAATCTGGCTGCTCTGGGAGTGTGTTCCCGGGTGTCCAGGGAATGAATATAAGCCAGCCAAGAGTATGAGAAGGCAGCAGACACCATGGAGAGACAACTTGCCCTAGAAAACAGACCCTAGGAAAGGCCTTAGGAAAAATGATGCTGCCTTTTGAATAGAGAGCGCTAGTAGTTGGCATGACGGTGCCAACTATTCAAATCACATATAAATTCGGCTGCCTTTTTAAGCTGTATATCAGCCTTCAAAAATATGCATTCCATTCAGTGACAAAGGGTGAGAACCTGGCTGAGTACTTTTGTTTTAAGAGCCATGGGAAAAACATGGGAGACAAAGCAGAATAATAAAGGACAATAATATTTGGTTTTCACGTACAAGTATGCTACGCTTATAGTAACAAATTTGCCAAGGTTCAAACAGATTTAACCTCGCTTTAAAAACTAATCTGTTGGTGAGATACTGTGGCAGGAAAAGCTGTTCATGTCATCTTATTCCTAACAGAATGGAAAAGACCGGTTTATGTGGTTTTGGCTCCTCCCCCTCACCTGTAGCCTCCACTGGGATTGGGTGTGATTATTGTCTCTTGCTCACAGCTCACAAGGAACATAGGGTGGGCTCACCCTCCAATGTAAAATGATATTGATATGCAACATCAAATGTACCCCTGAAATGAAAGACTGATTTGTGTATTTCCTTTTTAATATTCCGACTCATACATGTTGCCGTTTCTACTCACTAGTTACCCTAGAGACTATGTTCTGAATGCTATTATATAAACACTGAAAGATATCTTTATTTAACCAATCAAACATTGGAAGGAAGCACTAGCTCAGTCAATCCTGCCAAGCCATCACAAGGAGATCCTGCTGTAAGAAGGAACTGGGTCGATCTCAGGGACTAACCCAAGGTTAGGCTTCAGGTTATCTGTGAATTTGCATCTCCTCCTTGGAGAAAGGATCTTGTACTTTTTGGATTCACTGCACTGGGGAGTGAAGTGAATCGCTAAACCTCAAGGGCACATCCAGAGACTAATTAATCCCAGCATTAAGGGAAGACCTGTCCACATTCCATACACTGGTGAGGCTGATTATATGGTGTATGTAGATGCAATTCATGAACTGGGATAGGAAGTCGTGGCAACTTAATCTTGACAGTGTTGTAATGAGTAAAGCATGTCCAAAGCTTGGTAGGTTAGGTGATACCTCCGCAAAGCATCACCATGAACCTACCAATGGAAGCACATTTTAATTGTGTTTGGCTTCTTGTATCTCAGCTTTAGATCATGTAACCTGTGGAGAGCATCCATTGGTTGACATGTTTTGCTGAGTTATTTTGTAGTTTATGAGATGTGGAAGAAAGAAACTCGGCTGCCAGCTATTACCTAAGATTCACAGGTCTTTGCTCAATTTGCAAATGTTCTTTCGGTGGTTGACTTCATTAGCTTCTCTCCACCCCAGTTTTGGCTATTCTTAGAAGGGGAATTAAATCATTGAAATCCAAGCTTCTCAGGTTTCCCTGCCCCCAGGGAGAGTAGATTTAGAGTGTTCATAAGAAAATCAACTCACCCCTAATCAACTGGCTCAAAGAGACTCAAAGTGTTCCCCGCCCCCCGCCTTTGACAATCCTTCCAATAAAACTTCTTCACTTTTTCTGTCTTTAGGTGGGGAGCTCTCTCAGAAAGTTCACACAGTGAGTGTGGTTTGTGCATTCAATATTAAGATCTAATCATTGTCTCTTGAGGGCTGAAGAATGAAAACACTGGATAAGAGCCCACCTCCTGGCTTCACGCTTGTCAGGACCAGGATCTATTAACCTTTTAAAGAAATACTGATAATAAAAAGCAGACAAAGAGAGCTATGTGAATTGGCATCTAATCAATAATGTTCTGAGTTTTTTTCCCCCTCAGGTTACTCAGAGCCGCATGAGCAAACAAGATTTTACTGTTCCAAGCCCTGCTGTCTTGTGCATAATGCATAACTCTCTTGCACGCTCCCATTCTCTTCTGAGACATTTTATTATTATTATCATCATAGAAGAGGTCAGATTCCCTTTAATTAAAGGATATACAAGTCAGAAACTCCCCACCTCACTTTCCCCAAAATTAAAGAATTGCAAGGCTGGGTTTCCCTCCCATTGCCTGCTGGCTGGGCAGGACCCCAGTGGTAGGAGGTTGGGAGGATGTGGTACAAGGATGTGGTGTGAGGACCTGGTGCTGGGACCCGTGCCACCACGCCCAGGCAGCTGCTTTCTTTTTCTGCATTAGTTCCTCATGTTATTTGACCTAGAAACTTTGGATGTGGACTGCATCACATTTTTGGAATGATACATTTTACTCATTAAACCTTTTGCCCTATAGTTGATTTATTTCTCCTGGGCTAAAATTGGACTCATCCTGAAACAGGCGTCTTTGGCACAGCAGAAACTTCAGCACTGGCGAGTCTCCTCATAACTGGTGTCATGGGATGTTCTGGTTTACCCTTAGTTTACTTCCCCTGTCTGCCATCTCATCCACCTCTCCAGCCCTTCTCTCCTGCTCTCTCCAAATTCGGTCCCCACCCTTGACCCCTACTACATATATCACCGAAAGAAGAAATGCATAGATGACTCTTCCTGAGCAAAGTCGATTCCTTATTTCAGCATGGGTGTGCCTGATTTCCTAGGTGCATGCCAGGCAGCCCAAGAGTGACATTGGTTTTGACCTGTCATCCTTAATCTCCACCGATGGGGTGTTTTGAAGCACTGCCTAGCCAAGTTCACCTTGGTGGACCCTTTAGGGGAGCACTATGATGCCAAAAGAAATCACACAACACGAGGAAGAGGCAAATGAAAGGTAAATGGTGGTTTACAAGGACTTCTATTTTTCCATTAAAAACACAAAAAATCTGTGTTCCAAGCTAGGACTTGAAATAGGTGTGGTCAGTGCCATTGGCCAGTCTCTGCCATAAATTCTCCTCTTAAGAAAAAAAGAGTAGGAGATTATTTAAAGCACCCACTTACTCTCACTAAGTTCAGATCCTCTCAAAATTAGACCAAGAAAAATCCATTTCTATATCAAGCATGCCTTCCAGAATGAACTTAAATGTACACAACTTTCCAGGCCTCATCTGAAATCCTGTTTGAATTCCAGCCAGGCCTTGACCCCAGGGGATGTGAGGAACAGGAGTGGCGAAACCAGTTATTGTCTATTTCGTTAGATGCTGGAGTTGAATTTGGGAGCATGATTAATGCTAGCTCCTTCTTCCCCTCCCTCCAGCCAAACGCTCAAATCACCCAGGCTTCTTGCAGGATAAACATGTCTGCTAGTTTGTTCCCAGGAATTCTCCTATAGTTTTCCTTGTAATATATTAATCTGCCCCTTTCATCGTCTTTCCCCCAACTTAACTGGCACCTTGCCCCTCCACTCTTTACCTGTTTGAACCTGGATTTGAAGGCTTGGATCCTCTTGGGAGTCTGTGCACATTTGTCAAAGCTTAGTCAAGGTCCCCCCAAGCCAGAATGGAGTTTGCTTTTCCTGTGTTTATCCTCTATTCCCAGGACCTCGCTTGTCGGTTTCTGGTGCTCAATCATTATTCCTGTGGAAGACAGTAATTTTTAATATTTTCAATAACTATTTAAAGAACCTGAACGAATATCCACATTTTAAAAGAACCCAGGCCTAATGTGTCCTCTTTCCCCAACCACTTCCCACAGTCACCCAGCGTTTAGGGAGAGCCTTTGATGAGGCAGCAGCTTGGCTGTGTCTTCACTACACGATTCTATTCAATCTCACCACCAGCCTTTATGCAGGACTCTGCACATGGCAGGCTCTTGATAAATGGGCTCTGGTTAAGTGGACTACCTTATGGAACAGAGTTATCAGTATCAGCTGAACCTTTTTATTTTATTTGTTGAGACATGGTCTCACTGTATCACCTAGCCTGGGTTGCAGTGGCACAATCACGGCTTACTGCACCCTCAACTTCCTGGGTTCAAGCGATCCTCCCACATTAGCCTCCCAAATAGCTGGGACCACAAGTGCACACCACCACACTCAGCTATTTAAAATAAATTTTTTGTAGAGGCAGGGTCTCACTTTGTTGTCCAGGCTGGTCTCGAACTCCTGGGCTCAAGAGATCCTCCTGCCTTGGCCTCCCAAAGTGCTGGGATTACAGGTGTGAGCCACCACACTGAGCCAGCCTAACTTTAAAACGGAGAATAATGGAGCTCCAGCGTAATTAAGTGACTTGACCAACATACTGTGATCTGACTGATTTCGCCCTCTGTGCATCCCTTGTTTTCTTTGTCATATCCATGGCCCTTAAAGCCACTGTCCCACTGGTACCATAAAGAGGATTCTCTAACATCGCTCATTGCTTCAGAAATGCATGGTGCTATTTATGGAGACAGCATGGGTGACTGACCAGCGTGGTATTTTTCTTCTTGGCCTTTGGAATGTAGCCTACAGCATTTGCTCCAGAAAACCTCACACAGATTTGTGTTTGCAGAAAAGGATCCAAAGACTTAATTATTTTTTGGGAGTGCTAGTATTTGTCCTTTGCTAACCAGGTCATCCTTCAGACAGAAAAAAATGCTGTGTATGACCCAGCCAAGGCCGCTGCTCAATGGAGTTGACGGCAGGCCAGAAACTCAAGGCCCTGCCCACAGGCCTGAGCATGTCCAGAGAGTGAAGTGCCAGAGGGCAGCTCTGTGTGCACCCCTGCATGCCTCTCTGTCTCCAAAGCCTTTGTTCAAGCCTGAAGGAGACTCTGAAAGCAATGCCCACTTGACCCTTCTTGATGGGTGTTTGCATTGAGCTGAATGAGAAAAAGGCAACCAGCCTCTTCAGACAGAAACAAGCAAAGCACCGTCCAACAGGCAGCACCATGGCCTGGGCGTCTCCATGACTTGCAACATCTCAAAATGTGCGTTTCCATTATTATCAGTGGAAGCTGCCACATCGGTCCCTCCTGGAAAGGGTATGTAGAAGTGTCATTAAGTAAAAACTTTAGAATTTCAACATCTGGTCTTTCTGCCTTCCCAACAACTGTTTTACAGATATGTTCACGTGACTAAGATTCTTGCTCAAAATCCCCAAGCATTTGAGAGTAAATTACCAAAGGCCCAAGTGGTGGGCCCTCTCAGCTTCAACAGTGTGTTCTTGGGGGTCCTTTGATTGGCCATAGGAGGGGTTTGATCTATGAGTCCATCGGAGCTGCTGGCTGTGATGACCCTAAAGGGAGAAGGGAACTCAGAGTCTGGAGGGGAAGGTGCAGCATTCACTCTATAAATACTTATTATATCTTCATGGTATGCAGAGCAGTGTGCTAGGTAGAGAAGGACTTGTAAGCAGGCCCCCTCCAAGCTCTCTAGATCAATTGACACCTACCAAGGAATCTCTGTTCCGGAAGATGCGACAATTCCAAATGTGGATGTCAGCAGCCCCTAGGGTACCCAGATAGTATTTATGTCAGCAAAACTGCATTTAGAGTGACAATAATAATCTGGACTGGTGAGTCCTCTCATGAAATCAAGACTGATTTTATCCTTTCTTACATGTAGAAATTCCCAATGTGTGTTTTTTTCTAAAAAAAACTTCAGCTTATTTTAAAGCACACACAGCTACCATTTGTAGAGTTGTTATGATAGATCAAATGGGAGAATGCACTTAAAGGACTTTCCTTTAAAAGGCAAAAAGGACTGTGTATGTCCTCAGTAAATGTTAGCTGCTATGATCACCCTTATCACGTCATTGTAGTTGTCGTCATTGTTGCGTGTATTGGTCAATACTTTTTTTGCTTGCCTTTGAACAAGAGAAAAATCAATGAGATCTGAGAGGTCTGGAGTTAAAAATTTCCTCTTTATATTTTGACTTACACTTTTTGAGGTGTAAAGTGAAGATGAGTTTACCTCAATTATTTATTTATTTTTTGAGACACAGTCTCACTCTGTCGCCCAGGCTGGAGTGCAGTGGCGCCAGAGTGCAGTGGAGAGCTTGGCTCACTGCAAGCTCCATCTCCTGGGTTCACACCATTCTCCTGCCTCAGCCTCCCGAGTAGCTGGTACTACAGGCGCCCGCCACCACGCCCAGCTAATTTTTTGTACTTTTAGTAGAGATGGGGTTTCACCATAGCCAGGATGGTCTCAATCTCCTGACCTCATGATCCACCCACCTTGGTCTCCCAAAGTGCTGGGATTACAGGTGTGAGCCACCACACCCAGCCGAGTTTGCCTCCATTTTTAAACTGCTGGCCCTTGTATGAGCAACAATGGACATCCCATTTTAATGGGATTATCCTGCAATTTAGTACCTTTGTCAAGGAACCTGAAAAATTCAAAGAGCCTGTGTACATGCTTCATATCTTATTGACACTAAACCTTGGAAGTGGAGAAGAGAAGGAACTCAGCATTTACTAAAAGTATAGCATGTTCTAGGTATTTCTTATAGGCTATGGGATGAATTCCCAAGATTCATATGTTGTGTCCCTTCCCAAAATTCATATGTTGAAGTCCTAATGCCTAGTACCTCAGAATGTGACTTTATTTGGAGATAGGGTCTTTAAAGAGGTAATTAAGGTAAAATGAAGTCGTATGGGTGGGTCTGAATCCAAATATGCTTGGTTTCCCTATATGAAGAGAAGATTAGGACACACATACGCACAGAGAGGAGACCATAAGAAAACACAGGGAGAAGGCGGCTGTCTACAAGCCAAGGAGAGAGGCCTCAGAAGAAACCAATCCTGCCAACACTTTGATCTCAGATTCCAGCCTCCAGAACCATGAGAAAAGGGAATTTTGTTTTTTAAGCCACCCAGTCTGTGGTACTTTGTTATGGCAGCAGTAGCAAACTAATACAACATATATTAACTCATTGAATCCTTTGTACAAACCAATGCATTACTACCACCAATTTGTAGGTAAGAAAATTAGTGATTTGAGATATAAGGAACTTGTCCATGGCCTCACAGGTGGTCAAGTAGCTTGGCCAGGCTTTGAATCCAGTTCTTCTTGAGAATATCTGACTTAAAAAATATTAGCATTTATTATTTATTATTCCTATTGACTTCCAGAAGATAATATCTAATTCAGGTAAGCACCCCACCAAGATGACTAAAGACATGCAGATCCACATAGGTGCTTCAGGTAAAACAGGAGAAAAACACATTGGCTCTTTATAGAAAAAGTGGAACCCAAGTCCCACAAATATTGCTTGAACTCAGCATAATGTTGCCTTTACCTTCCATAAGCCATGGATTTTTATAGAAGCCTTCAAGAAATGGAGCTGATGATGTCAAAAGCACATGGATTGTAGGCAGAATAAGAGGCTTTTTAAAAAAATTATGTTTTGTAAGTGTTGTGTTATGATACATGGACACCCACTCTAAAACCAAAAATGTTTTTCCAAACAAGATCCTAAAAGTGTTTGCCCCAGTTAGTCTAAGATAGCCCTTATGGCAATGCCAAAGATTAAAGTTTGTGTTTACAGTTGTTTTAAACCAAGATATTACTCTCTGGCTTTTCAATCATATTTTTATTCCTTTTGTGTATCTCATCAAAGCATTTCAATTAGAACAAGTCATTGAGAAGGCAGAAGCCAAAATAAACAGTCGAGTTTAAATTACTACAGTGAAGGGACCACAGTTTCACTCAGGCCCAAGTTATGGGGACCTTTAATGATTCTACGAGGTTCTAGTATTTATGGAATTGGCTTGCACATATATTTTTTTTCTTCCTGATTTATTTCTGAGTTCTAAAGCCATCCATGAATTTTAATCCTAGTCTATCTTGTCAAATTTTTTTTCTGATAGGGTTCTCAGAGGTTCCAGTCAGCTGAGGGTTTACTTTTCCTTGGAGCTTATTAACTCCCATCACTTGGCCTGAACCAATAACCTCTGTCCAGCAGCCTGGCCACGTCACCCATGTTTGCTACATGTGAACCAGGGGTGCTTGCCAGCTCCACTGCTTCTATCCCTGCTTTAAGAAGTAAACAAGAAAAGATGTCATCAATTGGAAATAAAGCTAGGGTACAAATTCACTCCCAGATGTTAATATTTGCTGGTGTCTTTCTGGGCTGGTCAGGAGACGCTGTGACGTGATTAGATACACACTTTTTGAAGATGAACAGAGTTGGCTTAAATCCCTACTGCCACCTTCAAGTCATGTGACTTTGAGTACATTACTTGATCAACCCAGGCCTTGGTTTCCTCATTTGTTAAGTAAAGATAACAACTACCTGGCAGTTTTGTTGCAAAGAGTAAATGAAATAACACAGGTGACGTGTGTAGGCTAGCATCTGATGCAAGGTAGATGCATAAAACGAAGACCGTGCATACATGGTTGATGACTTCACTAATGTAACTTCCAGTGCTTTTTGTGTGGTTGAGATTCCATTTTCAACAGGACAAAGTCTGCTTGCAGAGGAGAAATACCACGGCAGCTTGATGTGCAATTGGGACTTAACCTCATACAAGACCCAAGAGTCCCCACGGAGGGCATTCTCCATGTGTTTCAACTTGGTGCATCATTCACCAAGCATGTTCCCTCCGGAAAAGCAGGAGACCGCCCAAGGTTTGGATGAGTTCAGGGAAGCATCTGAACTTTTTGGGAGCTATCCCATCAAAACTAGAGTTGTCTGGGTTTTGACCGCTGGGGCCAATATTATTTTCTGTCTGGGCTTTTAAAAGAGATCAGAACATTGGGTTAGTATTCCCTGTTCTCTATGTCATTAGAAGCTCTTCAGCGTGAAGATTCCACTAATTTCAACCAGAATCGAGTGGATAAAAGAGATGAGTAACGTGAGAAAATGAATGAGGAGATTGGCACTCAGTGGGGGAAGTTAGGGACTCCAAGGAGAAAAATAAAAGCTGTCTTCATCAACTGGCCCAAGACAGTGGGGGGAGTTTATTAAATGTGATTCTTTCCAGCACTCTATTCTAAATCTCTCCTACATTACATAAATCAGAGTCAGAAATATTTGGGTTTGAATTCTATTTCTGACATCTATCAGATGGGGTGACTTCTTACAAACTCCAACAGCCTCAGTTTCCTCATTGGTAAAATAGAAATATTAGTAAATATCATGTAGGATCATTCATTCATTCATTCATCAACAATATTTGTAAAGCACTTGGTCTGGCATATAGCAAGCATCCAATAAAAAGTGGCCCCCCTTCACCTTAAATTTTCTGTGGAATCTTATAATCCATATACTTAGATTTTAAGGATTTCATATTTATACTCCAACTTTTTTTCATTTTGCTTAGGAATATATTCTCACCTTTATGAAAAACACACTTGACCTTTTAGAAACCACATAGAAAAAATTTAAATAAGAGAATGTGTTCTTTTAAAATCAAACCAATATTATCGATCCTCACTAAAGTGTAAAGCTCAATCTATGGAATGCTTCTCTATTCACTTGAATGAATATTCATGACAAATACAACTTAGCTACACCCAAATGTGTATCCAATGCCGCTATGCCATGAAATAGCTTGACAGTTAGGCACCAGGACAGAATTGTGGTCAGTGACCCAGTGCCCATGGACCCAGCACACTCCCCCTACCGCCAGCTCCATGAGGGGTTCCAGAAACTTCCACTCATGCTGGACTTTCTTCCAGTGCCATGAAGGCCAGCAGAGTGAAGGCAGCCATTTTGCCTTCATAGAGTGTAGGCCTTTGCAGGGCTTTTAATACTTCCCCCAAATAGTATTGTTTGTCTCACAAACTTAAATAACTTATTTGGGAGTAGTGTCCTTTTGTTTCTCCCCCATTTTGATCTTTGGTCCCTTTTTGTTTCAGCTTCCTGGGTATCCTCCTGACTTATCTAGGACTGAATCTTGCAGTACTCTGAAGAAAACTGTGATGTGAAATACCACACATTGCTTTCATTAATATGTCACATTAAATCGAAAATCTCAAATCCAAATCAAAAGTTGGATCTCTTAACGTTGTTCATACTTTAGGAAAGTCTGAGGGCTGGGAATAATCTTTCTCATGGGCCAAACACACATACACACACAGACACACACACACACACAGACACACATGCACACACTGCAGATTCTAATGGTTCCCAACACTTCTTTTTTACCTCCTCACCATCATGTATGTAACGTATTCCCATCAGTGACATTTCTCCTCAAGGGCAGTGATTCTGGGTGATTCTGGCCAACTTGTAGCTTGAAAAAGTCCCTCTTCCTGCCCCACAGTCTTGAGAATCACATTTCTAATCTCATCAGGAGAATTGGATTCCTCCCGCCTGCTCTGATGACTTTATTGAGGAAAGCTTGCCCACACTGTCACGCTTTGAAGGAAACAAAATCAACACCTTAAACTGTTTTGGAGATAAAGGGCCCTTTTGGAATTCCTTCAGGGCTTGCCCAGATAGCTCCACTGACCGCCTCTCTGCAGTCGCCATGTGTCCGCCATAGTGACTTGTTGCTCGGCCTGCCACGCCTCCTGCTGGGGCCAGAAAACTCCTGGCCCCTCCTTCTTGCACAGGAACAGAGAGAAGGATCGCCAGACAAAGGCTTAGGTTTTCCTTATGAAAACACAATGACCTGCTAAGAGATTGTGTACTGGGCCCAGAATAAAAACAAACAAAATAAACCAAAACAGAAATTTTCCCTCATATTTATAATATCAAGAGTTCAAATTTCCTGACAGCAAATAAGTCAAGGAGGCTTATAGGGGAAAACAAAATAAAGCATATCTCCTTGGGAAGTGTTCTCAGAATGTTTCACTTCCTAGAGTTGCCTGAACTGTGACCTGTGAGAATGCACCAAATGAGGCTGTCATTCAAGGCCCCTCCCATCCCTCTCATCTTTTCCATCAAAGAACAAGACTGACACAAGAGAAAAAAAGATGGCTAGCCCGGTGGTTCATGCCTGTAACCCCAGCACTTTGGGAGGCCAAGGAGGGCAGATCGCTTGAGCTCAGGAGTTCGAGACCAGCCTGGGCAACATGGGGAAACCCAATCTCTACAAAAAATACGAAAATTAGCCAGGCGTGGTGGTGCATGCCTATAGTCCCAGCTACTCGGTGTGGGGGCGGGGGGTGCTGAGGTGGGAGGATCACTTGCACCTGGGGAGGTTGAGGCTATAATGAGCCGAGATCCAGTCACTGCAGACTGTGTCTCAAAAAAAAAAAAAAAAAAAAAGAAGAAAAACAGAAAAAAGAAAGATTGGCACCACTTGCCATGTCAGGAAAGAGGGTAAAAGAGCAGAAAAAAGAAGGAAAGAGATTAACGGACATAATATGCAGGGACTGACACCGAAATGCCATTTTCCTGGAAGGGAAGCCTCTCTCTGCCTGGTTGTGTGTGTGGGATGTGGAACTTTCAGCTACTGAGTCCTGGGGCTGGCATCAAAACCTGCCCTTTGAGCTGGTGATGCATTCCTGCCAATAGCCTTGCTTAAACTAGTTATGCCTTTTATTTAAGTTGGAAGAAAAGGGTATCTTTCTTTTTTTTTATTATTTTTTTTATTATACTTTTAAGTTTTAGGGTACATGTGCACATTGTGCAGGTTAGTTACATATGTATACATGTGCCATGCTGGTGCGCTGCACCCACTAACTCGTCATCTAGCATTAGGTATATTTCCCGATGCTATCCCTCCCCCCTCCCACCACCCCACAACAGTCCCCAGAGTGTGATATTCCCCTTCCTGTGTCCATGTGATCTCATTGTTCAGTTCCCACCTATGAGTGAGAATATGCGGTGTTTGGTTTTTTTGTTCTTGCGATAGTTTACTGAGAATGATGATTTCCAATTTCATCCATGTCCCTACAAAGGACATGAACTCATCATTTTTTATGGCTGCATAGTATTCCATGGTGTATATGTGCCACATTTTCTTAATCCAGTCTATCATTGTTGGACATTTGGGTTGGTTCCAAGTCTTTGCTATTGTGAATAATGCCGCAATAAACATACAGGTGCATGTGTCTTTATAGCAGCATGATTTATAGTCCTTTGGGTATATACCTAGTAATGGGATGGCTGGGTCAAATGGTATTTCCAGTTCTAGATCCCTGAGGAATCGCCACACTGACTTCCACAATGGTTGAACTAGTTTACAGTCCCACCAACAGTGTCAAAGTGTTCCTATTTCTCCACATCCTCTCCAGCACCTGTTGTTTCCTGACTTTTTAATGATTGCCATTCGAACTGGTGTGAGATGGTATCTCATTGTGGTTTTGATTTGCATTTCTCTAATGGCCAGTGATGATCAGTATTTTTTCATGTGTTTTTTGGCTGCATAAATGTCTTCTTTTGAGAAGTGTCTGTTCATGTCCTTCACCCACTTTTTGATGGGGTTGTTTGTTTTTTTCTTGTAAATTTGTTGGAGTTCATTGTAGATTCTGGATATTAGCCCTTTGTCAGATGAGTAGGTTGCGAAAATTTTCTCCCATTTTGTAGGTTTCCTGTTCACTCTGATGGTGGTTTCTTTTGCTGTGCAGAAGCTCTTGAGTTTAATTAGATCCCATTTGTCAATTTTGTCTTTTGTTGCCATTGCTTTTGGTGTTTTAGACATGAAGTCCTTGCCCATACCTATGTCCTGAATGGTAATGCCTAGGTTTTCTTCTAGGGTTTTTATGGTTTTAGGTCTAACGTTTAAGTCTTTAATCCATCTTGAATTGATTTTTGTATAAGGTGTAAGGAAGGGATCCAGTTTCAGCTTTCTACATATGGCTAGCCAGTTTTCCCAGCACCATTTATTAAATAGGGAATCCTTTCCCCATTGCTTGTTTTTCCCAGGTTTGTCAAAGATCAGATAGTTGTAGATATGCGGCGTTATTTCTGAGGGCTGTGTTCTGTTCCATTGATCTATATCTCTGTTTTGGTACCAGTACCATGCTGTTTTGGTTACTGTAGCCTTGTAGTATAGTTTGAAGTTAGGTAGTGTGATGCCTCCAGCTTTGTTCTTTTGGCTTAGGATTGACTTGGTGATGTGGGCTCTTTTTTGGTTCCATATGAACTTTAAAGTAGTTTTTTCCAATTCTGTGAAGAAAGTCATTGGTAGCTTGATGGTGATGGCATTGAATCTGTAAATTACCTTGGGCAGTATGGCCATTTTCACGATATTGATTCTTCCTACCCATGAGCATGGCATGTTCTTCCATTTGTTTGTATCCTCTTTTATTTCCTTGAGCAGTGGTTTGTAGTTCTCCTTGAAGAGGTCCTTCACATCCCTTGTAAGTTGGATTCCTAGGTATTTTATTCTCTTTGAAGCAATTGTGAATGGGAGTTCACTCATGATTTGGCTCTCTGTTTGTCTGTTGTTGGTGTATAAGAATGCTTGTGATTTTTGTACATTGATTTTGTATCCTGAGACTTTGCTGAAGTTGCTTATCAGCTTGAGGAGATTTTGGGCTGAGACAATGGGGTTTTCTAGATATACAATCATGTCGTCTGCAAACAGGGACAATTTGACTTCCTCTTTTCCTAATTGAATACCCTTTATTTCCTTCTCCTGCCTAATTGCCCTGGCCAGAACTTCCAACACTATGTTGAATAGGAGTGGTGAGAGAGGGCATCCCTGTCTTGTGCCAGTTTTCAAAGGGAATGCTTCCAGTTTTTGCCCATTCAGTATGATATTGGCTGTGGGTTTGTCATAGATAGCTCTTATTATTTTGAAATACGTCCCATCAATACCTAATTTATTGAGAGTTTTTAGCATGAAGGGTTGTTGAATTTTGTCAAAGGCTTTTTCTGCATCTATTGAGATAATCATGTGGTTTTTGTCTTTGGCTCTGTTTATATGCTGGATTGCATTTATTGATTTGTGTATATTGAACCAGCCTTGCATCCCAGTGATGAAGCCCACTTGATCATGGTGGATAAGCTTTTTGATGTGCTGCTGGATTCGGTTTGCCAGGATTTTATTGAGGATTTTTGCATCAATGTTCATCAAGGATATTGGTCTAAAATTCTCTTTTTTTGTTGTGTCTCTGCCTGGCTTTGGTATCAGAATGATGCTGGCCTCATAAAATGAGTTAGGGAGGATTCCCTCTTTTTCTATTGATTGGAATAGTTTCAGAAGGAATGGTACCAGTTCCTCCTTGTACCACTGGTAGAATTCGGCTGTGAATCCATCTGGTCCTGGACTCTTTTTGATTGGTAAGCTATTGATTATTGCCACAATTTCAGCTCCTGTTATTGGTCTATTCAGAGATTTAACTTCTTCCTGGTTTAGTCTTGGGAGAGTGTATGTGTCCAGGAATTTATCCATTTCTTCTAGATTTTCTAGTTTATTTGCGTAGAGGTGTTTGTAGTATTCCCTGATGGTAGTTTGTATTTCTGTGGGATCGGTGGTGATATCCCCTTTATCATTTTTTATTGCGTCTATTTGATTCTTCTCTCTTTTTTTCTTTTTAGTCTTGCTACTGGTCTATCAATTTTGTTGATCCTTTCAAAAAACCAGCTACTGGATTCATTAGTTTTTTGAAGGGTTTTTTGTGTCTCTATTTCCTTCAGTTCTGCTCTGATTTTAGTTATTTCTTGCCTTCTGCTAGCTTTTGAATGTGTTTGCTCTTGCTTTTCTAGTTCTTTCAATTGTGATGTTAGGGTGTCAATTTTGGATCTTTCCTGCTTTCTCTTGTGGGCACTTAGTGCTATAAATTTCCCTCTACACACTGCTTTGAATGCGTCCCAGAGATTCTGGTATGTTGTGTCTTTGTTCTCGTTGGTTTCAAAGAACATCTTTATTTCTGCCTTCATTTCATTATGTACCCAGTAGTCATTCAGGAGCAGGTTGTTCAGTTTCCATGTAGTTGAGCGGTTTTGAGTGAGATTCTTAATCCTGAGTTCTAGTTTGATTGCACTGTGGTCTGAGAGATAGTTTGTTATAATTTCTGTTCTTTTACATTTGCTGAGGAGAGCTTTACTTCCCAGTATGTGGTCAATTTTGGAATAGGTGTGGTGTGGTGTAGTGCTGAAAAAAATGTATATTCTGTTGATTTGGGGTGGAGAGTTCTGTATATGTCTATTAGGTCTGCTTGGTGCAGAGCTGAGTTCAATTCCTGGGTATCCTTGTTGACTTTCTGTCTCGTTGATCTGTCTAATGTTGACAGTGGGGTGTTAAAGTCTCCCATTATTAATGTTTGGGAGTCTAAGTCTCTTTGTAGGTCACTCAGGACTTGCTTTATGAATCTTGGTGCTCCTGTATTGGGTGCATATATATTTAGGATAGTTAGCTCTTCTTGTTGAATTGATCCCTTTACCATTATGTAATGGCCTTCTTTGTCTCCTTTGATCTTTGTTGGTTTAAAGTCTGTTTTATCAGAGACTAGGATTGCAACCCCTGCCTTTTTTTGTTTTCCATTGGCTTGGTAGATCTTCCTCCATCCTTTTATTTTGAGCCTATGTGTGTCTCTGCACGTGAGATGGGTTTCCTGAATACAGCACACTGATGGGTCTTGACTCTTTATCCAATTTGCCAGTCTGTGTCTTTTAATTGGAGCATTTAGTCCATTTACATTTAAAGTTAATATTGTTATGTGTGAATTTGATCCTGTCATTATGATGTTAGCTGGTTATTTTGCTCGTTAGTTGATGGAGTTTCTTCCTAGTCTCGATGGTCTTTACATTTTGGCATAATTTTGCAGTGGCTGGTACCGGTTGTTCCTTTCCATGTTTAGTGCTTCCTTCAGGAGCTCTTGTAAGGCAGGTCTGGTGGTGACAAAATCTCTCAGCATTTGCTTGTCTGTAAAGTATTTTATTTCTCCTTCACTTATGAAGCTTAGTTTGGCTGGATATGAAATTCTGGGTTGAAAATTCTTTTCTTTAAGAGTGTTGAATATTGGCCCCCACTCTCTTCTGGCTTGTAGGGTTTCTGCCGAGAGATTCGCTGTTAGTCTGATGGGCTTCCCTTTGAGGGTAACCCGACCTTTCTCTCTGGCTGCCCTTAACATTTTTTCCTTCATTTCAACTTTGGTGAATCTGACAATTATGTGTCTTGGAGTTGCTCTTCTCGAGGAGTATCTTTGTGGCGTTCTCTGTATTTCCTGAATCTGAACGTTGGCCTGCCTTGCTAGATTGGGGAAGTTCTCCTGGATAATATCCTGCAGAGTGTTTTCCAACTTGGTTCCATTCTCCCCATCACTTTCAGGTACACCAATCAGACGTAGATTTGGTCTTTTCACATAGTCCCATATTTCTTGGAGGCTTTGCTCATTTCTTTTTATTCTTTTTTCTCTAGACTTCCCTTCTCGCTTCATTTCATTCATTTCATCTTCCATCGCTGATACCCTTTCTTCCAGTTGATCGCATCGGCTCCTGAGGCTTCTGCATTCTTCACGTAGTTCTCGAGCCTTGGTTTTCAGCTCCATCAGCAACTTTAAGCACTTCTCTGTATTGGTTATTCTAGTTATACATTATTCTAAATTTTTTTCAAAGTTTTCAACTTCTTTGCCTTTGGTTTGAATGTCCTCCCATAGCTCAGAGTAATTTGATCGTCTGAAGCCTTCTTCTCTCAGCTCGTCAAAGTCATTCTCCATCCAGCTTTGTTCCGTTGCTGGTGAGGAACTGCGTTCCTTTGGAGGAGGAGAGGCGCTCTGCTTTTTAGAGTTTCCAGTTTTTCTGTTCTGTTTTTTCCCCATCTTTGTGGTTTTATCTACTTTTGGACTTTGATGATGGTGATGTACAGATGGGTTTTTGGTGTGGACGTCCTTTCTGTTTGTTAGTTTTCCTTCTAACAGACAGGACCCTCAGCTGCAGGTCTGTTGGAGTACCCTGCTGTGTGAGGTGTCAGTGTGCCCTTGGTGGGGGGGTGCCTCCCAGTTAGGCTGCTCGGGGGTCAGGGGTTAGGGACCCACTTGAGGAGGCAGTCTGCCCCTTCTCAGATCTCCAGCTGCATGCTGGGAGAACCACTGCTCTCTTCAAAGCTGTCAGACAGGGACATTTAAGTCTGCAGAGGTTACTGCTGTCTTTTTGTTTGTCTGTGTCCTGCCCCAGAGGTGGAGCCTACAGAGGCAGGCAGGCCTCCTTGAGCTGTGGTGGGCTCCACCCAGTTGGAGCTTCCCGGCTGCTTTGTTTACCTAAGCAAGCCTGGGCAATGGCGGGTGCCCCTCCCCCAGCCTCGCTGCCGCCTTGCAGTTTGATCTCCGACTGCTGTGCTAGCAATCAGCGAGACTCCGTGGGCGTAGGACCCTCCGAGCCAGGTGCGGGATATAATCTCGCCGTGCGCCGTTTTTTAAGCCCATTGGAAAAGCACAGTATTCGGGTGGGAGTGACCCGATTTTCCAGGTGCCATCCGTCACCCCTTTCTTTGACTCAGAAAGGGAACTCCTTGACCCCTTGCGCTTCCCAGGTGAGGCAATGCCTCGCCCTGCTTCGGCTCGCGCACGGTGCACGCACCCACTGACCTGCGCCCACTGTCTGGCACTCCCTAGTGAGATGAACCCGGTACCTCAGATGCAAATGCAGAAATCACCCGTCTTCTTTGTCGCTCACGCTGGGAGCTGTAGACTGGAGCTGTTCCTATTCGGCCATCTTGGCTCCTCCCCCCGAAAAGGGTATCTTTCAACCAAGAAGATGGCTTTGGCTGCCTGCGTGGACCTGTGCTTCTCTCTCTGGGCACTGCCTGTTTCTAGAAGGTGTTTCCTCTGAGTCCAGAGTTATAGGTACAATAGCATGCAAGAGAGGCAGATAGTTAAAAAAAAAAAAAAAAAGAAAGAAAATCACATACTATCTAATTACAAACTGTGGTCAATGCTATGCCATTTTCTGTGAACAAATGTTATTAATATTATGGTAAAGGCCAGTCTCATCCAAATATCAAATTTATGTTTTAAGTCTTCACAGGTAGGAATAATGGCCACTGACACCTAGTTTCTTTTTCTTTCTTCTTCTTTTTTTTTTTTTTTTTTTGAGACAGAGTCTTACTCTGTCACCCAGTCTGGTGCGATCACGGCTCACTGCAACCTCCGCCTCCCGGGGTCAAGTGATTCTCCTGCCTCAGCCTCCGGAGTAGCTGGGATTACAGGCGCACCACCACACCCAGCTAATTTTTGTATTTTTAGTAGAGATGGGGTTTCACCATGTTGGTCAGGCTGGTCTTGAATCCCTGACCTCGTGGTCCTCCCACCTCGGCCTCCCAAAGTACTGGGATTAAAGGCGTGAGCCACCCCACTGGGCCCCTAGTTTCTTATTATAGCTAAATTCTATTTTTGTGGCATGAGTTTGATACTAAGGTTGAAATTCCATAAAAACAGAAAGTGGTGATCAGGCCTAAGAAAATACTGCAGCGGCTGGAAAAGTTCAAGGATGCGTCAGGGTCCACCATGGAACCGGTCTCTTTGTCCAGAGGAAAGGAAATCTCTACCTGTCATGAAATGCAGGGAGGACGTGGGTAGAGTAGAAATAGTGAGACAGGGACATTTGACTAAGTGTCTGGGCACCCTGTTAGATTCAAATTTGGGGGAAAGAATACCACTCATTTGACAATATTGCTAATCAGAAATTCACTACAGTTCAGTGGAATTGTGCACACCTAAAGAAGAGTTAAGCTGCTACAGGTGACGGGTTTATAAGAGGTCCCCAGGGGCAGGGGTTGGGCCCATTTGAAACAGGCGTATGGCAGCAGTTATTTGCCTTGCATTGAAAGAATGTTCTGTTAAATGTGATGTGAATATATCATGTTTCTCTTAGAGCGGGCTGTGAATTGCAGATGTCATCTAACTAATTCTCACAGCATCCCTGGAAAGCAGGACATGAATGGGAAATGGTTTCATTCATCTGTGTCTGGCAACATTTATGAATTATTAACAGGAGAATGTGAATTTCCCTGGGGGAAAAAAAACTACCCTGCAAAGGTAGGGGAATTGAAAGGAAGAATTAGCAGATGTTAGAAAAGGGTGGAGTAGTAAATAATGATGTGAAATTCAAATTTGAAGAAAGAAGATTTTGAGAGAACCTGACAGAGGACCGGTCTTATTGGGGGTGAAGCAGAAATCTCAGATGCTTTGATGTGGAGACAGAGGAAGAGGATGGGCAATTAATTCTATACGACAATTCTTACACAGTTAGGCATTGTTTACACAGAAAAGTTGCAGTCCCCTGAGACTGGTTGAAGACTCATCTTAAGTCCTGTTTTGTTGTTGTTGTTGTTGTTGTTGTTGTTGTTGTTTTTGAGGCAAAGTCTCCTCTGTCACCCAGGCCAGAGTGCAGTGGTGCAATCACTGCTCACTGCAGCCTCCACCTCCTGGCCACAAGTTTTCCTCTCATCTCAACCTCCTGAGTAGCCAGGACTATAGATATGTATCACCATGCCCAGCTAATTTTTTAAATTTTTTGTAGAGACAGGGTCTCACTATGTTGTCCAGGCTGGTCTCAAACTCCTGGGCTCAAGCAATCTACCCACCTTGGCCTCCCAAAGCGCTGGGATTACAAGTGTGAGCCACTGCCCCTGGCCAAGTTCTGTTTTTAACAGAAACACCTCCCTATTTATTAAAACAATGGCTACCATGTAGTAGGTACTCATGAAGCACCAGACAGACTTACTGCATGTAGTCTTTTCAACAACTTGATGACACCTCATTAATTATTCTTGTCTAACAATGAGGGCCTCATTGCTGAATGGCTTTTTTGTGGGGGGACATGGTCTCCCTCTGTTGCCCAGGCTGGAGTGCAATGGCCCGATTTTGGCTCACTGCAACCTCTGCATCCTGGACTGCAGCGATCCTCCCACCTCAGCCTCCTGAGTAGCTGGGATTACAAGTGTGCGCCACCACACCCGCCTAATTTTTTGTATTTTAGTAGAGATGGGGTTTCACCATGTTGGCCAGGCTGGTCTTAAACTCCTGACCTCAAACGATCCACCCGCCTCGGCCTTCCAAAGTGCTGGGATTACGGGTGTCAGCCACCGTGCAAGGCCCTGAATGGCTTTCTGAAATTAAAGGGGTGGTAAAAGTCAGGGCCAGACATCAGACCCACTCCTGCCTGCTGGCAAAGCCTCTGCTTGTGCCCGCGCATCACACGGCCTTCTCTCAGGGCAGTGGGGTCGTAGCAAGAGGGAAACAATGGTCACATTTCTAAGGGGTGAATAATGAGAAAAACTAAAGTTTAGGTTTCTAAACCTTTGAATGAAACATAGGCATTGCTCTGAGAAAAAGAATGAGATGAAGAAGAGAGAAAATATTCCATGTGCAATCAAAATACCTTGTGTTACTCTTTCTTGCTTCAACTGCAAGGGCGTGGTGTGCAATAATTGTCTCGAAGGCCTCATGTCAATGGGGGACCAGCGTGCTCAGGCAGTGTCTTCCCATAGACTGTCCTCGTGATGTCACCCCTCCCGGCATCCCCAGTGCTCACCTGGTCACCAACATGGTCTGGATTACTTGTCTTGGTCAGCCACTGTGCTGAGTGCAAGAAGGAACCCTCTCCCACCAGCAATCGATTCTTTTTTTAATTTTTATTTTTTAAGATGGAGTCTCGCTCTGTCGCCCAGGCTGGAGTGCAGTGGCAAGATCTCGGCTCACCGCCACCTCTGTCTCCAGGGTTCAAGTGGTTCTCCTTCCTTAGCCTCCTGAGTGGCTGGGATCACAGGCATGAGCAACCATGCCTGGCTAATTTTTGTATTTTTTAGTAGAAATGGGATTTCACCATGTTGGCCAGACTAGTCTCGAACTCCTGCCCTCACGTGATCCGCCCACCTCGGCCTCCCAAAATGCTGAGATTACAGGCGTGAGCCACCGTGCCTGGCCTGATTCTTTTACAAAGATCTTCCCAGTCTGTTTCTCACAAAGTCTCCAGGTGAGCACTCTGTGAACTCACGAATTCAGATATCACAGTCTTCCTCCTCAGAGAGACTTGGCCCAAGCTGCCAAGGGGGTTGACTTAGAAGGCAGCTCGAGTGTGGCCCCACATGTAGTATCCACCAGCACCCCTTACTGCAAAAGTCCCATTCAGTTTTCTCCCATCAGAAGAAGTCCCTCTCCTGAGTGCTGCCCCGCCTGGAGCTTCAGGGGTGGCCCTCACCTCAGAGTCTAGGTCCTGCTACAGGGCTTGACTCATGTTCCTCCATTGTCTTTTTGTTCACGCTCTTCAGGTCTTTATGAAAAGCAGAAATTCCAGCAGCCTGTCCCTGCAGGTCTTAAGTTCAGATGCGAATCCCGACACTGACACTTGCTAGCTGCAAGATTTGGGAAAAGTCACTTTAAAACAAATAAACAACTTGTAAAGTCTTGATTTCTTTGTCTGTTCTATGAGGATGCCGACAACTATCTGAAAATTAACTTGAATGGAAAACTTTGACTCATTTTTTTCCAGTGGCCCCTTACAGGACAAAGAGATAAAGAACAAGAAGTTAAACTCACTTGGGAGGTTTCTTTTATAAATGAACTTTTAGAACCCACCTGTCCCATTTGTACAGATTCAGCCTGGTTTCATGTGCCTCCAGCTCTTACAGTTGTGGAGAGTTTGAGGTTGATGGAAATGCTTTCACAGAGGATTTTTGTAATCTTCACATAATCCTGAGAAGTAGGTAGGTTTGCGTCTTATTCTCACTCTTCAGAGGAGGAAACAGATTTAGAGAATTTTGAATTTTTTTAAAAGCAATTTGCCTAGAATCTCCCAGCTCCTAAGTAGAGCCAATCCTGAAACCCACGTCTTCTGGCTCTAATCCTTAGTCCTTCTCCCAGGGTCCACAGCACTGAGGTCACCGATGACCCAAATGATAATCTAAATAATGACTCTGAGGCTGGACAAGATGCCAAATCTTCAAAGAGAGAGTCTATTTGATCATTCCATTGCACCAGCAAAGTGGGTTTGAAATCTGTAGAGAGATTTCTTTTTCCCCAATAATATCAGATGAAACAATACTGGTTAGAGAACATTCCATTTCCTAAGCATTCCCATTTTAAGTCTATGTCCCAGTCATTAACATGGCCATACATAGATTCATCATTTGAAGGAAGAAATATATAGAAAAGCTGTCACAGAAACTTAAAACAGCCTATAGCAGGAAATGAGGAAAAAACACCATATATTGTAATCCTGTTTCTGTCTCCAAGGAGCAAACTCAAAAACAGACACCTATGGCTTTAAGAGAAACAGTTATACTGGGAGAGTGTTACACGTGCAAAGGAAGAGAATGTTTTTCATGCCTTGGTTCAGGGGATTCCCGATGGCCTGGGTCTGCTTCCAACAGCCCCCAGCATTTCATGTGTGTGCTATCTGGTATGTGTTTATTATTGGGTATGAACAATTTAGGGAGGAAAGCACTGGTTCCCTCCAGGGGACCTTTGTACCTTACAACGGCACCACCCCTTCACCTCTGGTGGGGGGAAGGTCATCCAGGCATTCAGGGCCTTCCCGCCTCTACCCTTATTCTTCCTTAATCCCCACTTCTTCCTCTCTGGCATCTCCATTTGTTCCTAAATATTTTTCTGTTTTCCCTGCTTCTGAAGAAAAGCTTGGACAAAGGGACCCTAAGGAAGACACACTGAAACTTTTCCTAAATCAGGCACCATCACTGTGGGCTCTCTTCTTTTCCCTTAGAGCTAAGACATGGATTGTGAGATAGACATGGTCTAACTCCTCCTTGGTCTGGTGAACTCTAGTGGTATAAAATCAGTCCAGATAGTGAACAGGTGGTTTGGCTCCTATAAGGAGCTTCAGTTTGGTAGCATTTCACCTGGGCTTCTCAAGCTTGCATATTACCTAGAGCACTACATCTGAGAACTAGAGGCCCTGGGAGGTTCGTCTATTTTTTTTTTTTTTTTGGATAGGACTCTTGCTATGTTGCCTAAGCTGGTTTCGAACTCCTGGCCTCAAGCTATTCTCCTGCCTCAGCCTCCTTAGGAGCTGAGATTACAGGCAGAAGTTCATCTTACCTCATCATTCTCAGTGTGGTCCAGATCTGTGGGGTGGTTTTCCTTAGTCATGCTTATTACTGTGTTATCTTAAAGATCAGGAGTCATACCTTACTTGCCAAATCCAATTTCCTCCGCCCAATTTTCATCTTCCTTGGTATCTTGTGGTAGGTGACCCTGTTGGGAAGACCCTATCCTGGTTCTCCCCCTTCCTCTCAGTGTGATGCTTCAATCTCCTTGGCAGTTCCTCTTCTTTCCTACCTCTGACTATGGATGCGACCCTAAATTTTGCTCTTGATCTTCTTGTCTTCTCTCCCCTCACATTATCCTTTGGTAAATTTACCAACGACTGCTTTATATATCACCTTCATATGAATGATTCCTGAATCTTTATCTCAAGTCCCATGGTTTTCCATGACAACAATATCCAAGTCCATATGATTCCACTGAAAATGTGAGAGGTGAAAAAAATATTAGAGGAGGATATCAGAGTGACAGTTTAATAGCTGAGGTCATATAATTGAATCGTGGTGGAGAGCTTACTAATGTGCCCTAACCTTCCTTCCCCTTCCTTTTCTTCTATCACCTCACGTCTTTTCACCAGCCAAACTGCTCTTCTGTAAGCTGCTCCTTCCTCCTGACCCCATGCCCACAATTGTTCACTTTGTTTCCTTCCTGAAATGCACACTCCTCCTCCCCTTGCCTTTATCTCTCAAAACCCTACCCTAATTTAGCGCACATGAAATACTGGTGTCTCTCTTCTAGTTCCTTAAAAAGAAAAGTAGAGAGAAGCACCGTTAGTCAAAGGGGCACCAGGATAGCCAAGAGGGTGGGACTCTAATGGGTCAGCATTCTCAGGGGTCTCAGTGGAACCTGCCCATAGATTTTTCTTTTCTTTCTTTTTTTTTTTTTTTTTTGAGATGGAGTCTCGCTCTTCTCACCCAGGCTGGAGTGCATTGGTGTGATCTCAGCTCACTGCAACCTCCACCTCCCGGGTTCAAGCGATTCTCCTGCCTCAGCCTCCCGAGTAGCTGGGATTACAGGCACCCACCACCATGCCTGGCTAATTTTTTTTGTATTTTTAGTAGAGACAGGGTCTCACCATGTCGGCCAGCTGGTCTCAAACTCCTGACCTCAGGTGATCCACCCACCTTGGTCTCCCAAAGTGCTGGGATTATAGGCGTGAGCCAACACACCCAGCCCCTGCCCATAGATTTAAGGAGAAAAAGGCAAAGAATCTCCCCCCACCCATGCCTTCTTTCCATGACCTACTTCTCCACAATCAATATTTAATAAAATCCAAAATATTTTTAGCTGACCATATGTCAAAAGTTAAGTATTACTTATGTAGGAGGAAATTCAATGAAATCTTTAAACCATTTGTTCAAAAAAAACCACTCCAAAACAAGTCCAAATGTTTGTTAGTAATTTAAGAGGCATAGCAGATTTTGGCCCTGTTAAAATTCCTTACACAATGACTTATTTTAGGCATTATTACAACTTTTGGTTTAAAGGACAACTATTTTTATGGACATTATGAATTATATGCTGTCTCTTACCATTTATTCTATTTGCCCCCCGACTTTTTCTACCCTGCCCACTCATATGATTGTTATAGTCATGTGGTTTTACAATTCTCTTTTGCTCTGGTCAAATTTTGGTTAGAATTTAATATCAAATGTAAGTATGCTGGAAATATTTTAATATTTTTTTCTAATTTTGTATGTTTTTCTATTATTTAAATGTCTTGAAGAAAAAAATGAGAAAGTGTGCTGGTGAATAGCATTGCATGGATTCTAATAAATTCTCCACAAATATCTCTTTTAAATTGATTATTAATCATCAGGGATACTGGACAAAGATGCTAGTGGCACATGGTGCTCTATTTTTAGGTCTCCTAAAACTAATCCTTTGATTAGTTGACTAAGCTGTTTTTATTAGTTGAGCAGAAAAATCCATATTTAGTGGAGATTTAAATACTTGCATTTAACTTTTTACACAGTGGCTTATAAAACCATCGTGACATCAGTAAAATTACACAGTCCCCAAACTCAAGTCCCAGTGATACAATGTCTGGTCATGCTGCCCCCAACCCAGTGGCCAGGCGGTGGGGCAGGGAATTGGGACACTCAAGCCATGAGTCTGTGTTCCATGGCACCATGCTGCCCCATGACCACCAGCCATCTGCCTAGCTGGCAGATTTTATAAGAGACCAAACTTACTCTCATTGCTAGTGAAACAATCCCACAATTATATGGTCCTGAGAGTCCGTCAGTCAGTTATCACATCTCTGCATATAAACAATGGATTATTAGGACAATTTAATAAGGCATTAGCACACTTGAAATCCTGATTCTCATTCTTTTCTTGTGAATGAAAACATGTTCTGTATCCAAACTTTAAGTAGGGACCCCTCCCGCACACTCTAATTATGGGTCATCAACCTTTCAAAAGTGGAGTGTCAAGTGTCTGACCCTTATTTTAAGTGAGATGATGTATGGGAAGTGCCTGGCCACAAGCATATCACAGAGACCTGGAAAATGGCAACACTCATTCCTGTGATTAATTCTAAGGGTTCCTATTGACTCCTCTGAGGTTCTGCAGATGGATGTTGTGGGAGTCCTTATGCCACCAAACATCGACCAACCCATTTTCCTCTGGGCCTTGTACTTCTCCCTCATTGCCTTGTCACAATTTTAAGGCTATCTCTGATTCTTGGGCAGTTCCAAGGTCAGCACTGCCAGGAAGTCACAGTGTAGGCCTACTCCCTTAAATCAGCCTCCTTTGCTAAACCGTGAGCTCCATTCAGGGCTGCCCCGTTGTTGGCCGAGTTCCTCTTCTTATTTCCTGGGGCCTAGGACAGTCCTAGCGTTAGTATACAGTACCTTGGCTCCTCATCCAGCCCACATCTTCTCAACCCTCTGATTGCTGCTAGAAACAAAAGCAGTTCTCATGAATTTAAGGTTACTTGATTTATCCTCTTCTAGGTCATATAAGGTACTTACTTCACTGTGGGACAGTGATTTGGCTAAGACTGAGTTTCTCTCCCACACAGTACCTCATGGGAGACACTGCAGGGCCTGTGCACTCAAAAAACACGCCCTTTCCTCGCAAGGGACAGTCAAGCTGCTTAGGTAGTCACAGAATTTTCTGGAAAGAGGAAGTTCTATAAATGACCATCTCATTTTACAGGGTTCAGTAAACATACTGCAAACACTAATAGCTATTAGTTAATGTCCTCAGATGCATTACATAGTCCGGGGTTATTTTCACTCCTCTTATTTTAAAGTAATAAAGAGTTTCTAGGATAATTTTAATTGACTTTTCTATTTTTCATCTTTACCTAACCACAGACAAAAGGGAGCCAACAGTTCCTGTATAAAACTTTTCATTGCCAAATACCATTGGGTCTTTCTGATTGTGCAGTGCACACCCATTGTTAATTACCCTGATTGTTATCCCTAATGAGTGAGGCTGGTTCTGAAGCTTGGGAAATCCCCATTTTCAAGACAGACAGGAAATCACAGACTGGGCTTTGATTGACCTGGAGATTTCTTCTCACCTTCCTGGCACCCTCCCTTACATTTAGATGCACCCAACCTCCATGTGGGCATAAGTGACAGTAGGAGAGCTTCAGTGAAAGTGAGAAGCTGTTTTCCCTGCAATCATTTGGAAAATATAGAATGTGGAAGTGGAAAATGATTTAGAGTTCTATTATTTCATCCATCTTCTTTACTTTGGGTTTCTTCTTCACTTCTAAATTTTCTTTAAATTTTTTTAAATTTTTCATGTTTGTGGGTACATAGTAGGTGTTTATATTTATGCGATACAATAGATGTTTTGATATAGGCATAGAATGTGGGATAAGCACATCATAGGGAATGGGGCATCCATCCCCTCACGCATTTATCCTTTGACTTACAAACAATCCAATTATACTCTTCAAGTTATTTTAAAATGCACAATTGTTATTATTGACTATGATTACCCTGTTGTGCTCTCAAATAGTAGGTCTTACTTATTCTATTTCATTTTGCCAGTAAAGAAAATGTAGCCCAGGGTGGCTAAGTGATGAGGCTAAACTAGGACCAGGATCCGGAAGGATAAGCTGGGAGCTGGAGTTCTCCAGACAAAGCCCAAGCAAGGGTCCCTCCGCCACCGAGTTCTAATGTGCAACTCCAAGCTTATGTGAGGCACAATCTGTGGGGAGAAATAATAGTTAATAATTCTTTTGTATACTTTGACTGGAAGCTTCTGAACCTCTAAGACATATTTTAAAAGTAGAAATAAAGAGAGGAAAAGAGATAAGTACTTAATTTAGATGTTAGATACAGCTTCGTAGGCATACCGTAATTCTTCTTGATTTTATTTAGTTAAATGATGACCAAATTGCCATCATGGGTGATTTTTAAGAAGGGTTTAATGACCTAATTGGCCTGGTTTTTTATAACAGCCTGATTCCCACTGATTCCCTATGTTTTGACAAAACTCATACACAGTTATAGATCAAAAGGCAGACAACATGAAATCAGGAAGTGTTAAGGGTGCTACACTGAGAATCTCTTGTAAAGGGATAATTGAGGACCTGCTTCCAAGCTGAACTCCTGACCCCAGGGGCTAGAACATCAAGGACAGAGATAATCTCAATCTCGGGTGTTTGAGCAATGGTCGACCCTGCTGGGAGAAATGGATCCTCATCTAAGCACCCATGAGCATGCGATCATCCTGGCAATGATTCAGAATATCAACCAACCGGCATGCCTCTTACAAATGTGCCCTTCAGAAAAGGGTTCTTTTTTTACGCTTAAGATTTTATCGCTTTCCAACATCTCAGCATTCCTTCAAAATTAACCTTCTCCTTCTCTTTATTTATTATTGACATTAATATCAACCACACCAGTTATCAATGTCAAAGTTGTTAATTTTGCTAATATTAATTTAAGCCATATTCAGTACTCTCATTAAACCAATATTGGTTATAAATAATGTCCCGTCTAAATATCATGTGTGGTTGTGTTTGAAACAGGAGACCTTGGTTAAAATATCAGCTCTGTGTCCTTGGGAATAACTCTTCAGTTTTCAGAGTCTGCAAAATGAGAATAATGACACCTATTCCATGAGGCTTTTGTTTCTTAATGATGCTACAGATAGTGTGTTCATTGTACAAAACAATTTTTGAAGAGCAATGTATCTTATATTTTAAAAGAAACAGAGGCATTGCCAGCAGGCACTGTGCCAATTAAAGTCACAAATAATTTCATTAGAATTAGTCATTTGAGAAATTTGCACTTTACTGATATTTTAAATTAGAGTTTATAATAATAAAAATTAAGAATTTTTTTCTTTTGAAAAATCTCAACCAGTAAAGAAGTTTTAAACATCTGACAAACTTCATAAGGCTTTTGAGGTAATCAAATGAAACAATATACTTATTTTTTAGGTGGCTAGATAGATGTTCATGCATAAAATTTCAAATAATCCCCAAAGTTTTGAATTCTCAATTCTTAGGATAATACTCTACTTTGGCCTCTTTCATGAAAATTTACTAAGGTTTTACCAGAATCATTATCAAGATTTTTTCCAAGGGGACATGCTACCCCGTAAAATATTTCACAATTATACTTAGATGCTACCTGAGTAGATCAAATAAAGACCTGTAGAAGAATTACCCTTTCTTCAAATGTTGTCAGTGGGAACAGCTATGAACAAAAAATTTTAGCAAGTGCTAAAAGAGAATACATCTTCAGACCTTTTCTTTATAAAAGGATCTGTCTGAAATCTTTGAGAAATGGTCAGAAAAAAGCCGGACATTCAGACTGTTGTTATTTAAAAACTTCTGCACATGTATCCCAGAACTTAAAGTATATTAAAAAAAACTCTATCAGAAAATCATAAATGTGTCGTTGCTATAGCACTTAAGTTTTGCCTCCAAAAGGATCAAACAGATCTGTTACAGAGAGTCATGAGCAACTTATGAATCTTTGAACATATGTGTTTAATGGAGAAGGTGGGAGACCATTCTTGGATATACAGTGATGCTATTTAATAAATCAATGGATTTTACAAAGTAGGCACAGGACCCTTTCCGGTTTCAACTTGTGGAGGTCAAGATCTCCACTGAATTCGGTTATAGAACCTGATATACCAAGAGCACTTTTCACAGCTTGCTTCAATGTGACTGCTTGGTTTACCTAGCAGCTTCTACCACCTGGGTCATGGGCTATGTCTAGATAACCAACCCCTACCACAGCTGAAGGGCATGGATGTAGGTACACTCAGAGTCTGATGGATATTCTGGCCTCCCTTAGGGGAGAAGGAAGAATATCGGTCAACTTGTTGAGAAATTTCTTACCAGATCTGAAGAACAATGAGAGTACCCCAACCCACCCACATCCAAACAGAGTATATATCAATTACAGAATATATCAGGACTACATCTCAGTCCTCCAAGCCTGCTAGTCAGTTCTCAGTTTCCTACCCTTAAAAAAAGACAAAATGGATGGGGAAAAAATGAGAAGGCTGACTCTAAAACTGTCAAGGGAGTGTAAAGAAACTCCAAAATCATAGTACAATTTCTTTTGAAAATTAGTGAGCATATGATACATACAATACTGTGTAAAGAGGCCTTACATATACTTGCTGGCTCTTCTTATCTCTAGTGAGAATTCTGTTTTGCAATAAGAGAAACTCAAGTGCAAGAGACAAACATGTTCAAGGTCATATAGTACTGAATACATGATGCAAGTTGCTGGGAAGGCATTCCAGTGATGGTGACATTTCCAGTTATTTCTGTGTCATGCATAACTGTTTTCTCCAGGCCTCAGTAGCTCGGGAGGTAAATGGAGACACATTACATAGGATTGCCAGATAAAATACAGAACATCCAGTTATATTTGAATTTCAGAGAAACAACAAGTACTTTTTTAGTATAAGTATACTCATAGTAAAGTAAGTAGGACATGCTTATATTACAAAATTACTTGTTGTTTCTCTGAAATTCAAATTTAACTAGATGTTCTCTATTTTTACGTGCTAAATTTGACAACTCTACATTAGCAACTGTATTTCTCTGATTCTGTTTTCATCTGTTATTAAAGAATCTCTAATCTCTCTTAAGAATCTTTCCTGTCCATGGGAAGACTGAGATATCTTCCCACTGACTTTACTGATATTTTAAATTACAGTTTATAATAATAAAAATTAAGAATTTTTTTCTTTTGAAAAATCTCAACCTGTAAAGAAGTTTTAAACATCTGACAAACTTCATAAGGCTTTTGAGGTAATCAAATGAAACAATATACTTATTTTTTAGGTGGCTAGATAGATGTTCATGCATAAAATTTCAAATGATCTCTAAAGTTTTGAATTCTCAATTCTTAGGATAATACTTTACTTTGGCCTCTTTCATGAAAATTTACTAAGGTTTTACTAGAATCATTATCAGGATTTTTTCCAAGGGTGCACACAAACATCACTTATTAGCAGCTTCAATTTCTTCTCTCCTGCTTTGGCTTTTGCTTCTTGAGACCATGTCTTCTGGTGAATCTTTTGATACTCGGGAGGATCCATGAATGTACCCTCATGATGCATTATTTTCCTTTGAAGCTGCTCCAGTTGCATTGCTCCAGTGCCAAACTGGGGACTCAGGACTGGTGGCTTTCGATTATCAAGGGCTTTCTTCAATATGTGACATAGTAAGTGACAGCAAGAGCTTTGGTGTCAGAGAGATGAGAAATCTGGACCTGGTTTCATCACCTTCTAGCTGTGTAACCTTAGGCAGCTTTCTTCATCTCAATAGGCATCAGTTTCTCATGGTAAAACAAGATACCACCTACAGCTATATCTACTTTAAATTATTATTCAGGAATTATTATTACTATTTATAATTATTATTTGAGGATTAAATCAGATAATGCATAAAGATACTTAGTACAGCATCTAGCACCATGTAACTTTAAGTATTAAAGATAAATTATCTTGAAGAAGTAATTTAAAAGCACATAGATGTAAGATTAGTTTAATAAATAACAGTACGTTCACACAAAGGAGTTTTTTAAATGGAGTTTAAAAATTTAAAATGATCTCTGTAAACTTATATGGAATTATTTCTAAGATATATTGGTAAATTGGGGGAAAAAGCAAGTACCAAAAAGAGTATATATTTTATAGTGCCTTTTGCATGATAAATGAAGGGAAATAAGAGGCAGAACTTCTGCAATGGTGGAGTAAGGAACCCTGAAAACCCTCTTCCCCTAAGAGGAAACAAGAAAAATTATCCAGGGCACAGCCAAGATGGCCGACTAGAAGCAGCTAGGGTGCATGGTTCTCACAGAGAGGAATGAAAGGGGCGAGTAAATACAGCACCTTCAACTGAAACATCCAGGTACTCGCATTGGAACTAATAAAGGAAACAACTCAAAGAGAACGGAGAAAAGCAAGGCAGGATGATGGCCCACCTGGGAGTGACACGGAGGCAAGGGAACCTCCCCTGCCCAGGGAAGTGGCGAGTGAATGTGCCACCCTGGGAAACCATGCTCCTCCCACGGATCTTTGCAACCCCTAGGTCAGGAAATCCCCTCAGAAGCCACTCCACCAGGGCCTTCAGTCCGGCACAGAGAGCTATGTGGAGTCACAGAGCAGCCACTGAGGCATATGTGGAGACCTGGAGCTTTCGATACTCCGGCTCCCGGCTTCCCAGCAAAAGTAACTGCAACTCTAGCAAAGCGGGAGAATAGACACCCGTACATAACCCTAAGAAAGAGGCTGAATCCAGGGAGTGGAGCAGTAACTTCCATTGCACCTCACAGGATAAGACCCACTGGCTTGGAATTTCAGCCACCAGCAGCAGTGCTGTGCCTCCCTGGGACAGAGGTCCCCGGGGGTGGGGCGGGGGGGAGCACCATCTTTACTGTTTGGGCGACTCAGCCATTCCACCCTACAAACTTTGGAGAGTCCAAACTGATGGAGGGAGGAAGAGATCCCCAAGCACAGCGCAGCTGCTCTACCCAAACTTGACCCCACTGCATTTTTAAGCGGGTCCTTGACCTCCCAACTGGGGCCTCCAGCCACCTCCACTAGTCTTCTCCAGCTGACAGACATTTGAATTCTCCCTGAGACAGAACTCCCAGAGGGACAGGTGGGCTGCCATCTTTGCTGTTTGGGTGACTTAGCCGTTCCAGCCTAAAGGCTTTGGAGAACCCAAGTCGACGAGGGCAGAAGCAGTACCCCAGCACAACACAGCTGCTCTACAGAAGCTTCTTTAATTGGATCCCTGATCCCTTTTCTCCTCACTGGGTGGAACCTCCCAACCAGGGCCTCCAGCCACCCCTGCTGGTGTTCTCTGGCTAACAGAAATTTGAATTCTCCCTGGGACAGAGCTCCCAGAGGGAGGGGCAGGCCGCCAACTTTGCTGTTTGGGCAACTCAGCCATTCCACCCTGCAGGCTTTGGAGTGTCCAAACTGATGGAGGGAGGAAGGGATCCCCCAGCACAGCACAGATGCTCAACGAAAGCATGGCCAGACTGCTTCTTTAAGTGGGACCCTGATCCCGTTCCTCCTGACTGATTGGGCAAGACCTCCCAACCAGGGTCTCCAGCCACCATGTACAGGTGTGTTCGGACGAGCAACAGGTCCCTACCTCCCTGGGTTGGAGCTCCCAAAGGAAGGGGCAGGCTGCCATCTTTGCTGTTTCACAGCCTTCACTGGTGATGCCTCCAGGTACTGGAAAATCCGAGGTGACTAGGGACTAGAGTGGACCCCCAGCAAACCACAACAGCCCTATGGAAAGGTGGCCAGACTGTTAAAAGAAAAAAACGCTCCATCCAAAGGTCAGCAACCTCAAAGATTGAAGGTAAATAAGCCCGCACAAATTTGAAAAAGAAGCAGTGCAAGAATGCTGAAAACACAAAAAGTCAGCATGCCCTCTTTTCTCTAGAGGACCGCATCACCTCTCCAGCAAGGGTTCAGAAGCAGGATGAGGCTGAGATGGCTGAAATGACAGAAGTAGAATTCAGAATATGGATATGATGAAATTGCCAAGAGTAATTGCAACAACAGCAAAAGTTGACAAACGGGATCTAATTAAACTAAAGAGCTTCTGCACAGCAAAAGAAACTATCATCAGAGTGAACAGGCAACCTACAGAGTGGGAGAAAATTTTTTTGACCTATCCGTCTGACAAAGGCCTAATATGCAGAATCTACAAGGAACTTAAACAAATTTACAAGAAAGAAAAATCAATCTCATTAAAAAGTGGACAATCTCATTACTGGGTATATAGTCAAAAGAAAATAAATTGTTCTACCAAAGACACATGCACTCGTGTGTTCATTACAGCATTATTCACAATAGTGAAGACATGAAATAAACCCAGGTGCCCATCAGTGATGGATTGGATAAAGAAAATGTGGTGCAATCAAAAAGCTCATCCACCACAATGAAGTAGGCTTCATCCCTGGGATGCAAGGTTGATTCAACATATGCATATCAATAAATGTGATTCATCACATAAACGGAACTAAAAACAAAAACCACATGATTATCTTAATAGATGAAGAAAAGATTTTTTATAAAATTCAACATTCATTTATGTTTAAAACTCCCAATAAGCTCAATATTGAAAAAATATACCTCAAAATAATAAGAGCCATCTATGACAAACCCACAGCCGACACCATACTAAATGGACAAAAGCCGGAAGCATTCCCCTTGAAAACAGGCAAAAGACAAGGATGCCCTCTCTCACCACTCCTATTCAACATAGTACTGGAAGAGGAGGTCAAGCTATCCCTGTTTGCAGATGACATGATCTTATATCCAGAAAACCTCATTGTCTCAGCCCCAAAACTTCTGAAGCTGATAAACAACTTCAGCAAAGTCTCAGGATACAAAATCAATATGCAAAAATCACTAGCATTCCTATACACCGACAACAATTAAGCCAAGAGCCAAATCAGGAAGGAACCCCCATTCACAATTGCCACAAAAAGATTAAAATACCTAGAAATATGGCTAATTGGGGAGGTGAAAGATCTCTACATGGAGAACTACAAACCTCTGTTCAAAGAAATCAGAGATGACACGAGCTCATGGATAGGAAGAATCAATATCAGTAAAATGGCCATACTGCCCAAAGCAATTTATACATTCGACGCTATTTTCATTAAACTACCATTGACATTCTTCACAGAACAAGTAAAGACTATTTTAAAAGTCATGTGGAACCAAAAAAGAGCCTCAATAGCCAAGGCAATCCTAATCAAAAAGAACAAAGCTAGAGGCATTACACTACCTGACTTCAAACTATGCTACAGGGCTATAGTAACAAAAACAGCAGGCACTTGTACAAGAACAGACACATAGACCAGTGGAACAGAATAGAGACCCCAGAAATAAGACTGCACACCTAAAATGATCTGATCTTCAACAAACCTGACAAAAACAAGCAATGGGGAAAGGATTCCCTATTGCATAAATAGTGCTGGGATATCCGGCTAGCCATATACAGAAGACTGAAACTGGACCTCTTCCTTACACCATATACAAAAATTAACTCAAGATGGATTAAAGACATAAATGTAAAACCCCAAAATTATAAAAACCCTGTAAGACAACTTAGGCAATACCATTCAGGGCATAGGCATGGGGAAAGATTTCATGACGAAAACACCAAAAACAATTGCAACAAAAGCTAAAATTGATAAATGAGATCTAATTAAACTAAAGAACTTCTGCATATCAAAATAAACTATCAACAAAGTAAACACACAACCTACAGAATGGGAGAAAATTTTTGCAAACTATGCATTCAACAAAGGTCTAATATCCAGTATCTATAAGGAACTTAAACAAATTTACAACAAACAAACAAACAAGCTCATTAAAAAGTGGGCAAAGGACATGAACAAACACTTTTCAAAAGAATACATACATGTGACCAAAATAATTAGAAAAAAAGCTTAACCCCACTGATCATTAGAGAAATGCAAATCAAAACCACAATGAGATACCATCTCATGCCAGTCAGAATGGCAATTATTACAAAGTCAAGAAACAACAGATGCTGGCAAGGCTGTGGAGAAATAGGAACACTTTTACATTATTGGTGGGAATGTAAATGAGTTCAACCATTGCGGAAGACAGTGTGGCAATTCCTCAAAGACCTAGAACCAGGAATACCATTTGACCCAGTAATCTCATTACTGGGTATATACCCAAAGGAATAGAAATCATTCTGTTATAAAGACACATGAACACACATATTCATTGCAGCACTATTCACAATAGCAAAGACATGGAATCAACCTAAATGCTCATCTATGATAGACTGAACAAAGACAGTGTGGTACATATACACTATGGAATATAATGCAACTATAAAAAAGACTGAGATCATGTCCTTTGTGGGGACATGGATAAAACTTGTGGCCATTATCCTCAGCAAACTGACACAGGAACAGAAAACCAAATACTGCACGTTTTCACTTATAAGTGGAAGCTAAATGATGAGAACACATGGACACATAGAGGTAAACAACACACACTGGTGCCTTTCAGAGGTTGGAGGGTGGAAGGAGGGAGGGGATCAGATAAACAACTAGTGGGTACTAGGCCTAATACCTGGGCGATGAAATAATCTGTACAACAAACCCCCATGACATGAGTTTACCTATGTATTATCTATGAAATAAACCTGGACTTGTACCTCTGAACTTAAAATAAAAGTTCTAAAAAAAGAAACATAAAAAATTGTTGAAATCAATATTTTCAGAACTCTGGAAATTAAGCAAAGTCTTAATTTTTTTAAAAGGCTGAATTAAGCAAAGTCTTGTTTTTTTAAAAGGCTGAATCTCAGTAAAAACAGCAAGATTTGTGGCATTTTAAGCTGCTGTAGTCCTAACTCCCTCTCCTCAGCTCAGGAATAGCCTTGAAGACCAGTAGTTTCATAACCGTGGTACCCATGAAAACCAGCAACCTAATAGCCAATGGAAAGGATCAAATGACTTTGGGTCGCCTCAAAAAGAGAAAATATTTGACCTCTATGAAAGTTCCCCAGAGAAACTCTGTTTGTAGGGCTTGTCAATATTTCACCTGACACAAAGCTTGTTCAGTCTGAAAAGCCTGATCCCAAGGACATATATCAAAAACAATCAGTGCAGTTATCTAAAGTCACAGCTGTCTGTAGCAGTGATACCAGTTGAGGCCAAAATAAAATAAAATAAAGTAAACGTAAGGGATCTGGGGAACGAGATATTCAAAGCACCAACATATTCCTGGGGTCTAGAAGACCAAGCACATATGTGAGGCTGTGTACATGGCCAGGAAAGCACTGAGAAGGCCCTAATCTCTTATCTCTGGATGACCTTGAGGTCTAACACATGCAGGCAATGAAGGCTGTGGCATTGAAGGTGTGACCTAACACACACAGAGTCCCTTGATAAATGGTAGGAGACTTATTGGTTCAAGGCATTTAAGGAAATCTCTGTCAAATCAATAATTGATCATTAAGAGAACTGAGCAGAGTCTTCAGTGGCTGCTCATAATAAGAAATTCAGACTTTACAGAGTAAGTTTAGAAAAGCTACTATACAAACAAATAGTAACAACTACAAAGAAACAGAAAAGAATGATCCGTACTTGGGGGGAAAAAGAAGTAGTCAGTAGAGACTGTTCTTGAGTTAGCCCAGATGTTAACTTACTAGACAGAAAGCAGCTTTTATAAGTATGTTCAAAGAACTAAAGAACCATGTTTTAAAAGTTAAAGGAAAGTATGAGAGCAATGTATCACCACATAGAGAATGTCAATAAAAATATAGAAATTATATTTAAATACCTGGAGTTGAAAAGTCAGTGATATGGTTTGGCTCTGTGTCCCCACCCTAATCTCATCTTGACTTGTACTCCCATAATTCCCATGTGTTATGGGAGGGACCTGGTGGAAGATAATTGAGTTATGGGGGCAGTTTCCCTCATACTGTTCTCATGATTGTGAGTAAGTCTCACGAGAGCTGATGGTTTTATCAGGGGTTTCTGCTTTTACATCTTCCTCATTCTTTCTTTGCCTGCTGCCATCCATGTAAGATGGGACTTGCTCCTCCTTGCCTTCTGCCATGATTGTGAGGCTTCCTCAGCCATGTGGAACTGTGAGTCCAATTAAACCTCTTTCTTTTGTAAATTGCCCAGTTTTGGGTACATCTTTATCAGCAGCATGAAAATGGACCAATATAATCAGTAACTAAAACAAAACATTTGGTAGAGAAGCTCAATAACAACTTTGAGTTGGCAAAAGAAAGAATTAGCAAACTTGAAGACAGGTCATTTGGGATTACCTAGTTTGAAGAAAAGAAAGAAAAATGAATAGATTCTCAGAGATTTGTGAAGCAAATATTTTATACCATTAAGTGTGCCAACACATTTGTAGTAGGAATTCCAGAGAATAGGAGAAAGAAAAAGGAGAAGAAAAAGATATTTTTTAAATGGTGGCTGAAAATTTAGCAAATTTAATGAACTGCACTAATCTGCATATGCAAAAAGCTGAACAAGCTCCAAGTAGGATAAACTAAAAGAAATTCACATCTATATACATCATAATAAAATTGCCAAAACCAAAGACAAGAATCTTCAGAGCGCCAAGAGAAAGGTGAGTCATCACTTATAAGAGCTCCTCAATAAGATTAACAGTTTACTTCTTATCAGAAACCACGGAAGCCAGAAGGCATAAGGATGATCTATTAAAAAGTGCTGGGGGTTGGGGGGACGGGGAACCCCTTAGTTAACCAAAAATTTTATATCCTTCAAAAATAAAGCAAACATGGAGATATTACATAGAAAAAAATAACAGAATTTGTTGCTAAAATACATTCCCTATAAGAAATAGTAGGAAGTTCTTCAGGCTGAAATGAGAGAATGCTAGATGGTAATGTGAATCCACATGAAGTAATAAAGAGCATCAGTAAGGATAACTACATGGGTACATATAAAACTATAAATGTATTTTGGAAATCTTTTCCTATCTGGTTTGAATAACACTAGGAAAGCAACTCACAAAAACTTGGTAAAAGAAAGAACAATGGAATTTAAATGGTACATTAGAACATATCTATTTGAGACAAAAAATGCAGTAATGAAAAAATAGAGAACAAAAATGACCTAAGACATGTAGACATGTAACAAAGGGGCAGACATAAATCCTACCTTCTAATTAATTACAATAATGTAACTATTTGTTATATTAAGTGTAAATGGAATAGGTGCTCTAGTGAAAAGCAGATATTGGCACAATGGATTTTAAAAGCAAGCATACAAACAAACAAAGCATATTCCAACTATAAACCACATACAAGAAATATAGTTTAGATTCAAGACACAAATAGATTGAAAGTAAAATAACGAGAAAAGATATACCATGCACACAAAAACCAGTAGACAACTTGACTGGCTATACTCATATCAGACAAAATAAATTTTGAGAGAAAATTGTTACTAGAGGCAAAGAACAACATTTTTATAATAAAGAAAAGGTCAATTTATAAGGAAGATTAAACAAATATAAACATATAAACACTTAACAACAAATTACCAAATTACATGAAGAAAAATTGTCAAAATTGAAAGAAGAAATAAGAAATTTAACAATAATAGTTGGAGATTTCAATCCATCATGTTCAATAATTGATAGAATAACTAGGCAAAATATCAACGAGGAAACATGAAAGTTGAATAGCACTATAGACCAAATAGTCAACCTAACAGACATCTCTAAGTTACTCTATTAAATAATATCAGAAAATACTTTCTTACCAGTAATGCATGAAACATTCTCCAGGATAGACCATATGCTAGGCCATAATATAAGCATCAAGAAATTTAAAAGAATTGAAATCATGCAAAGTATTTTTTTAACTATAATGAAATATAATTAAAAATCACTAAGAAAAGGAAAATTGGGAACTTCACAAATATGTGGAAAATAAAGAACACACTCTTTCATAACCAAAGAGTCAAAGAATAAATTACAAAGAAAATTTGAAAGTACTTTGAGATGACACTGCATACCAAATCTCTTTCTTTCAACTTTTATTTTAGGTTCAGGGGATACATGTGCAGGTTTGTTACATGAGTAAATTGTGTGTCCCTGAGGTTTGGTGTGCAAATGATTTTGTCACCAAGGTAGTGAGCATAGTGTACTGATAGGTAGTTTTTCAAACCCTCACTGTCCTCCCACCTTCCACCCTCAAGTAGGTTCCAGTGTCTACTGTTCCCCTCTTTGTGTCCATGTATACTGAATGTTTAGTTTCCACTTATAAGTGAGAACATGTGGTATTTGTTTTTCTTTTCCAACATAGCAAAACTTAAGGGAATCAGCTAAAGCGGTGCATAGAGGGAAACTTATAGCTACAAACATCTATATTAAAAAAAGAGAGAGAGAATTGTCAAATAAATAACCTAATGTTCCACCTTAGGAAACCAAAAAAAGAAGAGTACACTAAACCTACAGCAAGCAGAAGGAAATAAATAGTAAATATTAGAATAGAAAGAAATGGAATAGAGCAGAAAAACAATAGAGAAAATCAATGAATTGAAAAGTTGGCTCTTTGAAAACATCAACAAAATTGACTCACATTCAGGTAAATGGATGGTAGGAGAGGAGCAGTGTGTGTTTGTGCGTGTGTGTGTGTGTGAGAGAGAGACAGAGTGACAGAGAAAGAGAGACAAGACTCATTAAAATTTAGAATGAAAGAGGAGACATCACTGCTGATCTTACAGAAATAAAATAATTATAAGGAATACTATGAACGACTGTATACTAACAAATTAGATAACCTATGTGGCATGGACAAAGTCCTAAAAAAACAGATTACCAAAAATGATCAAGAAAACTTAGAAAATCTGAATAGATCTATAATAAGAGATTGAATTAGTAATTTCAATTCCTCATTAAGAAAGCCTGCTCCTTTCTGGTGATTCTTTCCTTAGTCTTACTAGCTTCCTCGCACAGATGCATAGATTAGCACTCAGCAGAAGACTCAAGGGAAATCCTCTTCAGCTCTCTGAGACTCTCTCTCTCTGTGAAGCTCTCTCCTCTCTGGTGCTCTATTCTGAGAATTCTTGCCTCTCGAACTCTGAACTCTGTTTCCTCAACTCAGGGAGACCTCCAGGTTATGCATGGGCTGCTTCTGCTTGTGCTGTGACCTTGACATACTCTCTAGACAGTGAGCTGGGGCATTCGTAGTGCTCACATCATTTGTTTACTTTTTCTCATGGATCATTCTCCTTTGCCACCTCTTGTTCAATATCTAAAACTGTTATTTCATGTATTTTGTTCAGTTTTATAAGTTGTTTAGGGTGGGAGGTAAATTTTGGTTCTTATTTCTCTGTAATGGTTGGAAATGGAAGTCTTCAATGACATTATTTTCATTATAAAATGAGCAAACTTGCCGGGCGCGGTGGCTCATGCCTGTCATCCCAGCACTTTGGGAGGCCGAGGCAGGTGGATCACAAGGTCAGGAGATCTAGACCATCCTGGCTAACACAGTGAAACCCTGTCTCTATTAAAAATACAGAAAATTAGCTGGGTGTGGTGGCGGGTGCCTGTAGTCCCAGCTGCTTGGGAGGCTGAGGCAGGAGAATGGTGTGAACCCGGGAGGCAGAGCTTGCAGTGAGCCAAGATCACGCCACTGCACTCCAGCCCGGGTGACAGAGCAAGAATCTGTCTCAAAAAAAGAAAAAAAAGAAAAAAGATGAGCAAACTTATTTAAGAAAATTTGGAAATTACTTAACACATAAGGAAACAAAAGCAAAATGCCCATTGATCATTCACCAAACACATGATATGTTTGTCTATTTCTTTCATGTATTGTGTTTCCTATAATTAGCTTGCTTTAATTTTTTTCAAAAATGAATATATGAATATGGTATTTAAAATACAATTTTAATACTTAGATTTTATTTAATTAAAAGTGATTTCATGATCACTTTCCTGTGTTCTTCCTTAGCATCATTTATAAAGCCTGGACAATAATCCAACATGTAGACGTGTGTGGTAGATTACTTAACCTTTTATTTACAAATAGATATTTAACTAGTTCCCAAATTTTGTCACTATAATTGATAAATATTTTTACATAGGGATTTTTGTTTAAGATGAATGATTTACTTATGTTATATTAGAAGTAGTCAATATACGTATTTTAAGGTATTCAATTCATTTTGCCAGATTGATTTCCAAAGGGCTGTATCAATTTAAAATATTTTATTCACCACTCCAAATACAATTATAAAGTACTTATTCTCTACCACTCACTGTGCCAGGTTCTGGTGATGTAAGATGATCAATACCCTAACTCTGAGTTCTACGAGTTTATAGCCTTTTAGTTGTAGAGACAAACATGTAAATAGATGAGTGCCACAAAGCATTATGGGCACTCTACAGACATGTGAACGGGACACAGTGGGTTACGTAGGGCAAATAAATGTGTCTATTTCATCTAGTGTGGAATATGATGAACAGTAGCTATTTAATCAAAAGTTGTTGAAAAAGGCACAGAGAGAGAACAAGCAGTTAAAGGAGTGACTATTCAATCCATTTAGTGACTTGTTTGGGAAAAGTATCTTAGAGGAACCTGTGATTTGTAATTAGCATATCATTTATTCCTTCATATATTCATTTCACATGTACTTTTATCAGTGTGTCAGGGACTGTGCAAAGTGCTAAGGACATCGTTGCTACTGTTACTGTGGAATTTGCTGCCTGGAAAGGAAGACAGATAATAAACAAGCAATTAAAATAATGGAGGACACAGGATAGTATAATAGAAGTGAGTCACTTAGTGCAGGGGTCAGTAGAGGCTTTCCACAGGGCGTGACAGTTAAGGCATGACTTGAAGGATAAATAAAAGTTAGTTAGAAAAAAAGGGGAAAAGACAGAAAAGTGAAAAATGGTTCCAGGCAGAAGCAATCACATCACTCATCTATATGCAAATAAATGTTTGTCTTATGTTTGAGTTGCTTAGAGATAGTTTATTTGCTTACATACTTTTCACATCCTCCCACCCAGCAATGTGGTTTACACGGTTCTTGGCTTTCTAAACCTTTTCTTTTATGAATAGCACAAAAGTAAACTTCTCCCTAGATCTGATCCATATTCAAATTTAATGGGGTCCTAATCCAAAGAGTTTAAATATGCTGCTTTCGAAACCACCCCATTTGATAAGCAACGCTGCATCCTTTCTGTAGTTGAGGAAACTGAGCTATGAGCTGCAACAGAGGTAGAGCTTTGTTGGGACTGAGGCCTTGCCCCTTACTGGATGGAGGACCTGGGGGGAACCACTTCCCTTCTCCAGGCTTCCACCTCTGCATCTGTAAAAGGGTGTTCCTAATACCTCCCAGGATGACTACATGAGTGACACAGATAATAAATGTCAAGTCCCTAGTTCAGACTAGCAGTTTGCAATCCTGAGTTCTTTTCCTTGTCCTAAAGGGCCCAGGCACGGAAGCATCAATTTTACTTATTGGTTTTCCTGGGCCCCCTCTTCTCGTTAGCTGTGCCTTTTTGATGCTGTTTGATCATTCTGTCGTTCATCTAATATGCTTTGAGTGCCTACTGTGTGCTAGGCAATGTCATTAGGTCCATCTCCCAACTCGGCCTCTCCTGAGAATTGACTACTTGTGATAGCTGAGGGCTCAGAAATCAAAGAGCTAAGCATGCTGTACACAAGGCTGGTGTGAACATCTCTGAGTGAGGACTGGCAAGGCCTGCCCTGCCTTGGAAAGTACTTGGCTGTGTGACTGCCCTTTACACTGCTCTGAGCACTGTCCCCAGACTGCTGGGTTCTCACTTGTCATATCCAACTTACCAGAAGACCCTGGAGACATGTGAAGCCTTGCTCTCTGCACAGATGGTGGGGCCATACCAGGAGTGCTCTTGAATAAAACAGGACAAGGACCTACCCTGCAGCATTGCCCTAAGAAGACTTGCAAGCAGAAGATGGTGGGAACTGAACTGTCAACCAAAGAGCTGTGGAATCCACTCCTGGGACTGAGCAGACATTTTCCCAGGCTGACTTACACACTATAGCCACTCATCACAACAGAGAGGGATGGCCCACCCAATACCCTGGCCCGGGTCCCCTGTGAGTTCACGCTGTCTTCCGCCTTTGCAGGGAGATTGTAGCACACATCTCTCCAAGGTTACATCATCTCCTGAAGGCAAGGGCCTCTAGTGAGTTTTTGCTGGCTAAGTCCTCAGGACAGGACTTGGTGTCCTTGATATAAAACATCTGTCTTGGGAGGCACAGTTGGGAAAGAATGAAGGATTTTTCTGGGAGCTCAACTGGCTCACTGAGCAAAGGCCAGGAGACATTTGGTGAAGTAGCGGAAGGCTGTAATATATAAACAAGATGTGAGTGTGCTTTTCAGGAGTGATGCATATCTATGGAAAGAAACCACAGGCCTCCTTTCTCTTCAGGCATGGGAAGAGAAAAGGACCTTTGTAATCTATGTGTGTTTATTTGTTTGACTCAATGGATAAACAGATATCAATATATTGCTATCTATCTATCTATCTATCTATCTATCTATCCGTCTTGCCCTGGGGTATAAATGAGTATCTATAAATATCAACTTTTTCCCTGTAAAGTTTGCTGTTTGCACAGCATTCACTCTTTGTATAGATAGCTTCCTCCCATCAAACGCCTCAATGCCCTAAAATCAGTTGGGATGTTTTTCCAAAACTGCTGATAGGCTATCTGTATTTCTAAGGAGATGAAGGAGTTATATAATAGACCTTATTCTCTAACAGAAAAAGGAAGAAGCATGGGAATATTCCAACTAACATGACTGAGGAGCTTGATAGAAACTTAAGGAAACAAGTCAGAGGATAAGAGCTCAGACTGTAAGAGGAAATGTTACTAAAGAATTTAAATGGCCACTTGTCAGAAATTCTGTCCTGGCCTCACTAGCTTTTTAAGATCCATGATGTTGGGGCTTACCAGCTGGAGAGGACAATAGAGGAACAATATGAGGAAACAGGTGAAAAGGTTCTTCCTACCTCCCTGGACCTCCTGAGATCAGAAAGAAGGAAACAATCTGAAGATGCAGTGGATTTTCTCCCTTAAGCTTCTTTCTTCGCTCTGTTTTGATATTAATCCAGGACAATGGGTAGAGAAAGAATCTTCGAAACGTTAACTATAAGGCAGGCATGGCTACTTAGGATTTTGAAAAATATATATGTTGCCGGTATGTGCACAAAAATGTGTGTGTGTTGCCTGCGGGGTTGGGGAGGTGTGGTTAGTCAAGTTGTCCAGGACAACCAGATCACATCATAATCATCTTTTGAGACTTGGCTTAATGGAAATCCCTTCTTCTTCTCTAAGGCCTTTGCCAACTCCTCTTCCTGACACCCACACAAGATGAAATCTATCTCTTTGTGTACGCACGTCATATATTTGCACAACTTTTATCCCACCTAGAACTCTGACTCTTCCTATAATTGTGGCCAAGGATTGTGTCTCAGTCTTTTTGTAACTAAGCATCCAACATAGTCCCTGATACATAATAATCAAATTGAATAAATTAATATGTGTATATAACTTACTTTCTCCATTTATGTATTCATATGCAAACAAAAAATATTTCATATGTTAGAGATGTAAGGCTACATAACCTCTCTGTGAGGCACATTTGTGCTTTGAAAATCAATAGAGTCCAAACTTTAAGTCAATGTTTCTCAAGAAGATATTGTGATTCAGTTAGTCTGGGATGGGTATTGTGCTTTTATTTGTACACGCTCCGGATGACTTAAATGTGCTGCTAGGATTATAACTACTGATTTAAGAAGAGAAAGATTTTTTGGGGAGACTTAAATTAATTGATTCCCCCCTCTTTTTAGTGATTTTTATGTCCCCAAAAAATCTGCTGACAAAACTCATAAAGATTATTCTCTTGGTTTATTTTTTTTCCCCAGAAGTTTGATAGGTTGAATTTACATCTAGATCTATGATCCATTTCAAATTAATTTTTGTGTTTGGTGTGAGATAGGGGTCCAGGATCATTTACATACAATGATGTAATACAATCAGATGCATTCATTTTAAGTATGCAATTCAATAAGTTTTGACAAATTTATGTACCCATGTCACCACCACAATCTAGATATATAACATTTAGATCACCCCTAGAAGTCTTCCTGTTTCACCTTACAGTCAACTCTTTCACCTCTGACTGTGGGCAGTAGTTGATCTGAGGCCTTTGCCAACCCATCTTCCTGACACCCACACCAGGCCTCCTTTTCTGTCACTATGAGTTAGTTTAGCCTTTCTAGATGGAATCATACGCTATGTAGTTTGTGTCTAGCTTCTTTACTTGGTATATTTTTTTAGATTCATCCATAGTGTGCCATCTATCAACAATTTGTTTCTTTTCATTGCTAAGTAGCATTCCATTGTATGGATATAGCACAATTTGTTTATCCATTCATCTCTTTTTGGTTTTGGGGGTCGTTTCCAATTTATAGCTATTATGAGTTAGTTGCTATGAATACTCATGTGCAAGTCTTTGTATAAACAGATATTTTTCTTTCTCTTGGGTAAGTACATTTGATTAGATTGTTAAGTCACATGGTAAGTATATGTTTAACTTTTTAAGTAGTGGTCAAGCTGTTTTCAAAATAGTAATGACATTTTACATTTTGACCAGCAATTTAGGAGCCCTCCTTGTCAACACTTGGAGTTGTCTGTTTTTTTTGTTTGTTTGTTCTTAATTTTAGTCATTCTAGTGGGTGTATAGTGGTATGTTATCATCATTTTAATTTGCATATCTCTGATGATTTATCATATTGGGCAACTGATCGTTTGCTCATTGGTCTTTTGTATAATTTCCTTTGAGAAGCATCTGTTCAAACCCTTTGCTCATTTTTAAATTGGTTTTGTGTCCTCTTACTGATGATTTATAAGAGCTATTTATATACTCTGGATGCATATCTTTGTCAAATACATGCATTGCAATTATTTTACCCCAGACCGTGTATTGCCTTTTTCATTTTCATAATAGCATCTTTTGAAGAGAAAGTTTTTTACTTTTTGAAATACAGTTTATCATTTTTTCCATGTTGGTTTGTGCTATTTGTGTCCTAAGAAATATTTTGCTTAATCCATGGTTGCCAAGATTTTTCCTATGTTTTCTTATAGAAGTTTTATAATTTTAACTTTATTTTCTGATTTTATAATCCATTTTAGGTCATTTTTGCATATTGTGTGAGGTAGGAATTAGAGACATTTCCTCCCATTTGATATCCAGTTCTTCCAACACAATTTGTTTAAAATACTCTTTCTTCTCATTGAATTATGTAGTCACATTTTTCAAAAGTCAATTGACCATATATGTGTGTGCCCATTTCTGGATTTGCTATGTTCCATTAATCCATATGGCTATTCTTCTTCTTTTTTTTTTGAGATGGAGTCTCACTCTGTCACCCAGGCTGGAGTGCAGTGGCAGGATCTCAGCTCACTGCAAGCTCCACCTCCCAGGTTCATGCCATTCTCCAGCCTCAGCCTCCTGAGCAGCTGGGACCACAGGCACCCGCCACCATGCCCGGCTAATTTTTTTTTTTTTTTTGTATTTTTAGTGGAGATGGGGTTTCACCCTCCTAGCCAGGATGGTCTCGATCTCCTGACCTTGTGATCCACCTGCCTCGGCCTCCCAAAGTGCTGGGATTACAGGCGTGAGCCACCACACCTGGCCTATATGGCTATTCTTACACTAATGCCACATTATCTTGATTATAGTAGATTTACAGTGAGACTTGAAATTCTCAAATGTTCTTCTTCAAAATTGCTTTGGCTATTCTGTTTCTTTGCCTTTTTCTATGCATTTTAGAATCAGCTTGTATTTTGATTGGGATTGCACTGAATTTATGAATCAATTTCAGAAAAATTGATATTTTAACGATATTACATTTTTCTACCCATGAGCATGGTATATTTCTCCATTTATTTAGGCTTTCTTTAATTCCACTAAGCAACGTTTGGTAGTTTTCAGTGTGGAAGTCTTTCCTGTCTTTCATTACATTTATTCTTTGCATTTTGGAGCTATCATAAGTTGAAATAATTTTTTTAAATTTAACTTTTTATTATGAGATAATTGTTAATTCATATATAGCTGAAAGAAATAATACAGGGAGAGCTCATGTACCATTTCCAATGGTAACATCTTGCAAAGCTATAGCATAATATCACAACCAAGACATTGATGTTGATGTAGTCAAGTTATAGAACATCACCATAAGCCTCCCTCTGATTGCCCATATTAACTTGTCTTCTGTACCCATCCACTCCCTAACCCCTGGAAACCTCTAATCTGTTCTCTGTTTCTATAATTTTGTCATTTAAAGAATGTTGTATAAATGAAATAATAATGTATGTAATCTTTAGGGATTGGCTTTTCTCACTTAGCATCATTCTCTAGAGATTTGTCCAGATTGTTGCATATATCAATAGCTTGTTCCTTTTATTACTGAGACACTTCCATGGTATGAATGTACCACAGTTTGTTTAACCATTCATCCATTGACAAATATCTGGGTTGTTTCCAGTTTTTGGCTAATACAAATAAAGCTGCTATCAACAGGTTTTTGTGTAAACATAAGTCTTTGTTTCTCTGGGATAAATGCTCAGGAGTACAACTGCTAGGTTACATGTTTAGTTTTTATAGAAACTACCAAACTATTTTCCAGAGTGACTGTACCATTTTATATTCCTGCCAGGAAAGCATGAGAGATCTCCATTCTCTGCATTCTTACCAGCATTTAATGTTTCACTATTTTTAATTGTTTGTTTTTCTGATAGGTGGGTAGTGGCACCTCATTATGGTTTTAATTTGCGTCCCTAATAGCTAATGATTTTGGACATCTTTTTCATATTCTTATTTGCCATCTGTGTACACTCTCTGGTGTAGTGTCTCTTCATATCTTTTATCCTGTTTTCCAATTGGATTGTTTGATTTTTTTAATTGCTGTGTTTGAGAATCTTTTGTGTTTTCTAGATACTAGCCCTTTGTCATTTATGTGGTTTGCAAATATTTTCTCCGGTCCATAGCTTGCAGAGCAACAGTTTAATTTTTATGAGATTCAGTTTATCAATTTTTCCTTGTATGGATCATGTGTGTGATGTTAAGTGTAAGCACTTTGCTTAGAATTTTTCTTTTGTTTTTTCTTCCTGAATTTTATAGATTTATGTTTTGATTTAAATCTGTGATCTACTGTGTATGAATTACTACATGAGATGAAGGTATTTATTTTTATTTTGAGACAGAGTCTTGCTCTGTGGGCCAGCTGGAGTGCAATGGTGCGATATTAGCTCACTGTAACATCCGCCTCCCAGATTCAAGAGATTCTTGTGCCTCAGCCTTCAGAGTAGCTGGGATTACAGGTGTGCACCACCTGTAATTTTTAAATTAGCCTGGCTAATTTTTGTATTTTTAGTAGAGATGGGGTTTTGCCATGTTGACCAGGCTGGTCTCGAACTCCTGGCCTCAAGTAATTCATCTGATTTGGCCTCCCAAAATGCTGGGATTACAGGTATAGCCATTGCGCCCAGCAGAGTTTCATTTATTTCTTTTTGCTTGTGGATATCCAATGGCTCCAGTGGCATTTGTTGAATAAAAATCTTTCCTCCATTGAATTGCTTCTGCACTTTTCTGAAAAAATCACTTGGGCATATTCGCAGGGGTCTATCTTGGGGTTCTCTGTTTTGTTCCATTGATATATGTCATTATCTCTTCAAAGATACCATGCAGTCCTGATTGCTATGACTATATAATAACTCTTGAAATAGACTATAGGCTTTTCTATGTAAATATTCAAGTACTCTTGTCTATTTCTATAAAAAGTCTTGCTGGGATTTTGATATGAAGTGCATTAAACCTATATATCAATTTAAAGAAAATTGACATCCTGCCCCTTCATTTATTTAGATATTTGATTTCTTTCATCGGCATTGTGTAGTTTCAGTATATAAGTCCTGTAGATGTTTCATTAGATTTATACCTAAATATTTTATTTGGAGGAATCATAAATGGCATTGTATTTTAATTTTACTGTCCATGTGCTCATTGATAGTATATCAAAATACAATTGAATTTTGTATGTTTATCTTGTATCCTGTGAATTTGCTGAGTTCACTTATTAGGTCCAAGAGGTCCTAATAGATGGTAGGTTCCTTGGGATTTTCCACTTAGACAATAATGTCATCTGCAAACAGAGATGCTTATATTTCTTCCTTTCCAATCTACATGCTTTTTATTTCTTCTTCTTGCATTATTGCACTGGCTACAACTTCCAGCAACGTGTTGAATAAGAGTGGTGAGAGTGGATATGCTTGCCTTATTTCCAATTTTAGGGGAAAATTTAGTCTTTCAACATTAGTATAATGTTAGCTGTAGGTCTTTTTGTAGAAGCTCTTTATGAGATTGAACAAGTGGCTATGTTTTTATGATAAGTAGAGTTTTAGTGTTTTTATGATAAATGAACACTGAACTTTGTCAAATGCTTTTTCTGCAAGATTGACATTATCATGCTGTTTTTAATTTAGCCTGTTAACATAGTGATTTACACTGACAGATTTTGATGTTCAAATGCTAAATTATTTGTGCATCCCAGTGTAAACTCCATTTGTTCATGGTTTATAATTATAAATGTGTGTGTATGTATGACGTTTTATATATTGCTGAATTCTATTGAAGTAGATTTTTGTAACTATATTCTTGAGGGATATTGGTCTGTAATTTTCTTTTTCTTTCTTTCTTTTTTTAAACTTACTTTAAAAAAATTCAGGGTAATTGTATCTATATAGAATAAATTGAAAGTATTCTTTTGTCTTCTATTTTATAGAAAAGATTGTGCATAATTGGTGTTCATTCTACTTTAAACATTTAGTAAAATTTTCCAGTGAAACCATCTGGAGATGGAGATTGTTTCTTGGAGGTTTATAAATTATGAATTCAATTTCTTAGTAGTTGTAGTTCTATTCAAATTATGTATGTTCCATACTGGGTGCATTGGTAGTTTGTGTTCTTTGAGAAAGTGGTCCATTTTGTCTAAGTTGTTAAATTTATGTGTGTAGAATTGTTTGTAATATCCACTATTAATCTTTGATGTCTGCAGGGCCTATATTGATATCCTTTGTTTCACTCTTGATATTGGTAATTTGTATGTTAATCTTTTTCCTTTCTCAATCATGTTAGAGATTTGTCAGTTATATTAATCTTTTCAAAGAACCAGGCTTTGGCTTTGTTGATTTTCTCTTTTTTTGATTTCATAGATTTCTGCTTATATCTTTATTATGTTCTTCCTTCTGCTTGCTTTGAGTTTATTTCCTCTTATTTTTCTAGGTTTTGAGACAGGGGCATAGATGATTAATTTGGGACCTTTCTTCTTTTCTAATATATGTATTTAGTGCTATAAAGTTTACTCTCATCACTGTTTTAGCCGTGCTCCACACATTTTGCCACATTATATTTTCATTTTTATTTAGTTGAATGTATTTTTAAAGTTTCTTTGCAACTTTCTCTTTGACCCATGGATTATTTATAAGTGTGTTGTTTAATTCCCAAGTGTTGGAGATTTTCCTGTTACGCTTCTGTTATTAATTTCTAGCTCAATTCCATTGTAATCAGAGAACACACTCTTAATAATTTCAACTCTTTTAAATGTGTTGGGTTTTGTTTTATGCCTAAAATGTGGTCTATCTTGATATTGTTATGTAAGGACTTGAAAAGAATGTGTATTCTTCTGCTGTTTGGTGGTAATCTATAAATATCAATTAGATCCTATTTGTTATGGTGTTGACTTCTTCTATATCCTTGCTGATTTTCTGTCTAGTTGTTCTATCAATTGTTAAGAGAGGTAGTCAAGTCTTCATTTATAATTGTGGATTTGCTTATTTCCTCTTTCTGTTCTTTTGGGTTTTGCTTCATCTATTTTTGTGGCTCTTTTGTTTAGTGCACACACATTCTAGATTGCTATGTCTTCTTTGTGGATTGGCCCTTTTTTCATTATATAATGTCCCTCTATATCTATGATAATTTTCTTTGTTCTGAAGTTTATTTTATGTGATATTAATATAGACACTTTTCACATATACATCATGGAATACTATGCAGCCATAAAAAAAATGAGTCCGTGTCCTTTGCAGGATGGATGAAACTGGGAGCCATCATTCTCAGCAAACTAACACAGGAACAGAAAACCAAACACTGCATGATCTCACTCATAAGTGGGAGTTGAACAATGAGAACACATGGACACAGGGAGGGGAACATCACACACCAGGGCCTGTCAAGGGGTGGGGGTCAAGGGGAGGGAGACCATTAGGACAAATACCTAATACATGCGGGGCTGAAAACATAGATGATGGGTTGATGGGTGCAGCAAACCACTATGGCACATGTATACCTATGTAACAAACCTGTATGTTCTGCACATGTATCCCAGAACTTAAAGTAAAATTAAAAAGAAAGAAGAGAGGAAAAAATACATAGCCACTTTTGCTTTCCTTTGATTAGTGTTTGCATAATACATCTTATTCCATTCTTTTACTTTTAACCTGCCTATATCATTATATTTAAAATGAGTTTCTTGTACACAGCATAGAGTTGGGTCACATTTTAAAATTTGTCACAGAACAATGTCTACCTAATACAATTGATGTAATATCAATGTTTCCACCTTGAAGCCCCCAGTAGAGCTAAATAACTCTGCAGAACAAGTAGGTGACCTTGGAGCATATTCTCAATGTGTTTACTTCACTAAAGCACTTCTACGAAAACCCTCTGGATTCTTCTCTTGACAAAACAGATACCTTTCCAGGGTGTCTCCAAGATCCATACTTAAAATATCTTAGGTGTAACTTAGTCATCATAATATGGGTGATTGTTCCTAGGAGACACATATTCAGAACTTTTAAGAAGTTTTCTTAAATGTTAGACTTTACAGAGTTGTACTGAGGGGTGGAAAGTTTAATGTAGTCTCTCAGATTAGTTCATTATTCTTGTCTTATTTGCAAGTGTAGGGCCTTACTGTCTTTAAGGGAATCTTTGTGAAAATCCTCCTTGACTAATAAAAAGTGTTCTATGTGGATTCCCTTCTCTTCTTCTTAATACTCTCTTTTCTCTTTTCCCTCCAGCAGTCCCTGCTTCTCCTCTCACTCCCAAAATATTTGTCTGCCTTTTGTTCCTGGGCTCTGAGCCTTCCCACAGCCTTTTCTTGTCTTGAAAATCATCAAGCTTTCAGCATGGGATATGAGTCATTGCTTTTTTCCTTCCAACCCATTTTAGGGTACAAAGATTTACCAGTCCTGAGGGTGGAAGAAGTCTGAAACGACACGAGAACATTTTTAGTCTGGGTAGAAATATGTTGTCATTTTTCTGATTTTTGTTTTAAATGTCCACTCAAAAAAAAAAAAAATCAGATATCCTACATGAATAGCTTTGGAAACTTGTTATTTTGAAAAATCTGTTTTTCCCTTTTCTGAATTTTGATTTTTGTCATTCAACTCTTCTTGACATATTTATCCTTGGGAGAGTCCATGCCCATCCTGACCTTGACTCTTCCCAATTCCTGTTTTGTCTTCCTTGATGCAGAAGGTAGAGACCATAGCAATTTGGGTTCACTTCACTCTGTGTGTTCAGTGCCTTTTCTTATCCTGGTTTTTTGGCGGGTTTTGTTAAGCCATGCTAGACTTGCCTTTATGTCACACAATTCTACACAGTGTTAAAGTAACAATTAAATCTCCCATCTCCTAAAAATGAGTTTTAATTATCAAGAGGGGTATAAGACCTAGGACATGAAATGAACCCCTCCACTTGGGGCTACTGCAAAAGAGAGGGTAAGTTTAAGGGGTGCAGTGTGAGTCCTGAAAGAGACCCCAGGAAGCCACAGCTCTTGGGTTTATAGCCTCGACTCTAAAATCTGCCCTGAAAATGCCCCATTTTACTCATTCCACCCCCGGATAGTAAGCTGCAAATTACTGGACAAATTCTTAAAATTCCAACCCAACTGAAGCTGCTGCCTGAAATGGAATTACCCAGAGGCCCCAGAAGCAGGAGAGGCAGGGATAGTGCAGAGCAGAGCTGGGAGAGCCTCCAGCTCCAAGGCAGCATCTGTCTTCCTGGCTTTGATGCCCTGACAGCCCCGTAGCTGTCTAGCGTGTGTCCTGACCTCAGTCTTCTTCTCAGGACTTTCAACCATGAGGGCAGTAGGCCTTTTCTTTCTCTAGGCCTCTCATCTCTTACACTACGACTTGGCTCCCCTGGACTTCCTGAAACTCAGTCCCCTTTCCTGGCTCGAGCTCAACAAAGTGTACTGAGCCCATCTCAATTGCTGGCACACTATTCTCTTCCTACCTGAAGAAGGGATTCTAAACTCATATGACACACCTCTCTGGCATATTGTGAGGCTAAAATGAGCTAAAAGGACATTTTTAGTGGTGGCAATAGAGGTAGAGATAATTAGTGGTGGTAGAAGTAGCAGTTGCTAGCACTGAGTAAACAGTAAGTGGCCACCAACCTTCAGAAGAAATAGCCTTGGGCTCTAAATTTATTAGCTCAGAACCAGTGGCACAGATATAAATTCTACTTCCAGTCCTGGAGTGCAGGAGACTAAAGGTCCTAGGAAACCCTACTCTAATACCCAGTCACAGGCCTGTGTCTATAACTCTTTAACAGTCATTAAAAATGTTTCTGCTTATTCAGCAAGGCACATTTACTGAGGGATTAGGAGAACTCATAAAACATTGCACTCTATTCAAAGTCTTCTTCAGATAAACTCTCTAAAGCTTTGAAGTATCCACTTGCCAAGGGTTTTTCATTACCCCTTATCCCCTTGGCAAAGTGCCTGTGTGTGTGTATGTGTGTGTGTGTGTGTGTGTGTATGTGTGTGTGTATGGTATTTTTTTGGTAGGGGAGGGTCTTAATAGCTCTAAAGATCTACCCATACCACAGAGATGGGTGGGAAATATTTTTATTTTAGAGTCTATCAATACAGAATATTCAGTCATTCCATGTAGTTCCATCATTTTTCAAGAGCATAGTATGGTGGGAAGGACACTGGGCTGGGATTCGGAGAAGTGACCCCTAATGGTGGCTCTGCCACCAGCTAGTTATATAACCTTGGGTAAGTCACTCCCCTTTCCAGGCCTTGCATTCATCATATATACAGTTAAGCAGGGGACAGATGAGCTCTAAGCTTCACTTAGCTCTAACTGATTTGATTTTCAGCTGAAGACTTGGTCACATGCAGTGCTTCCCCAACTCCCAGCAGGACCTGGGGACCTGCAGAGGACAGCAGAGCATTCAGAGAGAAGGACATCTGAATTAACTTTTCAGCACGATTCATGAAATGTTAATCAATCTTGTTTGTTTTTATAGTGGAGGGTGTGTGTAAGCATGAGAGTGTGTGTTTGTGTGTGTGTACCTAAGCTTGTGAGTTTATGTGAACATGAACCCAGAGGACTTTTTTTTTTTTTTTTTTAAAGAACTAAGAGTGTCTTTAGGGGTCATCTAATCGTGTGCTTTCAAACTCTTTATAGACAGCATAATCTTTTCTTCAGTGACATTTTAGCAGACCCTGGACATGTATAAAAGACAAAAGTAGAGCTCTGGCTCCAGGGACACGGAACCCCCGTCTGTTTCTTGGTCCTTCTCTCTTTCCACCTGCCTCCCACCTGGACTTCTAAGGCTCCACAGAACGCAGAGCTTCTGGGCACCTGGATGAATGGTTCACATGGGAGTCAACAGTGGCTCAGAGAGGCCAGGATTTGCTCAGAGGAATACACGCAACTGGTTTGGAAGCTGGGGTTTTGATACCTGTCCTGGGATCTTGGAACCCGTCATGTTATATAATTCTTTCTTCATCACTATCATAGGCTCTCTGAGGATGGCAGGAGTTTAAAAGCTAATAGTCATAGTAGCATCTGTGTTAAGATTCAAGGAGCTATGGGCTTGTCATCCTTTGACTCAGTACACAGGATACTCTTTTTGTGCAGACAAATATGTCCTTCTTCCTAAAGTGCTTTTTAAACAGAGCTACATAAAAAAAGGTTTTTTAAAAAGCTTATTTCACCTCATGTCCATTAGGATGATAATCATAAAAGTCAAGAGATAAAAAATGTCAGCAAGGGTGTGGAGCAAAGGGAAAAATTGTACATTGTTGGTGGAAATGTAGATTGGTGCAAGCATTATGGAAAACAATATGGAGGTTCCTAGACAAATTAAGAAAAACCTAAGCCACATGGTGAGTTCACATCTCTACAAAAAACTAAAGAATTAGCCCAGCATGGTGGCACATGTCTGTAGTCTTAGCTACTTGGGAGGCTGAGGTGGGAGGATAACTTGAGCACGGGAGGTTGAGGCTGCAGTAGCCATGATCATGCCACTGCACTCCAGCCTGAGCAATGAAGTGAAACCCTGTCTCAAAAAAATTGATTAAAAATAGAATGACCATTTAACATAGTAATCCCTCTTCTGATTATATACCCAAGGAGATGAAATCACCACCTCATAAAGATATCTGCACACCCATGTTTGTTGCAGCATTATTCACAATAGTCAAGATATGGGAACAACCTAAGTGTCCATCAATGGACAAATGGATAAAGAAACAGATATATGTGTCCTCTGACTCAGTACACAGGACACTCTTTATCTATCTATCTATCTATCTATCTATCTATTATCTATCTATCTATCTATCTATCTATCTATCTATCTATCATCTAGCTATCCATCCAATAGAATGTTATTCAGCCTTAAAAAAGGAAATCCTGCCATTTGCCACAACTTGGATGGAACTGGAGGATATTACACTAGATGAAGTAAGCCAGGCATAGAAAGAAAAACATTTTACGATCTCACTTGTATGTAGAATCTAAACCAAAATTAAAGTCAAATATAGAAACACAGAGAATAAAACAGTAGTTACCAGGGGTTAGGGAAAAGGGGAACAAATGGGAAGATGTAGGTCAGAGGTTATCAAGTAGCATATATTAGAATGAATAAGCCTAGAGCTCTAATGTACAGGAGGACTGTAATTAATAAAATTTTATGCATTTGGGAGTCCTGCTAAATGAGTAGATTTTAGCTGCTCTTACCAAACAAAGGGGCAGGGCAATGGGGATAACTCTGTGAGATGCTGAATATATTTGTTTTATTATAGTAACCTTTTTACTATCTATATGTATCCCATAACATAATGTTGTATACCTTAAATATACACATCATATTTTAAATTTTATTTTTAAAATTAAATACTATTGTGTGTCTTTTTTTAATGTAAAGATTTATTTCATATAAAAACTTTTTTAAAAATTGGTTCAGGAAGAGGCAAAATTAAACGTTTTTACTTGCTCATTGGGGAAAATGTTCACGGAACTTCAGCACCACTAGCAGAGTAAGCTGACAGTAGCATACAGAAGTATGAGGGCTCCTTGGTATGACCTCGGTGCACTGAGATTTTCTGGGAAAATCTGTATCAGTAATCATAGTTGTATAGCTCCAGGGTCCAACTCTAGATTGCAAAATATTTCCCCTTTTGGACTTCAACTCAACAATAATTCAACAGTGTGACAACTCAGTAGGAAACGGACCTTGAACAAGAGTGATAGGTATCTTTAGCTTGGCCTGGGCTGCCCAGGAAGCTTAGTGGCAGATAAAGTAATCACACCCTATGGCCTTCCGCTCTCACAAAAGACACTTGCATTGTGCAAGCCAAGCATATTTCACACAAAACCTTGTTTCCACTTTTCCTCTAAAGTGGTCTTTGGCAGTTTTTTCAGTTCCTAACATTCTGTTTTGGTCACAAACAAACCTCTGCTGTGCACTTTATGGGTGTGCTGAACCACTGAGTATTAGAGCTGAAATCGGCCTCAGAGATCATCAAATCCAATCCTGTCATTTCATAGCAAAGGAGTCAGAGGTAGAGGGAGAGGAGATGACTTGTCCAAAGTCACACAGTGAGAGAAAAGCAGAACCAGGTCAGAAGCTGAGCTGCTGTCCTGATGTGAAGCACTTTTTCATGACTCTATGCCACTTCTGAATTAGCCACAACACCATGAGGGGAGATGTCTTCCATATGGCTCAGGGGTGTGGTATTTGCCGTCAGACAATAGTTATTTATTGAGCACCCACAACATGCTAGGGAAACCCTTCAATAGGCTTACAGTCTGGAGGGGAAGACATACATTAAACAAAGAATCTTAAATGAGTAAGTGCATTAGTGTTGCCAACCATTCAGTGAAGAATGCATTAGTGTTGCCATGGGAATGTTATCTCCAGGGCTGATTGGGGCTATGTCCAGGGCCGAATCTGATTGGTTGATCCTGTGAGTTAGTAGTTAAATATTAATATGTTGGCTCACCCTAGGTTATGGGCCAAAGATTGTTTACATAATGCACGGGTTACTTAACCCATCTGATTCTGCTCCTCTTGGTTTCTTCCTGATGATTCTACCTCCAGGAAGACAGGTAATGCGAAAGAACTCAAGTTCCTACAAACAGTCTTGTTCTCGCTCAGAACTGCTTTGACAACTGGAGTAGTGAAGTCAACATTTGAATTATCTGTGAGTCCCATGTATTTGTGCTCTCCTCAGGATGGAGCAGGCTGGATTTTTTAACCTGATATCCCATTTACACAGGTCTTACACTCCTTACATTGATATCAAAACTAAAACAGTGACTTCAAAATTGAACACAAACCTGAATTTTGAATATTAATCACTCCTCGTCTCCAACACTCTCTTCCATCCCTACTAACATTGTTGCAAGCCATTCCTAATTCAACTGCTCTTCCAGATGCAGTCAGCACCGAGGAAGAAGTCCTCTCATGAATCTTTTTGGAAAAGGAGCTCTCATGCCCAAATTCCTTATAATTCCAGGAGCATGTCAAGAAGAAATTGTTAAAGAAAATTTCGACACAGTGGACTTCCCATTGGAGAATGAATCACAGGACATTTTTCTAAATCAAGAATGTTTGAATTTGGGGTGTGGGTCACACCTGGAGAAGCCCTCCTCTTCGTCTCTTCCTGGTTTACTTTCTATCCTGGGACTTTCCCCTTCCTCTTTCTTTTCCATCTAGTTTGTGAGGTTTCCCTGAACCCCTTCCTTATTTCCCCTTTGTCCCCAAGTTCATTCACATTGTTCTCTTCTTCTGCAATGACTCCCTCCTGGCCTTTGCTGGCTTTCCCTGCATCTTCATGGGTGGCCTCGTCCCCCTCCTCCCACTTCCCAGTCTTCTCCTCCCTTCCTCCCCCATCCCCAAACATGAGAGCTGCACAAAAGCTGGAACTATGCAGCAAAGGGGGAAAGAGCAAGGCTTCCTCTCCCAGCATTTCCTTCCCCTGGCCAGCAAGTGCCTCAGGGATAGGGCGCTGGCTTGCCTGGCAGAGGACAACGTGTCCAAAGCAGGTTGGCTGTGAATCAGTCTTCAGCTTGGGTCAGTGCTTTCTCTCTGTTGAGAAATTGGGCCAAGTTTGGCCAAAGGCCCATTCGAAGTCCAGTTCTGGAATACGTGTCTATTCCTCATCTCCGTCTACTTTCCCCAGAGATCCCAAGAGGCCAGACAAGCTGTTCCCACACCAGGCTCTCATCAGGGTGGCTTGACATCACTTTTCCTCTCCAGGAAAATAATTACAGTTGAACTTTCCTTTAAGAAAATCCAATGTAGATTTAGAATTAGAGAATAATGTCTCTTTTTACAAAAAGTTTTACCATGGGAGTGGTTTCAATAGAACATGCCTGTGTTACACCGAAAACATGATTCAATCTGCAAATGTTTTGAAGCTACTTTCAGGAATATATTTATTGTGTAAAGTAAGGCACACAATGCAAGCAAGTCATTGTCCAGCCAGGAGGAAGACAGAGCCAGCCTTGCCAGATCACCTTGCTTTTGTCCTGACCTTCTACCTCATATTGTCTCCATCTCTTCCTGCTGTTCTTTCCTGTTCTTCCCACAGGTCTAAGGTGTGGCTACAAAATGTAACAAAGACACTTGCTGGACTGTAGCAAGGTAGGCATTAAATACATATTATTAATATTAAAATAACCTGACTTGAATCACACATCTAAAAGAGTATTGTCCTCTAAAGTAATCATGCTTAAATTTATTGCAATGATGCTGTTATTACTTAAAACCCCATTCTGGAATGTATTTACTTGAATTACTTTGGAATTATATCCAGATCCAGTTTATGAGCCAGACAAAAAATTATAGAGAGGCCTTAGGAATCATCTGGGGCATTCTTAATTTTATAAATGAAGAAAGTGAGCCCACAGAGTTTGTGTATTTGTTTTTCTCCAACACCAAGAAGTTGTTACTCACTGGGGATGGTGGCTCATGCCTGTAATCCCCACATTTGGGGAGGCTGAGGTGAGAGGATCCCTTCAGGCCATGAGTTTTAGACCAGCCTGGGAAATATAGCAAGATGTCATCTCTACAATTTTTTTTAAATTAGCCTGGCATAGTAGTACACACTTGTAGTCCTAGCTACTCAGAAGGCTGAGGTGGGAGGCTCATTTGACCCTAGGAGTTCAAGGTTGCAATGAGCTAGGATTGCACCACTGCAGTCTAGCCTGGGTGACAGAGTGAGACCCTGTTTAACAAAAAAAAAAAAAAAAAAAAAAAAAAAAAGAAAGAGAAAGAAAAGAAAGAAAGAAAGAAAATTTGTTAGCTTATTTTTGTTGTAGAATAAACCAAAAAGTGACAGCATTGTTCATTAATCTTTGATTAATAAACCAAATGCCTTTATTAAGCCTGAAAACATTATAAAACCTACTACTTATTAAACATGTCACCATGTGACAAACCTGTGCCAATCACTTATCACAACAAAAAAGAACACACACCCATGATATGAGAATGTCCAATTTATGGAGGAGGTAAATAAGACTTTGACATTAAAAGTGACATGCTAAGAACCACACAGTTAAGACGTGACAGTCAGTGGTAGACTTGGGCCTGGGTATCTCTGCTTTCAAAGCCTGTGAGCTTTTCACAATTCTGTGTTGCACTAAACAAACCAAGAAGCTGTTTGTTTGCAGAATGAGAAACTGTCAGACATTGTTATTATTGTGAAAACTAAGAGAGCTTGCAACTTTAAACAAAGTGTTGCTCACAAATCACACACATAACCACTCTTACATACATAGTTTACAAGAGATAGTCGACTGCTAGAGCTGGAGAGAAAATTGAAAAGAATCTAGATCAAGCATTATTTTGTAAGGAAAGAGACTGGAGTCTAGAGAGTCTCAGACCTTGTCCTGAGTCTCATCAGTAGCAAGTTCTAGGGCCAAGACTGATGTCTTCCATCTGACAGCCAAAGCTTTCTCCATCATGCCAATTGAGGACTCTCACAGGCACACCCTTGAGCTCTGGGGCAACAACCCAAAGTTGTCACCCAACTCAGTCACATCTTAACTCCTTCTCAATAAATCATTCTCATGTGTTGAAAAAAGTGTCTTTAAGACAACATATTCAAATATTGCCTAACTTCTAAAACTGATAGTTTCTATGTCTTCCCATTGACAACTGGAGCAGAAGCCAACTCATTCAGATTAACTGTCATTCTGGAAAACTAATTATAGACATTTACAAAGAAAATCACATGAAAGAAACCAAAAGGAGAACATAAACAGTATTGGAATCCCATTTCTGTAGCCATCTTCTTTCATGAATTAGGGCCCCAAAGCAGGGAGCAGTTTACTGGCTTACCCAAGTCAAAGCAGTTAGTTGAGGGCAGATCCCAGAAGGTAACTGATTATCCTTTCCGACTGACAGCTCACTGCTGTCCACAATGCTGTCAAGTTCCTTCTCATGCCTTATGTTTCTGAGTGAAAAGGGTCTTTGCCTGCCATGACTGAGATGCCTCATAACTGCTGTGAAAAATCAAGTCCACTCTAGAAAAGCAAAACATTGCCACTATATTGGAGCTTCTTATAAGATTTTGCCTCCTTTGGGGTGTGAGCACAGCAGGAGAAACATGGCCACACAGACGAAAGCCACATTTTAGGGACAGGCATTATACACTGTCACGACTCACACTGTGTATAAAGTGAATTTGGATGGCTCAGAGAGAGATCAGATTTCATCCCCCAGGGTTTGCTATGGAATTTCTCTTCTGGAAGCTAGAATGGATAGTCTGGAAGCTAGAATGGATACAATTGATATGCTGTTCGTTGAGGCTTGGCTCTGCATGCAGCCTGAGCAAGCCACCATGAGAGTAAACAATAAAGAAGAGAACAAACCTTGTGTTCCTTCAAGGGCACAGAGTAACTTGCTCATGTTGCATCATCTCCTCTTCCAGTGGATAGTCAACTCTTTAAGAGCCGAGACCATGTCGGAGTCATCTGTGTGCCCATCACCTAGCACAGCACGTGTGGATGCTTACACTAAATATTCACTGAATGAATAAGTAGGTGAATTTCATCTATGAGATAAAACAAGTAGATAGCAACATAAAGGGCTTCAAGTCTTTGCTCTAAAGATAATGCAGATAGCAAGTGCTGTTGGAGGTCAGAAGAAAAGTGGGCTACAGGGCCTCTTGGAAGTGTAGGACCTCAACTGGGCCCAGAAAGATGACTCAAGTTTGGTCAGTGCTAGAAGCTAAGGTGGCTATACTCCAAGCAGAAAAAAATAATGGAAGTGAATGAGCATCAGTGGAAACTAATGGAGTGGTAGGCAAAGCTTGGGTATCTCCACCTGGCTGTCCTAGACAGTTTCCTTCAAATCAGCGTGCCCAAAAATGGAGGTCTCATATTTCCTCCCAAACTACTCCCTGCCCCAGTTGGAAAACCTACAGCCTAGGCTTGAAACCTGGAGGTCACTTTTCTTTCCATCACAACTAATCCAGCATTAATTTGAGATGTATCTGCCTTATAAATATTTCTTGGTTCCATTGCCTTCTCCCCACATGAATACCTGTGGTCCTAGCCCAGGGTGGCATTGCCTGTCCCATTGCCACTGTTTCTAACTGGTCTCCCTGCCCAAATCACCTACACAATAGGTGATTTCTCATTCCAAAAATGTGATAAAAATTACTATACCATAAGAGAGCACTGTAGAAATATATGCATATAAATGTTCTCTCTATATTTGTAAATGTGGATAGATATATATGCATATGTGTGTATGTAGATATATGTATAGCTATGGTCTGTATTGCTTAAACTATATGTGTATATATACACACTTATGCATATATACACATAATTATACACACACATATATATAGCTGTAGATACACACATACACATACATGAAGGGGGAGTGTATATGTCAGGAAGTCAGGAGAAAGAGAAAATAAGGATAGAATAAGAAAAGGCCAGATAAAAATGTAGGACACAAATATGTGTGACGTAAAGTGTGACATGGTGGCAAAGGAACCTCTCACTTATGCTCTAATTTCCTAGTGGACAGTAAAAAGAAGATGAGTTGAGTTACCTAGTTTTCATTGCCAATAAGATTTTTAAAACTCATGCTCTCTGATAAAGTAGAAGCAGAACATTTTTTAGCAATAAGATATGAGAAAAATGTGTCTCTTGAGATCCCTTAATGGAGGCATTGTCTGATGTAATGGACAAGACCTCAATAACATCCTTAAAGCAAATATGACAGCAAATGTATGAAAAATGCTATCTCTTAACTCAAGCGTAATACATAACAGTAAAATACAATTCAAAATACAATTTCAAAATAGATTTAAGCAATTCAGACCAATTCTGCTGCTCTCCTGTGGTCTCTCTTGACCTGAGGTCAGGGGCTGTAGATTATTTATATGATTGTATGATTGGCATGTGCTTTAGGAAATATTTTGTAAATATTTGTTTGTATAATTGACTTCCTGTTAAAAGTTGGCCTTATGCTAAAAGACAATGAAAAACAAAAACCTTTATTCCATATCACCTAAGGTATTTTTTTTAATTCTCAGGAAAAATAAGACCAGGAAAAAATTACCCCACAATGTTAACAGTGGGACTCTGGGTGGTGGGTGTGTATATTAACTTTTTTTCTTATTGCTATTCATACTTTTCTGAACACTTGAGTAGAATTACTTTGGCTTCTGTGTTGAGAATAGACTGGGGTGGGGAGAGCAGCAGGAGGGAGACCAGGCAGGAAGCTTCTTATTGGCTACATTTTCAGAAAAATGGGAAATGTATATAGTATTTGTTTTTATATAAAAACTTTTTAAAAGTACCATAGACCTTGTAACTTCAACTATTTTTAAATATGAACATAAAAAGGACTGGAGGAATATATCCCAAAATGTTGCTAGTAATGGTCTCCATTTGATAAGTTGATGTATAATTTTTTTCTTATCGATTATGCCTTTGTATATTTTCCAACGTTTCTACAATGCACATGTGTGAGTTTTACAGTTTGAAAATGTAAGAAAATGTGTTTCCTGAGATAACAATTCTGGAACTGTTTTAACATAAAAGGGGAGAATAATTTATCCAAAGTGTACTCTGTTTCTCCCAAAAAATAATCAATTCATTGACTTCTCATTGCCTATTAAATAAAACAAGAGTCCTTTAATGTGAGTGGCGAGGCCCTTTAGGACCTTGTCTACTTCTCCAGCTCCCCACTTCTCGATTTATCTGTCAGCAACACCACACTCCCCGTAGCTCTTCCATGCTGCAACCCTTTATTCGTGCTGTACTCTTTCCTAGAGCACCCTCCCCTGACTTTCTTTCCCCTCCTCTCAATGCACACCTCACTTAGCTAATGTAGTCACAATTGAGCCCAGTTGTCCCCTTCTCTGGGAAACCCTCCTGAGCCTCTCTTCTCTGCACAGCCACCTCCAGTCAGTTTCCATGCGTAACACCTTCATAACCCCTATCACAGTGAAATTAAATACATTTACCTCTCTGTCTCCCCTCCAAGTGAACTATGCACGTCATTCATCTTTGCTTACCTGGCATGAGTATTGTTGAATGTCACAGAGGTGTTCCATGATCTTTCTCACACAGATTACAAGAGGATCAAAGGCCCAATTCCCCTCTGTTCTTCTCAACACAGCCTGTGCTTTATTCTGTGGAAAGGCACAGGATGTCTGACAATGATCAAAATCACTTGTGATGAGACCGTGGTAGTCACGTGAGGGGTCTCTTTCTGGGCCTGTTGCTGTCCCTCCATGTTCTTGGATGCTGTATGTGAACTCACAGACCCCTGAAGCTCCAACTTCTTTATCTGACAGATGAGGCCCTTGGTGTCCAGAGGCTGTGACTTATCCCTGGCTCCAGAGCTGATGGGCTTTATTTTGTCCTTCAATTTCAGTGCATTTTCCACATCACGGATAGGTAGGCAATTCTGTATGAGAATATAATCAAGTTTTTTACTGATACATAATATTTGTGCATATATATGGAGTACACGTGTTATTTTCTTACATGCATAGAATGTGTAATGATCAACTCAAGGTATTTAAGGTGTCCATCACTTGAGTATTTATCATTTTTATGTCTTGGGAATATTTCAAGTCCTCTCTTCTAGATATTTTGATATATACATTATTGTTAACTATAGTCACCCTGCTCTGTTATCAAACATTAGAACTTATTCCTTCTATCTAACTGTATGTTGGTATGCTTTAACCAACCTCTCCTTATCCCCCCTTCACACCCACAAAGATTTCCCAGTCACTGGTATTGATGCAAGATAGGCAAACCCCCAAACTGGGGCTTAGCCAGGGAGGGTTCTCGGCTTTGCCCAGGAAAGAATTCAAGGGCAAGCTGGTGGTGTCAGACAGCAACTTTTATTGAAGCAGCAGTGTACAGCAGAAGCAGAGGTACTGCTTCTTGCAAAGCAGGGCTACCCCAGAGGCAGTATGCCCAGAATGGCAGCTCAGAGGCAGTTCTGCACTCATATCTATACCCACTTTAATATATGCAAATTAAGGGGCAGTTTATGCAGAAATTTCTAGAATGAGGATAGTAATTTCTGGGTTGTCACCATGGAGAGGGGCAGTAACTACCAGGTGTTGCCATGGCAATGGTAAACTGACATGACATACTAGTGTATATGTCTTACAGAAAGCTGCTTTTGCCACAGACCTGTTTTAGCTAGTCCTCAATTTGGTCTGGTGCCTTAGCCCTGCCTTGGGAGTCATTTCTGCCTCCTACCTCAGTAGCTATCATTCTACTGTCTACGTTCATGAGATTAACCTTTTAAGCTCCCATATATAAGTGACAATATGCAATATTTGTCTTTCTGGCTTATTTCACTTAAGATAACGACCTCTAGTTACATCCATGTTGCTGCAAATGACATGATTTTATTCTTTTTTATTGCCAAATAGTATTCCATTGCATATATATACCACATTTTCTTTATCCATTTGTCCATTGATGGACACTTAGGTTGACTCCATAACTTTGCTGTTGTGAATAGTGCTGCCAAAAACATGGGGTGTAGCTATCCCTTTGATATACTCATTTCCTTTCCTTTGGATAAATATCCAGTAGTGAGGTTGCTGGATCACGTAGTTCTATTTTTAGTTTTTTGAGAAATTTCCATACTGCTTTTCATAGTGGCTGTACTGATTTACATTTACCAATAGTGTATAAGAATTTCCTTTTCTTTACTTTCTCACTAGCAACTGTTCATTTTTGTCTTTTTAATAATAGCCATTCTAACTGGAGTAAGATAATATCTCATTATTGTTTGATTTGCATTTCCCTAATGATTAGTGATGTTGAGCATTTAAAAATATACCTGTTGGTTATTTAATGTTTTCTTTTAAGAAATGTCTATTCATGTCATTTGGCCACTTTTTATGAGTTTATTTGTTTATTTTCTGTTGAGTTGTTTGCATTTCTTGTATATTCTGGATATTAGTCCCTTGTTTGATTTATAATTTGCAAATATTTTCTCCCATTTTGTAGGTTGTCTCTTCACTCTGTTTATTGTTTCCTTTGCTGTGCAGAAACTTTTTAGTTTAATATAGTCCTTTTTGTCTATTTTTGGTTCTGTTGTCTGTGCTTTTGAAGTCTTAGCCATAAAATCTTTGCCTAGACCGATGTCTTAAAGTGTTTCCCCCAAGTACTCATCTAGCAGTTTTATAGTTTTAAGTCTTACATTTAAGTCTAATTCATCTTGAGTTTTTTTTTGTATCTATGGTGAGAGATAGGGATCTAGTTTCATTCTTCAGCATGTGGCTATCCAGTTTTTCCAGCAATATTTATTGAATAGAGTGTCCTTTCTCCAATGTATGTCCTTGGTGCCTTTGTTGAAAGTCAATTGGCTGCAAATACATCAATTTATTTCTGGTTCTTTACTCTTTTCTGCTGGTCCATGTGTCTGTTTTGATATCAATATCATGCTGTTTTGGTTACTATAGTCTTGTAACATATTTTGAAGTTAGGTGGTATGATGCCTTCAGCTTTATTCTTTTTACTCAAGATTGTTTTGTCTATTTGGTCTCTTTTTTGGTTCCATAGAAGTTTTAGGATTTTTTTTCTATTTTTGTGAAAAATGACAATGGTATTTTGATAGAGACTGCATTGAATCTGTAGATGTGTTTGGGTAGTATGGTCATTTTAATGATATTAATTATTCCAACCCAAGAACATGGGATGTCTTTCTATTTGTTTGTGTTCTCTTTAATTTCTTTCATTAGTGTTTTGCAGTTTTCCTTGTAGAAGTATTTCACTTAACTAGTTAAATTTATTCCTAGGCTTTTAGTTAGTTTTTTCTGTAGCTATTGTAGATAGAATTACCTTCCTGATATCTTTTTCATCTAATTCATTATGGGGGTATAGAAACACTACTGATTTTTGTTTGTTGATTTTATATTCTGCAACTTTGCTGAATTTATTTATTAACTCTAAGAGCTTTTTGGTTTTCTAGATATAAAATCATATCATCAGCAAAGAGGGACAATTTACTTCCTCTTTTCAAATTTGGATGCCTTGTATTTTTCTTTCTTGCCTGATTTCTTTGGCTAGGACTTCCAATATTGTGTTGAATAGGACTAGTGAAAGTAGGCGTTCTTGTCTCTTTTCAGTTCTTAGAAGAAAATCTTTTAGTTTTTCCCCATGTTAGCTGTGGGTTTGTCATATATAGCTGTTATGTTGAGATATGCTCCTTCTATGCCTAGTTTATTGAAAGATTTTAATGAAGTTATATTGGATGTTAATAAATGTTGTTTTCTGTGTCTATTGAGATGATCATGTGGATTTTGTCCTTCATCTGTTGATGTAATGTATCACATTTATTGATTTGCATATGTTGAGCCATCCTTGCAACCTGGGATAAATCCCACTTGATCATGGTGTATTGTCTTTTTGATATGCTGTTGCATTTTGTTTGCTAGTAATTTGTTGAGGATTTTTGTCTCTATGTTCATCAGGGATATTGGCCTGTAGTTTTCTTTTTTGTCACATCCTGGTCTGGTTTTGTATCAGGGTGGTGCTGGCATTATAGATTGAGATAGGGAGAATCCCTTCTTTTTTAATTTTTTTATAACAGTTTGAGGAGAATTGGTATCAGTTCTTTGTAAGTTTGGTAGAATTCAGCAGTGAATTTATCTGGTCCTGAGCTTTTGTTTTTTTGGAAGAATTTTTATTACTGATTCAATTTTTCTACTCATTATTGGTCTGTTCAGGCTTTTTATTCTTTCCTGATTCAATCTTGGTAGGCTGTATGTGTCCAGAAATAGATCCATTTCCTCTAAATTTTCCAGTTTGTTAGTGTATAGTTGTTTATAACAACGTTTGATGATCTTTTGTGTTTCTGTGGTATCACTTGTAATGTCTTCTTTTTTGTTTCTAGTTTGGTTTATTTGGGTCTTCTCTCTTTTTTCTGATTAATCTAGTTAGGAGTTTATTGATCTTGTTTATCTTTTCAAAAAACTAACTCTTCATTTAACTGATTTTTGATATTGTATTTTTAGTCTCTATTTTGTTTAGTTCTGCTCTGATCTGTATTATTTTTGTCCTGCTATTAATTTTGGGTTTGGTTTGTTCTTGCTTTTCTAGTTATTTCAGGTGCATCATTAAATTGTTTATTTGAAATCTTTCTACTTTTTAAATGTAGGAGTTTATTGCTATGAATCCTGTCTTCACAATGCATTTGTTGTATCTGATAGGTTTTGGTATGTCATGTTTCTATTTTCATCTGTTCCAGTAATCTTTTTTATTTTCCTCTCAATTTCTTCTTTGACCCATTGGTCATTCAGGAGCATGTTGTTTAATTTCCATGTATTTGTACAGTTTCCAAAGTTCCTCTTGTTATTAATTTCTAGTTTTATTCCATTGTAGTCTGAGAAGATATTTAATTTGATATCAATTTTTAAAAATTTGTTGAGACTTTTCTTGTGTGCTAACATATGGTCTATCCTGGAGAATGTTTCATGTGCTGATAAGAATAATGTATATTCTGTAGCTATTGGATGAAATGTTCTGTAAATGTATGTCGGGTCCATTTGGTCTAAAGTGCAGTTTAAATCCAAAGTTTCTGTCTAAATGATTTGCCTAATACTGAGAGTGTGGTATTGAACTCTTCAACTATTTTTATATTGAATTCCATCTCTCCCTTTAGATCTAATAATATTTGCTTTGTATACCTCAGTGCTCTGATGCTGCATGCATGTATGTTTAGAATTGTTACATCCTCTTGCTGAATTGATCCCTTTATCATATAATAACCTTCTTTTACTCTTTTTACTGTTTTTGCCTTAAAGTCTGTTTTAACTGATATAAAGGTAGCTACTCCTGCTCTCTTTTGGTTTCCATTTGCATGGAATATACTTTTCCATCTCTTTACTTTCAGTCTATATATGTCTTTACAGGTGAGACATGTTTCTTTGTAGGCAGCATATAGTTAGGTCATTTAAAAAATTTCACTTAGCCATTCTATATCTTTTAAATGGAAAATTTAATTCACTTACATTCAAAGTTATTATTGATATGTCAGGGTTTATTTTTATCATTTTATTAATTGATTTCTGGTTGTTTTGTATATCCTTTCTTTCTCTCTTATGTTTTATCATTGTCACTTGGTAGTTTTCTGTGGTTATAACATTTGCATCCTTTCTATTCCTTACTTGTGTGTTTGCTCTACCAGTGGGTTTTATATTAATGCTTTTGTGTGTTTTTATGGTAGTAGATATCATCCTTTCACTCCCAGGAATAGGACTCCCTTAGGCATTTCTTGTGGGATTAATCTAGTGGTGGTGAATTCCCTCAGCATTTGTTTACCTGGGAAAGACTTCATTTCCCCTTCACTTATGAAGTATAACTTTGTATTTGGATGTCTAAATCTCTTAGTAGACTTGGGAAGTTTTCGGCTGTTGTTTCATTAAATAAGCTTTATATTATTTTGTTTTTTTTCTTTCTTTCTGGCAATCAAATATTTGTATTTTTGCTGTCCAAATACAGGAAGCTCAGAGATCCCTAAACAGATGCAATTTTAAAAGATCTTCTCCATGGCATATTGTAGTCAAAATGTGAAAATTCGAAGACAAAGAGAAAATGCTAAAAACAGCAAGAGAAAAGCATCTAGTCACTTACGAGTGAACCCCCATCAGACTAACAGTGGATTTCTCAGAAGAAACCTTAAATGCCAGGAGAGAATGGAATGATATATTCAAAGTGCTGAAAACAAACCTGCCAGATAAGGATACTATACACAGTAAAGTTATCTCTTCAGGCCTCCCAGTGATACATGCAGGTGTTGGTTGTAGTAGGAAGGGGTGGGGTGATCCCCAGGCCCCTAGTGGAATGTTCAGGTGGGGGTGGCAGTGACTGTGTGGCATCCCCACTGCTGGAGAGGGCAGGGTTGTTTTCAGTGGCAGCAGCCACAGGCAGGCAGCTGGGACGCGTGAACTTCAGCCCCAGGTGGTGGCTTTGGGTGGAACAGCCTGTCTTTAGAGCACTTGCCTATGTGTAGCAGTCTCGCTACTGGGAGTGGTCATGCATTGACCCCAGTGGAGGCAGCCAGCAATGATGGCAGCTACCTATGGGATGTCAGTGGGGCTCCAGGGATGTGAAGATGAAGGGGCTGTTGATCCCCAAGGCAGGATGCAGTTTGGCAGTGGCTGAGCTCTCAAAATGGCACCATGCTGAAGCTGCTTAGGACTTGAGGTGTGCAGGGGGCCCAATGTGAGCTCCATCTCTGGTGCAATGCCACTGTGTAGTTTCCAGGCAGCTCTCTAGGTTTGTCTCAGGGCATGGGAGAGTCGAGGGGCTCTTCCATGGCTCGGAATGCAGGATCTCAGAGTGGGAATGTGGAGTGTTGGGTGTTGGGGATCACTTACTTCCTTTTACCTGCATTGAGAAGCCTCTCCTGGTTCCCAGCTGATCCCAGCTGAGCAAGCTGCCTGGCTTCCTTCTCCTTCCTTTTTTTTTTTTTTTTAACCTCTCTTTCCTTGCCTTAGATGTTTTCTGACACTTTTCCGTTGAATTCCAGTTTTATCTCTTAGATGATCTATTCAAAGTGTGATTATCTACTTGCAATTTTGGTTCTTCTTTGTGGAAGTGATGAGTACCAGAACCTTTAGTCAGCCGTCTTGAACCCCCTCCCAACCATCGGGTTTTTATCTGCTCTGAATATGACATTCAAATGCTAACTCTCCTCTTACTAACTCAAATCTCTTTGTCACTACAAAGCAACCAGTTTCCAGTTTTATCCAAGGTTTCTTCTGGTGGCAAAGACTGCTTTGTGTTCACCAGAACCCATTTCCCCTTCTTCCTGGGCCCACAGCTACACTGCCTCCCTTTCAGTTCGGTGTGGCCATGAGACTGAGTTCTGGCTGATAACATAGGAGTGGAAGTGAGGAACATCCTTTCCAGGCCTGGCCCATAAAAAGCTCCCATTGAAAACTCACCATTTGCTCTCTTCCTATGTCTTCCTGCAGGTTGCTGACATCTAGGATGACTTGGGAAGTTACACGTTGAGTACAGAAGAGCCTTTCTCAGCCCAGGTTCCTGAATGTTATGTGTGAAGCAGAGCACTCCTGCTCTCATAACCGATTAGTGACTGGACAAGAAATAAACTTCTCTTGTCTTAAGCCTTAGAAATTTTGGATTTGTTAACACTTTGAATTGCCTTAACTTTTCTGACATGCCACACATTTTCCATGCTCTGAACAGTGAAAGACTCATAGAATGTAGTGTTTAACATGATCTCTTTGTGAAGTGATCATCAATGTAGGGTTCCTCCAAAGAAGAAACAATGACAACTCATCCCATCCTCACTGATCCTTTTATTGCTTGTATTGTGTGAACCTAGGATAAAAAATTATTATTTTTTTTCGATAGGTTCTTGCTTTGTCCCCCAGGCTGGAGTGCAGTGGCGTGACTGTGATTCACTGGAATGTCTACCTGCCAGGTTCAAGTGACCCTCCCACCTCAGCCTCCTGAGTAGCTGGGACCACAGGGGTGTGCCACTATGCCTGACTAATTTTTGTATTTTTTTGTAGAAATGAAGTTTCACCATGTTGCCCGGGGTCTTTAACTCCTGAGTGATCTGCCTGCCTCAGCCTCCCAAAGTGCTGGGATTGCAGGCCTGAGCCACTGTGCCTAACCTATCTTCTAAGTACACACCTACTAATTGCTGCAAAGATACTTACTTTCAATCTAAGTGTGGATTTGGCAAAGAGCCAGATCGTAAATATTTTAGGCTTTGTGATCCACATATAGCTTCCGTCACCTATTCTCCTTTGTTTGTTGTTGTTGTTTTTTAAACAAAACTTTACAAGTATAAGAACCGTCCTTAACTCATATGCCTTACAAAAATGGGCTGCAGGCTAGATTTGGCCCACGGGTCATGGTTTGTACCTTACAAAGTAGGCAACAGGCCATATTTGGCACAAAGGACCCCTATACTGTGAGATCAAACAACCTCATACTCCAGTGCCTTTCTAGGCCTCTTCTAAATAGTGCATATTCCATAATGTATTGCAAATGAAGCTTCTCAGGCCCACATGTTCCATTGGCCGAACAGCTCCTCCAGCACAGGAATTCTTGCTCACTCCTCTTTCCTCAGGGCCACAGCACAGAGAGGATACTCTTGAGGGATTTTGGTAAGTGAGTCAATACTCAAAGTGTGTGTGTTCTAGAAGGTATTATTTCTAATATTTCAGAACTTGGGTGTCACAAAGGTGGCCATTTTGGGAAACATATACTATCTACTGAATTACTTTCTCTAGTCAGTTCCTCAGAGGGGATGGACTGTGTATATTAAGATAGGGGAGAATGGGAGTAGAAGGAGAACAGGCTTTGAAGTCAAAAGACCCCAATTTAAATCCTAGTCCCACCATTTGCAAGGCATGTGTTGTTGGAATACCTTGGCTGAGAATCTTTCTGGGCTTCCATTTCCTCATCGGAATAAAGAGGGTCATTTACTCCACATAACAGCTCTATCTCAAGGGCCAAAACAATGTTTGCCATGTAATAGGTGTTCGGAAGATAGCAGCGACGGTAAATGTATTAACCCTAGAGACTCCTGCCGCAAGATCAAGGAGATTCCAAGAGACCCCAGAAATGCAGCCTTTGAGCCAAAATCTTACTAATTGTCATCAGGCTTGGGCTACAGCAATGGGTCTCAACCAAGGGTAATCTTTCACCCCACAGGGCATGTGGCAATATCTGGAGACAGTCATTTTGTTTGGAAGGGGTGATGCTATTATCTGGTGGGTAGGGGCCAGGGAAATTGCTAAACATCCTACATGGCACAGGACAGCCCCACACAACAGAGAATATTCCCATCCAAAATGCCAATAGCACATAGGTTGAAAAACTCTGGAGTGGATGAATGAGTTCTCTCATTTGCCCATAATGGGAAAGATTCCCAGAGCCTCCCACAGGGATCTGCGGGGTCCCCTGGGCATGTCACAGCCCAGGAAAGTGTTACCTTGAACAACTCTGATCTTGGCCATCCAGTAGGAAAATCCAGTGTAGGTACCATCCGAGGAAGGGGTCAGCTCTGGGTACCAGAAAAGTGGAATGTCTTGAAGGAGAGATGGAGGCAAAGGTCATCACTGTGTCATCTAGAGCAGAGTAGAGATCTTGTACTAGAGAAAACCATCATTAAGCCCAAATCATAGATACTGGAAGAGGAAAGGCTTGGTCAGAAGTGGTGACCAGGTTTTGCTCTGTCATATACTTTTACCTCCTCTTCAGGGAATGATAAATGATAATGTGGCCTTCTACTTTTGTCTTTGCAAAAATGAAAAATGAATGTTTAATGAGCTACTGCTTTCTGCTAGACCTCTAACCTTCAGGGATGGTTTTCAGCCTGAGCATCTCAGCTTTCCACTTCACTGGGCTCCAAACTCCTCATGGGGAGTGTCTTTTTTCTCTGTAGGAAGAATCCTGATGTTGGAAAATCTCTGCAGGGATCTGGCACCTGGTTTAGGACAACAACAAAAAGATCTCTAAAATTCAATCAACAAAGGTCCAAAGGAACTAGGTTGGAACTTCTGTTCCTGAGTAAATCTTTAAAATTTTGGTAGAGATAAATGTGGAATAATGTAAATAAAGCCACCTTTCCTTCATTTTCTAGAGATTAATTAAGCACCTGTCAATGCCAAGCAAGTAAGTACAAGGAGTACAGAAATAAAGACAAACGAGTGAAAGAATGCCTTGGTTTGCAAGGATGACACATGAACAGACAATTACAATTCAGGGCTATGGGTGTCGAGTGGGTGTGCACTTACATCAGGTCACTGGTCAGAGAGTGAGAGGAGGGGCTTGGAGACTTTCCAGAGTAAAGGAAAACTGAGCTGAATCCTGTGTTTTTCTCCCCTCTTCTTTCATTTCCCTTTTTCTAGATTTCTCAATATTGGCTCCATTCACTGGGAAAATGTGTACATACCTCCAACTTCTCTCAAAGGAGTTCCTTACTTAAAAGAAGGAAGGAAAGAAGGAAACCTATGGCAGACCCTGTTGGGTCCCTGCCTACATCAGGGTCCCTTGGCCCCTACCGTTGCCATACTGGTGACCCTCACCACCAGCAACTGCAGGTCTCCACACTGGGGACTTTTTTGGTTAAGGGGTCTGCTGAGCCTGCAGATAGGGTGGGGCAGGCAATGCCTGGGGGTTGATGTCCCTGGACTAACCCTGAGCCAAAGGTGAAGAAGACTTCATGTTTCAATGTCGCGGCTTCCTTGCCACTAGGGAGGGAGAGCTCTAGATGCATCCTACACCATCTCCCAGATGTCCCCAGTGGGATGGCGCCTCAGCTGCTCACAGCAGTAACCTACACTGCTATACCATGGTAGCGTACCACACCCTACATTAGCTTCCCTCCTCACCACCTGGCTGGTGCTCCCACTCAAATCCCAGCCTAAGAATCTGCTTTCGGAGAGCCCAGATGAAGGCAAAGCAAGTGCTGAGTAAATACACTTGCTCATCCAGGGTTTAACCAGTGTGTGCACCTTTGGTAAGACTGTTCACATGTCATAGGAAATAGATTTTTGGCCTTCAAGTAAACCCATGCAGTTGCAAATGGCTTGAAGAATTAGGGGGCTATCCTGAAATAAGGTCACTGACATGCCCAGGTGCCGGGAAGCTCCTCTGGGGCCAGAGGTGCTGATGTGCAGGTTGTGGGGGCCTATTCACAGTGCTCTGCTGGACATTTCCCAGCCGAGGCAGACCCAGGCAGAAACTGTCCCAGAGACCCAATTGATCTGCTGGGGCATCGCGGCTGGCACTTCATAATCCAGCATCACAGCATATGATTTGGATATGACCCACCACAGTAGGTACAATTTTCATTTCCTTCCTCATGTCCCCACTGGCAGTCCAAAAGTCATTTATGGCTAGTTTCAAAATCCATGATACTTTTGCAAATGTGTATGTGCATAATGTGTGTGTCTATGTATGGTGCTTTATGATCTAATGATGCTTTAATTAAGTTGATATTCAAATAAGCTTGAATTCTCAGAGCTCCCTGGAGATGCAGCTTATGGAATAGCAGATGATGGGGAAGGACAGTCCATGATTAAAACATCACATGGGATAAATGCCAAAGCAAAGGTCCCACCCCAGGAGAGTTATGAATTGACTGCACCGCTTCTCATCTCCACCCCCTCCATCATTGCTGATGGGCAGAGGGAAACCATTTTCTGCCATCTGGTTTTTGCAAAAGTCAGGCAGTAAGCTCCTTGGGACAAGGATCTTATCTTGTTTAGTTCAAGAATGAGCACATGGCTGCGTACACTCCAAAAGCCCTATTAGTACTGAATGCAATCATAAAAATAGCCCAACCGTGGACCTTCGATAACGTCCCTGCCGTCGGCTCAAACCTGAGTCACTGTGTCTGAAGGGCACTGGGTTCCCCAGGCTGATGCCTTATGTCTTACAAATAAGCAGCACATCAGCTGATAAAGTGACTGGGCCATTGTAAAAATCATACAGTAGTTCCTAGGATGCCAGAAAAACAGCCGTTAAACAACAACTTATTTTTCCCTTGGTGTTTGATTTTGGCAATGTGTTCTTTTCAAATGAGAACTATGCCAAACATCTTGTATGAACCCTTCTAGTCAGCAAGTATGTGAATGACCTCTCTATGGCATGCCAGAAGCAGGGCCAGGAGAGGGGAAAGGAAGAGTTGTGGCTGAAGCATGCTGGGCTCAGAACCCTTGCTCTGCAGGCGGAAGCCACCTCAGAGCAGCATCCAGAAGCTGGGCATGAACGGAACAGCTCACAGTGCACAGCAAGGTGTCACAGCCCTTCTAGGCTCGCTTGTACAGGCCCCCTCGTACAGATCTCTGTGATTTTCAGGGTTGGCAGCCACTGATGTTTGCTCCCCGAGGAAAAGTGCACCAACTTTAGGTGAATGCCTCATTGTTTGGGGATCTGGAACTGAATTCTCCTGCAGGACTAGCTATGAAATCACTAGAGGACAACAGGAGAAAGCTCATGTAGTGCAGCTTGTGTTGGTGCGGAAATGGACAGATATGCATGCCATCCTGGGCACATGTGTCCATGCCATGTGGGAATGGTCAGGGGATGAACACAGCAGTCTGGGGCTAGAGGCAGACTTGGCACCAGGATTTCCTGAGGAAGAAGTCCCCCTCCTGAGTACGTAACTTCTTTTCCCAGGCTCTGAGAAGTAGCAACACGCTGATGCCCTGCAGCCTTTCTGGGTAGTAAGCAGGGCACGTGGATGCTGGAAGCTGAGCTCTGTGCTGGGCCAGCCCGAGGGCAGTGAGAGAAAAATCCCTGCAGGAAAGTCATTCCCCAAAACAAGCCCATCCCAGTTCCCAGCCAGCTTCTGGGGCTCCAGCCCTCAGCGCCAACTCCATGTTCATATCCGATGGCAGGGAAATCATCTTTCTTAATTCCCAGGGCAAATTGTTCCTAGGAAAGAGCAGAATCTCAGGAGGAAATCACATCATCCGCGAGGGGAGAGCCAGTTCCTTTGTACTATTTTTCAGGGCTGCCTTTGGAGCCAATAATCTGTCATTCCTTGAATAAACAAGCACCTTATCATATCACAAACATTTATTTAACCCTTTTCTCCTGCACTTTTACCAGCAGGGAGAAGGAAAGCAGTTACCAGGGCAGCCAGAGCCTGTGGCAGAAATGCCAAATTCCCTGAACATTACACTCAATCTGTAAAGTGTCAGCCGGCCCTTTTCTGTGCCTCCATAAAGAAGCAGTCACCCAGATTCAAGTACCACATTCCGGCCTCCCACTTCCACATCGTCCCTGCCCCGGCCTCAGCCCCATCTCCATTAATACCCCACGCCCTTTTGCAGACGGGCCCTTAATTCTGTCCAGTGGAGTCTGGGCTAATTTGTTAGTTTTTTTTAGGGGCTGATGGGGGGAATAGAAGGGGGTGGAGGGAAAGGCAAAAGAGTGTTTACATTTCTCCTTTTAATGACAATACACTTGACAGAGCTGTGAGTCCCAGCATTTTGAAATGTGTGTGTGTGTGTGTGTGTGTGTGATTTTTTTTAAAAAGGCATATTCTTTGACTCTGACATCACAGGAAAATGGAATGAGCAAAGTATGTAAATTTCTCCAAGCTCTCACAATCTCCATTTTTTCTCGGTGGATGGATTTTGTTTTTCTTTTCTGGTGTTGCTCCCACACAATGGGGCCAAATCTTGTTCAGGACAAAGAAACATATAAATAGAACATGCATGTGGTATGCACGGGAACTCTTGGAGACCAGAGAGAGACTGTTTGGACGGGCGTCTGAGGGCTGCTGGGGGAACCTTGGGGTCTTGGCCTGAAGAGCTTGACAGGCAGTGTCTGTCCCCAAAGTGACAAGTCACAAATTTCAAAATCATTCTTACTCTCTGGGAAACACTAAGAAACCCTGGAATGGGTACAAATTTAAAATGAGAATGTGAAATATCTTTGTGTGAGTGCATCAGATGTAAGATGTCAGTCTGCCTAAGATATCGGATGTGTTTTACAGAGCTGATGGGGTGGGTTTTCTTTTTGATTCACCACGAACAAGGCTAAGTCAAGTCCCGTGCAGCATGTCACCCTCTGCATCTGCATCATCTCAGTGACATCCAGGTACTCGCTGAAGCTTATATCTTTCCTGTATTATGGATTTGCAGTTGTTTCCGTGTCAATCATCCTCCAACCAAACTCTCCCCTCTTAAAAACTGCATACTATAGCTCTAGCCAAAAAGACTTATCAGCGCAAGTTTGAGCAAACTAATGTGTGCAGACCCTGAGTGGTTATTTTTGTTTCCAAGTCTGGACATAGAATCACTTGTTCAATTTCCTGCTGGGTTATATCAAGTGGTTTTAACATGTAAATCTCTGATAAGGAAACTGACTAATTTATGTAGATTACCTATCTGAATTGCTGTCAGGATTGCCTTAATTTTTTCTGCTTCCTTTACTTCTTCACTTTTTTCTCAGTTATCATTATTACCATTACCAGGACTATCAAGTACAACCTTATTCAGTATATGTTTAGAAAACGTTCTTACTAAAACTTAAAAAAAAAAAAAAAAACAACCAAAACAAACAAAAACCCTCTGCATTCCTGAAGTGTGTGTGGGAGTTCTGTTGGTTTGGATGTCTGTGCTTTACAACCCGGATTCAAAATAAATAGCCTCTCAGACTCCATCACGTCCTTGACAATCAGAAGATTGTTATTTGTTTTAATAAAAAAATTTTTTAAATGAGAAATGATCTGAACTACTTCCATTTTATTTCTATTCCTTAACCAGCCTCACCCTACTTCAGCTGATGGAGCTTCCCTAATCTCTAAATTGAAATCCTACAAGCTGCTTGAGCACTAGATTCTAGAACCTGCTCTGGCTATAACATGAAGTAAGTTGATCCCTGTGGGATTTTCCATGCAGTAGCTTGATCAAAGCTACTGGTTCCCACCCAAACCTTGCCAAAGGAACACCAAATTGAACCACCATCCACCAAGAAAGCACCGCCATAAGAACCGAAAGTCAGGTGAGTGATCACAGTACCTGTGTTTAACACCATAGCAAGGAAAGAGGCACCGAAGAGAGAAGGAAAGACAGTGTTGAATCGCCGACACCACCCTGCCCCCATCCCCTGGCAGCAGCTGTGTGGCAAAGAGAGAGAATCAAATAATTGTTAATTCTATGCCCAAATACACAGACTGGGGTAGTGTCTTAGTCTGTTCATGCTGCTATAACAAAATATCACAGACTAATTTATAAACAACAGAAATTTGTTTTTCACAGTTCTGGAGGCTGGGAAGTCCAAGATTGAGGTGCTGGCAGATTCTGTGTCTAGTGAGGGCTGCTTTCTGCTTCCAAGATGGCACCTTGTTGGTTCAACTTGTGAAAGAGATGGAAGGGCAAAAGGGGCCTAGCTGGTTTTCCCCAGCCCTTTTATAAGGCACTAATCCCATGTATAAGGGCAGAGCCCTCATGGCCTAATCACCTCCTAAAAGCCCCACCTCTTAATGCTGTTGCCTTGGGGATAACGTTTCAATGTTATTTTGTGAATTTTGGAAGGGACACGAACATTCAAGCCATAGTAGGAAGATTGAGTCAACGTAAACCTGTACAGTAATCTCCCTTATCTGCAATTTCACTTTCCAAGGTTTCAGTTATCTTCAGTCATCCATGGTCCAAAAATATTAAATGAAAAATTCCAGAAATAAACAATCCATAAATTTTAAATTGTGTGCCATTCTGAGCAGCATGATGAAATCTCTCGTCATCCTGCCCAGGTCGTGAATCATGCCTTTGTCTAGCATATCCACACTGTAGAAACTCCCCACCCTTAGTCACGTAGTAGTCATCTCAGTTCTCACATGGAAAAAGCATGTATATGTAGGGTCAGTACTACTCGAGGTTTCAGGCATCCACTGGGAGTCTTGGAATGTATCCCACCACTGTAACCAATATCTGATGCTATTCTCACACCAAGCTGGTAAACCTGGCCTAAACAAAGTCCCAAGCTGCCCCCAGACTTGTGAGCTAGGGCTTTTGTCTAGAAACAATCTTTAGTGACCCAAAGTCAAAGCTTAGGTATCCTGTTGACTGGGCACAGCAGTAGAACCCATCGATTCTGGAACATGGACCTCTAGCCAGGTAGGGTTCTGCTTCCTTTTTAGGTGCCTTGAGGAATGTGGGGCCAGGAGGGTCCTTCATGCCTCTCCCTACACCCCAGTCCCACCCCAGCCCCCTCCTGCTGCTCCTGCAACTGCCCTACTCTCTCAGAAGCCTCGTGCTTCAGAAGTGTTTTAAGACAAGAGAGTGTGAGACTAAATGCAAACTGGCTTCAAAAATGACCATTGTTTGTATCCACTGGGAATCCTTCAAGACCTTTCCCTCCCCTCCCTTCTCCCCACGGTGAACTTTAAGCACTTTTATCCATGGAGACTAAAGACAAAGTACTGTGTCTGGCTTCTCTTCTCTTTTCCAGCCAGCCCACTTGCCAGTCTGGCTTCTCTCGTCTTTGTTTGGATGCTCTTCTTCATGACTCCTCGCCAATGCACAGATGTAAACTATTGTCTGATTATTAAAAGAAAAACACAAAACACAAAAAAAGCACACATGCCTTCAGTATTAACGACCATAGAGCTGTCTGCATAAGGTGAAGTCTGTGGTCCTGAGCAGACCACAAGCCATCAGCTCCTGCTGCTCCAGGAACTTGTGCTTTTCTCCTAGGTTTTATTAAAAACAAATTTAGGCAAACACAACAGTCTCAGAAAGGAGCACCACTGTGCCCTTGAAACTTTGCTGGGCAGCCTCCAGTGGCAAGCCTTGTCTTTGCCACCTCCTCCCAGTGAAGTTCACTATCTTTTGGCCCCCCTCAGAACTGCTACCCCATACTGTCCTCCTCAGCCTAGTAGCCAGAGACCTCGTGTTTGGTCTTTGCCCTCAACAAGACACTTCTAGCCACACTGAGTCATTGCTAGGTTGTTGGAAAGGTGAGAGCACTGGGTGGAGAGTCAGAGGCTGGCTTCCCTCCTACCCCTGCTGATAGGTTGCATGATCCTGAGCAAGTTTCTTCTCCCTGCTCAGTATTCTTGCCTGCAAACTAAGAGGGCTGGGCTAGACACATTCCTTCCATTTTTCCTTAAGCAAATATTTATTTAGCTCCTACTCTGTGCAAGACACCGAGGATGGAACTGAAAACAGGACAAACAAGGTCCTTGCCCTCATGGAGTATATGGAACAGCAGGAGAAAGTTAAAAGAAAGTAAAAGAAGACACTCTGAGCATCCTTGTATCTCCAGCAACCTTCAAATGTGTCGCTGAGAACAGCTGAATGTGCTGTCGTTCTGATTTATTGGGGATCAAAGTCTTTAACTAAAGATGTGGGATTCTTGTATGGATTTTCACGCATCAGCTTCAGGAAATAAGTAATAAGGAGGAGTTCATGACCCTGAAATCCCCCCTCAATGGATACCTGCTACACTTCTCTCCTGAAAGCCAGGTATCTGCAGCTGTCATCCCACTTGCTACTTTAACTGAAGGAATTTTCAGAAACAGCAGCCAAACATGACACACCACCAGCCTGTAGCTCCACCCTTCAGTGGAACTGTTATTTTTAGGCCTCTCCTCTCTTGTCACAAGCATCTACATACCTCCCTGGGTGACTCATGTTTGTGGATAGCACCAAGCACACGTGACTTTTTCAATGTGGGGCTGGCTTATTTTGACAAACCCACTCTCCGTTCCATCTCTACTTGCAATACTCAGAATACTCTAGTGTGGGAAAAACTGTGGGACTTCCAGTGCTCCTCAAATGTGTGCCATGCAGCAGGAAAACTACCCCCAGAGAAGCCGGGGCAAAGCTGTCCATGAGCCAATGAGTTACTAGTCATAAAGTTGAACATATTGTTTCCATATTGCTTTGCTCCACACTCGTAGCCATATGACTTGACCCCAGAGTTTTAGGTACAGTAAAATGCTCTTATTCATTATGGGGCCATGTTATCATGCATCAAGGTGATATCCTGAAAAATCACATCTCACATGGCTGTTAGACACTTGTGTAAGACGTGGGCTCTCAAAACAGCACATACCGAAATTGGAGTACTTCTAGAAGGTGTTGGGCCTGAATCATCCATTTCTATCAGAATTTTTAGCAATTTTTCGTCATAGAAAAAAATATTTCTGAGTCTATATTTCAGACAATATGACAAAAAGGACAAAAACATTGCCACGTGGACCCAGGTCAGTGGCCTATCTGTGTGGTGCCAGAAGGCAGAGAAGATGAAGTTTCCCTTTCAGATTCAGCAAGTGACTCCTTTCGTCATAAATCCATTCGGTGGTGTCATGCCACACCTCTCTCTTATTGCCTGTACACCCACTTTTTGTTTGTATATTGGTTTGTTTGTTTTGTTATTTCTGGTCTTCAATGATCTCAGGCTCTTTCTTATCACAAGGTATCCTCAAGGGCTATTACCTCTGCCCAAAATATATTCACCCTGGAATATATTCTTCACCCAGCTAACTCATTCTGGTCTTAGTTTAAAGATCTTTTCTCCAGAAAAGCTGTGTCGACCCCTTTGGGGGAAGGTGGATTTCTCTGTTTTTTCTTTCATAGCATCCTATATCTTTCCACTGTGGCACTTCTCACAGCAGTATTTAAATGATTATTTGTTAAAATGACTTGCTGAATACATGTCTTTCCCACCAGATTTTAAACTTCATGAAGGCAAGCCTTCTTTATTCACTTCTACTGTTCCAATGTCCAGCACAACACTTTGCAGGTAAGAGTATTTTTCTCAAAACCTGTGTCAATTTGATAAGTATCCTTCTTCAAATTTACATAGAAGGAGGACAACTGAAAAGCAGTGTGGTCCATTCCCTGTTATATAAACACGTGTGTTGCACTGCAGAAGCAGAAAGAAAGCAGCAAGTGTTTCTGCCAGGAATCACATGAGGCAAGACTCAACAGAAGATGGAACATTTAAGCAGGCCTTGAGGTAGGAATAGTTCAGGTGAAAAGAGTGGAAAAAGGAATTCTGAGGAGATTTGATACAAAAAAAGACAGAAAGATATGAACATATAGAATGAATTCCAGGGAAGGCACAGCAGTCAACTGTGGTAGAATACAGCATGACTATAGAGGAATACAGGAAAGGGATCTGGAAAAATGCTGATGGACTTGTCTTTTATTCTAGAGACTTTCTATTTGAAGCAAACTGAAATCAAACTTCAAATACATGAACACTAAATCATGAGTTTGTGCTCTAGAAAGTTCTCTCTAGTGGCAGAATGACAGATACATTAGAGTGGGGAGGGGGTGAAAACGATTTGGAAGGCCATTGCAGTGATCCAGGCAAGAGGTGACCTGGCCCTAAACTCAGGCAGGTGGCTGGCATGGCATGAGGGACAGGTGCAAGAGAGAAAGTGGCAGTACAACCTGGAGGGCTTGGTATGTGTTATGGTTTGGCTGTGTCCCCACCCAAATCTCATCTTGAATTGCAGCTCCCGTAATTCCCATGTGTTGTGGGAGGAACCCAGTGGGAGACAATGGAATCATGGGGGCAGTTTCCCCCATACTGTTCTTGTGGTAGTGAATAAGTCTCACAAGACCTGATGGTTTTATAAAGGGAAACACCTTTCACTTGGCTCTCATTGTCCTTTTGCTGGCCACCACGTAAGATGTGCCTTTCACCTTCCGTCATGATTGTGAGGTCTCCCTAGCCACGTGGAACTGCGTGTAAGTTCATTAAACCTATTTTTCTTTATAAATTACTCAGTCTCAGGTATGTCTTTATCAGCAGCATGAAAACGGACTGATACAGCGTGATTAGATATGGGATGTGAGGACAGAAAGTGCGCCAACTATCACTAAGGACCCTGGCATGGGCACTGGCTGACTGACCATGTCATTAGCTGTGACAAGGGTATGGGCAGTGTGGGTTGGGGAATCAGGAGTGAGATGAGGGAGGGGAGCTCATTAGGTTTTGAACAAGATGGGCTTGGTGTGTGTCCTTGACATCTTGGTGCAAATGTCAAGAGTAGTGTTTCTCAACCTTCCTTTCATGATCACCCCTTCATAAGGAGCCTTTTAAGAATTTTTTTTCCTAATTGCCCTGCCCCCAGGAGACTCTGACATCACAGATATACCATATGTCTGTTGATATACTATATGTAGTCTGTACTTGTACATTAAAGGAACAGAATTTTTTGCTCCTTCTTCCAAGAACCCATTTTTGCCCCCTGGGGGTTAGTATTACACCCATGAGAAAGCATGGGCAGGGATTGGGAGGTGGGCTGCCACAATCCCAACTGTGAGAATAAGGACGGCTTCATGCAGAGGAAGAGCATTTGCAAGGCACTTTAAAGATTGAGTTAAAAACAGTTTTTCACTGAAAACTAAAATTAGAGATAAAATTCACAGAGACAGGGTGCTTTGGATTTGGGGATATGGGTGCATTGCAAATGGCATGTGGAGCTACAGGAGCAGGCTACAGCAGCAGAAGAGAGGGACTCCAGGAAGAAGACAGAAAAGGAGGGCAGAGCCTGGGGGCCACCAGGAGTGCTGTCAGCAAAGTGGAGACAGGGCATCCCAAGGGGAAGGGGCCCTGGATAGCAGCCTCACACCGTGAGGAGAGAGCCTTGAGAGAGAGAAGGGGTAGCGGTATGGCCACAGGAGAAGAGCTGACAGGATCGGTCACTGCAACAGATCAAAGCTCACGAATGAGCCTCTGATGGGCTGTTTGAGTAGAATGAAGGGTGGACCATTTGAGTAGAAGCCTAAATAAAGATGAATGTGCATGTCAGGAGGTTTAAAACACTTGCAAAGATTTTACAGGAGCAAAAGGAGAGAAATTCAAATCGTGCATGGTATTACGGAACTGTGGTTTTTAAAAGTTCTTTGGATGTTTCTGTACTTTATCTGTCTTTTCATTTCAGGCCAACAGCTGCCCATTGTCACTGGTTCTACCTTTAGCAGCATCTCTCTCCTCTCCTGATATCCTACAAGCCTGGAAACCTGGGACTGTTCAGAGCCCTGAGGGCTAGAATAAGTGTGCCATGTAATGTGGATGTGAGTAGTAAGACAGAAAAATAAAAAACAAACTGTGGCGGGAGGCTAATAAGACCCCATAGACAAATGTTTAGGTTGTTTCTAAGCTTTCGCTTTTTACAATGTTGTAATGAATGATTGTGAGCTCATTCCATGTATTTGTGAATGTAACTGTAAGATAAATTCCTAGAAGAAAAGGTGCTGGGTCAAAGGGCACGTGATTTAAAATCTTGATCCGAGAAGATAGTACAAGTTACATTCTCACCAGTGATGCATGAGAGAACACATTTCCTTACGTCACAGCCAACGCAAGGTACTGTCAAATGTTTTTATCTTTGCCAGTTTGATAATTGAGCAGTAGTACTACATTTTAGTTTAAATTTGCATTTCCCTTTTTATGAATGAAATTGAGTATCTTTTTATATGGTTGGAAGATAGTTTTATTTTATGTTATTTTATTTTATTTTGGTGAAATGCTTTAGAGCCTTTGGCCATCTTACATTTGATAATATTTGCACAGTGATTTGTGTAAGTTCTTCACATCTAAAAAGAATTTATCTTTAATAAGTGAATGAGTTGCACATGTTTTTTCCAGTTCATTGCTTTTATTCATGTATAATACTATTATATAACTGTATATTATATAATATTATAACACAAGACACACTTAAAATTTTGGGGGTAGTGAAAGTTATCAATATATTATTTTATGGTTTCTCAGCTTTTTATTATATGTAGAAAAGCCTTTACTATTCTGAATTTATTTTTAAAGTATCTTCTTTTTTTTTCTTCTAGTACTCTTCTGAGGTTTTTTTCTTTCTAAATTTTGGGTCCATTGGAATCTCAGTATATACATATTTTTTCAGAGGTCTATATATTTTAGTATCCTTTATTGACTTAAGCTGCCTTTTCCCTACTGATTTAAGCTACCAACTTTTGTTATATACTAGTTTACCATATATATTTCTATCTACTTACCCATATACCAATACCATGAGGTGTTAATTGATACCACTTTACAATGCATTTGACACCTGGTAGGGTAGTCTTATTCATTAATCATCACACTCCACTGCACCCCAACTCTAGCTAGCTGCTTTTTAGATTTTCTCTTTGTTTATATATTCTGCAATTTCTTTGTGATGTGTCTTGATGCAAATTTCTTTTCACTTATCTTTAATAGTTATTATTGTTCTTTCAATAACCTACCACCTCACTTTTTTCTCATCTTCTGAAATAACAATTACACTTTTGAAAGAGAAGAAAGACCTTCTTGGAAAAAAGAGACCTTCTCTCTCTGTCCTCTATGTCTCTTTACCACTCTCCTATATTTTTCATTTCTTTGCCTCTTTGCACTATAATTCTGTATAATTTATTCACATTATCTTCAGTTCTCTAATTCTGTCTTCCACAGTGTCTAATCTGCCACCATACCCCTTCACTGACTTTTCAATTTCTGTTACTCTATTTTTAATTTTAGAAGTGCTAGTTGATCTTTTACTAACCCACAATGTCAATTTTTATTGTTGACTATTTCTTGCAGATATTTTAAAGCTTATCTTACATTTATTTAAATAAAATTAACATAGCTGTTTGTACTCTGTGTCTGGTCATTCAAACAGCTGCAGTTGTCTAACTCGCCTCTGCTGTCTATTTTGCTGACATTAACTATTGGTGCTTTGTTTTCTGTGTTTGGTAATCTTCAACTGTACTGCCTACTGCCCTTGAGAAACCATTTATACAAAATCCTCGAGGCCTAGGATGAAAGTATCTGCCTCCAGAGATGATTAGAGCTTGCTTCTGCCAGGTGCTTGGGGGTACTATAGTTGTGTATCACTTTAAATTCATAGCTCAAAGTTTCTTGGCTCATCCCAAAGACATGTATTTGAGCAGCATATGGGCAAATGCTGCCAGCCAATGATTCAGTGATGACATCCTATCAGGGACAGGTTTTCTTTTTCTTTTCTCTGCTTTGCTTAGTGTCAAGGTAACTCTCCCATGGTCCCCTGGGGTAGTAGGAAGGGGAGCAGGTTCACCTTTGGTTTGTCCTTACCCTGAAGGTGAACCCCTTCAGACTCACAGCTTAATGTGAGGCAAGAGTCTCCTATGAGACCCTCCTTCCTACCTTGGGTGAGTCTTGGCCTTTGACTTCCGTATTCTTCATTCTGAGAGTCCATGAAAACCACAGCCAACTCAACTTAACCTGATCAACCACGGGCAAAATCCAATCAGGGCAAAACCTAATCACTTGGGAAGTCCTGATTATCTTGTCAGCTTTTCAGTGCTTTTAAAATCAAGTTTGTTTAATATGTTATCCAAATATTCATTGTTTTAACTGGAAGAATTAATCTAAATAACTAAGTCCATTATTACCAGACATGGAATGTCTGTTGATTTTTCTTATAAGTCTTAGTAACAGCTTATCTAGCTTTTTAAAATCCTATATTTTTATTGGCTTCAAATTCCATTTATAGATATCATTGGGAGAGTTAAATTTTTTGCTTTAAGTCTTCCTACTTAAGAATATGTCATGCCTTTCCATTTCTTTCATTTTTTTCTCCTCAATAACGTTTTAAAGTTACATTTTATATGATTTATATTTTGTGTTAAATTTTTACTCTTACACTTTTCAAAATTATTTTTATCTCTTTTTTTTGCCCACATCTCACATTCCTTTTTACCAAAATGTTAGCTTTAAAAAAAATATACCTAGGTGTTTTCTTTCTTTCAGTTAAATTAATATAAATATTAAACCTTTAAGTTTTTTCCAGAATTCTGCTTTAGCTCTGTCCCATAGGTTCTGATATGTACTAGCTTAATTATTTTCATTTATAAAAATATATCCCTTAATTATTTTTATTTTTAAAAATGTATCCCTAATGGAAGAGTTGCACATGAAAGAATATTTTAGCATTTCCAGGTGGTAGAATTTTTCTCCTTCTTCCTTATTTTATTATTAGTTTTTAAATGAATTGCTTTGTGATCAGAGAAGCTTTTCTGGACTCAGTCTAATTTCTGAAGTTTAGTAACATGTTCTTTGTGGACTTGGATACGGTCAGTTTCCAGCAGAATCTGAGTCTCCGTTCTGCTGCTTCCATTGTGGTCTTGGTTTCTAGGTTGTCATTTTTGCTAAGTTCTGCCAACTTATGTTTCACTTCCCATTGTCTTGCTAAATATTTCTTAAACTACTGTATATGTTTTTTTGAGCTCCTGTTTTTTAAAGGCGATTGTTTCACTAAGTTTTTTCTTTTCTTTTTAAATTCATGAAAGTATGTTGGGTCATAAATGTCATCTGTTTTGTGGCAATATTTTTCTAGTGAAGCTTTTTTTTTTTTTTTTTTTTTTGAGACGGAGTCTTGCTCTGTCACCCAGGCTGCAGTGCAGTGCTCAATCTCGGCTCACCATAAGATCCGTCTCCCAGGTTCACACCATTCTCCCGAGAAGCCGGGACTACAGGCGCCTGCCACCATGCCTGGCTAATTTTTTGTATTTTTAGTAGAGATGGGGTTTCACGGTGTTAGCCAGGATGGTCTCGATCTCCTGACTTCGTGATCTGCCCGCCTCGGCCTCCCAAAGTGCTGGGATTACAGGCGTGAGCTACCGCCCCCGGCCGTAAAGCTTTTTTAAACCTAATTTATTTGCTTTTCTTGTTTCATTCATTCTCTTTTCAACTATAGATACTGTGTGTGTTCCTTTTTGAATACTACCCATCTCTAAGTCAGGTCCGGGCTTTCTGAATTAGCTATGTGCAAGACATTTGGATGGGGAAGTGGGTGGTGGCCAGAGTTATATTCTAAGCTAGCAGGAATTCTCCTTAAATATAATGTTGTATGGATGAGAGACAACTTTGAGATTTGCTTCTCCTCCTGCAGGGACTGGCCGCCTTAAGCAGGGCTGCACAGGAGGAAATCTCTCTCCTCCCCGCTCTGCTGAAACACTAAATGATGAACTTTTTAATTGTTACTGAGTATCTGAGTCATTGAATTCCTCCGTTTTCTGGAACTGTGATCACACAAGGCTTCACTTTAGAACAGGGATGCTCTACATAGTAAGAAGCTACAGTTGAACTGCACATGCCACCCTCATTACCACTCTCATCAAATGCTGTAGCTTCAACTTCCTCCTTCAATCCAGTTTAAAGACTGGGACATGGAAAATAAGAAAGTGTTCGGACATTTTCAGAATGGAATAACGTGTGTGAAGGGCGGGGTCCTGAGGCAGTGGCCACAGGCACACCTGAAGGTGCAGATTTTCTTTTTGGGACAAAGACTCCCTATTGTCCTTCAAAAAAAAAATCTTATCATATTTTAATTATATCATCCAGGAAAATAGACTGTCCTGGAAAACAAAGTCACCAGCCTCTGCTAAAGCTGGAGTCTTTAGGGGTAAAATCAGGGGCACAGGTCAAACATAGTTTTTGGTGACCTATGTCTGCAAGGCAGTCAGAAGCAATAAACTGTGCAGGGTTGATTAAGCTTGATGATATCAATGTACTCTATTGAGTACTGAAATATTGAAATATTTGTGATGTTATCTATTTATTTGTATTGTTCCATGGGTATGTATCTCCTATTTGCTTTCATCAGAGATTCAGAGGACAGTCCTCAAAATGAAAAGATTCTTGTAGTTGTTTTCTGAAACATCCAAGAAGTACCTGGAAAGACAAAGGGAACAAATAACTACTACTATTAATCATTGGACACTGATAATGTGCTAAAGGTGATATCTTATTCACAACTGCACCATGTAAGTGATCATCCAACATTTTTCAGTGTTGTACTCAAGGCTCAGAGAGGGTAAGAAACTTGCCAGAGTCATCCAGCAAGCAAGGATCAAATCCGGGATTCAAATACAGGCCCCGAAGCCTCCAGAGCCTAGAGTGGGAGCTGACACTGACATGAGGACAGGAGAGTGGAAAAAGAATCCTAGGATTCCTGCAGCGAAGCAGGTCTGGTCCCGACAAGCGGCCCCAGGCCTCACAGGGGGACTTGCCCAGTGAACACAGGGTGCCGGGAACTCCGTACCTCCCTCCTCCAGCCCGCAATTTTCCATCACCATTGGAGAGCTGTTTGAAATACTACAGCTCCAATCCCCATGACCCTCTTGAAATTCCTCCACCATCCCTGAGGCCTCCCAGTCCCAGTGTGGGAAATTCTGCTTTAGAGGGATGTTATGAATATTAAGGAACAAGTGATTATTAATCTTTTGGCAAACATACAGTCCTATAGAAATGTTAACCGTATGTTCCCATTTAACTTCATTTATAGCACTTGGACGACACTAAGACATTTGCCTCTTGTTTAGGACTTATACTAGTCAGAATTTGCAAAGAAATCGTTAGGCACTTCCTACATAAGGCATAAGAGACGCTGTCTACATCTTCGTGCCTTCTGATCCAGAGGGTTTGGTTTGGTTTGGTTTTTGCTTTGAATAATACCCTGTAGTTGACTGGGTCTGTTACAAATAATCTCTTAATTATGTGACTTACTCCAGTCAAAAGACTTCAGCAATTCACCATTCCTCTGAGACCATTTACAGGTTATTAAAAAATCTAAATTCCGTATAGTTGGCCTTCAACTTGGATGTTAAGCTTGACATGATTCCTTTCCACGTGTTTTCATTTTCTTCTGCGACAGCATCTCCTGCCCCCCAAGAATAGTACATTTATCTCCCAAATTCAATTATCTATATTAACTGGGGACCTGCTATCTGGATAAGGGATATCCACAAGTGTTCCAAGAAACTTTAACATTAATAACTTTATCGCAATCAATAGTTCCAAATTCATCAAACAGGATTTCACTAGAGTTGCCAAAAAGGAATACAATTTAACTGCTCTGAGAGCCTTCACCCTGTTCTCATCCCGTGTTTCCAGGGAAGATGCAAAGAACAGAGACACACGAGAAAGGTGGACAGGCAGAGTCAAGAGCGAAACGGAATGAGGTCTCTGTCAACAAGCTGGATAATGTCCATTTCCCTGAGCTCGAGTCTGTTCCTCTCTGTTCCTCCTTCTGTTTTTTCTCTCTCCTCACTGGAGTGCTAATGAATACCTTCCACTGCTCTGGAATGCCATTATGTTGTGATTGTCCTCCCTTGCGAGGTCTTTGCAGAGGCCACGATGAGACCGGTCTCATCCACGGCTTTGTGTCCTCCTCCCTGATACAGTCCCCAAAGGCCCTCTCCACTCAGGGCTCAAGTTCCACTCACTGGGTGGGTCATACCCCCAGCCCTGTAAAATGTTTCTGAAGGATTGGGGCTCTGACATACCTCACCCGAATCTTTTGCATCTTTAATAAACGAAGTTAGTACCAAGATATCTTAAAGCAATCAAGTCTTCATTTACACCCTTTAAATATCTGTAGACAGTTATCATGGCCCTCTGTCAAGCAACACGATGACCCGGTTCTGCCCTCTCCCAGAAATGCGAAGGAGCAGTATTCACGCTGTTTCAAAAAATCTTCGGCAGCAGGGAAGACTGACTCCGTTGTTATCAGAAATGGAAAGTAAATTTGTCTCTACCCTGTAAACAGAGAAGTTTTTACACTGTTCTTCACAAGAATTCACAGTGCAGCTTACAAACAACAGGGATGTGGTCATTGGTCATTTGTTTCCTTACTTACCAGAAACAAACAAACAAAAGCCAGGGATGTTGTCAAATGACAATCATGAAATCACATTTTATTGAACAGGCTTTATACTTGTAAGATGTCATCTCTTCCCTTTGTCTCCAAACTGCTTTTATCTCTCCTTTTTCTTTTTGCTCTTATCTTCCGGTAAAATGCATGAATCTACACCTTGGAGCAAACTTTAAACAGATTCCACTTTAAATTCTTCAAGGACAGTGACTTTAGTAGTTATTCATGTGTGTGTGTGTGTGTGGGGGGGGTGTGTGTGTGAAAGAGAGAGAGCGCCAAATGAGTGAATGAGTGAATAAGAAAATAAATGAATAAAAATTGCAAAAGGGATCAAACAGGAGCAAATATGAGATAGTTTAATTTAAAAAGAAGAAAGAACATCTAGTTACATTTCTGAATTCACTGTTGCTGTTGTATCATGACTAAAACACTTAGTCCCATAAAATTGTGCTGACTGAGGAAGGCACACAGCAAGGTACAGGCTGTGGGGACAGACAGCCCTGTATTTGCATCCTGGCTCCAACACGGACCTGCCTCCCTAACTGCTCTGAGCCTCAGCTTTCTCTTCTGTCTGAGGCAAGTCACCACAGCCATAACAGGCACCTTGTGGGATTCCCAATAGAATGATGTCATACTGTGCTTGTCACTATGCCTGGCACATGTGCTGAATTTTCTCTGGGTGGCATTCAGATAAGTGTCAAAGTGAAGAAATTTTTAATTTTTGCTAAATCTGTCATGTGTGTTCCATGGATTTATTCTTTCACATCTCCTACTTCTTATCTCCTATTTTTTAAGTCCTTAATGATGAATTTTACTGAAACAATTTCAGGACTTATTTTAGAATTAGGATTCAGCATTCCACATGCCCCGGAAGTGATAAAGGCCATGTTAAGTAATCCTTCTGCTGTGTCTGGACCAGTCTTTGGAAGGCAGCTTCCAAGACCCAGGTGGTACAGTGGTCCTGTCTCCAGCCCTCCTCTGAGTTCTCTTCCATTGCAACCCTTCCTCATTTTGGATGAAGCAGCTGCACTGGAAGCATGAAATAAAGGCGGGTGCTCTGAGAGTCAAAGAAACCTCTCTCAGTGTAAATAAGAAGCAAGACGTAACTAAGAAGGAGAGAAAAGGCAAAGTGAACATTTTTCGAATCCTAAAGGGTATCGTTCGATCGGCCTCTGTTTTAGAACTTCTTATCTGAAGTGGAAAAAAGGTTCTTAAAATCATTTATGCCAATAAAACTTGGGAGTGTTGAAAGAATCCCAAAAGAGCAGGCATCTTAGACGGGGTGCCACCTCGTTGCCTGTAACTGCAGTCCCGGTTCCACTCTGTTAATCCTTTCAAAGCAAAACTGCACAACTGGGACTCTCATGGATACTACTACAACTGAAGGCTGGAAAGAGGAGCCAGGCGTGAGTTTGCTGTGAGTAGAAAAGTAGGAAGTAGCAAAGGTACTTAGCTGAGAGATTTGGGGACTGAGGGCTTAAATTAATACGATCAAGAAAATAATGAGTCTCCAAATTAACAGCTACTGGCCAGGAGACCCTAAAATAAAATGCTGTTATTTATTTAAGGTTCAATCATCTTACCTGGGATTGCGGATATCTGCACAGGATGGGCTGCTTGGCATGGCTGGGAGCCCTGGAGCTGCCACCAAGCAGTGGGCACTGGGTACACGGATGGGGAAATCACCGTGTGCTGGGTCCCACATCAGCTTTACAGGAACTGTCTCATATGACCCTCACGGAACTCCAGGAGTCAGGTGCAGTGGCTATCATCCCATTTTATGAAAAGGGAAACTGAACTCAGGGATATGAAGTAACCTGACCAGGGTCATACAGCGTTGGGATTCACACTCCAGCACGGGGACTCTGGGGTCACCCTCCTAGCCTCCTGCAGGTGGACCTCAGCAACCCAGAAAGAGGGCACAGCAATGTGTTGAAAGTGAGCTTGGATAATAGTTACCTGTGCCCTGTCCTGGGCTCAAGATATACCAAGGCTGGGGAGAGTGCATTTCCGGCTTCACCATGGCAGGTGCAGGTGTGGATATTCCAGTAGGTTCCCGGCAAGGGGGACAATGTGGACCAGTAAGGTATGTGTGCAGCACAGACATCCACTTACCGCAACAGGGATGGCCCTGCCTATCCCTACACACACCTCTTTCCTCTTTACCAAGTTCACCTCTTCCAAATTTCATGGCTAAACATTCTTACCTCCCCACTTGCGCTCCCTTCCCACCTCACCCCCTAAATCCTGACTCCCCAGCTAGAGCATCTTCCTTTCTGGTACCTGTGCACCCAGATTTCCAGTTGCAACTTGATCTTACTTTCTCCTTGTTCTGTGAAAGCTGCTGACACAGGGGCTTGCTACTATCATACCCTTATGCCTCAAATCCTGGCTTCAAGTCCAGCTTTTCTTCAGATAGGACCACGATTAAACTACAATAGAAGAAAAATAACTTAATGCTAAATAGAAGTAGCATTCTTTTTCTTAAAATTCCATCAACTTTAGTGTCAGTCTGACTCCTGAAACTTCTCATGAAACTCGTATATTTTCTGTACTTGGTATAGTAGTCATTCTGATCGCTTTAGATTTCTCTCTTTCAACTGGGTTTTTGTAACTTGGAGATCAAGATTATTGCACAACAGCATTAACAGCTAATAAATCGGGCTCCTCCTTGCCATTTTTCTGAGCAGGGCTGATGGAGCCAAGGCTCTACAGAACAGGGGGAGCCTTATTCTGAGGCTGACGCTTTACTTGGGTTCTAAGGCCAGGATTCCATGTAAGAGCCATGCTGCTCTGATGAGGGACGTGGGCCTGAGATTCACCACAGTATAGGTCTATAATCTTTTTTCTGAAACCTTTTAAACCAACATGATTTAGAATTGTCCAGATTTCAGAGAAGAAATGTGTACATACTGCATATTATGTAACATCCCCTATTGGGGTCTGGAGTAGCATCCCCTAATCAAACATATTTATATTTCTGCAGCTAAATATTTAACTATAACTATACAACATAAATAGTCTAGTAGCAATTCAGTTGAGCTTTAACTGTCAAATGAGTTTAGATCCGACCAGTCTTTGTTGTCAAATGAGTTACCAAAACCCTTTCGGTTTTCAATTTTTTTGGATCTGGGATTTTATAGAGAAGAGATTGTGAGCCTGTAAATGCAAATAGCTGCCATTTATCGAGCATGCCTATGTTCTGGTGTAATCCCAAAAAGAGCCTGCAAGGGAAGGCACTGTTCTTTGCTGCATGTCACAGATGAGGATGCTTCCATGTAGAGAGGTTGGGAAGATTCCCTGAGGGCACAGAGGGAGGATGAGTTCAAATCTGCTGGAGACCAATGCAAGACATGTGCTCTTGCCACTAAGATGTCCTCTCCCTAAGAAAATAACAAGCTTGGCTGGGCACAGTAGCTCACTCCTGTAATTCCAGTGCTTTGGGAGGCCGAGGTGAGAGGATCCCTTGAGCCCAGGAGTTTGCAACCAGCGTGGGCAACGAAGAGGCCCAGTTTCTACAAAAAATAAAAAGTAAAAACATGCTGACTCTGGTGGCACATGCCTGTAGTATCAGCTACTGGGGAGACTGAGGTGGGAGGATTGCTTAAACCCAGGAGTTCGAGGCTGCAGTGAGCTATGATCGCACCACTGCACTCCAGCCTGGGAGACAGAATGAGACTGTAGAAAGAGAAAAGAAAAGAAAAGAAAGGAAAAGAAAAGGAAAGAAAAGAGAAAAGGAAAGAAGAAAAGAAAAAGAAGAAAAGAAAGGAAAAGGAGGGGAGGGGAGGGGAAGGGAAGGGAGGGGAGGGAAAGAACTGGCTTGACAGATGGCCCGTCCCTCTAGGTGACCGCTTCCTTTATCTCAGGCCCCATGCCCCTTGGTGCAAGCTGTCCTCCCTTAGCGTTAGCTCCAAGGGCTGTCAGGTGGACATGGATCCCCTGCCATTTACGCAGGGCCTCTCCAGTTTTATTTTTAAAATCGTTTAGTGCCCCAGACATTCTTGAAGCAGTCATTTCCTTCCCTTCTCGTTTATTAATGGGCTTATTTCTTCCTCCTCCCCACTGTTGCTCTGAGGCATTTGTGAAAGGCCTGTTGTTGCCTTTGGCTGACTCCGCCTTTCTCCTTCTCCACCCCCAACCTTATCTTCTCCCTGCCAGTGGGACTAACCTTTGCGCCTTTCCTCTTGCATTTTCACAGGGGAGCCTTCCACCCCGGGGGTTCTGTGCCCGGCTGGCTTCACAGCTTGTTCAATTGCACGTGCTCCTGGCCTCCTCCTTGTGAGAGGGCCTGGGCCAGGGCTGCGGGGAAGTCACACTCTGGGTTGAAAATGTTCCAACTCTGTGTGGAAGAGCTATCTTAAACTGCCTCTTGCATTTCACCTTTTTGCAGAGGGCAGCGCTGTGATGCACACCCTTAGTGGGCTGGGGCTGGGGCTGGGGGTGGAGGTGGGGCTGGGGCTGGGGTGGGGGTGGGGCTGGGGCTGGGGCTGGGGTGGGGGTGGGGCTGGGGCTGGGGCTGGGGCTGGGGGTGGGACTGGGGCTGGGGGTGGGACTGGGGCTGGGGGTGGGACTGGGGCTGGGGGGCCTTCTTATTCCAAACCTAGCGCAGCATCTTGTGCCACTTGGCAGCTCCTGGCGGCTTTGTGACTCAATCAACACAAAAGGAACCTGTGGCTGATTTAGCTTCTGCTCTCCAAACCCTCCCTGGAGGAGCCCGCCGCTGTTTTCATCTCAGCGGTCAGGAGACTTTGGCCAAAAGGAGAGCTGACCTGGTCTGACTATCGGCTCCCCCTTTGGGTGACCTTCAAGCAAACTTTCACTTACCCTCTTTTTTCTTCCTGTCCTCGCCTATAAAATGGGAGCCATGGGAATACTACCATGGAATCGTTCTGCAGAGGAAGTGAATTAGCTGAGCGAACCCCTGACTGCTCATGGTCTCCCCTCCGGACACAAAGGCCCCCACCCCTTGCTGCTGCAGTGTGAAGTCCTAACTCCAATAAGGCTTACAAATGCTGGTGGTTTTTGTTTTGTTTTGCTTTGTTATAATTTCAACTTTTATTTTAGATACAGGGGGTACATGTGCAGGTTTGTTACGGGAATACTGCGTGATGCTGATGTTTGAGGTACAAATGATCCTGGCACCCAGAAAGTGAGCATGGTACCCAAGAGTTTTTCAACCCTTGTCCCCCTCTCTTCAGCCCCCCAATAGTCCCCACTGTCTATTATTCCCATCTTTAGGTCCATGAGTACCCAATGTCTAGCTCCCACTTATAAGTGAGAACATGTGGTGTTTGGTTCTCTGTTCCTGTGTTAATTTGCTTAGGATAATGGCCTCCTGCTGCATCCATGTTGCTGCAAAGGACATGACTTTGTTCTTTTTTTTTTTTTTTTTACGGCTTTGTACTATTCCATGGTGTATATGCACCACATTTTTTTCACTTTTATTTTAAGTTCAGGGGTACAAGTGCAGGTTTATTACATAGATAATCTTGTGTCGTAGGAGTCTGTTGCACAGACTATTTCATCACCCAGGTATTAAGCCTACTACCCATTAGTTATTTTTGCTACTCCTCTCCCTCCTCCCACCCTCCCCCCTCTGAAAGGCCCCAGCGTGTATTGTTCCCTCTATCTGTCCATGTGTTCTCATCATTTAGCTCCCACTTATAAGTGAGAACATACAGCATTTGGTTTTCCGTTCTTGTGATAGTTTACTAGGGACAATGGCCTCCAGCTCCATCGATGTCCCTGCAAAAGACATGATCTTGTTCTTTCTTATGGTTGCATAGTATTCCATGGTGTATGTGTACCACATTTTCTTTATCCAGTCTATCTCTGCTGGACACTTAGGTTGATTCCATGTCTTTGCTATTGTGAATGGTACTACAGTGAACATGCACATGCATGTGTCTTTATAATAGAGTGATTTGTATTCCTTTGGGTATATACCCCGTAATGGGATTGCTGGATCAAATGGTATTTCTGTCTTTAGGTCTTTGAGGAATCACCACACTGTCTTCCACAGTGGCTGAACTAATTTACACTCTCACCGACAGTGTATAGTGTTCCTTTTTCTCCACAACCTTGCCAGCATCTGTTATTTTTTGACTTTTTAATAGTAGCTATTCTGACTGGTGTGAGATGATATCTCATTGTGGTTTTGATTTGCATTTCTCTAATGATTAATGATGTTGAGCTTTTTCCCATACGTTTGTTGGCCACATGTATATCTTCTTTTGAGAAGTGCCTGTTCATGTCTTTTGCTCACTTTTTAATGAGGCTGTTTTTTTCTTATAAATTTAAGTACCTTAAAGATGCTGGATATTAGACCTTTGTTGAATCCTTAGTTTGCAAACATTTTCTTCCATTCTGTCAGTTGTGTGTTTACTGTGTTGATAGTTGCTTTTGCTGTGCAGAAGCTCTTTAGTTTAATTAGATCCCATTTGTCAATTTTAGCTTTTGTTGCAATTGCTTTTGGCATCTTTGTCATGAAATCTTGGCCCATGCATATATCCTAAATGGTATTGCCTAAGTTGTCTTACAGGGTTTTTATAGTTTTGGGTTTTACATTTATGTCTTTAATCCATCTTGAGTTAATTTTTGCATATCGTGTAAGGAAGGAGTCCAATTTCAGTCTTCTACATAAGGCTAGCCAGATATCCCAGCCTCATTTATTGAATAGGGAATCCTTTCCCCATTGCTTGTTTTTGTCAGGTTTGTTTAAGATCAGATAGTTTTAGGTGTGCAGTCTTATTTCCTGGGTTCTCTATTCTGTTCTATTGGTCTATGTGTCTGTCCTTGTACAAGTACCATGCTGTTTTGGTTACTATAGTACTGTAACATAGTTTGAAGTCAGGTAGTGTGATGCCTCCAGCTTTGTTCTTTTTGCTTAGGATTGCCTTGGCTATTCAGACTCTTTTTTGGTTTCACATGACTCTTAAAATAGTCTTTACTAGTTCTGTGAAGAATGTCAGTGGTAGTTTAATGGGAATAGTATTGCATGTATAAATTGCTTCAGGCAGTATGGCCATTTTACTGATATTGATTCTTCCTATTTATGAGCATGGAGTGCTTTTCCATTTGTTTGTGTCATCTCTGATTTCTTTAAGCAGAGGTTTATAGCTCTTTATGCAGAGATCTTTCACCTCCCTAGTTAGCTGTATTCCTGGGTGTTTTAATCTTTTTGTGGCAATTGTGAATGAGAGTTCACTCCTGATTTGGCTCTTGGCTTGGTTGTTGTTGATGTATAAAAATGCTAGTGATTTTTGCACATTGATTTTGTATCCTGAGGCTTTGTTGAAGTTGTTTAATCAGCTTCAGAAGCTTTGGGGCTGAGACAATGAGTTTTTCTAGATATAGGATCATGTCATCTGCAAACAGGGATAACTTGACTTCCTCTTCCAGTACTATGTTGAACAGGAGTGGTGAAAGAGGGCATCCTTGTCTTGTGCCTGTTTTCAAGGGGGAATGCTTCCAGCTTTTGCCCATTCAGTATGATGTTGGCTGTGAGTTTGTCATAGATGGCTGTTATTATTTTGAGGTATGTTCTTTAAACATTTTGTTTACTGAAAGTTTTTAACATGAAGGGATGTTGAATTTTATTAAAAGCCTTTTCTGCACCTATTGAGATAATTATGTGGTTTTTGCCTTTAGTTCTGTTTATGCGATGATTCACATTTATTGATTTGCCTATGTTGAACCAACCTTGCATTCCAGAGATGAAGCTGACTTAATTGTGATGGATAAGCTTTTTGATTGCACCACATTTTCTTTATCCAATCCACCATTGATGGGCACTTAGGCTTATTTCATATCTTTGCTATTGTGAATAATGCCATGATGAACATATGAGTGAATGGTAGAACACTTTATTTTCTTTTGGATATATACCCAGTAATGAGATTGCTGGGTCAAATGGTATTTCTGTTTTCAGTTCTTTGAAAAATCTCCAACTGCTTTCCACAGGGGCTGAACTAATGTACATTCCCACCAGCAGCATATAAGTATTCCCTTTTCTCCTCAACCTTATCAGCATCTGTTGTTTTTTGACTTTTTAGTAATAGCCATTCTGATGGGTGTGAGGTGGAATCTCATGGTGGTTTTGATTTGCACAAATGCTAGTGTTAAGATTGTCATCTCTGCTAGTTTCCCCACCATCCCTGCTGTTGCATGGCCATATTCTTCATTTTATAGAATATTGAATGTCATTTATTTCAGACCTGACCATTCCTTGATTGGCCTCATTGTACACATCAGGGAAGAGGATCCCATAAAGTTGCTCAGGGCAGGCCTAACCTACAGGCAGGGCTGGGATTAGACTCCAAGGGTGGGGTTTTCCAAACAGTGCTGTGTTCTGGGGTAGCCAGTCATCTGGGTTTGCTGGGGTCTCTCACAGTGTTAACACTGAAAGTCCCTCTCTCAGAAAACCCCTTAGTCCCCAGCAAATCAGGACAGTTAGTCACCTTAAGCCTCTGGTATTTGTGAGCTTTGTCACTTTATTAATCAAAAGAGTATATTTGCTGTGCTTTTTACACAGCTTTTTACAGTGGGGAAGAAACTACCAATGCCAACCTTGCATATCGGCAATTATTTTAAGCCACTGACATCTAAAAATTCATAAAATAAACATTTTCAATTAGCCAAGCTGCTTTATTTTTAATACTTTACTTCCATGTCATATCTCATTAGTTGATTCCAAATCTAATGAGTAATCTGTTGCTGGCTGTTCAGAAGAAGGAAATGCACTTTGAAGTTGACTGAGAGTGATTTCAACACTGTTAATAAAGAAATTCCACAAAGTTCTAACTAACTTTTGAGAGTAGCTTACAATCCATCAGACTTAATCCTCTATGTTTGAAAATGTTTGGCCCTCTGGAAAACATTATGAGGAGCTTTTGTGGTAGAGCGCACCGATGGAGTGGAAGTGCTATGCAAACTAAAACATCAAACGATGCATTAATCCTAACATCTTACTACAGTGCTCTTTTTTTTTTTTTTTTTTTTGGAAGAAAGTGGATAAATCTAAGACTTCACTTAGACTGAAATATGCAGATACTCAAGAAAAGTGATTATTGTTCCCCTTGTTTCAATCTATAATGAATGTTTATTGCATGCTTAATAGAGGCTTGTCCCAGGTATTGGCCATTGAAGTAAATTATATTGAAAAAGACAGAGAATGGCTACTATCCTCATGGAGCTCCAGTCTAGTGGAAAAGAGAAAATTATATAATTACACAAATAGGGATGGCATTATAATGGTGATAAGTGCTTTAAAGCAGAGTGCTGGGTGCCCTGGGACTGTCTAGCAGTGTACCAAATGTAATCTGAGAAAATGACATTTAAATATAAATCTCAAGGATCAGTTAACCAGGTTCGGACTTTGGAAAATGGCATTCCAGGTACAGAGACTAGCATGGATAAAGGCCCTGAGGTAGAGAAAGGGGTTGGCATATATTAAGATACTGAAAGAAGGCCATTGGGCCACTGACTTGATAGTAGCGGGAATAACATTTTAACTCTACAGCTGGAGATAACAACGACTTTGTGAACTCTACAAGCAATCAGAGCCTCTTTGGTAGTTCCACCAATGCCACACCCTTGCAGTAAGAGCTTCCAGTCAGTCCCAGTGACGTCATGGTGTTACCATTCCTGAAGACCTTGACATTATCAACTTCCTCAAGCTGTAACTGAGGCTCAACAGGGACAAGGCTTGCCAAAATGCACACAGCCAGTTAGAGGCAGTGGAAATTGTGAGTGAGGTCCCTTGATCCGAAGTTCAAAGGCCTTTCCACAACTCCTCTATTGCCCTCATCTTAAGACAAATTTTTCTTCTGGAGTCTTCCACTCCCAGAGCCCATTTGGATTTGCCGACCAGAAGAACACCTTTTCCCTCCTTTTCTCAGTGCTCCCAGCACTGTGAGAGTCTGCCGTTGGTGCAGTTCCTTTGCTGCCCGAGATGCTGTCCTCCACAATTGTTAGCAACACCCCAGCACCTGCAGGGGTGGTTGTGTCTCCAGTGGGAGCCTCAAAAGAATTTCTTGCAAAATCACCATCCTTGGTTCTCCTCCCGGCTAGTATTTGGAGGCCGCCATTCATTTCGTTTGTAGTAACCACGATGGGAATTGTCATAAATTCATTTGCTTTGAAAATCACTCACCACTTCATCATCCTCTGGGGCTCTACTGCTCACCAGAGCCCAGTCTCAATGTTCCTCCTCACCCTGTTGCCATGGGTGACCCAACCACACAGTCACCATACACTGTGTTAGGATAGTCCCTTGTCATTCACTATCACAGAATGGATGGCAGGAAAACTCCACAGGCTCTCAGACATACGTCACTGGGAAAGCTTTGAGCATCAGATTTAAAAAAAATTTTTTTTTTAAAAAAAAGAACAATCATGCCTTTGAATGTAATGTATCCCTGCAAGGAAACCCTGGTACATGTTGTCCCACCGAGAGAGACAGGTGGGGGCCACTGCACTTTCTGGTTGGAAAGGGCTGGCTGCCAACACTTCTTAAGGATATGTGTCACTTTGTGGTATCCCTATTTCCCTCCCCAATAAAATAACAATTTGGAAGGGTTTGAGGTGAAGAGAGTAAATCAATACCAGATTACAAAAGTTGCAAAAATGTTCCACCAATTCATCAAACTGCATCTGAGGGCTTGAGAACTGCCCTGGGAAAGAAGCACCCCCATACTTTGGGAAATCAATGGGCACCCCAATGTTCTTGTCAAGTAATGAAAAGCCACAGAGGAGCAAGATTTGTTTTTAATCTTCAAGGTGATTATGTAAATGTTATGAAAGTAAGAATATTTCTGCAAGACTGTGCTTTTGAAATTGCTCTTTCAGCAATCTTTCAATGTTGCCATGCTGGGTCTGGAGAGTCAGGGCCCTGTTGGAGTTTCTTTATAAATCTTAGAAATAGAGGGCAAGGTGAGTAATGTCACTAACACATTCTTACTAAACTTTTAAAGTCAGAATAATTTCTAAGTGTAAGATCAATTTATCTTTAAGCCATCACTACAAACAAGTTGATTCCCATACAACATGGACCCTTATTGAAAAGAAATAATACCTCCTTTCAAGGCTGAATTTAATTTTCAAGGTAAGACAGAATCTGTGAATATAAACAACTGCTATTAAGGAATGATGCACATCCCAGTTTTGAGGAATTTTGTAATAATCCTTATAGAAGAGCTGAATGAGATTCGCCTTGTAGTAACATGAATACCTAGTGGGTTCATTAACTTACTGTAAAGCATCTTGGAGAAAAGCAGCAAAAAATTGCTACTGGAAAGGAAATTAACTGGGCCATAGCCACACAGGGCTGTCAATGGCCACTCACAGAAAGCTGGCTTGAGAACTGACTGCATCTCCAAACCTAGGCTATCTAGCATAATGGCACATCCACCCAGAAATGTCCAACACAGTCCTATGATGCCAGTCTGAAAGAGAGATTTTCCATACCTATTCTCATTTATTTTCTTCATTCTCATTATCTGTCTTCTCCTCATTCTTCTCACCTTCAAAAAAGTTTTAGAAGTTGCTGATTTTCTTATTGATTACTGAAAATATAAAGTGGTTCTCTGAAATAATATTTTAATATTGTACTTCACATTATTTTTAATGTTTAGCATTAGTGCATACCTTTTCTTCCAGATTAACTTTAAAATTACTTCTGCAAGTTCCTCCTCCAATGTCATGGGATATCAATCTACTTTTATGGATATTAAGTTAAATACATAATGTAAAGATACACATTTATTCATCTAATATATAGATATCTATTTTTTAAATGAATTAACTGAGCCTCAGAGAGTTAAAATTACTTCTTGCTAAAGATCACACAGCCAGCATTTTCAGAGCCAAAATTTAAACACAGGTCTGTCTGATGCCAATTAAAATGAGCATATAAATTATTTTTAATATAAAAATCTGAAACCATTTTATTATTTTAGGTAATTACAGAGTTCTATGTATGATTGAGTCATAAGGAAACAGATTTGTCATGACAATTACTATAATCATACCAGTAAGGCACTTAAATAATCTTTTAATTAGTAAAATAGAGAATCATCTTGAAATATGTCACATAAAAATGCACATTAATATATTCTGATTATGATTTTGGTGAAATAAGAAAGTACTGGCTGGGTGCAGTGGCTCATGCCTGTAATCCCAGCATTTGGGGAGGCCGAGGCGGGTGGATCACATGAGGTCAGGAGTTGGAGCCCAGCCTGACCAACATGGTGAAAGCCTGTCTCTACTAAAAATACAAAAAATTAGCCAGAAGTGGTGGTGGGCACCTGTAATACCAGCTACTCAGGAGGATGGGGCAGGAGAATCACTTGAACCTGGGAGGCGGAGGTTGCAGTGAGCCAAGATCATACCATTGCTCTCCAGCCTGCGTGACAAGAGTGAGACTCTGTCTCCAAAAAAAAAAAAAAAAAAAAGTATTGAAATATTCACCAAAACTAGTTTTTAACAAAAAGTCAAAACAAAACAAATGACCAGGTAAGGCCATCTGATTTCAGCTTAGTATGTATTCATCTAGGTAAGACTATACCAAAAGGACAGTAGAGTAGAAGTGATTCTGTTATTATTGTGATTACATTAATGTTCATATTTACAGAATACTTTTGTTCACATTGTTTCATTTGATTCTGTTTTACAGATAGATAGTAAAAAGACTCAAGAGAAGATTAGTTACTCCTGAAAGGTAATGGTACCAGTAAGAGGAAACTGATATCAAGACTTGTACACTGATCTTCTTACTTTAAAATTGTCTTCAAACACAGATTTTTTTAAAAAAAACAGACAGTATTTTTTAAAGCAGTTTTAAGTTCTGCAAAATTTAGCAGAAAGTACACAGTTCCCATATACACACATGTGCACCTTTCCCCCTGCCCCTGCCTTCCCCCGTGCACTATCAGTATCTCTCACTAGAGTGGTACATGTGTTACAGTGGAGGAATATTCATTGACACATCACTACCCAAAGTCCATCATTTACCTGAGGGTTCACTGGTTGTATTGCACAGATTTTTAGGTTGTGACAAATACATAATGGCATGCATCCACCATTGTAGTTTCACACAGAGTAATTTCACTGCCCTAAAAATCCTCAGTGCTCCACTTACTCATTCCTCTCCTTTTTCCCTTTCCTACCCCACCCAATCACCTTGTAACCACTAATCTTTTTGCTGGCTCTATGGTTTTATCTTTTCCAGTATGTACAATCGTACAGTATGTAACCTTTTCAGACTGGCTTCTTTCACTGAGAAATATGCATGTAAGTTTCCTTCATGTGTTATCATGGCTTGATAGCTCATTTCCTTTTAGCACTGAATAATATTCCATTGTATGGATGTACGACAGTTTGTTCATCTGTTCACCTATTTAAGAATGTTTTGGTTGCTTCTGATTTCTGGCAATTATGAATAAAGCTGCTATAAACATCTGTGTGCAGATTTTTGAGTGGACATAAGTTTTCAACTCATTGAATAAATACCAAAAAGCATAATTGCTGAATTTTACATTAAGAGTATATTTAGTTTTGTAAGGAACTGCCAAACTGTTTTCCAAAGTGGCTGTACTATTTTGCATTCCCACTAGCAATAAATGAGGGTTCCTGTTGCTTCACTTCCTCACCATCATTTCATGTCAGTACTTTGGATTCCTGCCATTCTGATAGGTGTGTAGAAGTATATAATTTTTGTCTTAATTCACAATTCCCTAACAGCATATGATGTGGAGCATCTTTTCATATGTTTATTTACCATCTATATATTTTCTTTGCTGTAATGTTTGTTCAGATCTTTTGCCCATTTTAAAATCAGTTTGTGTGTTTTCTTATTGTTGAGTTTTAAGGGTTCTTTGTATATTTTGGATAATAGTTCTTTATCAGATATGTCTTTTGCAAATATTTTCCCCCAGTCTGTGGCTTGCCTTCTCATTCTCTTGACAGTGTCTTTTGCAGAGCAGAAGTTTTTAATTTGAATAAAATCTAGCTTATCTGTTATTTTTTTCATGAATCATGGCTTTAGTGATGTATCTTAAAAGTCATCTTCAAACTCAGTATCATTTAGATTTTCTCCTGTTATCTTCTCAGAGCTTTATAGTTTTGTATTTTACAGTTAGATCTGTGATTTTTTTTGAGTTAATTTTCATGAAGTTTATAAGGTCTGTGTCTGGATTCTTTTTTAACATTTTTAAATTTTTAAAATTTTTCCCCTCCTCTCCTCTATTCTTTTTTCTCTAAAGACGATTTCCAGTTGTTCCAGCACCATTTGTTAGAAAAACTATCTTTTCTGCATTGTATTGCCTTTGCTTCTTTCTCAAAGATCGGTTGAATAAAGATCGTTTGTGTGGGTCTATTTCTGGGCTCTTTATTCTGTTCCATTGATTTATTTGTCTCTTCTTTCACCAGCACCACACTGTGCTGATTACTGTAACTTTACAGTAAGTTTTGATGTTTGGTAGTGTTAGTTCTCCAATTTTGTTCTCCTTCAGTATTGTGTTGTCTATTCTGGGTCTTTTTCCTCTCCATATAAACTTTAGAATTAGTTTTTTGATAGCCACAAAAAATACTTGCTGGGAGTTTGACTGGGATTGTATTAAATCTGTAGATCTAGTTGGGAAGAATCAACATCTTGATAATAGTGAGTCTTCCTATCCATGAATATGGGATATCTCTCCACTTAGTTCTTTCATTTCTTTCATCAAAGTTTTTTCTCATATAGGTAATAAATAAGTTTGCTAAATTTGTACCTAAGCATTTATTATATTTTCCTCCATAAATTTTTGTAGTTTTTCTCATATGGACACATTTCTTTAAGCTTATTCATAGGTGCATTATATATTTTGGCTGCCACACATTCACATTTCAAATATTCAATAACCTACTTGGTAGCAGGCCCCCTATTGGTAGCAGGTATTGGTGATTCTATGGGAAACAAAAATAGATTTGGTAACTGCCCTTATAACATTTACAGTCAAGTAGAGGATGCACATACTAACAAATATCACATAATGTAAAACATAACTGTGATATAAGCTGTAAAGGAGAAGTAAATAGTAATATAAGATTATATAATAAGGAAATTTGACCTGGGAAGGTCAACACAGATTTCTCTGAGGAAAGGACAATTGACCTTTGAAGGATCAGGCTTCAAAGAAGAAAGAAAACTATATTCCAGGCAGAGGGAAGAGTTACGTGCAAAGGTGAGGTGGGAAAGCAGTACAAGTTTCTGGGGGAAAAAATGAGAGCACATAGAATGAGAAGGAGTGTGCTACTGGTTGAACTTGGTAAGGATAGCCTAACCTTATAGGGTCTGGGTGTGGGTCTTTAATCTAGGAGTGATAAGGAGCCACCGGGGGATTTTAGGCAGAGATCACTTGGTAAGATTTGCTTTTCAAAAAATTTCACATTGCTGGTGGACGAAAAATCATCAGAGGTGGCATGAGTAGATATGGCAAGACACAAATGAGGCTGTGGCCTTGTATGTGCATAAATATGTACATGTATATGTGTTGAATTTCTCAAATCAATTAGAATGCCACCTTATTCTTTCCCACAACAGGCCCTTCAAATCTGTTCTTTTGACTTGTTTTTTTCCATTGCTAGCTTAATCACAAGCATGTCTATAGTTATCTGGTCATTTTTTACATAATAGAAGTTCAGCCCTACATAATAAGTGCATAGCTTAAATTTGTGGTCTAATCAAAAACGTGTTGATATAATTTGGGTGTTTATTTGTCCCTGCCCAAATCTGATGTTGAAATGTAATCCCCAATGTTGGAGGTAGGGCCTGGTGAGAAGTGTTTGGATCATGGGGGTGGATTCCTCATGAATAGCGTGGGCCATCCCCTGGATGATGATTGAGCTCTTGCTCTGAGTTCACATGAGATCTGGTCATTGAAGTGTGTGCCCCACCCCCACTCACTCTCTTGCTCGTGCTCTGCTTTCTGAGGCACTGACTTTCCCTTTGGCTTCCATGAGTAAAAGCTCCCTGAGGCCTCCCCAGAAGCTGAGCAAGTTCTGTCACAATGCTCCCTGTACAGCTGACAGAACCATGAGCCTATTAAACCTCTGTTCTGTATAAATTACCGCAGCCTCGGGTATTTCTTTATGGCAATGCAAGAATGGCCTAATACACATGTCTCCTTCCCCAGTGGTTTGGAAACCTGCAGTGGAAATAGGCACTTTGGCCAACTTCTTTTCCCGTGTCTGGCTCCACCAACTCACCTATTTGCAAGCTATTGTTTTAACCATCTCCAAGGTTGGGCACAGGCTAGGAGTTAGGGGAAAGTAGGAATAGAGAGGACAGCTAAAGGACAGAAAAGTCTTACCTGGCTGGTGCAGTTGTAACCTAGAATAGATGCCCTCTGCATATAGCAGACTCCTTATGAAGATGCACTCTTTTTTGGGATGTTCCTATGAGGTCCTTAGGGTCCTCTCCTCTGTAATTCTCCTTGACTATTGCTACGATCTCTCACATACAGCTACCTTCACGTAGGCAATGCTCCTCTTACTGGCTGCTAATGACTAGCACCATGAATTCCAGGAGTTTGTCTCTCTGTTAGGAGTCACATTGGTCATAGTTCCTCTCAAAATGATATAATCCAGCTTCATTCTTTGGACCCAATATTTGGCCCATAGGAAATTTACACATTCTTTCCCCTTCCCAACTGAGGAAGTCAAGCTTTTCTAGTCAACTTCTTCCCTTGGCTTTGTTATCTTGGAGCTCCTGGCCAGTCATAGCCTCTTACCTTTACTCTTTTCAGGGATCAATCAGATACCAGGCCTGTCTCTCTCTAACCAGGGGACCCATGTCAAGCTTTTCAAATAGTACTCTTAAAACCCTACTTCAAAGACTCTCTCTTTTTCTTCCATGGGTGAAATACATGGCCCATTAGCCATTCTTTAAAAAGAAAAGAAAAGAAAAGAAAAAACCTCAACACAGACCTCTTCAATTACAATGAATTCTTTGTCTTCTCTTTTATATCCTAGAGGGGAGTGATGGGCCAATTCTGGCAGAGGGTTTCACAATTTCTTAGCCTTTCCTGCATGGACAGTCTAGTGCCACCCAAGAGGTGCAGGATGTGGAGATATTAAACAACTCTTGTATTTGTTCTCAGATCTGGGGGACTTAGCTGAAACTCTGAGTCAACAGGAAAGTCCCATCTTAACATAGTATTATACATATGTCATGAGCTCCTACTGGTAGCTCTTCAGTACATTATAATTTAAGTTATGTACCTTGGCAAAATAAATTTGGAAAACACTCTATTGTTTTGCTTTTAAATATGATGTAAGCTACTGGGTTGAGATAATTTTTGAATCATTTTGAGGGACTATTCTATATGTAATTTGTTTAATTTCTATCAGAAATGGATGTTGAATTTTGTTAAATGTCTTTTAACATTTATTAAGGTGAACATAAAGTTTCTCTCTTTTGGCCTATTGATGGAATCAATGACATTTCTAGATTTTCTAGTATTAAGTCATTCATGGTTTTCTAGAGCATTAATCCTTTAACGTGATGCTAGATTAGATTTGCTAGTGTTTTTTAAAAATGTTTTTTATCCGTAGTCATAAGCAGGCTTGGCCAAAAATGTTTTGTGCCATCTTTGTCAGGTTTCACTGTATGCTAGCTTTTTAAAGAAAATGTAAGGAATTCCATATTTTATTTAAATTATAGCCCTCTTTACAATTTTTTAGTTGAAGTCATATATGTATAGAAAAGTATATATATCAACTAATTTTCACAAAGTAAACACAGCTGAGTAACAAGTATCTCCAACACTCCCTCTTTTACTACCTATCCCCCAGAAGGGTAACCACTACTCGTATTTTTAACAGCATAGGCTAATTTTATCTGTTTTTATATTTTATCTAAAGGGACTCATACATATGTATTTTTCTATGGTTTTCTTTAACTCAATATTATGTTTGTGAGATTCAGTCTTATTATTGTGTGTGACTGTATATAACTCATTCTGTTCAAAATATAATATTCTGTTGTGTGAATATACCAAAAATTACTTCTTAATTCTGCTACTGATGGCATTTGGGTTGTTTTCAGTTTGAGGCTATTACAAATGCTGTTTTTATGAACATTCTAGTACATGTTGTTTCTTTAAATATATGCACATATCTCTGTTGGGTATATACTTAGGAGTAGAATTGCTTTTAACCAATGCATATTGGTTGTTGGTCATTTTCTGATTGTTTTGTGGAAGTCTTGTGTATATTTAGGATGCAAAGTAAAAGGATGAAAAAGATATATCATAATATATCATACAATCAGTAACCATAAGAAGCTAGAGTGGCTATGCTGATATTGGAGAAGACAGACTTTAAAACAAAAATTGTCACTAGGGACAAATAAGAACATTTTACAACACTTAAAGGGTCAATTCATCAGGAAGATGTGACAATTTTAAACATACGTGCACCTAACAACAGAGCCCCCAGATATACAAAGCAAATATAGACAGAATGGATAGAAGGAAAAATAGATAATTCACAAGTAATAATTGGAGACTTATACACCCCACTTTCAGAAATAGATAGAAAAACTAGAAAGAAGATCAACAAAGAATAGATGACTTTAATATAGGAGTGAACCTTCATGACTTGAGGTTAGGCAAAACCTTCTTAATTAAGACACTAAAACCACAAGTGACAAAAAAAGGCAAATTAAGTTTCATAAAAATTTAAAACTTTATTGATGATCAAAGAAGATCATCAAGAAAGTGAAAAGATAACCCGCACAATGAGAGAAAATATTTGCAAATCGTATATCTGAAAAAGGGCTTGTATTTAGAATATATAAAGAACACCTACAACTCAATAATAAAAAGAAAAAATAACCCAGTTGAAAAATGGGCAATGAATCTGAGCAGACATCCCTTCAAAGGTGATATACAAATGGCCATTAAATATGTGAAAAGATACTCAACATTCTTAGTCATAAGAGAAATGCAAATCAAAACCACAATGAAATAACACTTCATATCCACAGAAATGGCTATAATTAAATAAAAATATAAATAATAGCAAATGTTGACAAGGATGTAGAGAAATTAGAGCCCTTGTATATGGCTAATGATAATGAAAATAGTGCAGCCACTTTGGAAAACAGTCTGGCAGTTCCTCAAAGTGTTAAACATATAATTACCATGTAACCCAGCAATTCTACTCCTAAATACACATGCAAGAAAAATGAAAACACACATGTACATAAAAACATAAGTTTTATGTACATTGTTCATAATAGCACACAACCAAAATGGCAATCAACTGATGAATGGATAATTTGTTGTATATCTATGCAATGAAATGTTATTCAGCAATAACACAGAATGAAATACTGATACATGCTACATCATCAATGAACAAAACCTTATGTCCAGTGAAAGAAGCCAGTCACAACAGACCACATATTGTATAATCTCATTTACAGGCAATGTCCAGATTATGCAAATCCGTAGGACAGAAAGTAGATTCATGGTTGCCTGGGTTTGGGAAGTTTGAGAAGGGGAAGATGGAGAATGATTGCTAATTGCAAGATTTCTCTTATGGGTAATGAAATATTCTAAACTTGATTTTGATAATGGTTGTACAACTCTGAATACACTAAACACCATTGAATTGTACACTTTAAATGTGTGAATTGTATGATGTGTGAATTGTATGATATGTGAATTATAACCCTTTAAAGCTGCTAAAAAAGAACAATTTTGATCTTAAGCCATTCAAGCTTACATTCTTTAAAGGATTATTATTCTTTTATATTTCCCACAGTGCTCAGAATACACTGCTAAGTGGTTAATAAATGCTACTGAATTGAGTAAAATGTTTAGTGAAACTGGACTGACTGATTCAACAGGGTGCTTTTAGATTTCTCCTGTGCACACAGAATTAGACCATCCCATGGGCTTGCTATGATGAAGAACAGAACCCTTCCCTGGGATAGATGAAAAGGAGAATCACCCCAAACAACAAGACAACCAAGCTACGAGCAGGCACGCTCCTATCTGCATGACTGATAAAGACCATCTGATGCCGCCAGTTACTCAGTGAGGCCATTCTCTCAGCAAAGTCACAATATTTATTTTAACACCAGTGACTATTGAGTGTGTGTGTATATCTATGTAGTGATAAAACACTGCTGTAATATGTACACAGGATCTGAACAAGATCAATTCATCAGGACCATCATGCAGTCTACATATGAGAGAGGTTGTTTATGTAGTGGGTTGATAGAATACCATGATACAAGCCACAGAAAAGCACTGTCTAATGTTCATAATGCATGCTATGTATTTCACAATATGGGCATTATGTAAATAATTAATAGCATGGACTAGAGATAGCATTGATAGGAAGGAGAGAGACAGCATACAAGAAAGTCTGCTCAAATACGCTAATGAGTAGGATAGAAATATTTCATCAAGCACATCACACATTTTAGGGACTCTTGTTATCAAGCATTGTCTTGTGGGATGGCTGATTTTTCTTCTCAATGACTGCCAGTCCTACAGATACAATTTTGAAGTATTTTATTTGTAAATTTAAAAAGCTGTTTCCACTGTCTATGTGTATGAAAGTCAATGTGGAAAGAAATTGCCCCATGAAATAGGACAATAAAATGCAACTATTTGAACTGCTTAGATGCCAGTCTTTTTCTCAGAAATGTTCTATTCAGGAATACAGTAAGCTTAATTGGCAAGATATTGACTAGCCTATATGTAATTTATCTTTCAACCATTACTCAGTGTTTCCCCAAGTACCCTGTTGTCTACCTAGAGAGGAGCACTGTACTGATGAGCTGGAGCTCAGGTCCCCAAGGATGTATCCTTTTCCTAATACATATGTATTAATTCCCATTAACCTCATTTAGAGTAAGGAGTAATGTGGGCATGAAGAGGAGGCCAGACAGCCAGATGGCCGTGAGTGTCTGTTACGGTATATGAGTAACTCTTCCCACTATTCAGCCTTTATTTACCCAATGAATTCACATGATGAGTAACTCATTTTTGAGGACTGGTTTGCTTTCCTCCAGGATAACTGACAAAGACATGAACTCTCTCATACCCTTTCCTAGAGCTAGAAGTTACAAAAGCTGTGAAAGACACTGAAAAAAGGTAACTCTCCAAGTGAAGGCAGCCATTTACAGAGGGAAAGTGCACCGGAGGAGCATTTGTGAAAGTGCAGTCACCAGCGATAGCCCAGTGAGCTTCCCTCCCCAAACGGAGAGGCCAATGAATCATGGCTGCTCCCTGTCCATCAACACCCCGCCTCACCCCACCCACTTAGACCTTGGTGGAAATGGGAAGAAAACCAAACAGCTATTTATACATTTCTTTTTGAAGTCCTAAAACTCAGTGGTGGCATCAATTGACTTCTCTCTTCAACTCTCAACCCTTAAAGAATAAAAAAGAGGAATCAGCTGATGGCCATCTTTGAGGCTGACCCAGAGAGTTAAGGAGACTGCTGGCCTCACCTCCTCTGTCTTTAGGTGTTCAGGGAACACAGCTCTAGGGCTCCAGGATTTGCAGTGATTATTTAGGTCCTCTGATTAGAGGCAGGGTTGGAGTCTCTTCAGTAAAATCATCGTGTCCGGCTTCTAGAAAAATTATTATTGCAGCCCTTTGAACAAGAAAAAAAAACCCCTCTATTTTTAATTTAAACAATAAAGCAAAGAACTTGAAGGTATATCTCAGAGTGGTGTTAAGAAGCCAAGAAGTGTTAAGAAGTGGTGGTGTTAAGAAGCCAAGAAGATGGTGGCCAACTGGGTCAAACGGTGCTGTGAGCACAAGGCAGATGCAGGTGGAAAAGTGTGTTTTGTGATCCTGTTGGTATGAATGATTTCTCTCCCAGAAGAGTAGCTTGGTGGATCCATCTTAGGCTGGGGGTTTCCAGGCAAGTACAATGGAGGGAGAGAAACAAGAGAGCTTTGAGGGTGCTTGTGAAGATGGAGCCAACCATTAATTAAGCCATGAATTAATTAAGCCATGAAAGGAAGGATGAGAGAACATGGGGACCTGATGAGTAATAAGAAAATTAGGGAGTTAGTGAAGTGGCCATCGTGGGTTCATTTAAACCTCAAAATAACCCCACAGTGTTACCGGGGATTAAAGCGATTAACTTGCCCAAGGTCACACAGCTAATAAAAAGCAGATTGCAGATTTCAACTTGCTTTGTCCAACATGAAATCTAGTGTGTGAGGCACCACTATACATATCCACAGACACAGTAACTTCCCTTCCGCCTCTGGGTAATGTGCCAATTCCAGTCTACCGTAACTGAAACCAGCAGGGGAGAGTTCCAAGTGTGGACTAGGCCGAACTGATCCAACTACAAGACAATCTCCCTTTGGGGTGTCCCGATCCCACTGTGAGGTATGATCCTCTCACCCAGAGCATGTCTACAGAGCATCAAGTAACAGGATGGCTGAGAAAGTCCACATTTTATATGAAGCTTTTCTGTTTTAAAAATCTTTCAGCACTGTGTGCATACAATCATTTTTAATTATAGTTTTTAGCTCCTAAAAACTATAATGCATATATATACTTTGGGATTATAGCCATCTGTTCTAAGTCTCACAATATATTCCAGATATAAAAAACAAAACATAAAATAAAATTTGAAGAAGTCAAGCCAGAGTTTGTATTTGCATAAAAAGTCTCTTAACTTGCTTGATGAATGATAGTGACTTATGGAATTATTCAACATCTTCATCCAGGTGTTTTTTTTTTTCCCGTTAATAATAGTATAGCAGCTCAGATAGTTTACCAGTCTAAGATCATTTTAATGGTGATGTGTTACTTTTCTCTTGCTTTGGATATTTAAAGCAAGATTTGCAAAGTTGTTTTTTCGTTTGTTTTTGCAGTCCCGTACTTTTTAGTCTTTGGGATGCCCCTCGTGAGCAAAGTGTTAAAGGAGAACCCTGTTTCTCTATGTAATTGTAAATGCATAAGCTTGTAGCATCTCAGACTTAGAACCACATTGGAAATCTGGTCGGCGTCCCACGGGGTACAGGAAGCCTCCAGGAGGGGTCCCTGACAGCAGTTACCAGATCCTTCTTAGCCACTTCTGGCAACAAACTGCGGAGGCTTAGCCCATCTTTTAACTGCTCTGATTACAGCTCCCAGGGAGGAGACAAACCTTTAAGAGGTCTTCCTAAACCTAAGTGTCCCCCTTGCAGCTCACTTCAGGATATAACTGAATCCAAATTATTAACTAAAGATGTAACATGTTTTCTCTACTCCCAACCGCTCTCCAAGAAATGTCTTGACTTGGAGCTGCTACCAGAAAGAAAAAGCGAGAACGCCGGTGGCGCCTTCTCACGGACTCTATCAGAGCATGGATAGATTGTGTGCCCTGGGGGGCTGATGTGGACAGGAACACCAGGTTCTCCCTCGTTTGTTCTTTATCTGTACTTACTGCACGTTTTTCTGCCATGGACTTTTTATTATTCTAAATTGTGAGTGAGATAATAGTTGGTTTCTCAAAGTGCAAAGGCTAAACCTACTGATAAACTTCAGCCGCTACCAAAGGATAAACGCCACCCAAACTGCCAAAACAATCATGACCTCACTTCCTGCATGGAGTCTGAATGCTTCACCAGAAACTCAGAGAACCCGGCAGGCAAGGCTCTGGCACGGGTCACAGGCAGAGATCAATGAGTCATCCAAGCCGTTCCTTGGCCAATTCTTTTAAGGAAGGAAGATATGGAGCAAGTTATTTTGCTCCATCTCCCGTATCACTACTTGTGTCTCGGGAGACTTTGCTATCATCAAGCCTTTCAAAGAGATGAGTTTGATTCCCACTGTTCCTACCAGTAAAATTTACTTGTGGGATTTTCTAAAAGTCTGGGCCAAACATCAAACAACTTAGACGTTCCTATCCTCCCCAACGAATGGATTTTCAGGTCTGGTGTAAAAAACCTCCATTTGGGGCCAGGCATGGTGGCCCATGCCTGTAATCCTAGCACTTTGGGAGGCTGTGGCAAGCAGAACACCTGAGTTCAGGAGTTTGAGACCAGCCTGCCCAACATGGCAAAACCCCCGTCTCTACTAAAAATACAAAAATTAGCTGGGTGTGGTGGTGCATGACTGTAATCCCAGCTACTCAGGGGGTTGAGGAAGCAGAATTGTTTGAACCCAGGAAGCAGAGGTTGCAGTGACCGGAAATCGTACCACTGCACTCCAGCCTGGGAGACAGAGCAAGGCTCCATCAAAAAAAAAAAAAAATCCTCCATTTGGGGTGTGGTGGTGCATGCCTGTGGTCCCAGCTACTCCAGAGGCTGAGGTGGGAGGATCACTTGAGCCCAGGCGGTCGAGGCTGCAATGAGGCATGATCACGCCACTGTACTCCAGCCTGGATGACAAAGTGAGACCTTGTCTTAAAACAACAACTGAAAAAACACCTCCATTTGTATAATAGCCAGACCAGAAGAGCATACATTTAATTTGCAATACTAACTAGAGTTTTCTAAGATGAATATTTAAGACTTCCTGAAAGCATTGGCTTGGGAGTTTCTGAAGATCTGAAAAAAAACCAGTAGCATTTGTGCGATTCTTGAAGTTCTAATGGTCCTAAAACAGATAAAACCGTTCCCAATGCCCGATGGGCTGTCAAATTGCTCCAGGGAAAGGGAACAAATATTGTTGGAAGGGCCACGATGGAACAAGTCTTGTTGGTTCTACAGACACAAAGTTACTAAGGCCTTGACCTATCCGTGATTCTCAAACACAGTGGGAAGGACTAAAAGAATGCACAGGATCCGAGGGAAGCCCAGAGGAGAGCCCTGAGCCCAGCCCCGCCTTGGAAAACAGGGTCTGGAAGGGCTTTTCACAGTGGGCACCCTGACTGGGTTTTAGAAGGCAAGTAGGAATTAATGAATCCAGCTACAGTGTAGCAGGATAAAAGGAAATTAGAAATTGAAATGAGAAGGCCTATGTTTAAGACATGATTATTGTTATGTACTGAACGTTTGTGTCCCTCCCTCATCACTCATATGTTGAAGCTCTAACCCCCAATGGGATGAGACCTTGGGAGGTAATGAGACCTTGGAGATGGACCTTTGGGAGGTAATGAGAGTTACATTAGGTCGTGAGGTTGGGTCCTGCATGATGGGATTTGTGACTTTATAAGGAGAGGAAGCACCCACTGAGGAAGGGTCATGTGGGGACGCAGCAAGAAGGTGGCCCTCTGCAAGCCTGGGAGAGAGCCCTCCCCAGCACCCAACCCTGCCGACATCCAGATCTCAAACTTCCAGCCCCCAGAACCATGAGAAAACAAACGTGTGTTGCATAAGCCACCCAGGCCATGGTATTTTGTTATGGTTGCCTAAACAGACTAATATAATTTTTCTCCCTTATTACCTGTGTAACCTTCTTAGAGAAAATAACTTTACGTTTCTAAAACTGTTTCCATTTTATAAAATGGTGATGCGAATACCTAGTTTGCAGCGTTGTTTAAAAGTTAAATGAGATAGTATTTCCATTCCAGCCAGAAACTGTGTGCCCATGACCTGGGGATGAGAGAGACTGAAGAACTGAAATCTCACCGTCCTAAAACAGATCTGTTTGCACTTTGATCATTTCTTAAATACAAATATTTCTCCCAATGACTGCATACATTTAATGTGGTAGTGTTTTCTTTCTTCTAGAAATCTGTTATGAAACATTATTGTCTCTTCAACAAATGGGATCTTAGAATCAGGGAAATATCTGGTCATGGTTTTGCCTGGAACAAGGAGCAAAGAGAGACCAGGCTGTGGCAGGAGAGGGGGCTGCAGAGGTAAGCATGGGACATAATTCATGGGGGCAGGCAGGCTTGGAAAAGAGCAAGGACAGGATAGAGTTTATACGTTGGTAGCTGGGAAGACAGGCTGAAGGCTTGGGAGTCTTACGGAGGCAGGAAAACACGTGGTGCAAATAACTGGAGCAAGAGTCCAACAGACCCAGTGCAGACAGAAAGTGGTCATTTGAACGTGGGAATTCTCATATGGGGGAGTTTTGGGGAATGCATGGAACAAGCATAGCCAAGAGGGTGGCTGGTTGAAATGGAATCCAAGTAAAGGTCACTGGAGTCAAGGGGGTCAGGAAAATATTGTCTGGAGTGTTGGACCCATCTGTACATTGGCCTTTGATGTTCTGCAAGATGACAGGACACAAGGTGCAGAAGGCTGCTGCCAAAGCCTCCACAGCTTCTTCTCCTGAGTTGCTAACATGGGTGAGAGGTACCACTGTCTACTCAGTGATCCAAGCCAGGAACCTGGTATTCATCCTCATTTTCTCCCTCCGCTTCACCCCTCCATCCCACCAAGGAGGCCCCTCACTCACAGTGGCTACTTGTACAGCAGCTCTGCACCTCTTGCCAAAGGAGAGGCCTCACAAACACTGGCTGTGAGCTTGTGTGGTGAGGCCATGCAGGCCTTGTGGAGTCTTGGCTCTTCCTTTTGTAGCTTGGTCAATGAGGGCTGTTGACCCAAGCACTGGGCTTCATCTGCCTCACTTGTAAGAGAGGATAATAATTGTACCTGCCTCAGAGGTACTCGTGGCGGATTATGAGATTACACAAACATGGCATTGTGTGTGCATGTTGCACAGCCTGGCATACAGGAAGAGCTCACTAAGTGCTAGCTGTTGATGAGGTAGTATTAGTGGTGTTTTAGAATGCAGGACCAAACACAGGAAAACCCAGTTCTTCTTTGGTGGTAACAGAGGAAGAATGCATATCTCAAGTCAAAACTTAAGTGTAGTAAGAAGACAGTACAAGATTGAATATAAAGAACGGTGGGAATTGAGGACTGAACAGACAGAGGGGACCTTTGAGAATTCACTGGGGGTGGGAACTGATGTCAGCCCACATGGGAACCCTAACAGATGGGAAACAGAAAGGTTTGGCCAGCAAGGCAGAAGGATGGAATTCATGTGCCCTCTGGACACCCTGTCCAGGAAGGGTGGAGGGGGTAGTGGACCACCGCTACTGCCCAGCCTGAGCAAGCAGAGGGCCCAGAGGCAGGGTGAAGCCCAGGGGTCTTTCAGGCTTCCTCAAACCAGCTCATGTGGAGGAGTCCTGGGAAAGCTGGAACTCGAAACACTGATGCCAGCATCCATGAAGCATTGTGGGGACTGGTGAGATGAATGGGCTCTGCACCACGAAGTTACCAGGGAATTCTCAGTGTCTACAAGCACTTGCTTGGTGTTTGACATCCCGAATTTCCTCAGCTCCATCTTGTAAAATTTTCCACACATTCCTTTTCTGAAATCGGAACGTGTCTTGTTGTGGTTGTTTTCTTCGTCCCCAAAATGCTATGCATTCAGTCCATAGTGCTACCATCAATGGCACCATAGACCCAAGGAAACACAAAATGTCTCATGATAGTATTGGTGAATGAAATAAGAAATGCTAGTTAAACTTCTTACATAACCTTATGGTATTTGACCTGTAAGTCACTTATTCTGATGCATGCTAGGAAAAGTAAATACTCTGGCCAATGATACACAATGCAGCTCATTACCTAGGGAAACTCACGTTCAAATAAATTGATTGGGAGGTTACACACAGTCAGGAAATTGGCTCATTGGAGGTGATCATAGCTGAGGCCCACACTGCCTGGCCAGCTGGAGTGGATGTCTGACTGCTCCCAGCCCAGGGCAGCCTTTCCAGTAAGCCCTTCTGAGTATCTCCAAGTTCAGTGCTCAAAAGCTTTCCACATTCATCCCGAAGCCTTGACAAATGTGCCTTTGCTTACTGAAGCTTCCAAAAGAAAAGGTTCCATGAAATCTGAGTGGAATACAAATAGTTCTTCCTTCCAGGGACTTCATTCTCTGGGAGCTCATGTCAGAAAACGAACTTCCTCCGTGACCACTAGGGAGCTCCCATTGGTGTTTGGTGTTTTAATGGCTGGAGACGTCCCTTAGTTCCCTCTATCATTTCCTATGATTGCATCTATATTTAATCAGTTTTCACCATGTTCCTGGAAAGGCATTTAACCGGCTGCCAGCAGACTCCTCCTCCTGCTCCCCTGCACCATGAAGTCAGTTGGCAGAGCCCTTCATTCAGCCCCAGGGCTCGCTCACCCTCCCTGCATTCTCTGCTGGACAAGCCTGGCTTCTCCTCATGTGTTAACTCCTTGTTCTGAGAGGGCTTGCTACCTTTCAAAGCCTACCTACATAAAGTCACTCATACCCTTTTCATGCATAGGCCGACCAAGCCAAATGTTTAAAAAGAAAGAAAATTCACAGAGGCTAGCACCGTTCAGGAAATAGAAGACCCTGAGTAGAAATGAAGTGAAACACAATGAATCCTGGCTGAGTCTGCAAATGGGATTGTGTTGCAGCAGGGAGACGCAGCCCCACAGAAAAGGAAAATCAATTTTCATTAATGATTTTGAATGTGCTATTGGCCTTGGGTTAATTATTTATTTGCATGAGGGTTTAGATTTATCTCACGGATATGCCAGATTATTTGAAAGGGTTTTAGTGCCTTTGACCTATGCTCAATGAATCCTCTTGACCCATATTTTATTTTACATGCAAAAACAGTAGGCAGTATATTGGTCATTTGTTTTCTAGTTTATTCATGATTTCAATCAACTAATAATTAATGAGGCTCTATACTGGACGCTATTCTAGGTTCTGTGAATAAAACTATGAACAGAGCAGACAATGTTCCTACCTTCATGGAGCTTAATATTCTAACAGTGGGAGGGACAGGTAAGCAACAAATAAAAAATGAATGTGAACCCTTGATATGATGCAATGAAATGGCACTTTACCTCTGTGCTCTGTCTCCAAAACACCCACAGCTCCAGTCTAATCGTGAAAAAAAAAAAAAAAATCAGATGAATTCCAATAGAGGAGCATCCCACTCCTCAAAAACGTCAAGGTCATCAAAAACAAAGAACGTCTGAGAAACTGTCACAGCCAAGAGGGGCCTAAGGAGCCAAGACAAGTACAGTACATGTAATATAGTATCCTGGATGGGATTCTGGAAGAGAAAAGGACATTGGGTAAAAGCAAAGGAAATCTGAGTAAACTATGGGCTTTCATTAAATTTTTAAAAATGAATGTGTCAGACAGTGATCAATGAGGTAAGGAAAGTGAGAAGGAGGAGGTTAAGGAGCAACAGTGTCATGGGGGGCTGTCTCGGCCAGGGAAACTCACTGAGGAGGGGACAGCTGTGGTGCAACTTGAATGTTGGGAAGGCACCAATCTGCCAAGCAGGAAACTGCATCTGAGGAATGGGAACACATGGAAAAGGCCCTGAAGGAGGAATGAGCTGTTGTGTCCAAGAAATACACAGAGGTCTTGTGTGGACAGAACCTCGCAAGCAAGTGGGAGAATGGTACCAGACGGCACTGAAGAGGTAGACGGGCTAAATCGTGAATGGTTTTCTAGGTCAGGCTAAGGAATTTAAATGTTATTCAAAGTCATTGGAGAGTTTTAAGCAGAGAAGTGGCATGATCTGATTTATCTTTGAAAAATATTACTCCAACTGCTGTGCTCAGAATAGATTGTATTAGTGGTTGTCTGAGGCTGGGGAGAGGAGAAAATGAGAAATGATCATTTACTGGATACGGGGTTTTTGTGGGGGTGATGATAATGTCCTGGAAGTGGATAGTGGTGATGGTTGTGGAACGTTGGCAATATACTAATAACCACTGAATTATACACCTTAAAATGATTAAAATGGTAAATTTTATATTATGTAAATGTTGTCTTAATTTAGAAAAAGAACTGGCTGTAGAAGTTCAGGCAAGCATGAAGGGTGGTAGTTTAGCTGTGAGGCTATTGCTGTGATACAGAAGAGTATGATGGTGGCTTGGATTTGGGTGACAGCAGTAGGGATGGGAAGAAGTATTTGGATTCAGAGATATTTTGGAAGTAGAGCTGATAGGATGACTTTAGAGATGAGGTAAAGAGAGGAGGTTATTGAGGGAAATTAAGGGTGATGTTGGGACCATATAAAAACATGTCTGACTTTTTCTAGTTTATTTTAGACATTTTAATGTGGATTTAATATGCTGGGTATTAGTACACTTTGGGCTATAAATAATACAAAGCCCCAACTCAAGCTGGCTTAAATAGTTGGAAATTTAAGTTGGATCTCACACAAGAATCAGTCCAGCAGTGGGCATGGGCTTTATGCTGGAGCAATCGGGAGCTTCGCATGTCATCAAGGGCCCAGGTTTGTGACATCCTCCCATTATGCCACCCTCAGTTTTGCCCTGACAACATGGTCTATGCTCATGGTTTCCAGATGGCAACAGCAGTTCTAGGTGTCACATACAAACAAAACTATGATGAAAGGAAGAAGTGGCATCCCATCTAACGTATCCTTCTTAGAAGTGAAGAAAGTGGAAGATCCAGATGACTTCTCAGCATGTTACGTGTCTGTTTCTAAATTAACAATCAGCATGGGAAATGGGTTTACCATGGTTCCATGGTTGGCTTAAACTACCCAGGATTCATTCCCTATAGCTGAGGCTGAGGTTCAGTTTTCCCTGAAGTACACAACAATGGGAGGATGATCTACAGTTCCCTTAAGAAGGGCATAGGGGTTGTATGCATGTTGGATAGGCAACTAACAGTATGTACTCCATGGTGGTGAACTAAACATTTTTTTTGTCCAAACATTTGTTCATTATAAATAGGGAGGAGTTGAGAGAATATAAGATATATTATTATATCACCAGAATTTTGTCTGATGGACTTTACTATCTTAAATCTTCATTAGAACTAAAGCCAGCTTGGTGACATGAGCCAGCTTTGGCTACTTGGGAGGCCAAGATGAGAGGATTGCTTGAGCCCAAGAGTTCAAGATCATCCTGAGCAACATAGTGAGACCCTGCCTCTTAAAAAAAAAAAAAGAAAGAAAAACTAGAGAAAACACATTTTGAATACCACTGAACATTTTACAAGAACTTGAAGTGCCAAGAACCTGAAGTTCCTAGAAAGATTTAATAGAACAAGGAAAAAGTGGGACGTCAAAGGATGGTGTTTAATAATAGCTACCATCATTGCACATTTCTTATGTGTCTGACACTTTTCTACTTAACATAAATTATATCATTTAATTCCCACGATACCTTATAATGAGGTCTTATTACGACATCTTTACTTTACAAGTGAGGAAATGGAGGTTTAGAAAGTTTAAGGCAAATTGCCAATGTCACAGACAGTAGAGCCAGGACTTGAACCCAGACAGTCTGGCTCCAAAGCGTGCAAGCCTAATCTCTATGCTTCCTACACACTGTGTTCAATCTAGACTTGAAAGTTTAAACTTTATAGCAATATTTCTCAAATCAGCAACTCCCCCTTTTGAAAAAACAAAAATGTCCTGCTATCCTCAAAGAGATTTTGATTACTTATCTTTATGTGTGAAATCAATAGGCATTTTCTTTCCTTTTTCATATGTAAAATCGCATCATGAAATTGACTTGCATTTTCAAACTTTCCCCCTTTCCCAGATATTCTGATATGCCTAGACCCCAAAGTAAGTGATCTTCTGGAGTGCAAATCACTCTTCTGGAGCATTTGGAGGGATGCCAAAGGTTTGAGGTTCCAGTGGAATTCTGGTCCTGATGGCGTTCTGGCCCCAGTGACCTGTACTGGCTGTCTGTATAGTACCAGTGCAAGCTAGATCATTGCTCAACCTTGCACGAAACTTTAGCTGAATAGGTCTGGTTTTGGGGTCAATGAACTGCTGGAGCTGACTTTCCGTTGTGTAAGGGAGGTCACGCCAGTAAGATTCTCATTTGTTAAGTGGGAAAAACACATAACATGTAACATTCCCCCCAAATAAATGGGATTAATTATGGGTCAACTACCATTTGGAAATAGAGTTTTATTTCTCAGAAAATCACCCCCAAAGGATAGAAAATACATTTTTATTTTCTGCAAGACGACAGGTGAGATGGAAAGAGTACTTCTGTTTGTTCCTTCTCTCTCTTTTTGCATAATTATTTCTTCAGGGCAAGGAGCACATTGCTAATAGTCAGCACTTGTGTGGAGTTGAATCATAAATACGACAGATAAGACATGCAGTATTAGATTGGTGAGTTTCCCCCACTCAGTGTAGAAGAACCACATGTACCCACAGGACTGACCCCTGCCTCGAGATCAGCAATTTTTCTGTGTCCCAGTTAAAGATCATTCAGAATTGCCATCCAGGCTGCAAATGTCAAGTGGGGCAGTAAATATTAATATCATAGCTGCTCGTCAGCCTCCACAGACTGGGACTCAGCACAAGCCCCTGTCAGGCAGAGATGACGCCATTGCAGTCACATATTCAAAACCCAGTGTCATCATTTCTCCCACCAGCTCCCCCAACCTCTGCAGAACTGTGGATCACTGTCGGCTGTGTAGGGCTCTGGGCAGAGTCATTGTGCTAATAAAAGAATAAGGGCGGCCAGGCGTGGTAGCTCATGCCTGTAATCTCAGCACTTTGGGAGGCCAAGGCGGGTGGATCACTTGAGGCCAGGAGTTCAAGACCAGACTGGCCAACATGGTGAAACCCTATCTCTACTAAAAATACAAAAAATTAGCTGAGTGTGGTGGCAGGCACCTGTAGTCCCAACTACTCGGTGGCTGAGGCAGGAGAATAGCCTGAACCCAGGAGGTGGAGGCTGCAGTAAACCCGAGATCACACCACTGCGCTCCAGCCTGGGCAACAGAGTGAGACTCTGTCCCAAAAAAAAAAAAAAAAAAAATTACGCCAGTATCTGGAGATTGGGTTCTTGTTTCTGACAACAGTACTGCACTACATATGAATTATTGCTTCATTTTGTCACTTTAAATGCTATCTCTAAGTCAGATTATGGAGAATTAAATGAGTTGATGTAACTGTTTTGAACGCTGCTTGGCACATATGGGCAGTATGTGAGTATCCACTGTATCGTTGCTGTTACCACCGCTGTCATTAGGCCAAGAACTTGGACAGTAACACAAGACTATTTGTCAAGCATCTCTGAATGGCGCCTGTCAATGGAAGCTATTCCAGATTCTCTCTTGGCTATCGGGTCCTCTCAGGAAGCATCCGCCATTTCCTTCAGCTCTCTCCTGAGGTAAGCTGTGCACCCATGGGTATTTTAGAAGAATGATGTTTATCCAGCCTTATTGCAATAGGACTGTTCTTGTAAAAAGAAAAAATAAAATAAAATAGAAAACATATTTATCCAGCTTTGGCCACCCGAGTAAAACATTAGCTGTCACATTCCCCTTTTCCCTTCTGAGCAAAGGCAGTCTGGCTGTTTTCCTCCTTGGTCATCCTGTCTAATTGGCAAGGAATCATGGGAATTTCCGCAGTTTGCTTTGTGGAAGTTTTCCAGCTTTAATGTTTGTCAAACTATCGGCACAGGGCGAAGGCTGCCAGACTCAGCTGGAGCAGTAGCATGAGCTCTGAAGGGCCCTCACCTGGACACAGGTCCAGGCTCTTTGCTCTGGCCAAATTCGTGACCTTGAGCAAGTTGCTTCTCCTCTTCCATCCTTAGTTTTATCTTCAGTTTACCCATGTAAAATGGAGGGAACAGCAATTTATAGGATTGTAGTGAGATTTAGGAGTAATGTCTGTAATACACATAGGACACTAGCCTGGCAAATAGTAGGCGCTCAATAATGGAGATGTTATCATCTCTTTTCAGCTTTTATACCTTTAAGTTTCTAAAAATGTTGCATTTAAACATTCATACACACACACACACACACACACACACACGTTAAAATATGAACAGGAAGAAAAGCAAAAGGAAAATATCAACATATTAATAATGACTAGTTTCAGATGAACCACTGTACAAACAAAAAATAAAATAAACTTTAAAAAATAACTGCAGGGTCATAATAATTTTTAGCATCCAGGTAATACCTAATAAATGTATTCATCTCATGTTCCCCTCTTTTCCTGACCAGATGGGAGCATGGTTAGGCTTTTGTTTGAAGTATTTACACCTTTGATCTTGACATTTTTATAATTCATATATATGTGCCTAAAGAAGACTGTATTGCTTTATGTGTTTCCTCTAAAAGTATTATCTCTTATGTGTCATTCTGTATCTTGCTTTTTTCATGCAACACGATGTTTTTGAAATCTCATCATGCTGCTACAAGTGTATCTAATTAATTCCTTTTAATTGTCATATTGTATTATATGAATATACCATAATTTGTTTATTCCACTTTTGATGGGCATTTAGGCGATTTTAATTTTTTCACTCTTACAAGCAATGCCACAATGAATAGTCTTGCATGTCTCTCTCCAGTGCACATCGGTGTTTTTTTCAGACAGAACTCTTAGAATCTCTTGGAAGATTGTGCATGTGTTAAGCTGTAATAAACACTATCAATTGCCCTTCAAAACGACTATCCTTGTTCTCTAGAACTTTGCTCACACTTAATTGAATCAAGCTTTAAAGTGTTCTCCAATCTGATGGATAAAGAATCATACTGCTTGAGGTTTTTTATTTTGAAATAATTATTGATTAATAGGAAGTTCAAAGATAGTACAGAGAGGTCCCTTGCCCCTTTTACTCAGTTTCTTTCAATGGCTACATCTAATATAATTATAGTACAATATCACACCAGAAAATCGACATTGGTATACAGTATGTATAGTTCTATGTCATTTTACTATATGCGCAGATCCATGGAAACATAACCATAATTAAGATATGGAACTATCTCATCCCCCCAAAGATCTCCCTCTTGCTACCCCTTGATAGGCAGACCTGCCCGTCCCCACCAACTCTAACTACTTATCTGTTCTCCATCCCTATAATTGTGTCATTTTCATATGATTATATAAACACAATCAGACAGTGTGTGACCTTTGGAGACTGGTTTTTTTCACTCAGAATAATACCCTTGAGATCCAGCTAAGGTGTTGCATTTACCGATATTTTTTTCCTCTTTATTGCTGAGTTAAATCAGCAATAAATCATGGTAGGCATTACTGCAGTTTGTCCAATCCTTCACCTATCATAGGGCATTTTGGTTGTTTCCAGTTTGGAGATATCACAAATAAAGCTGCTATGAGCACCATGTGCAGGTTTTTGTGGGAACACACGTTTTTGTTTCTCTGGGAAATGCCAGGGGTGCAATGAGGGCTAGGTCACATCATAAGCATATGTTTAGTTTTTTAAGAAACGGGCACACCATTTTCCAGAGTGGTTGTATCATTTTATATTCCCTCCAGTGATGTGTGAGAGATCAGTTTCTCCACATTTTTGCCACCATTTGGTGTTGCCACTATGTCTTATTTTAACTGTTCTAATTAGTGTGTGGTGGTATTGTTTGCTGGTCTTAATTCACATTTCCCTAAATGCCAGTGATGCTGAACAACTTTTCATGAGCTTATTTGCCATCTGTATGTCTACTTTGTAAAGTGTCTTTTCATATCTTTTGCTCATTTTATAATTGGATTGTTCGTGTTTCTTTTACAGTTGATATTTGAATGCCCTTTATAAATCTGTGTATTCTAGATATGAGTCCTTACATAGCGGGTGAGAGTTCAGGCTCCCCAAGTGGTCCTGATGAAGGACATGAAAGTGGTTCATTACCACCAGGAGGGGACAAAGTCCAGACCAGACTCCTCCCTTGGCCTTCTCTGACATCACCTCGACAAGGTGTATTAGTCTGTTCTGACACTGCTAATAAACATACCTGAGACTGGGTAATTTATAAAGGAAAGAGGATTAATTGACTCACAGTTCAGCATTGATGGAGAGGCCTCAGGAAACTTACAATCATGGTGGAAGAGAAAGCAAACACATCCCTCTTCACATGGCAGCAGGAAGGAGAAGTGCTGAGCAAAGGGCAAAAGCCCCTTATAAAACCATCAGATCTCATGAGAACTCACTTTCACAAAAACAGCATGGGAGTAACAGCCCCCATGATCCAGTCACCTCCCACTGGATCCCTCCACTGGGGACTACAGTGCAAGATGATATTTGAATGGGGACACAGCCAAATCATATCACGGGGGAAGGGTTGTGGGGAAGCAAGGGGTGCTCAATAGAGCTTGTCCAGAGTGGAAGTTTAAGTTACCCTCTTGCACTTTGCTGGTAGAGATGGAGTGGGCCACAGTTTTTTTCTGTGGTGTCTGCTGGGAAAGATCAGTTCATGCCTAAGAGTTTTCTGTCTTGCTAGCCTGCCCCTCTTATGGGCTTTTGACCAGAGAGACAGGCTTTCCCTGCTCTGTGTCTATGGCATTTACTGGTTGCCCACTTCTTTAGCATCTTGTCTTTGGGACAAAAATAAAACCCACGGAACTCACCGCCATATTGTTTCTTGGGTTTTGAGATCTCTAGCTGGTCTACCTTCTTCTCTCCACTGTTCAGTCTTCTCATGTTGTTTTATATATACTGTCCAGGGTTTTTAGCTGTACTTAGCAGGAGAAATGGGGGGAAATACTTCTACTTCATCTTTCCAGAAGTAGAATGCATACCCTATTGTTCTAATTTGCTTTTTTTTAATTAGTGAAGTTGAGTATCATTTTATCTGTTCACTGGACATTTTATTTCCCTCCTCTAGAATTGCCTGTCTCTTCATATATACTTTTGTCTACTGTTTCTACTCAATTAACTATATTTTTATTAATGATTTGTAGTTCTTTTGTTTTTTCTTTTGAGACAAAGTCTCGCTCTGTTGCCCAGGCTGGAGTGCAGTGGTGCAATCTCAGCTGACTGCAACCTCCACCTCCCAGGTTCAAGAGATTCTCCTGCCTCAGCCTCTTGGGTAGCTGGGATTACAAGCGTCCACCACCACACCTGGCTCATTTTTGTAATTTTAGTAGAGTCGGGGATTCACCATGTTGGTCAGGCTGGCCTTGAACTCCTGACTTCAAGTGATCCTCTTGCCTTGGCCTCCCAAGGTGCTGGGATTATAGACATGAGCCACCACACCCAGCCTAGTTCTTTATATATTCTGAATATTATTCCTTTGTCAATTTATATGTTGCATGTATTTTCCAAATCTGTTACTTATTTTGCTTATAACGGTTTTGTCACCCAGAGGCCTTTAAATTCTAATGCAGTCAGCTTGTTGTCTTTTAATAATGAAAATATAAGAACTATACAAATATGCGGGCGGAAGATGGCAAAGGGAGCTGGTGCTTGTGCAAGTTGTTGAGGTGTGCTCTGTGGAATGATCGCTATCACAGACACTGTCAAGCAGGAGGTTGCCCTGGCTGTGCACATGCTGCAAAGCATGCATGTGGACATGATTCTGATCACGGGGGACAACCAGAAGACAGTCAGAGCCATTGCCACCCAGGTTGGCATCAACAAAGTCTTTGCAGAGGTGTTGCCTTCGCATAAGGTGGCCAAGGTTCAGGAGCTCCTGAATGAAGGGAAGAAAGTCGCCATGGTGGGGGCGGGGTCAATGATTCCCCGGTCTTGGCCCAGGAAGACTTGGGCATTGCCACTGGCACTGGCACGGATGTGGTCATCGAGGCAGCCAAAGTCATCCTCATCAAAAATGATTTGCTGGATGTGGTGGCTAGCATTCATCTTTCCAAGATGACTGTCTAGAGAATACACATCAAACTGGTCCTGGCGCTGATTTATAACCTAGAGGGGATACCCATCGCTGCAGGAGCAAGCTTTCCAGATGAGTTGAAGATATGTGCATGGGCGGGAGATGATGACTTATTGCAGGGCAAGGCGTCATCCGTGTTGAAGGAGTGCCAGTGTTTCAGAAATGGACACAGAGCAGGTAAGTTTGATGGACAGGTAAGAGAATCACTCTCTATGTGCCAGCACTGTTCTAAGAGCCCTGGATCTTCTGGGGATGAGATTAGCGTTTTTCAGTTGTACATGGGACAGTTGAGGCTCATGCTAGGGAGTGGTGAGCCCTTTCCTGGAAGAAGTTAATCTAAAAAGCATAATCTGTCTCATTTGGGAGGAGCTAAATAAATATCTCTTCAATGAAGCAAAGGTCAATCAGAAAATTTGTATTTTAGCTATAAAATTACCTATCAGAATTTACCATAGGGCATAATCTTAGTCAAGCACCCAAATTAATTATTTCAGCCACAGATACTGAAACACCAAAGGGATAAGGGGGCAGGTATTTCAGTTAGCTACTGCTGCATAACAAATGACCCCAAAGCTTAGTGACTTAAAACAATGATTTGTTATTCCTTATTCTGTCAGCTGGGAGGTTCTTCTGCCCGCCCCACATGGGGTCATGCACAAGGCTACATTTAGCTAGGGTGTCAGTTTGGGATGGGCATAGCTGGGATGCTGGGTCACCTGAGTCTTTCTCACCATGTGGTACTGTTTTAAAATATAGGTTTTAGCGCTTCCTCAGGATGTAAAGTGTAACAAGGGGACCGGGGAGGGCAGTGTGGGTCTGTGAGGCCTATGGGTGCCCGCGTCCCCTAACTCCCCCCGCAGCCGGCTCCGCAGTGGTACGCTCCGGTTGCCCGTTAGGGATTCGGGTTCCAAACGAATGCTGCGTCTTCTCCAGCGCTTGTTGTGGCCGAGGTTACTGCAGCGACCGCCAGAGCAGCCTTGGCGCTACGGAGGAGCCTAGGGCTAACCCTCAGCCATACCTGGGGCTGGTCCTGGAGTTGCTACGCAGGGTTGTGGCAGCACTGACTGAAGGTATGAGACCCGATTCTCATCCTTATGGTTTTCCGTGGGAATTGGTGATACGTGCAGCTGTTGCTGGATTTTTTGCTGTTCTCTTCTTGTGGAGAAGTTTTAGATCAGTTACGAGTCGGCTTTATGTGAGAAGAGAGAAAAAGTTTGCTGTGGCAATTTCTGGACTAATTGAAGAAAAATGTAAACTACTTGAAAAATTTAGCCTTGTTCAAAAAGAGTATGAAGGCTATGAAGTAGAGTCATCTTTAAAGAATGCCAGCTTTGAGAAGGAGGCGACAGAAGCACAAAGTTTGGAGGCAACCTGCGAAAAGCTGAACAGGTTCAATTCTGAACTTGTGCATGAAATACTCTGTCTAGAAAAAGAGTTAAAAGAAGAGAAATCTAAACATTCTGAACAAAATGAATTGATGGCGGATATTTCCAAAAGGATACAGTCGCTAGAAGATGAGTCAAAATCCCTCAAATCACAAGTAGCTGAAGCCAAAATGACCTTCAAGAGATTTCAAGCGAATGAAGAACGATTGGAGATAGAAATACAAGATGCTTGGAATGAAAATTCTGAACTTCAGGAAAGCCAGAAACAGCTTTTGCAAGAAGCTGAAGTATGGAAAGAACAAGTGAGTGAACTTATTAAACAGAAAAGAACATTTGAAGACTCCAAAGTACATGCAGAACAAGTTCTAAATGATAAAGAAAATCACATCAAGACTCTGACTGAACGCTTGCTAAAGATGAAAGATGGGGTTGCTATGCCTGAAGAAGATGTAACGGATCATGAGAACTTGGAATTAGAAATGAACAGTGAATCGGAAGATGGTGCTTACTTAGATAATCCTCCAAAAGGAGCTTTGAAGAAACTGATTCATACTGCTAAGTTAAATGCTTCCTTAAAAACCTTAGAAGGAGAAAGAAACCAAATTTATATTCAATTATCTGAAGTTGATAAAACAAAGGAAGAGCTTACAGAGCATATTAAAAATCTTCAGACTGAACAAGCATCTTTGCAGTCAGAAAACACACATTTTGAAAGTGAGAATCAGAAGCTTCAGCAGAAACTTAAAGTAATGACTGAATTATATCAAGAAAATAAAATGAAACTCTACAGGAAATTAATAGTAGAGGAAAAATGCCGGTTAGAGAAAGAAGAGAAACTTTCTAAAGTAGACGAAATGATCAGCCATGCCACTGAAGAGCTGGAGACCTACCGAAAGCGAGCCAAAGATCTTAAAGAATTTGAGAGAACTATTCATTTTTATCAAAAGAAGATTATTCTCCATGAGAAAAAAGCACATGATAATTGGTCGGCAGCTTGGACTGCTGAAAGAAACCTCAATGATTTAAGGAAAGAAAATGCTCACAACAGACAAAAATTAACTGAAATAGAGTTTAAAATAAAACTTTTAGGAAAAGATCCTTATGGACTTGACGTTCCAAATACAGCATTTGGCAGACAGCATTCCCCATATGGTCCCTCACCACTGGGTCGGCCTTCATCTGAAACGAGAGCTTCTCTCTATCCTCCAACTTTGTTGGAAGGTCCTCTCAGACTCTCACCTTTGCTTCCACGGGGAGGAGGAAGAGGCTCCAGAGGCCCAGGGAATCCTCCGGACCATCAGATTACCAAACAAAGAGGAGAATCAAGCTGTGATAGGTTAACTGATCCTCACAGGGCTCCTTCTGACGCTGGGCCCCTGTCACCTCCGTGGGAACAGGACTGTAGGATGATGTTTCCTCCACCAGGACAATCATATCCTGATTCAGCTCTTCCTCCACAAAGGCAAGGCAGATTTTATTCTAATTGTGCTAGACTCTCTGGACCAGCAGAACTCAGAAGTTTTAATATGCCTTCTTTGGATAAAATGGATGGGTCAATGCCTTCAGAAATGGAATCCAGTAGAAATGATACCAAAGATAATCTTGGTAATTTAAAGGTGCCTGATTCATCTCTCCCCGCTGAAAATGAAGCAACTGGCCCTGGCTTTGTTCCTCCACCTCTTGCTCCAATCAGAGGTTTATTGTTTCCAGTGGATACGAGGGGCCTGTTCATGAGGAGAGGACCTCCTTTCCCCCCACCTCCTCCAGGAACCATGTTTGGAGCTTCTCCAGATTATTTTCCTCCAAGGGATGCCCCAGGTCCACCACGTGCTCCATTTGCAATGAGAAATGTCTATCTACCAAGAGGTTTTCTTCCTTACCGTCCCCCAAGACCTGCATTTTTCCCCCCAGCCCCCACATTCTGAAGGTAGAATGAGTTTCCATCAGGGTTGAGTCCGACTTCAAATGAGCCTGCTGCTGAACATCCAGAACGACAGCAAGAAACCTAACAACATGTTTGCCCTCTTCAAAAGTAATTTTGACTGATCTCATTTTCAGTTTAAGTAACTGCTGTTACTTAAGTGATTACACTTTTGTTCAGATTGAAACTTAATTGAACTATAATTCTCAGGATAGTATTTTGTAAATGAGGATGATTTAAATATGAATCTTATGAGTAAATTGTTTCATTTTATTTTATTCTAGATAGTATAACTATTTTAATTTGATTAATCCACTATTATATAAAGAATGGTGGGAGTTTTATATATGTAATCTTGCAGGTGGGGAGGCTTTAAATTGTCTTTATGTCAAGAACTGTATTTACTGTGGTTGTAGACAAATGTGAAAGTAACTTTATGCTTAAATAAATTTTAGTTGATTAAAAAATTTTTAAAAATTTAAAAAAAAGAAATATATAAATATGCACAGGTGGGAAGGTAGAATACTATGTAACTGTTAGAATATTTCACTTTAAACCAAGATCTATCTTGGATCTCCTGTCTTATAGATTTTATATCCTCTTTCAGTACTTTGAGAGTGTAAAACATTTATAGCAGAAAGTATTCGTGTTTCCTCTGTTTTCCTCAAGAATGGTTTCTTCGCCCTCCCTTTCCTTCCCTTCGTCTTCCCTAAGCTAATTTCTTCCTATGTTTGTCATCATATCATTACATAATTGTGTTGTTATTTCTTTTGTTTTATTTTTATTTGGTGGGAACAACTTTATCCAGAACTTTTACTTGCCCCAGAATTATATAGATCGGTTTCTCCTGACTTCTTTCCCAACCTTTACCTCTGTTGGTGTTCTAATAGTTTTAGTTTTATGTTCTGCTTTTCTCTTGCTGTGGCAAGGGGAAGGAGTAAATCTAAGATCGTGCTTAATTGCAGTTGGTGAATTTGATCTCTGATTGAGCTCTCTTCTCTGGAATTCTGTTAAAAGATGAAATGTATCTTGTTCCCTGAGAGATGCCCTCAAATTTTGGATTAGTCCTTCATGCAAGCTGGGCCACCAAGCCATTGCTTCTTTTGGGGACAACCTGCCCTCACTTTTAAAAAATATCCTGGCTCACATGCCTCCCCTAGCAGTTAATGCCACTCCAGTCTCTGCTTGAATGTAATAAAATAAAAGAAAAGTAACTATTTGGGACATGAGGTGCCCTTATTGTACACTGGGGCTTCCTATACATTTTTCGTCTTCCCTTGAACCACCACTATCCTCAGCTACTTTATGCTTCTGTTCTGTTAAAGCCCTATTTGCTAGTGGAAAAATTTAACTCCTGGTGATTTTTTTTATACTAGGCCTCTTGCCTTCCTTCCAGTGAGAGAAAAATAGAATGGTAAGCCTAGTGGTTTCTTCCTTCACTGTTGAATACTATTTATCCAAGGTATCAAGGAAGAACTTCTAATCAGAAAAGACATGTATTATTTTCACAACTGGGTAGCATATCTCACTCCCAGAATGGAAATTAGGTGGGGATTGCAAGATTAAGGAGATTTTTCTGGATTTCTGTCTATGTATCATATCCACAGAACTCTTTCTGGAGGAATTTTATGTTGAGCCAGGCATCCATTTCCACAGTCTTCCATTTCTAGATACTTCCAAAGTTATAGCACTGTTCCTAAATCATTTTTGGCTTTATTTATTAATTTATTGTTCACTTCATTTCATTAGGTTCAGTATGAAACAGGTATTGTCATCTCTTTATGTCTACTTTGCCACCTTTCCCCAGAATAGGCCTGAATGAGATTGAAAACGTTACTTCAGTTCCTTGTGTCTGACATTGCTTGTTTGAAACTAAGAAAAATAATGTTTGCTTTTGTTGAATGACTACTAATTTTTTTCCATGAACCTAATAAACTAAAAAGAAAGTTGAAATAATAAAGAGTGAATAAGTATAAAAATCCATGTTGAGTCAATCTTCCTTCAGAAACTTTTTCCTCAAACTCTCTTACCAAATTTGAGGTAACACATTACCTATGAACCGGGTTGGCAATCCTCGCCAATCGTTAATTTTCTTTTCCTTTCTTCCCTCCCTCTTTCTTTCTTTCCTTCTTTCCTTCTCTGTCTCTCTCTTTCTTCTTTCAGGGGAAGTATCTCTGCATGGAGATCTCACTTCTAAAGGTGTGGAGGGATAACAGGGTGGCTTTCACTAAGATACAGTTGACTTAAACCAACTGAGCTGCCTGATCTTACTAACATTCTGCATCCATTCTCTCCTCTGCAGTTTTAAAATAGCAGCCTGTGTCCACTGTATCCTTACCAAGTCCCATTCCTTCCCCAGATTGACTTCTACTAGTCCTGAAGCTACCAGTTAAAATATCATTTGATGATTTCTCTGGGAAGCCTGTCTTACTCTCCAAGACTGGATGAGGTGCCTCCCATGTGAATCCTCTCCCATAACATACTGTCTCTACCCTTATCTGCAGTGATCAGCCTGTATGGTGATGAACTATATCTTTTTATTTCCTGTTGGATAGTAAGCCAGAAGGGCACGGACTAAGCACCCAGTTCAGTCCTTTGCACATCATTGCCCTTCAATGAATATGTGTTTCATGACTAAATTTTTTAAAACTTAATAATATTTCCAAAGTTTTTAAAGCATTTTGAAGCTCAAAATAGTGGTCAAGTTGGTTCTCATCACCTCATCTTTTGTGGTTTATTGAAAGGAGTGCATACATGCTCTCAATTCACAAACGTATGATTGTGTGGACCAAATTTTTAACAGAATTTGGCAAAACACCAGAGCTAGGTTACATTCTTAAGCAGCTGAGCAGCCACAGGTTTCATCACACTATTATTAATGGCTTTATTTTCCCATCACTGTTGCACCATTATGCCCTTTGCAGAATTAATCAAAGGCACAATCTCTGCCCTGAGGCTTTGGATTTTATCATTCCACTGCCTGAAGTCATCCATCTGAGAAGCCAGGTAATACACTCCTACCTCTGAAGGGTGTTGAACATCAATTAAGTAATGCTCAGCTGTCTTCAATACGAAGATTGCATTCAAATGAACATGTCCCTCATCTGTTCTATTAATAATTACACCCCATGTTTGAGCGAGGTGGCTAAGACCACAGAGCATTCGGATTTGCAAGGATTTTGCATGCAGTGCAAAGCTTGTTGTCTCTAAATGTAAAGTATCAATAGGAGGCATTAAAATGTCAGCACCTTTTCAGGAATTTTGCTCATGAAAACGACTGCAAAAGAGTCCTCTGAATACATCACTGTAGACCAAGTTATAGTCTAAGCATCAGATCAGCTAGGAGCCTCCAGAGAGTTCCTGAAGTGTGAGGAACAAGTGTTTTAAATGGTGGGGTGACATGGTGGGAGGGGGTCCTGGGAGAATCTGAATTTGCCGGACACTTCCATCCCCCAACTTGGCAGTCGATCAACTTGACACTTCCCGGCTCTAATTTTCTTCCTCCTCATTTTTATTTCACGGCATTCCCAATTATGCAGCTGCCAGGAAAGGAAGCAATGGAATTTCAATATAGAAAAGACCAGGCCACTTCTTTTCGGACTAGACACTTATGCACAAAGAGCCAGTGGGTCACATCTTCTGCTGGTTCGGAGATGCTTCCAGGGCAACCAAGCAAGGTCGAGCGACAACATCAGCCTCTTTGGCTTCGCTCTTTCCTCAGCAGCCACACGATTTCTTAGCTGCCCAGGGGATCATCTATAATAGGCCATTTTATTTGGTAAATGTTTCCCTACTTACTGAAGACTGTTCATTATTAATGACCAGAAAGGGAACTCCTGCCTCCCATGGCAGAAGTTGATACATTTGCTTTGTATAATTGCTGTGTATAGTTAGCCGTGTGGTTGTGCAGCTGAAATAAATTGCCTTCTTCCCATAAGAGCCTCCCTGAGTGTCACGGGAGAGCTAGAAGGAAGCTGGCCACAGAGACTAATCTCTTCGCTAACGCCGTAGACGGTTCCAGAAGCTGAAGACAGATGGCAAGTTTGAGATGAATAGCATTTTTTAATGGCTTCAAAATAGCTCTGTCTGTAAACAGCTTTTCTGAATGACAGCACGTAGTACAATTTAATTTATCTATTGCTGCTGTTGTTAGATCTTCTGAGAACTTTCCCCCAGTCCCTCTATTAGAACAAACACTAATCTCACTTCAAAGGGGGAAAATCTAGAATGGTAAGAGGCAAGTGGAACGAACGAAAGGGTAAGAAGAATTTCAACCTACAAATAAATGACAGGTATCCTCCAAACAGTGTCTTGTAGCCTGGAACTTGAAGAAAGTAACTCTGTGTTGAGATTTAAGAGCAGAAGTTGAACTCTGAACTCTGAAATGAAATAGGCCCAAAGACTAGGAGAAAAGGTCATGATAAGACAGCACACCTTGGTCTGTTTCTGATTAGTAAGAATTCACATCCCACCAATGAGATTAATCCTTCGTCATTCATGTAATTGGTTTGGGAAATGCTACTATGGGCGAGAACACGGGTATTCTTTATAGGCTAGCAGGGGAAAAAATGAGTATAAAAGGTAATCGGAGGCAGGCGTGGTGGCTCATACTTGTAATCTCAGCACTTTGGGAGGCCAAGGCAGGTGGATCACTTGAGGTCAGGAGTTTGAGACTAGCTGGGGCAACATGGTGAAACCCCGTCCCTGCTGAAAAAAAATACAAAAAAATTAGCTGGTCATGGTGGTGCGCCTGTAGTCTCAGCTACTCAGGAGGTTAAGGCACAAGAAGCGCTTGAATCCAGAAGGTGGAGGTTGCAGTGAGCTGAGATCATGCCACTGCACTCCAGCCTGGGTGACAGACAGAGACTCTGTCTCAGAAAAAAAAAAAAAAAAAAAAAAAAGGAGTCAGTGCTAATAATTAAGTGAAGAAATAAGTTCGTACCTCTAATTTCCAATTTCCAATTTCTACAAATGTCTATTAAAACGGCATGTTTCCCATAAGAAGCCACTTTAAAGGGGCATAGTAGAGTAGTTAATAGAAAATGCTAGCATTTCTTACAAAGTAGTAGATGTAATAAGCCTGAAATTAAGAGTGAGAATTAAACAGAGGGGAAGTTCAATAGGAATAATGATTTTATGTTCAATAAAAATAGTCACAAACCAGTTACAGAAAAAGACCATGGTCAGACTTTTTCCTTCTGTTCTGATATTGGAGGTGAAATGATGTAAAATCTGCTCTTTCTTATTCTGTATTGCATCATTCTTTCAAAACACACACAAGTGCTAGCAGTTGGTGACTACTTGAAATTTATGCTTGTTTTAATAAAGCATTGGAGTTGCATTGGAATGACGCTCTCGGTCTCTGAAATCTGAAATAAACCTGGCTTGTTTTCCCATATTGTTCATTCAACTTTACGGATATTTATTAATTGCCTGCAGTGTCCAAAGCATTTGTAACAATGACCACATTTTACAAGCCCTAAAGTGGGTCAACAGTACTTATTTGCATAGTAGGATGAAATATTTAAAATTGAGACTGTCTCCAAAATTCAAACTAAAAGCTTGGTGCCAAGAGCTGAAAGGAAAAATGAGAAAATTGCTCAAAAGTTTATGTGCAGAGGAATTAAATGCACACACACACAATATTCAGTTGCTGCAAAAGTAACTGAGGTTTTTGCTATTAAAAATAGTGGATGGCAAAGTAAGGCAGGTGACTCAAGAAGGCACAACCAGCACTCTGTGGCCATCATGTATCCAGAGTCCCAGGTCCACCACTTGCTGCTCTTGTGACTTTGAGCAGGTCCTGGGACCTCTGTGAAGCCTGGTTTGGAGAGACTACTATCCAGTCAACAGGTGTATTGTGGGGAACCTGGAACTGTGTCTGTCACATAAGAGCTAGTCTAAAAAAATGTTTTAAGTACCCTGTGGATTCAAAAGAGGAAGTCGCATTAGCCTGGGGAAAGCTAAACAGGAAAGGATCCATTCTTTTTTGAAGGTGGTACATGAGAGCTCTGAGGGGTAAGTTTTCTGTGGCTTGAGGCTATGCTGAGGAGCTAGGAGCTTTGTCTGTCTAGAGAAGGGAAAGAATCAGTAAAGCTTCCAATGCTCCTACACCATTAGCAGTTCTGGGGACAAGCACCTGCACAGTGGAGGAAATTAGTTGGGAAGATAAAGAGAAGAGAGCCAAGAACAAAAGTTTGGGCAATGCTGACATTTAAAGGAGGAAGTATAGGAAGCAAAGATGGAGAGAAAGTGGTCTGAGAATTTGGAGGAAAACCAGAAGTGACAGTGTCACAGGAGCCAAGTGACGAAAGAGTGCCAAAACGGAGCAGTGGTGTCCAAAGCTTCAGCGAGATGGACGGGAAGGAAAACCAAGAGGAGGTCAATGAGTTCAGCAGTTATGGGGTCAATGGTGGTATGGTGGTCTGCAACAGTAACCCTATAATGACGTTCACCATGGTACTAGACGTGTGTCTCTTAAAGAGGTTGGGTTCATTATGTTGTATTCTGAAGGCCACGGCCAATTCAGGCCATGGATCAAGGCCTTACTCATGTCTCTCAGGAACAGGGTGGACATTAGGATGTCAGGAAAGCTGGATTTTCTGTGAAGACATTCCTACTCAAAAGGTAAGCAGGAGGCAAATCTCTCTGGGTCTCACTTTCTTGAATCTGGACTTCCAGAGTTTAAAAAGAACTTGAAGAAGCTCCAATATAGGAGGAAAGATGTTCTCTGCCACAGGGAACTGGGCAGGGAAGCATCCTCATACTGAATGCTGTAGGAGAAAGCCCTACTTTGTTGGGTGGTATATTCGTCCATTCTCGCATGGCTAATAAGGACATACCCAAGACTGGATAATTTATAAAGGAAAGAGGGTTAATGAACTCACAGTTCCACATGGCTGGGGAGGCCTCACAATCATGGCAGAAGGCAAAGGAGGAGCAAAGTCACATCTTACATGGCAGCAGGCAAGAGAGAGTGTATGCAAGGGGAACTGCCCTTTATAAAGCCATTAGATCTCATGAAACTTTTTCACTATCATGAGAACATCATGAGAAAAACCCACCCCCATGGTTCAATTACCTCCCACCGGGTCCCTCCCATGATATGTGAGGATTATGGGAGCTACAATTCAAGATGAGATTTGGGTGAGGACACAGCCAAACCATATCAAGTGGGTAACTTGGTTTCAGGTTGTTTCTTCGATTTGTTTACCCCAAATCTTCAGTCTCATTTAAAGGGTTCTGACTGGTCTTAGTTGTGCCGGAAGGGAATTAACAAAAAGTGTTGTCTGGCCTCAAGTAGACTGAGGTGTTAAAGAGAGCACAGCTCCTCTTGAGGCCCATGTGGGGATGACACCCTCTAGGACAGGAAACCAGAGTCCAGGGGAGGCTAGAAACAGGAGAAACCAACAATCAGAGGCACAGGGTTTAGAGGTGAAGAGAAGGTGAGAGGCAGCAACAACTTTATTCCTTCCTCCCTGAGTCAACGCTTATGCACACTGCAGATGAGGAAGAGCGTGGGGAGTAATTAGGGCTGTGGGTTTATCGTGGAGTAAGACACTGCTGCTACTTGCAAGGAACCTAAGAAAGTAACAGGGTTTAGAGACACCCTTGGGTGCCTGGAGAAGTGGCATGTTTGTAAACAGGGCAGAGGGTTCTGTAAGTGAGTGAGGGGGAGCAAACAAGACATGGAGAGGCTGGGGGAGGTGCTGGGAGAAGTGAGGTCCAAGGCTTAGGTGAGTGGTCACCCTTGCAGATTCCTCTTTTGCAGCAGAAGGAGACACACACACAAAGAATATCAGTGATTTTTGAGGAAGAGAAAGGAGAAGCAGTGAAAATCAGATGGCAGTGGCCCTTTATGCAAAATAGAAAGTGAGATCTGTGGAGGGCAGGGCCAGGGTGAAGAGCTGTGAGCGCAGTTTGGAAAAGTAGGAAGGAAAGGGGTGCCACGAAGTCCTGAAGGCTGCTGTTTGCAGGAGCACATCGCTCATCGCCAGGTGACAGCCACCAGAACTGCAGGTGCCAGGCCTTCAAGGGAAGACATCAAGGCCTCCAGCACACCTGCTGGCTGAGCTAGCTTAAACTCACGAGGGGCAACTGCCATCAGGTTGTGGCCTTGGAAACCATGTTGAGCTGCAATAGAGAGTGATGTAACCATGCCAAGAAAAGCTCACTGGTCCTTGGCACTTGCCAGTCACTCCCTGGACTGCCTCTCAAGTGCTTCTCTGCCTAACATACTCCTACTCAACCATGAAATCTCAGGCAGAGCTAGTCTTCCTTTTCTGCTGCACTCCCATTTGTATTTGTACATCCTGCCATTTTGCAAGATTGAACCTGTGTGTTCCACCCCTAGACTGTAAGCTCCCTGGAAGAGCATGTTAAAAATGCAGAATCTCAGACCCCTCCCCAGACCTAGAGTCAGAATCTGCATTGTAACAAGATCCTCAGCTGATTCACGTGCACATTCATAATTGAAAAGCCCTGATATCAGTGGTAAATAACTCATATAGGTAATGTACTATTATGGAAGATGCAGTCTGGCATTTTTCTATTTTATTCTATTTCATGTTTTATTATTATTATTATTATACCTTAAGTTCTGGGGTACACGTGCAGAATGTGCAGGTTTGTTACATGGGTATACATGTGCCACGGTGGTTTGCTGCACCCATCAACCCGTCATCTACATTAGGTATTTCTCCTAATGCTATCCCTCCCCTAGCCCCCCACCCCCCGACATGCCCCAGTGTGTGACGTACCCCTCCCTGTGTCCATGTGTTCTCATTGCTCAACTCCCACTTATGAGTGTTCAGTTTGGTTTTCTGTTGTTGTGTTAGTTTGCCAAGAATGATGGTTTCCAGCTTCATCCATGTCCTTGCAAAGGTTTGCTGGAGGTCCACTCCAGACCCTGTTTGCCTGAATATCACCAGTAGAGGCTGCAGAACAGCAAAGATTGCTGTCTGTTCCTTCCTCTGGAAGCTTCGTTGAAGAGGGGCACCCACCAGATGCCAGCCAGAGCTCTCCTGTGTGAGGTGTCTGTCGGCCCCTACTGGGAGGTATCTTCCAGTCAGGATCCACGGGGATCAGGGACTCACTTGAGGAGGCAGTGTGTCCCTTATCAGAGCTCGAATGCTGAGCTGGGAGATCTGCTGCTCTCTTCAGAGCTGTCAGACAGGGACGTTTAAGTCAGCTGAAGCTGCGCCCACAACTGCCTCTTCCCTCAGGTACTCTGTCCCAGGGAGATGGGGGTTTTATCTATAAGCCCCTAACTGGGGTTGCTGCCTTTTTTTCAGAGATGCCTTGCCCAGAGAGGAGGAATCTAGAGAGGGAGTCTGGCCACAGAGGCCTTGCTGAGCTGTAGTGGGCTCCGCCCAGTTTAAACTTCCTGGCAGCTTTGTTTTCTCTGTTTCATGTTTTTAAAATGCTGGTCCTGACCCACTACATTTAAATGACATTAGTTCATTTACGTTTCAGAGCTTGAGCTATGGATTATAAAGCTTCCTTCAACCCTTTTAGTGCTTCTCTGACCTCTCAAATCACCCCTAATGGCAAGAGACAGTAACTGTGTTGTCCCAGGTGCCTGAGGCATAAGGAGCAACTGCTGAAAGTTTGAAAATTTATTTCAGGTGTTTTTTGTTTTGAAATATCATACAAATTATGCAAACAATTCTTATTTATGATATCATGATATCTGCTTGCTTTGGTGTCAGAACATGGGTTTTGTGCTAAACTTCAAACACATAAGCACAGAGAAAATAGCAGAGTGAATCCTCTTTCAGTCATCACCTGGCTCTAAAAATTATCAACATTCTGTCACTTGCTTTCATCTTTCTTCTCCTTCTAACACACCAGACACATAGAGATGAAACATATGCACACTTATTTTTACTAGAGTGTTTTAAAGCAACTCCTAGACAACATGCCACTTTACCTCAATATTTGCTGATAGGCAAATACTCTTTTTTCAACCATAACTCAGTATTGTTATCACACCTAGCAAAATTACCAATAAATCTTTAATATCATCTTTTTCCCAATTAGTTTTCAATTTTCCCTAGTTGTCTTGAAAATATCTTTTGATGGCTGGATTGCTTGAATGAGGATCCTAAAAATATCCACATATTTGCATGTGGTTGATATATCCTTTAAGGGAGTTCCCCCCTTTTCCTCTTTATTTTTAATGTCATTTATTTGTGGAAGAAACTGAGTAATCTTTCCTACATAACTTCTTTTGTTATGTATTTAGCTAATTGCATCCTCATGGTGTCATTTAACATGTTCCTCCATCCTTCATATTTTCTTAACCTGGTAGATAGGGGTCTTGGCAGGTGGTACCTTGTACTTTCTGTTGCATGCTACCAGGATGCACATACTGGGTGCTTATCCCACTTTGTGGGAGTGGAGTTAAGGTTGGCCAGTGTTTAGGAGGGGTTCAGGAGGTGTCAGTCTGATCCATCAATTATAAAGTTCCCATCAACATTTCACCCAATGGTGTTAGTAGCTGCTGAAGAAAGATTGTTTCCTGGGACCATGATCTCACAGGGGTGACAAATGATGATTTGCTAATTGTTATTTCTTTTACTAGCTATTAGATAGATAGATAGATAGATAGATAGATAGATAGATAGATAAACTTTCTCTTGTTAGTTATTTGATTACTCTGAAATACTCCCCCCAAAAACAATATTAATGTTAGAATTCTTTCCCATTATTTACCAGTTTTCAGAATAAATATATCCCTCTCAAGAACCCTCTGAGAGAAATGTTATTTATAGCCCCATTTTATTTTACAGACAGGGAAACTGAGACAGTGAAAGATTACATGAATTTTTCAATATCACAAGGCTATTGGAGGACAGAACAAAAATTCAAGTTTTAGTCAAACTGACTCCAGAGTCTCTTTAGATAACTTTCTCAACCTTCTACTTCATATGTATAAATATATTAATATGTTAATATAATATAGAATCATGAGCAGGAATTACTTTCTTCCTTAAGAAAAGTTATCCTATTGACTTAGAAATACCTCTTCCCAATGTGATATCACATCATACCTGTTAGAATGGCTATTAACACAAAACAAAAGGCAATAAGTGTTGGTGAGGATAGACCAACAGTATACACTGTTGATGGGAATGCAAAATGGTGCAGTCTCTATGGAAAATAGTATGGAAAAAAATTTAAAATCAAAATAGAATTACTATATGACTTAGCAATTCCTCTTATAGATATTTATCCAAAAGAGTTGAAATCAGGATCTCGAAAAGATAGGAGCACTCCTGTGTTCACTGCAGCATTATTTATAATAGCCAATATGTGGAAATGAACTAAATGCCCATCGGTGAATGAATGGATAAAGAAAATATGGCATATATATACAATGGAATATTATTCAGCCCTAAAAAAGAAGGAGATTCTACAACATGGAATAACATAAGTGAATCTTGAGGACATTATGCTAAGTGAAATAGGCCAGTCACAGATGGGCAGGTATGGCATGATTCCATGTACATGAAGTATCTAAAGTAGTCAAACTCATTGAAGCAAAAAATAGAATGTTGGTTGTCAGGGGTTGTGGGGGTAAGGGAATTGGGTGTTGTTAATCAATGGGTGTGAAATTTCAGTTATGCAAGATGAGTAAGTTCTAGAGATTTACTGTACAACGTTGTGCCTGTAGATAACACCACCATAAAGTACACTTAAAAATCCATTAAGAGGTTTGATCTCATGTTAAGTAATTTTACCACAACAAAATTTTTAAAAGAAGAATAAATACTGTTACGTAAAGGAAAACCTCAGTGGAAGGATAAATGTAAAGAATTATTTTTTTTCATCAAGCTTTGGAAAAGTGTCAAATGCATTGTTACTGATATTAATGGAACATCTGTACTAATGAATCAGGAGGAGTTACCACTACTATCAACTGTAAGCTGATGGCTTTTTCAGATGATATCTGATTAACTGGTATTACATCAACAAACCCCTCCCCCAGACTTCCACATAACAAGCTAAAGATTGTCTGGAGAAGTTACCAACCAGAATAAGCACAGGGATTATCAACTGAAATACAGATAGTTGGAGGCTGAGTAGAGATTAGAAGGTGGTATACAGCCTTCTGTACACATACCACAAATGCCCAGAGTGGTGGCAGATAGTCAATTAGAAAAGAGTTTGCCATGGTTCTTGAGGAGTCAATTCAAAACTAGTGTCAGGTGCTTCAGAAGAGGTTCTAGGTCATAGAATTAGACAGAGATCATTGGCAGTCATTTTGTAATTCTTGTAAGCTTACCTGGTACACTGGAGTTTTTTGTAGACAACTAATAACAAGAAATATGTGGTGAAGTTGGAGGGAAGCCAGAGGTCAACACGAACAACAAAGGTAAATGGGAATGCTAAAAATGCTCTCTGTTCACAAAATGGTGAGAAAACACTTTGGATATCTGAGGACTATAAAACCCAAGGAATGGAAGAAACTATGTTAGTTTGGAATACAAAAATACTGCTAGATGCAGAAAAGCGTCTACACTTTGGTTCCTATCTGCATTTCCTTGTGTATTTCCTGGCGCTCCCATTACAGACACTACTCTTTGCCTAGGGAAAGGCTGCTTTCAGTAGGACATAAGCAACATAGGGCAGAGATTTGGTATGCATTGTTCCCTAGTGTATCCCCAGCACTGAGAACAGTGCTAAACCTTAGTAGGAGGAGCTAAATATATTTTTAGTGAATTAATTTAGAGCTTTTCCCTACTTATTTCAAGGTGAAACTTAATCCCATTTCTTCAACAAGTTGTAATTTCTCCATCCAATGTTCTTTATGGCTTTATTGTAGTTTGTACCTTGTTTTAGTTTTTGTCTTTAATACATAGATTTCTTTGCGATTAGATCATGAGTTCTTGCTAGTCTTTGTCAGAACATAATCCAAAGATTTTCTACATCAATTTTACCTATAGCACTTAATTTAAAATGTTGTGTACTAGGCTCCACTCCAGATCTACTAAATCAAAATCTCTGGAGTTGGACCCCAGGAATCAACACATTTTACCAGTTCCCCAGATGATTCAGGTGTATACTGAGGTCTGAAAAGCATGTGGAGACCTTATGCGTCTTCCTTTCATTGTGTTTTGAGTTCTCAGTAAACGCTTGTTATGTTAAATGGAATTGAATTGAATGAAGTGATTGCCATAGTGATGATGCAACTAATTTACTTGTTAATTTTGAAATGCATCACCTTCACAGAGGAGACAATAGATGGAATTAAAGTTACCTGAGTTTCTCAATAGGAAAACAGAAAACACATTTAAAAACAAACAAAAAACCCATGAAAATTATGCATGTCAGTTAATGATTTTCACGTAAATTTCATTGACATGAGCACACATAGAGAAAGCCGTGCAAAATATAAGTATACATTATAATGAACATCTTCAAAATGAACACAACCACGTAACCAGTACCCAGTCAAGAAATAGAACATGACTCATGTTCCAGAAGCCCCTTCCTGTCCCTTTCCTGTCACTAGCCTCCTTTCAGGGTAGCTGCTAGCCAAACTTCTAACAACATGGATTTGTTTTACTGTTTGTTTGCTCATATGTATTTCTCTCTCTCTCTCTCCATATTGTCATAGTTCATTCATTCTCACTGCTGTATAATACTCCATCATGTGAATATAGCACAGTTTGCTTATCCACACTACTATACATGAATATCTGAGTTGTTCTCAGCTTGAGGTTATTATGAAAAGTGCTGCTATTAATATTCTTGGATATTTCTCTTCATGAACACATGTATATTTTTCTGTTGGGTATATATCTAAGAGTGAAATTGCTGCAACATAGGGTATACAAATGTCTGTCCAGCCTGAGTAAATACTGGCCCAATCTTCACACTTCTTTGTATTCATGTCATCATAATGCCTTCCCACACTGGCTCGGGGCTTGGTCATTTCACTTGCTTTGGCCAATGGACAGTGGAAAAGTTGGTACCAGTAGTGCTCCTACAAGCAAGCACTTGCTTTTTTCGCTCTCTCTCTCTCTCGTCTGTGACTACCCCTCCAGGTGAGCCTGCCGAAGGATTTGAAGGACATGAGGAGAGCTGAGCCATCCTGGACAGGCCATCGCACTAGCCAGCCCCAGCCATTCTGCCAGCTGCACGCACAAGCCCAGGTAGAATTGACTGAGCTTAACCTAGAGCCGCAGAGCTGCCCACCTGATCTAGAAACGTGTATAAAATAATAAATGGTTGCTTTTTTCTTTCTTTTTTTTTTTTGACGAAGTCTTGCTCTGCCGCCGAGGCTAGAGTGCAGTGTCACAATCTCAGCTCACTGTAACCTTCGCCTCCTGGGTTCAAGTAATTCTCCTGCCTCAGCCTCCTGAGTAGCTAGAATTACAGGCACATGCCACCATGCCCGGCTAAATTTTGTATTTTCAGTAGATACGGGGTTTCGCTATGTTGGCCAGGCTGGTCTCGAACTCCTGACCTCAGGTGATCCACCCACCTTGGCCTCCCAGAGTGCTGGGATTACAGGCGTGAGCCACCGCTCCCTGCCAAATATTTGCTTTTTTAAGTCACCAAGCTTTAGTGTAGTTTTGCCAAACAGATTCCCAAAGGGTGACACCAACTGACACTCCACAAATGTCTGAAGATCTGAAGTTCCACATCCTCATCAGTACTTGATATCGATTACATTATATGATATTTGACTATTTCTGACCTGCAAAGATTGCAGTTTCGTATGGTCCAATAAATTTATTTCATTTTAATTTTTCTTCTAAGTGTGTAATAAAATCAATTGAGGATTTAATTTGCATTTTCTTAATGACGAAGGATGTTGAGCACCCTTTCATTTGTTTATTAGTATATCCTCTTTTTGGAAGTACCTGTTCAAGGTTTTTTTCTATTTTTTTATTGGATTAACTGCCTTTTTTGCCACTAATTTGTAGGAATGAACACACACACACACACACACACACAGAGCCATGCTGGATACAAGCTCTATGTCACCACACATGTGTACAGACGTCTTCTCCCACTCTGGGACTTTTCCTTTCCACTTCCTTAATGGTACATCTTAATAAAGAAAAGTTATTACTTTTAGTATAATTCAATTTTCCCATTTTAACCTTTACAGTTGTCAACACTTCTTTGCCTACCCCAAGATCATGTAGCTGTTCTTAAAAGCTTTGTTATTTTGCTTTTCGCATTTAGATAAATGATGCACTTGGAATTGATTTTTTATGTATGATATGAGTAGGAGTCAGGATTCATCCTGGTCCCAAGTGGGTACCCAACTGACCTGGATGTTCATTGAAAAGGCAGTGGGTTGCAGAGTTTGGCTTGCATAGCTCTCACTGGGAGGCAGCACGGTGTCATCGGAGGAGTTCCTACTGGGCTCTAGTCCCAACTCTGCTACCAGCTCACTGGTTCTGTGACCCTGGGCAGGTCACCACAGCTGTCTCTGTTTACCCATATGTAAAATGAGGTTAAATTAGATCATCTTCATTGTTCCTTGCAGACGCATAAGATCAGGCAGAAGTGATGTCAGACTCCAAATATGATATGATTACTTCTGGGACCTCAGGGAGAGTATTTAACTTATCTGAGTCCCAATTTCCTTACCTAAAAGATGGGAGCAATTGTACCCATATCTAGGGCTGTTGAAAAATAAGAAAGAAGGTGTACATGAAGTTCTGTACTTGGCACATTATGTTGTTCAACAGAAGGTAACACTTGTGGTTGTTAATAGTCATTCTGGAAATATTAAGGAGAATTTGCCTTTATTTAATTTCAGTAAAAATGTAATTGGTGTCTCTAAACTTAATTACTAATTCAAATTTGTTTATGTTTGCTTGGCATTAAAGTTAAGTAGCCCTGTGATGAGAACTTTGATTTTACCCCATCTTCTTTAGTCCTAAGAGACACTGTCCTGTAAAGAAGGCTAAAAATAAAGACAGAAGTTACACGGACATAAAATCAGCTTTCTCGAAATTGCTAACCATTAACCTTGAATTTAAAAGTTTTTCCTAAACACTTGTAGAACCCAGGAAAGAATGGAATGTCGCAATTATACAGCCACGATGATAGTTGTCCGTGATGGATTATTAGTCTGAAATTATTAACTTTCCACAGACAAACCCAGGATTTCCCTGATTTCCTGACCCCCCGCCATTTAAGGTAGTACCCCTCCCTCATTCTTGTCTCACTCTGTTTTTCCTCATAGCAATTACAACTCCCTGACATATTTTCCTGTCTTTTTGTTAATTGTCTGTTTTTCCTTCAACTAGAACGTTAGCTCCATGGGAGCAGGAGCTTTGTTTAATTTACCTTGTATCTCAGCACCTAGAAGAATGCCTGGTACATGGCAGGCATTCAGTAAGTATTGTGGAATAAATGAATGAAGGCAAAGTAGGAACCACATAAAATATGTATCAAAAGTAGTAATTATGTTCAATTAGGTCCGTGCTACATTTAACATGACATAGAAATCAATAATGTATTTGGACTGCAGCACCTCTGTCAACCCCAAACTCCAATTCTTATAGATGTTCAGTAATAACACTACCACAAAAATATTAGCTCTGTTAATAATCAACACATTTTTCATAAGTGTGCCTTTGGGAACTATGAGAAGGAAATTGATATTTCCCACATATATATGCTGTCATTGTTTTTTTAAAGAGAAACTCTTCAATAAACACAATTACCGAAGGAGAAAATTATTTAAAAAGCTGGGTGTTTTGCAAATAAAAGTAGACATGGAAATCATGTTTTTATTATAAACAAATATTAAGTTTTATGTGTTGACTATTAAAAGGTTATTCAGTTTTTCCTTTACCAAAATAAATTGTTAATTAAGATAGACAAAAACCAGGAAACATTGAAGTTAGTCATTTAATTTCCTCACTTATTCAGAGCTGCCTGGAGTCATTTCCTGCAGGAATTCCATGTCTTCCCATTGAAGTGTTTCAGCAGCTGGTAACAAAATCATCCACACAGGCGGTGGGTGACACTCCAGGCTCCGATTGCAAATCAGGTTTTTATACTCACAATGGAACCAGATCGAGTTTAGAAATAAATCTAAATTCCTTCTAGAATGCTGTTTCTTCATTGCTCTAAGGGGGAATTTGGTCCAGTGGGAGGAACTGTAGACAAGGAAACCTGATTTCTACATTTGGCTCAGCACTAATTGTGTGACCTTAAATTTAACCTCCTGTGCACTAATAGCCTCGTCTATGTAAGGGTAATAACATTTAAATTTTACCTACCAAATTGTTTCTAAGATGGAAGAATCAGCCAAACTCAGAATGCAGCTATTTCTGTAGAAGTGCATGACTCCAATATACACTATTAATTTTTTAATTTTTAATTTTTAATTTTGTTAATATTTTTTGAGATGAAGTTTCACTCTTGTTGCCTAGGCTGGAGTGCAGTGGCACAATCTCAGCTCACTGCAACCTCTGCCTCCCTGGTTCAAGTGATTCTCCTCCTGCCTCAGCCTCCTGAATAGCTGGGATTTACAGGTGTCCACCACCACACCCACTTCACTTTTGTATTTTCAGTAGATACAGGGTTTCACCATGTTGGCCAGGCTGGTCTCAAACTCCTGACCTCAGGTGATCCACCCACCTAGGCCTCCCAAAGTGCTGGGACCACCATGCCCAGCCAATATATATTATTAATGACAACAACACTCAAGTCTTAAGAATAGAGACCTTGTCCAATCGTTTTTAGGATAGAGACTTTCATAGGATTAAACTGTGGCCAAAGCAATGCAGTAGATGACCTGGAAATCAGATAAAACTATGTCTTTTGCAGTATCATAAGAAAATTGGTAACTGTTCTTTACAGATCTGAAATGTACAAGCTTTTTTCTCATTCCTAAGTTGCTTATGTGGGAAACAGAAGCCAGTAAGTAGATCACACCATTAATTTTTGGGAAGAATAGCAAGGGATTTGATTAAACACACCCAGTGTAACTATACCGGGGGTGGGGGTGTGGGAGGATGGAACTAAAGTTCTGTAGATTGAGTGTTTGCGTGCCCCAAAATTCATATGTTGAAATCCCAACCCGCTATGTGATGCGCTGGGAGGTGGGACTCTTGGGAGGTGATCAGGTCATGAGGGGCCAACATGGAGTTAGTGCCCTTATAAAAGAAGCCCCAGAGAGCTCCCTCATGTCTTCACCACATAAGAACACCATCTATGAACCAGGAAGCAAGCCCTCATTAGACATTGAATCTGCCAAGGCCTTCCCAGCCTCCAGAACTGTGAGAAATAAATGTGTGTTGTTTATAAGCCACCCAATTTGTAGTATTTTTCTATAGCAGTCCAAATGGACTAAGACAGAAATGTACAACTTTTTCTTGTCCAAACATTTTCTTGATTGGACCAGTCAACCAGATGAGAAAGCTGAGTTGTTTCATATTTTGGCTAGCAATAACTGCACCAGTACTTCTTGATTGGAAAATAATCTACAGGCATGATTACTGAGCATATGATGAATTCTGGGTATATAGAAATGTTTCTCAAATATTGAGGTAGGTTGACTCTCTGTAACACTTTTATTTTAATTTTGTGTTCATTTGAATGGTAAGCTGAACAAATTTTTTTTTTTTTTGAGATGGAATCTCACTCTGTCAACCCAGGCTGGGGTGCAATGGTGCGATCTTGGCTCAGTGCAACCTCTGCCTCCCAGGTTCAAGCAATTATCCTGCCTCAGCTTCCCACGTAGCTGGGACTACAGGTGCCCGCCACCATGCCCGGCTAATTTTTTTTTTTTTGTATTTTTAGTAGAGATGTGGTTTCACTATGTTGGCCAAGCTGGTCTTGAACTCCTGACCTCATGATCTGCCCGCCTCGGCCTCCCAAAGTGCTGGGATTACAGGCGTGAGCCACCACACCCACCCAGCTGAACAAATTAATAAGTATAGTATAGCATTCATGTTTCGGGTCAGATTTCATGGGTTAAAATTCTTTATGAGCAGCATGGATTTGAGAATGCTATTGAACTCTGAGGCACTGTTTCCTTGTCTATAAAATGATGATGATAGCTCCTTTCTCTGAGAGTTATTGTAAGAATTAAATGAGATAGTCTACATATAGGAAAGCACTTGGCACATAAAAAAGTTTGTAAATAATAGCTATTAATATTATTATGAGTATTTTCATTTGGATGACTATCTATAACAAAGTATTGCCACAGATTTCATAGCATCTACATTTAAGGTCACATTGATGCCAAGTGGTATATTATTGTCATAGGTAAATGAGAAAGAAGAGAGGTTGGAACTAACACAGCAGTGATGTACTTGTGCCAGATGAAGTCCAATGACATGATATTTTATTGCATGAATGATGGTTTCATAAGGTTCAAATAGAGCAAATGGATGGAAAATTGGAATGGTCATATAGAAAACCACAATATGGGCATGATAAATTGTAAACAGCCTGCCTCACAGCAGTCATGACCCTATTCCCATTCTGAACAGTGATTTAGTTGCAGCGAAATAGCATCTGTCAGATTAAATTAATATTAATTCAAATATGTGGGTTTATTTGCATTTAATTGTAAACTGTTTTCATTTTATAGTTGTATGGAAGCTATAAGTGGAAGGAGTTTATGCTTTGTTTTATACTTAAGCATATTTAAGTCGACACTGGGTATGTGCAGATTTCATTTTCTTTAAGGATCTCTACATTACTCAATTTGGGGAAACATTGGTGTTTGATAGAGTGGGGCTGTGAATAATGTTGGGGGCTGTGCCTAATTACAAGATTCTAACATATTTGCAAGAGCCACTGTGTATGAGGCACTTGTTGGGCACAAACAGTAATAAAATGCAAATCTTGTCTAGTTAGGGAAGATAGGAATGTGTGTGTGTGAGAGAGAGAGAGTGTGAAAGAGAAAGAGAGAGAGAGAGACTAACAATATAGGGTGGCAGTAAGTGTGAAATGAACAGTATAAAAAGTATTTTAAGAATTTGAGAGAGGGCCTGCTAGCAGATGGCTGAGATGGTTAGGTATAGTTTTGTGGGGACATAAGATTTGAGCTAGGCCTTCAGTAAGGATGGTAGAAGGTGGATCCATTTCCAGACTCAGGAAATGAATGCATGGAGGTAAGTAATAGTGTAAGCAAAGACGGCAGTTGTGTTAGTTATATTCAGTAGTATATTGCCTGATTTAGTGTAAAATACATAAAGTTTTCCTCATATAAACTATATGTATGTATAAGTATATATACATACATATGTATACATATGTATGTATAAGTATATATACATACATGTATACATATGTATGTCTAAGTATATATACATACATGTATACATATGTATGTATATGTATATATATAAACTATATGTGTGTATACATATATATGTTTATATATGCATACACAGACATATATACATAGCAGTCCCCCCTTATCCATGGGGGATACATTCCAAGACCCTCAGTGGATGCCTGAAACTGCAGATAATACCAAACCCTATATACACTATGTTTTTGCCTATACATACATACCTATAATAAAGTTTAATTTATAAACTTTTTTCCCATACATACATACCTATAGTATGTATGTATTTTTTCCTTTACATTTCTTCCTATACATACATACCTATAATAAAGTTTAATTTATAAACTTTATTTAAACTTTAAAGTTTAATTTATAAACTTTTTATTTATAACAGTTTAATTTATAAACTTTATAACAAAGTTTAATTTATAAACTTTATTTATAACAAAGTTTAATTTATAAACTTTATTTATAACAAAGTTTAATTTATAAACTTTATTTATAACAAAGTTTAATTTATAAACTTTATTTATAACAAAGTTTATAAACTTTATTTATAACAAAGTTTATAAACTTTATTTATAACAAAGTTTATAAACTTTATTTATAACAAAGTTTATAAACTTTATTTATAACAAAGTTTATAAACTTTATTTATAACAAAGTTTATAAACTTATTTATAACAAAGTTTATAAACTTTATTTATAACAAAGTTTATAAACTTTATTTATAACAAAGTTTATAAACTTTATTTATAACAAAGTTTAATTTATAAACTTTACTTATAACGAAGTTTAATTTATAAACTTTATTATAGGTATGTATGTATAGGCATAGTAAGAGATTAGAACAATTGTAACAATATACTGTAATAACAAATATGTGAATGTGGTCGCTCTCGCTCTCTTTCTCAAAATATCTTATTGTGTTGTACTCACCTATTTTCAGACCACGGTTGACCACTGGTAACTGAAACAGCAGAAAGCCAAGCTGTGGCTAAGGGGAGCTACTTTATATACATAGCTCCAGTTTCAAGTGACCCCACAGAAGAGTCGAGTGTCTCCCCACTAGCTTAGTAGGCAACTCACACTTTGCTCTTACAGCACCTAGGAGGTGCAATCTACGAGATCTGCCAAGTCACCTGCAAACTTCCTAGTAGCCTGGAATCGTGAGATGTCCCTCATTTTGATTAGTGAATATTGCCACAAATTGGCATTGTAGCTGTTAGGTTGAACTTTTACGCTGGTTCTCAAAGGCCAGTGTTTTAAAAATTACGTAGAAGTGTTTTGTCCCTGAAAGATAATTAGGGATTCTTTACTCTCAGGTTAGTGTAAAAATGGGTAAAATGTCACACGTGTAATGTTTCTCTCCCCTATTTTCATATACCCATGGTGCCTACTGTTGCTAACCTGCTAGTAAATTCCCACAGATAACAAGTGAGCAATGACCCAGTAAACAAATATTAATAGAAATTCATAAAAAGTCAGTCGTATTTGGTTGATGTGTGTATGCATGTCCATATTAATAATTTCATAATATGGTCATATTTCTTGCAATAACTTTTTCTGTTTATGCCTTGGAATTGAATATATTGGAACTCTGGTGTTCTGGGATGATTGTAGTGTTCTCTGAAAAGAGTATCATTGTTTCCAGAAGACCCTTTGCTTACTCTGAGAACCAGTCTAAGAGATAACCTACCTTGACTTGAAATGGAATGATAAATATATCATTCAAACTTAACTTTTAAGCTTCTTGTTATAGAAGTGTTTACCATGCCAAAACATTTTGCCACATAAATTATGCCCTCATATCAGTTAATGGAGAAACAGCTGGCAGAGCAACCATGGGGAACACCAGCTAATGCAGACAACATTTGTTACTTAACAACAAAAAAATTATAAGCAAAAACATAACCTATGCTTAAAACCTAATTGGAGACCGGGTGCGGTGGCTCACACCTGTACCCAGCACTTTGGGAGGCTAAGGTGGGTGGATCACGTGAACCCAGGGGTTTGAGACTAGGCTGGGCAACACAGAAAGACCCTGTCTCTACTAAAAATACAAAAACTAACCAGGCATGGTGGCACATGCCTGTAGTCCCAGGTACTTGAGAGGCTGAAGCATGAGAATTGCTTGAACTGGGGAGGCAGAGGTTGCAGTGAGCCAGGATCACACCACTGCACTCCAGCCTGGGTAACAGAGTGAGACTGTCTCAAAAAAAAAAAAAAAAAAAAAAACCTAATTGGAGATTGCACTTACGTAGTTGTACCAGACACTATGTAAGTGTCATGCCTCCCCCATGCTCTTTGAAATAGAAATATACTCTACACAGTCCCTCAGAAGGTCTTAGGATTGTGTCCAGTTTGCCCACAGAGATATATTTTTATTGCCTTTTTTCTCTCTTCCCTGGTTCACTTCCTCACTGCATTTCCCGGGATCACCTTCCAAACAAACACTCTGCACACAAATCCTTGTCTCAGACTCTGCTTTCGAGAAATTCAAAGCAAGTTATTAGTATACCTAAAAAATATCTCACTGATCCCTGGAGTAGTCCAAGGGAAAATAATAATAGTGAATATGTCCTTATTAAAATAATAATGGCCATGATTATTGAGTGCTTACTATGTGCCAGCCATTGTACTAAAACCTCTACTTAGAGTATCTCGGTTGATCCTCATAGTAATCGTGTGAATTAGGTGATATTATTTCCATTTTACACACAATAAAACTAAAGCATGGGGAGGTTTGGTCACTTGCTCAAGGTGACAAGTAAATGCCAGGGCTGGGGTTCAAACCCAAATCCTTTGTGCTTTTTTTTTTTTCACTAGCTCATGCAAGTGTGGTTTTGTCATTTATACCACAATTATGATAATAATATTTTTTAAATGATCAACCCACAAGAAATACCTTTGTAGTAAGTATAGACATAGGAAGAGAAAGAACCCCCTTGTTCTCAACATGTGTCTTTTCAATCTCAGAGAAAATAAATGTAAAGCAGTTATGCAATATTTTTTTTTTGAGACAAGGTCTTGCTCTGTCACTTAAGCTGGAGTGCAGTGGCATGATCATGGTTCACTGCAGCCTCAACTTCCTAGGTTCAAGTGATCCTCCCTCCTCAGCCTCTCGAGTAGCTGGGACTATAGGCACATGCCACCACTCTCAGCTATTTTTTTGTATGTTTAGTAGAGACAGAGTTTTGCCATATTGCCGAGGCTGGTCTCAATTACGTGATTTTTTAAAACTCAAAATTAATCTGGTACAGGTTTTGTTTTTAATCCAAGCCATCCCCATTCTTTACTTTGGATCATAAAGATTAATCATTAAAGCATTTGCTTTCTTAAGTTTCCAAGTTCTCAAGAACAGGTCTGGAATCCAAGACATTTCTGCATTGGCTCAGCCTCTGGGCTCATTGGCCCCCTTGCAGTTTTGCCACTGGTCACACTGGTGCATGTACCCAGCATCCCTAGGACTGAAGTGGAGAAATCAAGAGGGACAAGCTCTGGTCCCCACCCAGCCATGGGAGCAGGAACACACAACCTGCTGGTGCTCCAGCTGCCTTGTTTCCTCATTCATAAAAAGGGAGTTTTATGAGCTCTAACCGTGCTAAACTTCTCTAGAGGTCCCTAAAGGGTTTTCCTTTTCCTTATTGCACAAGTAAGATCGGAACAAATTTTTGTTTGAAGCAATACACAAGTATACAGAATAAAGTATGACGAGTCCACAGGCCATCAACCCACCACCTTTCCCACTTCCTTCAGCAGAGGTTTCTACTGTCGCTAGGGTGATGTGTATCATTCTAGTATTTTCCCATGCAAGGTGTCATGAATGTTTTTGTGGCATGATGACACAGAGCCCTCGGGATTGGCCAGGTTCCAGAGTATGACCAACATGCATATCTTCTCCACATTCAGGGGAAATGGAGCCTGTAGCAAAAGAGAAAGTGAATTACTAATTGGATTTATGGCCATTACTCCCAGAGCAGCCCTCTGCCCTCAGTCATCTCGATAGCAGTTCAGATATAATCTCTCTCTGCAAAAGATCCAGAAGACTCTGTAAGGAGAAAGCTGGTACATCTCCTGTTCACCCAATAAAAAGTCAGATTGTTATTAAACTGTCCTTGAAGCTACTGTGATTTACATTCATGTTAATGGTTCTCTTTGTAGAGCAGTCCCTTTAATGGGGGATGCCCTCCGGTTCCTGTTAGTTGCATTTAAAATAAATATTACACCATCTCCAGCTGTCCAGCTCTCCTTGCATGCTTTGATTTGCCACTGAAAGTATAGAGACCAGATATTTTCCCCTGAGAAATGCTCACACATTCAAGGATCCCAACACATTATTGATGTAGTAAAGAGATAGAGGTAACCCACTTGTCCATCACTGGGAGAATGTGGATGGATATTATGGAATAGGATACAACAATCAGAAGCAATGAACTAGATGGATATAAATAAATGTATGGAGAACTTAAAAGCACTGAGTAAAAAGCAAGAAATAGAATGAAGTGCATAGAACAATGCTATGTATATAATTCACATATGTATACATATGCAAATGTACTCATGCCTATGTAAAATAATGTTATGTACATTTTTCAAGGACATATGTATACCCAAGGACATATACCAAACAGAATAGTGTTATATCTCTGGGGCAGAAAGAAATGAGGATGAAAGAAGAAAGAGAAAAATTATCAACGAACACCGAAGCAGCTCTTACAAGGAATGATGAACTGAAGATGATGCTACGAAAACTTAATGCTTTGTTCCTGAGAGGCAGTGAATAAATACCAAATGAATAAAAGCACAAAGTCACCTTTTACTTTTCTTTCCCTTCAACTTAAATTTCATTACCAATAAGCATTTATAGACCGCTTTCTATCCATGTGACACGATCCCACCTTGAACAAGTCGCTTTACCTCGCTGAGCCTCAGTTCCTTTAATGGTAAAAATAACAAAGGAAAGGAAACATGAACGACATTATTCCCACATCACAATGTTGTAAGTATAATTTCTAAGACTGAAGCAAGGCAACATGTGAGGCCTGGTACACAATGGGCACTGGGCAAGCACATCATTTTATTTTTAAAGTTCTGGGGTACCTGTGCAGAATGTGCAGGTTTGTTACATAGGTAAACGTGCGTCATGGTGATTTGCAGCACTTATCAACCCATCACCTAGGTATTAAGCTAAGCATGCATTAGTTATTTATCCTAATGCTCTCCCTCCCTCCACCCCACCCCCTAACAGGCCCTAGTGTGTGTTGTTCCCCTCCCTGTGTCCGTGTGTTCCCATTATTCAGCTTCCACTTATAAGTGAGAACATGCAGTGTTTGGCTTTCTGTTCCTGCATTAGTTTGCTGAGGATAATGGCTTCCTGCTCTATCCACATCCCTGCAGAGGACATGACCTGGTTCCTTTTTATGGCTGCATAGTATTCCATGGTGTATATGTACCACATTTTCTTTATCCAGACTATTATTGATGGGCATTTGGGTTGATTCCATGTCTTTGCTATTGTGAAGAGTGCTGCAATGAACATACGCATGCATGTATCTTTGTATTAGAAAGATTTATATTCCTTTGGGTGTATACATAGTAATTGAATTGCTGGTATTCAAATAGTATTTCTGGTTCTAAAACTTTGAGGAATTGCCACACCATCTTCCACAATGGTTGAAGTAATCTATATTCCCACCAACAGTGTAAAAGGGTTCCTATTTCTTTGCAACCGAGCCAGCATTGGTTGTTTCATGACCTTTTAATAATCACCATTGTGACTGGTGTCAGATGGTATCTCATTGTGGTTTTGATTTGCATTTCTCTAATGATCAGTGATGGTGAGCTTTATTTAATCTTTGTTGGCAGCATGAATGTTTTCTTTTGAGAAGTGCTTGTTCATGTCCTTTGCCCACTTTTTAATGGGGTTGTTTGGTTTTTTCTTGTAAATTTGTTTAAGTTCCTTGTAGATTCTGGATATTAGACCTCTGTCAGATGGATACATTGCAAACATTTTCTCCCACTCCGTAGGTTGCCTGTTCATTCTGATGATAGTTTCTTTTGCTGAATCACACCATTTTTTTTCACCTATGGAGAATGGGAAAACAATCAGGCCCAAGCAGGGCAAAGTCAATTGCTCCTTGACATTTATTCCTAACTTACCTACAGGGCCACAGGAGGCAAACAACTGTGACTGCCACATGATGTTCAATTATCCTCTGCCCCTGTATGAGAGAGGCGGAGATCTGGCTACAACCATCACCCCATTAATGACCAGCATCAATTTGGCATAACTAACACAGGTGCCCCCTTTCTCTTCCTCCCCTGCAAAGCTGCAAGCTGACTTGCAGGTGACCTACCCAATCTGATGGGCCCATTCTGCAGACTATGAGATAGACTCTTCTAAGATTTGAGGTTCAAGGTCTAACACGTAAAATCAAGGTAGCACTGTCACCCGCAAGGTTCCTGACCACCCCCACACCCAAATTCTCTGTATCCACCCCAATCCAAAGAATCACTTAAAGCTTTGTTTTATGTGGCTGGAGAGGAAAGGCATGTGCCTCTGCCCTCTCTTTCTTAAACAGTCTATTAAAAGCCTGAGAAAATATTCCTGTTCACAGGCTGAGAAATCCAAGGTTTTCCTTGCAAACAAAAGCCAACAACCATGAAAACAAGCAAAGCAGGAAATTGGACTGGACAAAATGGTGGTCCAATCTCCTTGCTCACTCTGAGCAGATAAAGAGCAAGCTAGGGCTGAGCCTGGCCTCTTCATAGGAACAAGAGATTCTTGGGCAGCTTCAGGGAAGGAGCACCTGAATGAAGGATGGAAATGAGTGGAGATCTCCCAGGAGGCTGCATCCTGACAATGGCATCATCAGCATAAGCGCAAGAAGCCCATAGAACTCTCTCCAGCCTCAGGGTTGACTTCATGCTAGTGAGTTTTAGGAATTCTCTTGAGTTGCACTTTAAGTCAAATAAAATTGCTATGGAAAAACTGAGAGCACATCAGAGAGCGAGAGAGAGCTCAATCACACTGTTTGATTTTCTTTCCCTCCTTAAAAGGGTAGCAATCCCAGAGTTTCAACGGACCACAAATGGCAAGTCTGCATGAACACAAGGTTGAATTTTTCACTGAAAAAAAAAAATGTATCACTGTGGCTGTCTGTAATCAGATGGCCATGACCAGTTTGACCAGTTAATCCTGTGGTTCAAGCGAAAACCTTTGGTTTTCCATTTTACATATGTAGCGGACCCAGACAGCATTAAGAGGAAAGCTGCCAATGGCATTTAAAGTAAACCCAGGGTGAACAACTTCAAAAGAATAATGTATTATTCCTGGCCTCCTTCCCCATGGGCATTTTGCACATACTTCCTGATTTGCACCCAAGTATGCAGATTTCAAAGTCATAATAAAGATCTCACTTCTCTACTCTTTAAGAAAAATAAAGTCAAGTGCACTGGCCTAGATAAAGTCATTTTAGTTGGTCAATCCCCACCTGGCCTGGGCACCAGTGTAGTTTGGAACCATTATTTTTTTCTTTTAATTCATCATGTCCTCATGGTAGCCCCGAGCTTTTTTTTGAAAATGGTTAACAGATGATGTGAGGCCTGGCTGTTCATACCCTGCCATCCAGAGAGGGAAGCAGAATAGAAGGTGTCAAGTTGAAAGAAACCAACATTTGTCAAGTGCCCATTATGTGCCAAGGAAGGGGGAAGGGAGGCTTTTTTTGAACTAGAAGAAAAGAAACTGGATCTTAGGAGGCCCAGGATAGAACCAACTGGGCTCAGCTTCATCTGCTCATCACCTCCCTACCTACCAGGCCCTTGGGGGAATTTAGAATCAGGGGAAGGATAGAGATCATGGAGTGCTCACCGTTGGCCAAGAGACACACTATTTCAGGGATATACATAATCCCAACATGCAAAAATGTCAAGAGGAAGAAATTGGAAGGATGAAGCCATTGAAGAATCCATTAGTAAGGGTCTGTAGAGCCTGGAAAGCACAAGGTTGTATAAATATGAAACTCACGAGGCAACACGGAGGAGCAACGAGGTGGCTGGGCAAGCTGCCATATCCCAGCACCTGTTACTCCAGCAGAGACACAGGAAAGACACAGCCAGAGAATTCCATCACACAAGAGTTTATTAATTAATTAATTCATTCATTAAATGTTTTTTGAGCATTTACTATGTCTTGGTCACCGTGCAAAGGTACAAAAGATATTTAAGATATAGTCCTTGCCCTTAAATGAGTTCATATTCTGATGGGGAACCGCCTATTTTAAAAGATAAAATGCAGTGCCAGCCGGGCGCGGTGGCTCACGCCTGTAATCCCAGCACTTTGGGAGGCCGAGATGGGTGGATCACGAGGTCAGGAGATCGAGACCATCCTGACTAACACGGTGAAACTTCGTCTCTACTAAAAAATACAAAAAATTATCCGGGCATGGTGGCGGGTGCCTGCCTGTAGTCCCAGCTACTTGGGAGGCTGAGACAGGAGAATGGCGTAAACCCGGGAGGCAGAGCTTGCAGTGAGCCGAGTTTGCGCCACTGCACTCCAGCCTGGGCGACAGGGCGAGACTCCATCTCAGAAAAACAAAACAAAACAAAACAACAACAACAAAAAAAACGCAGTGCCAGGTGCTCATGTCTGTAATCTTAGCATTTGGGGAGGCCAAGGAGGGAGTATCACTCGAAGCCAGAAGTCTGAGAGTGACTTGGACAACATAGTGAGATCCTGTCTCTACCAAAAAGAAAAAAAAATTAGCCGAGTGTTGTGGTGTGCATCTGTAGTCCCAGCTGCTCGGGAGGCTGAGGTGGGAGGATTGTTTGAGCCTGGGAGTTTGAGGCTGCAGTCAACTATGATCATGCCACTACACTCTAGCCTGGAAGTCAGAGTAAGATCCTGTCTCTAAAAACAAAACAAAACAAAACAAAATACAAACTAATTGCAAAAATAGAGTATTGCAATGTGTATTGAGGGTATAATCAGAGGCAGCAAAGCCAGGAAACTCTTCAAGTAGAATCCTTAGGAGCTTTTCTAAACGCAACTCTGATTTTCTTAGAATTTAGACATCTTACTTCCTGCTTCTGGAATTATAGTGCCTGTTACCTTAGATTGTTAAATTGCTGAGAGTGTGAAGATTTTTCTGCATCTTCATGGGTATCTGCAACATGAAAATAAAAGGATTAAAAATATCTTCAGAAACAATAAACAAGCTAGAAAGCCAAATGATCTTTGGAAAGAAAAGTTGAGAGTCTCTTATTAGACATTAAAACCTCCTACAATGTTAATTAAAACGTGGTATCAATTGAGCAATGGATAGAAAATTCAGTGCACAATATATAGCATGCCCAAAAACATTCACAAATACATGCAGTAGTTTAGTATATGGAAAAGTTTCCAACTCAAATTAGTAATGAAAGTCTGGGTTATTCAATAAATAGCGGTAAGTACCATTTGCAAAGATATCCATTTTATAATATAATGACACATCTTTCCCATCTATATCAAAATTAATTCCAGATGGACCAATAATTTAAATGATTGTAAAATAAATCTTCAAGTTGCTAAAGTAAAAGATGGGTGATGATTTATGAAACCCGAGCACAGAAGGATTTCCTAAGAATGACTAAGAATTAATCAGCATTAGAGGATAATGCTGATAGATTTTACTCCGTGTAAAGAAAGAATGTATGGTGTCACTGCCTCCCATTGACTTGAGGCAAAGGGTGAGAAAATGTCAGGGAGACATCTGAGCAGACACATTGACACTGGGGGAGGGTGGGTTTGCTGTCTTCATTTTCTAACAATAATCATGTATTATTGTGTAATACATAAAAGCATGTTATTTTTTACAGTAAATATCTGAGAACTCAATTTTCTTTTTCTTTTTTTCTTTTTCTTTTTTTTTTTTTTTTTGAGATGGAGTCTTGCTCTGTTGCCCAGGCTGAAGTGCAGTGATGTGATCTCTGCTCACTGCAACCTCTGGCTCCCAGGTTCAAGCGATTCTCCTGCCTCAGCCTCCTGAGTAGCTGGGATTACAGGCACCCACCACCACACCCAGCTAATTTTTTTTTTTTTTGTATTTTAGTAGAGATGGGGTTTTTCCTTGTTGGCCAGGCTGATCTCAAACTCCTGACCTCAGGTGATCCACCCGCCTTGGCCTCTCAAAGTGCTAGGATTACAGGCGTGAGCCACCAAGCCTGGCCTGAGAACTCAATTTTCGAAGTATTTTTCCCTTGACTCATCTAAAAAACAAACAAAAACTAAAGTTGATATGTTCCCAGTTAATTATACTCTTCTTAAAAGATTCATTTGTTTATTTATATAGAGATGGAGTTTTGCTCTTGTTGCCCAGGCTGGAGTGCAGTGGCGCAATCTTGGCTCACTGCAACCTCTACCTCCCGAGTTCAAGCGATGCTCCTCCCTCAGCCTCCTAAGTGCTGAGATTACAGTTGCCTGCCACCATGCCCAGCTAATTTTTTTGTTTTTTTAGTAGAGACGGGATTTCACCATATTGGCCAGGCTGGTCTCGAACTCCTGATCTCAGGCGATCCACCCACCTTGGCCTCCCAAAGTGCTGGGATTACAGGCGTGAGCCACTGCACCCAGCCAATTATATTCTTTTGCATACATTAGGGTGCAATTTTTCAAAGTAACCCAATGAGGTAGATGATTTCATTTTATCTCTACCTTTGGTTAATGAAGATATTAGGGCTCAGTAGTGTAGAGAGTTGTCCAACATCACACAGCTAACAAGAAGCAGTACTGTACAGCATCCCCAGGCTTCCTGCTCCATGAGCTATGCTATGCCCCTACCGCCACCGCTGCTACTACTGCACAAACAATTTCTTCTTGCAGAGCTACCTTTAAAAAAAAAACAAAAAACAAACAAACAAAAAACAGTCCTTTCAAAAATCATATTTTCAAAAATGCTATTTTAATAGTATTCTTTCTATATATCCATATGCTCAGGCAAAATGTACTACTTCTATCAGTCTTATCCCCAACTTTTCCTAAATGATATGCAAAGAAAACACATACCCTTGAATAAATAATAATTTAAAGGGATAGGTCATTCAAATTCATACATGGAAAATTGTGCATTTCTGTAAGAAGTTACAAAGTCTAGAGCCATAACTCTGTATGCTAAAATACATATATATATAACTATATATTAATCAAAACACTTAATCTCTCAATTCAATATATCCGCTGTTCCATTTATTTTTCCAAGAACCTATGGGTGGAAATTAGCTTCACATTTATATAACTAAAGGACCATGTGTTGGCTTTGCCAAATCTAAAGAACACAAGCTCTTAGGAGCTACATGTGAACCAGGAAAATGTCAGTTTTTCTTTTCTTTTTTTTTTTTGAGACGGAGCTTGCTCTATTGCCCAAGCTGGAGTGCAATGGCACAATCTCGGCTCACTGCAACCTCTACCTCCCAGGTTCAAGTGATTCTTCTGCCTCAGCCTCCCTAATAGCTGGGATTATAGGCGTAAACCACCATGCCCAGCTAATTTTTTGTATTTTTAGTAGAGATGGGGTTTCACCATGTTGGCCAGGCTGGTCTCAAACTCCTGGCCTCAAGTGCCAGGACTCTCTATCTGCCCATCTCAGCCTCCCAAAGTGCTGAGATTATAGGCGTGAGCCACTGCACCTGGTCCCTTGTTAGTTTTAAGTTACCGTTCTATCCTGAGCCTTTAGCATGGAAGGGACTCAACAAATATGAATGAAGATCTGGTTCAGAGGGAGACAGGCCTCCTGTCCTTAGGAAGCCAAAATGTGCTTACAACTTTTATTTGGCATTATTTTCAGAAAGGGACCCTCTTCATATTACAGTGGCTAAAAATAGAAAACTACCTAAATGTTAAGTCACAGGAGATTCATTAAATATATTACAGTCTAGACATGTTCTACAATTAAAATAACATTACAGAAGTCAAGTTGATGTATCACTTAGAATGTTTTCAGTTTCAAGTAACATAAAACCCTCACTGAAATTGATTTTAAAATAAGGACTTTTATTATTGCACATATCAGGAAGTCCAGAGATAGAAGTTTCAGGGTTGCTTGATTCCAAGTCTCAATAATGTCATCAAGGGCCAGGTTCTTTCCATCACCCTTGCTCCGCCACCCTCATGGGTCACATTTGTCCTCATGTGTATCTTTTTCTCAGTTTCAGGATGGCTACAAAGCTCCAGGCACCACATCCAACAAATGCAATGTCCAGAGGCCTCAAGGACTTTTTCTTCGGGTCTCTTGTCTAGGATCAGGGAAGCTTTTCTCAGAAGCCCCAGCAGACCTCTCATTATCTCTCAAAAGAGCCATGTGCCCACCCCTAAGCTACTCACTGGAAAGAACAGCAGATGACAATTATTGCTGTAGACTAATTAGGATGAACCCCTATGATCATGGATGCAGTCACCCTCATCTGATGAGGAGGAGGAAGCCTCTGAACTAAAGTGATGAAGAGGTATCAGATGTATCCATGAGGATAGACTAGGCTATGCAGTAACAAACCACCCCGAGGTTCCAATGGTTTAAAATAACCGAAGTTGGGGCTGGGTGCAGTGCTCATGCCTGTAATCCTAGCACTTTGGGAGGCTGAGACAGGAGATCCTTTGAGCTCAGGAGTTTGAGACCAGCCTGGGCAACACAATCAGACCTCGTTTCTACAAAAAAAAATAAACAAAATTAGCCAGGTGTGGTGGTGCACACCTATGTTCTCAGCTACTTAGGTGGCTGAGGTGGACGGATCACTAAAGCCCAGCAGGTCAAGGCTACAGTGAGCTGTGATCACACCCTTGCACCCCAGCCTGGGCAACAGCAAGACCCTGTCTCAAAAAACATATATAAATAATAAAATAGATAAAATAACAAAAGTCTACTTCTCATGTCACATGTACATCATATCAATAAGGTCCTCTTCTCACCGTGGTCTCTCAGATACCCAGGCTGATGGAGGAGTTCCACCTCAAACGCTGATAATCACCTTACTGTAAGGAAATAGAGAGCCCTGAAAGGGATCAGATCAGTAATTAAAAGGTCTCACCTAGAAGTTACATGTTCCTTCCACTGTCAACTAGGCACAGGGCCCCACCGGTCACAGGGATGTCAGGAAGTGCAATCTTATGACATGCCTAGAAGTGAGAAGACCCAGAAATATTTGGCAAATAGCATCATATTAGGTAAGCAATGGAAAAATATTCATGAAACCCAATATTAACTTTAAAAAGCATGTGGAGAAATACTATCCACTGTTTTATCCCAAGTATCACTTGGAGTATGTGGGTATATAATAAGCTGGAAATAAGAATTATCTTAACAAACGGCAATAAAATTTCTCTTAGAGACTGTACTATGTTTGCTTAGGAAGACACTTCATTAAATATCTTGGGGTGGAGGTATGAGCCTGAAAGCAAGGTCTACTGGAGGATGAAAACATAAGGGAATAGCTAGCTAGCTCTGTATTAGAAATAAAGAGGAATTATGGATGAGGAAAAGCAATGAAGAAGGAACGTAGAAAGGAATCGGAGGGAACTGCCAAGCACCATCAAGTATGGCCCCAGGACTTCCAGATATCTTAAAGCAGAGCTTCTCAACAAAGACACATAGAGAGGATAACTTATTTGGGGAGGGCTGTCCTGTGCCTTGCAGCATCCTTGGTCTCTACTAACTTAAATGACAGTAGCACTTGTAACAACCAAAAATGTTGTAACAACCAAAAGCGTCTCTAGTTGTTGCCAAATGTCCTTCGAGTGGCAAAATCACCCCTGTTGAGAACCCTCCCTCCTCAAATGCCCTAAACCTTAAGTGGAGTCTACCAGATATGCAAATATTTTATATGAGTTGTTTCTCTTGGGATATGCAAGGAAGGGGCAAATTCCACAACTGGGGTCAGTGCAAGTCACAGAGTAGAGAGCAAGAGTCCAGCACAAGGAGGAAGGAAGAGCCCAAAGTGGCCACCTTCCCCTCACCTCCCAAACCCCAGAAATTCATGTAGCTTGCAGTGGGCATTGTGTGTTTATCCTGAATGTGAAAAGGGGAGGGAGGCGAACTAAATTTCCAAGATTTAAAGAGACAGGGAGAATATAAATAGATACATACATAAAGTAAGAAGGCATAGGATAACACACGTTAAGGCTTCCTCCCCAACGTCCATGCCATCTCTTAACACCTCCACCATTGGGTGAAGACATGGTGTTTGGGTGCATCCTCCCGCCCCTACCTCCCAAGGATCCAAGTTGTTCAAACAGGGTATTCTCGGGTCCCTTGTTTTAGTGATTAGTTCACAAGTGGGCCAATCCAAGTAGAGCTCAGGACTCTTATGCAAAAGCTATGAGAAGTGGGGCTCTTCCTCCCTGTGAAGATGGACGTGAGAGCCTGAATCCTAGTCTTATTGCCAGAAGGGAAGCCAGCCTGAGAATAAAGCCAATCAATATACAAGAGTCACTAGAGAACGATGAAGAAACTGAGCAGGAGGTCTAATCAAGCCAGGCATGAAACCTACCCTGCCACTGAATGTTTCAAGTATATAAGCCAAAAAAGTTCCACTTCTTGTTTAAGCAAGTGTGAACTGGGTTTTCTGTTACAGAAGGCCTTCTCACTGATTAACATACCAATAGATAGGATATATTAAATATATACATTCACACATACACGTAATTTAAAGGTCTAGATCAAAAAACATCAAAAATTAACAGTGATGTAGATTGTAGGAGTGTGGGCAACTTTAATTTCCCCTTTATGCTTATCTGAATTGTCTATAATAAATATTCATTAGTTTCACTAGCAGAAAGAAATCATTCATAATAATGTAGCATTTATGGGTGAAGTGGCATGGTTCTGGGATTTATTTTAAACTACCTTAGCAAAAAGAAAAGGTTGGAGGGAGATAGATTGAACAAACTTAGCAAGGTATCAATATTGATATTGATGCTAGGTGACAGGGACATAAGGGTTCATTGTACTATTCTGGCTTTCATAATTTTGAAAATTCACATAATAAAATGATGAAAGAAGGAAGGAAAGAGGGAGGGAGGGAGGGGAGGAGGGAGAGAGGGAGAGAGGGAGGGGGAATCTGCAGAGGTTGTTCTAATTACCATTGCTGGCTTTGCACTGTGCTGCATCTGTCCCAATGGGTCCTGAGTGTGCCCGTCCATTGCCTGGAGACTTTCCATTGGTGAATGCATCCTTCATCACTTCTCTGTCCTTCATCTGGATTGCACTGCTTTGGAGGTGGCCGTGAAACCTGTTGAACATCAACGCACTGCTCAGCAACCTCCCCACCCACCCCGCTCCATCACCACTGACAAAATGTGTATATTTATATTGGTATCAACTCTGCAAAAAAAAAAAAAATATATATATATATATATATATATCTCTTCAATGTTGGACTTGTTGTCTTATTTTACAGTAGCATTTGAAATAATGTCAGATGTCCCCACTGTGACGGGGAGCTTCCATGAATGAGATTAATTCCGTGAATTGGATAAAATAAATCCAGACATTACTGAAATTAACTAATTTTCTTTATAAAGCATCTGATGACAGTGATGAAAATCTGGCATCATTTAACTGTGTGCAAAGTTCTTTTCCTGCAAATGGAGACAATTCATTTAGAGTACAGCTTCATTTTCTTACATACAAAGAAAATTTAGAATGAAAAGGATTAAGTGGATTTAGAAAAACAGATACGTAGTCAAAGTGAGAAATTATGCTTCACGGGGTAATATGTAACCTTCCTGCTGTAGGTTCATGTGTTGAATCATTGAGACTACTTGTTATTTGTCTTTTAAGTTTGCATAACCAATTGCTACAAACATGGTGGCTTAAAAGAACAGAATTATTCTTACAGTTCTGGAGGCCAGAAGTCCAAAATCAAGGTGTCCACAGCGCCACACTCCCACTGAAGGCTCTGGGGGACAATCGCTCCTTGCTCCTTCCAGCTTCTGGTGGCTGTCAGCTTTGCTTGTGGCCACAGCACTCCATCTCCATCTTCATCTTCATATGGCCTTCTCCTCCATGTCTCTGTCTCCTCTTCTCTGTCTTAGAATGACACTTGTCATAGGATTTAGGGCTCACCTGGGTCATCCAGAATGATTTCATCTTGAGATCCTTAATTACATCTGCAGGTAAGACCTTTTTTTAAAAATTATGTCACTTTCACAGGTTCTGAGTATACATACATTTTGGGTGGACTACCATTCAACCCACTACACTACTTAACTACTAACTTGGAAGCAGATGGTAACATTTCTTCAGCAGTTTTGACGATGTTACCACTGTAGCACTTTGAATGCCAACCAGTAGTTTGTGTCACTTAACCTTTCAACATCAACTTTCTTAAGAAATAGAAACTCAGCACTCAATTTTTTATTAATCATGCACTTAATTTTTAACCTCCTTGCTGCTGAAAGCATTTATTGTAAAATTTTAGAGAAATATTAACAAATAAAAATAAAGCAATATTTGTGATGCCACCCATAGAGTAAGTAACAAGATTACTCTAACAAGAGCATTTGGACTATGCCCTACAGACTGACTGCTCAGACCCTATTTCCCCCACATTTTTTACACACACATAACCTAAAATCTGCTTTATTTCCATTGGATGGTGCAGACTAATGGTCTACCAGCTTTGCACATCTCATAAACTGCAGCTGGAGCCATGGCACAACTAGATGGCACACCAAGTGACCAGCAGGGGCACTCACATCAAATACCTCCCTAGATCTGAAGGAATTAGCTGTTCTGAGCTGCTTATACCCCACTGCACTTAGTTTTATCACTGAATGCCCTGCATGCTATCCTTGAAAGGGAGATGCTAGTTATATTCCATCTAGAAAGAATGGGAAAAGAAACCCAGGAGAAGAGAGTGGGATTATTTCTGGTCCTTTTTCAAAATTACTAACATATGAAAGTGAGAATTCCAATCACTGCTATACAGCCTTGGAAGAAGTTCTTCTAATCAACAGGTTTACCAAATACTTGGCTTCATTTAACTCAATTAATAATAAAAATACTTTATTTAAAATAAAAAATCAGTCTGGGTACAGTGATGCTCACCTGTAATCCCAGCTACTTGAGAGGCTGAGCTGGAAGGGTCGCTTGAGGCTGGGAGTTTGAGACCAGCCTGGGCAACATAGTGAGACCCCGTCTTTAAACAAACAAATAAATAAATAAAAATAAAAACATTAAAACTCAGGAAAATTACAAACTACATGTAAAGGCAGGATAGTAGAGACAAGTTAGAACCATCCTAGGCAATCAGAGACATGAATTATCTTACCTAGAACTCACATAGGTTTTCCATCTCTATAGTTTAACCTTTTCGAGAAAGTCATACATGTGGAAACTTCCTTCTGAGTCTGGCTTCTTTAATGTGGCATAATGCATTTGAGATTCATTCATGTTGTTGCATGTATCAATAGTTATTTTTATTGCTGAGTATGGATGTATCAAAATTTGTTTATCCATTCACCTGTTATAAGGCATTTGACTTGTTTTCAGTTTTTGGTGATTACAGATAGTACTGCTATAAATATTCATGTACAGGTTTTTGTGAAAACATAAGTTTTCATTTCTTTAGGTTAAACATTTAAGAGTAGAATTGCTGAGTCATATGGAAAATGTATATGTAATTTTATAAGAAATTGCCAAACTGTTTTTCAAAAATGGTGGCTGTCCTTTGGCAGTCCTACCTGCAATATATGAAAATTCCAGTTGCCCTGAATGTTCACTGGCACTTGGTACTGCCAGGCTTATTTGATTGTTTGTTTTTTAACCACTCTAATAGGTATGCAGTGGTATCTTTTATGGTTTTCATTTGCATTTACCTAATGAATAATATTGAGCTTCCTTCCACATACTTATTTGTCACGTATGTGTCTTCTTTGGTGAAGTGTTAACATTTTTTGCCAATTATATAATTGAGTTTCTTTCTTTCTTATTGAGGTTTGAGAGCTCTTCATATATTCTGGACATAAGTTTCTTATCAGATATGTGATTTTCAAATATTTTCACTCAGTCTACAGCTTGTTTTTTTTATTCTTTTAGCAGTTATTTGCTCAGAGCAAGAGATTTCAATTTTTATGAAGTTCACTTATCAATTTTTTAATTGATCATATTTTTAGTATTGTATCTGAGAGAAAGCTTTCACTGAACTCAAGATCACAAAGATTTTCTTCCCTTTCTTCTTTTAAAAATTTTATGGATTTTTTATGTTTAGTTCTCTGACGCATTTTAATTTTTAAAAGGTATGAGGTTTAGGTCTAGGTTCTTATTTTGTAAACGGACGTCCTATTAGTCCAACACCGTTTGTTGAAAAGACAATCCTTTCTCCATTGAATTGCTTTCCATCTTTGTCAAAATCAACTGATCATATTTATGTGGTTCTATTTCTGCACTCTCTATCTGTTCCATTTATCTATGTGTTTATCCTTTTGCCCATACCACACTGTCTTGATGATTATGATGTTATAGTAAGTCTTCAGTTCAGGTAGTGTGAGTCCTCTAACTTTGTTCTTTTTCAAAACCATTCTGGCTATTGTAATTCCTCTGCCTTTCCATAAAAATGTTAGGATCAGCTATAAAAATCCTGTTATTTTACTTGGGGTTGCATTGAATCTATATCAATATGGGGAGGATGGACGTGTTAATAAGACTGAGTTTTTCAACCCATGAACAGAGTATATTTTTTCATTTATTTCCATCTTTGTTGATTTTTTCATTAGCATTTTGTCATCTTCAGCATACCAACCTACATGTACTTTGCTAGATTCACAACTATTTCATTTTTTGATTTTTTTTGGAGCTATTGTAATTGATCCTTTCTTTGTAATTTCTATTTGACATTGTTTATTGTTAGTACATACATATATGAGGTTTTTATATTTACCATGTATCTTGCAACATTGCTAAACTCATTACTTCCAGTTTTCTAGAAGATTCATTGGGATTTTCTATGTAGACAATCATGCCATCTGTGAACAGAAGGAGTTTTATTTTTTTTCTTTCCATTGTAAATGCATTTTTCCCCTTACTATACTATGGCTGGGACTGCCAGCATGATATTGCCTTATTCCTGATCTTAGGGGGAAAGCATTCTGTCTTTCGCTATTAAGTATGTTAGTTGCAGGGTTTTTGTTAATGCCATTCATCAGATAAAAAAAATTCCTCTATTTCTGGTTTGTTGAAAGTTTAAAATACAAATAGATGTTGAACTTTGTCAAATGCTTTTCTGCATCTACTAACATGATTATATGTTTTTTCTTCTTTAGTAGGTTAATAGGGTATTTGCACCGATTGACTTTCACATGTGAACCAGACTTCATTCCTGAAATAAACCCTACTTAGCCAAAAAGTTTTTATATACATTACTAGATTTAATTTTTTAATATTTTGAGAATTTTTGTATTTATGTTTATGAGGGATATTGGTCTGCAGCTGTCTCTCCTGCTGTATCATTGTCTGGTTTTGATATTAGAATAATTCTAGCCTCATAAGATGAGCATCCTCTTTTACTTTTCTGAAGACATTGTGTAGAACTGATATTATTTCTTTTTAAAATAATCACCAGTGAAACCATAAGGTTTTCTTTGTTGGAAAGTTTTTAACTACAATTTCTTTAACAGATAAGTACTAGTGAGGTTATCTATTTCTTCTAGAGTGAGCTTTGGTAGTTTGGGTCTTTCAGGGAATTGGTCCATTTCATCTATGTTGTTAAATTTATTTACATAAAGTTGTTCTTAATATTTTCTTATGATTTTAACTTCTATAGGGTCAGTAGAAAGGCACCTCTTTCACTCCTGATTTTGGAAACTTGTAGTCTTCTCTTTTTCTTGATCAGTTTAGCTGAAAGTATTTCCTTTTCCATTTAAAAATTTTTTTTGAGAAACAGTTTTGTTACTTTGGTTCTCTATTGTTTTTCCTTTTTCTGTTTCATTGATTTTGGTTTTAGTCTCTTATTTCCTTTCTGGTGCCTGCATTGGACCAGTTTGCTCTTCTTTTCTGGTTTCTTAAGGTGAAAACTCTTAATGGTTACTCTTTCATGGTGTATGTTTCTTCTATCCTCTTATTTTCAACCTATTTGTATCTTTGAACCTAATGTGTGTCTCTTATACACAGCATATAGTTAGATATGACTTTTTATCCAGTTTTTTAATCCACTGATTCTTTCTTCTGCCATCTCAATTCTGCTCTTGACCCCTTCTAATTAATTTTACTTTCAGTTATTGTACTTCTCAATTCTGAATTTCCATTTAATTCATTTTTACAGTTTCTGTGTCATTGAAAGTCTCTATTTATTGAATCATTTTAGCCATACCTTCCTTTAATTCTTTAGTTTCCTTTAGCTCTTTGAACATATTATAATACCTGCCTTGAAGCCTTTGCCCTCTAAATCCAACATTTGATACTTAGAGATAGACAGTTTCTAATGACTGCTTTTTCCCCCACTGAACATGGGCACACTTTTCATTTCTTTGGTCTCATTTTTCATTGAAAACTGAATTTGTGTGTGTGTGAGAGAGACAGGGTCTGGCTCAGTCACCCAGGCTGGAGTGCAGTGGTGCAATCTCGATTCACTGCAGCCTCAGCCTCCCAGGCTCAGGCAATCCTCCCACCTCAGCCTCCTGAGTAGCTGGGACTACAGGCATGCACCACCACACCTGGCTAATTTTTGTGTTTTTTGTAGAGATGGGGTTTCACCGTGTTGCCCAGGCTGGCCTCAAACTCCTGAGCTCAAGTGCTCTGCCTGCCTCAGCTTCCCAATGTGCTGGGATTACAGGAATGAGCCACTGTGCCCAACCAAAAAAAAAAAAAACTGAATATTTTAGATAATATATCATAACGAAATCCAATATATCATTGGATTTTGCTTTTTCCCTGCTGGAGGTTGTAGTTCTTCTTACACTGGCTGGCTTTTTTGGTTTGCTTATTACTTTGCTGCGTAATTTACCTGTACTAAATCTGTGCAATCTGTTTCCCTTGAAGTGTTCAGCTGTTGATATCTTTACATTCTTTTTGGTGGTAGTGGTTTTAAGCCTGGCTCCCTATGACATTCATCCCTGTCTGCATAGTGTAATGGTAAGGCAAAACTAGAGAGAGGCTTTGCTCAACCACCTTGAGCCAGTAACCTTTCCATTCCTTATCAGTGGATCTGTGTGTGGGTAAAGGAGAATATTAAAAGATCAAGTATTCCCAGCCATTACTTTTCACTGAGCCCTTTTCCATCTCCTCTGTGTATGCACACAGCCTCAGTGCTGGCCAAGACGATGGCTGGCTTGAGCACTCTTCTGCCTTGCTGTGCATCCATGCAGCCTCAGCTAGTTTGCCCCAACCACCACTACAACCTCAGACCCAAACAATTGGCATGTTTACTCCACCAACAACAACACCGGGTGTGGGCATTGCCCACTACTCCAAATCCGAACCAAGTGGGCTCCCTTTGGCTGTGATAGAGAAGCTTCCAGTCCTCATCTGGCAAAACCTATCCCAGGCAGAACCTTAGTGTGAACTGAACTTGTGGAGTGTGGTGAGGTGGAAGAGGAACAGGAGCATCTGCAGGCCAGAACACTACAGATTGTCCTGTTTCTTATCTAGTGTTTACCAGTTTTTCAAGTATAAATGCTTCTCAGATTGTTGTGTGCCTTGGCCAATTTCCAGGTGCTGAAAGGTTGTTGTTCTTTTTTCCAATTTGCCTATGTTTATAGTTACTTTAATAAAACAGAATTTGCCACTCTCTTCACTCAGCCACAGCCAGAGTGAGCCACCAACTTACTTTTGAAAGATACAGAAAGAACTTGCAAAACCTTAAGTTCTTAATTATATCTCTATAAGTTATCCTATATTTAATGTCTACATGTATTTTATATGATTGTAAGTAGTGTGTACATATTGTTTTTAATTCTGTTTTTCTTTAATTGTTATTTTATATGTTCATTTGGATGCGCTGGCATAACTCACTCACAGAATGCCATCATGTTCACATTCCATGGACAACAGTGTACTTTTAAAAGTCTTCTAACACATGAGCCTTTCAATGTTGTATGTTGGCTTGGAAACCAACCCTGTTCTTTTCAGGTTGCTCAGAGAGCTATTCATAAGCTTTGTGAAATAAATACTCTCATCACCATCTCAATGGCTTCTTATAGAGTCAATGAGAGTAATTGCTCACAGATTGTGAAGAAATTCTAACATTCAGAACAGCTTGACAGGCCTTAAAACCCACATGCTTACTATGCTGATGAGTAATTGCAAAGCTTATAAAGCCACATTATAAAATGTACCTGTGATTTATAATTCAGATACCAGGTATCTTAGTTCATTTTCTGCTGTTTAACAGAATATCACAGACTAGGTAATTCATAAAGAAAATAAGTTTATTTGGCTCATGGTTCTGGGGACGGGAAAGTCCAAGGGCACGGTGTTGACATCTGACAAGGACCTTCATGCTATGTCACATCATGGCAGAAGGGCAAGCAAGCACATGAGACAGAGAGAGGAAATTGGCCTGGATACATCTTTTTTATCAGGAACCCATTACCTCCATAAAGGCATTTATCTATTTATGAGGACAGAGCCCTCATGGCCTAATTCCCTCTTAAAGGCCTCACCTCTTAATACTCTTATAATGGCAATTAAATTTCAACATGATTTTTGGAGGGGACATTCAAACCGTGGTACTAAGTATCTTATTCTGGATACAGATTTTCATAATATATCTCACTCTTTCTATAATTTTTATATGTCATCTATATCTAGCTTTATATCTATTCGTCTCTATACAAAGTGAATTGAAGACATTCATATTCATAGTCCATATTTTATGACAATCCTAGAAATGGCTGGATATATGCTGGGTAACCAAATGTGGAAAATCAAATGTGATCACTACAGTATAACTGTTAACACTTCAACTATCCTATATTGGATAAAAATGCTTTAAACTAAAAAGCACTTTACAACCAGAATTCCATATTTCCTAAAATTTTATGGAAGAGTGTGTTCCAAAAGTATTAGCTCTCCATTACACACTTATTACTGCATATACTAAAGTCATTGTACATTGTACCTTGCTTTCTATTTTCTACTCTGTTACAGCATAAATCAAATTGATTTGGTGTGGCCTAGTGTTAGCACACAATAATGTGCCAGAAAAAAAGTGTTTCAGGGGAGGCAAAAAGAAACATAAAGAGGTGACAGTTTTTCCTTTAAATCCATATGCAGTAATAAATATATCAATGCTACCTTGGTTTTTACAGAAATTTTAGAAGTCTTTTTTTAAAATTCATGTCTTAGTCCTCTAAACATATTTCATTATTGAACAGCTGTTTATGGTTAACCAAAATAAGTCCTTACTGTATTTTAATACATTGGTTTCCCCAGATCAGCACATTGCAGGCCTCATTTAGGTTTTCTTAAAAAATCAATCACACAAACATTGGATAGTAGATATGACCTATGGGTAGTACCTGTGAAACTGAAGAACTGGTCACAAATTCTGCAAGGGTCAGCCCACAATATTACTGCCACAAAAACCAACAATCTGGATGAAAATGCAGAGTCTGACCATAAAGGAATAGTCCTACTGGCTGCACACCAGCACCAAGCACATTGGGAAGACTGAGCTGAGCTCCAGGCACACGCTAGAGCCATACACAGGAGGCCAACTAAAATAAGGAGAATTAAGTAAAGAAACTGAATGCATTTTAGCACTGAGGAGAGAAAATCAAGGAGATTTGAGAGCAATATTTGAATATTTGAAGAGTGGTTGTAGCAGGTTCTGTCCCCATAGCTCACCACCATCCAGCCTCTCCATCCTACTCACTTCCTCCATGCTAACCAGATTTGTTTAGATGGCCCCAGAGACCCCTGGATCTTAGTAAGAAGAGACCTTACCTAAGTGCCAGGCATAGAATCATGATGGGTCTAAACCAATCACAGCAATCTTCCTCGTGACCTGTAATTGATCTAAGGGTGACCATATCACCAAATTCTGGCTACAGAAGTCAGTTGAATCATGCCCTTGGAAAGATTTTTGCTTACCTTATAAGAAGGAAAGTTGGCTGGCATGCACTTCACTTGCGAGTTCTTTCTCTTTCTTGCTGCCTGAGGATACAGCAGTCAACTCATGACTAAGAGGTGCCAAACATAAGCACCAAAGCCATTACACTAAGAAAGTCAATGCAGTAAGATACAATGAACCTATATCTTTGAGAGCTGTACCAGCTGAACTGTCTGTCTGCAGATATTTTGCTTTATGAGGAAAAACAAGTTTCCATTTGTTTAACCACTGTAGTAAGGTATTCTATTCATTGTAAGCAAACACACTCCTAAAACATACTATCATCATGGGGAAAAAAACACATTTGGTCCTCAGAGGTTCTAGAAAGCAAAACTTAAACCAAAAAGAGGGAGTTACAAGGAGGAAGATTTTGGGTCAATATCAGAAATCATTTTCTACCAAATAGAATTGCTAGAAAAAGAGGTGACTTGGAATCAATGATCCCTCATCACAAGCACATTCAAGAAGGTGGCTGCCTGCCTGAAGAAGAAATTTCTGCATGAGTCAAGAGGTTCCAAAATCCCTTTCAACTCTAATTATTATACCATACCTTTACATTTGAAAAAGCACTACTAATATTTGCTGGTCATATATAAGAAAACTGGCTTTAAAAGAGTGACAGATGACCAATTATTCTTCTAGACTGCTCAGGATTAAAAACCATGCCTTCCTGACACTAAGTATCTCAATATTTGGAAATATGCAAATGTTGTTCCAAGTTTCTTTCACTTTGGCATTTGTGTTGAACCAATCAGTGTCCCATAATTTGTTGCTACAGATTGCATTTGAATTAAAGACTGACTGTTTGATTTAAGACTATTCCGGTCAAATTTCCATTCTGAGAACAATGCTTCGCTCTGAATGAGTCACCTCAATTCTGATTGCTGAATGCCAGAAGAGCTCATCTTCTGTTGTGTCAACTTCTCACAGCCCCAGATATACTGTACATTATGTCCTCTAAAGGGTTTATCAGTTCTTCTTTTAATCATGCTCAAGGATACCCCATGAGAAGCTACCTCTACATATTATGACCTATTCTACGTATGGTCAACAGGGTGGAGACAACATTTTAATGGCCACATTCTGGCTTCTTTCTGGAAATTCACTAAGATGAACTGAATGTTAAGTTTGACTGACAGGATGTGACACTGAAGAAATTAATCATGAATTTGTCATTTTAACTGCATGAACTTGTCATTTTAACTCCACACTCAGATCCCACAATATTTATTGAACATCAACCATGGAAATGGTAGTTTTTTGTAGAGACTCACTAAAAGTTGTAGAGACAACTAAAATGCAAAGCATACCAGGATAAGCGAGATGACAGAGCAATGGTAATGATGCCTTTTGCTTGTTTGCAACACTTTTCCGTTCGTATGTCAGGACAGACAGCATTGTTCCAATTTTAAAGATGAGGAAGCTGAAGCTCAGAAACATCCAGATTAACTACAAGCAGGCAGAATGAAACAGTGCTTTGTAGAGGTAGGAACAGCTCCACGATCCCTTATCTGAAACCCTTGGGAGCACTCGCATGTATAAAGTCTTCAGCTTCTAGGGACACAATGTACTGCATAATTGGTTATTAACACCCACATCAGAGCCCAAGCATCCCTCTGTCATTAATATATTTATGCAGCAAAAGTATATAAATATCCACACTTCATGAGATAAATAAATATTGAGAAAAAATCATGAGATAAATAAAGATTGCAAAAGGCTTTGAGGTCAGGTAAGTGATGTAAGTGCTTTCCACTTTCAGAGCTTTTTGGATTTCAGAAGTACAGAGAAGGAACCACGGGCCCGTTCCAGCAGTAGAGAACTAGTCTATTTGGAATGGAGAAGTGAATCGAGGAAGGTGTCACAAAGAAAGTAACATCTTAGCTATACTTTGAAAAACTAATAGGATTTCAAAAGCCAGAGAAGTAGTATACATCTTCTGTAAAAGAAATTAAATTGCTTAATTCCTTCGTGAGACAAAGTATTGCTCTATTTGCCAGGCTGGTCCTGAACTCCTGGCCTCAAGTGATCCTTCTGCCTCAGCTTCCCACAGTGCTGGAATTATAGGCATGAGCCACTGTGCCTGGCCCTAAAGGAAATTAAACAAAAACAAAACAGGAGACATAATGCAGGGAAAGCATTTCAGGTTATCACAAATGGGCTCCACATGATGTTTGTCACATCCCCAAAGGCCCAGCAGTCCACTAGGGTGAACAACCATCCTGGTCTGCCCGGGACTCTCCTGGTTTTGGCATTTAAAGTCTTTAGCATTTAAAGACCCCAGTCCCAGGTAACCTAGGAGAGTTGGCCACCTAATGGCCCCATGATCCATTTTCTTTGTTGATGAGTGTCTCATTCAGCAGATCTCCAAGTTGTGGTTTGGGTTTGTGCTGCCAATGAGAGCCTTCAACTGTGCCCAGCATTTCCCTGATGCAGGCCTCATATGAGCTGGACTAAACCAAAGGCCATGGAGCCACTAAAAGGAGTCTACAGCCCAGGAGCTGGGACTCATCTTGGTTGTGCACCTCTGGAGCCAGACATAGCCCACAAATGAGCATCACGGTGATTTCAGATATAGAAAGTGGAAAGAGCATTTTAGCTCACTTTTTTTTCTGTAGAAATAAATTATTCTTGGTAAAGAGACTCTGAATTTGAACAACACCTTTATGGATTATTTGGGGATCATTTTGTTGATGGCTATTGTTCAAAAGTGTCAAGGAAGGTCAGCAAATCCATCCCAACAAATGAAACTTTCAGCTGAAAAACAGTGTTTGGGAATATCTAGATATTCATTCTACTTTTACTCCTAAATAACTTAGCTGGGTACTCATTGTAGATGAATCATTTTTTGCTTTCCACAATTTTGTCTTGCAGTCTCAGCCTCTAAGTTGATCATTTGGAACTAAGCTTAGAGTATAAGGCAATGTTCATACAGCATGTCACACACAAAAATGTAAAGCTGGATCTAATAGAAATGATAAAAGCCAAATCCAGACAACATTTTCTCCAGAAGAAGCAACATGTCGGAACAACTTGGCTAACACCTATTTTTAGTCATGAGGATTATATTAATTATCACCAAGTGCTGTTGTCCTTTGTTACTGGGACATTGCATAGTGTTTTTCCTGTCTCTGGTTTCCCAAGGATGGAACAGAAACTGTCACTACCTGTTACACAAACCTGCCTGAAACCTGGATCCGGGCAGCTTCACTGGTTTAAGTCTGGACAGGACAGAGCCCAGCCAGACACCTCCCTAATCTTAACGCCCTCACAGAAAGTGTTGATAGGAACTGTTTTAATTCCAGTGCTCACCAAGTTGTACATAGTCTCTAAGTGACACAACCATTATTTACAAATGAGGGTGTGTCTGCATTGAGATGTTTTTGTAGTTTTCAGAAATAATCATAACCAGAATCTTGGGCAACATAAATAAGAAACACTGAAAGAAGATACAATATGCACTCACCAAGCAGGCTTTACAAAATCTGATGTATTTGGCATCATTTTGTTTTCAAGAAGAGAACTACAGTCATGGAGCCAATTGAATGACAAGGGGAGTAAATTAGGAAATAAAGACCTAACATATTACAAAATAACCAAGATATTCATAATAGCTGGAATAAGAAATAAAATAAAATTGATACCTAAATATGGTCCAAATTCAAGGAAAGAACACCCTCCCCCCAGCTCCCGCCACACACACAGACACACACTGGTAAAATAGTAAATGTCAAAGGGTAACTTGCTATCTTGTCCATTCATTTATATATTTATTCATGTTCATTTAACAAACATTTATTCAGAAACTAATAGGTGTCAGACATTAGGGGAGACTGTTAAAAAGATATGATTCTTGCCCCTAAAAAGTTGACACTCTAGCAGAAAAAACAATCAGATAAAGATATTCAAGGAATAACATGGTGAGGGATGTGACTTCAATAAATAACAGTCCTTCCCATTCAGAAAGAATTCTATACTTTACAAGATTCTTTCACATCTTGTGGTGTCCTTCTGAGTCATTGTGTCTAAGGTATGTCTCTTAAAAACAGAATATGGTTGAGTATATTCTCCAACACAATCTGAGATTTCCTGTCTTTTAAATGAATAATTTGCTTACTGATATTTCAACTTATTTCTACCTTCTAATTTTGTGGGTATTTTATTGCTACATTGCTTGTTTCTTCTTCTCCACATTCTTTCCTCCATGGGATCAAGCTTTCTTTAATCTATTTTGTTTCCTTCTCCTGACTTGAAGTTATACATTGTATTTCTATTCTTCTAGTACGTTACCACTTAAACGTTTAACATGAGCAAATAATAAAGTCAAAAATTACCAATGGCTCTCTCCTCCTATTGGACAAGAACAAGGTGGGGGCCATTCATGCTTTCTTGCTTCCTTCCCTATTATTAGATAGTGTTTTAATTCCACTTCATTTTTCCCCTTTCCCCTTACTCAGTATTATTGTTACCTTTTTTGTTTTCTTTAAATACCAATGCTTATTTGTTTTACTAATATGTTTAGCAATTTCTTGGTTCTCCATTGGTTTCAATTCCCTTCTTACTGAAAGACAGGCATAACCTGATAACCAATACTTAGATTAACATTTCCCTGTTTTTAATTCCCAAACTTCATGAAACTTACGTATTTCTAAACACAATGTTTTTTGACTGATATATTTATAGAAAAAGTTCATGTACATCTCCACATTTCATCAATATTTTAAGCAAAACAAGATGCAAGAAGAGTCACGGGTTTTATTTCAAATACAATTGGTACGATGTCAGAATCATGGGAAGCCATGTTGAAAAGCCCGCTGAGAGTCAGCGAAGTGTATATCTCATATGTTGGTGATGCTAAAGAGAAGCATCATGACATTACTCCAGACAAGTGTTTAATAGCCATGTTCACTGTGTTCTGCTCAGGAAGTGATGCATTAAGCATTTATTTATTTAAACATTTGATGGTTGTTGCTTATTATGTTAATATTTTACTGTATTGATTTGCATTTTAGGAAATAGTGGTTTGGGGTTATCATGTAATGAATTATAATTTTTCCTATTTGAAATAATAAAAAATAGGCTTGGTAATATTTTCACTTAGAATGTCTGATTTTGGGGGAGGAATTACTGGAGTTAAATGGGCAATACATGTATATTTTTAAGTAACTTTTTCATGGATTCCAATTTATTATTGGCAATTGCTTCATTCTACTTTTACTCCTAAATAACTTAGCTGGGTACTCATTGTAGGTGAATTATTTTTTGCTTTCCACAATTTAATGATATCCCACCGTCTTTTGGTATTGTTTTTGAGAATTCTATTCTCAATCTAATCATCATTCCTTTGTCGATAATCTGTCTTTCTTCTCTGGATTCTTTTAATATTTTAGTTCTCAATATTTGCAAACTATCCATCTGACAAAGGATTAATAATCTATATACATAAGGAACTCAAACAACTCAATAGCAAAAAACAAAACAAAACAAATAATCCAGTTTTAAAATGAGCAAAAGACCCGAATAGAAATTTCTCAAAAGAAGACATACAAATGGCCAACAGGCACATGAAAAAATGCCCAACATCACTAATCATCAAGGAAATGCAAATCAAAACCACAATGAGATATCATCTCACCCCAGTTAGAATGACTATAATCAAAAAGACAAAAAATAACAAATGCTGGCAAGGAGGCAGAGACAGAGGAACACTTGTACACCATTAGTAGAAATGTAAAGTAGTACAGCCATTATGAAAGGTTCCTCAAAAAACTAAAAATAGAACTACCATATGATCCAGCAATCCCACTACTAGGTATATACCCAAAAGAAAGGAAGTCAGTACATCTAAGAGATATCTGAACTATCACATTTATTGCAGCACTATTAATAATAGTCAAGGTGATGAATGGATAAAGAAAATGTGATATATATACATACATTTCTTTATATATGTATAGGAATTTCTTTATATATATATATATATAGGAATATTATTCAGTTATTAAAAAATGAAATCCTGGCATTTGCAGCAACATGTATGAAACTGGAGGTTATTATATTCAGTGAGATAAGCCAGGCACAGAAAGGCCAATATTGCATGTTCTCATCCCTATGTGGGAACTGAAAAAGTGGATCTCTTGGAGATAGAGAGTAGAATGATGGGCCGGGTGTAGTGGCTCACACCGGTAATCCCAACACTTTGAGAAGCCAAGGTGGGCAGATGGCTTGAACCTAGGAGTTCGAGACCAGCCTGAGCAACATGGCAAAAAAAAAAAAAAAACTCTACAAAAAAATAAAAAAATTAACCAGGCATAGTGGCGCACATCTGTAATCCCAGCTACTTAGGAAGCTGAGGTGGGAGGATCGTTTGAACCCAGGGTGCCAAGGCTACAGTGAGCTATGATCACACCACTGCACTCCAACCTGGGTGACCGAGTAAGTCTTTGTCAAAAAAAAAAAAAAAGGAAAGAGTAGAATGGTGGTTACCAGAGGAAAGCGGGTAGAGAGGATGAAGAGAAATTGGTTAATGCATGCAAAAATACAGCTCAATAGAAGCAATAAGTTCTAGTATTCAATGGTGCAGTTGAGAAGTTATAGTGAATAATACCTTATTGCATATTTATAAATTGAAAGAAGAATTGTAATGTTTCCAACATAAGAAGAAGAGAAACATTTAAGGTAATTGATATCCCAATCACCCTCATTTTATCACTGCATACTATATACATGTATCAAAATATCACATGTGTCCCCCAAATAAGTACAACTATGATATATCAATAAAAATACCTATAAATAAAATATAGTTCTGCATGTTCTGCAGTTTTCATTCTGATGTGGCAAGGTGTGGATTTGGATTTATATTTACAGTAAGCCCTTGAATAATGTGGGGGTTGGGGCACTGGCTCCCCAACCCCCTGCAGTTGAAAATATGCCTATGACTTTTGACTCCTCAAAAACTTAACTACTAATAGCCTACTGTTGACCAGAAGCCTTACCAATAACATACACAGCTGAACACATGTTTTGTGTATGTGTTACATACTGTATTCTTACAATAAAGTAAGCTACAGAAAAAAGTTATTAAAAATCATAAGGAAGAGAAAATATATTTACTATTCATTAAGTGGAAGTGGATCTCATAAAGGTCTTCATTTTTATCATCTTCATGTTGAGTAGCAGAAGAGGAGGAAGAGGAGGGGTTGGTCTTGCTGTATCAGGGGTGGCAGAGGCGGAAGAGGAGGAGGAGGAGGAAGGGGAGGCAGGCACAATTAGTGTAAGTTTGATTGAGAAAAATCTGCATGTAAGTGGACCCACGCAGTTCAAACCCATGTTGTCCAAGGGTCAGCTGTATATTCTGCTTGAAACTCATTCATTCACTTGATATATACTTATTGTGCCCCTACTACTTGCTAGATCCAGGCACTAGGGATCAGCAGAGAGCAAATCAGACAAAGTCCCTGTGTTCATGCAGCTTACCTTCTGGTGGGAGGAAATGGAAATTAACTAACAGTCTCATGGAAATACATTATGTCTGATAATGATAAGAGCTATGGAAAAAAATAAATTAGGACATGGGGGTAGTGGGTGCTGGGAGAGTACTATGTATAAGGTGGTCAGGAGGTCTTTTTTGATAAGCTGATATTTGAGCAGATATCTGAAGAAAATGAGGACACCAACTATCTAAATATCTGGGGAAAGAGCGTTGCGGCAGAGGATACAGCACAAGCACGAGCCTGGAGGTCAGAGAATGCCTGCTGTGCTCAAGGAAGAGCATAGAAGCCAATGTGTCTGGACAGGAGTAGTGAGAGGGAGAATGGATCAGGTCAGACACGTGGAGGGGTGAGTAATGCACACGGACCCTCCAGTCCATTGCAAAGACTTTGGAAAGGCTCTGAGAAGCCACTAAACAGTCTTAAATAATAGAGTATGACATTTGTCTAAAAGGCTCATTGTGACTGTTGCGCAGAGAACAGACATTTTATTGTGTAGGGATGCAAGTAGGACAGCAGAATGACCAGTTGTAGACTACTGCCATGGTCCAGAGGAAAGATGATGGAGGAAAGATGACGGAACACGGCAGTAGTGATGGAGGCATTGAGAAATGGTCAAAGTCTGGGTATCTTTTCGGGATAGAACTGGTGACATTTGCTGAATTGGATATGGGGTATGAGATAGAGAAGATACAAGCATCACATGAAATTCTTTGAACCAAATAACTGAAAGAATGAAAAAAATCTTTTTGTGACATGGGCAATTGTTAAGAACAGTTTAGGTGGAGGGAGAGATGCAATGTCAGGGGTTTTCCTTTGAAGACAGTGAGTTTGAGATGTCTGTCAGATGGTAAAATGGAGCTGTGGTATAGGAGGCTGGATATGGGAATTTGAATTTCAGAGAAGAGGTCCAGGCTGGAGAGAGCAATGTGGGAGTTGTTAGCAGTAGGACTCACAGCCACAGGACTGGGAGGAGATTGCTTTAGAGAGTAAGGAAGGAGCCTACATCCTCAAAAACTTCATGTTTAAGGTCCAGAGGTGAAAAGGAACCAACAAGGAAACTGAAAAGGAACAATCAGAACAGTACGAGGAGAACCCAGAGAAAGTGGTCCCTAGAAGCCAAGTGAAGAAAACGTTTCCAAGAGGAGAAATCACACAACTCTGTCCAATGCTGCCAGTTGCACATCATGAAGATGGAGAATCGGCCACGGATTTGGCAATGTGGGCAGCCTCAGTAACCGTAATAAACTGTTCCTATGTGGTGACCAGGATAAAATCCTGATTAGAGGGGTTTTGAGAAAGAATAAGAGCAGAGAAAGTATACATGGGGACTTTAGGCAACTCTGAATGAGTGTTGCTGTGAAAGGGAGCAGAGGAATGGAGTAGTATCTGGAGCAGAGTAGCAGACAAGGGAAGTTTGTTTTATTTTACTATCACAAGTTGTTGCAATGTCTTTTCTTGCTGATGGTAATAACATAATTGAGAGGAAAAAAACTGATTGAGAGAAGGAGAGAGACTGCAATTGCTGGAGTGTGCTTCTTTATTCTGGGGACTCAAATTTTTCTTCGTTTCTAGAAAATTATCAGCCTCCTAGCCTTCCAACATTACATTTCCCCAATTCTCTGAATATCTTCATTCCAGAACTCTCATTTGGATTTGTATTGGGTCTCTTTAGTCTATCAGGCAAATCACAAAAACTCCCTTCAAATTTCCACTTCCTTATCTCTCTGTACTATATTCTGGGTGATTTCTTCAGCTCTACCTTTTGATTCAATAATTCTGCCTTCGATTATGACTAGTTTGTTCTTTGACCCATCTACTGAATTCTAAATGTCAATATTTTTCCTTTTCACAATCTCTACTTTGTTCTTTTTCAAATCTGCTTATTCTTTTATTAGAAGGTCATTTGCTTGTCGTATAATTTCTATCATTTATTTCTATTCATTTTCAGAATTTCTATTTTATGTCTCTTTTGGATCGTTCTGTTTTCTCACAGTCTTGGTTACCGTGTTCCCATTTATTGCATCTGCTGACTCTACACCACAGTGGGTTTGTCCTTCGTATAGTTTGCAATTTATTTTAGCTCATCTTCAGCAAAAGGTGTTTTCCAGTAGAAGTCCCATGTACCCTTACTTGTGGAAAGATCTCTTCAGATACATTTTTATCTTTGCTTCTATTAAATCCCAAGTTTTTGGTCTGACCCAAAGATATTTGTTTGTATAGTTCCTTTACAAAGACCGGTAGCCCTTTGAGTATCTGGAATTGAGGGTCTGAGTCCCAGCCCTCAAGCCATGCCTTGTCAAGATTAAGCATTAAACTCCCAGCCCGCAGCTCCTGAGACCTAAGCCCATGGCACACCTCAGCATCAACTGTAGCGCTCCCTTCTAAGTTGCAGTTTTCTTTTTGTTTGTGAAACCCACAACTTTCCCTTTCTTGCTTGCTTGAGTATATACTTTAAAGTGTTTTCTTGACACTCTTTACATTTAATATGTTTATGTATTTGCAATAGGAAACATGTCCACATAAGGTCGGTCTATCAAATATGGTAATCTCCAAAGTTCAGCATGATGTACTGGTCCCAGAACACTTTGACTGAACTCAAAATTGAAGCTGGCCTCAAAATCCTTCTCAACCTAAGAAACAACTACCATTGTGTCAGAGTTGGCATGGGAAATGAAAACTTTTCCCATCCCTGTGATGCTACACCAAAAACAATTACTATTTTGTCTTTGGGCAATTAAGAAAAGATTCATTAGCAGATCTCCATCAATTCATAGAGAGAATTCCTGATATCCAACCCTTGGGTGTATTTCCTAAAACTAGAGGAGTCTGTAAAGGAGGATCAAAATAACAGTGGAGTGACATTCCCTGAGTGCAGACAGATGCCCCATCAACCAAGCTGCTTGCTTCCTCCAGTGAGCTTGCACTTTGTGGAAATGCAAACCTAATCTTGTCTTCAGAGTATCAATAAGGAAGATGTTTGAGTTTTTCCTTGGAAGAAGCTCTGCAGTTTTTGTGTTTGTTTGTTTTTGTTTCTGTTTTTGTTTTGAGACGGAGTCTCGCTCTGTAGCCCAGGCTGGAGGGCAGTAGCGCGATCTCGGCTCACTGCAACCTCCGCCTCCCGGGTTCACAAGTCTGCAGTTTTTAAACATTGGAGCATAAGAAGTTATTGATGTTTTTGTGGATTTTATTACTTTTTTTATTTTTTCTTTCTAATCTGAATACTTTTTTCTACCCCTGAATACTTTTAATTTTGAATAGATAGCCCTTTATGTACTGAAAATTTTTATTTTAGGTTAAGAGATTATAATACAGAAACATCTTAATATATGCCTAATATATTTTTACCATCCCTAGTAAAATAGAGAACTCACAATTATCCCACAAATCCTCTATGTTTATAAAGTTGATTTTTAAAAATCCACAGCAGAAATTCTACTTTGCAATATAGATAATCTCATTCTATTACTTTTAGTATATTTCCAAGTCTACTTACAACTTAGATTTTACTGAAAGTGAAAATATCATCAGGAGATAAATTATGTTGAATTGGGCAATAATAGACATGCAGAACAGAAACATTATTTCATGTTTTAAATATAATTACCTCAAACTCCTCCTGTTCATGGATTGTTCAGGTTCCTTCATCTTATAGCTGCATCTACCACTTCCAGTCTTTCTTGGGGCACTGACTTAACTAAAGTATCTGAAAATCCTGAAAGCAATACAAAAACCCATAAGATGAGCAGCACAGAGCTCATCTTCCCTCCTGCCATCTAGAACCCAAACAAGAGAAAAGTGAAACCACTGCCCAGACACAGAATAAAATACAAAGCTTCTCCATCCCACTCACACCACTCCACTCTCTATATACACATGCATGTGTATATCAAAGGTAATAGTATTTATAATATATATAATGATACATAATGTTCTATATATACATACATTATATTCTATATGGACATATGTAAATATATAGAGAGACATATATATACACACGTATAACTTTATAATGTCATTTGACCAACAGTTAGGCCTTAGGGACATGTATCTAATTTTAAAAAATAAGTCAGTTGTAAATTATTATTTAATTCAAGAAAATTAACTCTATCCATGATATTTCAAGAAAACATTAATTTCATGTTTGGAAAATTGTTCATTTCATAGAAAGACACTAAAAGGCCATTTAGGAAGGTGAGTGAGCACACAGGTTTTGGTGTCAGCCACTCTGATTCCAAATCTGACTTTACCACTCACAAGCTGTATAACCTTAGATAAATATTAATCTTTCTGGGTTTTCCTGTAAAATGGAGCAAATAATAATACCTCTCAGAATTGCGACAATTAAGATAATATATGTAAAGCAATCAGCCATATATCCTGGAATGTAGTAAAAACTAGGAAAGTTAGTCATCATCCTTATCATTTTTAGGAGAGACACACTCTTTAACAAACTATTTTATTTTACTCCAGGCACAAATATCATAATGTTTTTAAAGCAGTACTGAAAATGTAAAGCAAAATCATTGACTAAGAATAACATTACTTGTGTACATTCAAAATAAATGTCTCCTTTAACCCTTTTTTTGTTTTGTTTTGCTCTGTTTTGTTTTTCTGAGACAGGATCTCTCTCTGTTGCCCAGGCTGGAGTGCGGTGCTATGATCTTGGCTCTGCCTCCCAGACTCACGCAACCCTCTCACCTCAGCCTCCTGAGTAGCTGGGACTACAGGTGTGTGCCACCACACAAAGCTATTTTTTTGTATTTTTTGGTAGAGATGGGGTTTCTACCAAAAATGCAAAAAATGTATGTATTGCCATATTGTCCAGGCAGGTCTCGAACTCCTGGGCTCAAGGGATCCATCCACCCTGGCCTCCCAAAGTGCTGGGATTACAGGTGAGAGCTACCACGCCTGGCCAAACCTTTGTATTCTAAAGGAATGTCTTTGGACCACATATTTACAATGCTTGTTATCATGAGGTATTAGAGGTGGGTAATAATTTCTGCTCCAAAGAAACAGATAAGTGTCATTCGAATATCACTATCCCAGTTACGTGAAAAAATAAAATTTGTGACTAGGATGTGAATATATCTGTGCTTTCATTTGGGTCATCTATATTTTACAGTTTTGTTTTGTTTTTGTTTGTTTTTATCTTGTCTATTTTCCAGAAATGGAATTATACTATACATTCTGCACAATGGCTTGCATTTTGTCTCACTTACCAATACTTTACGGAAATCCCTTCAATTCAACTGGTATAACTCCATTTCATTCTCATTAATGGCTACATAATATTCTATTACTGGACAACCACTTTGTCACCAGGTTTTTATTATTTTGCTCTGGGGTTTTGTTTTTCCGTTTGCTACTATGAATAATTTCTCAATATGTTTTCCAGCTATCCAATCTCTGGAAATAAAAATTTTTAAAAAGGAGACTTCTTGGTCAAAGAGCATATACATTTTAAATTTTAATACATTCTACCAGCTAGCCTCCCAAAAGAATCTAAAATTATTCACATTTCTATCAACACAAAAATGCTGAAAAGATTTGGAAAGGATCTAGAAGGAACACCAACCTTGACCACTGTGGGGAGGCGGGGAGAAAATTAAAATTTAAAAAAATAATAATTAAGCTTGCTATGGTTATTCAACTAACAAAACATGAATTGTATTAAAGGTTGTAAATATGGAGACTACACAAATACATGAAAAAGAGAAAAATCTGAAATAAGATCATAAAAACATGCAAAAATGTCTTTTGCATGTAGCAATGTGCTATGCTAGCGTAAAGCGTTATTACAGAATGAAAGAGTAGTGCTTAAAATTACATTTCCTCACCATTGCAATCACATAAAACCTATGTTTGGCCTGGCGCGGTGGCTCATGCCTGTAATCCAGCACTTTGGGAGGCCGAGGCAGGTAGATCACCCGAGGTCGAGAGTTCGAGACCAGCCTGACCAACGTGGAGAAACCCCATCTCTACTAAAAATACAAAATTAGCCAGGCATGGTGGCACATACTTGAAATCCCAGCTACTCGGGAGGCTGAGGTAGGAGAATCACTTGGACCTGGAGGTTGCAGTGAGCCGAGATCACGCCATTGCAATGCCTGGGCAATAAGAGCAAAACTCCATCTCAAAAAAACAAACAAACAAACAAACAAAACTCTATGTTCAAGTATAAATAGAAATATAGTTTATTTGGCAATGGGATTATAAAACATTTTAAATAAAATTATTTTAATAATTAAAATTCTTAGATCAAAATGGTAGGGTGGTTCTCAATGGGTTTTAATTTTTGACTTACCTGCTTTTTGTGTATTTTCTTTCAAGAGCTGTAGTATTTGAAAATTTTTTTTCAATTTAAAATTGTCTACTCGCAGTAGAGGACATCTGTACCATTTGGGGGCTTATTCAAAGTAAGTGGTTCATCTTTACATATTGTTGTTATCCTGTGTGTCCTGATATTGCTTCTGTGACTCATGGCCAAACACAGCTCTGTTAGAAAGAGACTTCATCTACCTGCTAGCTAGCAAGCACACCGCCAGCTCTTCTCCAAACCTGGCTCCTGCTTTCCCGGCACACAGATAGATGCTTCCCAGTGCCCACCACAGGAGGTGTGAACCTTGACCAAATTCTAGTAAATGGGATGCGAGCAGGAGTCACCCATGCCATTCCCAGAGAAGTCCACAGTAGCCTCCGCACGTGCAATGCTGCAGGCTCTTTTCACTTTTGCCGGCTTGGTGAAGGCGAGCACCATGACCCAGGAAGCCTCCCTCATGTTGATGGGGAGCCCGGATGCTACAGAGCCCACGTATGGACAGCCTGTGCCCTGTTGCTGCTTGGAGGAGAGCCACCTGCTGATCAGAAATACTCATCTTTGATCTGATGTGAGCAAGACATTACCTCTGAAGCTATTGATACTTGGGTATTTGCAAAAAGGAAGGAAGGAAGAAAGGAAGGAAGGAAGGAAGGAGGAGGGAGGGAGGGAAGGAAGGAGGGAGGGAGGGAGGGAGAGAAGGAAAGAAAGAACTCAAAGAAAGGGAAAGAATAGAGATGTGGAATGACAGCAAATTTGGTTTCAAAGTACTATAAAAGTCAACTTTGAATAATTGGTTTTCTAAAGCTATTCAGCATCAGTGGTGTTTATATAAGAGTAGTTTCCTCCACAGACTTTAGCAACTCATGAATCACAGACCTTATCCTCACTTAGAGACAGCTATGGGGACAAACGAAATGAACATGCCATGGGAGTGAACGGACCTGAACTCCCCTCCTGACTTGTTCAAGGACTCCCGTGGGCCGAGTGCTCACAGTTCGACCTTTATCCTCGCCATGAGAGCTTCTGGGAGCCAGCAGAATATCATTTCCAGGTGTGAGGGTGCTACTCACTATCTTTACTTCCCCCCAATAGTCAGATATTACCAAGATCCCCATCATTCTCAGACACATTTTACATTAACTGTACTGACAAACTTGAACAGAATGCGTAGTGCATGTTGGAGAATGTTGTGCGTGTTGGAGACGTATGAACCAGGCAGTGGGAAGGCCTGGGTTCCAGGCCCAGCTCTCTAAATAAACAACTCTGAAGCCTGAACAGAGCTCCTCAATCTCCCTATGACTATTTTTCATCTCTAAAATAAACATTAAGGATATTACAGGCTACCTACCTCATGGGGTTGTTGTGAAGGGTGAAGTGAGATCACAGGATTAAAGTAAGATGCAAGGTATTGTATTTATTTCTAGAACTGGCAGAAAAACAACACTTACTGACTTCCCAGCATTGAGGAAGTTGCCTGAATACTGTTTCAGACGACTTTTATCTCAAGGATTTAGGAGATCCCTCAAACTGTTCCTTACTTTGCCTAAATGAGCCTGCCTATGGTCCATCTCTTCAGCTAATGAGGCGTTGATATAAATCTGGGACCACAACTTTAAACCGCTATCAATTCCTATTCTCATCTTGACCACTAATCCACCAACACATTGGATCAGAATACTCAATAGTTACTATGTGAATAGGTCTTCTGCAAACCATTTCCTATTCTTGTTCAATGTCCAGGAAACTTCACGCACTTATCAGAGGACGTTTTCAACATTAGAATGACACATCCCTTTCCCTGGATCATCTTGTAGCTGCTTAATGTCATTTTTCTCTATCATGTTTTTTTGGCCTCCACTCTAGCACAATGTCCCTAAATCCTAAAAATGTTCAACTCACCAACGTCACTGAGAGGCCAGATTTGGAAGGATGCTTGCAAGGGAATGCAGGAAGTTCAAATTTGGCCGTGCTATTAAGTGTATTTAGAGGAACACCGGTTCATGGTCACATTCCGTACATCTGCTTGATGTATTAACTTGCATTTGGGAGTCCAAAATTTCATCTGTAGCTGCTTCCTGTTTCCATTTTTTAAGGAACCACTCAGATCTCTCTACAATTGCACTATCAGCTTGAGGTGGTGAAACTGGCTGGTAACTCTCTCCATTTCTTGAAAATTAGAAGAGGGCACTTATTCACCCTAAGCTTCTGCAAGATTCTGACTGATGGACAGGAAAGCAGATGAGTTCCGAGTGTGGCAAAGCTCCCCTTATGGTTTCATGTCCCGGATAGGATGCTTAGAACACTGAATGTGGGGCTCATTCTCACAAAGACTTTGTCAGTAAAAATAGCTTCATAACGTTCAGGCCTGGAGTTGCGTGATGCTCTCTATGGGAATTTCAAAAGGGCATAGTTGGATGCCTGAACTTGGTGCTATTCCATGATGATTAAGAGTAAGAAGAATTAAAAATTCTAAGAAAGCTGAAAGACAAGAGATAGGGAGTGGGAGAGAGATAGAAAAAGGGCAGGAGGGAGAGTCAGCACATCTTAAAACTCCTTGAGTCTAGAAGTTTTGACGTTTACTTGTCTGATCTGAAGGTCTGAATTACACACATCAAAGAGGTGGCGTGTGAGGCTTGGATGCAGTTGGAGCAATGTGCAGCTACTTTTTAAAAGCGGTAAGTAAATGGTGAAGAGCACAGGCACTGAAGCCAGACTGCCTGAGTTTTAGTCAAACTCAGTCCCTAATTCACAGAGTGACTTTAGCAGATTACTTAAGTTCTGTGCCTCAGTTTTCTTCCCTGTAAGGTGAGGATCATCAGCATGCTTATTTTGTAGAAGATTAAACTAATTAATGCATATAAAATGCTTAGAACAGTGGCTGACACACACAAAGAGAGCTATGTGCATGTTTACACCTCTTTCCATCATCACTTTAATACCACACTGAGATGCCATCTTACACCAGTCAGGATGGCTCTTATTAAAAAGTTGAAAAAATAACAGATGTTGGTGAGGATGTGGTGAAAAGGGAATGCTTACACATTGTTGGTGCAAATATAAATTAGTAAACCTCTAAGGAAAAGAATATGGAGATTTCTCAAAGAAATAAAAATAGAACTACCATTCAATCCAGCAGTCCCACTACTCAGTATCTACCCAAAGGAACAGAAGTCATTCTACGAAAAAGACACCTGCACCCGTATGATTATTCACAATAGCGAAGATATAGAATCAACCTAAGTACTGAACAATAGATGATTAAAGAAAATGTGGTATATATACCATGGAATACTACTCAGCTATAAAAAAAGAATGAAACAATGTCTTTTACAGTAACATGGATGGAACTGGAGGCCATCATCTTAAATGAAATGACTCAGAAACAGAAGGTCAAAAACTGCATCTTCTCACTTATAAGTGGGAACTAAACAATGGCTACACACAGACATAGAGTGAGAAAACAATAAACACTGAAGACTCAGAAAGATAGGAGGGTGGAAGGGGGTTAGAGATGAGACGTGACCTAATAGACACAATGTACACTATTCAGGTGATGGTTACACTAAAAGCCCAGGCTTAGCCACTATGCAATATATCCATGTAGCAAAACTGCACTTGTTTTAAATCTATAAAAATTAAACTAAACTAAAATAAAAATGTCTGCTACCCAAAGCAATCAACAGATTCAATGAAATCCCTATCAAAATACCAATGACGTTCTTCACAGAAATAGAAAAAACAATTCTAAAATTTGTATGGAATCACAAAAGACACTGAATATACAAAGCAATCTTAAGCAAAAAAGAGCAAAGCTGAAGGCATCACACTACCTGACTTCAAAATATACAAAGCTATAATAACCAAAACAGCAAGATCCTGACATATAAACAGACAAATAGACCACTGGAACAGAATAGAGAGCCCCAAAATAAATCCACATGTCTACAGACAACTGATTTTTGACAAAGGGGCCAAGAACACACATTGGGGAAAGGGCAACCTCTTTAATCAATGGTGCTGGGGAAAATGAATATCCACATGCAGAAGAATTAAACTAGAACCCTATCTCCCACCATACAAAAGAAACAACTCAAAATGAGTAAAGGCTTAAATGTAAGACCCAAAACTATAAAACTTCTAGAAGAAAACTTAGGGGAATCACTACATGACATTGGTCTAGGCAAGGATTTTTTTGGCTAAGACCTCAAAAGCACAGGCAGCAAAAGCAAAAATAGACAAATGGGATTACATCAAACTACGAAGCCTCCTGACAGCAAAGAAAACAATCGACAGAGTGAAGAGAAACCTACAGAATGGGAAAAAATATATGCAAACCAGACATCTGACAAGGAGTCAATAACCAGAATATAAAAGGAACAAAAACAACTCAATAGCAAAAAATAATAATAATAATCCATTTTAAAAATGGGAAAAAGATCTGAATAGACATTTTTCAAAAGCAGACATACAAATGGCAAGGAGGTATATAAAAAAATGTTCACCATTAATCATCAGAGAAATGTAAACAGAATAACCTCAGTAAGATAGTATCTCATTCCAGTTAGAATGGCTATGATCAAAAAGACAAAAAAATAACAAGTGTTGGCAATGATATGGAGAAAAGTGAACCCCTGCACGCTGTTGGTGGGAATGTAAATTAGTACAGCCATTATGAAAACTGTATCGAGGTTTCTCAAAAAATTAAAAATAGAACTATCATGTGATTCAGCACTCCCGTTACTGGATACACATCCAGAGGAAATTGAATCAGTATGTAGAAGAGGTGTCTACACTCCCATGTTTACTGTGGCACTATTCACAATAGCAGAGATATGTAATCAACCTAAGTGTTCATTACCAGATGGATGAAGGAATGAAGAAAATGTGGTATATATACACACATGGAATACTATTTAGCCATACAAAAGAATAAAATCCTGTCATTTGAGACAACATGTATGAGCCTGAAGATATTACGTTCAGTGAAATAAGCCAGGCACAGAAAGACCAATACTGCATGATCTCACTCAGATGTGGGATCTAAAATAGTTGGTCTCATAGAAGAAGAGAGCGGAAAAGTGGTTACCAGAGGCTGGGGAAGGTAGAGGGGAGGAGGAGGTGGAAAGAGGCTGGTACAAAGTTATAGTTAGATAAGAGGAGTAAGTTCTGGTATCCTATTGCGCAGCAGAGTAACTACAGTTAACAATAATGTACTGTACATTTCAAAATAGCTAGAAGAGAGGATTCTGAATGTTCTTACCACAAAGAAATGATAAATGTTGGAGGTGATGAATTTGCTAATTACCCTGATTTGATCATTACACAATGTATACATCTATTGAAACATCACATTGTACCCCACAAATATATACAATTATTATGTGTCAGTTAAAAATAAAATAAAACCTTTTTTTAAAAAAGGTTTTGTTTGTGGCAAGGAACTGATGAATCCAAGACAAGCAGGCAAAGAAGAGTGAAGGAGGCTAGGCCCAGAGCAGTGACGGGAGAGGAGCGAGGGAGGCCGTAGGGGTCGTCTCAGGCTGTGTGCAGAGGTTCAGCTGATTTACCTCAATTCTCTTCACCTTGACATTTACTCAGCATTTACTTGCCACACATTGTGCTAGACACAAGTTCGGAGTCAATAATGAAGAGGATGTGATGCCAGGCTCAGCTATAAGCCTTGAACCAAATCCCGGGTCAGCCAAACTCTTCTGTCACTGCCCTGCCCGTTTCTACCTCGAGCTCTTTGCAAAGCTGGTGCCCCTTCATCTCCCACCACCCAAACCTGACTTGCCCTTTAAGGGCAATCCCCAGAGCTCCTGTCTCCTGAAACTTTTCCCAAACACATGAAGGTTCTTTAAGCCTCACTTTGTTTAGTGCCGTTGCTTTTGCTCAACCATAAAAATAATGATAGTGATGGCAGGGCGCGGTGTCTCACGCCTGTAATCCCAGGACTTCGGGAGGCCGAGGCGGGCAGATCACAAGGTCAGGAGATCGACACCATCCTGGCTAACACGGTGAAACCCCGTCTCTACTAAAAATACAAAAATTTAGCCAGGGGTGGTGGTGGGCGCCTGTGGTCCCAGCTACTCAGGAGGCTGAGGCAGGAGAATCGCTTGAACCTGGGAGGCGGAGCTTGCAGTGAGCCGAGATCGCGCCACTGCACTCCAGCCTGCGCAACAGAGGAGACTGTCTCAAAATAAAATAAAATAAAATAAATCATAGTGATAATAATAGTAACTACTAACATTTACCAAATATTTACGATGTGCCAAGCCCTGTGCTACAGTCACTGTGCCCTTCCTAATTTCTCTATTGTCAGGGCCACCAGAGCAATTACAGTCACTTGATAGGATTTGAAGGAGGGCTACAGATTATTGGAGAAAAAGGCTTCTTTCTTGCTGCTCAGCCTATGTGGACTTCTCCATCTCCCTTCCCCCAACACACACACACACACACACACACACACACACACACACACACACACAGCGACACGTGCCAGGGAGCAGAGGATACCACATACGGCAGCAAGGTTAAAAGTCCAGGCTCAGGAGTGAAAAGATCTGGGTTCAAACACCAGCTCTGCCACCACATGACCTTCAGAAAGTCATTCAGCTTGTTCAAGCCTTTGGTGCGCCCTCCTCAAATTGGGGATGATACTACACAACTACCTTGAGGAGCAGCTCATACTAAGTGCCCCATTAATGGTTAATAGTAACTATTTTCAGAATCCAACGTTTAATAGAGCTGATTTCATTTCTTGACTGATTTTGCCAACGGCTTTTCAGCATGAAATCACATAGGAGGCAGAAGAGTACAGGGGCTAAAAGTAGTACTTTAAATTCACTTCTGTTTCCTTGCAGTGTGACCTTGGGCAAGTTACATAAGCTCTTTCTGACTCCATTTCCTTACCTATAAAATTGGGATAAAAGGGACCCACCCCACTGAAGTTCTGTGAGAATTAAATAAGATCATGTATGCAAGGGCTTAGCACAGGGCTCAGTACATCATAAATATTTGGCAAATGTTAGCAGTTACCATTATTATCACTATCATTATTATTACGGTTGAGCAAAAGCAAAAGCATTAAACAGAGTGAGGCTTAAAGAACCTTTATGTGTTTGGGAAAATCCTCATTTTCTTTTTATTTCTTACCTTGTATAATCCCCACCACTGTCAGGTAGGCAGGCAGAATCATCTGCTTACTTCTACCTTGTGGACCATTTATTCCATGGAGCACTTATTCCACGTGTAACTTGATCTCCTTCCTTTTGTAGAACATCAAGAGGAAAATAATGTATGGTGTATGTAATAATATTATTTCTTTCTAAATCTGACGGAGCAGGAAGATAACACAACGTTTAATGCAGGCTTGTTGTGTAGCTGTCTGACTAGAGGGTTCCAGGCCATAAAACCAACACCATTTACCCATTTCCTTTGAAGCAAAGTAACTGTTCAACGTAAAGCGGAAAGAATCTTTGGGACAAGTTTATCGCTATGATCAGCCTATTAGTCTAACATGCTGTCATCCTTCCCGCACTATTTACTCAGGCACACTAAGTGCTTCTTGGTTAACCCTGCCCAGTACTGATCATCTCCAGTGGCGGGGGGCTACATGTTTTTTGTAGGTTGTTCTTATATAGAATGTGAAGGATACACGATTACCTTGTGCAAGGGACAAAAAGAATATAGCGGTGTCGGTTCCAACAGCTTTTCCCATGTTTTCATTCCCAGCAAATACCATGTTCTTCCATCTTTCAGCAGCTCATGTAGGGGAATGAACAAAATGTTCTGCCACGAACTTGTTTCAAAATTTCTACTAGGGCAGCAGTTTGAGGGATTTAGCAGGAGAAGCGAGGGGTGTGTTATTCTGGTCATGCGTAAGAAACTTGGAAAACAGAATCAGAAAATGAGGGCGGTGGGGAGTGGTGGCAGAGATAACTTGGCAGTAAAACAAAAGTGAACCAACAAAAACAACACAACCTAAAAGGGAGTTGAGGAGGCCAGTGGAGAAAGGGGGCATCACATTGACAACTTGGCCAGAAATCTGGACACTGTAAGGGAGGATTTAGTGCTGGGTCGTGCCCTGGGCTGGATTTATCGCTGCTTGCCTTGTTAACTCGCCTCATGTTTAAAGTCAAAACTGCCATAGGCTCTGAGGGATTTCCATCTTTGTCATTTGTATGATCTGCCTCAAAATACAACCTCCCAAGTAAGGAGAATGATTCCCCTCCTGCCAGGAAGACGAAAGCAGAGAATTGAGGGATGCCGAAATCGATTTTTAAAGGGTTTGGGTTTGGGGCGGTTCCGGATGAGGCTCTGTGCGCTAAGTGAGCGAGACGGGGAGGTGGGAGAGGACTGAGCGCTATGGAAAGGTGGTGGGGACGCAGGTGAGGGCGACGCGGGGAAGCGCATGGTCCTGGGGCCCGCAGACGGGACCGAGCAGCCAGCGCCGCTTGTCGGGGCTTGTGGTTGCGAACACAGAGTGGAAAGAGGATTCTGCGCTCTGCTCCCGCCCCGGGAGATTAAGAGTCAACCCTACCATGCAGCCACGTTTTGCCAGTTCCAGGTAAGTAGGAAAGACTGACTCCCAAGCACAGATAATGTTACAAATGAGGTGCGCTGCGAAGCCAGGAAGCACAGCACCCTTTCGTGTCTAGGCAGCCGGGAGCCCAGGAATGCACCCGAAAGGCGGGGAGTCAAGGTCCCCCACCGCTTCTCCAGCGCCAGGAGGCCGCAATTTGTAAGGCGAAATTAAAAATGCACCACGTGTCGGCCCGGAGGCTAACGATGTTTATACAGACATACCACACCGAGGGAACCGGCCCAACATTCCGCACTGGGCGCGGAGAAGAGGGGGTGAGGGCGCGGCCGGCCCGCCCCTCCCCCGCCGCCTTCCTGCGCCGCAACCTGGACTTGACCCCCGCGAGCCTGGCTCGGCGCGGCCGGGGCCGCCCAGCCGGAGCCGGGCGCTGAGACCGGCGGCCCGGGCCGGCGTCGCTGCGCGCCTGAAGACCCGGGCGGCCAGACGCGCCCACCACCCCGCCGCGCGCGCAGACCGACCCCGCAGCGCGGCCGGACCCTGGCGCTCCCGGCGGGGAAACGTTTCCAATGCCTGGAGCTTTTGTTTGATAGCGAGGGAGGTGGGTACGGCGCTTGATGGGGGTGAGGGGAGCAGAAGGAGAGAGAGTTTGGTCCCCAAGTATTGAGCTGTGAAAGAGCAGGGGCAACTCCAGGGCCAGCATTCAGAGCGGAGAATTAGAGCTGCGCACGCCCCAGGTCGGATGCGACAACGAGGTCCCCGGGCCTCAGCAGCTAGGTGACACTGGGCAAGTCTCAGCAGCTCTGGGGGCCTCAAAGCCTCAACTGTAAACTCTGGGCACGCGGCTAGCGCCAGGTCCTCTCCAGCCCTAACATTCTGTGATTCTAAACTTGTCTGATTTGTCTCATATGTTGCAAGGCTCGTAGCAAAAAGAAAAAATACTCCATAACTATTTAACAGGAATTAGCTAAAGCACAGCTCTAGAGAGAGAGACACACACACAAGTTTCAAATAACCCGGAACACTAGAACCTAGTGAATTTTATACCTTTACTAAACTTTAGCGATTATTTGTTTCTTTCGTAACAAAGGTTATTGATTAGATTTAGTGCTGAAAAAAACCAACAACGTGCGCTTTGGTCATTTGTCTTATGGAGGAAACATAAATCTATAAATCTTCCTCCTGTCTCTAAGAAATAAAACTCTCTTCATTTCCAAAGTATGCAGATCTTCCAAAGGCGTATTCTTTCTTCTTTCTAAATCTTTGCGCTTAGCCTCCTAAAACCAGTGGCTTTCTTTTCTTAAAATTTATGTGATCTTTAAATAAAGAGAGATAGAAAAAAGCCCCATTCTGCAGCTGCAGTCTGAAAAAAGCTATGTCCAGGAAGAGATATTTAGATTTTATTTTGAGAGAGTTTTTAATCTGAAACAAAATGATTTCTCATCTCCTAAAAATGTACGCAAAATAATTTATAAAATGTTACACAAATTTACAGTATGATTCTTCAAGTATCTCTGGAAAGAGGAACATACAGTCTTCTAATTACCCCAAGGAATGTACCACATGTGGGTGGGTGATTCAGAGGCTGGCTAATCTCGCTTCCCCGCACCCCCCAAAACAGTAAAAACAAGGATTAGATTTCTGACATCTGTCGTTTTAAAAATAATGAGTGGAAAGGTGATTGATTTGAACTCTTAATTATTCCCAAAACAAGGTAACAAGGTGTTCTCTGATTATGTAATGTTCCAAGTGCAAAAGCTCATTTCAGTGAACAGCCTCCTAGGTGATCTTCTGCCTAGCTCAGGGTCATCTCCTCCACCTCACTCCTGCCCTCCAGAATTGCTCCCTCTCTAATCAGCGCAGTCCCATTCTGGCCTCGGACAGGCAGGAGTCAAGGGAGACGCGGAAGCACGCAGGCTCCTCCCCCAGCTTCCCAGGGACAATCCTTGCAGCAGGAGGGTTTGTTGTGCTGACCTTGTGAGCGAGTGACCCATAGAGAAGGACACTGTGTGCGGTCACTGAAGTTTTCTGACCTCATTTGTCCACGTCGGTATCAATAAGTCGGCCAGGGGGAGGGGAGAGAGGAAGTGGAAAAGGATGATTATGAGGACATACAGGACAAGGGACTGTGTGCAGCTGCTCTGCTGACAAGGAATAGTTGGAGCTGTGTTTCCTTGAAGGAATTGTTTTAAATTGAAGGTTGGCCTGGTGTTCACAGCACTCCCACCAGCCTTTCTGCTCACTTCCCCACCATGATCTCAGCCTCCTATCTCCTCGGAAGTTTCCTATGCCAGGGCAGTGTGTTATGCCCAGGACACAGACTCCAGGGCCAGATGACTTGGGTTTGAATCCAGTTTCATCACCTGCAAAATGGAAATGATAGTAGTTCCAGCTTGTAAGAGTGTGTGAGGTTGAACTAAGTTATCACATCCTTAGAAGTGTGCCTAGCACTGCATAAAGCCTTCTAGATACTTCCTTCCATGGTTTTGTTCAGGTTTCCTCTCTCAGCTGGAGGGCTGCCAGCTTTACTCACTCACTGCTGCTTCAAGCTGCTCTGAGCAAGGATCAAACCTTGGCTTCTCCAGGAAGAAAAGATGTGTTATCAGATTTGCCTTTGAAAAGATCTCATGGGGAATCTAAGGTGTAGAAGACTCCCAAACGATCCTTCCTGGGAAGGCTACCACTTATTGAACCCGACTCAATAAATGCCAATTTGTACACTATTCCATTTAAACTTTACAACAGCCCCAAAAGAAGTATTTTTATTCCATTTTATAAGGAAGAAACAAGGACAAAAAGAGGTTAATGGCATTCCCCTGATTGCACAACTAGGATCAGAGCACAACAATAATAAATAACATTAACTAAATAGCTGACCCGTGCAAGGTATTGAACACCTTGCCATGTCTTCATTCATTTAACGCTCACAGCAACCCTGGGAGCCAAATACTATTATTCTCCCTACTTTGCAGCTGAGGAACTGAGGCAGAGAGGCCTTATCAGCAAACCCCACAAGTAGAAAGTGGTAGAACTGCATTTGAGTGCAGGCCTGCTGGCTCCCAGCCCATAGATCCAACCCCAGTACATGCTCCCTGTGCTCCTCTGCCCACCAGTGACCGGAAAGCCCCAGCCACGCTGACCTCATTGCCCCTGGCTGTAGTCACCATCCAGAAAGTCCTTGAGAACTGCAGATCTCAGTTCTGTGAGAAACAAAAACTACCATATGTCATTGCCTTGTGCCTATTTGAATTTTTGAGACAGAGTGAATGTTGTTCTGTTTTTTGTTGTGGTTTCCAGGAATCATAATATCACGTCTATGTATTGAGAAAGGATGGCTTTTTCCTGTCATTTGCAAGGGATTTTTTTTTTCTCCTCCTGAATATTTAGGAATAGGTGGCCCTCAAAACTTTCCATCCAGCCTGAGCTGGCTCAGATGTGTAAGTGCTGGGACCACGCTGAATCTTCTACAAGGCTCCAGAAAAAGAAGTTCCTGTGACCAGCTGGCCAAGGGAGAAGGGAGAGGCACAGCCCCTCCTAAGCAGGCAGAAATCTAGCACCCACCCCTTGAGCCACAAGCTCAGCCTCAGCTCCAGTTCCTCACTAGCCCTTCTGCACCTTGACCTTAAACTCTCTGAAGTGCATGTAAAACCTTGCCAACCAGAGCTTCCTGTTGTTCTTTTGCAAAGTGAGACATTCACAGGTTTTTTCCCTTTTCACCAAACAGGCTTGTGTTTAGAAGTTATTTGAAGCATAAAAAGTGAAAGTTCAACCCTTTCACCCTCCCAAAGGTATTTTTCCAGAGTTGAAATAAGCAAATATTTTGGTAACAATTTGGTAAAGTAAAATGAATTTCCTTTGGAATTGGTCAATAAGTGTGATTTTCTGTCTTTTCATTTTATTATTAATATGTTGGAAAGTTGAGAAGCCCTTGGTTTATGCATGCAGCCACTCTCTGTACCCACAGGAAACACTACTGCGTGAGATGACAATAACCCCTGTGAGAGGCTGTCCTGTCAACAGTGAGTGACACTGTCAACCACTAGATAAAGAGATCAGGATCTGACCCCAGAGCTTAACCTAATCCAGTTCACATATAATGAGATTCGTTGGTGCTAGTTCAGCTGCGGATAGGTGAGATGAAATAATAATAATAATAGTTAACACAGACATGTGCCGGGTTACCTTACATATATTAACTCATCCGCAAGCAACCCTAAGAAGTATTATTATTATCCTTATGTTACAGATGAAGCACTGAGAAGTTAAGTAACATGCCCAAAGTGACACAGCTGCTAAGTGATGGAGCTGAGATGTAAACTCAGGCATTCTATATCCATAGTCCATATTCTTAACCACCACAGAATGCTGTTTCCCGCGGTATTTTGAGTTTCGGTAGGTGATTAATATCTCAGTAGGAGTGAAACAGAAAACACAGGCAGTGCAAAGGAGTCTCAAGAGAAAAGTTTCCGATGCCAGGCTGCCTGGTCCGGTCCTGACTCTGTGCTTGTTAAATGTGCAGCCTGTCTTGGTTTCTTTATCTTTCTGTGTGTCACCCACTGTCAAATGGAAAAGCTAAAGGAACCTTCCCATAGGGCTATGTGGGGATTAAATGACCTAAAGCATGAGTGTGCGCCGTGAAGACTAGCCATTGTTATGGGTGCATGGTCACTTTCTGAAATGCAAGGCTCCAAGTGTGTTTGGAATTCAGACTCTTTCCAATTTTAGAACAATAGATCAGTGCATACCTTGTTTTATCTAACTCCCCAGTAGGGTCTAGGAGTCTTAGGTGTCATCCTGTAAACAAATATATTAATAATTCTGCAGCAACATGTTTGGCTCTTTAAGTGGGCAAATGAAGGTTATAATAGCTTCATGGGAGTTCAGGTTTGGGCACCAAATGTGTTATTAAAAAAAAAAAAAGAACAAAAACAAACAACAACAACAAAAACCTTGCAGTGTTCAAGGCTTCGTGGGTTTCGGATGTGGAAAGGGACTGAGGGCTGTATCTGTATTGTATCAACCGTGAGGTCCAGAGCATTTGGGGCCACAGCTGATTTGAGTGGAGACAGTGGTGCTAAGGAAGGAAAGCACAGCAAGTGCTGTATAATCCCCCTCATGGGGGATCTCTAATAAAAAAAAGATGTTTAATTTTTCACACTCAAGAAGAGGCCCGCCACCAACCCCATGAATTCAAACCCTGGTGCTCGTGTTTGTCATCCTGTGGCCTCACTGCATGCTGGGAGGAAGAAAACCACACGCAGGCAAGACCTAAGAGGTGGCCATGGGGGAGAACAAACATCAGGGGCCCCGGGAGGGAAAGACTTATCATTATGGGGGCAGAACTGACTCTAAAAAGCCAGAGTGAAGGGCAGCAATGTCAGCTTACCCCAAGAACAGCAGCGATGAGTTGGGGGAGCTAGACCAGCGCTCCACCTGCAACACCCCTTGTAATCCTGGAGCAAATGAACACTTATTGGGGGGTTGATGGCAAAGGCACCTACCAAAAGGTGGATGGGGAGAGCAGAGGGGCTTTCCCTTTCCCAGCAAAGCACTCTTGCCTTCCCCACTCAGAAAACAAGAGGGATTTTGTGAACCTTTTCACATATATCACTGGTTGGTCTGTTAAGCCCTTGAGGAATATCTGGCATCAGCTGGTGCTGCATGAGCAACATTTGATCCTCAAATAACCTGAAAAGTAAGTATTATCATCATTCCCACTCTATGGATTTAGGACTATTCCATAGGTTTTTTTGTCCATGATCTTGAAACTAATAAAGGAGACAGCTGGGTTTCAAGCTCAAGTCTCCTGACTCCTAGCTGGAGCTCTAGCCCTGCATTTTACCCAGAATGATGGCCAATGCCTCGGGCGCACAGATGGGAAGAAGTGACAGTATTAGGGATTCAGAGCTGCCATCAGTAACTCATTTCCATTCCTATTACTGTAATTCAGCTCTCAAAAGATCAGCCTGCACTTCTAGTAAAGGAAGAAAAAAAAAGCACCAACACACGCAACTTAGATTTTCAGCTCAGAAACGTTGTGCCCGACAGCTACAATAGGCCACTTTGATTTGGAAAGTGAAACACACAGAAGCCCTGGTTATTATAGTTAATTTAATTTAATTAAAACCGTAAAAGCAAACCGCAGTTCTGCAGTGGGTTCTTACCATCCTGATTGCTTGAAGGAGCCACAGGAATCATGCTCTTAACTGATGGGCAGAGGCCCAAGTCGCCACCATTACTCAGCCCTCCACTAAAGGGCCTCTTACCTTGGCTCAGCCTGTGGTTCTTTTATGCACTGACTTATCTTCAGTGTCCTTTTGTTTTGAAGGTGATTTGCTGTGGTTCACTTCCAGCTGTAGTAAGAATGGCACTTTTAAGCTGGGTGCAGTGGCTCAGCCTCTAATCCCAGCACTCAGGAGGCTGAGGCAGGAGGATCACTGGAGCCCAGGAGTTCCAGCCCAGCATGGGCAACATAGTGAGATCCAGCTGAATGAAAGAAAGAGAGAGGCGGGGGTGGGGGGGAGGGGGGAAGAGATGATTAGAAAGAGAGAGAAATTAAGAATTATACTTTTATTCTCTTCCTTTAAGAAGCCCAAAATGCTGAGGGCAATTTTCCGTTTCCTTTCCTTTTTCTACTTCTTCACTCTCTCTCAATATTCTGTCCCTCTCTGCTTCTCCACTCTCTGCCTATTGCTTTCCTTGTCAGCCAGTCTGCAGCTGGCCCCAAACCCCAGTCTCCCAGGAAGGCCAGTGGCCTCCTTGGCAAGGTCGAGCCAGGCCCTGTGCTCGATGCTGGGCATGAAAGTTAGCCCTGCCCTCAACTTACCCACTGAACAGATGGGAGAGACAAGCAAGCAAACGGGCATTCAGAGTGTGGTGTGATACACACTATAGCATGTGGGTCACCTGCCATTTCAAGGGCACTGGAACTGGAGGGACCCCATCCCTGGATAAGGCCCAGAGGTTAGGAAGCCTGTCGGCCTACGAAGGTCTGCTAGTGGCTCCGCAGCCTTGCTGAGCTGGCTTCCAAGGCCCTGTGGGGTCCAGCCTCAGCCTATGCCTCCAGCCCCCTCTCTACCTCTTCCCAGCACATCTTCTGTCTTCTCACCATATGGAACTCTTCCTTTCATGCCTCAGCCTTGGCATATGCTGTCTGGAGCACTCTGCCCACCCTCCCACCCTCATCTGGCTCATGTCAACTCACTTTCCAGGTCCCTAAGGAAATGTTCCTTCCTCTGGGAAGCATCCCTGGCCCACCAAGTCCAGGTGGCATTCCATTTACTGGTTCCCATAGCACCCTGTACATGGGTACCTGACACTTATCACACTACCTTGTCACCACCTGTTTATTTGTTTGTATTCCACCCTGGCCCCCAAGCTCTGTGGAAGCAGGAATAGTATTCACATTGCTTGCCTCTGTATCTCTGTGCCAGAAGCAGTGGCAGGCACAAAGTAGGTGCTTATACAGGTATGCTGCATTCATCAAATGCGCCTGGAGTGGTGTGGGATGAAGGCAGAGGGGTAAGCAGGAATGGATCAGGAAGAACCTGGAATGCCATGCTTACAGAGGAGGAAGGGCAGAGGAGAAGACTGTGAGAGAGCAAGGGAAGAGAGAATGCCTGTGAGAGAGAACCCTTGGTGACAGGCAGTAAGCGCTGCCAGAAACATCTGCAAGCCACTCCCTGGAACCAGGGCAGAGTCAGTGCATCCCAATTTGGTTGAACTTCCTTGAAGAAGGAGAGAGGAAACCTAGCCAGCCCAAGCCATCTTGAACTCTCTTTATTTTTTAAAATTTTATTTCATTTATTATTTTTTTGAGACAAAGTCTTGCTCTGTTGCCCAGGTTGGGGTGCAGTGGCACGTACCTCCACCTCCTGGGTTCAAGCCATTCTCCTGCCTCAGCCTCCCAAGTAGCTGGGATTACAGGTGCCCTCCACCACGCCCGGCTAATTTTTGTATTTTTAGCAGAGATGGTGTTTCACCATGATGGCCAGGCTGGTCTTGAACTCCTGACCTCAAGTGATCCGCCTACCTCGGCCTCCCAAAGTGCTGGGTTTACAGACGTGAGCCACTCTGCCCGGTCTTGAACGCTCTTTTAACAACAAGATAGCAGATTCCAGTGGAGCTGGCTACTACTTGGTGTCAGCAATTTCTTCTTCTGTCTGTAAGTTGAAGTAGTGTTTGCTCATATCTTGAAACAAATGAGACACTTCTGGAGACATGAAGAGACATGAGAGTCACACAGAGGCCCAGCTGTCTCCTTTTTGGGAAGGGGTGGCCGTCACTGAACACCTGCTTCTAGTGGCCATTTCCCAGTGCCGTCTGTCCCCACAGCTGGCAGGGCTGTCTCAGTAGGAGGCTGCCCCCAGATGCCAGAGCCCACTGTATCTGCACACAGGATGGGCCTGGGAATTTGCAGCCCCCCAGGGGAGGATTAAATTCTCCATCCCCTACCCAAGAGCTGATGACAGGGATGCATGACCTGCCCTGTTCTCGGAGCTCTGCTGCAGGACTTTGCTTCGTGTCACCCCCTTGCTGGGCCCCTTCCCTGGCCTGTCTCATGTTGCTCATGTCTGCTGGTCTTTCATGGGAGCACTCATAGAAAAATAATCTGCATGACTGTCCCTGTGTCAGTCTCCATCTGGGGAAGCCCACCTATGCCAGACAGAGTTCCCAAAGCTCATGACAACAATAAGCATTGCGCTGGAAGCAGTAACACCTGTCACACTTCAGCCCAGCCATTCACACACACGCTATTTCCATCATAGCCGGGCTCCTCAGAGTTAAGGGCATACACTCGGAAAAGTTCCAACCCTGACGGGAGATTTCTAATAAAAAAGAGATGTTTAATTTTTCACATTCAAGAAGGAGCCCATCGCCAACCCCATGAATTCAAAGCCTGATGCTTGTGACTGTCATCCTGTGGCCTCACTGCATGCTGGGAGGAAGATAACCTCACTCAGGGACAGAACGTGTCAGGGAAAGGATGGCATGGGATACAGTTCCAGCTTTCACAAGAATGCAGCAGGCTCTCCAAATGCACTTGGAGGGAGAAAATTATGTTTGGGGTGTGTCTATTTACATTTTTAAAAAGATAAAGTTGTAAAAGATCAGTAAGCCTAATTTCCGGTGGCAGGTATTTATCAAAGGAAAAAGCTTCCAAAGTTTCCAAGTGGAGAGGAGAAACCCCAGCCTGCTGCAGGGTGGCTTTCTGCAGTTAATCGTGCTGGGAATCGTATGAAATCATTTGCACATTATTCTTTGTGACCTTCAACCTCAGGTTCACATTTCAATATTTCACATTGCTACATTGCCCCATTAAAAGAAATGAGAAAGTTTAATTAAAAACTTGAAAATAAGGGCTTTAAATAAACAAAAAGGAAAAATAAAACTTTGCCCCGGTGTCCCTCCAATGAGAAACAACTAGAAATTTCTGAGGGATTAAATGTCTATTTAATCCCATAGGTTTGGTTTTAATACGTGAACATTTAAATCATTTTCGGGTAGTTATAATTTTTTTCCCAATCCGGCATCCAATAAAGTAGTCATCATTTTTTTTTCCTAATCTGGCATCAAATTCAAGAAAGATTAGAAGCAGCATATGTGCCCACATGCTGTTGCAGGTGGCAAAGCCATGCCCCTCGCTCTACACACAGCCTGGTCCTGGGCTGGGGTTGGTCAGACTCAGCATGGGGTGGTCCCGGAACTGACTCACCCCACCTAGCCCTAGGTCCCTATATGGGCTTCCACTTCATTCTTTGTGGGAGTGCCCAGAGCCCCTCCTAGAAGCCAGACAGTGGGTTTCCCTCTAACTCCTGTGGGTCGGCTTCCATGGCTAGTGAGTAACTCTGATTTACTTAGTGCCAACGTCATGCCAGGCACTTGACTGAGGGCACTAGGCCCACCTCTCCTCACAGATGCTCCTCGAAGAGGCTGCTATCATTCATCTCTTTGTTGCCTGTAACTTGGAAGCCAGATGTGCCCTGCCTCCGTTCATGTGTAGCTACTGCCTCTTTGTCCAAAGTCAATCCTGACACAGCCTTGAGCCCTTCCTCTGGTGATCACAAAAGATTCCTTCACACCAAATCATTTAGAAGCCTTGAATATTTGAAGGATCAAGAAGAGAGGACACAATGCACCCTGCACAGACCCTACCGTCCCCTGCCACCAGTGTCTTGGGGTGTCAGCACAGGACAACACGGCTTTCCCACAAAGCACAACGCTCTCCATAAGTCTAATTCTGGTAAAGCCATTTGAAGACAACTGCCCTCATCCTGCAAGATATGGATGGGCAAGCTGAGGTAGAGAGGGGCTCAGCAATTTGCTCAAGCTCACTCGGCTAATAAGAATCGTAATAGGAATCTGATCCCAGGTCTGCCTAAAAGCTCACACTCTAATAAGTCATGCTGCCTCTCCAAGACCAAATCAATAGCCTGGCACGTGATTTCTTCTGGCAGTGCCTACCCTGCTTTACCCTTTCCTCTAAGGCTTAAAGTTGCCCCCTATTTCATCCCAATAGCTGGAGACAGTTCCCACCTGCAGGCTCCGGGACCCCCACTACCTAACACACAGAGCACCTCCTTGGCTCTCCTCTTCCCATCCCCACCCTGTCTCTGTGCCTCTCTCTGGGCTCTACCTACTCCCTTTGCTCTTTGATGGGGACAGATTGCTTGGCCTGCCTCCAGTCCCCCGTCCCCAAACCTTCTATCTGTCTGATCGGGCTTCTTTTTATCACCTGTAACTGGACCCCTCCCCTGGGCCACCTCCCATCCTCCCTTGAGCCCATTTACAGGCCACTCATCTCTAAACCCCTTGCTGATTGGATTCACTGTTTTGGGAGAACAACACATCTCTCATCTCTGCCTTTCTTGTCCTTCCTCATTGCCTATAGCAGGCAAAGAATGTCTGCCTTACCAAGAATGATTCAGTTCCACACTTTCCCTAATGACCAGGGTGCTCTAGGGAGGGCCTTGCAGTGTTTAATGGAGTGACTGAGACATCTCTACCTCCCTTCTCTCCTCTTTTGCTCCATATCAGCTGAGATGGCAGCTGCCCCAGAAAAGATTTTTGGCTGATCCATTTTCTCCATGCTCCCTTGGATTTTCCCATGCAAAGCTAAAAATAGCAACCCATTTCTGTTCTTAAACTAAAAGACAGAAGCAGACTCCCTTTCATCTGGGCAAGGAAGTGACACTTGTGCTGATGGTGTGGGCAGGTACTGGTGCCCCAGCCTCAGGGAGGAAACAGAAACCGCAGGAAGGAGCAGGGAAGGAACTCTTAGGAAGGGGTTGGTATGCACTTAACATCAAAAGGGATACACCACTATCATCACGAGTAGCAGCTCTGAATATTAGAGTAGGAGTTGGAATTCTCAGGCGATCTGGCAACCAGTTGGGGCTTTCCAAAGGGTCTCATGTGGTCCACCAACGCACGTGTCCCTGGATGGCCAGCTGAGGGGTAGAGTTCACCACTTATGTAGCTGCATCCCCTGGGAGGTGCCCCCAAGCTCTGGAGGCTGCAGATCAAATTCAAAGTTGTCCCTGGAGGTTTGAGTCCTGTGTTGAAGAGCTGTGATATATGCATCTCCATGGCACCAGCCAAATTATGCAATTGCTCCAGTTTCATCACTGTTTTCTCTCTCCCTTCTCCATGAAGTCCTTCCTCCCAGGCTGATTCCACTAGTAGCATCTCTTCCTCCTCTCAATTTCTATCTGCACCAACCATTGGGCATTTAATCATGTAGGACCTTGTGACATTCTCTGTGTTGCTAAATGAAACTTTTATCGGTTGCAGTTTTCTTTGAAGAGGGGTGTGGGGTGTGTGTGTGTGTGTGTGTGTCCCCTGGTTCAGGAGCAGTGGGTGAGCACTGCAGAATGTTGAGGCAACGCATGCTTATAGATGCATAAGAGCCAAGGAACTCGGCTCCTCATTCTAGATCTGACATTCGTGAACAACTCTGGAGAAGTGATAAGTTTCTCTGAGACTCCCTGGAAGATGTGCTCAAGAACCCTGGGGTGGAAAGAAATGGCCCCTTCCCAAATTTGTCTGTAGTAAGGGAATTCATATCTTCTGAGTCAGGGAAAGTTGGCAAAAATTGAAACAGACTTTAGAAATTTTAGACTTTTAGAAATTTAGACTTTAGATTTTTAGAAATTTTAGAGGTTCCTAGGAAGCAAGTAAGCTCAGAAAATGTGATTAGGTAAGGGCCTGAGTGGTGGTAAAATAAATCAATGTTAGATAATGGATGGATGGATACATAGATCGATGATAGATAGATGATAGATAGATAGATAGATAGATAGATAGATAGATAGATAGATAGATAGATAGATAGATAGATATATGAGGGCTCATCTCTCCCTGGGACTGAGTTGACCTCACACAAGGACACAAGCAGCACAATGGGCATTCCCCACAGAAGGCACCGACCAGGGCCAGTCACTTCTCATGACAAGCATCATGTCATCAGTGGCAAGGCCAAGGTCCCCTCGACTCTGAAAGGCCAATGCTTTGAAATGTCCTTTAGCACCCCGGGCATTAAGTCATTTCAGGTCAAGAGCCAGACTGTCCAGTGCCCACTCAGAACCCTGAGGAGCCCTGGCCTGGGATTAGGTGAAGTTTGAGTCTGTCTCTGGACTGGGTGCACAGCCAGTCCTGTCTCAGGCCGGGACATGAAATGCTCCCCTTCCACCTGCTCACAGGCCCCAAAGAGAAGCCTCCCCCATCACCCCGGTTCCTCCACAGCCCAGTTCCTCAGCTCAGGCCCTCCTCCCTTTGCACCTGAAGCCCCTGCAGGTTGCTCCACACTCTTCCAGCCCCAGGCTCAGCAAAGTGCCCACCACTATTTTCCTTGCCAGAGTCCCCACCAAGACAGGGGAGCTAGGCTCGATCTGTCCTGCTGACTGCCTGCGCCCAGCCCTTGGGGACCCCACGGGCCTCCGTTACTGCTTCCACTCCCCAGTCCTCTCCACTCCCTCTCTAGCTCGTCTTTGTTCCTCAGGCCTGACCCCGGGGCCAACTTCTCCAGGAAGTTTTCCCTGACAACGCCCTGCAGCCCAAGTTGGCAGGCTTGGCACGGCCCCCTCTAAAGCACAGAGGAAGCCAGCCCAGAATTGTCTATTTGACCCTGCTCTCTGGGGGCATCGGCCCTCCTCACCCTCCCACTCTCCCACTGAGCAGACCGTGAGCTCCTGAGGGTCAGGAAGCTCATAGTGCCCTGTCCTAGTATCCCCGTTTCAGTGAAAGGCTTGGTGCTTATCAGATGATTGTCAGAGCTTGTGGAATGCACAGGAAAGCAAGGCGTTCCTGCCAGGGAGTTCTGCCGTCCCAGGACAAAAAAAAATGGATTGGGGCTATGCTCCCCCAGAAAGGGCCCCTCAGGGCCAGTCTGCACTTTATTTTCTCTTTTCCAGTGCTACCTCCACCCAATGCTCTCAATACAAGAGCACTTGGGTTTCATTTTCACTTTTTAAATTTATTTATTTTTTAATTGACAAACAAAAATTGTATAATTTATTGCATTCAACATGTTTTGAAATATATATATGTTGTATAATGGCTATGCTAAGCTAATTAACATATCCACGACCTCAAATACTTACGTTTTTGTGGTAAGAACACTTAAAATCTACTCTCTTGGCAATTTTCAAGTATATAATTCATTAACTATAATCATCATGTTGCACAATAGACCTCTTGAACTCACTCCTCCTGTCTAGCTGAAATTGTATGCCCTTTGACCCACATCTCCCTCCCCCAGTCCCTAGTAGCCATCATTTGACCCATTTTACCCTCTGCTTCTATGAATTCAATTTTTTTAGTTTCTGCATATAAGTGAGATCACATGGTATTTGTCTTTCTGTGCCTAGCTTATTTCACTTAATATGATATCTCCCAGGTTCACTCACATTGTCACAAATGACAGAATGTCTTTCTTTTTTTATGGCTGAAGAGTACTCCATTGTGTATTATATATTCTTCTTTATCCATTCATCTGTTGATGGAACTTAGATTGCTTCCACGCCTTGACTGTGGTGAACAGTGCTGCCATGAGCCCGGGGTGCAGACATCCCTCCAAACAGGGATTCCCTTTCTTTTGGGTGTAGACCAAGCAGTGGGCCCCCCGTGCTGCTGAACACTCAGGCTGCAATGTTAAACCAGACAGATGTTGTAGAAACAGTGAGCCGTAAACAAACAAATAATTTCTAGCACATGGAATCACAAAGAATGTAAAGCCGGGGGCACACAATAGCTTTACAAAGTGCAAGGAAAGCTCAAGGTGCTGAGCTGTGTCTCAAGACCATCATCCTGCATTATCTAATGGGTGGGGCCCACCTGTGTGTACCGAATCTCCTTCCAGATGCCCCTGCCGTCTCTCCTCTTTCTCTCTCTGTCTGGTTCTCTCCAAAGGACTATGGGGCCGGGGTACCTCCCTTGTCTGTCTGCCTCCCTCCCAGCCCCCATTGCCACTCACCTCCAGCCTTGGCTAGGCCCTTTCCATTGCTCCTTAACCCCTTATCCTCCCTGTACCCCAGGAACTCCTGCATGGGCCTTACCCTGGAATTGCTCACATCAATCCCTGACCAGCTCTAAGGATATGCCTTGAGTCTGGGCTACAGGAAATCTGCAAGACCCTTCCTCCCGCCTCCCAGCACCAAGAAGCCCCAAATTGAGCCACATGTCTTTTTTCATTATACATTCATTCAATCATTTCCTTCATTTTTTCATGCCTTCATCCCTAATTAGCATTTACTAATGACTGTACTCTGTGCTAAACATAGGGTGCCAGGTGTCTAGAGATGAGTGCCACTCTTGTCAAGGTGCATGCTCAGTACCCAATAGGGAGCTGAGCATAGGAGTAAACTCACCAAAATTCACCAGGCACAGTGGCTCACACCTGTAATCCTAGTGCTTTGGGTGGCTGAAGCAGGAGGGTTGCTTGAGGCCAGGAGTTTGAGACAAGCCTGGGCAACATAGTGAGACCCCACCTCTACAAAAAAAAAATAAAAATTAAATTAGCCAGGCATGGTGGCACATGCCTGTAGTCCCAGCTACTCAGGAGACTGATGTGGGAGGATGGCTTGAGCTTAGAAGGTTGAGGCTGCAGTGAGCCATGGTGGTCCACTACACTCCAGCCTGGGTGACAGAGTGAAATTTTGACTCTAAAAAATAAAAATAAATGAAAAATAAAAACACTAACCAAAATGCAGGGAGCAAGGAGTGCTGAGTTGGCTACAGGAGTGCTGAGCATTTCATTGCTTTCCCGATGAAAACATGCCGTCTTTACCCTGTCACAGAACAAATGGAATATCTGTCTCTTTCATGATTAGCAAAGCTGATTTCATGTGTTTCTGAAAAGTCTATCACAGTGAAAACATTTTTACCTTCCAGGAAAGCAGGGAGCTATTTGCTTCCAATGTTTATGGAGATTGATAGGAAAAGAGAAAATTGCATTATAGGCTTATGTGCTGTGATAAAAGTCTATGCAAGATCTGGTTGGGACAAAGAAAGGATAATTCAAGTCCAGGTAAAGGCAGGTTATGGGGAAAGTAGGGCTGACCTCTCTGAAGACATCACGCTTGAACCACGTCGTAATGAGTAGAGGTTGACCAAGCTGGCAAGGAGAAGGAGGGAAAGGGCTTTCCAAAGAATCAGAAAGACCACAGCAAATGCATGGACCATGAAATTTCAAGAACTCTTCATTAATACCTATTACTACCTAACAAATTACTCACAAATGGAGTAGCTTAAAACAACACACAGTTATGATCCCACAGTGTCTTGGGGCAGCCACCTGGTCATGGCTTAGCTGGATCCATCCTTCAGGATCTCTCACAAGGTGGCAATCGAGGCGCTGGCCAGGGCTGGGGTCGCATCTGAAGGGTCAAGGCGGGGATCCATTTCCAAGCTCATGTGGTTGTTAGAAGATTTCAGTTCTTCAAGGGTTGTTGGATAAAGGGCCTTAGTTCCTTGCTGGCTGTTGGCCAAAGGCCACTTTCATCCCCTTGCTAAGTGGACCTCTGCAACACAGCCACTTGCTTCATCAAAGCACACAAACCAGGAAGGCAACAGAGAGCATCCACTAGCAAGACAGAAGCTACAGTCTCCCGTAAGTTAATTACGGGAAGTGACATCCCATCACTTGTCATTCTCCATCAGTTAGAAGCAAGTTGCTGGGCCAGCCCACACTCAGGAGAGGGGATTCTACAGTGATGTGGCTACTGGGAAGTGGAGATCATTGGGGCCAGATTAAACCCTGCCTCCCATCGTCCATTTGGGGAACTACAGATTGTCTTGTACTAAGGGGATGATGCAGCAACACTAGAGGCAGCAGGCAGCAGGCAGCAAATGCAGACCAAGAGGGCCTTATGCACCGTGCTAAATAACCAGGGTATTTGCCCTGTAGAAGATGGGACTTCCTTCTTTTCTTTTTACTCACCTTTTCCTTTGGCTTTGTTTCTCATATCACTTTTGCTGTTATTGTTTCCTGAATTCCCACCTTACACATTCTATACCATCACTTCCCCTTACTCTTTGCCATGTTTCTGTCCTCCAGTAGGCACCAGCACAGCTGTTATTCAGACACACCTAAGATTTTAACAATGCAACTGAAATCAGTTTAACTTCCCTAACCCAAAGAGGTGACACCCAGAAATCCATTACTTAGATTTCAGGAACAAGTTGTTTAGGGCTGCTCCAAAAACCAGAGACGAGGTTATTAGACAAGTGTTGAAACGCCTTCTTGGGAACCCAGCCCTTCCCACAGATTCCTGTGTTGTTCCCTAATTGAGGGGCTGCCACCAGGCATTAGTTGTTCCAAATCCATCACCAGCTCCAAAGCCCAAACTTCCCAAACCACAACCAACTTTCCCTGAGGAAATGGCCTCATGTCATAATCCTTCATTGCCCAAAATGTCTCCTGATTATGGTTGTCTGTTCTTTCCTTTCATCTCAGTTGAAAAATGTTCACAGTTCTGGCTTCTAGAGATTTCTACTGGCTTCTTTACCTTGATCACTTTTTCTGCACATGTGAGAGTATATCCTTGCCAAAGCTCATTTTTCCATGCTTAATAAAGCATTTGATAGACTACTTTTTTGGCATGAACCCCCTATCTTCCATCCTTTGATCTGTGAGCTCTACATGGACAGAACTGTATTAGTAAGAACTACCTTTCCAAATACTGTAGCCATGTCCAAAAATATAACACTCTAGGGTTCCATTGGAAAGCCCTGGGGACTCATTTCCTATGATCCTTATATCCTCTTGGCTTCAATCCTTGCCCCATCCATTATTGATCTCCCAGGGAAAAGAATAATTGCTGCAATACATTCATGGATTTTGATTATTTCCACCCAAGTCCTTTTTGCAAACATACTCACTGGTTACTGCATAACATTTGGAGGATGGCTGCCTTTTACAAATGGATCATGACAACATTCCAAATGCAGCAGCTTTGATCTCTTGGCCAGAAGACACCCGCTTGCCTCTTATGTCATTTTTACCTTAGGTTCAGGCCAAAATAGTCCCAGAGCTTGTCTCCCTGCTGGAGTATCACTCCTTGTCTCTTTTGTTCCCTTGGCTTAACGTTATCACCTTCTCCTTCCCACACTTTCGCCTCATCATTCCATGCAATATTTTACCTTGGACCAGGAGAAATTCTGCAGCTGACAGGCGATTGTATTGTCTTTGAAGTGTGCTGGCTCTAGGCTCGTCTCTGGCTGGAGAAACATCTTACTGGAATTGCTGACAAGAAACCTTTCTGCTTTTGTTTCCTTTTCTGTGTTTACCCATGGATGAGAATGTCAGTAACCAGGAGGGAAAACAGTTGGTCTTCTCTGTGGATCAGCTGAGGATGCATTTTCCCCCACTTACTCCTTTCCTGCAAAAAGTGACGATATTGAACAAAGTTCCTCTCTCTCTAACTACCTCCATTTCCCAATCTCATCTCCTCCTATCACCAACCCCCAGTGTTAGTCCTGCTTGGGATATGAGCTGAAGTTTAAATCATGTGTGATTGAGCTGAAGTTTAAATCCACCTGGCAAGGAAAGCCTGACCAGAATCCACCCTGCACCCCTGCCAAAAAAAAAAAAAAAAAAAAAAAAACAGAAACAAAACAAAAAACATTTCCTTTAGGTTTTACCTGGGCTCTTGCTCTCTTTGTGGAGACAGGCATGGGCCTCCGTGGGTTGCAAGGAGATTTGTTTAACTGCTTCAAAGCTATGATTTGCATGAGAAGGCCTTGAAACAAAAGCCCCTGTGTATGTAAAAATGCTACAAGATTAGGCCTATGTTTGGGTCTCTTCTAAAAAGAAGTGTGATTACACAAAAAGCAAGGGCACCCAAGAGCTAAGTGAGCTATCAAATGACCTAACAAACCCGGCTAAGAAACTTAATCTGGCACACGGCGCCCTTCCGGCAGTACCCTGGTCAGTTACACACTTCACGACTTCCCTCATTTCTCTACAAGTTGTGCCTTTGTCTCTAATAGGGGGTCTGCAACCAGGCCTGCTGGGGGGACAGGAATGACGGGCAGGAGTGTGGGACAATGTAAAAATGGAAACCACAGAGTGCCTGATGCCTACAGATACCCAGGGAATGGACTGAATGCATCCTTTGACCTAATGAGACCACAACCCACCCGTTACCAAGCCAGAATGAATAAATGGAGTTGGAGTCGCCCCTAAGATTCCTGAATCTCTGATGGCAAACCCTGTCACTCATTCTATCTCCACCACCTGAGAAAGCGGCCTGTGAGGCATAAAATCTTACTAATGAACAAAATCTTACATGGTAGTTCCTGTAGTCCCACCTTCTCCTGGACATGGACTTCTGGGAGGTTAAAGAGAATGACTGAGGTCACACAGCAGTCTGTTCCAAATGGATTGAAAGTCTAAATTTTAGTGTGTGACTTTCATTCCTTCAGATGTAAGCTCTAATGATGGCATCCTTGAAAGGTTTCCCAATGAAAACTAAGTCATAATTGTGAAGTCCTCATTATCAAAGAGCCTTCACGAAAGCTCATAGGCACAGGCTCTGCCTGAGAGCAACGAAGCAGAGTAGCTACCGTCTGCCTACTGGGTGACCCTGTGTTTCCCATGGAGACCCAAAACTCAGCACATACATAGCTATCTTTTCAGCATCCTCTCCAATCTCGTCATCTCCATCGAAGTCCACCACTTCGATTGATAACACCTCGTATGCATCCTGGTAGCCTCAGCTCTCACCCCGGTTACTGCATGCAACAGCCATCGGGCACTCTCCCTACCTCAGCCTCCACCCCTTCCAGCCCATCCTCCACACTGCAGCAGACAGTGAACTGGTGTGGGGTAAACTCAGCTAATAGCAATAATTTAGGCACACTTTTAGAATGACCCAGGGTGGCAGATGCACCTGAATGTGTGTTCCAAGCCAGGGAATCTGGGAGGGGCCAACCTCAGATTTGTTCCTTGTCTATGAGGAACATCTGAGCACCTTGCCTGTGCAATGGATTGGGATTGAGGTCCTGAATTTTGGGTTAAATGAAGGTTGCCAGGTTGTTAGGGGGATGGTGTTAAGTGAAAATGCTATGTAAACCGCACGCCGTTTGCAGAGGCTGCCATTTTCCTGCCAGCCTGCCACCATTGGACTGTAGGAAAGCGGATATGTGGTTCAGCCCTCTGCCACTGGACTGTTTCTGTACGTCAGGTGGTTCTCCTGTCCAGCTTGCCACCACTGGACCACTCCCCTCTATGTAAGCCCCTAATGAAACCCCGTGTCTCATGTGCTGGCTCTGGGTCTCCTCTTTAGTCTCTTGAACGTGGTGCCTTCCCTACTGGGGTTAATAGGGGTTCACCACAGCAACTGTCCAAAATGCAAACTTGGTCCTGCTGTTCCTCTACTTGCATGACCCCCAATGCTTCCCCAGGTCTAAGCAGGAGAATGTTCATACTACACAGTGCCGCAACCCCAGCCTTGCCTGATCTGGCCTCTGCCTTCCTCTCCAGCCTCATTTCTCATACTCGCCATCACCTCCATGTCTTTTCCCATGTTTATTCTCTCTTCCTACAAGGCTACCTCTTACTTATGTCTCCTGGACTTCAGTCTATGCATCCACTGAGGCTCAGTTCAAATGGCATCTCCCCCAAGTCCTCCTTCACCACCATAACTCTTCGAGCAACTTATGCATATCCAGGTCACACTGCTGAATTATTGCTTACATTTCAGTGTTTTCACTAAACTACAAATACCTGAAGAGTGAAGATAGGTCTGTAACCAGCTTTGCATTTTAGCACATTGCCTGACATATAGGAGCTACAAGAGAGATCCTGGTTTATTGGAAGAGATGAGTTGATTTATTGGGCACCTACTATAAGTCTGGCACTAGAGCTATAGAGACGAACAAAACAGAGAAAAAAATCCCTGCCCTTCTGAAGCTTATATTATGTAGGAGGATCAGTCAATAATCAAATGCATAACTAGATAATGTCAACAGTGAAAAGAGCTAAAAGGAAGAATAAAGTAGGTGAGGAGATGGGGAATGATGGGAAGGCTGTTTCAGATGGCGGAATCAGAGACAATGACTCTGAGAAGTGACCATTGGTCCTGGAACGAGGTGAACTAGAGTCTCATTATCAGGAAGAAGAACATTCCAGAAATAGGGATGAGTAGTACCAGGGCCCTGGGGCGGAAGGGTGTTTGGCATGTTGGAGAAATGGAAAAGAGGCCCAGCGTGGCTGGTGTACAGTGAATGAGGGAGAATCATAAAAGTCAAGTTGAAGAAAGGGCCAGACTTATAGACTGCATGGACATTGTGGACACACATATGCACATCTCACAGAAGAAATTAAAACAAAATTCAAAAAGGTGGTTATTTATATACAAGGAGGGAGGGCGTACAGGCAGGGGAATAGAGGTTGCTCTGGGTTATTGTCAGTATCTTAGTTTTGGGGTTGATTGGTGGCTTCGTGGGTCTCATAATATGCATTTCTGTACAGGGACTAGCTAGCAAAGCCATACAAAGATGTTAAAGTGTTATGAGCCAAAAATCATTACTAGTCTGATTCTGTGCACTGGAGAGATATAAACTAAAGTAATTTACCTGGGGCTAAAATGTTCATTATTCTGAAATAATTGTCTATATTGCTTGTACTTAAAGAAAACCTCCCAAGTTAATACCTGCTTAAATGAGGAATTATCTTCAAAGGTTTTGGTGGATTCCTTTTCCCAGTTGCTGCCATTTTAAATACTTTCCAACAGGATGCATGGAGCAGCACGTGGCCCATGGTCGGTGGACCACAGCATCCCATTGCAGGAAGGCACTGGGGCCAGACAGTGCTGGGCAGGGTACACAATCTGACAGCGCAGGGTAAACGTACCTTATAGCAAGAACTTAAGCAAACCCTTACAGTGACCCTGTATGGCAGACGCACCTGAACATGTGTTCTGAGCTAAGAAATTGTGGTGTGGACAACCCGGAAAGTCATTCCTGTCTATAATAAACATCTGAACTCTCAGCTCGTTCCATGTAACAGGGGCCATACAGGGGATTGAAGCCCTGAGTTTTGGGTTAAATGAGAGTGTCCAGGTGGAGGTCATTACGGAGAGGGTGTTAAGTGACATGCTATATAAACGGCATGCAGTTTGCAAGCGGTTGCAGTTTTCCTGCCCAGCTTGCCGCCACTGGACTGTAGGTAAGATGGTTATCTCGTCCAGCCCACTGCCCCTGGACTCTCTCTCCTGTATGTGAGCCTCCAATAGAACCCCAGGTTTCTCATTTGCTGATGCTGGGTCTCCTGCTTCTTGAACTTGGTGCCATTCCTATTGAGGTTAATAGGGGTTTGGCAAGACAGCCAGCCTAAAAGCTGACCCAGACACTTTGACGACTCCAACACTCACTAGAGGATGTCAGAGCACAACACTGGAAGTCAGACAGACCCAAGTTCAAGTCCCAGGTCTGCCGCCACTAACTAGCTGAGTTTAGGCAAGTTCTTTCATCTCCCTGAGCCTCAATTTCTCAGCTGTAAACTGGTCTATATTAGCTCCTCGGGGCTGCCATAACAAAGTACCGTAAACTGTATGTAAGCCCCTAATAAAACCCCATGTGTCATGCTTCAAATAACAGGAATTTATTCTCTTACAGGCCTAGAGACTAGATGTCCAAAATCCAGCTGCCTGCAGGGCCATGTGCCTTCTGAAGACTCTAGGAACGAATGGCCACCTCGCCTCTCCCTAGGTTCTGGTGGTTGCTGGCCACCCTCAGAATTCCTTGGCTTGCAGCTGCCTCACTCCAGTCTCTGTCTCCATCATCACCTGTCGTTCTGTCATTCTTCCTGAAGGTCCCTGTGTCTTCACGTGGCCTTCCTATAAGGACACCAGTCATTCGATGTAGAGCCCATTCCAATCCCATATGACCTCATCTCAACTAATTACATCTGTGAAGATCCTGTTTCCAAATCAGGTCACATTTTGAGGTTCTAGGTGGACATGAATTTTGGAGGCATACTATTCAACTCAGTATGTGGAGATAATAGTATATAACTGAAGGGGCTACAGAAGAATTAAACCCAATAATGTACATAAGGCACCTAGCAAAATATAAGCAATCGATACATTTTAGCTGCTAATATATTTATCATCATCACCATCGTCATTACCATCATCCATCATGTCAGGGAATGGATTATATTTCCAAACCGTAATATTCCATCCCACTTGCTAAGGTGACCACAAGTGAAATTGTCGAACAGGCCAAGTTCAAATCTTAGTTCTGACAGCAAACACCTGTGAAACCTCTGGCAAGTTACTTAACATCTTCTCTAAGCTTCAGTTTCTTTATCTATGCTTATGGGATTATCTGTCTGCCTGTCTGTCTGTCTGCCTATCTGTCTATCTGTCTGTCCATCTTGTACTTACATGGCATTTACTATGCATCAGGCACTGTTCTAAGATACTTACAAACACGGTCTCAGTCAATCTTTGGAACAACTCTGTGAGTTGGGTACCATTATCATCTCCGTTTTACAATTGAAGAAACTGAATCATCAGGTATTCAAGACAGTTGTCTATGGTCCATAGGAAGTAAGTGATGGAACCAGCATTCAAACCCAGGCAGTCTGACTCCAGAATTCCTCAAGGATTGAAAGACAAGGATTAAATAAAGCATGTAACCCACTCTAGTACATAGGAAGCAGTCAGTCTGTGCTAGCAAAGTCACTGTGGCTCCCCGTGCGAGCCTTCCTCTGTGCCGCACTGGGACTGCCTTCCCTCTCTCCTCTTCTCTCAGTTCAGAAGCTCCTGTTGTTTCCCATGTTGACACTAAGCCAGAGCCAAGTCCCACATTTAAATGTTAGGCTGCTCAAGTTTCATTCAGTTTCCTGGGGTGTCTTGCTCTCTTTTTTTATTTTGTTCTTATTCTCTCAAGTGTTCCATGACCCTGGTGGCTGGCAGGGTAAGAGAAGGAGAGCGAGTGGCAGCTCTCTCTGGCAACTGGTGAACTGTGGATGCCTCTTTCGTGGGGCGGGGACAGAGTTAAGCAATAGATTGTCAGACGTATCTTGGGGACATCCACCCATGGGGCCACTCACGCTAAGCCCAGGGACTTGTGTGCCGGGCCTTTATACAAGATCCTTGAAAGATCCATCATGAAACAAAAGCTCTTTTAGAATTACAAATGCCACTGCAAGAAGAGGAAAAGAGAAATCCTCCCATTGAAAACGCTGGTGCCTGAGGGTGTCAGAATGTAGGGGCCTCAAGCACACCCTGGAGCCTCCAACTTTGGGTTCATAGCTGGGCCACCCCTCCATTCACCCTGCCGGGCCTCAACCTCAGCAGGAGGTGTTAACACAGCTCTAGTCCAATATCCTGGGACTTGGCATCAACTCCCACCTGCTGCTAGTTGGCCTCCGTTGTGGTGCCCAGGTCCTGATATCTGGTGCAGAAGAAAGAAGCGGAACCCCAATCCTCTCCCACCCCTAGTTCTCCTCCTGCCTTTCTGGCTATTGCCAGGGTCCCAGCACAGACATGGCAGCCGCCCAAGGAATTCACTCCCTGAGACCATGTGTGCATACAGGCAGGGTAAAGGACTGGACAGATCCAACTGTAACCGAAGCTGCACCAGCGGCACCAGGACAGAGGTCTCCACGAGGGAAAGGAAGGGGCAGCCCTTCAACTGTGAAGCAAGCAGTCGCGGTTGGGCTCCACCCTTCCCCTTTTGGGTCCCTCGCTCCTCCCTCCCAGGGGCCCTCTGTCCACGTGGAAGCGCCCACCCACTCAAACCACTGCCTGTCTTCCTTGCTTCCTCAGGGGACATAACCTTCCCACGCCCCAGACTTTCCAGGGCTCGCTCTCATTTTGGTAACAATGAAAGTGTTTAAAGAAACAAATCCCTGCTTAATTTGTCGACCTCCTATTGGGCTGCACCTCCCAGAGGCCATTAGGCCTCATCCCAGGTAAAATGTGCAAAGGGCGCGGCGGGTGGATTCCGAAACTTTAGGTAATTCCTAAATTCCTAACCGGCTCCCCTGCAGGCTGGCAAGATTTATGCTGAGTTTACACTTCCTGCTGTGAAGTGAGGGGCTTTTCTGTGAACTGGTTACTAAATCCTTGAGCGCACACTAACAGAAAGTAATGGAATCCTCGTGCTGGGAGCCTTGGGGAAGCTGAAGTAGCCGGCCCATCCCACACGTGCCTGAGCTCCAAGCTGGAGTCAGGACCTAGGGCACTCGCCCTCCACGGGCTCGCCGTGTGCCCGCCGCAAGCTGCGCGCCCCTCCCCTTTCCTCCCAGCCCAGCCAAGCCCAGCCTTGCCCGCTGGAGCTCTCAAGACTGCTCTGCTGGCCACAGGACCCAGACACTTCAGGAGCAATTCGGAGCTCCTGGGGATTTAAATGGACTGCACCCTCTGGGAAGCATAAATTATTGTCAGATTCTGTCCCTATCTGTACTCACTTTGTTTACCGTTCAATTCTGTCTGAAAGGCATGAAAAACCTCAGAACTTTTCTTACCTAATACCCCCTTGTGCTTGTTGCTATGAATTTAAAGTTAAAATATATATATTATTTGACTATTCCATGTACCTCATATAAATTGAATCATATTATATACTGTATATCATATATGTAATATATATTATATAATATGACTACATAGATGTAATATATTACTATATATGTATATTTGACTATTCTATGTACCTCATATCAATGGAATCATGTAATAATACATTATTTTATATATTTTATATAATTATATTAATAATATAATATATAATATAATAAAATATTCATGATATAACTTCATTTATATGAGGTACATGGAATAGTCAAATAATATACATATATTTTAACTTTATTACATTATATTTATATTAATATATATTAATTATATTAATATATATTAATATATATTATATTACTAGGGGCTGCGGGAAGGGAATGGGGAGTTGGTGTTTAATGGGGACAGTTTCCATTTGGGAAGATGAACAGTTCTGGAAATGAAGGGTGGTGATGGTTGCACAACAATGTGATTGTACTTAAGGCCACTGAACTATCCATTTAAAAGTGGCTGAAATGCTAAATTTTATGTCATGTATATTTTATCACTAATATATAATATATACATATTAAATATAAAATTAGTTCAACTCTTATTTAGATACACCTACATAACTAGCGTCAGACAGTTTCCATTTCACTTTTTGATGTCTCTCCTCTTTCGTAGTTTCTGTCTTGGTTTGGGTCTTTTGCCTCCTAAATATTTTCTGGATTTGGCTTTTATGCAACCAGGAGGAGCGCCATTCCCACAAAACCCCCAGCCCTCTCCTCCTCCTGCAGTCCCACAGCCACCCTCTTCTCAGTTGCTTTTAAGCAGAAAGCTTTACTAGTTAAAGTCTGTGATTTTCAGTGGTACATTTAATAATTCATAAATCACGAGAGGTTCAAACAAGTTCAAAGTTTAAAAGTTTAAAAGTTTTGCTGAAGCTTTAAAGTTTAAACTGTCAGAGGTTTTGACAAAAAACTTTTCCTGTCTGGAATACATAAAATTGTTGTGCCATATTATATTCAGGACTCTACGATATCTTCCTCTCCCAAAACGTTTCTCCTAAGAAAATCCCGGCCTTGTCTGCGTCCCGCATTCCCTCAGTGATGGTGTGTTCACTGCAGGGCCCAGGAGGCTAACAGGCCCCGGGAGAGAGTGCGGGTTTATGACAATCTGCACTTTAGGGAAAAACAGCCAGAATCACCACTGTGTGAGGATTTCTCTTTAAAGGAATGGAAATTGCAAAATGAGATCCTGACAAATGTGTGTAACAAGGTCTTGGCGGAAGACAGTGAGTTGTGTATAATCTGCTATTTCAAAATCTGGAAGCAGAGAGACCAAATCTTCCGCTGGCCTCCAGCTGACCTCTAATATTTCAGGCGTAATTACTGCATTTGCATGTGCAATTGAGTGTGATGTCAGCTACCCAGGCCAAGGCGCTTTTTGGAGTTTGTTGGGACCAGAACACACACAGACATTTCCATTTCAGATTGTGACCAAGCAAGTGTAGACCGTGGAGGTCATTTCTGACATTCTGGCCTTGTACCCTGATTCTGCACATACTATGCTGTTTTGATCACTCTGTTTCTCAGAAAACTACCGTGGCCCCAAGGGCATTTCACGTCAGAGCCGACTGCTTAGTGATGAGCTGTCCAGGCCATTGTGCCTCACATCAGACACTCACTGCAGACAAGCAGACCCTCCCCTTCCCTCTGACCTGACTTCCTCACTGCCACCTCTGGCCCATCCATTTACCGTTTCTTTCTCCTTTTCTCCAAACACTTCTATACATTCCTTCAAAATCCCCTTCTTCCATGTGATTCCACAAGCCATCAGCATCAATGCCAGGAACAACTTCGGTAACAAAAATCTTTTCCTAGTTTCCAAGATTTGATGACAGGATGTTGTAAAATTATTCCAGGACATGAATGTCCTAATACCGGATCCCACTTTGGTACCCTCTCTTTGACAATAATAACCACACTGTCACGTAAGTCGCCTCCTTTGATCCCAACCACAACCTCCTTTCGATGCCTTCACTTCCTGCCTGAGACTCGAATCCTAGGTCCTCTTTTGGGTTCCTAATAAGGAATCCTACAAGTCTCCCACATGACCTCTTGGTGGCATCTGACACTTTCCAGCACTCTCTTCTTGAATCTTTCTATTCTCTTGACTTTAATTTGTTTGTTTCTCCTGTTTTTGTGCCTGCCTCCATGATTCTTCCGGGTCTCGCTCCCCAGCTCTCTCCTCCAGAATGGGAGTGCCTCCTCACCACCAGCAAGTTCTCAGCCCACTCCCCCTTCATGCCACGTAGCTGCCCCTGGTTGAGCTATAGGACTTGCTATAGGCTTGAACTATAGGACTTGAGCTGTAGGCTTGAGCTATAGGCTTGATCAGTAACCTCTATACTAGGGACTTGAGCTATAGACTTGAGCTACAGGACTTGAGCTACAGGCTCGAGCTATAATCCCTATACTAGGGACTTGAGCTATAGGCTTGAGCTATAGGACTTGCTATAGACTTGAGCTATAGGCTTGAACTATAGGACTTGAGCTATAGGCTTGAGCTATAACCCTTATACTAGGGACCTCCACGTCTGGTCTCTACCCATCAATGCCCACCTGGGTTCCGGCACCACATCTGCCCACTGGCTCTTCAAGCTAGAACCCAGCAAACTCAACCACCATGTATCAATTGCCTACTGTCTGAAATAAAAATCAGTCAGGCACACACCCTTCATATATCCACATCTATCTGAAACTCAATATTTCTTTTTCTTTCTGCCAATGCTTTTTTGTGTGTTTCCTATGTAGCCAAGTATCTGGCTGTCCACAGTTAGAAATCTCAGAGTCCCCCTTAATACCTTCCTCCCCATCAAACTTCCCATCTGATCTGAGAGCAATCCCTGTTGTTTCAATGCCAACAGTCTCCCTCCCATCTCTTAACTCTTCCTCTTCCCCACTGCTACTTCCTGAATTCAACCTTTCATCAGCTCTTGTCTTAACTGTTGCAATCCTCTTTTTTCTGGTCGCTCTTCTGCCAGCCTTACCCTCTTCCAATCTTTACAAGGCAAACATGTGAAGAGCTGTGTCACTGCCTGATGCTCAACCCCTGTTTCCCAAAGCTGTAGCCTACACTCCTGGAAACAAGCGCAGGGCCTTTCCAGCCCAACCTATGGACCTTGTCAGCTACATAGTCCACACCACCCTCCTCCTCTCTCTCCCTTCACCCTTTGCGCCAGCAAGACCAAACTTCCTGCTGTTTCTTGAGCATGCAAGCTTTTCATTCCTCCATGTCTTTGCAAATATAGTTTCTCCTACCCGGCAGGCCTTTATTTATTCTGCTCTCTGCCTGGTGAGCCCCTATTCATCCACTGGGCCCAACTCACTTCCACCATGAGCTTTTGGGGGTTTCTGTCTGCAGAGAGACATCCTTCGGTCCCCCATGCTTTTAGACCACCATGCTCCATGCCATGGCCCCTCAATTAGACAAGCTTTTCCTGCTTGCAGGACTCTGGACTGCTCATCAGCACTCCCTCAGCAACCAGTACAATGTGGCACAGCAGCTGCCAGTCTCTCTTTTGAATGAATGAAATCTTGTGGCACTAAATGTTATCCTCTGGGTAACTAAATGCAGCTAGTTAGCACAATGCCTAATTTGGATTCTTTGTTCCTCTTCAATTGCAACCTGATAAAACTCTCATTATTCCTGGGTAGTGAGTGTGCATTCTTGGAGAAAAGAAAGAAACATTCTCAATTAATCCCCGCTCCCCAACAGGCTCACCTGCCTCACTCTGCAGGTGCAGATTGTGAAATTCATTTATCCAGCAGCACGCATGCAGGTATCTTGTATAACATTCTAATCTGTATTAGAGTAGCCATAAATTATTTTATGCTAAAACCAGTCAGCTACTAAATACTTTGTAGACAGTACTGCAGTTGAATTTCTGTGTTGGTATATGAAAGATATTTGTGGGCAGGATTTCCTTTGCTTCAATCCATGGGGAGATGGCATAGGTTACACTTGCATAGTCATCAAGAGAAATGTCAGGCTCTGAAGTCAAACAAACTAGGATTTAAATCCTAGTTTCATCAACACGTGACCTGTGACACGTCACTTAACCTCTCTGCCTCTGTTTTCTCATCTGTAAAATGGAAAAAGTGAAGCCTCACGGCACCATTTTAAAAATGAGATGAGATCAAGTCTTTAGAGCATTTATCACAGAGGAAGCCCTCAATCATAGTTATCACTCACTGTACTTAAGGCTTTATATATTATGTAACTATATACACACACAGGAGTATGTAAAAATATATATATACACATACACACACATGCACATGTATAGTGTGTATATATACCACATGTATTTATACACACACATACACATTATACTGCCTGTAACAACATATAAACCTTACAACAACCGTATGATGGAGGTACTATAATTATCTCTACTTTACAGATGAAGAAACTGAGGCAGGTTAAGTAACTTGTCCAAAGTCACACAGCTAGTAAGTAGCAGATCTGAAATTTAAACCCAGGTAATTTAGATTCAAAGTCTGTGCTCTTAGCATTCCATTAGAATGTCTCGCAATGTCTCAATGCACTCTTCAAGTCAATGAATGTTAACCATCATCATCATCATCATCGTAATCCAGGATGCTAACCAGGCCTATCTCATATTACAAAAGTGCTCCAGCAAGCTCAGTCAGCTCTAGGATGGTAACTATGTTGCACAAACAACACTGTACTAATCCTGGGGCTGCCCCAAAGGTCAATCTGGTGTGACACCAATGCATGGGTGGTAGGATACACTGTCGGGGGAGGCCCTGAAATTCCAAAAGAGCCAAGCCAGGATGCAAACTGGCATGAAGTCAGAGTGCGTGTCCCCGGCACAACTTCATCCCATTGCTGATTGCCTTCCTTCTTTTATCTGGATAAAGAGAGACCAGTTGATTCCCCCTCCCGACTAGCTCCAGCCAGACTGTGAGATTTTGCAATCGTGTCTGTCTCAGCTCACGGCCCCACAGTAATCAGACATAGAAGTACTTGCTTGGGTTGTCCACAACTCCATCCCTGAGACAGGAAATGAGAACTTCTAACCCAGTGTCACCGTTTTGTTGTAAAAATCACAATCACTTGTAAAATGTATAAGTGGAATTAAATGCATCTTAGTGCCATGAGCTTGTTTACCAGAAATTTCATTTAGCCTTTGTTTTCTTTTCCTTCTTGTCATCACCTACGTTTATTGACCATCCTTCTTTACTCCCTTTTCCCCCATCCTCCATCTCCAAGTGTACTGTTTGCTTTGACCCCTGCTAAGGGTCTTAGTCCACTGTAATCTACGCAAAATATGCTTTTCTGGAGTATTTGTGCTTTTAGAACCAGGCAGATCTGCCTTTCAGTTCTGATTCTGTTTGGCATTGGGCAAGTTACCCTCTATAAAAGCCTCAGTTTTGCACATGTAAAATGATTACAATAAAGAACCCATGTTGGGAAAGCTATGCTGATCATATGCAACCATAGCAGCAGCTATTCCTTCTTACTGAGAATTGGCACAAGTCCTCGATTACTGTGCTAGGTGCCTTTTCACAGTCTTACAGATGAAACTGCTGAATGAAGGAAGGGAGCATAGCGTCCCATCTGACACTGGCCTCTTTCCGGGAGGCACCTCTCCACCCTGATAGAAGGGAATGAAGTCTATCTCATCTGTCAGACCTTGGACATAGCACTGTGGCACAGGCACCGTCTCATTTAATCCTCATAAAAATCCTACAGGGAAGGTATTGTTTCTATGCCCATTTTACAGATGAAGAACTTCAGTTAAGAAAATCACTTGCTCGAGGCCACCCAATGAATGAGTGGCAGAGGAGGTACTCTTAATTACCGTGAATATAACAATATAATAAACAGTAGCGATGACAACAACAACAATTAGTGACTATTGTGCATTTACCTTGAGCCAGGCACTGATGTAGGATTATTTCATGTAACCCTATCATCAACTCCGTGAGGCAGACACCATTCTTAAACCCATTTTATGTCGGGCGCGGTGGCTCACACCTGTAATCCCAGGACTTTGGGAAGCCAAGGCAGACTGATCACCTGAGGCCAGGAGTTCAAGACCAGCCCGGGCAACAAAGCAAGACCCTGTCTCTATAAAAAAAAAAAAAAAATTAGCCGAGCATGATGGCATGTGCCTGTAGTCCCAGCTACCTAGGATGTTGAGGTAGGAGGATTGCTTGAGCCCAAGAGGTCGAGGCTGCAGTGTGCCATGATCTCACCACTGCACTCCAGCCGGAGTGACAGAGCGAGACCCTGTCTCAAAAAATAAACAACCAAAAAGGACAAATGTGAGGCTTGAAAGGAAATGGTGTTGAGTGACTTGCTGAAGGCCCTGTCATTGGCGAGTAGACAGGACTGGCGCGTGGAAGCTGGTGGTCTGTGTTCAGAGCCAGAACCCATCCTATATTGTTTCTTCAAAATGAAATCATGAATTTCTGTGTATAAAGAGCTTAGCCCAGTGCCTGGCACATACTAATTTCCAATATGCTATTATTATAACGGTTATTGTTACTATTACAATAATAGTATTAGTTTTCTATTGCTGTATAAAAAATTACCACAAATTTAGTGGCTTAAACAACACGCATTTTTCATCTCACAGTTTCTAGAGGCTGGGTGTCCCAGCACAGCTGAGCTGGGTGCTGGTAATTCAGTTCTGGCGTTATCTATCTTGATGGTAACATCAGACCTCACAAGGCTGCAATCAAGGTGTTGGCTGGCTTGCATTCCTTCTGGAGCTGAGCAGCCTCTTCCAGGCTTATGTGATCGTTAGCAGAATTCAGTTCCTTGTTGTTGTAGGACTGACTGAAGGCTCCTAGCTTCTAACTGGATGTTGGCTAGAGGCCACCTTCGGGTCCTAGAGGTCCCTGAGGGGGCCAGCCATGTGGCCTTCTCTGAAAGAAGCTCACATCAGAGCAACTGGCTTCTTCAAGGCCAGCAGGAGAATTTCTCCCTCCAGTCTAAGACGGAGTCTGATAGTCATAATCACAGGAATGATGTCGCAGCGGCTTTGCCATAGTCTGTTGTCAGATGCAAGTCATAGGTCTCACCAAGCTCGAGAGGAGGGAGTTACACAGGTTGGGCCACTGCGAGCCACCTTAGGATGTGGCCAGCACACATTCCTTGGCTTCAATTTTTATTTTCTTTCCCACTTACCTTAATTTCCTTTTCATTTCCGAAGGGTACCCTCACCCATTTCATCCTCACCTTCATAGCCACAACAAAGCATTTTCTTACTATACCAGTAAAATGATCAGATTCATTCTATTTCCCAGATTTGTAGAAAGGTTGGGGGGTGGGGTAAGCACACTCGCTCTACCCTCTCTCGCAACACTTCTGATGCCAATTCTGAAGAAAGACACTCTGTTTCTCTCCTACTGTGCTTGCATCACAGCCCAGAACACTTCTGTGACCAGACACAGAGGGGATTTTCCCCACACACCATGCAGTTCTCCAGCAAACACCAACTGGGTATACTATACATCAATTCAATCCTGACATTATCTATCTGGAGTTAGCATTAGATCCCATAGGTTGGGTGTTAGGGAACTCTTTGCCAGGAACTGGGGACAAAGACCAAACGTCTTTCATATTACACCGCAGTAAGGATCCAAACCAAGGCCTCTCTTTTTCTTTCCATTTTATAAGACCATAGTTTATTCATTTTTCTTTCTTTCTTTCTCTTTCTTTCTTTCTCTTTCTTTTTCTCTTCCTTCCTTCCTTTCCTTCCTTCCTTCCTTCCTTCCTTCCTTCCTCTTTTTATTTTCAGTCTCACTCACTCTGTCACCCAGGCTGGAGTGCAGTGGCATGATCTCCACTCACTGCAACCTCCATCTCCTGGGTTCAAGTGTTTCTCCTGCCTCAGCCTCCTGAGTAGCTGGGATTACAGGCACCCACCACTACACCTGGCTAATTTTTGTATTTTTAGTAGAGTTGGGGTTTCACCATGTTGGTCAGGCTGGTCTCGAACTCCTGACCTCAAGTGATCTGCCCACCTCGGCCTCCCAAAGTGCTCGGATTACAAGCTTAAGCCACCATGCCAGGCCAGTTTATTCATTTTTAAACCACTGTATTGATATGTAATTTACATACCATAACATTCGAAGTGTATAAGTCAAAGCACATTTACAGAGTTATACAACCATCACCATAACATAATTTTAGAACATTTCATCACCCCAAAAAGAAACTTCATACTCTTTAGCAGTCACCCCCATTTCTCTTGTCTCCCTCAGCCCTAGGCAACAACTAACGTATTTTCTATCTCTATAGATTAGACTATTCTAGACATTTGACATGAGTGGAACCGTACAATATGGGATCCTCTGTGACTGACTTCCTTCACTTAGCATAATGTTTCTGAGGTTTACCCACACTGCAGTATAAACAGTATTATTGTGCCCATGGAGGAAGTTTAGTATACTATAGACAAAACAGCTGGAAAATGAAAGATTTCAACTTATCAAAATAGGGTTAGAAATAAACATCTTTATTTGCTTTTTCACCTCACAATTTTTTATGAGAACGTACTATACCAAAGTCCCTGGAAAGATGATAAGACAGGTAAAATTGAGTTAGTCTGATAAAGAAAACTGACAAATACACAACGCTTTACCCTATAGGTCTGACTTGTTCTTCAACACACATAAACATCATAGAATCATATAAGGTAAAATTCAGGGTAAATTTTCTGTTATTTTTCGTTTTCTTTTTTTTTTTTTTTGAGACAGAATCTCACTCTGCCACGGTGCTATCACAGCTTGCCGCAGCCTCACCATTCTGGACTCAGGCAATCCTCCCACCTCTGCCTCCCAAGTAGCTGGGACTACAGGAACGTGCCACCTCACCCAGCTATTATTTAAATTTTTTGTAAAGACAAGGTTTCATCATGTCACCCAGGCTGGTCTCGAACTCCTGGACTCAAGCAATCAGCCCACCTTGGCCTCCCAAAGTGCTGAGATTACAGGCACCTGGCCACAGTAAATTTTCAACTCACTAGAATAAACAGAATCCAAAAGTAGTTTCTCTGAGAGGTGAATTGTATTTTAGGGGAAAAAAGTAATGTTAACCAATACTCTCTGCTTTGAGTTACATTGAAGCTTGATGATTTTTATTTTTTTAATGGGGCAGGGGTTGTTTGGAAGATGTCACATCTTGGGAGTGTGCCTGAGAGGCCTGGCTTGCATGTCATGTCAAAGAAATCGGGGCAGGGCCGGCATTTCTGTGGGGGCTGGTGCTGCCTGCCTTGACATCAGCCCTAGTCATCTCATTCTGCAGTGATGTGGTCATGGATGTATGTGCTCCAAGCCTGGAGGAATTTCACTGTGCTGTAACAGTTTTTCATTTACCGGAGGTCAGGGTTTGAATATAGAAAACACTTCTGATTTAGACAAGTTGAGGAATGATGAGACTAAAAGGTTTCTGTCAGCAAGAACTAACCTCTATGTGGGAACCCAGGATGTTGCACTGGAGTCACTAAAGGGCAAGTTCAAGAATCCTTAAAACGATGAAGTGTCTATCAGATCAGCTGAAGAAAACAGTAAAGTAATGAAACATATACCACAAATGTGATATTCGTAGTGTTTCCAAACATTCCTCTGGGAAAAGCAAGATGCTTGCTCAAGATTTTCAGACAGAGCCCCAGGACTTCAAGCTCTGGTCGTGGAGTGAGGCCAGAGTCTCACCATGGGACCAGCCCCTCCCACGGACAGCAGCCCGGGCCTCCCATGACCAGCTGCTACCTTGGAGGAGGATGTCCTTAGAAGCAGGCTGATGGGGGCCTCAAGAAGATTCTCACCCCCAAGTCCTTCCCTTCCCTGGCTGCTGATCTGAAATTCCACCATTAGAAATTTATATCTTTGCACCAAAGCAAATGCTCCTAGTAAAAAAACAAACAAACAAACAAACAAAACACACATCTTTTATCAGCCAGTTACATCTCAGTGCAAATGTGTTTATAAGAGCCTTTGCCAAAGAGTCTTTTTTTTAGAAGGGAGGAGAAGAAAAGAGCTAAGCACAAAAAAATCCCCAAAGATGAAGAAGTTACCAAAAGCCACAGAAGGGCAGAAAAGGAAGACAGGATGCACCAAAGATAAATAAACTTGGCCTCTTCCCATGGGTGCCAACTTGAGAGGATGAAGAGCTGGCTCAAACTTATAGTAATCAAAAAGGGGAAAAAGGGATGCAAGGTAATTGCTGTGATATGGGGGAACTCAGAACTGTGCTTCCGACCATAAAGAGGAGGGAATAGGACCTGGACGATGGTTTGTAAGCAGTGTCCATCCTCTCTCCAAGGGGCAATCCCATGAAGAACAACAGCAATGTGGGGGATTTGCCTGTGCTGCCCAAAACAAGGAAGAGGAAGCAAACACCTGTCTTACCAATCACTGGAAGTCCTTTGTTTCACTTTAGCACACCACCAGGAGCCTAAATTCTACTTAATCGTGCACAGACTTTCTGCAGTTAAAGAAAGTAAGCAATGTTTGTCTAAAAAAATGTGATCTTGGGGGAAAAGAGGCCGTGATCCAGGACTCACACTGAGTTCCTGTTTCAGACTTATTAACAGGATGACCCCCAAACCTGGCAAGATGATGATTTGTTTATATAACGTGAAGATTTCAAAATACTACCAATGATTACAGCTCAGAGCTGTCTGATTCCATGGGAAATCAGGGAACCCCAAGAGAGATCGTCGAAGAATTAATCAGCTACTTTCAGAAAATCCTCTTGGTTTCCTCTAGTTGACATGGTTCCTGAAAACCATCATGCCTGTTTGAGGAGCTGAAATTACCTACACTTAGTGTCAGTTTAGGTTACTGGTGACAAACCTACACATAGTTGGACGGCCTATGTACAGACCAACAGCACTTTGGGGGATTTATCTACCATTGACAAGGTACTGATCACTAACGAAGGGCGAGTTAAGGGAAACTCTTTAACATTCTGGTTTTTTTTTTATTTCAATAGTTTTTGAGGTACAGGTGGTTTTTGGTTATATGGATAAGTTCTCTAGTGGTGATTTCTGAGATTTTAGAGCACCCATCACCTGAACAGTGTACACTGTACCCGATACATGGTCTTTTATCTCTCACCCCTACCAACTTTCCCTGGCCCCGTCCCCAAAGTCCATTACATCATTCTTAGGCCTTTGCATCTTCATAGCTTAGCTCCCACTTATAAGTGAGAACACAGGATATTTGGTTTCCCATTCCTGACTTACTTTACTCAAAATAATAGCCTCCAGCTCCATCCAAGTTGCTGCAAAAGACATTATTTCATTTCTTTTTATGGCTGAGTAGTATTCCATGGTGTATATATACCACATTTTCTTCATCCACTCATTGACCGATGGGCACTTAGGTTGGTTCCACATCTTTGCAATTGAGAGTTATGCTGCTGTAAACATGTAGGTACAAGTGTCTTTTTCATATAATGACTTATTTTCCTTTGGGTAGATACCCAGTAGTGGGATTGCTGGATTGAATGGTAGATCTACTTTTGGTTCTTTAAGGAATCTCCATACTGTTTTCTATAGTGGTTGTACTAATTTACATTCCCACCAGCTGTGTGAAACTGTTCTGTTTCACCTCATCCATGAAGGAAGACATTTAACATCAACCCTAGGTGTGTATAGATCTACATCTTCCTTGTAAGATGTAGGTGTTCATATGTTGTTTTTTTCCCAAAATATATGTGAATTGCTAAATTCAAGGAATGGGAGTGAAAGATTTAGATATGATGCTCCCCAAAATTATTTTGCCTGCTAAAAATACAGCTGAAATGCCTAGAAAAAGAAGTTCTAATTCTCTTTAACTTGTCTCACATCCGATTCTCATTCCAGATAATTTTATTCTTCTGGACTGGGAGGAAAAGGCCTACCTCACGAACTACAGTGTTAAAGATTCTCCCTGTAAGTGAATGTTTAATGAACTGCAAAACCCATCATAAAAAGCACTTCAGATGGCCTCAGTTACTCCACAAGCCAACTATGCCTGAAACATACAAGCTTATGCCTTGGTTGTCTTTTCAGTTGCCACAAGGAGCCTATACATTGAGAATATTCCTTTTCTCCTATCACAGTGCTTTAAAAAACAAAAATTAAAAAAAAAAACTTCGTTTTCACCATGGAGAATCTAACTGTATTTCTCCTCTTAGAGAGAACTGGTTCTGAGATGCTTTTTAAAACGTGTTTGTGGCATCTAAAAGTTCCCTACCTCCCACACTTTCTCAAGTTTGAAAGAATACATCATTCGTAGTTTGATGTATCTCCAAAACCAAGAACACAATGCAAGGGAGTGTACACCATATTTCACTCCACCGTGGAGTCACAGCTTTTTCTTAGACATGGTTTTAGCATAAAGTAAATTGTATTTCCAGGATTGCTGCCAAATCCAACAATACAAATAATGATGACCAAAAACAGCAGAATGCAAGTGAACCAGAAGTGATGATGTTTCATAACGAAATCCCATAAATACTGTAAATATGCTTTGGTTTTACTTGAAGATTAATTAATTAAACCAAATTGGCAAAACTCCAACATATAGAACTGTACTAGAAAATAATTCAATAGAAACCCAGTGGGGATACAAATAATTTCTTAGTGCTTCTTAATGTAAATGAAGAGCCGTATATCAACAATCAATGATTCTGAAAAGAGTGCTCAGAAGAATCTATTTGTTCTTTTTCTTCTTCTTCTTCTTTTGGTACTGGCTATATAGTGATGATTTCCCAGAATCTCTGAGTTACTCCATTTCTGGATTGTAGGGATTTCTAGCAAATCATCATCATATCAGCATCAAATCATTCATAAAGCATCAATATGAATTTGCTCCCTGAATATTCTTCAACTGAGTGAAAGGAGTTGAGGAGATAGAGGAAGAGAACTAACTTGTATTTCATATAGGAACTGTGCTAGGCTGTTGTATGATTTTCTTATTTAATAATCATAAAACTGACATAGTTACTATTATCTCTGTTTTACAGGTAAATAAACCTAAACAGTGAAAAGTAAATTATTAAAGTTCAAACATATTGGAAGTGGGAAGGAGTAAACGGGGGCTTTTGGGGAATGTTGCTGTACTCTGTGTGTATTGCTATATTCGCCATCATTCAAGAAATTCAGGTGAAGGTATTGGCTCAGCTTAAAACAGCTTTAGCCCACGAGGCCATGTTCTTCTGACAGCAGTGCTACTCTAAGACAGAGCCGCATGGGTCTCAGCCTCTTGAGCATTACATCTTTACTGGGGTAAGGTTTGCCAAAATGAGGGAGAAAAGATTTTAAGTAATACTATAACATGGTATTAAATAACACTGAATCAAAATTATTCTTTTGGGCTTTTTAAAAATTGAGATAAAATACACCATTTTAACCATGATGAATTTTAAAGTGTGTCATTCAGTGGCTTGTAGTACATTCACAATACTGTGCAAACAGCACTTCTCTTTGAATCCTTCAGAATGTGTCAAAGAAAAAGTCTCAGTTTGTTACTGGAATATCTTTAATAATGCTCTTGTACTTGATTACTTATGTTTAAAAAATAAAAGCAAGCTTAGAGGCTTTGGTAAACAAGCATACAGCTAGAGTGTGATAATATAAACTTGATTTGGGGTGTTTTGTGAGGGGTGCATTTATTTTTTATTTGATGTGAATTTCTATGTATGTAACCACAATATTTCCTTCTTAAGTACATATTTAAGTGAAATGGTCAGTTGATTTAATAGTAGCATTAGTGGTAGGATGAGTAGTATTAATGGTAGGATTAGTAGTATTCATGGTAGTATAGTGGTAGATATGGCCAGGATTCAGAAAGGAAGAACATGAATGATAAAGTACTGGGACCACCCTTCTGGTGGTGGGACAGACAGCAATGGGAGGGTCGTGTGATGAGCATTTAGGAGGAGGAGCATAAGAAGAATGAAAATCCAGTTAAAACATCGTGGGAATGATGGGCTAGGACTTGTGAAGGTAGAGTCTAATCATAAATCCCAGAACACAGGCTGGTCCTGACTCTGCTTTCCTGTTGAAAGCTCACTGGCCCATCCTGCCTTCCACAGTGGTTTAGAAAGGATTCGAGGCAGCAAAACACCCTGCCTCAGAGCAGTAGGAGATCCATTTGCAGACTGGTCATGAGAACCAGGGACAGAAAACCATGATGGCTCCAGGAAGGACCGACTGAAAGGAAGCTTAGAGAAGGCGGGGAGAGCTGAGGGCACAGCTAACAACTATGGGCTGTAATAGAAGGAAATGTTTCTGTCTCCCAATAACTGGTAAGAAAGGAGGTAGAGAAGAGAGGCAAAGCCAGGGGCTGGAGAGGTGATTAATAAACAAAGTGCGTGTCCTTTTGCCCTCAGGCTCTCAGATGAAGGCTTGTAGTTGGAGCCGCGGTGTGGGAGTGGGTGTGTGGAACGAGTTGTCTTCCCTCCGGTGGAGCTGCTCACAGGCCCATTTGTGCAGGAAACTGACTGCATGCCTCAGAAGTGAGGCTCTGCTGCTGGAAGATCCTTCCCTGCCTACAAATCTGTTTCTAATGATTCACCATTTGTAAATGGAACTCCCATCCAAGGCTCTTCATTAGCAAGAGGTTATCGAGAAGAAAAATGGGGCACCCATCTGGAGATAAAAATTCCTGATGCCTAACAGATTGTCAGGAAGATTTCCAACCCACCTGACTTGAAAACAATGCACGTGTACACACACACACACACACACACATACACACACACTCACTCCAGAGCTAGTCTTAGCCAGAATATTTATTCATTCTAGGTATCCAATGTATATTAGACTATTTACTACATGCAAGACAGAGGTTTGCATTTTAAAATGCAACTATACATGAAAGAAAACATTAAGCCTTCATTCCTGTAGAAACTGGTATAACACAGTACAATGAGAATTTCTCCCCTAATGTCTTGGAATATGTGGCTTTGATCCACGGAAATCGCATTTCCCCATGGTTACTGCCGCATTTCTTTGTTTTCCTGCCTGCAAAACTTGTCCCATGAGCTGTTCACTGTCCCCTTGTCCACTTCTTCCCCTCCTGTACTCACTCCTCCCTTGCTTCTGCCCTTATCATGCCTCTGAAACCTGTCTTGTCAAAGTCATCGGTGACTTTGTGTTGTCAAACCTAATGGTCACATCTTGGTCCTCATCTTTTTTGACTGCTAACAGAATTGGATAGAGATGAACCTGCTAACTTGAGACTCTTGTCTTGGATTCTGTAACACTAAACCCTTCTGATTTTTATCCTCTTCACTGGCCACTCCTCCTCAACCTTCCTCCCCTCATGCTACTTCTACAAGTAGGAGAACTCTAGGGCTACACTTCAGCTCTTTTCATTTCTCTGTCTACAGGCTTTTCCTGGGTGAAAAAATCCCATCTGGTCCTGAGGGATTCAATACCATCTCTCAGCTGGCAACTCCAAATTTCTCTTTCTAGTCCTGACTCTCCCTGGAATTCTGGGCTCAGTCATCAGCTATCTACCTGATATCTCTCATTGTAGGTCCAATAAGCATTTCAGACTTAACCTATCCTAAACAGAACTTTGATTTCTCCTCACATATTTCTTCCTCTGTCTGTCCCTTCTCAATCAGTGCATCAACGTCTAAGCATTGATGAAAACAATCCATCATGATGAAAATTCTGGTGAAAATCATGGAAAAAAGTGGTGAAAACAAAACCATCATGTCTTGACAAGATGATTGCCTTCTACCTAGCCTTCCTGCCTCCACTCCTCTACTCAAAACTCTGCAATGACTAGCCAGGTGTGATGGTGTGCACCTGTAGTCCCAGCTACTCGGGAGGTGGAGGTGAGAGGATGGTTTGAGCCTGGGAGGCAGAGGTTGCAGTGAGCTGAGATCATGCCACTGCACTCCAGCCTGGCTGACAGAGCCAGACCCTGTCTAAACAAACAAACAAAAAACTCTCCAAGGGCCAGGGACACCAGCTCTATGATTTGCCTACCTGCCCACCTCCCCGTGGCCTTGTCTCCCCTGCAACCTCTCTCCTTCATTCCCCTCCCTCCTTGGTACCTGCGTACCACTCTGCCTACATGCCACTCAGGCTTCAACCTCCAGGGCTCCACACTTGCCATTTCCTCTTCCAGGACACCCTTGCCCCAGAGAGCAATGTGGCTCACTTCCTCATTTCTTTGCTTAAATATCACTCCATCAAAGAAGACTCCCGATTATCTTATCTAACTCTAGCCATCCCTTCACATGCTTTGCTTAACTTCAAAGCCCTGTCACTACCTGACATAAGATGTTTATTTATTATCTGTCCCTCTCTATGAGAGAATAAGGTCTCAAGAGCAGGGACTTGACCCATTCTGTTCACTGCTCTATTCCCAGAGCCTAGAAGAGTGCCTGGCCCATAGTAGATGTTAAATCAATATTTGCTGAATGAATTAATAAATCTTCTTCTTTTCCCCTACTCCTCATGTTCAAGCCATCTGAAAAATCATTCTTTCATCTCAATCCCAAATCCATCCAACTTTATCCTAGGTGAAGCCACCATACTCTCTCTCCAGGACCACTGTCTAGTGTCCTAACTGGCCTCCGTGTTTTCTCTCTAAAATCCATTCTCCAAACAGCAGCCAGTTATTCAAAACACAAATCAGGCTCCTCGCTGAATACTCACAAAGAGTTCCCAATGCTCTTTGAATAAAGTGCAAACTTTGAATCCTGGTCTAAAAGCTATAAGAGGTCTGGGCCTCACGACCGCTCCCCCCTCACTGTGGTACTTGCCCCTGAGGCTTCTGCCACCCTTCTTCTCCCTGTGCCTTGAACACATCAGGTTTGTTCCTGCCTCAGTGATTTGCAAATGCTGTACCGTCTCTCCAGACAGCTCTTCCCCCAGACAACCACATAACTGGGGCCTATCCAAGTTTGAGTGAAATATCACCTTCTCAAAGAGAGATCTTCCCTGGTCCTCCATCTAAGTTAGGCCCCAGCCCATCACTCTGTTTCAGGTTAGTGTGTCCTATTCTCTTCATAGCACATGTAAGCATACTGTTTATTCACTTGTATATGTTTTTTAACTTGCTATTCTTAGTAAAATATTCTCCCTTGTTCCCCATATATATTCTCAGTACACTATATAAATATGATGTTATTGTTGTTATTGTTATTAGTAGTAGTAGTAGTAATAGTATTTGGAAATGGGGTCTCCCTCTGTTGCCCAGGCTGGAGTGAGCACAATGGCATGATCCTGGCTCACTGCAGCTGACATGGTTTGGCAGTATCCCCACCCAAATCTCATCTCGAATTTTAACTCCCACAATTCCCACATGTCATGGGAGGATCCTGGTGGGAGGTAATTGAATCATGGGGGCAGGTCTTCCCCATGTTGTTCTTGTGATAGTGAATAAGTCTCACGCGATCTGAAGGTTTTAAAAACAGGAGTTTCCCTGCACAAGCTCTCTCTTTGCCTGCTGCCATCCATGTAAGACATGACTTGCTCCTCCTTGCCTCTTGCCATGATTGTGAGGCCTCCACAGCCACGTGGAACTGTAAGTCCATTAAACCTCTTTCTTTTGTAAATTGCCCAGTCTTGGGTATATCTTTATCAGCAGTGTGAAAACAGACTTGTTTTCCTGGGCTCCAGCCCAGCAGCCTTGAATTCCTGGGCTCAAACCTTGAATTACAGCAGCCTTGAATTCCAAGGGTTCAATATTATTACTACTATTATTATTAATTTATTTTATTATTAATATTCATCAACTATTAAATTGAATTAAATTTGGTAGCTTTTAAAATTTTTTCTTGGACTAGTAATTTTTCTTAATAAAACTATTTCAAATCTTAGGATGAATTAAAGATATTATTTGTATTAGTGAGGCTAATTAACTGCAGCAAGCAACACCAGAAACTGCAGCAAGCAACACCAGAAGCAACGCCAGAGGCATAAATCAATGAAAGTATATTTTACATATATTTCGATGTTCAATGAAGGAGTTCTATGAGCAGCATTCCATACAAAGGTCCCAGGACCCAGGTTCCTTCCATCTGTGGCTCTGCCATACCCTCCCTTCAAACCTTCCACTGTCATTTCCTCATCTGTCCCGTCAGCATGCAAAGAGAAAGAGCAAGGTAAGAACCTCCACGGAGATTTGGGCAGCCAGGCCCAGAAGTGGAAGACAACACAACACCTTTATTCACATTCCGTTGATGAGAGCTTGTCATATGGCTCCAACTTAACTACCAGGGAGGCCAGGAATGCCCAGGAGGAGGGGTCAGGACTGGCAAGCATCTCCTCAGTCTCTGCCACACCATTCTTGTTCTCCATGGAGCATGGTGACTTCCAGGTGTCTGCCTCATAAGCAAGTTTGATTATGGCCTTTTAGGTACTTGGGGTTTACAGAAAGTGATGAATAAACCTCAACAGATAGGGAAGACCAAAATGTTCCTGGCTCTGTCAAAGCAAATGAACATGAAACTCTGCCAGAACAATTCTAACCCCCTCTCCCCCAAGCATGTGCCTTCATGTTTTTCTGCATTCCTACGAGCACAATATTTGGGCCCAATTCTAGCCATAACACCAACCCAAACTTTGCAATGTTCAACAGCAACTTGAGACTCTGAATTTCAAGGCCTATTTTCTTGCTAAGACAAATGGATTTTGAGAGCCACAGGTTTTAGTTTTGACTGGTGGTTTCTCCCTTTTAACTCTTCTTAGACTTCACTTATTTTTGTTTGGCTGTACATGATCTTGTCCAATATCATGGCAAACAGCCCACATAAATCAATTATCAATAGTTCAGCCAGGGTGGGAACAAATTCAAACAGACAGTTCTAAAGCAATATATTTAAATCTTTTCTAATTCATTATAAATTAAATCCAATGAGGATAGCCCGCATATCCCAGTGAGGAAATTTTTATTTTCTCGTCTTCTTTCTTGGTTTAATCTCATTCACCTTGGGCTTATTCTGTGATCTGCGTCTCTTAATTGCTTCCCTCAAGTAATCAATGGAAATAACAAGGCCATAAAGACAAGAAACAAAGATATATATCAGAACAGTGTGGAATTTCATGTATAAAATAATAAGATCCAAACCCCAGTTCCACACCATGAACAAGTATGGGACATTAGAGCAAAATACATGAAATGAATGTGTTGACTCCTACATGGTTCTCATTTGTTGATTTGTTCAATAACAATTAAATACCAAATTATAGCCAGCTAGACAAAACAAAGAACAGAAAGAAGTTGAAAAGAGAAGATGTACAATCATGTAGCAACCTTAATAGAACAACTATGTAGCGACCTTCACATAATCTTCAATTCGAAGTAATTTGACAAATACAGACCACAGTTCGAAATAGCGCCTCAGAAAGATGGATTGCTGTGGAATGGGTTGAGAGCAGGAAGTCTTCAGGAAATTAAAGGAAAGGCATCATGTGGATTGGGGGAGAGGAGGTTATACAGGGAGGGCAGAGGATAAGCAGACAAGAATATAGGAATATACAGAAAAAGAAGAGAGCATGCTGAAAACCATGTGACTGAAGTCGGGCATGCATAGTGGGATGCTCTGTGAAAGAAAGTTGAAAAATACGGTCCATGGAGCAAGGCTCATTGTTACTAGGCTGAGCCCAGACTTGAAGTAATCAGAAATAAGGAAATAGCGGAGGGTCTTAATCGGGGGACAGAGATGATGAAAGCAGTGATGAATCTGGCCGCAGGCAGGAGGATAGATTGAAAGTGAGGAAACCAGTAAAGAGGCTGTTGCAAAAATTTATATGGGACTTGATAGGGACTTGGCTCTGAGAGGTGACAGCTGACACGAAGACCCGGGGACAAATCCAAGAGTCTCTGTGGAGAAAGGAAAGATGCTTGTAAATAAAGGAGTAAAGGAGAGGAAAGAGGAAATGAAAACCCTGGGGATGAGAATACGGGTGGTGGCACTGAAGACAAGAGGAATTTATCAAGTAGAGGATGCATTTTTTTCAGATTAAATTTTGTAACATATATTTATGAGTTAGTCATCCATGGAATATTTCTTATTAACTTCTGATTCTAAGACACATGGTTAAAATTAAGGTTAATATTCTTGTTGGCTTTAGTTTTATATAACTTTGAAATTTACAAGGTTGGGGGGATTGAGAATACGCATCGAGATATTATACGTTGCCAGGTCATGTTTTAATCTTTAGCAAAATAGCAGAACAGTGCTACATGTAATCAAAACATATTTTACTAGGAGAAGCAATCAGAGCTCAAGACAAAAATGGTTCTTGGATAAGGATAGCTGGTATCAGACAGCTAATTGATCTTTTAAGGATCATGTGAATTTTTTACCTGACATTTTCTCTTCTTTTTTATAGTTACTTCGGTAACAAACAGAAAGAGGCCCAACCGATGCCGAAATCCAAAGAAAAATAGATACTCGACACAGAATAAGGTAGATACCAGGAAAGATGTTTTTAAAAACCTGGTGAAAAGCAAAGCATGTGAATTTCAGGAAAAGAGAAATGTCTGTATGTGAAATGAATGTAAACATGAAGATCTTCCAGGAGCAAATGGGAAAGGCAAAAGAATCAGCAAAACACCCCACCCAGAACAGAGGCTTTGGAAGAAAGTTGTGGTAAATAAAAGTAAACTGGAAATCTGGAGCTCCTCAGATTAGAAATGTGTAAATCACCACAAAATAAAATCAAATACAATATTTAGCAGGAGACTTTAGCCTTTGGCATTGTCAAAAGAACAATCTTTTCTCAGATTCTGGAGTTTCCAGTTTACTAGAAAAGTGTAACCTTCAGTGCCAAAATAAAGGTGACCTGCCTCTTGTAATGCTATGGAGGGTAGAAGAGAGCCATTGGGAACATGGATAAGTTCTGCATTAGAATTTTAGCTGGGCGCGGTGGCTCACGTCTGTACTCCCAGCACTTTGGCAGGCCAAGGTGGGCAGATCACCTGAGGTCAGGAGTTCAAGACCAGCCTGACCAACATAGTGAAATCCTGTCTCTACTAAAAATACAAAAATTAGCCCAGTGTGTTGGCACACCCCTTAGCCCTAGCTACTTGGAGGCTGAGGCAGGAGAATCGCTTGTACCCAGAAGGCAGAGCTGTTTGTTTGGGACCTCTGCCATGGAGTTCCCACAGACAAGACTGTAGAATTAAATAGCTCCCAAAATGTAGATACATAGATGTGATTATAGAAGAAGCAAGTTGGGGATTTATTTGAAATTAAGGTATGTATAAATATTTCTAATTGACCTCCAATATCATTATTCCCTTCTCGCTCAGTAACAGAATTCCCAAAGGTTAGAAGGGCACTTGGCTGCCTAAAATAAAGACTAGCTTTTTTTTCGCAGCTGAGATGTTGCCCTACAACAAAGTTTTGGTCAATGGATTATAAGAGGAAGTCGTGTGTGCAATTTCAGGGAGTATGCCCTGTTGCTGTTCCTTTCTCCTTTCCTGCTCACTGAAATCTAAGCGTGATGGCACAGGCTACAGAAGCCATCTCAGACCACAAAGTGAAAGCCACATGTTGAGGACGGTGAGGCAAGAAGAGAAGAGCCCGGGTCCCTGATGATAAGGGAGCAATCGTACCAACCATAGATAGTGTTTACTTGAAAGTGAGATCAACTTCCACTTTGTTAGAGTCCCTGACAATTACCTAACGACTAAAATTATCTCAGGATAACTCAAACTTACAGAGGCAGGACAGGCTTGACCCAAACCAAACTGGTGTACAGCTTCTTGCACTAAAAAGCAGAAAGCTGCATTCAAGGTAGATATTAGGGTGAGTCTGATCAGTGTGAATGAACGTGAGTTTTAGTTTTAGTTTGACAGTGAGAAAAAAAGGAAAATGAAGTACCCACCTAATTAGGTAACTGACAAGGCGGTGCTTGGGGATAATGAAGCCAACATACCTATCACTTTCTGCTTAGAAACACACAAAATAGAAAAGGGGGATTCAGCTCTTGAGCTGAAAGTGAGGGGCTTTACATAGCAATCATTAGCCAACAATGGACTAAGAGCTTCCCGGTTATAAACATGGGACAGAATGGAGGGTGTTTCCCAGAAAAAAAGTGCATTGTAAGGAACAAAATCAACAGCAACCTTGGAAAATGTTTGCAGGGCTAAGAAAATACAGTCGAATTTTCCTAGGCAGAAATTTCACAGTTAAATCACGAATATGTGGCAACAGGGTTTTACTATAAGCCAAATATCTACGAGATAAAACTGGAGATATTAAATGAAAGTGAAGAAATCACAAGATTAAGCAAGGTAGAAAAATGATGGACCTCGTTTAATCGTACAAACGGGCTAAACACCGTTTGGTAAGGAGTGTGGGGATCAAACAAATGACTGCTCTTTAGAATTCACAAACAAAGGAAATATCACAGTTGGGCTTTAAGAGCCAGATAAGAATTTACAGAGAAAGTATTTTCATAGGAACCACTATGTAATCATGGTTACAACACAATTTAGTTCCACATTCTGGCAGAAAATAAAAAATATCCATTATTCAGTTACCCAGTTTTAAAAAGGGAACTGTAATTAACTCACAAGCAGTGAATTGGAAACAACAACAACAAAAGCATTACAAGGAATCATATAAAGAAAAATTAATTGAGAAAACCAGGTTATTGTTTAAACATTACTAGAAACCAAAGGAAAGTAATTGCCAGAGATTTAAAAAAAAAAAAAAATCTGATCCTTAAAAAAAAAAAAAGAAGAAAAAAATCTATATGACCACTAATAGTTAAAAACAAACAAAAAACAAAAACCACTTCTATTTTAGGAAGAATACTTTTTTTTTTTAATTTGAGACAGTCTCGCTCTGTTGCCTAGGCTGGAGTGCAGTGGCGTGATCTCAGCTCACTGCAGCCTCCGCTTCTCAGGCTCAAGCAATTCTCCTGCCTCAGCCTGCCAAGTAGCTGGGATTACAGGACTGTGCCACCATGCCTAGCTAATTTTTGTGTTTTTAGTAGAGACGGGTTTTCACCATCTTGCCAGGTTGGTCCTGAACTTCTGACCTCAAGTGATCCACCCACCTCGGGCTCCCAAATTGCTGGGATTACAGGCATGAGCCACCGCGCCTGGCCTCTTTTTTTTTTTTTTTTTTTTAATGTAAAGGTTGGCCAAGTGAGACTCACAGGAACAGGGGACACACAGATTGTAAGGGACAGGTATAAACCAGAAACTGCTGGGAGCTTTCAATGCTGGAGTAAGAGAAAGAGGAAGTTCAGCTGGAAGTCTGTGGGACCTCCTTTAATCATGGTACAAAAGATTTAATAGATGGAAATTAAAAAAAGAGAGAGCAAGAAAGAGACTAAATGAAGATTTTAGGGAAGTTTTGTCTCCCAAATTCCATTTGAAAATACTGATTGGGTGGGGTGGGGGGAGGGGGGAGGGATAGCATCGGGAGATATACCTAATGCTAGATGACGAGTTAGTGGGTGCAGCGCACCAGCATGGCACATGTATACATATGTAACTAACCTGCACAATGTGCACATGTACCCTAAAACTTAAAGTATAATTAAAAAAAAAAAAAAGAAAAGAAAATACTGATTGGAAACACTAGAACAAGCAGCAATAAACGCCCAGAATGTTCTAGATGTGGCTGATAGAACAATGTCATCAGAGCCAGAGAGCTACTCAGGAGCTCTGAAGAAAGTATTTCCCAAAATGTATAAGAAGCCATAGTCAACACGTGACTTCTGATCGCCAAGTAAGCATCTCTTCTGCATGAATATCTTCAAAAAATGTACAAACTAAACAGAAGCTTCACTTATATAACAGGTAAACTAGTAGAAGAGAAAATCAAGCAGAAATCCTCCATATTTTTCAAATGTGGCAAAATAGGGGAAATCAGGCTAAAGGAATCTAGTATTTTAGGAGAGAAATAAACATGAAGACTAGGAGAATTCGTGCACTAAATTTATTTAGAGGTTTAAGTTTCTAAATATGAAAAGAAATAATTCACATGGAAAGAAATAATTTAATTTTACCTGAAATATAACTTGGCCTATTTTAAAAAACAAAACAAAACTCAGATCTGACCGAGGCCTTACAGAGCAAAGTAGTTTATCTTGATAATTTCTTGAGGGTATGCAGAAAAGATGCAGCATTGCACATTGCATAACACAGTGCTAAAAGTCTTTCAATATCTCTCTTCTCAAGGAGCGTGAGTGTGCATGTGTGTGCACGCCCCCACTTCACCCTCCTCACCCACATAGACCCAAAAGTTAGTTTGATGGCATTCAGCAAGAGAAAACCCCTCATTTGGCCCAAATATTAACCATCTACAGTTCTTTAAATATGCTCTTGGGAATATTCAATTCACTCTGCCATGTAAGACAGAAAACGTTTCAGAAGAAAACCAAAACATCGTTCTATCTTTGCACATGTGGAAAAAAGTGATGATGATAACAACAGCTAACACTTTCATAGCATTTACTAATGCTTTATGTATATCAGCTCCTTTAATATGGCTTATTATCATTATCATCATCATCGTTATTCCCTTTATACACATGAGGAAACTGAGGTCACACAGCTTAAGTAGCAGGGCAGGTTTCTGACCCTGTTCTTTCTTCTGGCTCCAGAATAAGCGTTTTGGTACCACCACTATATGGACTCTTTTCTCTCCCCAGTGGCTTTCTCTTCCTGGGTCTTCTCTGTGGATGGCACCTTTGCATGGCTCCTACCTACTTCTCCCTCCCCTTTACCACTCAGTACCTGGGCCCACGTGGATTCCTCCAGCAGCCGCTCCCTGCCTGTGATTTTGCAGAAATATGCATCCACTCTCACGCACACTCACGCTCACACATGCACACGTGCAAACTCACTCTCACACTCACACAAACGCACACACATACCATCTTTTCTCCATACAGCCAGAGTGTGGGGTGTCCAGCACTTCAAGCACTGAAAGTCAGCACTTTTGCTTCCTGCCTAGTAAGAGTAAACAAACAAGAAAATAAATAAACAAGAACACAAGTATCCACTTTTTAAATGCTTTAAAACACAGATGTTGAGTGCAGTGGGGTGTCAGGAGACTAGATCTCACCGTTTCTGAACACTTGAGGGTAAAATTAGGAACAAAATGTATTTGAAATCTTCCAGAAATTTGCTTCCTGTGGCTCTAAAAGTGGAAGCAAGAATGTGTCTTCTGGGCACACTTTTCTTGGTTCTGGAAGGGAGCAAGTTGACGATCTCAGGGTAGAAGCCACTCTGGGTCCACGTGGCAATAGATGCCAGGGCCTGTCCCAAGCATGCCCTCCCAAGAATATTAGCACCAAAACTGGCCATGCAGGGAGCAAATTGTAAATGTAGTAGTGTTGGGAGCAGGCTAGTTTGGGGAGTGAGTTGGTGTGTGTGTTGCAGACTGGAGGGAACGCTGTTCCAGGAAGGGGAAGAGCAGGCCAGTGGGAATCAAACTCTTTTACCCTTTAAAGAACAATTGTGTGCCTGCAGCAGTGACCCAAAAGAGAGATCCAGGCACAGCTCATTCGCTGGAACAAAACCAGCAACAGTGAACTGTTCTTGGAACTCAGCAATAGGGCTCCTCCAGCCTCAACAGGGCACCTGAGTTCTGGGCCCAGCATGAGAAGATGGGCACCAATAAGGCCCCGCCATAGTTCCTGTCCATATAAGGGGAGGGAGGGGCTAAGAGAGGAAGACAGGATTTCCTACTTCTCCAGGCATGTGAGGAGTAGAGAAGGTATTAATTTCAAAAAATATGTGAAATGTGACTTTATTTGTTCCTCTATGTGTGTGAAACGGGTCATATCAATGACATTGGCTATTATTATCATTTCTTCCTTCTCCCACTCTCCATTCCATCTCTAGAACCATGGCCTGGACCTACTACCTTCTCCAGACTTCCTGAGACCAACATTACAGATCACCGTTTGACCCTATTCTGCCGTGACATCGTTTCTTCATCAAAGGACACCTGTGCTTTTGTGATATGTTTATGTTCTAGTCTGGTCCTCAAATTTTCAGGACCACAAGATGCATTTTATCTGTTTACTCTGTATGATCCAATGGTTGTAAATTGATTTGCACTAATTAAACCCACAAAAGGCTGATTCATAAACTGAGAGAACAATGTGTTAAATTACAGAGAAAGATTAAACTGGGGTGAGAAGCAAGGACATGCATTTGAAAGGCCACTGTATTTGGGGTGAGTCCACCATAGAAGCCAAACAGCAAAGCAAAGCATGGCCTTGTCAACACAGAATCAATGCAAAGCTGTTTGTATGTTGTCATGTGATATTTCTAGAAAGTTCTGGTAGACTGAGAATTTGCCTTTCATGATGGTTATGCTTGAAAAACCAAGTCCAGTATTTAGAATGAGATGGTCTTCTCCCTGGAGGGTGCCAGAGTGACATTGATAAATTGTTACAGTTCAACCCTCATTTTTCCCATTGTCAAAGAAAGATATTCTCATTCTGTTTGTACTTGTCATTGTGCTTAGATTATCAAACTTACAGGTAACTTTTATCAATTATACTTTGATGGGTAATTTAGATTGTGGCAAATAAATCTAAGCATCGTAGTGCAGCACCTAGGGGCTGGAAAAACATTGGCAATCATCTAGTTCAGTGGTTTTCAAATTGCATCTCATGGACCCAATGGGCTGCTGGATTAGGTAGCTAGAGGTGTGAGGAGGAAGCTGAGTAAGTAGGCTGTGGTCGGCCATCATCCCCTTGTAAGGAGCTTGAATTATTCAAAATGCAGTAGTCACTGATACATTTTAGTATGGAGTGACACAATGAAGTTTACATTTTAAAGAATCAATTTGAGTAAAGTGATTGGAGAAGGCAAGCGTAGAAGACCACCAAGGAAGTTATATAGCATTTGTCCAGAGCAGACATGGTGGTGTTGGGGATCAGGGTAATAGCAATAGAGTTAGAGAGAAGTGGATGGATTTCAGATGTAATTTAAAGTTACAATCAGATAGGACTTGGCTAGTGAGGAAGCAGAAATTATCAAGAATTCACTCATGTACCCCAAATGGAAAATTTATTGAGTACTAACAATGGGCTAGGCACTGGGCTAGGTGTTCCGCTAGACCACCAAGTCCCTGCCCTTCCTGGAGTTCATATTCTAGTAGAAGGAGAGGGACAATAGATGAGCACACAGGGAAAAGCTAACGTGCTCTGAAAGAGCTTGGGAAATTAATTGTAGGACCCACACTGTTTTCCTTCTTTCAGAGATCTCTGTTCTGAACCACCCGCTGTTACAATCAACCAGTTATCCAATCCCCTCAAAATCATGCACGTTTTGCCTATTTCTCAGTGTGGAAGATGGAAAAGACAACCTACTTCCTGTTATTTCATCATGGCCAGAAGTAGAAGAAACTTTCTCTTGCATAAATGTGGTATAAGGGACAAAGGAAAGCAAGAAGTCAAAACTCATTACACTCTGACTTAATAGCACAGTAGACAGTTGTGAGACAGAACCAGATGGCTTTGGATTTATTTTTGTTTCTTCCTCTCTTCCTCCCTTCCCTCCTTTCCTCCCTCCCTCCCTTCCTTCCTTTCTTTTGTATGTGGGTTTTAAGTTTTGTTTTGTTTCAAAGATTCCTGAGAGCAGAGTGATGTGGAAAGGATGGAAATTGATGGAATGGCTCTGAACATGTTGAGTTTGAAATGCCTGTAGCACCTGTGGCACAAGAAAGTTCCAAGAGGAGGCCAGGGATATTCTTGAGTACTTGGGCATATGAAGATATAATTCACTGAGATGTAGAATCTGTAGAAGGAGCACATTTCTGGAGAGAGATTTAGCACTCAGATGTTGAGATGTTAATTTTGAAATATCTATGAGACATTGAAATATCAACATCAAGTAGGCAGTTCAATATTTACTTGTGGAGCTCAGAAAGAAGAGCTAGGCTGCTTATATAAATTTGAGACTCTTCAACATAGAGGTGGCATTTAAATCATGGTAAAGGATAAGGTTACTTTGGAAGAGAGAGAGATGAAGGGAAAGCAGAAGAGGAAAGGAAGGAAGAGCACAGAAGAGAGACGATAAGAGAGGGGAGGGGAGAGGAGGGGAGAGGAGAGGACAGGAGAGGAGAGGAGAGGAGAGAACAGAGGAGGGGAGGGGAGGATCTAACAACTAGCCGTCAGAGTCTAGAGGAATAGCAGTGTTTAGAGGCTGCACATAGGTAGAGGGACCATCAAAGAAGAATAAAAAAGGACTGGCCACAGAAGAAAGTGGGGAAAGTATAGCGTATTTTCAAAAGAAAAAGTATTTCAGGAGGGAATACCGATTGGTTCAAATGCTGCTGAAAGGTCAAGTAAGCTAAGAATGTAAAAGTGTCCATTGGATTCAGTACTGGAAAGTATTTAGGATTTGAAAGTCACTAGTGAGTTTATTAAAAGCAGTTCCTTAGAAGAGGAAGTTCAACCACAGTAAGGTGAAGAATGAATGGGAGGTGATGCAGAGGCAGCATATGCAGAGAGTTCTTTCATGGGGAATGGAAAACTAGAGTATTCTGGAAAGACACGGTGCGTTAGGGGAGGTTGATGTTTATTTTTAAGATGCAAGACACAGAGAGTATTTGGATGATAAAGCCAAGAGGTTAAGAATGCAGAGAGAGAGACTAAGAGGCAGAGCAAGGCTCTTGAAAAGGTTCCTGAGAGGTCTGGGATCCAGAACATACTTTCTAATGGCCATTGCCACACTCTCCTGTTAGCTCTAGCAGATCTCCCTTAATGGATTACGACTTTTCTCAAAGCAGGGATCCACCCCCCACCCTCAGTTCTTTTCTGAGCCCACGTATGGCATAACAAAAACAAGTGTTTGAAATATTAATACTTCTTCAATAAATTAATATGTACACAATGCAAATGAATGAATAAATGAATGAATAAAATTTATCTGATAAAATCTGCCCTGTAAAGAGAAGTAAAGATATCTATGTATTTAATTACTTCTAGACCAGAAAATATTTTCTATGGCGTTTGGTGACTGTCCCCAGAATAGAAAATAAGCACAATAAGAGCAAAATTATTATTATTAATATTTTAGAGACAGAGAATGTGCTTTTTTCCCCCAAACTAATCACAACTGATGAATAGCTACTTCCTGTGTAGATCCAAAGGCTTCTTTCATATTCTAGGGCAAAGAGTAATTGCTATATTGTACATCTAAAATCCATTCTCATTTATCAAAAAAAAAACACCTTAGTTTGGAAAGTGCTACATAAATTATTACCGTTATTTCCATAATGTCTCTATATGTTGACATAGTATTATTATGTCACTAATTCTCAATCATTAGGCAAGTAATAGAATCAAATCCAGGGTCATTCAATGAATAATAAGTGGAGTGGAAGACAGCAGGTTTGTCAGCCTAATTTGGGCTCATTTGGACTAATAGTCCACATCAGAACACTGATGACAGAGGTTCAGCTCCAAAGTATTTTGTGTGTCAAGGGGTCAGCTCAGGAATTTTTAATTCCTGAGATTTATTTACAAAGTGCATTAAGAACTGGCTGAAAAGATAGTCCCCTATACAGGAAGAAGGTTACATAGTTCAGGGACATGGCAAAAGGCAAAATTAGAGCATAGCATATACATCTAGAACTGAGAAATTACCCAGTCTTTCCCCTTCATGTTACAGATGAATATAAAACCCAGAGCAATTACATGACTTGCCCAAGGTCACATAACGAGTTTAATGAGACATCCCTACAGGTAGTGGTATCTGGTGATATCCTAGTTCAGTGCTCTACACCATTTTACTTCCCCAGTGAGTTTTTGTTTCTGATGTCTTCTACAGCAAAAAGAATTGTCTTCAAATTCTAAAGTATATTTTAAAATATAAAGAATAAACTGAAACCCAACATAGATAAGGCATTAAGGGAAATCGGGATTTTTGAAGCTCATTTTACTCCAGACACTTCACAGCTGTTAACTCATTTAATCCTTTCAATTTCCTTTCAGGTTTTATTCTCATTTACAAATAAGGAAACAGAGGCTACAGAGACTAAATAATTTGCTGCAGGTCACACAATTAACGAGTGATGCATCAAGACATGAATTCAAGTCTATAATTCTAGGTACACTTCTCTTTCTACTATATCACACTTCAAATGAGATCACATCTCCCAGCCCATACAGATCATAGCCCAAAGTACTGAAAGACTCTGAATGTAATTATGCAACCACTGTTGGCAATCTTTAGGGGAAGGGGGAACGTGAAGAACAAAGAGGTGCCAGGAGACTAGAAAACATTTTTTGATTGTGAAATTCAAGAAAGCCTAGATTCTGGGAACTGCAGCCTGGTCAAAGCAAATTCTTGATGTCAACTGTTGGCAAAATTCAAGGATAAATGACTAAATAGATGGTTTGTGAACCACTTAGAAAAGAATGTTATGATCACATGGAACCAACCTGGGTTCACTAAGGCCATGTCATGCCAAACCATCAAACATATTCACTAGAAAATAAAGTTGTCAGTCGGAATGTCATTGTGGTCGATTTGAAAATATGTGATTTAGATAATAGGACAATTGATATGTTTACAACTGCTTGAAGTTACCAGTGACCTGTCATATTGCCCTGTCTGATATTATTCCGTTAAAAAGTTTAAGATGTCTTTTTAAGCATTAAAAATTGTCAAATTTGTAGATAACTCAAAGTTTAAAGAGATGCGTTAAGTAATAAAAACCAATAATTATTTTGACAGACTAAAATGATGGTCAAGCCCCCAGTTTTAGATTTAACAGGGAAAAATATAGTTATACATTTAAGTAAAAATAAATAGATGGTACACATCAGATAAATAGACATGTAGGTAGGTAGATTGATTGATAAACTCTTTGATGATAAGATAGAATCACACAAGTTTCAAATGGAGAAAATGTGACGTGACCAAAATTTATAGGAGAAAAGACTGAAGGTTAATTGACCACAAGTTTAGTATAAACCCACAACTGTGCTAGAGGACACAAATGCCCCATAACATAATATGTAAGAGCTTGAGCTTTAGCACCTGCAAAGCCAGGCCCACCACTTAATAGCTGTGTGATCTTGAGCAATTTGCTTAACTTTTAAACCTCAATATTCTACCCTATAAAATGAATACAGTTAGCCCTCTACATTTATGGGTTCCACATCCATGAATTCAACCAACTGTGGATAAAAATATTTGAAAGAAAATTGCATCTTGTACTGAGCATGTATAGACTTTTTTGTTATTATTCCCTAAATAAGACAGTGTAAGAATTATTTACATTGTACTAGGTATTATAAGTAATGTAGAAATGATTTAAATTATACAAGAGGATATGCATGGGTGATATGCAAATATTACATCATTTTATATCAAGGACTTATATCTGTAGATTTTGGTATCTACAGGAGGTTCTGGAACCAATTCCCCATGGATACCATGGGAAGACTGCGTCTACATTGTCACTGGGAATTGCTATAATAGAATTTGGATTACAATTCAAGGTTTCTGATTCTTCATCTGGTGCATTTTACATGGAGGACTACCTTCAAATGTTTGAAAAAGATGTATTAGTTTTAGTCTATGGCCATACCACCCTGAACGTGCCCGATCTCATCTGAAAAAGACATTTTAGGAAAAAGGATTAGAATTATTCCACGAGACCCTAGAGGTCCCAACAACATCAGATCAGTAAGGGGACATTATCAAGAAGCCAATTTAGCGATCTGGAAAATAGGTTGGTATAAACACAGAAATTTGAAAAATGGATAGAATTTTTTTAAAAATAGCATAAGAGATATATAAGACATGGGGAAAGATCTAAGATGTATTTAATTAGAATCCCTGAAGGACCAAAGTTTCATGTAACTAGAGACTCAAAAGGGGAGATGACACAAGTGAAGCAGAAGCAATATGTAAAAAGATGACATCCTAGTTCAGGGGTGTTCAATCTTTTCGCTTCCCTGGGCCACACTGGAAGAAGAATTATCTTGGGTCACACATAAAACACACTCACACTAACAATAGCTGATGAGCTAAAAAAACAAAAAAAAACAAAAAAACCTCATAATATTTAAAGAAAGTTTATGAATTTGTGGGGTTGGGCCTCATTCAAGGCTGTCCTGGGCAAAATGCAGCCCATGGGCTATGGGTTGGACAAGCTTGTCCTAGATATTTCAAAAGCTCACAAAGCAATCAAAGAGAACTTCAAAATGTTCTAGAATTTAAGTAGAATAAATGCAAAGGAAACCACAGCTGGTTATATCAACATAAAACTACTAAGAGCAAAGACAAAATCTTAAAAGCAGCAAGAGAAAACAGACAGGTTTCTTTCAGAGGAGCCACAATAAGCAAAAGACCAAGAGCTTACTTCTCAGTAGAAACAGTGGAAGCCTGAAAAACAAACAAACAAACAAACAACAACAAAAAGCAACAGCAAAACACAACAAAAAAATGGCATATTTAAAGTCCTGAAAGAAAACAAATGCTAACCTAAAATTCTATACCTAGTGAAAATATCTTTTAAAAATGAAGATAAACTAAAGATATTTTCAGGCAAGTAAAAACAGATAATTTACTCCCAGCAGGCTCCTATTAAAGGAAATATTAATGAAAATTCTTATATTTGGACAATAATATCAGATAAAAATAGAAATTCAGAAATGGAAAAGGTAAATGTATTACTGTGATGAATTAACTTAACTGTATTAAGCAATAACAAAAAAGTTTTATAGTGTTGGAAATGTATATAGGTTAAAATGCACACTGACAATAACAAAAATAGTGAAGAGGAGGAGTTAAATTCTGTTGTCTAAGAGGCATTGTGGAAATGATAAGAGTATATATTATATTAAATACAAATAAGTAGGTATTGTAGAAATGGTAAGAGTGCAAGGAATGGTATTGTAATCTCTAAAGTAACAAAAGAATGGCAAAAGGATATATTGCAAACAAACGAGTAAAAGGAAAAATTGAATAATAAAAAGTACATAAAAGAAAATAAAACAAAAGAGAAAAGGAATCATATAAGGTTAAACATAAAGAAATATTAAGAAGATAGATGTAAACCCAATTATTTCAGCAATTACCTTAATATAAACAGAATAAAAGCTTCAATTGAAAGACAAATATCATCAGTCTGTATGATGAACATAACAACAAATCCAAACCAACTATGCAGCTTACAAGATACGTGCCCTAATCTAAGACATGGAGAGATTGAAAGTAAAAGATGGAAAATAATAAACCAAGTAAATGTTAACAAAAACTTTTATAGCTATATTTACATCAAGCAAAGTGAACTTTAAGGCAAGAAACCATACTAAAGATAAAAGGAACATTCATAAAGATAAAAATTTAAATCTACTGGGAAAATGTAGAAGAAGTACACCCCTAATAACATAGCTTCAAATATTGAAGAACTGAAGGAAGAAATATACAATTATAGGGAGAGATTTTAATAAACCTCCTTTAGCATATGAGAGAAATGAATGGCCAAAAAAAATTAGTAAGGATACAGGAAGTATGAATAACAAATTGAACTTATTTATAAGCAAAGTTGACATTGACAGAATGATCCATCCAACAATGAATAAGCATTCATCCCAAGGGCATACTGAACATTTGCAAAATTGACCTTATGCTGTTCAGAAATAAATTATTGAGAAATTTCAAATTATTAAAATCATTCAGAGTATATTTGCTGACCACAGTGAAACACCTCACAAATGCATTAATGCCGGTATAGAAGGGTTTGCAGGAGTGAGTTTGCTCCCTCCTCCCTTTCCACCTTCCACCCTGTGAGGACACAGTAAGAAGGACCACACCAAATTCTAGTGCCATGATCTTGGACTTCCCAACCTCCAGAATTGTGAGAGAATAAATTTTTGTTCTTTATAAATCACCGGGTCTCTGGTGTTCTGTTATAGCAGCTGAAAACAGACTAAGACACTTGTACACCCGTGTTCATTGCACCATTATTCACAATTGCTAAAAGGTGGAAACAACCTAAATGTTCACAATAGATGAATGGATAAACAAAATGTGGTATATATGTACAATGAAATATTATTCAGCCTTTAAAAAGATGAAGTTCTAATAATGCTACAACATGGATGCACCTTGATGACATTATGCTTAGTGAAATAAACCAGAAAAAAACCCCAAATATTGTATGACTTCATTTATATGAGATACCTTGTGTAGTCAAATTCAGAGAGAAAGAAATCACCCTACAGGTTACCAGTGGGTAGGGGGAGGGAGGAATAGGCGTTTATTGTTTAATAAGCACAGAATATCTTTTGAAATGATGAAAATGGGCTGGGCACAATGGCTCACGCCTATAATCCTAACACTTTGGGAGGCTGAGATGGGTGGATCACCTGAGGTCAGGAGTTCAAGACCAGTCTGGCCAACATGGCAAAACCCTGTCTCTACTAAAAATACAAAAATTAGTTGGGCTTGGTGGTGTGCACCTGTAATCCCAGCTACTTGGGAAGCTGAGGCAGAAGAATCACTAGAACCTGGGAGGCAGAGGTTGTAGTGAGCCAAGATCGTGCCACTGCACTCCAGCCTGGGCTACAAAGCGAGACTCCATCTCAAAAAAAAAAGAAATGATAAAAATGTTCTGGAAAGGGATCATGGTGATGGTTACACAACAATGAGAATGTACTTTATGCCACTAATTTGTACACCTAAAAATGATTACGATGGTAAATTTTTTATACTAGGTATATTATACCACAACTGAAAAGTTATGCAAAAAATCAATCAATGTAATTCATATTACAATGAATTATATTCACATGTAATAACAAATTTTTCCTCCAAAAGTTGGGCATAAAATAAGAATGCCCACTATCACTACTTCTAACATTGTTCTGGAATGCCTATAAATTAAAAAATAAATAAATAAAAGTTTTAGTTAATGGAAAAAAGAAATAAAACTATCATTATTTGTAAATCATATGATTGTGTATATGGGTAATCTGAAACACTCCATAATTAGAATTATTAAGTGAAAAGCAAGATCCCTACTTACAAGATCAATAAACTCCTCTATACCATGACAAACAATTAGAAAATGAAAGTTTTCAGATGATAATGATTATAATCTCATTCAAAAAACTGAATACCTAAAATAATTCTAACAACATATGAACAAGACATCTACACAGAAAACTATTAATATAAAACATTATTGGGAGAAGTTAATAAAGACCTAAAATAAACAAAGGGATATACCATGTCCATGGACTCAATAAAATTAAGATGCCAATTCGTCCCAAATCAATCTATAGATTCAAGGTATTCCCAGTAAAAACTCTCAGCAGGATCATGTGTTTGTTTGTGTGTAAATTGGCAAAATAATTCTAAAATTTTTATGGAACTACAAATGGCCAAGGGTGGTGAAGGCAATCGTGAAAATGAAGAAAAAAGTTGAAAGACTTAAACTTCTAGATGTCAAGAAACGTGAAACTATAATAATTAAGACGATGCAATTTTGGCACAAAGATAAGTAGAGCAATAGAATAGAACAGAATAGAGAATCGAAAACCTGACTCACCTGACAAAGGTGGCACTATAGCCCACTAGGAAAAGAGCAGCAGTTTTCAATAAATGGCGTGCCGTCAATTGGAGATTCACAAGAGAAAAATTAATTTTGATCTTACACCAGACACAAAAATCTACTCCTGACAGTATAGATCTTCATGTACCCTTAAATAATAAAGCTTCTAGAAGAAAAGCACAGGAGAATGACCTTGTAGGGAGAAACAGATTTAAATGGGACACAAAGGTAGAAGTGTATATTCTGGAGTCAAACTGCCAAAGTATGAAATCTAATTCCAAAGTTGGGCAAGTTATTTCACCTTTTCGTGCTTCAGTTCCTTCATCTGTAAAATGAAGATAATAAGCAAAGGACTATTCAAGCATCAAATACAATGATACACGTAAAGTGCCTAGAACAGTGCCTGACACATGGCAGGCACTTATTACTATTATTATCCTTTCTAAAAATATTGAGATGGCCTCCTTTAAGGGAGAGATACTTGTTTTCTTTTTTCTTTTTTTGGGGGGGGACAAAGTTTCACTCTTTTTGCCCAGGCTGGAGTGCAATGGCACGATCTTGGCTCACTGCAACCACCACCTCCCGGGTTCAAGTGATTCTCCTTCCTCAGCCTCTCAAGTAGCTGTGATTACAGGCGCCTGCCACCATGCCTGGCTTTTTTTGTATTTTTTTAGTAGAGATGGGGTTTCACCACGTCAGCCAGGGTGATCTCGATCTCTCTACCTCGTGATCCGCCCACCTCAGCCTCCCAAAGTGCTGGGATTACAGGCATGAGCCACCGCGCCCGGCCAATACTTGTTTTCATTTTGTGTAGAAACCTTATGTTCTGCACTTTAACATACAATTTTTCTTTTCTTCTTTTTTTATCAGCTGACTTTAAGATTCATGATTTTTTTCCCCTCCCTATTGGAGGCTTTGCAGATGTTCATATCAGAGACACTGCCTCACAATTCACAAGCATTTGTTACACACCTGCCTGCCGTGTGCTGGACTCAGGTTCAGGGGCAGGGAGAGGAAGGTGGAGAAGATGCTTATACGGGGAACAGCTGACAGATTTTTTTCCCCATCATCAAAAGCTTCCCATATAGTTGAACAGTACAATATAGATTTGAGAAACTACTAGAAAATGTGACAGCCAATAAGAAAGTGCTACACTGAGGCCCTGTGCAATGGCTTACACCTGTAATCACAACACTTTGGGAAGCCAAGGTGGGAGGATCACTTGAAGCCAGGAGTTTGAGACCAGCCTGATCCCGTCTCTAGAAAAATAAGAAAGAAAGAAAGTGCTACACTTCACCAAGGAGATCATTAGAAAACATGACGGCATATTATAGGTGCTATTTGCACATATAGATGTACATGCAGATATAAGTGTTTAAGAAGCTGGAAGAGGAAGAAATTGAAAGCATAGAAGAAACTGATGAGACTGAGTCATGAGAAGTCATGAGTACTTGCCCTGGAATACAACTTCTAAGAGGTGGCAACCCCTAATGCTGGCATGGTTTACTCTATTTGCTTAAGAAACACCCAGAACTGGAATTGCCTGGGCGGGATTACAGGTTTGGACGGCAGAGCCTTGGCAGAGAGAGGAAAGAGAGGAAGTCAGCCGGGGGACACCCACCCACGGCCCTCTCCCGGCTGACATCAGCACTCTCCCTGGGCACTTCATCAAATGATAACTCTAAGAAGTCCTTTGTATGCTAGGATGGTACTACTGATCCATTTTCAGCAAAGGAAAGTGTATGCACCTTCTCCTTCCCACTTTCAATTTCTTATTTAACTAGATTTGGAGCAGAAACCAAACACCGTTTCTCACTACTATCAAAACCCTCCAAAATAAGATGACTAAATCTCAAAGAGATTAAACTCCAAAAACAAGTAAGCATTTTAGGCTGTTTAACCCACGCAAGTAAGCATGAGGATTTGAAATCCACAGATTCACTAATCTTGTGGACATATCCCCAAATTTGTGCTTAATTTCTCCCACTCTCACTTACTTGATATTCCAAGATCTGTCTGACTTAAGTGGGTGAATTATCAGTTTGTGGACTATCCAATTCCCTATATCTCCTTCTTTCTTCTACTGGCTTTATTTTTTACTTTTTGCTATTTACCACTTATTCTGGAATCTCCATCTGAGGATAGTGGAAAAAAGAGATTGAAATACAATTAATGAAATGTCAGGGAAGAGGTAGAAACTGGTATCCGAAAGCAGTGGGGTTTTAAACATTGTATTAGCGTTATCATTATTATTTTTCTGTTTTTCCTTTATCCAGTCTCCCTCCTCAATCTTTTAAAATTATCTTCCTTCCTGTCTTAAATTATAAAGGTAATTTGGGCTCAGATGTTGCTTGGTCCTGGCTGAGAATCTTTGACTGTACAACTTCCAGTTTAGACATGCTTTCTGAGGATTTAGTCATCACAAATAATGTATTTGATTACTGAATTCCAGATGTAATAAAATAGAAGCACATTTGTATCATATTCCTACATTATAAATTCTGTATCTAGCTAAAATTTTTTTTCAAAAGTAGCGTATCATCTTCCACTCTCAAATCCTGCTCTCTTCCTCTTTTATTCTAAAAAAATCCCCCAAATTAGTGACACCCCCATCCACTCAGTTTCCTAATCAAGATACCCGGAAGTCATCCTGGACTTCCCCTTCCCCTCACTTCCCACTCCCAGCAGTCACAAGTCCTGCTGAGTTAACCTATAATTCTTTTCTCCTTCAATGAAAATATATATTCAATCAACAGTATCCCATGGCCTCCAGGCTGGAGGTCAAAGTCTCCATGATCAGCCTTTCTTTCTAGGCTATTTGCCCACCATTCCCAGATTTACACATTCCATTCTGGCAAAGTGAATTCCCCATGGTTGCCCAATGACCCTGCTGTTTCTCACTTCCATGCCTTTCTCATGCCAGGAGCCCTCCCCAACCCAGTCACTACTTTTGGCACATAAGTTCTTTCAGGTGCCCATTATCATTCCATTTTCTAGGCTGGCTTGTGACTGTCATTTATGTGTCTGTTTCCTCCCACTATTCAGGGACTGTGTCTTGCCTCTGCATAACCAGCACCTGGCTTGGCACATAGCAGATGCTCAAGAAATATTCACCAAGTACATGGAATGAATAGTTGCATATGTAATATGTATATCTGAATAGTTCAGAAGTTAGAGATATAAAACACAACAGACAAAAGAGTAAAAACGAGAAACAAATTTGTTTTTAAAACTTTTGCATTGCTTTGGATCCAGAGCACAGAACCAGTCTTTTGTTCTTCCCACAAATCAGTGGCATAGAGCCAATACATCGGATTGCTTTTGCTTCCTGAATAATCAGAGTAAACATCTATTGCATTGCTTATTAAATGCAGGTGCTAAACACTACAACAGGGATTGTCTCATCTAATCCACAAAATTACCCTATTAGGAAAGAACTATTGTTACATTTGAGGAAACTGAGGTTTAGTAGAATTAATATGTTATCGGTGGAGCTGGGATTTGGAATCTGATATCTGACTCAAAGTTCATGCTCTTAACCATCATAATTTCCATGGGAGTTAGGGTCAGAAGGTAGCCTATTGGTGAAAACATGTAGAGTTGAAATTAGTTTGGGAAATATCTTTTCATCAGGAATCTGTACCTTTTTGGCAGGAAGTTAGAACACATTAAAATTCATAGGCATATACTCATAGTCTGAGTCTTCCAGGCACAAGTCAAAAGCCATTTTAATCTTTTCTAAAATCTTATACATATTTAACTGGGCGTGGTGTCTCATGCCTGTAATCCCAGCACTTTGGGAGGCCGAGGTGGGCAGATCACCTGAGGTTGGGAGTTTGAGACCAGCCTGACTAACATGGTGAAACCCCGTCTCTACTAAAAATACAAAATTAGCCAGGCATGGTATCACATGCCTGTAATCCCAGCTACTTGGGAGGCTGAGGCAGGAGAATCGCTTGAACCTGGGAGGTGGAGGTTGCAGTGAGCTGAGATTGTGCCGTTGCACTCCAGCCTGGGCAACAAGAGCAAAACTCAGTCTCAAAAAAAAAAAAGATCTTATACATATCTGATGTATCTCCTTAACAATCTTTTTATTATTACTTTATTGTTCTATAACAATAAATTTATTGGGGTACAGGTGGTATTTGGTTACATGAGTAAGTTCTTCAGTGGTGATTTGTGAGATCCTGGTGCACCTATCACCTGAGCAAATCAGTAAGAAAAAAACAAACGATCCTGTCAAAAAGTGGGTTAAGGACATGAATAGACAACTCTCAAAAGAAGATGTACAAATAGCCAACAAACATATGAAAAAATGCTCAACATCACTAAGGATTAGGGAAATGCAAATCAAAACCACAATGTGATACCACCTTACTCCTGCAAGAATGGCCATAATCAAAAAATCAAAAAACAGTAGATGTTGGCATGGATGCGGCGATCAGGGGACACTTCTACACTGCTAGTGGGAAGGTAAACTTAGCAATCATTTTAGTACTTAATGCCACAGCTTCACGATTTTTTTTTTTTCTCTCTCAGATCTTTATGACCCCTGTTAGACTGGGCAAACCCATAACTGTGAACCACGTTGGAGATGGACATCTCCTCTCTCAGGAAGCTCAGCATAGCCAGCTCTTACACTGGAATTGAAACTAATCACCGAGCATTACATGAAGATGATGACTCGCATGTAGGAGCCATGCTGTGTGGGGATCAAAACTGTTAGACTCACACTCAGCACAGTGAGATTACACTGAGAGCCTGTGAGAGAGCCCAATTGTGGGGCCAGCAGATTCCTATACCCCCATCCCATCTTCTTGTGGGAACTTGGACTGAGTCATAGGCCTAATTGCCAGGTCCACTTAAATGGCCCCCTCCTCACCCATGTGTGTGCATATTTGAGCTCACGTAAAGTAAATATACAGACAGAACGATACCATTGATCAGGACCCTCTCATTGCCCTGAAGTTCAGGACATCTGATATAGGCAATAATATTCATTTTCATTTTGACATCTCTCTTAGGGAAATGGCCTGACACATAGTCGTTCCTGACCTCTGACCTAAACCCCTTAATCTATGTCATAAACTGGTCTCTATCTGCCTGATTCTTCTCAGTGGTAGAGAACTGATGCCTCAACCCCAGTGGCTCAAAAGAGGTACTTGCAATTCCTAAAACTTACATGTGCAGTCTGTATCTCTTTCCTTTGCAATAATAAGATTAAATCAGATGCTTGCAAGGTCCCTGAACCATCAATAGGAATATAGATAGACATAGATAGATAGGTAGATAGACAAATAGACAGGCAGATAAACAGACACAGAACTAAAAATCTGAACCAATAAATGCTTTTTAAATTCCTTTGAGAAAGTTTAAGAAAGCCCATTCTTTTCTCATGGGAAATTATGATTCAGGCCTTTTTTTTTTCTGTTTACACTAAGTACATTATGGCTAAACTCTAATTAACTTTAGGTAAAAGAGGTCAAGAATGAAAGAGCTGAATTAACATAGAGGAATCATTAACTCTCACAGAGCACAAAGAGTACAATGGAATCACTATATGGGTTTTTTTTCTTTTGGTGGACATAGTAGCTTAGCAACACGTATTTACTTCCTGTTATAAGAAAGATGGGTCCTATCAAATGAAGAGTTCCTGCATGATGAATCATACATGAGGCCACAGTTTTTCTTTGTAATTGAATAGCGTTCTAGAAGATCGTCACAAGCTAGAAGATCGTCACAAGTCATTCTCTTACAGGAAAAGTATATGTCAATAACAAGATTGAGTGTAGAAACGGAAAGTGCTCCAACAATAAGCTCAAAGACCCAAGCAGAACCATTCCAAAGCTACTCAAGGTGTGGCTGGTGCTGGTTCTCAGTGCCACCGCCACTGGTCCCAGCTCCAGGAGCCTGCCCTGCAGGGGAAGTAGCTGGCTCCCCAGAGACTCATGGCTTTGGGTCAGGCCACAATGTGCCAAGGTGCAATGGGGCTGCGCCTCCTCACTCCACACACTCCCCTGCTGGGCAAGCTGCATTCTTCAGGCTTCATTGTTTTGGGTTTTTTTAATTGTTTTGAGTTGTTTTTGTTGTTTTGAGACAGGGTCTCACTCTGTCTCCCAGGCATGAGTGCAGTGGTGTGATCTCGGCTCACTACAGCCTCAATTTCCTGGGCTCAAGCAATCCTTCCACCTCAGCCTCCCGAGTAGCTGGGACCACATGTGTGAACCACCATGCCCAGCTAATTTTTTGTATTTTTTTGTAGAGACAGTTTTGCCATATTGCTCAGGCTGGTCTCAAAGTCCTGAGCTCAAGCAATCTACCTCCCAAAGTGCTGGGATTACAGGCATGAGCCATCATATCCAGCTCGGCTTTGTTGTTTTAAACTCTTGTATGTGGTATGTCTGTATGTGTTAACTGTGGTAAAATACACATAATATAAAATTTACCATCTTAATCATTTTTAGATATAGAGTTCAGTGACGTTAATTCTATTTAATTGTTGTGCAGCCAATCTCCAGAACCCTTTCTGTCTTGCAAAACTAAAATTCTATACCCCTTAAACATTAATTCCGGAGCTGTTCCTCTCACCCCCTGACAACCGTCCTCTACTTTCTATGTCTATGAATTTGACTTCTCTAGGTACCTCATATAAGGAGCATATGGTATTTGAATTCTTGTGACTGGCTTATTTCACTCAGCTTGAGGTTCTCAACTTTCATCCATGTTGTAGCATGTGTCGGAATTTCCTTCCTTTTTCTTGCTGAAAAATATTCCATGTGTTATAATTGTTTCGTCTTATCCGTAGAATATTTGTGCAAGGTGAGGGAAGTAAGAGGCTGATTATGTAATTTTCCCACCTCTCCCAACCCCTATGGGATGTACTTGATACCTGGGATATAACTTTGTTTCTATCGCTAACAAGGCCACAGAAACTCCAGAAGAAAAATCCCTTGTACGAAATGTTGTGAGGACCATAGGTTAAGCCACAGATTCTAACCTGGGGTCCGTGGATCCTTAATGAGCCCATGGTAGGGCTCTGAGAAGTTTGTGGTCTGCCTGAAACTATATCCAAAACTGTGTGTTTTTGCTTTCTTCTGTGGAAAGAAAGAGTCCTTAGTTTTTATCATATTTTAAGAGAGTTTTTGACCCCCAAATGCTAAACATCATTGGCCTAAACAGTATTTCACTAAGGTTGAACTGAGATATGGGACGAATTGTCATTGTTCCCTTCCATCTCATTACACAGCTCCAGGATGTTGCAGTCCTTAGAAACACCTACCACATAGACGCTGACCCTGTACCTCCAACCCCTAGAGCACCCGCTCTCCAGAGGGTTGTTGAGAGGGTCATGGATGCAGCTGTGCTTGGTCTCATTATTCCTCACAGTCCCTAATAAATTATTTCTGCAATGCCAGAAAAAAATATGACACTCAAAATGTTTTTACCAGATTTAATTTCAAAATACTGCCATAATGAGAGGTAGAAAAGACACACCCAGGTAGAAAAGCATGGTCCCCCATCTTGAGAAACATGCGATCGTGGGAGAGAGGCAGGGTTTGGACACCATCAGGAAGCACTACCAGTGAGCAACATAGACACAAGCCAGATGTGTGGCCTAGACCTGAATATTCTAAAGGAACTTTCTTAGGGTCACAGCCTGTTAAAATGATTCTGCCCTGCAGAGAAAATTCCTCTTCATGCTGAGGTCTAGGGAAAGTCTGGTTTCCAATACAAATTGGTATACTTTCACTTCTTTGACAAGGAAAACTATGTAAGTGACCGCATCTTCCTTTAAAACTTGGCCACCAGGAAGCTCAGCATCATATTTCTGGCTCAATAATGGCAACTATGTAAGTCCAAATGATCTCACATTTTTGTTTTATTGTCCAGCCTTCTCCCCTTCTCCCTGCTTGACCTTTAGTTTATGTTTTCTGTGGTCTGGATTGTATTTTTGAATTTACAGTTACCCCTTCGTTGTGTATTTCAGCTGCACGCTGTCACAACTCCTTGTAGCATATTTGTGGTCTGTGATAGAGACGATTAATGGGAGCTGGGGGAGTATGAGGATGTCTACCACGCCAGGAATTTTCTGATCCATCCAGATATACTCTAGATCCTTCCCCATCCTCCTCTGACTCTCCCCACTGGGCAGGGGGCTAGCAGTGACTGTGAGCTTTTACCAAAACCCTACCCGTAGCTCCTACATGCAGCCTCTTCACGTGCAGCTGCAGCTTTTCCTGGATGTTAATAACCGTGCCCTCCCCTGTCCCCTTCAGTGCCAGAGTGGCAGCAGCAACACGCTCCTATCCTTGCTGGCCCCGAGGTGTGTCCCCAGCCCCTCCTGTCTTATTTTAACAGTGTCCACACATGTGTAAGGACTGGCTGTTCTGTCTCAATGTTTCATTTGAGTCTGAGTCAGGGCCATGGCTGACAAGTCTATCAGAATGAGATGTAGTTTTGCCATTTCTCCCCACACAGTATGCTCCAGTCATGCTGCTGTGTGTGTATTTCTTTGAAAGCACCAGTTCCCTCTCACCTCTGAACCTTTATATGAGCTCCTCCTTCCTCCTGAAACTCCCCTTCCTCCGCTCTCCCTCCTCCCTGCCCTTGTACGCGCAGGTTACTCAGTAGATACAGCCACCCAGACCAGTCCCACTGAATTCTAATTCTTCATTTCTCAGTCTGTCTCCTCTAGTAAACTCCAAGTTCTTCAGAGCAGGGTTGTATCAGATTATTTGTTGTGTTCCCACCACCTGGTATTCAATTTTAAAAACTACTGAATAGATGAAAGAATACAGGAGTGAGTAACAAGCCCATGGCCTTTCCATTGAGCAGTGCTGTGTCCTGAGCCAGCACCGGCCACCATGTTCCTGCCCCAGAACTGCCTCGTCTTTTCCCCCATAGCCTGCTGGACTGGCCACAGTCTAGCACGGGCATGGTGCCAGTGCACATGGGTAGGAGCACAGGTGGGGGTGACCCAAGGGTGTATATTTTAGAGAGACTGAAGGGAGGTGGAAGATGAGGAGGGGAGCAGAGGGCTCTGCACGCACCCTCCCCAGACTGGAGCTTGGCTTCAAGATAACTAGAGCTCATTCAGGCTCAAAGAGCAAGATGAAACCCCAAAAGTGAGGCAAGAGATGGTGGGTTTGGAGATTAACATGCACTAAATGGGAGGGAGGTGGTTCCAGGACAGGGCATCTGCTGAGGTCGGTGGCCACTGAGCACTGGGAGACAAGGAGCAAAATGACCATGGCTGTGTCCCACAAAACCAACAGTTCTCGCTCCCCTTGCCATCTCCCCAAAGCCTTCCCCTATGCCCTGTGTAACCATAACAACCTTAATCACTCTGAGATATGAGGTTACAGTAACAATCTGCTTTTGAGTGAACTCAGTGTACTTTAGTGACTAAGAATGTGGTCTCTGCTATCCTAAAGACCTCCATTCACATCTCTGTGTGGCCTTGGCCAGGTGACCCAAACTCTTCCAGATCCAGTGCCCTCATCTTCAAAGTGGGGACAATGACCTAAGGTTGTTTGGAATATTGATTGTTTATACATGTAGAATATGCAGCCCACTTCCTGACACAGATCACAAATTCTACTATTTTTATTAAGTTTAATTTCTAAGATAACCACCCCACAAGGGGAAATCAGCTCTGATACCCAGTAAACACAATTACAGAAGTTCAACTGAGTCTGTCCATCATCTTCCATATAAGAAGGGAAAAAATTCTGACAAGAGCTTAAAATGCTAAATCCTAAACACCATATGTACTGTTTTACTTTTTTAATAACAAAAGATTCCAGGTAGAATTCTTACCACCACTGGGCCTGGGCTCAGCTATTTTCACACATTATCTTAACTCCTTACAACAACCCTTTAAGTTCAGTATAATTTCTCCCGCTATGAAGATGAGGCGACTGACACCTAAAAGGGTTAGGACTTGTTGAGGATAACACAACAAGAAATGCTGGAATGGGGTAGAGGGGTTGGCTCTAAAGTCTAAGCCTGTCCTGCAGGGTCACTGTGTCCTCTCAAAGTGACATTTTCAGTGTTTCCAGCATGATTTAGATGCAGTTCTTTCAAGCACATGAAACTCAATGGCCATGTCTATTAGAAAACCCCTCTATATCTATGAAAAAGTTTGCTGCTTAGTGTAACTGATGAATTTCTAACTGCTAAACAATGGCATCCACCTGCATGTACAGGCTGGTATTCTAAATGCTCCCTTTAAAGTTAAACATCTGCCCTCTTAGCCTACCTTTCCTGCACAAGCTGGTGACTCTCAGCATTCAGAGAAGGTCTGCGCCCTCACTGATGTTGCAGCATCGGGCAGTCGGCTTGCCAGGGAAGTCGGGACGCGCGCCCACTCCCTGAAACATCTCTAAAATTCTTGTCTCGATGCGTAATGTTTGGATGGTTTCTGAGCACCGTCACTCAGTCTGCGTTACATCCTCCACACGTCCACAGACTCTTTGAGAGTGGTGGAGCTGTGTGAAAAAAATAAGGCCCAGAAACAATTGAGCAGTAATAGTTTCAGTCCTACACAAGTGCTATTTTGGTATCTTGGCCTTGTACCTGACAAATGAAGGAGAATTCTGAGTGGAAACATAGACATCCATTAGTACGAGAAATCAGAGGTGGGGGGCGGCCAATGGGTCTCATGGATCCCAGCTCCTCATGCACTTGACCTTGTTCCCCGACAAGACAGGGTGCCAAGGATCTTTCCACATCCAGACCCAACTGCCTCTTTCATTTAGCTCATCCTTAAAATTACCCACAAGAAAACAAAAGCCAAATTGTGACAGCATGCATTTTAAGGCCTACAAAATACACCCAAGTATTGTGATGTATATACGCTTTTTTTTTTTAAGACAGTCTTATTCTGTCGCCCAGGCTGGAGAGCAGTGGCGCCATCTCAGCTCACTGCAACCTCCACCTCCCAGATCCAAGCGATTCTCATGTCTCAGCCTCTTGAGTAGCTGGGATTTCAGGCGTGCACCATCACACCCGGCTAATTTTTGTATTTTTAGTAGAGACGGGGTTTTGCCATGTTGGCCAGGCTGGTCTTGAACTCCTAGCCTCAAGTGATCCACCTGCCTCGGCTTCCCAAAGTGCTGGGATTATAGGCATGAGCCACGATGCCTGGCCTGTATGTACACTTCACAGCAAACCAGAGAGCGTGTCAGGGCAGATATTATTATGCCCATTTTAGAGACCAGAACACTGAGGCACAGAAGTTAAGTCAATTAATTAGCCAAGGTCATGGAACTGGTAAAATCAAATCTTAATTTCAGGATCCAGTTGGTCTGATTCCAAGTCCGGTGTTCTTTTAGCTCACTGTTAAAATATAATGTATATTATATATACATTTATATATACATACATATATACATTATATTTTAACAGTGAGATAAAAAAAACACTGTTACATTTTTTATCAGGGCCACCAGGACTCAAAGTAAAAATGCACAAATAAAATTTGAGAAAAAGCTGGACGCTAGCCAGGCAAGTCAGAATCTAAGGAGTGTGTAACAACTCACCTGCCAAATCAACAAAAAAAAATAAAGAAGAGAAAAGAAAATGAAAAAAAAAAAAAACTGAGGAAAGTACCAGGACAGGGTACTAGAGTTGACTCGCATCCTACTCAAAGACCTCAAAATCCCCAGGTAGCAGCCCTATTAAAGAGCGTTTTCCTCCCAACCGCTGGGCCTGTCCCCCTGCCCAGGGCTGTGGGTGTCACTCCTTTCTGCTCTGGCAGCCACTCTCCTCCACAGGCCTCCTGGTGCCAGGAAACACACAGGCCTGAACACAGGGTCCCCCTGTATTGCCCAGATCCATCAGGAAACAGGAACAGAGCCCAATGGCTCATCCTTGACACCACAACTGGCCCCTTTCCACTCCTGCCCAGCCCCCCTCCCCGCCCCACGTCCCTGGGTCATGGGTCACATCCTGCCTGCCCTTGGAGGTTGACCAAGGCTGAAATGCAAAACTTTATATGATATTTGCCGTCGGCTGGCTTCTCACATGACCAGGTACATATCCATTTCCCCAGAGCACAGAAGAGAAACTAAGGCTCAGGGACAAGAATACCGATTGAGCCCAAGGTCACCTGGTGAGATCATGGCAGAGCTGGGATTCCAATGTGACAAAGGCTGACCTTTTACTATTTCCACTTATCACATGAGCACACTGAAGCTCAGTGCAGTTTAACAGAGACCTCGAGTCACTGCAGAGGCGTGGTGCACAGGCCTGGGAAGGGGCCTCCGCTTTCCTGGCATCCGGTCTGGGCCTCCAGCCACAGGCCCATACCAGTCCTCCTAGGCATTCGATCTAGAAGTGGACAGTGGGTCTCACTCCTCTCCAGGCAGTCAAGTGTAGGGGTATTTTCCAGATGAGTATTAAGGGAAAAAAACATAACAGGGAGTTCAGGTTAATGTACAGATCTGTGGACCAAAACACCAAAAGGGAAAGCACAGTAATTCACCGGGGCTTCAAAGGAAAACAAAGGAGGGAAAATTGAAACAAAAGCTATCTCATTGACAATCTGCCATTTCCTTTTTTCCAGTTGTTTTCTTTCCCTCTTGGGAAACTGGCATCAGTCTCTCCCTTCACCAAGTGCATAACATGTAGGGACAAGGGCTTGAAAAGTTGGGTCTAGTGAGGCATTAATATGATGTGACTGTGCAGCCGAGAGCCACAGCCTTCTGCAGGTGTCCCAGTGCTCTGTCCTCAGCCCAGCCCACGGTGTTCCACCTGCTTTGGAAGCTGTTTATTGACACTTAGTGATTGAGACAAGGCCACAGGTTTGTTTGTTTGTTTGTTTATTTATTTTGAGACAGAGTCTTGCTCTGTTACCCCAGCTGGAGTGCAGTGGCACAATCTCAGCTCACTGCAGCCTCCACTTCCCAGGTTCAAGTGATTCTCCTGCCTCAGCCTCCAGAGTAGCTGGGACTACAGGCACCTGCCACCATGCCTGGCTAATTTTTGTATTTTCAGTAGAAATAGGGTTTCACCACGTTGGCCAGGGTGGTCTCGAACTCCTGACCTCAGGTGATCCGCCCACCTCAGCCTCCCAAAGTGCTGGGATTACAGGCAGGAGCCACCGCATCTGGCCAAGGCCACAGGTATGTGAAATGGGCCTCTTTCCTGAATTTTATTGCCTGGTTTCATTCTGTTCGACTAAAAGTAATTAACTTTCCATAACATTACTTACACTGAGCAAAAACAATATAAAAAATAAAGTTATTTAGCAAAAACAAGGTTAAGAAGAGAGCTGAATGCTTAACATAAAACAAGTCATAAATAAGTAAATAATCCAGGAAGAAGGAATATCCACCTCTGGACCAATCACTCTTTTAAAGTTTGAAAGACGTACCAAGCTTTCCTGAAGTTGCTAAACCAAGCAAGCACTTAAAATGGGGCCCTGTGTTAGGGCAAATGGTTCGACACAGTCACCAAATGAACGCAGATGAGTCTTGTGTTTTCCTTCCAATGGCTGTGGCTCATATGGACATCTCTTCATAGGCAACCCGTTCCATCTGATCCGTCACATCCAGTGGTTGCTGTCATTGGCAGGATTTCTAGGAACAGCCCCCAAGATTCCACACCCTAGTGCCTGAAACTCGGAAATGTGATGAAATATCACAACATGTGTCCAGGCACGGTGGCTCATGCCTGTAATCACAGTGCTTTGGGAGGCTAAGACAGGAGGATCGCTTGAGGCCAAAAGTTCGAGACACATTGCAATGTGTCATGTTATAAGGCACCGTTGACTTTCAAAAGGGAAGATCATCCAGGTGAGTCTAGTCTTGTCACATGGGCCCCTAAAGGCTGGGAACTTTCTCCAGCTTGTGGCAGAAGAGGAAGGTGGGAGAAGTCAGAGAGATTGAGGCATGAGAAGGACTTGCTGTGCCATCACTGGCTTGAAGATGAAGGAGACCAGATGAGAAGGAATGCAGGCAGCCCCTGGGAACAGAGAGTCGCAGGGCTGACAGCCGGCAAGGAAACAGGGATCTCAGTCCTACAACCACAAGGCACTGAATTCTGCCAACTTCAGGGAGCCTAGAAGCTTATTCCAGCTGGGCGAAGTGGCTCATGCCTGTAATCCCAGCACTTTGGGAGGCTGAAGCAGAAGGATCACTTGAGCCCAGGAGTTGAGACCAGCCTGGGCACCATGGCAAGACCATGTCTCTATTAAAAAGAAGAAGAAGGAGAAGGAGAGGGAGAAGGAGAAGGAGAGGAAGAGGAAGAGGAGGAGGAGGAAGGGAGGGAGGAAAGGGGAAGGGGGGAAGAAGAAGAAGAAGAGGAAGAAGAAAGGAAGAAGAAGAAGAAGGAGGAGGAGGAGGAAGAGGAGGAGGGAGGAGGAGGAGGGAAGAGGAGGAGGAAGGAGGAGGAGGGAAGAGGAGGAGGAGTGAGGAGGAGGAGGGAAGAGGAGGAGGGAAGAGGGGGAGGAGGAAGGAGGAGAATGGAGGAGGAGGGAGGAGGAGGAGGGAGGAGGGGGAGGAGGAGGAGGGAGGAGGATGGAGGAGGAGGGAGGAGGAGGAGGGAGGAGGGGGAGGAGGAGGAGGGAGGAGGAGGGGGAGGAGGAAGAGGGAGGAGGAGGAGAAGGAGAAGGAGAAGATTCCCCAGAGCCTCCAGGTAAGAGCTCAGCCAGCCAACGTCTTGATTTCAGCTTCATTGAGCCCCCGAGAAGAGGAAGAGGAAGAAGAGGAAGAAGAGGAAAAAGAAGAAGAAGAAGAAGAAAAAAAAGAAGAAGAGGAAGAAGAAAAAGAAGAAAAGGAGGAGGAGGAGGAGGAGGAATCCCCAGAACCTCCAGGTAAGAGCCCAGCCAGCCAACCTCTTGATTTCAGCCTCATGAGCTCCTGAGCAAAGCCCAGCAAAGCCCACTTTGACTCCTGACCCACAGAACCATGAGATCATTAATGGGTATTATTTTAAGCCACCAAGTTAGTGCTCCTTTGTCACAGCAGCAACAGAAAGCCCATACAATTGTCCGAGACGTATTGTGCTATAACACAAAGACAGAAATAGAGAAAAAGAAAAACATCAGAGCAGACTGTGGCGAAGAAAGTGCAAGGAGGGATGAGGTCTCAGGCTGGAACTCTCTGAATTGCCACTTACCACCTCCTCAACTCCTGGTCTGGCCAACTCAGATCATCAAGGAACTAAGATGTAACTAGAGAAGTCTTTTCTGATCCCTGAAAAAGCGTTTTTTTCTTTTTCAAATACAGTAGTGGGTTTTTCTGCTCTGAATCAAAGGGTACTAGATTTTAGTCAGTCTGAAAGGTCTGCCAGCTGTGACATGTGGGTGGCTGGAGCTATGAGACACAGCCACAAGGCACAGGGTCTTAGGAGAATGGAGAATGGAAGATGCCCCCTCCACAGCCTTCTACCTCCAGAACCCTCTCCCCTGGCTCCTGCTCCTCTCAGCCCTCTTAGCTCATGTCAAAACTTATTCCACAAATGTCTCCCTTTCTCTATCTGCTTTCCTCCAGGTCACTGTCTTGGCCAGATTCAATTTCTATTTTTCTTAGAGGCCGTCACAATACCTAGAAAAGAAATATTACTTTGGGGGAAAGTTGTTCTTGAAGGATTTACTCTCCCTTCTCAAATCCCATCTTTCCCTTGATGTTGAATCAATTTGAAGTAAAGCTGAAGTACAGGAGGATTATGGAAGGTTTCAGAGGGCATTGTGAAATGTAAAATTCCATCTTCACTCTTCTATACTTCATCCAAGGGCTCTCACTAGCTGAGGTCAGCCAAGGACTTAAGTCACTCCTCAAGTATATTCAAGCTTTCATTTCAATCCAGCAAACATTTATTGAGGGCCTCCTACATGTGCTAAGCTGGTACTAATGGGATTCACTCACAGCAGGGAATCTTGGCACAAACAGTGAAAGTATAATCACCTAATTGAATTGGGACCTTGGCAAGAATATTACATACAGTGTATCCCCAATATCATTGCCCCAGGCAACTGGGCAGCAAAGCCCCTGTACAGAGGTAGGTACACTGCAGTGGACCCCAGCAAACTGCAGTTCACAAAACCAAGGTGTAAGAGTCTTGGCAACCCATTCTCTCCAACTATCTGCCTTGAGCACTTTATCTAGGCATGAGGCTTTGGGCTGTGAGGGCCCCCACAGTAAAACAAAGAGTCTCTCCTCCAGAAGTTTACAACCCCATGGTGGGCAGAACTGGCTCACAGAGGTGGCCTTGGAAAATGAAAACCTGCCTGTTTAAAGAGCTAGCCAAATAAAAGAAGGAGCTCTTCATTTAACTAGACTCTTTTAGATACTGATCCAAAAGCAGAAGGAAAGGTTTTGTATTTCCAGCTGTCTCATGTCTCTTCTTCTACCTTTCGTCTCAGGGATACTGTCTCTCAAGACAACCAACTCAATATGGAGACTTACAAATTGTTTTCTTTTGGAGCTCAGCATTCAGTGGTGATGGAAGTACAGTCCTGGCAAAAAAAGAAGTGTCACACCGCGGCCCCCACTGTCTACTGCTCAGACTAACTCCCCACCTGTGATAGTCAGGCCATCACTGATGAGCTTGGAGACTGTTCTTTAATGGTGAATTTTTCCCTAAATCTTCAGAAAAAGAATCTATATGTCCACTGTTTCTGGAGTACCTCTTTCTAGAGTGCCTCTCAATGATTTTGTTGATTTATAAAATGGGGATAATGCTCTATATCTTTCTGTAGAGGCACTTATAAAGATATTTATATAAAGTACCTAGCATAGTGGCTGATAGACAGTAGGCAGGTTTTGTTGCTGTTCTGATTTGTAATGATTACAATCATTCCCAACTTCTTTCTGAGCATTTGTACCTGGATATCTCAAAGGATTCTCAAACTCAACATCTCTAAAACTAAACTCATGGCCTCTATTTCCAAATCTGTCTGCCTATGCTGTATTCTGCTTTTGTCTAGGATACTACCACCCACCCAATTATCCAAGCTACAATACTGTATGTCTTTCTTCTCCTCCTCTTCCCCCTCATTCCCCTCCTCCCCCACTCCTCCTCCTCCTTCTCCTCCCTCTCCTCCTTCTCCTCCTTTTCCTTCTTCTCACTCGAAAATGATTGGCCATCAGGTCCTAACTATTCTGTCCCCCAAAAATGTTTTCAATCCATTTCACTCTGTATTAATCCAAGACTATTATTTTCTACCTGGACCACAATAAAAGCCACATAACTCGCCCCCACTGTAAACCATCATCTTCATTGCCTTCTACAACTTAAACCTGATCATGACACCCTCATCAGTGACTAAAGCCCTACAGTGACTTTCCACTATTGACAAGACATTGACCAACTCCTTGGCACACACAAAATGCCTTTCACAATCCAGCCCCTTCCCTCCCTTTGGCCTCATCTTCTGCCCCTCGCCACCAGTATGCACCTACGCTCCAGCCATACCCACCTTCCTGCTCTTCCTCAGATGCACCCTCTTTTTCCTTCCTCCATGCTTCCAGATAGTACTGCGTCTGTTTAGGATGCTTTCCCACACTTTTCACTTGGCAAATTTGCCTCTCAAGAGCTGATTCAAAGCAGGGCATGGTAGCCTGGTGCAGTGGCTCACACCTGTAATCCCAGCACTTTGGGAGGCTGAGGTGGGCAGATCCCCTGAGGTCAGGAGTTCAAGACAAGCCTGGACAACATGGTGAAACCCCATCTCTACTAAAAATACAAAAAGTAGCCGGGCATGGTGGCAGGTGCCTGTAATCCCAGCTACTCGAGAGGCTGAGGCAGGAGAATCATTTGAACCCGGAGGCAGAGGCTGCAGTGAGCAGAGATTGTGCCACTGCACTCCAGCCTGGGCAACAGAGCAAGACTCCATCTCAAAAAAAAAAAAAAAAAGTGCTGGCCATGGTGATGCATGTCTATAATCCCAGTACTTTGGGAGGCTGAGGCAAGAGAATCCCTTGAGGCCAGGAATTGAGACCAACCTGAAAAACACAGCAAATCCCATCTCTACAAAAAAATGTTAAAATTAGCTGGGCATGGCAATGCATGCCTGTAATCCCAACTACTCAGGAAGCTGAGGTGAGAGGGTCACTTAAGCCCAGGAGTTCAAGGCTGTAGTGCACTGTGATCACCCCCGTGTTAGCCACTGTACTCCAACCTGGACAACACAGCAAGACCCTGTCTCTTAAAAAAATAAATAAATAAAAGAGCAGAGCAGGGGTGAGGTGGCTCACGCCTGTAATCCCAGCACTTTGAGAGGCCAAAGCAGGCGGATCACTTAAGGTCAGGAGTTTGAGACCAGCCTGGGCAACATTGTGAAACCCCATCTCTACTAAAAATACAAAAATTAGCTGGGTGTGGTGGTGGGAGTCTGTAATCCCAGCTACTTGGGAGGCTGAGGCAGGAGAATTGCTTGAACGCAGGAGGTGGAAGTTGCAGTGAGCTGAGAACGTGTCACTGAGTTCCAGCCTGGGTGACAGAGTAAGACTCCGTCTCAAAAAAAAAAGAGCTGATCCAAATATCTCCTCCAATTTGAACTTTTCTGACATATGGATCAAAACTCATCTCTCTTCAATATTCCCACAGCATTTTCTAAAGATTTTAATGAGATCTAATTCACATACAGTAAATTCACCTATTGAAGAGTTCTCAGTGTATTATAGGGTATGCAACTATTGCCACAATCTAATTTGAAAATATTTTCATGGCCCCTAAAAAAACCATTTCTCATTAGCAGTAATCACTCTTCCTCTCTCTGCCCCAGCCCCAGGCACCTATTCATCTACTTAATGTCTCTGTGGACTTGCCACATAAAGGGAATTCTGTCAGTATGGACTTGCATAGCTCACATAAAAGGAATCATACAATATGTGGTCTTTCGTGGCTGGCTTCTTTCACTTAGCATGTTTTTAAGATTTATCCATACAATACATGTGTCAGTACTTCATTGATTTTAATTGCTGAGTAATATATTCCATTGTATGGATATAACACATTGTCCATCTGTTCATCCATCAGCTGGTAGACATTTGGGTGGTTTCCATTCTTTTGACTATTATGAATAATGCTGCTATCAACACTGTGTGTAAGTTTTGTGTGTTCTGAAACATTTTGCACACGATTCCATTATAACATTGCTCACTTTGTATTACAATTATTTTTACATTCTTCCTTATTGAATTCTAAAATTGTCTAAGACTTTACCACTCTCAAGACCTGCCACTGTCACAAGCAAATCTGATGAATACGTGAATGAATGAATGAATGAATGAACAGAGCAAATAATAAATGGATACTCTTTTGAGCAAGGTAGAGCCAGCAGGGTCATATTTATTTTCTGCAAACAAAAGAAGAGTTTTGGCAATAAGCCAGGAAGGCATTGGCAACATAGGAAGAGAATAACCCTAAACTCAACTAACTAAATAAATATTAACAGCATCTCCCATGTGCATGTGAATATTGCTATATGGCTTCTCTTGTTCTTTCATAGGCATCATATCATTTGATATGTGAGGCTGGCAGGAAAGGCTGCTATCAAAATTAAGTAAAGTGCCTGGTTGAGCGTCTGCAGCACAGTGGAGAGAACAGAGCACTTCCCAAGGCTGCCCAGAGGAAAGTGGCGGGGCTAGGCTGGCTCTCTCCCCATGCCCACCACTCTTCCTTCCATCATACAGACTCCTGTTTCAATATCAAGACCTACATTAGGCCTGGCATGGTGGCTTATGCCTATAATCCCAGTACTTTGAGATGCCGAGGCGGGTGGATCACCTGAGGTCAGGAGTTTCAGACCAGCCTGGCCAACATGGTGAAACCTCATCTCTACTAAAAGTACAAAATATAAGCCAGGTGTGGTGGCACATGCCTATAATCCCAGCTACTTGGAAGGCTGGGGCAGGAGAATCACTTGAGCCCAGGAGGCAGAGGTTACAGTGAGCCGAGATTGCGCCATTGCTCTCCAGCCTGGGCAACAAGAGAAAAACTTCCTAAAAAAAAAAAAAAAAAAACAACAACAAAAAAACACCATATTATTCTAATCCCATATTTGTAGTTCCCTGAAGGTATGGGACATGGATACCCACAAGAAACTGCTACAGACCATACCTCCTTAGTGCCCACACCAAAAGCCAGCAGTTTGGCAACCAAGGGCAGAACGGCTCTTCCCCAGACACTCAGGGCAAGCCCCATTCTCCTTTTGGATGATTGAACATATCATAAAAACTCCCATGAGCTCACCTCCAGAGTGGCCTGGAGTTCGCTCCATGGAGAATATGTCTCGTTCTCTCTGGAGCTGATTAGAAATGCCGAAGTGCACTAAAGGAAGAGAACACGAGCCTGGCTGCTGCTATTTACAGACCTGATAGCCTGCAGCCCCTGAGTGCCTCCGGCCTCCTGACCTTGTGTACCGACAGCATGGGATGACGTCGCCTCGCTGGACACCTTCAGTCACCCCAGAAGTTCAGGAGGTTCCTGGTGACAGCTCATGGTGTGTGGACCCTAAAATAACTGAGTGAGAGGTGAATATGCTATTTCTAAAAAGTACAGCCTGTTCTGCTTTGGATGCCAGGGGATTATGTCACTGTATCTGTTCCCATCACAAAGGGATGCTTTTCTGGAGCACCTACTGCGCTGCATGGATCCTGCACACATCAGGGCCAGGATTACCAACCAGGCGAAAGGTAGGACTTTCGCCTTCATCCCAAGTGAGGGATGTTTGCAAGCACATAACCAAGAGAACAGGTATTCCAGTGTAACATGTTTGTGATGTGGGAGGACGCACTGGAATCCTGAAACTCAAAGGACTCCCAGCCAACTGGGAACAGCCAAGAAAGGAGGTTCACTCCCAGGCAAGGACAGCAGCTCCTTTTCCCTCAAGCATGTGATAGGTGCCAGCAGGGAGGGGAAAGTGGCCAAGCTCTTTTGCCATTGTGCCAGGAGTAAGGGCATGGTGTCCATGCTCAGCTTCCCACAAAAGGGGAAGAACACATCTAACTGGAGACCACCAACCACAGGCCTGGAAGGAACTTTGAGACAGCAAAGTGAGGTGATGAAGAGTCAGACTCAAGACTCAGGCTGTCTGGGTTGCCTGCTAATTCTGCCATTTCTTAACAGGATGCCTTGGGCAAGACCCCAAAGCCATTGTTGTCCCTGTACAAGAAGGTGAATATTAATATCTATTGCGTAGAATTTTCTAAGGACTAAACGAAGTAATGTTAACACTTTAAAACTTTTTTTAAATTCCTGGCACATTATAATAGGTGTGTATTTGTAATATCAGTGGAACATTTAGACTGTCACCTTCACTCCAGAAGGATTTTCGTCTAGCCATCACACGTTACTGCATTTCTGTGTTAATGCCTCGGGTCTCGACAATCAGAAGTCTCTTCATGCTCCAGCTCTTTTAAGACCAGTGGACTAAAGATGCAGATTTTTTTTTTTTTTTTGAGATGGAGTCTCACTCTGTCACCCAGGCTGGAGTGCAGTGGCACAATCTTGGCACACTGCAGCCTCCGCCTCCCAGGTTCAGGTGATTCTCCTGCCTTGGCCTCCTGAGTAGCTGGGATTACAGGCACACACCACCATGCCCGGCTAATTTTTGTATTTTTGATAGAGACGGGGTTTCACCATGTTGTCCAGGCTAGTCTCAAATTCCTGACCTCAAGTGATCCTCCCTCCTTGGCCTCCCAAAGTACTGGGATTACAAGCGTGAGCCAGTGCACCTGGCCTTGAGATGCAGATTTTTAAACGGTCAAAAATGTACAGTAAAGCAAAGGCAGGCCCTTCCCTGCCAATGCAGGTTGGAGCCTTTATGCAGCTCCCGACTCTCTAAAGATGAAAAGGCAAAGAATGCTTGTGACTGGGGGAGCTCCGCTAGAAGGAAGCTTAGGAGGGGAGAAAAGAGCCTTTTTCCTCAATTCCTACATATTTCAAACTAAACAATAGATTTCAGAAGTAATCACAATTATCAGTTTCTGTCTGGAGCAAAAAGAAATTTTCTTTGTGACAACGGAGGGCAGGGACATCCCTGGGTCCTAAGGTCTCCAGGGCCCTACAACCTGTTTCAGGATTTTAGGGGAAGGTTTTTGTTTTTGTTTTTGTTTTTAGTATTCATTACAAAAGAAGCTTAGCTTTATACTCAGGGACATGCTCTAAGCCAGATTTCAACCTTGGGCTGCAGGCTGCACCTGTGAAAACAGACTCTTCCACCTCAACCTGCCAAAGCCTGGAGCATGAGCGGCTGTTGCCATCCCATGGCATGTGGGAGGGAGGGGGTGCGCAGGCCTAGGGGAGCATCTGCCACAGCTGGGGCTGGTGGCAGCCGCAAGGGCACTGAGACGTGAGCCTCCACCATGGCCGTGCTTCTGGCTACAAATGCTGCTAGGTGGCAGGATGTCTTCCTACTCCTCCTTTATTATTTTTTAAACTAATTCTATAGCCACAAGAAGCCCCACCTTCAAATCCTGCACCTGCACCTGCTCTCTAGGATTTGAATGTTATCTCTGCAGGGACATCCCTCCAGTCTCTTCGTTACCATTTTAAGACCTAAAAGAAAAGAAACAGAAATGTGTGTTTTCTCAAGAGGAACATCTCAGCAGCATAAAACCAAACGCATACTCAGGAAATGTCTGTTAGGCTTCAAGGAATAAAAATGAACAAGAATATTTTGATATCATGAAGGAGATGAAAAAATACCTTAGGCAGATAGCAGGTGTAATCAGGCCTTCTTTCCTGATCAATAGGAGCAAAGCAAATATTAAATCAGAGTGGGGGTAGGCAACTCATTCCTTCAATTAACAAACACCTGTGTGGCACCTGCCACGCATCAGGCATGTGCTAAGTGCCAAGGAGCCATCGATGAGCCCCACAGAACTCTCTGCCATCACAACGCTTCCTTCTCAGGGGAGGCCAATGATAGACATGAAGGATGTAGAATTTTGCACGGTGCCAAGGGCCACAGAGGAGAGTGATGCAGGGAAGTGAATGGGTTACCATTTTAAATAGGCCAGTCAAGGAAGGCCTCAGTGAGGAGGTGATGGGAGCACTCTGCAGGGAGTGAGCTGCAGGCTCTCTTGGCAGAGTGTTTCAAATAACGTGACAGAAACCACCAGGGCCTGGACACAGGAGCATGACTGCTGGGTTTGGGGAAATACTAGTCGGCCCATGGGAGTCCTGAAGAACAGACAGTGAGGAGGAAAGTGGTAACAGGGGAGATGAGAGGGGAAGCAGGGCCGAGACCACCTGACGCCTTAAATAACTCACCCTTGCTTCCTGGAATCTGGCGTGAGCTGTGAAAATCCACACGTGGTGCTGGGTGCCGGGCATATAGGGGTGAACAAACCCCTCGAAGATCAACCAATAATCACATGAATAAATGTGAATAAGTTATACCAATTAATATATTCAGGTATCTGAACAAAAAGTACAGGGCCCCTTGACAGTATATTACAAGGTCACCCAAGCTGGGAGTGGAGGGATGTCTCCCTGAGGTCAAGACATCCAGCTGACGTCTAGCAGGTAAACAGGATGTATCCAGGAGGTCAGGGATGAGGATGCAAAGGAGGAGAGAGGGTTGCAAGCAGAGGAGAAGGCTGTGTGCAGGCTCTGAAGTGTGAGAGGCCAGTGGTTCCAGGTGCTAAAGGAGGGCCAACGTTGTTGGAGAGCAGAGGTTCAGGATGCAGGAGGAAGTAGTACCAAGAAATCTGGAATGGAGGCAGGGCCGGATCCCACGGACCTTGTAAACCGTGTTAAAAGATTTTGCACTTTAGAGCAAGGGATACCAAGAGAATTTTAAGTTAGAGAAGGACATCATTTTTTCATGTGCACTTTTAATGGAAAACAGATTTGTAAGGGCAAATGTAAATCAGACCCCTCACAGGGAAGCTCTTGCAGAAAGTCCGTGTGAGAGATCCGGCAGGTGGGCCTGGGGCCGCTGTTAGGATGCGTTACCTGAAGTCTCCAGCACTCTTATCTCATTCCTAAGTCCCAAGCATAAAATGATGACAGGTAAGATATAAAAATAGAAAGCTGAAAGATACAGCCTATTCTCGCCAGCCGCGGTGGCTCACGCCTGTAATCCCAGCATTTTGAGGGGGCTGAGGGGGGTGGATCACTTAAGGCCAGGAATTCAAGAACAGCCTGGCTAACATGACGAAACCCCGTCTCTACTAAAAATACAAAAATTAGCTGGGTGTGGTGGTTCATGCACCTGTAATCCCAGCTATTCAAAAGGCTGAGGCAGAAGCCAAGCACAGTGGCTCACTACTGTAATCCTAGCATTCTGGGAGGCCGAGGCGAACGGATCACTTGACGTCAGGAGTTCAAGACCAGCCTGGCCAATATGGTGAAACCCTGTCTCTACTAAAAGTACAAAAATTAGCTGGGCATGGTGGCACGTGCCTGTGATCCCAGCTACTTGGGAGGCTGTGGCAGGAGAATCACTTGAACCCAGGAGGCAGAGGTTGCAGTGAGCCGAGATCCTGCACCACTGCCCTCCAGCCTGGGTAACAGAGAAATACTCCATGTCAAGGAAAAAAAAAAAAAAAAAAGAGGCTGAGGTAGGAGAATTGCTTGAACCTGGGAGGTGGAGTTTGCAGTGAGCCGAGATTGTGCCACTGCATTCCAGCCTGGGCAACAGAGCGAGACTCTGTCTCAAAAAACAAACAAACAAACAAAGACATAGCCTATTCTCAAAAACGAATTAAACAACGCTGCAACTGAAAATGGGTCATAAATGCAAAGGAGTGAACAGGGCTGAAGCAACAGGTTCCAGGTCTACAAGACAGGAGGCCAGGCAGGAATCCAACTGCTGTGCTCCACAATGTTGAAGACTGGGGCTGGCTAAGGCCCCTCTACTACTGAAATGAATAGAGGAGGAAAGGAAAAAAACAAACAAACTGGTGTCTACCACTGCCTGAGGCTAACGTTTTTAGCAAACCACAGGCCCTGGAGGACAAAAGGACACAGATACCAAGAACTGAGCAAAGCTGCCTGGCAGCTCTGTGACTGTATCTGTGATATCACCAAATCTCATCAGGACCAGTGTTCTAAAAGCCATATGAGCCTAGGAACCCAGAGAATTGGTGGAGGAACCCTCAAAACCACTAGAGAGAGGGGCAAGCCAAGGGGAGAAAGACTAATTCAATGAAAGAAAAGTCAACAAAATCAACAATCAGAATCAAATTCATGCCAACTTAAATTTATGTTATAGAACAACATATATGTGATATGTATAGTACATATAGCTCAAATAATGGAATAATTTTCATTTAAAAAGCAGAAGAAATTATGAGGCAAAAATAGTAAGGAATGAAACATGAACAAATTAATATAGATAATGAAAAATCTTAGAAATGAAAAATACAGTTATTAGTATAATAACAAATCAATGGGATAAACTCTAGTCTAGACACAACAAAAGAGAGAATACATGAAAAGGTAATAGTCCTAAGGAAGAGAAAGCCTATCCTCTTTAAGACTGTCAAGAGTGGGGAATTACAAAGAGAGAAAGAGTAAGGAATTGTTCAAGACCGGCAAATATGGAAAAAACAGGACAACTAAATGCATCATGCATTTCTGGATGGATTCTGGACCAGAAACAAAAAAGAGACACTGATGGGACAGTTGACCAAAACTGAATGAGGTCTGTGGACAGTGCAGTAGTTGATTTCAATGCTGAGTTAGAAATTCATTAGTGAATATGTAGATAGTTGGAAAGTCATTTAGTGAATATGTAGAAAAGTTTTGGGGAAACACACTCTAGAATATTTAGGGGTTATGGGGCATTATGTCCACAGCTGATTCTTAAATGGTCAGAAAAAGACTAGGAATAATCATTAGAGATGGGAAGAAAGAGAAAGAGAGAGAGAGAAATAAATGGTAATGGAACATATACAGTGAAATATTAACAGTCGATAGCTGTGAAGGATGTAGGATTCAGTCGGGGAATCTGGTTGGGGACATATGTCAGTTCTTTGCACTGTTCTTGTAATTCCTCTGTAAGTTTTAACTTATTTCTAAGTAAACTACTTAAAATATAAATAGGAATTTAATTCTGTTTATTAATATGACCTAGTATCACTTTCAGCAAGAATAACTGATTCTTTTCATTCTTTTCTTCTTTTTGAGATACAGTCACGCTCTGGAATGCAGTGGCATGATCCCGGCTCACTGCAAACTCCGCCTCCCTGGTTCAAGTGATTCTCGTGCCTCAGCCTCCCAAGTAGCTGGGACTACAGGCATGCACCACCACACTCAGCGAATTCTTTTTTTTTTTTTTTTTTTAGTAGAGATATGTTTTCACAATGTTGGCCAGGCTGGTCTCAAACTCCTGGCCTCAAGTGATCTGCCCGCCTCAGCCTCCCAAAGTGCTGGGATTACAGGCGTGAGCCATCGTGCCCAGCCATGAATAACTGACTCTTGATACCAGTATTTTTTAGTCAAACAGGAAAACACTTGTCTTACATACAAGCAGCCAACAAACATATAGAAAAATATTCACCACTAATCATCAGAAGAGATGCAAATCAAAACAACAATGAGATACCATCTCACATCAGCCAGGATAGCTATTTTTAATAAAAAGTCCAGAAATGACAGATGTTGGCAAGGTTGTGGAGAAAAGAGAGAACACTTATACATTGTTGTTAGGGATGTAAATTAGTTCAGCTCCTGTGGAAAACAGTTTGGAGATTTTTTTGAAGAACTAAAAATAGAACTTCCATTCAACTCAGCAATCTCATATCTGAGTATATACCCAGAAGAAAATAAATCGTTCTACCAAATGTTTGTTCATTGCAGCCCTATTCACGATAACAAAGACATGCAATCAATTAGGTGCCCATCAATGACGGATTTTATTTTTTAAATATGGCATAAATACACCATGGAATACTACACAGCCATAAAAAAGAACAAAATCATGTCCTTTGCAGCAACATGGATGCAGCGGGAAGCCATTATCCTGAAAAAATTGACACAGGAACAGAAAACCAAATACTGCATGTTCTCACTTATAAAAGGGAGCTAAACATTGGGTACACATGGACACAAAGATGGGAACAATAGACCCTGGGGACTCCAAAGGGTGGAGGAGAGGGAGTGAGGTTAAAAATCTACCTATTAGATACTATGTTCACTGTTTGGGTGATGAAATCAGTAGAAGCCCAAACCTCAGCATCACGCAAAGTACCCATGTAATAAACCTGCACATGCACCCTTAAGTCTAAAATTTAAAAAAATGATCATAAGCTGGGTGCAGTGGCTCACACCTGTAATCCCAGCACTTCAGGAGGCCGAGGCGGGCGGATCACGAGGTCATGAGATTGAGACCATCCTGGCCAACATGATGAAACCCCATCTCTACTAAAATACAAAAAATAAGCCAGGCGTGGTGGTGCACACCTGTAGTCCCAGCTACTCGGGAGGCCGAGGCAGGAGAATCGCATGAACACGAGAGGCAGAGGTTGCAGTGAGCCGAGATTGCAGCATTGCACTCCAGCTTGGGCGACGGAGCAAGACTCTGTCTCAAAAAAATAAAAATAAACGAATAAATAAATAAAAATAAAGAGGCACACATACACAAAGAAAACATTTGTCTTAGTACCTAAAAATTATTTCTTGTTTTTTTTCTTGTCAGATAGGTAAGTGCCGACGTCATAACAAGGTTTGAAGGTGGCACACCTCACACATCTGTGTGAAAACCCAATCATCACACTTAGAAACCACAGAAGATCATAAAAATTATCACTAAAGTGTAAAAATATAACTTTACTCCTCTTTGTCTTAAAATAACAATAATTTTTAAACAACGCTCAATTAGGCTTTCATCTCAGGAATGCAAAGAAATAAGATTGTCATGCACGCATGTCAGCAGTGAATTGATTTTGACTATTCACCCCTCGGAGGGCAGAACCTCTTTAGTGAGTCAGGAAAGCTTGATTATGACCTGACTGAAGTTAAGATGTGGGAAGCTGCTTTAGTTTTCTCAGGTTTCCTTTTCCGTGTGTCTGTGCCCTCAAATGCCCGGCTTTGCCCCTCTTCCCACTAGAGACATTATCTGTGCTGTTTTTTTTTAATGCATAGTATTAGTTGTTTTAAATTAATAATAATAATAAAAGTGAACCTTTATAAAGTGCTTACTATGTGGATGAAGTATTTATATGACCAACTTTTCTTACAGGAACCATAGGGAGAATTAAAAGCAGAGATTTTATATCACAAAAGCAGGATTCTGTTGAAAATGTTGAATGTCCTACGTGTGGTTTATATAGTTAGGTCAGTCAAATTTTGTTGTTGTTTTTCTATTTGTGATAACGGAGAAAACATGATATCAGATTAAAGGGTGAGATGGGGTACTCCAGAGTACATCCTGAGGAAGTGATGGGATGGCAGAGTCTGGGGAATGAGGGCCTGGAGGACCAGTTAAAGGAAACAATGGTGTTTATACTAGAAAGAGAATGCTTCAAGGAAATGCAAGAACTACTTTCAAATAACCAGCAAGACTGTTTGTGGAAGAAATTTCATTTATCCTGAGTAGATCAAAAGGACAAACCAATAAAGAAAATGTATATGATAGAATATTTTGCATTTTCTTTTTTTTTTCTTTTTTTCTCCTCTGTGGGATCCAAATTGGATTTTTAAAAAGGGAAACTAGCAAATGATTCAGTCTCTGACATGGAGTGATCGGTGGCCCCACGAGCCATGAACTCCTATCCCCAAACATCCATGAACATCAGTGCTTCGGAGAAGTGATTCCTAAGCAAAGCAAAACCTATACCAGATGATATCTCAAGACGATTTCAAATCTAAGCTGCTATTATGACATCTCCAAAATTACAATCACTTTGACTTGCTACACTTACAATTGAATACTGAAATATCTGGCTTATATATACATTCAGGAATGCATCTATGGTGAGGTCAGTCTGCACATAAGTGATATTTATGAATTTCAAGTACACAATAGACTGAGAGAATGAGAAGTTATTATTGAACAAATGATTCACCATTTGGGAAGGAATGGGCTTTTTAAAAGAAATACGAGAACAATGACGTCTGTAAAATAAACGTGCACTAGGCCACATAATGATTACTTCTTGTGCACCTCTAGCATATGTTAAAATCATCATGTCCATTGCTGACTAACCCCCAGTTTTGTCCTGCCCTGAGGATATGAGAGATCTCATAAAGAAGGTGCTTTAAAGAAAGGCTGCAGCCCAGGCACGAATATCAGCTGCCCTCAGACTCAGGAATAGCAACACATCCTGCTTCAGGCCAAAGCACAGAGTCCACCATGACATTCATAACCTCCAGGGGTTAAGCCTGACCTATATGGAGAGAGTGCAAAAAGTCAAAGGTTTCTATGTGCCAAGAAGCATATTTTTCTTCCTTTTGGTGTCAGCAACAGTTTGAACCCCATAGCTTAGCTCATCAGAGTGGCCCTTCAGGACAGGGTGGGCGGGGGGGTGGGGGGTGAAGCTGTGAAGAGCAGTGCAGGAGGTCCCTGGGGGTGATGGCACCATTATGTATCTTGATGAGGATGGGAGGTCACCCGAAGACACATGCGTGATAAAATTGCATTCAACTACACAGACACACATAGATGCATGTAGAAACATGAAATCTGAGTAGTCTGTAGCCTGCTTAACAGTTTTGTTCCAATGACGGTTTCTTAGTTTTGATACTATACTAAAATTAAGTAAGATGATATTATTGGGTGAAGGCTGGGTGAGAGTTAAAGAGGGCTCTGTACCATTTAGGCAACTTCTGGTGAGTCTATAGAGATTATTTCAAAATAAAAAGTACACAACAAAGAAGAAACAGAAAAAGGAGGAGGAGAGGAAGGATGAGAAGAGGAGGAAAAAGACATAGAGGAGGAGGAGGAGGAGGAGGAGGAAAAGGAGGGAGGGAATGGCCCTTCAGTCACTTGCCTCAAAGCTATGGATGAAGAGGGAAATATACATGAAATGGGAATGAAGGGACACCCCATAAAAATGGATTGTCTATTTTCTAGGGAGTTGCAATTATTCCCTAACTAAACCTCAGACTTCCTTCTCTAGTCTTGACTCCCTCACTCCATTATTTTCTTGGGTGCCAGATACACTTTTTAAAAACCAGGCCAAGTCCCTCTGGAGCTTACCCACCATTCACAGGGCACCTTGCCTCCCACCGCTCTCCACCACCCTCAAGGACTTGGCCATGGGGATATCCGTGCACACCTGGCTTCTGCATGCTTACGCTCATGCAGCCTTCGGTGATGCCACTGCCTGGTATACTCTTTCCCTTCCTCTTCACTTCCTCCTTCCTCCGCTTTCAAGTCATCACTAAGTAAGTCAGAGCTGAGGTGCCTATCCTCCCCCATCCCACGGCTGATCTGATTCTTTCTCCTCAGCACTCTGCTTTGTATCTGTCAGGGGATACTCAAAATATTGACACTCCAGCTCTGTCCGGGTACCATCCAATCAGAACAGCAGCCTAAACCATCAGATCTGGCTGAACCAAACCTTCCGAGTGCATTTCGGGACCCATTTTTTCTACCCCTTAATTTGCCACATTGTTTTGAAATAATGTGTTCGTGAATCACTCTCCCTCCTAGATGGAGAGCTCCCCAAAGCAGAAACCATCCTTCTTCTCTGGGTCCTCGTGCCTAGCAGAGTGCCTGCCACAGGGTTGGGATGCAACAAATCTGTTTGGCTTACCTGACAAACATAGATGGACAGACTTCCTGACCACACTTAGCTTAGAAGCAACAACTTCACACCCAAAACCATGAGTCAGGATAGGCTGCCTTTCCTGAGGTTGTGGAAAGGCATCCAGAGGACTCATTGGCACCAAAGTCAGTGGAGACCAAAGAGAGTGCCGGATAGAGCATGAGAGCCAAATCATAAGGAGGCCATGCAGGCTGCGATGCCAACCCTCATGGTCTGGCCCCTAGGCAGGAGGGTGAGGTGGTCAGCATGGGACGGTGACCAGCCATGCAGACAAGGAGAGGGCTCCTTAGAGACCTAGAGACATGACCAGAGTGTGGCTTTCCTGAACACACACACACACACACGTCTCCCATAAAAGAGAAAAATTCACCAAATTTAGAAGTGTGCTGATGCAATCAAGAGTAACAGCAGCAGAAGAGTGGTAGCAATTAAGGTAGAAAGCTGTTTGCATTTCACAACTTGACAAAATTGCCCCTGCTGCTGGCCTGATTCTAACTGTGTGACGGTAATGGAAGAAGATTTGGTTTGGCAAGGTATAAGCCAAGGAGGGGGTGACACAAAGGAGAACTAGGACCAGAAGAGCTGGACAGCCCCTCACATTCCTGAGTGATGGAGGCACCACAGCTCACTCTTTTGTAGCCTCTTCAAGGTCCGGCAGTTTTGTTTGGGAACTTCTCAATTTGGGTTTCCAGACATCTGAATGACAGACATTGATGGGGAATTCATCATCATCTCAGCATGATTTTAGAGTCTCCCAGGCTTCCAGTCTCACAGACACTGGTTGCCCAGTAGGCCTCTGACTTAGGGGATTCTAGGGGCCCAGGCCTCCTATGACCTTGCAAAGTCTCCATGACTTGGCCCTCAAGGATATGTGACTCAGGGAGGCAATTTATATATATCTACTTTATATATAAATTTCGGGGGAAGAAGGGGATAATCAAGCCAATTGATGCTTTAAGAAGAACCTGGGGGGCTGGGCGTGGTGGCTCATGCCTGTAAGCCAAGCACTTTGGGAGGCCGAGGTGGGCAGATCATGAGGTCAGGAGTTCAAAACCACCCTGGCCAACATGGTGAAACCCTGTCTCTACTAAAAATACAAAAATTAGCTGGGTATGGTGGCGTGTGCCTGTAATCCCAGCTACTCTGGAGGCTGAGGCAGGAGAATTGCTTGAACCGGGACTTGGGAGGCAGAGGTTGCAGTGACCTGAGTTGGCGCCACTGCACTCCAGCCTGGGCTACAGAGCAAGACTCCATCTCAAAAAGAAAAAGAAAAAGAAAAAAGAAGAAGAACCTCGGGGTCTGTACATATATAAAGCCTTTCAGGCCACTAGGCCAAATCAGGCAGATCAATCCATTTCCTTCTAAGATGCCCCGCAAGCTGCCATAGGCACCCATTGACATGTGACTGTTCCATCTGTCCAGTTATTTTATTTTAGTTTACTTTATTTTATTTTTGAGACAGAGTCTCACTCTGTCACCCAGGCTGGATTGCAGTGGCGTGATCTTGGCTCATTGCAACCTCCGCCTCCCAGGTTCAAGCGATACTCCTGCCTCAGCCTCCTGAGTAGCTGGGATTACAGGTGCCTGCCACCATGCCAGGCTAATTTTTGTATTTTTAGTAGAAATGGGGTTTTGCCATGTTGGCCAGGCTGGTCTCAAACTCCCGGCCTCAGGTGATCCACCTGCCTCAGCCTCCTGAAGTGCTGGAATTACAGGCATGAACCACCATGCCTGGTCCCATCTGTCCAGTTCTATTCTGGAGAGAGGAGGGGTCTCAGCCAGCAGGTATGGGTCTTCACCTCTCCTCCCGTCCACCCTCCCAGCCCTTGAGGAGGCTAACTCTGAGCAGGAGTCTCCACCCGTGTTGTGACAAGTGAACAATGCTCACATTAACTGAACACCTATTTTGTGCCAGATACTTCACAGAGACACTCACATAGTCTATCTGATTTAAAGCAAAGACTAAAATTGTTCACTAGTAAGTCAGAAAGGTAAATAATTCCCGAAGTATCAGTTTTAGTTTCAGTTTCATGTTCATACTGTCTCTGTTTATGGTCCGTTACTTTCTAAATTTAGGGAGGCTCCATGTTGAAGCAACTCTGCCAAGTATCATCACCTTCAGCTTGGGATCAGAGGAAGCTGAGATTTCTCATCTCACATGGAGATTCTGAACGTCCATCTCATACCAAGTCAAAGAGGCGTTGCCCTCAGATCTCCCCTCGTGAGATGGGGAGTGCCTTAGAACCGTCCGCATTTCAAAATTAGTGAAATCCCAAGGTAGTTGATGGGCAGTGTCTGGAAATTCGTCAGGGAAAATGTTATTTTTGATAAATGCCAACCTCCAAATAAAAGAGAGCTCCTTCTTCCTATTACTACCTCAATGGCCAAAGAAGGAAAGGGAGAGGCAGTCTGGGAAGGGCAGGGAGGAGTCCCCCAGGGTATTTTCCGACCGGGCTTGTGCTGTGACCTGACACAGCAAAGACTAGAGAGTACTGAAAAGAAGTCATTGGCAAAGCAAAGTTTTTACAACTTTGCCATCTTTGGGCCCCGTTGGTGCATTCTAGGGCTAAAAATAAAAATAAAATAACCACCCTGGTAAAGACATCAGAAGATGGCTGTGTGAAAGCTCAGTGTGCCAGATCATGTCTTACGGCAAGTCAGTGGGGATTTGCTGAAGAAAAGTTTAAGGGGTCAGCCCCAGGAGCAAGAAGCCTCCACCTGGAAAGAGGGAAGAAGGAAAATGTAGAGAAGAGGCCTCTGCCAGGGACGGGGGCTCACACCTGCAACCCCAACACTCTGGGAGGCCGAGGCAGGAGGATTGCTTGAGCCCAGGAGTTTGAAACCAGCCTGGGAAACTTAGCGAGACCCTGTCTCTATTTACTTAAAAAAATTATGGAAAAAAAAAAAGAAGACGCCTCAGGAGAAGGGTTCAGAGCACACCTGAGGTCACTGCCCCATAAGACTCCAGGGGGTCTCTGTATGGGGCTGGTCAGGAGCTCACTGACCCAGAGAACATTTGACCTGGGTCACGTCACCATTCCAGCCCCTTCATTTCACAAATGAGGGCACTGAAGACGTGATGTGGTGTGCCCTAAGGTTCAGAACAGCTGGCAGCTGGCCCCTGGTATATGGGGGCATGCTCCCAAATTTAAAGCATCACCTCAGGCCAATTAATCTTCGGAACCCTGGGCAGAGGGCTGCCGTAGTAACTCGCCCCGTAGGAGAGAACAGGGAGGGGCCCGACCCAGGCCAGCCACCGTCAAAGGTGTTCCAAACAACCAGGAAGAGAGTTACTGAGAACAACACTCAGCCGTGACTTTTTATTCCCCGCAGCAAAATGAAAAGAAAACAAAATAAATATCCCAGAGTCTTCGTGACTGGCAGCGTCAAACACAACTGTGTAAAGTGTTTGCAAAGAGCCATTAAAAGAACCATTTGGAAAGTTTTGTATTGTTTTCCTAAAGGCCCACGCGCTGCCCGGAGCCGACTGTGAGCTTGAAAGACTCTGCCTGACACTTTCCACTTCCTGCTCATCCTCCAGTTCCAGGATGTGGATGGGGTGAGAGGATGAGAGACTTCCTGCACCCCCAGAGCCCAGGCCCGGCTGACCCACGCGGGAGGAGGCTCTGTCCAGCGGAGCCAGGAGGAGGAAATCTTGCTTCCTCTTCTAAATCACCCAAGAGGTGGTGCAGAGGGATGTGTAGGAAGTCAGTTCATTGTTGTTGAAGTCACAGTCTGTTTCTTAAACATGGGGATAGCAACTCCGATTACATTCAAGCTGGGAAGAGGAGGGAAGTTGAAGGAAAGGTTTCCTCAGTCACTTGGACAAGCGGCTGCACCACAGGCCCTGCTACTGGCTCAAGAAGGCCACTCGAAGCTCTCAGCCACAAAATCCAGAAACCGGGCACCATGAGAGCATTGCCCTCCCATAACCAAAGGCCAACAACGCCCCATTTCCATTTACTCATTGCCAGAAATAAGCAGGAAAAAAAGGTCTAGTTTTGAAAGTTGTTCCTCTGTAGCTCAAACAGGACCATTCAACGTGTTTGGGAGGGGGCCGAGGGAAGGAAGGCATTTTGGAGCCATTGTTAGCTGGAGAAAAAACACTCACACTATAAACATGTATAAATGGCCTGGGTGACTTCGTTGCCCAAGATCCTGTTGAAAACTTTTACTCATTACTCTTGTTATTGTTATTATCGGAGACATTCCCTCCTACACATCCTTCCTTGCTCCTGGCAGGAGACAAATCTTGATCAAAAGCAAAGAATGTTCAATCTCCCCTTCCAATTAGTAAGGATGGGGCTGCCTGGGATGAAGGGGAAGGCAAGGCTGTCAGAGCCGCTTTCCACCGTTAGTAATGAATGGGAATTTTTATAGGCATTAGCTAAGCAGAATAACTTAATCCAAATAGTGACTTCTGAGAAGGAGATACAAGCCCCATGATTTAGAAAGCTTTGAAGAGCAAGCTGGTCACAGTGGTGTACACCAGGAATCCCAGCTACTCAGGAAGCTAAGGCACAAGGATCACTTGCGCCTAGGAGTTTGAGGCCAGCCTGGGCAACACAGCAAGACCCCATTTCTTTAAAAAAGAAAAAAATAAAGGAAGAAAAGAAAGCTATGAAGAGAAATTTAGGAATGTTTTTTCATCAAATAAATACTGAAAACCCGCTTCCTATCAAACCCACACAGACAGAGGATACCATATATACCAACATACTGAATGGTCTCTGGAATTTACTTTAAAGAGGTCATACTATAAGTAGGGCAATTGAAAACGGGGTCTGCATTTTTTTCCCATTAAATCAGGGCTTGGTCCAACCTTATTTTGCCAACAATGAACATCCGAGATCAAATATCAAGGTTTATCCCTCAAGGCCCAGCTCTAGATGCCATTTCCTCCCAGTTTTCACAATCAAAATCCTCAGGCAGGGCACAGTGCCCACACCTGTAATCCCAGCACCTTAGGAAGCAGAGGTGGGAGGACACCGTAATCTTGATCCTCATGCCTCAGCCTCCTGAGTAGCTGGGATTCCTGGAGTACAGCACTGTGCCCAGCTTGCTTTTCATAGCTTCCTAAATCATGGGGCTTGTATCTCCTTCTCAGAAGTCACTATCTGGATTAAGTTATTCTGCTTAGCTAACGCTTAGTTTGAGACCAGCCTGGGCAACACGGAAAACCCCCATCTCTACAAAAAATACAAAAACTAGCCAGGTGTGATATCATGCACCTGTAGTCCCAGCTACCTGGGAAATGGAGGTAGGAGGATCTCATGAGCCCAGGGAGGTCAAGGCTGCAGTGAGCCATAATCACACCACTGCACTCCAGCCTGGATGACAGAGTGAGACCCTATCTTAAAAAAAAAAAAAAATCATCTTTTCTTGGTGATCCCACAACATCTCCCTCATCTATTTCAATACATGTTGCCTTTGGAGTCAGATGAAATTACATTCCAACTCTGCCTCTTATAAGCTCTGAAACTTTAAGCAAGCTTTCTTTTTTTAATTTTTATTTTTAAAGTTTTGGGGTACATGTGCAGGTTTGTTACATAGGTAAATGTGTGCCATGATGGTTTGCTGCACCTAGCAATCCATCACCTAGGTATTGAGTCCAGCATGCATTAGCTATTTTTCCTAATTAAGCAAGCTTCTTAATAATCTATGTAAGGCTCTGTTTTATCAACTGTAAAAGGTCCATAATAATATAACTTACCTAATTCATTTTTTAAACACATATTTATGTGCCATGCACAATTTTAGTTACTGAAGACAAACAATGAACGAAAGAAGCAAAAAGTCCCTACTCTCATGCAGCTTTCATTCTAGAGGAATTATAGTGAGATGAAGCTAGATAAGGCATAAAGAGAGCTCAGCCCGGCACATAATAAGCACTAAATAAATGTTTCCTTGATGGATTATTAAACCAATAAATAAGTGGATAAATGAAAAATGTGAGAATTGTGGACAAGCCTTTCAAGGTGAAAGCACAGCCTTTATCCTGTTGATGCTCTGGAAATATTTATCCACTCTGAGAGTATTTCCTGCAACCTTTTTGTAGGGAGTACAGTAATTCACTTCTAAAGACTGGAAATTAAAGAAAGATTGTATTCTAATATTTAAATTAAAAGTCACACCCAAAGCAAGAAAAGGAAGACTTATTCTTCAGGTTGGTAGACATAAATCTTTCACCCTTGAAGCCCAGGGTTCTGGGGAGAAACACAGCACAGTATTTCTGATCTAGTGTTTTTTGAGATGAGTGCTGGAGCCAAGAAATTAGAAAATCCTCTTCCATCTCACATGCAAGCGGAGAGAATCTAGGACATTTTGTTGATGTTGTTTTTCTCTAGAGACAGGGTCTCACTCTGTTGCCCAGGCTGGTCCCAAACTCCTGAGCTCAAGTGATTCTTGGCCTCCCAAAGTGCTGGGATTACAGGGTCGAGCCCCCGCACCCTGCCAAGGGCGTTTTGATATCTGCAGTGGTCCTTCTACCTCATCCTGGCCTCTCCCACTGGGGCCCGTTTCCATCTCCAGGATCATCCCTCATCAGTGGGTCTCTCTTTTCATTGACGAAGTGGCCAGGGTGTGGAGAGTCGCCTTCCTTTTAACCACCTCCTTTTCTGGTGCCAACTCCCATTTGGAGGAGAGGCACAAGGAACTATTTGTGCAGGGAGTGGCTCGGCCTTCCCTTTCAGCTCCTGCAGCCACCCCCTCTTCCTCTGATCTTTACCACCTAATTCCCAGCAGCTGGCTTTGTTGCCGCAACAAGTGGTAACTCTTTCTTAATGTAGCGCAGAGGTGTCTGTAGGCAGCCAAGCATGGGACACTGCTGGCCACAGCTGGCTAAATGTGGTTTTAGAGACTTGTTTGTGCCCCTGTGTGACTAATACTTACCTACCGGCTGGCTGGGATGAGACCTCTCTCCTACTCATCTGCAACTTGGCACACGATCCACTGGCTTCCCAGCCACTGCCAAACTCAGTCACAGGCGAGGCAGAGGGACGGGGTTTGGGTGGAACCGCACAGCAGAGCCCCCAGAGGACAGCTGGACGATTAAGCCAGGGGCTCAGAGACATTCGAATGTGTTCCTCTTTGGAGGTTTTACACCCTCCCTGCTGATTGGGGTAGCTTATGGGTGGTCCATGTAAAACATGGCAAATAGGAAGATGCTTAACATTCTCATCTAGCTCAGCAAGTCTTTGTCTATTTGCGAAAGGATACTATGGTTTTAAAAGATTCAGTTTAAATGGGTCAAGAGCTTAGAATGATGTGCAACACATAACGGGCTCTGAAATTGATCAAATCAGTAAATAAATCAATGAGTGAGAGAATGGGTGGACTAAGACAAGATGAAGGAACAGGGAGGCAGACAGTCTCTGTATTCTAGGAATTTACGCAGCTGATACCCTCCAAACCCATAAAACTGCTCGTGAACAGACCATATAAATTACAGTATATCTGTGTTAGGGAATACAACACCATGTGGCTGTTTAAAAAGATAAGACATCTGTATACATATGGATATGAAAAATAGCTGAGGTCTACTTTGTGTAAAAAAACAAAAGCTGGAGAGAGAACAGTATGGATAACATGCTATCATTTTTGTAGGTAAATTTTTAAAAATATATGTTTGTAAATGCGTAAACTATCAGAAGATAACGGCATAAATGGTAATAGTGGCTGTGTCTGAAAGGAACAATTGGTGGCTGGGGGTTCAGAGATAGATGAAGACGTTCTTCTCACTGTGTACCCTTTTATAACCTGTATAAAATTTTAAATTTTGCACCTTATATATGTATTATCTATTCCAAAAAAATTAGTAAATTAATTTTTATTAGTAAAAAATAAAATTGAAAGACTAAGGTAGATCTGTATCTTCAGAAATAAACAGATATCAGTCATATATTTAAAATGAAAAAGAAGGCCGGGCACAGTGGCTCACGCCTGTAATCCCAGCACTTTGGGAGGCCAAGGCGGGCAGATCACCTGAGGTCAGGAGTTCAAGACCAGCCTGGCCAACATGGCGAAACCCCATCTCTACTAAAAATACAAAAATTAGCTGGGCATGGTGGCAGGCACCTGTAGTCCCAGCTACTCGGGAGGCTGAGGCAGGAGAATCGCCTGAACCCAGGAGATGGAGGTTCTGATGAGCCAAGATTGTACCACTGCACTCCAGCCTGGGTGACAGAGCAAGACTGCGTCTCAAAAATAAAAATAAAATGAAAAAGAAATCACACAAAAGAAGTATGATACCATTTCTGTTTTTTAAAATACTCTGCGTGTGTATGTGTGAATGCATGCATGTGTGTGTATGTTAAGATCTTTAAAAAACAGTTGTGAGAAAGGAATAGTGATGAGGCGCTCACTTTTTGTTCTGTATATTTCTGTATTGTATAAAGGCTTTATAATGTGTGTTTAGGAATTAATAATATAAGTAAACAAATTAGCTTTATATGTACTGATCAGTAATGATCTCTTAAGATAACAGTGTTAGGTTAAAAAGCAAGGAACAAAACAGTGTATATATTATGCAACCATTTGTGTAGGAAATCTGCCCATGAGTGTAGAAATTTTCTGAAAGAGTTTATGTCCATCTGGCATCACTGGTTCCCTTGGTGGAGGGAAAAATTAATTTGGAAAATATAGAGCTTCCTTATTAGACTAGACTATGTCAATGAGATTGAAAGCCTACAAGAAATTGGAAAACCACATTTTATTTTTTTCAACACATGTACACAGGATTCTCACTGTAGAACATTATTTTCATGGGAGACAGTGCTCAGCCGCACCCACAAAGACACCCCCTCAAAAGATCAGACACAGCTCCTCTCCCATTCTCTCTGCAGTCATCATCCTACCAACACCGAGCCCAGAGGCCCCACCCTGCGTAAAATAATATTGAGGCTGGATTAAAATCAAACTACCGCACTATTGGCTCAAATTCTTAACGCTCAAGAATTACTTGTCAAGTGCCTACTCTGCAACACTGCCAATACCCATCCCCATTTGTCTCTTAAATATGTCAGGATCATAGACATAGAGGCCAATTTTTAAAAAAATCAGATTAGTATAATGTGATGGATTGCTTATTTTTAACTCTACCTCCTTCAAACCACAGAGAGTGGGTAGAGGGTACATTCTGTCAGAAATTCCCTTCCTCTGGACAAAGTCACAATTTTATGTATAAATATACAATTTGTCTAGATGTTTAATGGGTAGCTCCTAAAATAACTCTAAAATATCCCTAAAACTGGACCGGGTGCAGTGGCTCACACCTGCAATCCCAGCACTTTGGGAGGTCGAGATGGGCAGATCACATGAGGCCAGGAGTTCAAGACCAGCCTGAACAACATGGTGAAACCCTGTCTCTGCTAAAAATACAAAAATTAGCTGGGTATGGTGTTACATGTCTGTAATCCCAGCTACTCCGGAGGCTGAGGCATGAGAATCGCTTGAACCCAGAAGGTGGACGTTGCAGTGAGCCGAGATCATCACCACTGTACTCCAGCCTGAGTGACAGAGTGAGACTCTGTCTCAAAAAAATAAAATAATAAATCCCCAAAATTGGCCAAAATTTTCAGAAGTCCCAGAAGAATGTCCTGTCTGTTCACTCCCTGCTACCCCAACCCAGGCTCTGGAGGCCCTGGCTGCGGCTCAGCCCCTCCTCTTCACCAACTCCTCCCTCCCCTCCACATCAGCACCACTGACAAATGGGGCGACTCATGGTTCACCCCAAATACCTGGCACTTCTGCCCATACCATCCCGATTGCTGGAAGGTCTTCCCCCCTCAGCTAACAATCTGAAGCCTGCAATGAAGACCAGCCTAAGCCCAGAGACGTTCTTCTTTTCCTAACCACCCCATCCTAGACAGCGCTCTCGTCTTCTGCATGGTAGGTCTTGCTATGATATCAACTACTTCTTTGGCAATTCACGGTGCCCTGTCCTAGGAGAGATGATTCTTCTCTTGTGATTTCCATGACTCTTTCATTTACTGGTATTAACTAGAACGAGAAAGACCCAGGGCTTACAAAGGAAAAAGAGAAGTCTGGGCTGGCAGGACAGGAGGTGGGTTTTGGGCAGAATCATGTCCAGCTTGACAGAAAAGACAGAAATTGAGTCGGAGATTCCAAGGCCTTGACACTGCCTTCCTGTCAAGGGGTAAGAACTGTGGCGATGAGAGGGAGGGGAGAGAGAGGGGGCAGCGTGTGCCACCAGCTTCACCTGCCATGGTTGCCTCCAGCCTTGTCAAAACTCCAGAACCCTGAGCACTGGTGTGGGGTCTAGTGGCAGAAATGTCAGTGCTTCCCCTCCAACCCCCAACTTCAATGTGCTTTCAGTTCCCACAGCCAGCACCCAAGGCTCTGCTCTGGAGGACTTCCAGGGCTGCTGGAGCCCCTTTGTCCAGAGGGCAGAGAGCCGAAGAGCCTGAGAGTTCTTTCCCCAGGGTAGGGCCAGTGACCGACAGGTGCTACGAGAATTCTGAATCATCCCTAATAGTTCAGGACTCTTCTGCAAAAATCAAGCTGAAGCTGCCCTCTGTGGGGACTGATGGCGGCGGTATCTCTTTCCCTCCTGCTCCTCCTCCTCCCTTACCTGGCTCCTTAATAAGCTACTGGCATGCGAGTCCTTCTCTGAGGGTCCATTTCTCGGGAACTTCATCTAAGATGGTGAAGTGGGGGCTAGAGAAACATCCTTGGCACATCATGAAGGCAAGTGACGTGGGGTGTGTGTGTGTGTGTGTGTGTTTAATTTCCAAAAATACCCAAGTTCCTTGGTGCCTTGGGAGTGGTGGCAACACTAGGAGATGCAAGCTAACAAGGTGGTGATTTGGCTTCTAGAATACTCATAGTTCATAGTTCATTGGCTAAACTGAACCATGAGCAACCTAGGTCAAGGGCCAGGCATTAGGCTTGCCCTGTAATCATCATTAACACATTCTGGATGCTCACTATGTGTCAAGCACTGTGACCATTCTCTCTTTTTTCTCTTTCCTTGAAGTAGCCTCCACATTATAGATTAGGAAGCTGAGACTCTGAGAAATGAAGTACTTTGCCCAAGGAGACACAGGAAAAACCAAGCCTGCTTTTCCCACTGTGTGCATGTCCACGTGATTCCAGACTCTGCGTCACTCCTGGGCCCACCCCAGGACCTTGGAGATCAGGCTCACTCCAAACTCGCTACTGATTTCTCTGAATGGAAGAATCCTCAAAATAACCAGAAAGTTCTAAGCAGATTGCAAAGCAAAATGACCTATTTCACTAAAATCTTAAGTAATCTAGTAGGGGCCAGGAGAGTGTTAAAAACAGTTTTATTGTAAGATCATCGATTTCCTCCATCCCTGCCCTCCACCTCACCTAAATAGGCACAGTAGGAAATACGTCTGAGGTCTCTATGGTTGACATGACTTAAACTTTAACTTTATAACTTCCCCATTTTTCTCTAGTTATGTATGAGTTTTACCTTCTTTCCTTCTGCCCTTCACAATAGGCCAGGTGAGAATTTTTATAGAAATGTTCTTTGTACACTTATAAAAATTGAGGGGGAAAAAAGTGAACACTGAGCTTTTCTGGGTGTCAGGAAATGGTATCTACCTTATAAAACCAAACTCAAAACATATTGTGGGTCTTATTAAGAAACAGTACCCACACCTGTAATCCCAGCACTTTGGGTGGCCGAGGCGGGCAGATCACTTGAGGTCAGGAGTTCGAGACCAGCCTGGCCAACATGGTGAAACCCCGTCTCTACTAAAAATAAAAAAAAATAGCCGGGCGTGGTGGTACATACCTGTAATCCCAGCTATTCAGGAGGCTGAGGCAGAAGAATCACTTGAACCTGGGAGGCAGAGGTTGCAGTGGGCCAAGATCGCGCCACTGTACTCCAGCCTGGGCAGCAGAGTGAGACTCCATCTCAAACAAACAAACAAAAGAAACAGTACCACACAGATGCATATTAACACCCGTAATCCCAGTACTTTGGGAGGCTGAGGCAGGAGGATCGCTTGAGCTCAGGAGTTTGAGGCTGGAGTCAGCCGTGATCATACTACCACCTGGGTGACATAAACAAGGTGATGGAGGAAGGCTCCCCTAACATCAGTGGTGAGACGGTTGAGGTTGACAACATGGACCTCCTCGGTGCACAGCACCATTTCTATAGCATCCCTGCCAAGAATGCCCGACCTGAGTCAGAGCATGAGGAAACGTCAGGCAGACCCAGGCACGGACCATTCTACAAGGTAGGGGAACATAGGGGGAAGACTAAAGAACCACTCCAGATCAGAAGAGACTATAGAGGCTTCACAACTAAATGTAGCATATGAGCCTGAATTGTATCCTGGACCAGAAAGAAAGAAGTGGCATTCTTGGGGTAGTTGGCAAAGCGTAAATGGGGTCTGTGAAATGATAATGGATGGGGGTGTGGTATGTGTACCTGTAGTCCCAGCTATACGGGAGGCTGAGGCAGGAGGATTGCTTGAGCCCAGGCTGCTATGATCGTGCCACTACACTCCAGCCTGGGCGACCAAGCAAGACTCATCTCTAATAAAACATTTTTTAAAAAGAAACAAATGATCATGTAGGAAGGTGGCTTGGATGGTTGTATGATGGTGGTGTTAGAGAGTGTCCCTGTTTGGAGGAAATACACACTAGAATAATTAGGGCTGATGGAGTAGCATGTCAGCAACTTGTTTTCAGATCGTTCAGAAAAAGACTATGTATTAATTATTTATCTATGTATAATATATATAAATAAACGATATATATGGAGAGAGACAGGGCAAGAGAGACAGCCTGCAAATACAAAATATTAACAATTTGGGAATCTGGGTGAAAGGGAGATAAGGTTTTTCTCATTTCTAGAAGTTTAAAATTATTTTTAAATAATTTTTTTTTTTAATTTGGGATTTACACAGGATTTGAGATGATCAAGAGAGGAATTGGAATGGGGTTGAAAAGCTAAGGAAACGAGAGATAAAGAAAAGAAAGTGATAAAGCAATTTATGACCTACCTTCTTCCTCTTGTTCCTTTTTAAAATAAATAAATTGATGTTGGGCACAGTGGTTCATGCCTGTAATCTCTGCACTTTGGGAGGCCAAGGCAGGAGGAACACTTGAGCCCAGGAGTTTGAGATCAGCCCAGGCAACATTGTGGAGACCCCATCTCCACAGAAAAAATAAAAATAAAAAATAGCCAGACGTGGTGGTGCACAACAGTAGTCCCAGCTACTGGGGAGGCTGAGATCGGAGGATCGCTTAAACCTGGGAGATCGAGGCTGCAGGGAGCCACGATCGCACCACTGCAATCCAGCCTGGGTGGGCAAGGGAGACTCTGTCTCAAACAAGAAATAATAATAATAAAATAAAATAAGTAAATAGAAAAATATCTGCCATAGAATCTTAGCTGGTTCTCTCACATGCCAAATCCTACTCCATGTGTTCATTATTGTGTAGTGGAAAGAGCACGAGCTTTGCTGTCGAAGGGACCTGGATGCAGACACTGCCACAGCCTTTGCAGCTTCATGCTCTTGGCACATCGTCTATCCTCTCAGCCTCCGTTCTCTTACATGTAAAATGGAGGTAAATACACATATCTCACAGATCTTTAGAAAGATTGGGAGAGATCCTTACAGACAACACGCGGGTCATCTGGGAGCAGACCAGGTGGGGTAAGTTATTGAAATGGAGTTCTCATTGAGAACTCACTACTGTTTGGGGCTTACATTGCGCATGAGTGAGTTTTTGGATACTGAAAGCTTAACTTTCACTCCTGAGTCTGTCACTTGACAGTTTGGGTTTAAAGCAATCCAAAAAAATGTTGCAGTTAGGGATCAGGATTGTTATATCCAGAGAATGGTATAAAAGGGACCTCAGATACATTTACGATTCTGACACCCAGTGAGACACCCACTGTTTAAACAAATTCGTAACTTGCTGAGTGTTATTTATTTACCCTGTGCTTGGCGGAATGTGCACAGCAAAATTACCTCCATCTACTTCTGAAAAAAAGTAGTCATCAGTCACAGCCTCTCTATTTATTACACCCTGAAATTTATTACATTTCAAATAAAATGTCTGTCTCTGACATTGGCTGGCCTTGTGGTAGGGTTTCAGTATTGACCAATATTGACCTGGTCAGTTTCCTTGATGGTGAGCCCCTCAGCTCCCATCTTTGCAACCCACAGAGATGTAGCCACTGGTGGAATCAGAATTTCCATATGGGAGAGGATAAGGTTAAAAGGGGAGAGCTGGGGAACTTGTCTTAAAGGAGCGTCTTTATAGCAAGCATACTTTTGAGTTAAGTTTAATAAAAATAATGTTCCTTTCAGACTTCACATTGAATTGAAAAATAGCAATTGTCCAGATTAAAAGATGTTATTAAGATCATCATTTTTCCTGGGTAGCTTTGCAGGGGCCGATGGAGACTACAGAGGATGATGACTCCACCGGTGGGCTCAGCCACTGTCCTCAGCCCAGCACTGGGCATGGAGTGACTCTCGTGCCAGCCCATCCCTTTCTTGTCAGCTGAAATTCAGGGACTTCTAGACTCGAATCTCAATCAATGACAAGGCAAAGTCAGACACTGTGCTTTCACTGTGCTATTAGGTGTGATTCCATCTGTCCTGAGACTCTTAAAATTCTAAACTTCTGCCATCTACAATCAAGAGCAGGAGACAAGACAAACACATGCGAGAAATAAAGGCAAGTAGAATCCAAATGAGCTATATAACTAATCACAGCCATGCAGTTATGGGTGGAGAGGGCACTCTGGAGTGAGGGCAGGGATGGGGGCCGCTAGGATCCATGGGGGCTCATCTGGCCAAGGGGGCGGTCAGCAGACCAAGCTCTCACTCTGCTGCTAATTGAAAACAAAGGGAAAGGTAGATGTTATTTCAGATCCTCTTGCCAAGACAGATGATAGAAGTAGTCATGAGGAGCCATCTTAATATTTTTTTCATTGATGGCCCCACCCCAAGGAGCCTAAATGGCCGAGCCACCCCCAGATTCCCAGGTTCGGCCCTTCATTCTTTCCAGGGACTGCTCATGGCCTCTACTTGCTTATCCCTAGGAAGATCTTTCTGCCAAGCTTGGAAGCAGGAAGAGCAGGCTTTTGGAGGTTTTGGCAAATGGACTTGATAGCTACTCTGCATCCACTTTTCTAGTTTGTGGTTGCAGGACCAGGTGCCTGGTGGGAGTCACCATCCCTGGGGAGACACCTCCCAGGAGCCACCCTCAGTCCTCAGAGGGCCTTTGAGTCCAGGGACAGACTTCCTGACAGAACAAACATATCTGAAGCTCAGAATCTTCTCTCTTGTCCACAGAAGCCATCCTATAGACCTGAAACACTTAACTAACTGATCATTAATCATGAGGAACAGGTTTTGTGGGCAGCACTCCCATGCAAACACCCAACTGCCATTAACTTGCATGGCAGATGTCGAGAGGTGAGAACGCTGGGTTCTGAATACAAGGAATGTGTGTCTCCCAGGTTGGGGGCCGATGAGGTGAAAAGAGATTTGTGCGATGCAAGCTATCTCTCCCTTTCCTTTCTTCCTTGGATTTTTCTCTATCTTGAGTAAAGTTCAGTTTTCAGAGATCAAACCTGGTTGTAAACACAGCCTTTAAAACCTTTGCACTGCTTTACTGCAGAATTTATGGTCTGTTTACCTTTGAGGCGAGGAGCAGGCAGGAGAGGTAATCCTGAGCCTTTGGTGGACGACTCAAAAGAAAAAAGGGATGCAGGGCACATGAATAAAAATACTTCCTTGTTCCATCCGTGATTTGTGGGTGCAGAATTCTTCCCCAGAGAGGTCATGCCCTAAGGAAATTGGCCCAACCAGCCTTTTGTAACCATTAAAACAAGTAAGTCCTTGAGATCTTCCCCATTCCAGAAACTTCTGGAAACCCACAGATTTGGGGATTTGGAAAATGCACATGAGAACAACAGAGGCAGGTGCCTCAGTGGTGATGTGAGGTGTCGCTAGCACTAATGCCCTCTGGGAATTAAAGGCCAGACCCCAGCACGGCATAGGAGCTTCCTTAAGGGGAACCAAGCGCAGCCACCAAGGGCCGGGGCGCTGTTCCAGCCACACTGCATACACCTTCAGCGACAACCTTCCAAACAGGAACCCAGTCACAAACTGTCCTTTGGGTGAGGACTTTTGAAAGTCAGAGGCCAAAGAGAGTGCCTGGCAGGAATAAATCATCCAAGATTTTTTTCAACATAAATTACAGGAGATTTCGATTCCCCACTCACAGTTGCAGAACTAGCTGTCATCTCAGTCACAGAAGCTGTCACATAAATGAATGGGTCAAGGAGAGGAATTAAAAGACCTGTGTTCCTGAGAGCTCATCCCTCCTGCTTATTCGTACCTGCTGGTTATGTTACCATTAGCAAACACCACACTGGGCTTCAAGTTTCTTCCCAGTAGTATGGGAACACCAACACTTGTCACTCAAAGGCACAACTAGGACACAATAGTGCACTTGAAAGGGCCATGACAAGTTAATCCTATAAAATGTAAAATATATGTACTACTAATAATGATTTCGATGACTGCAATAGATATTTTAGAAATAAACTATCAGTCCCTACTCCGATAATGAATGACTCTTACATTATGGGGAGGAAAGGGAAATGCTCTCCTTTTCTTAACTAAGTTAAGGAAACCACCTCAGACAAGCACCCAGGAGGAGCGCTGTGGCTTCTTTCTGGCCTGGTCCTCACAAACAGTGTGGCCTGAGGCTTCTCTCTTCAGGGGAAGTGTCACAGTCATGGCTGGGAGCGGATGTTGCCATGTTAGTGAAGGAGAATCCTCAGGTTGGGGTCAGGAAAGTCGGGGTCCATTCCAGGCTCTGTCGCTTAAGGATCTCTAAAATTATGGACAAAATATTGATCGCTTTGGGGCTCCAATATTTAGGCCTGAGATAAGCCACAGTGTTCCTAAGCCTTTGCTAGTTCTAAGTTCCCATGGTTCCCTATCAGGTAATAGGTAAATAAATTCAAAAACAATAAATAGTTGACTTCAGAATAGTTTTGTATTGTAAGCCATATGTTAAGTAATGAAAGAGATGAAATTGATAGATCTATTGTGAATCAACCTCAGATAAGAATTAACTCAGTTTTTTTCTTTTTTTAGGCTGAGTGCGGAGGCTCATGCCTGTAATCCCAGCACTTTGGGAGGCTGAGGTAGGTGGATCACCTGAGGTCAGGAGTTGGAGACCAGCTTGGCCAACATGGTGAGACCCCCGTATCACTAAAAAAAAAATGGCTGGGTGTGGTGGTGCAGGCTTGTAATCCCAGCTACTTGGGAGGCTGAGGCAGGAGAATTGTTTGAACCTGGGAGGCGAAGTTTGCAGTGAACCAAGATTGTGCCACAGCACTCCAGCCTGGACAAGAGAGTGAGACTCCATCTCAAAAAAAAAAAAAAAAAAAAGAATTAACTCAGTTTTGCTGAAAAGACTTTTCTTTTTGTTACCCCACAATTCATGTCTACATGAGGCTTGGCTGCCATTCTTACAGGCTACACTTTCAGTGTGCCATTCCAAAAGACAAGATTAAAAATCTTTAATCATTGATTTAGGGAACTTGAGTAATACTGTTTGGCTTTCTGCCAGGCATCTTCAATATTTAAGAGAGAATCAGCCAAGTGCAGTGGCTCACACCTGTAATCCCAGCACTTTGGGAAGCCAAGGAGGGTGGATCACTTGAGGTCAGGAGTTCAAGACCAGCCTGGCCAACATGGTAAAATCCCGTCTTTACAAAAAACAAAAATTAGCTGGGCGTGGTGGCACACTCCCGTGATCCCAGCTACTCAAATGGCTTGAAACTGGGAGGGGAAGGTTGCAGTGAGCCGAGATTGCACCACTGCACTCCAGTCTGGGCGACAGAGTAAGACTCTGTCTCAAAAAAAAATAAAGAGAGAGAGAGAGAGTCACTATTTGGATCACACAAAAGAAAGATGCAAGGACATATGTGCCCTGTTGGTTACTGAGACAGCTCTCATTTCAGAAAAGACAGAGACTTTGTTTCCAGAATAAAGCTGCCCAGGTGCCAAGCAGGAGAAAATAGAGTAGGAAACAATTTGAATTCATGTACGTTCTATCCACCTTAAGGCTTCTTTGAATCTGCTAATATAGGGTAAAGGAAATTGAATCAAGTTATGTAAAGTGTGGAGGGAATGATCCCTTACAGTTTAGGTTACATCATATAATTCTAAAACACAAAGGATGTAATGTGAGTTAAAATCTGTAAACAATAAAGTCATATAATAAGAGATTGTTCATTTTGTTATTTGATCTACAGCACACCAAACTTCTGGATGGATGAAATTTCTGAGCAAATCTCAGAAGAGATAAATGACTTCTGAAACATTTTAAGTCTATCAAGTTCAGGATGTGTTTCACCATTGCCTGCTTCCCGGTAAGGCACATCCTTCATTCATGAGTGCATTCATTCATTCATGAGCTCACGAATGTGCCCAGTAGTGCAATGTGCCTGCAGTGAGGGGCTACTATCCCTCCTGCCACCTTTCTCTCAATACCCTGGTTCAGAATTTATTGTCATGAACTTTCTCCAAGGCAAGCAGTACAGCAGGTGAATTCTGCTTCCAGCTCACGTTCTCTGATGTGAGGTGGGGGGATAAGTAAAATGAGGGCAAACAAGGTGTTGACTTTGCTCAAGAACAAGAGAAATCAGTCTGTTAAGGTAGTCCAAGAAAGAATGCTAACTATGGAAAACTCTCTCACTTCCTTGCCCCGAAAGACATTCCTGCATATTTCTTTTGGTAAAATAAGCTACTCAGGATGAATTGAGGGGTTTTGTCTGCCTTGGGCACGTCTGTGGTCTCAGCACCTAGAACAGTGCACGGCACGACAGTGTGCAGATGTTCATTGATGTTGACAGTGGACTTAAAGCACAAAAATGGCTCTTTAATAAGTAAAATTTCACCTTGGTGTTGGAACTTGATTTATTAACACAAGGCCCCAAGCTCACCCCTATTATTAATTCATCACATATTTCAGCTGCCAGGAAACCTCTCTAGAAATACAACACGCGATGTGGTGCCTGGTTAAGACCATGGGCTCAGAGTGAATTTGGGATTCACCCAACTAGTTATGTGGCCTGAATTTCTCCCAGCCTCAGTTTCTCACTGTAAAATGGAAGTAATCATAGTACCCACCACACAGAACTGTTGTAAGGAGGAAATGAGGGAAGGCGTGTAATCCCACTGTCCCTGTGAAGCCAAGATGAGAAAAATGATTTTTGCATACAGATATGTTGTGTACGCACAGCCCTGGCCAGACCAGGAAACTCTGTCACACCTGATACACTGTGATGAAACCACAACCCTCATCGAAAACCATCAGCGTGTCTGAGAGGCATCAGAGCCAAGCTCTACTGATGGAAGATGCCCCTCTGCTGGTCACTCCCCCTGGGCCACTGTCTGTCCCTCTGGAGGAGAGAGACCAAGAGGTTTTAGGTTTAGGTCTGGGGAGGATCAACAATATCTCTGTCTCTCAAGGCCTTCCTGGAAAAAGAGCTTATTTGGAAGGGAAAATAATAGCAACAAAAAAGGCAAACTACAGAGGAAGAGCATAACTGCAGAATATTCCTAAACTCCACCACTTGGGTGTGTGCAGAGATGAGACTGTTTAAATTTTTTTGTTTTACCTGCCCCATTTCCAAAACGGGGTATTGTCCTCTCTGATGTGTGTTGACCCACATGTAACACTAAAGAGCTGTTCAGATTTCCCAAGAACCCACTCTCACAAAAGGAATATTGAACAATGTAGACTTTGCATAGCATTTCAAGAGGTCCCACAGGGTTCCACAGGAGGATGAGTTTCCATGGCACTTGCCCACAGCAACTTTCATTTATTTATTTATTTATTTATTTATTTATTTATTTATTTATTTGAGTTGGAGTTTCGCTCTTGTCACCCAGGCTGGAGTGTAATGGTGCGATCTCGGCTCACCGCAACCTCCACCTCCCAGGTTCAAGTGATTCTTCTGCCTCAGCCTCCTGAGTAGCTGGGATTACAGGCGTGTGCCACCACGCCCGGCTAAGTTTGTATTTTTAGTAGAGACGGGGTTTCTCCGTGTTGGTCAGCTGGTCTCAAACTCCCAACCTCAAATGATCCATCTGCCTCAGCCTCCCAAAGTGTTGGGATTGCAGGCATGAGCCACTGCGCCCAGCCCTAGCAACTTTCAAACTCTTTATTAGACATTTCTCTGAAACCTTCTCATCAACCACACCACCTCCACTTCACCAGGCATTTCTGTCTCAGCTCCTGCCCCATGAAATTCCCAGCTCTGCTGGCTCCTCTCTTTCTCATTGGGTTTTTCCTCTTCCAACCCCCACTCTTCAAATTCTTCTGTAGGGCTGTTCAGCTCCTATTACCTCATATTCCAAAACTGGCATGTTTCCCAAGATGGCACCAGCAAGATGTTGTCCATATAACCATGCCCACCATTGTTAGAAGGCAGTTGTGGTTACAGATGGCAAAATTTCCCCAATGACATCTTAATATTTTGCTTGGATCCCATAGTGAGCATAGTTGTTTGTCAATCAGCATCCATTCACCCCTTTTCAATTGTACCCATGTTCCCCTTCTAGTATCTACCCTCCTCCCTTATCCTACCCTTATCCCAGCTCCAGTGGTGAGACCCGACCAATCCGAACCAATCAGAGTACTCCTATTTCCTTTGCCAAAATGCTTTGGTCAGGGATGGATAGGTAACTAATTAGGGCCAATGGAAGGTAACAGATAGTTTGAGAATTTCTGGAAAAGGGATTTTCTTGCTTTTCTGTATGCCCTATAGAATGCCCACTCTTGGCCAGGCAGGGTGGCTCATGCCTGTAATCCCAGCACTTTGGGAGGCTGAGATGGGCGGATCACTTGAGGCCAGGAGTTCAAGACCAGCCTGGCCAACATGGTGAAACCCTGTCTCTACAAAAAATATAAAAATTAGCTAGGCATGGTGGCAGACACCTGTGATCCCAGCTACTCAGGAGGCTGAGGCATGAGAATTGCTTGAACCCAGGAGGTGGAGGTTGCAGTGAGCCGAGATCACGCCACTGCATTCCAGCCCGGGTAACAGAGCAAGACTCCATCTCAAAAAAAAAAAGAAAAAAAAAAAAATACATGCCCACTGTCTCCCACTGGACCTGAAGAAGGAGCCTTAGTCCTGATGTCTATAGCTGCTGTCTTACGATCTAAGATGAAGCAGCCTTGGGATTGACAGAAGGAAATGAATAAAGGAACCTGGGTCTTCAATAATGTTTTTGAACTTCTGGACCCACTAGATTAAAATCAGTTCTACCTCTGATGTTTAATTACAATATTTGACCAGCTACTTGTTTAAGTGAGTTTCAGTTGAGATTTTTGTTTCTTGCATTCAAAAGCATTCCAACTGATATTGGCCCCATTGTTTCCTGTGTACTGATCTTAATATCCAACTAGACCACAAATTCTTGGAAAACAAAGACTTAGATTTCTTTTGTATTTCCCACAGCAACACTGCAAATATGGCAGAAGTTCAATGAGTATTCAACATTGGGCTGGTTTGTTATTATAAGATCCTTGAAGTAAGGAGCTAGGTCTTCCTTGGTTTTTGTGCATTCACTCTGAAGTATTGGCTTGAACCCAGGCATCTATCAATAAATAATTATAAGTTAATGAAAATAATAGCTTTGGATACTCTGAAATTTTAACCACTTGGGAATCATGACTATAAATTACAGCTCTGAGCCTCAGAATTTAAACATACTTTTCCATCTCCATCCTCCAAAATCCTAAGAATCAACTTCCTAGACAAAGCGCGGTGGCTTACGCCTGTAATCCCAGCACTTTGGGAGACTGAGGCAGGTGGATCGCTTGAGCTCATGCATTCAAGACCAGCCTGGGCAACATGGCAAAATCCCATCTCTACAAAACATACAAAACTAGCCAGGCATGGTGGTGCATGCCTGTAGTCCCAGCTACTCGGAAGGCTGAGATAGGAGGATCACTGGAGCCCAGGAGATGGAGGATGCAGTCAGCCAAGATGGCACCACTGCACTTCAGCCTGGGTGATAGAGCCAGAACTTGTCTCAAAATAAATAAACAAATAAATAAACAAACAAACTTCCTCAAAGGCAGAATCTGGTCAAACCCCCAAATTTGTAGAATCTTGATGGTTTTTAATGTCTTATTGAATTTGGAAATTGTTTTTAATGAACATATTCATGAATTTTAAAGAAATAACCCCCTCAAGGTTAATTCAGCTAAAAATTATTCAAAGTTCAAGAGAAATAAAAACTATCTTACTCAAGCAACCAGCCGGTGAGTGGCAGCTCCTCTCCCACGGGGTGTAAACTGCATGGGTTCAGGAACTATCCTGCAAACAAGATATTCAGAAGGATCCAGAGCCTTTGCCAAAATCACAGCACACAGCAGCACTGTGTCAACTCATACCAGACTTGATGGCTCAGATCTTTAGCAACTACACTTTCACTTGCATGGAAAGCCTGCTCGGAAGGCACATGCTTCCTCCTGAGGCCTTCAGTGAGATTCCAAGTGCACTAAAGGACCTGTCATTTGTGCTGATTTTAGGGAAAGTAGAATATATTTGCTAGGCTTTCTTACAACACATTACTATCCTCCCGTGTAAACACAGAACAGCGTCTTGGTGATGTATGCAAGATTTCCCTATAGATCAGTGATCAACCTACAGATTGCTCTTCCACCCTCCAAGCCCTCTCTTTAGCCTCCCCCTATGCCTGGAATCCCCTGCCCCTCATCTAGACACTTTTGACTGCAAAAGTGTCTTCTGTGCTGTCATTCTGAGGGCTCCTGGAGTCTACTGCGTCCAGGTAACAATTCCTGATTTCCCAGGAAACAGGAAAGTTTTCAGGCACCCTATCCAAATATGAACTTCACAGAGTTCCCCATCACTCAGCACCCCACAGACTGCATTTTCCAATATGGAAATACTTAAACATAGGTATTTGTTAATGTCTTCAATATGTTTACCGATACCTTTATTGTATCATTGGTCATATGCTTCTAAAAGGCAATGATCTGGTCAGATTCACTCAAACTGAACAACAGAGAAAATTCATAGAGCAAGTGAGGGCTTCATTCTTCCTTCTCCTTTATTTTGTGTGCTGCGTTTCTGGCATCCAGTGTTGTGGAATACCACTGGCCTGTGTCATCTGCTTCTCTTCCCCACTCCCCTATTTCAAAACACACCTGTCCTGTGCCCCAGGGCCTCAAAGCTCTGCTCTCTGCTAAATTTTCAAATAAAAGACATGATGATTAACATCTTAATAGTTATCCCATCCCAGTTGACATTAAAGTAGGACAGATGACGGGAATTTAGGTAACATGACAGAGAGATTTTGGCTTTGAGGGCCTGCAGAGTTCCATCATCTGGGCATCTATTTACATTTAATTGTGAAAGCCAGCCTTAGAAAGGAATCTGCCACGATGCCTCACAAAAAGCAGAGCTTTAAGAGATGTTTTTAGTAACAGGGCAAAAACAACAATAATCTCATATACCTACTTCTTCTGCTGTTTACAAAGCACTTTCACATATATTATCTAATTTCGATAATGATGATGGTACACACACACATACATGAAAATAAAATGGTGGAATCCAAGTGGCTCTTTAAGCGTTCCACTCAGCAAGTTACTAAACAGGACCACTAAGCCATTTGTATTTTTTAAGGCAATTTTTACAAGTATAGGGAAGGTTGGTAGGTTCACACTTCCACTTCCTCTAAATAGAAAGGGGCTGGAAGCCATTCTCTTCTTCTTTTTTGTTGCATAGCTGTATGCTAAGAGCATCTCCACACCTTGGAATGTTTGTGGGAGGGCAGGAGAAGCTATTTCTTCCTGCTATGAAACCTGATAGCAAAGCCAGCAAGGTGTCAGGAAGCAGTGCCCCTCAGCAGAGGAGACCTTTAAGACTTGTGACCCTCCAGGAACACACAAAGGGACATATCCTTCCTCCTCCCCTCCCCTACCATCCCATCACTCCATTTAGGATGCGATAAGAAAAGTGACTTCATGGAGAGGATGAAAGCTGGGGACCCAGAAAAAAGGAGCTTGATTTCGCCAGGCATTGCCAGCACGCTAAACCTAACCCAGGAGAGGCGCTTCTGGCCAGGACCTTGACACAGGCACACGAACACAAACACCACAGGGGTGTGCCTGCCCAGCCTCCAGGTGGTAGTGCAACTCCTGCCTTCTCCCCAAACATGTGTGTTCACAAATCCCCGGATCCCAGTTGGGAGTGGGAGGCAGAGAGTGGAAAGGCAGGTCAATCAGATACTCAGACCTTGCCTGAGATGAAACAGCCCAGGTGTGAGGCCAGAGGCTAGGTGGCTCCGCATGAAAGAAAGGTAGCAGCTTTTGTTTGTCTAGAAAACGCAGAAGGGGAGGACTGGCATACTCAGGATACCTGTTTCTCTAGTCTTTTCATCAAAACTAAAAGTTCAACTCCTCAAATCATTGGAGAAATGTGAGCTTTCAGACATTTCATGGCTATAACAAATTCTAGCCATGGTTTACCAAAATCTCACTCTTTCCAGAATACCCTAGGAGATATAAAGCCTAGTGAAGTGAGGTTTTATGAGAGGGGTCCTAAAAAGAAGGTAAGAGTATTGCACCCCTACATTTTAGTGTTTCTCAAACTTTGTTCCATGGAATACGTGGGGTTCCACGTATTCTAGTTAGTCTAGTTAGACTAGACTGGGAAATGTTACATATGAGTCTCCCCTCATAAACATTCCCGGTGCCTGCGAACATAGTCAATGCCTGTTGGATGGATGGATGGATAGATGTATGTATGTAGGTATGTATGGATAGATGTATGGATGGATGGATGGATGGATGGATGAATGGATGGATGGATGGATGGACGGACGGACGGACGGACGGACGGACGGACGGATGGATTCATGTGTAGATGGATGAGTGGATGGATGGATGAGTGGATGGATGGATGGATGGATGAATGGACAGATGGATGGATGGGTGGGTGGATGGGTGGAAGGGTGGATGGATGGATGGATGGATGGATGGATGGATGGATGGATGGACAGATGGCTAAATTAAATCTCTGGCCCCTAAGTGGTTGCATCTAGTTGTGCCCACCAGAAAACCTCCAGGTTGCCAATAGTTTACTTTATGAGCTGTAACTTAGAGGTCAGCCAGCCTAGGATCTTTCAGATTTTTATTTATTTATTTATTTATTATTATTATTATTATTATTATTATTATTTTGAGACAGAGTCTCCCTCTGTCACCCAGGCTGGAGTGCAGTGACATGATCTCGGCTCACTGCAACCTCCACCTCCCAGCTTCAAGTGATTCTCGTGCCTCAGCCTCCTAAGCAGCTAAGATTACAGGTGCCTCCCAAGAAGCTAGGATTATAGGCATGCACCACCATGCCTGGCTAATGTTTGTATTTTTAGTAGTGACGAAGTTTCACCATGTTGGCCAGGCTAGTCTGAAACTCCTGACCTCAAGCGATCCATTTGCCTCGGCCTTCCAAAGTGTTGGGGTTATAGGTATGAGCCACTGTGCCTGGCCAGAGCTTTCAGATATTTTAAAAACTTGTGCCTGTTTGATGCCTGCAAGCTGAATAGGTTCAGAGGAATTAAATAATAAAATTCAGAATTAGGGATAAGAGTCATTTGCCTAAGAAGTTGTATATTAGAAACCTCCTATAATAAACCTTCTCTGGGAGAAGATGACATCCTCCAGGGACCACTACAACTCCAGTGACCACCACAATTTCTGGCACACACTCAGTGCATGTTTGTTGAAGGAACAAATGAATGAATACATGAATTTCAAACCATCTCTCTGCAACTGAATTTGCCAACACAGGCACCAGGCTTCAGGCCGGTCACTTTTCCAGCAATTCTCCTGCTTACCAGCTTCATGGTGATGGTACCATAAATGACAAGAGCCACCAGCAGCTTGAAGAAACAATCTCAGAGAGCTGGGGATACAGACCTCCCATTTCTATTAAAGTCTGTTTGTCCTCCCTACTTACGACTTTCAGAGACTAACCTTCGAAACTTCTGACCTTACTCATTTGAAGGAATGCATTAAAATCACTGACTTCAGGTTTACACTTAATCCACACGTGCCAGAAGACCTGAGTCATGAACCTCCGATCATGGTACGAAGGACGTCTGAATGGTTCTCTCGGCCACTGATGCGCTCACAGCTCAAAAGAATGACATCAACAAAATGAATAAGAACCCCAGCCTTTGCTTCCCAGGGAAAATGAACTGATGGGGCTAAGAGCCAGTGAAATAAAAACAGAGGAGAGAGATGACACAAATAAATGTCTGAGTCAGTTGCTCACAGAACAGCCAGGCAACAATTGTGTGACTGCCCTCTCACCCCTCCTCACTCATTCCTTGCTCCCTGCACTGTGCAGGGCGCAGGGGGCATCCAGACCTGGAGCCGACCCAAGCCTTGGGGAGACTCACACAGCCCCACACCAGCCCTGCCACCCTGCCTGGGTCCACTCCCTGCCTAAACACGCATTCAGCGCGACTGTCTGAATGTAATGCCACTAAATTGTACACCTAAAAATGGTTAAAATGGTAAATTTTATATAGGTATATATTACCACAATTTAAAAAGTAGAAAAAAAGTTTTATTACCAATTAAAGAGTAAACCCAGCATCTATAATACATTAGAGGACAAGTTAGTCTTTACAATAATAATAATAGTTAATATTTATTGAGCTATCACTAGGGCTCCTTTAAATACATTCAGTTCGTGCAATATTGTGTCATTTAATAGAATGACATTAATACATAATATTAATTATATATTAATATGTCATTAATATATTAATATCCATGACATTAATATTAAATGTCATTTAAATATTTCAGTTTGTGCCATAACACTGAGGAAACTGAGGCACAGAGAGAGGATACCACTTTCCCAAAGACACACCGTGGTAATAGGGTAATAGTTGAAGACATTAATGTAGAGTTTTTAGTTTGTTTTATTGTTGTTGTTGTTTTGGGTTTCTTTTTAAAGACAGGGTCCCACTCTGTCACGCAGGTGGAATGCAGTGGTGCAATCACATTTCACTGCAGCCTTGAACTCCTGGGCTCAAGCGATCCTCCTACCTCAGCCTCCACAGTAGCTGGGATTACAGGCACTCACCACCACGCCTGGCTAATTTTTTTACTTTTTATTGTTGTAGAGACAGGGTCTTGCTTTGTTGCCCAAGCTGGTCTCAAATTATCCTCAAGTGATCCTCCTGCCTAGCCCTTGATACATAGTTTAATAAAACACTTGTGTTTACCTACTGGCAATCTACAAAAATGATTAGTGTCTGTCTGTCGCTCGCTCTCTCTCTCTCTCTTTCTCTCTCTCTGCCTCTCTCTCCTGCTAGGGCACCAAAATGTACCAAGAAGAGCCTAAATCTACTGGAGACTCAAATCGGCATTACCACTGCAGTTTTTGAGCATTTCTGGAGCAGATACAGCATTCTAAAACAACCTAGAAGTGTCACCTCTCCTCAGCTCACACGCCAGAACTTCCATGTAAATGCCTCATGTGGGCTTCCCATGGTGTCTAACGGATACTTTCAACTAACTGGGTCTTTCTTCCCTACCCTCTTCCAGATCTATGAAAATACCTGAGGTTTCCATTTCTGTGCCTCATTTATTGACTATTTCAAAGTCCAGTTGTTTCTCTGGAATTTTAACAACACAAGAACGATATCCACAAGACAGAAAGACAATAAGGAACCAACAGGAGAAAATTACAGAATACTCACGCAGACCAAAAAAGGCTGAAATCATCATCATTTCCCATATCAGGGAGATAGTTACGACACTGGACAAATATCTAATGCTGCCTTTCAATCCTGACTCAACAACTTACTGAATCACTTAAACTCTTTGGCCTCAGTGTCTTCCTGTGTGAAACAGAAGCAGATCTTTGTCTGCTTCACAAGTTGTGAGAATAAAGAGAAAATGTTTGTTTATTTGCTTGCTTGCTTTTTGAGACAGGATCTAGCTCTGTTGCCCAGACTGAAGTATAGTGGCTTGATGTTGGCTCATTGCAGCCTCCACCTCCTGGGCTCAAGTCAACCTCCCACCTCAGCCTCCTGAGTAGCTGGGACTACAGGTATGTGCCACCATGCCTGGCTAATTTTTGCATTTTTTGTAGAGATAGGGTTTCACCATATTGTCCAGGCTGGTCTTGAACTCCTGGAGCTCAAGCGATCCACCCACCCCTGCCTCCCAAAGTGCTAAGATTACAGGCATAAGCCTCCATGCCCAGTGAAAAAATGTTAAAGCACTTGTCAGCTCATGATTATAGGCTCATGCCTGTAATTCCAGCACTTTGGGAGGCCAAGGCAAGAGGATCACATGAGCCCAGGAGTTTGAGACCAGCCTGGACAACATAGCGAGACCTTGTCTCTTAAAAAATTTAAAAATTAGCTGGACATGATGGTGCATATGCCTATAGTCCCAGCTACTTGGGAGGCTTAGGTAAGGTAGGAGAATCACTTGAGCCTGGGAAGTCCAGGCTACAGTGAGCTGTGATTGCACCACTGCACTCCAGCCTGGGCAAGAGAGTGAGACCCTGCCTCAAAAAAAAAAAAAAAAAAAACCCACTTGTTAAACTGTAGAACAATATGTAAATAGTTATAGGTATACCTCATAAGCAAATCTGTATAAAAATAGTAGTAAATTAATAAGCATCACCACATTTCAAATGTAAAAACAGATTCTGCATTAGAAATAACCCATTTATAGAAACATCCTACTCACCTAAATTGTTTTAACATTTGATGTGAAAGGCCCTTACCAGACAGGATTTTGGTTTCTAATCTACTTAATGTGATTTCTATTTACTAATGAAGACCTTAGCTAAAGTTATTAAGGGAGGTTATCACTAATATCTTATGATAAAATCAAAAAGGACAAAATATTTACCCTTTGTTGAAGCCATGGAGAATGAATGGATGGTCCAGCCCACTGGCTTGACCCAATGTTATGTTTTATACTTGAAAAACCGGCTGGGCACGGTGGCTCACGCCTGTAATCCCAGCACTTTGGAGGCCGAGGCTAGTGGATCACCTGAGGTCAGGAGTTCAAGGCCAGCCTGACCAACATTGTGAAACCCCATCTGTACTAAATACAAAAAATTAGCTGGGCATGGTGGTGCATGCCTGTAGTCCCAGCTACTTGGGAGGCGGAGGCAGGAGAATCACTTGAACCCAGGAGGCGGAGGTTGCAGTGAGCTGAGATCGTGCCATTGTACTCCAGCCTGGGCAACAAGAGCGAAACTCTGTCTCAAAAAAAAAAAAAAAAAAGAAAAGAAAAGAAAGAAAGAAAGAAAAGAAAAATCCTGGACCAGGTGCAGTGGCTCATGCCTGTAATCTCAGCACTTTGGGAGATCAAGGTAGAGGACTGCTTGAGCCCAGGTATTTAAGACCAGCCTGGGCAACAGAGTGAGACCCTGTCTCTAAGAAAATATAAAAATTAAAAATTAAAAAAGAAAAATCCTCTCTAACGTTTAACCTCCATTCCCAAACTACAAATTATAAAACGTAGGAATTGATGAGAGTTCCAGTTCCATTACCCAAAGTCACTAAAGGCTTATCCCAGAGGTATTTGCCTGTCACTGTCTTTTCTATGGCCCTGAACTTAACTTGGCAGGGTTCAAAATGCCCCACGAAGTTTTGTTCAAGTGGACAGCACTCCGTTCAAGCACCCATCCAAATGCCAATATCTCCCAGGAGCAAAAGCCCTGGGCACTTTTCTGAAAACATGGGTGAAAGTTCAGAATCACCCCCTTTTTGTGAAGACTTTCCATAATGATCTTCCCAGAAAGTCCCCCCTTGTTTCTAGCTCTGATTTTACCTCCCCAGAACATCTACTCACATCTTCCAATTATTAACAACTTACAACAACAACACACGTTTGCCAAGAGTCAACTGCATTCTCTGTTCTCTATGACACATGTAAAGGCATGGCCTATGCCTTATGGGCTTGTGATGTAAGTAGGACAAGAAATAATATTTAGATAAGACACCAGATCAAGAGGCTGATAGGATTCAAATATGTGTTGTTCCCCTCCCCGCTTCCTGCATTTCAGGACAGATCTTCAGAAAGGAGCCAGGAGTGAAAAGCTGGATCATTCAGACGAGAGCCTTTGGGGGAGACAGATGTTCAGGAGGAGTCCAAGGGACAGCTTTGGGCTGAGGAAAGGCACTGAGAAGGAGAGTGGGAGGAAATGAAGGCAGAAGCAGAAGGAGCAGAGGAGAGGTATTTAAAGGGCCTGAGAAAGCACAACCAGTCGCCCTCTGTGAGATGGCTTGAAAGTGCTGTGTGTCTCCCTCCAGAGAGGACAGAGGTAGAAGAGTGGCCCCTCTTCCTGAAGTCCTGTCTTCATTTGCTACTGCTGAGATTTTCCTAAGAAAACAATTTCAAAGTATCTACATGCAAAAATGTTCCTGGTCCCATCAATAACAGAAAATCCAGAAACAATCAAAATGTCCACCAAAGGGATTGGTTAGACTTAAGCATTCCCATTTCCTGACTCCTCCTTCCCATATTTAATTTCTTTTCAGATTCCACACATAAGTGGCAGCATGCAGTATTCTTCCTTCTGTGCCTGCCTTATGTTACTTAACATATTGTCCTGTAAGTTCATCCATTTCGTCTCAAATGACAGAATTTCCAGCCTTCTTTGTAAAGGCTGAATAATATTCCATTATATGTGTATAGAGACAGCTAGCTATACTGCAATTTCTTTATCCCCTCATCTGTCTATGTACACTTTGGTTGGTTCCCGATCTTGGCTATTGTGAATAATGCTGCAATGAACGAGGGAATGCAGATACCTTTATAAGGTGGTGATTTCATTTCCTTTGGTCAAAAGGTACAAAGTTGCAATTATGTAGGATAAATAAGTTAAAGAGATCTGATGTACAATATGAGGATTATAATTAATAATATTGTATTATATACTGGTAATTTGCCAAGAGAGTAGATTTTAGCTGGGCATGAGGGCACATGCTTGTAGTGATGGCTACTCAGGAGGCTGAAGAGGGATCCTCGAGCCCAGGAGTTCAAGGTTACAGTGAGCTATGATTGTGCCACTGCACTCCAGCCTGGGTGACAGAGGGAGACCCTATCTCAAAAAAAAAAAAAATTAAATCAAGAGTTTGCTTAGTACATTCAGGGTGTCCACATGATCAATATTATGCAGACATCAAAAATGATCATTATGAAGGCAATGTATAAACATAGGATATAGGTGGGAGGAATGGATAATATTCAGTGAGTATGTTACAATGAGCTTGCCACAATGCCAAATAAATGTGTCTTTATTTGTGGACCAAAACTAGAAAATATGAAAATATATAAATGCTTCTATCATATGAAGATGGTAGTATTATGGGTTTTATGGGTTTTTTACATTTTCTTCAGACCTTTTTTTTCACCTCATTGCTGTCAGTGTGCCTTTTCAAACTTTTTTAGCATTCTTTTTATATCCACTTTTTCCATTTAAAATGTCTCTAAGGCTGTGGTAGTTTCATTAGTGGAGACATCCTTCCTGTGTAAATCCAAGTATCTCAGAAGGCAAGAGGATGGGAGAAGTTGTCTTCCTTTTTAAACACCCACCAATAGTCTGGGCTGCTTTCACATGGAAGGGGTGCTAATTAGTAATTTTTCACATTTGCTAATGAATAAGTCACCTCGGGGAAAATTGCTAGAGGTGTAGAACACAGGTCACTTGTGGGGCCCAGAAGTGAGTTATTGGCTTGGAATGGAAGCTGTGAAAGTTGAAGACGCTAAACAGCTACTTGGACCATTTGCCTCAAATTCTGATCACCCATCTTGTCAGCAAAGGCCACAGCTCACTGAGGTTACTGTGGTTTCACCAGGTTTCCTCATTATTTGGAAAAGACCTGAGCTTGCCATTGCTAAGCTAAGTTGAACTATTTCACTTGGCCTAATTTTTCTGGTTATTTTATTTCTTAAAACTTAGCACCAGCTGAGCTTGGTTGCTCATGCCTATAATCCTAGCAACTTGAGAGACTAAAGCTGGCGGATAACTTGAGGCCAGGAGTTCAAGATCAGCCTGGGTGACACAGCAAGACCTCATCTCTAAAAAAAAAAAAAAACAATTAGCCGGCTGTGGTGGTGTGCACCTGTAATCCCAGCTGCTCTGGAGGCTGTAGCGAGCCTGGAAAGTCAAGACTGCAGACGGCAGTGAGTAATGATCACACCATTGCACTCCAGCCTAGGCAACACACCCAAAATCTAAAAAATAAGTAAAATGAAAAACTTAGCACTTATTTTTATTATGGATAAAAACAAGAAGGTGCTTGGCAGAAACAGCACAGCCCAGAGGAAAAAATGGCCCTATTGGTTTCTACCACCCTGATCCTGAATCCCCTGTGACACACAGGGTTAGTGTTCTCTCTTTATGGCTAACAAGTTTTGCTGACCTAGTAGTATTTAGGCAGCACAAATAAGGCCTCAGGCTTAGGAAGCCAGATGCCTGGGGATTTGTAAGGGAGAGCCCTGGGAGCCTTCCCACGTTGCCCACCTGCACAGAGCTGTGTGCCCTTAAGCAAGTCACTTCACTCAATGAATCCTTCTTTCTGCATTAACTGGAGGATGATTGACACCCAGCCTGTCTTCCTAATACCATCACCCATCCATTGACCAGACACTGTCTTTAGAATCAAATGAGATAGCAGAAAAGGTTTTTTAAAAAGGCTTTTACCTATGCTACAGAATAGTATTAAATAAACCAAACACACACACACACACACACACACACACATTTAAGAGGGAGTGGAGGGCGTTTCAGGCATATTAACTGCCCCAGGGACTGACAATGAGGACATAAAGTCCCTATAAGCCAAGGTCCAGGGCTGTCCTGTGTTAGCAGAGCCCTTGAAAGAGCTACCACAGGTCCCAACCATCTATTTAAGAACAAAGGGGAAAACGCAACCCAGAAAACCAGAGAGAAGAGAAAAAATAAATAAATAAGAAACCAGGAGTACTGGTGCTTCTGAGGGCAGGTGGAAAGCACAGCCTTAGCCCTGGGGCTTTGATGACATCAGCACTGGCCAGAAAGGAGCTCAGCACATCTCCCTGCCCCTCCCACGGGTTCCAACCCCGCAGTTGCTCACCGCCAGCAGTGCCGGCACCTGAGTCACCCACTTGTCAACGCCCTGGGTTTCCCTTGGACTCCTCGCCCGCTGGGGCTGCCAGATGATGAGATCATAGCACTTGACAAAACCCTGTCTTTCAAAAGCACTTTTATCCAAATGATTTTTTTAAAAAAGAATTTAACAGGCATTATCTTACTAGCTGTCCCATCTTCAGCAAGGCCCACAGCCTGAATACATTAAGGTGTGTTCAGGTTTGAATACACCTTATTTTTTAGGGCAGTCTTAGGTTCATAGCAAAATTGGGCAGAAAGTAGGGAGCTCTCACAGACCCCTTGTTCCCCCAGCACGCACAGCCCCACCCACTATCCGCATCCCCACATCCTGCACCAGAGTGCTACGTTGGTTACAATCCAAAGTCCATAGTCCATGTTAGGGCTCACCCTTGGTGTTGTACATCCTATGACATATTCAGTTTTCAAGGAGAGAAACAGGCAACAAGGGTTCAGAAATGCACACCCTCTCAGTAGAGCAAGGACTCCACCCTCCCCAACCAGGACAGCCTTCTCTCCATCCTTAGTGTGATGCTTTCCTTCTTCAGCCATAAAGCAAGGGAACACTTGATAAGTATTAACGTGTAGGGAAAGTTTTTTCTAAAGCAGAATCATCTAAACTAGTGCTTCTCAAACTTTTACTTGAATACAAATCCCTCGAGAGTCTTGCTAAATCCAGATTTGGCTTGAATAGGTCTGGGACAGAGCCTGAGCTGCTCCAACAAGCTCCCAGGGGATGCCCACGCTGCAGGTGATCAGACCATATTTTGAGGAGCAAGGCTCTGTTTTAAAGGAGTGGCCACAGGGAGTGGGAGCTTTCAAGTGAGTGGATTGGGCCAAATCATACCTCTGCCAATGGCTGGATCTAAAACAATGTGATGATCAAACCTACGTTGCAGGACTCAAGAGGACAATGAATGCAAAGTTCAGTTCCGAGCTGGCACTCAATGACCTGAGCGTAACTACTGTTACTCTCCTTTTTGTTACTATTAGTATTATTATTATTAAGGCAGAGTCTCACTCTGTTGCCCAGGCTGGAGTGCAGTGGTATGATCTTGGCTCACTGCAGCCTCCACCTCCCAGGTTCCAGCAATTCTCCTGCCTCAGCCTCCCCAGTGGCTGGGATTACAGGCATGTGCCACCACGCCCAGCTAATTTTTGTATTTTTAGTAGAGATGGGGTTTTGTCATGTTGGCCAGGCTGGTCTTGAACTCCTGACCTCAAGTGATCCACCCACCTTGGCCTCCCAAAGTGCTGGGATTACAGGCATGAGCCACCACACCTGGCCTGTTACTATTATTATTATCACTCTTCTTCACTCTTCTTCTTCTTGTTTTTGTACTTGCCCAGGTGAGAGTACAGTGGCACAATCAAGGCTCACTGAAGCCTCAACCTCCCAGGCTCAAGTGATCCTCCCACTTCAACCTCCTGAGGAGCTGGGACTACAGGTGTGTGCCACCATGCCTGGCTAGTTTTTTTAAATTTTTTGTGGAGACAGGACCTCCCTATATTGCCCACTCTAGTCTCAAACTCCTGACCTTAAGTGATCCTCCCACCTCCGCCTCCCAAAGTCCTGGGATTACAGATGTGACCACCATGCCCAGCTTCATTATTCTTATAGCTGATTTTGATCAGTTTTCCTTTACCCATCTTTGTCTCAAAAAGCATATTATCCACTTTTGGATAATTTTACATTAAATTTTACATTAATTTTACATAATCTTACAAAGAACACCTCATAAAACCAGATTAGCTTGTAAGGTCTAGGCTGTGAAATTAAAAATAAATAAATAAATTAGCATATGAGTTCACTGAATCATGTAGACCAAAATTTTAAATACATCCAAAATCTTTTCTTTTACTCTGCTTTTGAGGAAAATCAAAAGACAGGGTTCTCCCCCTGCCTCTGATCTCCTCCCTCAAGGCCCTGATCTGTACTTCAGCCTTTCCTGTCTGGCCTCACATGCATTCACTTCAATAACATCATGTTAGATCTGGACAGAACCTTCAGAGCTCCCAGCCCATCTTCCTCATTTTAATAAGATAATTGAGGCCCAGGAAGATTAGATTATTTGCCCAAAGTGATAGTTATGTTTTTTGGAGCCAGGAAGAGTTATGTTTATATCATGTTCTTTAAGAAAGGTTTGCACATAATAAAAGACAACCTTCATATACATGGGGGAGTGTGAGGGGAAGAATGGTGTACAACCGCACACCCCTAAATCACGTGCAGATAGAAAGACAACCCTCTAGATTAGTGGTTTCCAGGATGTGGGATTTCACAAGCCAGAAAAAAAGAAAGAACTCTTAGTTGAAGATTTTACCAACTTCAGGCTTTGTCAAGAGAGAAACTTTTTTTTTGTAATTACAATTCACTAGACCATCATCCCATAAAAGAAAACCTAATAGCAAAAAGAGAGAGACAGTGAATGGGCATAATCCCAGAATAAAAGGCATTCTTAGAATTGTAGCTTTATGAGAAGCTGAATTGTATCTCCTTATTTTTCTTATTTTGTTACAAACCAAGCAATCAGAAGTGATCCCTTGTTCTTAACCTACTTTGCATTACATGTGCCTTTGAGAATCTGATGAAAGCAATGAACTTTTCCCCAGAAAAATGTGCAGACCTATATACATACAAAATATTATCTCACACCAATCAGAATGGTTATTATTAAAAAGTCAAAAAATAACAGACACTGGTGAGGTTGCAGAGAAAAGGAAACACTTACACACTGTTGGTGGGAGGTAAATTAGTTCAACCATTGTGGAAAACAGTATGGCAATTCCTGAAAGAGCAAAAAACAGAACTACCATTCAACCCAGTAATCCCATTACTGGGTATATACCCAGAGGAATATAAACCATTCTACCATAAAGACATATGCATGCATATGTTCACTGCAGCACTATTCACAATAGCAAAGACATGGAATCAACCTAAATGCCCATCAATGACAGATTGGATAAAGGAAGTGTGGTACATATACACCATGGAATACTATGCAGCCATAAAGAAGAACAAAATTATGTCCTTTGCAGGGACATGGATGGAGTTGGAGGCCATTATCCTTAGCAAAATAATGTAGGAAGAGAAAATCAAATACTGCATGTTCTGACTTGCAAGTGGAAGCTAAATGATGAGAACCCATGAACATAAACAGGGGAACAGCAGACAATAGGGCCTCTTTGAGGGTGGAGGGTGGGAGGGGGGAGAGGAGCAGAAAAAATAACTATTGGGTACTAGGCCTAGTACTCAAGTGACAAAATAATCTATGCAATGAACCCCCGTGACATGAGTTTACCTATAGAACAAACCTGCACTGTACCCCTGAACCTAAAATAAAACTTTAAAAATGGAATGTAATAAAAATTTTACAAGTAAGTCCACACATTGGCAGGCCCAAGGTCAAGATCACCTGCTGTTAGCTGATGACTTGGTCTCTGCCTGACTAGTGACTTCACCCTCTGGTCATCCTTAATTGTTCTGAGGTCCTGTGCAAGGTAGAAAAGACTCAGAATCTAGCTGAGCAACAGAGCAAGACCCCATCTCTACATAAAAAAAAAAAACAAGTTAAAAATAAGAAAAATAAGCTAGGCATGGTGGCATGAACCTGTGTCTCAACTACTCTGCAGGCTGAGGTGGGGACAGATCACTTGAATCCAGGAGTTTCAGGCTTCAGTGAGCTATGATTGCGCCACTGTACTCCAGCCTGGGCAACAAAGCAGGACCCTGTCTCTAGGCGGGAAAAAATAACAAGACTCAGAAGAAGGTCCCACATTCAGGGCCTGAAGCTCTCGGGATTAGTCTTCTGTAAAGTGGCATGAATCTTCATAAACGAGAATAAGAAGGAGCTTCTTCTCCTTTGCCCAGACCTTGACCATCAGTGATACTGCCAAATCCAAAAAGATCCCCCAAAGCCCCAAGCCCAGAAGCTCATCTGGGTTCAAGACCAAAAAGCTCCACCTGGTGGTGTCAGATCATGGGAATTCTGGGCAATAAGCCTGGGAAGAGGGAGGGCTGCTCTGAAACCTGGCCAAGGGAGACGGTTCATCGGATCTCACACGGTTCCTCTCCAGGCCCCGCCAAAGAGGCAGGAAAAGGTAGCCGAGATGAAAGTTGGCTCAGGTCCAGCTTAGCGAGCGATGATGTAAAAATGGGGTGGAAGGTACCTAAAAATCCTGGTCCAAGAAAAGGCTGGTGACATCCAGAAAATGATGAGTTGACAGGTACACACAAACCATGATATATGTGCATGAAACATCATCACAGCTTGCTTCTGAGTAACAAGCAAAGATGTAAGATGCTTCTTGACTTTCAGCTGCCGGCAGACACTCAAGACAGCTCAGCAAGGCTTCTCAGCAGCATCTGTCTTAAGACAATCTCAGCCAGGAGAGGTGGCTCACCCCTGTAATCCCAGCATTTTGGGAGGCCGAGGCGGGCAGATCGCTTGAGCTCAGGAGTTTGAGACCAACCTGGGCAACATGGCAAAACCCCATCTCCACAAAAACAAACAAACAAAAAAAAATTAGCCGGGGTGGTGGTGCATGCCTGTAGTCCCAACCACTTGGGGGGCTGAAGTGGGAAGATCACTGGAGCCCAGGAAGTCGAGGCCGCAGGGAGCCAAGATCACACCCCTGCACCCCAGCCTGGGTGACAAAGTGAGACCGTCTCAGGAAAAAAAAAAAAAAAAAAAAAGACAATAAAGACAATCTCCATCTACACCTACCTGCACCATCCAGCTACCCACCCCAGCTGTGGTTCCCAAGGTCATCATGCAGAACACAGGAAATCGTTCTACAATATCCCTCTGGAAGAGGGATATTGGCCTCTCTGGAAGAGAGGCCAGAGAAAGAAGAAGGAAGATCTTCCTTGCCTTCAGTGCCTGTATATTAAAAGGAAGAAAATCAAATTTGCAACCTACCTATCCCTTCCTCACTCCCACCCCATAAAATACTGTAGAGTAGTTTATAGTATACCTTACTGTATATCTTAGCTGTGTTGCAAATGGATTCAGTTGCTCTTTCCTTAAGTCTGTACCGATGCCTGGCTCTAATATCTATAGCATTTAGGAAGAATGAGGTAGGCTAAACAGATGTTATTAACAGGAACAGGTCTCCCTGGGTGCATTAACAACCCTTTTTTTGCAGACAAAAGCTGAGGAAAATCCTTAATGGTTTCAGGGCTGGGAAAAGGCAAATGATAGGGTGTTAGGGAAGTAGGGAATCCTTCAAGTCATTAAAACCAATTCTTTTCTCAAGAATGCCAAAAAAGGTGCTAATTTGCCATATTTAAATGTAGATGAATGGTAAATTCAGACATTTGGTAGTGGATTAGATAGCCATAGGTACCTGAAAATGGCCCCTTCAGCCCCACAGGGGTTTTAAGATCCTGGTAGTGCTCTATTTCTTAAACTGGGTGGTGAGGACCTGAGGATTTGTGTTCTTTTTGAGACAGGGTCTCACTCTATTGCCCAGGCTGGAGTGCAGTGGCACAATCATGGCACACAGCAGCCTTGAACTCCTGGGCTCAAGCGATTCTCCCACCTCAGCCTCCCAAGTAGCAGGTACTACAGGTGTATGCCACCATGCCCAGCTAATTTTTGTGTTTTTTGTAGAGACAAGTTTTTGCCATGTTGGTCAGGCTGCATTATTATTCCTTAAACTGTACATATGTAAGATAAATCTTCTGCTTTTTTGTATGTCTCATTAACATAAAAATATTTAATTTTAAAAGTCTCCATTCCCATTGCCAACTCTACTCCAAGTTAGTAGGACGAGACTTCTGGATCGGATTTGAAAGTGTCACTCTTTTGGTCAGACACGGTGGCTCACGCCTGTAATCCCAGCACTTTTGGAGGCAGAGGCGGGTGGATCACGATGTCAAGAGATAGAGACCATCCTGGCCAACATGGTGAAACCCCGTCTCTACTAAAAATACAAAAATTTGCCAGGCGTAGTGGCACCCACCTGTAATCCCAGCTACTCTGGAGGCTGAGGCAGGAGAATCGCTTGAACCTGGGAGGCAGAGGTTGCAGTGAGCCGAGATCATGCCACTGCACTCCAGCCTGGGACAGAGTGAGATCCCGTCTCAAAAAAAAAAAAAAAAAAAGTGCCTCTTCTTGTCTCTGTCCCTTTAGGTCTCTTCCTCTGTGTTTCTTTCCTTTGTTTGGCTTCCTGTTTCCTGACCCTGCTGGAATGTGAGCAGCAAACCTCCAAGAACACAATCTGTGAACAGCTCTCGCCTGCCACAGAACTTAGGCCCGCCTCAGCCTCCGTGTGTTCAGGAGTGAGGCTGGCCAGAGACTCCCTTCCCTCCGTGGCCCGAATGGAGGGATAGACAAGATGAACAGAACAAAGCCATCCCTCCCTGGGACCCACCACCAGAGGTCTGGGTCGCAGACACGAAGCTGTTTGACTCCGTTTCAAGAGCCTAAGGACAGTCAACAAATGACAATCTCTTCCAGCCCTGCCCAGCACTAAAAGGGGTGACAGGGAGCAGGTTCTCCAGAAATAGCCTGCTCGAGTTCTCTGTAGTGCTTGCTCTTTTTTTTTTTTTTTTTTTTTTTGAGATAGAGCCTCGCTCTGCTGCCCAGGCTGGAGTGCAGTGGCACAATCTCGGCTCAGTGCAACCTCTGCCTCCCGGGTTCAAGTGATTTCCGGCTAATTTTTGTATTTTTAGTAGAGACAGGGTTTCACCATGTTGGCCAGGCTGGTCTTGAACTCCTGACCTGAAGTGATCCGCCCGCCTCGGCCTCCCAAAGTACTAGGATTACAGGCATGAGCCACAACGCGCAGCCCGCTCTTTTTCATTCTCTCTTCTGTCAACACAAATGTCAGCAATCAGTTCTAAAAGCTGCTTGGGCTTGACAGGTAAGGAAGCATCCAGTGCAGGGAAAAGGCCCCGAGTAAGGCAAAAAACAAACTCACCTTCCACTCTGGAAAAGAAGAGCAGGAACCCGAGACCCCCAGCCCTTGGTTAAAATCAGCCCTGTTGGAAACAGCTTTGTTGAGTCCATGAGAAAGTGGAGCTGAGACAAGTGGCTGTGTGAGCTCAGCTAGTGTGGAGGAATCCGCTCAGAGGAGATGAGGCTAAGATCATGCATGCCACCAAGTGCCAACTGCAGGTATTTGGGGAGTATCAATTAAAATAGCATGTAGAGGCCAGGCACGGTGGCTTATGTCTGTAATCTCAGCATTTTGGGAGGCTAAGGTGGGAGGGTCCCTTGAGTCCAGGAGTTTGAGACCAGCCTGGGCTACATAGCAAGATCCCGTCTCTACAAAAAAATTAAAAATTAGCTGGGCATCGTGGTGCACATCTGTAGTCCCAGCTACTTGGGAGGCTGAGATGGGAGGATGGTTTGCAGCAGGCAGGTCAAGGCTGCAGTGAGCCTTAATCACATCACTGCACTCCAGCCTGGATGACAGAGCAAGACATTGCTTAACAAAGTAATAATAATAAAACAAAGAGGGGCACACGTACTCAGGACCTCCTGAGGCTATGTCATAGGCAAAAAAGTAAATAGATAAAAAGAAAAAAGAATGTAGATGGTAGTAAAGTAACCTCCAGCCAGCCATAATTGAAGGAAAGAATAAGTTAGAGAACCCATCTTCTTTGAAATGCAAAGTAGTTTAAAGGAACTGGTTAATGGTGATTAACAGCCATTGAGGGTTTGAATGAAACCCAGAGAAATGACAGAGTGAGTACTTTCTGCTCCAGCACAAATGATGTTGTAAAAAGGATGGTCAGACCCTCCCTTGGGCTTACCGCTGCTGGAGGGCAGGTGTGGGTCAGTCTCACCTCCTGAGCAACACAGCCACCTCCTCTGCTGTCTTCTCCTCTTTATTTATTCATTCATTCAAATCAGAGATGGGGTCTCTCTCTGATGCCCAGACTAGCCTTGAACTCCTGGGCTCAAACACTCCTCCTGCCTTAGCCTCCTTGGGATTATAGACATGAGCCACCACACTCAGCTTGCATTTTTTTTGTTTGTTTTGTTGTGGTGGTGGTGGTGGTGTTTTTTTTGTTTGTTGTTGTTGTTTGTTTGTTTTGTTTTGAGACAGAGTCTCGCTCTGTTGCCAAGGTTGGAGTGCAATGGTGCGATCTCGGCTCACGGCAACCTCCGCCTCCTGGGTTCAAGCAATTCTCCTGCCTCAGGTTCCCGAGTAGCTGGGATTACAGGAGCCTGCCACCACGCCTGGCTAGCTTTTTGTTTTTTTAGTAGAGACAGGGTTTCACCATGCTGACCAGGCTGGTCTCGAACTTTCAACCTCAGGCAATCCGCCCGCCTCTGCCTCCCAAAGTGTTGGGATTACAGGCAAGAGCCACCGCGACCGGTCTGCTTTTTTTTTAATTAAAAAATATTTAATTGACAAATAAAGATTGACTAATTCAAGATGTACCACATGATGATTTGATGTATGTATACGTGGTATGATCATGGCCACAATCAAATCAGTGCCTCCGCCAGCACCCACGCTGCCGCACGCTGTCTTCCGCAGCTGGAAGAGCTTTTCTCAGCTACCAATAGAGGCCTATTTTGGTTACTTATTTAGAAGTTACCATTATTTCTATCATTAGTGGTATTCTAAGTCTTTTGAAGTCAAGTAGCATTTCAATTAATTTTTTTTCAAGATCCAAGATTTGAGGCCTTGGAGAGACAGTGACAGGGATTAAAACCCCAGATTAACTCACTCAAAGATGTTGACTTCAACCCTAGTAAATTCATCTCCACTCTGACTCCTCCCAAAGTTGTTCTCAACCGAAGCTTCTATTTTTAATAACTTTCATTGGTAAGATACTTGAGGGGAAAAAAAAAAACACAATATTTCCTGTAATGATTCATCACTTCTTCCTGAAAGGAAAGAACTGTTGATTCCTAGAGTACAGGACTGTCTGTTTTAAAAGCAAAGCACTTCACAGCCTAACCCCGTTCTGTTGGATGGGACACACTCAGATGGTAATCACATCCATCTGATGTGATTAAAAAAAAAAAAAAAGCAGTAAGTTTCTTGACATCTCTGGAAGAGAGCCTCTTGCCTCAAACTTCCTAGTGGCATTACAGTGCTCCAGGACTCCACACACAGTCCAAGGGAAGAGAACAAAAAATACCTCATTTTTATTTCAAGTTTACTCTATTAAGCCTTATGCTTTGCAGTTCACATACATGTCATTCAACAACTCTGGGAGATATCCCATTACTCCAATTCTACAGATAAATAAACTGAGTCTCAGAGAAATTAAGAATTATGACCACGGTTGCACAGCTGACAAGTAGAAAATTCAGGATTTAAGTCCAGGTCTGTATTATTGCAAAGCCTTGGTTCTTTCCAATATACTCTGGAGTCCTCTAAACTACAAGATAGTTAATGGAGAGGGTGGGTCTACCTATCATCACCCAGGAGCTTCTGTAGTGCAAATGTCTTTTTAATGATATATAAATTTTTAAAATACGTTTTAATCCAAAAAAACATGTATTGAGCACTCACTAGATGAATGACATCACAGTGATTAAAAGAAAAAAAAGCATCTAGTCAGTAAACACATGATGTCAATTTCTTTTCTTTTCTTTTCTTTTCTTTTTTTTTTTTTTTTTTGAGATGAGTCTCACTCTGTCTCCCAGGCTGGAGTGCAGTGGCGCAATCTCAGCTCACTGCAACCTCCGCCTCCTGGGTTCATGTGATTCTCCTGCCTTGTCCTCCCCCGTAGCTGGAACTACAGGCATGTGCTACCACGCCCAGCTAATTTTTGTATTTTAGTAGAGATGGGGTTTCACCATGTTGGCCAGGCTGGTCTCGAACTCCTGACCTCCGGTGATCCACCTGCCTCAGCTTCCCAAAGTGCTGGGATTACAGGCGTGAACCACCACGCCCAGCATTGTTAATTTTTTAAAGTTAATGTTGTTTGAAACCATAGAGCCATTTCCAAAAAAGTGAAGCAATCACAAGCTGTAAATTCCTAACAAGTCTCTGCAAAGCTAGTGGTAAAACAAAAGGAGCTGAGAAGCTGTTTAAAAGCAAGAAGGGAACTTAAGGTACATCAAGTCCAAATGTCCCTATTTATAGACAGTAAACTGAGGCCCAGAAGAGCCCATGACTTGCCCAGGGTCATACAGTTCAACCATGACAGAGCTGAGCCCAGAGCCAAGCCGGTGGGAGTGGTCAGCTCCAGGACTTCAGCACAGGCACCTTCTACATAACTTCCCCGAGAACCCTCAGAGAGGCCTCCAGCAATAACATAGAATTCCGATCCTGAGGGAGTTCTAACAGAGATCCCTATGGCCCCCGGCAAGCTTCATCATCACAATGTCCTCTTCAATTAAGCTCTCTAACTTTGGACTGAGGCCCAGTTGCTAAGGATCAGTGGCCAAGCGTGTGGAGAGCGGTAGTGAATTTTATGTGTCAGCCTAGCTAGGCTCTGGTGCCTAGTTGCTTGATCAAACACCACAGCTTGGTGCAGTGGCTCAAGCCTGTAATCCCAGCACTTTGGGAGGCTGAGGTGGGAGAATGGCTCGAAGAATTAGATACCAGTCTGGGCAACCTAACAAGACTGCGTCTCAAAACAAAACAAATTAGGCCGGATGTGGTGGCTCATGCCTGTAATCCCAGCACTTTGGGACGCTGAGGTGGGCAGATCACTTCAGGCCAGGAGTCCGAGACCAGTCTGATCAACACGGTGAAACCCTGTCTCTACTAAAAATTAAAAAAAAATTAGCCAGGCGTGCTAGTGCACACCTGTAGTCCCAGCTACTTGGGAGGCTGAGGCAGGGGAATCACTTGAATCTGGGAGGCAGAGGTTGCAGTGAGCCGAGATCCCCCCACTGCACTCCAGCCTGGGTGACAGAGCGAGACTCTGTCTCAACAACAACAACAAAAAAATTAGCTGAGCATGGCAGCACAGGCCTGTACTTAAGAGCTACTTAAGAGGCTGAAGCAGAAGATCCCTGAGCCCAGGAATTGAAGCTACATTGAATTACGATGGTACCACTGTACTCCGGCCTGGGCAACAGAGCAAGACCTCAACTTTAAACAAAAAAAAAATCAAACACCAGTCTGGATGTCACTGTGAAGGTATTTTTTAGATGGGACTAACACTGAAATCAGTGGACTTGAAGCAGATTGTCCTCCATCATGTATGTGGGCCTCACCCAATCAGTAGAAGGTCCTAAAAGAGTAAAGATTGAAGTTTCCCCCAGAAGAAATTCTTTTCCCTGCCTGGCCAACATGGTGAAACCCCATGCAAAAATCACCCAGGCATGGTGGCAGGTACCTGTAATCCCAGCTACTCGGGAGGCTGAGGCAGGAGGATCACTTGAACCCAGGAGGTGGAGGTTACAGTGAGCCGAGATCAAGCCACTGCACTCCAACCTGGGTGACAGAGTGAGACTCAGTCTCAAAAAAAAAGGGAATTATTTTCAAGACTGCATCATAAAAACCCTGCCTGCATTTCCAGACTCCTGCCCTGTGGAATTCAGACTCAAGACCAACATCAGTTCTCACCTGAGTCACCAGCTTACTGGCCTGCCCTACAGATTTCAGACTTGCCAGCCCTCACAATCACATGAGCCAATTCCTTAAAACAAATCTCTCTCTGTCTCTCTGTCTCTCTCTCTGTGTCTGTCTGTCTCTGTCTCTCTCTCTCTCTCTATATATATGCAAGGATATATATAAAATCAAAAATCCAATATATGGATTATATATGTATATATCCTGTTGGTTCTGTTTCCCTGGAGAACCCTAACACGTGGAGCATGAATGAATGGTGTGACTCTAGGCTGAAAATGGGAAGTGGAAAGCAGATAAATTAGTGAGTGCCCATCTTGTGAAAGGCACTATGCTAGCATCATGTTCCAGGGTACAAACTCTGCCCCTACCCTCAAAAAGCAGAAGTTGAATAAGGCTTCAAGGCTGAAGACTGGCATACGAGGCAGATTATGTCACCCTCCTTTTTGAGATAAGAGCACTGCAGCCTTGAGAGATTCCAGAACTTGTTCAAGCCTCAGAGCTGCTGTGTGGAGCCAAGATTCAAACCCCCATTTGCATGACTCTGAAGGCACAGTGTTTCCATTTCACCACAGCCCTGATTTATCTATGATGTCTCCGGAGTCAAAAGGGGGAGAAGGCTTCAGGTAAGATGGAGAGGGCCACAATGTCAAATGCTTCTAAGAGGTCAAGGAAAGAAGGTTGGATGGTGCTGGGGACAGGGGAGAAAAGCTCCATCTGCTGCCCGAATTCAAGATATAAACAACTGAAGGCTTCCCATGGTCAGTTCCAAAATAAAGGTATCTCTGACCCATTTAGAAAGAAAAGGAGGCATCTTCTGAAATTTCTCCTGGAAGGACTCAACTGGAAATCATGCCTAGTGATATCAAAGAGTCAGAAATTTTTTTTGGAGACTCAAGTGATCGGTAAAATGTAAATGGAAGAATAGGGTAAACAAAGCTACAAAGAAGGAAGTCCTGGTAAAAGTACAAAGAATAATAAGAATATAAGAAACAATGGGCCGGGTGCAGTGGCTCACACCTGTAATCCCAACACTTTGGGAGGCCCAGGCAGGTGAATCACCTGAGGTCAGGAGTTCGAGACCAGCCTGGCCAATGTGATGAACCCCCCATCTCTACTAAAAATACAAAAATTAGCCAGGCGTGGTAGTGCACGCCTATAGTCCCAGCTACTCGGAGGCTGAGGCAAGAGAATCACTTGAACCCGGGAGGCGGAGGTTGCAGTGAGCCAAGATAGCGCCAGCCTGGGTGACACAGTGAGACTCCATGGCAAAAAAGAGAAAAAAAAGAATATAAGAAAGAATGAACAGAATGTTGAATTATAGAAATGTTAAATATTATTAAATCTATGCCAATGTATTCCACACAGGCCAATTTGTATTTGGTATGCCATTATAAATTATAAGTAACATGCAACCGGTGTTCCCAGGATGATTTTCCATGGATAAGAAGCCCTGTGTTCTTGGTATATGGGTCCTCTGAATTAACTATAGTGGGTTCACAAAGTTTATTCAAATGGAGTCATCACTCTTTCCTGCCAGCCCAGCTACTGGTCATTGCCCAGCTGATTAGAGCCAGAGGTCTTCCCTCTGCCAGATTCAACAAGAGGGAGCATGAAGAATGCAGTCTCTTATTTACAAGCTGTGAAGCCTGCAAAAACTTTGCTGAGTGTATCTGTCCATTTGGCGATAACTGATCTCCAGTGGCTCAGAAAGGGCGGTTGTTTGGGTTAGCAAGTATAGGTGTCTGTCCTGATTTTCTGCTCTCGCAATGCTTCCATTTACTTCAGCAAATGTGGCCTGGTGATTCACTGGAGACCAATGGTCATGTGGGCTACTCCCTGGAGGGAACTCAGAGGTGGTGTTTGGAGACACATGCAATCTTTGAAAACCCATACTGGCCCAAGTCTCAGTATCTTGTTAATTCCTAAACTGATTAATGAAGCATTACTCAGAGTAAAAAGAAGTTATAGCCTCTGCCAAAGTCCAAGCTTTTGCTCACAGTGTTTGGTTCTTGCATTTCCTTCAGGGACCTCTTAGCCTAGCCCACAGCATCAAGGTCATGGATCCCCGAGCCTGGAAACCTGAGCTCTATACTGACGAACCACAACCCAACCTTTCTGAGACTCAGTTTCCTCAGCTGGACCTCAGTCAAGTCTCTTCCATCTCTAAAGTTATATGAATCGATGATTTAAGTGAATAAATGCAGTGTGAGGTACCTAGATTTCCTTAATCAGACAACACCATGAAAAGTGTTTCCACCAACACCTGAACCACCAGCAGTACAAATAGAAACTGCATATTCTCTCAGAAAACACAAGAGAATCGACCGAAAAAAAAATGAGAATTTTAAATGGTTCTGGGAAAGAGGCTTACTATACTCTTAATGAACATGACAATCCATTAGAATAAACTAACATCAAAAAGTACTGAACATCTAAGAATAAACTTAACCAGAAACATGCACAAGATCTTCAGGAAGAAAAGGTTAAAATGCTTATGAGGGACACAGAAAAAAAAATTTTAACAAACAAAAAAGACATACTTCATCTTGGACAGGAAGACTTAACAAAATTAAGATATTAATTCTCCCTAAGCTAATCTAAAATTTTAATACTATTCCAATAAAAATACCAACAGGATTTTTTTGAAAAGGAACAAGCTAATTCTAAAGTTTATGTGGAAAAAGAAGTAAGCAAGAATAGTGATCAAATTCTTATTTAAAAAATAAGATCAATGAAAAGGAGCTGACCTTCTAAACAGTAAAATACATGCAAAGTATAGTCATGCACCACACAATGACATTTTGGTCAAAAATGGACTGCATATATATGAAGGTGGTCCCATAAAATGATAATACTGTATTTTTACTGTACATTATCTAAGTTTGGATATGTTTAGATACATAAATACTTACCATTGTGTTACAGTTGCATACAGTATTCAGTAGAGTCACATGCTGTACAAGTTTGTAGCCTAGGAGCCATAGGCTATATCATTATAGCCTAGGTATGTGGTAGGCTAAACCATCTAAATTTATGTAACCACACTCTGTGATGTTCACACAATGATGAAATTGCCTGATGTACTTCTCAGAAAGTATTCTTGTCACTAAGTGAGGCATGCTTATATAATAATCAAAAAAAAGTATGAGATTGACACATATATAAACATATCATTGGTACAAAATAGAAAACCCAGAAATAGACCCAAATGTATATGTAAATTTATATTAAATATATATCCACATAAGAATTTATAAAAGAGTACATATACATATGAGAATTTATATGATTTTGACTTTCTATTTTCAATCAGTGGGAGGGAAATGGATTTTTCAGGAAATGATGCTGCGACAATAAGGTTGCCATCTGGACAAATGTTGAATATATATTCTACATGTTACAACAACCAACAACAAAAGTTCCAGATTTAAAAAACAATGCAAACCTCAAAAATAAAACCATAAAAATACTAGAAGAAAACACGGGATTTTAAAAAAATCATCTTAATGGTGGGGAAGGCCTTCCTAATATTATACAAAACTCCAAAGTCATAAAAGAAAAGACCAATAAATTGAATTACTTTATGAAAGAAAAGATCATCATGACTTTTTAAAAAGTATAAACAAAGTAAAACAAAAAGCCAGAATATATGTATATATATTTCAAGTATATTTCAGACAAAGGGCTGCTTTCCTTAACATGCGAAGAACTTCTCAAATCAATGAGACTGATAACCCAATAGAAAAAATAAGTAAAGAAAATGGACAGAGATGGGCAAAAAGTTCACATAAAAGGAATTACACATGGCTCCTAATCATAGGAAAATATGTTCGACTTCACTCACAATAAGAGAAATGCAAAACAAAACTCAGAGAATCAAGACTGACAAGATCAGAATGTTTGACACCAGACTTGTGTGACAAAGAAAAAACACTCTTGTCCATTGCTGGTGGGAGTACAAATTGGGGAAACCTCTGTGAGAGCAATTTGGCAATATCTATCAAAATGAAAAGTAGATACCCTTGAGTCAGTAATGCTACTTCCAGAAATTCATTTTACAGGTATATTTGCACCTGCGTGAAATGACACAGATAAGGGATATTAATTGCAGCATTACTCAAAAAAACCAAAGGCTGGAAACAAATGTACTTAAATATGGCACTGATTAAATAATGACCTACCCAGATATGCTAAGTGAAAAAAGCAAAATGCAAAGCAATGTGTATAGTGCGCTATCCTATATGTCAAAAAACTGGAATATATTGTGTGTCCCTAGTCAATGCATACAATCTATGCAAGAAATAAGAAGTTATGGTTAGGCGCGGTGGCTCACGCCTGTAATCCCAGCACTTCGGGAGGCCTAGCCGACAGATCACTTGCGGTCAGGAGTTCAAGACCAGCCTGACCAACATGGAGAAGCCCCATCTTTACTAAAAATACAAAAATTAGCTGGGTGTAGCGGTGCATGCTTGTAGTCCCAGCTACTGGGGAGGCCGAAGCAGGAGAATCACTTGAACCTGGCAGGTGGAGGTTGCAGTGAGCCAAAATCATGCCACTGCACTCCAGTCTGGGCGACTGAGGGAGACTCTAGCGAAAAAAAAAAGGGGGGGGAAGGAAGGAAGGGAAAGAAAGGAAAGAAATGAAAGAAGAAGAAGGAGGAGGAGGAGGAGAAGGAGAAAAAGAAAAGAAAAGAAAGAAGGAAAGGAAAGGAAGAAAGAGAAAAAGAAGGAAGTAACATCTGGGAGAGGAACTGACTGAGGTAGAGGGGTGAAAAGAACAATATTTTTTAGTGCATTCTAACTTACAACTTTGTGATTTTGTACTAGCCAAGAAATTTTAATTAATGCAAAGGCCAAAATTGCAGCTTCCAAGACAAGACCTGCAGAATCCAGTTCTCTGGGGGAGTTATGGACTCTGCGATTTTCACAAGCCCTGTGTGTGATTCTCGTGCACATGGGAGTTGGAGAACCCCTGACACAGAGCATCCTTGGCAATGCACACTTATCAAAATAATAATAGCAACAATGATGTAAGCAGTAATGAACACTTACTTAAAAAGATAAAGCCCAAGACACCACTGCCAAGATCTTGTGCAAGTTTTCCTGAAAAAAATTCTTTGGCACAGCTAAGCACAGAGACTTTATACCACAACAAGGTATTCCTTGTTCCCTCTCGTGTTCAGTTTTAACCACTGTTCATCATTTCACCAGCTTTTTTACAGTTTACAAAATGCTTTACCCTAATCTTTTGAGCTAGATAAGAGCATAATAAGCTGCACTTGAAGTTACAAGAAAAGGGGAAGGGACTCACTCCAAAAATAGAATGATACCTCTAAACTTTCCAACTAACAACTAGGCACTCTCTTCTATGTTCTAAAGAAAGAACTAACTGTGAGAAATATGCATGTTTACTCAGTTTCTTCAACCTAGGCATACCTGTGTTGCAAATGATACTTGTGTATTTCTGAGATGCGAGGGGAGAAAGAAAAAGCATAGCCTCTGCTCTCAGACAGCGATGGCTTCCCTCTGTGTTCTTCTATTTCTTCACCTTTATTTTATTTTATTTTATTTTATTTTATTTTATTTTATTTTATTTTTTGAGACAGAGTCTTACTCTGTTGCCCAGGCTGGAGTCCAGTGGCACGATCTCAGCTCACTGCAACCTCTGCCTCCCAGGTTCAAGTGATTCTCCTACCCCAGCCTCCCAAATAGCTGGGATTACAGGCATGCACCATAACGCCCGGCTAACTTTTGTATTTTTAGTAGAGATGGGGTTTCACCATGTTGGCCAGGCTAGTCTTGAACTCCTGACCTCAGGTGATCCACCCGCCTAAGCCTCCCAAAATGCTGGGATTACAGATGTGGGCCGCCGTGCCCATCCTATTTTTTTGCCTTTAAATCAAGATGAAAAGACAACATGATGTGGTGATTAGGAGCGTGTGCTCCGGAGCCACACTGCAGGGGTTGAAATCCTAGCTCTGCCACAGTGCAAACTTGGGCAAGTGACTTAACTTCTCTGTGCCTCCGTAGACACATCCCTAAGATGGGAATAGTACCACCCCATTTACTTGGTATGAGGATTAGATAAATGGGTATATGTGAAGCATTTTGCATAGAAAATGGCACATAGTGCTATATAAATATGTGTGGTTCCTATCTCAGAACCAGTCTTGGAGCATTAAAGAAATAGAATTCACAAAAGTAAGGGTAAAAACCCTGGAAGAGAGTGATGAGACAGAGAGGAAAGCTGTGTAGTAGCTAAAGAGAAGACACAGAAGGCAAACAACAATGAAATGTTGATTGCTTCCAAGAAATAGAAAACCAACTATAAGATACTGAAGCAATGGGCCAAGCAAAGCAAAGCTGTTTTTTCCTTGTTCTGCGGACTGCTCCAATGCCAGACTTTTCCATTTTCCGGTCTGGATTCGTATCGCTGTCTCAGTTTCATATGGGGGACGCAGACCAAACAGGTTCAGCGTTAGGGAGCAGTGGCAGCCCTTACTAAGCCCCTGGGTTCATGAATATGACTGCAACTCTCACCCTCTATGGCCTAAGGTTATGGGAGGACTTGGCCTCCAGAGACCAGATCTGAGGTGGGGAGGAGACAGGAAGAGAGGAGATTGTAAATCTACCAGCCTCCTTACTCACAGAGGGTCCCTGCGAGCCCCTCAAACTCAGCCACAGACCTGCCATCACCTTGCATACAGTCTGCCCATGGGACTGTGGGATGTAAACAGATAGAAGGGAACTTCTAGACCCCAACTGCCAGATCTCGCCATTTTTTGGCTACTGAGATCCAGAGAGAGCAAACAACTTGCCCCAAAGCTATAGGATATGTAGATGATTATTTTGACAGACAGACCACTGATAACTGAAATATAAGCGCCTCTCCTCATTAAACATTCTTTAATTACTATAATTTAGTCATTTTTAAAAGATTCTTTCTTTAAAAAAAAAAAAAAAGCCACCTAGCAAAATAAGTATCTCTTGAGCCAAAATAGTGACATCAACTGTGTAATGGTCACTTCCCTGTAACAGCTACCAGGCGGCAAGAGCAGTGAAGCACCCGTCGTCACGCTGGTTCCCTAGTGCAGACTTGGAATATGCTGGAGAATATTCGGAGGAGCATGGGTGCTTGCTCTGACATGAGTCTCAGAGGTGCAGACATGCACCTGCAACGTCCTAACTTTCCTTAGAAGCAATTTGGAACTATCAACCACAATATATTTATCCAAAGTCCCTATAAACTAAGACTTTCTGGCATCCTTTATCTTGAAGTTGAACCAACTGAAAACACCCTTTGACTCCTCTTCTGCCTGTCCTACTGATGTCTATCACCTTCTCCTGCCTGATCCCAGCCCCACCAGAAGGTCATAAGCGAAGTGGCCTTCTCAGAATGCAGCTGCTGAAGGCTCAGCCACACAGAATCCATCCAGGAGCCTCAAGCAGCCAGACCTGTAGGTACCACATTTTTTCCCACAGACCCTGTTCTGAAAGATTTGGTCTAGCAAGTTTATTAATATGTTTCCCATTTAAAATAATCAAAGCATATCTGACTGCCAATTAGAGCTCCCAAGCAACAGAAGATAACTAGTATTGCCACACTGACTTGCTAGTATTTCAACCCAGAAACAAAATGCATTTTAGCCAGGTGCAGTGGCTCACGCCTATAATACTAGCACTTTGGGAGGCTGAGGGGGAAGGATCACTTGAGCCCAGAAAGTTGAGGCTGCAAGTGAGCTATGATTGTGCCACTGCTCTCCAGCCTGGGTGACACAGCCAGACTTTGTCTCAAAGAAAGAAAGAAAGAAAGAAAGAAAGAAAGAAGAAAGAAAGAGAGAGAGAGGGAGGGGAGGAGAGGGGAAGGGAAGGGAAGGGAGAAAGAAAGAAAGAAGGAAAGAAAGAAAGAAAAAGAAAGAGAGAGAGGGAGGGAGGAAGAGAGAGAGAAAGAAAGAAAGAAAGAAAGGAAGGAAGAAAGAAAGAAAGAAAGAAAGAAAGAAAGAAAGAAAGAAAGAAAGAAAAAGAAAGAAAGAAAGGGGAAGGGAAGGGAAGAAGGAAGGGAGGAAGGGAAGGGAAGGAAGGAACGGAGAAAGAAAGAAGAAGAAAAGAAAGAGAAAGAGAGAGAGGGAGGGAGAGAGAGAGAGAGGGAGGGAGGGAGGGAGGGAGGGGGAGAGAGAGAGAGAGAAGCATCTTAATAAGCCAGCACTGCCTGATTCTGAAAATATTTGCTTCTGCCTGCCACCTTTCTCCCCACTACACTGCTCCAACCTGAACTCACCCTGGAATCTGGCACAGCACTGAAGACTCACTGGGTTGCCCTCCCAGCAAAGCAGCCAATTTATCTGTGATCTGAAATTACATCAAATTTCCAAGGACTGTGAAAAAGATTTCCCATGAGCAAGAAGTTAATTTATTTGCACTGGGAAATGAATGGTTCCCTTTGCTTTCCTGACCCTCCCATAAGCACCAGGAAACAACATTAAGTGACCCTGAAAAGAGACCCCAGACAGAGCCTTCACTTATTTAAGATGGCCTCAAATCAGCCATGTGTGACAGAAGACATAAATTCTCCAGTCCACGATATACGGTCTGGGGATTCTTTAAGCTGAGGTGCAGCATCTATTTGAATGCATTCCCTTCTGAGAAATGATTGGGTCATGTTCAGTTGCACATGTCATACTTTGGGAGAGGAGTGCTGAAATTGTGTATTTGGAGCAAATTTAACAAACTTCTTTATGCAATCATAGGTAAGAAAGTAATCATTTAAAAACAGATAGTGGAGTTCATTGTGTTAGGACAGGCTACAAGAAGCCCCCTCTGTCTTCTGCCCACTGTAATTTGTTTCATAAAAACTAGAATTCTTTTTAGAATTGGAAGGAGCAATATTTGAGATTATCCCAGAAAAAGGGTCATTTGGAAGCCCCAAAAAGAAAAATTCATTTTCCAATCAAACCATATTAATTTTAACAACTCCCAACCCACCAAAAAGCACTCAAAGTAATGAGAACCATAAAAGGAGGGAGGAAAACAGACATCAGTTCGTGGGGATAATAATTTTCTTCTGTTGTCAGAACAGCCTTGTTCTATTATAAAACAATCAGCTCTCATGCATCCTCCCTCCATTTCTGCAACCCCCTGGATTAGAGGGAGTCTCTCATTTCACTCTTCTTGGCCTTGTTGAAGAAGCACAGGTGACCCACAGGGCATCAGACTCTTACAGACCATAAACTTCTGATATTCCAGGTAGTCAGACATTATTCAAAGGATCTATGTTGCAAATCATGCCACTCTCTTTCAAAGTTAAGTTAGTACTTAATATGTGCCAGGTATTGTGCTAAGCACTTGGCATGGACTATCTCACTTAATCCTGTGATTTATATACTATTTGCCTTTATTTTATATTAGAAAGATGAGAGCTGGATAACTTGCCCAAGGTCACAGAGCTTATCCACGGCCAAGCAGGGACTTGAAGCCTAGTGATCTGCCTGCATACCCAACACTCTTAACCATTGTTCTGGCCCACCTTATGATATCAGGGTGCACGTGGGCCTTACTGAATTACCCAGAAACACACACACACACACTGGCTATGGACACTGTCCCTCTATAGAGTAGCATTCACCAGGACTAAGGAAGACATTCCTTCTCTTGAAAGATTCAGACTGAACCCCATAGAATGACTGTAATAAGTGCATGAAAAGAAGTAAAAAATACTGTACACTCAGGGAGCCACAGTTAAAGGCCATCATTCTGTATTGTGAAACAGCCTCCTGATTTCCTGAAATCTACTCAACAATGAAGAAAATACAAAGAGGCCGCTGGAATCACTTCTACCTATCTTCTGTTGGGGGTAACGTCTGCAACCTCAGGTGAGCTTTGAGACTTCAAGGCACGTTGCAAAAGGAAAAAACTGAAAGGAAATCGCTCTGTTCGTGGGCCAGAATATATTTCATTCACAAAGAAAAAAAATCTGAACTTTCTAGAATATTTTTAAGCATTGATCCCAAACAAAATGCTTATCATCTCAAATATAATACTGAGTCCTTCCCACTTAAAAAAACTGTCCCCAATGCACATGGAGAGTAGTAACTAACCCCATGTGTCAACTTCAAATAAGCCAAGGTATAAAAGGTACAAAACGGCTCCAAAAGGACTATGCTTTGAAAGGAAGGCCTTAAAGCATTCTGCAAACTTCACGTGCACTTGTTTTATGTGAATATCTATAGTCACATACAGCATAAAAAGAAAGCTTTGAAAAGGGAAGGAACTCACTGTACAGAAGACAAAACAATACCCTTTTTATTTTTAAAACTCTGGTGAAATAGGTTTCCATAGGACATCCCATTCAAAAAAAAAATTAACGTAAACCAACCTCCCTGTGGGTTAGTCACACTATACAGACTTCATCAGAGTGTTTACAGATACCTAGAGTATTTACAAATGCTATCCGTTAGGTAGTAAAGTGTTGTTGCAATTTTTCCAGCACATATTCCACAGTAAAATAAAGGGGGTATATTGGTGTTCTTGTATAAAAATTCTTAACAAATAGAGAAAGGCAATTTTCCTGAGAGAAGATTTGTTCTTGAAATATTTTTCTTTAACAATTGGAAATATAAAATGGGATGTAGTTGTAAAAGAAGCATAAGAATGTCTAAGTTAACATTTTTCTTTTAAATTATTTTAAGTACCATTAAGTTAAAATGTTTACATTCATTATAAAAAATGCTGTTAAATCTTATGCAAATGATTTAACACTGATTGCTGCAACGCAAATTGCACTTTTTAAAAAAATTATTGTATACATGGAAGAAAAATATCTTGTTTGCTACCCTGTTTACAAATTCCGACTGACTTCAGATCAGCCACACAATATGAACTTTGAGAAACGTCAGTCACAGTGTATATTAAAGTTACAATGCAGTCTTGCAAACTGAGTAATATTTTTGATAAGAGACCTCATGAACCGACTCAGCCTCCAGAGATGTGTACCAAATGGCCTCAAGTGATCTTCTCCATGAACGCACATGAAATCTGGATGTGGAAAAGGTATGAAGAAATTCTGGAACAACCAAAATTGATCAGAAGAAGCACATGATTTTGGACAAAATGCAAAATCTTTTTAAAAAAATCTCTCTCAATATTCCTTAGCAGGCAAGGCCCAGGTCCTAGTCCTGGCTTCTGGAAGTGGAGCAGGGTCCGCCCCGGAGGCGGGCTGGCTGGAGTGGCCCAAGCGCCCAGTTGCACTGGCCCTTCCCTTCCATCTTCTCTCACTCTTTCAGCAAGCCTCTTGGGAAAAACATCTCTTTCAAAATAAAGGCACGAGAATCACGTTCTGTCAGCGCAGTCGCCACTGTCTGGACTGCTGCACAAAAGCAGACACGAGTGGAGTGAGGCCCGCGGCGGAGCCCTCCCTGCCTCCTGGCGGCGTGGGCTCAGGCCAGGGCCAGGGCGCACCAGGAATCCTGTCGCACGGAGGACGTGACTTCGGCCGGCGAGGCCAGACTGACGCCTATGTAGAGCCCATCTTGACCCGAATACTTGAGCTCGCTGTTCTCGGGATTGGTGCTCTCTCCCGCACCAGTCATCACCGGGGCACCCGCCTGGCAGAAGAGGGGGACACAGAGGAGAGACGAGAAGGCGAGAAGCGGTTACAATCCTGGTAGTGAAATACATGGGAGCTAATGAACGGGTCTGTGCAGCCAGGGCCAAAGCTGCTCCTGGGCAGACCCAGGGCAGGAGAAATGAAGCCGGCGTTACTATCCCCTGCCCCCAGCAAGTGGGGGCCTTTCCCTGCATTGCACACAGTGCCACTGACCTGACCCTGGCCACTTAAGCCTTCGAAACTTTAGAACTCAGGGCAGGAGCCACTGGCAAGATGCAAAGCTGGACAAAAGGAAGGGGAACTGAAGAAATCCTATTTGTAAAAAGTGCCAAGCTCTAAGATCTCTGACTGTGAAACAAACCTCACTGTGTGGGTGAATAGGCATTAATGATGCACACACAACCTGATCATTTCCAAAGAGAAGATGCAGAGCGCGCACACACACACACACACACACCTCTAACAAGGCTTATCCAGTGATGGCAAAGTCTTTTTAGACTTTTTAGAAAAGCTGCACAGTTCAACATTCCCTGATCAGTGAAATTTTTGAACATTGACTTCATGGAAAATAAACCTATGCATATACAGGTTTTAAAATCTACCTCATTTACCTTAATTCTTTACAAGAACAGTCCATGTCTGAAGCAGACCACGTTATAAAGAAAATGCTAACATCCTCTATCTGCCATGATCATGGCAATGATTTCTTTCTTTCTTTTTTTTTTTTGAAACAGAGTCTCACTGTCTCCCAGGCTGGAGTACAGTGGCACGATCTCAGCTCAGTGCAACCTCCATCTCCTGGGTTCAAGTGATTCTCCTGCCTCAGCCTCCCGAGTAGCTGGGATTACAGGCATGCACCACCACACCTGGCTAATTTTTGTATTTTTAGTAGAGACAGGGTTTCACCATGTTGGCCAGGCTGGTCTCGAACTCCTGACCTCAGGTGATCTGCCTGCCTGGGCCTCCCAGCATGCTGGGATTACGGGCATGAGCCACTGTGCCTGGCCACAATGATTTCTTGAAGCACAAGTTCACCTTTGCCCTGTTCCACCCATTCCTCCCATTCACATGAAAAAGGCCAAATAGGAAACATCATATAATTTAGTAAAATCAAACCAAAATAACTAAAATATGTTTAGACAACAGTTTGAATAAAGTTGCTTTTGAGAAGCTTTTTGAAAAATTTCGCCATAATCATGTACTTTTTAAAATCACCTTTTTCCTTCTAAAAGTTCAGGAGCTCTTATTCCTTCCAAGCTTTCAGGGCTCCATTCTATAAATTACCAGATACTTGTTGTTTGACAGAGGTAGGACATTGTGTACTTTTCAAAGAATTTCTTTTTTACATACATAATCCCATTAAATCCTTAAAACAGCATTTCTCTGGCACCAGACACAGGCGGAACAGAAAGGAAGTGTGCCGAGCCTCCACGGCCTGCAAGTGAATGAGGTCCAACTCTACTCGTTTTCCAACAAGATCTGGTTTGCTCTCAACCCTCACCATAAGGGCATGAGGCTGGGAGGCAGGACTTCAGGCGAGCAAGCCCTCTGAGTCTAAGCACCCAAACTTCCTTCCTCCCAACCAGACAGACCAAACCCGACCCCTCCACAGGTAACCACTCCTTCCCTTTCCCAGCAGAAATGAGGTTTTATGAAAATCCAGCAACAACACTGGCCCCACACCCAAACTTTTGTTTACATAACACAAATGTAAAGACTTAAACTGAGGGTTTTAGGTGCATTAAAAAGCAAATTTCACAAAATCAGTGAGATGTCTAAAGCTTCAGATGGATTCTTGTGGCAATTCTGAAAAAGCTAAAATAATCCTGTCCAACAAACTGAATGCCATAAACTTGGTTATACTTATAAACATAGTGATTAACTTTAGCCCTTAATTCCAGAGACTCCACCAGAAGCAAATCCAGTGTGGATCCAGATTTAACCCTCAAAGAAATAAGCAAAAGGATGATATTCAATTACAAAATAATTATTTATTTAGAAAGGAACTATTAGAGTGAGCTTCCTTATAATGATACATCTCACGTCCAACTTTGCATTGATTTTCTTATTCGAAAACAGGCACATCAGCATATGCCTCTGACTAAATCTGACTTCACCGCAACAAGTGTTATTTTCTGAAATGGAGAGGGTTCCTGAACTGGCCCAGGAAATAGCCCATCTCAAATGGCAGGGAAGTGCCAAGACAGCAGAGGGATCTGTCACCACCACCACAGCCAGCAACAAGAAGCATAAGCAGGCTGGGCACGGTGGCTCGTGCCTTTAATCCCAACACTTTGGGAAGCCGAGGAGGGAGGATTACTTAAGCCCAGGAATTTGAGACCAGCCTGGGCAACATTGGGAGACCCTGTCTCTACAAAAAATACAAAAGTTAGCTGGGCATGTAGTCCCAGCTATTTGGGGAGCCGAGATGGAAGGATTGCTTGAGTCTAGGTGATGAAGGCTGCAGTGAGCTACGATTGCATCACTGCACTCCAGCCTAAGGGACAGAGCAAGACCCTGTCTCTAAAAAGTAAACATTAAAAAAAAAAAAAAGAAAGAAAGAAAGAGAAGAAAAAAAGAAATATTGGCAAAGCAACAACTGACAGCCAGACACTAGATCAGGAGCCTGAAAGATAGTCAACTGCCCCAGGAGCTCCCAGGCTTTGTGGGGAGCCAGGATCCATACACATTAGAAAGTCGACTGTTGGCTGCTTATCATGAACAACAAATGAGTGGCTGAGACAGGAAGGTAGACCAAGAGTCAGAAAAGGAATAGCAGAGGGCAAGGACTCCTGGGCGAGGAACCAAAGGCAGCCCACACAGGAGTATGAGAAGGAGGGGAAGCAGCTTGGACTCTCAAGTCCTGTCCTGATTCAGTCTCCTGCTGACTGCAGTCCCCCCTGAGCCTCCTCTGTGCCTGGGTCCTCACATTTCCCACCTCAGGGATGGTTGCGACAATTAAATGAGCTAATGTTTGTAAAAGCGAAGGCAAGGTGCCTTGCCATGTTAAACATTCCGTAAAGGGAAGCTATTGTTATTGGCGAGAGAAGGATGTTCAAAATGGGAGGCAGGACGGATGAAGAGAGGTGGTCACCTGGCCTGTTCAGAAGAAAAGCCAGCTGAAAAACAGAAGGATGAAGCAAAAGAGTGAACAGACCACGCGGGAGAGGTAAACCAGAAGCCTGACATACAGCTTTGTGTGCCTCAGTTTCCACACCTATAAAGTGGGATAAAAAGAGGCACCTATGTCATAAGATTATTGCAAGAATTAAATTGGCTAGGCCAGGCGCGGTGGCCCATGCCTGCAATCCCAGCACTTTGAGAGGCCGAGGCAGGTGGATCACCTTAGGTCAGAAGTTTGAGACCAGCCTGACCAACATGGTGAAACCTCATCTCTACTGACACAAAAAAATTAGCCGAGCAAGGTGGAGCATGCTTATAATCCCAGCTACTCAGAAGGCTGAGGTAGGTTGCAGTGAGCCGAGATTGCACCATTGCACTCCAGTCTGGGCAACAAAAGTGAAACTCCATCTCAAAAAAAAAAAAAAAAAAAAGAATTGGCTAATATATGTAAAGCCCTTGTAACAGTGTCTGAGAACAGTAAAGATTACGTCAGTATAAGCTACTCTTGTTATCTAATTATTATTGTTAAGGTTAAGAGGCTTGGATCTAATTTATTCTCCTCATTCTATCCTTCAGCCCAAGCAAGTTACCCCATCACCAGGCAGGGGCAGAAGCAGTGGGAACACAGTTGGAGCTCAAAGAGAACCACCTCCAGAATGACCCTATTCAAACTGTCACTGACAGTTCTTCACAAAAATAAATCAAAGTGTTCTGTAGCCATTCAAAAGTCTCATGACTCTTTCTCTTTTGCACTTTTTTTTTTTTTTTTTTTTGAGATAGGGTCTTGCTCTGTCATCCAGGCTGGAGTGCACTGGGTGTGATCTCGGCTCACTGCAACCTCCACCTCCTGGGCTGAAGAGATCCTCCCATCTCAGCCTCTCGAATAACTTGGACGGGACCACATGCATGTGCCACCATGCCCAGCTAATTTTTGTATTTTTTGTAAAGATGGGGTTTCACCATGTTGCCTAGGCTGTTCTCAAACTCCTGAGCTCAAGGGATCCACCTGCCTCAGCCTCCCAAAGTGCTGGGATCACAAGCATGAGCTACCACACCTGGTGACTCATTGACTCTTTTTCAACAACCCACATTAAAGAAATGTTAACACCCTGAATGTTATTCTTACACCTGAATAACAATCCCAAAAGCAATTGGCGAAAATAACCTGTCTTTTTTTCAGACAAAATGTTAAGCTATTTGGCAGGCCAAGAGTCCTGCTATCAAAGGGCAGACAGATCTCAAATTCCACGAGTGATGCACTCCTAAAAATAAATCTGCTCGTTTGCAATTAAAAGCAATAGCTGAGCCTGTCAGAAAAAAAATGGGGCAAGTATTTGTGCCCAATGCTTGGTAGCCTTATTTTATGTGTAGATATAATAATATTTAAACATGAAATACTGCAAAGAAAGGCTGATGTTACTTACATGGTAACACCAGTCCCCTCACTCATGGCTGGCGGAGCTAAATTCTGGTACACCCACCTTACAGAAGGCAGTTAGCTGCAATGTCAAGAGCCATCCAGAAGTTTAGACCCTACTTCGCCCTGTAATTTCACTTCTGGAAATGTATTATAAGGAAATAATTCAAAAGAAGGGAAAGGCTCCGCAAAGGAAGCCAACCGTTGCAAGGTTACTTCTAATAGTAGAAACTATGGAAACAATCTAATGTCTAATAATATGGGAACGGTTTAGAAAAGCAGGGCACATCCGCTCAATGAACTATTATGCAATTATTAAAAATAATAAGATCATGGAGCAAAATGGAAAAAATCCTGTAATACCATGTTAAGTGAAAAACAGCAAGATATGAATTACACGTCATAACTGCAATTTATCCATGCACATGTGTAAGTATTACAAAGGTCCCCTGGGAGGAGGGGAGAAACAGGGGACTAGCTGAGAGGGCCAAGTCTATTAGCCATCTATACCTTTCTTTGAATATTTTTCTTTGAATACTTAAATTGAATTGCATAGTAAATCTATTTAGGTTGTTGCCAAAGTAATTGCAGTTTTTGGCATTGAAAGTAATGACAAAACCCACAATTACTTTTGCACCAACCTAATAACTTTGGGGATGAATAGGAGACATGAGTACCAGAAACACAAGGCACTTGAGGGACAAGCCAACCTTCATGGAATCAGAAAGTGGCTTGAAAAAATAGGAGGGAACCAGAGTCGGGGCACTAACAGGAGGGCGGGTCAGAAGGGCCCCCATCCGCCCCTGAAATCATCTCCCTGCCACCTGGCACAGGCCAGGGCCTGGCCAGCCACGCACATGTGAATCTCACAGTTCTATACAAGTTAAAACAATCAACACGTCAGCTCCATGCATCAGCGTAACTTCAGCTCTCAAAACCAATATTCTCTCACTCTGTCGCCCAGGCTGGAGTGCAGTGGTGGTATCTCGGCTCACTACAACCTCCGCCTCCCGAGTTCAAGTGAGTCTCCTGCCTCAGTCTCCAGAGTAGCTGGGATTACAGGCGCCCACCACTACACTCGGCTAATTTTTGTATTTTTAGTAGAGTTAGGGTTTCACCATATTGGCCAGGCTGATCTCGAACTCCTGACCTCAAGTGATCCGCCTGCCTCGACCTCCCAAAGTACTGGGATTACAGGCATGAGCCACCGTGCCTGGCCTCTAAATCAATATTCTAAAAGTAGAAGGCGTTCAGAGTTGGCACAGCTACTCTTCTTAAGAAGCCTGGCTTTGTCCTGTTATTGTTCATCTTTTAAGTCCCTTTCCCTCACTGATGATAGTCAAGAGATGCCTACTGAGAATCAATACGATGTGTGTGTGTTGGGGGGGGGGGCGGAGGGGGGAAATCAGAGAAAAATATACTATGATCCTGGACCTAATACACACACATACAAACACACGTATAAATTTCAATTGGTTAATATATTTTCCCACAAATAATTCAACCCTTCAAAGGACTTTAGTTCAGATCGCAGACATCACAACCCTGCAAAAGCAGGCACTTCACTAACCTAGACCAACCTAAACAAACGTTCCTGAACAAAAGGGAGGGAGAGCGCCGGAATGCCCACAGCTCAACCATCCTCCCTCCTTTCGGGCAGGCAGCACAGGCCAGGCGGAGGTCCCTGCTCCCTCCCTGATCAAAGTGCAAGGAGGGTGGAGCAGAAATCGGCTCTGTGTTTCCATTCAAGGCTTATCTGCCCTCCACCCTCCCACAGACAACTGAAAATGGAGGCACTTCCTGTTGAAAGAATGTGTTATCAGGGCCAGACCCAGCCTGGGCTTAGCACTGAAAGCTGGCCGGGTTAGGTGGGAGACAGGCAGAGCAGCTGGGCTGGAAAACTCTCTTAAAGGAGTAAATGACTTCAGGGAGAGCTTGGGCTGCTACAGATTGGGACATGGAAAATATCCGCTAGCCTGAGAAGTAGCCACAGTTCATCTTTAGATCACCTGGAATTTTTTTTTTTTTTTTTCCTGTGAGGAGCCTTCACTCATTTTTGGACACATATCTGAAAAGTCAAAGATTTCTGATTGGATCAACTCATGGAGACAAATGCCCAGCAGTGTCTCTGTTTTCCTTCATTTCGCACATCCCATAATGGGGAGGGCAAGAGACAGCTTCTGATGGGAAGGCAACACAGCCGAGAAAAGGAAACCCTGAAAGGGCGTAGCCTTTTCCAAAGAAAAACATGGGTTCTTCGGCTTGTGGATTACATGCATAAATTTCCTTTGAGGAAGAAAACCAGAGAGGAGTGTACAGGGCATGCTCTATCTTCCTTGCTGGAATCTCTCTTCATGCAGTTTCGGTCTGAAGAAAGAAAACACTGCGCCCCAGGCAGGCTGAAGGACGACTGTGTGATCCTTCCCAGAGCAGAAGACTTTGATGGTGATCACATGCCTCCTTCACTGCAAGGCAGACTGTCGGCTCCCCCAGCCTCTGATCCGTCCTTCCTACACATCTGAGTGAGACTGTGCTTACGGCTTTTTCTTGTGTGAGGGGAAGCCAGCCGTCCCTCACTGCCAAAGCTCTTCTCTGCTTTTGTAACCTCTAGGTTAGACTCCTGTGGTGCTTTATAGCTGCCTTCCTCCAAAGAGGAATTAAAAACTTTGTATAAATTCCAACAAAGGGGAAATGCTTTCCTGCAAATCGTAACTTCCACTATATAAACTACGATCATTTCAGTTTGGCTGGAGGTAACAGAAGACCAGACACAAAGTGACAGTAATAGTTTAGAAGGTGACACATGAAAGACACATGAACACACACAAATTCTGTCTCCACCAGGACACGTGAAAACCAATCACAATGAAACTCTCGAATTCTTAACAGCTTAATAAAACAAAAGAACATGGACACCTTTTCTCTAGAGAGAGAGTCACCGTCACCTCAACTGATGACCTAACTATTCAGCAGAATAGTTTTGTATATTTAATTCGGCAAACAAATTCCTTACTGGAAATTTCACCGGCTGCTCCCCTACTCTGCCCCAACCCATACCCCTCTCGCCCCTTCTAGGCCTGAGTAGGCAAGGTTATAGCCACACCAAGGGATGCTGCCCTTTTCAAGAAGACAAAAGCAATTCTATGCACATAATCTATTCTGGACAAAAGAGCAAATTGCTTTATGTATCTGTGCACACTCAACAGCAAGCATGTTGTGGTGAAGAAAGGTGCCAAACTTTATAAGTACTCTGGGATTATCACCAAAATACTGATGTACAAATATAAATTGCAAGGGAGAGGGTTTGTCCCACAACTTGAAGTCAATGAGGACCCTAAAGAAAAAGCTTATCTTCTAAATGAATCAGAATGAATTACACTATTCTAATCTTCAAATTAAGTGGGACAGAATCCTGAGGCAAGATTTAAAACCTGGTGAATGATCTTAATTTTTATAACAAAACTGACTTTTCAGGAGATGGATGAGCATCTTAATCTCTCCATCTTAATTACAGAAAACATACCAAGAAGCATTTACAATGCACTTAAACCACAAAAAGCATTAGGAAAGTACTAAGTATCAGAAGGAATAAAAAATTTGCTATCAGTGAAATACAAATCTCTAAAATGTGGTTACTTTCTTAACACAATAACTCTACATCTCTGAATTTCCCCACTAAGAAAGTGAGGATCTTATTCTAATATCTTGGGATGAAAAAAAATGCCACGCAAATAAAGCTGATTACTATTAACTTCCAAGACCCGTATTTAAGTAGTGCTATTCTTCTTAAACTTCAAAGAGGTCTCCAGGCATCTCCCACTCACTCTACACAATACTCCTAAGGACCAGATGGTAGGAATTACTTTTCCCCTTTAGTAGAAGGAGGAAAACAGAGGCTTTACAGAACCTTGGCAGCTTGCTATACTCACACAGACAGAGCTGGAGCTAGCGCCTAGCTGCTGGAATCTGTTTCCTCCCAGCTGCTAATCCGTGAACCCCCAGAATAAACTTTTGACCATATTCAGGCTTCACCACGAATCAAGCAACTAAATTTAATGAGAGCTTTAAATGTAAAATACTTGTGTTTAATAAAATAAAAATATGGTTCTGCAGCATGTGGCCCAGCTCTGGTGAAACCGTGCCAGGCCAACAACCAAAACAGGCAGCACACCATCAAGTCGGATCATGATTTAAGCATCGTCAGATGTTGACTTGGAACCGTTTACTCGTAAGACCCCAACAGGACATTAGAATCAATGCCTAGTTATGTATTTGTTCAAATCATTCTTAAAATATGAGGTCAATAAAATAATGTCTTTGTGCTCAGTCTCACAAATTCTGAGTACTGGGCCTTTAAAAAAGCCTGATGTGATGGGTAGCTGAGTGGTGAATTGTCACATTGCCAACACCTATCTATGGAGATGCTTTTTTAAATTATTAAAATTTCAGAGAAAATTAACAGGTAGGTCTAAACATGAACAGAACTAACAGATTGTACTTAATTCATATCCACTGGATCTTCATACTGCTAGTAACTCTTCTGGCAGACACCCATGAAATGCATAATAAATTACTTTTGTTCCAGTAAAGGAATTCGTTTTCTTCGAAGATTCATTTAGCAATAACCTTTCAGAGCAATCTAAGCCAGATTTCTTAAATTTGGCCATGTTTTCCCGTAACATTATTTCATGTTTTCTGACAATTTTGTATATTCTTATAGAGGCGTTGGGGGGCGGGTGGGAGAAAACTGCAAAGAATCTGTAATTTGCAAAGAAGAGCTGTGTTCTGGGATGAGGCTATAAGAAATGGTGAATAACTTCTGCCCACACTTATTCTTTATCCAGTATTCTGGCTATCAGATAGTGATAATGAGTCACTTATTAAATAAACCACAATTCTGTGATAAATTATGTGGACATATGTTACAAACTATTTAAAGCTTTACTGTTTCCTAATGTACAAAGCCATTGGATATTGATGTAGCACACAATGCATTTTTAAACTACTTCTTACCATCCTCCCTGTCATACACACACACACACACACACACACACAGAGATTTAAAAAAAAAAAAAAAAAAAAGGAAGTCTAGAAAAAGCCTTGAGATCAGAATGAAAGTATGCAAATCCGCATGCTTGAACATTCCCTGCCGGGGTGACGTGTGACTTTCACACGAAGGCCAATGTGGTCAGACAAGAACATGAGTTATTAGAAGGGGCTGTGAACGTAGAAAGAAAGGGAGCCTGGCACATAGGGAGCATGAAGATAAAATGCCAACAAAATATTTATGTTCATGGCTTGTAGCATGTGGCAAGTGGGATATTAATAACTGTGATGATTGGTCAACTCCCTGGGAGTGGTAACAGCCCTGGACTGGGAGGCAGGAGACGTCGGTTCCAGTCCCGGCTTCAACACTGGCTTGTTTTGTGACCTTAAGGAGTCACTCCGGATCTTGGTTTATAAATGAGGCAATAATAATACCTAACCACATAACTCTCTCACAGACCCTTTGGGAGATTAATGATTTTTTAACCCCTTTGCTACTCATTTAGAAAAGAGTGTTTTGGACGATAGACTCTGAAAAAAAAAAACAGGCACTTCACTATTAAGAAATGCTTTTTCAGTAATTTCTTCATAAACATTCATTGAAGACAATTTTAACATTCCGAAAAATTCCAAAACAGCATTTGTTTGTGTATGGATTTAAATCGCAGCATTAGAAGGATTTCAGTATGGCAATCTTGTGTTTCTCTTAAAAGAACCTTGTTATAACCACATTAGGTATGTCAACAAAAGTAATTTTTACTACTTTTTTTTTAACTTAATGTTACCCAACTGCCATATTCTTAGTACCATTACACATTTGATTTCTAAGTATAACATTGATAAGAAAATCTGCATTAACTGTCTTAAATACATTCTTGGTCAAGAGCAAATAACTTCTCACACTGTTTTCCCACCTGTTTCAGTGGGAGGATATGTGATGCTAAAATTATTAATCAAATTAGTCAAATTTCTTTAAGAAAACATTCTTTCTTCTCTCTGAAGATTTCAAAGAAATGAACTAATATCGCATATTAATCTAACACGCTGTAGTGGCAACAACACTGACCGCGTCAGCCAGACCTGCGGCCAACGTGAAACCACGCGTCTCAATTTGACACGTGACCTTGGAACTGTTCTTTACCTTCTGCGTCTCACTTAGAAGGAGGAGTAAAAAATAAAATGTATCTAAAGCACCTGGCACATAAAAGGTACCTGATAGAAACTAATTTCCTGCCTCCCTATGTTCACTATCTTATAAGTGAGCGAGTATTAGGAAAGGGAAAAACTTCCTCAAAGCAAGATCACTATGAGAAAATCGAAGACCAATCCACCACTGTTTGGCTCTCGAGTCCTCTAGAAGCTCTGTGGCATATTCAAGTTAAAAATGAAGCAGTAATTTTCTGCTCCAGCCCCAGCAGGCTCTTGCATCAGAGCTCGCCTTCATACGTTCCTCTGAGCAACTTAACAGTATAAGCACAGCATAAGTCCTTCACAAATGTTCCTTTCAGCTCTTTCACAGGAACTATAATTTTGTGACCAACCATAGTGCACAGTAAATCAAAAAAAAATTCCATTACTTGAAGAAAAAGACAGTGGAGTGTAAATCTGCTAATAAAGAACCCCCCTGCACTGGAAAATGCATAGTAAGCTACAGGACCTACTAAGGTGTTTTTCTATTTCCACCACAGGATGCAAATATTATATATGAAATAAAATCTATGAAAACAATTTAAAATATTTACCTGCCTAAGCTTTCTTCAGAGGCCTTATAGAGCACATCAAATAATCTTAACTTGAGTCAGTCTCTAGATCACTGCTGTTGGCCACAAGCACTTATGGGTGCTTAACTCCTTCAAACGACCACGCAGCTCAGGAGTGACTACAGTAGGGAAATAGGTCTAGCTAAGCACACAGTGTCCCAGAAGCACACAGGGGACGGGAACGATGACGCCTATTTACTAGCAAGAAACAGACCAAAAGAGTGGTTAAGGCCCACCCATCCAGGCCCAGATGCAGCCGGCGAGGAACCTAAGTCTCTATCTCTCAGTCTATTGTCCACCTCTCTTTGTGGAAGTTATATATCGCCAGCAATGCCCCACAAAGGTGAGGAAACACATTTCCTATCCCTAATACACCATGTCTAATATGTTTCCATTAGAAGAGGTAGCCAGGCAGCCACTCCAACCATCCTGCCCCCAGAATCCCTGGAGGCAGAGAAATTACAGCGCAGGCCTAAAGAAGGTCAGCGCATAGAATCAGCTGGCAGATGTTTTTCCTCCCTAATTGTGAGGAGGAAACTCTGCTTGTAAACTTGACAAGCAGGAGCATGCTACATTTGTTTACATCAATTATCAAAATACAGAATGCTCCAGTAAGAAGGTCCTAATTGTTGGACTCCAGTGTACAGACAGAAAACACATTTGTCACCGAAGCAGGATTTAAATAAAGTCCATCGTTGATTTGAAATATTTTCAAGTATCTACTTTCCATCGGTTCTACCAGCCTCACTTCCTGCCTTTGGCTTCTTACCCCCTACACTCCAGTCACAATGAACTAACTATTTCCCTTCAGCTCCAAAGATTCCTATGCCTTCTTCTTTCCTGGATACCTCTATCCAATTTTTCACCTGCAAAAATCCTAACTAATTGTAATTTCCTCTACTCTGCGGAGCCATCTCCAACTCTAGTTATCACTCCTTTAAAGCACGTCCAAATCTGACCAGTAGTAAGATCTACATCTATACCTGTCTCTCTCCACCCACCCCTACCACCTCCATGTTTTAAACAATTCCAGATGTGGCACTTTGTTTTACTCAAATGGAACAAAGACCAGTAAAGCAAGGGCTGGTCATATATATTTCTCTCTCCATTTAACTTCAACACTTTATGTTTAATGATGATTTCAATATTATATTGGTAGTTTTAATATTAACTTATGTAGGGTTTACTTTTTTTTCATTTTTTTAAAAAAATAGAAATAGAGACAGGAATCTTGCTATGTTGCCCAGGCTGACCTCAAACTCCTGGTCTCAAGTGATCCTCCAGCCTCAGTCTCCCAAAGAACTGGGATTACAGGCGTGAGCCACTGCACCTGGCCTAATTTTTAAAGTAATTATTTATAGAAACTATTTTTAGGCAGGCAAAATATGTTCAGTGACTCCTTGTTCTCAGACATTGTCTTATTGCTAATTTCTTTTTTTCTGTAGCTGCCATTTTCAGATATTATTGCTAATTTCATCTCCAAGTTAATCCCTCCTATTACAAAAGAAATTAAGAAAAAAACTTTTTATCTATAAAATTTGGGGATTGAGCTATAAAGTATCCTCCAGTTTTACAAATTTTGAGTTATAGGAGGAGAAATAGGAGGAGTAGGACCATTTGTGGACTACTTATTAAATCTTATTGCAGAAACAGAACATTACCATGTTTCTCTCCTAAATAACAACCAAAAAAAAACTGTAAAATACAATTCAGTCAATAAACAGAATTCAAGAAAAAAAAGATTTTAGTATTCTTACAATCCATAGAGAATAAAAGCCAAAGAAAAAAATTTTTTTTTTTTTTCCTGAGACAGAGTTTTGCTCTTGTTGCCCAGGCTGGGGTGCAATGGTGCAATCTCAGCTCACTGCGACCTGCAACTCCTGGGTTCAAGAGATTCTCTTGCCTCAGCCTCCAGAGTAGCTGGGATTACAGGCATGCGCCACCGTGCCTGGCTAAGTTTGTACTTTTAGTAGAGACGGGGTTTCTCCATGTTGGTCAGGCTGGTCTCAAACTCCTGACCTCAGGTGATCAACCCGCCTCAGCCTCCCAAAGTGCTGGGATTAAAGGGGTGAGCCACCGCACCCAGCCCAAAGAAAATCTGATATCTATTTAGATCAACTAAATATACATTTTTTAGTAAATCTGCATGGATAAGAAAATTCTTAGCCAGAAAGAAAGATTATTTTTGCCACAGAAAGTAACCATCTATCAAAAATTTAAGTTTAACATACATTTTTAATAAACAAAAATAATTTCAAAAGAAAAAAATAGGCAATATTTTAAGCAGGGCTGTATGACCGTGAGTCCTCCTGATCTCAGACAGAAACACACTGCCCTCCCTGTGCCTCCAGCACACGCACAGCCTATAACCAAGAGAAACTGAGTCATAAGGTGGCAAGGTCATCAACTTGCTGACTCTTATCTGAAGGAATGTCTCCTTTTTGCCCAGACACAGGTCTCATGAAAGCACAGATTAACAAGTATATAAAGCTAAGACATGAGGCTTCAGAGCAGCACAAAAATTTTCGTGGCATTAGGACAACTTATCCTGGAAGAATGCCGTGCACTAGGAATTATGCCCACACCTTCATTCCTGCTAGGGGAGGGGAGCCCTGGAGCCCCCTCTCCCAGAAGCAGACAACCACGATAGACCCCTTCCACAATACTCAGCTCCTGTGGCTCCTTTCGTCCTGGCCAAGAGAGCTCAGGACTCTGTGTCATGCTAAGGTCCTGGTGCCATCACTTAAATGGCCACGTGAAAGGCAGGTCAGAACCCTGTTCCTGTCATGTCCCAGGACTTAAAATAAGCCTGCTGGGAATGCCTACCGGTGATCTCCTACAACTGATTTTTCAGTGGGGAATTAAAGTAAACAGCATGTTTCATGTGGGCCTCTGGAACAGTTTTTTACTTCCTTGCTATAACTCACAGTCATTAAAGAAAGGCAGTGATACTGCTACTTTCATCTCTAAATGGAGGGATATGTGGCCCCCAGTTCCACCTTCTGCTGGGAGGGTGCCTAAGATAGCCCTTTGCTTTGTAGTTCCGTGGCCCCATCAAACGAGGGTCACCCTGCACTACTAATTTCTACCAGTCAGTCACAGGGAGCACTGGAGATCCGTGGGGTGGACGCATTACCTTAGGAGACTTAAACTCCAAGCCAACCTCGGTGCTGTGTATGTAATACATATACTTTGTAAACACCAGATACAACCTTGCTATATGGATCTGATATTTTCTTCACCCACAGCATTTCACAAAATCCTACAGGCAATCAGTCACAAAGCCAGCTGCCCTGTAACATTATGCACTGTGACCAAAATGGGAAAATGACACACCTTTGTCAACACAGCCACCTTTTAAAAATGCTTCTACCAGCTGCTCACAGATGGCTCCTCCAGCAGACTCTTCACAGCTACTCGGCTGCCACATGGGCCATGCCATACACATGAAGGCTCAGCCCACCCAGAGAGGACATCAAAAAGTGCGAAGGGATCCACAGTTATACGCGGGCACGCCATGAAAACAACCTGGGGACACCACTCAAGCCTACTACAGGTATTCTTACAGGAGGACAGCTTCCAAAGGCAGCCAGCAGACGAGTAGCTGTTTCCCCACAATGGCCACAGCAGGTAGAGGCTTTTGGAGACATCCATGAAATAAAACCCTGCAAGCCCAGGCACCAGCCGTGTGCCCTCGGAACAAGGCCAAGAGTCAGTCCCTGGGGAACTGGGGAGGTTGGTAGGCAGGTCAGCAACCCTACCCCCTGCCCTGGTAATGGCAGTCAGCGTTTCTGCAGCGCAGCCCAGAGGCTGGAGAGATCGGAGAGATGCCCCCTGGCTGCAGCTCACACCAGCCACTCCCAGCTTCTCAGTCCCCGTGGAGGCTGCCTAGACTACCACAGGGATGGAAGCTTGCAGCTGAAGACCTGGTGTGAAACTAGTACTCTCCAACCCCATCCTTAACATCCTTGTTGCTTTGCCTCCTGGCCTCTGGTGGGGAACTAATCTTTCCTCTGAAGGGCATTGACCAGCAAGCCACCTCCATCTGCTCTGTCCCTGGTGAGAGTTCCTGGGACAATAAGCCTAGGACCAGAGATGGAACTCCCAAGGCCCTTCTTCTAGCCAGACCATGGCCCTTTTCACTGGCTTTTCACTCCTTTCCCTGGACGGCAACTGATAGGACTTGCTAATAGCAAATTTTGAAATTTTACGTCACAAAATCACAAGACTCCACCCACAATGGTTCCAAGTCCCCGAAGCCCATTGTTGGGTATATATCGACTTCAGTGCAATTTATCATTCAAATTAGTCTTTTTGCCACATTTAAGCTGGACTGTACCACCAACAAAAGTGTCTTGGAGCTGGCAGCAGTCCTCATTTCAGCTAGGAGAGAGGCGGCTCCCTCCCTGCTTTAGAAAACCAAATTGTTTTGCCTCTAGCTACATAATTGCTCCTGAGGACTACCGCATAATAAAGGATATTTTTAGGCCAGGCGCGGTGACTCATGCCTGTAATCCTAGCACTTTGGGAGGCTGAGGTAGGTGGATCACTTGCGGACAGGAGTTCGAGACCACCCTGGCCAACATGGTGAAACCCCGTCTCTACTAACAATACAAAAAAAAATTAGCCAGGTGAGTTGGTGTATGCCTGTAATTCTAGCTTCTCGGGAGGCTGAAGTGGGAGGATTGCTTGAATCCGGGAAGTGGAGGTTGCAGTGAGCCGAGATTGCGCCGCTGCACACTCCAGCCTCGGTGACAGCAAGACTCAGCCTCAAAAAAAAAAAATTATTTTTAAATAATCTTTTCATTTCCCAAGAAACATGTTCTATTTACCACTTTCAATCCTCAGTTACATCTAACCTGCCTGTAAAACACAACACCATAGCATGGAGTCCACCTTTATAAAGCCTAGAAACATTCTTTACCATGAGTCTGCAAAAAAAAAACAACTAAAAGGCTTCTTCCCTTGTGAAACTCTGAAAAGACGTTTTGTTTCATTACAGAAAAGGCTCAAAAGAATTTGGGTAGGAGGACAAAGAAAAATATCAAATATAATTTTAAGCACAGTTTAAACATTTTGTTTTAAATATTTAATTTTTGTTTGTTAAAGCCAGTAAAAATACAGTGGAAAGAAACCAGGTCTGTGGTTCCCAAACACCTCCGGGGCAGTAGTTCCAATTTCACCTGGGGCACTTGTTCAAAAACAGATATCCAAGTCCCACACCCAGAGACTCTGACTTGGAAAATCCAGGGTGGGGCCCAGGAATCTGTAGTATTTTAAAGTACCCCAAATAATTTCAGGAGAAAACTAAATGTAGAAAACAATTACTAAGTAAATAGGCATTTAAATGCTGGTGTTTAGTCCTAATCTTGTCTCAGTGTAGTCCCAAGGGTCACAAGGACACATTTTAAAGTCCTGCTTGCCGCAGGCCCTGCCTTGGAGCTCACTGAGGTCTGAGGGAAGGCCCAGTATTTTTTAGAAGGGCATTCCAGATAAATTTGGGAAACATTAGGGTGGGAAAATGCTCTTTACTAGAGGCAAACTGAGTTTTGGTCACAGCTTTACAAGAAACTAAGTCTGTAATCCTCACGAAGACCCAGGCATCTCCTGTCCACAGTGGCACAAATCACTCCTAGGTTTTGTCGTAGCTGAAATAAACGCCAGTACAATTAAGGTACATTAGAAGAAGGCAAGCTCTCCCAGCAAGAACACAATTGGGCAAAGGAAATAGTGAATACAGCAGCACATAACACTTTATGATGAGCTTTGCTTTGGGTGGATGATAAAGAAAAAAAGGCTGGAATTGATAGGATAAACAAAAGCTACTTAACTGTTACGGGCACTGTAATCTATGAAACCACTGGCCTCATAGTTCTTATGATCTACATCGGAAATACATAAATATACACATATAATATATATAGCAACTCTGATAAAAACCTGGAAATAAAACAATTTAAAACACTTTAAACCAAAACTTCTTGCTTTTACTTGGGTTAATTTAACCATAAAAAAATGATACCGATCTTAATTAAGAGGTTTGTAAAGTACTTAAGTTTGTCATTTTGTTGACATTTAAATGTAATTTCCTCTAAAAACTATTCTTAGGTATCAACTAACTAAACTGAACTGTTGGTTTAGATTATTGTACTACCAGATAAGATAAAATTTGAGATAATTTACTAGAGAGCAGCCCAGTAATTTAGGAGTCTATGCTGTTTTAACACTTACCCCTGAGGCTGTAGGTTGTGTTGTGGGGGAAGTATTTTTGCTGCAATCATCTGAGTTAGAAGAGGTGGAAGTTGGAGTCATGGGAATGGAATTATTGCTATTACCTGCAACAATCAAAATAAACCTTATAAATATACATATGCTCTACTGTTAAGGTTGGCAAATACTTTACAGTCAAACGTCATTTTAGTATATTTACCAGAGCAAGTCTTTGATTTATTTATGTTCTTAGGTTTTCGTTTCCTGGTTTGAATTCCCTCTTTTTTCATAGCAAGTGGTCTGGGCACCTAAAAAATTTTCACATAGGCCATAAATTTAATATTATATTGAAGAAAAACCAAAGACCCAACATTGGCACTAAAAGCTCTCATTTAAAAGAATTTGGCGGCCGGGTGCAGTGGCTCACGCCTCTAATCCCAGCACTTTCAGAGGCCGAGGCAGGCAGATCACCTGAGGTCAGGAGTTCGAAACCAGCCTGGCCAACATGACGAAACCCCGTCTCTACTAAATATACAAAAATTAGCCAGACTTGTTGGCGCATGCCTGTAATCCCAGCTACTTGGGAGGCTGAGGCAGGAGAATCGCTTGAACCCAGGAGGTGGAGGTTGCAGTGAGCCGAGATAGCACCACTGCACTCCAGCCTGGGCAACAAGAGTTAGACTCCATCTCAAAACAAGAAAAAGAAAAAAAAAAAAAAAAAAAGAACTTGGCATAAATTTCAATCCAATTTTTATACACACTCAAAAGATCCCAAGTGCACAAAGACTACACTTTCCTCATCAAATGCAGAGATTCCTTCAGAAAGAATGAGATGATTTGCCAAGGAGAATTTAATTCCTTCAACTTAACGTTTATTGTTTGAAATGAGTAGCTATTCATTGAAGAAGTATTATTTCAAAGAGATCATGTATTTCCTTCCTCCTACAGATGCAAGGTTATTTTTCTTTTTAAGATTGAGTTGTTTATTATATTTTGTGCAATCCTTTAAAATGAACTATGAAATATTTCAAACTATAACTATTAAATGCATTACTCTTTTGCACAAATGTCTGATTACATTCAAAATTTTTAAGAGATATAGACTAGTGATTGTGCATTTTTGATTGATTTCCTTAATTGTGCATTTTAAAAAACGGTTACTACCATATTACCAATTCTAAAATACACACTTTTCACATTTTCACATTTCTAAAAGTGGAATGTGTCTTAAGTGAACGTTTGCAATAGTTCAACTGGTGGCATTTTTTGTTTCCTACTGGTGCATAAGGTAATATTTCATATTATAATTAAAAGCACCTTCAATTCAATAAATATATTCAGTATGTACACTGAATATATTAAACATATTCAGTAATAAATTATATGCATTCAAAATTTTCACTTGAGTATCTTTCATTTGCTGATTCTTTGTAACTGATATCACATACAAACCAGATACTAAATGTATATACAAGTGAGCAGAATACATGGCATACCCCATGGAGTTTCATGTAGAGTCCACAAGCATTGCACACGGGTTCACCCTCGGCGTTTCTGCGCCATAAGGTGGTAGTTGTGGTGTGACAGTTGGCACAGGACAATCCAAGCCGCCGTGATGAAGGCTAGAAACAGTACAAGAACATAAGTGGAAAAATATAAGTGACATATATATATATTACATACATACATTAAGGTATTTTGTCCCTGTCATCAACAAGTATGTATCTGTTTTATTATAAATGAAATGGTCCTTGAGAAAAAAAATTGCAGTGTACTTAGACTGACTTTTCTGGGCCAAGAAATTTGAGGTTTGCATAGTGTGCTGGACCCTATAGATTTGATTTACTTCTCCAGCTAGCCTGTCTCCGTGAATTCAAGAATACCCGGGAGCAGTCATATAGTTGGCCAATAACTTCATGCAAAGCTTTTACCAGCATCATATCAAGGAGAGTTTCACCCATGGTTTCTTCTCCAATTTAGAGTTTCCCAGATACTACTGGTATCTTTTTTAGGGGAATTAAAAGATTTTCTAAAAGTTGGCCAAATAGTTATACTCAAAACACACCAGAAGTAACAACACAAGTAGACATTAACATGAAAGTGCCCCACCTCCCCGCTGCCCGCCAAATAGAGTTATACTCAAAACACACCAGAAGTAACAACACAAGTAGACATTAACATGAAAGTGCCCCACCTCCCCGCCGCCCGCCCCCCACCGTGGACAGCAATTGGCCATGCACTATAGTCACAGGTCTAAGATTTAGGTCGTGAAATGCAATCACAAGCCACTTGCTAATGTGCTAAATGGCTCTGGGCAGTCTCCACTTCCCCTGAAAACCGGAGATCACCAGGTCTATTTCTCAGATATATGTAAAGGAGTAAACCAGAAACTTTGAAAGTACGTTAATGGAAACTTTGAAAGTACATTATTAGAAATGGATTTCAGAAGAGGGGTAAAAGTTTTTTTTTTTTTTTAAAGAAATATATTTGAATACATTCCATAATTACCATCATGATTGCCTGCTGCCTGCATTTTTGTTTTATCTATTTTACAAAGGATACGAGCAAATTTTATGGCATAATCTTAATGCTGCCACTGTCTTAGATGCAGTGATACTAATATATTTGCCCTATCAGTATTATTCTCAATTTCGTTCATGCAAAGGGTTAATTGGTATTACCAGGAAAGGTAAAAGGCCACCTGTCTGCCACTGTCACTCCCATTTCCATGTTTTCTTTATGCCCATAACAGCCTTAAAGGGAATTTATTACCTCTAGATTACTACATGTTAATTATAATAAGCTAATATAACTTCTTACCCAGAATGGCAAAATATAAAACTTGTTTTTAAGTTGCCAAGCTTAGATTTCCTTTCAAATGTTGTAAATTACTTTAAAAATTGTGACACAGCTTCAGTTAAAAAAAAAATGGATGCTTGCTTCAGCAACACATATACTAAAATTGGAAGGATACAGAGAAGATTAGCATGGCCCCAGCGCAAGAATGACACCCAAATTCGTGAAGCTTTCCATAGTTAAAAAAAAAAATCAGAGAAAGATTCAGGACCAAATCAAGTTGAAAATTACAAAATTTGGGAAGTTAAGATCAATTGTAAAGAATGAAGAAGAGAAATGTAAATTGAGTATGTATCGAATATTCACAGATTACAGGACAGAGACTTCCAAAACCTTTGCTGGGAAATTTAAAAGATGAAATTAAAATCTGCATTTATGGTTTACATCCGGTTGCATTACTTAGCATCACTCTACAGAGAAGTTATAAACAGAGACACTGGCAAACCTTTTAGCACTACAACATTTCTAGGAAGTCAGTGCTAAGAATCAATTTGCCTTTAGTTGAAATGAGTATGCTTGGCTCACAGGAGAGCTACCTGGGAAACTGCTTTGCTAAAATGATGACAACATATTAACAAAACTTTACACATCCAGGCTTTTCTTTTTTCTTTCTTTGTGGTTAAAAGAAAATAATTTTTTAGGAAAGGATTCCTTTCTCTTCATAAATGTGAAATCAGTAAACAAGGGACAGGAAGGTTCAGTTTATAAACCAGCCATTTATGACAGTTTCCAGTGGAATTTGGAGCCAATGTGAAGCAAACTTTTTATCAGAATTTGCCATTATAACAAAGGACTTTATGACTGTCAACTGCAGATCATAAGTGAAGCCAGTCCTCATAAACATGTGAAATGCAGGTGAATGGGTTATAAAAGTTCCTTGTAACAAGTGATCTCAGTCATATTCCTCACTGACAAGGAATTCAAGTTACACCATAAATCTCTTATTTTGCAATGTATTGCAAGTTCAGATTCACAGTGATTGGTTCTATAGTGCTGGCTAAACAAACTTGAGTTCAACATTCTGCTTCTGAGAACTAAGCCAGATCCATCAAAACCATAAATAAGAAGCCCACAAGGAGACCTAATTGATAGTGACACACCCTTCAATTGGTATCATTTATAACCCATTTACAAAGCATATTTGCTGACCTTGGTTATGGCCAAGACACCTGCTAAGCACAAAGAAAGCTAACGATTCAGAAATGCTAAAAACTGTTCTTTTTTTTCTTCTAAGTTATTTTTACTGGTACATGCACAAAACAAATGGCACTATCTAAATGTTACTAGATCAAATTTATAATGCAACTGGAACCTAAATGACTACTATTCCACCAAATTTTTGCTCAATCTCTAGAAAATGTTACCTTTGAAAGTTCGGTTAGTACTCAGCTCAATGTGCCTTTCCAGAAAAATAAATCGGTTTCATTGTTCATGTGTTGTCTATTATATGAAAACAAGGAACTTCTGTGGGATATTTTCCAGTTACTACTTTTTCTTCTTTAATATGATGCATTTAAGAAAAAATGAAACTCACAGTCACACACTGCAGTTAAGGGTACCCTTTAAAGAAAATTTTAAGCTGTGGGAGGTTGTAACGAGTTTAAGGCACATACACTCATTAAATTAACCTCGGCCACTTTATTTTACATGCATTAAAACAAAACCAACCATAAAACTAATTGCTTCTCTTTAAGGTGTCAGACTTACATTGTGATGCAATTTCACTCTAATCTATTTAACACAAACAACATGTGTAGCATTTGTTCCTGCTAATTAGAGTATAACAAATAAATTACTGGGATACTTAAGACGTCTGGCATCTAACTGTAACATATTTAGCTTTAAAGGGTTATTAGATTATGAGTACTTCGCTAAACAAATGTTAACCTTAGAGTGGGACTGGTGAAAGCTTTCCTTTATTTTCTCTAACCATTACAGCGGTAAATACTCTCTCCGGCTAGGAAGCACACATAACAATGACAATACGAGATTAATCCCTGAAATCAGGATTCCCTTACTTTAAAACATGGTGGCCGGGCGCGGTGGCTCACGCCTGTAATCCTAGCACTTCGGGAGGCCGAGGCGGGCGGGATCACATGAGATCGGGAGTTCGAGACCAGCCTGACCTACATGGAGAAACCCTGTCTCTACTAAAAATACAAAAAAATGAGCCGGGCGTGGTGGAGCATGCCTGTAATCCCAGCTACTCGGGAGGCTGAGGCAGGAGAATCGCTTGAACCCTGGAGGCGGAGGCTGCGGTGAGCCGAGATCGCGCCATTGCACTCCACCCTGGGCAACAAGAGTGAAACTCCGTCTCAAAAAAAAAAAAACAGTAAAACGTGTGCGAATTGGGGAAAATGCTCAACTTAAGAACATACAAACCACACTTTTACTCAAGTTCTACAAAGTTCTCTGATTTTGAAATAACAAAAGTTAGAGCAAATAAATTTTCACCAGGCTCAAGGGCAATCCAAGATATGGTATTTGGGGATACACCTGAGGATAGGAGGTAGAAGTGACCAAGAAGGTGGAAAGGACAAAGTAAACGGCACCCAAAAGAATGTGGCTGTGAGGAGGCGTGAGTGGGTGGATTTCTGGCATATTCTATTTGGGGGACGAATGGTATAAGTGAGCGTGGTTTTTCAAGCATAAAATCTAAACCATACACAGTGAAAAAAGTCTTCCTTCGCCCGGCCTCGGTAGGTCTACTGTTTTTCTCCTCGGGTTACCATCACCAATTTCTTGCCTATCTTACCAGAATTATTACGGTGCTTTGGCAAGTACACCTAGAGATATATAGATTATTTTTTCTTTTTTTGCTTAAAACATGGTAACATTTTGCACCTTCCTTTTTTGTTTGTTTTTGTTTTTGTCATTTACGAACGTCATCCCCTGCGCGTAAACATGGGGAAAGGCTATCTTGGCTTCCCAGACGCCAGTTTCGGGGTAACCTCTACTTGGGCGCCAGCGGGTGGGCGTTGGAACAGCCGGGACAGGATGGTACCGCTGGGTCACCGCTAGGGTGGGACCGCAGCGGCCGCACCTGTCCCCTGGGAGGGGGACGCCCAAGGCAGGCCGAGCCAGGGCGGGGCCGGCCGGGCCAGGAGAGCCCGGGGCCGGCCGCGAGCCAGGGGCAGGGCGGGTCACACTCACCACGCGCTTCTGCGGCTTGATGAGGGGTCGGCTGAGGCCGTTCATCTTGCTGTAGAGCCCGCAGGCGTTGCACAGGTAGTGGCCGGTGCCGTCCCGCCGCCACAGCGGCGTCTGGATGGAGCCGCAGTTCACGCACTCGCGGCTCTCGGACAGGTCCTCCAGCAGGTCTGCGGCGACAGCGGTGCGTGAGGGCGGGAGAGGCGCGCCGGACCCGTCCCTCCCCGCGTCACCCCGGGGACCCCGGCCCCCAGCCCCGGTGCCCGGCTTCCCTGCCCGTGCCCTTCCCGGCTGCGCTTTTCTCCTTGGCCGCAAAGCCAGGAGCAGGGTTATTTCGTCACTATTGCTCCACTGACCATTTGTCCAATACTTCTGCACACCCGGAGCGCCCCAGTAGAGACCCCGGGAAAGAGACAGTGCTGGAAGCAGAGGACGTCAGAGTCCGAGATGAGCGGTGGGGAGGTCGGCTTGAGTCCCCTGACCCCTACTCTCAGGCTGTCCCGGAGCTTTTAAAGACTGAAATCCATCATCATTACAGTACGTCGTTGCCAAACCCGAGCAAGCCACACAGAAATACTGACCACTGAGCCCCGCTGCAACCCACAAATATCCGGGGACACAGCGAGGCTGCCTCATTCACTTTTATCTCAAGTAATTTAAAAAAGTATTTTCTACATCTGCCACCCGTCCATATGTGCCTCTTCTCCAATTAAAGATACACAAGTGAAATTAAAAGTACTATTCTTAGGCACCTACGTTAGTTAGAAACTAGAAATGAGATTACTCTCATCTTTTCAGGGGAAAAATGCACTAACATTAAGCACAGAGTTTTATTTTCATGCCACAAAGATCAAATGCTAAAATCCCGATTTAGAAGTGGGTCCAACTGCTTCTATCTGCAAAATTTTTATATAAGGTTGATACCTTACTGATTGAGAAAATTACCAAGACCTTCCCAGTGATCATTTTGAGTTATGCAATCTATTTAAAATGTGTTTATTTTACATAATTTTATTATTATTATTCTTTGGTTAGTTTTCAGAATTCACAATAACCTAAACCTGCTAATAAAAACAAATCCTAATTAAGAGTAAATGTAACATTTATTACTTCTCAAGAAGGTTAAATATGGAAGAATAAATGTCTCTAAAAATGAGAAAGGTACTTATTGTAAGTATAGACCAAAAAAAAGTATAGACCACCATTTAAGGTTCTTTAGATTATAGAAGGTTTAAATGTCCTAGTTTTGCATTATTGAAGAAGCATTCCTGAATCACTTTTTAAAGTAAATAAACATTACACTTCAGAGTTTTAGCTTAAGATTATGTGCTAGTGAACCTTTTGGTTCTTTCTCATCCCCTTGCAGTTTATTGCTTGTGTCTACTATCAACTGTGTGGTAACGATATTTAAATATGACTTTAGCATAAAAACTTTAATTCCATTAATACTATTTACAAAACAAGTCTCTTTTCTCATTTCTTATTAAGTTTTAAAGAAACTGGCATCCTACACAACCCGAGTTCAAAGTTGTCATGGGGATACTGCAACTTATAACACATCACAAAGATTTATTCTTCTCCGCCCTAAAAGCCACTATTGACTACGGTAATCAGTAAAATGCTCAGGACTTCAAGGACACTGAAGTTAAACAAGGTATTTGTCTTTGTTGTTGACTTTAAAATGTTACCTATCAGAGCCCCTCTGGATAGAGGAGTGGGGCATTCCCTGGAAAACCCAGTCCTATGACTGGGAACAATAAGAATCCTATTAGAAGACAGTGTGAACTCCCCAGGTAGAACTATTTAGTCATCTGAAAACCCAAAGACAAAATTTAATTAAAAGTCCACTTTGGATAAATACAACCTAGGAAGCTTGCTTATTTTTAGTTGAATAAAATCTCTCTCATTCCCTCCCTACCTCTTTCCCAAACCCACCAGGCAGCTATAATCCTGTAAGTGACTAAAAAGGAAAAAAAAAAATGCTGTCTTTATAAAAGCTATAAGATATAAAAGCTGGGGGCTTGCTCACCAAGTTTCCCCTTTTCAACTCACCATTTCTCTCCTAACATGGCTGTTTGCGGTGCCCTTGGGGAGTGATAGATTCAGGGGAGAAGGGCACCACCACCTGTCTTTCTGTGTGTGGTACCAAGACACAGGGACTCACAGTTCTGCAGGCGCTTAGGAGGGTGTAGGACCCAGGAAATAAAGGAGTGTGAGGACTCTGAGCTCACCCCAGAGTAAGCTCACCCTATCTACCCAGTCAGCGAGAGGTGCATAGTGTGGGTTTCCAGAAGCCTCCAAATTGTGCGGGTTGATCAAGTTCAGCACTCAGGTTTTAGCTCTGGTGTTTAAAGTGTCTGTCTCCAAAAACGGTTTGTTTAAAAAAAAAAAAAATCTAAGAAACAGGAAATCTAGCTAGGAAGCTGGCCTCAGAATACCTGTGAGGACAAGCAAAGTTAGGGTCACTCACTCCCCACCCTTCACCCCAATACTGGCTTGGTCCCAGTCACTTCCTGATTTCCTAACAGACTCTATGCAAAAGCTGGGTGTTCCCAAATCCCTTCCCATTTTTTAAAACATACTTTAAAAAATACTTTAAAAAATAACAAATCTTCTGGGTCTACAGAAAATTCCTGTAACTGTGGTGTGCCCAGAAGATGAAAAAATTAGGAAAAGTGTAGGCTAAATTTAAAACAAAAAGAAACATATTAACTTGCCCACAACTGCCCCATACTGCCTCTAAAAGGATTTCTCATACAGGACCAGTTACTGTAAACATCAAAAGACTCTCTCAGCCATATGAAATGCTGGAAGATTGGAGGAAAGGAACCTGGAGATCAGGCTAAGGTGTGTCAAGAAATAGGCAGAGCTGCAGGCGCTGGCTCAATCTGCAGATACTACCCCTCACCCAACTCACAACACCCTTGCACATTCCCTACAGAACTCCCCGACTGACAAAAGAAGCTTCACACCCAACCATTACCTCCTTAGAGATTCCCAGCCTCTCCATCTCTCTGCTCCTGGGAGCCAAACATGGGTCCCTATGCAGAGGTAAGGATGAGAGCCCTGACTCTCAAGTCCCAAGCCAACAGTGCAAATCTCAACAGGGTCCCCCGATCCCATTCCACACACACGGGAAAAATGGTCTCCAGGACCAGCTTTGCAGCAGAAGCAAAAAGAGGGAATTTCGCTGGGCGCGGTGGCTCACGCCTATAATCCCAGTACTTTGGGAGGCTGAGCCGAATGGATCTCCTGAAGTCAAGAGTTCAAAAACAGCCTGACCAACGTGGCAAAAACTACTAAAAATACAAAAATTAGCTAGGTGTGGCGGCGCGCGCCTGTAATCCCAGCTACACGGGAGGCTGAGGCAGGAGAATCGCTTGAACCCGGGAGACAGAAATTACAGTGAGCCACTGCACTCCAGACTGGGCGACAGAACAAAACTAAAAAGAGGGAATTTTGAGACCAAGTCTTGCAGCGCTTGGAAGAAGACAGAAAGAACTCAGGCTATCAGAGAGCTGTTCAAATTGGTTCCCTCTCTTTCAGACCACTTGCATTTCCAGCGTGTCTTTTGCGGACAAGGTTGGGAATGTCCCATTTTATCCTAAGGAATCCTGGCCCCTAGGACTGACTTGCTGTCCTAAAGGTAGCGTCGAGGCTCCCACGAGAAGCACAGACCTGGGATACACAAGACACCGGGGTAGGACTGTTTGGAGTAATGTGCCTTCCTCCACTCTGCCACCTCTGTGACTCAAGGGGCCTCCCCCACACCTCCCCTCAAACAAACAACAATAAAAAAAGATGTTGTTTCCTTAGAAAGATTATCAAACAGGTGAAATATAAGGTAAGATAAGCCAGTTGTAATCACCAAGGACGCAGAATGTTGCATCTGAGAAAAACAGCCTAACAGGGCTCCCACACTCCTGTGCTGGAGTAAACAAAACACTTTTCAAAACGAGGTATTTCCAGGTATTTTTGACAATAGCGTTTTCACGGTTTACCCCCTAATGGCTCCCAGACACAGGAAAAAATGAGTCAAATTGGAAACTGAAAAATTGGCGGGCTAAACTTCGAAGGGAGAATAGGTGCCCCAGCTCCAGGATCCCTGAGTTGCAGCCTGGCCATGTGAGCAGCAGCCCCAGACCAAGGCCCAGCTGATGCCAAGCCCAAGGGCCTATCCACCAGCTCTCCTTCACCATGAAGTCACAAGTCTGACCACTCCAGGTGCCCTCTCTTCTTTCCCTCTCTCCCTTGTGGGAGAGGACACGCCAACTAGCTTCCCTAGGAACATCTAGGTTCTTCTGTTGTGCTCTTCTAAATACCCTTCTCTAGGAAAACACAAACACGCACCCTTTGGAGAGTTAAACTGGGTGAGCCTGCATGTGCTTGTGTGTCTGTTTGGGGGTGGATCAAGTGCCCGCCATTCTCCTAAACTTACTCCCATCGTGGAATTTCTTCCACTCACCCAAAGTAGGGTCTGCGATGGGGCTCAAGCGCTGTTAGTTCCCTCCCAGCCTCGTTTTTCCCCAATAGCAGATGCCATTCACTACTCATCAAGGCCCTGAGCTTCCCCAAGGCACGAAGGTACAGATGTGCATTTAGTCTCATCCGTGGAAAGGAACTTGGCACAACAGACTCAAGTCTTGGCACAACTCGCCTCAGCGCTACCGGACTCGGTTACCCAGCCACAGGCCTGCAAATCCTTCCTGGGACCAGGCCGACCTCCGCGCACCCGGACGAGAAAGTCCTGAAAACAGGGCCCGAGTGGAGCAGCTGCTCCACGTCCCCCGTGCGCCCCAGCGCTTTGGACCCGCACCCCGAACCTGAGGCGCGACCCTTACCTGCACTGGGACCCCGGGGCACCGGGAGCGGGGCTCCGGCGCGGCTCTGCAGGCTGTGCAGCACCGGGGTCTCGAAGGGTCCGGCGGGCCAGGCAGGCGTCAGTGGCGCCCCCACGTAGGGCGAGTAGGGGCTCGGATGGTGGTGGTGGTGGTGGTGGTGGTGGTACGTCCCGTTCAGCGGCCGCGCGGCCGACAGCGAGCTGTACTGGGGCTCGCGGCCGCCCATGGCCGCCAGGCTACTGCCGCCGCCGCTCACGCCTCCTGCGCCCCCACTGCCCGCCGCCGCGTAGCCTCCCGGCTCCCGCGCGGCGCCGTTGGCCATGGGCGGGCTGGGAGAGTAGGGGAAGCGCGCCGAGACGTGCGCCGCGGCGGAGCCAGCGCCGCCAGGCCCCGCGGCCCCGCCGCCAGCCGCGCCGCCTCCGCCGCCGTATGGAGGGCTGTCGGCCGAGGCCTGAGGCCAGCCGGGGTGCGCGCCCGCGCCGCCCGCGTGGTTGGCTGGCCCACTGCCCGACCCCTGCAGGTGGTACGGTAGGCCGGGCAGCATGGAACCCACGCGGGTGGTGGGCACGTAGACCGGGGAGCTGGCCGCCGCCGCGGCCGCTGCCGCCGCGGCCGCAGAGTGCACGAAGCCGCCGGGCGCGCCGTCGTAGGCGGCCGGACCCTGGCTGGAGAGAGCGGCGAGGGTCTGGTACATCTCCTCCGGCTGCTCGGGTGCGAAGGGGCTCAGCTTGGCGCCGCGGCTGGACCACAGCAGCTTGCTGGCGGTCGCGGCTTGGTCGAGGTCAGTGAACAGCAGCAAGTCCTCCCAGCTCGACAGGTTGCCCCCGGGGCCCGCGACCCCAGGCGCCGAAGGTCCGTGGGGAGCCCCGAAGGGATGCGAAGCGTAGGAACTGAGCAGCAGCGAGCGGGCCGGGGGTCCGGCCGCCGCCTCCGTGTCGAGCTGAGGCGTCCCGCAGTTGCTGGCGCCGCCGGGGCCCCGCTCTCCGCCCTGGGAGCAGGAGGAGGACGAGGAAGAGATGGGGGAAGGCGGCGTGGAGGGCTCCCGCGCTGGAAAGGCTCTGGAGTCGCTGGCGTCCGCACCCGCGGCCCCAAAGCGCTTCGGCAAGCACCAGCCGCCGTCAGTCAAGGCCATCCACGGTCCGGCGCCGCTCCAAGCTGACGTCTAGCTCCTGAGGTGGGGTGGGGGAGACGGGTATGGTAGGAGATCGACGGGTTACCAAGAGCGTAGGCTGCACACTACCTCGCCTCCACTCCTTTTTCTAGTTCAAATGGGATCTGACTTCTCAAAGATCCCATTTGAGACTTCTCAAAGATCCTATTTCTGCCCCGGGCGTGGAGATCAACAAGGGAGGGGAATGGAGCCTGCGCAGCCGCCACAGGGCCCTGGAAGGGCTGGGATACCAGCCCTCCCTCAAAGGCACCGCTCCGGTCCCCGCGTCCTCCCCGCCCACTCCCTCGGCCGCATCCTTTCTCCGTGCGCGCGCCAGATCCCAGGAGTGATCTGCAGAAGCTGGCTGAGGCTTTCTTTCCGCCCTAAAGTGTCTCCCCCGGGCTGATGACACACAAAAGAATTTAAGTAGCTGTGCGTGTCGGCACCGCCGCATCCCGCCTCTCTGCGGATGCCCCTCTCCCGAAATGCCTCGGGGTGAGGGTTCCCCACGGGAAAACCCTTCGCGTAAGGAAGGCAACCTGTCCCCGAAAACGAAACCGCCGCGTTCTCCTATATTGGCTCTCCCAGAGCTTCCCGGACTGCGCTGACCAGCCCGAACGCGAGCCCCAGAGAGAAATGCAACTCGGCCCAGGGAAAGTGGGACGCCAGGGCGGGGGCAGCAGTCTGGGTCCTTCCCAGCAGAGGCAATGCGGAGAGCTTGTGGGGCAGGAATCGCCAGCCCCACCGGCGTCCCCGCGGCGCCGCACACCTTAGACACGGCCCGCGCCTGCAGCCACCAGCGTGCACGCTCACGCCGGCCGGGCCACCCGGCCCACCCCGCGGTCATCTCCAGCAGCAGAAACGCCGGACCGTTCCGGAATCGGACGTAGCGGGGTGGAGCGGAGAGCAGAGAAAAGGAGGGGGAACGCAACGGGCTGGGGGGGGCGCGTGAGACCGCCCCAGAGCCGAGGCGACCCCAAATGGGAGAGCAGGAAGAATGACAGGGAGACTCGGAGGGAGTGGGGGAGGGAGGTGAAATGCAGCCGGGCTGGCCTCCTCCAGGCTGCTCTTCCAAATCGCCTCGGCTCATCGGAGATTACCACACTAAAATTAATGCCCACACACAGACCTGGCTAGATAGCAAGAAAGAAGTTTCTCTGCCTGCCTAACTACCGGCTCCCGCCCCTTTGCGCCGAGATAACTCGGAGATAAGGCTGCGCGCAGATAAGCGCTTCGAGGAGAGGAAAAGAGACTAGAAGTTGGTCCGCGGTGTCCCGGGAGCCTGGGAGCCGCCTCAGCCCGCCCGGAGGGGAGGAGGGAAACACCGTCGGAGCCGACCGCGGCCTGGAGAGGGCCGGAGAGCCGGAGGCCAGGGGCCCGCGACGAGTAGGGGTGGAGGGGAGGAAAGCGGGGAGATCGCGCGAGGAGGAAGCAGCCGAACCTCGGGCGGGCGCTGCGCATGGAGAACGGCCGCGGCGGAGGGTGCTCCCAGGCGCGGAGAGAGGCCGAGGGCGCCAGCGGGCGAGCGCGAGTCCGGGGTCTGCGCCGCGCTGCTGGTGAATAAAAAGGAGAGAGGAGGCGCCTCTTACTGCTCTGCCGGAAAACTGCAGCCTGGGCTCCTGATTGGACTCACCGAGCCCTAAACAAACAGCGCTCGCCGAAGGGTGCCAGGCTGTGGGTCGGAACTGCGCTCAGCGAGCAGCTGGGCGCTGGAGGTGAAGAGGAGGAGGAGGGATCGAGGGGAGGAGAGAAAAGAGGGTGGGGAGGGGACGGCGAGGGGGGAGGGGAGCGCGCCGCCCAGGCAGACAATGAGAGCCGCGCTGCCTGCGGGCGTGGGCTGAGCCGCGAGCCCTGTCCCCGGAGTGGGGGCGAGTCCACCCGGGGGGCACCGAGCCCAGGGACCCCGGGGGAGGGGCGGAGGCCACAGAAAGCCTGACCTGGCTAGCGACCCGCACCCATCCAGCGGCGGTGCACCCTCCCGCTCCCGCAGTCGCACACACACCCACACGAGGGAGGAGGAGGGAGCCTTGGCACGGGAGGAGTTGGCAGTGCACAGCCCCGCGCCGCCGCCGCGGCGGGAGGGGCGCTCCAGACCTTGGGTCAGCACGCCCCCAGAAGGAAGGGGGAACGTGCTCTGCGCCCCCCCGCCCCCCAACCCCCGCCTAGCCCCTTCACAGCAAATGCGCTTTTTGCCCTGAAGTTGTGTGAGACCGACCTTAAACTTTCTCCGACCCTATCTCGGGATGCTACGGCTCAGGTCGTGGTGGTTTCGGGAACCTCAAGACAACATTCCCCAGCTGACCTTTGGGAACTTTAACTCGGGTCGTCATGTACGGAAAGGTAGTCTATGGGGTACGCAGAATGGAAAAGGGCTTCCACATCAGTCGTGTCCGAGGACGCTCTCCAACTTTCGATGTCCCTGGAGAGTTTCTGATATTTCCCTGGAGAGTTTCAGGTAAGTCACAGATAAGTCACTGCGAAGAGGGGGTGTCACCTTCCCTGGACCCAGCGCTAAATGCTGCTTCCCCACCCCCACGTGCATATACACACCCCCTCTTCGCTCCCTCCAAACAGTTATCACAACTCTGTACAAACTGATACGGTCCCTAGCGGGCAAAAGGGACTGGAAATGAACGTCGCGGGGTTATCAGCGCCGATCTGTCAGCGGCAACTCGCGCGGCCGCAGGCTCGTCCGCTGCAGGAGCCGTGATATATGTCTCGCTCCCTTTCGCTTACAGAAAGGATTTCTTCCGACAGACGTGACCCCAGAAGGCTGCCGAGGGAGACTTTAGGACAAGAGGCGTTGTTTTTGTGAGAATGAATTTTTATACTTTACCCCGACCCCACCCCCTACCCCCCGCCCAGGTAAATCCAAGTAAATGATTTTCTGAAGGTCGGTCTCCCAGAAAGCGTTTAGGCTCTGGTTTTTTGTTTTGTTTTTATTTTCGTGTTTTCCCAGTTAGGGAAGGAAGAGGAGCCTGTGCAGAGTTGAAGTGGGGTGGAGAGGTGCCTTGTAAAGTATGGTTTCCAGAGATGGTGAGACCTCGTAGCTAAGCGTTGTTTCCTCTGCACGTAACTGTGAGTTGTGAACTTGTGGCTCCTGGGGGAGCGGGACAGGGCCTGGCAGTGCGGGGGAGGGGGCAAGGAATTCAGGAAGTTGGCGAGAATTCTTCGTTTTTCATTCTTCGTTGTAAATTGCTTCTAAACACTTCTGAATTTTAAATTGCTACCGAGAAGGTCCAGAAACCGTTCTCATCCAATTTAGTCACTTTTATTACATTCCACTTTGCCTCCCCCAATCACTGCGGCTCCCAGTTTCAGCGTGGCCGCATTTGGAAAAGGCTGAAGGTAGAAAACTCTGGAATGGAGAGGCTGGCGACTGGAGCAGGATCCAGGGGCTTTAAATTTTAACCTGAGTGCGATCGAATGCGCGACTCCCAGAAGAGATAGCCAGGCGTCCGCCCGGCCGCTCAACCCCTGCCAGGACTCGGAATGCCTTGCTTTTGGTTCTTTTCGTGAGTTCCGACCAAATGTTTAAGTGGACTGGGTTTTGCAGAAGCTCATTTGTAAGCACTGACGGAAATGGGTTGTGGGCATTTGATTTCCTTTGATTCCAACGTTTTGAAATAATGTTTCTCGGATTTGCTATTCGAAGCAATTTTCTAAAAACTCATATCTTATTTGCTAAAAATAAACTCTTTGGCTCAGTTTGTGTCCAGGCTGTGTACGGCCTCCAACCCTGAGCCCCGAGGAGATCGAGCCCTGGCGCGAGCCTGATCTCTGTCCTGTGTGTTTCTTTGTATTTGCAAGTACAAGGATGTCTGCGTGGATATCCCTGGACACTCGATACCCCCCGGGGACCTGCTTTTCCCGCAGCTCCGCAGACGCGGCGGGAGGGCGCGCTGGCCCCGGCGCTGCTGGGACAGAGGTGAGCAGCGGGGTGGACATTGACCGATTCGACAACGTTCGGGCTCTAAGGGCTCGGGAAGGGACCCGGCATTTTACCCTCCAGATTCCCAATCTATTTTTTAAAATAATGTTCAAAACATATGGGAAAAATAAGTGATTGCTCCTTTTCATGGTCACAGATTGTATTTATTTTTTCAGACTGGTTTTCCAACCTAACGAGGGAATGGGTAGTGAATGTTGTTGTTGTTGTTGTTGTTGTTGTTGTTGTTGTTGTTGTTGGTTAATTTCGAAATAAAACTGTTTAACTCGTACAGTTGATTCAGACAGAAAACCAGGCTGCCTGACGTCTCCAATGTGCCTTTTCCCCAATGCATCTTTGGCGCTAGGGACCGCTCTGGGGAAGACAAGCATGTTTTCAAAGCCACTCCCATGAGCCCCAGACCCGCGCGTGGAGCTTCCTGGGCGCGCCCCAGCTGGTCTGGAAGGCCGGCAAATTAGGAAGTTTGGAGGGAAGAGGTGCACCCCAAACTAGGGAGAAACCCAAGAGCTGGGGAGAAGGCCCCCACTAGTGTCCAAAGTACGCGGACAGCTCTTAAAAGTTATTGTTTTCTTCGTGGGGATATATATTTTTTCTTTTCCTTCCTTTCCTTTTTTTTTTTCTTTCACCCTCGCATGTCTCCTCTTTCGGGATTTGCTAATCTTGAACGAAACTGTTCTCTCCGGACTGTTTAGACCCAATGAGCGGCCCCTCCTGGGCAAGTCGTCCCCCTTACCCTCACAGAGGGCTGGCTCCCGGGCGCGGCCTGTCCCCAGGGTTGATTTATTTCGGCCGCGCCACACCACTATTCGCGATTCGAATCCACCCAGAACACTGCAGCCAATTGGGCAGGGGGCGGGGGCTTGGCTGCCAAACGGGAAGGGTGTTTGGGGACCCAGTCTTGCGCCGCTTCCGGAGGAGCGGCGAGACCCAGCAAGGACCCGCGTCCCCGTGCACCTCCACCCCCGCAAACTCACGCTCATTTTACGATCCTGTCACAAAACTGGCTGCTTCGGCGATGTTTCATAAGGAAAAAGAATGCATTTCTGACTTAAAACATATTTTTAACTTAGATTTTTAACAGCCCAGATTTATGAGGCCTTCTCGCTTATACCATATTTCTTCCCGTCTCCGGGACGCTTTTACCCAAGGACCCGGGGTCACCTCAGAGCCCCCCACCCCTGCCAGCGTCTGGGGCCAGTGGTGGGTTCCGGGCGGCGTGTCCCCCACTCAGCGGCCGCACTGCACGGTAGGCCGTCGACCAGAGTCCTGGCGGTGATTTTCTTTAAGTTTAAATCTCGGGAAACCAAAAACACTCTTTAGAAACGTCAGGTGGTGGCGGCGGAAACTTGCAGGTCGCCCCCACCCCCAGCGCCGGCTCCCGCCGCCGGCCACTTCGGGGAAGGACCGCGCGGAGCCAGCGCCGGGGTCCCCGGTCCGTCGGAATCGAGGCCCGGCGCGTTGCGCAGGCCAGGCCCGGCCCGGAGGCCCCTTGCCCGGCGCAGCCCCCGGCCGACCCCCGTGCGCCGCCGGCGGCCGCCAGCACGGCGCGGAGGTGGGCTAGCGGCGGCGACGCACGAAAGGTCACCGCGGTGGCATTCCTCTCCGCGCTGTTTACGTGACTTAATGTACTCGCTGCGCCGCGGGTAAGTTCGGGCTGCGATAAGGGGGCGGCCGGGGGAGGGTCGCCGTAAAAGCCCCACGCCGGGCGCCTCCAGCCCTCCCCTCATCCATTAACCTTTTTACTTTCTTCTCCGCTCTCTCTCCAAGCCTGTTATCTAGGCCACCCAATGACCGACGAAAGATTTTCCCTCCCTGCTTCTCCCGTGGCCGCTTTAAACCAAATAAATTTAGCTATTAAGGGCCAAGATGTCTGACAAAAGATCGAAAGGTGTCTTTCCGTGATCGCTTAAAGAAGCGAAGGAGAAGCTTGCGGCTCTCAAATCCCGATAAAGAAATTCCGCGCCGGCGCCGGCCTCCCTCCCCGCGGCCTGGTTGCTCCCTGACGCCCTGAGACCCCGACTTCGGCGGCCGCAGACCTCGGACGGGCCCGGCGGGACCTGTGGCTGCCGCCTGGGGAAGGTGGAGGTCCCCGGGCTGCGGGGCCAGGGAGTGCCAGGCCCTAGGAGACGGGCGGACAAGGGGGTCCCCGGGAGCTCTGGAGCTCCAGGTAGGAGCTGGGTATCCTAAAACGGCCCCCCTGCACTTCGCGGAAAAACTAAGCCAAGCTCAGGGGGCCGAAATTACCACTCCGTTTTGATTATTTTCTGTTACTAAATAATAAAGATAAAACCAAACTGCCCCCACCTACCATCCCACTCCCTGTGGGTCTGCTAAGGGGCAGTGTGCTGGTCCACGTCGCTGGTCCTGGGGCAGCGCTCCCTTTGAACCCCAGGCTGAAGGTGGTGGGTGGAACTGAGGCTGCCAGGGAAGGTGTGGACTCGCAGAGTAACCGCACGCAGGTGGGAGGCAGAGGTCCAGTCATTCAGTCATCCCTCGGCTTGGGTTTGGTTTGAAGTATGGTATTTATTATCATTATTAATTGCTACTGGCACCACTACATAAAGCCTAGGGCTGCCAGCTGGGCTGAGGCTCTGCCCCTGGAGTGATCCCTTCCCTTTCACCAACGGGTGACGGCAGGGAAGATCCAGTTTCCTGATCCTGGATACTAAAAAGTGGGCTTGGGGAGTCAGTTGTGATGTTTTTGAAGTTTTCTCCTCCCCTTAAGTAAAAAGAGTCCATATTCCAGACCAGCATAAACCTTTTCTACCTTTTTGAAATAGGACAAGGAGGTGATGGGGTGGGGGTAAGTTTCAGATGAGACCCCTTGGCTTCCCTGCAGAGGGCTTTCCCAAGTCTTCTGCCTCCCCCAGTGTGTTCTCTGGCAGATGCTGGGAGCAGGACTCTCAATTCCAAAAGGCAGCCCAGGGTCTGCTGTCTGTCCCCTCACACTAGGCTGGGAAGTGGAAGATGCCTCTCTTTTTTTGTTATCCCTTCCAAATAAGGTGAATGCCAAAAATCATACGTCCTATCTAATCCTTACCCCACCAGCCTCTGGGGAGGGGAAAAATTAGAGCATCAGAGGAAAAGGGAACATTTCTGCTCCCAAGAAGGTGAAAGAGATGGAGAAATGTCCAACCCACTAGACAGGAAGGACCTAGGCTCTTCCTGGATTTTGCTGGTATCACAAGGTGTGCAGGCCATGCCAGTTCTAGGGCCAGGGTCCAAATACCACTGCCCCTGGGCTGTCTCAGCTCAAAGACCTTCCTGACTGTTCAGTAGTTTTTGGGTTTTGTTTTTTCAAAACCAAAAAGTGTGGGACAGGGATTGCTAAAGGGAAGCAAGAAAAAGAAGAAATCCGCTTTTGGAGACTTGCTAAATTACAAATGCCCCACTTTGAGTCAATTAAAGGGGCAGAAAGTGCCCAAGAAACAAACAAAAAAATAACCCAGAAATATGACCTCTCCATACAGCTATGTTGCAAATATGCAGAGAATTAGGACCAAAGGCTTGTCTACCAGGATGCAGTCCTCCAGTTCCCTGCCACTTGCCCAACGCATACTGAGTATGCACTGCACGAGGAAGAAAGAGAAGAGTTAGCTCCTAGTTTTGAAGTGTTTACAGTCTAGAAGGTTGGCACCTCTGTAAAGCCGGTTAGGCAAAATCCCACTTTCCAAGATGGAAGGAGATGACTGAGTCTTTTTCCCTTCTCTAGAAAAGTCTAGATTGCCCTCTAGGCAACCCAGCGGGTTTGAAAAGAAAGGAGTGGCTCATACACTGAGAGAATTTCCAGAAGCCATTGGGCCTGCGCAGGACCCTGGGCCAGGCTGCCTGGGTTTCAATCCTGATGCCACCATTTACTAGCTATGTGATCATGGCAAATAGCCCAACCTCTCTGTGCCACAGTTTCTTCATCTGCAAAATGGGGATAATAAAAGTACTCCCCTTACAGGATTGCTAAGAGGATGAAAAGATTTCTTACATGTAAACTGCTAATAGTACCTGGCACATAGTAAGTGCTATATAAATGTTATTACTAATATCTATTGTAGTAGACTTTCATATACTACACCAAATTTCGATTTCTTGTTTGGCCCAACTGTCCCCAGGAGCAAGATTAATTCCCAGTAAATAACTTCTTTGAGCACTCATTCAGTTGGGACCTGTGATTCACCAGAGGTCTCAAGCCTTTTCTATGTACCAGCAGTGAGGACTTTATTTATTGCATTATGGTAGGAAAGGAGGTGAAGGGTGAGACAAACATAGGTTCTTTACTTGTCTTTGGTTCCTTTGAAGAGGAGACATCCCTTGTTCCCCTTGCAAATGCCAGCAACAGATCTTCTGCAATATCTTCTACAGGACAAAGACAGTAATCTTGAGGCTCCTCCTCTGCTCCAACAAAAGAATCCCTGTCCCAGCAGCACCCCTTCCTGGGAACCTCTTTCTGGCAGTAGACAGGAGTGAATTAACAGACCACTAAGAAGGGCAACCTTGAGGACTGGCATTAGATATTAGCGGGGGTGGGGGGTGGGGGAAGAACTAATTAAAGTGACCTGATCATCTAACTTCAGACTTCTCTTATGCCTTTTACTCTTCAATTTGGTTTTGTTATATATGCAGATTTATTATACTTTAATCATATTTTTTGGAAGGAAGAAAAAAAGAAAGATCTCTGAGAAGCTAGGGAACACATTATTGATAGGGAAAAAATCTAGGCCATTCCAGTCATTTTTCAACTGATTTTCTGTTTTGTTTTGTTTTGTTTTTTTCTTATAGCACCCTATCTTCTAAAAGAAGATCTAAACCTTCATAATGAAAACTTTAAAAAGGAATTTATGGGATGTAACAAAGAATACTCTTCTCTAGATAAAATGACAGGGAAATAGATTTGTCTTTCAGAAGGCAAAGTCTGGAGGGAACATAAAAGTCTTCCCGTCCCTGCAGTTTTTCTGCCCGATTTGTGCCCAGAGCCTGTTTTTCTCTTGTCTTTGACAGTTCTGATCTTCTCTATGTTTGATTTACTGAGTGCTGTCATTTCTCTGCTCTTTACTTTCACAATCACACATTCAAACCTGATAAAGTTCAAGACCCTGAATACTTGCAGCTCTCCCAGATTTACAGCCCTCCTGCCCCCCAGCCCAGCCAGCCAGCCGTCCTGAGGCTGATTGAATCCTCATGGACAGAAGCCTTTGGGGGTCAGTGGAGAGCCAGAGGGTCCAAGAGGGCCAGGCCCAGGGGGAACATCAGCCGCTGTGTTAACTCTGTTATCCACAGCAAGCCTGGGTAGGTCCCTTCCCCTTGAAAGCGATTGTCAACATCCTCTTGTTTCAGTTCTCACTTCTAGCCTGTAACCTGCCTGTGGGCAAGTACAGGAACTGTAACTCACAAAACAGAATTGGTGAGGATTCAAGAGGCTGAGATGGGAGTATCGCTTGAGCCCAGGAGTTCGGGGCAGCAGTGAGCTATGATTACACCACTGCACCACTGCACTCCAGCCTGGGCAACAGAGCAAAGCCCACAGTCAAAAAAAAAAAAAAAAAAAAGGCCAGGTGCGGTGGCTCATGCCTATAATCCCAACACTTTGGTAGGCTGAGGCAGGAAGATCACCTGAGGTCAGGAGTTCGAGACCAGCCTGGCCAACATGGTGAAACCCTGTCTCTATAAAAACAGCAAAAATTAGCCAGGCATGGTGGCATGTGCCTTCAGTCCCAGCTATTCAGGAGGCTGAGGTGGAACAATCACTTGAACCCAGGAGGTGGAGGTTGCAGTGAGCCAAGATCACTGCACTCCAGCCTGGGTGACAGAGTGAGACCTTGTCTCAATTAAAAAAAAAAAAAAAAAAAAACAGAGAGAGAGAATTGGATGCAAAATTATGGTCAATGTGCATGCATAAGTGCTAGATTTTCCTGGACTACTAAACAGCCTTGTAATCAAGGGCAAGACACTTAACCTCTTCGTGTCTCAGTTGCTCCATACATAAAATGGTAAAAATATTACTTTCTACAAACATTAATCACGAACTAATGACTTGGGTCCCCTTTCCTGCATGTACGTCCATCAGGGCCCCAGAAAGACCACTAGCATGTGGCTGATCTGGCTCTTTGGTTTCTGTCAGGTTAAATACAAACTTACACATTAATCTAAATACTACACCAGTGGGCTAAACAAAAGGGATGATCCATTTCCAAAGGCTGAACAGTTAACTTAGAGTCAAATTTTCAAACCACTGAAATGTCTTCTGATAGAAGATGCTATCTAAATAGTTTATTCTTTGCCTGTGAATATAAGCCCACTTAACCATAGAACCCTGACCAAAAGCAATCACTGAGGATGGACGCCCTTATTCTCAATGATTACTCTAAAGGGACTTCATACTTACCAAATAAGCAATTCTTTTGCATGAGCTAATGTTTTCATTTATCTTGAACTATCAGAGTTTTCTGACTAAGGTACACATTTTAGGTGGCAGCAGTTTAAGTAGGTTTTTTTTTTAATCACTATTCTAAGTCTATGGACTAAGAAAGGTATGATTCACCTCCCCCCCTTTAATGTTCATGTCCTACAGAGAGCCAAATTGTCATAATACCTAAGGGGAAAATTGTATTAACCTATTAGGGAAGGAAGCAGAGTAGTTGCCTACCTTCTTCAGAAGGGATTTTTATTTTTAATCAATCCACTCAAGAGACACCCTTTAGAGTATATTACAATGTTGCTTTTTCCTGGCCATAATAATATTCACCCCTACAGAGGTGGATAAAGATAGAAACCTGACTTAATGGATATCAAATAACTTTTTCTGGCTACTCTTAAGCTAGATTACTGCTGTTTATAATACCACAAATTAAAGATATGCAATTATCCAACAAAAAAAGTGTGACTATTATACCATTTTTAAAGATTGACTACCAGCGCCCAGCAAACTCTAGCCAAAAAGCACAGTGTGGATCCACAAAGCTGTCAACCTTTACATTTCAGTCATCTTTCTGTCCAGAGCTCAGCATGCTTTGGGCAGAAGTGCAAAAGGCTAGGTGCATAGGGAAAAGTCTATCCAGTGTAACCGCTGCAGCAGGTGGCTGCACCTCTGCACCTGGAGCTAGATTAAGCACCAGTTATGGAGGCATGGGTTCAAATCCCAGATATGCATCTTGCTGTTTCTCTTTAGTTGTGTGATCTTGGGCATGTTCCTTAATATCTCTACTCCTGGTCAGGCACGGTGGCTCACGCCTGTAATGCCAGCACTTTCGGAGGCCAAGGCAGGTGGATCACCTGAGGTCAGGAGTTCGAGACCTCTGTGGCCAACATGGTGAAACCCCGTCTGTACTAAAAATTCAAAAATTAGCCGGAGGAGGCTAATTCTTATCTCTCAGGAGGCTGAGACATAAGAATCACTTGAACCCGGGAGGTGGAGGTTGCAGTGAGCTGAGATTGCGCCACTGCACTCCAGCCTGGGCAACAGAGCAAGACCCTTCTCAAAAAATATATATATATATGATTTTCATGAAGATTAAATGAATTAATATTTATAAAATGCTTAGAAGAGTGTTTGGCTCACCATACAGGGTTTTTGAGATGTTTGATAAATAAGCAAAAACACAAACTTCTATTTCAGGCCACTTTTTAAGGGGAAGAGAGGAGGTACTAAGGCCTCAAAGAAGTGAGGCAGGAGGGTGATCAAAACTAAAAAGAAAAGACGAGAAAAAGCTTTCGAGAATATCAGACATTTCCTATAGGGAATTATTTGCAATCATCAACTCACCCTGTCTGTCCCTAGGTGATAGTGCAAGTAAGTTTGTGTTTGTTTTATTTGGTCAAACTCCTTGATCCTGCTGAGACAAACACTATGGTGGGTACTAGGGATGCAAAGATGCTTGACAATGCCCTGCCCTCAAGCTGCTCCCAGATAAGCAGGAGAGACAGACAAGATTACAGAAAATCGTCACACCGGGTGGCAAGTGCCACTGTAGAGAGAAATCAGGGGACTGTTGGAGTGCAACCAGGGAAGGCTTCCTGGAGCAGTCTTAAAACTCACCTGACTGAGTTTTGAGAAATGACTTAATCAGACAAGGTTTAGGAAGTGAGAAGCAGCAAAGATAATTAACTGTGCCAGCAAGAAAGCAGAGAGGTTGGCAGGATTCTAATGCAGCCAAAGATCTTTTAACTATAAAATTATACTAAAAATGTAGATGCAAAAATATGCCTTTTAGAACAAAAGATAAGGAGTGTCAATGAGAAAGAAATGATCAAACCTCCAAGTGTATTCACTGGAAAATTGACCTCAAGGATGAAAACCTCTTCAGACAGAGAGATCACTGTTGCATGCTATGAGGGCCAAGTCATGACTGAATCTGCTAAAGTAAATTGTAATTAGATTTGGGGCATTAAAGTGGAACCCAAAATAATAAAATTAGGCTGGAACACTAGAATGTAAGCTCAAAACGGCTGGGCACGGTGGCTCACGCCTGTAATCCCAGCACTCTGGGAGGCCGAGGCAGGCTGATCATGAGGTCAGGAGATCGAGACCATCCTGGCTAGCATGGTGAAACCCCATCTCTACTAAAAATACAAAAAATTAGTCGGGCGTGGTGACGGGCACCTGTGGTCCCAGCTGCTCGGGAGGCTGAGGCAGGAGAATGGCGTGAACCCGGGAGGCGGAGGTTGCAGTGAGCCGAGATCGTGCCACTGCACTCCAGCCTGGGCGACAGAGCGAGACTCCGTCTCTAAAAAAAAATAAAAATAAAAAAGAACGTAAGCTCAAGAAAACTGGAATTTTTGTCTGTTCTGTTCATGACAGTTTCCCCAGAGCCCAGAACAGAGCCTGGCCCATAGCAGGCATGTCATACGTATTTGTTGAATGAATGGTACATGAAAATATATAGCACACTCCCCATAACCTTGCCACTTACTTCTCTGATGTTGAGACATGATATCACCAGCCTCCTTGATATGCCATCAAATAGTAATTCCCACTCACCAGCATCACAACCTATTGCCACATCCCAGGGCATTGTTGATTGCTTTCACTTACAATAATACCCTCACTGTCTTTGGGCCTGTGGCACACTCTCCCCAGGCCCTGGCAACATTTTACTTAGACTGCTGTAGGTCTCTTGGGAAGCAGGTGCTTGAGGGCTGTCCCCTCACATTGGAACTGTAAATGAATTCTCTAACTGGCATCAGACTTTCTACTTACTATTTAATAGTCTTCATTCTCTACTTTCAAAATCCTGGCACCTGCACCTCACTTGACCCTCCTTCCTGTCCCACCTATGGCTTCTCTTCTCCCTCAAGCCTTCTCTCACGCACTGCTCTAGGGCTGAATAGAAATTCAAGCTCCCAGCTGGGCACAATGGCTCACGCCTGTAATCCCAGCACTTTGGGAGGCCGAGGCAGGTGGATCCCCTGAGGTCAGGAGTTCAAGACCAGCCTGGCAAACATGGCGAAACCCTCTCTTTCTAAAAATGTAAAAATTAGCAGGGTGTGGTGGCACACGCCTGTAATCCCAGCTACTCAGGAGGCTGAGGCAGGAGAATCGCTTGAACCCAGGGGTGGAGGTTGCAGTGAGCCGAGATCGCACCACTTCACTCCAGCCTGGGTGAAAGAGCAAAACTCCATCTCAAAAAAAAAAAAAGAAAAAGAAAGAAATTCAACCTTCCTCCTTTCCTATTCCACCAGTCCCTGAGATTCTACCTCCTCCACGAGATCTCACCTGACAATTTAGAAGAGGAACAGTGGGTTTTGTTCCTACATAATCACCTCATGTCCCTGGCACCAATACTCATGAATAGTCCAGAACCAATTTAACTTCGACATACAAGAGGTCTCCCAGCTTTAAGTGCTAGTTATGTTTCTGAAGAGTTGTGGGCATGTAGCATTTTTGAAATCCAAATTATTCAAGGCCACCCTGAGTGAAGACAAAAAAATCAAATCACTTTCTGGTTGATTTACACTACAGCTTTTAATTCTTCATTTCAAACTAGTTATAAATTAGCAGTAACTTCCAATGTTTATAGTTTGCTTCTCTGTTCTCTATTGACTCTCCTTTAAGACTATAATTTTTTTTTTTTTTTTTTTTTTTGAGATGGGGTCTTGCTCTGTCACCCAGGCTGGAGTGCAATGGTGGGATCTTGGCTCAATGAAACCCCTGCCTCCCGGGTTCAAACGATTCTCATGCCTCAGTCTCCAGAGTAGCTGGGATTACAAGCATGCACCTCCCTGCCTGGCTAATTTTTTTTGTATTTTTAGTAGAAACGAGGTTTCACCATGTTGCCCAAGTTGGTCTTGAATTCCTGACCTCAGGTGATCCGTCCACCTTGGCCTCCCAAACTGCTGGGATTACAGGTGTGAGCCACTGTGCCAGGGCAAGCCTATAATGATTTTTAAATAAATAAGTTCATAGTTAATGCACTGGGAAGTATAGTTTTTACTTTCAGCTCTTTAAATTAATCACCTATATATTTTTATATATTTGTAGCAGAGGCTGCTCTCTGCCCTCTAATATTTGCTCTCCTTTTTATTTTATTTTTTGGGATGGAGTCTCGCTCTGTCACAGACCTGAGTACTGTGGCATGATGTCAGCTCAGTGCAACCTCTGCCTCCTGGGTTGAAGCGATTCTTCTGCCTCAGCCTCCTGAGTAGCTGGGATTGAAGGTGCCCACCACCACGCCCAGCTAATTTTTATATTTTTAGTAGAGACAGGGTTTCACCATGTTGGCCATGGCTGGTCTCGAACTCCTGACCTTGTGATTCACCCGCCTCGGCCTCTCAAAGTGCTGGGATTACAGGCATAAGCCACCATGCCTGGCCCCTCCTTTCTTATACAGGAAAAGATGTTTTAGCTCTATCAGTTGTTGCCCAGCTAAAAACTACATTTCTCAGATTTTTTTGCAATTAAGGGGGGCTAAGAGACCAGGTTCTAGACAGTGGGATGTGAGATAGAATTGTAACTTCTGGGCCAGGTGCGTTGGCTCACGACTGCAATCCCAGCACTTTGGGAGGCCGAGGCCAGTGGATCACTTGAAGCCAGGAGTTCGATATCAGCCTGGCCAACATGAAGAAACCTGTCTCTACTAAAAATACAAAAATTAGCTGCGCATGGTGGCATGCACCTGTAATCCCAGCTACTCCAGAGGCTGAGGCACGAGAATCACTTGAAACTGGGAAGCGGAGATTGCAGTGAGCTGAAATCATACCACTGCACTCTAGCCTGGGTGACGGAGTGAGACTCTTGCCTCCAAATAAATAAATAAATAAATAAATAAATAACTTCTGGGTCATTCTCTTAAAAGCAAAGAAACATGCTTTTCCCCTAACCTTTGCTCAAACTACTGGCTAGAATTTAGACATGATGGCAGGCACTGGATCAGCCACAATGAGACAGAAGCCACATATTGCACAAAGTTGCAGTAGAGGGTGTCAGTCTGTGACATCATAGAGCTTTAGAAAAAGATCACTTAGTCTCAGACTGTTCCATGAAAGATAAATAACTTTAACTTGTTTAAGTCACTGTAATTTTGGTATTTATCTTTGCAACCAAAACATATACTTATAAATATGTACACTTATAAGGGTATATCTAATATATATGTGTGTGGGCTATAAGAATACTGAAACAAAACCCAGTGCGGGTATTATCCAGCTTAAGAAATAAAACATTATCAATATCGGCTAGGCATGGTGGCTCACGCCTACGATCCCAGCACTTTGAGAGGCCAAGGCAGGCAGATGGCTTGAGCTCGGGAGTTCAAGACCAGCCTGGGCAACATAGGAAGACCCCTTCTCTATTTCAGAAACTTTTAAAATAATAATAATAATTTTAAAAGGACATTATCAATATCTCCGAAGCCCTTGTGTTAACCTCTTTGGTCATTTCCCCCTTGCTATCTCCACAGCCAGCAGCAATCAATACTATGAAGGTTTTTGCAGATAGGTAGCTCAGATTTCCGATAGGCAGCACCTGGCACCGGGCCCTGTGCACATCAGCATTTAGCAAGGGTTAGTTCTGATGGAGACGGTAATATTACTGTGGTCTCTTGAGGTTTCAGGCTGCCCTTCAGTCCAGGGCTCAGAACCTCCCAGGCTCCCCAGGAGATACTCTTGCTGCTCCTGCACAGAATCCCTGGTGCCTTGCATTCCATTGCTGGGTGCCTCCTCCTGAATCTCTGCTGGCCAGAGTTTCCTTCACCCACACAGCGGGTGGTATGTCTGCCTTCACCAATGGCACTCCCCGCTGGCTCACTGGGCAAAGCAAAAAATGAGAAACTGTATCATCCATTGTTGACAGTCTCTTCCTTGGAGTAACTGCATAGGAGAGTTTAAAATATCTATATATCCACAGATCCACAAAATTATCTACATATATCTATAGTCAGCTATTAGCTTACCAAGTTGTTAAGACGTAGAACATGATCAGTCAGTGTCTAGTGAGCGAATTCATGGTCCTATGATTGAGATTGTGGGAAGCTTTGAAGATTATTAATGTTAATAAGAGTTAATATTGGACTACCACATGCCTCGTACCAGGCATTGTGCTGAGAGCTTTTGCGTTTTGTCTTCCTAACTCTATGAGGTAGGTACACATTTTACAGGGGAGGCACAGAGACGCTAAGAAAATTCCCCAAGGTCACTCAGCTAGTTAAATGACAGAGATTAACTTCAAATACAAGCAACCTGGTTCTAGAGTCCAGGTACTGTTGTATCTTTTATGCCTAAGACTTTCAAAGTCATGCTATGGATTCTTCTTTTTCATCCAATCCATCTGTTAAATCTAGGATTTTCCTTGCAGCAATGAGAGGCTTTAGAGACCAATCTCTCAAAATAGGGACTAGGACAAGATCAATTTCCTCTTCTTGCCACCACTCAGAGAGCAGCTAGTATTAAAATTATTTACTGCAAGGACAACTTAAAATAATCTCTTTATAAATGTGATTCCCGGCCCCCAACATACTGGCCTTGTTCCAGAAAGTCCAACTCACAAGTCTGACTCTCAATTCAAAAGAGCCCCATTCATGCACTCTCTGACAAATTTATCAGCCATTTTGTAAAAACAAAAAATAATACCTAAGTGTATATATATACATTCGTATGCACACATACATTTATATATACGTATACACATACGTACATGCATGCAGTTGATTGTTATTATTAATGATAGCTATGTGCTATAAAGTTACCACAAACACTCAATTGGTGGGTACTGAGCCATTGCCCCCAGGGGAAATAAAGGGTTAAGTTTCTATGAGCCTCTGGTCACAATGTTTTCATCAACCTTGTTTTATGTGTGTTTCTGTTTAAAGACACCTTATTTCATATGTAGTGTTGATTCATTAACATTGAATTCACAGCCAATAGCACCGTAACTCATGCCTGAATGAAGCTTCTCTAACACATATATTTTCTGGGTAAGGCACATTATAGCTTTCTTGCACTTAGGAACACTAGACAGCACTTTCATACTATGCTCAGAGGCCATTTCAAATGGCAAAATCACCAACAAAAGGCACAAAAATGTGAAAAACGTGGCACTACAGAGACTTTGAAAGGACACTTGTTTACAGTATGAGCGCTGAAACAAGGCAGAACATAGTCCTGTTCAACCTCAGCTGGGAACAAGCATGTTGAACAACTCAGATTTTTTACTGCTCTGTACATATCTGAGAATGACCAGGAAAGCACCGTGAGTATTGATTTAGGGATTACCAATAAACATTATTGAGTATGCAAATTTGCAAATATCAAATCTGCCAATAATGAGGATCACATCTATTTAGTCTCTCTGCCCTTTTTAAATAATCTATGCTAGACTGGGCATGGTGGCTCATGCCTATAATCCCAGCACTTCAGGAGGGCGAGGTGGGCAGATCACGAGGTCAGGAGTTTGAGACCAGCCTGGCCAATATGGTGAAACCTCGTCTCTACTAAAAATGCTAAAATTAGCTGGGCGTGGTGGCACACGCCTGTAGTCCCAGCTACTCGGGAGGCTGAGGCAGAAGAATCGCTTGAACCCAGGAGGCGGAGGTTGCAGTGAGCCAAGATTGCACCACTGCACTCCAGCCTGGGCGACAGAGGGAGACTTTGTCTCAATAATAGTAACAATAATAATAATCTATGATAACCAAAATGTGGGATCAGCATTAGACAGTGATTCCATGATGTCAAACCTTCTGATTTAAAAGTGAAAACAGGCCTGGTGCAGTGGTCATGCCTGTAATTCCAGCACTTTGGGAGGCTGAGGCGGATGGATCACTTGAAGTCAGGAGTTCGAGACCAGCCTGGCCAACATGGTGAAACCCCATCCCTACTAAAAATACAAACATTAGCAGGGCCTGGTGACAGGCGCCTGTAATCCCAGATACTCGGGAGGCTGAGGCAGAAGAATCACTTGAACCTGGGAGGCAGAGGTTGCAGAGCTGAGATCGCACCACTGCACTCCATCCTGGGTGACAGAAGAGACTCTATCTTAAAAATAATAATAAAACATAAAAGTGAAACATTTTATCTGCCTTCCAATGTGCTGTCTACACAATGACAAATGTGCCAATAATTTCAAATATGGAAATGTTCCTCTGCATACCTAGGAACAGTACTAATAGCAGCTAACATCTCCCCAGTGCTTTCTGTGAGCCAAGCTCTCCATGTGGATTGTCTCAATGTAATTCCCATAACAGCACTGCAAGGTGGGCACAGTTACTATCTGAGGGTGAAATGAAGAAAGTGAGACTTGAAGAGTTCAGAGGCTTAACCACAGAGCTGGTCACTCCAGTTCTCCAGCCCACGTGACCGCCTGACCAGCCCAAGAGGCCCATCTCTTCATTATTCTATCTCTTCATTTTATGGGTGAGGGAACAGAAGCGGGGAACTAGCCAAGTGCTGAAAACCAGTCATACAATTGGGGTAAGACTCAGACATTCCACTCATCATTGCTGCACCATTTGCTCCCTGAGTCTGTGAGATCTAAGGAGGGCCGATTACGTCTCGTTCATCTTTTTATTCCCCTCGACGCAGTGTCCAGCACACAGAAATCAGTAAATGCTGGTTGAACAAGTTGTTGCTCAAGGTTTTAGATAATTCTCCAAGCCCAAAGCATACATTCCAGCATTATCCATAGCATACCATTCCACACTAAAGACAATGATCTCTTTAGATGGCTTTTTACATTTCAACTTTTTTTCTCTCACATCCTCCTAAATAGAATTCTAAGTCAGAAAGTTTGAACATCAGTTTTTGGGAGGATTCCATATTGAATAGAGTTGATGATCAAATGATATCTTAAGTCATTTTCTGATCCAATTATCCAAATATAAACAAATCCTTACTGTAGCCTGTGGAAATTTTCTAATCCCAGGCATTGTACAATTGGTTCTTAAAGGGGCTATTATTGTAAGGGTATTATTGCATTGGGCATTGTTCCTTTACTTCTCAGACTTTGAATTTTTATAAACTTTATATTTCACAACATTCCACTCCTTCAACTTCAACTCCAATTCTAGACCCCCAAAGTCAAAATGTACTCCACATTTTTTCTCTGAATTCAGCCACTTATGAATATTATATTGGTTGTGTTTAGAATTCTGAATTGGCCAATAACTTATTAAGCCTCTTAAAACAACTGCTGAGGCGAGAGTTTGAGACCAGCCTCAGCAACATAGGGAGACTTCATCTCTACAAAAAAAAAACAGGTGTGGTGGCGCATGCCTGTGGTCCCAGCTCTTCAGGAGGCTGAGGTGGGAGGATGCTTAAGTCTTGGAGGTCAAGGCTGCAATGTGTCATGATTGCACCACTGCACTCCAGCCTGGGCAGCAAAGTGAGATCCTGCCTCAAAAAAATAAAAATAGTGGGAAGCTGAGGTGGGTGGATCACTTGAGGTCAGGAGTTCGAGACCAGCCTAGATAAGATGGTGAAATCCCGTCTCTACTAAAAATACAAAAATTAGCCAGGCATGGTGGTGTGCGCCTGTTATCCCAGCTACTTGGGAGGCTGAGGCAGAATTGTTTGAACCTGGGAGGCAGAGGTTGCAGTGAGCTGAGATTGCACCACTGCACTCCAGTGTGGGTAACAGAGCGAGACTCCATCTGAAAATAATAATAATAATAATAGGGCGGGCGCAGTGTCTCACACCTGTAATCCTAGCACTTTGGGAGGCCAAGGCAGGTTAATTGCCTGAGCTCAGGAGTTGGAGACCAGCCTGGGCAACATGGTGAAACCCTATCTCTACTAAAATACAAAAAAAAAAAAATTAGCTGGGCATGCTGGCATGCGCCTGTAGTCCCAGCTACTTGGAGAGACTGGGCAGGAGAATGATTTGAACCCGGGAGGTGGAAGTTGCAGTGAGCTGAGATGGTGCCACTGCACTCCATGCACTCCAGCCTGGCAACACAGCGAGACTCAGTCTCAAAAATATATATAATAATAATAATAATAATTAAAGAATTAATGGCTAATAGTACAAATCACCATGAATTTATTAAACACCAACAATGTCTTCAGCACCCTGAATATAAAACATAGGCATACCTTCCATTTTCAGGACCCAACTCATTCTCCTCTTTTGTTTTCATCATTCTAATATTAAGGAACAGATTTCAGTCTTGAGAGTGAGCAACTTCCTTTTGCCATTAGGTATAATATAAAGAAACAGAATGATGACTGGCACATGCCAAAACAAAAGCAAACAAACAAAAAGATAAAGTCACATCAAAAAAAGAGAGAAAAGAGTACACAAGAAATAAGGGTCACTGTGAAGGGCTCATTCAAATAAAATGTCAAGGTTTTCCTTTTTGTTGATCTCAACTTAAGAATACCATCACTTGGCCAGGCACGGTGGCTTATGCCTGTAATCCCAGCACTTTGGGAGGCCAAGGCGGGCGGATCACAAGGTCAGGAGATCGAGACCATCCTGGCTAACATGGTGAAACCCTGTCTCTACTAAAATACAAAAAAAAAAAAAAATTAGCAGGGCATAGTGGCACGTGCCTGTAGTCCCAGCTCCTCAGGAGGCTGAGGCAGGAGAATCACTTGAACCTGGGAGGTGGAGGTTGCAGTGAGCCAAGATCATGACACGGTACTCCAGCCTGGCGACAGAGTGAGAATCTGTCTCAAAAAATAAAAAATAATAAAAGGAATACCGTCACTTACATTTTCCACTGCTTTGTTCAGCATGGACTAGGGGGCCGGGGCAATGCATAGTGTGAGAACTAGAACGGGTAACCTACTTGAGGAAAATCAGTCATCGTCCTTACCAGTGCTCCTCCCTTCCTGGAAGCTGCCAGTACAGGGAAACAAGGACAAGACTGCCAAGCAAACTAAGTTTAAGCACACTTCACGTAAGACATAAGGCAGTAATTTTACAAGAATACTGGGCTCGGTGTAGTGGCTCATGCCTGTAATCTCAACACTTTGGGAGGATGAGGGGGGAAGATTGCTTGAGTCCAGGAGTTTGAGACCAGCCTGGGCAACATGACGAAACCCCCTCTCTATTAAAAAAAAAAAAAAAAAAAAGAAAGAAAGAGAAGGTAGGTGAGGTTGCTGCCCTACAGAATCCTTTTTAAAAATTTGTCACCATCAGATATTCTAACTAATGGATGCACCCCAAATAGATCCATAGCAGAGACTCAGCAGAGACTCACATCAGGTCCCCTGTCCTTCTGTTCCACAACACCAAGAGCAAACATCAGTATCATCCTTTCTCTTATTTGCTTCATATCTCTCTCCCCACCTTTTTTTTAAGACGGAGTCTCGCTCTGTCACCCAGGCTGGAGGGCAGTGGCGCGTTCTTGGCTTACTGCAACCTCTGCCTCCTGGGTTCAAGCAATTCTCATGCCTCAGCCTACTGAGTAGCTGTGATTACAGGTGCACACCACCATGCCTGGCTAATTTTTTGTATTTTTAGTAGAGATGGGGTTTCGCCATGTTGGTCAGGCTGGTCTTGAACTCTTTATCTTATGTGATCCGCTTGCCTTGGTGTCCCAAAGTGCTGGGAGTACAGGCATGAGCCACTGTGCCCAGACTTATTTGCTTCATCTCTAACACAGACACAAGGACTGTGGGCTGGAAATGAGGAGGAAATAAAGGAATTGTCTCTCACTTCCTCCCCCGCCATGCACCAAATCAGGGGCCCACTGAAGAGGCATTATTCCTGGATACAATCCTAAGGCAGTCATTCTGAGGAGAGAAGCAGCATCCAAACAGCCATTCTTTTGCCAAAGAACAACTGCCAGGTCACAGCAGAGGGGGCCCAGTGAGACTTATTGGTGGATGACCATACACTGAGAAGCAAGAGAACAGAGAATGGGAATGATGTAGAAGGAAGATCTCTTCCAATCTGAACCCTCAGAGACTCAAGGAAAATGAGATCCATTGACTTCTTTTGAATCGAGATATAGAGGAACGCCTGAGAAAAAGCCATGAAATGGGCCAGATGGTCTTTGGGCCTCTGCTCCCATACCCAGAGCTGTGTACCCAATAGGGACTTTCAGTAGGGTACCCCAGATTCAGTCCTTCCTTCCTCTCTGTCTCAGCACTCACCTCCAAACAGGTGGCCATCAGGCTGGTCTCAGCTAGCGTGCCACTGGGAGGTAATGGGTTAAAAAACTTTTTTTTTTTCCAGTGGACACTCTGTGTAGCACAGTTTCTTAAAAGAGTGATTGGTAGAATTTCAGACTTCTTGGTGTGGTCTAATGGGAGAGAGGTTTTAGAGGAGTCTCTTAGAAACATTTAATTCCTGCCAGGTAGACAATCACTGACCACACCTACAGGTAAAGTAGGTTTTACCTAATTATGACTACAGACACGGATCTTTTTATTTCAAGGCACTCTCTGTGCTTCCTAGACCACTTATTTTTCAATCTATAACTTAAATATTGAACCAGAGTATTATGAACCACTGCATGTTTGTGTTGAAATTACCTCAAGATGGCCAATGTCTCTACTCTTAGAAAAAGTCCCTACTTTGTCTAGCACATGGGTGGAGAAGGAGGAAATTACTATTTGCTTTTGCTTAGAAATGTGAGCCTGTTTGGATCTCTCAGGTTTCCATAAAAACTCACAAATCAAAATAATAAGTTTGCTGCAACAAATAGGGTATTCTGTTTATAAATATTTAGTGGCAAGATGTGAGTGCTAGAATTTCAAAAATAGTTAAAATAATGGTGGTAAATCCTCAACTGCTGTGAAAACAAACAAGATACAGCTTGCTGAACAGAGAGTGAACAATCTTCAAGTGCCATGTTCTTCAAGAATGCTGCCCTATTTCAGCAATTCCATTTAACTGACTTCAAATGAACTGGTAACAAAGATTCATAGAATGTTAAACTTGGAAGATACCTTAAACTTCATCTGACACCCTCACAGGAAACCTGAGACCCACAGAGCCCTGACAATTTCATTTGTAAGTTGCTTATATGGAACTTGTAACAGATTTCTCCATAGAACTAGTATGATACCAGCCTGGGCAACATGGCAAAAACCCATCTCTACAAAAAATACAAAAATCAGTCAGGCATGGTGGTGTGCACCTGTGGTCCCCAGCTACTCAGGAGGCTGAGGCAGGAGGATGGCTTGAGCTTGGGACGTTGAGACTGAAGTGAGCTGTGATTGTGCCACTGTATTTCAGCCTGGGAGACACAGGGAGACCCTGTCTGAAAGAAAAAAGAAAGAGAGAAAGAGACAAAAGAAAAAAAAAGAGAGAAAGAGAAGGGAGGGAGGGAGGGAGGGAGGAATGAAGGAAGGAGGGAAGGAAGGAAGGAGAGAAAGAGAGGGAGAGAAGGAGGGAGGGAGAAAGGAAGGAGAGGGAGGGAGGGAGGGAGGAAGGGAGGGAGGGAGGGAGAGAAGGGAGGGAAGGCAGGAAGGCAGGAAGGCAGGAAGGCAGGGATAAATGATGGTTAGAGCCTCAAATACTGCCCTTCTCCTCCTCATTGTACAATGTTGTATACTTGAACTGCATTGTTTTCTACTATTGTTAACTGCAAGGGTATACATTTAATCTACATTCTAGGTGCATATGAGCAATTCACTACCATTCATAACATCATGTCAGAGGGAAAACATGGCCCCCAGAGATGGGTGTATGGAGGCACCTCCAACCCTCAGTAAAAGGCTAGAATGTTTTTGGTTCCAAGAAACAGAATATCTTCTCTAACTGGGTTAACAATAAGGACATTTATGTGTTCATGTAACTGGAAGTTCAGAGCAGAATTGGCTTTAGAGTCACCTTAACCAGGACCTCCTGCCACATTTCTCTGCCACTCCCTTCCATGTGCCTCTCTCATTCTTTGGACTTCATCTTTAAGTTGGTTTTCTCTGGTGGCAAAAGGAACAGGATGGTTCCTGCACATCCTGGCAGGCAGATGAAGAGAGGACTGTCACAGGATCCCAAGCAGGAGTCTTGAGATACACCTTGACTGGACCCTGTAAGTCACATGCCCACTCCTGAACAATGGCCTTCAGTGGTAAATGGAATGAGCTGATTGGTTTAGCCAACCAAGTATAAGGTTGAGATCTTCTCTTCCCCAGGTACATGGGTGACGATGTAAACTAAAGTAAAAATGTGAGTTCGTTGAGATGGGTGAAGGGGAGAATGGATAGATAACTCACCATGTCCACTAACCTGTCTCTCCCCATAGTCCCCATCCCCAACCACTACGGGGAGGTATTGGGTGGCAGATCTGAGGAAGCTAGATTATCCCGGGCAGGCACATGAGTGCGGGGAGCAGAGAAGAAAATGGAAGGATTCTACTTCTGTTCACCCTACCCTAGAGTACACTCTACCCTCACCCTCTAGAAGCCGCAGATCACAGACACCCACCCTCTGTCTCAAATCCCAGCTACGTAGACTTTCACTCCAGTTTAAAACTTTAGGATCTGCCACCACCACCAGAAAGAAAAATATCAATAGAAACATACATTTTTTCTGCATAATTTAGAAGCGTCTATGTGTCTTCTGTCTTCCTCTCAACTCTACTTCCTTGCCTAAGAGAAATATAGCAGCCCTAGAAACATAACTCATTCTGGCCAGGTGTGGTGGTTCATGCCTGTAATCCCAGTACTTTGGGAGGTCGAGGTGGGTGGATCACCTGAGGTTGGGCATTCAAAACCAGCCTGACCAACATGGAGAAACCCCGTCTCTACTAAAAATACAAAATTAGCCAGGCATGGTGGCGCATGCCTATAATCCCAGCTACTTGGGAGGCTGAGGCAGGAGAATCACTTGAACCCAGGAGGCGACAGCTGTGGTGAGCCGAGATCATGCCACTGCACTCCAGCCTGGGCAACGCAGCAAGACTCCATCTCAAAAAAAAAAAAAAAAAAAGGAATTGTCCCCAACTGTCTACAGAATATCCTTCTCTTTTTAGCTTATGATGGTCACAGTGTTCATTAAAGAGCCATGAAGCTATAGAAGGTAATAAATAGGATTGTGATTAGAAAATAAGCTGGAATTAGATGCATGACAATCAATAACAACATGAAAGTAAAATAAAGGGTTAATTACTCGGCCTTTTCAGCACAATTGTCCTACATAGAGTGCGTTCAGTCTCACTCATGCTGTGCTCCTAAAATCCCAATTTCTAAAATGGTGGTTTCCCACTGAGTGACTGGCTCAGAGCCTAGGACTCTATCTCTAGAAGTTTCCACAGGGTTCCACGTAGAACAGCCTTTACTTGACTGAAAGCCTGGAAATAAATTGTCTTGTTAAGGGTTAAATTTAAAACAGTTGAGCTATTCTCTTGCGATAATAATACTATTTTAGTGTTTGTAATGGTTTACAGTCATTTTAAATGCTGACTAACTGAAGGGATGTGTATGTGCTGTATCGAGGGGCTGAAGTGAAACTCAGTGCCTGTGGTAGGCCCTAAGTGAACTTTCCATTCTAACATCTGGTCTACCAGTCTCTGCGGTGAATGAAATACCAGTATCTGAGGTAAAATACACAGCAGAAAAAGACAGCTGTCAGAATAGAATATTCTTTATAAGAATGGCAAATAATTTTTGAAAGCTTTGCCTTTTATTGAATATTATTGTTGAAAATTAAGTTTTTGTTTCAGAATGAAACAAATACATTCCTCAGAGTAGAAATGAATGTTACCTTTTTTAAAGTGATTTTTTTAAATGGATTTCTCTCCCAAATATTTGCTCCTTTTAACTAACATGATTTTATATTTTGTTTTTGTTTGAAACAGGGTCTTGCTCTGTCACCCAGGCTGAGTGCAGTGGCACAATCTCAGCTCATTGCCGCCTCGACCTCCTGGGCTCAAGCAATCCTCCAACTTCAGCCTCCTGAGTAGCTGGGACTACTGGCGTGCACTCTCATGCCCAGCTCATTTTTGTGTTTTTTGTAGAGATAGGGTTTTGCCATGTTGCCCAGGCTGGTTTTGAACTCCTGGATGCAAGTGATCCTCCTGCCTAGAGCCTCTCAAAGTGCTAGGATTCCAGGTGTGAGCCACTGCTCCCGTCCGATTATTTATTTATTTATTTGAGACAGAGTATATCTCTCGTTGCTCAGGCTGGAGCACAATGGCACAATGGCACAATCTTGGCTCACTGCAACCTCTGCCTCCTGGGTTCAAGCGATTTTCCTGCTTCAGACTCCTGAGTAGCTAGGTTTACAGGTGCGCGCCACCATGCCCAGCTAATTTTTGTATTTTTAGTAGAGATGGGGTTTCATCATGTTAGCCAAGCTGGTCTCGAACTCCTGACCTCAGGTTATCCACCTGTCTCGGCCTCCCAAAGTGCTGGGATTACAGATGTAAGCCACCGCGCCCAGCCGATTTTATCTTTTGTGAAGAAAAAATCATTTTAAATTTGGAGTTAAGAATAAAGTGACAATAATCAGCATAATGATATTAACCATGTTGTGTTATTAATAGCTCAATTTCAGGTATTGATTCTTGGGACCACGAACTTCTACTTTGGCATGGCCTAATGCTTCTTGCCTCTCTCTCACAAGCTTTTTCAAAAAAGACCAAAGCTTTCTGGCTAATGCTCTCTGTTATTTAAATTGAGCTTTCAAGGCATGTTTTCCAAAAAAGTACTCACCTATGACTGACTTGACCCTTCACAGGGATTGAGACTGGAGGAAAACAAATGTTCACTGTAAGCTGGAACATGCTGGAAGCTGTTTAAATGGAAGGGGCTGTTTCTAACCCTTCAGTTTCCCAAGAAGTTAAATGCTGACCGTTTGAAACTGTCAGTGTTTCAAATATACGGGCACTAGCAAGTGGGCTTAAATGGATATAATCTTTTTGTAAAGTAACTTGATAATCAGCTATAGTAGAGAGTTTATTGCGTAACGTTACAACATTATTTCCAGGGGTGACAACTCGTACAGAACGTAGATGTTCCACAACATAAGAATGGTTAATTACGGCACACCCACACAACGGGTCATCCTATCGCCGTTAAAAACATGTCTTTGAAGAATGTTTAATGAATGAGAAAATGCTCATCTTTCTGGCATAATCATCTCTATGGCCAGTAAGATAATGGAGAGCTTTGTTTTCTCTGTTTTGTATATGTGACTTTCTCTATTTTACAAGTTTCTTTAATGAGCATGTATTGTTATTTGAAATTTTAAAAAAATTGCAGGAATTCAGGAAGGCCCAGGCTGGGTCCTCACCCTGGGTGTGAAGTCAGTCTGGCTGTCAGTGGGTCAGCAGGTCGGTCAGCAAATATTTATCCAGTGCCTACTTTGTGCCGGGCACAGAGACAAACACTGGAAACACAAATGACTTAAAAATAAAACAAAGCAGGCTGGGTGTGGTGGTTCACTCCTGTAATCCCAGCACTTTGGGAGGCCAAGGTGGGTGGATCACTTGAGGTGGATCACCTGGTTTGAGATGAGCCTGGCCAACCTGGCAAAACCCCGTCTCTACTAAAAATACAAAAATTAGCCAGGCGTGGTGGTGCGTGCCTGTGGTCCCAGCTACTTGGGAGGCTGAGGCACAAGAATTGCTTGAAGCCAGGAGGTGGAGGTTGCAATGAGCCAAGATTGCGTCACTGCACTCCAGCCTGAGCAACAGAGCAAGACTCTGTCTCAAAAAATGAAATAAAATATAAAACAAAACAACAAACAAGAAGGGTTCACTGAGGCACTCAGAATTCAAAATGAGTCTTGATGGTGTATCTAAGGTGAATGTTTGCAGTCCTCCTTAGGCTGGAATCCTAAGGAAAAGAAGCTAGCCTGAAAACAAATGTATTAATAACTTTAAAAATGCAAGATATCAATCACCAGAATGTCCAAATAATCTAAAAATGTTTTCTCCTACATGCCACTTTAGAAAATACAAAAAGATAAATGACAAGAAAACAAGATAATGTAAAAGATGAATTTAGAAAAAAACAGCTGATCGACATTTTTAAATGGGACTATGCTATGAGAGTTGCTGTTCACACTGATGTGAGACATTGTCCAATTTTAAGGTAAATACTTTCCTCCAGTTTTGTGTTTGTATTCTTTGAAGAGTGGAGATCCTGCTATATATGGGAATGCTAATTAACCAGAACCTTGTCACCATTCTGGATAAATGGAAGATTCTGTGTTCAGAATTTAAAGTTGTTGTTAAGAATTCAGCTTGAGGTAAAGATAATTTTTGTAATTTATGTCTGTAAGAAGCTTCTATGTAAATAACTGTTATTGTTGTTTGCAAATAGTAGATTGGATTATAATGGCTGAAAATGTACATAATAATTAGCCAAAAGAATGGTAATCTTTTTTTTTGAGACAGCGTTTTACTCTTGTTGCCCAGGCTGGAGTGCAATGGCGCAATCTCAGCTCACTGCAACCTCCGCCTCCCAGGCTCAAGCAATTCTCCTGCCTCAGCCTTCCTGAGTAGCTGGAATTAGAGGCATGTGCCACCACACCTGGCTAATTTTGTATTTTTAGTAGAGACTGGGTTTCTCCATGTTGGACAGGCTGGTTTCGAACTCCCGACCTCAGGTGATCCACCCACCTGGACCTCCCAAAGTGTTGGGATTACAGGCGTGAGCCACCGCGCCCAGCCTAAGAATGGTAATCTTATTGATAATGATTTTATTTAAGAGCAAATATACCACAGGTGTCAAATGAGGGGGGAAAACTGAAATAAAAAACAAAAAGAAAGAGCAAGCAAGTAGCCAAGCACGGTGGCTCATGCCTATTGTCCCAGCTACTGGGGAGGCTGAGGCAGAAGGATCACTTGAGCCCAGGAGTTCAAGGTTACAGTGAGCTACAATTGCACCGCTATACCCCAGCCTGAGCAACAGAGCAAGACCCTATCTCTAAAAATAAAAATTAAAAATGATAATTGTTTTAAAAGCAAATGTCTTTTCTTGAAGATGTATCGTGTTATCTGTATAATAGAAGTAATATAATTTTGAGAGAGGTCCTAGATAAGAACTAAAAATCTCTGGGCACTGGAAACTAGTTCTAGCTGTGCCCCTATCTGATCTGAGACAGTGTATCTATATCTCAGGTTTTCATTTTTCTCATCTGTAGAACTGATTCCTTGGCAGAATTGTCTATACCTAGCTGAGGAAGACAGAAATTCATGCATTAATGCAGATACATGAAGATGTCCTTCATCCTGGTGCGTGTGCCGGGCAGCTCACCTTTTGTGGTTTCTCTGTGTTTTCATAACAGGAACAGCACAGAATAAGTGATAGATTACTATTCTTTTATTTTGCTTTAACTAAAGGAACATTTAGGCCTATTTAGATTAAGGATAAAGCTTGTCAAGTTAAATTACTACTAATAAACATAGAATAATGAAACTAGAAAACTACCATCTGGAAAACACCAGAGTAACAATTGGTTCAGAGATGACTCATCAATGAAAGCCAGGCAGTCACATTATGATGAGAAACAAGATTTTTACATAGTCACAAAGCAGGTCCCTAGAATACTTACTGAGGAAACAATCCTAAGTTTACAGTGGAGAAATCTGACAGATACCCACTTAACCAGGCGATTAAAGTTAACGTTGCTTGTCATGGGACAGACCTATATCACATGCCTCCTGAGACGTTCTGAGAAGAACCCAACGCCATTGCAGTGGCATGAAAATTCCATAAGGAAATATGAGACAATCCAAAACGCAGGCCATTCTATAAATAATGGACTAGTACCTTTCAAAAGCATCAAGGCTTTGAAAAGACAAGGAAAGATTGAGGGACTGTTCCAGATTAAAGGAGACTGAGGAGACATGACAGCTAATGCAACCTGGGGTCTCCGGTTGGATTCTGGGCCAGAAAAAGGACACAGTGGGACAGTTGCTGAAATTTGAATCAGGTCTGTAGATTTGATAAGAGTATGTTTTAAACTTAATTTCCTGATTTTGATAATTGTAATATGGTAAGGCAAAATATTCACTTTGGGGGATTCTGAGTGAAGATTATACCTGTATTCTTCGTACAGATTTCGTATTTTTTCTGCATACTCGAACAAAAACCATGCAGGATAGGCAACGATACAGAAATTTCTTAAAATTATTTTTGTGAAAGTGATACTCAGAGGAAACAACAGAAATCTGACTAAATGTAACATACATCAGAACATCTCACAAGATCCCCCTTAAAAAGAATTAGAGAAGATAATTTGAGAAGTGGCTTGCATTTCTCTTTGCCAAACACAGAATCTCAGTACTGGAAGAAACCTTAAAGAGAATACTGAAAAGAAAGAAACCAGCCACAGCCTTACCATCCAACCATAGAGTAATAATTATTTAGGGTTCACCCATTCCATAGACCTATACAACCATTAAAGTTTCTACTTATGAGACATCGTGTAGCAAAATGGGAAAATGTTTTTACTATAATTTCATTTATTTAAAAATCAGGATACAAGGTATATGTACACTTTCTGGCAGGGCTTGGTGGCTCACGCCTGTAATCCTAGCACTTTGGGAGGCCAAGGTGGGCAGATTGGCTGAGCTCAGGGGTTTGTGACCAGTCTGGCAACAAAAATACAAAAAACTAGCTAGGGGTGGGGGCACATGTAATCCCAGCTACTTGGGAGGCTGAGGCAGGAGAATTGCTTGAACCCAGGAGGCAGAGGTTGCAGTGAGCCAAGATTGTGCCACTGCACTACAGCCTGGGCAACAGAGTGAGACTCCATCTCCAAAACAAAAACAAAAACAAAGCATGGGTACACTTTCTAAATCCAACTATTTAAAACATACACACATGAAGAAAGACAAAGGAAATACATGATGAATTTGGTTAAGGTGGTGAGATTGTAGGAGTTTTTTTCTTTTTCTATTTCTATTTTCTGAATTTCCTATGACATTTTAAATTTCAAGTGTTTTCATAAAGAAAAATAAAAGTCTTCCCAATTTTGAGCCAAAATTTTCAACCTTATTCCATATAACTACCTCTTACCTCCACCCCCTCCACCATGGGTATCTGGGGACTTCCACATACACCAGCCTCACCCAACCACGGGGCCCCTTTCCACGGGGGCAGCCAACCTTCCTAGGTTCTTGCTGCCCTAACTTGATGGGAGACTAGTCCTGAGGAAGCCCCTGAGCTGTGTAGCTTTAATATCACTGAGTTAGCCCAAAGCCTACCAGGCATTGTCTAGGTGCCTCTTTTTCATTTTTCTTCCTCCCCTGGGGTGCAGTTTCACTCCCCTGCGTGGCTGCTACTCTAACATCCTGCCTGGGCCTTGCCAGTACTCCTCCTCTTCTCAGGGGCTGAATCCTATTCCCCTTGTAAACAGTTTGCCCGGGCCGCTGTAACAAAGACCACAGATGGAGAGGCTTAATAACACTAATGTATTGTCTCACTGTTCTGGAGGCTGGAAGTCCACGTTCATAGTATCAACAGGGCTTGTTCCTTCTGAGGGCTGTGAAGGGACCATCTGTTCCAGGCCTCTCTCCTTGCCTTATAAATGTTCATCTTCTCCCTCTGTCTCTTCACATTGTTTCTCCTCTATGTGTGTATCTCTGTCCAATTTCCCTCGTTTAATAAGGATGCTCATCATTGGATTAGGACCCCCCTAGCCCAGTATTCCTCATCTTGACTTGAATATATTTACAAAGACCTTATTTCCAAATAAGGTCACATTCTGAGGTACTGGGAGTTAGGACTTCAACGTATGAATTTGGTTGGGATGGGGACACAATTCCATTCATATCCCCAGGTACTGATGGAGCTTTGCTCCAAGAGAGATAGACCACCCAGCTGGGCTCAGTGACTCATGCCTATAATCCCAGCACTTTGGGAGGCCAAGGCAGGTGGATCACCTAAGGTCAGGAGTTTGAGACCAGCCTGACCAACATGGAGAAACCCCGTCTCTACTAAAAATACGAAATTAGCCAGGCGTGGTGGTGCATGCCTGTAATCCCAGCTACTTGGGAGGCTGAGGCAGGAGAATCACTTGAACCCGGGAGACAGAGGTTGCCGTGAGCCAAGATTGCACCATTGCACTACAGCCTGGGCAACAACAGTGAAACTCCATCTCAAAAAAAAAAGAGAGAGAGAGAGATAGACCACCCAAGGGCATCAAGGTGCCTCTGGCTTGACACTTCCTAGATGCTCCTACTGTTGAATTTTTATCAGAGTCCTTTGAACAGCCTCATGATCCTTGGCTACAGGTGGTTATTAATCTGGCTGGAGGGTTGTGCCCACAGGCAAGACATGAGTGTGTCTGTCCATCATAAGGAATCTGTTTGTTACATGCACTCGTATGCTTACAGCAGCACTATTCACAATGGCAAAGATATGGAATCAACCTAAGTGTCCATCAACAGGGATAAAGAAAACATGGTATATGTACACAATAGAATACTATTCAGCCATAAAAAAGAATGAAATCATGTATTTTGCAGCAACATGGATGGAACTGCAGGTCATTATCTTAAGTGAAACCAGTCAGACCCAGAAAGACAAATATCACATGTTCTCACTCATAAGTGGGAACTAAAAATTGTGTACCCCAGGAGGAAGAGAGTGGAATGATCCACAATGGAGAAGTAGAAGGGTGAGAGGATGGGAAATGGGGTGGATGATGAGAAATTACTTAATGGATACTATGCATGTTGTTTGGGTGTTGGATACCCTAAAAGCCCTGATCTGAGCTCTCTGAAGTGTAAGCATATCACAAAATTGCGCTTGTACCCCATAAACTTATACAAATTAAAAAAAAAACGGGGGGGGGGGCAAGCGTAGTGTCCCACGCCTGTAATCCCAGCACTTCAGGAGGCAGAGGCAGGCAGATCACTTGAGGTCAGGAGTTTGAGACCAGCTTGGCCAACATGGTAAAATCCCATCTTTACTAAGTATACAAAAATTAGCCAGGCATGGTGGCAGGCGCCTATAATCCCAGTTACTCAGGAGGCTAAGGCAGAAGAATCGCTTAAACCTGGGAGGTGGAGGTTGCAGTGAGCCAAGATTGTGCCATTGTACTCCAGTCTGGGCAACAGAGAAAGAATGCGTCTAAAAAAAATAAAATAAAGAATCTATTGGCCTTATCACATGAATTTTGACATTACATTTGTCAGTGAAAAAAGGAAGTATTCTTAGATTCCCTATATTTCAATTGTTTCACATTTTTAATAGTTATAAAAACATTTTACTTTTTTTTTTTTTTTTGAGACAGAGTCTCAGTTTGTCACTCAGGCTGGAGTGCAGTGGCATGATCTCTGCTCACTGCAACCTCCACCTCCCGGGTTCAAGCCAGGTTCAAGTGATTCTCCTGCCTCAGACTCCTGAGTAGCTGGGACTACAGAGGAGTGCCACCACGCCTGGCTAATTTTTTTGTATTTTTAGTAGAGACAGCGTTTTGCCATGTTGCCCAGGCTGGTCTCAAACTCCAGAGTTCAGGTGATCCACCTGCCTCAACCTCCCAAAGTGCTAGAATTACAGGCGTAAGCCTCTGCACTCAGCCATTTTTTATCAATGATGACTATTGAGAATTTCAAGAGATCATTTTGTAAAAGTCTTTGTCAAGAAGTATACATGGCCATTTCAAGTATAAAAATTGATATAAAAATTTATGAAATCACTCATATTTCTCATTAAAGTTTTTCAAGGGATTTTCTTTGAATGTCTTATACAAATTTTATATTTAATATTTTCCCTATTTTTTCTCTTGTCAAATGGTATGTAGTAATTGCTTTATTTTATTTTATTTGAGACAGAGTCTTGCTCTATTGCCAGACTAGTGTGCAGTGGCACAATCACAGTTCACTGCAGCCTTGACCTCCCCAGACTCAAGTGATCCTCCCACCTCAGCCTCCCGAGTAGCTGAGACTACAGGCACGTGCCACCACACCAGGCTAATGTTTGTAATTTTTTTGTACAGACAGTTTTGCCATGTTGCCCAGTCTCGTCTCAAACTCCTGGATTCAAACAATCCACCTGCCTTGGCCTCCCAAAGTGCTGGGATTACAGGCGTGAGCCACTGTGCCCAGTTATTAATGCTCTAACATTAAATCTCCTTTTAAATATTCATCTTTATGCTCTTCAATGGGCTTCCACTTAGTTTCTCTACAACACACACCAATCTCCTTCACCACCTCATGGCTATGCTTCTTTTAAATAGGATGTAAATGTGATTTCATAACTGAATGTCAGGCTCAGGTCCTATCCTATAAGGTTTCAATGAGATCACGTTTTACTGCCTGATGTTATAATCCCCACTTTGCCCTGTTTGTTACGTATGCCCTGTGTGTTTGTATATAGACGTCTAAAACCTCACTATTGTTTCTGGCCTCCTTCCAGCTGTTTTCTCATGTGAATCACTAGGCTCCTCCCGCTTCACTATTCACCATTCTGCATTGTGCCTATTACTCTTCAGAGTGGCTGGGATCACAGGTTTACCTGCCATTTTCCTCCCTTTCTCTTACTCTTTTCAAGCTCCATGTAGAAATTAGTATTTATACACTAAACTGCTGGGTTAATCATTATTTCCCAATTTTGTGAGATGCTGTCCATCCCAAACCAAAAGGCCATCATTTTAATAGCATAACTACTCAGAATCAGGATCCATAAATCCAAATTCAGTAACAAAACATCTTGATGGCCTGCCAGTCATGTCTCAGACCTTCCCTCTTTCAGACTTACAAATGTCGGTAGTGATATGCAAAGAAAATAACCAACTGGGCTCCCAAGTCCTAAACTTCATAAACTCTTAGAAATGCCTCCTTTCTTTTCTGATGAAGCCATTCATCCCCACAGAAGGAAGGGTGAACATTTTTCAAAGTCCTAGGTATTATCTTCAAGCAAACCATCCTTCTGAACACTCATCTCAGTCAATCCATTATTCGATCAATTCTTCCTCCCCAAATGTTTCTTGAATCCATCCCATCTCTATCTCTGCTGCATTGGCTTCATTGAAGCTCTTATTATGTTCTGCTGGAAACATTAAGATGACCTCTTGTACAGGTCTCTGTCTCAGCTTAGTCTCCATAGTGCCAGGAGAGTTATTGCCTGATGCTTCTCAAAAACTGTAAGTAGCTGGCTGGGCGCCATGGCTCACTCCTATAATCCCAGCACTTTGGGAGGCTGAGGCAGGTGGATCACCTGAGGTCAGGAGTTCAAAACCAGCCTGGCCAACATAGTGAAACCCCGTCTCTACTAAAACTACAAAAATTAGCCAGGCATGGTGGCACGCAGCGTCTGCAGTCCCAGCTACTTGGGAGGCTGAGGCAGGAGAATCACTTGAGCCAGGGAGGCGGAGGTTGCAGTGAGCTGAGATCACGCCACTGCACTCCAGCCTAGGTGACAGAGCAAGACTCTGTCTCAAAAATAAATAAATAAATAAATAAATAAATAAATAAATAAATAAATAAATACTGTAAGTAGCTCTCATTACTGCACAGCAAAATGCAACACTTTTGATCGTATGGTCCCAACCCCCTTTTCTGGCCTTATTCTCCATTTTGTGCTAATATTCTTGTGCAAAGAGCAACCTGAAATTCCCAAGTGTCTTATACACTTCTGCACCTGGGGCCTTTCCCAATCCTCTATTAGAGGATCCATTCTTTCAGAGAACTCCTCTGATTCTCCCCTTTACCCATACCCTGCCAAAGTTAATTCTCCTTCCTCTAGTTCCTCTTTTAGCTCACCTACTGTATTTCTGCTGCCAGGTAGACAAGGACTACATGATAATCTTCTGTTTTTTTTTTTTTTTTTTTTGAGATGGAATTTCGCTCTCGTCCCCTAGGCTGGAGTGCAGTGGCGTGATCTTGACTCACTGCAACCCCCGCCTCATGGGTTCAAGTGATTCTCCTGCCTCGGCCTCCCAAGTAGCTGGGATTACAATGCCTGCCACCATGCCTGGATAATTTTTGTATTTTTAGTAGAGATGGGGTTTCACCATGTTGGCCAGGCTGCTCTTGAGCTCCTGGCCTCAAGTGATCCACCGGCCTCAGCCTCCCAAAGTGCTGGGATTACAGGCATGAGCCACCATGCCTGGCCCATAATATTTTTCCAATCTTCCCCTAGCACTTGACTTGGAGTCCGGTACATGATAAGTGCTCAAACTGTTAAATTTTCAAAAATTTTTGAGCTACTTGACCTTATATTGTTGCTTAAAATCAGCCACAGAAGAAGTATCTACAATTTACATGATGGAAATTGACAAACACTACAATAGGGACTTTGGGGACCATGGGAAAAGAGCACTTTTCTGAAAAATTTACTAGCACTTAGTTGGACACAGTGCCTCATGCCAATAATCCCAGAACTTGGGAGGCCAAGTTAGGAGGATAAATTGAGGCCAAGAGTTGGAGACCAGCCTAGGCAACATAGTGAGACCCCATCTTGACAAAAAAAAATTTTTTTTTAAATCAGCTTGGCATAGTGGTGCACACCTATGGCCCCAGCTGTTCCGGAGGCTGAGGTTAGGAGGATCACTTGGGCCTGGGAGGTCAAGGCTATAGTGATAGATGATCACGCCACTGCACTCCAGGCTAGGTGACAGAGAAAGACCCTGCCTCAAAAAAAGAAAAAAAATTTACCAGCACGCCACTGATTATGTAAGTAATGCATGACTATAATTAAAGTCAACTGCTTTTTTCAGTATCCCCCACACGCAATCCCAATCTCTTCCCCAGAATTGAACAACTTGGTATGATATTCGAGACTCCTTTTTACACATTTTATGTATTATATCATTTCACAAATGTAAAGCCTGCTAATTCATTGCCTCTGATCCATGAAGCCTTCTCAGGCCTCTCCTGCTGTCACTCTTGTGACTTTCCTCTGACCTTCAGCATCAACTAAGTCATTGCTAACTCTTGTGTGCCTTGTGTTTAAGATTTTAAGTTGTTTGGAGAAAGATAACATTCATCTTTTTGTTTGTTTGTTTCCTTTGAGATGGAGGCTCCCTCTGACGCCCAGGGTGGAGTGCAGTGGCGTGATCTTGGCTCACTGCAACCTCTGCCTCCTGGATTCAAGTGATTCTCCTGCCTCAGCCTCCCAAGTAGCTGAGACTACAGGCATGCACCACCACACCCGGCTAATTTTTGTATTTTTAGTAGAGACAGGGATTCGCCATGTTGGCCAGGCTGGTCTTGAACTCCTGATCTCAAGTGATCTTCCCACCACAGCCTCCCAAAGTGCTGGGATTATAGGCGTGAGCCACCACCCCACCAACATTCATATTTAAATGTTTCTATGTCACACAGAACAGACCTTCAAAAATGTTAATAATTTAATTCTATTTAAATTGTTGTTTGTTTGGTTGGTTGGTTGGTTTTTGGTTTTGTTTTGTTTTGTTTTGTATTCTTGAGACAGAGTTTCGCTCTGTCTCCCAGGCTGAAGTACACTGGTGAAACCTCAGCTCACTGCAATCTACGCCTTCTGGGTTCAAGTGACTGTCCTGTCTCAACCTCCCAAGTAGCTGGGATTACAGGCTTGTACCTCCACGCCCGGCTGTTTTGTATTTTTAGTAGATACCGGATTTCACCATGTTGGCCAGGCTGGTCTTGAACCCCTGGCCTCAAGTGATCCACCCCTCTCCGTCTCCCAAAGTACTGGGTTTACAGGCATGAGCCACTGCGCCTAGCCAAAAATGTCAATAATTTAATTCTTTGGTCCAAAATCTGCTTGCGATCATCCATTGCCATCTGAATATACCATTAGACATGGAAGTAGACAAAAAATAATAAGCACATTTGGGTTTTTTCCCTTAGTTTTTACATAAAGGGCAACTTCAATTTTCTCAAGGTACTGCAGTGCCACAGTCAGGAATAAAAGTTAGCATGTCTTTAAGGAGGTAAAGCCTCCATCTCTTCCTATTTCACTCTGCTGCCCTGAAACCACAGGGAATGAGAGAGAAACTTCATGAGAACCTTTGTGCTCTCAGAAAGCATTCTAATGCTAAGAGAGCACTCTAATGCCCTTCCCTGTGGGCATGGAGCATGCCATCTGATCGCTGAAACCACTGCTGTGCCCAGCAAGACACCAATGCAGCCTGAGGGCCAAAGTGGGACCCCAAGTTTGGTTTACAGGCCCACATGTCAGATGTGGGAAAAGGGATCCTATCTCACAGTTCACCCAGTGTAGGTGAATTTCTTTATAACCTCAGAAGCAAAAAGAGTGGGGGTTCTGCCAGCAATCTCTGCCCTCTCTGCCACAGCCCCTTCTGAAGTGAGACCCCCACAGTATCTTATCTGAAGAACTCCAAGGAAAAGGCAATAGTCTATTTACACAAATTAAGCCAGCTAAACCAGCTCTTTCTACAGTAAGATGATAAAATTTAGATATCTGAGGAGAGGTCATAGAGGTCACAGCTTTCAGTTCTTATGAGTTGTTTTCTTAAGGGTTAAATGAAAAAGTTAAAGCAAATATTGTTATGCATGGGAGAGCTTAGCCTTCTTGACCACAGTATGAGAACACCTCAGCAATGAGAAGTTACGGCCAAGGCCACCCTGTACCATCAATCTCTTCAGAGCCATTTGGAAAAACTGAGAGATGCTGCTCTCCTTGGAAGGCAAATGAGTTCTGCATATTTTCATAGGTCTTCCTTCCTTTCTTTCTTTTTTTTTTTTTTTTTTTTTTGAGACAGAGTCTAGCTCTATCACCCAGGCTGGAATGCAATGGTGTGATCTCGGCTCACTGCCACCTCCACTTCCTGTGTTCAAGTAATTCTCCTGCCTCAGACTCCCGAGTAGCTAGGATTACAGTTGCCCACCATGATGCCTGGCTAATTTTTGTATTTTTAGTAGAGATGGAGTTTCACCATGTTGGCCAGGCTGGTCTTGAACTCCTGATCTCAGGTGATCCCCTCCCCTCAGCCTCCCGAAGTGCTGGAATTACAGGTGTGAGTCACCACACCCAGCCAAGGTCTTCCTTACATTTCAAATGTCATCCTTGCTTCTTTTCAAATAAGTAAAGAGGGTTAATTCCCTTTCACTCAAAATGGAGCTGTTGGCCAGGCTCAGTGGCTCACGCCTATAATCTCAGCACTTTGGGAGGCCAAGGCAGGAATCTGCCTTGAGGCCAGGAATTCGAGACCAGCCTGGCCAATATGGTGAAGCCCCTGTAACTACTAAAAATACAAAAATTAGCCAGGCGTGGTGGCAGTTGCCTGTAATCCCAGCTACTTGGGAGGCTGAGGCAGGAGAATCCCTTGAACCCGGGAGGCAGAGGTTGTAGTGAGCCAAGATCATGCCACTGCACTCCAGCCTGGGCAACACAGCAAGACTCTGTCAAAAAAAAAAAAAAAACAAAAAACCTGAGTTGTAACAATTCAGGGTGATTATATGCAAGGCTCGCTTCTCATGGATTCCAGGAAGTGGGAAGCAAGTTATTGCTAAAAGACAGAGGCCCCAAGATCTCAATAAAGCCAACATGTGCATTCCAGGTACCACACCTGACATGTCCATGCTGAGTGACCCCAAGACCCCTGAGTCACCTTACATAATTCAACAGCCCTTACTCTTCAAGCAAGATCCCAACAGCCACCAGACCTGGCAAACATTTTATTTTTCTTTCCTGAAGAAGCATAGGAAAAGATTTTTGGCCTAAGCTTTTAGAGTGGTCAGCTTCACTGTCGCCTAGAGCCAGCATTGTGAACCTACTGTCCCTATTCATAGCCATGATGCTCCTACTGAACCCCATGTCCCTGAGGCCTCCTGTGACCAGAGCTAGAACTTTCTGAATTGAGCTGCCATTTTCCAAATCTATCAGGGCTTGCCAAATCCCTATGCCTTCACCCACGCTGTTCCTGAGCCCACAGTCTGCCTCTCTGGAATACTACCATCACTAGAGACATTCTCTAATGTCCAATCAGAAAGTGACTCCTCTCCATTTATTCCTACAGTTCTTTATGCCTGCAGTAACAAAATATTACCAGGCCATACTATAGGTTTTTGTTTTATGGTCTCCTTTTTCTGATAAGCCTGAGCAAGTCTGCGCTCAGGAACCAAGACTCACTTCCTTTTGTGCACCCAAAGGCTATCACAGCACCTAGTATGTAGTGGGTGCTCAAATGTCAGTTGAAAGAACTGGTGAGTTTTAGGTGAAGGATATCATGGTGTCCAGGGTGCTATTCTCTCAACTTTATGTAGGCTTGGAATCTTTCAAAGGTGAGTGTTGTATGAAAGGAGAGACTGGTTAGTACTCCCCTTGACAAGGATGGAAGAGGCCCTCAGGCCTGACAACTAACATGCAGTTAAGACATTTCCACCTATTTTGTGGCATCTAAAGCATCATTTTTAAGCTGGATGTGGTGGCTTATGCCTGTAATCGTAGCACTTTGGGAGACCAAGGTGGGAGGATTGCTTGAGGCCAGGAGTGCAAGGCCAACCTAGCCAACATGCTAAGAACCCATCTCTCTCTCTTTTTTTGTTTGTTTGTTTGTTTGTTTGTTTGTTTTTTAAAAAGAAAAAAGACATAGAAAAAAGATGAGAGGCTGAGCATGGTGGCTCACATCTGTAACTCCAGCACTTTGAGAGGCCGAGGTGGGAGCATCACTTGAAGCCAGGAGTTCACATCAGTCTGGGCAACAGAGGGAGACCCTGTCTCAGGAGAAAGAAAAGAAAGAAAGGAAGGAAGGAAGGAAGGAAAAGAAAGAAAGAAAGAAAGAAAGAAAGAAAGAAAGAAAGAAAGAAAGAAAGAAAGAAAGAAAGAGAAAGGAGAAAGGAAGGGAAGGGGAGAAAGGAAGGAAGAAAGGAAGAAAAAGAGAGAGAAAGAAAGAAAAAGAAAGAAAGGGAAGGGAAAGGGGAAGGGGAAGGGGAGGCAAGGGAAGGGAAGGGAAGAGGGAGGGAGGGAGGAAGGAAGGGGAAAAAAGTGACGAAGGAAGATGAATTGAAAGGAGGTCCCTAGAGTTCTGTGTCACAGCACTTAGGATGTTCAAACTGATGAGCTCAGTCCTTCCCCCAGGGCAGCAGTCCTACTGGAAAGCCCCATGGAAAGGGGTTCTGTCTGCATGTGAGTGTGCATTGGAAGGGGTAGGGCAGGATTACTGGAATACAATATCCCAGCTTCTGGGAGGAGGAAAGGGGTTGCACCTGAGCCTTGGGTCTGCTCTCTGCACACATGCCTGCCAGCACATCTGCCCAAGGAAGCCTTGAATTAGTATGTTGGAGAGCAAAAATCTGAGATCTAGAACTCTTCCCACTCAATTCCTCAATACACAGCTTCCAGGTGTGCAAATCCTGCCCCTTGGAGGTGGCCACTGGTGATACCACAGCAAGGCATCTGGCTCCATAAGTGGGTCTCTGTAGGTCTCTAAGCCTTATTTTCTCAGGTTGAGACTCTTCTGCCACCAGGCTATGCCTACTAATCCGAGTTAGTCAAGACCTCTCTCCCCTAAATCGTCACCTCTCTTTTGTCAATGTCAGCAGCCACAGAGGAACCCTCGGGGAATCTTAACACTTACCTTGAGAATTTTTACTTAATAAAACGATTAGCTATCAGCTACTGGGTTCCAATAGCCTGACATCCTGCTAAGCACTAATGTTAATAATAGCATTAGATATTTGTTGAGTGCTATATGCGGTTAGTGCTATCTAAATTTCCTCATGGAATCCTAATATTGATCGTTCCTGAGCAGTGTTATCTCCATTCTACACATAACAAAACTGAGACACAGAGACGCCAAGACTGGTAGAACCAGAATTCAAAGCTACATCTCTGTCTCCAAAAACTGTGCCCTTTATACATTATGCTCAACTTCTTCTCTTAGGCAATTTAATTTGAAATGGATGAGTAGTTTAAGCTCAAAATATGTTGAAAAGTGGGCAAAATTTAACCTCCTGAAAACGGTGAGGTTTCTGTTCTCTTGAAGAGGCCCACATATTATTCCTTTTCTTCAGCGTTAATACAATCCTAAACAGGTTAGGCCAGTGATGCTGCCCCCCAAACCTCCAGGACCATACAATGCTGCCAATAAAGGGGCTACAGGTAATCCCAGCATGTTTGCCCCCAAAGCTCTGGGCATTAAGAATGGCTAGCAGGGGTCAACAATGGGTTTGAGAACAAAATAACTCAAAGTTCAGCACCATAAGATAGGGCAGGGAAAAAATAAATAAATAAAATATGGCCAGGCAAGGTGGCTCATGCCTGTAATCCCAGCACTTTGGGAGGCTGAGGCAGGCAGATTGCTTGAGCCCAGGAGTTCAAGACCAGCCTGGGCAACATGGCAAAACTTGGCCTCTATGAAAAATTAAAAAAAAAAAAAAATAGCTCAGCATGGTGCCATGCGTCTGTAGTCCCAGCTACTCCAGAGGATTGCTTGAGCCTGGAAGGCAGAGGTTGCAGTGAGCCGTGATTGTACCACTGCACTCCACAGAGTGAGACCCTGTCTCAAGAAAAAAAAAAAAAGATAACTCAAGGTTTCCTTCTCAGCTCTGACATTTGCTCTATGACATCAACTAAATCACAGTTAAATTTATTGTCCTATTTCTTAGCCCCCAATTTAGCAAATGGCCTTAGCTATACTTGTGTTATATGTTGTGCTAGTCATCTGGAGGATTAAAAATCAGTAATTAATATACAAATATTTTAAAAACTAAAAATAATTGTGTAGATCTTGAAATATGTATACAGACATTATTATATAAGCCACAGGTTATATTAATCTAAAACCTACATTTACATTTATATGCGCACAGCAAGTCATTCAGATAGACATGTGACCGGTTAACAGGGATTTTGTGTGGTTTGGTTCTGGGAATGTTGGCGTTTGTTTCTCTTAGTTTTCTTTTTGTTTTTTTGTTTTTTTTTTTTTGTGATGGGGTCTCACTCTGTCTCCAGGCTGGAGTACAGTGGTGCAATCTCAGCTCACTGCAACCTCTGCCTTCCAGGCTCAAGCAATTCCCCGGTGTAGCTGGGACTACAGATGCATGCCACCATGCCGGGCTAATTTTTTTTTTTTTTAATTTTTTGTAGAGATGAGGTTTTGCCATGTTGACGAGGCTGGTCTCCAACTCCTGATCACAAGTGATCAACCCACCTTGGCTTCCCAAATTGCTGGGATTACAGGCATGAGCCACCAAACCAGGACTTTTTCTCTCACTCTTGCTTACCCAAATAATTTCTTTCAATTTATTTATATTAATTCTAAAGTAAATGGGCTGGGTGCTGTGGCTCACACCTATAATCTCAGCACTTTGGGAGGCTGAGGCAGGCAGGTCGCTTGAGGCCAGGAGTTCCAGACCAGCCTGGCCAACATGGCAAAATCCTATCTCTACTAAAAATACAAAAAATTAGCTGGGTGTGGTGGCATGTGCCTGTAATCCCAGCTACTTGGGAGGCTGAGGCGGGAGAATCACTTGGAGGCGGGAGAATCACTTGAACCCGGGAGGCAGAGGTTGCAGTGATGAGCTGAGATTGCGCCATTGCACTCCAGCCTGGGCAACAAGAGCGAAACTCCGTCTCAAAAAAAAAAAAAAAAAAAATTTTGCATTCATCTCAAAAGGACATAGCCAATTTAAATAAGTCCCTACTTGTTAACAACATGCCCATTTTGTGGAGCACGGTGGCTCCCGCCTTTAATCCTAACACTTTGGGAGGCCGACACAGGTGGATTGCTTGAGCACTCGGATTGCTTGAGCTCCGGAGTTCGAGACCACCCTGGGCAATACGGTGAAACCCCATCTCTACTAAAATACAAAAAGTTAGCCGAGTTTAGTGGCAGGCACCTGTAGATCCAGCTACTCGGGAGGCTGAGGCAGGAGAATCATTTGAACTCTGGAGGCAGAGGTGGCAGTGAGCTGTGATGATGCCACTGCACTCCAGCCTGGGTGACAGAGTAAGAATCTGTCTCAAAAAAAAAAAAAGTGCCCATTTCCACATTAAAAGGGATAATAACTACATTGGATTGAAGCACATCAAATATGTTTAAGTCTTTTAAATCATAATGATACTCAAAACCAAATAAAACTAGTTCACCTGTGGAAATACAAAGGAACCATTATTTTGAAAACTGGTAGAGAAAGCATTTAATCTGCCCTTCCTATATAAACAAGATCTCAGGGCAATTGCAGAGTTGAGGAAGAAGATTTTCTTAATTGAGGTATTCCAGCTCACAAAGGAAGAAGTGATAAAATTCATCACCATTTTGCAAGCCCTACTGAATTCGTTATCTAGGCAATGACCCTCAATGGCTACAAACTTAAAAACACAGACACCTAGACATTATACACCTCCTGAGGGAAGTATATGTGTATATAACAGATCTTGATTTTTATAAAATCTGAATTTTATCAAGCCTAAAGACCTATCAACTTACAGGAAAAACAGTTCATAGGTGAACATGTACATCAGATATCAGACTATATGGACTCTACAGGGCTAACAACCACTTTCTTCAGCATCATTCACAACAATAAATCTAGACATATTAAATCTAAATTTAAAAAAAAAGGAAAAAAGCCCCTCACATTTATAAGAAAATTGGGAAAAGGTGATTGCTGACTGGGTATTTAATGAAATTAAATATATCTTTTTAGGTGTAATCAGAGGGTTTTTTTTTTCTTTTTTCTTTTTTTTTGGGGGGGGGATGGAGTCTCGCTCTGTCGCCCAGGCTGGAGTGCAGTGGTGTGATCTTGGCTCACTGCAAGCTCCACCTCCCGGTTTCACGCCATTCTCCTGCCTCAGCCTCCCGAGTAGCTGGGACTACAGGTGCCCACCACCACGCCCGGCTAGTTTTTTTGTATTTTTAGTAGAGACGGGGTTTCCCCATGTTAGCCAGGATGGTCTCCATTTCCTGCCCTTGTGATCCACCCACCTTGGCCTCCCAAAGTGCTGGGATTACAGGTGTGAGCCACCGTGCCCGGCCCAGAGTTTGTTTTTTAAAAAAGTTCTTATCTTTTAGGATGCATACTGAAATATTTACAAATAATTTTTATTTCTAAGATACAACTGGAAACAAGAAGGTTTGAAATGACTCTTCAAATACCTGGCCAACATAGACTTTTTTTTTTTTTTTTAACTTAAAGACAGTCTCACTATGTTGCCCAGACTGGACTTGAACTCCTGGGCATAATCAATCCACCTGCCTCAGCCTCCTGAGCAGCTGGTACTAGTGCATGCCACCACTGGCTTAACAGAGGCATTTTTAAAGTTGGTCAACATTATTTAGGTAATAAACATTCTTATATGGCTTATAAATCCATTGTGCAGACAAATGCAAACAAGATATTTTCAGCACATGCAGTATTTTTGAAGTATTAGTCTCACATTTTTTACAAATTATCAAAGAAACAGACAAAACAGTGAAATTTTAGGAAGTAAGCACAATCATACATTACTGGTAGATGCATATATCAGAGCAGCCCCTTAGGAGAGCAATTTGGTAATATATATTAAGAGTTAAAAACCTCTATACTCTTTAACACAGTAATTCCACATCTGGAAATAATTTGAACTATAAAAAAATGCACCAAGATATTCATTGCAGCATTTTAGATAATATCCCTAAATTTAAAATAACTCAGTCTTGCAGTAGGAGAGGGTTTACAAATCCTGAATCTACATTACACATCAGAAATTGTATTTATAATGATTTTTAGTAATGTAAAATGTTTTTTATGTTAAATAAAAGGTGATGCAATATTTGTAAAATGTTTGTAACTATATATTTTTACTTATAATATTTAATTTTAATTTTGTTTCACACTTAAAGTCACATATAAAAGAATTGGCGATTTAGAAATGTTGCTTTTTCCCCACTCATTTTACGAAAAAAATTTAAGCTCCTCACAAGCATCATGAAAACTGTATCTTCTCTGTTAAATGACATTTTTTAGAGTAGACTCTTCTTGACATTTATAAACACAGTATAAAGTCACGGGTTTATTGCTTAATAGGTGAACACAGGCATGTATGCACTACCCAAAAAGGAAATCAAACAATTGTCAACACCCTAAATTCCCCTTAAGTCGTCCCCTTTCCCCTTTCCATCACTACCTACAAAAAGTAACCATTATCCTAACTGTCATCACCGTAAGTTTTGCCTAATTTTGAAGCATATAAATGGAACCGTGCACTATGTACCTCTTTGTGTGTGTTATCTTTCGCTTAATGTAATATTTGTGAGATTCATGTACATTGCTGTATTCAACAGTAGTTCCTTCTTCTTGCTGTGTAGTATTTCATTGTATAAATATAGCATATTTATATGTTCTGTTGAACATTTTTTTTTTTTGAGACAGAATCTTGCTGTGTCACCCAGGCTGGAGTGCAATGGTGCAATCTCAGCTCACCGCAACATCTGCTTCCCAGGCTCAAGCAATTCTCCTGTCTCAGCCTCCGGATTAGCTGGGATTACAGGTGCATGCCACCATGCCCGGCTAATTTTTTGTATTTTTAGTAGAGACGGGGTTTCACCATGTTCCCCTGGCTGGTCTCAAACTCCTGAGCTCAGACAATTTACCTGCCTTGGCCTCCCAAAGTGCTAGGACTACAGGCATGAGCCACCATGTCCGGCCTGCTGATGAACATTTTATTGTTTCTAGGTTTTGGCTATTACAAAAAGGTACTTTAATGGACATTTTTCTATGTGTCTTTTCTTACACAGATTTACACACTTCTGTTGGGTATATGCCTAGGAGAGGAATTGTTGAATGTAAGGTGTGCATGTGTTCATTTTAATTAAATCCTGACTCAAAGTTTTCTGACGAGCTGTGCCAATTTACACTTTCATGAGATGTATATGAGAGTCCCAGTTGCTCCACATCTTCACCAACACTTGGTGTTGTCAGTCACTATAATTTTTGTCATTCTGGTAGGAGTCTTGTTAAGTATGCTATTGTGGTGTTTTGTTGTTGTTTTGTTTTTTGTTTTTTGTTTTTAGACAGAGTCTCACTCTGTCGCCCAGGCTGGAGTGCAGTGGCAAGATCTTGGCTCACTGCAACCTCCCCCTCCTGGGTTCAAGCGATTCTCCTGCCTCACCCTCCCGAGTAGCTGGGATTACAGGTGTGTGTCACCACACCTGGCTAATTTTTTAAATTTTTGGTAGAGACAGGGTTTCTCCATGTTGACCAGGCTGGTCTTGAACTCCTGACCTCAAGTCATCCGCCTGCCTCAGCCTCCCAAAGTGCTGGGATTACAGGCGTGAGCCACCATGCCCGGCTGCTGCTGTGGTTTTAATTTTCATTTTCCTTATGATTAATGAGGTTGAAAACGTTCATGTGTTTATTGGCCATTTGTGTGTGTGTATGTGTGTATAGATAGATAGATAGATAGATAGATAGATAGATAGATGATAGATAGATAGATGATAGATAGATAGATAGATAGATAGATAGATAGATAGATAGATTTTTTTTTTTTTTTTTGAGTTGGAGTCTCACTCTGTCACCCAGGCTGGAGTGCAGTGGCATGATCTCAGCTCATTGCAAACTCCACCTTCCAGGCTCAAGTGATTCTCCCGCCTCAGCCTCCCAAGCAGCTGGGATTACAGACATGCACCACCATGCCCGGCTAATTTTTGTATCTTTGTAGAGACAGTGTTTCACCATGTAGGCCAGGCTGGTCTCAAACTCCTGACCTCAAGTAATCCACTCCCCCTTGGCCTCCCAAAGTGCTGGGATTATAGGCGAGAGCCACTGCGCCCAGAATTTGAATATCTTTTGAGCGATGTGCCCATTCATGTCTTTTATATGTTTTTCTCTTTATTTGTTAATCTTTCGAAAAAAAGTTTTTAAGAAATGGGGTCTCCCTATGTTACCAAGGCTGAACTTGAACTCCTGGGCTCAAGCCATCCTCCCACCTTAGTCTCCAAAGTAATTGGAACTGTAGGATACACCACTACCCATGGCTCCTTTTGCATATTTTTCTGTTAATTTGTCTTTTTTTTTAATTTGTAGGAGCTTTTTAATATTCTGAATGCATGTCATTTGTATGATACTTTTTTTATAAATATCTTTTCCCAAGATTATCTGTGTCTTGAATGGGGAAAAGTCGAACACCTTTCCTCTAAGAACTGGAACAAGGAAAGGATGACCACTTTCACATTTTTCCCCATGTTTATTACAGCATGACTGACAATAGCCAAGATATGGAAACAGGCCAGACAGAATGTCTCATGCCTGTGATCCCAACACTTTGGAAGGCCTAGACAGAAGTTCGAGAACAGCTTGGGCAAGATGCTGAGAGCCTGTCTCTAAAAAAATAAAAATAAAAATCAGCCAGGTATAGTGGCACATGCCTGTAGTCCCAACTGCTCAGGAGGCTGAGGCGGATGGACTGCTTGAGCCTGGGAAGTCAAGACCACAATGAGCTATGATTACACCACTGCACTCCAGCCTGAGACCCCGTCTCAAAAAAACCCCACAAATTAAAAAAAAAAAAAAAAGATATGGAAACAACCTAAATATCCATCAACAGATGAACAGATAAAGAAAATATGGAAATTATCCAGGGCATGGTGGTGCATGCCTGTAATCCCAGCTACTTGGGAGACTAAGACAGGAGGATGGCTCAAGCCTAGAAGTTCAAGTCCAGCCTGGGCAACATAGTGAGATCCCATCTCTTAAAAAACCAAAGAAAGAAAATATGGCATATTTACCTGATGGAATATTATTTAGCCTGAAAAAAAGAGAAGAAAATCTCTTTTTTTCTTTTTTTTAATTCTTTAATTTTTATTTTTTATAGAAACGGGTCTCACTATGTTGGCTAGGGTGGTCTCGAACTCCTGGTCTCAAGCAATCCTTCTACCTCAGCTTCCCAAAGTGCCGGGATTACAGACATGAACCACCATCCCTGGCCAAAAAATGGAACTCTTGCCATTTGTGACAATAGAGATGAACGTGGATGACATTATGCTAAGTGAAATAAGCGAGCTGCAGAAATACAAATAGTGCATGATTTTACTTATAAATGGAAATTAAATTAGTCATACTCAAAAACAGACAGTAGAATGGTGGTTGCCATGTGCTGGGGAGAGGGTGAAATGGGACAGTATTGCTTCAAGTAGTACGAAATTTCAGTTATGCAGGAAGAGTAAGTTCAGGGGATCTAATGTACAGCAATGTGACTATGGTTAATAATAGTGTATTATATACTTGAAATTTACTAAGAAGTATCAAGAAACAAAATTACAACAAATTTAGTTTAAATATCTCAGTTGTCTTACTTGTGATTCCAGAATCAGTCAATGCTTCATTCCATAAACTAGAATAAGTGTTCTGTCACTTTCACTATTCTTATTCAAAATAGTACTGAAAGTCTCAAACAAAGCAATCAGACAAGATAAAGAAATAAAAAGCATCCAAATTAGAAAAGAAGTAAGTCAAATTGTCACTCTTTGCAGATTACATGATCTTATATATAGAAAAACCTAGACTCTATCAAACAACTCTTAGAACTCGTAAACGAATTCAGTAAAGTTGCAGGATACAAAGTCAACAGACAAAAAGTAGTAGCATTTCTATATGGCAACAATAAACTAGCTGAAAAATCAAGAAAGCAATCCTATTTACAATAGCTACAAAAATAAAACTAAATAGCTAGGAATAAATTTAACCAAGAAGGCAAAAAATCTCTACAACAAAAACTGCAAAACACTGATGAAAGAAATTGAAAAGGACACAAACCACTGGAAAGACATCTCATGTTCATAGGTCAGAAAAATTAATATTTCTAAAAGGACCTTATACCCAAAGCAATCTAGAGAGATACAATGCAATCTCTATCAAAATACCAATGACATTCTTCACAGAAATAGAAAAACATCTTAAAATTCACATGGAACCACAAAAGACCCAAATAGCCAAAACAACACAAAGCAAAATAATAAAGTGGGCATGGTGGCTCATGCCTGTAATCCCAGCACATTGGGAGGCTGAGGTGGGAGGATTGCTTGAGCCCAGGAGTTTGAGACCCCCCTGGACAACATGGTGAAACCCCATCACTACTAAAAATACAAAAAATTAGCCAGGTGTGGTGGTGCACACCTGTAATCTCAGCTACTCTGGAGGCTGAGGCAGGAGAATCACTTGAACCTGGGAGGTGGAGTTTGCAGTGAGCCATGATCGCACCCTGCACTCCAACCTGCATGACAAAGAGAGACCCTGTCTCAAACAATTAAAAAAAAAAGAATAAAGCTGGAGGCATCACACTATCTGACTTCAAAATACACTACAGAGCTGTAGTAATCAAAACAGTGTGGTACTGGTATTAAAGACAGACATATAGACCAATGAAACAGGTAGAGAGCCCAGAAATAAGTTAATGTACTTAGAGCCAACTGATTTTCAACAAAGGCACCAAGAACATATATTGGAAAATGAATATCTTCTTCAATAAATGGTGCTGAGAAAACTGGATATTCATATGCAGAAAAATAAAACCAGATCCACCTGTCTTTCATCATATACAACATCAACTTTAAATAGATTAAAGCTTAAATGTAAGACCCAAAACCGTAAAGCTATTAGAAGAAAACACAGGGAAAATGCTTCAAGACATTGGTCTAGGCAAAGATTTTATGGCTAAGACTTCAACAGCACAGGCAACAGAAACAAAAATAGACAAATAGGACTATATCAAACTAAAAAGCTTCTGCACAGTAAAAGAAACAACAGAGCAAAGAGACAACCTGTCACATGGGAGAAAATATTTGCAAACTATTCATATTACAAGGGACTAATACCCAAAATATACAAGGAATTCAAACAACTCAATAGCAAAAAAAAAAAAAACAAAACAGAAACAAACAAAAAAATCCCATTAAAAGGTGGACAAAGATCTGAATAGATATTTCTCAAGAAAAGACATACAAACAGATATGTGAAAAAATATTCAGCATCATTAATCATCAGAGAAATGCAAATCAAAACCACAGATTTTCATCTCAACCCAGTTAGAATGGCTATTATCAAAAAGACAAATAAATGCTGGCGAGGATGTAGAGAAAAGGGAACTCACACACTGTTGGTGGGAATGTAAATTAGTACAGCCTTTATGGGAAACAGTATGGAGGTTTCTCAAAAAACTAAAATTAGAATACCAAATACCATATGATTCAGTAATTCACTACTAGGTATTTATCCGAAGGAAAGGAAATCTGTATGTCAAAGGGATACCTGCACCCTCATATTTATTACAGCACTATTCACAATAGCCAAGATATGGAATCATTCTAATCACCAACAGATGAATGGATAAAGAAAACTTGATATATACACACAATGGAAAACTATTCAGTCATAAAAAATAATAAAATCCTGTCATTTGCAGCAACATGGATGGAACTGAAGATCATTATGTTAAGTAAAATAAGCCAGGTATAGAAAGGCAGATATTACATGCTCTCACTCATATGTGGGAGTTAAAGAAGTTAATCTCATGGAGGTAGAAAGCAGAGTGAGAGATACCAGAGGCTGGAAAGGGTGAGGAACACGGATGAAGACAGATTGGTTAATGGGTACAAACATACAGTTAGATAGAAGGAATAAGTTCTAGTGTTGGATAGCACAGTAAGGTGATTATGTTAATAGTAATTTATTATATATTTCAAAACAGCTAGAAGAGAAGATTTGAGGCCAGGTGTGGTGGCTCATGCCTGTAATCCCAGCTGTTTGGGAGGCTGAGGCGGGCGGATCACCTGAGGTCAGGAATTCAAAACCAGCCTGGCCCCAGCATGGTGAAAGCTCGTCTCTACTAAAAATACAAAAATTAGCCAGGCGTGGTGGCGCACGCCTGTAATCCCAGCTGCTCTGGAGGGTGAGGCTGGAGCATCCCTTGATCCCTTGAACCCGGGATGGAGAGGTTATAAGTGAGCTGAGAGCACACCACTGCACTCCAGCCTGGGCAACAGATCGAGACTCCATCACAGAAAGAAAAGAAAATATTTCAAAGATTTGAAATGTTCTCAATACAAAAATAATGATAAATGTTTGAGGTGATGGACATCCTAATTGCCCGAATTTGATCACTACTCATTGTATTCATGTATCAAAATAACATGTGTACCCCATAAATATGTACAATTATTATGTATCAGTTTTAAAAAAGAATGTATGTGTCTTACCTTTTCATTCTCCATATTACATCTATATTGGGTTTTGATAATCATTATGTGGAATAAAGACAGCATAAAGAACCTCAAAATATCATTTTTAAAATTTTTTTAAATATTTCAATTATTTATTTTTATTTTTTAGAGATGGGGGTCGGTCACACTATGTTGCCCAGGCTGGCCTGAGACTCCTAAACTGGAGCAATGCTCCCACCTCAGCCTCCTAGGTAGCTGGGACTATAGGCACACATCACAGTGCTCATTGACGTTTTGATTAGTGGAAATATTTGTGGCATTTCCTCTTATTTTTACTTGTTAATGTTTTCCTAAATTTTGGTCTGTTTGTTTGTTTTGAGACGGAGTCTTGCTCCGTAGTCCAGGCTGCAGTGCAATGGCACGATCTTGGCTCACTGCAACCTCTGCCTCCTGGGTTCAAGTGATTCTCCTGCCTTAGCCTCCCGAGTAGCTAGGATTACAGGCGTGCACCACCACACACGGCTAATTTTTTGTGTTTTCAGTAGAGATGGGATTTCACCATGTTGGCCAGGCTGGTCTCAAACTCCTGACCTCAGATGATCAGCCTGCCTTGGCCTTCCAAAGTGCTAGGATTACAGGCATGAGCCACCATGCCCAGCCATATTTTCCTAAATTTTAATTTCTCACTATAAAATAATAAAATTATTATTAAAGTAAGTATATTAGATCAATGATTAAACCCTTATATATTAGTGATGATGATAAGTTAGAAGGAAAAAATCCAGGAATCAGATTTGATTTTATCATTTGAAATGAAAGAGTTTCTATGCTCATTATTAGAAAACATAAATTAAGATAGTGTCCCTAAAATTTCACTAGAAAGTGCTCCGGAGATACTACTATAAACTGGAAGAGAGAAGCTTGAAGGAAAGAAGATAGCGTCTGTCTAGGGGGATTGTGGTGCTCCCAACTTCCTCCATTTTCCCTAAAAAAGAGGCCCATGTTGGCATCACTCATGTGACACAATGGTGAGGTGCTTCAGGAAGCCTGGAAGTTACTGTGTCCTTCTTGGGACTAGATGGAACTAAAGTGAGTGGCAGCTTCAGGACAAGCCATTGGGTAAGAGCCCTCCTGTGTCAGAACACAGGATCAACCCATTTGTCATCTTCACTATTAGAGCTCTCAGTTGGAGCATGGAACTGTGAGTTTAAAATAATTTAATTGGCCAGGCACAGTGGTTCACACCTGTAATCTCAGCACTTTGGGAGGCCACGGCAGGTGGATCACTTAAGGTCAGGAGTTCGAGACCAGCCCGGCCAACATAGTGAAAACCCTCTCTACTAAAAATACAAAAATTAGATGGGCTTGGTGGCAGGTGCCTGTAGTCCCAGCTACTAGAGAGGCTGAGGCAGGAGAATCGCTTGAACCAGGGAAGCAGAGGTTGCAGTGAGCCAAGATCATGCCACTGCACTCCAGCCTGGGCAACACAGCAAGACTCCATCTCAAAATAATAATAATAAGAAGAAAATAATTTAGTTGCTTGATATCTCATCATGTAGGAAAAAATTAAGATTTTTTTTTTAAAAACAAATGAAAAAGAATTTAGTTGCAACATCTACTTTCACTTTTCTTTCCTGAAATGCATTAGAAAGTCTGATTATTGGCCAGGCGCAGTGGCTTATGCCTGTAATTCCAGCACTTTGGGAGGCCAAGGTGGACGGATCACGAGGTCAGGAGTTCGAGACCAGCCTGACCAACATGGTGAAAGCCCGTCTCTACTAAAAATACAAAAATTAGCTGGGCATGGTGGCGTGCATCTATAATCCCAGCTACTTAGGAGGCTAAGGCAGGAGAATCGCTTGAACCCGGGAGGCGGAGGTTGCAGTGAGCCAAGATCACGCCACTGCATTCCAGCTCTGGGCAACAGAACGAGACTCTGTCTCAAAAAAAAAAAAAAAGAAAAAAGAAAGTCCGATTATTGAGGAGAAAACTAATGGAAATGGAAACTCTCTGGATGTGTGGTGTGCTACCCTCTTCCCTTAGCAGTGATTTCCAATCATGCTCATCTTGTCCGTTTGTGCTTGGACCCAAGGCACAGCTTCCTTCCTGTGCCATTCCCAATGGGTATTTTTACTTCTTCTTTGGAATGGAGTTGTTTTGTGGGGACACAATGATTTCCCTAGATTGCTTCATAGCTCTAAGAATGTATCCTTGACCTGGAAAATCTCTTTTTTTTTTTTAATATGACAGTATGACCTAGTGGAGTTTTGCAAACTGTGCTGCCTACTGCTAAGAAATGTAGTAATTCTGTTGTGTTCTATTCCCCACCTTAAACACTTGAAGAGGCTCATGGATTTCCTTACTTAATATTTCTTGCCATCTAAATCTACAGAGTTTCCAGTGTAAAGCAGAGAGCAAGAGATAACTTTGAATGATTCATGAAGATTCTTAAGGCCACCTTTCCTCTGCATCTATGATCACAGTAATACATTTCTCAAAGTTACCATGTTTAAGAGTAAAGTTCAATTTTGTCCCCCAAATGTGTTAATATATCTTTGAAAATATTCTTTCCCTATTTTTTTTTTTTTAGAAACAGAGTCTTGCTTTGTCGCCCAGGCTGGAATGCAGTGGTGTATTCACAGCTCACTGCAGCCTTAAACTCCTGGGTTTGAGCACTCTTCGCATCTCAGCTTCCTGAGTAGCTGGGGAAAGTGTTCATTTTTGAACTTGGAAAATGTTTGAGAAAGGTCCAGATTACCCGGCCCGCAGGAAAGGGCCATTGTCTCTCACATCTCCTAGCAAAACTTCTGATCCTGCCTCACACAGTTAACAGGGTGAATCCTCTACTTAGGAGTGCTGTACAGGGGTTTCAAGAAAACAAACACCTGTGCCTGCACCCAGGTCTCGTCTTCACTCCCCCATCCCAGCCTAGGAGGTGCTGGCCAGGCTCGCCTCTCCTGTTCCCAGAACCAGGAGCAGCTCCCCCCTCCTTTCCTCTCTTCTCCCTCCGCCTGACCAAACCCTTCCTTCCTACCAAAGGACAGACTTTGGAAGCTGGAAAGTCACATGACTGTAGATTATAGTGCCTGCAACCCTTCTATATTCCTTCTAAAGTCCACTCTGAAGTTTGTTGTTTTATCTTTGTTTGTTTTGCTTGTTTTTTTCTTTTCTTTTTATAATACCTCTGTAAATGGTTAGAAATCAAACCTTGCCAATAATCGGCTCAGCCAGCCCTAGAGGACAGGGTATAAAACTCTCTTTGTGACTTCAATTGAGATTTTCCTAAATGTTGTACACATGAATGCTGGCAGCAATTATGCTAAATTTTGTCTCTAAGGTTTTACTTTATCACATTACCACCAAAACATCTATCAAACTACAGTTACTTAGAGGGATGACAATAGATATATTTTGGAGTGAAAAAAAAAAAAGAACCCACACAACACAGGAATCCCAAGGACATCAGAAAGAGCGTTCCCCATATATTATCTCTGGGCTATGCCTTCCCACGCAGCGAAAATGCCACTCAAATTAGGCTGTTCAGAAAACTAGAAGTGTAAGAGTTTAAATTCCCTTGTCTTCTTTTACAGACCAACTGTAAAACAAACAACCTGTAGTATCAACAATAAAAAAGTAATTGCTTGAGCTTCTCATTCTCTCAAGACCTAAGTGTTGGCCTGGAATGGTGGCTCATGCCTGCAATCCCAGCACTTTGAGAGGCTGAGGTGGGAGGATCGCTTGAGGGTTCGAGATCAGCCCAGGAAACATGGTGAGACTCCGTCCCTACAAAAAAAATAAAAAAATCAGCTGGGCATGGTGGTGTGTGCCTGTAGTCCCAGCTATTTGGGAGGCCAAGGTAGGTGGATTGCTTGAGCCCAGGAGTTCGAGGCTGCAGTGAGCCATGATTGTGCCACTGCACTCCAGCCTGGGTGACAAAGCAAGAACCTGTCTCAAAGAAAAAAAAAAGAGAGAGAGAGAAAGAAAAAGAAAGAAGAAAAGAAAGCAAGAAAGACAGAGAAAGAGGGAAGGAAGGAAAGAAGAAGGAAGGAGGGAGGGAAGGAAGGAAGGAAGGAAGGAAGGAAGGAAAGAAAAAAGAAAGGAGGGAAATACTGACACCACAGGCCCTGCAGGAAGAATCCCCAGTGCTGCTCCTGGTTTGTCAGAACATCTTCCTGTCATTGGTTTATGTGTCACCAGGTATGCAGGATGCTGAGTTCTGCTTCCAAACACCTTCACCTTCCTTGCTGGGCAGTTTGCAGATAAGGGAGGTGGATAAGATGAGATATGTTTTTTATTTGGGTAAACTCCAATAAAATTAATGAAAGGAAAGAGAGGCCCTGGAGTTTGGCGTCAGAAAGAAATAGTCTGTCAGAATCATCTTTTTCTGTTTCCAGTTCATCAACGGAATGGTAAAATCCCTGAGATTTTGAGCTTTCCAGAGGGTTCTAACAGGCAGAATTGAGAACCACTGATCTATACCTACCAAATAGGAATCATCCTATTAATAAGGCTTTTATAGATACTTGATGAAAGAGCACTAAAGCGGTCCATATGCCTTGATTTATTCAAATGCTACTATCTGGAAACTCACTCCCAACCTTTGGGCCACTGTGGTGAAGAGGCAGCTGTCCCAGTGGGGTACTGAGCACCCACCTCCTCCCTTCCCTTGAATGTGCTGAAAGTGGACGCTGGCCAAACGAGGAAAGATGTCTCAGAAAAACACCACCACACCAGGGAGGTTTGAAGAAGAGAAGGGCATTTGCCTCCCATCCCTGACCCCCTCAACTGGGGCTGATTATTATGGGATGACACCATGTGTACAGGTTGTAGGTCTTTTACAGAGAACCCATCATTTGGAGCTACAGACTTTTCCCTTTCTAGGTTACTTCCCGGGTGGGGTTTCAGATGACCCATCAGGCAAAGAAACTTCAGGATTTCATTCTCCTTTTTTGGTGTATTTTTTCCTCCTAAGCTTAATGACAAAAGTCCAGATAATTATTGCGATCTTCTGTAGACCCCAGGGAAACCAGGTACTACTTAACCCTGCAGAGAGAATGAGCCACCACGTCCCACAAAGCCACGTGCCCTCTCAGCGCTTCTCTGCTGGAAGCAGCTTCCCCAGCCTCAGGCTGCATGCCCAGAGCGCCCTGGACGGATGACCCAGGGGTGAGGCAGGTCACCCTGGCGCAGGGCCACCTCCAGGGTGTTCATGACAGGCAGGAAACACTGCAGGAATCCGGTCTCTTCACTACTGGGCTCAGCTATCTCACCCACTATCTTTTTATTGTTTAGCTATACTCATAGTTTTGTTGTTGTTGTTGTTGTTGTTTGTTGTTTCATTCACTCACCTAAATCAAGGAGGCCCAAATGTTCCAGATAACTCTAGATAACATAAGTGTGGCAGCAGTTCATACACAGTAAGCCATAGCAGAGTGAAGAAAATGCCTCCAGCAGAACAGTTGTGGATCTCAGACAGATGGGGAAATTCCCAACTTATTTATAAAGCAGGTGTACACATACACAATACTAAAGATCAGGTCAACACGAGCCTAGAAACCTTTTAATCCTTGGTGGAGATAGAAACTGCTGAAGATATACACCTGAAGAGAAGTTAGTTTGATGCATAATGTTAACCCCAGACATGTATTTAAAAGTATAACAGGCTGGGCGCGGTGGCTCACGCCTGTAATCCCAACACTTTGGGTGGCCGAGGCAGGCAGATAATGAGTTCAGGAGTTTGAGACCAGCCTGGCCAACATAGTGAAACCCTGTCTCTACTGAATATACAAAAATCAGCCTGGCGTGGTGGCACGCGCCTGTAATCCCAACACTTTGGGTGGCCGAGGCAGGCAGATAATGAGTTCAGGAGTTTGAGACCAGCCTGGCCAACATAGTGAAACCCTGTCTCTACTGAATATACAAAAATCAGCCTGGCGTGGTGGCACGTGCCTGTAATCCCAGCAACGCAGGAGGCTGTGGCAGGAGAATCACTTGAACCTGGAATGCGGAGGTTGTGGTGAGCTGAGATCGCGCCACTGCACTCCAGCCTGGGCAACAGAGCAAGACTCTGTATCAAAAAAAAAAAAAAAAAAAAGTATAACAAAGGAGGCAGCCATATTTGTTTATAGAAAAATATGCCAAAGCTCTACTTATGTAAAAATGTGTTTTTAAAACAACCAAATGTATGTTAAAACTGACAAGTACTTTTATGGCTAAGATCCACATGAATGGACAACATTTCATTATTTCCTTTCCCTGCCTCCTGGGCCTTGCCCATCTCACCTAACGTTGGTGATAGAGTTTTGGATATATACAGTGTGATTCACTCAACATTTACTGAGGACCTACATAGGCAATAGTTTTATGCCTTGAAAACAATTTGAGACGTATTCAATTCAACCCCATCTGAGGACATTGAGGGTAGGAAAAATGCCTGTGTCCCCAGGTTCACCCCACAAAATGCTGACGCTTTTGTCAGCATTCTGCCTTGTCAGCAGGGTGATATGAAGGATCACAGACCTCAGAGCCGGGCAGGCCCATATTCAAATCCTGCTCTATAGTTCACCATCTTCATGCAAATTACTTAAGCCCTCTGAGTCCTGGACTGGACATTTTACATGTGTAAAATGGAGATGAGGCCAGGCACAGTGGCTTATGCCTGTAATCCCAGCACTTTAGGAGGCCAAGGCAGGCAGATCACCTTAAGTCAGGAGTTCAAGACCACCCGGGTCAACATGGCGAAACCCCGTCTCTACTAAAAATACAAAAATTAGCCAAAGGTGGTGGCGAGCGGCTGTAATCCCGGCTACTCAGGAGGCTGACGCAGGAGAATCGCTTGAACCCAGGAGGTGAAGGTGGCAGTAAGCCAAGATCACACCACTGCACTCCAGCCTGGGCAACAAGAGTGAAACTCCATCTCAAAAAATAAATTAAATAAATCAAATGGAAGTGAGAAAGCCCACATTTCAGGACTGTTATGAGGCTTAAATAAGATCATTTAAAGTGGTTGACAACTAGTAAGTGCTAATAATAAGTGCTTAAGAAATAAAAGTTTCTTCTTTCTTTAGTTTACTTTTTTTTTGAGACAGTCTTGCTCTGTCACATGTATATATACCTGTATATATATATATGTATATATATGTATCATGTCATATTATTATTGACAATAATAATATGTCATTATTATGCTTCTCTCCTTGGGTACAGAATCTGCATGTTTAGGACAAGAGGAACAGCAAGATCACATAGGTCCTATAGAGCAGTTATTAACTCTTCTGGGTTTGAACATTTGGCTGTACCTTGCTCTGTGGATAAGGATGGTCGCTGTGTGGGGAAGAATCTGTTTATATATATCCCCCAGATCTAAATTGCCTGGGCAAAAGCATTTTCATTTTGCGCCTCTGGTTTCCCATCTTATTTTCACAACCTTCTTGTGGCATATTTTGAATGTGTTCAAGTCAGTTTCCACATAAGATATTTATATATCATCACAGCATTGCAATGATGTTTTTGTTTTTTAATAAAAAACACATTTATAGATCATTGGCTTATAATTTGAATGCCTTTTTATTAAAACTCAAGGTTACACAAGCAATCACTGAGGCTTTGCTCTTGAGCGACTAGGGTTTCTAAGAAATAAGATGAATTATCTAATGCAATAGTGAGTCTTTTTCTTATCCTGTCAATTGCACTCAATTTTTCTAGCTAAGAAAGATTTGAAGCCAGGTGTATGCCTATAGCCCCAGCTACCTGAGAGGCTGGGGTGGGAGGATCACTTTAGCCTAGAAATTTGAGGCCATCCTGGGCAACATAGGAAGACCACATCTCAAAAAAATTTTGTCTCGAATTTACACACACATTCACATCTGTCATTTAGATATACTTGTTTGCTTAAAAGCCTTTTAGATCTTTAAAAGCTTAAGATACACCCGCCAAAAGAAGGCACTGCCACTGATGAAGAGGACCCTGAGGAATGGGAAAGATCTGATGGGGGTGAGAGTAATTCTTCTGAATTGTTAATCCGGGAGGGCACGGCAAACAGTCTCCATTTCCCCTGTGGAGGGAACTCAGGGCCTGCAGTGAGGTGGGAATGCTCCGTCTGAGCCTCAGCAAGAACTTCATTATCACACAGATGGCTCTCTCACCGCGGGGCTTGTTCGGTCCACTCCGCTGCTAACTGCCTCTTTGGTACCTCCTTCTAATAGGATTGTGACCTCTCCTTTGCAAGTTACTTGGGCAGTTTACAGAATGCAGGAGGTTTACTAGGTGACCTGGAAGTCCTTTCTGCCTTGTCATGCTCTGGGGCAGACCAGAGGAGGTTGGAACTCTCCCCGCCCCCCACCCCCACGTGAGCCACACCCTCAGAGGCTCTGGCTGACTTTGAGCCAGGTTTTCCTGGAGCCAGGACCAGAGACAGAAGGAATATACCAGAGGCTTTACACCCACCTTTGCCTTTATTTTGTTTGTTTATTTATTTATTTATTTTTGAGATGGAGTCTCACTCTGTTGCCAGGCTGGAGTGCAGTGGGGCGATCTCGGCTCACTGCAACCTCCGCCTCCCAGGCTCAAGAAATTTCCGTGCCTCAGCCTCCCGAGTAGTTGGGATTACAGGCATGCAACATCGTGCACGGCTAATTTTTGTATTTTTGGTAGAAACGGGGTATTGCCACATTGGCCAGGTTGGTCTCGATCTCCTGACCTCAAATGATCCACCCACCATTGCCTTTAATCTTTACTACACATCAATGAGGAAAATGCTGTCATTCTCACTGTACAGATAAGGAAACTGAGGCTCAGAGAGCTCAAGGAACTTACCAAGGCTGCAGGGCTCGTTAGTAGAAAAGTCAGGATTCCCACTCTACCTGTGGACGCTGACACCCTTCTCTCACCCACTCCAGCTCCCTCCATCCAAAGTGTGGAACCAGACCCAGGCTTCTATGACCCATCTCTGTTCTTACTTCAGCAGCTAGAGCCTAAGGTGATGGCACACTTGCACTTTTACTCTTCCTTCCTCTCTATAGGTAATTCCTGATTGTAATGGTGGCTGACAAAAGGCAAAGTGAATTGAGGAAGATGAAGTATCTTGGTGAAGCCAGAGGTGCTCTTGCCTCAGCCCCTGGGGAGCTTTCATTCTTTCCATTTCAGGAGGAAGTGAGATGCCTCCAAAGACAGGCAGACATGTGAAGGAGCAGGCCAGCAGCAGGACTGCTCCTTACCGCCTCCAAGTGAGCCCTACTCCCATCTCCCCAGGGTGGGACCACGTGCCCTGGGGCAATGTCCAGCACAGTGGTCAGTTGCCTCAAAGGCCTTCCTCATGGCAGGGCTAATCCCAGCACTTTGGGACCCTGAGGCGAGCAGATCACTTGAGGTCAGGAGTTCAAGACCAGCCTAGCCAAACGGTAAAATCCTGTCTCTACTAAAAATATAAAAATTAGCCGGGTGTGGTGGCGCGTGCCTGTAATCCCAGCACTGGAAAGGCTGAGCCAGGAAAATAGCTTGAACCCAAGAAGCGGAGGTTGCAGTGGGCCAAGATTGCACCACTGCACTCCAGCCTGGGCGACAGAGTGAGAGTCCGTCTCAAAAAAAAAAAAAAAAAAGTCCTTCCTCACCCTCAGCATGTAGAGACATCAGGCCTGCATCAGATCCCACTTACCCATAAGATAGGCAAGTTCTTGACAACAAGCCAAGGGGCAGAACCCCAAGATTCTGGAAGCTCCACAGACCCAGAGCCAATGTCTGGTATGCTCAGAAGAAACCTCTAGAACTTTTTGAAGCTTTGTTCAGGCCACACATGGGGAAACTGGGGCTTAAAGGGGGCCACGAGGAGGAGCAAGCCTGCCAATGTGACTCTGGAAAATTCCCCTTCCCAGGGAGCTCCTGCCCTAATACCCTACAGACGGTGACTTCCCTCCTAGGCCTGCCACAAGAAGACACAGATGGGCAGGAACTCCATAGCTGAAAAACTGAAGGCATGTTCTATGCTTGGCAGGGAACATCGGGAGGAGCCAGGCCTTCCAGGTGGCAAGGAGGATGTTTGTGTGAGGGTCAGTCCCAGCAGCACCATCTGTTGGTGAGCTCACTTTATTAAGGACATTTCCAGGGAATTCGATGTTTGTTTTAAAAGAAAAGCTGTTCAAGGACACTTGCGCAGGGTTCATCATGTGAGACAGCCACAGGGGAATGGTAGAGGCAGGAACCCCCTACCCCCCAGCTTTCTCTCCACATGGCCTCAAAGAAAGGTGCTGGAGCCATGGACACCAGGGTCTTCTGCAGCCCAGGACTTTGCTTGGGTAGGAGTTAAGCCAGCCAGCACAAGGAAAATCTTTGGAAATGGGCTCAATTAAAGTTTCTGGATTATCTTTCCCCAGCACCCTACACACTCCTCCCTGCTCCCATTTTAAAAATATATAGGCTGGGCGTGGTGGCTCACACCTGTAATCCCAGCATTTTGGGAGGCCAAGGCAGGAAGATCACTTCAGCTCAAGAGTTCAAGACCAGCCTGGGTGATATAGTGAGACCTCCCCACCCCCTACAAAAAAATTAGCCAGGTGTGGTGGTGGTGCATGCCTGTAGTCTCAGCTATTCAGGAGGCTAAGGCAAAATCGTTTAAGCCTGGGAGATGGAGGCTGCAGTGAGCTGTGGTCCTGCCACTGTACTCCAGCCTGGACAACACAGCAAGACCCTGTCTCTAAAAAAATCCAAAAAAATTTTTAAAGAGTTTAAAAATTTTAAAAAAGAAAGAAACAGTCATTCAAAAGATTAACTATTACCATACTATGGGTCAAAACATTGCACACAGTGAACTTTCTCTGAAATCCTTTGCCCCAGAAAGGAAGTATTTGGATACACAGCATGTTTCCTCCTAACTTTATCCAAAGAAGAAAATAAGCATTGAAATAGAAGAAGCTTAATTTTGTTAATGTCCTGGGATGTTGATGATAATCCATTCATATTTTTATTAGAGTAACTCTTAATGTTGAAATAGCTTTATAACTAACAGGCTCAGGGCATCTTCATTGTCCAGAGTAATTTCCCTGTGTAGAACTCTCAATGGCTCCCCATTGCCCACAGAAAAAGGCCACGCTCTTTGGCATAGCACATGGTCCTGCCCCAGCCTGAGTTTTGACTCCTCTTTCTACCACAACGGAAGCAGGCCCTGTTCTTTCCTCCATAACCTTGAGAACCATCGTCTCATTCCTAGAATTGCCTTCTCCTTTATCTGTCCTCTGACCTCTTATCCCTTAGGATTCTGTTCAAATATTATTAGTACCTCTTTTCCTAATAATAATTTATCATGCTTAACCATGTTCATTATTCTCCTCTTTTTTTTTTTTTTTTTTTTTTTTTTTGAGACAGGATCTCTCTCTGTCGCCCAGGCTAGAGTGCAGTGGCGTGATCTCAGCTCACTGCAACCTCCACCTCCCAGATTCAAGTGATTTTTGTGCCTCAGCCTCCCAAGTAGCTGGGACTACAGGCATGTGTCACTATGCCCGGCTAATTTTTGTATTTTTAATGGAGATTTCACCATGTTGGCCAGGCTGGTCTCGAACTCCTGAACTCAGGTGATCCGTCTGCCCTGGCCTCCCAAAGTGCCAGGATTACAGGCGTAAGCCACTGCTCCTGGCCTATTCTCCCCTCTTTGACTCCACTTTTTAATCAGCATATGTGTCTCATGATGCATTTAATGATTTGTTTGCCCATCTGTCCCTGCCAACACGTTGTGATCTTAACAACCAAGAGCTTGGTGTTTGCTAATGGATACCTCTAGAATCTAGCATTGGATATTGAAAGGACAGTTTAAGCACCACTTTTCTGTAAAATGGGAAAAAATACTACCCGTCAGCATTTTCATGAGATTAATATTATACGCAGAAGGGCCTAGCATACTGCCTAGAATGTAGTACCTATCCATTAGCATCAGTATCCATAATACCAACAATATTCATATTATGTTTGTTAAGTGAATGCTTAAATCTTGCTTTATAAAATTATAGTCACATGGTTATGCAAAAGTATACTTCATTAGATTTGGGCAAAGCTGGCAAGGTAAGAGAAGGCAGTTTGGAGGCTGAGCTGCAGGGTGACTTCTGGAATGACAGCACCTCATTGCTGACTCACTTAGCCCGTCTATGGCTCAGCTTCCAAGACTCTACAAATTAGCCAGTGAGTATTAAACACCAGCCCAGCCCACAAGGTAATCAGATCCAGGAGAGCCAGCTGATAACATTCCTGGAGTTCTATCAAAACACTGAAGGCTTACTATGAGGCAATGACAGTGGTGGATACAAACATAAATCAGGTGTTTTCCTGGCTCTCAGCTCACAGCTTCATGCGGGCAGCAGAGACATATACAAGGGACAACAAGACAAGCTGGAATTTGGCAGATGTTATAGTAGAGATACAAGCAAATACATTGATGGTGCAAAAGAGCGCAAGATGAATTTTATTTGAGGGAATGGGAAGCAGGAACGCAGGTTTATTCTGTACCCATGCTGGGCTGGGGGTAGCTCATTTGGTCTTCATAATATGGTGAGATAGAGAATGTTGGCTGGGCATGGGGGCTGATACCTGTAACCCAGCACTTTGGAAGGCTGAGGCAGGAGTATTGCTTAAGCCCACGGAGTTCAAGAGCAGCCTGGGCAACATAGCAGGACCCTATCTCAAAAAAAGAGTGTTAACCTACTTTAGAGATGAGCACCCTAAGGCCCAGAGAGGTGAGATAACTTAGCTAAATCACACTGATAGTACACTAGGCTTCGAATGAAGGCCTTTCTGGTTTTGACGCCAACACTGTTTACTGCACCAGCCTAATCCCCAAGGGAGCTGAAATGGCCACATGGAAGCAGAGCGACCAAGTAGGGAGAATTGAGTGCCCCAGATAGAAGGGATCATGTAGACAAAAATCCAGAGAAGAAGGTTCAAAGATGTGTGAGTGTGTGTGTGTGTGTGTATGTGAAAGGGGAGAGTGGAAGGAGGGAGTCATGGCTGGAAAAAAGCCTGACAGACTAGGGCCAGATCACAGAGTACTTTGAGTTTTAGTCCTGAGATTGTTGTCCACTGTTATTTTTTAAATGATGATAATGAAACTATAATAATAATATTATATAGTGCCTTTATTTTTTTTTGGTCTTATTGAAGTGTAATTGGCAAATGAAAATTGCATACAGGACCAGGTGCAGTGGTTTCCAAATCTCAGTGATTTGGAAAGCCAAGGTGGGAGGATTGCATGAGGTCAGGTGTTCAAGACCTGCCTGGGCAACATAACAAGACCCCCATCTCTACAAAAAAATTAAAAATTAGCCAGGCATGGTGGCAGGCACCTGTAGTCCTAGCTGTTTGGGAGGCGGAGGTGGGAGGATTGCTTGAGCCTAGGAATTTGAGGCTGCAGTGAGCTATTATTGCACCACTGCACTCCAGCCTGGGTGACAGTAGAAGACCTTATCTCAAAAATTTTTTTTAAAAATTGTATACAATTGGCTGGGCACAGTGGCTCACACCTGTAATCCCAACACTTCGGGAGACTGAAGCTGGTGGATCACTTGGGCCCAGAAGTTCAAGACCAGCCTAGCCAATATGGTGAAACCCCATCTCTACAAAAAATACAAAAATTAGCTGGGCATGGTAGAGTGCACCTATAGTCCCAGCTACTTCGGAGGCTGAAGTAAAAGGATCATTTGAACCTGGAAGGTGGAGGTTGCAGTGCACCAAGATCACGCCACTGCACTCCAGCCTGCCTGACAGAGTGAGACCCTGTCTCAAAAAAAAAAAAAATTTATACAGTCTTGCATCCATGGAAGTATAGAGTAGATTAAATAATAAAAATAAATTTTGTATATAGTAGGCCTTCTGTATCCGTGGGTTCCACAGCCATAGATTCAACCAACCATAGGTCAAAAACTTTTGGAAAAGCATTTATGTTTATATTGAACACGTACAAACTGCTTTTCTTGTCGTGATTCCCTAAACAATACAGTATGACTACTATTTACACAGCTCTTACATTGTATTGGGCATTACAAGTAATCTAGAGATGATGTAAAATATACGGGAGGACCAGCCTGGCCAACATGGTGAAACTCCCATCTCTACCAAAATATACAAAAATTAGCTGGGCCTGGTGGCAGGCTCCTGTAATCCCAGTTACTCTGGAGACTGAGGCAGGAGAATCACTTGAACCTGGGAGATGGAGGTTGCAGTGAGCCAAGATCGCGCCACTGTACTCCAGCCTGGGTGACAGAGTGAGACTCAGTCTAAAATAAAATAAAATAAAATAAAATAAAATAAAATAAAATAAAGTACACAGGAGGATGTGCATTGTATATGCAATGACTGTACCATTTTATATCAAGGACTTGAGCATCTGTGGATTTTGGTATCTTTGGTGGGGGTTGGAGGGTCCTGGAAAAAATCCCCCATAGAAAGCAAGGGACAACTGTATATTTAAGGTGTACAATGTGACATTTCAATACACATACACATTGTGAAATGATCACCGCAATCAAGCTAACATATCCTTCACCTCACATGCTTTTTATTTTTATCTTTTGTGGTGAGAACATTTAAGATCTACTACTCTCTCAGAAAATTTCAGGCATATAATCCAGTCTTCTACCTGTAGTCACTGTATTGTATCTTAGATCTCCATTACTTACTCATCTTGCTTAGCTGAAACTTTGTACCCTTTGACCAACATTTCCCCATTTTTCCATCCCCACAGCCCATGGCAACCACCATTCTACTCTGCTTCTATGAGTTGCACGTTTTTGGATTCTACCTACAAGTGAGATCATACAGTATTTGTCTTTCTGTGTCTGGCTTAAGTCACCTCACATACTGTCCTCAAGGCGCACCAATGTTATTACAATATAATGCCCTTCTTATGACCAACTTAAGGGTATTTCGTATCTATGATGTCCATTTCCTGCTGACATTTGCCCCAGTTTATGGATCGAACACTGAGACAAGCTCTTGTTTCAGTAACTTGTGCAAAGTCATGACACAAGAGGCAGAGCAGACCCTTAAACACCTGGTCCCTAACAATCTACTGTGCTCTAGACAAAGCTGAAGAAGATGTGGACCCTGAGCCTCAGTTTCCTCATCTGCAAGATGGAAATATTACCTACAAGGCTTGTCTCAAAGAGATTTTGCAACTTCACAAGACCGCACGGCGGGGGTGGGGTGGCAGGGAGGGGGGGATCTACTGATAGGGAGATAAGCAAATATTTCCTGTAACCCTGGAAATGTCATTAGGGCCCTTAGCAAAAGAGTTCTAATGTTCAGAGAGACTATCTGGAAGAGAGAAATCTACAACTGAAAGAGGCTGTAATGATGGGCACTCAAGAAAGGAAACCACCACCTTTGCACATCTGAGCCACTAACAATGACTTTAGTTGCTGAATATGCTTCTTAGCTCCTACTAGTAAAGTCTTGTCAAACAGGAAACAGGTTTTTAAGGCAACGGGGTCCCTGTGAGTTCAAACTTCTGCTTTCAAATGTTCTTACAAGATGCACAATTGGCACTGACTTACAGGAAATATTTAATTGGAATCGGAAGGCGCTGGCTCCACGGGCCTGGTTTTATATTGTCTACAGGCTTTTGCTGAAATGATTTTGGTGTGTAAGCACCAGTCCGTCACTTATTTATATTTGCCAAGGGGGAGTAAAACCAAAACATAGCCCAAGGGTGTTTCTGGGGCACAAGTGCAATCTGCACAGGGTTAGGAAAAGAGTGGGGGAGAAAAATTGCCATGCAAAAATTCCTCTTAAAAAGGAGAAGGGCTGGGACTGAACTCAGAGTGACATATTTATGAGCTCAGTATCAGTTGCTTGAGCTGATAAGCATTGGTCATTAAAGGAAGGAAAAGTCACCTTTGTGTATATAAAATATACAAGATTCGTAGTCTGAAAAGACTGAACAGGAAAGCATTGGGTAAATAGAGGATATCCCTTAAAGTATAATGTGAAAATCAAATAACTTCAAGAAGGAAGAATGTAGGTGTTTCTTTGTAAGTGAGAGGTTGAGAAAACGAATGACTCCTTAATTTGAAATCAACATTAACTGGCTGCCAGCCTTTTGTGGCTCAATTCTGAGAATGTAGGACAAAGAAATGCTTCCTTCCCAAAAAGCCCTTTGGTCCCTCTTTTATGTGTCCCCTGCCTGGACTCCACACTGGCTGAGAGGACAGGTTATAGAGTCAACTGCATGGAGGTCAGGTACTCAGATCTGCCTGTCACTGGCTCGGTGAGATTGGGCAAATTACCTGTTTCTTCAATTTGTCTTCTTCTTTTTTAAAAAAAACTATTTTATGTACATATTTATTTATTTGTTTGTTTGTTTTAGAGATAGACTCTCACTCTGTCATCCAGGCTGATGTGCAGTAACATGATCATAGCTGACTGCAGCCTCAAACTTCTGGGCTTAATCGATCCTCCCACTTCAGCCTCCCAAGTAGCTGGGACTACAGGGGCATGCCACTGTGCCTGGTTCTCTATTTCTTTATTTGCAAAATATGGATAATAATAGTACTTGTCTCCTGAGATTGTGTGAGGATTACATTGTAAAGTGCACTTCCGCTGCCTGTCCCGGAGCCTGGTCTATAACAAGCATTCTGTAAAGATATGTTCTTTTTATCATTATACCCAAGACCACTGGTCTTCCCAGAGATTTCCAAACCCCGGAGGAGTTTTGCAATTATCCCAACAAAGTGTCAAGGAATGAATTCTTCCAATACCCTCAAAGAGGTTAATTTATTTTAACAACAATATGACAGTCTAGCGCACCTTGGTAGGTGAGGGTGGGAGTGCGGACAGAAGAAGAGCATTTCCTGGAAATCCTATAATGATTTCATTTTCTAATCCCCAAATGACCTTGGTCCATGGGGATGCTGGCCCTCCCTCCCTCACCCCAGGCCTTGGTTTTTTGCAGTCTTCATCTGTAGTGTCATCAGTGGCCCTTAGATTAGGCCTCCCAGAGTAGACAACAATACCCCCCTACCTCCTGTCCCCGTTCAGAGACCACTAACTCTTCCTTATCCCTTATTTCTACTTCCTCTCGGAACCTGCAGGATTCCGGTCTGATAAGCATATCTGCATTAGAAGCCAGACTTTGCATATCTCAGGATCCACCCTCACCCTTGGAATATTCACCTCCATAATCCACTAACTGGCCTGTCCCCATTCAGTCACAATTGTAGGTTCCTGCAAAATGATGGTTTATGACAAATGTTCTTCCCTCAGGCTAGGTTAGAAAAGATTTTCTCCCGTAGAAAACAGACTAGAAAAATACCTTATTTTTGTAGAATGTTCTACCATGCAGGATAAACTTTTGTTCCTTTGCATCCACCATGTACACTGTTGGACATGCCCCTTCAGGAGCTCCTGCTTGTCAGGGAGCTGACTGCATGGGTAAAAGTTAAAAGTTGCTCATGGAAGCCTCAATTTTCATTTCTTTTTTTAAAAATTGACATATAAGAGTTGTACTGGCTGGGCACAGTGGTTCACTCCTGTAATCCCAGCACTTTGGGAGGCCAAGGCGGGCCAACTACTTGAACCCAGGAGTTTGAGACCATCCTGGGTCACATGGTGAAACTCCCTCTCTACAAAAAATTAGCTGAGTGTAGTGGCACACATTTGTGGTCCCAGCTACTTGGGAGGCTGAGGTGGGAGGATCACCTGAGTCTGGGAAGTCAAGGCTGCAGTCAGCTGTGATGACCCTACTGCACGCCAGCCTGGCGAAAGAGTGAAGCTCTGGGCTCTGTCTCAAAAAAAAAAAAAAAAAAGCACATGGGGGGCACATGTGATATTTTGATACCTGCATACAATACATAATGAACATATTAAGGCAACTGGTATATCCATCACCTCAAACATTTATCTTTTCATTGTGTTGAGAATTTCCTAAAACCTCATTTTTCAGACTGATTAGAAATAGAAGTGTGGGTGCTCTCTCTCCACTTTTCCCTTCTCAAGCCTCTGTGATCTTTTCCTCAGTAAAATACATTCCTAGTTTGATTTTAAGTCATTCCTAATAACCCCTGTCCTGGATTCACCTAAAATGAAAACCTCAGAGACATTGTAACGCCTCTCTCCATCTCACACCTCACAAATCCATCAGCAAATTCGAGTTTGCTTCTATTTATTTTCTGAACCCAACTACTCCTCATCCCTTGCAGCGTTCCTGATCTGGTCAAAGCCACCACTACCTCCTACCTGGTTTTCTGCAAGTCTCCTAACTGGGCTCCTGGCTTCTACTCTGTCCCTCTGGTGTCCATCTCCACACAGCAGCCAGAGTGATCCTTTTAAAACTTAGGTTAGGCCGGGCGCGGTGGCTCACGCCTGTAATCCCAGCACTTTGGGAGGCCAAGGCGGATCACCTGAGGTCAGGAGTTCGAGACCAACCTGGACAACATGGCAAAACCCCGTCTCTAGTAAAAATACAAAAATTAGCCAGGCATGGTGGTGCACGCCTGTAATCCCAGTTACTAGGGAGGCTGAGCCAGGAGAATGGCTTGAACCCAGGAGGTGGAGGTTGCAGTGAGCAGAGATCGTGCCATTGCACTCCAGCCTGAGCAACTAGAGTGAAACTCCATCTCAGAAAAATAAATAAATGAATAAAAATAAATAAAACTTAGGTCAGATCATGTCACTTCTCTGCTCAAAACCCTCCAATCCTCCGACCCCATCCTGAGAAAAGGTGCAGCCTCTACAAGGCCTGCAAGAAAAGGCTCTGTACCCTCCAGCCTGTCTCCCCTCATCTGTTGTGCTCCTCCTTGCTCGGTCCTTCTGCAGCCACACTGGTCTCCTCATGGTTCCTCCAATATGCCAAGCATAGCCCTACCCCAGGGCCTTTGCATGTTCTATCTGCCCTGGATGGTTCTGCCCCCAGGTAGCCATATGGCTCACTCCCTCACCTCCTTCGGCTCTTTCTTGGAATCTCACCTTCTTAATGAAGCCTCCTCAGACTGCCATATTTAAAATTGCAGCCCCTGCTCTCATATCCTCTATGTTCATTTCTTTATTTTTCGCCATATCATCTCCACCATTCAGTTGGTATTTAGTTGATCTTTGTTTTGTTGAGTTTAGATTTCATCACACTAGACCTCACTAGACTGTAAGCTCCACCAGGGCAGGGGTTTTGTCTGCTTTGTCCCAGCATCTCCAGTGCTTAGAACAATACCCAATTCCAGTAGATGCTCTATTACATTTTATATTCAAGCTCAACAGATGAATGAATCAGATGGATGTGCTTCACAACTGAGTCACAACTGATGTATTCATTCAATCAAGGGAGTAAGAACTGCTTAAATCCCATCTTCCACTGTTTATCAGCTATATGACCTGTAACAAGACACAACCTCAGAGTCTCAGGTACTGATGAGTAAAATGAGAATGACAACGGTTCCTACCTCATAAGATTGTGTGGCTAAATAAGTTTATAAAGGCCAGGCGCAGTGGCTCATGCCTGTAACCCCAGCCCTTCGAGGGGCCGAGGCAGGCGGATCACTTGAGGCCAGGAGTTTGAGACCAGCCTGGCCAACATGGTGAAACCCCATCTCTACTAAAAATGCAAAAATTAGCCAGGCGTGGTGGCATATGCCTGTAATACCAGCTACTCAGGAGGCTGAGGCAGGAGAATTGCTTGAATCCAGGAGGCAGAGGTTGCAGTGAGCTGAGATGATGCCACTGCACTCCAGAGTGAGACTCTGTCTTAAAAAAATAAAGTTTTAAAAAGTGCTTTGTCTAGCACTTCGATATGTGTTAGACGCATTGGTTAGTATTATTAGTATTATTGTTTTTGTTATTGCTACTGTTGTTATTCTCAGATATCATAATACCCCAAGTAAAACCCTTCAGCCACTGGGTAGAAGAAAAAAGAACATGGAATCCTTTTATAAGCAGCTACCACATAGGAGGGTGGCTGCAACCTAGGAATCTTTTGGATTTCTCATTAGAAGCTGCTGCATTCTAATACTGTAAAGTGCACCATTAATAACTTCCTTAGAGAAGCCAAAAAAGGGCATGGTAGGAAGTAGGAAAATATTTTCCAACCACCGCAGATTACAAAATAGACTCCCTGCATTCATCAAGTGTTTTCTTCCCCCAATGGGGTAATCTCAAGTACATGACACAAGATAAACAGAGCCATGCTCCATGAAATTTATGAAAGGATGTTGTTTATTTTTATCACATTTATTGGACTTGAAAGATATCCTTTAGTTCTCAAATCAACATCGGCGTGCATGTTTAGTTCTGGGTTGCTGAGTGCTTTAACAAATAACAAAGGTCTGATCTTTCACCTCCTGAAATGCAGGCCAGTCACATGCCAGAGGGCAGAGGGCTGAAGATGGTTTGGGTGGTTTTGCGCAGCAGTGATATGTCGAGGTTTTATAGCAGCTTTTTTGGGCAGTTTAAGGCAATCTGAAATTCTGAAAGATTCAGAAAATGGGAGTGGGGCTGGGCACTGTGACTCATGCCTGTAATCCCAGCACTTTGGGAGGCTGAGGCAGGAGGATTGCTTGAAGTCAGGAGTTGGAGACCAGCCTGGGCAACATAGACAGATTCTCATCTCAAAAAATAAAACAAAATAAATTAGCCAAGCATGGTGGCATGTGCCTGTAGTCCCAGCTACTCAGGAGGCTGAGGTGGGAGGATTGCTTGAGCCCAGGAATTTGAGGCTGCAGTGAGCTATGATCACACCACTGCATTCCAGCCTGGGTGACAGAATGAGACCCCGACTCTCAAGAAAGAATGAAAAGAAAGAAAATTGGAGTGGTTATATCTGTCAGGAGAGTCAATCAACTCCAGTTAGGCTATTTGGATCCACACACAGGCCTCTAATGAATGGTAACAGCTCAGTCCATACTTCAGAGCGATTTGGTGCTCTTGCCACTGCCTGTGCTAGGAGTGTCCAAGAAATAGCCCTCATCACCCCTTCCCTAACTGCCCCCTGACCTCCCCTTAGCCCTTCCCACCACTGCTGTTTTCCTTTCTGGAGAAGTCTGAGGAATGAAGAGGTCAAGGCTAGGATGATGAATGGACAGTCACGCACGCGTTCCCTACAGCTCTGTGATTCTGCCTGGCAGTGCCAGTGTGTACTCACCCATTTCCCTGTCTTGGGGTCCCTCTGCTCTGCTTCTGAGGTAAAAGGGGATCTGGGAATTTGGAGGAAGAAGGCTTCTCCATCTTTTATTCTTTACTATCCTCTTAATATCAAAAGTATCAAAATTATTTTAACTCCAAATAAAAGTAACATTTGGATCTCTGCTATTTTATCATTTTTGGATGAGAGAGAACTGTAAAGAATAAAAGATGGGGAAGTCTTCATAGCCTAACAACCCCTGTCCCCCTTTCATTTCAGAAACAGAGGAGAAGGACCCCGGGAAAAGGAAATGCATAAGTGTGCACTGCCAGACAGAATCATGAGAAGTAGATCAACACTCTAAGAGGGCTCAAAATATTCTCCAAATCGTGGGCAGCAAGCATGCTGTGACTAAAGTACTGAGGGCTGAGTGGGGCAGCCCTAGGGACTTGATTTCTGAGGCTTGCCAGCTCAAAGAACTTCCGCTATTAGACAGGTAATTCTATAAGCTCCACACACATCCCATAACATTTCCAGTAAATGTCCTGCCCAAAAGATTTAGTCGAGGGCCAGGCCAGTATGCTCCTCCCTACTCTGCACTAAACACACACACACACACACACACACACACATATGCACACACTGCACCCTCACTAGTATTATTAAGCCTCCCAATCAATTGCATATTCAAAAATCAACCTTGGCTGGGCACGGTGGCTCACATCTATAGTTCTAGCACTTTAGGAGTCCGAAGTAGGAGGATCACTTGAGCTCAGGAGCTTGAGACCAGCCTGGGCTACGTTGAGTGACCTTGTCTCTGCAAAAAATACAAAAATTAGCCGAGTATGGTGGCACATGCCTGTAGTCCCAGCTACTTGGGAAGTTGAGCTGGGAGGATCACTCGAGTCCGAGAGTTCAAAGCTACAGTGAGCTATGATCGCACCACTGTACTCCAGCCTGGGCAACAGAGTGAGACTCCATCTCAAAACAAACAAACAAACAAACAAAAACTAACCTTTCTGGACACTCACACCACAGTGTTAGTTGACACTGATGCCTATGGTCAGGTCCTCAGGAAAGCTGTTGCTCCCATTAAAATATCAATAGTAGGCAAAATACACCCAGTCTGTTCCCAGAAAATTTTCCCTCTACAGTGGGATGAGAACCAGCTTCCATTTTTCCTTTTGGGTCACCTGCCCCCCAGTGCCCAGAATGATGAGAGGAGAACCGGTGGCCAGCAGAGAATCCTGAAGCCTGATTCTACCACTCCTGCAGAAGTGAGACCATAGCAAGGTGATAACCAAAGTTGGGAAAAGACACTCTTCATCATTGACCCTTCTAAGAAAAGGCGAGGTCCTTGAATTTTACCTGAAAGAAAAGATCACCCCAGAGGGGGAGGATAGTAAAATAGCATTCTTCACTAGTACAAGGAAGGCTATCATTCCTCAGTGAAAGATGGTTCATGATTAAAACAACTTTGAAGACTGGTAAAAGGATGCTTGGAACTTCCTGACCAGGCTGAGAACACAATGACTTGAGGAACTATGTGAGGCAGGTTTTCTAACTCTCCCTTTTATTGATTTACTTTTTTGAGACAGAATCTCTCTCTGTCACCCAGGCTGGAGTGCAGTGGCACAATCTTTGCTCACTGCAACCTCCACCTCCCAGGTTCAAGCAATTCTCCTGCCTCAGCCTCCCAAGTAGCTGGGATTATAGGCATGCACCACCACACCCAGCTAATTTTAGGATTTTTAGTAGAGACAGGGTTTCACCATGTTGCTCGGCTTGTCTCGAACTCCTGATCTCAAGCCACCCACCCACCTTGGCCTCCTAAAGTGCTGGGATTACAGGCATGAGCCACTGCGCCCGGCCTCTTTCCCTTTTGTTTTCTAACATTCCTGGGCCCTATAACACTTTTGTTTCTTCTGAGAAGGGGTCTCACTATGTTGTCCAAGTGGGTATCAAACTCCTGGGCTCAAGAGATCTTCCCACCTCAGCCTCCCAAAGTATTGGGATTACAGGTGTGAGCCACTGTGCCTGGCCAGTGGAGCCTGCCACATATGGGGAATGTACCCTGGTGAGCTGCGGGGCGTATTAGACTCATTCAGCTAACTCGTGGTTCCACCTCGGGAAAGTCACTCAGGCGGCTCCAGCCTCAGCTTCCTCAGCTGTAAAACGGAGACAGTGGGCTTGATGAGCTTTGAGATCCTTCCCAGTTTCCAAGTTTAGTGATTCTGGAAAGCAATGACTTCCCTGACTACTTTCTATCCTGCAGTAAGGGCATTGGAGTGGTAGCTGGTGTCCTTCTGAATCTAAAAGGTCTTCTCCAGAGTTTCATATCTGCCCATGAGTCAATGCTGAGCAAGAGTCAGTGCTGAGGCCAGGCGCGGTGTTTCACACCTGTAATTCCAGCACTTTGGGAGGCTGAGGCAGGCAGATCACCTGAGGTCAAGAGTTCGAGACCAGCCTGGCCAACATGGTAAAACCCCATCTTTACTAAAAACACAAAAATAAGCCGGGCGTGGTGGTGGTACACACTTGTAATCCCACCTAACTGGGAGGCTGAGGCAGGAGAATCGCTTGAACCTGGGGTGGGGGCGAAAGTTGCAATGAGCCAGGATTGTGCCATTGCACTCCAGCCTGGGTGAGAGAACGAGGTTCTGTCTCAAAAAAAAAAAAAAAAAAAAAAAAAAGAGTCACTGCTGAGGGGCCCACCCAGGAATCCCTCAGGGACAGGAGGGAACTTCCAGTGTATTCACAACCCCAGCCTGGAATGAGGATCCTGTGAGGTCCCCATGGTATCACTCCTGGTTTTATTAATTACAGAATCCCTGAGATTGGTCCTCCCTTGTCTAATAGCTCAGTCATTTAATCACGCACTTGAAAAAAATTCCAAGTTCTTTCCCCCAAAACTGAATGTGAGAAGTAGCTATGGGTCAGAGGCAAAAGAACAAAGGATGCCCTCCCCCAGAGAGGAAATACAGAAAGGATTATCCTTTTTCAAAGGTGAAATAATGAAATACTTTCCTTCCCCTGGACAGGCAATTTTATCAGGGCTCACTGCAAGGGGAACAAGATGCTATTGTCTTGACTTAATTGGCATAATATCTCCCCCTCCTCCAAATGATCAGTCAGACGGCTGCTAAATGCTTTTTGCTTAAGGATGAAATCCCTTTTGAACATTGCACCTTTCATCTGGCAACTACCCCCAGAGCCTTCACAAGGCCTTGCTTTTGCTAACAACTCCCTCCTTCACTGAGCTGCGAGCTGCTGTTTCCAAGGGCTCTGGGGGATTCTCTCTGGCCCTGTTATCTTTGCCCCTCGCCTCCACCCAGCATGGGTATTAGACTTGTCAACAAGGGAGGCAGTCTCTACAAGGGAGGCAGTCCCTAGAAAAGTCATAAACTTGGAAACCAGAGGGAACATCTCTCTGGGTCTTCATGGAGACTCCACAGCTGTATAAAGGGGACCTGGGGGTAGAGACCCACTGGAGGGGAATATTGTGAGGAAAAGCCTAAACTTTTTGTCCCTTGGAGTGGAAGAAAGGGAAGAATTGAGCAATCGGTAAAGAGTTCTGCAGGTCAGAGCTTGCACGACCCGATTGATCTACCTCTTCCTTATTGTTCTTGTCAGACACCGGCCAGCTGTCCCCTCAGCCAACAAAGTCTGGCCGGCTCCACAAGGCAGGGCTGGGTGGGTGGCCACTGCTCTTATCTCCACCACCTTCTGGTGTGGAGAACGTGGAGGCAAGCTATCCAGACATCGTAGCTGCCTGCCTGTCCCTCCGGGAACCTCATTTCCAGAGGAATTTGAGAACAGAGAAACTTAAAAGTGATCTGGGGTGGGCGAGAAGGTGTAATCTCACAAGGAGAACAATAGAAAGTCCAAATGTCAGGCGGACAGATAGCAGAAGACACTTACATACAGAGCCCCATGCTGTTCCCTGCCCAATTGTGAGCTTTCTTGATAACTGAATCGGATGACTAATGGAGCTCCCACCTCACCCGCCCCCAAATCATGCATATTATTGAAGAAGACTCTTAGATCTCAGCTTAGAACTTCAACCCAGTAACAAGTTAATAAATTACCAAAGGTCAAATTAAACTTACTCATTAGATACCCACCCATTCCCCACTATTATACCTTTTTCCCACCCATACACCCACACCATTCCATGAAAAAAAGAGAATTTAGATCTCTAGGATTTTTTGTTGTTTGCTTTTTTTAACCAGGACTTTCTGCACCAAAGCTTATCCAACCCAACTTGTCTACAATTGTGTTTCAGTACGTGGGTTTCCATAGCCCCATTCCTGGTATGAATGAAACTCACAGAAAAGCCAGGGATCCAAATCACACTATTAAATTTCAACACGAATTAAGAGACAACGGTCTTAAATGTCAAGAAACAAGAGGTTCCTAGCTGTTTTCTTCTTGTGGTGTTGGTTTTTTGGAAGGCTAGAAAGTTCAAAAGGACTTCGCCAAAAATAACTATACAAGTGAGAGGATTTCTAACATTATCTTCCCCTTTTTTAACTGGATAGCATCTTTCATTGGAACTGAATTTCAGACCGAGTCTGGTGGCTCACGCCTGTAATCCCAGCATTTTGGGAGGCCAAGGTGGGTGGATCACTTGAGTCCAGGAGTTCAAGACCAGCCTGGCCAACATGGTGAAACCTCATCTCTACTAAAAATACAAAAATTAGCCAGACACGGTGATGCACGCCTGTAATCCCAGCTAGTCGGGAGGCTGAGACAGGAGAATTGCTTGAATCCAGGAGGCGGAGGTTGCAGTGAGCCAAGATCATGCAACTGCACTCCAGCCTGGGTGATAGAGCAAGACTCCGTCTTGTGGGTGGTGGGGGGGTGCGAAGGGGTGAAGAACTGAATTTCACACACGATACTTCATATCTCCAGACACAAAATAAGATCAAAGAAAATTTTTAAATAACTCCAGAAAAGAAGCCAGTTTTCCTCAGTAGGTTGGAAGAATGTGATGAACTTTCATTTTTAAGTTTTAATTCTGGAACATAAGATTCCATCATAAGCTGTCCAGGATAAAAATCAGTGGTGTCGACCTGTGTATAAGTCAGTCTACCACATTGCTGGTGGTTTGGTCTAAAGGGATTATTACAAAAGCTCAAGTGTGTCAAAGAAAGCTTGTATAGAGTCATGCCCATCACAGCTGTCATACTCTTGATTGAAAAGGAAGCCTCATCCCTTGAAGCCTTCTCCAGCCTGTATGAGAATCTCAGAAAGTAGAGTGATGGTGACCTCATTATACGAAGTCCCCTGAACCAAGAATGACCAGCCTAAAGAGGCTTTCTGTTCCCCACCCCAGCACCAGCTAGCCCCCCATCCACGTTTCAACACACAAACACACAAAGAGGCATCAACAGCCCTTAGGACTTTTGAGAAGCGATACAAAGTTAGAATGGAAATAGGTTTTAGTTGTAAAATACCAGCTTAGAGCTGAGCTTCATTTCATGGGAACCATGTTGTCCTTTGTCTTTCCCTGCTAGCATTCCTGGGGCCGGAGCATGGGGAAGAGTTAGTTTTCCCCGAGCCCAACCCCACTGAGAAAACTGTTCACATCCATTCCAGACACAGCTCAAGTTGATAAAGCAGAGAAAATATCAAGCCTCCTCTCCTTTGACCACCATGAAGAATCCTCTTTGCAAAACCTGTGTCTCTTATGCTCGAGTGTTGGGTATTGACCCATCTGACTAGTTCTCAGGCAGCAGAACTTCTGAGAGAAAAGAAAAAGAGCAGACTTAAGGGCAGAAGTGAAAGGTTTACCTTAAAAACCACAGAGCAAAGCTTCTCGGCCTTTCTGTATTACAATCCCCATTTTGAAAGTTCATTTCGCAGCCCCTCCCACAAAAAAAGATGTTAAAAAAAATTTTTTTTTCCACAAAAAGCACAGCTATTAGATCTGAGAACCAGAACCAATTGTAAAATGGGGGCCTTAATGTTACCTGATAGTGAAAAGGCAAACAGTGATGAGGTCCCCACGGCCACAAGGCTGCTGACTCCCCTTGGAATCATTTCCAGGACGAGGTAGAACAGCCTGCTACTGCTGGTGAGCAAATGAACAACTCAGCTGTTCTAGGCAACTGGTTATCCATTGTCTACCAGACATGGGGATACTTCTTGATTATTGTCCGAAATTCTGAGTCATTCATATGTATGGGTCTTCCTATTGCCACTTACTTTTATACTACAAAACAAAGAAAAAAATTTCCATATATAATATAATAATATACAATATTAACATAATATGTTTTATATATTATAAGACATAATATAGCATAATATATATCTTAAATAATATTAAAATATAACATATAATAATATGGTTGTATAGAGTCGTGCCCATCAAAACTGTCATACTCCTGATTGAAAAGGAAGCCTCATCCCTTGAAACCTTCTCCAGCCTGTATGAGAATCTCAGAAAGTACAGTGATGATGGCCTCATTATATGAAGTCCCCTGAACAAAGAATGACTCAGCCTAAAGAGGCTTCCCATATCCCCACAGCACTGTCTAGCCCCCCATCCACATGCCAGTGCACAAACACACACAACCTGGTTGGCAAGTTCATATATAACATATATTATATGAGATATATATCATATCTTATATTACTTGTTATATGTTATATATGATATTATAGATAATTTATATATTAGTAGTATTACTTATATAGATGGGATCTCACTATGTTGCCCAGGCTGTTCTCGGACTCCTGGCCTCAAGTGACCCTCCTGCCTCAGCCTCTCAAAGTGCCGGGATTACAGGCATGAGCCACTGTGCCCAGCCTTTTAAAAAAAAAATGTTAAGACCAGCCTGACCGACATGATGAAACCCCGTCTCTACTAAAGATACAAAAATTAGTTGGGTGTGGTGACGCATGCGTATAATTCCAGCTACTCAGGAGGCTGAGACAGGAGAATCGCTTGGACCCAGGAGACGGAGGTTGCAGTGAGCCGAGATCACGCCACTGCATTCCAGCCTGGGCAACAGAGCGAGACTCCGTCTCAAAAAAAAAAAAAAATTACAGAGACAGTAGATTTTTATTCTTTTCTTTTCTCTCTCTCTTGCCACCAGCACCCTTTTCTAAGACCTAGGACACCTGGTTTATTCTGCTACCTCTGCTTTTTTTATAAGCTCTGGCCTTGTGGCTGCACAGTCACAACTTGATTCTCCTTTTGCTTTTCCTTATAACAAGGATGTACTAGTTCCCCTAGTAGAGACCTGGAACTACCACTGACCTCTTTCCTCATGAAGTTAACACTTCTATTTGCTCAAACTATCTTCCAGGTTTTTTTTTTTTAATGCTTCTTTTATCATAGAAAATTGACTTACTAATCCTGGACATATTGCTACTGGTATTTAAGTGTTGTTCATCAAAAAAAGAAAAGTGGAGAGGGGGCAGGTACTAAGAGAAGCTTTAATACCTAAGCACAGATTGCATATCAGCTGGTTTTTCTTCTCTCTAGCCACTGAGGGTTTTAACATCTTATTTCCAAAAATGAGTTCTTAAGAGAGGTTAACAGTAAAGTGTCAAATACTTTTGATGCTACTCTTAGTTGGCAACTTACATAATTAACCAAATATATTAGGAGAGTTTATAGCCAACATTTGTTACTTTGGTTATTTAACCAAAGACAATGGCTCTGGTCAAGGTGAGGAGTCTGAGCCCGCAGCCTGGCTCCCTCTCAATTTGCTGTGAATTGGGCAATCCATTTAGCTTAGTAAGGTCTCTGTCTCTTCACGCAAAAACCTACCTTCTGTCTACTTACCCACAATTCAAGGCCATCACAAGATCAATAGAAGAGTGGTTGCAAAGCTGCTTGCAAGAAAGAATGGGAATCATTAATGCACCCATTCAATCAGATGCCATATGGACCTAGCACGTGTGTCAAGGGCCTAGCCCGGCATAAGGATTAGGAGATGGGATGAGACCTGGAGCCTTATTCTGCTTTTATCTATCTACATATCTGCTGCCCCCTCTAGACTATTTCCTGAGGGCAGATATTTTATGCGTTCATTCATTAATTTATTCATTGGCATTTAACCAGCACTTTGAGAGGCTGAGGTGGGAGGATTGCTTGAACCCAGGAATTGAAGACCAGCCTGGGCAACATAGTGAGACCCCATCTCAAATTTTTTTAAAAAGCATGAGCAATTTACAAAATATTTTGAAATCTCTGGTCCCATTTTACATTGCCACAACCCGTTTTTCACGTGAAGAAATGAAAGCTTCTATAACTCTTCCGTCTGTCAGAGAGAACCGAGGCCCACAGCAGCAGCACATCTTTCCCAAGGTGACCCAGAAGCATAAAATCTGCAGGCCCACATTTCCAGAGAGTTGCTTAGCAACCTCCAATTGTCAAAAAATATATTCTCACAAGACGCATAGAGATAAGAGGGCAGTGTCTGTAAAGCCGCATAACAGCAATCATGTAAGAGTTGTGGACTAAGCTGGAGATTTCCAGAATCAGCCATGTTCTCATACCCACAGCATCACCACAACCTAGCATGTACCATACGGAGCCAAACAAGGGAGGCTCTTAGTTACTGAGACATGTAAGAGGCACATTTCTCCATGACCCCTGAGGGAATTTATAGCCTGCTAATCCCAGCCCAGAGCATTCTTGGAAATGCCACCTGCTTATGCCAGCATTTCAGAGAAAGGAGCAGTAGGCCACAGCTATTGGTGAGAGAGCCGCAGAGTCATTTCGGGATGAGCGGTGCTGTGAGAACAGCGGGGCCTGCCAGGCACCCCCACACAGGAGGGTAGCTCTGACTGTGCTGTGCACCGGCCATTTATGCCATTTTCTTTGCAGAATCCCAGCCTTCTCCCCTCCTACTACTGCTTTCTGGTTTTCAGAGAAGGAAGAAGTCCCAGAGCAGACTTCTAAGCACCAGGGGGACCAAAAAACCTCCTCACCGTTCCTTGCTGTTTGGGGAATCAGTGGCCACCCCTGCAGGCTGTTTCCCAGGACTTGTATCAATGGCTTCTGTCCAGATTTAGCAATGCCCAACGGTGGGAGATAGGGAGGAAAAGGAGGAACCTTTCTCCCCGCTCCATCACCACTGTAGAGGATGCATCTTGTCCAGGGCTCAAGCTCCTGAGAGATGGACCCACGGCGGTCCCAGCCTCTGCTAGGTGACCCCAGTGCCTACACCCAAGTAGTACAACCTCCTCCTCTGTCCCTCCAGCCTGCGTGGCAGTGGCTTCCTACGGCAGCCAACCTCTCTGTTGTCTCACTGTCCCATTTGGCTTCTCAACCATCCCTTCCCCCACATAACCAGTTCCTGGCATGGCAGCAGTCCCTCTGTTGGAAATACTCAGAGTGGGTCCTGTTTTACTTGGTTGGACAGTGACCCCGGCAGAAATAGTGGATACTATCCCAGTAGCCTTCTTTCCTGTTTTCAGGTCACAGGTCCAAAAGTAGGAAGAAATCAGTCTGGACTGAAAGAAACCACTTTGTGAATAAGGAGACCTCCCAGCGAAAATCAGCAGTGCAGCCGGCCACACGTCCTCCTGACTGGAGTGTTGAAAACAACACGAGGCTGTGGCACACCCTTGCCACGCTGAGCCACCGCACACATGGAGCCTCTTTATAACCTGCCTGCAAGGATTGGGCAACACATGGCAAGAAACCCTGGAAAAATCAGCTGACTGTATGGAGACTTTCCTCAGCATTCAATGCCACGCAACCACCCCTGAAGTTCCCCTTGGGAAATCACCTTTGGCATCTTCCAAAGTGGCTGGGTCAGAGGTTGTTCAGAAAAAGCTCAATGTGAGCTCATGGAGGAGGCAGGGAGGCAGAGGATGTCAAGGAACCACTCGTGATGGCCAAGTATACTTCAGAGAAAGGAGCCAGGGATGGCCTCCATCAGTCTCTGGCTTTGCAGTCCCAAGAGCAAGACTTCAGAGAAGCAGGCATGGCCCATCCCTGGCCCAGCCACAATGGCTCTGGGCTGCACGACGGGAAGACAAGGGGAGTTCTATTCTGTGACTTCGAATCTCCCAGATTGTGGGGAGCAGCAAGTACAGGATCAAATGAGTTTCCCGTCAAGTAAAGTGCTCTGCTGACTGAAGATGTTTGACGCCAAGGCCCAGAGGGCACATTTGTCAAACTCTCAAAAAAATAGAAACCAGGATCAAAGCAGAAACACTTTCCAAATATAAACATTTGTCACCTACATTTACTTTTGATGTGCCCCATTTTGAATACATTTCTCCTTTATAAAAAGGGCAGCTTAATCTTTCCGTACACACACTTGGGTCCTTCAGACGGAGACCAGGGACAATTTGGGGTGGGTGGGGGGGAAGTGAGAAAGGAAGTTCCAGCTAGGCGAAGTAAAGGTTTAGAGAAGGAAAAAAATCCCTCCAGAAGAGTGAAATGGGAAGAAAAAAGGAAACCAGCATTTATGGAGGCCCTGGAATTTTATATATTACCTCATATTTTCCCGCAAATTAACTCTGGAAAAAGGGCATCATTATTCTGATTTTGCAAAGCGTTTAAGTTGGTCATGTATCCAAGATAGCCCAAGCTTGTAAGAGTACATCAGAATTTCCTCCCAGCTGTGTCTGACTCTGAAATCCTTGCTGTCCTCTGTAACAAACAGCCTCATCAGCTAAGAAAGGTAAGAGACCTCAAGTCAGTAGAATGTCCATAGGGCATCCAGGGTCCAATCACACTCATGGCTATGCATGTTGAAGGTTCTAGAGCTGGAAGACACCTCTGTGGTCCTCAGATCCAGCTTCTCCCTGAGACCAGCTGCCCAATTCCAGAAGCACGGGGCTTTGATTCTACTTTTCTTCTTCTTCTTCTTCTTTGCTTTTATTTTTTGAGGCAGGGTCCAGCTGTGTTGCCCAGGCTGGTGTGCAGTGGCATAATCATAGCTCACTGCAGCCTCAAACTCCTGGGCTCAAGTGATCTTCCTGCCTGAGCCTCCTGAGTAGCTGGGACAGCAGGTGCACACCACCATGCCCAGCTGATTTTGTAGAGATGAGGTCTCCCTATGTTGCTCAGGCTGGTCTCAAACTCCCGGCCTCAAGCAATCCCCCCACCTTGGCCTCCCAAAGTGTTGGAATTACAGGCATGAGCCATCACACCTGGCCTGATACTACTTTTATTTTTATTTATTTATTTATTTAGAGATGGAGTTTTGCTCTTGTTGCCCAGGCTGGAGTGCAGTGGCACGATCTCAGCTCACTGCAACCTCCACCTCCCGGATTCAAGTGATTCTCCTGCCTCAGCCTCCAGAGTAGCTGGGATTATAGGCATGCGCCACCACGCCCAGCTAATTTTATATTTTTAGTAGAGATGGGGTTTCTCCACATTGGTCAGGCTGGTCTCAAACTCCCAACTTCAAGTGATCCACCCGCCTTCATAGTGCTGGGATTACACTCATGAGCCACTGCACCTGGCCTTTTATTTTATTATATAAATATAAATTTTTTCGAGACAGAGTCTCCCTCTGTTACCCAGGCTGGAGTGCAGTGGTGCAATCTTGGCTCACTGCAACCTCCACCTCCCAGGTTCGAGCGATTCTCCTCTCTCAGCCTCTCGAGTAGCTGGAATTACAGGCATGCACCACCAGATCCGGCTCATTTTTTGTATTTTTAGTAAAGACAGGGTTCCACTATGTTGGCTAGGCTGGTTTCAAACTCCTGCTCAAGTGATCTGCCGGCCTCGGCCTCCCAAAGTGCTGGAATTATTGGAGTGAGCCACCGTGCCCAACCCTTACTTTTAAACCACGCAGCTCTGGCACAAGTTTCAACAAAACAGCACAAAAGATTGAGGTCTAGAAAACTAGCGTGTACCTGCCATCTATCTACGGCATGACATGTCCCTCATCTAAAACGCCTTCTCTTTACCTGTCCAAGCCATACTCACTGCTGGAGTCTCAAAGATTACCTTCTGTACAGTCTTTCAGAATATGTCAGCACCCTGCCTCCTGACCTCTTTTGAACTCTATTGTCTTCTATGTGTTCCCAAATGGTTTCCATGGATTAGTCCCTATCCTTTAACAGGATTGTAAGTGCCCTGGAGAAATTAGAGCAAAGGGGAGAAATTTCAGCAAGGGATGTGGGCCGTTCTCCTCTCAGAACCAGGCTGTATGTTTGGAAGCCACTGGGGACTGAGCAAAGAGAGTAAGGAAGACGGAGGTGGGGAGGGCTCTGGCCACTCTAAGAGGTCCGTGCAGTTGCTGCCCACAGTGAGTGGCTTCTCCTACTGGCCTAGAAAAGGGAGAAGGGGGGCTGGGCATGGTGGCTCACATCTGTAATCCCAGCACTTTGGGAGGCCGAGGCAGGTGGTTCATGAGGTCAGGAGTTCAAGACCAGCCTGGCCAACATGATGAAACCCCATCTCTACTAAAAATACAAAAATTAGCTGGGCGTGGTGGTGCATGCCTGTAGTCTCAGCTACTTGGGAGGCTGAGGCAGGAGAATTGCTAGAACCTGGGAGGCAGAGGTTGCAGTGAGCCAAGATCGTGCCACTACACTTCAGCCTGGGCAACAAAGTGAGAAAAAAAGAAGGGGGAGAAAGGGGTGCTAATGTTCTCTATCACAAATCATGAACCCTTGAAAGCCTCACTTCCTAAAAGAAAAACAGACAAAAAATTAGGACCTAGAGGGAGGAAGATGGAGCAGAGTTTGGGAGGGAGCTTCCCTCAACCTGTCACTCTGACAGGCACTGCTTTCTGCTTGTCCCCAGTGTGAAACCCTCCTGCCTTTGCTTCTGCCCAACTGGGAATCAGCCTTCCGATTCACTGAAAGGCCATCACAGAGAGATTTACACTTCCCTAGCTGATCTATTCCTCTCGATGAGATTGTGAAATTCAGAGTTATAACACGAGGATCAGGTTTAATTTAGGAAATTTGGTCATTGTTGAGCGTGGTAAATCATCTTTCAAGCAAACACACTTACAGGCTTCAAGATAAAGTTCATTCCCCTGTGATGAGGTCGTTTCATGGAATGCCACGCGGTCCCCGGCAGGGTTTCAACGCCATTCAGTTACACTAGGTGAGACAGAGCTGCTTATAGCTGCTGGGATTTATGGGAATGTTGGCACCCAGGTGACGCGTTGGATAATCTTTAACAGAGGAAGACTGGCTGGTGCCTGCTCTTTGTTCCAACTCGACTTTCGTATTTGAGAACCCTTGTGATAGACTTGCTATTCACAGTTGCGTTTTGGGCTGTCACGGGCATGGCCTGGCGTGAGGTGCTGAGCAAACAAAGAACCCCCTGCCTGCATCTCCCTCCTGAAAGCTGGCAAGGCATGGACAGAATTTGCTCTCCACTCTACTATTTTGCAGAGGCAGCAGGGTGCCTTCTCCAACACATTTCATACCATCGCTTATTTTCTCAGGTAGAACATGATACATTTTGAGCTTTGAACACGTTTTACAAGTTTAGCTGCTGGTGTCACACAATGCATCTCTTGTCAAGGGCAGTCTATTTAGGAGGACATAAACTCACGTACCCCCCCAAGCCATCACGCCCACATCCCGGGCAACTCGTTTAGACAATTTCTTGAAGATTGTTAACAGAGAAGGACTCAGGAGACAAGAAGTTGTCTTCATAACCAAGGGGAGACATTGGGAAACTGTCTGAGATGCCAAGTTCTTTGATTTGAAAGCTCTGAGTCTTTTTCTCCCCTGTACAGAAAATGCTTTGAGATACACAAAGGATATAACACAATTAGGCACTGAATGGCTAGACTAACCATTATTTTTCACCTGCACTGTACCTAATGCTAACTGTACTTTATCAATGGCCACAACATCCAACATGACTTTCATGCATTGGTTTTTTCCCAATGTGCCTCTGATGAAGACGAAGGTCTAGTCCCCATCGTGAGGCCACCACTGGTCAGCACACTTTGATTAAGTTATCCAATTCTATTTGTCATATTAGTTAACTGGAAGTTCCTTGAGAGTGGGGACTGCCTGTCTAGTACTACTCTGGCACCCACCCATAGGATGGGCTCAATGACTGCTTCATTAAAAATGATTGATGTGAAAGGCAAGTGCTGACCGGGCGCAGTGGCTTACGCCTGTAATCCCAGCACTTTGGAAGGCCGAGGTGGGTGGATCACCTGAGGTCAGGAGTTCAAGACCAGCCTGGCCAACATGGTGAAACCTCGTTTCTACTAAAAATACAAAAATTTAGCCAGGCATGGTGGTGGGCGCCTGTAATCCCAGCTGAGGCTGAGGCAGGAGAGTCACTTGAACCCGGGAGGCAGAGGTTGAAATAAGCCGAGATCATGCCATTGCACTCCGGCCTGGGCAACAAGAGTAAAACTCCATCTCAAAAAAAAGAAAGAAAGAAAGAAAGAAAGGCAAGTGTTTTGTTTTGTTTTGTTTTGTTTTGTTTTTTACAGATGCAAATGGCCACTGAGCATCACTTCATGCAACAAACATCTCTTAAACACTCACCCTTAGTTAAATACAGGGATGCAGAAATAAATCAGACACAGGCCAGGCGCACTGATTCACGCCTGTAATCCCAGCACTTTGGGAGGCCTAGGCGGGCAGATAACTTGAAGTCAGGAATTCGAGACCAAGCTGGCCAACATGGTGAAACCCCATCTCTACTAAAAATACAAAATTTTCTACCAAACTGGTGTACTAATTAAAACCTCCTATGGGCCGGGTGTGGTGGGTTATGCCTGTAATCCCAGCACTTTGGGAGACCGAGGCTGGCAGATCACCTGAGGTCAGGAGTTTGAGACCAGCCTGGCCAACATGGCAAAACCCCATCTCTACTAAAAATACAAAAATTAGCCGGGCATGGTGGCATGCGCCTGTAATCCCAGCTACTCGGGAGGCCGAGGCAAGAGAATTGCTTGAACCCAGGAGGCGGAGGTTACAGTGAGCCGAGATTGAGCCACTGCTTTCCAGCCTGGGCAACAGAGTAAAACTCTGTCTTAAAAAAAAAAAAAAAAAAGCCCAAAAACCAACAATAACAACAAAACAAAAACAAACAAATAGGTAAGACCCAATCACTGCCTTCAAGAGCTCTGTGGGTTGGGGGGCTGACGGGTGAGCAGCTAGGAAAGAATTGGTGCATTCAGTCCGTGCAAGGAGTAGGGAGTGTGGCTGGGCAACCCCTCCCTGGAAGGAGAACGCGACTGATTGACCACTGGGCTTCCTGGGCCTGCGGTAGCTCACGCTTCTCATAAAGGACACCCCAACAGTGTTAACAACCTCTGAGGCCGGAGCTGGTGCCAGTGGACAGAGCTTGTCAGCAGCCACAGAGCCAAGTGGAGCAGGGAGAAGTCTGACTGTGGAACGGAGCCTGAGCCCGTAGACCTGTGCCTTGCGCACAGAGAAAACCTGCCGTTTCGCAGCACTGCCCCACATAACCGCTTGCCAATTGCTTTCCTATGGAGGCGGTGAGACCTTGGGGCAATGCAATGCAATGAACTGAATGCTTGTGTCTCCCCAAAGTTTGTATGTTGAAATCCTAATCCCCAATGTGATGGTATTAGGAAGTGGGACCTTTGGGAGGTGATTTGGTCATGAATGGGATCAGTGCCCTTACAAAAGGTGCCCAGTGGCTGGGAGCAGTGGCTAACGCCTGTAATCGTAGCACTTTGGGAGGCCGAGAGGGGCGGATTGCCTGAGCTCAGGAGCTCGAGACCAACCTGGGCAACACGGTGAAACTCGGTCTGTACTAAAATACAAAAAATCAGCCAGGCATGGTGGCGGGCGCCTGTAATCCCAGCTGCAGCAGGAGAATCGCTTGAAACCAGAAGGCAGAGGTTGCAGTGAGCCCAGGCCGTGCCACTGCACTCCAGCCTGGGTGACAGAGCAAGACTCCCTCTCAACCAAAAAAAGAAAAGAAAAGGGGCCCAGAGAGTACTTCCTACCATGTGAGAATCCAGTGAGAAGGCGGCCAGATGTGGGCCAGGAAGCAGGCCCTCCCCAGACCCCGAATCTGCTGGCACCTTGATCTCAGATTTTCCAGTGGCCAAAACTGTGAGAAATAAATGTCTGTAGTTTGTAAGCCACCCAGTGTATGGGATAACTCTGTTAAATCAGCTGAAACTGACTAAGACAAAGGACTAGGGGTTGGGAGCAAAACCTCAAGGCACAGAAACCTCTCAAGGATCAACAAGAGTGAGAACCAGCATAGCCAAAATTCACTAAACATGGAACTAGATGCCCAGGACCATAATGACCTTCCCTGAATAACAGATTTTCTACTGGCAAACTGAAAATCTGTTATTTATTTATTTATTTTGAGATGGAGTTTTGCTCTTGTTGCCCAGACTGGAGTGCAGTGGCGCTATCTCGGCTAACTGCAACCTCCACCTCCCAGATTCAAGCGATTCTCCTGCCTCAGCCTCCAGAGTAGCTGGGATTACAGGCATGCGCCACCACGCCCAGCTAATTTTGTATTTTTAGTAGAGATGGGGTTTCTTCATGTTGGTCAGGCTGGTCTCAAAGAGAATAGAAGTCATTATGGAAGTAATTCAAGGATTTCTTCCCTAGAAAGGTGTTTTTTTCTTTCCTTTTTTTTTTTTTTTTTTTTTTTGAGACAGAGTCTCTCTCTGTCACCCAGACTGGAGTGCAGTGGTGCCATCTTGGCTCACTGCAACCTCTGCTTCCTGGGTTCAAGCAATTCTCCTGCCTCAGGCTCCCGAGTAGCTGGGACTACAGGCACCCGCTACCATGCCTGGCTAATTTTTGTATTTTTAGTAGAGATGGGGTTTTGCCATGTTGGCCAGTCTGGTCTCGAATTCCTGACCTCAGGTGATCTGCCAGCCTCGGCCTCCCAAAGTGCTGGGATTACAGGCATAAACCACCACACCCGGCCCATAGGAGGTTTTAATTAGGACACCAGTTTGGTAGAAAAATAAGTGTATTTCTTATGTGTCATATAGGACACAGGTGGGTCCTGAAATGTCGTGAGATGAGGCTTCGTGCCTTCTCAAATCATACCTGCCTGGATTCAGTGCTCTTATGTGTAAAATGAAGGATTGAACCAGGTGATCTCTGAGGTTTCACATTTCATCTATTAGCTTCTCTGCCCTGACAAATCATTTCCCCAAAACCCTCTATCAGCAAAGCCCAACGCTGGCTTTTCATTCAACCACTATTTATCTTCATCACCAAAGGCCTTTCTCAAAGAAAGAAAACTCCTTAGGAAAGAAAAAGTAAGGAAAAAGAAAAAAGACTCAATAATCTCCTTACCCAGATATTTATTCATCACGATGTCTTAGGTATAGAGTGATTTTCTTGTTATATTTAGATTACAATCAAACTGTAAAAGAGCTGTTATCTCCCTGTTCCTGCATTTTTTACTTTAAGCTCTGAGACCTTTGTCCTCCTATATTAGAGAAGCTGTAAATACTACAAGGGAATGTTTACATTTTAAAAATCCATTTTCCTTGGTCATTTGTAAAAGAAAAAAAAAATCTCTGTACTAACACACCAATTCATCTTGACTTTGTAAAAACCGTTTCCCACAGCAATTACATTTTGCACAAAGCCACCTTCCCTTCAGCAACATTCCGTTTCTCCCAGCTTTTGTTGTAGTTTCACACTACGTCTCTCACTCAATCTTTCATTCTCTTCACCTTGACAAGTCCCTGATAGGGCTGAAAGTGCTATCCAAGTGGCCAAGGAAAAAGACAGACAGAACTTGCTCTTGTAAACGTGAGACAGACCTTGGGAAAGGTGTGGAGCTTGGGAATTTGTTGTGTTCTGAATTTGAAATCAGTGTTAGTGAGGGATTTCTGTTTAGCCTTTCAGAAAAAATGGGCTTGGGAGTCCTTTCTAAAAGTTAGAAAAATCCTAATCTAGTTCTCAGGAAACCAAATAGCAGCTCTCAGTTGGTCACTGAGAAAGCAAACACCTTGCCAGAAAACCCTTTGATGACCAGCAAAAGGTCAAGAGAAAGACAAGCAGAGGTAATCCACGGGAGATGTCTGGCAAGAGAGTCGGGGGGGATTTCAGCCATCCCCAGAACAGACTTGTGGAGGGCTGCACCCATGCTCCACACATGCACAAGAGTCCAGTGGGGAACACTCCAACGACTCAAATCAGAACATCAGACAATATGGCCAGGCATGGTGACTCATGCCTGTAATCCCAGCACTTCGGAACACCAAGCGGGGATGGATCACCTGACGTCAGGAGTTCGAGACCAGCCTGGCCAACAGTCAAAACCCCATCTCTACTAAAAATACAAAAATTAGCTAGGCCTGGTGGTACATGCCTGTAGTCCCAGCTACTCCAGAGACTGAGGCAGGAGAATTGCTTGAACCCAGGAGGCAGAGATTACAGTGAGCCGAGATTGTGCCACTGCCCTCCAGCCTGGGCAAAAGAGCAAGTCTCTGTCAAAAAACAACAACAACAAAAAAAAAAAAACAGCCAACATGTGTTCAGGTAGAGCATTTACCTTGGCAGGAAGAGCCACACACAATTCACATGAGGTGAGTGGAGAGTGGAGGCAGGGTGGTGGCGAAGTCATCGTGATTGGTGACCAAACAACTCAGATCTTCACGTCTGAGGTGGACTCTGGAGAAGATGTTTCTCATCCACTGTAGGCACCGCTGGAAGGATTTGCAGGGTGGCACTCTGTGTTCTTACTGGAGGTTCCCTTCATTCTGAAGTCACTTCCCAAACTTCTGTAGGTGTCGTGCCTTACAGAGCCTTGATAGGTCAAAATAAATACCATTACCCATATCCAGAAAAAACATGTGTGCAGTTCACACTGCCAAGACCACGTTCAACAACACGCAATTCAGTCAACCACATTGTTGCACACAACCATATGAAAAGCACTGTTCTTAGAAAGAAGGGCTGGGGGGTGGATAGAAAAAGAAACAAGATTTGGTCGGGCGCGGTGGCTCATACCTGTAATCCCAGCTCTTTCGGAGGCCAAGGCAGGCAGATCACAAGGTCAGGAGATCGAGACCATCCTGGCTAACACAGTGAAACCCCATCTCTACTAAAAATACAAAAAAAATTAGCCGGGCGCGGTGGTGGGTGCCTGTAGTCCCAGCTACTCGGGAGGCTGAGGCAGGAGAATGGCATGAACCCGGGAGGCAGAGCTTGCAGTGAGCCAAGATCATGCCACTGCATTCCAGCCCGGGCAACAGAGCAAGACTCTGAGAAAGAAAGAGGAAGAAAGAAAGAATGAGAGAGAGAGAGAGAGAAGGAAAGAAGGAAAGAAAGAAAGAGAAAGAAAGAAAGAAAGAAAGAAAAAAGAAAGAAAGAAAGAAAGAAAGAAAGAAAGAAAGAAAGAAAAATTCATCTCCTGCCCTCATATAAGAACCAAATAATTATAGTAGCATATGGAGTGGCCAGGCGTGGTGGCTCACGCTATAATCCCAGCACTTTGGGAGACCAAGGTCGGTGGATCACCTGAGGTCAGGAGCTTGAGACCAGCCTGGCCAACATGGTGAAACCCTGTCTCTACTAAAAATACAAAAATTAGCCAGGCATGGTGGCACGTGCCTGTAATCCCAGCTACTCGGGAGGCTGAGACAAGAGAATCGCTTGAATCCGGGAGGCAGAAGTTGCAGTGAGCCGAGATTGCACCATTGCACTCAAGGCTGGGCAACAAAAAAGAAACTCTGTCTCAAAAAAAAAAAGAAGAAAAAAAATAGCATACGGAGTGAGAGGATGGATAAGTGAACCTGGCACATATTTGGTGCTCAATAGATGTTTACTGAGTGAAGAATAATTAAATGGCAAGAAAATAGTTATCTTAGAAGAACAAATGAGAAGGGAATCATTTCTGGCTGGGGACACCCAGGAGTTGACATTTGAATTTGACCTTGAACAGTGGGTAGGATGCTTTTGGTGATGAGAAACCCATTCTAGGTAAGGGAGGAATGCCAGGAAAGAGTAGGGACTTAAGAATGTGCGAGTATGCCGGGCGCAGTGGCTCCTGCCTGTAATCCCAGCACTTTGGGAAGTTGAGGCAGACAGATCATCTGAGTTCAGCAGTTCGAGACCAGCCTGACCAACATGGTGAAACCCCATCTCTCCTAAAAATACAAAATTACCCAGGCGTGGTGGCACATGCCTGTAATCCCAGCTACTTGGGAGGCTGAGGCAGGAGAATCGCCTGAACCTGGGAGGCAGAGGTTGCAGTGAGCCAAGATAGGGCCATTGCACTCTAGCCTGGATGACAGAGCAAAACTCCATCTCAAAAAAAAAAAAAAAGAATGTGCAAGTTTATAGCAGAAGGGCTGGTGGCCTATTGGGATGGAAAATTTAAAGACAAGCAGTAGGAATCAGTTGGGATTGTGACAGGCAGCTTTGGGTTTGAAAAAGGAAGTTCCAGATGTCAAAGCAGTTCAGACTGAGGGGAGACTTTTAACTTTTTAGGATAACATCTATAAGTTTCAATATATGGAAAAGATATCTGCACTCCCATCTTTATCGCAGCACTATTCACAATAGCTAAAATATGGAATCAATCTAAGTATCCATCAATGGATGAGTGAATAAAGAAAAGGTGATGTATACACAATGGAATATTATTCAGCAATGAAAAAGAATGAGATCCTGTCATTTGCAGCAACAGGCATGGAACTGGAAGTCACTGTGTTGTGAAATAAGCCAAGCATGGATAAGCAAATATCACATGTTCTCACTCATATTTGGGAGCTAAAAACGTAAATCTCATGAAGTTAGAGAATAGACTGGTGGTTACTGGAGGCTGAAAGGGGAGGAGGTGGGGGGATGAAGAGAGGTTGATTAATGGGTACAAATATACAGTTTGATAGAAGAAATAAGACCTGGTGTTTGATAGATCAGTAAGGTGACTATGGTTTACAATAATCTGTTGTATATTTTGAAATAGCTAGAAGGGAATAAAGCAAATGGTTTAGCATAAAGAAAAGTATTCAAGGTGATGAATATCCCAATTACACTGATTTAATCTTTGTGAATTCTATGAATGTATTAAGTTATCATATGTACTCCCCGAAATAGGTACATCTATTATGTATCAATAAAAAAATTTAAAACAAAACTTATGAGGTCCATCAATTGATCAATCTATTTGCAAATCAGTGTTCAGTTCATGGCTTTTGTATTCTCATCTATGTTGGCCTGAACCACTTCAAGTGCATTCGTAGGCCCACAAAACAATCTTGTAATTAATATTTGAGCCAAACTGGACCTACTGCAGCTGGTGCAGCCCACCTCATGAAGGGTGTATTATCAGGGCAAAAGAGGAAAGGTGCCCAGCATGGAGGAGGAAAGGATGGATTCAACTCCTGGAGAACCCAGGAGAATCCAGAAGCAGCTGAGGTTTCCATTGAATTCAATCTAACTAATAGTTACTAAGAACAATGCTGTGGTCATTTTGGTCTATGCTATAGACATCCTTCAGAGGCAGACAGTCTACTAGGGGACGTACATCACCAATAACCATAAAGAGATACCATGAGGGGCCAGTCTCAGTGGTTCATGTCTGTAATCCCAGGTGTGAGCCTGGGCAACATGGCAAGACCTCATCTCTACAAAAAAATTTAAAAATTAGCTGGGCATGTTGGCACATGCCTGTAGTCCCAGCTACTTGGGAGGCTGAGGTGGGAGGATCGCTTGAGCCCAGGAGGTAGACGTTGCAGTGAGCTATAATGGCACCACTGCACTCCAGCCTGGGCAACAGAGCAAGATTCTTTCACAAAACAAACAACAACAACAACAACAACAACAAAACCCCGCAAAACTCCCAGATGATTCTACAGCACAGCCTGGGTTGGTAACTACTTCTATAGAGCAGGAGCTGACTGGGGACTTTTGGGGAGGAATGAGCTGTACCATTTGGAAATTTGGGGCATAGGAGGTGGGCAAGGAGAGGCAGAACCTGCAGAATTGGGGGACACCTAGGAGTTAGCAGGCCTCGGTGCCTGTGATTCAGTCCACAAGTACTGAAGGCCTTGTTCTCCTTAAATGAATCTCCCTGCTGTTTAGGACAAGCAACAAAAAAGAAGCAGTTTTACACATCTTAAACCTAGAGAGAGTCCTATGTTGGGATTGCGTAGGGCATTTCACCACTTTCTCTAATAAATCCTTCCAACCAGCACTCATAGATAATAAGGAGAGTAGAGAGAAGGCAAAGGTTTCATTCTATCTTAGCAACAGGAGAAATAGCATGAATTAGAGGAAAGCTGGGGAGATGGGTATCTTAAAAAACATTTTTTCCTCTGATCCACCACCCTAGCAACCTTCCACCAACAAATAATACATGACAGAGCATATATCCTCTCTTTGGAGTGGCTGTTAATCAATATTCTAGAGGAACCAGTTAATTTCTCTGATATTAAAGGCCAACCATTCAAATTATATCAGGTTTAACTTGTAAGCCACAGACTGTACAAAGCAGGTAAGTCTCCATTTAGTAAAATGTATTGCGCATCTGTCCTGGGTGCCCCCGCACTGTGCTCTAGGGGCTTGAGAACACAGGGCTGAGCAAGTCTTGGCCCTGCTCCCAAGGCCATCCAGTAGAGGAGACAGCTTCTCATGGGATAAGGACTGGGATTGTGGTAGCACACGGTTTTTGGTGGGACACACAGGAGACACATCCCAGCTGGGCCAGGGTGACTAGGTAGCCAGACAAATGGTGGTGGGTGGGCTGGAGGGTCGGGGCTTATTCATTCCAGGCAGAGGAGGCAGCAAGAGCCAAAGCATAGGAAACCTGACCGAGGATGGAGGGAGTGACCTATTTCAGTTACTTGTGATGGAACTGAGAATTCCAAGGATGAGTTCATTTTTGAAATGAGACTGGAGATGCAAGGCACATGAAGGCAGGGGCCTCAGGGCCATGTTGAATGAGAACTGTGGTCTTGATGCTAAGAGCCAAGGGTGGTTTCACAGAGCAGGGAAATGACGTCATCAGATCTGAAGACTACTCCAGCAGCTGAGTGAAGAGAACGTGGCAAGTTTCAAAAATGTTAAGAACAAGGAAGGTGCCATAGAGGGATAGAAGCCCATGAAAGAGACAGAGGAGCACCTGGGGAAGCAGGAAGAAAACCCTAGAAGTGAAGGGAAGAATGCTCAAACGTGAAATCCAAGAAGCTAGGGACTGAAAAGTGTCTGCTCAGCTCAAATTTGTCTGGAGCAGACTATAGGTGACCTTGGCCAGACCTTGGCCCACAGAGTGGTGGGATCAAGCCAGATTCCAGCGGTTTGAGGTGTAAATGGAAGTGAGGAAACAGGGTTGAATGTAAACAACTCTTGCCCCAAGCAGGGCAATTAAAGAGAGTAGAGAGATAGCTTGATGGCTTATGGTAAGGGCCAAATGAGATAATGCATGCACAAGGACCTGGTGACTGGTGCTCTAGGACACTTACTCATGATTATTAGAGCATGAAGTCCTATCCACATCCCCGCCACCAGCAGCTAGAGTCCTAAGTGCCAAGGAGGGCTTCCTGCATGCCATACACCAACTCCTTTATTCTTTACTACTTCTGTGTGAGATAGGGATTATCACTCCACTTTATAGATGACAAAATTAAAGCTCAGGGAGGCAATTTGCCCTGGGTCATTACCAAGCCACAGAATGGGGATTAAACCAGACATCAGTCTTTGTGGTCTGTCTTCTTTTCAATATGTGACACTGTCCCTTTGTGTTCTTTAAATAGAGGTTCCTGGAAGATGGGCAAGGTTTTCCAGCAACCCGAGTCATGGCTTGCCAATGGTGAAGTGTGGCCAGTGTGGGTCTGAGTTTGAACACTTCTTGGTTGAAGCCCACAGCAGCGCTTTGCTCTGGTTATGCTGTTGGAGGCATCTTCAAATATGAGTCTCCCAAGTGATGTGGCTACAGTAACTAGACTGTTTCCTCACTCTCCACTCCCTGGGTTCAAATCCTGCCCTCATCACTTATCACTTGCAAGCTTTAATTTTCAAGTCAGGGGAAAAAAATAAAGAGAATAAAATAAATCTAGAGTTTATACAGAGATAATTTAATCATCAGTCACATGGGGGAATGTTTATAAAGTACTTTGCCCAGTGCTGACACAATAAACACTGAGTAAATGGTGGCTATTAGCATTTATATTGTTCCTCCACCTCCTCCCCATTGCACATCTGCACTTGAACCCTAACCCAGGCTTACTCTCCAACAGCATAATCGACGGGGCAAAGTGCTGCTGCCGCAGGATTCAACATACCTCAGCTGAGAACTGTTGAAACTCGGACCCATGCTGGCCCAACCCCGTGGGTAATTTCAGGGAAGTCCCTTGACCAAAAGAGTCTCCTCCACCACTGGCAAAAGCCATGACCTGGGTTCTTGAGAAACCTTGCCCATCTTCCAGGATCCCCTATTTAAACGCAAGTAGCCATAAGAAGGGTCTGTAGAAGGCAGGACATTGACCTCTGGCAAACAGAAAACAGGCAGAAGGCGGAAAGAAGAACCAACCATGTCAGTGCTAATAATGTTAGAGCTTTGGCCCGGCGTGGTGGCTCATGCCTGTAATCCTAGCCCTTTGGGAGGCCGAGGCAGATGGATTGAGAACAGCCTGATCAACATGGTGAAACCTCATCTCTACTAAATACAAAAAAAAATTAGCCAGGCATGGTGGTGCATGCCTGTAATCCCAGCTAGTAGAGAGGCTGTGGCAGGAGAATCACTTGAACCCAGGAGGTGGAGGTTGCAGTGAGCTGAGATTGTACCACTGCACTCCTACCTGGGTGACAGAGCAAGACTCGGTCTCAAAAAATAAGTAAATAAATAAATACAGTGAAAAAAAATAATGTTAGGGCTTTGAGGTCACTGACCATAACCCTATGCTCCCCTCATTGAACCTCATTGTAATTCAGCACTGAGGCCACTCCAGAAAAATATGTAAAAATCAACAATTCCTCCCACTCTTTTCTATATCCCAGTCCCAGGAATGGACAAGGCCTTCCATTTCATGCATAACCTTCCAAATCTTTCTCTATACATACAAAAAAATTGCACATGAATGTTTGAGGATGATGCTGTTCAATTTTTCTCCAATTCACTTTCTTCACCACTTGATACCATAGACATCCTCCATGTCAGAAACCCAAATTGGCCAAGCATGCCATGGCAGCTCATACCTGCAATCCCAGCATTTTGGCAGGCCAAGGCAGGAGGATGGCTTGAGCCGAGAAGTTTGAGACAAGCCTAGGCAACAAAGCGAGACACTATCTCTACAAAAAAATAAAATAATTAGCTGGGCATGGTGGCTCGCGGCTGTAGTCCCAGCCACATGGGAGGCTCAGGCAGGAGGATCTCCTGAGCCTATAGTGAGCTAGAATTGCACCACTGCACTCCAGCCTGGCCAACAAAGAAAGACCCTGTCTCTTAAAAAAAAAAAAAAAAGAAAAAGAAAAGAAAAGAAATACAAATCTACTCTTCCCTTAATAACAGCTATATAGTTTTCTTTTTTTTTTTTTTTTTTTTGAGATGGAGTTTCGCTCTTGTCACCCAGGCTGGAGTGCAATGGCACGATCTCGGCTCCCTGCAACCTCCGCCTCCCAGGTTCAAGTGATTCTCCTGCCTCAGCCTCCCAAGTAGCTGGGATTACAGGCATGCACCAACACGCCTGGCTAATTTTGCGTTTTTAGTAGAGATGGGGTTTCACCATGTTGGTAAGGCTGGTCTCGAACTCCTGACCTCAGGTGATCCACCCGCCTCGGCCTCCCAAAGTGCTGGGATTACAGGCATGAGCCACTGTGCCCTGCCCAACAGCTATATAGTTTTCTGCGGTATCAATGTGGCTGGGCCTTTTAACCATTAGTTCCAGTATTTCATTTCCATAATATAGGGTCCTAGAAGTGGAAGCATTTGATCCAACTCATTTGTAAAAGCTGTTAGTTAATACAAAATCACCCTCTAAATATGCTTTCCTTTCCTTCCCAAGTCTGGAACACGAGGACTACATGGTATCCAGATACAACTGTAATCTAGCACAGTCTACACAGGAAAGCAACTAAGCCAGACCCCCCAAAAAAAATTACATTTTGTTGAGCTCACTTTGTTTAAAAAGGTACATAATACGTATTAGGAAAGATTCCAATTCACAATGACTCAGCAAACAATTTCTGAGCCCCTGTATTTTGCCACCTGCATTTGGTGAAGTTCTGGGGATAGGAAGACAAATAAGACATCACCCTGCTTGTTCACAGCCTGGAAGAAGAGGCAGAGACTGGGCACAGTAGGACGCTTGTGCAGGGCCTACGGAGAGTGGAAAGCCAGCCAGAAACATGGAGCAGATCTGGCTGGAAGAAACTTGGTGTGCACATGAGAAGGAAAGAGAGAGAGAGGGAAGAAGGTGCCAGATCTTGAAGGACTCTGAATGCCACACAAAGGGCTTTATACTTTTTCTCAGAAACTCTACAAAACTATTAAAACCCTTTAAGCTGGAGAATGACAGGCAGATTTTCATTTTAGAAAACTTGCTCTGGCTACAGGGTGGAGAATGGATTGAAAGGAAGCTGACTAGAGAAAAGAATGTAGGCTAAGTTGTCCCAGGGTTCCGCATATAGGGACTCAGCGTGGGTTTCTGAAGCCACATTGGAGAATGTTCAAGGCAGAAGGATGGTGTGGATTCTGTGCCTTATTCTACCTGGAGGTGAGGCCGGAGCAGGTAGAGATGTGGGGATAAAGAGGCATGGTGTCTCATGCCTGTAATCCCAGCATTTGGGGAGGCCGAGGTGGGAGGATCGCTTGAGCCCAAGAGTTCAAGACCAGCATGGGCAACATAGCAAGACCTTGTCTCTATTTAAAAAAAAAAAAAGTTTCTCGAAGGTTACTGGAGAATAGACTGATTTTGCTAATGTCATGTACTGGTGAAGCCAGTTCAGGGAAGAGTTATAGGAGATCCCTCAGTCTGCTGAAAAGAAAGTATTGTAAGAACGTGACAGGGAGCACACACTAGGGATCCGCCCTGGGGTGAGGATGATCCCTAGGAGTCACAAGTCTGACTTGGCAATTGAGGCCCTGCGGGACATTTGCTCCCAAGGCCGTCTCTGTCCTGGGCCCTGTCTCCTGATCTAGCAGACGGCCCTCTCTGCTTTCCTTTACTCAGTTTATAACCTCTTTAGCAGGACACAGGGCCCGAAATGCCCACAGTCTTTCTGAACGGGAAAAACGAAAACTACAGCAAAATGACGGCTGAAGTTCTTCAAAATAAGAGACCATGACTATGATGTAAAGGATTTGGGGAAAAGATGCGTTATACTTCAACCCCACAGATTTCACTGCTACGTATATTTCAAAAATTTTTTCCAACGTATCCCCGGAGACATTTCATGCATATTTTAAATGAGCCTGTGGACTTCCCTGTTTCCCAGACACCCAACTCTGAAAAAACAGTGCCCTCAACTCACTTCAAGGAGACAATGGGCTTCTCAAAGAACCCAGTACCTGGAGTTTTACCCCAATCCTAGTCAGAAACTTGTTTTCTGAGCCCAGGAATGAGCTCACCCTCCAGGGGTGTAATTCAGTATCGCGCCAACCAAGAGGGATCACAGGACACCCTCTGGGGTGGGCTGAGCACTTCCAGCATACTCCAGAGACTAACAGAGGCCAGCATTGTCGTTCCCCTCCCCCAAAAGGATCAATATGAGCCAGTCGGTGTAAACAGATCCTCCTCTGCACCAATGAAGCCACACAGGAACATCTAAAGGAGAGGTAACAACGCCACTTTGTGAAGCTGCTGGCATGGCGCCATCTTGCTTCTCTCTCCCTAGAGGGCAGGGCCATGGTGCCACCTGCATATTTGTGCAGTAAGCCTCACTACACATTTGGGAAACATCCACGAGCTATTTGAGTCGTTCGTGTGGGGCTGCAGATTCACCCCAGGCAGGAGCCAAAGCCCCTCACATAGTGGTACAAGTGCTATCTTTTCTCTCTACAGGGGCCAGAGATACTCTGTAATGTGGGTAGGGCAGGGTCTGGTCTCAGACAAATGAATGGAAGCGGAGGGGATACGGGCCGGCACTGTGTGTTCTTTTCCACCATACAAGTCTTGAGCCTCACACAAAGACCCTCCTTCAGGCGGCCAGTCTGTGCCAAGTCGGTTCTGTTTTCACACCTCTGTTTCGAGATAAGAGGTAATGCTTGGGAATCACATAACCGAGTTGCGAAATGAACCTGATCAGCTAAAATGGACTATTTTAGGTGCCAAAGTGGGAGCAAGCTTGGGAGGTGTTCAATGGGGCCCGTTTTCCTTCCTGCTCACCCAAGAGCAGCACTTGCCTATAGGCCTCCGGTTGGCTGGCCCATTGGCTAAGGCTCAGAGAACTCAGGGACTTGTGCTCAGCCAAGTGCACTGACTTTCACTCACTGCCTCTTAGAAAGAACTGAGGTTAGCTGACACCAGGAAGCCCGCCTCCGACCCTCCCAACAGCCCAGGCAACTGCTCCGTTGGCAGGCAGCACCTGTCAGGAGCTCAGTTTCCCAGACCTTGGGGGTTTTAGGGGATGAAGGCTAAATGTTGAAGGGCCCTTGGATCTCTGGCCCCCTAAATATGACCAGCTGAGACACCCACAGCACAGAAAAGCAAAGTGCATAAGGATGCCATGCACTCCTGATCCATGCTTGATCCATTTCTTAAAAGGAGATGGGAGGACACCCATATTCAGATGTGTAAGCAGAAGCTGTAGGGAGGTCCACCCCTTGGAGTGGCTAATCATGATCATGTTGTTGCTGCTGCTGCTGCTGCTGCTGCTGCTTCTTCTTCTTCCTCCTCCTCCTCCTCCTCTTCTTCTTCTTCTCCTTCTTCTTCTTCTTCTTCTTCTTCTTCTTCTTCTTCTCCTTCTTGTTCTTCTTTTCCTTCTTCTTCTTCTTTTTCAGACAGGGTCTGACTCTGTCACCCCTGCTGGAGTACAGTGGCACAATCTCAGCTCACTGCAACCTCTGCCTCCTGGACTCAAGCAATCCTCCCACCTCAGCCTCCCCAGTAGCTGGAACCACAGGTGTGTACCACCATGCCCAGCTAATTTTTGTATTTTTGGTAGACATGGGGCTTCAGCATGTTGCCCTTGGGGGTTTTAGAGGATGAAGGCTAAGTGTTGAAGGGCCCTTGGACTCCTGGGCTCAAGTGATTCTCCTGCCTTGGCATCCTAAAGTGCTAGGATTATTGGCATGAACCATCACACCCAGGTATACTGCTTCTTTAATCTGTCCTGGCTACAGCCCTGCTCAGGCTTTGTCTCCTTTGGGCACCATACCTGCCTGGCTCCTCTCCTAGCCAGCAGGCTTAGGAGGCTTCTAACCACCAGCCTCCTCCAAACAACGGCTAATTACAGTTCATCATTGAAATTGTCATGGTGTCAATCATCATCCCCACTACTCTCGTTGGCCTGGTATTGCTAACTTCAACTTCATAGACCTTGGGCTCAGAGATGGCAGCCCACACATCCTCCACAATACCTTGCACAATGGAGATGTGTTGAATGAATGGATGGGAAACTGGGTGGATGAAGAAAGTCTTTCCTATCATTGACATTTAATGAGATTAAAGGCTAACTTCTCCACAGAGCTAAGCTGAATGTGGTTTCTCTGAGTTGGGAGGGGAGTAGGGGGCAGGGATAGGGAAGTGGGTTTCATGCTCCTTGCAAACAGTACTACTTGTGTATCAACAGGTAGGTGCCAACTAGTGCCAAATTTGGATAGAAAACCTGATAGAGACTCAGGATGTATTCCAAAGGTTAATTGTAACTGATGGCTGCCACTCAGCAACAAGTAGAGACAAGTGGCAGAGCACCACCGCCTCGCCTTCTTTTCTCCCAGACTCCGTGACCTTGACTGTGGTGCTTTCCTGGGTAGAAGGCAGCTTTGCCAGGCTTATGTCACTCTCCCATGTCCTTATTCCCTCTTGCCTGGCAGAACTTGGCTCTCCTCTTGGTTATTCAACAAGCCTTTTAGAAAAGGGGACTACTTATCTTTATTATTATCAATATAATTGTTAATCCATGGACTTAATGTACTGAAAGATCCTGTCCACCAAACAAACTGTATTTTTTATTGTTTTTTAACTTAAAAAAAATTTTAGAGATGGGGTCTTACTATGTTGCCCAGGCTGGTTTGAACTCCTGGCCTCAAGGCAATTCCCCTACTTCAGCTTCCCAAGTAGCTGGAACCATAGGCGGGAGCCACTGTGCCCAGTATAAACTGAATTTAAGTAATGCATCTTTGAAATCAGCATAGATGACCAGTGTCACCATATTGGGTAGATACAATTCAAGCCCAAAGCAAAGAACCTGAGTTTCGTTTCTTTTCTTTCTCTCTTTCTCTTTCTTTCTCTTTCTTTTTTTTTCTTTCTCGCTCTTTCTTTTTTCTTTCCTTCCTTCCTTCCTCCCTCCCTTCTCTTCCTTCCTTCCTTTCCCTTCTTCTTCCTTTCCCTTCCCTTCCCTTCTCCTTCCTTCCTCTCTTTCTTTCTTTCTTTCTCTCTTTCTTTCTTTCTTATTCTCTTTCTTTCTTTCTTTCTTTTCCTTCCTTCTTTCTAGACAGAGTCTCACTTATCACCCAGGGACTGGAGTGTAGTGGCATGATCTCAGCTCACTGCAACCTCCACCTCCCGGATTCAAGCGATTCTCCCACCTCAGCCTCCTGAGTAGCTGGGATTGCAGGTGTGCAGCACCACCACCTGAGTAGCTGGGACTACGGGCACGTGGCACCATGCCCAGCTAATTTTTGTATTTTTAGTAGAGATGGGGTTTTGCCATGTTGGCGAGGCTGGTCTTGAACTCCTGACCTCAGGTGATCTGCCTGCCTCAGCCTCCCAAAGTGCTGGGATTATAGGCATGAGCCACTGCACCCAGCCCTGAGTTTCTATAACTCATGCATTCTTATTTCAGGTCAACGCATTAATTTTGTTTGGCCATTTGTAACATAAAAATGGCTTAGAGTGGTGCTCCCACCTCTGTCCCCCCAGCACTACCTGCAGATACCAAGTTAGAACTAAAAACCATATATCGCTCCTCCTACAGGAGTGAAATCAAGGGAGACTGCAGTATAGGAAAGATCCTTTTCTCCTGGTTTTTCTGGGGTAAGAAAAGCCACTGGGCTCAGAGACAGATCTCATGGAAAACCCATCTCTTCAGCTTCGGGGTTGACCAAAGCAAGTTTTTTCCTATATCAGACCACCTCTTCCCCACTCAACAAGAACCGAGCTGAAGACGGTCCCCTGGAGGTGTGCTCACTTCACTCTTGTGCCATCCTAAATGACCCTTCTTTGCCCACCTCATGTAAGAAGAATGTGTGCCTCAGGTGACAGCAGTTGCCATGGCAACATTTTATTTATTTATTTATTTCAGACAGGGTTGCTCTGTAACCCAGGCTGGAGTGCAGTGGCATGATCACGGCTCACTGCGGGCCTCAACCTCCTGGGCTCAAGTGATCCTCCCACCCCGCCCTCCCAAACTGTTGCGAATATAGGCCCGCGCCACCACGCCCAGGCACCGAGGTAACATTTAAGGCCCTCTGTTATCTGGCTCTAACCTACCTCCCAGAGGATCTTATCTCCTCCACCCACCCATCCATACTACTTATTTTGCAACCAATGGTCCAGGGGAAATCAGGGCCACAGCTGGGGGTAGGTGGGGTGGGGTGGAGGAGGTTCAGAATTTCCGGGGAGGGGTGGGTGTAGTTTGAAAAATATAGTATGATCATTTTATATGTGGAAAATGAAAGCAAACTCCTATTTGGGTCCAATATAAATTACAGGAAGAAAATTTTGATAACATCTTGGCTAATGGAGAGCCACTGAAAATAACCAGGGACCACCTCAGTTTGGGGGAGTAGAGCAGTGAGTGTGGAGGTGGGGGATGAGATGGCCATGTTTATCGGAAAGTGGGGCAAGGGCATAGCAGAGCGCCTGGAATCCCAGCTGCTTGGGAGCTTGAGGCAAGAAGATCACTTGAGGCCAGGAGTCTGAGACCAGACTGGGCAAAACCCTTGTTGAGAAGGACCCGTCAAGAAGGGAGGAAGGGAGGAAGAGGAGAAAGAAAAGGGAGGGAGTAAGGAAGGGAAAGAAGAAATGGGGCAAGGCTGGGCACCCCACAGACCTCTTTCTCTGGTGGACCCAGGACAGAGCCTTTGTATTCCTGTGTTGGGCTTCACTCCACCCCTCCACCCCTCTTACTTCTTCACCTCCATCAGCTCTCTGTTCAGAGACCTCTGACCTGGCTGGCTCTCAGCACGCATTTGCTTCCTGATATTCTCACCCCCACTGTTAAGGACGCCACTGCTACTTAAGCGTTCATAGTTGGGCTCCCTAACTTGACTTTCAGTTATTTAGTAGCTTAACAGCTGTAAAGGCTCCAGAGTAACAAAGTAAGCTCAGAACTTCTTTTTGTTTTTTGAGATGGAGTCTCGCTCTGTCACCCAGGCTGGAGTGCAGTGGCACGATCTGCAACTTCACCTGCCGGGTTCAAGTGATTCTCCTGCCTCAGCCTCCTGAGTAGCTGAGACTACAGGCACACGCCATCACTCCTGGCTAATTTTTTTGTATTTTTATTAGAGATGGGGTTTCACCATGTTGGCCAGGCTGGTCTCAAACTCCTGGCCTCAAGCGATCCTTCCACCTTGGTCTCTCAAAGTGCTAGGATTACAGGCGTGAGTCATTGCACCCAGCCACATGCTTTTTGAATACATGCTGGTGTATCTATATCAAATTCCTTGCTTCTAAACACTGGACAGAATTCCATAACTTACACCAACCAATGTTGGCTTATCTCTTCCGAGAGCATTTGACACCTCAGTTGCCTCTAATCCCTGCCACCACACAACACCCCAGTGCCCTTTCCATCCCTCTGGAAGTAGGCTCCATTCTTCCATGACTGTGCCAGGCAAGTTGCAACTGGAGACATGAGGTTGGGAGAACAGGCTGCCTTCTTCCCTCTGACACCTTGGATGGTGACAGGCAGGATCAGAACTGGCCCACTAATGTATTTTGGCTTTGTGCCCTCAGAATCTGAGTCTCCAAGTATAGCTTCAGAAAGAATTTTTGTTTTTTTTTTTTTGAGACGGAGTCTCATTCTGTCACCCAGGCTGGAGTGCAGTGGTGCGATTTCGGCTCACTGCAACCTCTGCCCTCTGAGTTCAAGCGATTCTCCTGCCTCAGCCTCCCAAGTAGCTGGGATTACAGGCGCCTGCCACTGCACCCAGCTAATTTTTTGTATTTTTAGTAGAGACAGGGTTTCACCATCTTGGCCAGGCTGGTCTTGAACTCCTGACCTCGTGATCTACCCGCCTCGACTTCCCAAAGTGCTGGGATTACAGGCGTGAGCCACCACGCCCAGCCAGCTTCAGAAATAATTTTCTACAGCATGGTTTAGTTTTCTCTTTGTTTTTTTTTTTTCTTGAGACGGAGTCTCGCTCTGTTGCCCAGGCTGGAGTGCAGTGGCGCAATGTCGGTTCACGCCATTCTCCTGCCTCAGCCTCCCGAGTAGCTGGGACTACAGGCGCCCGCCACCACGCTTGGCTAATTTTTTTTGTATTTTTAGTAGAGATGGGGTTTCACTGTGTTAGCCAGGATGGTCTCGATCTCCTGACCTTGTGATCCACCCGCCTCGGCCTCCCAAAGTGCTGGGATTACAGGCGTGAGCCACTGCGCCCGGCCTAGTTTTCTCTTTGTTATGCATATGAACCTGCCCCAGCTGTGCTGTTGAGAGCCATCAGAATTTAGAGGTTATGTTGGCAGATTCTGGAGACATGAGCTTGGGTTCAAATCTCAACTTCACTGCTTACCAGCTGTATTCAGTTTCTCTTTGTCTCAGTTTTCCCATCTGTAACATGGGGATTGCAATAGTCATAATAACAGTACCCACCTCCAGGGTTGTTGCATTTAGAACAGTGCTTGGCAGTAATAAGCATTTAGTAAATGCTGGCTGTCACTGTTTAAACTACATATAAGGGCAGAGCCTGCAGAACCATACAAGCAATTTCTGACACTGTTCAAATAGAAAAGTTAAGACATTCAAAAGAAAAGAAAGAAAAACAGAAGATGTGTCTGGCTACACCAAAGTAATTCTCTTTGTAATCTCTAATGACAAGGCCTTTACAGGCCGATTGTGGTCTTCTAATTCCAAACACTTAAGTATAAACAACAGAATCCCAAAGAAATCTGTTCCCTTCCCTCTGTCTGGCTCTGAGAGTTTTACAACTAACAGTTCTGGCTCCAAGAAGACCCCATTCCCCTCGGCTTGTAAGGTGTTCTTGGCTGCCCCTGCAGATTTTCTACTTTGTCACTTTCCAATGCTGGAGCCCTGAGAGTTTAAGTTGGATTTGGGAGAGACAGGACCAGCCTTTGGGAGCTTGAAGGCTGATACTGGCTGCGGAGATCTCCTCTTTCATGTTGTGTGACTTGCGAGTGACTCAGTCCTGACAGCCTTGATTTGGGCTGTATTTAGGAGGCAGATCTGGTGGGCCTCAAGCCTGAAATTTATAGCTTGTTTGTCTTGGACCGTGCCATATTTTTCTCGCCTTGAAGATGAAAGGGTTACTATGCCACACACTTCCCTGTCTCCTGCATTTTGTAACATGTAAACTTCTGCAGTGTCCCTTTTATTTATCTGGAGAATTAACTTCTAAAGGTTATGCTCATCTCCCTAACCAGCCATAGTTGAGGGTCTTGAAATAGAAGACTCTAAATGGACAATTTGACGGCGTTCTGCAAAACTTCTTCATGAACACTCTCTCACGTTCTTCTCACCCCACGGCTATTATTTGTACTCTAAACTCCACAGAAAGACCTTTGAGTGGACAAAGAATAGTCAGTCCTGCCATAAAGCTGTAAATTATTTAAGGGTTCGCCTCTTGTGTTTCTTTGATTCATCTACAGAGCCTAGCACAGTGCCTTGAACATGGTAGATACTCAAATATTTGTTCATTGATAAGATTCCAAGACTTAGATGGGAGTGAATGGACAACACTGTCTAAGGAAACATGAATGGTTTTAATTCTCCTTATCAGGAATAGTCAAAATGCTAATTTATACCAAAATATTTAAATACAAAACTTGCAGTATCTGTGAAATATTTTATAAGCTTTGGAATCTGCCTATTGAGGTGAACTTATTGATTTGTTCATTGACAAACACTTACCAAGTGCCCATATGTGTCAGGCACTATTCTGGGCATTAGAGAAGCAAAGAGGGAGGCAGTCCCTGCCCTTGAGTTCACAAACTTAGAGGGGAGACTGGCAGGCAAGCAAGCTGCTGAAATATTCTAAGGTAAGCTCTTTGGCAAGGTGTGAGGAAATGTACAGTAGAGAGTGCAGCTGAGGTCCGGAGGCTCAGAAGCAGATCACAGGTGGAGCTGGCGTCATGTGGATCCAGAACTACTTAGGGTCATCCTATGAGCTGGGGTTGAGAAGTGGGTCCACAGTGGGCAGACCTTAGCCGGCAGGAGGCCTCAGAGAAGCCACGGAAACAGGAAATTTCCATCTATTCTTTTTTTTTTTTGAGACAGGGTGTTGCTCTGTTGCTCAGCCTGCAGTGCAGTGGCAAAATCATGGCTCACTGCAGCTTCAACACCTGGGCTCAAGTGCGAGCCATGTTCAATTTTTTTTTTCTTTTGGTAGAGACAGGGTCTCGCTATGTTGCCCAGGCTGGTCTCCAACTCTAGGCCTCAAGCAATTTTCCAGCCTTGACTTCCCAAAGTGCTGGGATTACAGGCGTGAGCCACCACACCCAGCCTATTCTTTTTTAAATCATGATGATAACACTAAAATTACAGATTTGCTGGGAGAATTAAAATTGCAGTTTGAAAATTATAAAGCACACACAAATAAGTTGTCAGAAAAAGAAGTATGAGGCGAGTGTGGTGCCACACACCTGTAATCCCAGCTACTCAGGAGGCTGAGGTGGGAGGATCGCTTGAGCCCAGGAGTTTAATGCTGTAGTGAGTCATGATGGAGCCCCTGCATTCCAGAGCCTGGGTGACAGAGCAAGACCCCGGCTCAAAAAAAATAAAACAAGAAAAATGCTCACAGGACAGGCCGCAGAGAACTGTCACAAGAATACATTTATTTTGTGGCTGTGAGGGTGCTTCAACATTATGAGGGGCTACACAGATGTCTGTACCACTGTAAAATTAATTAACACCCTACCTCCTCAAATTCTCCAAGGTTAAAACCAAAACTGGAAGATGAAAACCTAGACATTGTCCCTTTCAAAATCCCTTACTATCATACAGGAGAACTTGACCCAGAGTTGGGCCAAATCTGAAGGCAGAGGTTTAGATGTGGCCATTTGATAATAGACAACAGCACTGTTTAATATATTTAATCTGCTCAATCTAGGAGAACAGAAGTCAAAAGAAGTCCTCTAAATGCTAATCAAATTGAGTGGAATTCCGGCCGGGTGCTGTGGCTCAAGCCTGTAATCCCAGCACTTTGGGAGGCCTAGGCAGGCAGATCACCCGAGGTCAGGAGTTGAGACCAGCTTGGCCAACATGGTGAAACCCCGTCTCTACTAAAAATACAAAAAAAAAAAAAAATCAGCCAGGCATGGTGGCACGTGCCTGTAACCCCAGCTACTCTGGAGGCTGAGGCGGGAGAATCACTTGAACCTGGGAGACAGAAGTTACAGTGAGCCAAGATCATGCCACTGCACTCCAGCCTAGGCGACAGAGTAAAACTCCATCAAAAAAAAAAAAAAAAGATTGAGTGGAATTTCATTTGACACAGTTCAATTATTTGGAACTAGCAGTAATCTACAAAAACAAAACAAGAGAGCAAAGCAGAAAACAGCTTTAGCTATCAAGCCCATAGCTTCTACTGCAAGTTCAAATGACACGTGTTCTTTCTCTGGACTGAGACTGAAAGAGTCTTTGTGTCCTGCCCTAACTTAGGTTTTTCTTGTTGAAACATCAAGGGAGGCCACACCTAAAGAGATTCTTTATTTATGTTCCTTCAGTATTATGACCGAAGAAATGAGCCCCTTAAAAGCAGGTCAGTTACACAGCCAGCCATGAATAGAGAAACCTAAAATACAAGCATGAGAGCCAGTGAATTGTTTGTGCTCTCCACCCTCTTCGGTTAAAAAAAAAAAAAAAAAGTAAAGGATGAAGGGAAATGGGCTTAAATTTAATCAAATGAGTTTGCTAACATATCCCTCTTTTTTCCATTTCCTAATCCTTTTATAAATTCCATTGAGATGGGATTTGCTTTAAGACTGATTATGTGACTGAAAATCAGCATAATAACAAGATATTTGTTGAAAAGGAATTTCTTATCTCGGCTCTGTTTGGTTTCCTTTGTGGTAGTGAATGGATGGATGACCTGGCTGAAACCAGTTCCATCTGAGGTCTTCCCCAAACATCTCAGAGGTAAAGAGGATCTTCAAGGTAACCTCTCCATTTTTACTTTCTTTTTTCAATTTTTTTCTTGCCTGTAAACATTATATCATAAGATCCATTTTTAAATGAGGAAACCAGGACCCAAAAGAAGGCAGATAATTTTCCCAGTGACTCCGGGGCAAAACCAAAAATGGGACTCTTGACGAAAGAATTTTTGGATATGGAAAGTTCAGGCTTCCTCCAATTCTCTTTTTCGGCCTCAGAATGTATCTTCTGGAATATTCCAGGCCAAGATTTTTCTTGTTATTTCTTTGGTCCTCCAAAAAGCTTCCAGACATTTTGGGGTTAATTGCTGTTCTATTATCAGTGACTATCACTTGCTTATTGTCACACAGACATTTGTAGGAGCCAGATAAAATCTTCACTTTCCTAGGGCCTTAGTCTGGATAATATGATCTGGGATTAGGGGAAATATTTTTAATAATAATAATAGAAATAATTTTTTTTGAGACAGGGTCTCACTCTGTCACCCAGGCTGGAGTACAGTGGCACGATCATGGCTCACTGCAGCCTTGACCTCCCAGGCTCAAGCAATCCTCCTGCCTCGGCCTCCTGAGTTAGCTGGGACCACAGGCACCAGCCACCACATCCGGCCAATTTTTGTGTTTTTCCTAAAGACAAGGTCTTGCTATGTTTCCCAGACTGGTCTTGAACTCCTGGGCTCAAGTGATCCACCCTCCTCGGCCTTCCAAAGAGCTGAAATTACAGGCATGACCCACCAGCCCCCACCAATAATAATCTTTATTCATCCAAGTGCTAAGTGCTTTACTTGTTTAGCTGTTCTGATTTTCACAGTAAATCCCACACCCATTTTAAAGACGAAGAAACTGAAACCCACTCAAAGGTCACAGAGCTTTACCTTCCTCCAATCAAAGGTCACAGAGCTTTACCTCCCTCCAATCAAAGGTCACGAGCTTTACCTCCCTCCAAATTTCATGCGCTTAAACACTAAATGAAACTGTCTCTCATGCAGGAGTAGGGGTAGGAGGGTAGGAATACCTGAGGAAAAAGAGTAGTAGAGACTTTCCTTAAAGAGGGTCCTAAAATATTATATATTACAAATAATATTTTATAATTACTATAATGGTTGTATAGTCCTATCTTAAGCCTCAGAAAACAAGGGTTTTTTCTCATTAAGGACACTGAAAAGACAGCCTCTTCTTACAACACCATTTCAAGTTCATGGAATATTTTAATGCATTAATGTTCCCTTTGTATCCACAGAGCCATCAAATAAGTTTGTTATTTATTCTTTTTTTTTTTTTTTTTCTTGAGACAGGCTGGACTGCAGTGACATGATTTCAGCTCACAGCAACCTCTGCCTTTCAGGTTCAAGTGATTTTCCGGCCTCAGCCTCCCTAGTAGCTGTGATTACAGGCTCGCGCCACCACACCCAGCTAATTTCTGCATTTTTAATAGAGACAGGGTTTCACTATGTTGGCCAGGCTGGTCTTGAACTCCTGAGCTTGTGATCTGCCCGCCTTGGCCTCCCAAAGTGCTGGGATTACAGGCTTGAGACACCATGCTTGGCCTGCTTTAAATTTCTTCTTCTTCTTCTTCTTTTTTCTTTTTCTTTTTTTTTTTTTTTTTTTTTGTAGAGATGAGATCTCACTGTGTTGCCCAGGCTAGTCTCGAACTGCTGGCTCAAGCGATTCTCCTGCCTCTGCCTCCCAAAGTGCTGCATAAGCCATTGCACCCAGCCTTATTCTTAATTTCTTAAACACATATAACATTTCTAAGTAGCAAGCATGCTTCTAATCATTTAGTCCTCACAATATCCCAAAGAGGGAGGGTCTATTATTATTCCCATTTTACAAATGAAGAAACTGAGACCCAGGAGAAGTTAGGTAACTTGCCCAAAGTTTTACAGCTGGTAAGTGGTGATGCCAGATTCAAACCCAGGCATTCAGGCTCCTGAGTCCGGACTTGACTCATTCACTGTGTTGCGTCTTACATGTTGTACAAACAGGAGTGCTGCAGCCCGGGAATGTTAGATGCGAACTCAACAACTACCAAGAACAAAGTTGCTTTGCTTTGTACAGTTGTAAGACTGCTTGTTAAAAGTGGCACAGGGCTGTTCCCAGATGATTCTCGCTCCTGTTGCCTCCTCCACAGCCCTTTACAGAGTTTGAGTATCCAGTTGGTTCTAAGGAGAGGAGGAATTAAATGAACCAAAATGTTCACTGAAGGTCAATGTTGAAAGAGGTGCCCTTCTGTGTTTCCTTTTGTTTCTTCTGGAAGTAAACAGACATTTGGAACATAAAAAGCAGCTGGGAATGTGGACCAAGGACAGTCAGGGTGCAAAGAAAAATAGCATTACTGAAGTTGTTCAGGGTGGAAAGTATTTTGGGGGGGTTGTTTTTGTTTTTGTTTTGGAGGAAAATTGCAAAATAGTTTAATTTATAGTCAAATTGGACAACTTCTTCTTTATTCCCTCGCAACATTCCAAATTTCCTAGTTAATTTCTGGTCACTTCTAAGGTTTGACGTTATTTAATCTGTATGAAAGAGGACTTTTAAATACATATTTTTAATGATAATAATTAGTTTGTTTTTACACCTTAAAAAAATGGCTTCACAGTATAAACCAGCTATACGAAAAGTTACTTGGCTGAGCAACTTTATAATTATCAGAATACCCCTGAAATGCTGAAGCAGTTCTTTTCTTTCTTTCTTTCTTTTTTTTTTTTTTTTTTTTTTTTTTTTTTTGAGGCGGAGTCTAGCTCTGTCGCCAGACTGGGGTGCAGTGGCACGATCTTAGCTCACTGCAACCTCCGCCTCATAGGTTCAAGTGATTCTCCTGCCTCAGCCTCTCGAGTAGCTGGGATCACAGGCATGCACCACCACACCCAGCTATTTTTTGTATTTTTAGTAGAGACGGGATTTCACCATATTGGCCAGGATGGTCTCGAACTCCTAACCTTGTGATCCATCCACCTCGGTCTCCCAAAGTGCGGGATTATAGGCGTGAGCCACCGGACCCAGCCTGAAGCAGTTCTTGAATACAACAATATACTCCCGTTCTAACTCAAATGGAAGAGACAATGAGCAGTGAGGGGATAGCTGGTTTTCTTTATAACTAAGCCACAGGCTCGGCAGTATGTCAGGGATAATAATTCTTACCTGCTCTCAACTTTATTCCCAGGATGCTGGAAATGACTAAGACATCAGACAGTAAAATATAATACCCGGGAAGTTAAACAGTGACTTGCGTGTTTAGAGTCTTAGGAAAAATAGGCAGGAGTGTCTACGAGAGAATTTACTACAGCAAAGCCTCACCTTTTTCCTGGCTTTTCATGAGAAAGGCGTGGAATAAGGAGAGACACAGAGGGGTTTTTGCTTTAAGTTGATGCCTGAATGCTTTTAGCTTGGCAACCAATGGGTAATTGAATAAGGGGGTGGGATGGAAGAAGCTCAGATAGTGGTATACTCACCATTACACCAATGGTATGCATTAATTACACTAATAATGCATTAGTAGTTTAATAACACCCAGTGCAGTGGCTCACGCCTGTAGTCCCAGCACTTTGGGAGGCCGAGGTGGGTGGATCACGAGGTCAGGAGATCGAGACCATCCTGGCTAACATGGTGAAACCCCGTCTCTACTAAAAATACAAAAATAAAAATTAGCCAGGCGTGGTGGTGGGCACCTGTAGTCCCAGCTACTCAGGAGGCTGAGGCAGGAGAATGGTGTGAACCTGGGAGGCGGAGCTTGCAGTGAGCCGAGATCACACCACTGCACTCTATCTAGCCTGGGCGACAGAGCAAGACTCTGTCTCAAAAAAAAAAAAATAGTTTAATAACTATGAAGAGGTATGGTACATTTTGTTACGTTTATATTACCACAATTTTTAAAATGGAAAAAATGTGAGGAGGAATAATATTTCATGTGACATATAGAATTGTGGGGAGATAGACAGGCTTTGAACATCATGTTCAAGACTATGTTTGCAGTAGATTGTTTGAAAAATGGACTGAGAATTCCTCCCATTCCTGTTCATATGCCCCTTTTTAAAATGGCCTTACCCCTCCTCCCATTGAGAGGTAAAATCTATTTCCCTATCTCTACCTGTGGACCAACGTTGTGTCTAACTTTGACTAGTCGAATGTAGCAAAAATTATATTGTATGACTTCTGAGCCTAGGCCTCAAGAGACTGTACAGGTTCCACTCCTGCCCTCTTGCAGTGCTGCTGTTCTGAAGAAGTCCAGGCTAGCCTCTTTGAGAATGAGAAACTATATGGAGAGAGAGGCCTAGCTGATAGCCAACACAAGACCCAGGCATGTGAGTGAGGCCACAGGCTTAGCCGGTCCCAGCCTACCTGACACCTGACTACAGTCACCTGAGTGACCTTAGCTGAGGGCAAAAGGAGAACTGCCCAACTGAGGCCATCCCCAATTGCTGACCCACTGAACTATGAGCAAATCAGTGGTATTTATTTATTTACTTATTTATTTTTAAGTTGGAGTCTCACTATGCTGCCCAGGCTGGTACCTAACTCCTGGGCTCAAGTGATCTTCCCATCTCAGCCTCCCAAGTAGCCGGGACTACAGGTGCAGGCCGCCACCCCCAGCTAAATCATTATCATTTAAGGCCACTGCATTTGGGGAAGGTTTGTTACACAGCAATAAACAACTGATATAGAAATTGGTAGTGGAAGTGGGGTGCCACCATATAACCTAAAACAAGTGGCATTGGCTTTAGGACCAGGTGGAGGGCATAAGCTGGTAAAACGATAAGGAAATTTTTTTTTGAGTTGGAGTCTTCCTCCACACTCCAGGCTGGAGTGCAGTGATGCAATCTTGGCTCACTGCAGCCTCCACCTCCCAGGTTCAAGAGATTCTCCTGCCTCAGCCTTCCTAGTAGCTGGGATGACAGGCACCCGCCACCACACCCAGCTAATTATTGTATTTTTAGTAGAGATGGGGTTTCACCACATTGGCCAGGCTGGTCTTGACCTCAGGTGATCTGCCCACTCCGGCCTCCCAAAGTGCTGGAATTATAAGCATGAGCCTGGCCAATGATAAGGAAATTGCTAGTAGACGCTGGAAATGCTGTGAGGAAACTGCAATAGGAGACTGGGGGGAAAGGCAATCTGGTTTTTTGGATTTTGTTTTGTTTTATTTTGTTTTTGTTTTTTGAGACGCAGTTTCCCTCTTGTTGCCCAGGCTGGAGTGCAATGGTGCAATCTTGGCTCACTGCGACCTCTGCCTCCCGGGTTCCAGCAATTCTCCTGCCTCAGCCTCCCGAGTAGCTGGGATTACAGGCGCCTGCAACCACACACAGCTAATTTTTGTATTTTTAGTAGAGACAGGGTTTCACCATGTTGGCCAGGCTGGTCTTGAACTCTTGACCTCAGGTGATCAGCCCGCCTCAGCCTTCCAAAGTGCTGGGATTACAGGTGTGAGCCACCGAGCCCAGCTGCAATCTGTTTTATGTAGTGACAGAACAACGGGCAAAATGTCATCTGCAGTAGCTTGGAAGATAGAAAATGTACCTAATGAACGATGGATCTGAGTAAGAAGATTTCTGTTTGGAGAGAGAAAGATAAGCTAAAGAAGGGACTACTCAGTTTGCAAGCAGAATTTGGAGGGACTCTAGAAGGTCTGGTATGTGCTCGACTGAAAAATAAAACCATTTTTCATCTCCAAGTCTCTTGAGTTAGCAAAATATTATCAGAGAAAGAAAGGGCTTCAGAAAAAGATAAAATCAAAGGTGTGGCTTTAAAACTCTCTGATCAATACCTCAGAAAGCCTATCCTCTCATTGGATAAGAACTCCACAAATCTTAAAGGCATTTTCCTGTAGCTGCTTAACTCATTGCTCAAACTAAAAAGAGGTCTACCTACTAGAGGTGACTATAATTTGATTTACTAGAAATCCATACAGTTTTAAGGGAGATATATTATATGAGACTAAAGGGGACAGAGTTTGTTCAAAATAAAAGGTTTCTGGGTCCCCAATTTTCCATGGGCAGGAAGCAGGTTGAGAAAGCTATTTATCTGAAAACGGGCTGTTCCTAGAGAAAAGGATAGGACCACTTAGACAGTGGAGCAAAGAGCCCAGAGGGCAGAACCAAGAGTCAAGGAGAGCAATGGACTAGGAAATCACTTTCAGTTAGCAAAACTGGGCCCTAATCAAGGAAAATTCCCTGCCCTTAGAGTAAAGAGATCTAAAAACATGCACCAGCCGGGCGCGATGGCTCACGCCTGTAATCCCAGCACTTTGAGAGGCCAAGGCCGGCAGATCACCTGAGTTCAGGAGTCCGAGACCAGCCTGGCCAACATGGTGAAACCCCATCTCTACTAATAATACAAAAAAATTAGCTGGGCGTCATGGCACATGCCTGTAATCCCAGCTACTCGGGAGGCTGAGGCAGGAGACTCGCTTGAACCTGGAAGGGTTGCGTGAGCCGAGATTGCACCATTGCACTCCAGCCTGGGCGACAAGGGTGAAACTCCATCTAAATTAAAAACAAAATGCACCCAGCTGGATTTCAGAATTGTCATGGACCAGTGACTGCTGTGAGTCTCTGAATGGGAATGTCCACAGTGGTTGTCTGGTCCTTCTAGTGCCATAGTATGTTTAGGGGCAGAATGGTGCAGATTCTTTTCTTTTCTTCTTATTTTTTTATTTTTGAGACAGAGTATTGCTCCATCACCCAGGCTAGAGTGCAGTGGCATGATGTGGGCTCACTGCAACCTCCACCTTCTAGGTTCAAATGGTTCTCTTGCCTCAGCCTCCTGAGTAGCTGGGATTACAGGTGCCCGCCCACCACATCCAGCCAATTTTTTTGTATTTTAAGTAGAGACGGCATTTCACCATGTTGGTCAGGCTGGTCTCGAACTCCTGACCTCAAGCAATCTGCCTGCCTCGGCCTCCCAAAGTACTGGAGTTACAGGCATGAGCCACCGCACCCAGCCAGAATGGTGCAGATTCCTGTGAACTAAAAATACAAGTTCTCTTCACCATTCTGACTCTAAACCTACTAGGCACTTTTTACGATTTACTAGAGGAGTCTCATCCAGATCTGGATCTAATATTAAAGACCACATCCTGGACTTCAAGGCCTGATGCCCTAATGGGATAAGCTTTTGGGGAATAAGTATTGCCCATGAAAGAAGGACGTGATTTATTATGACCAGAGGTGGACTTTCGTAGATTATTTGCAAAGATGGGTATAATAATTTCTCCCATTCCTACATGCATGTCCATTTGCAGTATGACTTTGCTGTGTTTCCCATCAAGAGGCAGAGTCTGTTTGCCTATGCTTTGAGGCTGAGGGGTCCTGCAGTGGATTGTGGCTAAGGTGACACTGTGCAATACCCGAGTCTAGGCTTCAAGAGTCCAGACTTTCTGTGTGTGTCTTCTTGGAATGCTGCCACCTTGTGAAAAGCCCAGACTGGCTGGCCTCCTTGAGGATAAGAGACCAGATGCAGAGAGAGACAGCCCCGACAGACAGCACCAAATGCCAGACATGTGAGTGAGGCCATCAAAAGCCATTGTCCCAGCCGGCCCACCAACTGACCCAGTCAAGACAGGCAGAACTGTTCAGCTGAGCCCAACCCAAATTGCTGACCCACAGAGGTATGTGTAAATAAAAATGGTTGTTGTGGCCGGACGCAGTGGCTCACACCTATATTCCCAGCTCTTTGGGCAGCCAAGGAAGGAGGATGGATTGAGCTCAGGAGGTCGAGGCTGCAGTGAGAGCTCTGATTGCACCACAGCACTCCAGCCTGGGAGACAGAGTAAGATGCAGTCTCAGCCCGGCACAGTGGCTCACGCCTGTAATCCCAGCATTTTGGGAGGCCGAGGTGGGTGAATCACGAAGTCAGGAGTTCAAGACCAGCCTGGCCAAGATGGTGAAACCCCATCTCTACTAAAAATATAAAAATTAGCCGGACGTGGTGGCAGGCACCTGGAATCACAGCTACTCAGGAGGCTGAGGCAGGAGAATTGCTTGAACCCGGGGAACCGAGGTTGCAGTGAGCTGAGATTGCGCCACTGCACTCCAGCCTGGGCGACAGAGTAAGACTCCATCTCAAAAAAAAAAAATTGCTGTCTCAAAAAAAAAAGTTGTTGTTTGAAGCCATTACATTTTATGGTTGATTTGTTACACAGTAGTAGATTAGTAGATAACTGATATTAGAGGGAAATGTTTATCACAACAGTAAAAGATTTTTTCTCACCTTCCTTTAAAATAGTTTCTGGCTCACTATGAAGTAGGTGAAGTTAGGAGGAGCTGGGCCTGGTGGCAGGGCACTTGCTGTGCGCTGGTGTGGGGTTTGAGTTTCCTGCCCCTCCCTGGGGGAGGGAGGACTCTGGGCACATGTAGCTCTCCATTAAGTCTTTTTGAGGCTTGGGACTTCCTCAATAGTGGGCAAGGGTAAGAACAACAACTTGAGCACTTATTAGCGTCAGACGCCATGCCAACTGTTTGACTTGGATCATCTAGTTTAACAACGGGTCCTATTGTACCTATTTTCAGTCAAGGTAACTGAGCCTTGGGGAGGTTATTTTGCTGGAATTCAAACCTAGTCTCATTCCAGAGGCCTTAACCACTGTGCTAAAGCCCCTGTTTTACTGGGAACAGCAATACACGTATGGGGGGCAAATAGGGAACTGGGGTGGGCTTCAGAGGTGCTGAAGGTTGAATATGGAAAAAACGTTCAGACGGTTCTTAGCTTAGCTCTCCTCTTTTCTCCAGACTTTCGTACCCCCAACCTGGTTATTTCATTAGTTTTCTGCAGTTATGGCATCTTTGCAAATTGCTTCTAAAGGCTCACTTCTAGTTTAGAAACTCCGGGAATCTCTGTTGTAACCACCAGGTAAAGAGAATGCAAGTCGGTCTGAATTGTGGAAGGGAAGACAATTGCATGTTTATTTCTCCAGCACAACCTCCTTACCAGCTGCTTGTCAGGCATTTGGTTGTTTTGCTCTTTGCCAGCTTACCAAGGACTAGAAAGCCTCTTTCTTTGATTAGCAGCTATTAAAATCACAATATGAATACAGAATCGTGAACAAAAGCAGAGCCCTGGGTACATGTACTATGGCAAACTCTACAAGCCTCTTGTGCTGGCAGGCTTTATTTTAAAGAAACGTGATGTAGGGAATAGCTGATGTGTCTGGCCATGCTCTGGGTCAAGTTCAAGTTCTCTGACTTACAGCCCCTGGGGAGAGTAGCAAGAGAAAAACAAATAAGAGGGGGAAGTTTAATAATAGAATTAAAATAAATAGGAAAAAAGTAAAAATTAGGAAATAGACAAAAAGGATATTATGTTAGAAAAATAAGGAAGATGAGAGCAGAAGGGATTCATTTAAAGAAAAAAGTAAAATAAATGAGAGAAAATATGGAATGTTAGAAGGTGAGGGAAGGAGGCAGAAAGATTAGGTTTTATTTTATTTATTTTATTGTTATTATTATTTTGAGACGGAATCTTGCTCTGTTGCCTAGGCTGAAGTACAGTGGTGCAATCTCAGCTTACTGCAACCTCCACCTCCTGGGTTCAAGTGATTCTCCTGCCTTGGCCTCCCTACTAGGGATTACAGGTACCTGCTACCACGCCCGGCCAATTTTTGTATTTTTATTTTGTTTTGTTTTGTTTTTGAGACAGAGTCTCCCTCTGTCACCCAGGCTGGAGGGCAGTGGCGCGATCTTGGCTCACTGCAAGTTCCGCCTCCCGGGTTCATGCCACTCTCTTGCCTCAGCCTCCCGAGTAGCTGGGACTACAGGCGCTCGCCAACACGTCCAGCTAATTTTTTGCATTTTTTTTTTTTTTTTTTTTTGGTAGAGACAGGGTTTCACCATGTTAGCCAGGATGGTCTTGATCTCCTGACCTCGTGATCCGCCCGCCTTGGCCTCCCAAAGTGCTGGGATTACAGGCGTGAGCCTCCGCGCCCGGCCAATTTTTGTATTTTTGGTAGAGACAGCATTTTGCTATGTTGGCCAAGCTGGCCTCAAACTCCTCCCTTCAGGTGATCCACCCACCTTGGCCTCCCAAAGTCTGGGATTACAGGCATGAGCCACTACGCCTGGCCAGATTAGGTTTTAGAAATGAGACAATGAAAATACATATTTGTTTTGTTTTGTTTTGTTTTAGAGATGGGGATCTCACTATGTTCCCTAGGCTGGAGTGCAATGACCATTCACAGGCTCAATCATATCTCACTGCAGCTCAAACTCCTGAGCTCAAGCAATCCTCCTGCCTCAGCCTCCCAGGTAGCTGGACACAATAGGCAGACACACACCACCAGGCACAGGTATTGATTAGAGGGTCTCATATGTTATGAAAATACATATTTTTTAAAACCCTGTTCCCCATATTCCTCCCGCCTACCACAAGGCACAAGGCTAAATGGAAATACAGTGGGATCCCTGTGGAATCGGCATCCCCACCCCGACATTCACACACACGTGCATTCACACATGGAATGATGGTCAGAGGGTCAGGGATGCTAGACTCTGTGCAGGCCTATTTTCTGTTCTATAATTCTCTGGCTCTTCCCTTTCTCTCCAAAAGACCTGTAGCCTCCCAGGTCACCTTAGCAAAGGGCAGACATGCTGGTCTGTGCTGAGTGCTGGTCTGATGTTGTCATCTCCCAAACATTTTCATAAGATAGCAAGTTAGGGACCAGTGTGTTCAAAGGGAGGATTTAATCTATTTACAGATTCATATCAGTGGGTGGCCAACTGAGTCTGAATCTTGATAGAGGACAGGAAAACAAGAAGCCTGGCTCGCTTAATCAAAGGTTTTCAAATATCCATTGGAAAAATACATGGAATTTTGAGGAAAATCCCAAATGTTTTCAGAGGAGTCTGGTCCTCCATTCTAAGTTCCACATGACCAATAATTAACACACTGTTTACTTGGGGTTTTACTTCTTTGAGGCTTAGAACCAGTGACAGAAGATTCTACAATAGCTTCAAAGGACCTTTTAACAAATACTTTCTGGTAGTTTAAGGAACTATTTTTGTCTTTCTCCTTGAAAAAAAAAAAAGGCCAGCGTCTTTTCCCAAAATGAATGAAAAAAGAAGAGTTACGTACTAAAAGAACTATATTCTAAATTAGAGCACTAAATACCAGTTCTTTCATCTTCCAACCTTCAACTTCGGCAAAGTTTATGTGTATTTATATGTATATGTGTATATATATATACCTATTTCTCCCCTCATGAAATGGGGTCTCACTATGTTGCCAAGGCTGAACTCAAACTCTTGGGCTGACGCAATCCTCCCACATCAGCCTCCCAAAGCGCTGGGATTACAGGTGTAAGCCACTGTATACTTATAATTGAAGTATAACTTGCAAGATACGGAAGATAACTCTTTACAACTTTCCAATGTCCAGAAATCACAGCTAACAAAATATGAAACACCAATGAAAAACAAACAACCATCTTGGTGTCTTTATTTTCTCTACCACACCGCCATCATCCCCCGACCTCCGTCCATAATCCTGGCTTCACTATAATGGGACAAAGTAAAGGAACTGGGCATTGAATGAGATTCTGTCTTTGTAATGAGAGCAAATAGAGAACCGCCACCACCATCTGGGTGCTACCCAGAGTCAGAGCACAGGTGCTTATGTGATGTCTAGGTTCCCATTGGCCTTCAGCAAACACCAGCACGTTCATCACCATAGCCAGGTAAGCAAAGGAAGTGGAACCATTATGATCCTCTTTTCCACAGGTGGAAAAACAAAAATCAGAGTGGTAAGGAGCTGTGTCAAAGGTCACACACACAGCCAGAAACCCAAACTGGTGGCGGTGATACAGATAGCTGTGGATCTGGCACCTCAGGGCACCTGGCACTGAAATGAACAGTTGGGAGCAGCACTAAGCTCTCCTGGTAGGTTACAGCAAGGTTTATGCCTTGGTCCTCACTGCCTGCTCCATTTCCTCAACAATGAGGCAGTACGACCTCAGAATGTCCCTTTAACTCAAAAGTACAGGAAAAGAAGGACATTGGTATTTTCCTGCAAGACGTTTAAACTTTCCCATGCTGTATGGAACAAATGTTTTGTGTAATTTTCCAGTGGCCTTGATGAAATATGTTATGTAATTCAATATAATTGTAGCATGAAGAAATTAAAGGCCATGCCAGGCTTATCAAATGTTTGGACCCAGTTAAAGATCCAGAAACATTAAGCATTCAAGACACGGCCAGCTTATTTCTGTGGATTCTGTTCCTTCAGGGTCTCTCCTCCTTTGCTTGGCACTCAAGTCCTCTTATAATCTGTCCCTGATCTACCATTCTCACTGTTCCAGCCTGTTTGCACATATCGTTTACTCCAGCCAGCCTGCTGGCATGAGCTCACTGCCAAGGCTCCTGTGCAGCCTTCCCACTCCAGTTCCATCTCTCTCCTGCATTTCCTGCTTACCCAAATTCAATCCCTTCATAATCCAGTGGACACACTGCTTCTTGGAAAAGACTTCCTTCACCACCCCAGTCCTCTGAGCTCCAAACTTGTCCCAGTTCAAGTCAGTCTATTGGTTTGTAAATCATTCAGGAAGCTTTTTGTGTGTGTGTGTGAGACAGAGTCTCACTCCATCGCCCAGGCTGGAGTGCAGTGGCGCAGTCTCAGCTCACTGCAACCTCCACCTCCTGGGTTTAAGCGATTCTCTGCCTCAGCCTCTCAAGTAGCTGGGATTACAGTCATATGCCACTGCACCCAGCTAATTTTTTGTATTTTTAGTAGACACAGGGTTTTGCCATGTTGGCCAGGCTGGTCTCGAACTCCTGGACTCAAGTGATCCTCCCACCTCCCAAAGTGCTAGGATTAGAGGTATGAGCCACCGTGCCTGGCTCAGGAAGCATTTTTTGCCAGCCTGTACCCTGCATACATCCTTGGCCTCTCAGAACCCCCTTCCTCCTTCATATGAACATCGTGGTCCCTACCTCAATGGAGTTTGTAAAGATGAAGTGAGAAGGCCCACGTTAAGTGCCTAGCAGCATCTGGAACATTGGCGGGCTCCCCAGAAATGAATTTCCCCATCCCTTGTGCCAGATACAGCACTAGGCACTGGAGGGGGCAGCTGGGGAAAGTTACTAGTATGTGCAATGGACACTGCAGAGTGGTAACAGGTGTTCCCATGTGCCTTTGAGCAAGTTTTTGCATTTCTCTCACCCACTTTTCCCATCCTGAAAATGGGCTGATGACAGTATCTACATCATAGTCTATGTGATAAGCTTAAAAGAGCTAATGCCTATGAAGCAATGAGAACAGTGCCTGGGCCAAAGTAAGTATTCAGGAAGCCTCGGCAATAATGCAGATGTGCGCAGAGGACATATCATGAGCAAGACAGATGTGGTTTCTGTCTTCAGGGAGTGAGTGGAAGAGATAAGACACAAATACATTTGCTCTACAATACAACTCATTTGGCATTTGACATATGTTATCTTGAGTTGCTATCTATCTAATTACATGTATGTCTTGTCCCCCTATCAAGATGGTAAATTTATTGAGAGAGGAGAGCCTGGATCCAATTCTGCTAGGTCCCCTGCACTGACCAGAGTGTCTTGTGTATAGACATCCAATACTATTTATTGCTAATTACCTAAAGGATTGATCTTGCCTCTGCCATAAAAACTTTATTATGAAGATCCTATTCATTGATGGAGTTCTGTGGCTTTCTTGGTGTGATCAGATTCATATGTGAAAAATTAATGTGTAACCACCATCCTGTGGACACCAGCGTCCCCAAGTCTCTGCTACACATAAATCTGTCATCATTCTGGTTAAAATGCATCGAACCCAGACACCATCAACCCACAGCTAAAGCTATCTCTGAGTCCCCTGAATTGCATTTTTCCATGAAATAATAATAATGACACTTTATGTCATTTAACCCCTACAATATTCTATAAGGCAAGTACTATTACCATCCCCATTATATAAATGGGGAAGCCAAGGCTTGGAGAGCTGAGGCTGTTTGCCCGAAGCCACAGGTGAATGATGGAGCTGAGATTTGAACCTAGGTTGTCTGACATGAGGTGGAAGCATGTAATTGCTATGCCAGTCTGCCTGATTTGGTGACAAAAAGACAGCCTCCTCTCTAACAAGAAAGCAAAGACATAAAAGAACCGGTAACATGGCACAGTCCTCCCTGCAAGCCCCCAGGGGAAGATCTTAATGGCAGAGACTTCTTTCTCCACAGCCATGGTGAGACAGACAACCTGGCCCACAGGGGGCCATTTTTTCATGGGATTTGTGGCAACTGTGCTGTTCATGCTGGCGTGGGGAACACTGGCTCAGTCTCTCATCAAAGGCTCCCACGCGGGACCCTCACTCATGGCTCGCCACCCAGGGGTCCCACTAGGGGTTAAACCTAGGGGTTCCTCCTCTAGAGCAAGGACACTGAGCCACTTTTCTCCTCCTTCCCGTTGTACTGTCTCTTATTGGTGATTTTTTTTTTTTTTAAATTTATGATTTTCGGCCCAGCCGGTTGTTAGCCTGCTGTGTTTGGAAAAGGTAGATGATTAAACCTCCTGGCCAGGTGTAAATGCAACCTTTGTCATCTGGAGACTGGGAGAATTACCTTGTTGAGCTGCAACCTCTCTGTGGCTCCACATTTTCTGCTTCAAGCAGAACCTCTCCCAGGCTAAGGTCTACAAGTCTTAGGCCTACTATTGGATTGCCCTGCTCTGAGTGAGCCCAGCCCAGAAGCCAGAGATCACAGATGTACCCACATGGCCACAAAAGCTCTGAACAGACCCTAAAATTTGGAGGTGGAGAATCAAGCACCTGTCTCTCTCTCTCTTTCTCTCTTTCTCTCTCTCCCTCTCACGGGAATTTTTACTAGGTAAATAATAAAAATATGTAATCATTGACTAGGCCTTTAAACCTGACCTGAAGGTACGTTTGCATTTCTGTTGCCAATAGAGATTCCCACTAGTCCCTTACTCTGCCTCAATAGCCACCTCTCAGAGTCTACTTGTCCACTTGGCTACTGGAATGTTCAGCCCCAGAGAGCTACAGCCATGCAGAGAGGTGAGAACCAGCCCGAAGGCTGCAGTTCAAGGAGGTCACTTAGAGAAATGGGTTTACAAACCCCTTCCCTTAAGGAAGCCCTACAGTTGGCCACAAACCCTGACCACAGGTCTGTGAGAGGGAGAGGCCAAGCCAGGACTGACTCCCTGTGCTGTGAAATTGTGAACCCAGAGGACAAGAAGTTCTGGATCTGCGTGGAAGGCATCAGCAGCCCAGTGTCCTGGAGCATCAGCCAGAAGCCTTGTATTGACTTTGTAAGGCTGAGTTCTCACCAATAGACTCATGCTTCAGGAAGGCTATTTCTGAACAAACAGCATGCAGCAAGTGAGCTCTCTGTGCCTCTTCCCAACGCACTGAGCTTGGCCCCTGCTCAAGGTGAGCTGAAGGCAGCAAAACCTGTTCTCAAGTTGCTTTCATTGGTCAAAGTCCTTTCCTAGGTGTTGGGTGGCTCTTGTTGAATTTTGGTGCCATTTGGGAAGATAAGTAAAAATCGACTTGAGCCTTCTCTGTAGGCAGTAAATAAATGTTTGTCAAAGACCAAATGACTAACTCAATAAGTCAATTAGCGTGTGTGTAGTGAGCGTCTCCCCCCGCCCCTGAGCCCAGCCCTAAATAACACGCTGTGAGAGGCTCACAGACACCCCAGCAGCAGTAGCAAATTGGGAGGTGGGGGGACAAAACTAACATCCCTGGGATCATTCAAAAACAACCCTATGCTAAACGACTAAATTTGCTTTAACTTTGACCAGTTTTGCTCTTTGCAATGTATGTGACAGATGACATGGCTCTGTGAAGTTTTCAAAGGCTTTTGGCTGAAAGCAACACCATTTTCACCAGCAAGAGGATAGAGACATGCCCAGCAATGGCAGGCTCATTTAATATGCAAGCGAAGAAGGAGACTTCAGCCTGGGTTGGAGTATTTTCATGGATGGCAGGATGCAGATTAAGTGGCAGATTAAGTGAGGAGGAGAAAGGTTTATCTCAGCCAGTGCAGGAATGCAGGGTCAGGAAGAGACTGGGGACTGGAGACAGCTCCAAAAACTGCATTGAAGGGTTTCCTTTCAGGTGCAGTGAGAAATAAGTATGCCGAGTCAGAAGGAAGAACCCCCTGCAGGGCCTCGAGGTCACTCACGTTTCTCTAACTGAGGATGGGCATCCCTGAAGAGGTGCATTTGGAAGACTGGGCCACACAGGACCATCTGCAGAATCTATCGCAGAGGAGCAGGATCAGCCCGGGAGATGGAACTTGATGGAGAGAGGAAAGGAAGAGTCAATCTTAGAGATATTTTGAAGAAGCAAAAGATAGAACGTGTGACAGGCAGGATGTTGGAGCCAGTGGCAAGAGAACAGGGGAAGCTGCCCTGACTATCCTGAGAGATATGAGACAGGATAAACAGAACCAGGATAGATGGGAAGGGACAACCATAAGCAGAAGCGGCACTTCATCAGAGTCTACTGAACTCAGAGCTGGGTGTCCTCTGAGCAGCCACAATTCCCAGGCCCTTCTTTCTCTTTTATTTTTTAAATCTTTCTTTTTTATTTATTCGTTTTTTTTTTTTGGAGGGGGGGCACTTTCCAGTAAAAAGCAGAAAGCATGCTAGACAAATTCGAAAAGAGCTGTAACACTCAAGACCTCCTTATCTGCGGCCTTAGCATCTTCTTTTCTCCTCGTTCTCATTTTGGCTTCATTTTGCCCCAGATTCTTCCCCAATCCAGTCTTTCCTCCTCTTCAAATGACGGCTGGCTCATCTTTGAGGAAGAGATGCTACTGCAGAATAAAAGATAGAACCAGTGAGACTTTTTCTTAATATGGAGACCATAGTCTTGGACATCATCAGTAGGCTCATCTTGGAGAGTTTTGATTATCCTTCTCCAAAAGACCACCCTCAGAGCACACCTGGTTTTTATACAGGGGTAATCCAAATAGAAAGATAGACAGAGGCATTGTTCTAAAGAAGGAAAGAGGGAAAAAGAAATAACTTTGTTCAGGAAGGAACGTAGGGGTTGATGGCAAGCAAGGAGAGATAACACTTTAGGCCTGGCACAGACCTCAGAAAGGGTTTCCGTTTGTTGACCAGGCACGGTGGTTCACGCCTGTAATCCCAGCACTTTGGGGAGCCAAGGCGGGAGGATCACTTGAGGTTAGGAGTTCCAGACTAGCCTGGCCAAAATGGTGAAACCCCCTCTCTACTAAAAATACAAAAAATTAGCCAAGTATGGTGGCGTGTGCCTGTAATCCCAATTACTCAGGAGGCTGAGGCAGGAGAAATATTTGAACCCAGGAGGCGGAGGTTGCAGTGAGCTGAGATTGTGCCACCGCCCTGCAGCCTGGGTGACAGTGAGACTCCACCTTAAAAAAAATTAAAAAGAGACAGGCACGGTGGCTCAGGCCTGTAATCCCAGCATTCTGGGAGGCTGAGGCGGGCGGATCATGAGGTCAAGAGATCGAGACCATCCTGGCTAATACTGTGAAATCCCATCTCTACTAAAAATACAGAACAATTAGCCGGGCGTGGTGGTGGGCACCTGTAGTCCCAGCTACTTGGGAGGCTGAGGCAGGAGAATGGCATGAACCCGGGAGGCAGAGCTTGCAGTGAGCCAAGATCGCAGCCACTGCAATCCAGCTTGGGCAACAGAGCAAGACTCCGTCTCAAAAAAAAAAATTAAAAAGAAAGAAAAGAAAGGGTTTCTGTCTGCAAAGTCCTTTCACTGGATGGGGAGGGAGGTTAGGAAAAATGGATACCAGCCACCTGGTAGTGGCTGATCGAATGAAAGAGCAGAGTAAGTGAGTGAGCGAGTGGCTTTAACACTAACATTTATGTAGTGATTAAGGCATACTCTGTGCCAAGCACTGTGCTAGGGTGGGGGGCACCTTTCAGGAAAAAGTAAACACAGCCCCTATGTGATGGGGACCCACAGTTCATACAAAGACAAATAATCAGCATGTGAACTGTCTCAACAAGGTATAGTAACAAGGGACTGATTCTTCCTGGAGGAGGTGAGAAAACTCCATGGATGAGGAGGCAGTTGATCAGGATCAAGGAGGGTAAAAACACAGATATGCACACACGCAGACATGTACACACACATGCACCTGTGTACACACACAGTAAAGAGGAATGCAGAACCCACCAAATCAAGGGTCAATGGAAGAACATTGTTGATCCATACCAAAGCAGGGACATATGATGGTGTCCAGGCTGTTCTCATGAACTCAGGAAAGTTCTGAGGGGCTGGCACACAGGGTGTGAGGGGAGAAAGCCGAGAGGAGACTGGCCTTCCTGTGATGCCATTAACTGACAAGAGGCCTGTGGGTGGGTCAAGAAGTTGGTGGCAAAACCATGAATTCTGTTTTGGACAGGCTTCTCTCTCACTGCCGGTCTCTTCATCCTCCTCTCACAGCAGCCTAAACGACCCCTCAAAGCCTTGTCACTTGATCTATCTCATGTTCCAAGAGCAAAATGGACAACTGAGCATGAAACAGGATTACTTTCATGTAAGTGTTTCAGATGCCGGCATTTTTTTGGTTTTCTTTTGTCTTGCTTTCTTGAAATGGAGACTTGCACTGTTGCCCAGGCTGGAGTGCAGTGGTGCCATCTAGGTTCACTGCAACCTCCACCTCCCGGGTTCAAGAGATTCTCATGCCTTAGCCTCCCAAGTAGCTAGGATTATAGGTGTGCACCACCACACCTGGCTAATTTTTGTATTTTTAGTAAAGACAGGGTTTCACCATGTTGGCCAGGCTGGTCTCAAACTCACGACCTCAGGTGATCCACCCACCTCATCCTCCCAAAGTGTGGGATTACAGGCATGAGCTACCGCGCCTGGCCAGATGCCGGCATTTTAATTTACAGTCATTCTTCACTTTGGAAAGCAACTCCCAAGTGGTCAGCATTCAGTATTGTCCTAAAATGTGGTACTCCTGATCTGCAATTTAAAATTACTAAGAGATTCCGACAAAGGAACATGACATTTTAATATATGCAAGAATGTGGGCACGTGATGGGAGATATTCCCATCTATCTTTGTGCTTATGAAATGAATGACTGTACGGACTTCATGCCAGGCCCTGTGTGAAAGGCTGCAACAAGCTAAACAGAGTTCCTGCCCTCAAGTGCTTCATAGTCTAGCAAGGAAGGCAGGTGTGTAAACAAATTGTTTCAATGAGATTGCCATCATATAGGAGAAAAAGCCGGACATAAAATAAGAGCTCTTTATTGCTAAAGTACAAAGGGCAAAGGGGCATGTGGCCCAAGCCAACACAGGGACCTGGTGCCAAGTCGGAAAGTCTGATCTTTATCTAGAAGGTAATGTTGAGCCACTAAAGAGTTTTGAAGCTGAGGAGTGACATTATCAAAACCGCATTCTGGAAAGATCTATTTGGCAGCTGTGCTGATGATAGCTTAGTTAAAGAAGATTTGGGAAATAGTAGACCAGCCAAAAGGACATTTCAAACATCTAGATCTGGGGTGTCCAATCTTTTGGCTTCCCTGGGTCACAATGGAAGAAGAATTGTCTTGGGTCACATATAAAATACACTAACACTAGAGATAGTTGATAAGCTTTAAAAAAAAATCACAAAATAATCTCTCTCTCTCTGTCTTTTTTTGAGATGGAGTCTCTGTCACCTAGGCTGGAATGCAGTGGTGAGATCTTGGCTCACTGCAACCTCCACCTCCCAGTTCAAGTGATTCTCATGCCTCAGCCTCCCAAGTAGCTGGGATTACAGGTGCATGCCACCATGCCTGGCTAATTTATAATGTTTTAAGAAAGTTTGTGAATTTGTGTTGGGCCGCATTCAAAACTGTCCTGAGCTGCATGTGGCCCTCAGGCTGCAGGTTGGACAAACTTTATCTAGATCTAGCTTTATCATAGATGTTGACATTCTGAACCAAACGGGTGCCAGGAGGGGACAGAAAGCAAATCTAGGAGCTATTTGCAAGTTAGAATGGGGAATGCCTAGTCCTGAGGTTTCCATCACATAAGAAAGGGTCCCAGGCCCACCAAAAGCTTCAGCCATATCTTTCACCAGAAAGAGCTGCAAATGCTTGTTCCAAGGCCCCCAAAGTGGGACTGAAGATAACTCACCAAAGCAGTGCTCACTCAGCCCTGATGGTATCGCTGAATCTCAAAGTCAGCTCCTGCTCAGGCACCATCTTTAAAGAGCCAAACCATGAGACCCGGGCTTGGTGGGGGTTGTTCCTCTCAGCAGCCCGCAGTGGGCACCATTTAGACGAGGAATAGGGGTGGGCTCTCATGACAACTTCTACGGAGCCAGAGCCTCTCAGCAGCCCCCTCCGCGCCTCATCCCCTCCTGGCTAACACGGTGAAACCCCGTCTCTACTAAAAATACAAAAAATTAGCCAGGCGTGGTGGGGGGCGCCTGTAGTCCCAGCTACTCGGGAGGCTGAGGCAGGAGAATGGCGTGAACCCGGGAGCAGAGCTTTCAGTGAGCCGAGATCGCGCCACTGCACTCCAGCCTGGGTGACAGACTGAGACTCCGTCTCAAAAAAAAAAAAGAAAAGTATTGGAAGTTTTAAGATGCCTTTATGTTCCAAGTAACGGTATTAGAACAACTGAATATTCCTATGCCAAGAAATAAAATAAAATTAACCTTGACTTATACCTTACATCATAAAACAATTAACTTGGAAAGAGTCACAAACCTAAATGTAAGTCTTAAAACTACAAAATTTCAAAAATGAAACACTGGGGAAAATCTCTGTGATCTTGGGATAGGCAAAAAATTCTAAGATAGAGCACAAAAAGCACAAACCATTTTTTTTTTAGACAGGGTCTCACTCTGTCATCCAGGTTCTAGAGTGCAGTGGCGCAGTCACAACTCACTGCAGCCTCAGTCTCCCAGGCTCACACAATTCTCTTACCTCAGCCTCCCAAGTAGCTGGGACTACAGATGTGAGCCACCATATCTGGCTAATACTTTTTTTTTTTTTTTTGAAATATGGGGCCTCATTATGTTACCTAGGTTGGTCTCAAACTCCTAGGCTCAAGCAATCCTCCTGCCTCAGCTTTCCAAAGTGCTGGGATTACAGACATAAGCCACCATGCCCAGCCATATTTTTTAAAGTTCATAAATTGAACTTTACCAAAATTGAAAACATTTGCTCTCCTGAAGATGCACTTAAGAAAATAAAAAGTCAAGTCATAGACTGGGATAAAGTATTGGTAAAAGTTTACCTGATAAAGGATAATATCCAAAATCTATAAAGAATTCTCACACTTAGAAATTAGAAAGTAAAAAATGAACAAAAAGAAAATAAATCTGGCCAGTGAGGTGGCTCACACCTGTAATCCCAGCACTTTGGGAGGCTGAGGTCGGTGGATCACTTGAGGTCAGGAGTTCAAGACCAGCCTGGCCAACGTGGTGAAACCCTGTCTCTACTAAAAATATAAAACTTAGCCAGGCATGGTGGCAAGTGCCTGTAATCCCAGCTACTTGGGAGGCTGAGGCAGGAGAATGGCTTGAACCCGGGAAGCGGAGGTTGCAGTGAGCCGAGATCGCGCCACTGCACTCCAGCCTGAGGGACAGAGCAAGACTCCGTCTCAAAAAAAAAAAAAAAAAAAAAAAAAAAAAAAAGAATTTTCACACTTAATGATAAGAAAACAAACAACTCAATTAAAAATAGGTAAATATTTGAATAGACATTTCACCAAGGAAAAGATATGGATGTCAAATAAGCACATTAAAAGATGTTCAGCATCAGTAGTCAGTAGTCACTGCACACTTATATGTGCAGTGGTTTGGTTTCTACAACTAAACCAAAGAAAGAAAAGAAAATCAACCCTGTCAATATCGAGTGCTGGTGAGAATGCAAAGCACTGGAACTCTCATGCATCAATGGTGGGAATGCAAAATGGCCCAGCCACTTTGAAAAATCGTTTGTTATTTTCTTTTTCTTTTGTTTTTTTTTGTTGTTGTTGATCAGTTTTTTGCAGATTGATGCTCCTTTCTCTTTCCCATCGAGCACACTTCTAGCTTCAACACGGCAGAACTCTTCTCCAGATGTGTGTAACTTATGTCTGAATATTGGGGAGTAGCTGAAGGATACAGAATTTCTTCCAAATATCACACCTCTGGATGCCAGGAGCAAGCAGAAAGCCAGTAACCTCGCTCTGTTTGTTATAGGTGGAGGATCTTCCTATGGTTCCCTTCATTTCCTGATGTGTGTTTTGGAATGGATTAAATATTCTCCCGTTTTTTATTTTTATTTATTATTTTTTTGAGACAGAGTTTGGCTCTGTCGCCCAGGCAGGAGTGCAGTGGCGTGATACTGGCTTATATATCTCAGCTCACTGCAACCTCCACCTCCCAGATTCAAGTGATTCTCCTGCCTCCAGTCTCCCAAGTAGCTGGAATTACAGGCGTGTGCCACCATACCCAGCTAATTTTTATATTTTTAGTAGAGACAGGGTTTCATCATGTTGGCCAGGCTGGTCTTTAACTCTTGACCTCAGGTAATCTGCCCGCCTCGGCCTCCCAAAGTGCTGGGATTACAGGCATGAGCCACCGCACCCGGCCACATTTTTTTTTTTTTAAACAGCGTCTCACTGTGTCACTCAAACTGGAGTGCAGTCGTGTGATCTTGGCTCACTGCAACCTCCGCCTCCCAGGTTGGAATGATTGTCATGCCTCAGCCTCCCAAGTAGCTGAGACTACAGGCGTGCACCACCACCCCTGGCTAATTTTTGTATTTTTAGTAGAGACAGGGTTTCACCATGTTGGCCAGGCTGGTCTTGAACCCCTGACCTCATGTGATCTGCCCACCTCAGCCTCCCAAAGTGCTGGGATTACAGGCATGAGCGACCACGCCTAGCCTTCTCCTGTTGTTGTTGTTGTTGTTGAATTGAGAGGACCAGTGTGAAGACACTGGAGAAGATGGTTCTTCAACAAAAACCGATTAACTTTATGTAAAGTAAATTATATCTCAATAAACCTGTCTTAAGAAAAATAACACACCAAAAGAAAATCACTTTCATGGGATTTCTCTTTTCAGTTCTAAGATAAAGTGTTTATATACATTGTTCACCAAACTGGCTCCATCATTTGGATCAGTCAGCTTTATGCTCTTCCTTGCATGACAGGATGGACAAAGTGAGAATGGAAGTCTAAGAGATGAACTCCACACAACCCTAATTAGAGTTCATTCTTCTTAGGTGTGTGCCTCACCTCAATCATTTTATCTCACACACACACACACTCAACACACACCCCACAGAGGCTTTGCATCCAACAGCCCCTCGTGCACTGCTGTTGGAGATGTAAATGGGTATAGGCTCTGGTGGATGGGTAATTTGTATGAAAAACACTAAAAATGCTCAAATATACTTACCCAGAATTTTTTTTTAATAGAGTCTTGCTCTGTTGCCCAAGCTGGAGTGCAGTGGTGCAATGTTGGCTCACTGCAGCCTCCACTTCCCAGGTTCAAGCAATTCTCCTGCCTCAGCCTCCCGAGTAGCTGGGACTACAGGCACACAACACCATGCTCGGCTTATTTTCTGTATTTTCAGTAAGGACGGCGTTTCACAATGTTGCCCAGGCTGGTCTCAAACTCCTGACCTCAAGTGATTCACCCACCTCGGCCTCCCAAAGTGCTGGGATTACAGGTGTGAGCCACCATGCTTGGCCTCACCCAGAAATTTAACTTTATTTTAGGGAACTAGCAAGTGCGTAGGAAATAATAGTAAATATAGTAAAGACTGTGACTTATAATGGCAAAAAAGTGCCTAAATGCACAGACTCAAGCTAGACTGCCTGGTTTGGATCCAGCTCTACCACTTACTTGCTGTGTGCCCTTGAGGTAAGTTACCACACCTCTCTGTGCCAGTTTTGTTATCTGTGAAATGGAAACAATAATAGTACCTACATCCTAGGTTTGTTAAGGAGTTAAATGAGATGCTTTATGTAAAGCAATCAGCACAGTTCCTGGCCCATAGTAAGGCTTTAAGAAATATCGGCTATTGTTATGGGTTGAATTATGTCCCCTGCCCAAAAAACTCATATATTGAAGCCTTGTCCCCAGTACCTCAGAATGTGACTATATTTGAAGACAAGGTGATTAAAGAGGTAATTCAGGCTGGTCGCAGTGGCTCATGCCTGTTATCCCAGCACTTTGGGAGACCAAGGCGGGTGCATCACCTGAGGTCAGGAGTTCAAGACCAGCCTGGCCAACATGATGAAACCCATTTCTCTACTACAAAAATTAGCCAGGCGTGGTGTCAGGCACCTGTAATCCCAGCTACTTGGGAGGCTGAGGTAGGAGAATCCCTTGAACCTGGGAGGCGGAGGTTGTAGTGAGCCAAGATTGAGCCTGGGAAACAAAGTAAGACTCCATCTCAAAAAAAAAAAAAAAAGGTAATTCAGTCAAAATGAGGGCATTAAAGTGGACTCAATCCAATATGACTGATGTCCTTATAAGAAGAAATTAGGACGCAGACAGGCACAGAGGGAAGACCATGTGAGGACACAGGAGAAGACAGCCATCTGTACGCCCAGGAGACAGGCCTCGGGAGAAATGAAATCTGCTGACACCTTAATCTTGGACTTCCAGCATCCGGACTGTGAGGAAATAAATTTCTGTTAATTTAAGTCACCCTATCTGTGGTATTTTGTTATGGCAGCCCTAGCAAACTAATACAGCTATTAAATTACCAAATAGGGCAATTGGTTAAACAGATTTTGGTACAATCACAATGGAATACTATATACAGCCATTCAAAACAATGCTCCTGGTACGTATTTACTGATCCATAATGAATGAAATATTATTAGAGTGAGGAAAACAGGCTACTAATATGCATAGAATAACACCTTTTCGTTTATGTGTGTGTGTGCATGTGAAATGCGGAAAGCATGATTATCTGCGAGAAAGAGGATTATTTCAGGTTTCTTTTTTTATTATTCATTTTTACAGAGACAGGGTCTCACTATGTTGCCCAGGCTGGTTGCAAACTCCTAGACTGAAGTGATCCGCCTGCCTCTGCCTCCCAAAGGGCTGGGATTACAGGCGTGAGCCACCGCACCCAGCTGTGCAAGACATTTAGATTTGCCCCAAAGATTAATGACTTCACAAAGCGTTTGCCAGGAACTCTTCAAAGCTGGAAACAGAAGCCCTGGAGCATTAAATATAAATAAATACTTAGTCCATTGGTTTCTTCCTTGCTTTCCAAAAGGCAGTTTACTTCCTGGATTATCATTACAGTAGTCTGTTCTCCGGAAACCAGGATTGTTCAAGTGCCACAGATCAGGGTTGGGGCAAAAGAAAAAAAAAAAAAACTCAAGATCACCCTGTTATAATTCCCCTGTGCTTGCTGTTTCCTCGTGTTGAGCCTGTGTCTGGAAAAGCCAAGGCATAAAGCATTCTTGTTGTGCGTGTTCCCCCAAAGGCATGCGGGTTTGGGCTGCAGACCCGGATTCTTCTCTCTTTGAGATTTACTAATTCCATTTGGAGAAAAAGTTCAGTTTCATTACACTAAAAAGAAAGCAGTTGCACCGGTCACTAAGGTGGGGATTCACATCAACAAATATGTAATGAGCTTCTAGAATTTGCCAGAAACTGTATCAATGCTAGGGAAAGGCCAGGCCCAGTGGCTCACGCCTGTAATCCCAGCACTTTGGGAGTCTGAGGTGGGACCACCACTTGAGCCCAGGAGTTTGAGACCAGCCTGGGCAACATAGCGAGATCCTGTCTCTACAAAAGAAAATATTAGCTAGGCATGGTGGTGCATGCCTGTAGTCCCAGCTACTTGGGAGGATCGCTTGAGCCCAGGAGGTCGAGGCTGCTGTGAGCCATGTTTATGCCACTGCACTCCAGCCTGGGCAACAGAGTGAGACCCTGTCAAAAAAAAAGAAAAAAAAAAAGCTAGGGAGAATACCAAAATAACTTAAGACCTGGTGCCACTGTCAACAAATTTGCAATCTATTGTGCAGACAAACATGTAAACAACAATATAAGATAAAGGAAATAGCTGTCTCAGCAGTGTGGGTTTTTAACTGAGGCCACAGGATGGGCCCCTGTTCTGTGACCTGCAAATATTATAGGCAAAGTGTGCATGTGCAGGCCTGGAGCTCTGCCTGGAGGTGGGGGCACACGCATTTTTCAGTTCTCAAAGGGTGGTGGCACCCACAGGCAAGAGACTACAGAAATGGGTTGGGAGACATATTCTAATCACTTCCATTTCCCCAGCAGCATCTTGCGAGTAAAGTGAAGAATCCTGCGGCAGGAGCATAAGGGCTGGGGGCCAATGGGGCATTGTTCGATTCCGTCTGAAACGGGTTCTTCCACTTCTTTTTCAGTTTCCTCACATTATCCCGTTCTACGGGAGGGAATTCCCCCAGAGCATTGGGTCTCAAGCTCCCAGCAAAGTGCCTGTGTTCATGTTGAAAGACTTTGGAGGCTCTTTAAAAAGTGTTTCAGACTCCCCTGGCAACATGACTGCAGCTGGGAACAGGCTCATTTGCCTATCCTGGATTTGGTATTTCTCATGGAACTTTGACCAATAAGAAAAACGTATTCCCAGAATCACAGAAGTTTGTCCGCAATTTTAAGGTGGTTTTTCTTACCCCAAAAAGTATTGTTGAAAACTCTAAGTAGACTTTAGGAAGTGATACTGGAATTACCCTAACCATTTGAGAGGTCCATTCTCCCAATCCTAAATGGCAAATGTTGGTGACAGATTCATGTTATGATCCAATTAGCTAAGACAGGAGGCTAAATCACAGCCCAGGAATATTCACTGGGGGCTGTAAGTACAAAGGAAAACTCCTGACCTACAAAGTGTTGCAAAAACTGGTCTTCCCATCTCATTAACTCTATTTTCATTCTCCTTTCAGCTTTCCTTGGAGATTTTCCATGCTATTTCATCTACCAAGAATGCTTTTTCTCTTTTTTCAGCCAACCTGTAATCTGTTCTTCCTTCAAAATCTGACTCATAATGGTCACTCAGCAAACACCTAAATCACGCCTACCCGCCTCCTATCACTCCCCTACTTACATTCCTTGAAGGCTCACTCACTCCAAACTCACCATAGGTAGTGATTCACACATGTCATTCATTCAAAACACATTTACTTAGCACACATCATGTGCTATACACTGAAGCAAGAAATTTTATTTAAATTCTACCCCAGTCCTGTTATGACTGTTTGACAGATGAGAAAACTGAAACTCGCAAAGGGCAGAAAAAGTGTCTATTTAATGAACTCCTAGAATTTGCCAGAAGCTGTGTCAAAGCTAGGGTAGCAAAATTGTCTAAAGTTCAGACTCTGAAACCCACCCAAATCTGGTTGTAAATGTCAGCAACTGCACAGCAATTATTAGATGCTGCGCTGGTTAAATGCTTCATCTGTATTCCTTTAATCTTTATAAGAATCCTATGAGAGAGGTACTGTTATTATCCCCATTTTATAGACAAATAAACTAAGGAGGAGAGATTAAATGGACAAGGTCACACAGCTAATACCAGGAGAGCTGTGATTTAAACCCAGGCTGTCTGGCTTCAGAGTTTATGCTCTTAGCCACTGCTGCCTTTGAAGATACAATTTCAAAGTTCATCCTTATTCCTCTGAAGCACAGTACTAATTTTCACTCCATTTGTTGCTTGTCAGTTAATAAAGTCCTTTTAACGCATGTTTGCTTTGTCTCCCCAACAAAATCACAAGTTTGTTCATTGATTCATTCCTTTAACAAGCAATATTAAAAGTCCACAGTTGTCCGGAGCTTCGGTAGCGGGTGTGGGGTGTGGGGGTCACGTGCTGTGCCAACTATTTCCTTAAGGTTTATACCACTCCTCTACATGCTAGGACCTCCCACAAAACTCAGCAGAGTTTGAGCAACAGCAGGCCCTTAGAAAATGTTGTAACTAGGACAGGCATGGAGGTTCACACCTATAATCCCAGCACTTTGGGAGGCTGAGGTGGGAGGATCATCTGAGGTCAGGAGTTCGAGACCAGCCTGGCCAACACGGTGAAACCTCGTCTCTACAAAAATACAAAAATTAGCCAGGCATAATGATGGGTGCCTGTAATCCCAGCTACTGGGGAGGAATCGCTTGAACTCAGGAGGCAGAGGTTGCAGTGAGCCGAGATCATGCCATGGCACTCCAGCCTGGGCAACAGAGAGAGACTCTGTCTCAAAAATAAATAAATAAATAAATAAATAAATAAATAAATAATGCATTTGCTATTCCAAGACCAAAGAGAGTCTAATCCAGCTCCCCTTGGAGAAATTACATTTTTTTCTTGATGGATTTCTGCTACTAAGCCATAATTTTCATTTTGTCTCTCTAGGGAAAAAAACAAAAGGTCTCCATATTTTGAACCATATTAGTCCAAGCTTCCATGCCAGAACTAGAACTTCCACAGTTGGACAACGGTACTCATGCAGCCTCATCTTCTAGAACCCCTCGATATGGACCATGAGGTTGTTCATTCATTCAACAAATATTTACAGGGTTCTCCCCACTGTGCCAGGCACAGTTCCAGGCACTAGAGATACAGCAGTGATCAAAACAGATAAAGTCCTTGCCCTCATGGAGCTTCTATTCTAGTTGCGGGAGACAGACAATAATCACATAAATACTGCAATATGTAAGAAGGTGATGAACGCTGTGAAGATCAAGCAGAGAGAAGGTGGTGGAGTTGCTGGTTTAGGTAGGGAAATCAGGGCTCCCCATGAGAAGGCAACACTTGAGCAGAAATCCAAAAAGCATGTGGGAGTCAGACCTGTGCAAATCTTTGGGAAGAACATTCAGGCACCAGCATTAGTTTCAAAGGCCCCGAGGCAGGAGGGTGCCTGGCCTGCTGAGGGGGATGTAGGAAGAAGTGCAGCTGGCATGGTGCAGGCTTGGGGAGGGCGGTAGGAGACAAGATCTGACACGGGCCCTGTGGAGCCTACAGGCCACTGAAAGGTCTTGGAGTTGACTTTGAGCAAGATGAGAAGCATTTAGAGGGGTCGAAGCAGAGGGTAGCTTGCCATGACCAGGCTATAAACTGGCCTTCTGCTGGTCTCTTCTTCCCAGCTCCAGAGATCTAGAGAATTCCTCTTTTTTACCCATCCAGATGGAGGTCAACCTTTTTTCCTTCCTAGTTCATGCCAATCTTTCCCTTTTCTGAGCTCCTAGTGATGAACAGTTCAGTCAACGGTCATTTCCCTTCTGAAATCCCCTAATGATCATGAACTCCTTGCGGGCAGGAACCCATCTTGTCATCTCTGGCCATTCAGTAGATGATCCTTCCCACATAGTGCCCAGAGGTTGTCAGCCACTGCCCGCAATAGGACTGCAATGGTCCTGTTGAAAAGTTCTTCTGTTATTGCCCCGAAAGCCACATCCTTACAACTCTCACACTTCATCCTAGTTTTGGCCTCAGAGCTACACAGGTGTGTCTGTGTCCTCTTCCACATGGCAGCACCTGGAAGCTGCTGTCATATCCTTCTTTCATGTATGCACTCTTCCTAGCTCCCTCAGTAAGTGGATAACTTCCACACAAGGTCCCAGGCTAGACCTGTCTCCCAGGCCCCAGGAGACAGCTTCACTGGGATCCCAGCCACTCCTCGCCACCATCACACCCAAAGTCAGGCTCACCCACCTCTTCCTCCCCAGCTTCTTTACTTTGGTAAAAGGCTTCATCTAGTCACCCCTGGGGGCATCCTCATCAGCTCCACACTCCGGTCCTTCCACTCCCCACGTATCCTCTGTCCACCCCCTTCTCTCGGCTCTCACTGCTGCTGACTTGCAGGAGGCCTTCCCCAAGTCTCCTCTCCGAGGTCGAACATGATCTCCGTACCTGGTATCTTGCAGCCGCCAAGTTAATCCTCACCTCTGCTCCTTGGGTGATATCTCTAGCAGGAAAATCTGTTATTATTATCCTGCCTAAAGCCCTTCAGTGGCTCCCCATTGCCTTTAGAATAAAGTCCTGACTTCCTAGTTTGGGAAAAAAATGTCTTGAAGACCCCCAAACTCCGATTATTTAGAATTAGGAATCAGCATCTCAACAGAGTAAAACACAGGTGAAACTAAAGAAAGGAAACTATTAGGGGGAAAACACAAACATCCTGCCCTGAGGTTGAAAAATACATGCTTACGTGGAACAGAATAAGGATCAGTTGGTTTAATAGCTACTCCTAATAGCTATTTTGGGAAAAACTCACAAACACCCTACACTGAGGTTGAAAAGTACAAGCTTATGTAGAACAGAATAAGGATCAGTTGGTTTAACAGCTATTCCTGAAAAAACAAGCAACCCACTTACCCTAGGGGTTTCTGACAACTGTAAACTCACTATGTGACAACAGGGTGACATCACCATCCACACAAATAGCAACTGCCTCCTCCATCCTACTATGTAGGTGAGATGTTGGCATCCTGGAGTTTTCTTTTTTTTTTTTTTTTTTTGAGACGGAGTCTCACTCTGTCGCCCAGGCTGGAGTGCAGTGGCGCGATCTCGGCTCACTGCGAGCTCCGCCTCTCGGGTTCACGCCATTCTCCTGCCTCAGCCTCCCTAGTAGCTGGGACTACAGGTGCCCGCCACCACGGCCAGCCGATTTTTTGTATTTTTTAGTAGAGATGGGGTTTCACCATGTTAGCCAGGATGGTCTCGATCTCCTGACCTCGTCATCTGCCCGCCTCGGCCTCCCAAAGTGCTGGGATTATAGGCGTGAGCCACTGCACCCGGCCGGCATCCTGGAGTTTTCTCAGAGGAGGGTAGTCAGGAGAGTGAGGGTCTGCAAATCTAGCCAAGTAGAGGACTTTTTTTTTTTTTTTGAGACAGAGTCTTGCTCTGTAGCCCAGGCTGGAGTGCAGTGACTCAGTCTCTGCTCACTGCAACCTCCACCTCCTGGGTTCAAGCGATTCTCCTGCCTCAGCCTCCTGAGTAGCTGGGATTACAGGCTCCCGCCACCACACCTGGCAATTTTTGTATTTTTAGTAGAGGCGGGGTTTCACCATGTTGGCCAGGCTGGTCTCAATCTCCTGACGTCAGATGATCCGCCCACCTTAGCCTCCCAAAGTGCTGGGATTACAGGCGTGAGCCACTGCGCCCAGCAAGAACTTCTAATTCATTCGAATTCTGTTCAGTCCAACTGAAATGTATCACTGGACATCCATGCCACAATCTAGATCACAGACATATATCACGACACCTGGAGAGCTTCAAGATCATCCCCTGCCCTAAGACTCTAGACTCCCTATACACTGTCTGCCTTTTCCCCATTTTCCACATCACTGATCTCTTTCTAACATGCTATGTAATTTCTTTATTTATCATTTATTAGCTGTCTTCTCCTGCTAGTTTGTCACCTCCACAAAGCAGGTATCTTTCTTGGCTTTGCTCATTGATGGATACCAAGTGCCTGCAACAGTATCTGGTACACAGTAGGTACTCAATATGTAAGTGATAAATATAATTTGTATATAAATGAGACTATATGAATGATAGTCTCATGGAGATACACATAGAACTCTGTCCACCAATTGTACTAGTGCTCCCTTTCAGCAAAACGGAAAAATGTGCCTTCCATATTTTTACCCAAGTTGTTTATTAAGGTATTGAAAGGTGTAGGGCTATAGGTACACTGACTCGGGTGCTCCAAGAAGTAGGTACAAGGATATTCATGGGGTCAACATTGAACATAGCAAAATATCATATGTACCTGTTGGTCAATAGAGGCCTGATATGCCCAGGTTATAGACTGTCATGCAGTCTTTTATTTTTATTTTTATTTTTGAGACAGAGTCTCACTCTGTTGCCCAGGCTGGAATGCAGTGGTGTGATCTCGGCTCACTGCAACCTCTGCCTCCTGGGTTCATGTGATTCTCGTGCCTCAGCCTCCCAAGTAGCTGGGATTACAGGTGTGTGCCACCACGTCCGGCTAATTTTTGCATTTTCAGTAGAGACAAAAATACACCATTTTGGCCAGGCTGGTCTTGAACTCCTGGTCTCAAGTGATTTACCCACCTCAGCTTCTCAAAGTGCTGGAATTACAGGCATGAGCCACAGCATCCAGCTTATGCAGTCAATTTTTTAAAAGAATGAGGCAAATCTCTAGGTACTAATTTAAAACGATCTCCAAGATGTATCACTAGATTGAAAAGTAGAAAACTCATAACAGCATTTATAATACTTTCATTTGTGTTTTTTAAAGTATCCTGAAGGAATTTAAATATCAGCCTTTCCCCTACTTTTACTTTTTGTTTTGGTTTCTTGCTGTGGCCTTGGTGGTTACATTAATATGGTGGGTCTGTTTAGGAATAATTGGTCAAACAAACATTACCTGAGCACCCACTATCTGCCAAGCAGGGGCTGGAATCTAATATGTTATTTCCTTTAGTCCTTCAACATAGTGGTTACTGTTCTTATTTCACCATTGAAGAAATTGAGACTCACTGAATTTCAGTGCTCAGGATCACACAACAACTAGATTTTACCTGACCCAGTGGCAACATGCTCTTTCCCTTCCAGCCCAGCACCTCTGTCAAGGGCAGGGTTTGCCTGTACATTCCTCTGCTTCTCCTCCTGGTACACGGACAATGCAGGGGCTTCACAGAGGCCGCATGATCTTCCAGACACTCTGGCTTCCTGGCTTTGGGAAGCCTGGCCATCTCATCCCCTCTCCCCTGCAGAGGTGTGGAATGACAAGGTATTGTCACAGCCCTGTCAGAGAGCATGAGCTGGCAGGCCTGTCTCTCACCTGCCCAGGAAACAGACCCTTGCAGACACTCACAGTCTGCCTGCCCAGGTGGGGGACGGGAGCCAGATTAGGCCCATAGCCTCTCCACCGGCCGCTGCTTTTCCTCTTAGGAGCTACAGGGAGGAGAGAAGCACAGCCCATCAGGACAGCTGCAGTATCAAAGCGAGCTCTGTTATGTCTAAGACAGAAGGCCAGTAAAAATTTAGTTAATTTTATCATTTTGGGTAATTCAACAGTTTTAATGAAAAGAGGGGACCTTGGAGCGGATGGCGTCACAGATAAGGGAGTGTGGAAAGCGGCAGCAGATGGGTGACCTTGTTCTGCTTATTAACTCCTTTCCTTCCCAGCTGCCCTTCCATGCCCCCTCCCTGATTTCATTTTCTAGTCCAAGGTTTTAACAGTAGGAGGGGAAGGAATAATTAGCACAGCCAAACCTTGGGAAAATGCTGCTTCAGGGCAATCCACATGTGCCCAGTGGAGCCGCGACCTTCAAGCAGGGCCCGGCTGGACGCTTCCCAAAGCCAGGCCTGCATCCACATGGGGAAGAAGGCAGCCAGCCGCGCACCCACAGGGACAGGAGGCTAAGGCCATCTGCAGGGCCAGCCTGGTTGTCTGGGCTGAGGCACTCCAGGAGGTATTGATCCAGGTGGCTCAGGAAGTAGGAGAACATTGCTAATTCTCACCCACGCTAATTCAATCTCATTCAACAAACACTGACTGCTTGTTCTGGATCAAACCCTATACTAGGAGCTGGGGGATTTGAAGAGGAGTTAGATGTGTCCCACTAAATAACTAACTTGTAATTGTTTTAGTAGACAGAGCCCAATGGGTAACCTACCCAAGGACCAGGAAGAAGCTACTGGAATAGACTAAGAGTAAGAAATGGGGTTGGGCGCCATGGCTAACACCTACCAGCACCTTGGGAGGCCAGTGTGGGCAGATGGTGTGAGCCCAAGAATTCGAGACCAGCTTGGACAACATGGCGAAACCCCATCTCTACAAAAAAAAAAAAAAAAAAATTAGCCAGATGTGGTGGCTTGTGCCTGTAGTCCCAGCTAGTGGGAAGGCTTAGGTGGGAGAATCTTTGGAGCCCAGGAGGTAGAGGTTGGAGTGAACTGAGACCATGCCTCTGCACTCCAGGCTGGGTGACAGAGAGATACCTTGTCTGAAAAAAAAAAAACACACACACACACACAGAAATGGGCCCAAGATCCCAAACCATAGGGACCATTTGGCCCTCAGAAGCCCAAGATCTACTCAGAAACATGGGAGTCACAGCCAGGGGAGAATGTCAAGAGGCCATGGAGAGTCCAAGGCAGTTCCACGTGGTAAAGATTCTATTCCATTGTTCCCCAGGGCCATTTGTATTTCTCGTACTATCTATCCTGATTTTTGGTTTGAAAATATATCTTCCTGAATTGGACGTCATGTGACTCTGTGTGTGTGTGTGTGTGTGTGTGTGTGTGTGGTTAATATGCTTGAAAATCTCCCGCCTCTAACCAGTCCTGTCTCTGACTTACCCCTTGAGAGGTTTATCCACCACACTTCCCACTAATTCCATCCATCTAGTTGGAAACCTACTGTGGATGTGTAAAGTTGTGAGGGTTCTATACCTGACATATTTAAAAAATGAAACAACCTCATTGGCTTATATGTAAGGGGATTATGAAGTACATTAAGTGTTTTGTTTTGTTGTGTTGTGTTGTGTTGTGTTTCAGCCAGGAGCTCATGCCTGTAATCCCAACACTTTGGAAGGCTGAAGCAGGCAGATCACTTGAGGCCAGGAGTTCGAGACCAGCCTGGGCAACATAGTAAGACTTGCCCACCCATCTCTACAAAAAAAAAATATATATATATATATGAAAATACATAAAAATATATATTAATATATATAGGAAAATATATTAAAATATATATTTATTTATATATATATATATATTAGCCAGGCATGGTGACATGTGCCTGTAGTCTCAGCTACTTGGCAGGCTGACGTGGGAGGATCGCTTGAGCCGGGGAATTCAAGGCTGTAGTGAGCTATGACCACACTCCTACACTCCAGCTGGGGCAACAGAGCAAGACCCAGTCTCATTTAAAAAGAAAAAAAGTATATTCTTTCAAAAATAATCATATCCCTCCATAAATGATTTTTCAAGTCATCATTAGGATAAATCCCTGGAAATTTTCAAATAAGGGAGTTCTTTTTATTTTTTGGTTTTTGGTTTTTTTTCGAGAACAACAGTTCTCTGAAACAGAGCAAGACCCTGTGTCTAAAAAAATACAAAAAACTCCCTGATTTGTTATCCTTTTAAATATTAATACATGTCCGGGGCTGGGTGCAGTGCTCACAACAGTCATCCCAGAGCTATGGGAGGGAAGGCTGAGACAGAAGGATTGCTTGAGGCCAGGAGATAGAGACCAGCCTGGGCAACACAGTGAGACCCTGCCTCTACAAAGTTTTTTTTTTTTTTAATTTAAATAAATTGGCCGGGCATGGTGTCTCACACCTGTAATCCCAGCACTTTGGGAGGCCAAGGTGGATGGATCTCGAGGTCAGGAGATCAAGACCATCCTGGCTAACATGGTGAAACCCCATCTCCACTAAAAATACAAAAAAATTAGCTGGGCATGATGGTGGGCGCCTGTAGTCCCAGGTACTCGGGAGGCTGAGGCAGGAGGATGGTGTGAACCCGGGAGGCAGAGCTTGCAGTGAGCCAAGATCGCACCACTGCACTCCAGCCTGGGGGACAGAGCGAGACTCTGTCTCAAAAATAAATAAATAAATAATAAATAAATAAATAAATAAATTGCTACTTATTAAGCAGGTTCCATGTATCTGGCATGGTGCCAAGCACTTCATAAATATTTCTTCATTTAATCTTCTTAAAGTCCCTATAAAGTAGTACTTTATCTAAATTTACAGACAGGGACAGAGATTTAGAGAGATCAATTAACTTGCCCTCGTTCACACAGCTGGAGGCATGAGGGAACGTTATGCTATCCAAATTCAGAGCTCACGCTGAACCATACTGCTGTACTGGCTCCTGTTGTAGCCTGGCAGGGTGTCGCTCTGTTGCACAGGCTGGAGTGCAGTGGCGCAATCTCAGCTCACCGCAAACTCCACCTCCTGGGTTCAAGCTATTCTCCTGCCTCAGCCTCCCAAGTAGCTGGGATTACAGGTGCCCACCACTACACTTGGCTAATTTTTGTATTTTTAGTAGAGATGGGGTTTCACCATGTTGGCCAGGCTAGTCTCGAACTCCTGACCTCAGGTGATCTGTCTGCCTCAGCCTCCCAATGTGCTGGGATTACAGGCTTGAGCCACCGCGTCCAGCCAGTTACAAATATGTCTAAACTAAGAGTTCCTAGGCTCCAGGTCAGGGTCTGTGATGCTCTCCAACTAGGAAGGCTTCTAGGCCTTACTGGGTGTCCTTTCTTTGCTGACTTCCTTGTCCTCAAGAAGAGTTCAGACAGCTAAGACGGCCGAGAAAATGAAGCTGGCTCACTGAGGTGGCTTTGGCCCCTGGAATAGTACCTTACTCTTGTATAGCACCTATCCTAGAATTTGTTCAGAAACACACACCTAAAGCACCTTCTTTATCCTTACATCTCTGTGATACACTCTTGTTCGTCATTTTATAAAAGCGTTACATTATTATAAGAGCTTTACAACTTTAAAAATGAGGCTACAGCCCCAAACGCCAAGACGAGAATCCACAGGAATCGTGGCACTCGTGACGACCCCAACACTTCTTTGACCCACTTTCCCAAACTGTAGAGACCACTTGGCCCTTGGAAGCCCAAGAGCTGCTCAGATACCTTTAGGCAAATATTTGCTCTCCTTTTCTTTTTCCCTTTTTTCCGTTCCTTCCACATGGTTTGTTGACAATGTGGGAGGACTGATGCCAGGCACCAAAGGCAACTCCTTTCCTTCCATGGCTTCTATTCCCGTAGATTCAGGAGGGGATACAGGCCAGGCAAAGGAGAGGATTTCACATCTTTGTCTTCTCAGCAAATGGCAGCTCCATTCTCGCAGTTGCTCAAGCCAAAGTCCTTGGAGTCATCCCCGACTTCTTTCCCTTTTTCTTTCACACGCCACATCCCATTCATCAGAAAAGCCTGTCAACTCTACTCCCTAAAATATACCCCAGATCGAGGCTGCAGTGAGCCATGATCGCACCACTGCACTTCAGCCTGGCTGACTGAGCAAGACTCTGTCATATACATATATACACACACCCAGAAACTGACCCCTTCTCACCACCACTGCCATGGGAATTGCCTGGTCCGTGCCACCATCCCCCTCCTACATTAGGGCAATGGTCTTCCCACTTCCACCCCTCTCCCCCCTCACTCTGTTCTCCAACAACAGCCAGAGCAGTTCTTTTAAAAGTCAAATCAGGACAGGCGCGGTGGCTCACGCCTGTAATCCCAGCATTTTGGGAGGCCAAGGCAGGCGGATCACTTGAGCCCAGGACTTCGAGACCAGCCTGGGCAACAAGGCAAAACCTCATCCCTACAAAAAATACAAAAACTAGTCAAGCATGGTGGTGCACGCCTGCGGTCCCAGCTACATGGGAGGCTGAGATGGGAGGATCACCTGAGCCCGGGAGTTCGAGGCTGCAATGAGCCATGATCACACCACTGCACTCCTGGACAATAGAGAGAGACCCTGTCTCCCTTGAAAAAAAAAAAAGAAAGAAAGAAAAAAAAAAGAAAAGAAAAGAAAAAAAAGAAAGAAAAAGAAAAAGTTAATTCAAGACAGACAGTGTACTCCTCTGCTCAAAACCTCCCCACGTCCCCCTGTTCACACAAAACAAGAGCCAAATTCCTCTCAAAGGACTGCACCGCCTCCCACCCACTCCGTCAACCTCCTCTAAGGCATCCACTGGTGACAATTGTGTATGTATCTTTCCAGAGTTCAGTTTTGATTTTTGTTTTTTTATTCTCAAGCTTTTTCCCTGCAAATGAGACCTGGGATGCCGTGCAAAGCTGCCTGGCAGTCCTCGGAAGCCTTGGCAGTGCCTGCCTTTCCTCATGCACCAGCAAGGGGGTCTGGCGCTTGGCCTTCCCAGGCCACCTGGATGGCCCCCACCTGAGCGCTGGACTCCTCCCTCTATCCAGCAGGTGTGTCTGGCAGCCGCTGGGGCCCACCCTTCCCCCAAGGGCCACAGCAAACATTGGTGGCGACAGTAAGGACACATTTTCCTTTTCTATTTGCTGTAGATGGCAGAATGCCCAGGACCAGCCCAGTGCTAGCATTTTGGGGAGAAATTCCAGCCTGAAGAGACACCTAGAGAAAAAAGGAGACACAGAAATCTCTGTGGGTTTCAACAGTTATGCTTAGCAGCAGGCTGAAAACAGGCTGGTTAACCGAAGTGTTGGAGGGCTACCTCAGGCCAAGACAGAACCAAGTTAGAAAATGTCGGCCCAGGCCGGGTGCAGTGGCTCACACCTGTAATCCCAGCACTTTGGGAGGCCGAGGCAGGTGAATCACTTGAGGTCAGGAGTTCGAGACCAGCCTGGTCAACGTAGTGAAACCCCGTCTCTACTAAAAATACAAAAATTAGCCAGTCATGGTGGCACACACCTGTAATCTCAGCTACTCGGGAGGCTGAGGCAGGAGAATCGCTTGAATCCAGGAGGTAGGGGTTGCAGTAAGCCGAGATTGCGCCACTGCACTGTAGCCTGGGTGACAAAGCAAGACTCTGTATCAAACAAAAAGAAAAACAGAAAAGAAAACATCTGCCTTAACCAGACAGAGCCGGGCATCTGGTGCTGGCTCCTTTACATGTCAGCTCCCTCCTGCTCCAGTTGCCCCCACCAAGGGCCACCACCTGGGTGCCCAGGCAGCTTTCCACCTGCCAAAGCCAAGTCTCTTCCCCTGCCTCAGCTCATTGCAGTGTCCAGGGTCAGGGAGGGGTTGGCCAGCCATCAGACCAGGTCTCCAAATTTGTATCTCAGCCCCGTCATGCCACACCTTGCACACAGTAGGCACCTCATAAGTGACTGCTTGCAGAAGGAGTAAGTTAAATAGAGCCAACCCTGCAGAGCCCCTGGCCTCCTGCCTCCCTGCTCTAACCCTCTTTTCCTTTGATTGGGAACCCAGGAGACCCGCCCTGTCTATTTTCTCTAGTCCCATTCCTCTGGCTATGCAAACGGCCACTTCCCCTGCTTGCTTTCCTGTCCTCTTGGAGGGACAAAGAGGCCCAGCTCCCAGAAACACCATGCCCTGGAGTCAGGAGAATTCCTGGAATGGGCAGGGACGTTGCCTGAAAAGGAGAAAGGAGAACTCTAGGTGAAGGCAGAGAGGAGCAAGGGACAGATCAAAGCGAGCCTGGACAGGGTCAGGCATAAGGAGGGCCAGCAGGGAGATAAATGAGGCCCCCGAGGGGTCAGCCGAGGGACAGGGGCCTGCAGAGGCAGTGGCAGCACAGGCACATGCTGGATGGACGTTCGTCGCAGGGAGACAATAGATGCAAAAGATAAGAGAAGGTGTAAATTAATGGAGAAAACGACTGGCCAGAGATAAAGGTATCTCCTTGTAATTAAAAACGTATAGCCTTGCCATAGATTGGTGGTGTCCAAGGTTGGTGGTGTCCCAGACTGTCCTGTGTCTGAGTATGGGTAGAGAGGAAGGCGCAGGAGGGGCAGAGATAGAGCCAGTTAATCATTAGCTCCCAGCGAGAAGGTTTAGGAGCTGACTCCTCTCAGTCCCAGGCAGGAGAAGTGCCCAAGCTAAAGTTACAGCGATGGGCTAAGTGACCTACCCAGCTCAAGAAGAGCCAGTGGTGACCTCAGGCCTGTCACAGGCATCCTCACTTCTTAGGCTGGCCAGCATAGGCCCTTTTCACATTTTCAAGTTTTTATTGTTTGCTTGGTGTTAGCATGATGGTTGTTTTGGTTCTAGGGCCGGGAGCAGTGGCTCAAACCTGTAATCCCAACAATTTGGGAGACCAAGGCGGGTGGATGGCTTGGGGTCAGGAGTTCGAGACCAGCCTGGCCAACACGATGAAGCCCTGTCTCTAATAAGTGGTAGTGCGCAACTCTAGTCCCAGCTACTCAGGAGGCTGAGGCAGGAGAATTGCTTGAACCCAGGAGGTGGAGGTTGCAGTGAGCCGAGATTGTGCCACTGTGCTCCAGCCTGGGTGACAGAGCGAAACTCCATCAAAAAAAAAAACGAAGGTTCTAAAATCCTAAACTCTTTCTCAAACGCTGCTTGTACCTGAACTACACCTTACTGGTTCTGCATCCAAAAAGTATGCTGGATGGCAACGCCCAACAAAGCGCATCTGCCTACATTCAGAGCCAGCTAAATAGCAGTGATAAAACAGCAGATTCTAGGGCCAGGCCACCTGGGGGCTGTCCTGCCTTGTCCCCTTGCTACCCGTGTGACTTAGGGCAAGATACTTGGCCTCTCATAGCGTGGCTGTGGGTGCCCGGCTCATAATAAGAGCTCAGCAAGTGTTAGCTATAATTGTTATTATTAATTATCATCTTCATTTTAACTATTGTCACTTTTTTTCCCCACAATCTGGGAGAAATGGCCTGAAACAAGTGTAGGCCTCTTTTCAAAAATCCCACTTCCTGTCTAAGAACTTCAGAGAGCCGCCACCCCCTCAGCACAGATGCATGTGGATGCTATGCTAGGACAGCCGTCTCAGAGTATAGTGCAAAGAAACCAAATTCTCAGATGTTAGTTGCAGGGGTCTGGGGAGATGATTACAGGCTCACATGCATGCTGTCTATAAATTCCTCTGTTCCTCTCCCTCACTCCTCACATCCAGTCCATCCCAAATCCTGCTTGGTCTACCTCCAAAATAAATCCTTGCCAGCTGTGGTGGCTCACGCCTATAATCCCAGTACTTTGAGAGGCTGAGGCCAGCACTTTGGGAGGATCACTTGAGATCAGGAGTTCAAGAGCAGCCTGGGTAACATAGTGAGACCCCATCTTTACAAATAAAAATAAATTAATAAAATTAAAAAAATAAAGTACAAAATAAATCCCGACTGCATCCATTTCTCCCCATCTTCACTGCTTCACCCCTGCTCAGTCAGAGCTACCATCATCTCTCACCTGAACTGCTGCAAGATCCCACCTGTCTGTTTCCCTGATTTCAACTCTTATCTGCACCCCGCAATGTGCTTTGCATGCCTCATGTGCAGGGGTACTTTTAAAACTGTGACTATAGAAGCAGTGTCACTCCCCCACTTAACCACCCTACCCACCACCCCACCACCACTGCCAGTGGCTTTCCATTGCACTTCAGATAAAAGCTCAAGTTCTCAGCGGCCTTAAAAGCCCCTGTGTAGCTGAGCCCCTGCCCACCTCTCCACAGGCTCGTCGGAGCCACACTCTTCCCTGTCGACTACACTCCAGCCTTACTGGCTTCCTCTCTGTTCTTCAAACATGCTTTCTTCCTCTTTCAAAGGGCCAACTCCTTTTCAAGTCTGAGGGTCAATGGTATTTCTTCAGAGAGGCCCTCCCTGGCTGTCCTATCTAAATACTTCCCCAACCCACCCCCTTTGCTCTCTTGCACAGCATCAAGTTCATTGGTTTCATAGTGTTGGTTTCTGTAATGAGATATTGATTTGTTTGTTAGTTTGTTTGGTTTCTTTTGTCTCCACCACCATGCTTCATCAATGTGAAGACAGAGGCCTTACACAAACAATGAAGAACTGAGGGGTATGAGTAATTTGATCACTAGGATTTGAGATCTGGGAGGAAGGAAGAGGGAGGAAGGAGGCAGGGGGAGAAATTCAAAGATTTTTTTTTTTTTAGACGGATTCTTGCTCTGTCACCCAGGCTGGAGTGCAGTGGCACAATTTCAGATCCACTGCAACCTCCACCTTCTGGGTTCAAATGATTCTTCTGCCTCAGCCTCCCCAGTAGCTGGGATTACAGATGCATGCCCCCACACCCAGCTAATTTTTTTTGTATTTTTAGTAGAGATGGGGTTTCATCATGTTGGCCAGATTGGTCTCGAACTCCTGACCTCAGGTGACCTCGGCCTTTCAAAGTGTTTAGAGTACAGGCTTGAGCCCCCACAGCCAGCTGAAATCCATACTTTTTTTTTTTTTTTTTTTTTTTGAGACAGAGTCTCGCTCTGTTGCCAGGCTGGAGCACAGTGGCATGATCCAGTTTTAAAGAATTGGATTCCAGCGGGGCGCGGTGACTCACGCCTGTAATCCCAGCACTTTGGGAGGCCGAGACGGGTGGATCACAAGGTCAGGAGTTCAAGACCAGCTTGGACAATATGGTGAAACCCCATCTCTACTAAAAAATACAAAAATTAACTGGGCATGGTGGCATGCGCCTATAGTCTCAGCTACTTGGGAGGCTGAGGCAGGAGAATCGCTAGAACCCAGGAGGCAGATGTTGCAGTGAGCCGAGATCATGCCACTGCACTCCAGCCTGGGCGACAGAGCGAGATTCTGTCAAAAAAAAAAAAAGAAAAGAAAAGAATTGGATTCCAAGGTGGCAGAGTAAAGACATTTCCATTTGCTGCTCTTCTCAAAATATAAATAAGTAAAATTCCAAAACAATGAAAACAAGAAATTAACACAAAATTAGAAATTCAATGAAACTAAAATATCTGAAACCCCTTCCCCAAATGTAGGAAGAACTAAAACTGATGGAGAAATGATAACTGATTCAAAACAAAGGAGGAAGGTCAACCTAACTATTAGTAGGGTATGAAAACAGGATCAGACACAGTCCATTTATTTTGCAAAATTCCTGAAATGCTCAAGTATAGGCAGCAATTAATACAGAAGATAGGTGTAAGAGCCGGGTGTGGTGGCTCACATCTGTAATCCCAGCACTTTGGGAGGCCAAGGCAGGTGGATTGCCTGAGGTCAGGAGTTTGAGACCAGCCTGGCCAACATGGTGAAACCCTGTCTCTACTAAAAATACAAAAATTAGCTGGGCGTGGTGGCAGGCGCCTGTAATCTCAGCTACTTGGGAGGCTGAAGCAGAAGAATTGCTTGAACCTGGGAGGTTGCAGTGAGCCAAGATCACGACATTGCACTCCAGCCTGGGCAACGAGGGAAACTCTGTCTCAAAAAAAAAAAAAAAAAAAAAAAAGATAAGTGTAAGAGAGTAGTGCTATGTTTGGAAGGTTATGTAAGAAATAGCCAAGTTCCAACCTCTACGCTGCAATCAGGCAAACCAACACCATACCTCTACCTGATCACTCTTTGTGATGAACCTAGAGATTTCTTTTCTGGAGAAACCAAACAAAAGAAGCTCTATCCAGGAAGTTCTACTTCCAAATACAAGGAAGTCCAGAAATAGTTAAAAAAGAAAATGGAAAGGAGGAAATTATCAAAGAAATAATACAAGAAAATTTGAAGGACATGAGTCTCTGGATTAAAAAATCCAGTGCCAGTGGGGTGCGGTGGCTCGCGCCTGTAATCCCAGCACTTCGGGAGGCCAAGGTGGGCAGATCATAAGGTCAAGAGATCGAGACCTTCCTGGCCAGTGTGGTGAAAGCCCATCTCTGCTAAAAATACACACAAAAAAATTAGCTAGGCGTGGTTATGCGTGCCTGTAGTCCCAGCTACTCAGAAGGCTGAGACAGGAGAATTGCTTGAACCCAGGAGGCAGAGGTTGCAGTGAGCCGAGATCGCGCCACCACACTCCCGCCTGGCGACAGAGTGAGACTCCAAAAAAAATAAAGAACAAAGGAATGAAGAAAGGCAGAAAGGCCTGGTGTGGTGGCTCACACCTGTAATCCCAACAGTTTGGGAGGCCAGGGCAGGAGGATCACTTGAGGTCAGGAGTTCAAGACTGGCCTGAGCACCAGAGATAGACCCCTGTCTCTACTTTTTTTTTTTTTTTTTTTTGAGACAGAGTCTTGCTCTGTTGCCCAGGCTGGAGTGCAGTGGCACAATCTTGGCTTACTGCAACCTCTGCCTCTCGGGTTCAAGCAATTCTCCTGCCTCAGCTTCCTGAGTAGCTGGGACTACTGTTGCCCACCACCACACCCAGCTAATTTTTGTGTTTTTAGTAGAGACAGGGTTTCACCATGTTGGCCGGGCTGGTCTCAAACTCCTGACTTTGTGATCCGCCCGCCTCAGCCTCCCAAAGTGCTGAGATTACAGGCGTGGGCCACCGCACCTGGCCCCCATCTCTACTTTTTAAAAATAAATTAAAAAACAAAAGAAGAAGAAAAAAGAATGAAGAAGGACCCACAGCAAGACACATTATCATCAAATTTCACTAATAAATGAAAAAAAGATTCTAAAAACTTTGAAAGAGAAAATATAGGTAATATTTAAGGAATCATTTGAGACTGGAATCAACATTTTCAATAGCATCATTGGATGCTGGAGTATAGAGAAGTAATAACCTCACAATTCTGAGTATATTTTCTACCTAGAATTTTATATGTAGCCAACCACTAATCAAGTGTAAGAGTAAAATAAAGACATATTTTAGATGTTTAAGGACACTAAAAAACAAAAATACTTCCTATGCACCCTTTCTTGGGAAGGTACTGGAGTGTATGTTCCACAAAACTGAAGAAGTACATCAAAATAAAGTGAAACATGGAACCAACAAGCAGGGAATCCAGCAGAGAAGAGGAGGAAGGAAAGTCTCAGGATGAGAGTCATGAGGAGCTCCAGGACATCAGCTGTAAAACCACAGGCCAACTGAGTAATCATTGCAGATGGAAGCAGAAAGTCAAAGGCTCTAATAGAAAAGATTATCAAGAGACACACTTAGAAGAGAGGGAATGAGGTTCCTATGTATGAAACGAAGTGAGAAAAAAAAAAAAGTGAATGAGTGAGAGAAAACTTAGGCTTCTTTTTTTGTTGTTTTTTGAGACCGAGTTTCACTCTTGTTGCCCAGGCTGGAGTGCAATGGCACGATCTTGGCTCATCAAAACCTCTGCCTCCTGGGTTCAAGTGATTCTCCTGCCTCAGTCTCCTGCATAGCTGGGATTACAGGCATGCACCACCATGCCCAGCTAATTTTGTATTTTTAGTAGAGGCAGGGTTTCCCCATTTTGGTCAGGTTGGTCTTGAACTTCCAACCTCAGATGATCTGCCCACCTCGGCCTCCCAAAGTGCTGGGATTACAGGTGTGAGCCACTGTGCCCAGCCAAGTTAGGCATTTTTTAAGAATTAGGCAGATAGAATACACCAGCCGGATAATAATTCCAGGAAAAAAAAATTTGGACAGGAAAGGCAACATGATCAGAGTGCTCAATTTGGCTTAGCAGGGGACAGGGTTTACAAATTCATAAAAACAAAAATCTGAAAATGAATATTATCAGAATAGGAATGTAATTATATTATGAGAATAAAGAGAGGGAAAAAGGAGTTTAAATGAGCTATTATTCCATAAGAAGCCAATAGTTAATGTTTAAAATTGATGAATTAATGATATTCATATTACTTAGAAATATGAATGTAAAAAACAGACCTCCATTTCTGTCACACAGAATAAAAAATTTTAGACTTATTCTATAGTCTTATAAAACTATAAAAATAAACAAAATATATGATGTAACTCTTTCTAGGCATCAGACAAACAATATCACAAGGATGTGGTCCTTGAGAGAAGGGAAATACACAAGGCAAGCTCCACATTCATCCCAGTTTTCTGCCTGGGAATACTTCCCAACCCAAGGCCAAGGGAAGTGGAGCCAAATAGAAAGCAACCATCTTTCTGGGTGAAGGAAACAGATTGGAGAACAGGGCTGCTGAGGCAGCAACTAGGACTTGCTTGGAAGGATAACAGAGAGGAAGCCACTGCGCAGAGGAGAAGCTCCATAAATCTGCATAGAAATCTCCTTTCATCTTCAGCTGAATATTAAGTCATACATGCATAGGGAAAGATTTTGCCAAGTATGGCAGAGAACAGTTCTGGGAATATGTGAACTAATCAGAGAAGTTCTGGAAACTGGACAATGCGGGAAGAATTAGAGTTCTAACCAGCCAGACTGGAGGTATTTCACTTAAATCCCAAGTATTCAGTTGAGACTCCAGAAAGCCATAGGAAAAATGGCTACTCTAGCCTTAAGAGTGTCCTAACAAAAACTTAAAGTAAGCCTTAATATGATCAGACTGATCCACCAGAAAATAACCTCTTTCCAGAACAAAATTCAATGCACTTTAAAAGAAAATAACAAATCCAGATTATTAATAAATACAGTACATAATACCCAGTAAATCATCAAGTTATGAGGTATGTTAAGAGACAGGAAAGTGTGACACATAATCTGGGAGGAAAATCTACAGAAATAAATGCAGAAATGACACAGATGTTGGAAATGGCAGGCAAATCTTTTTAAAATAGCTATTATAGATATGTTTAAAGATTATAAACAAAAAGATTGACACAATGAATGAAGAGATGGGTGAAATTACCGTATAAAAAAGGAAAACTATAAAAGTTAACCAAGTGGAAATTCTAGAACTGAAAAGAAATTAATATCAATTCTGAAGCGAAAACTCAACTGGATGGGCTTAACAGTATATTGGAAACTACAAAGTAAGGTATTAGTGAATGGATGACAGGTCAATAGAAACTATCAATACAAAACAGAGGGGAAAAAAGACTGAAAGACATGAACACAGTTTTAATGACCTGTGGGCAATACCAAGTGATCTAACATACAGCTAATTGGAGCCTTGGCTATAGAAGAAAGATCAAGAAATAATTTTTTTTAAGAGATGAGGTCTCACTGTATCACTCAGACTGGAGCACAATGGTGCAATCATAGATTACTGCAGCCTCAAACTCTTGAGTTCAACCAATCCTCTTGCCTCAGCCTCCCAAGTACCTAGGACTATAGGTGTGCTCAACCATGCCCAGCTAATTTTTTAAATTTTTTGTAGAAACAGGTTCTTGCCATGTTGCCCAGGCTGGTCTTGAACTCCTGGCTTCAAGCAATCCTCCCACCTCACCCCCACAAAGGGCTGGAATTATAGGCATGAGCCACAATGCCCAGCCTGAAAAAAATTTTGAATATAGAATGGCCAAAATTTTTAAAATTAAGTGAAAAATGTCAGCCTAGATATCTAAGAATCTCCATAAACCCCAATCTGAATAAAAACAAAGAAGATTACACCTAGGTCCATCAAGATCAATTTGCTAAGAACTCAAGATACAGAAAAAAATCTTAAAAGCAACTAGGGTGGGAGAGGAAGATGATACATGATAACAAAGGGTAAACAATTTATCATAACCAATAAGGTAACTCAGAAGACAATGGAATGGAATAAAGCACTTAAAGACAAAACCTGACAACCTAGAATTTTATATCCAGTGAAAATATCCTTTAAAAAATAGGTAAAATATTTTCAGACAAACAAAATTTGAGAGAATTTATGACCAGAAGACTTACACTACAAGAAATACAGAAAGTCCTTCACATTTAGTGTTTCTTTCTTTTTCTAATCACCCAGCTCAAAATGTCAAAGTTCTTCACATTGGAAGGAAGTTATCCAGATGGAAACAGATCTAGACAGAGGAATAAAGAGCCCTGGCAATAGTAAATATATGACTCTTATGTGAATAAATATAAAATACATTTTTCCTTATTTTAAAATTTCTTGGGGCTGGGCACGGTAGCTCACGCCTGTAATCCCAGCATTTTGGGAGGCTGAGGTGGGTGGATCACGAGGTCAGGAGATCAAGACCATCCTGGCTAACACGGTGAAACCCCATCTGTACTAAAAATACAAAAACTTAGCTGGGCATGGTGTCACGTGCCTGTGATCCCAGCTACTCAGGAGGCTGAGCCAGGAGAATTGCTTTAACTCAGGAGGCAGAGGTTGCAGTGAGCTGAGATCGTGCCACTGCACTTTAATCTGGGTGACAGAGCGAGACTCTGTCTCAAAAAAATAAAAATAAAAAATAAAAAATAAATTTCCTTAAAATACAATTGGCTATTTAAGGCAAAAATAATATCAATTATGAGTTTGTAGCATACATAGAAGTAAAACATGTCTTTGCATGTAGTAAACGTATAGTAAATAGCAAAGATGGGAGGTGTAATACGTGTAGCGAATGTATAGAAAATAGCAAAGATGGGCACATGAAAGTTTACTACTACTGAAACATTCTTACATTATACATAAAGTGGTACTGTATTAATACTGTATTAATTCAAGGTATGAGAAGTTAAGGATGCCCCCCACCCCAAAAAAAAAGATAGGTAGCTAAAAATTCAATAGAGGAGACAAAAAAAAGGGACTTAAAAATATAATTTATTCCAGAAGAAGTCAGGACAGAAGGAAAACAATTCTTTAAAATGGGATAATGGAAAACAAATAGCAAAACGTTACCTTTAAAGCCAACCAAATCAATAAGTACATTAAATGTAAATAGATTAAAAGACAGAGATTAACAAACTGGATAAAAAAACAAGAGCAATTGTATAATGTTTATTAGATAAATATAAAATACAGAAATATGATGCAATTACCAGAAGAATGAGCATAAAGAGTTGAAAGTCGTTGCCTCTGAGAAAAGACAGAGGAAGAGAGGAACTATTGGTTCTTCATGTAAACCTTTTTAACACTATTTGTAATCTTAAACCATTTGCTTGTAATGCGCTAAAAAATACATTTTTAGAAACTGAATGAATTGTTCTGGGAGTGCTTTATAAGCTGGCTCTTATTCTTTATCATTTTTCAAGGCATTTAAAAACTGTGAGGAGTCCGGGTGGGGTGGCTTATGCCTGTAATCCCACCATTTTGGGAGGCCAACGCAGGAAGTCTGCTTGAGGCCAGGAGTTCAAGAACAGCCTGGGCAACAGAGCAAGATCCTGTCTCTACAAGTTTGTTTGTTTGTTTGTTTGCTTGTTTGTTTGTTTGTTTGTTTTGAGATGGAGTTTTGCTTTTTCTCCCCGGCTGGAGTGCAGTGGCATAATTTCAGCTCACTGCAGCCTCTGCCTCCTGGGTTCAAGTGATTCTCCTGCCTCCCGAGTAGCTGGAATTACAGGCACCCACCACCAGGCCCAGCTAATTTTTATATTTTTAGTAAAGACAGGGTTTCACTGTGTTGGCCAGGCTGGTCTGGAACTCCTGACCTCAAATGATCCTCCCACCTTAACCTCCCAAAGTGCTGGGACTACAGGCGTGAGCCACCACATCCAGCCTATATATATATATATATATATATATATATATATATATATATATATATTTTTTTTTTTTTTTTTTTTTTTTAAGCTGGATAAAGCCAGGCACGGTGACTCATGCCTATAATTCCAGCACTTTGGGAGGCCAAGGTAGGAGGATCGCTTGAGTCTAGGAGTTCAAGACCAGCCTGGGCAACATAGTGAGACCTCATCTCTACAAGAAATAAACAAAATTAACTGAGCATAGTGATGCTTGACTGTGGTTCTAGCTACTCAGGAGGCTGAGATGGGAGGACTGCTTAAGCCTGGGAAGTCAAGGCTGCAGTGAGCCAAGGTCATGCCACTGCACTTCAGCCTGATGATAGAGCAAGACCCTGTCTCAAAAAAGAAAAAGGAAGAAAGAATGAAAGAAAGAAAGAAAGAAAGAAACCTGGGTGTGGTGGCACATGCCTGTAGTCCTACCTACTCAGGAGGCTAAGGCAGGAGAATTTCTTGAGCCCAGGAGTTGGAGATGTACAGTGAGATATGATCACACCACTGCACTCCAGCCTGGGTAACGAGGTGAGACCCTGTCTTAAAAAAAAAAAAAAAAAAAAAAAAGTGATGAGGTACAAAAACAAGGGAAAAAAGACATTCTACCCAGAAAGGCAAATGAATTGTAAGTGTGATATTATTTGCTCATAATTTCTAGGTAGAGAGGTCGAGGTACAGGCTAACATAATGACCTCAACAAAAGCACATAAACCCAAAAACCAACCCAAGAGTGTTTCTTCTCCAGTTACTTATGCCATGTGGAAATCAGTGGGTGTCAGACTGTAATCACAGGTGGTCTCACTTAAGCCTTCTGCTACTCTAGTGGTGATTGAGACTTACAGATATTAAAGTAACAAATAGTTTTTGAATACCCATTTTATGATAGGACCTGGGCTAAACATTACATGGGGGACACAAAGTATAAAACAAGTTAAAGAAGCTTACCATCAATCTCACTCATTTACATTTTCCTTCAGTGACACAAAGTACAATAAACTCTTTTACCAGCCATTGGATAATGCAGTGAATTGTTATAGGATAGACTCAAAGAATCATGCATCCCTATATCCACACACTTGGGTAATCCCCTCCTACATTGACTCTATATGCTTGAACATGTGCTTTGCTTTGGCCAATGGGACACTGGTAAACATAATACAAGCAGAGGCTTGAAAGGTGCTTGCTTATGCATTGAGCCTTGGTCTCTCTCTCTTTCGCTGCCTTTGGAACACAATATCATATGAATAAGGCCAGGCTAATCTTCTAGAGATACATGACCCAAACAACAACCAGCACTAATCAGCAGATATGTGAGTGAGGCTATCTTAGACCATGTGGCTCTAGCCACACTGTTGAGTGAGTCTAGGTGAGACCAGCAGAAGAACCATCCTGTTGAGCCCAGCCAAAATTGCTGATGCACAGAATTATCAGCAAATACAACGGTTGTTATTTTAAGCCAATAAATTTTGCTGGTTGTTTCTACCACCGTGGTTAACTGATACAAATGGGATGATCTGGCTGTCACAAGGGCATAACAGCATGCCTTGAATATGTTTTTAAAAATCTAACAATTTTGTATTAGGGTTCACTCAGAGAAGAAGAACCATTTGTAGGTTATTACACATACACACACACACACACACACAATAAGAGATTTGTTAAATGCAATTATGCAATTGCAGGAGCTAGTTAATCAGTCTCCATAAGGCTATTGTTTTACTATCTAATGCTAGAATTTCAAGTCCACAGGAAGACGGATGTAAAGTAGGCAAGAGCAAGGACAAGACAGGACCCACAAGTATCCACTAGAATCCAGGAGGATGGACTGAAATGTGTTGATTTTTGCCACCTCTGACATTAGCGTCCTGCAGGAGAAGCTGGTGCCGTCACCATGCAGCTGAACACAGGAGTTAGAGTTGGCCCAGAAGTTAGTAAAGCTGAAAAAGGATCCAAGGGAAGGCAGAGCCATTGCAAGCCTGGCTGTTGCCCACGCCAACGAGGGCAGCAGGCAGATAAGTGACAATCTGTGTGAGCTACAAAACATCTTTGCTTCACTTCCACCCTCCCAGTTCACACAGTCCTCTCTTTGGGGGCCTACACTAACTGGAGACGCACACAAGAGGGAATTCTGGGAACTTCACCCTAGCCAAGGTGACACACTACAAAGCTGCCATCCATTCAGAAAAGTTCACACTGAAAAATGTCTCCCTCCCACCTTAGTTTCTCCATTTCTCTGCCTTCAAACAATCTGTTATCAGTATCAGTTTCTTATGTTTTCACCCTGAAACATTCTATGCACATACAAATATACACAAATATCCAGCATGTGTTTTATTTTACACTAAAGATCACATATGGCTGGGAACAGTGGCTCAGGCCTGTGTAATCCCAATGCTTGGAAGGCTGAGGTGGAGGGATCGCTTGAGCCCCAAAGTTCAAGACCAGCCTGGGCAACATAGAAAAAATAAATTAAAAATAAATTTTAGGCCAGGCGTGGTGGCTTACGCCTGTAATCCCAGCACTTTGGGAGGCCGAGGCAGGAGGATCACCTGAGGTCAGGAGTTCGAGACCAGCCTGGCCAACATGGTGAACGCTATCTCTACTAAAAATACGAAAATTAGCCAGGCATGCTGGCAGGAGCCTGTAATCCCAGCTACTTGGGAGGCTGAGGCAGGATAATTGCTTGAACCCAGGAGGTTGCAGTGAGCCGAGATCACGCCACTGCACTCCACCCTGGGCGACAGAGTGAGATTCCGTCTCAAAAATAAATACATAAATTTTTAAAAATTTTAGTGGGGAATGGTGACACATGCCTGTAGTCCCAATTACTCAGGAGGCTGAGGCACAAAGATTGCTCGACCCCAGGAGATCGAGGCTTCAGTGAGCTATGACTGCACCACTGCACACCAGCCTGGGTGACAGAGCAAGACCTTGTCTCTAAAAACAAAACAAAACAAAAAAAACAGATCACACACTATACCCACTGATCAACATCTTGCTGTTTTTTTTAACTACACAATATATCCTGGAAACGTTTCCATATGAATATATAAAGATTTGCATTTTGGGGTTGTTATATTTTATAAATTTTGATAAAATAGAGACAGAGTCTTGCTACGTCACCCAGGATGGTCTTGAACTCCTGGCTTCAAATAATCCTCTCACTTTGGCCTCCCAAAATGTGCCTTTTCTTTTCTTTTTTTTTTTTTTTTTTTGAGACAGAGTCTCCCTCTGTCACCCAGGCTGGAGTGCAGTGGTGCCATCTCAGCTCACTGCAAGATCCGCCTCCTGGGTTCACGCCATTCTCCTGCCTCAGCCTCCTAAGTAGCTGGGACTATAGGTGCCCGCCACCGTGCCTGGCTAATTTTTTTGTATTTTTAGTAGAGATGGGGTTTCACCATGTTAGCCAGGATGGTCTCGATCTCCTGACCTCATGATCCGCCCACCTCGGCCTCCCAAAGTGCTGGGATTACAGGCGTGAGCCACTGCGCCTGGCCGCCTTTTTTTTCTTTAATAGCTGCATAGTATCCCACTGTGTGGCTATATTATTATCTGTTTAATTAGACCCTTATTGATGAACATTTAGACTATTTTGAAAGGTTGCTATGTTATACAATCCTACAAAGAATGGACTTACACAAGAGTAAATGTTTTTATAATTGATGCGTATTGTCAATTTGGCATGATATCAACCAAAATTGAGGCCAGAGTGAGAGACTGATGGTGCCAATCAGTGTGCATGGGCTGCAGTTGCAATAAAGTTGCTCTCAGACACTCAATTCACTTTAATGGACGCCATTTATAAATTCATTTTACACCTTCTGTGGACCTGCACCTTTTTCCGTCTTTGACTTGGTCATGGGCTGTGACTGAGATTGTTTTGCAGCAGCCTGGTGAAGTAATCTTCCCAATGAATAGCAACTAACAAGCAATTTAATATTTATGGGATCACGCTCTAAAATTCCTCATCGGCAAAAATTTACTTAATGATATAGATGTAATCATCAAAAACACAGTAACATGGAAATCTATTGACAGATAAAACAAGTGATTGACAAAACTGAAAAATCCTTCACTGTTCTGCCATCTTAATGTTACATTTGCCAACAGTGGACCTTGCAACTATCAGATGGAAGACAAGCTGTTTCAGCAAAGAAATGTGACACTCACAAAGACAGATTGGCCAGTTTCTTTTCATACGAACATTTTCATTGATTTTTCCATTATTGAGTGTTTTCTCAAAGGCCCTTCATCACAAAGGGTTTTATAAATATCACATTTACTTCATTCATACTTTTAAAGATTTAGACCTCTCTGGAGAGAAAATATTTTTCTTTTAGAAGTCATGGCTTTAAAATATAAGCATAGCATGTCTTCATTCTTATAGCATAGTGGCAGAGAGACAAGACATGTTCCCAAAAGACAAAAACAGAGGCACTCATAATAGTACACCCCAAAGCAGTTTGTGGTACTGGCCTAAGAAAAGCCCTCAAAGAGCAGAAAGAGATCTGAAAAGCGTGACGCCTGAGCCTTCCACCCAGACTCCCAGAGCTTTTTCTGGCCCTCCAGATCCCTGCCATCTCTACCGGCCTGTGGCTCTAGAAGGCACTTACTAGACAGTAAGTCAAAAGGTCCAGATCCCAGAGAGTCAAGATTTTGAGCCAGAAAAGAGCAGTCTCAAGGAATCATGTAAAGTCTCTTTTGGTCAGTACAAAATATAAAGACATGAAAACAGGGGAAATGAGTTGGACTCAGACTGGGGAGACCCTGAAATGCCAGATTTGTGAGAATCAAGTAAAGTTATTCCACAAGAGGATTGGTCCCAAAGAGTGATTCCATATGAAAATACCTAATCAGGGACCTTGGGGAGGAAGTAACCTTAATAGCCATTTTATAAATGGGCACACACAAGCCTGGATGAGAAATATTAGAATTAGGACTAGATAGTGGCCGATTTCCAGGTCTGTGCTTCAGCTATCTAGCAAGCATGGCTACTCACAGGGCTCAAAAGATTTACAAACACATTAGGAAGTCTCAGCAGAGCCAAAAGCCAGGCGTGCTCCCCATTCCCAGGCCTGGTCTCCTTCACAGGAAGGCTACAACAAAACTGAGCCATTGGCCTCCAGCCCCATCATGAATCAAGTACAGTGAGAATGCTTCATGAGCTGAGTCCAAACAAGCTCCCGCTGGGGCCTACAGACCAGCTCCTAATTAATAGGCTCTTGGCCCACAAGTAACAGTAAAAAAATGTTTGCAACAATGAAAGGAAGACAAAGGGGGAGGGGGCTCACAAAGAAAGCAGAAGGGAAAATTATGATGGGAAGATGAATCCAGGTCTCAAGTTAGCTAGCTGAGCCATAATTCAAATCTGTGTTTATTTGTTCAAGTCAGATGTGAACAACTACATAAATTTGATTCCTGGTTTTGTAATTCAGCCTACACAGCAAAATCTGAGAAAGCAGCTGTGTTGATAGGTTTCAAAAATACAGACAAATCTCCATCCATTAATATTTTGCTCATGCCAGCTTGAAGTACAGCTAGTGCTAAGGCCTGGGAGAGTTCACCCAGAGGTGGGGAGTTGCAGGGGAACCAGACAGAGATGGAGAAGTGAGGAGACTGCCCTGACAATCTGGCTTCTGAGTGTCACTCTGAGATTCCTAAATGGATATGCCTTCTGGGAACTCTTTCTTCTCCTCACTTTCAGAGGATTCAGGACCACAGTCCAGACAGGGCTTGGAGTTGCTGTCTAAAGTGCTGGCAGATTAGAAAAGGGTGCCAGGAGCATAGAAAACAAAAGACTCCTTTAGAATAATCAGGAACACAACTTCAGAACGTTTGGAATCTTCCATTTGTTTTTACATTTGATGTGCCTTCCTGTTGCCCATCTTTTGGCATAAATTTTCTGGCACACTCTAGCCTGATCATGTCTTCACATACTACAGAAATTTGTAATAAGGAACATTAGTTTTCGGAGACCAGTTATCAGGACAGTCAATGACAGACTTCCCATCGACAAGTGGTCAGCATTCTTAAAATATGTGAGTTGGAGTTTTGGAACCAACAACACCTTTTTTTTTTTTTTTCTTTTGAGACACAACCTCACTCTGTTGCCCAGGTTGGAGTGCAGTGGTGTGATCTTGGCTCACTGCAACCTCCGCCTCTTAGGTTCATGCAATTCTCCTGCCTCAGCCTCCTGAGTAGCTGGGATTACAGGCGTGCACCACCATGCCCGGCTAATTTTTGTAGAGACAGCATTTCACCATGTAGGCCAGACTGGTCTCAAACTCCTGACCTCAAGTAATCCACCCACCTTGGCCCCTCGAATTGCTGGGATTACAGGTGTGAGCCACTGCACCCGGCCAATAACACCTTTTGTGATAGAAACAGTGTTGGCCAGACGCGGTGGCTCACGCCTGTAATCCCACACTTTCGGAGGCCGATGTGGGCAGATCACCTGAGGTCAGGAGTTCGAGACCAGCCTGGCCAACATGGTGAAACCCCACCTCTACTAAAAATACAAAAATTAGCCAGGCATGGTGGCACACACCTGTAATCCCAGCTACTCAGGAGGCTGAGGCAGGAGAATCACTTGAACCTGGGAGATGGAGGCTGCAGTGAACCGAGGTTGCACCATTGCACTCCAACCTGGGTGACAGAGCAAGACTCCTTCTCAAAAAAAACAAAAACAAAGAAAAAAGAAAAAGAAACAGTGTTACAAGTGGAGATTAAGTCCCTGTGCTAGTTCACAACGTCTATTTAATAAAGTTCCTAAATATCGTGTGTGCATTTGAAATGAAAATCTGTAATATTGGAAATAACTTTTTGTCAAAATTTTTATTTTATTTTATTTTATTTTGAGATGGAGTCTCCTCTATTGCCAAGGCTGGAGTGCAGTGGTTTGATCTCTGCTCACTGCAACCTCCGCCTACACGGTTCAAGTGATTCTCCTGCCTCAGCCTCCTGAGTGGCTGGGATTACAGGCACGTGCCACCATGCCTGGCTAAATTTTTTTGTATTTTTAGTAGAGATGGGGTTTCACCATGTTGGTCAGGCTGGTCTTGAACTCTTGACCTGGTGATCCGCCCGCCTCAGCCTCCCAAAGTGCTGGGATTACAGGCGTGAACCACCTCGTCTGTCCCAAATTATGTTTTACTTGTGGATTATGCTTGAAGTAAAATTACAAAGGCTATCGTGGGAAATCAACTTATGATAGTGTCTTCAAGGCAAAAGGGGTTCTGAATTCCATCTCACTTGGAGATGGAACTTGGAACTTGGGAGAAAGTCACACACAAAACACACATACACACACCCCAAGCAGCAGAACATGTCCATTCAGGGACAATTTTTTTTTCCGGGGGGGTGCCAGTAGGAGAACAAGGCTGGTGGTTCTCATGTGTAAGATATTTCTAGGATATTTCTATATCAGAGATTTTTAATTTGGAAAAAAAAAGCCTATTTAATTTCTTAAATGGTAAAGAAAGTTTTAAGTCAAATTTATATCTTTCCTAATACATTTCCTCCTAAGGCTTTAATCTTGCATGGTTCCCACACCAACCGGCTGGGCTGGCCCTTCCTTCCGAGACGCAACAGAGCACACTGGTCCTGCTCCTGGCTCGTCCTTACCAACTGGGTGACTTTGGACCTGGCAACCTCATTTACCTACTCCTTAACCCAATCAAATTAAAAATGAGGACGGTGATCTCTGATAAGTCAACCTTACAGAGTCATGGTGAGCTCTAAATGAACTAATAATACCGCCTTCCTTTTCTGTAATACTTTAGTTTTTTAAATACATTCGCACATTTTATTCTCCTGCCAATTTAGGGAGAAAAGAAAAACCTAACTATTTAGACTTTAACATCCTCCAAGGGCCCGAAACAGAAGGAAATAAGTAACAGTCCCAGAGTACTTGGCAACTCCTGTACCCACCCATCACACCACTGCCTGCCTCCACCTCTTGTTGGCCTAACAACCAGCTGGAAAAATAACTGGGAAAAACACTGTATTTCTTGTTTCTTCTTCAATAACTCGCTCAAGTGCATAAAGAAGCCCCAAGTTTTGATTGTGGAGAGAGTTAAGAAGAATGTTATTCTCACTCACTTTCACAAATGTTTCCCTTGGCCAGGCGAGGTGGCTCATGCCCCTTATCCCAGCACTTTGGGAGGCCAAGGCAAGAGGATCACTTGTGGCCAGGAGCTCAGGACCAGCCTGCACAACATAGCGAGACCCTACCTCTATTTTTTTTTTTTAAAGAAAAATCAATAAATTTCCCTACATTGCCAGTGACAGGCACAGGATCTAACCCAGGTGTACCCATCCAGGTATTGCTTGTGCTTAGCTGGTTCATGGAAAATCAAAGAGTCCCTCTTCCTTCAGCAGGTGGCAACATGCAGGCCTGCCTTCTGGCCACAACGTGCCAATTTCTTGCTCTCTCGACCTTCTTTATGGTGCCCTCAACTCACACCTGGATGGAGGCACAGCAACTGCACAAAAAAGTCACGACTCAAACGGCGGTCACTGAGACCACGCTTAACAGTGGAGTCACTGGGTTAATCATAAATCATGGTTGTCCTCGCCTACTCTTTAAGACCAGAGTTCGCCCTTCTCAAAGCAAGTCCACGTCCTCCCTTTGAGTAATGGGTCTGACAACCCGAACTCAAACACAAGCCTGCCCACCACGCAGACTTATCAGGGCTGCCCGCAGGGCGCGGGAAGGCACAGGGAGAGAACAAGGGCCCCTGCCGCAGGGCATTATCGGCGGGACGGGGCCACCGCTTGTTTTCCTTTCGCTGAGCGTGTGAGCTGGTGCCCGTGTACAGTACCAGGCGGTGTAAAAGGTGGTTGCTGGGCCCCTCTGTTTGTGAGGGCTGTTGACACAAGGTTGGGTCCGGGTGATGAAGGCTGATTCCCGCCCTATTTTTCTGATAGCCATAAATGAGAGAAATTCTACAGGCCCCTTTGCCCGGAGCTTGGGAGTTCCATCTTGCTGGGGAAGGAGGCTTTTTGCATCCTGGGAAGAGCTGAGCTTTCCCCTTCAGTGGAATGAGAGCACGTCAAAGAAAAGGGGTTTTGGCGGGACACGGTGGCTCACGCCTGTAATCCCAGCACTTTGGGAGGCCTAGGCGGGTGGATCACTTGAGGTCAGGAGTTTGAGACCAGCCTGGCCAACATGGTGAAACCCTGTCTCTACTAAAAATACAAAAATTAGCCAGGCGTGATGGCGTGTGCCTGTAGTCCCAGCTACTCCGGAGGCTGAGGCATGAGAATCGCTTGAACCTGGGAGGCAGAGATTGCAGTGCAACAGAGGGAGACTCTGTTTAAAATAAATAAATAAATAAATAAATAAATAAAAGAGGCAGGGAGTGGTGGCTCACACCTGTAATCCCAGCACTTTGGGAGGCCGAGGTGGGTGGATCACCTGACGTCAGGAGTTCGATACCAGCCTGGCAAACATGGTGAAACCCTGTCTCTACTAAAAATACAAAAATTAGCCGGGTGTGGTGGTGCACACTTGTAATCCCTCCTACTCAGGAGGCTGGGTCAAGATAATCACTTGAACCCGGGAGAAGGAGGTTGCAGTGAGCTGAGATCATGCCACTGCACTCCAGCCTGGGCAACAGAGAGACTGGGTCTCCCCTCCCACTGCCAAAAAAAAAAAAAAAAAGCCGGGTGCAGTGGCTCACATCTGTAATCCCAACACTTTGGGAGGCCGAGGTGGGCAGATCACGAGGTCAGGAGATTGAGACCATCCTGGCTAACACGGTTAGAGAATGGCATGAACCTGGGAGGCGGAGCTTGCCAGTGAGCTGAGATCACACCACTGCACTCCAGCCTGGGCGACCAAGCGAGACTCTGTCTCAAAAAAAAAAAAAAAGGAAAGGAAAGGGGTCTTAGTGAAATATCACACGCAACAGTACCACGGAGAAAAGGCACTAAGAACTTGAGAACTGCTGCAGAGAGGGGGGCCTATGGCTCTTCAGCCAAACACTTGTCTCACCCTGGGGCCTATAAGACAGACTAAGGAAGGGCCTGTTCCCCAAGCAGAACTTTATCTCTAAGGCCAGACCATGCCTTGAAGTATCTCCCATTTTCTACAGTAATTCACCTGGCCCAGGGACTCGTGAGGAAGTTACTTGGATTTTGCTGCCTATAGTCCCTCTGGGAGTAAATGCAGTATTTACTCCAATTAAAAATACCACACGGCCTACCTGACCTGATTCAGGGCTATTGGCATATATTTTGGAAATTAACCTTATTCCTAGCCTAAATTTCTCCTTCCTACCTAAATTTTCTGTTTTCTTGTGGTACAGTTGTGTAGTTGTGAGCTGCTTATAATTCATACTGGAAAGGGGTGAGCCATAAGTCCAAAGTAAAATACTTCTAGAAAGGAGCTTTACATGCCCTTCCAGGACAGAATTTCCAACAGTTCTACGGGAAGTCCTTCAAGCTGTGTTAAGACTATGATGAATTTGGCGGAGGAATTTGGCAGTGGTATCAGGTTTTAGGGACTTCGGGAAATTGGGAGAGATCTAATTTTCCTCTGGGTCAAAATACAAGTCAGGGCTCCGCATCTTTTTTGAGCTAGCTTGGGCTTTGGGCTCAGGCTCAAATCCCAGCCCCTTCACTTACTAGTTTATATCCTGGGCACATGACTTAACTTCTCTGAGGCTAAGGTTTGCTCTCCATGACTATGTAGGTCATATCCACAAAGGGTTATTGAGTTCAGGCATGTGACTGTCCCTGGCACAGCACACAGGAGGTTAACAGATTTTCCAATCCTCCTTTCTTTTGTTTTCAAGCTACTCTCTTTTTCAACCTGCAACCATGTATTTTCTTTAAAATGTATCACAGCAGCAGGCCAGAAAACAAATAGCACCTAATTTGCCACCAATGGAAAGAGCATTTTATTCACTGGTATATTCATGTGGGAGCTAGTGTAGTGGTTAAGAGAGCAATTTAGAGAGCCAGGCAGCCTGGATTCCAATGTGAGTTCCACGTACAAGCTCCAGGCCTTGGGCCCAATACCTAATCTCACTAGGCCTCAGTTGCTTCATCTATAAACTGGTGATAGTATTATACACATCATACACGTTTGAAGAATCAAATGAGATAATCCAAGTGAAGTGCTTCATTTAGTGCTTGGCATATATTAGGTTGGTGCAAAAGTAATTGCTCTTTTTCCAATTACTTTTAATGGCAAAAACCACAATGGCTTTCACACCAACCTAATGATAAGCATCCAAGGAATGTTAGCTATGGTTAGTGTTTAGTATAATATAATTATTGTTGCAGTTATTGTTGGTTTTACTATTATTGTAATATGGTATCATCATTATTCATACTGGGAACAACAAAAAATTGGTTTAGCTCCTTGAATCTCAAATTTACTTCCATAATCTTTACTAATAATTGTACTAGCCTTGATAAAAAATGTGTCCCTCTCTACCTCCTATAGGTCAATAGCAATTTGATAATATTATATGTTGTTACTTAATTAGAGTCAGGCATTGTGCTAAGTGCTTTCCATGAATTATCTCATTGAATCCGCATAGCAACCTGTAAACTCAGTTATTTATTGCCCCACTTCACAGCCAAGAAAAAAGGTTTAGTGAGAGGAGGTCACACTGGAAGTGGCAGATGACAGAAGTCCCTAAACCAGCTGAGCCTCAGGGGCTGAAAGGATTAGCTTGAAAATGATCTCCAAGATTCCCACCCAGCACCATCATCTATTATTTTAAATTAATAATAGTTTTGCTTTATTACCGTCTGCCGTATATGTGAATTTATTCATTTGGATGGAGTCTAATGTATAAAGAAAGCTATTGTGACTTTTACAAAAGACTTTGCTCTAGCAAATTCTACGTAAATAGGCTGATTTCTTTCAGTGTCTCTTGGCTCCATGCTCCCAAAGCCTTGAAAAACTTTTCCTCCATGTCCAGCACACTATCTCCTTCTTACACGCTCCCAGCCTTCCTAACTTCCCCCTTCTGCCAACAGCGTCCACACCTCCCCTCCTCCCCCTGCCATCCCTACACCCAGACCCGCGGCGCATTCCATCTGCCGCCAAGTCCTCACGGCTATTTCTGTCAACGTTATCAAGACCCAAATCCGACCAGCAACACTCCTCACTTGGAGTCCAAAGTCACTTCAGAAAGGCCGGAGAACTCTACAGATGTAAGCTGCTGCTATTATCCTCTCCATATAGATCTGTACACTGATTATTTGTTCCTTGAGGACAGGAATTTTAAACGTTAACATACATGCAAATTACTGAGGGATCTCATTAAATGCAGATTCTACTTAGGTTACTCTGGGGTGGGGCCTGAGGTTCTGCATTTTGACAGCTCCCTGGATGCTGCTGGTCCCAGACTACACCCTTATCTCAGTTATAGCTCTCAACACCCCTTCAAGGAAGGAATATTGCTCACATTTTATAAATGATCAATGGGCAAGAGAGGTTAAGAGATGTATCCAAGGCCCCAGAGCCGGCGGGTAGCACAGCTGGGATCTGAACCCAGCTAGATCTTTCTGACTCCATACAACAAAAAAGAAAAGAAAAGAAAAAAGAGTATACACACACACACACACACACAGAGTTATGTATACGTCTGTATAATGATATCAAACATATTTCATTCTTTATCTCATTTTAACAGCATGACCCTCATAAATGCCTAGAGAAATTTTCAGTCCTGCATGTTGTCAGAACTTAATAAACATTCAATCCGTAGGTGGAGTAGGAATGTCTGGGACCTGTTGCTTGGGAGGCCTCTTCCTTTCCTTATAAGCAGACTCATGAAGATCTTTCCTAAAGGTTTCCCTTGGGACTCTATACTTTACTTCTGTTACTGATTAAACTTATTGACTCTAGCACTTTTTTTTGCCTCTAGCAATCCAGTCCCATAGAGAAGCTGACAGATACGTGTTTCCCAATTAGTTTGAATTATGAAAGTAAGGGTGTGAATAATAGCGACCATTAGTGGTGAGTCACTGCCATCTCACAAAGTAGAAACAGGATGTTGTTAAGTCAGCAAAAAAAAGGGGATGCAGCCTTGCTTCTCCAAGGAGGGTAGCTCCTCTGCGGCAGCCATGAGCCAGTCCAACACTGGCTGCCTTTTCAGGGCCCTGGAATCCAGTTGGAAGATGTGTGTAGGGTCGGAAGGAGGAACAGGAAGATACAAATTAAACAGAAAACACACAAAACGAAGCAGCAAACACACAAAAGATGATTACTGGGCAGCTCTCCTGTGAGGGGAGAGTGGACGTCATAGGAGGCTGAAGGAGGTGCTCCCGGGAGCTGGGTAGACAGGAAGGTATCGTGAGGAGGCAGGACTTCAGCTGGGACTTGAAGGGAGAATGGGATTTGGAGATAATGGCATTCCAGGTGGAAGTCATGGGCCACCCAGACAGAGGCCCAGGAGATAGGGGAGTGAACCAAGGTATTCTCAGGATGGAGTGGAGGTGGGAGGGATCCCTGCCCATGAGACAGGGCAGAGAAATCTGGGCGGGCGGGCTGCTTAGTGGAGAGTTGATTACCCGGCCAGGGAGTGTGGCCATCACGCAGTCGGGGAATGACTTGAGGGAGACAGCAGGTCAGGGAGTAAGTAGTAGACAGGCCATCTACAGCCAGGCAAAGTGGCTTTGGACCCTGACTTCACTCCGTAATAGGTACAAAATAGGAAGGGACACACCTGTTTGAACTTTAGGTACCTCTATTTGTTACTTGGGCTTGATAGGTATTGTCCCAGCGCTTTTCTGGGGCCCCTCCTGGCATCAGAGAACAGGAATCAAGTCCAAACAGGCCTGCAGAGGCAGATACACCAGGCCCTTTCCCAAGCACCTGTCACAGCTCTCTGCCCAGGGCCTTTTAGAGAGGCCAAACAGGAACAAAGACAGGGGTGCCACTAGCCACCCCGGGTAGGACACTTCTGTCCTTTGTGGGATATGAGCCAGAGGTCCAAATGAAGGATATTTAGTTTGCCTTTTTGCTAACAGATTAGATGAACAAATAGTACAAGGCCTCCCAGAACAATGAGCCCAAGAAAGGGCTGGGCCAGAACGGACTTGAGTCTGGGGTTCCTGACTCCCAAAGCACAAGGCCCAAAGGCCGCCTGGGTGAAAGGTCTGAGTCAGCCTAGGAGGGACCCGCAGCTGCTCAGGGCTGCTCCTTCTTGGGTGATTTCAAAAGCTACTCCTGGCCTCCAGCTCAGAGGACTGTGTGCCTTCAAGGATTCATTATTCAGTAAGAAGTCAGATGCTATTTGGAAAACAAACATTTCCTGCATATCCATCCAAGTGGGACACTTTAACATAAGAACACTATCTATCATCACAACAGCCCTGTCATTTAGGTATTTTTAATCCACAATTTACAAATGAAGACATTAAGCTCAGAGAATTTGACCCAAGTTTCAGAGCTGGTAAGCCACAGCTCCAGCATTCAATCCTTGGTCTCATTCCTTCCCCGCCCACTGTTTTTATCCAAGATGCCTCAGTGACCTCTTCCCTGCAAGAGCCTGCCTTGAGGCTTCCGGGAGTTTTGTCCATCAAAGCTTTCTTGGCTCTGTTTTCACAGTTTGGGAAATGGTACCAACACAGGCATTTCTTCCTACTGTTTGCCCATCATGACCCACCCACTGTTGCCTCCTTAGACTGCTCCTGTGCTATTCCCAGGAGAAATATTACTGCTACTACCAGTACTACTAATACAAATGATCTTCACATATTGAGTTTCTACGGTGTGCTCAGCACATGAGTTTATAAATATATGGTCTTATTTAACCCTATAATTATACCTTTTTTTTTTTTTTTTTTTTTTTTTTTTTTTTTTTTGAGACAGTCTCACTCTGTTGCCCAGGCTGGAGTGCAGTGGCCCAATCTCAGCTCACTGCAACCTCTGCCTCCCGGGTTCAAGCAATTCTCCTGCCTCAGCCTCCCGAGTAGCTGGGACTACAGGCTCACACCACCATACCCAGCTAATTTTTGTATTTTAGTAAAGATGGGGTTTCACCCTGTTGGCCAGGCTGGTCTCAAATTCCTGAGCTCAAGTGATCTGCCCGCCTTGGCCTCCCAAAGTACTGGGATTATAGGCGTGAGCCACTGCTCCCGGCTTATACCTATTTTCTATATTAGGATCCGAAAACACAGAGAGATAAACCCACTTGCCCAAGACCACCCAAGTAGTAAGTGGTGAAACTGGGATTTGGACGCATGAACTCTGACTTCAGAGCATGTGAATTTAAGCACTGGATTCAATACACATATGTACACACCCAACCTGTTCTCCCTATTTCCTGTCTTGATCATTTTGGAAATAATTGAAACAGGAAATAAATGTGACAAATAAACTTGTCCCAGGTCCTTTCCTTGAGAACTAACATCACCATCTACCCATCAACCCTGTGGCTCTAGCCAAATATCTAAGAGTCATCTTGATTCGTATATATATATATATATTTTTTTTTTTTTTTCCTTTTTTTTGAGACAGAGACTCACTCTGTCACCCAGGCTGGAGTGCAGTGGCACAATCTCGGCTCACTGCAACCTCCACCTCCCGGGCTCAAGCGATTCTCCTGCCTCAGCCTCCCCAGTAGCTGGGATTAGAGGTGCCTCCCACCACACCCAGTTAATTTTTGTATTTTTAGTAGAGACGGGGTTTCACCAGATTGGCCAGGCTGGTCTTGAACTCCTGCCCTCAAGTGATCCTCCCGCCTCAGCCTCCCAAAGTGCTGGGATTACAGGCATGAGCCACTACACTCAGCCTTGATTCAGTGTATTTTCACATACTGATAATTATAAAGCAGGCAGAGTCTTATTTAAACCTGTGATTATTCTATGTGACAGAATTTTAATCCATTAGCATGGTGATTATTCTTCCTGAGTGGGAGACACTAGTCTCTGTTTGGTCTTTAGCCATGAAACACCTTTATACACATCACACTAAATCTCATTCTCTGCAACAAGCGCTGTCACTCCTCTGAACGCGTGAGCCATCCAGCCTAAAACAAAGAGAAACTTTTATGACTAGCCACATTGTTTTCACTTTTAAACAAACCTACAGAAAAGAACACTCATTATCAATGTATTTGTTAATTGTAAATTGCTATCATCAAACCTAACAAGGTTTGGGCCTTTCAAGTGTTGGGAGCTTGGAATTTGGGGAGCCAGGATTGGAGCTGGAGGAGGAGGTGGCATTCTTAAAGAGATGGAAGGATCTTATCCATCTGATCAAAGAATCCAATCAAAGAACAAACTTCCTAATCTTTAACAATCCATGCATACCTTAGTGAGGACAGCAAAATGCAAAATAAATTATTATGTTAAAATTGACTGGCATGAAATTCTCATGGCGGGAAGAGAAATGGAAACCCTGGCTCACCCATGGCCTGCTCATATCCTCAGCTCGGCCAATGGGAAGTGCATTCCCAGCATCCTTGTGGTCTCCATGATGTGATCGAGGCCAGCAGTGTCCCCTCTGAGTGGCAGCTGTGCAGCGTCGAAGCCCCTCTGATGTCTACAGGACTCACCTGCTGCATCCTCTGCAAACTGCAAAGGATAAAAAGACACTGTCTGACCCTCCAGTGCTGCACCACCAGCCTCGCTGCGCTTCCATTCCTCCATATTGTAAATACTCCCTTTACTTAGCTGACAGCTTCAATTTTTTTTCTTTTTTTCTTTTTTTCCCCAAGACGGAGTCTAGCTCTGTCGCCTAGGCTGGGGTGCAATGGCACGATCTCGGCTCACTGCAACCTCCGCCTCCCAGGTTCAAGCGATTCTCCTTCCTCAGCCTCCCCAGTAGCTGGGATTACAGGCATCTGCCACTATGCCTGGCTAATTTTTGTATTTTTAGTAGAGACGGGGTTTCACTGTGTTGGCCAGGCTGTTCTCTAACTCCTGACCTTGTGATCCACCCGCCTCGGCTCCCAAAGTGCTGGGATTACAAGCGTGAGCCACCGCGCCCAGCCAACATCGTCAATTTTTAAGTATTTGGAGCCAGGCAACCTTCTGGTGTCAAAGACCTGGAGTGCTAGAAGAAGCTATCAGCTCCCACGAAACCAGTGTGGTCATGGTGTGATTTTGAAAAGCCCCTTGGCTCTTACCTTAAGAAGCCCTCAGAGTCTAGGAGAATGGAGTTGCCAAATGGCATAGAAACAGCGATTGTTCTGTGCTGTCTGTTACACCACTGTTTGCACAGTAGTTCTCTATGCCCATGAAATGACACCCACCAGCCAAGCAACAGAAGTAGCTGCTGCTTGGAGCCTGTGCAAAACTGAGCTGCTCGGCAAGTATAGAAAGCCCTTTTCTCTGAAAACAATATTCTGAAGTATTTGTCAAAATACTGTTATGAATCTTTTAAATTTTACAAAGCTGGCTGGGCATGGTGATTCACAGCTATGATCCCACCTTGGGAGGCTGAAGTGGGAGGATCGCCTGAGGCCAGGAGTTCAAGATGAGCCTGGGTAACACAGTGAAAACAAATAAATTAAAATTAAATGTTGAAAAATTTGAGCTGGGCATGGTGGCATACACCTGTAGTCCCAGCTACTCAGGAGGCTGAGGCAGGAGGATTGCTTGAGCCCAGGAGTTTCAGGCTGCAGTGAGCTATTAGTGCACCACTGCACTCCAGCCTGGGTGACAAAGGAAGACTCTGTCTCAAAAAAAAAAAAAAAAAAAAATGCAAAAAAAGACAACGCCTTTACAAAGCTATTTTTCTTTTACAGAGATAACCATGTTAAGAGTGAAAGGTTAGGCCAGGCACAGTGGCTCACACCTGTAATCCCAGCACTTTGGGAGGCTGAGGCAGGTGGATCCCTTGAGTCCAGGAGTTTGAGACCAGCCTGGGCAACATGGTGAAACCCTGTCTCTACAAAGAAAAAAAAAAAACCCCACAAAAATTATCTAGGTGTGGTGGCTTGTGCCTCCCAGCTACTTGGGAGGCTGAGCTGGGAGAATCACTTGAGCCCAGGAGGTGGAGGTTGCAGTGAGCCCAGATCATGCCACTGTACTCCAGCCTGGGCCACAGAGTGAAACTCTGTCTCAAAAAAAAAAAAAAAGGTGAAAGGGTAAATGTACCCTGTCAGGTATTGTTCCACTAAATGTTACAAGATACTTGACTATGACTTTATTTTAACTAAGGGCTAACCTCAAAAACTGATAGCCATCTTAAAATGAAGATGACAAGCATTCCATCCTCAAATAATCTAAAATGTATTCCCAATCAGAAGATCAGTAGGTTTTACCAATATTAACATTTCTATCCTTTCCCTAATTGATTGTTTATTTAGCTGAAGGCCTCTATGTGTGATATGCTACTGGCATATCAAAAGAGGGTTATTTGTTTTTGAACCTGCATGGTGATTAATTCTGCATTTTCATTCTTTTTTTGCAGGGTAGGGAGAAGTTTGAGTATAGTGTATTGGAAAGAGAGTTTTGAAAACAGAAGGATCTTAATGCAAATCCAGATTGAACCATTTCCCTCTCTGTGGTCTGGGCAAGTTCATTTCACCCCTCTGAGCCACAGTCTGTTTTTCTAACTTCTGTCACAGGTTCCAGCAGTGATTAAGTAAAATTACGAATTTGGGAGCCCGCCACGTAATAGGAGCCCTTTACCTTTTCTAATTATTTCTTACGTGGTAAGCATCCCTAATAAGTATTCACACCTGGTTTGTGGAGTCTACCTGCATGCCTCAGGTGACGTGAGAACTTGGTTCACGTGAGGTCTGATCTCACAGGGCGGTGCTGGCCAGGCCCAGCATTGCAAAGATTCCTTCTATTATTCCCAAATTCTTCTCATTTTTTTAACACTCTTTGCCCTTTTCCCTAGGTCAAATGGAAGGGCATGATCCCTACAATAAAGCACAGACTTATTTTTTCCATAGGCCTGTCAAATACTCCCCGATAGCCCCTGTTCTGTCCCAAGGAATGATGTAGCAACTCCTTAAGAATTCCTACCCAGCATTCTTACTAGTGAAACCTGAGTTGGTCATTACAACTATTTTTGTGGGATTTTTAAAAATCAGATCTAAATAACAAGCAAACATGTAACCATGCATTTGTGCTATCCTTAGATTGTTATGGTTAAAAAGGGATAATTGATTTTAAGTTAAATATTCCTCATATCCTGATCCACCCCTCAAGTACTAGCTTTAATATTTTATAGACTACATGGTCCGACCTATTGACCCAGGTCCTGATGTGCCCACGGACAAGCCGGAAGGGCCATCCTTCCCACTGGCTTTGCAATCTGGAGGCTGACAACCACCCAGCCTGCCACCCATCAAAGTCCCTGCTGGTGACTCTCTCCCCCAGCAAGCTGCCTCCCTTCCCCCACTTTCCCAAACATCTTGGGCATCTCAAACAATCCAATTACACTCCGGTTGTTTAAACAAACAGCAGCACAATTCCCCAGCCCAGAGCCCCAACTGAGGGATTCCCTTGGGCCGACTCTCACCACCTCCACCCCCAACCACAAGCCACTTTCAGAGAAGAGCAGCCCTGAGCAGAGACAATGGGCTCTGGGTTAACAGTGGGTAGTTTTCCATGTCTAAATGTTTGCAGACACTTGGTAAAGTGTCCCAGGCCAAGTTTCCAAAGGACAATACCTCCACACCACTGAGTTTGTTTAAGCAGGCAATCCCAGATAAGAAGGGGGTTGCCCCTCCTCTTCAAAAGCCAAGAATGCAAGATGGGCTGGAGGCAATGCTGTGGGAGGTTGGGACAAATTCCACTGGAACAAGGAATACTTGAGTCCCTCTCTCCACTCCCACCCTCCCTTAAAATAATAGATTTACCCTAAAGAAAAGGTGAAGTCAGGAGATTGGTGGAGTTTTTCTAAGTATTTCACAAATAAGACAGCTGGGACAAGGCAGAGTGCTATTTACAATGCCACAGCTGAGCTGGATTTAGAAGATGCAAGGCATGGTGGCAGGTGCCTGCAGTCCCAGCTACTCGGGAGGCTGAGGCAGGAGAATGATGTGAACCCAGGAGGCGGAGCTTGCAGTGAGCTGAGACCAGGCCACTGCACTCCAGCCTGGGCAACAGAGCGAGACTCCATCTCAAAAAAAAAGAAAAAAAAAAAAGAAGATGCAAAGGTTGCTTACAGTTTCTCACTGAGCAGGCATTCAGTCCCTGCAGAAGGACTGACTACCTTCCCCACTGGGCAGTTCACATCATGTAAAATGCCAGTCAATGCCCAATGCCTTACATTTCTTGTTGAAAAACAAAAGAACCAACCATTCTTAGCTCCAGGCCAATTCTGAAGGGCTGCCACCAAACTTGTAAGGACCATCACTCACCCAACAAATATGTCTAGATCATCCACTTAGAACAAATCCATAATGGTACAGGGGCAGCGAATAGAGGCAATATCTAGTTTCACATGTGATAGAAAGTGGCGTCTTATTTATTTATTTATTTATTTATCTATCTATTTATTTATTTTGTAGAGACAGGGTCTCCCTATGTTGTCCAGGCTGGTCTCGAACTCCTGGCCTCAAGTGATCCTCCCACTTTGGCCTCCCAAAGTGCTGGGATTACAGGCATGAGTCACTACATCTGACCGGTAAGTGTCTTAAAAGAAGAGCAAGCAAAGACTCTGGAAGCTCAGAGAAGAGATGGCTTCTGGCTGAGAGGAGGTGAGCTGATCAGAGAAAGCTTCACAGGGAAGAGGTGTTTGAGTCAGCCCTTGAACCGGTAGGAAGGGTGAAGATGAAAGCCAGCTCCCTCATCAGGCCATGGATAGGCTCTTCCCACATATTTCTAGTTCTTTCTACGTCTCTGGAGCCTTCAGCCATTAAAACAGGTATTCTTATATTTTCTGGGTTACAGACCCTTTCAAGGGAATCCTTGAAAGCTGTGGATTCCCTCTCCAGAAGAATGTACATATCCCAAAATATGGCATGCCATTTCAGCCAGTGCCCAGACTTATCCAGGGACTTCTGGTTAAGAATTCTTGGGATCAAATGTTGCAGACCCATTTCTGCCCAGGGTCTGATAGGAGAATTGAGAGAAAAACAAAATTTCCATCTATCCATTCTTTACACTTTTATTCTTATTTTTTAAATTAACTAATGTATTTGGTCTACAAAACCCTAAAGAAGAAAAGAAAGGGCTTGTTCACTTTCCATGTTATTTGAAAAGTCCATTGATCTAATGAGCGACATCTTGGGAGAAACCAGAAAGCCTTTTGTACCTTCTTTGGATTGCAAATTCTGAAGAAGGCTTTTCAAAAGCCCAAAAACTGACACTCCAAAAGTGGTTTTCACAAAAGAATCTAAATCAGACTTCAGCATGTCACTTCTACAATATCTGGGAGCCACAAACATGGATAGAAAGGTCTGGCTTAATGGTGCGACACCAAGATGGCACTGAGCCTCACTCATCCTTTGCACACCAAACATGTTTGAATGAATAAATCACTGATTGAGGGAGTGGATGAGAAGTTTTATGACAGAACAAATGGGGCAGACACACATGGAGTTTCAGTGAGAGTAAAAGTGTAGGTTGGCCAGGTGCGATGGCTCACGCCTGTAATCCCAGCACTTTGGGAGGCCAAGGCAGGTGGATCACCTGAGGTCAGGAGTGTGAAACCAGCCTGACCAACATGGAGAAAATCCGTCTCTACTAAAAATACAAAAAATTAGCTGGGCATGGTGGCGCATGCCTATAATCCCAGTTACTCGGGAGGCTGAGGCAGGAGAATTGCTTGAACCCGGGAGGCGGAGGTTGCGGTGAGCCGAGATTGCGCCATTGCACTCCAGCCTGGACAACAAGAGTGAAACTCCGTCTCAAAAAAAAAAAAGTGTAGGTTACTTTATACTGTAGCTCATTCCAGAATACTGGATAAATAAAACAGATGTGGAAACAAATAAACAGATGTGTATGTAAATAAAACAGATGTGTTAAATATTAATTTGAGCAACTACCTAAAATATATACAAGCTCATAATTTAAAGGTATTTGACTACAATTCCTGATATATCTGAAATTTTTTTTTTTTTTTTTTGAGATGGAGTTTCACTCTTGTTGCCCAGGCTGGAGTGCAATGGTGCGTTCTTGGCTCACCGCAACCTCTGCCTCCCGGGTTCAAGCAATTCTTCTGCCTCAGACCCCCGAGTAGCTAGGATTACAGGCATGCACCACCACACCCAGCTAATTTTGTATTTTTAGTAGAGACAGGGTTTCACCATGTTGGTCAGTCTGGTCTCGAACTTCTGACCTCAGGTGATCCGCCCACCTCAGCCTCCCAGAGTGCTGGGATTACAGGCGTGAGCCACCGCGCCCGGCGGAGAAATATTTTTAATTAAACCTTTGATATAAGTGTAAACTCACATGCAGTTGTAAGAAATAATGCTAAGAGATCCTGGGTACTCTCTAGCTGGTTTTTTGGGTACTGATTCTTCCCACTTTATTCTCTTTCAAGATTGTTTTAGCTATTCTAGCTCCTTTTCCTTTCCATCTATACTTTAGAAGAATCAAAATGGTATATCTCCCACTGATAACATCCTGCAAAACTACAGCACAGTATTTCAACCGGGATATTGACAGCATTACAGAGAAGACATAGAATAGAATGGTTCCATCACTACGAGGATAACTCATACTGCCCTTCCCTTCCACCCCTACTACTTCCTTAATGTTTGGCAATACTAATCTGTCGTTCATTTCCGTAATTTTTTCATTTCAAGAATATCATACGAATGGAATCATTTTGAGATTTGCTTTTTTCCCCAATACCCTTGAGATCCATCCAAGTTGTTGTGTGTCTCCACCCTCTGTTTCTTCTTATTGCTGAGTGGTATTTCATGGTATTGATGAACCGCAGTCTGTTTAACCAGTAACCTGTTGAAGGACATCTGGGTTGTTTCAGTTTTGCTATTAGGAATAAAGGTGCTACAAATATCCATGTACAAGTTTTTTTGTGAACATAAATTTTCATTTCCCTGGGATAAGTGCCCAGGAGTGTAATTGTTGAGTCACATCATAATTGCATACTTAGTTATCGAAGAAACTGACAAACTGCTTTACAGAGATGCTGAAGCATTTTACATTCCCATCAGCAAAGCATGCTGGTCTTCAGCACATCTTCACCTGCAGAAATAGTGTTATCAAAATGTTTTGTTTAAACGTTCTGATAGGTGTGTGGTGATATCTCATTTTGGTTTTAATTTGTATTTTCATAATGGCTAATGGTGTTGAACATCCTTTCATGTGTTTATTTGCCATCTGTATGCCTTCTTTAGAGAAATGTCTCTTCTGATTGTCCATTTTTCAATTGGATTGTTTGATGGTTTTATTGTAGAGTTTTGAGGGTTCTTTATATATTCGAGATACTAGTCCTTTGCCAGATATGTGGTTTGCAAATATTCTGTCCCAGCTTCTAGCTTGTGTTTTCATCCTTTTCACGTGGTCTTTTATAGAGTAAAAGTTTTCAATTCTAATAAAGTACAGTTTATCAAGTTAAAAAAATACCCAACTAATTTTTTAAAGTAGTTGGGTATATTTTTTAGAATTAAAAAAAATAATTTTTTTATTTTTAATTTTAAAATTTTTTTCTACAACTTTTTATTTTTTCCTATAATTTTGATTTTTATATAAGGTGTGAGACTTGAGGTTCTTTTTGTTTTCTTTTGTTTTGTTTTTTGCCTATGGATGTCCAATTGCTCCAGCACTGTTTATAAAAGGCTATCTTTCACTGAATTGCTTTTGTACATTTGTTAAAAATTAGTTTTGTATATTTGTGTGAGTCTATTTCTGGGTTCTCTGTACCACTGATTTATGTACATATGTCTCTGCCAATACTACACAATGTTGATTACTATGTATATTAAGTCCTAAGATCAGGTAAGTTGATCCCAGCACAGTGGCTCACACATGTAATCCTAGCACTTTGGGAGGCTGAGGCAAGAGGATCCTTTGAGCCCAGGAGTTCAAAACCAGCCTAGGCAATATAGCAAGACCTCATCTCTATTTTTTTCTCTTTTTATTTTTACTTTTTATTTTTTGAGACAGAGTCTTGCTCTGTTGCCCAGGCTGGAGTGTAGTGGCACAATCTCGGCTCACTGCAACCTCCATCTCCGGGGTTCAAGTGATTCTCCTACCTCAGCCTTCCTAGTAGCTGGGATTATAGGTGCACACAACCATGCCTGACTAATTTTTGTATTTTTAGTAGAGATGGGGTTTCACCATGTTGGCCAGCCTGGTCTCGAACTCCTGACCTCAAGGGATCCACCAGACTCAGCCTCCCAAAGTGTTGGGATTACTGGCATAAGCCACTATGTTTGGCTTATTTTTTTAAAATAAAAAATAAATAAAATTAAAATCAGGTATGTTGATTCTTCCCACTTTATTCTTTTACAAAATTGTTTTAACTATCCTAGGTCCTTTGTCTTTCCATATAAGTTTTAAAATAATCAAAATCCTGCTGGAATTTTGACAGGAATTACATTAAAGCTGTACTTCAGGCCAGGTGCGGTGGCTCACACCTGTAATCCCAGCACTTTGGGAGGCCAAGGCAGGCAGATCATGAGGTCAGGAGATCGAGACCATCCTGGCTAACACAGTAAAACTCCGTCTCTACTAAAAATACAAAAAATTAACCAGGCGCGGTAGCACGGGTCTGTAGTCCCAGCTACTTGGGAGACTGAGGCAGGAGAATCACTTGAACCCGGGAGGTGGAGGTTGCAGTGAGCCGAGATCACGCCACTGCACTCCAGCCTGTGTGACAAAGCAAGACTCCATCTCAAAAAAAAAAAAAAACAAAACAAAACAAAAAAAAAAAACTGTACTTCAATTTGGGGAAAATTGACATTTACTATAAATGAATCTTCCAGTCCATGAGTGTGGTATTTCTCTCCATTTGTTTAGATCTTGTCTAATTTCCCTCATTAGCATTTTGTAGCTGTCAATATACAAATCCTATACATGTTTTTTCAGACTTCCTAAATATTTTTCTCTTTTTTTTTTTTTTTTCAGCCAGAGTCTCGCTCTGTTGCCCAGGCTGAAGTGCAGTGACACGATCTCGGCTCACTGCAACCTTCACCTCCTGGGTTCAAGTGATTCTCCTACCTCAGGCCCCTGAGTAGCTGGGACTACAGGCGCACGCCACCACGCCCAGCTAATTTTTGTATTTTTAATCGAGATGGAGGTTTCACTATGTTGGCCAGGCTGGTCTCGAACTCCTGACCTTGTGATCCGCCCGTCTTGGCCTCCCTAAGTGCTGGGATTACAGGCGTGAGCCACCGCATCCAGCCTATTTCTTTTTTTGAGCAATTATAAATGGTGTAGTATTTTGTTGTTGTCGTTTCCATTGCTAGTATATAAAAATACAATTGATTTTCATGTGTCTATCCTGTATCCCATGACTTTGCTGAACTAATTTGTTTTAGTTCTAGAGGTTTTTGTTTTGTTTTTGTTTTTTAATTCTTTGGGATTTTCTATGTAGACAATTATGTTACCTGCAAATAAAGACAGTTTCCATTTTTTCTTTTTAACCTGTATGTCTTTTATTTCCTTCACCTGCCCTGTTGCACTGAGTAGCACTTCCAGAACTACGTTGAATGTGAGTAGTGACAGCACACATCCTTACCTTCTCCCCAGTGTTAGTCTTTGATTGTCAAGTATAATGTTAGTGGTGGATATTTTATAGATGTTCTTTATCAAATTGAGGAATTTCTCATCTCTTCCTATTTTTCTGAAAGATTTTTTTATCAGGAATAGGTACAGAATTTGTCAAATGCATTTAATGATAAATGGGTTAATATAATCAAGTTATTTTTCTTCTATGGCCTATTAATATGGTGGATTACATTGATTGGTTCATTTTACAAAGTTTGAACCAGTCTTGCATCCTACAATAAATACTACTTGGTCTTGGTGTTTAATTATTTTCATATATTGCTGAATTCTATTTGCTATTATTTTATCAACAATTTTTGAGGCCAGGTGCAGTGGCTCCTGCCTGTAATCCCAGCACTTTGTGAGGCCAAGGCAGGAGGATCACTTGCATCCAGGAGTTTGAGACCAGCCTGAGCAACATGGCGAAACCCCGTCTCCACAAACAATACAAAAATTAGCCCAGTGTGATGGCATGCACCTGCAGTCCCAGCAACTCGGGATGCTGAGGTGGGAGGGTTACTTGAGCCTGGGAGATTGAGGCTGCAGTGAGCCATGATAGTGCCACTGCACTCCAGCCTGGTTGACAGACCAAGACCCTTTCTCCAAAAAAAAAAAAAAAAAAAGGATTTTTGAATTTGTATTCCCAAACGATATTGTTATGTAGTTTTCTTTTTTGTCATTCTTTTTCTGGTTTTGTTATCAAGATTATACTAGCTTCATCAAATGTATCACGAAGTGTTCCCTCTTCTATTTTCTGGAAAAAATATTGTGTAGAATTGGTGTTACTTCTTTTTTCTTTCTTTTTTTAATTTGTGTGTGTGTGACAGGGTCTCACTCTGTTGCCCAGACTGGAGTGCAGTGACACAATCGTGGCTCGTTGCAGCCTCGACCTCACAGGCTCAAGTAATCCTCCCACCTCAGCCTCCCGAGTAGCTGAGACCACAGGTGTGTGTCACCACATCTGGCTAATTTTCTTCCTTTTTTTAGAGATGGGGGTCTCCTTATGTTGCCCAGGCTGCTCTTGAACTCCTGGGCTCAAGTGATCCTCCCACCTTGGCCTCCCAAAGTGCTGGGATTATAGGTGTGAGCCAGCACACCCAGCCTAATTCTTGTTTAAACATTTGATAGAATGCTCTGGCAAAACTATTTAGGTCTAAAGATTTGTGTGTATGTATGTGTGTGTGTGTGTGTGTGTGTGAATGTCCTTAATAACTATAGAGCTAGTGAAATTATCTATTCCAACTTAGATGACTTGAGGTTGTGTGTGTGTGTGTGTGTGTGTGTGTGTGTGCATTCTGAGATGGAGTCTCGCTCTGTCTCCAGGCTGGAGTGCAGTGGTGTGATCTTGGCTCACTGCAACCTCTGCCTCCCGGATTCAAGCGATTCTCCTGCCTCAGCCTCCCGAGTAGCTGGAACTACAGGCACGCACCACCATGCCCAGCTAATTTCTGTATTGTTAGTAGAGATGGGGTTTCACCATGTTGGCCAGGATGGTCTCGATCTCTTGACCTCGTCATCTGCCCGCCTCAGCCTCCCAAAGTGCTGGGATTACAGGTGTGAGCCACCGCACCCGGCCTGTAGTCTGTGTTTTTTGAGGAATCAGTACATTTTATCTAAGTCATCTCAGATCTAAATTTATGGATGCAGAGTTGTTTGCAGTATTCCCTTATTGTCCTTTTGATGTTTTCAAGACACGTAGTGAAAGCCCCTATTTCACTTCTGATAGTTGTAATTTGTGTCTTTTCTCTTCCTTGCTTTGTCTCTCCTTCTAGAGGTTTGTCAATTTTATTGATCTTTTTAAAGACCAACCATTGCTTCATTGATTTTCTTAATTGTTTTTCTGTTTTCAATTTCACTGATATCTACTTTTATCTTTATTGCTTCCTTCCCTCTGATTGGCATAGGTTTTTTCCCTCGTTTCTAGTGTAAGCTTTTTTTTTTTTTTTTTTTTTTTTTTGATACAGAGTCTTGCTATGTCACCCAGGCTGGAGTGCAGTGGCACAATCTCGGCTCACTGTGAGCTCCGCCTCCCGGGTTCACGCCATTCTCTTGCCACAGCCTCCCCAGCAACTGGGACAACAGGCGCCCGCCACCATGCCCGGCTACTTTTTTTGTATTTTTAGTAGAGACAGGGTTTCACCATGTTAGCCAGGATGGTCTCGATCTCCTGACTTCGTGATCTGCCCGCCTTGGCCTCCCAAAGTGCTGGGATTACAGGCATGAGCCACTGTGCCTGGCTAGTGTAAGCCTTTAATGCTATAAATTTTCCTCTCAGCACTGCCTTAGCTGTATCCCACAAATCTTGTTATATTTTATTTTCATTTTCACTCAGTTCAATATGTTTTTTAATTTCCCTTGACACTTCCAAAAAAAGACTTTCCTCTTTATGTTTCCAAGTGTTTGGAGATTCTCCTGTTAACCTTTCTGGTATTGATTCCTAGTTTGATTCCATTGTGGTCATAAACACTCGGTATGATTTCGACTTTCTTTCTTTTAATTTAATTTTATTTTTTTTAGAAATCAGATCTTGCTGTATTGCCCAGACAGGAGTGTAGTGGCTATTCACAGGTGTGATCATAGCGTACTACAGCCTCACATTACTGTGGCCTCAAGCGATCCTCCCAAGTAGCTGGGACTACAGGTGCATGCCACCACACCCTCAGTATAATTTCAATACTTTTAATCATATCTTTATATGTATCTTTACAGATATCATTAATGCATCTTTTTTTTTTTTGAGACAGAGTCTCACTCTGTTGTCCAGGCTGGAGTGCAGTGGCGTGATCTTGGCTCACTGCAACGTCCGCCTCCCTGGTTCAAGCGATTCTCCTGCCTCAGCCTCCCAAGTAGCTGGGATTACAGCATGTGCCACCATGCCTGGCTAATTTTTTGGATTTTTAGTAGAGACAGGGTTTCACTGTGTTAGCCAGGATGGTCTCAATCTCCTGACCTTGTGATCCGCCTGCCTCGGCCTCCCGAAGTGCTGGGATTACAGGCATGAGCCACTGCACCCGGCCCATTAATGCATCTTTACACATATCTTTAAATGCATCTTTGATGTATTATATATTTTGTAAATTGGGTTTATTTCAATGTGGCCTACCAGTATCCCCAAGGGCTTGTTTGCAAGTACTTCCAGCTTCTGGCTTATCTGAAGACATTAGCTCCTTTAGACCTTTTATTAAATTGGGCTATTTTCCATAGCAAGCAACTGAGTTTTAGATTAAAAAGTCTTTTCATCTGCAATAATGAAATTTTAAATGCCATCAGCTCTTTTTTTTTTTTTTCAAACGGAGTCTCACTCTGTTGCCCAGGCTGGAGTGCAGTGGCATGATCTCGGCTCACTGCAACCTCCACCTCCCAGGTTCAAGCAATTCTCCTGCCTCAACCTCCCAAGTAGCTGGGACTATAGGTGCGCACCACCACGCCCAGCTAATTTTTGTATTTTCAATAGAGACGGGGTTTCACCATGTTGGCCAGGATGGTCTCAATCTCTTGGCCTTGTGATCCGCCCACCTCGGCCTCCCATAGTGCTGGGATTACAGGCGTGAGACACCGCGCCCGGCCCAGCTCTTCTTTTGATGTTGCATCTTTTTTCTGCTCCACACTGTCCTCAAATGAGAGAGAACTGGGCGATGGCTAAGCCAAGGGTCCACGGGGGAGGACAATCTTCACTTTGCTAAAAGTCAACTAAGGAGGCTATAAAACATACCCCTGCTTTCCCCTCTCTATCAATCTTAGAGAGCCAAGCACAAGAAAAAAGCAAGATTAGGATCACTCTCTAAAAACGCCCCTAGCTGGTAAGGAATGTAAACCTGGCAAAATATTTTCCGGAAAATCTGTAAGATCCAGAAGAGGGAGAGGGACAGGGAAAGTTTTCCATTTCTTCAATTGTCTTTTCCAATGCTTACTGCAGCCAGTTCCCCACAGTGATCTATTACCTCACTCTAGGCCCTGGAAGACCCTTGCTTCATTCTGCAGCCCAGGTGAGCTGGCCCCACACATCTTGCAATCTATATTTCCAAAATAACTTGTTCATCAACTCCTGTAAAAAATACAAGCCTGCACCCATACCTTTTACTGGATTCCTGGGAGCAGAGGGGATACCAATCCACTTCCAGAGGCTCTGATGAGTAGGCCAGGGATGTTTTCCCAGCGGAGACCCAACCCTCTGGCCCCTCCTGCTTTTCTCCCCAGCATAAACACAAAGCAGAGACCAAGCTCCCAGCAGGATGACCTATAAGTGACCCTTGGACTGACCTAACACTCTGGTCACTCTCACCGACAGATTTGTTTATCTTGGAACCTTGGAGTCTCTGCACCCAAAAGCTTTGGCCCTAGACTCTAAGTCCGCCCCCAGCAAACTGTCAGTCACAGCTTAAGTGCATGTTGGGCAGTTGCATGATAGCCTGAGTTTATTTACCAGAACCTGATGTTTATGCTGTCCAGCAACGAGTAGGGGCCATCAGCTGCTGAATTTAGTAAGCGAGGAGCCAACTAGACGTCTCCAGTGGACATCAGCCTTCATGTCCACAAAATTATCCGGGGACCCCAATAGTGTGCCTCTCTGCCTCCACCCTCAGAAATTAGAGGTGCCCTGGAGATCCAAATTTGGCATCTCCATCCAAAGGAGGGATCTGTGTTCAGGCCATTTTCCTGAGAGCTTTTTTGTTAGTTAGTTAGTTTGTTTGTTTTTTGAGACGGAGTCTCACTCTGTCGCCCAGGCTGGAGTGCAGTGGTGTGATCTCGGCTCACTGCAACCTCTGCCTCCCGGGTTCAAGCAATTCTCCTGCCTCAGCCTCCCAAGGAGCTGGGATTACAGGCACGCGCCACCACACCCGGCTAACCAAGAGCTTATTTTTATGAAATTTATGTGGCACAGCTATATCTAAGGCGAGAAAGAAGCTTTAGCTTCTAACCCTGAGTGCATGATGAAAAGCAGCTTGTCTGAAAGTACCATGGGCGTTGTTTACAAATGAGAGTGACATCTTGATATTTACCTAAAGAGAGACAGATGCTTCCTAAGTTGTGGCACTGGAGGGAGTGATGATCAACAAATTCAGAGCAAAATGGAAATCAAATTTTTACCTTTTTTTTTCCTCTTTGCCCAGGCTGGAATTCTGTGGCACAGTCATAGCTTACTGCAGCCTCGAACCCCTGGACTCAAGGAATCCTCCTGCCTCAGCCTCCTGGGAAGGTAGGACTACAGCCATGTGCCACTAATCCTGGATAATTTTTTGTAGAAACAAGGTCTCACTATATTGCCCAGTCTGGTCTCGAACTTCTGGCCTCAAGTGATCCTCCCACCTCAGCCTCCCAAAGTGTTTGGATTATAAGTGTGAGCCACCACATGCAGCCTGAATTTTTTTTTTTTTAAGTACAGTCACTTAAGGAACCCCAATTGTACTCCTATTCACATTTCATTGGTAATCCCAAGGGGATTATGGCTATTTGGAAGATTGAATTCATTCTTACTTAGACCCTCCCTACATAATGTCTTTAAGAATGCCTTTTTCAAATGGCTAAGTAAGGTAAACATGAACTTCTAAATAAATGAGGCCAAACCAAGAAAGATGACAAGGTTGATTACAGAGGTGGGCTTTTTTTCCTCCTCTTAGCAGAAGATTTTAAATAGATCTGAACCTTCAAGGAATGCTTTTATTTGGTAGACAAGATGAGGAGAATGAGAACTACCTCTTCAGAGGGCAGTGCAGAAAGGGGACTCTCGCCTTCTCTTTATCCCATTAAAGTCCTGCTGGTCAGTGACTCACAAGGCCCCTCTATTATCAGCCTTGGCTTAAATAAACCTTCTGCCCCTGCACCCACCCGCCTCCCTCAAAGCTGCAGGCTCCATCCATCAATGTCACCTTTGCAGAGTGGCTGCCATGACAGTTCATGATCATTAACCAGCCCTGGTGTGCTTTGTGTTAAAAGTTAAGACACATCAAACGCAGCAACTCCGCAGTTCCTTAAAGTTACAGGAGACAGGGATACACTAGGGCTGGGGCCCACCAAACTTGACGCACAGCTTTGACAAAAGGTGAAAGATGAGCCCAGGGTTTAAAAATGCCTCAGTATCCCTCCCTGCCCCCAACTTCACTCTCAGGGGCAGAAACCAGGAGGAAAACAGACACTGAGAATTGGGCTAAAGAGCAGTGATAAAAGAATGTGAGCCACGAACACAGCGGCCCTGCTCCGGAACCCCCAGCTGCCCTGTGACATGGCCCCTCCTGTGCCGGTGACCCCCCACCCCACCCGGAGCAGACAGGCTGCTCCACGGAGAGAACCTCACAGAGAACGTGCCCCTTTCTCCTGCACCCTCATCTCCCGGGCCTTCTTCCTCCCGGGCTCAAATCCCTGTAAGAAATGGAGGTTGGGCAGTTTCTCTTTCCACTTCACAAAGGTTTAGAACATCTAAGCAAGAGAGCGCGTGAAAGGTGTTGTTTGTGCCTTTGGGTGCCCCTGCTTACATTTCGTGATTTCACTTGGGGCCACTGTTTAACGAAGACATTTGCTTTTCTTATCATGGCTTTTCTGTGGCAAGGCCCAGCTTGGGGAAATGACCTTGAGAGGAAGTTGGAAGAGGGAAAGAGGGAGCTGGCTCTGCCCACCAGTATGTAAAAATTAAATAACAAAAAGAAAACAAGCAGCCCACAACCGCCCTCCCTGCCACCCAAGCAATTCTCCTATCCCTCTATGCATTCACATGACACATACTCCACCCCTCCCATGGGCCGGGCATTGAGTTAGGACCCAGGGTATAAAGAATCAAAAATGGGTTATAACTCTTTAGGAGCTTAAATTCTATGAAGGTAGACAAAATATCTACCATAGAAATAGGCATTGGGGAACCAGAAAAAGGAGGAGGGGATCTGTTCTGATGCGATGTGTGGAGAAGGCTTTGGGGATGTGGCCAGTTGGCCAAATCTCGAGGTAGGAGCAAGACTTCAACAGAGAAGGAGGAGGAGGTGTAACAGCATGAGCAAAGGGAGAAAATTTATGACAGCTAGCATTCATTAAGTGTGCACTGAAATTCAGGCAGTACACCTAGTGTGTTGCACACCTGCACTGTAGCCACCAGCCACAGTGCTCATGAGCACTTGAAATGAGGCTGGCCCGAATTGAGATGTGCTATTATGAATAATGCACACCAATGGTTTCAATGATTTAGTATGAAAAAAATGTAAACTATCTCAGTAATAATTTTATATTGATTACATGTTAAAATGATAGTATACTGGATGCATTTGATTAAATAAAATATATTAGTCAAATTAATTTCATCTGGGGCCACGCTCGGTGGCTCACACCTGGTATTACAGGTGTGATGCCAGGATGCCAAGGCAGAAGGATCGCTTGAGCCCAGGAATTGGAGACCAGCCTGGGCAACATGGTGAAACCCCGTCTTTACAAAAAATACAAAAATTAGCCAGGCATGGTGGTTCACATCTGTAGTCCCAGCTAATTGGGAAGCTGAGGTGGGAGGATGGGTTCAGCTAGGGAGGTCGAGGCTGCAGTGAGCCATGATCACGCCACTGCATTCCAGCCTGAGCAATAGAGCAAGACCCTGTCTCAAAAAAAAAAAAGGCTGGGTGCAGTGGCTCATGCCTGTAATCCCAGCACTTTGGGAGGCCAAGGCGGGCAGATCACGAGGCAAGAGATCGAGACCATCCTGGCCAACATGGTGAAACCCCATCTCTACTAAAAATACAAAGATTAGCTGGGCGTGGTGGCGTGTCCCTGTAGTCCCAGCTACTCAGGAGGCTGAGGCAGGAGAATCGCTTGAACCTGGGAGGCAGAGGTTGCAGTGAACCAAGATCACGCCACTGCACTCCAGCCTGGCGACAGAGCGAGACCCTGTCTCAAAAAAAAGAAAAAAGGGTGCAGGACACCAACATGGCACATGTATACATATGTAACAAACCTGCACATTGTGCACATGCACCCTAGAACTTAAAGTATAATTTTTAAAAAAAATCAACCATTTAAGGGAGTAGAGTGACATGTAAGGATCCCTTCACACCTGGCCACAATCCCCACAATTCTTCCTCACCACTATTTTATTGTATTCCCTGACAGGTTCCCAAGGCATCACAAACATAAATATATATAAAATCTCCCTTCTTGTACAAATACTGTGGCCTCTTTTTCAACTGTTTTATCTATGGACCAATAAGATTTTGCTGAAGAAGAGGTTTCTCTGCTTTAGAAAGTTTTAAAGCTACTTACTCTATCGTCTCTGAGGTCCCTTTGAGTTCTGAAATCCTTGGACTTTGAAGTGTAATTTTATTGTTTGGTTCTGCTTTTCCACCATATTGTTGGTCATCGGTTTGATTTATTGGATGTGAAATTCTCAGCCAAGAACAAGGCCCTTTATTACAACATTGCTCCTATGGGAAAATATGATTTACTTTACAATAGGTCGCTTTATGACATAGAGTAGCTCCCTCCAACATAAAATGTTGAACTGCATGGTATTTTTGCCATATGTATTTAAGAATCCGATGGAAATGGAAACAAAATTATCCTTCTTTTACTTCAAAGAAGAATAAAGCTTCCTGCTGCTTTAACTGCATAATGGCTTTTGCATTATCCTGTGTATTTGTATGTTTCAAATCTCAGCCCCCAGCCTTTTAGTAGTTCACTGGCTTTAGTTACATTCATTATTTAACCTCCGTCTTATTTTCCTTGTATGGATCACAGGGATAATCTTCTCCACCTCACAGGATTAGGAGGAATAAATGAAATAATGTAAAGGTGCTTAGCTTAGCTCCCTAAATATAAAAAATAATACATGTAATTTATTATTATTGTTATTGTACTTATATTTATTGACCTCTGTTATGTGCATAATATATAAAGATGGGTAATTTTTTTTTTGAGACAGGGTATCACTCTGTTGCCCAGGCTGGAATGCAGTGGTGCAATCACCACTCACTGCAGCCTTGACCTCCCAGGCTCAAGCCATCCTCCTGCCTCAGCCTCTCAAGTAGCTGGGACCACAGGCACACACTGCCACACCTGGCTAATATTTTAATTTGTTGAAGGGACAGGGTCTCACTATGTTGCCCAGGCTGGGTTTGAACTCCTGGCTTCAAGCGATTCTCCCACATTGGCCTCCCAAAGTGCTAGGATTACAAGCATAAGCCACCATGCCCAGCCAAAGTGGATAAATTTTATTGCCAATCTCATAGGACTTTTTGTGGATTAAGTTAAATAAGAGCCATTAAGCCTTTCTGGTACCAGAAGTATAGTAATCATTCGGTATTATAGTACAGTTAATCCTTGGAAAAACATGGGATTAGGAGTGCCAACTCCCTCCTCGGTCAAAAATCTGAGTATAACTTTGACTCTCCCCCTAACTAACTACTAACAGCCTACTCTTGATCAAAAGCATTACCAATAACATAAACAGTCAATGAGGCCTGGTGCAGTGGCTCACGCCTGTAACCAAAGCACTTTGGGAGGCCGAGAAGGGTGGATCACTTGAAGTCCAGAGTTCGAGACCAGCCTGGCCAATATGGTGAAACCCTGTCTCTACTAAACATTCAAAAATTAGCCCAGTGTGGTGGCACATGCCTGTAATCCCAGCTACTTGGGAGGCTGAGGCAGGAGAATCACTTGAACCTAGGAGGCAGAGGCTGCAGTGAGCCAAGATTGTGCACTCCAGCCTGGGCGACAGAGCAAAACTCTGCCTCAAAAACTCTGCCCAAAAAAAAAAAAAAAGTCAATGAACACATATTTTGTATGTTATATATATTATATACTATGTTCTTACAATAACGTTAGAGAAAAGCAAATGTTATTGAGAAAAATCATAAGGAATAGAAAATATATTTACTATTCATTAAGTGGAAGTGGATCATCATAAATGTCTTCATCCTCATCGTGTTCACGTTGAGTAAGCTGAGGAGGAGAAGGAGGAGTTGGTCTTGCTGTCTCAGGGGTGGAGAGGAAGAAAAAAATCCACAAATAAGTGGACCCCCAAAGTTCAAACCTTCGTTATTCAAGGCTGAACTGTATATGCTTGTAACTTACATCTTATAAACTAAAACCTTTAAACTAAAATAGCATGATATATACAGTTGTATACTTAATGCAAAAACTAATCAGATCATCAAGCTGACATTCTTTTTTTCTCCTAAGATGGAGTCTCTCTGTATCTCCCAGGCTGGAGTGCAGTGGCCCAATCTCAGCTCACTGTAACTTCCACCTTCCGGGTTCAAGCAATTCTCCCTGCTTCAGTCTCCCAGGTAGCTGGGATTACAGGTGCCTGCCACCATGCCTGGCTAATTTTTGTATTTTTTAGTAGAGATGGGGTTTCACCGTGTTGGCCAGGCTGGTCTGGAACTCCTGACCTCAGGTGATCTACCAGCCTCGGCCTCCCAAAGTGCTGGGATTACAGGCCTGAGCCATCACGCCTGGCCATCAAGCTAACATTCTTAATGCTATCCTAAATTGGTGCTACTCTAAGGGATTATTCCCTCATCACATTTGGCTTTTACACTCACAAATGAAAGGTGACATTTAATACCAAAGAATACTCACTGCTCTTCCATGTCACTCAAAGTCCTCACGCATGCCATCTCCTTAATTCAAATCCTTATCATACTCGACCAGAACAATTCTAGATACCATTTTATAGCTAAAGAAACTAAAGGTCTGAGTCAGCTAGGGATAGAATTTGGGTCTTCTTCTTTTTTTCTGAGGCAGAGTCTTGCTGTGTTGCCCAGGATGGAGTGCAGTGGCGCGATCTCAGCTCACTGCAACCTCCGCCCCCCCGGGTTTAAACGATTCTCATGCCTCAGCCTCCCGAGTAGCTAGGATTACAGGCGTGAGCCACCACGTCCAGCTAATTTTTGTATTTTTACCAGAGATGGGGTTTCACCATGTTGGCCAGGCTGGTCTCAAACTCCCAACCTCAGGTGATCTACCAGCCTCGGCCTCCCAAAGTGCTGGGATTACAGGTGTGACCCACTGCACCCAGCCACAATTTGAGTTTTCTTTGACAAGACCCTAACCTCACACCATCTTCACCACAGGCCTCTAGGCTTAGAAAAGTGGTTCTCATACCCCGGCTCTGGTTTGTAATTGAATTCTAAAAGAGCCCACTTGTGCCTCACATCCTCCAGGACAAAAGGACTCAGAACCTCATGAAGGTTCATATGAACTCAGTTAAGTGAGGACACTGGATAGCAGTTTGACCCAAAGTCTTGTGAAAATATTCTCCTGGTGGGAGAGAGGAAGGGGAGCCAGGGTTGAAAAACTAACTGTCGGGTACTGTGCTAAGTACCTGGGTGATGGGATCATTCATACCCCAAAGCTCAGCATCACACAATATACCCAGGTAACAAACCTGCACATGTATCCGCTGAATCTAAAATAAAAGTCAAATAAATAAATTACCTATTCCGGGTTGGCATAGTGGCTCATGCCTGTAATTCCAGCACTTTGAGAGGCCAAGACAGGAGGATTACTTGAGCCCAGAAGTTTGAGACCAGCCTGAGCCAGAGAGCAAGACCCCTGTATCTATTTATTGGTATTATAAAAAAAATTTTGGCCAGGTGCATGTGGTGGCTCACGCCTGTAATCCCAGCACTTTGGGAGGCCAAAGTGGGTGATTGCTTGAGTTCAGGAGTTTGAGACCAGCCTGGGCAACGTGGCGAGACCCCATCTCTACTAAAAAAAAAAAATAGCCTGATGTGGTGGCATGTGCCTATGGTCCCAGCTACTTGGGAGGCTGAGGTGGGAGGATCACTTGAGTCGGGGGGTGGAGGTTGCAGTGAGCCAAGATCATGCCACTGCACTCCAGCCTGGGAGACAGAGCAAGACACTGTCTAAAAATAATAATAATAATGATTTTTAAAAATTAATAAAAATAAATTTTTAAAAATTCTCGGCTGGGCGCAGTGGCTCATGCCTGTAATCCCAGCACTTTGGGAGGCCGAGGCAGGCAGATCAACTGAGGTCTGGAGTTTGAGACCAGCCTGGGCAACATGGTGAAACCCCGTCTCTAGTAAAAATACAAAAATTAGCCAGGTGTGGTGGCAACACACCTGTAATCCCAGGTACTCAGGAGGCTGAGGCAGGAGAATCGCTTGAACCTGGGAGGCAGAGGTTGTGGTGAGCCAAGATTGCACCATTGTACTCCAGCTGGGTGACAGAGCAAGACTCCATCTCAAAAAAAAAAAAATTCTCCTAAAAATAGACTTAACTGCATGCTAAGCATGCTAGATGGACCTTGATGAAACTGATAAAAGGAAGAGCAAAAGGTAAAGATTTTCTTTTCTTTTCTGCCGCATACTGCAGACACAGCAGAACAAATGAATGTGAGCTTTAGGTGGAAAGTTGTAGTCACCTTGAAACCAAACCTTGGGAGTTCTGAATCCAAAAGAAGACATGTCAGGTTTCTGAATGAGTGACAACAGGCTTTTGTTGATCTTGTAACATATTTTGGCACTTCCCCAGTCCCGTTATTTATGGGGTTATACTTTCAAGTTTGGATTTATATAGATGTTTGCCGCTTTCATCCTAAATGGAGTTTTCACCAATCCTAAGCACATCCCCCTCAGGCACATCCCCCTCACCACTTCCTAGCAACCCAGGCACTGCCAGGCCAGGCCGACCCATTCACTGACTGCAAGGGAAAAGCGACAGGCAGAGAGGACACAGTGGCCCTGTCAGTGCCAAGGGGAAGAACAACTTGGTTGCTGCCCATCAGCAACCAGGACACAGAGGGCAGAGGTTAAGGGTGAGGAGGTGAGTGCTGCATCTCCCTGGTCCCCAGTCCTAGAACCACTCCAACTCCCAGGCCAGCTCAGGGAAAACAAAAGAAACCATAAAAACACGGCTTCCTAACATAGCTGCTATGGAGTGTTGGTGGTGGGTCTGGCAATAGGTAGAACCATTTTGGAGGCAATTTGGCAGTGGCCACCAAAATGTAAATATGTATTTCTTCTGACTCAGCAATTCTGCTTCTAGAAATTCACTCTACCGGCATGCTCACCCAAGTGAGAAAGAATATTCCTTGCAGCAATTTTATTTACTGTAGCATCTGTTTGTGAAATTAAAAACTAGAAACAATCTAAATGCTCATAAATAAAAGAGTCGTTACATAAATAATGGGGCAGCTCAATCTATGCCATTGTTAAAAGGTGCAGTGGCTCATGCCTATAATCCTAGCACTTTGGGAGGCTGAAGGCAAGAGGATCACTTGAGCCCAGGAAATCAAGACCAGTCTGGACAACATGGCGAGACCCCCATCTCTATATTAAAATAAATCTCCATGTAGAGGCATGAAGAGATCATTGAGATTGTTCTGAAAATACACATTCATGACTAATGAATCATACTCTGCCACCCTGCAGTAACGCTGTATGCTTTTTTAGAGAAGGCAGGGGAACTGAAGCAAAAAGAAATGAATCTGGAAGAGTGGCATTTGCAGATATCCTCAGGTTGACAAGGGAGGCTTTAGTGGGGATAAGAGGCTCCCCTATGATGCAGAAACCACAAGGCGGAAGGAGCTGCTGTTCTGCTGACTGCTAACTCGGCTTCTTTGGTTTGTTTTTGGGAGACAGGGAAGAGGGACAAGGGACTCTCAGGAACATAGTGTCAGATTGTGATTGAATCATCATCCTGGCTCATCATCATCCTGGACTCTATTCGTTGACTTTTTTTGAGACAGGGTCTCCCTCTGTCACCCAGGCTGGAGTGCAGTGGCATGAGCACGGTTCACTACAACCTCCACCCACTGGGCTCAAGCAATCCTTCCACCTCAGCCTCCCAAGTAGCTGGGACCACAAGCGGCCACCACCACACCTGGGTTTTCTGTTGTTGTTGTTGTTGTTGTTGTTGTTGTTGTTTAGTAGAGACAGGGTCTCGCCACATTGCTCAGGCTAGTCTCAAACCCCTGAGCTCAAGCAGTCTGCCCGCCTCAGCCTCCCAAAAACTGCTGGGACTATAGGTGTGAGCCACCACACCCGGCCATCTTCATTGACTTCTGCACCTGCTGTTATTTAGGTACTTCTTTTTAATAATGCAATAAGCACCCTCAAACTCACCACCCAAAATAAAAGCAAGGAACTGGGCAATGGCCCTCATCAAACCATGTGGCCCCATCCTAGCCTCCTTCATAGCTGCTTGAATCTCCTGTTCATCCTGCCCTGGCTTTCCTTTGTAAATAGTTGTATTGAGTCTATATGTATATTTTAAAGAATACAGTTATTGACATTGTTTTTAATTATAAAAAGGGGTACCATGCTGTCACTAATCTTCTGGGACTTTTAACATATGCAAAGATTCATTCTCATTGTTATATATTGCTTAGTCCATACATTTCAATTGCCACATAATACTTATTTATACATTCTCCTGATGTCTCCAGTGTTTCGCTATTGTGAACAGTACTGTTTGATCATTTTTGTACTTATCCCTTTTATTGTTATTGTTGCTGTTGTTGTTGTTATGGTGCAGAAATCACTCTTTCGTGTATCCCATAGAGTGGAACTGTTCAGTCATAAGGTATGTAAATATGCCACTTTAGGAACTAAGACCAATCAACTTTTCAACATGGTTATACCAAATTATACTCCCACTAGCATGTGTAAGATGATCCTCTCCAACATTTAGTATTGTCAGACATTTTGTTTTTTTGCCAATCAAAGGATGCAAAATGGTTTGCCAACAGCTGCCTTGATTTTTATTTTGCGGACTACTGATAACTCTGGGTGTCTCTTTAAATGTATCGTAATCGCGTATATTTTCTTTTCTACGACATACCTACTCATGTCTTTTTCATCTCTTGTTTTTGGCTAAACAAGTCTTGCTGGTACCTGAAATGAAAGTTCCAGGGGAAACCGTTTATTTTTTATTTTTTGGATTTTTTTAGAGACAGAGTCTTGCTGCATTGTCCAGGTTAGAGTGCTGTGGCTATTCACAGGCACAGTCATAGCATGCTACAGCCCAGAACTCCTGAGTTTAAGTGATTCTCCTGCCTCCCCAGTCACTGGGACTGCAGGTGCACCACTGCACTTGGCTGAGGGGGAAACTATTTTTTTCTTTTACTTGCCATTATATAAATGAGGAGGGAGACATTTTAAAATGCAATCCATTTCTACCTATCAAAGGAACAGACAAAATTCTAAGAGGCTGGTTTAGAGAGAGAGAGTTCAGCAAAGGTCGAGCATGAAATCCTAAGCAGTCAGAGACTCGAGGAGGCAGGTGGGGCCGGGGGGAGGCTGGAAGGTTAGACCAGCTGTGTCCAATTCCTCCCCTTTCCTGCCCGCTCCCTATGGCAGCAGCACATCCCTGGGGTCCTGTGTCAGGGGCTTCCCTGCACTTCCCACAGCACCCTGCCAGGAGCCCTCAGCACCTAAATGTTTGGTGTTGCTTCTGGTGAGAGCAGAACAGCGAGTTCAGATTCCTACCCAACTCATTTGGCAACTGAAGTGATGACTGTGGCTCCAGTTATTAGGAAACATTGAATTTCCAGAGGTTTCTGAATAGTGAGGGAAGAACAACAACTGCAGGCACAAATTTTCCAATGCATACATACATACATAGGAAACTGCAGGCCCCATTCTTTTTTTTTTTTTTTTTAAGAGTCTCACACTGTTGCCCAGGCTGGAGTGCAGTGGCGCAATCTGGGTTCACTACAACCTCCGCCTCCCGGGTTCAAGCAATTCTCCTGTCTCAGCCTCTCAGGAGGCTGAGAGGCGCCCACCACCACGCTCAGCTAATTTTTGTATTTTTACACAGGCGCCCACCACCTGTGTATATTTACAGAGGCGCCCACCACCACACTCAGCTAATTTTTGTATTTTTAGTAAAGATGGGGTTTCACCATATTGGCCAGGCTGGTCTCAGACTCCTGACCTCAGGTGATCCACCCGCCTCGGCCTCCCAAAGTGCTGGGATTACAGGCGTGAGCCACCATGCCCGCCTCAGGCCCCATTCTTTTAAGGAAATATATTGATATTCAAGAGGAGAAGGCCAGGCACAGTGGTTTATGCCTGAAATCCCAATACTTTGGGAGGCTGAGGCAGGAGGAGTGCTTGAGCCCAAGAGTTTGAGACCAGCCTGGGCAACATAGTGAGACCCTGCTTCTATTATTAAAAAAAAATTTTTTTTAAAGAATTTCATTCCTTTTTAAGGCTAAGACTCCATTGTATGTACATTCCACGTCTTGTTTCTCCATTCATCTACCGATAGACATTTGTGTGGTTTCCATCTTTTGGCCGCTGTGAATAACGCTGCTGTGAACAACGCTGCTGTGAACATGGGTGTACAAGTATCGGTCTAGTGGTGTTTTCAAACATTTAAAATTATGTGTTCCTGCAGTGTACAAACTGCCTTGAGCCTCTGTGACAAGCTAGTAAAAACTGACCCCCCAAGGCTAGGTCATGCCATCACAGTGGGATCAGTTTTAAGCTAGGACGCAGGGACCATGCACTGTCCAGGTTCTGCACAGTCGGCACAGTGCTCAGCTCCCAGGACACACCCAATCCACGTGGAGTGCTGGGATGCAGAGGCAATACGGATCATGTGGGGCCTGCCAAGGCTAGACCTCACAAAGAACTCCAGGGCCAGTGAGGTCCGGGTTATCAATGCTTGCCATGGCCCTGCCTTATCAGAGGGCTATTTCACTCTCATTTTGATTAGCCAAGTACTTTATAATCATTTACTAATAGGTCTTTTCCATCATCAATAACCATCACCTGGTATGTGGAAATGTAGTATTTGGACAGGGAGGAAGCCAATTTTATATGCAAATATGAATGCAACCATAGAGGCCAAACCTACTTTGCTCTTGGGAAATAGTGGTTCCATTTAGCTAAGGGTAAAAATTAAATGTGCTGTTCTACATGAGAAGCCATAGTGCTGAGGCTGGCATGTAGCCCACTGCACCTGAACATGGTGTTAAGAACCTGCCATCCAAAAGGTTGGCATTAAGACCGTGGGCCTGCACGGGCTCCACCCCACATCCTCCTCGACTCTCCTTTGAGCTTAGAGCTTGTAGCAATAAGAAGGACAGTGGGGTAAGGAGCATGACCTCTAACAACTGATCTCAAAAAGGTAGGCCCAGGTGAGATATATATATATATATATAAAACCACTGAGCACTGAGCACCCTGCCTCAATTACCAATACATTCTCTCATCCAATAATGTCAACATAGGGGCTTCCAAATTCCACTCTGAGTTTCCATTTTCCTAGTCTTTTCTCTGATCCTTGGCGTGTGAAATTACACAGGTTTTTTTAAAATTTTGTTTTCTAAAATGAGCATGTGATATTTATAATATAAAATGCATTTTCTTGAATTTTTTTATTTTTTTTGAGACACGATCTCATTGTGTCACCCAGGCTAGAGTGCAGTGGTACAAACATGGCTCACTGCAGCCTTGACCTCCTGGGCGTAAGCCATTCTCCCACCTCAGCCTCCCAAGTAGCTGGGACCACCATGCCCGGCTAATTGTTTTTTTTTTTTGAGATGGAGTCTCGCTCTGTTGCCCATGCTGGAGTGCAGTGGCACAATCTCAGCTCACTGCAACCTCCACCTCCTGGGTTCAAGCAATTCTCCTGCCTCAGCCTCCCAAGTAGCTGGGATTACAGGCATGCGCCACCACACCCAGTTAATTTTTGTATTTTTAGTAGTGATGGAGGTTTCACCATGTTGGCCAGGAGGGTCTCAAACTCCTGGCCTCATGTGATTTGCCCATATCAACCTCCAAAAGTGCTAGGATTACAGGCCTGAGCCACCGTGCCCGGCCCCCCGCTAATTTTTTAATTTTTGTAGAGACAAGGTCTCACCATGTTTCTCAGGCTGGTCTCAAACTCCTGGGCTCAAGCAATCCTCCCACTTCAGCCTCCCAAAGTGCTGGGATTATAGGTGTGAGCCACCGTACTAGGCCTTGAAATCGTTTTTAACACATAAAAATCACTTGCAGTCATCATATTACATTTGTATTTGTGTGTGTGTGTGTGTGTGTGTGTGTGTGTGTGTGTGTGTGTGTGTGTGTGAGATACGGGGTCTCACTATGTTGTCCAGCTGGCCTTGAAATCCTGGACTCAAGTGATCCTCCTACTTCAGTCCCTCGAGTAGCTGGGACTACAGATGCATGCCAATTTTTATGCCACATATATTATGTTATTCATTTTATATGTACAAAATATTTCACAATAAATTTAAGAATTTGTTTGTATGCATTAGCTATACTTGCACTGTTATTTTTCCATTTTTTGACCATGATATTCTCATTACACATTTCCGTATCATATACTGAATTTTCCTATCTGTCTTCTTATGTATTCTATCTATATATCTCTGGCCTAAGGAATAGGACAGCAGAAGGAAGCAAGCAGGAGCCAGAAAGTTCACTTATACAAAAATTATGACACATTCTTATTTCATTATCTGAAACAGAAACTGAAAAGACAATAAAAGATAGTTACTTGGGAGGCCGAGGCAGGTGGATTTTCTGAGCTCAGGAGTTTGAGAGCAGCCTGGGCAACACGGTGAAACCCTTCTCTACTAAAATAAAAAAATTAGCCAGGCATGGCAGCGTGCACCTGTAGTCCCAGCTACCTGGGGAGGCTAAGGCAGGAGAATCACTTGAACCCGGGAGGTGAAGGTTGCAGTGATCCGAGATCGCAACACTGCACTCCAGCCTGGGCGACAGAACAAGACTCAATCCAAAAAAAAAAAAAAGATAGTTACTTGGTAACTGAGAATCTGTGCTTCGCAGATTATGGGCAGCCAAATCTTAATGGCCTCATTCAATATACTCTTTTTTTTTCATTAAGCATCTATTAAATGCCTCTGATGCATGAGGTCCTGAAACTGCCAAAATGAATAAAACCCTGTCCTGGAGAACCTCACTGTCAAGTGGTTCTATAAACCAGTGGTTGGCAAACTATGGCCTATAGGCTAAATCCAGTCACAGTTTGTTTTCATAAAGTCCTGCTGGGCGCAGCAGCTCACGCCTGTAATCCCAGCACTTAGAGAGGCTGAGGAAGGCAGATGACTTGAGGTCAGGAGTTAGAGACCAGCCTGGCCAACATGGCAAAACCCTGTCTCTACTAAAAATACAAAAATTAGCTGGGCATGGTGGCGGCTGCCTGTAATCCCAGCTATTTGGGAGGCTGAGACACGAGAATTGCTGGAACCCCAGGGGACGGAGGTTGCAGTGAGCCCAGATTGCACCACCGCACTCCAGCCTGGGCAACAGAGCGAGACTATGTCTCAATAAATAAATAAAGTTTTATCGGAACACGGCCACACACGTTAGTTCACATTTTGTTTTGGTTTTTCTCTTAAGAGACAGGGTTTCACTCTGTCACCAGGTTAAAGTGCAGTGGCGTAATCAGAGCTCACTGCAACCTTAAACTCCTGGGCTCAAGTGATCCTACTGCCTCAGCTTGCTGAGTAGCTGGGATTGCAGGTGTGTCCCACCATGCCAGACTGATTTTTGATTTTTTGTAGAGATGGGGCCTTGCTGTGTTGCCCAAGCTGGTCTTGAACTCCTGTCCTCAAGTGACTCTCCTGCCTCCACCTCCCAAAGCGCTAAGACTACAGGTGTGAGCCATTGTGCCCAGCCTAGTTTATGTATTGTCTGTAATTAATTTCATGCTATAATGGCAGAATTTAGTAGCTTTGAAAAATAATCATATGACCCATAAGCCTAAAATATTTACTATTTAGCCCTTTACAGAAAATGTTTGCTGGCACCTGCTTTTCATTTTTTATTAATTAATTTATTTATTTATTATTTTGAGACAGGGTCTCACTCTGTCACCAGGCTGGAGTGCTGTGGTGCAATCACAGCTCACTACAGCCTCAACCTCCTGGGCTTGAGTGATTCTCCCACCTCAGCCTCCCAAGTAGCTGGGACCACAGGTGTGTGCCACCACGCCTGGCTATAACCCCTGCTTTAGAGGAAGGAACTAACTATGCACTCCTTAAATTTCTGAAGATTCTGAGAGGACTTGTCCCTACTCCTTTCAAGAAGCCCAGATGCTCTGAGAACCCAGGGAAGGTGCTCTTGCTACTCAAAGTGTCACCCATAGACCCATATCATCAGCATCCTCTGATAACCCAGAAATGCAGAATGTCAGGTCCCACCCCAGAACTACATCGGAATCTGCGACTTAACAAAATCTCCAGGTGATTCGTAGTTACATCAAAGTTTGAGAAGCACTGCTTGTATGAGTCAGGGTCCTCCAGAGAAACAGAACTAATAGGATATGTGTATAGAGAGAGGGATCGATTTTAAGGAATTGGCTCATGTGATGATGGAAGCTGGCAAATCTAAAACCTGCAGGGCAGGCAAGCAGGCTGGAAACAGGTGGGAAACTCCAGCAAGAGTTGACGTTGCAGTCTTGAGTTTGAAGGCAGTCTGGAGACAGAATTTTTTTTGGGGGGGGAGGGGTGGGGGTGGGTATTGAGACAAGGTTTCTCTCTGTCACCTAGGCTGGAGTGCATTAGAGTGCTCATGGCTTACTCTAACCTCCAACTCCTGCATTCAAGTGATCCTCCAAATTCAGCCTTCCAAGTAGGTGGGACTACAGACATATGCCACTGTACATGGCTAATTTTTTTGTAGAGACAGGGTCTCACTATGTTGCCCAGGCTGGTCCTGAACTTCTGGCCTCAAGCTACTCTCCCGCCTCTGCCTCCCAAAGTGCTGGGATTACAGGCATGAGCCACCACACCCAGCTAGAGACAGAATTATTTCTCTTTTTTTATTATTATTATTTTTTAAGACAGGATCTTGCCATGTTGCCCAGGCTGGTCTCAAACTCCTGGGCTCAGGTGATCCTCCCACATCGGCCTCCCAAAGTGCTGGGATTATAGGCATGAGCCATGGTGACTGGCCCAGAATTCTTTATTCTGTAGACTTCAATTTTCTAAGGGCTTCTACTGATTGAATGAAGCCCATCTACATTATGGAGATTAATCTGCTTTACTCAAAGTCTACTGATTTCATTGTTAATCACATTTAAAAATATATATCATGGCAACATCTAGACTGGTTGTTAACCAAACAACTGGGTACCATACCCTAGCCAAGTAGACACATAAAATATCAGCAGCATTTTTGAAGTCAACTGTTGAGATCAATAAGCATTTTACTTAATATATTTTCTAGAGGTTTATATGTTAGCCTTTTTCAATACATCACTTCCTTTTTTGTGGAGGCAGGGACAGGGCCTCGCTCTGTCACCCAGGCTGGAGTGGAGTGGTATGATCTTGGCTCACTGCAACCTCCATTTCCTGGGTTCAAATGACTCTCCTGCTTCAGCCTCCCAAGTAGCTGGGACTATAGGCACACACCACCATATCCAGCTAATTTTTGTATTTTTTAGCAGAGATGGGGTTTTACCATGTTGGCCAGGCTGGCCTCAAAATCCTGACCAAGTGATCCACCTGCCTTGGCCTCCCAAAGTGCTGGGATTACAGGCATGAGCCACTGCACCCAGCCTCATTATTTCCTTTTTTAAAACCTTGGAACCTTTCCCAGTGTCTTGTTTGTAGGTGCCATTTCTGTTCTTAATTCTTCAGATATTGTCTTCTACGCAGGTTCCCATAAGGACTGAGACCACGCACGATCCCTCCTTTTCACCTGATGACACACGGCTTAAGGCACTTCCCCAGAAACGGTGGCAAGTGCAGAAGCAGAGGACCTGAACGCCAGCTGTCCTTTGACCCGTGACATGGTTCTGATGTTCATCCACTCAGTCAGAAACATGTCCTGTGCCACACATCATTCTAGGCATTGAAGGGAGATACAGCTGTGAATGAAACAGAGGTAAATCCCTGCCCTTACAAGATGTGTATTCTAGTGGGATATACAAATGACAAATAAGATAGATTAGTAAAATACATAGTATGTTAGCTAGCGATGAGTGCTGAGAATAAAATTAAAAACGGGAATGAAATAGAAAGCAGAGAGTGGGAGTTGAAATTTAAGCCAGAGTGCCCAGAGAAAGCCTCTTTACTATCTGAGTAAAGTCCCGAAGCGAATTGGGAAGGCAACGAGGCCGTGGTCTGGTGTGTGTTGGAATGGTCCAGTGTGCAGTGGGTAAGAGTGAAAAGGTGTAGGACAGGAAGGAGGTCAGGGAAAAGGTGTAGGACAGGAAGGAGGTCAGGGAAAAGGTGTAGGACAGGAAGGAGGTCAGGGAAAAGGTGTAGGACAGGAAGGAGGTCAGGGACAAACAGGGGGAGATCTGTGAACACTCCATGACGTTGGTATAGATAGGTCTTCTGTAATCAGCAAATATACTTTCTTAGGATCTACGTCTGGCAGGTTTGTCTCCTCCTAGGCCCCATACCAAGGACATCATGACATCATGAGGTAGAAAAAGATTAAGACCTGTGCTGTCCAATATCGTAGCCACCAGCCACATGTGGCCATCCAAGCATGGACATGTGACCAGTCCAGATTGAGAAATGTCTGAGAGTGAAATTCACACCAGGTTTCACAGGTTTTGTATAAAAAAGAATGTAAAGTATCTCAATAATTTTTATATCAATTATATGCTAAAATGATAACATTTTAGGTCAACTGGGTAAAATAAAATAGATCATAAAAATTAATATTGCCTGTTTCCTTTTTTTTTTTTTTTTGGTGACAATTTTATGTCACCAATTGTCTGTTTCTTTTTTATTTTTTTTTAAATGTGGCTCTCGGAAAATTTTAAATTATATGTGTGACTTGGCCAGACCTGCTTTAAACCCTTGCTACCTGCTGTGGACTGAACTGTGTCCCACTAAAATTCATGTGTTGAAGTCCTAACCCCCAATGTGACTGTATTTGGAGACAGGGCCTTTAAAGAAGTCATTGAGGTCATAGAACCCTAACTGGAGAGGACTCATGTCCTTACAAGAAGAGGAAAAGACACTAGGGGTGCCCATGCAGAGGAGAGGCCACACAGCAAGAAGGCTGCTGTCCACAAGGTAAGGAGAAAGATGTCACCAAAAATCAACCCTGCCAACACCTTGATCTTGGACTTCCAGACCCCATAGCTGTGAGAAAACGAGTTTTCATTGTTTGAGCCACCCAGTCTGTGGCATTTTGCTGTGGTGCCCCTCACTGACTAATAAACACTACTTAAAGTATGGTCCCAGGGCCAGTAGCAACAGCCTCACCTGGGAGCTTGTTACAAATGCAAAATCTCAGGTCCCACTCCAGATCACCTGAACCAGGATCTTCATTTTTAACTAGATCCCTGGGTGGTTTGAGGAGCCCCGTTCTAGCGTATGAACCAGGTTTTGAGAGGATAGAGAACGCTTGTTAGAGATTTCAAAGAAGGATGGGAGAAGGGATACAGGAAAGGAGAGGTGATGAAGTCAAAAGGGTTTGCTACATGGCCTCTGTCTCCTTAGGAAGAGCCTGGAATTCACACGGCCAGCCCTGGCAGCTTTGCTCTTTCTGATGCTAGTGATTAGAATCAATGCATTCCAGAGCTGGAGGTGATCTTTCAGAAAATACTCATTTCAAAAAAATTAAAGTTAGCTGGGCATGGTGGCTCACACCTGTAATCCCAGCACTTTGGGAGGCCAAGTAGGGCGGATGACTTGAGGTCAGGAGTTCGAGACCAGCCTGGCCAACATTGTGAAACCCCATCTCTACTAAAAGTATAAAAATTAGCCAGGCATGGTGGCAGGTGCCTGTAATCCCAGCTACTCAGGAGGCTGAAGCAGGAGAATCGCTTGAATTCAGGAGGTGGAGGTTGCAGTGAGCTAAGATTGAGCCATTGCACTCCAACCTGGGTGACAGAGCAAGACTCCATCTCAAAAAAAAAAAAAAAAATTAAAGTTAAAAAATTTCAACCAAACAATATGTTATTTATTTATTTATTTGAGACAGGGTCTTGTTCTGTCAGGCTGGAGTGGAGTGACACCATTTCAGCTCACTGCAACCTCTGCTCCGCCCACCCAGGCTCAACCTCTGCTCCCCCAACCCAGGTTCAGCCTCCCAAGTAGCTGGGACCACCGGCACGCGCCACCACGCCTGGCTATTTTTTTGCATTTTGGTAGAGACAGGGGTCTCACCATGTTGGCCAGACTGGTCTCGAACTCCTGAGCTCAAGCAATCCGCCCACCTCAGCCTCCTAAAGTGCTGGGATTACAGGCGTGAGCCACTGCTTTTAAGTAAGAAAAAGACTATTTTAAAAATAACCAAAAAAAGAAAATATTTCATACTCTTGACGAAAACATTGTGACTTGTCCAAGGCCATTTAAGGTGGGTGGGGGATGAGAATCTGGCCTCCTTGTTCCCAATCTTAAGCACTTTGCTACTATTTAACTCAATAGTTTAATTTATTGAAAATTCTAAGAAATAGTTACATTCTCGGAGCTGCATGGGTGGAGATTTTATTTTTTTTCAGTGCAGAGAAGCCAGTCAAGTACCTGTCCTGGGCCAGGCACAGTGGCTCATGCCTGTAATCCTAACACTTTGGGAGGCCAGGAGTTCAAGAGCCCAGGAGTTCAAAACCAGCCTGGGCAACACAGTGACATCTTGTCCCTATTTTCCAAAAAATAGAAGTGACCCTGGGAAAAGGAGACAGAATGGGCCGAATCCAGTGGGTCTGAGAGGTGAACGCATGCTGTAATATCAACCACATGTTCTTCACCCGTCCGATAGGGACCCACACTTCTCACTGCAAGCTTTCTACTAAAACTTAACCATATGCTGGAGGAATGTTTGTTTCACCACACGGACTGGCCATAGAGGCTGAGAGCTTTAAGTTACCACACAGTCAGACGCAGTTAATCTGTGCCTTCATTATCTGTGTGTCTGGCTATCTAAAAACGCCCCTGGCATGGAGCTGTAACTTGTGACTGACTTGCTAATTTGAAATATAGATGTGTGCCTCCCTCCGGGGCCCTCCCTGCACTCGCATACTTCCATGTGCATTCAAGTGCAGTCAGCAAATGGATTGCATGTATTACCAACCCTGCCTGCCCTTCAGTAATTCCTGTGGCTGCACTGTTGATTGTAGTTGGAGGATCACGCTACAGCGGAACGTCACAGAGAAGCTTGCAGAAGGGGGAAAGGGGTGGAGAAGGTGGAGGTGGAGAAGGGTTGGAAAGGGGAAATGAGAAGTATGTGAAAATTCAATTGCTGTGTGCTTCAGCCGACAACTCTTGCTGCCTGGGCGATGGGCTGAATGTTGGTTTTAGAGTGGGCTGGTTTGGAAGCAAATCTCAGCTTTGCCGCTTGCTGCATGAGTGAACCTGGGCAAGTCATTTCTATATGAGTCTCCATTTCCTGACCTGTAAGAATGGGAATAAGTTTTCTTGTATAATTTTTGCAAGGATTAAATGAGAAGATACAGAAAATGCCTTGCACATGGTAGACTCTTGGTCAATGTCAGTTTTCCTTCTTTCCTTCTGTCCTTCTTTCCTCTCCTATTGAAACTGAGGTGTTTTCCACACACAATGCTGGCATGAATTCATGTGCCCAGTAAAAGGAGAGATGACAGACGGACAGATACAATCTTCAGGAACACTGATTGCCTGGCTTTTAATGTTTTAGTGAGCTACTCACCCAAAAGATAATCTAGTGATGTTTGTGGCTGAATGTGTCATGTACATATTTTTTATAGAAACAAAGTCTCACTATGTTGTCCAGTCTGGTCTCAAACTCCTGAGCTCAAGTGATCCTCCTGTCTCAGCTTCCCAAGTAACTGGGATTCCAGACACATGCCACTGCACCCTCATATACCTTGAATGGACATCTCAAGGTCTGGCTACTTCTGTGCACATAAATTTAGAAGGTACCACCTCCAGAGATCTTTAGAATCAGCAAGTTTTTTTTTTAATCCCAACAGTATATTTTTAGAATGTCCTTGGCAAATAGGGCCTGTCCAGGTATAGGATGTTCAAATATTGCCCTATTATTTCAGGAGTCAAGGACACTTAGATGAGGAATGAGGCACTTCCCTGGATGAAGGGACAGTGCTGGCTCCTTGTTGCTCTGTGGCTCTGAGCGGGGAAGTTGGCCAGCTGGACCAAGAGCAGTGGCCAAAAGCCAGAGGAGGAACCTGGGCTGTCAGCCCATCCCTAGACGTGAGGACATGGGAATTCAAAGGCTTTCTCCTCTAAGGATCTGAGGACAATAAAGACCCCAACTGAAACAGACGTATGCCTCTTTTCATCTACTTCTGCCAACTCATTCCCTAAATCACCAGAAAATAAAAATAACACTATTTATCAGGCTCTTAACTACATACTAGAAATACGAATTAACTCGTTCAATACTCAACACAATCCTATGAGGTAGGAAATATTGTACCCATTTTACAGATGAGAAAATTGAGGCTCAGTGAAGTTAATTAACTTGCCCATGTTTCCCCAGCAGCAGGCAGTGAGCCGGGAATTGAATTCAAGTTTGACAAGTGATGCCGCTTTCCAGATCAAAGGCGTTTCCTCAGTTCCTTGGAGGCTGGCTTTATACCTGTTTCAGAAGTTCATTGTGTTTCCCTGGCATCTCCTTTTCCTTCAGCTAAGAAAACACCCAGGCTGGTTTTGAAGTAGTATCAATACCTGGACCTAAACCAGAAATGACTACTTTGTCTGAGCTTAGAAACTTTGGCAATCTTGTTCCATTTTGCAAACATTCATGCCGTGTTTAAATACCTGCATTTCATCCTCTTTCTTTTTACTTCGCTAATCTCACAGAGCTGCTTCCTGGGCCCCTGTCTGCTCTATATTCATTTATTTGTTTGAACACCCACTGCGGGTCTGCTGTGAGTCAGGCACTGTGTGCTTTCCCAGAAAGACAAATGTTGATAAGTACCCACCCTCAAGGTGCCCCCAGTCTAGTGGGAGAGACGGACATGCAAACAGTTTCAGTGGAGTTTTGTGACCATGACTCATTTATCTTTTGAGACCGAGTTTCACTCTTGTTGCCCAGGCTGGAGTGCAATGGCGCGATCTCAGTTCACTGCAACCTCAGCCTCCTGGGTTCAAGCGATTCTCCTGCCTCAGCCTCCCAAGTAGCCGGGATTACAGGCATGCTCCACCATGCCCAGCTAATTTTGTATTTTTAGTAGAGACAGGGTTTCACTATGTTGGTCAGGCTGGTTTCAAACTCCTGACCACAGGTGATCCACCCACTTCAGCCTCCCGAAGTGCTGGGATTACAGTCATGAGCCACCGCGCCTGGCCTGTGACCATGATAATACACTATGGCCAAAGCTGGAGGATCAGTAATGACATCAGCTGGGAAGCACTGGCGAGTGGTTCACATTTCAGTTGGTTCTTAAAGGTAGAAAAGGAGATGGCCAGGCATCAAAGTAGGAAGTGAGTAGGATAACAATAAGGTGTTCCAGGGCCGGGGGTATTTCGGGAATGTCAGTGTGTCTTTGGGAGGTGGGGAAAAGAGATGTATGGGTGATGAGGGAGGAGTTAGGAGAAGAAGTCTAAGCCAGGTATGGCAAGCCTCGTGTGCCTTGCCCAGGAGTTTAGACTCTAGACTGGGGGGCAGGAGGCGCTAGGGAGGTTTTACAAGGGGCTTGACAGAGTCTTCTTTTAGGAAGATCCCTTTGGCAGCAGTGAGAGTGTTTGCCAAGACAGCCCAGTGACAGGGAAACCAATGACACAGCTATGCAACATGAGCTTGATTGAAAGAATGCAGATGGCTGGGCATGGTGGCTCACACCTGTCATTGCAGCACTTTGGGAGGCCGAGGCGGGAGGATCACTTGAGCCCAGGAGTATGAAACCAGCCTGGGCAACAAAGTGAGACACCGTCTGTACCGAAAATAAAAAAATTAGTCAGACATGTGGCATGCACCTATGGTCCCAGGTACTCAGGACGCTGAAGCAGGAAGATCACTTGAACCCAGGAGGTCAAGGCTGCAGTGAGCAGTGATTGTACCACTGCACTCCAGCCTGGGTGACAGAGTGAGATCCTGTGACAAAAAAAAAAAAAAGGACTAGAGATGAGAGCCACATTTGAAGACATTTCTGAGTTGGCAATGACAGGGCAGATGGTAGCCTGAATGCAAAAATTCTGGAGCTGAGTTCAGGCCAACTCCAAGGTGTCTTACTTGGGAGTTTGGAGGATGGTGACAATATTAAGTGAAATGAGGCAGATTATAGGAAGAACAGGTTTGGAGGATTAGAGGATGGGGTAAGTGGTGTGAAATATTTTTTAAAATATAAGTATTAATTCCTGGATCCTATTCCCAGAGATTCTGGTTTAATTTGGCTGGGATGTAGCCTGGACATTAACTTTTTTTTTTTTTTTTTAATCTGTGTAGGTGATTCTAATGAAAAACCAAGGTGAGAACCAGTGTTATGAAGGGATAAGATAAAAATATTAAAACAGATTCCAGAAACACGACAATTTAAAAGGCAGGAAGAATAGCCCAAGTATCCATTAATCAGTATTAATTAGATTAACTACATGATTCAAAACTCAGCCCCAGGTTTCAGGTAAGATGGGGCTGAGTTTTGAGTCATGTAGTTATGACCCTATCCCCCCACCGGATGAAGCGATAAACCTGGACAGAATGCACGGCACAATGACTTGGATACTGTGAGCATCTAGTAGCAGATAGACCGGAAAGGAAGACCAGACTTTAAAGTACCTCTGAATGGGTGGTGAGTCTACTGTATTTTTAGCTTCAGTGTTGCCCAGACTAGGTGTAAGGTAGTGTGGAACCTGGACGTGGGCGTCTGCATGAATGGAGAGAAGTCCAAGAGAAACCCTCTGGTTCTGGCTCAAGGGCGTGGTCTCCTAATGCTCAAAGGAGAGGGAGAAATCCCCCATCTTCTTTTTTGTTTTTCTTCAGGTTGGAGGACTGAAAAGGGGAGCCCAGGACTCAGAAAGTACTAGGGACATTATAGAGAGGGAGGTATTAGGGAAAGGGACTTGATAAACTTGTTTAAGAATCCCTGGGTTTATCCACAAGTGGCACATTCATGAATCTGACCCTAAACAGTATATCAAAAGCTTTGAGATAACAACTGTAAACTATGAGGTGAACCATGTCCCACCTCCTAGACTGGCCACCAGGTGGCGCACATGCAGGACTGCTCTGAATAGCAGTGCGTGTTAGTGGAACATTGAAACCACACACCACTGAAGGCTGATCAGAACTTACAACTTGAACCCAACCATACCTATAACCCACTAACGTTAAAAAACAGAATAAAATGTTTTCCATAGAATTTCAAACAAGACCCAGAGACTCATAACATTCAAAATGTCCAGAATACAATACAAAATTTCTCACTCTATGAAGAACTAGGAAAATCTCAACTAACATGCTGAGATAACACAGATGTTGGAATTAGCTGACAAAGACTTTATTTTTGTTTGTTTGTTTTTGTTTTTATTTTATTTTATTTTAAGTTCTGGGATACCTGTGCAAGACGTGCAGGTTTGTTACACAGCTAAATATGTGCGATGGTGATTTGCTGCACCTATCAACTCATTACCTAGGTATTAAGCCCTGCATGTATTAGTTATTTATCCTGATGCTCTCCCTCTTCCCACCCCTATCCCCGACAGGCCCCAGTGTGTGTTGTTCCCCTCCCTGTGTCCATGTGTTCTCATTGTTCAGCTCCTACTTACAAGTGACAATATGCGGTGTTTGCTTTTCTGTTCCTGTGTTAATTTGCTGAGGATAATGGCTTCCAGCTCCATCCGTGTCCCTGCAAAGGACATGACCTAGTTCTTTTTTATGGCTGCATAGTATTCCATCATGTATATGTACCACATTTTCTTTATCCAGTCTATCATTGATGGGCATTTGGGTTGATTCCATGTCTTTGCTATTGTGAATAGTGCTGCAATGAACATACATGTGCATGTATCTTTATAATAGAATTATTTATATTCCTTTGGGTATATGCCCAGTAATAGGATTGCTGGATCAAATGGTATTTCTGGTTCTAGATCTTTGAGGAATTGCCACACTGTCTTCCACAATGGTTGAACTAATTTACCTTTCCACCAATAGTGTAAAAGCGTTCCTACTTCACAGCCTCACCAGCATCTGTTGTTGCTTGACTTTTTAATAATTGCCGTTCTGACTGGTGTGAGATGGTATCTCACTGTGGTTTTGATTTGCATTTCTCTAATGATCAGTGATGCTGAGCTTTTTTTCATAAGTTGGCTACATAAATGTCTTCTTTTGAGAAGTGTCTGTTCATGTCCTTTGCACATGTTTTAATTTTTTTTCTTGTAAATTTGTTTAAGTTCCTTGTAGATTCTGCATATTAGACCTTTGTCAATGGATAGATTACAAAACTTTTCTCCCATTCTGTAGGTTGTCTGTTTGCACTGATGATAGTTTCTTTTGCTATGCAAAAGTTCTTTAGTTTAATTAAATCCCATTTGTCAATTTTTGCTTTTGTTGCTATTGCTTTTGGTGTTTTGTCATAAAATCTTTGCCCATGCCTATGTCCTGAATGGTAGTGGCCAGATTTTCTTCTAGGGCTTTTGTAGTTTTGGGTTTACATTTAAGTCTTTAATCCATCTTGAGTTTAAATTTTTGTACAAGATATAAGGAAGGGGTCCAGTTTCAATTTTCTGCACAAGGCTAGCCAGTTTTTCCAGCACCATTTATTAAATAGGGAGTCCTTTTCCCATTGCTTGTTTTTGTCAGGTTTGTCACAGATCAGATGGTTGTAGATGTGTGGACTTATTTCTGAGATCTCTATTCTGTTTCATTGGTCTGTGTGTCTGTTATTGTAACAATACCATGCTGTTTTGGTTAATGTAGCCTTGTAGTGTAGTTTGAAGTCAGGTAGCATAATGCCTCCAACTTTGTTCTTTTTGCTTAGGATTGTCTTGGCTATACGGGCTCTTTTTTGGTTTCATATAAATTTTAAAGTAGTTTTTTTTTTTTACTAATTCTGTGAAGAATGTCAATGGTAGTTTAATATGAATAGCATTGAATCTATAAATTACTTTGGGCAGTAGGAATCACAATATTGATTCTTCCTATCCACGAGCATGAAATGATTTTCCATTTGTTTGTGTCCTCTCTGATTTCCTTAAACAAAGGTTTATTGTTCTTGAAGAGGTCCTTCACTTCCCTTGTTAGCTGTATTCCTAGGTATTTTTTTTTTGTAGCAGTTGTGAATGGAAGTTCATTCATGATTTGACTCTCTGATTGTCTATTGTTAGTGTATAGGAATGCTTGTGATTTTTGCACATTGATTTTGTACCCTGAGACTTTGCTAAAGTTGCTTATCAGCTTAAGGAGCTTTTGGGCTGAGACGATGGGGTTTTCTAAATACGGGATCATGTCGTCTGCAAACAGAGATAGTTTGACTTCCTCTCTTCCTATTTGAGTACCCTTTATTTCTTTCTCTTGCCTGATTACCCTGGCCAGAAATTCCAATACTATGTTGAATAGGAGTGGTGAAAGAGGGCATCCTTGTCTTGTGCCAGTTTTCAAGGGGAATGCTTCTAGCTTTTGCCATTCAGTATGATATTGGCTGTGGGCTTGTCATAAATGGCTGTTATTATTTTGAGATATGCTCCACCTATACCTAATTTATTGAGAGTTTTCAACACGAAGGGATATTGAATTTTATCGAAGGCCTTTTCTGAGTCTATTGAGATAATCATGCCTCAATACAGATATAATTTTGTCTTTAGTTCTGTTTACGTGATGAATTATATTTTTTCATTTGCATATGTTGATCCAGCCTTGCATCCCAGGAAAGAAGTCAACTTGATGGTAGTGGGTAAACTTTTTGATGTGCTGCTGGATTTGGTTTGCCAGTATTTTATTGAGGCTTTTCACATCAATGTTCATCAGGGATATTGGCCTGAAGTTTTCTTTTTTTTTTGTTGTATCCCTGCCAGGTTTTGGTATCAGGATGATGCTGGCCTCATAAAATGAATTAGGAAGAATTCTCTCCTTTTCGATTGTTTGGAATCATTTCAGAAGAAATGGTACCAGCTCCTCTTTGCACCTCTGGTAGAATTCAGCTGTAAATCTGTCTGGTCCTGGCTTTTTTTGATTGGTAGGCTATTTATTACTGCCTCGATTTCAGAACTTGTTATTGGTCTATTCAGGGATTCAACTTCTTCCTGGTTTAGTCTTGGGAGAGTGTATATGTTTGGGAATTTATTCATTTCTTCTAGATTTTCTAGTTTATTTGCATAGATATATTTATAGTATTCTCTGATGGTTGTTTGTATTTCTGTGGGATCAGTGGTGATATTCCCTTTATCATTTTTTATTGTGGCTGACAAAGACTTAAAAGCAACTGTTACAAAAATGCTCCAACAAGTAAGGGCTAACTTCCTTTAAATAAATGGAAAAATAGATAGTCCCAACAAAGAAATAGAAAATATAAAGAAAAGCCAAATGAAAGTGTTCAAACTGAAAAATACAATAACTGAAATGTAAAAACTCACTGAGGGGCTGAATGGCAGAATGGAGATGACAGAGGAAAGAGTCAGCGAGTTTGAAGACAGATCAATAAAAACTCCCCAATCTAAACAACAGAAAGAATAAAGATGGTTTACCACGAACTTCACTATATGGAACAAAAAGACAAGAAAATAAACAAACAACCAAAAAAAAAAAAAAGGAAGAAAGGATAAAGATGGACAAGTGGGGGAGAGAATGGACAAGCCTCAGGGACCTGGGCAACAACAACAAAAGGCTGACCATTTGTGTCCTCAGAGTGCTAGGAGAAGTGAGTAACGAGTGCAGTGCAGAAAAAAAAATTGAAGAAATAATGACTAGAAACTTCTCAACTTTGGTGAAACACATGAAACCTACAGATTTGAGAAGCTCAGCAAACCCCAAAGAGGCTAAACCCCCCAAAATCCATGTCCCCCAATATTATCATCAAACTACTTAAAACTAAAGACAAAATTGAAATATCAAAAGAAACCAGAGGGCCGGGCACGGTAGCTAACACCTGTAATTCCCAGCGCTTTGGGAGGCTGAGGCTGGCGGATTGCTTGAGGTCAGAAGTTTAAGACCAGCCTGGCCAACATGGTGAAACCCCATCTCTACTAAAAATACAAAAATTAGCCGGGCATGGTGGCGCACACCTGTAGTCCCAGCTATTCAGGAGGCTGAGGCAGAAGAATCGCTTGAACCTGGGAGGCAGAGGTTGCAGTGAGCTGAGATCATGCCACTGCACTCCAGCTGGGTGACAGAGTGAAACTCCATCTCAAAAAAAAAAAAAAAAAAAAAGAAGAAAGAAAAGAAAAGAAACCAGAGAAAAATGACATGTTATTTATAGAGTAACAATAACTCAAATAACTTGGAGATATCCCACAGAAATCATGGAGGTCAGAAGAAAGAAGAAGAGCATTTTTTAAATGCTGAAAGAAAACTATCAACTCAGAATTTCATATTCAGTGAAGATATACTTCAGGAATACAAAGTTAAGTAAAGACCATCTCAGAACAAAGAAAATAGAATTTTGTTGCCAGCAGAGCTGCTCTAAAAGTACATTCTTCAAAAAGAAGGGAAATGATACCAGAAGGAACTTGGGATACCAGGAATAAAGGAAGAGCAATAGAAGTGGTAAATATAGATGAATGTAATAGACTATTTTTCTTCTCTCAGTTTCTTAAAAATATGCTTGATGGGCCTTGTGTGGTGGCTCACGCCTGTAACCCCAGCACTTTAGGAGGCCGAGGCAGGGAAATCACTCAAGGCCAAGAGTTGGGACCAGCCTGCCCAACATAGTGAAACCCCATCTCTACTAAAAATACAAAAATTAGCTGGGCGTGGTAGTGCACACCTGTAGTCCCAGCTACTCAGGAGGCTGAGGGGGGAAGATTACTTGAGCCCAAGAGGCAGAGGTTGCAGTGAGCTGAGACTGTGCCACTGCATTCCAGCCTGGGCGACAGAGCAAGACCGTGTCTCAAAATATAGATATAGATATAGATAGATACATATAGATATAGATTAGATATAGATATACATAAAGGCTTGATGGTTGAAAACCAAAAGTGTAACATCATTTGGTACAATGTATATAGGTGTAACACATACGATAATGACAAAATGAACCGGGCGGGGGGGGAAATGAAGGGCCCTATATGATGGTAAAGTTTCTGCATTCTACTCGAAGTGGTAAAATGTCATGAAAAGGTAGCTTCTACTTGGGGGCAATAAAAGTTAAAAAATGTCATGAAAAGGTAAGGATGTATTTTGTAATCTCTAGAGCAATCACTAAAAATATTATACAAAGAGATATAGTAAAACATACACATACACACAAAATAAATAGAATACTACAAAATATTCAAATGACCATAAAGAAGGCACTATATGGGAAACTGAGGAACAAAAAACAGAGGAAACAGAAAACAAATAATAAACTGGTAGGCTTAAATCCAAACATAAATAATCACATTAAGTGTAAATAGACTGAACAAATTAATTGAAAGAGATTGGCAGAATGGACTTTTTAAATGACCAAACTATACACTGTTTTACAAAAAAACTAGCTTAAAATTATATATGAAGGTTGAAAGTAAAAGGATGCAGCACATTCCAGAGAAATAAAAACTTATGTCCACACAAAAACCTGTACCTGAATGTTTATAGCAGCATTATTTATAATGGCTCCAAACTAAAAACAATCCAAATATCTTTCAACAAATGAATGGTTAAACACGCGACGGTACACCTATACCTTGGAATACTCAGCAAATAAAAGGAACCAGCTATTCATACACCCAACATCTTGAATGGATCTCAAGGGAATTATGCTGAGTGAATACAGCCAACCTCAAAAGGTTATGTATTACAGGATTCCATTTATATAGCACTCTTGAAATAACAAAATTATAGAGACGGAAGCAGATTCACAGTATTCAAGGGTTAATAAAGAGTGGGGAAGGAAAGGGGTGGCTGTGGCTATAAGAGGATAGCACAAGGGATTTTTGTGATGGAGTAATTTTGTATCTTTTTTTTTTTTTTTTTTTTTGAGATGGAGTTTCATTCTTGTTACCACAGCTGGAGGGCAATGGCACGATCTCAGCTCACCGCAACCTCTGCCTCCCAGGTTCAAGCGATTCTCCAGCCTCAGCCTCCCAAGTAGCTGGGATTATAGGCATCCACCACCACGCCCAGCTAATTTTGTATTTTTAGTAGAGATGGGGTTTCACCATGTTGGTCAGGCTGGTCTCAAACTCCTGACCTCAGGTGATTCACCTGCCTCAGCCTCCCAAAGTGCTGGGACTACAGGCGTGAGCCACCACGCCCGGCCTGTATCTTGACTATAGTGGTGGTCACATGAATCTACATTTGTACATACATATCTACATACATCTACATACATAGGTATGTATTTTCTCATAACTAAATACATACATATACACATACAAATGAGTACACATACATCTAAGTAAGGTCATATTGGTGAAATCTGAAGGAACTCAGTGGATTGTATGAATGTCAATTTTCTGGTTGTGATTGTACTGTAATTATGCAAGATGTTGCAATTGGCGGGAGGCGGGGGGGCGGGGCTGGGTTAAAGCTATTGTATTGGTTGCTAGGGCTGCTGTAAGAAAGTAACACATGCCATGTGGCTTACGCAACAAAAATTTACCATCTCACAGGTCTGGAGGCCAGAAGTCCAAAATCAAGGTGGCAGCAGATTCAGTTTCTTCGGAGGGCTATGAGGGAAAATCGGTCCCATGCCTCTCTCTTTGGCTTGCAGATGGCCATCTTCTCCCTGTCTATTCACCTCACCTCCCCTCTATGTGTGTTTCTGTGTCTACATTTCCTCTTTTTAAGAACACCAGTCATTTTGGATTAGGGCCCACCCTAATGACCTCACTTTAACTTGATTACCTCTATAAAGATCGTATCTCCAAATCCTCACATTGTGAGGCACCAGAGTTAGAACTTCGACATGAATTTTGGAGGGGAAACAATTTAACCCATAAGAGGTATACATGGTTTTTCTCTACCTCTCACAACTACCTGCAAATATACAATTACCTCTAGATAAAAAACATTTTTTTAAATAATGAAAAAAAGGATAAAAGGAAAAGTATGGGAAGAATTAAACTCATACAAAGTATGTTCTATGATCATAATGGAATTAGAAATCAATAACCAAAGGGAAAAAAAAACAGAAAGAATATCCAAGTACTTAATTAAGCAACATACTTCTGTTTGTTTGTTTGTTTGTTTGTTTGTTTGTTTGTTTGTGACAGCCCAGGCTGGATTGCAGTGCCGTGATCTTGGCTCACTGCAACCTCCGTCTCCCAGATTCAAGCGATTCTCCTGCCTCAGCCTCCCCAGTAGCTAGGATCCCAGGCATGCACCACCATGCCTGGCTAATTTTTTGTATTTTCAGTAGAGACAGGGTTTCACCATGTTGGCCAGGCTGGTCTGCAACTCCTGACCTCAAATGATTCACCTGCCTCGGCCTCTCAAAGTCCTGGGATTACAGGCATGAGCCACCACGCCTGGCCCCCTAAGCAACATGATTCTATATAACAATTTGATCAAAGAGAAAGTCTCAGGGGAAATTTTAAAATACACTGAACTACATGATAATAAAAATAATAAAAATACAGCATATCAAAATTTGTGAAATGCAACTAAAACATTGCTTAAATTTATAGCATCAATGCTTGTATGAAATAATTTATGTTACACACGCACTGTGGAATATCATCCAGATATGAAAATATTGGGGATGCGGAAAGAATTCTTGAATGTATTGTTAGGTGAAAAACAGTAAAAATCCTATATAGCTTGCTATCTTTGATGTGAGAAAATCAGAATAATTCACATCTGCTTGCTTCTATATAAGAAACACTGAAAGGATACACAATGAACTAATAAAAGTAATTATTAGGCCAGATATGGTGGCATGAGCCTGTTCATCCCAGCTAGTTGGGAGGCTGAGGCAGGAGGATTCATTGAGCCCAGGAGTTTGATTCCAGCCTGGGCAACATAGTAAGACTCCAGAGACCCTGTTTCTAAAAATATTTAAATATTAAGTAATTACCTGGGACAGATAGGGACAGAGGTAGGAGCATGATTTTTCAATGTATACCTTGCTTATAGTTTTCCTTTTTTACAAAATTGAGGTGAACTTTGCATAATATAAAATTAACCACTTTATACAAGTCTGTAGCATTTAATACATTCAAAACATGTGCAATCACCAACTTTATCAAGTTCCAAAACATTTCATACCACAAGAGAAGACTCTGTACACATTAAGCAGTGATTCCCCATTTTTCTTTCCCATCAGCCCCTGGCAACACCAATCTGCTTCCTCTATGAATTTACCTATTCTGGATATTTCATATAAATGGAATCAAACACTATTTGTCCCTTTGTGGCTGGCATCTTTCACATGGCATAATGTTTTCAAGGTTCACTCACATTGTAGCACGAAGGAGTACTTCATTCCTTTTTATGGCTGAAGTTCCATCAGTATGGATATACCACATTTTACATACCTATTTATCAGTTGGTACACATTTGACTATCATGAGTAATGCTGCTACGAACATTAGTGTACAAGTATCTGTTTGAGTCCCTGCTTTCAATTCCTTGGGGTATGTACCTGGGAGTGGAATTACTGGGTCATATAGTAATCCTACATTTAACTTTTCAAGGAACCACCTCTCTGTTTTCCACAGTGGCTGCACCATTTTGCATTCCAGCTAGCAATGTACTAGGGTTCCAATTTCTCCACATCCTCACCAATACTTGCTATTTTCTGTATTTTTTATTATAGTCATCCTAGTAAGTATGAGGTGCTATCTCATCATCTTAGTTCATTTTGCACTTCTGTAACAGAATTCCTAAGACTGTGTAACTTATACTGAACAGAAATTTATTTCTCACAATGCTGGAGACTGGGAAGTCCAAGACTAAGGACGCTTCATCTGGCATGGGCCTTTGTGCTGGTTCCTGGTGGAAGGGCAAAGAGAGGGTGAGAAAGAGAAAAGGAGGCCAAACTCATCCTCTTATAAGGAACCCACTAGTCTGGGCATGGTGGCTCATGCCTGTAATCCCAGCACTTTGGGAAGCTGAGGTGGGAGGATTGCTTGAGCTCAGGAGTTCAAGACCAGCCTAGGCAACATGGTGAAACCCCATCCCTACAAAAAAATACAAAAATTAACTGGGTGTGGTGGCACACACCTGTAGTCTCTGCTACTCAGGGGGCTGAGGTGGGAGGATTGCTGGAACCCAGTAGGTCAAGGCTGCAGTGAGCTGTGATCGCGCCACTGCACTCCAGTGTGGGTGACACAGGGAGACCTTGTCTCAAAAAAAAAGAAAAGCCACTCCCATGATAATGGCATTAATCAATTCATTAGGGCAGAGCCCTCATGGCCTAGTCACTTCTTAATGGTCCCACCTCCCAATACTGTTATGATGGTGATTAAGTCTGCAATACATGCTTTTTGAGGGCATATTCAAACCATAGCACTAATTGTGGTTTCTTTCCTTGCATTTTCCTAATGACTAATAATATTGAGATTTTTTTCATGGACTTGTTGTCTGTTTGTATATCTTCTTAGGTTTTGTTTTTCTTTGAGAACCCTATGAATATATTTTCTATTTGAAATTTTAAAATAAGTCCATTTTAAAAGGAAAAATATAAAGATCAAGTACAAGAGAAGAAACTAGATCACTATGGTAGGCAGAATAATGCCCCCCAATGATGTCAAAATTCTAACTCCTGAAGCTGGTAAATAGGTTACCTTACTTGGCAAAAGGACTTTGCAGGTGTGATTAAGGCTAAGGAGCCTAAAGTGAGGGGACTACCCTGGAGTATGCGTGTCGACCTGATATCATCACAAGGGTCCTTATGAGAGTGAGGCTAGAGATCAGAGTCAGAAAAAGAGGCATGATGATGGGAAGCAGGAGTCAGAGAGAGAGAGAGACAGAGGCTGAAGATGCTACACTGTGGCCCTGGAAGACAGAGGCAGTGGTCCTGGAGTCAGGAATGCAGGTGCCTCTAGAAGTAGAAAAGCCAAGGAAACAGATTCTCCCCTGCAGCCCCCAGAAGGAAGGCATCCCTGCACACACCTTGATTTTAGGACTTCTAACTTCCAGAATTGTAAGATAATAAATTTGTGTTGTTTTAACACCACCAAATTTGTGGTTTCAAATCTGTTACAGCAGCAATAAGAAAGTAATCCCATCATGAATGTCCCGCTCCTTCCAGAAAATGGCATTCCCTGATAACCGCCTCACCAATGCTCACTCTCAGGAAGCACAGCTGAGTCCCACATGTCTCCTAAATCCCTGAGGGGAGGAGAAATGAACCACAAGGGGCAAAGTTGTGTTGTCCCATGAGGTGTAAAAACATTGATGGCAAAGCAACCCAGCATGTCACACATACCCCTCCAGAGAGATGCTGAGCTGTCACTCTTGTTAGATACATGTACATGACAGACAGGACTCCAAAGTCTTGTGAACATGTAAGACGTCATTACCCTTTACAGATGCTGAGCAAGGTCTACAGAAGTCAAAGCCAATAGGCTTTTTTTTTTTTTTTTTAATCCCCACTGCTGGTGTTACCTTCAGGTGGGAGCTGCAAGACTGAGAAGTTTACCAGTTGGCCGGGCACAGTGGCTCATGCCTGTAATCCCAACACTTTGGGAAGCCGAGGTAGGTGGATCACCTGAGGTCAGGAGTTCAAGACCAGACTGACCAACACGGTGAAGCACTGTCTCTACTAAAAATACAACAATTAGCCAGGCATGGTGGCATGCACCTGTGGTTCCACATACTCGGGAGGCTAAGACAGGAGCATCACTTGAACTCGGGAGGTGGAGGTTGCAGTGAGCCGAGATTGCACCACTGCACTCCAGCCTGGGAGACAGAGTGAGACTCTGTCTGAAAAAAAAAAAAAAACAGAAGAAGAAGTTTACAAGTTGCCCTCCACAGCATTCCTCCTCCCTACCTGATTCCCAGAGTTCCACTGTAACCACAGCACCTGTCCACCTACAGGTCACTCATGCTGAAATGTCTGCATGTGGTTTTGCTTCATGTGCATCCTCTTTCAAAGCCCTAAACATACTTCTCATCTACTGTGTGTAATGTGTTCACTTCGTGGAGTTAGCCGCAGTGTGCAACACCACGTGATAAATGATCCAATCGCAGGCTAGGTAGCAGGTTCAAATAGCCAATGACCTATACATTTTTTCCAGCTTGTTCTAGCTTCAGACAAATGAGGATACCACCATCACTGTCATCACCTTCAAAGAAAAAAAAAACATTTTGGCTCTAGGTCAACTATGAACCTAAAAATTCACTTAAAATTCATTGAAGAAGCACTTGAAGAATGTAGATCTATAACTAGGGGATAGGGCTGAATAAAACAATATAATATTTTTAGAACCCAAAAGACAAGAAGGGGTGCAGAGAATGGGTGTGGTGGTTCACACCTGTAATCCCAGCACTTTGGGGGGCCGAGGTGGGTGGATCACTTGAGGTCAAGAGTTCGAGACCAGCCTGGCCAACATGGTGAAGCCCCGTCTCTACTAAAAATACAAAAATTAAGTGGGCATGGTGGCATGCACCTATAATTCCAGGTATTCAGTGGATCACTGGATGTCAGGAGTTTGAGACCAGCCTGGCCAACATGGTGAAACCCTGTCTCTACTAAAAATACAAAAATTAAGCAGGAGTGGTGGCCGCTGTAATTCCAGCTACTCAGGAGACTGAGGCATGAGAATCCCTTGAACCCAGGAGGTGGAGGTTGCAGTGAGCCAAGATCGAGTCACTGCACTCCAGCCTTGGCGACAAAGTCTCAAAAAGACAAAAAACAAAAACAAAAAATAAATAAAATAAAGGGAGTGTCAGTTCATCTGGGCTGCTATGCTAAAATATCTTAGAAACAACAGAAGTTTATTGCTCAGAGTTCAGAGGCTGGGAAATCAGGGCACCATCAGATTCAGTTTCTGGTAAGGGCTTGCTCCATGCTTCGCACATGGCAACTTTTTGCTGTGTCCTCACATGATGGAAGGGAGCAGGGAGGGTCCTTCCACCTCTTTTAGAAGGACACTAACTCCAATCATGAGGGTGGAGCCTCCATGACTTACTCACTTCCCAAAGGCCCCATCTCTTAAGATTATCACATTGGATGTTAGGTTCCAACATATGAATTTGGAGGGTGAAAGGGCACGAGCATTCAGACCATAGTGGGAGATAATACTCAGTATCAGCCCTAAGGAAATGTATTATCCACAATGTGGAATTTTGTTATTGGTAAGAACAATAGCAATAATTATCGGGCACCTGCTGCAGTACACCTGTGCTGTCTCAGTAACATGCTGTTTTCTAGGCATGAAGTTTGGAAAGGATTAACCTGCCCCCCAGATCAAGGTGTGAACCCTGATTGGTCCAAGCAAATCAGTTATTTCATACCCTTGGCAACAATGATTGGTCCAAGGATAGGAACCCAATGCACACCTGAGCCAATCAGCACTTAACATTTCACAGCCACTGGTTCAGGGAAGGACAGCACCTGACCAAGTAGAGCCTAATCAGAAGGAAGCCCAGGATTTTCAATCCATGGTGGAGGGGGAGACACCCTCTCTTCCTGACATTGACAAGGATGCATACCTTCCTGCACAGGAAAAGCATTCATCTCGCAAGAAGGAGGGGAAGTTGTGGTCAACATCTTGAAGGGCCTTGGTACAGTAATTGGGCAACTAGGTTAAAACAGCCCTGAAGTTGGCCTTCTGGATTTCCAACGACATGAAGCAATCAATTCCCTTGTTAGTTAAGCTGGTGTGTGTTGGGCTTTTTGCTGCTTGCTAACTGATGTTATCCACTGTGTGTCAGGCAATGTATTAGGGGCTTTTCACACCTTTTTTTTTTTTTTTTTGAGACAGAGTCTGACTCTGTAGCCCAGGCTGGATTGCAGTGGCATGATTTTGGCTCACTGCAAACCTCCGCCTCCCAGGTTCAAGTGATTCTCCTGCCTCAGCCTCTCAAGTAGCTGGGATTACAGGCACACCACCATGCCTGGCTAATTTTTGTATTTTAGTAGAGACGGGGTTTTGCCGTGTTGGACAGGCTGGTCTCGAACTCCTGGCCTCAAGCAATCCACCCACCTCGGCCTCCAAAAGTGCTGGGATAACAGACGAGAGCCACCGCGCCCAGCCGGTTTTCACACGTTCTGTCTCAATTAATCTTCACTACAGCCAGGTGGTGGAGGTTTTATCATCCCCTTTTTACAAATGAAGAAACTGAGGCTGAGAGAGGTCAAGTGTTCTATTCAAGTTCAAACTGCTAGTAAGTGATGGAGCCGGGATACGTCTCAGGTCTGTCCAGTCCCACGGCCTCTGCACCCCACCATCATGCCCCATGGGCCTCTGCTGTAAAGCATGTGGACACAGTTCTGGAGAGATTCCACCTCTGCAGTAATTCTACAGATAACCCCCAGGAGAAATTGTTCTTATTGTTATACAAGCTGCTGTATTTCTTTTATTTATTTATTTATTTATTTATTTATTTATTTATTTATTTATTTTTTGACATGGAGTCTCACTCTGTTGCCAGGCTGGAGTGCAGTGGCATGATCTCGGCTCACTGCAACCTCCTCCTCCCGAGTTCAAGCAATTCTCCTGCCTCAGCCTCCCGAGTAGCTGGGACTACAGGCGCCCGCCACCACGCCCAGCTAATTTTTGTATTTTTAGCAGAGACAGGGTTTCACCATGTTGGCCAGGATGGTCTCGATCTCTTGACCTCACGATCCGCCCACCTTGGCCTCCCAAAGTGCTGGGATTACAGGTGTGAGCCACCACGCACCGGTCTAAGCTGCTGTATTTCATATGCACATCCTATTTCAGCAGCTGGGTATTTCCTGCAATTGTTGATGAATCACTATCAAAACATAGTAATAAATCCCTCATTGCAGAAAGCACTGCATAAAGATCTTAAATAATTCTTGTTGCCATTTTAGGTAGCAGAACTTAACACTGAGATCCCAAAGGTCACTATATGTCTAATATAAACTTACGTAATCTTAATGATAAATCTGTTATATAAGTCACTTAGCCTGGGCAATATAGTGAGACATTTTTTTAAATTAGGTGGGCATGGTAGCACGTGCCTGTAGTCCTAGCTCCCCAGGAGGCTGAGGCAGGAGAATCGCTTGAGCCCAAGAGCTTGAGGCTGCAGTGATCTATGATTGTGCCACCACACTCCACCTGGGTGATAGAGTGAGACTCTGTCTCTAAAAAGAACAAACCAGGTCGGGCACGGTGGCTCACGCCTGTAATCCCAGCACTTTGGGAGGCTGAGGTGGGTGGATCACCTGAGATCAGGAGTTTGAGACCAGCCTGGCCAACATGGTGAAACCCCATCTTTACAAAAATACAAAAATTAGCCAGGCATGATGGCACATGCCAGTAATCCCAGCTACTCGGGAGGCTGAGGCAGGAGAATCGCTTGAACCCTGGGGGGTAGATGTTGCAGTGAGCCGAGATTGCATCACTGCACTCCAGCCTGGGAGACAGAGTAAGATTCAGTCTCAAAACAAAACAAAACAAAATTGTTTTCCCATTTCCATTGCAAAATACACACATGTATGTATAATTCCTTAAATAATGTTCAAGGAGTTTTTCAGCTTGAACAGAAAATAAAAGGCTTCCGAAGACATTGATCCAAATCTTATGTCTGGGGCTAAAGAATCCAGCAACATCCCTGCTTCCAGCCCCTGCGAGGAGACTCACCACAATTCATGATGCCCGAACCCTATTTCAGGCATTTTTACCTGGTCTAAAGTGCCCTACATGTTTAACTCAAATCTGTATCCCTACAAGAAATAGGCTTTGGAGTTGGACAGACCCAAGTTCACAAGTTCAAATTATTATTCCTCCAGTTCCTATGGGGTGACCTTGGGCTGCTGTCAGTCTCCCTGGCTGTAAAAATAGAGATGATTATACCTGTCTCAGATCATTAATATAAGGCTTAAAAGAGATGCTGTACACAAAGTGCATAGCAACTGTACCTGGCACAGGGAGGAAGCCTCAAATAGTAGCTACTGTTGACTATTTTGGAGCACGCCCCTGAGTCTATTAAGTAGGGTTGCCAGATTTACCAAATAAAAATGCAGGAAATCCAATGAAATCTGAATTTCAGATAAAAACCATGCAATATTTGGGACATACTTATACTAAAATATTATTCGCTGATCACCTGAAATTCAAATTTCACTGGACATCTTGTATTTTACCTGGCAACCCTACTATTTAGCCAGTGGGACCATCAAAGTTGAATTGGGGATAGGATAGTGGGGAATGAACAGTGGGGTCAGGGCAGGGGAATATAGAGAAACCAGGGATGTGGCACCAACCCACAGACCTGGTGCAGAGATACTTACCTGGGATCACCTGTCGCCTGCTGTGGAACTGGCTCTGGATGCTTAAATGGACACTCAGCCATATGGAGAAGAACCTGGTCATAATGGTTCATTTCCTGTCCCTTTGGAGACTTTTATTCTTGTAAAAAATCAGCCTTGGCTGGGTGCGGTGGCTCACGCCTGTAATCCCAACACTTGAGGAGGCCGAGATAGGTGAATCACTTGAGCCCAGGGGTTCGAGACCAGCCTGGGCAACACAGTGAAACTCCATCTTTACAAAAAATACAAAAAATTAGCTAGGCATGGTGGCTTATGTCTGTAGTCCCAGCTACTTGGGAGGCTGAGGTGGAAGGATCACCTGAGCCGAGGAGGTTGAGACTGCAGTAAGCCATGATCATGCCACTGCACTCCAGCCAGAGAGACAGAGTGAGACCCTATATATTAAAAAACAAAATAAAAATCAACCTTAGTAACCACAACTTGAGTTGGATCACTATATAATTCACTATTTATTACTCTTGTATTAAAGAGTTCTACCTGTTCCATACTTTCTCATTTAACCTTTCAAATATATATTGGGCATATATGTTGCCTCACCTACAATATTGGTGGATATAAATTGAGGCTAAAATAAGACCTCGCTGTCAAGAATCTCATTGTCTAGTGCAATGGTCTCCAATGACTTTTATTATTTGTTCCATCAGTGAAAAAAATTGAGCAGATATCCCTCTATATGTAAATTTATTTATGTATTAATCATATATATAAAGCCAATAATATATAATAGTGATCTAATATATATGTGTATGTATGTCTGTATATATACATATATAATAAAAGTATACTAACATATTTATGTATTACATAATATACAAATATAAAAATATACAAATATAAAAATAAAATGCATTGAAATGGAGGAGATAAACAATATATAGAATTTATAAAATCCCCCCCACTATGAATCCTCTTGCATTTACACCCTGGTAAGCTCAAGCTCCAGTTTGGAAGCCACTGGGCTAGTGGATAAGAAAGACCTGGATCAAATACGTTGCACACAATGTGATAAGTACTGTCCCTAGGAGGTTAAAAGAGCACAGAGAGGGAGCGAGGAGCTCTGCTGGGGAGAAGGCAGGCTACACAAGGTGGTGACCTCTGGGTGAAACTTGAAGGATGAGCAAGACTTTTGCAAGACTTGAGGACAAAGGTCGTTTTCAGGCAAAGAAAATAGCCTTTTCAAAAACACATTAGCATGGAGGAAGATAACATACTCAGAAAACCCAAAAAAAATTAGTATGATTTAAGCACATAGTTGTCAAAGGAAGAGTTAATTGCAGTTCAAAGAGTAGATTCCAGGAGATTCAAAGAATAGACTCCAGCTTATGCAGTACAGATGAAATTCAGGAAACAACACAAAGGTCAACCCTGAAATGATTTGCTCACACACACACACACCACACACACATACACATATATATGTTTTGTTTTGTTTTTTTGAGACAGGGTCTTTCTCCGTCACCTAGGCTGGAGTACAGTGGTGCCATCATAGCTCATTGCTCAAGCAATCTTGCCACCTCAGCTCTTGAGTAGCTGGGACTACAGGCTCATGCCACCATGCCCAGCTAATTAAAAAAAAAAAAAAATCTGTAGAGATGGGGTCTCACTATGTTGCCCAGGCTGGTTTGAACTCCTGGCCTGAAGCAATCCCCCCCACTTGGCCTCCCAAAGTGCTGGGATTACGGGGGCAAACCACCATGCCCAGCCTGCTCACATTTCCATATTAGAAATATCACTCTGCTGGAGATAAGAAAATTCTAAATGAAGTCTTAGAAAATTGAATTAAAGGAGTATATTACATTATAGAGTATTATGTCCAAACAGCATTTATCCTAAGATGGCCCAGATAGTTCAATTATTATTACCACAGGAATAATATGCTAATTATTATGGCTCATTATTATTTGCCTAGAATGTTGTAAAATTAAAAGAGTTAATGCATATAAAGTACTTAGAATAGTGCCTGGCATGCAGTAATTTCCTATATTGATTCCTTTTTTAATTGTGTTAAAATATACATAATATGAAATTTGCCATTTTAACCATTTTTAAGTGTACAACTCAGCGGTATTATACATGTACATCTACATGGTTGTGTGACCAACACCACCATCCATCTCCAGAAGTTTTTCATTATCCGTAACTGGAACTCTGTGCCCATTAAACCATGACTGTCCATTGCCCCTCCCCCCAGCCCCTGGTCACCTCTGCTCTACTTTCTGTCTCTATGAATTTGCCTATTTTAGGTATCTCTCATAAGTAGAATCATACAATTTGTCCTTTTGTGACTGGCTATTTCACTTGGCATAATGTTCTTGAAGTTCATCCATGTCATGGCATCTATCAGAACTGCATCCCTTTTGAAGGCTGAATAATATTTCATGGCATGTATGTATCACTTTTGTTTGTTCATCTATTGATGGACACTTGAGTTGTCTCCATCTTCAGGCTCTTGTGAATAATGCTGCTTATGGACATGGGTATATAAATATTTCTTCCAGTCCCTGCTTTCGATTATTTAGGGTATATATTCAGATTGCTGAGACATATGGTAATTCTGTCTAACTTTTGTTTTTGTTTTTGTTTTTGTTTTGAGAAAGAGTCTCGCTTTGTTGCCAGGGCTAGAGTGCAGTGCAGTGGTGCTATCTCAGCTCACTGCAACGTCCGCCTCCCAGGTTCAAGTGATTCTCCTGCCTCAGCCTCCCAGGTAGCTGAGATTACAGGCATGCACCACCACACTCAGCTAATTTTTGTATTTTTAGTAGAGATGAGGTTTCACCATGTTGGCCAGGCTGGTCTCAAACTCCTGACCTCAAGTGATCCATCTGCCTCAGCCTCCCAAAGTGCTGGGATTACAGATAACAGGCATGAGCCACCACACCCAGCCTATGTCTAATTTTTTTTTTTTTTTTTTTTTGAGACAAAGTCTCGCTCTGTCTCCAGGCTGGAGTGCAGTGGCATGATCTTGGCTCACTGTGACCTCTGCCTCCCGGGTTCAAGTAATTCTTCTGCCTCAGCCTCCCAAGTAGCTGGGACTACAGGCACCCGCCACCACTCCCAGCTAATTTTTGTATTTTTAATAGAGATGGGGTTTCATCATGTTGGCCAGGATGGTCTCAATCTCTTGACCTTGTGATCCGTCCGACTCGGCCTCCCAAAGTGCTAGGATTACAGACGTGAGCCACTGCGCCTGGCCTAATTTTTCGAAGATCCCAAAAATACTGTTTTTCACAGTGGAAACACCATTTTATGTTCCCACCAGCAATGCACAAGGGTTCCAGTTTCTCCGCATCCTCACCAACACCTGTTATTTTCTGTTATGTGTATGTGTGTGTGTTTTCCTATAATAGTCACCCTAACGGAAGGGAAGGAGTATCTGTTTTGGTTTTGACTTGCATTTCCCTCATGATCCTATATCAATTCCTAACTATAATAGCATCACAATTAGAAAGAGAAAAATTGGGCAACATAGGGAGACACCGTCTCTACATAAAATTAAAAATTAGCCAGGCATGGTGGTGCTCACTTATGGTCCCAGCTACTCAGAAGGCTGAGAGGATCTCTTGAGCCCAGGAGGTCAAGGCCGCAATGAGCCATGATCTCATTGTACTCCAGCCTGGGTGACAGAGTAAGACCCTGTCTCAAAAAAAAAAAAAGAGTAAAATCAGCCTCCATACTAAAGAATTAAGAGAGAGAAGGGTTTAAGAAATACCAGTTATCTCCCTGCCTTTCAACTAAAATGTGCATTACATTCTTAAGTAAGACACATTTTTTGCATAAGATTAAGAAATGGTAGTTTTTAAAGAGCCTCTCAAATTCAAAGACAAAAGAGGGAGGATCACAGGGATGATGAAGCCGGAATTGAACCCTAGACTGATTGATTTAGAACCTGCATGCTTAGCTGCCTCAGCAAACATGAAGAAAATAGAAACTTACCATAATTAAATGGTCCTTAATTTGCTTATCTGAAGTCTAAGTTCTGTGTTAAAGAGTAAAGAGCCATCACAGTCATCAGTGTCCAGCCCTGAAGGTTAGGCAAAGAGTTGGGTAGGGATACAATAAATAATAGAGAACAACCGATGTTCTTGAGTAAGAAAGTAAGAAACTGATAAGATGGAAACAATGTTGGAGGAATGCAACCCACCTTCCCCAGTGAGCGGTTATAAGAAATGGAGTCTAGGGCTTGAGGTCAGAGAGATTTGAGTTCTAATATCAGCACCGACACCAACTGTGACCTTAAGGAATTCACTTAACTTCTCAAAGCCTCAGTTTCTTCACCTGTAAAATGATCATAACACTTGCTCGATAAGATCTACATGAGGCGTAAATAAGATAATATATAGAATCGCTCAGCATCACACAGTACACTGCAAGCATGCATTCAGCCATCCATTCACTCCTTCAACAAGTATTTATTGAGCACCTACTATGCACCAAGCCCTGTGCAAGGCATCGCTATAGCATCTGAACAACATAAACATGGTCTCCATCATGGAGTTTAGTCTGAAAGAGGGAAGCAGACAGTATATCTGTATAAATATGAGCAAATGACCAGTGGAAGCTTGTTGGAGGGAAGGAACAGGATGCAATAAGAGAGTAAGAGAGTGAACATACTTTGGACCAGAGCAGATGCAGAGGTTTTGGGCAACTCCTCTCTGAGGGAGCTCCACTTGGGCCCTGAAGGATGTGTAGGAGCTGAGTGAGGACGAGGGAGGAGCAGGAGCTGACAGAGGACCTGGAGGAGGAAGGAGAACCCACAGAGTGGGCGGCCCAGAAAGCCAGGAGAGAGACAGGGCCAAAGGGCAAGAGAGCAGCCTGCCAGTGCTGCTGCTAAGATGGATTCTGGAAGGTGGATTTGCCACGAAGACTTGGAGGAGGACCTGGACAAGAGGAATGTCAGGGGCATGGGATTCAGAACCAGTATAACTATCATCCTCCAAACGGCATGACAGGGGAGCCTTCAAGAGTGGACGCTCCAAAAAAGCCAGCAGGAGCAAAGGAGTGTCCCTCATGGAGGGAGGCGGGCTTTGTGAGCTGAGCCTCGGACCAAAACCAAGAAGCTTTTCAGCAGCTCAGCCCTGTTCACCCGTTCACCCACCCTCACCCTCCACCTCTGTGACAGTCCCCTGGAGATTCAGTCCCAAGTGGCAGCCTTTGAATTGGGACCATAAAGTAGGCATCTGAGCCTGAACAGTCAGAATTTTTTTTTTTTTTTTGAGACAGGGTCTCCCTCTGTTGCCCAGACTGGAGTGCAGTGGTGTGATCTCAGTTCACTGCAATCTATGCCTCCCTGCTCAAAGGATTCTCCCACCTCAGCCTCCTGAGTAGCTGGGACCACAGGCGTGCGCCACCACATCCAGATAATTTTTCTGTTTTTTAGTAGAGACAGGATTTCTCCATTTCGCCCAGGCTGGTCTCAAATTCCTGGGCTCAAGCCATCCACCCACATTGGCCTCCCAAACTGTTAGGATTACAGGCATGAGCCACCACACCCAGCCAAACAGACAGAAAATTTGTCATGAGTCTTAACATAAGAGTCTCTAGTCACAGAACCAAGAGTCTGTGTCTGCAGTCCCACATGGAAGGGGGCATAGCAGAAAGAATTCCATCCCTGAATGTGGGGAGGCTTCCAAACATCACCCAGGCACCCTCTCAAAGGCCCTGTCGGGGCTAAGTTGTGCTTATTCTTGATCAATTCTGAATCTGTGTTTGAAATCACCCGTTCCTTGGTAGCATCTCCAGAAATGACTTCAAAGGTCTTCCCTGGGCCTCAAACCCGGGAGTGTGAAGATGCTTTGGAATTCTGACACTGTAAAGAGACCCAGGCTGTGTCCCCCTGCGCAAGACTTCTGTGTGTGAAATCACAGCAGGATGTGTCTAAAGAGCACCAGTTGCTCCAGAAAAACTACCATTTCCTCCCTTACGGAGCCACGCTTTAGCCCACCCAGAAGGGTGCCTTTGAGGAGGAGGACATGGGCTGACGGGAGGCAGAGCCAGGAGAAGGTAAAGGAGGCCAGAGGCCACTGAGACTGGGGCTTATCTGCGAAATCCCCAGGTGATTAGCTTTGGGTTCACTCTGTCTGTGAAGGTGTCATCTCAGCGCCAGACTCTCTTCTGCAGGTCAGTTGGAAGAATGAATGAGCTGACACCTTGAGTGGGAGACAGCCTTCACGAGGAAGTCGGGGAGGGCAGAGAGTCCACAGGGAGGCAGGCTGCATCCCACAGCAAGGCCCCGGGTGACAGACACCTTGTCAGAAAATCACTAGCACCCAGGAGCACTGACAACCACCTCTCTCCAGAGAAGGCCTCAAACCCTGGGGTGGGGCAGCTGGAGAGAGGCTGGGACACCCAAGGCCTTCTACGAATCCTGAGCTGGAAGGGCTGCCACTGCCAGCCCCTGCCCCTTCGTACACTGGCCCTTTTGTCCATGAGCAATTTGGCAGTTATTCTAAAGTGGCTAAAATTTGGTACATCCTCCCAGGCCTTTCCTGGTCAGATCAGATGACCGTTTCACTGAGACCTTTAGAGAAAGGAAGGATTACCTGCCACCCCTCCCCCGGGAGGCAGGTGAGAGTAAATCCACTTAACTGACCAGCACAGCCAGTTTACACATACAACAGCGGCTGAAAATGCGGCCTTTGTTCAACTGAGGCAGGTTTCCTGGCAGTGAGGTTAGATTAGCAATTTGTCCTTTGTCAGAGGATTAGCAGAGCCTCATTGTTTTAGTGTTTATTTATCAATTTGCATCTCTTAGTAGATTGGACCCAACTTGGGGGGGCCCCAATTCCCTCACATCTCTACTGCTCATTTTACCTCCTCTGCCAAGGACCTAAGGAAGCTGGATTAGAGCACGCAGACCAAAGCACATGCAAATCCTCCTGGGCTTTTCTTCTGTTCAGGTTCAACCTCTTTGGCTCTCCCTGGCTGCAGAGTGGAAATGACAGCCCCACCAGCAGGGAGAAACAATGGCTCCTCCAGACAAAGGGGCTCATTCTCACCTGTAAACATGCTGCTTCTAGCACAGAACTCTGCACTCATAGATATTTGTGGGATAAAGAGAGTCTTAGATTTTGTTTTGTTTTGTTTTTTGATACAGGGTCTCAGTATGTTGCCCAAGCTGGTCTCAAACTCCTGGCCTCAAGAGATCCTCCCATCTTAGCCTCCCAAGTAGCTGGGATTACAGGTGTAAGCCACAGCACCCAGCCCTTACACTCCCAGTTTTGATGCCAATCTGTCTTTGGGTAGTTGGACAGTTCTCACCAAGTGTGAGAGTTTCCTTTAGATGTCACTGTGGTTATGGTAAATCTGAGAGGGGTGAAGATGACCTCATGAAGCTGACAAAATGCCACACAGAATTCTCTGAAGGGGCTGACCGATGGGCATCACATCCCTCTCTCCCTGTCCAAAGAAAATTATGTATTAAGCACCAAATTGTACATGATTCTGTACAGGGAGAATTGTATTATCCCAATACCTTCTCTCCTAGGATATTTTCACCTTAGGCTTTAGCTTACCCCTTTGTTTTAAAAAAATTACAGTTGCACGCCACCACACCTGGCTAATTTTTGTATTTTTGGTAGAGACAGGATTTCGCCATGTTGGCCAGGCTGGTCTTGAACTCCCGACCCCAGGTCATCCACCCACATTGGCCTCCCAAGGTGCTGGGATTACAGGCATGAGCCACCACGCTTGGCCCAGAATTTTCAAGTGTATTGTAGTGAGAGGCCGGCAGAGTTCAGGCTTTTAAGTCTGCAATGTCTGTGTGATTATCTCTTCAACTAAAGTGTAAGTCTCCATGTATATTTCTTTGCTTTATACACATAACACCTAAATCTGTGCCAAGTGCATATCAAATGATCAACAAACATGACAAATGAATAACATTTGTTCTATTCCTTTCATATAAAGATGGTACTTCTTTAGAGCCTAACTAGCTGTATGACGTTGGGAAACTTTTATTTCTCTGAACCTGTTTTCTCATGTGCAAAATGGAGAAAATCCCTCTCTTACATGGGAGCTAGGAGGATCAATAAGCATTTAATTCATCTAGCATAGTGCCCCCTGGCTAGTGTTCAATCATCATAGTGTGGGCCTGGAGGGCACACACTGAATGTTTTCTACTTAGTGACAATGGCTAAGTCTGATACATAAAATATCCTTCTGTTATTCATTGTAAAATTCTTGCCAACATTTGTAGCTACAGACTGGAACTAGAGAAGTAAACACTTCTTGAATGCCTGCTAAGAGCTTCCACAGACGTATTTTTAACTCCCTCCCAACCTGATAAATCAAGTGTTATTCTTTTTCTTTTCAGAGAACTGCAGGGAGGTTAAATGACTTTGTAGGCTTGCCCAACAGTGCAGAAAGATCCGAGATCTATCTAACCTATATCAGGTACCACAAGCTAATGAGACCACAAACAAGGGCATCGGGTAGGTCTGCAGCCTCAGAATCTAGACCACTTGATCAACCCGTCATAGAAGCAATTTGGAAATAAAGACAAAAGTATAACCACAAACCTTCTCTGTCATCCAAAATTTCTTCCAGCCCTGGGCAGCATAGACTTCACAAATGCCTGACTCCTTGAGGAACCAAGCCATTCTGAAGACCTCATAAGCTGTGGCTGAGATGGTTACCTCAACTTTCAGTCACTCCAAAACATTGGCAAGGTATTTTTGCCAACCATAGTGGAAGAAAAGAGATCATGGAAGAGAAAAAATAGAGTCACGACATATCTCTCCAAATGCAGATGAAAAGGAAAGGAGCTATAACAGCTAATGTACCATATTTGTGATTGGCCACGTCAATATAAGAAGATATATTAGCAAACTGATTAAGAGCAAGTCATCAGGCTGGTGCGATGGTTCACACCTGTAATCCCAGCACTTCAAAAGGCTGAGGCGGGAGGATCACTTGAGCTCAGGAGTTCAAGACCAGCCTGGGCAACATAGTAAGACCCTGTCTTAAAAAATAAAAAAAAATATATATATATATATATATATATATCCTTTTTTTAAAAAAAAGAGTAAGGCATCAGATGCAGGCAGCCCTGGGTTTGTATCCTGGTTCTACCACTCATTAGTGGAACCATCTGAATGAGTTACTGAGCCTTAGTGTCCTTACCTTTAAAATGGGTATAAGCATACTCCTCTCACAAGGTTGTTGTAAGGGTTTAAATAAAATACCTATGAGATACTTTTAATAGTGCCTGACATTTAGTGAGCATCCAATACATGGTAGCTGTACTAACAATAAAAATAATAGATGACATGTGAAGTTTTAAGAATTTACACATATTTACTCACTTCTAATTCATGACAACCATATGAAATAGAGACTATTACAGATGAGAAACTGAGGCACAGAGAGGTTAGGCAACTTGCCCAAGGTCACACAACTAGTAAGCAGCAGAAATAGAATGTGAACCCAGGTAGTTGGCCTGCAGAATCCACACTATTCTATACTGCCTGTCAGTCCTCTTGCTGCCATTGTCATTTTCATTGTCAATATCACTAAATGGTGGCAAAACTAGGGGAGGCAGAGACAGTTACAGGCAGGCAAAGAAAACCCACCAGTAGTGACAGCGAACATCTAGAAACACCCAGCCAATCCTCACAGAGAGCTTAGAGCCCCTAAGGCTGAAAGGCACCTACCTGCCCACAATTGGATCTATGCTCTAAAAAAAGATGAAACCAGCTCCAAGCCCCAGGCAGACTGCAGAACAGCCCCAAGTATGTAACTCAATATATGTGCTAGGGATTGCATTAGGCACCGTGGGAGGTTTCCAAAGAAATACAACTAAGCCTTATGGGAGAAACATGCCATCCACCTGAAAAGCCGGGCTTAGAGAAAATCCTTGGCAAAGATGGCATGAAGCTAGCCTCGAGACATTGGGATGACAGGGGACCAGAGACAGTGCTCAGGTGGGTGCTTGAGGAGTTCCTTTGGTGCTGCCATCTTACTGGCTTAGTTGAAAAAACATTGTTTCCCACAGTAGCCCAGCAAGGCAGCAGTTGCAGAATTAACCGCAACCAGGCCGGGCACAGTGGTTCACACCTGTAATCCCAGCACTTTGGGAGGCCGAGGCGGGGAGATCACCTGAGGTCAGGAGTTCAAGACCATCCTGGCCAACATGGCAAAACCCCGTCTCTACTAAAAATACAAAAATTAGCTGAGTGTAGTGGTGCGCACCTGTAGTCTCAGCTACTCAGGAGGCTGAGGCAGGAGGATCACTTGAACCCAGGAGGCAGAGGCTGCAGTGAGCTGAGATCACGCCACTTCACTACAGCCTGGGTGACAGAGAGGGACTCCATCTCAAAAAAAAACAAACAACAACAACAAAAAGAATTAACTACAACCTTTCCCGGGTCAGTTGAATCAGCTGGTATGAAGCAAACCAAATGTCTCACTTCCTTAAGAACATCACTGGGAAACTCTAGGGTGAAAGGTTGGCTTGGAAATAGCAAGGGTCCTGGCCCTGGAATTTTTCGACACGTTAGATTCAGGAAAAATAAATCTGTGTAGCAGGGTCATCTGTGGAGTTGCGGAAGAATGTTGGCCTTCGTTGCAGGAAAAGAAAGTGCTCCAATGAGGGTTTGGGGCTCCAGGAAACGCTGCATCTTGGCCTCTGCCCCACTCCTCCTCTTCCATGTCATTAAACCGGGGGGCGGGAAGGAGGCCCCTGCTTTCTCTTCTGTGCTGCATAGATGGTGAGCACTCTTGTTTACTCTCACAGAGAAATCTTGGTCTTTTTTTTTTTTTTTTTTTTGAGATGGAATCTTGATCTGTCACCCAGGCTGGAGTGCAACAGTGCAATCTCGGCTCACTGCAACCTCCACCTCCCAGGCTCAAGCAATTCTTCTGCCTCAGCCTCCCAAGTAGCTGGGATTACAGGCATATGCCATCATGCCCAGCTAATTTTTGTATTTTTGTAGAGATGAGATTTCACCATGTTGGCCAGGCTAGTCTTCAATTCCTGATCTCAAGTGATCCACCCACCTTGGCCTCCCAAAGTGCTGGGATTACAGGTGTGAGCCACTGCACCTGGCTGTTCTTATCTTCAATGTAGAAAGAATTAAGACTGGAAATATTTTGTGTCAGTAGAACTGGATCCAGATGCATCCTGAGAAATTCTAAATTCAGCTCCGAGAAAATGGATTAACATTCCACTTGATTAAAGCAAGAAAATTAAAACAAGAAGTAATAATAATAATTTAGAGTCCAAGAACAAGCCCCCTTTTCATCATAATCAAGAGAATTGGGAAATGTTAATGTTTTGCCAATGTGTGTCACTAAATTGTATTTTCATTCATTTCTTACTGGGTTTCTAACACCTAGTATGATCAAACCTGTCACCAAGAACAGGAAGTCAAGGAAAAAACAAATCAGCTGATTGCTCTGGAATCAAGATGGCCTCAGAACCATTAGTGAGCCTGACACCTCTGGAGGCTACAGTTAGGATGATCACGCATCCTGAAGCAAAAATCAGAACTGTCCCCTGACAGTAGGACAGAAGAGTAAAGGCAATGAGTGATTCTCTGATCAGTGAGGTCTTTTCCCTGGACTCTTCAGTACAGACCAGGAACACCAAAGAAGAAACAGGCAGCCCAGCAAGAGCAATGAAGGATGCTGCAAGCTCAGGGCCCAGAGAAGCTAATTTCCCTTCAAGCATCCATTTATACGCAAAACAAAGTGTAATCCCTAAAATGCATCTGAACTACTCACTTTGTGGAATTAAAGAAAAAATAAACAATGAACCTACAATTCACATTTGATGAATGACCCACTAGATTAATCAAGACGCTCCTGAACCTGAAGGGGACAGGGTTCTATGGATAGAAAGTTGGGTAGGGCCTGCTGCCATAGTACTCTGAAAGCACCCAATCCTGTCTGATCTCAAAAGCTAAGCAGGGTTGGGTCTGGCTAATATTTGGAAGGGAGAAAGTTGGGTAGGAATATGTGGTTTCGTTCTTAGCTGGCTAAATGTGCCTCTCCCCCTAGGGAGGAGAGGAGTGGAAGCCACCATAACCCCACAGCCCAAGATGTTCCCAACTCTGCAATACAGCTCAATGCAGAATGGCAGAGGCATGATAAGAAGCTGAAATTCAACAGGTACATCTCATTTGTTCTTATACCTAAACAAGGATCTTTTTTTAAATTGAGATATAATTTACGTACATTAAAATTTACGCAGTTTAGCATGCAGTTCTGTGACTTTTGACAAATGGATATAGTCACATAACTACTCACACAACCCAAATATAGGACAGTTCCATCAGAACAGGCATGGTGGCTCATGCCTGTAATCCAAGTACTTTGGGAGGCCGAGGTGGGAGAATCACTTGAGGTCAGGAGTTCAAGACCAGCCTGGCCAACAGGGTGGAACCCTGACTCTACTACAAATACAAAAATTAGCCAGGCATGATGGTGCATGCCTGTAATCAGGAGGTTGAGGCAGGAGAATCACTTGAACCTGGGAGGCGGAGGTTGCAGTGAGCAAGATGGCACCACTGCATTCCAGCCTGGGTGACAGACTGAGACCCTGTCTCAAAAAAAAAAAAAGAAAAAAAAAAAAGAACAGTTCCATCAACTCAAAATATTTCCCCAGGCTTTGTAATCAATCACTCTTCTATCCCTACCCAGCCTCTGGCAACCACATTTGTTTTCTGTTCCTGTAGTTTTACCTCTTCCAGAAAGTCATAAATATGAAATCATATGGTACATGACTTTTAGAGCCTGGCTTTTTCCACTTAGCGTAATGCATTTGAGATCCATTCATGTTACCTCAGGTATGGGGAGTTCATTTCTTCTTATTGCTGAGTAAATTTCATGTCATGGATGTACCATAGTTTGTAGAACCGTTTACCACTTGAAGAACATTTGGGTTGTTTGCAGTTTGGGACAATCACAAATCAAGCTGTTCAAACATTTGCATAAAAGTTTTTGTGGCCAGGTGCCGTGGCTCACGCCTATAATCCCAGCACTTTGGGAGGCCAAGGCAGGCAGATCACTTGAGGTCAGGAGTTCAAGACCAGCCTGGCCAACGTGGTGAAACCCCATCTCTATTAAAAATACAAAAATTAGCTGGGTATGGTGGTGTATGCCTGTAATCCCAGCTACTCGGAAGGCTGAGGCAGGAGAATTGCTTGAACCCAGGAGGCAGAGTTTGCTGTGAGCTGAGATCATGCCATCGCACTCCAGCCTTGGCAACAAGAGTGAAACTCCGTCTTGAAAAAAAAAAAAGTGAAATTTATATTTACCATTCAACCATGCAATCACATGTTTAGATATTTACCCACATGAAGTAAAAACTTACGTTCACACACAACTTTTTTTTTTTTTTTTTTGAGACAAAGTCTCACTCTGTCACCTAGGTTGGAGTTTAGTAATATGATCATAGCTCACTGCAGCCTCAAACTCCTGGGCTCAAGGAATCCTCCCACTTTAGCCTCCCAAAAACCTGGGATTACAGGTGCATGCCGCCATGCCTGGCTAATTTTTTGAATTATTACTGTTGTTTTTTTTTTTGAGACAGAGTCTTGCTCTGTTGCCCAGGCTGGAGTGTAATGGCTTGATCTCAACTCACTGCAACCTCTGCCTCCCAGGTTCAAGGAATTCTCCTGCCTCAGCCTCCGGAGTAGCTGGGATTACAGGTCCCCACCACCACGCCTGGCTAATTTTTGTGGTTTTTAGTAGATAAGGGGTTTCACCATGTTGGTCAGGCTGGTCTCGAACTCCTGACCTCAGCAGATCCACCCGCCTTGGCCTCCCAAAGTGCTGGGATTACAGGCATGAGCCACCGCACCTCGCCCTTAAATTATTACTTTTTGTGTGTAGAGACAGGGGTCTCACTATGTTAACCCAGGCTGGTCTCAAATTCCTGACCTCAAGTAATCCTCCCCACTCAGCCACATGATTTTTTTGTTTTATTTTGGTTTCTAATTTTGGCCATTTTAATAGGTGTGTAGCAATATCTCCCTGTGCTTTCAAAAGGGTTACATTGGAAGTCACATAGAAAATGGCTAGGAAGGGGATTGGCACTAGTAGTGAGACTAAGGAGAAGACCATTGACAATTTCCAAGCAAGAGATAATGAATGGCTAAAACCCAAATGCAGCAGCAGGAACAGAAAGCAAGGGACAGATATTAATGACTCAACAGGTTATCATCTGGCCCAAACATTATGTGAATTTAAAAACATCTGACCAATACATATCCTTACAAGAAAAAATAGAGCCATTTGTAGGGGGCCCCGTGTACATTATAAATTGCTTCCTTCCAGCCCCCATGCAAACCCACATCTCTCCCTGGTCATCCCCCCACAAGACATCACAACCAAGTCTCTTTCCTAAAGGTGTCCATTTGCTCACCTCCATTTCATACCTTTTCAACTTACGTGTGATAAAATCACAATTTACCTTGATTCAGAAGCCCAAGTAGATTCTACTGAGATAATTATATTATTGAAGTTAAGTCAATAATTTAATGATCCAGTTAGGATGGATCATTAAATTCATCATGAATGTATGAAATAAGTAAGCCCCTCTTTTTATGTTGCTGAATCACGTCCTATAAGTCACTTCTCCCTGCCTTGTCTGCTCACTCCACAATTGTCCAGATGCACAGAAGCATGGGCATTTGAAGAATCAGGACTCAAGGCATGGACAGTCGGGATGCTGCCTTGCAGACATCTGCTTTCAGTGGCCTCTCCAAGGAAGCAACAGAAATTGTCCAGGAGCGGACAGTGCCCATAAAATACAGTATGCTGCAGCCGCAGGAAATCTTTGGGGAGACATTATTATATTCCCAATTCAAATGCCTTTGCCACTAGTCTTTTTCTGCCCCCTGTTGTTGGCACCCCTGGTTCCCTATGAAGAAGAGTTAAAAACAGCGGGAGGGTTCTAGTCCGGGCTTTGCTCTTCATTAACTCTGAGAAGTGACTTAATCCCTCTGGCCCCAGTGTCCTCATTTCACAGATGAGATGGGACTAAAACTGGATCATCTTTAAAGTTCCCAGTTAAACAAGAAGCTGGTTATAAACCTAACTTTGCAGGAAACATCCTAATTTATAACCACTGATTTTAGTGATTAGGGCAATAAATGTCTTGTTAAAGATTTAAAACACTGAATGATCCTTTAGTGTGCCAGTGGAACAAATCAATACTTCTTTTTGATCCACTTACAACTCATCATCCAGAACAAAGAAAAAAAATCTGGTGTCTGTTAGCAAAGTCAACTTTTTAAAAGAAATATCCAATTGTATATTTATATGTCAGCCACAGCTAAACTTTTTGCCACCTAAAAGCCAAACAAAAGAACTCTAATTACCCTTCAGTTATCTTCAGCCATCATACCAGTTTCATCACTTACTTAACGAAATTTCCAAAATCCCCTCTGGAAGAAAATTCAACCCACATCCACATACATAAATATTGTAGAATGAGGAGTGGTATAAACTATGTAACTCTTTTCCTCACAATAATTCCCAGTAAAGAAGTACTGTTAAATTTTCAGATTTTAGAGATGCAATTTCGAGAAATATAATCATTAGAACAAAATCCCAGTACAACATATCAGATATAGTTATATAAGTATCGATATATAGTTAGGTGTAGTTATGTACAGATAGTTATGGTCAGATATAGTTATGCAGACTCTGTAGTAATAAAATTCCATTTCTCATCAGACAAAATCCAAGACCTGAACATTTATTTGTCCTTAAAATGACTTGTAAAAACCTTTAGTGTTACCTGTATCATGTAGAGACATAAAACATTAATTTTTTATACATTTAAACCTGTTCATGTTTTTTTCTTTTATGATTTCAAGGCTTCCAAAATTTCTAAAAGAAAAAATTTCCCAACTCTGAAATTATATAAAAATAGTCTGCAAATTGTCTCCTAATATTTCAAATTTTTTACATTTTAGTCTTATTGTATCTGGAGCTTTTTTTATACATGGTATAAAAAAGAAGTGTTATTTTTGTCCCAGGTGGAAACTGTTAGTTATGCTAGCATTACTTATTAAATAAATCATCTTTGTTTTGTTTTAGGACCTCACTTTGTCACCTAGGCTGGAGTGCAGTGGCACAATCTTGGCTCACTGCAGCTTCAACCTCCCGGGTTAAAGCGATCTTCCTGCCTCAGCCCAGCAAGTAGCTGGGACTACAGGCATGCACCACCATGCCCAGCTAAGTTTTTGTATTTTTAGAGACGAGTTTTCACCATGTTGCCCAGGTTGGTCTCGAACTCTTGAGCTCAAGCGATCCTCTCACCTTGGCCTCCCAAAGTGCTAGGATTACAAGCATGAGCCACCGGCACCTGGCCTTTTTTCACTGAATTGAAATGTCATTTTTATGATGAATCAAGTTGCTATATATTCTTTGAACTATTTTTGGACTATCCATTTCCACTGATCCAAGGATATTTGTTGCTTGTTTATTGTTATTTATATTCACAAAAGCTGGAAAAAACTAGCATATCTATCAGTAAGAGAATAGATAAATAGATTGTAGAACATCCATATCACAGAATGTTATTTTTAATTATTATTTTTTTAAGACAGGGTCTCATTGTGTTGCACAGGTTGGAGTGCAGTGGCTATTCACAGGTACAATCATAGAACACTACAGCTTCAAAGTCCTAGGCTGAAGGGATCCCCCAGCCTCAGCCTCCTGAGTAGCTGGGACTACAGGCCCACACCACTGCACCCAGCCAAAATATTATTTTTCTAAGAAAATAATGAATTAAATTATAAATATTGGTCTGATGTGATAGCTATAAATACCATGCGTTCTTTTTAAAAAACAACTTGCAAGGCCGGTTGCAGTGACTCACGCCTGTAATCCCAACGCTTTGGGAGGCCAAGGCGGGCAGATTGCTGGAGGTCAGGAGTTCGAGACCAGCCTGGCCAACATGGTGAAACCCTGTCTCTACTAAAAATACAAAAATTAGCTGGGCGTGGTGGCACATGCCTGTAATCCCAGCTACTCGGGAGGCTGAGGCAGGAGAATCGCTTGAACCCGGGAGGCAGAGTTTGCAGTGAGCTGAGATCAGGCCCTGCATTCCAGCCTGGGTGACAGAGCAAGACTCCATCTCGGGGAAAAAAGAAAAAAAAAAAAAACTTGCAGAGTAATGATTTGAGAGATAGAAGCTTCTATAAGTATATACATTTGTGAGAAAAGTGTTTACATTAATTATCTCAGAGATTGATCATGTGGGAGGGGAAGAATATTAACTTTACAGGCTTTCAAATTGCTTAATTTGTTTATGTCAAGTGTGTACTTTTTAAATTTAAAAATCTAATAACAGCTAGGCATGGTGGCACACACACCTACTTGGCTGAGGCGAGAGGATTGCTTTGAGGTCAGGAGTTCAAGACTGCAGTGCACTGTGGTCACCAGCATTGCAGTCCAGCCTGGGCAATATAGCAAGATCTCATTTTTTAGAAAAGAACAGCAAGTTTTAAAAAGTAAAAATAAGACAGGCATAGTGGTGCATGCCTGTTATCCCAGCACTTTGGGAGGCAGAGGCAGGAGGATTGCTTGAGGCCAGGAGTTCAAGACCAGCCTGGGCAACATAGGGAGACCCCCATCCCTAAAATAAATAAATAGTAAAAGTAAAAAATAAATATTTAATAAATAACAGATTTGTTTAAAATCCTCATTTGTGTATGTGTGAGGGGTTTTATTTGCATCACTAAAATTAAGTAGAGGCATAAAACCCAGAGGTCATAAATGAAAAATAAAAGACATATTTAGCTATATAAAAATTAACAAGGCTGTTTAGCAAAGAAATATCATAAATAAAGTTATAAAAGGCAACTCATTGAAACAGAATACGAAAGCTACATAAGAAAAACTATTTATCACATACAAAGACATTTTATCAATCAATACAAATAAATAAATAAATAATAAAATGGGCAAAGTGAATTAACAATTCATAAAAGAAATCCTTGTTGTAAAATTTATATATACTGTGTGTATATATATATGTACAAACATATATAACGTATGTATGTATAGTTCAACCTCATTTATTATCAAGGAATCCAAATTAAAATAAAAATATATATTTCACCCATCTCCAGAGAAATTGACAGCAACAGCCCCAGGCCTGTCCCATGTCAGAATGGTAATATCAGGGTAGCGCAAAAGTCCTGCTGGAGTGAGATATTAATAAAAACAGGCCTGGACTGATGGTCCCCCACACACCAGTTGCCCATGACTGGGGCACTACAAACTAAGGAAACTGGCTTCTACTAGAGCTGCTTATTTCAAAGAGTTTAAAGAAGCATTCCTGAAGCAGAGTTGTCCGGTGGATATTACTCCTGAAAAAGAAATAATTAACAGTAGCTGAGGGCATCTCTCTGCACTGGGACTTCCTACTCCCCTCTCCCTAATACTCAGAGAGATTTGGCTTGGGGTCTGGCCTTCATCCCTTTCCCCAAACACATTACCAGAAAGAGCAGCTGTTATTCCCAGGTGAACATGAGTTCACAGGCACAAATAACTAGATACCTGAGAACGTCTCTAACAGACAAACAGTGAGCTAAATACAGATACCAGCTAAAGCAAAATGGAAACAGATGGACCAAGAATTTTAAATAAACACTATATATATATAGTTTGTATATATAAACAAGGGGTTATATATCTTAGGACCAAAAATTAAGAATTAAAAACTATAAGAAAAAGGTAGAAAAGTTGACTACGAATACATAAAAGTTGACGTAAAGAACACAATAGATAGAAAAAATAATAGAAAATTATAGAAAGCCGGATGCCGTGGCTCATGCCTGTAATCCTAGCACTTTGGGAGGCTGAGGTGGGTGGATCACCTGAGGTCAGGAGTTCCAGACCAGCCTGGCCAACATGGTAAAACCCCATCTCTACAAAAAATACAAAAATTAGCTGAGCATTGTGGCACGCACCTGTAATCACAGCCACTCGGGAGGCTAAGGCAGGAGAATCACTTGAACCCGGGAGGTGGAGGTTACAGTGAGCCGAGATTGCGCCACTGCACTCCAGCCTGGGCAACAAGAGCGAAACTCCATCTCAAAAAAAAGAAAAAAGAAAAAATAATAGAAGACAAAAGCAAAATTAGATGAACTCTCTAGCAGGCAGCAGGAAAGGATAAGGACACATTAAAAGTGCTTTAAAAGTTAAGAGACTTGAAGGGCAGAAAACATATCAATATCTAATATGAGTCCCAGGAGACTTTTTAAAATAAAAGCGGGGAATATGTGAATAAATTATGAAGAAAAATATTTCAGAATTTTTTTCAAATTAGCTCACCAATTAAAAGACAGACTCTAAGATTAGATTTGAAAAATAACACAAACAAAATATGTTAGGCCAGGTGCAATGGCTCACACTTATAATCCCAGCACTTTGGTAGGTCAAGCCAAAAAGGATCGCTTAAGCCCAGGAGTTCAAGACCAGCCTGGGCAACATAGCGAGACCCTGCCTCTACAATAAAAAAAAAAAAAAATAGCCAGGCATGTTGGCACTTGCCTGTGGTACTAGCTACTCAGGAAGCTGAGGCTGGAAAGTTACTTGATCCTAGGAGTTCAAGGTTACAGTGAGCTCTGATAGTGCCACTTGCACTCCAGTCTGGGCAATAGAGTGAGACTCTGTCTCTAAAAAAAAAATAATTAAAAAATTATAAATAATATGTTGACCACAAAAGACATACTTGAAGACACAGAAACATTGAAAAATAAAGAATGGATAAACACATGCTAGGTAGCTATGGACCAATAGAAAGCAGATATAGCTATCTTAATACAGAGAAAATCAATTTCTTAAAAAAGTATCAAAAGTGAACAGGAAAAAACATAGAAACTGAAAAGGAGGAAAATGAAAAGCAGATATAAAAGTCGGCATGGTGTTGTGCACCTGTAATTGCAGCCACTCAGGAAGCTAAGGCAGGAGGATCACTTGAGTCCAAGACTGGGATCACTATGTTTCCCAGGCTAGTTAAGTGATCTTCCCACCTTAGCTTCTCAAAGTATTGGGAATACAGGTGTGAGCCCACCTCACCCAGCCAAAATAAAATTTAAAAAAAGAAAAGAAGACATAACCATCAAAACACATATACACTTAACAATACAATCTCAAGATATGTAAAACAATAAATAATTGACCTAACTCTAAGGAAAAACAGATTATAGCTGGAAATTTTAACAGACTACTTTCAGGAACTAATAGATTAATAAAAAAGAAAATAAGAGATATTCAATGCAGTTAACAACCTCAAACTTTTAGAAATATATAAACTTGGCCAGGCGCAGTGGCTCAGGCCTGTAATCCCAGCACTTTGAGAGGCCGAGGTGGGCAGGTCACCTGAGGTCAGGAGTTCGAGACCAGCCTGGCCAACATGGTGAAACCCCATTTCTACTGAAAATACAAAAATTAACCAGACATGGTGGTAGGTGCCTGTAATCCCAGTTTACTTGGGAGGCTGAGGCAGGAGAATCACTTGAACCTGTGAGGCAGACGTTGCAGTGAGCTGAGATCATGCCACTGCACTCCAGCCTGGGCAACAGAGCGAGACTCCATCTCAAAAAAAAAAAAAAGGAAAAAAAGAAGAAAAAAAATAGATAAACTCTACATTCAACAAATATAGAAACACATTCTTTTCATGTGCACGTAGAACATTTACAAAACAAGATGATTTATTAGACCATAAAGGTAGCCTCAATAAATTCATAAAATAATAAATTAAAACTTAAAAACAAAATAGTTGCTTAAAAATACTATATGCATCAAAACTAAAAAGCATATTACAAAATAATACTGTTTTCCAACTAAATAACATTTTAAATAACTTGATTTTTTTAAAATTAATAAATATTGAGAATTATTTGTCATGTCAAATAATACATGTCAAAATTTGGAGGACACAGCTAAAGCAATGCTAAAGGAAAAATTATATTTTTAAACAAGTCTTTTTTTAATTTTTTTGAGACAGAATCTCGCTCTGTTGCCCAGGCTGGAGTGCAGTGGCATGATCTTGGCTCACTGCAACCTCCACCTCCTGGGTTCAAGCAATTCTCGTGCCTCAGCCTCCCAAGTAGCTGGAATTACAGGCATGTGCCACCACACCAAGCTAATTTTTGCATTTTTAGTAGAGACGGGATTTCACCATGTTGGTGTCTGGTCTCAAACTCCTAACCTCAAGTTATCCACCCACCTTGGCCTCCCAAAGTGCTGGAATTACAGGTGTGACCACCGCACCTGGCCACACAATTCTACCAAGAAGCAAGAAAGGTTATACACCAGTGAGATTCAACTCAAAAAATTGAGTAAACTGTAACAGGACAAATTTTTAAAAGCAAAAAGGAAGGAAATTATTACACAGAGAAGGGTAGAAATTAATGAAGTAAGGGGCAAAAATAAGAGAATCTTAACAAAACTAAAGGGCTATTTTCTTTTAAGACTAATAATGTAGCAAACATGTTGCAAGACTGATGAAGAAAAAGAGAAAATATTTAAATGAATAAAATAAAGAATGAAAAGAATAGATATAATAGATTAGAAAATAATTATAGAAATATTATTAACAATTATACACTAACACATTTTATGACCAAAATGAAGTGGATAAATTCCTAGGGGGAAAAATGACAAAATTGGTGCAAGAAAAAATAGAAAATTTAAATAAGCCAATAAGCATGAAAGACATTGAAAAGGTAGTCAACAAAACCTCCCCTCACAAAAAGAAAACTTTACCTTAAATAATTTACAGAGGAAGTCTAGCAAACTTTGAAAGTACAGTTAACTCTTATATTATACAAGTTGTGCCAGAAAATAAGACAGGTTTACAGTTCATTTTATGAGACCTATGTAATCTTGATTCAATGTCAGATAAGAACCTGATAAGAAAATTACAGGCCTCTTGCCCTTAGAAATGTAGATATAAAATTCTTAAATAGAATAATAGCTAACTGAATCCTGATCAATGAAGTTTATCTCAGAAATGCAAGGATGGTTCAATCTGTGAAAATCTATCAAATCAATTTACCTCATTAGTAGGCTACAAGAGGTAAATTGCATTATCTCAAATGATGGAAAAAGTTTCAGATAAAAGTCACCACTTAATTATGATTTTTTAAAAAATCCCTAGAAAACTAGGAATAGAAGGAAACTTGCTTAACTTGGTAAAAGTAATACACCAAAGCCTTTAGTAAACATTATAGTTAAGAAAAAACTTTAGATGTATTCCCTTTAAGATAAGAATAAGATAAGACTGCCCACTGTCATTACGTCTGTTGAACATTACAGGAAAAGTCCTGGCCAACCCTACAAGAGGAAAAGAAGTAAGAGAGGTAAGAATTAAAAGGGAAGCCATAAAAATTGTATTATTCACCTATGTAGAAAACTAACAGAACAATCAGGCAAATCATTAGAACTATTAAGAGAGCTCAGCAACACCATAGACTAAAAGAGAAATGTACATAGGTCAAGACCATTTTTCTACGCTAGCAACTGGAAAACTAAGATGCTGTGGGCCAAACGCCCTCTAAGGCCTGTTTTTATAAGGCCCCCACCAGCTAAGAATGGTTTTTACATTTATTAAAGGGTTGTAAAAAAACTAAGAAAAAGAAAAAGAAGAATATGTAACAGAGACCTTACATGGCTGCCAGCTTAAAATATTTACTATCTGGCCCTTTACAGAAAAAGCGTGCCTATCTCTGCTCTAAACTAATGATAACTGCCTAGGAAACATCACTTTTTAAAATATAGCATTATTCATAACAGCAACAAAAAATATATAGTAACTGAGAAGTTACTAAGTCAAGAATTTATAAATTCTCTGATGGAAAACATTTTAAACTGTAACAAAGGATGTACAAAATGAGCTGAGTTAGTGGGGAGCTATGCCATGCTCTTGGATGGATTCCCTGAGTTCTCCCCCAAATTAATCTACAAATTTAGTGCAATTCCAATTGGACTTTTAAGGAAATTCAATAAACACATTCTAAAATTTACATGGAAGAAGTATCCACCAAAAATACATAATTAACTTTATTTGTTTGTTTGTTTGTTTGAGACAGGGCCTCACTCTGTCACCCACGCTGGAGTACAGTGGTGCAATCACAGCTCACTGCAACCTCTGGCTCCCAGGTTCAAATGATCCTCCTACCTCAGCCTCCCAAGTAGCTGGGACCACAGGCATGTGCCACCACGCCCAGCTAATTTTTTGTATTTTTGTTAGAGACAGGGTTTCACCATATGTCCAAGCTGGTCTCATACTCCTGGCCTCAAGTGATCTGCCTGCCTCAGCCTCCCAAAGTCTTAATTGACTTTATATAAGATTGAAGAAGGGGACATACTCTAGCATATATTAAGATATATTTAAAAGCTATAATAATAAAAGCAGTGTGGTAATGTACTCATGAACAGACAAACTGACCAATGGAACTGAAGGAGACTTCAGATATACCCTCATGCATATGTGGGAATTTAACATATGATAAAGGTGGCACCATAAGTGAATGGTGGAAAGTCTGTTTAGCAGAAGCCTGGGGGAAACTTTTTTACTATAAGAAAAATAAAACTCAATCCCACGTAACATCGCAAACAAAGGTGGACTCAAGATGGACTAAAAAATTTCAGAATGAAAAATAAAACTATGAAGTCAAAACAAGAAAATGTTGAAGAAAATCTTTGTGACCTACAGGAAAAGGACTCCTTAAACAAAACTTCAAAAACATGAGCTCTCAGGCAACAATGTTAAAAAACTCAATTACATAAAAATTAGGAATTTTTGTTTAACAAAATATACTATAGATGAAGTTAAAAGATGAAATGGGAGAAGATATTTGCAATGTCTAAAACCAAGAAGGTTTTAGAATATCTCACCCTAATTTTCCCTCTTATCCCCATTTCTCACTTCTACTATCTATATGACTGAGATAATTATCACCCAATATTCAATGACAAAATCAGAGATAGGTCTAGCACAAACCATTGGTGAAAATATGACCTGAAACCAAGAATTATGATCAACCTCACTCTCTGCCTCTGAGGTCCATGGCGGGATAAATCATATTTCACCAAATCTGAGACACTCTTTGATTGTTATGATGTCATTATTTTACGTCACTAAGGAAGAAAAGCTGCCAATTAATGATATAATGCTTCCTTGTCATGTCAAATTTTATTTCATACTTTTGCAAATGCTTTTACTGCAAGAATTTTTTTTCAAGCTATGAATAGGGCTTTAAATAATTTTTTAAAAAATATTATTCTTGTCATATGTATAAAGAAGGAAAATATAAGTAAAACAAACTGGTTTAAATATTCCTAAAACTTTTTATATTCAGAATGCAACCCTTCTAGATTATGTTTTAATTCCGACTTGTCACATAAGTCAAATAGTCAAATAAGGGCACTGTGTGCCCTTATTTCTGCACACAGTCCCATCAAGAGTGTTAGAGATGGAACTTTTCTTGTAAGTGGAACCAAGTGAAATTGCTCATTAGACTGTTTTTGACCAAAAGATGGCAAACTTATGTGATTCAACCTAAAAAATTATTGCTCTCTTATCTCCAGAATTTTCTTCCAAGCTGGTTGAAGTTTTGACACTAGTGCTCTCTTATTCTCCCCAGAAGATATCAATGGAAAGTTGTTTTAAAGACAATGACCAATGACCAATGATCAAGATATTACTGCTCTTTTCTCTTTCTTTCTTCCTTTCTTTCGTTTTTTGTTTGTTTGTTTGTTTGTTTTGTTTTGTTTTTTAGAAACAGCGTACCACTATGTTGCCCAGACTGGCCTCAAACTCGTGGGCTCAAGTGGTCCGCCTGACAAATGGCTCTTAAATACCTTTTTGACTGGAAACATCAAGAGGCTGCAGGTGTCCAGTCATGCCACCAAGAATAATATCCAAGGTCATTCATGCACAGGAAGGGAAAATTCTGCTGCCAGTTGGCCAGGAGCCATTGAAAGATGTCCTGTGAATTATAAGAGGTGTTCTAATTTAAGAAGTGCTAAGCAGAGAGCCATCCTAGAATTAATAAATACAGTATGATATTCACAATAAATAAATCATATTAATAAGTGATGGCAAGTGTTTTCAAATGCATACAGTAGAAGGTGACACGAGTGCTGCGGATGCCGTCAGTGCCGTGCCCACAGTCCCCTGTACTCCTCCTGCATCCCACAGGCAGCCGATGCTGCTCACAAGGCAAGTCAAAAATTCCAGGGAGCTGCTACCCCTGGGAGTAGCTGTCAGCCAATGATGAGGACAAGTTAGAAGGAGTTAGAGATCAAATGCCTCAGCTTCCTCGCTCTTCAAGAAAGAGACTCTGAGGCTGGTTCTTCATCAATTCCGAGAGCTCCCCAGGGGGCTTGAGGCCCAGTCGCCCACAAGAGGAGCTGCTCAAGATCACATCCTCCACTGGTTTCCGTCTCTCCCCTGTATCTCTTCTCCACTCTCTTGTTGATGCTTCTATTTTTTAATTTAATTTAATTTTTTTATTTGTAGAAATGAGGTCTCACTCTGTTGCCCAGGCTGGTCCCGAACTCCTAGGCTCAAGCAGTTCTCCTACCTTGGCCTCCCAAAGTGCTGGGATCGACCCTGATGCTTCTTGAAGTCTCCCATGAAACAACTTGCACTGAAATCCTTGTTTCAGTGTCTTCTTCTGGGGAGATGCAACCTAAGAGAATTAGCAATTTCATCAAGGACCTTGCAGCATTTGGCCATCGTCAGACACAAAAAAGTCATAAGCATCCCTCCCCTCAAAATTAGGATTTTCCTGGGGTCTGAACCTGAATGTCACCCCCTCCTAACTTCTCCCTGCAGTCCCAGTTCTCCCAGTCTTCCCTCTGAGTTCTCAGCTTCTCTCAACCCCTCCCCATCCCACCATCTCTACCTTCCCATCATTCCTCATTATTCAGTCTACTTAACTCCTCTTCCCTCTGCTGCCCCCAAGAACTGCATTGTGGGATGGAATGAGCAGAAATTCCCCATACTGAGCCTGACCCCCAGTGGTGGAGGTAAGGCATGTCCACAAGTTTCAAGATTAAAAAAAAAATCAAATTTAAATAACATTAAACGAGCAAGTAATTTTATCCCCCAAGACACTTATATTTAATGGTCAACATACATCAGAGAAGGCCAGGTGCAATGGCTCACACCTGTAATCCCAGTACTTAGGGAGGCCAGGCAGGTGGATCACCTAAGCCTAGGAGTTTGACACCAGCCTGGGCAACACAGGGAGACCCTGCCTCTACAAAAACAACAAAAACATTCATCAGAAGTAAAAAAGAAGCAACTCCAAAACTTAGAAGATGCTTGTGATGACCTCATGCTTGCAGATGATGACTGTTTAATGATACCTTATCAAATTGGTGATGTTTTCATTAGCCATTCTCAAGAAGAAACACAAGAAATGTTAGAAGAAGCAAAGAAACATGCAAGAGGAAATTGACACCTTAAAATCCAGAGTGGAATCAATTCAGCGGGTGTCAGCAGATTTGAAAGTTCAGCTGTATGCAAAATTTGGGAGAAACATAAACCTTGAAGCTGATGAAAGTTAAACATTTTATGGGCTGGGCGCAGTGGCTCACACCTGTAACCCCAGCACTTAGGGAGGCTGAGACAGGTGGATCACCTGAGATCAGGAGTTCAAGACCAGCCTGGCCAACATGCGGAAAGCCCATCTCTACTACAAATACAAAAATTAGCCAGTGTGGTGGCACACACCTGTAATTCCAGCTACTCAGGAGGCTGAGCCAGGAGAATCGCTTGAACCCAGAAGGCGGAGGTTGCAGTAAGCTGAGATCATGCCACTGCTCTCCAGCCTGGGTGACAGAGTGAGACTCTGTCTCAAAAAAAATTATAATACTTTTAAATATTTGTTTAGTAAACTTGAACATTGTTTTTAAAAAATGTTCAGAATGCAGGTAAAGTCTACACATAGCCTGCTAGCAAATCCCTATCTTTAACTAGTCACATAGCGTTAATAGGTTTGGAGATAGAAGATGTCAGCAAGCAATGGTGTCTTTTGAACTGGAGGTGGGGGAAAAACCCCTGAAAAGTTAAAACATTTTTTACTCTCCATTCTGCAATTCTTCTTCAGTAACATTAAACAGAAAATATATTCAATGAGCCATTGAGAGACACTGGGTCTCATTATAAAGCAGCAATTAAGCTCACAGAACACAAAGCCATTCAGAGCAGCGCCCATTTCTTGCACTATGCTCCCTGCAGCTCTAGTTAGATGTACAAACTTATGGGTTTAGTAAAGGAAATATGGGCTATTTTGCTTTTTTTTTCTATCTAATAGAAGAGGAAGAGGGACTATGAAAGGGGGACTATGGCAAACACATTTAGTTAGAAATCTTTTATTAAAATAAAACACTAAAACAAATATCTTTTTGTTATAATGATCCAGTAATATAAAAGGACACAAAATTAAAAGCACACAATGGCTTATTGCTGCACCTAGGCCAAGGGTGGTGCTGTTCATTGAATTCTTAAATAAGCAATTATGATAACCTATGGTACTAAAGACTGTTGTATTGTCGGGGAAGGTGGAGGTCGAATGCACTGTGCCTGAGAGGACTGTCTTCACTCCTTTGTGGGTTTGATCACACAGATGGGCTTGACCACAGCGCCATCTTTATCAACAGAACAACATGTAGTTGTTCCAAAATTTTTGTTTAAAAATTTTTAAAACAAACCCCCCTGCATTTCTATCCCCACCAGGGAATAGAGTTTTAATGAACACACGAAGCAACTAGGTGACATCTTTATCAGTCCTCATAAACCTTGATTGAATACACAGTGATAAGCCCTATTTAAACTGTCCTCCTCCTGATAACACACCTGGAGGCAGCACCAGCCTTAGTAACCAGCTGGAAATAAGGCCTCTCCAAAACCCAGAGTGCAGGCCTGTCAGGCACAGAAGCTGCAAGCAATGCAAAGCTCTGGGCCCTCGTTTATTTGGGGTGATGGTGGGTAGGTTGGTGCAGGCTTTTCCCTGCTGGACACTTTTTTCAGAACCAGCTTGGGCCTCTAAGGGGCAAGGAAGTGGCTGGAGGTAAAACGGTGCCTTAAACCCTGCTGACCTTTAGCATTTACATTTGCAAACACAAAGAACCCGGGAGGGGCAGTTGTAAAGGATTTGGGAATGGCCAGCTCTGGTTTTCTTTTTACCAGCATCAAAAATGAGTGAAAGGTACAGACATCTAAAAGGAAAAGGGAGACATGGGATTTTCCCAATCAGCTTGAAGTCTGGATCCTCCTAGTCCTTTGCTTTTTTGGCCCTAGCACACCCAGGGCACTATCCACTTCCAATCACTACTTGCTTCTTCCAAATCCCATCCCCTCCAGCCTTCCCAATACAGAGCCCACAGTGACCCCCACAGGCTGCAGCAGCCAGGGTCACTGGTGTGGGAGGCTGTGATTCTAGGAAACTGGTAGGCTGGTTTTAGTAGCAAGACACACAGGCTTCTGTGGAGGCAGGCTAAAGACCCACTTCACCTACTGCAGCAGAAACGACTCTGATATGTCAATGGCAAAAATCGCAATTACTTTTGCACCAACCTAATAATTGGTTTGACTGTTGGAACCATTTAACTATGTACATGTATATCAAAGCATCATGCTGTACACCTTGAAAATATACAATTTTTGAAAATTAAATTAGGCTATGCATGGTGTCACAAGTCTGTAGTCCCAGATACTCTGGAGACTGAGGTGGGAGGATTGCTTGAGCCCAGGTGTTGGAGGCTGCAGTGAGCTATGATCATACCACTGCACTGCAGCCTCGGTGACAGAGGGAGACCCTGTCTCTAAAAAATAATTTTTTTGGAAAGTAAAAAATGAAATTAAGTCAAATGAGTCTATTAAAAAGAATTTTTCATATTCTCTGCAATTTTTAAAATAAAATTTAATTACCACAACAAGTTATCTTATATAGATCAGGCTGAAATACACAGCATGTCATTCCCGACATTAATAAGATAGAGGTTTTTCACAATAGCCTCTAACACCTGGATGACAATAAAATCTCCCCTCTTCTCCCACCTTGAATGTGCCAATGAGGGCAAAGAGAGACCCCTAAGATGTCTTCCTGAATGTCAGCAACCTCACGCTGTGGCAGACGGTAGTGGAAGGAAGTTTTGCAGCTGGGGAATTCCACTGATCTGTGGAAAACACCTGGCCTCTGTGATGTTCAGGGACATATATCTTCAGATGAGTTTGCAAAAGAGCTCAAGCTCTTTCGACCCAGCAAGTAAATGGGAAGCAAGGTCATGGTCATCTCTAGGGAAATTAGGCTTTAGGATAATAACCTGACTTTTGAGCTATACCTGGCACATGCTCCATGCCAGCAATTGCCCTTGAAACTTTACATGGAATATTATTTGTAAAGTGGTTTCCCATCATTTTACTATAAGTCAGCATCCCTACAACATCAGTATGGTTAATATTATTTGCAATTTTCTTACAAAGAAGGGGTTTTATGCACAGAGAGAGTGAGAGCAAGCAAAATGACAAAACTAGTAAGTATTGAGGCAAGGATTCTGGTTTTCTGGGTGATAACCTTAAGCACATCAGTATACTGTGTGTATTTTCAGACCTAAAACCAGCAGGAGATGTGATGATTACCATCGGTGGGCTTCTGAGGGTGATGAGGCAGCATAGCTGAAATCTCAACTGCCCGGGGCAATCTCATGCAGTCACCAAACCTACCAGAGTTCCTGGGAAGCTCCCAGAAAAGAAAAGATGCCTGGGATCCATTTCGCAGAGCAGAGGCAAGAGACCATGTCTTCACACAGCACTGAACCATCCTAACACTCATGCATTACAAAGGGAAGGAAGTTGACCTCAGGGAAGTGCCAGTTAATCTAATACTACTTCCCTGTGTTCCCCTTTGCACTTAGAGACCCTGCCTCTTTCCACACCATTTCTAGACTCAGAGCGACCACGTAACTTATCATCCAAACAAAGCCTGTGAAAAGAGAACTCTTTTCTAATTCCAACAGGCACCAACTGGGACTGGCCCAGGCAAACGGGACACCTGGTCACCCAATCCACACCCTAAGGAACCCCGTAACATTCATTCCTATCCCTTAGAAGCCATGTTCCATGCAATTCAACCGAGATCATTTTTCCAGATTTGCTGCTTCTCTATGAAAATTCAATATGTCCAGGTCTAGACTATTATCATTTTTATTTCTTCTTTCCTTCACCAAATATTAATGGAGTGCCTACTGTGTGATATCTTCAGGTCCCCTCAGAGAGCTTGTAGTAAGTTTAGTGATCCTCTAGAGAGACTGGACATCTGGCTTCACCTTGGGTGCAGCACATAGCTTCCCTGAGCTTCAACTTTCCTAATCCATCAAATGGGGACATAAAGTAACGACAGCACAGGATTGTTGTGGGATTAAATGAGTCGGTGCTGTGTGTTACTGCAATCAACAACAGCCACCTGTTTCTTTTTTATTTTCTTTGAAACGGAGTTTCATTCTTGTCACCCAGGCTGGAGTGCAGTGGCGCAATCTTGGCTCACTGCAACCTCCGCCTCCCAGGTTCAAGTGATTCTCCTGTCTCAGCCTCCCAAGTAGCTAGGATTACAGGCATGCGCCACCACGCCTGGCTAACTTTCGTACTTTTAGCACAGATGGGGTTTCCCCATGTAGGTCAGCCTGGTCTCAAACTCCTGACCTCAGGTGATCCGCCCCCTCAGCCTCCCAAAGTGCTGGGATTACAGGCGAGTCACCGCACCCGGTCCCCCATTTCTGTCTTAACCATTTCATGGAGAGTGATTTTTCTCCCTATAAATGTAGGTGACTCCACAGAACACTCACCTTGTCCTTTCAGCTTGACAGTGGCCTCCAGACACAGGGCTTTGGGGAAGACACAGGGAAGCATAAACAATGTACCTCTCTGCCTTTGGGTATTTTACAGTGAATGGAGGAGGGAAGACATTCATAATTGGAAGTGAGAAGAACCACATGAGTACTTTTAAAAATCAGTGCTGGCCGGGCACCATGGCTCACGCCTGTAATCCCAGCACTTTGGGAGGCCGAGGTGGGCAGATCACTTGAGGTCAGGAGATCGAGACCAGCCTGGCCAACATGGTGAAACCCTGTCTCTACTAAAAATACAAAAATTAGCCTGTTGTGGCGGCACATGCCTGTAATCCCAGCTACTTGGGAGGCTGAGGCAGGAGAATCACTTGAACCCAGGAGGTGGAGGTTGCAGTGAGACGAGATCGTGCCACTGCATTCCAGCCTGGGCAACAGAGTGACACTCTGTCTCAAAAAAAAAAAAAAAAAAAAAAATCAGTGCTTAGTAACCCTGACTACACATGAGAATTGTATGGAGATTTTATTTTTTAAAGCAGTGACCCTACTACTTACCAACTCAATGAGACTTTCTAGGGGGAAAGTAAATAACACAACATTAATAAAAGTGTTTCCTATGCCAGTGAATGGTACAGGAGTAAGTTGTGAGTCCTTTGCAATACTTAGTCATAGAGTAACAGCTGAGCTTTCTGCCGTGTTTACTATGTGCCAGGTATTATAACAAGAGCTCCATGAGTTGGTTGGGAGCAAGATGGCTTCATGGAGCTAGGACTGTGAAGGATAGTGGGACTAGGGTAGATAGAAAGAAGCTGGGCCTTCTATGATGCAAAGAAGGAAATGTCAGTGCATTTTTGGACGGGGGACAAATGGAAGAATGAACTAATTGACTTTTAAAAGGAAAGCAAATTGGTTTTATTTTATGTGTAGTTCACCCGTCCTCTGTAGCCTGGATGTATTACTGAAAGAGCACATTCATCCAAAAAAGGGGAGATTTTTATCTTAAAGTACAAAATGTATGGCTTCCTAGACATAAACAAGCAAGCCAACCTATATCCTCACTTCATGGGGCTTTGTGTAACTGACTGTATTCAAAACACAAACTGCAGTGAAACTCCATGGAAAATAAAACAAGAGTAGATCTGAGCAAATTCCTTCCACTTCACCCTTCCTATCTCCTGACCTCTGCTGTATTCCTTACAAAACCAGCAGTGAGTTCTCAGGGCCAGCCTGGAAGCAGCACTTTGGAATCTTAAATTTGACTTTTGGATAAACAAGAATAAAAGAACAACAATCAGAAAGAGAGACAGAGAAAGAGAGAGAGACAGAAACAAGATTATTAGATTTTAAATTAAAAAATAATAATAAAAGCATGGTCTCATGCAATATGAGCTCTCTCTCTAAGAGAAGTTACATGAACTGGGGTGTTAGTTAGAAATAGACCAACTGTGAGAAAGCCAAGATTATACAGACAGGAAATAAATCCATCACGTTGCACCATAGGATTTTCTTTTTTTTTTAAGACAATTTTTTTTTCTTTTTTGTGGCAAGGCCTTGCTCTGTTGCCTGGGCTGGAGTGCAATGGCATGACCAGGGCACACTGCAGCCTCCACCTCCCAGGTTCAAGCGATCCTCCTGCCTCAGCCTCCCCAACAGCTGAGAATACAGGTGCACGCCACCATACCTGGCTAATTTTTAAATTTTTTGTAGAGACTTTAAAAAAATTTTTTGTAGAGATGGAGTCTCCCTATGTTGCCAAGGCTGGTCTCAAACTCCCAGGCTCAAGCAATCCTCCCACCTCAGCCTCTCAAAGTGCTGAAATTATAGGCGTGAGCCACCACGCCAAGCCAAGACAAAAATATGCATACATATAGGAAAACCAGGGGTCAAAGGGGTTAAGTGGTTTCTGGTAAATTTGGCACACAGTTCCTATTCTAAATCCCATTTCTTTCCACTAAAGTATTTTTTTTCTGCCTCTTTAGTGGGTATTCCATGCTCTCACTCACCCTGGGGTGGGCGAGATAGAGAAAGAAGCCATATTTCAAAAAGCTCTGTTTTGTTCCCAAGAGTTTGCTTGCATTGACATCTCTGACACCATCTTAACCATTTAAAGCATCTGCAGACGCTATCTCTGCGTGCCCACATTCATCCCCTCCCTTGCTAACCCAGAGGATTGCGTTGGCTCTGCTTGCTAAGCCCTAACACTCAAGCTGCCCGGGGTGGACTGTCCACAGAGGCCATCCTCACTCCCCCTACGCAATGATGAATTGTCCCCCAAGTGTGATGGACCAATTTCAGGAGCCAAAGAACCAAAACCCAAAGAACTTAGTAATCCTGCAACAACAACAACAACAAGAAGCAAACTCCAAGTATTATCCAGGGTCAGGTCGAGGCATGGAGATACTCCAGGCTCATGTGTGTGTTGGAATTCCCGCTGAGCCCTTCAGCCGTCCTCGCTGAGTTTTCAGTCTGTAATGTCTTACAGATTTCGGGGCTGGCCTCTGACAGCTCTGACATATCTGAACTAAGGCTAACCTCAGCTAGTTCCTTTAAAGCGTGATAAGTTATACTGTACCTGTCAAAGCCTCTCTGTTGAGATTTTTCTCCTCTTCTCCAATGGGGCAGCAATAACAACAACAACAAAAAGAATAAAGAAAGAAGGGGAAAATGAATCTTCATTTGACTGGCATAATCTCTTCTGCATATTATAATTACTGTCATATTATTCCAGATCCTAATTCATATCAAAAAGAAAACATAGGCTGCTTAGTTGAGGGGAAAACATATCAACTCATCTTCCTCTCACTTTATAAGAGTCATTGTCCTTTCTCAGAATTTATGAAGTCTGAGCTGGGTAAGAGAGAGAAGCTATGTCCACATTGTCCAGAAATGAGACATATCAATTTGCCCCTCCAAAAATTCAACAGGTTCTAAGATCCTCCTCGGCGGAAGTCATTTTTCTGAATAGTGTCACCCTCTGTCACCCGTGTCACCCATGTTGCCCCATCCCAAGCATCATCCTAATAGTTGCACATGTAGCTAGGCCCTGAGTCAGTCTCTGGTGGAGGAACCCTGAGGAGCTCACAGGGAAACTTTCTCAAAAGAAACTGGAAGAAAGGTAAGACCCACCTCCCTAGTCATCCATCCCAAGTCCTGACTAGTGAAGAGGTGTCACTTTAAAATTCCCAAACATTTAGGAAACAAACAACTTAGGGAGATCCAGTCAGACACTACTGCAATCATTGAGTCAGATCGGGAAGGAAAGCATTAGGAAAAAGGTAAAGGCATAAGCAATAATTTCTACTCTTTGCTAATTGCAGTTACATAAGACCTTGAAAAGATCTTTTTCATCTTTTTGTCGTAATTATTTACCCATTAAAAAAAAGAAAAGCCTATATATGTACCTTTCAAGACTAATGCAACAGAAAGTAAACTAAAAGCACTATCAGAAAATAAGAATTCCGTAAATGTCAAATCACAAATGATACTGCAAATGATTTCTCAGCAAATAAAATTATCCCAGCTAGATAAATATAATTGCAAAAAGAAACTTCTGAAGTGTGCTTTCAGATTGGGTCAGCGCATGTATATTGACGTGCCCAGGACTTGGGTATACAGGAAACATCCAGCCCTCTAGAAGTTTCCATTCAAGATACCTCACTTTCATAACAAATTGTCAAAATCTTTCTTACATGAATACTTTCTTATTTGAAAATTTAAACAGGCCAGGCACGGTGGCTCACACCTATAACCCCAACTTTGGAAGGCCAAGGCGGGAGAATCACTGAGACGAAGAGTTCAAGACCAGCCTGGGCAACATATTGAGACCCTATCTCTACAAAAAATAAAAACTAAAAAAAAAAAAAAAGAAAACATTAGCCAGGTGTGGCGGTGCACACCTGTAGTCCCAGCTACTTAAGAGGCTGAGGCAACAGGATCACTTGAGCCTAGAAGCTCAAGCCGGGAGTGAACTATGATTGTGCCACTACACTCCAGCCTGGGTGACAGAGTGAGATCCTGTCTCTCAAAAAAATAATAATTGTAATTTTTTTTTTTATTTTTGAAAGCACCCTCTTTTGCCCCCTCCCACCCCTACCCCTAACCAGCCTCACCTTTCTTCCCAGATGTAACCCCTGTCAGCTATTTGGTGTTTGTACCGCCAGGCCGTGTTCTGGGCATTTACTTACACATATGTATATAGTATTTGCCTTTTAAATACGCAATTCCTTACTTAAGGATTAAGGTATCTAAGCTGAGGCAGTTAATTTTTTTTGAGATGGAGTCTCGCTTTGTAGCCCAGGCTGGAGAGCAGTGGTGCTATCTCAGCTCACTGCAACCTCCGCCTCCTGGGTTCAAGAAATTCTCCCTGCCTCAGCCTCCTGAGTAGCTGGGATTACAGGTACCCACCCCCACATCCAGCTAAATTTTGTATTTTTTAGTAGATACGGGGTTTCACCATGTTGGCCAGGCTGGTCTTGAACTCCTGACCTCAGATGATCTACCCACCTTAGCCTCCTGAGGCACTTAAATATTAACTTGAACCTCTGGATACGAATTTCATCTCTGCATCTGGCTTACACCCTTTGCCTGGTAGAAGCTGACTTTGTAGTAATTATAAAAGAAACCAGTTCTATAGTTAACTCTCAATTATCCAGGGATTCATTTTCCTCATCAGAGAACTCCTCGGCCCCCTGCTTTTTCAGCTCTACTTGGATACCCCTCTTTTGACCATTTCACTTCTCATTCATGAGCCCCTCACCCAGAAAGTCAACTTTCAGTAAGATAGAAAATTGTTGTTATGTATTAGCCCTTTTCATCAATGTGTTCAAAAGCAGAGAAGGTAGAAACAATGTATTTTTTGTTCGATAATGCAAAATATAAGATTTGAGTCTATGTGCAAATTCCACCTACTCACTCCCCAGGGCACCCTTCCTCCACTGCCCACAAACACTGACAATCAAGGTTTGGCTTTGGTTGAGATTTATAGGGGAACATAACTGGATTTCCCTCTCCATCCTGGTCTGCTAATGTCCAGTTGGCTGATGTTCAGGGCAAGGTGCCAGGCCTTGATTTTGGAGAAGGATCATCCAGAGAGATAGAGGCAGATGTGATTTGGCGGCTGTGTGAGATCTGGCACGGGATTTTACGTGCTGTGGTGTTATGTTTCTTAAACTCAGTACACGCACTTAGAAGGCTGTTCATCATCATCACAGAGTATCCACGCTGCACCTACTTGGCACCAGAAGCATTCTGAATATCTTTTTAAAATAATATTTTTGTGAGAGGCCCAGGATATGCCTGACAGAGTGGCACTGTGTAGTACCACCATGTTATGCTGACACTGGCATTTCATGGGAAATTCAGATCTTTTCCTGCTCCTGACAATCAGAGAGAATCCTGGAAAGACATAAGAGACATTTTATCATTGCTTTCATTTATTCAGCAAAAACAATAGCAGGCACACGTTTTGAAATGAAACAATATTTCTTGAGCTAACAAAAATGAAGAAGGAAAAAAGTAATTTGAGACCTCTCTACTCTTCCTCTTTGCCCTTCTTGCATTTAATTCACAAATGAGAAAGAAGATGTGCCCCTCTCCTGAACAAAGCCATCTTACCTGCTGCTTGCAAATCTTTCTAAAAGTGGTTTCCACACCAGGCTGGGATTTCTGACTCATGATAATAGATTCTGGCAGCAGGATTTTAGAAGAGGTGCCGTTATACTGCACGGTGAAACTCCATCACTTCATTTAACCAAGAATGCTATGATTTTGCTGTCATCAGAACAGAACCCATGTATCACTCAAGAAAATAATAGGATTCCAGATATTTTTTAAAAGGATCCAAGTAAAACACCTGGGTGAGCCTTGCAGAAAAAGGTCAGCTAAAATAGAGGTAGCATGGCCCCTCGTCCCTTACTGTCATCAAGTAGCTTACAAAGTTCAGGTTACACAGATGAAGAGCATGGTTCATCTGATTTTGGACAAGGAGTTTAGTTAATTAAAGAAATGCCGTCCCATGTGGAGACTGCCTTCCTGAGGGCTGAATTTCTTCCCATACCAAAGGCAGGAGGCAGGCCCCGTGATCTCAAAGGCCCCCTTCAGATCAAGAATCCTCAGGCCGCCAGTGGGGTTTTCCCTAGTTGGCCTTTTTCCCAGTAATAAAGTTATTAGAAGATTAGGAGGAGAGGGAGATGAGTGAACAAGAGGCCAGCATATTTGCAAGGGGACCATTCACGTTACACAACACCTTGTCCTCACGCCCAGCCCAGCCTCGTTCATACAAGAAGGCTTGGGGAAACAGACACAATGCTGACACCGCAGTGTCATTTTTTAAAAAATGACAAGTCACTCTTTCTTTCTCTCTCTCTCTTTCTTTCTTGACAGGATCTTGCTCTGTTGCCCAGGCTGGAGTGCAGTGGCATAATCACAACTCACTGTAGCTTCCATCTCCCAGGCTCAAGTGATCCTCCCACCTCCACCTCCCAAAGCTCTGGGATTGCAGATGTGAGACACTGCACCTGGCCAAGGTTTGTAACATTCTAACCAGCTAATTCTATTTTCAGTCTTTCTCATTGGCACCTTAGTTACTCTAAAAATAATTTCTTTTACTAAAAATAATAAGTATCAGCTGGCACAGTGGCTCTCGCCTATAATCCCAGCATTTTGGGAGGCCAAGGTGGGAGGATTGCTTGAGCCCATGAGTTTGAGACCAGCCTGGGCAACACAGTGAGACTCCACCTCTACAGAAAATAAAAAAATTAGCCGGGCATGGTGGTGCACACCTGTGGTCCCAGCTACATGGGAGGCTGAGGCAGGAGGATCACTTGAGCCCAGGAGGTCAAGGCTGCAGTGAGCTATGATCATGCCACTGCATTCTAGCCTGTGTGACAGAGCAAGACCACGTCTCAAAAATAAGAATAGAAATAGACAAATAAACAAATATCAATAGATAAAATGACAAATAATAATAGGTCTTTCTCTCATTGGTGTTATGAGGATTCAATGAGATAATAATGTATGGTAAACCCTTAACACAACAATAATTAGCTGTAGTAAATAATAATTGTTAGCTATTGTTGCATGGGTGGCAACCCACTTTTACATGGTCCCTTGATTTATGATAGGAATTTCATAAATTTCATGTTATTTCACCTAGTCCAATGTTTAACACATATTTAATGAATGCCTACCACCATGTGCCAGACACCCTTCTGAGCACTGAAAATACATGAGTGTACAAAAGAGACAGAACCCCTAGTCTCACAGGATGTGTGTTCCAGTTGGCAGAGACAAATAATAAACAAGAAAATATGGCGGGGCATGGTGGCTCATGTGTGTAATCCCAACACTTTGGGAGGGTGAGGCAGGAGGATTGCTTGAGCCCGGGAGTTCAAGACCAGCATAGGCAACATAGTGAGACCCCATCTCTACAAAATATATATATATTTTTTTTAATTAGCCAGGTGTGCTGGCACATGCCTGTAGTCCCAGCTGCTTGGGAGGCTGAGGTGGGAGGATCACTTGAGCCCAGGCAGGGATCTGTGATCATGTCCCTGCACCACAGCCTGGGTGACAGCAAGAGACCCTGCCTCAAAAAAGAAAGTTTAAGAGCTCTGAAGCTTAGCGTAGAAACAAATGCTTGTGTCTGCTTCAAGCATTTGTTGAGATGAAATAAACCTACTGGCTTTGGGAGCCAGAGAAGAGAACCTGCACAAACGGGGAACAAACTCATCAGCCGCATCCTCACTGTCCTCCTGAATCCTTACAAAATAAATCCCGCAGCCACTGAATGTGGCAGGTTCTGTGACACCCCCTGTTTCCAGCAGAGGAAAGCAAGGCTGGGAGGGTGACATGACTTAGGCCAAGGTCTCATACAGCTTGTGGGGGCAGAGCCAGTATTGACTGAATCCAGGTCGAGGGAGACTCAAGCCTGATCTTTCCCCTTCTCTGCACTGCCCCCCAGAACGGGAGCAAGATAAGTGAAAGTAAAACCAGCCAGGAGACTCCACGCATGCTTGCATTACGGGATACTCAGTTTGATCCAAACATTCTCAAACCTTGCTAGCTCACAAAGTAAGGAATTTGGGGTGGGGTTGAAAAGGGTCAGTAAATTAGATTTAGACTTCTACTTTGCTTAAAAATCCAAATTTCTAATCAGTTTACTGAAGAAGAAAAGTTGCTTCCACTACAGGCTGCAGAGTGTCCAAGAATCCATTAGCAAGATTTGGGGGAACTCCATTAAAATTTCTGCAGGAGATAACCCTACCTTCTCCACCCAGTTAGGGAGTCCCCAGCCTACTTAGGAGGAAGCTGCCAAGAGCTTTGGTCCTCAGAGAGGAGACAAAGCTACATCAATCAAGTCAGTATTTATTCAGTGCTGACAAGCCCAGAACTGGGATCCGCCAGCAAGAAATTCTGGTCCCTGTCACCAATTTGTTTATAATCTGACTAAACAGAGATCTGCTTACGCAAAATGCTTTGTAAGCAATTCAGTAAGATTTAACTGCAGGCTAGCCCAGAATGGGTGCTTAACAAATATGTGTTTCAGAATTTCTTTTTCTTTCTTTTTTTTTTTTAAACTTGTAAGAGCTCAGATGCAGGAGAGATCCATGGGCCTCGGAGCTGCTGGGAAGGTTTCATGGCTGGGGGTCAGAATGGGGATGTGCACTGGATGGGGAAGATTTAGAAAGGGAAGAGCCTGAGCAAAGCTTTCATCATCCCCGAGCCCTGGTGTGTTAGTCCGTTCTCACGCTGCTATAAAGAACTACCCGAGACTGGGTAATGTATGAAGAAAAGAGGTTTAATTGACTCACAGTTCCACAGGCTGCACAGGAAGCATGGCTGGAAGGCCTCAGGAAACTTACAATCATGGCGGAAGGTGAACGGGAAGCAAGCACGTCTTATCATGGCAGAGCATGGGAGAGAGTGCACGAAGAAGGAAGTGCCACACACTTTTAAGCAACCAGATCTCGTGAGAACTCACTCATACCCTGAGAACAGCAAGGGAGAAACACACCCCCATGATCCAATCACCTTCCACCAGGTCCCTCCCCCAACACTGGAATTACAATTCAACATGAGATTTGGGTGGGGACAGAGCCAAACCATATCACCTGGAGAAAGTGGACAGTTGTGACCCAAGAAGGCTGTCTCTTCTCAGGTCCGAGTTGAGCGCTTGCTTTTGTGACATGAATGTCCCCTAACCTTTTTTACTGGCACAGTGACTCATGGCAAAAGCAATGCACTTTGTCCCAAGCAGAGACTGCAGCAGTAGGGAATATCAGGAAACCTTGGGATCTGCCCGCCTGCAGGTGGTGAGGTCCTATTAGTGGGTGGACAACGCGTCCTTGTTTGCCTTGGGTGTGAGATCATTGCTCTGCTGGCTGCTGGCACTCCCCTGGAGCTGCCTCAGGCTGGTGGGTGAGTTAGGTCTCTAAGGATGTTCCATACAGGGACTGGCCCTAAAGTTAATGCAGCTTAGGCTGCAGGACCCTCATTTGCACAGGCCCTCCAAGGCTTGGGAAGGGTCCAGCAGTGTTTTCACATTTGCATGATTACATTGTTTTTTCTTTTTCTTTTCTTTTTTGAGACAGGGTCTTACTCTGTCAACCACACTGGAGTGCAGTGGCACAATCTCAGCTCACTGCAGCCTCAACCTCCTGGGCTTGAGCAGTCCTCCTGTCTCATCCTCCCAAGTAGCTGGAACTATAGGCACACACCACAATGCCTGGCTAATTATTTTTTATATATATGTAGAGATGGGGTCTCACTGTATTGCCCAGGCTGGTCTCAAACTCCTGGGCTCAAGGGATCCTCCTGACTCGGCTGTATTCCCAAAGTGCTGGGAATACAGGTGTGAGCCACCACACCCAGCCAAAAATAATATATTTAACTGCTATCAGTTATGACTATTTTCTGTTTCTACTCTCACTTTCCTTTCTCCACTCTTTCCCTGTGCCAGGTGGGATGGACCAGCCATGGGCATATCTGAAGGTACATTGAGGCAGATGAGAATGCATTGAGGGTACATTTATTTGGGGTTTTGTTGGATACATTTATGTGGCTTACAATTACTTCTGTGAATTCTTCACTTATTACTTATTACTAAGCTATCTTAGGAGCACCCTCATCTCACTCCCTGCCTAGTGTTATGACGGGAAGAACCAGGGCTATCCCTATACACTGTGTCCTATGGCATCTGGCATGAGAAGTACATAGATTGTGGAGGAAAAAGGTTTGAAATGAATCAAGCCAGAAGGTGGTCTGTGAAAAATTCTTCCAACTGTCAGACATGGAAAATGGTAAGCCAAAGGTTCCATTAACAACTACTAGTCAATGGTGGAGTATGGTGACTCATACCTGTAATCCCAGCACTTTGGGAGGCCGAGGCAGGTGGATTGCTTGAGCCCAGGAGTTTAAGACCACACTGGGCAGTTTAGTGAGACCTCATCTCTATTTAAAAAATAAATTAAAAGAAAAAAACTAATCAAAATGGAATTTGTCTCCTGTGAAGAATATGTTAGCCGGGTGCGGTGGCTCATGCCTGTAATCCCAGCACTTTGGGAGGACAAGGCAGGCAGATCATGAGGTCAGGAGATCAAGACCATCCTGGCTAACACGGTGAAACCCCGTCTCTACTAAAAATACAAAAAATTAGCCGGGCGTGGTGGCAGGTGCCTGTAGTCCCAGCTATTCTGGAGGCTGAGGCAGGAGAATGGCGTGAACCCAGGAAGCGGAGCTTGCAGTGAGCTGAGAGCGTGCCACTGCACTCCCGCCTGGGTGACAGAGCAAGACTCCATCTCAAAAAAAAAAAAAAAAAAAGAATATACCTGATAATACAGCACATACAATTATGAACAAACTTTGCTTTTTTTCTTTTTGGAGGGGATCACACAAAATACAATTTTCAGAATTTCTCTATAGGTATGGGATAAAACTGCAGAAGCACTACAAACAGCAAGTTATAGTCATGTGTGAAATCCTATGTGTTATGCATCCCAACCATCAATAATAATTACCAAGCAACCACGCTAATAGGAACAGCTGAATTACATTTCTATTTTCTCTACTAAAAATGATTGTAGAAAATTGCAGACACATTGAAAGACAATCAAAGAGTATAAAGCTAAAGATATGGGGGAAAGAGGCATTAGATACGTTAGGGGGATCAGTAATAAAAATGTGCATTTTTTCTGGATTTGGAGACATTTGTAGTCTTTTTTCTAATTGTGATCAGTTGTGATTTATTTTCTCATTCTAAATAAAAATTTATTTTCACATATACATTTGTATTTGTCATTTTCTGTTATCTTCCTAAAGATGACACCCAAATTATATATGCTCTGGGCCTCACAAAACCTTGATCCACCTCCTGAATGTCCATATTAGCTTATAGAACTGATAATCATCCTTGCCAGGACCATGGAAAACACTGATTTTTGTTTCTCTGGTAGACAGGCAGTATGTTATGATGCTTAGGGGCCAGGAACTCTGGGACCAGAATGCCAGAGTTCAAATGCCACGTAAAGCATGACCCACAGTTTCTATCATTTATAAGACACTTAGAAAGTGCCGCTTCATAACACTTCGTAAATATTCACTATATTATTATTAGACTCAGACATGTCTTCTCTCGTTCTAAACCCTTATTCGGTTACAATAATTGCAAGATACAGAATTTTGAGAAATCATTTGTGATTATATTTTATGTACAGCAATTTTTAACTGAAACACTACTCTAAACTAAAAGTAAAGAATGAATTAGGGCTGGGCACGGTGGTTCGCACCTGTAATCCCAGCACTTTGGGAGGTGGTGGCAGGAGAATCGCTTGAGCCCAGGAGTTTGAGGCTGCAGTGAGCCATAATCATGCCACTGCATGCCAGCCTGGGCAAAAAAGCAAGACCCCAACCCTAAGGGAAAAAAAAAAAAGAATGAATTGGAGCTCTCTGTCCCTTTGTTTCCCACCACATGGTAGCATGAGGATGGAGTGCAAGCGCTGGATGAATTCAGCTTGAGTAAAGCCAGGTGATGGAGAGGAGAACGTGTAAAGGTCAGAGGTCCATTCACCAATGCAATGATCCTCACTGCCCCAACGCTAAGCCAGGGAGGAGCAGGGCTTCATTCTATTCACTAAGGGGATTTTACTGACCCCTTGTGGGAGAAGAGGTTGGTGCATCCAATAAAGATCCCAGTTTGGGGAACATGTTTTCCTGCAGTCCTTCACCCGAAAAATTCAAGGAACAGAAAGGTGAGGTAGGTTACTAACTGCCCGAGTTCTTCCCATTCAACTCGAAACTCTTTACAGTTACTTCTCAGATCAACTTCTTTCCTGACACTCTTCAGAGTTCTCATCAAAGGCAGGAGGAGTTTGATGTCAGGAATATGGGCTTTGGGTGTTCAAAAACAAAATGAAGGAAGGAAAGCAGGGAGGAGGGAAGCAGGCAGGGAGGGAGGAAAGATAAGAAAAAAATTTGTTGGATCTTAGCACAGCTACTGGCAAATGAAAGACTGTAAGCAATCTGTTTAACTCCCTGGGCCGCCCTATCCTCACAGGTGAAATGAAACTCATAATGCTAATGATTGAATCAGATGGTGTATATAAAGTGCCCGTGCGCAGCCCACAGTGGATGCTAAATAAGTGTCTGTTGTTATCGTTAAACATGATGCTGCCATATTTACTCAGTATCATGATACTCATTCGACAGTTACTTCACACTACTATAAAGCACATCTTTTGAAAGAAAAAAAAAAAAAAAACAGAAGTTTCTTTTAAAAGAACAATTTCCTCAGCAGAGACCAGGCTTGACATAGTCTCTGACAGTATACACAGATGGAAACCACTTCTTGCCCAGGCAGCCCGGCTTACCTCGTGCAGGCCAGGCCATTCCGGGGTGGGGAGGGTTGGGAGGGGTCACGGACAGCACCACCCCTTCTGTAGAGCGGGCGGGGCAGCCTGGCTCGGGCGTGTCTTCACTTCTTTTCCCGTAGGAAATGCCTAGGGTCCTACGCAAGTAAATTCTCTTTGCTGCGACTGGAGAGAGACGATTCCCATTTATCCAGCCTCCTGATGTTCTGGCCTAAGACGCCCTCGGCCCTCCAGGGGAGTGGGCTTCCGAGCAGGGCGGTTCCACGGTTAGATGGAGAGGAGGGGCGCGGGAAGACCGCACAAGGCCGGCTTCGCTCCCTCCGCGGCAGGTACCAGGGGCCTGGGCAATGCCTCCTCACTCTTTTCCCCTTCGTCCCCAGGGGAGGGGAGATGGGGCTGAAGGATAACAGACACAACTAAACTGGAGAGACTGGGTTAGAGGAAAACGAACTGCCTGGCTTGGAACCACTTGGCCAGACCCCTGGAGTGAATCCCACACCTTTCCAGGCTGCTTGACCTCCCTGCTCATTAAGCCAGTGCAGCCCAGAATCCTGACCTCCCCGGCCTCCTTCCCAAGGTCCCCCCGCTCTGGAATGGCAGCATCTCCGACTTTTCCTTTTTCTGTCTCCCGCTACAGAGCAATCGAAAAAATAAGTTCTTCTATGTATAGTAAGATATTAAAAGTCATTATTGACCATGCGCAGTGGCTCACGCCTGTAATCCCAAAACTTTAGGAGGCCGAAGCAGGAGATGGCTTGAGTCCAAGAGTTTGAGACCAGCCTGGCCAACATGGCAAAACCCCATTTCTACCAAATATATATAACATATGTATGTATTATATATATGTATGTATGTATACAAAAATTAGCCGGGCTTGGTGGCACACGCCTGTGGTCCCAAGCTACTTGGGAGGCTGAGGTAGGAGGATTTCTTGAGTCAGGGAGGTTGAGGCTGCTGTAAGCTGAGATCCCGCCACTGGACTCCAGAGAATGCGACAGAGCAAAACCTGGGCATCAGAGTGAGAACCTGTCTCAAAAAAAAAAAAAGTCATCGTTGTTAAAATGTGAAAAGTTAGATGAGGTCATCATGTATGCTATATGTATGTTTTTAAAAAGAAAGGAGATACCAATACATACATGTGTGTATTTCATAATATTAAAATAAAAAACAGTGTATTTTTCTACTAAAAATACATTAAACACTGTCTCTACTAAAAAATTAATAAACTATACTATTGTTTATAGGAGAATGAGGAGCTGAGTGGAAGGAACAGGGATAGAAGAGAGACTTCTTCCTTGCAGATGAGCAGTCTGGGTAATAATCATTATCATCATTTAAAAAAGAAAGAAAAATAGGAAGATAGACTTATTTGAATATACTGTTTTGGAGAACTGACTTTGGAACAGTGTACATATTTTTCATAATTTAAAATGAAATTAATAAATGAATTAATAAAATAATTCTTAATATCCAAAAGTAAAATTAAACTTCTGCACCCAGTTGATAGCATAACTACACAGATACTATACCAACAGACTGTAAAACACGATAATTTGATGATCTATCTCTAGTTAGATACACCCTAATGATAGAGCCAAACAAAAAAATTCAACTTTTCAGAAATCATATTGTTGATAACATTAATATTGTTATTGTACAATAAATCATAATTTTTAAAACATTTTTTAAGAAGAAATGTAGGTATAAGATCAATAAGGTGGCTGGGTACAGTGGCTCATGCCTGTAATCCCAGCACTTTGGGAGGCCAAGGCAAGTGGATCACCTGAGGTCAGGAGTTTGAGACCAGCCTGGCCAACATGATGAAACCCCATCTCTACTAAAAATACAAAAAATTAGCTGGGAGTGGTGGCTGGCACCTATAATCCAAGCTACTCAGGAGGCTGCAGCAGGAGAATTGCTTGAACCTGGGAGGCAGAGTTTGCAGTGAGCCGAGATCCCACCGCTGCACTCCAGCCTGGGCAACAAGAGCAAAACTCTGTTTCAAAAAAAAAAAAAATCAATAAGGTTGTAAGCAGTCCTGAATTTGAATTGCAAAGTTCAGTTTGAACTCACTTTTTTTTTTTCTTTAAAATATTCTTAGCCAACTGGGTTTGGTGGTTTACACCAATAATCCCAATATTTTGAAAGGCCAAAGAAGGAGGATTGCTTGAGGACAGGGGTTTGAGACCAGCCTTGGCAACACAGCAAGATCCCAACTCTACAAAAAATAAAAAATTAGTCAGGCATGGTGGCACGCACCTGTAGTCCTAGCCACTTGGAAGGCTAAGGCAGAAGGATCCCTTGAGCCAAGTAGTTCAAGGCTACAGTGAACTATGATTGCATCACTGCACTCCAGCTTGAGCAACAGCGTAAGACTCTGTCTCTTTAAAAAAATCAAACAAACAGAAAACGTTCTTAGTTCTTTCCACTGAAAAGAAAAAGTCTAAGAAATAATGACCAGCCCAGTAGCACTGACACCCCTGATACCCACATTGTGATCTCTAAATGTCATTTCCTTAAACAGAATCAGGACTTCTTGGAGCAATGTTTTATTTCAGGTCAGGCATTTCAGAAACAAGAAAGCCATCAAAGATTAACAGATTTGTGTCAATAGGACTGTTGAATGAGTGTCTGCTAGCCAAAGATGGGCAATGTGAGCATCAGTGAAGACAAGAATTGAAATACATTGAAACATCTAAAACATGTTTAAATCCTTAGATTTGTACTGTTATTTTTAAAAAACATATTGGTCATCTTTGGAAGATGCTAAGGACCAACTCATTAATCAATAAAATAAGAAATGGCTGGGCACGGTGTAATCCAAGCATTTTTGGAGGCTGTGGTGGGCGGATCACTTGAGGTCAGGAGTTCAAGACCAGCCTGGCCAACACGGTGAAACACTGTCTCTACCAAAAATACAAAAATTAGCCAGACCTGGTGGTGCACGCTTGTAATCCCAGCTACTCGGGAGGCCGAAGCAGGGGAATCACTTGAACCCGGGAGGCGGAGGTTGCAGTGAGCCAGGATCACAGCCACTGCACTCCAGCCTGGGTGACAGAGCGAAACTCTTGTCTCAAAAAAATAAATAAATACATAAGAAATAACCAGTCCCTGCCTTCGTTTAGCAGGGGTAAGGAGTGAATATACCACACAGAAACAAAGCTCCATGTCTGCTGTGAAGGCTTTGGAGGAGACAGACCATGACCAGACACAGGCCCTGTTTCTGATGCTGAGAAGAGAGGAACTAAATAAATCCTGGTTAACAAGTGCATCAGGTGAAGATGGGACTTGGAGCCCCAAGCCAAACTTTAAATTTTCTCAATAGGAGCCTTGACAGGGACAGACTCAGCACGATACTTGTGAAGGTCATTAATATTCTTTTCCTTTTTTAAGTTGAAGTACCATTCACATATTATAAAATTCACCACTCTAAAGTGTGCAATTCAGTGGGGTTTAGTAAACTCACAGAGTTGTCCAATCATTGTCACTATTTAATTCCAGAACATTTTCCTCAATTCAAAAAGAAACCCTGTACCCACTAGCAGCCACTCCCGTTAACCTCTCCCCCAAGCCACCAGCAATTACTGAAACCTATTTTCTGTCTCTATGGAATAGGTGTGTCTATTCTGGATTTTTTTTTTTTTTTTTGAGACAGAGTCTCGCTGTGTTGCCCAGGCTGGAGTGCAGTGGCGCGATCTCAGCTCACTACAACCTCTGCCTCCCAGGTTCAAGTGATTCTTGTGCCTCAGCCTCCCAAGTAGCTGCAATTACAGGCATGTGCTGCCACACCAGGCTAATTTTTGTATTTTTAGTGGAGACGGGGTTTTACCATGTTGGCCAGGCCAGTCTCGAAATCCTGACCTCATCCTCGGCCTCCCAAAGTGCTGGGATTACACCCGTGAGCAACTGTGCCTGGCCTGCACAATTTTATATAAATGAAATCATACAATATGTGGCCTTTTGTGTCTGGCAATTTCTCAAAAGGTTAAACAAATGGTGAATATGACCCAACAATTCCACTTCTAGTTATATACCTAAAATAATTGGAAACTGTAGTATAATTGGAAATATACTTGGTCTTTATTCCCCATTCCTGGCACAGAGCTCCTAAAAACCCTTGAAATTTCCTATGTGATCAGACTGCTTTTTGTTTTTCATAATGAGCCCCTTTTGACTGCACCTGAATTTATGTTATTGAGGTGGTTTACGGTGGGCCCCTAGATAGCCTCAGGATGGGGCTTGTCACCAGGAAGATCAAGTGATGGGAGGGTTGGACCTTTCAGCCCTAATCACTAACCTTTGAGAAGTGAGGCAGGGATGGAGATTAAGCTCTATAAAAACTCTTGAACTAAGAGATTCAACAAGCTTCCAGGTTGATGGATGCATCTAGGTGCTGGGAGGGTGGCACACCTCAATTCCACATGGACAGAAACTCCACTCAGGACCCTTCCTGGCCTTGCCTTATGTGCCTCTTTATCCAGCTGTTTCTCTATATCCTTTATAATAAACCAGTAAAATGTAAGTAAAGTGTTTCCCTGAGTTCTGTAAGCCATTCTAACAAGTTATTAAACCCAAGGAGAAGATTTGGAACTTGCAGTTCACTAACTGCTGCCCGTTGGTCAGCAATATGGGAGGTCAAGACTTATAGTTAGTATCTGAAGTGGAGGAAGTCTTGTGGCATGTAGCTCTTTTTTTTTTTTTTGAGTCGGAGTCTCGCTCTGTTGCCCAGGCCAGAGTACAATGGCGTGATCTCAGCTCTCTGCAACCTCCATCTTCCAGGTTCAAGCAATTCTCCTGCCTCAGCCTCCCAATGAGCTGGGATTACAGGCTCCTACCACCATGTCCTGCTAATTTTTGTATTCTTGGTAGAGACGGGGTTTCACCATGTTGGCCAGGCTGGTCTCGAACTCCTGACCTCATGATCAGCCTGCCTCAATAGAATCTGACACTAACTCTAGGAAGATAATGCCAGAATTGAATTGAATTGTAGGACATCCATTCGATGTCAGAGAACTGGTGGTTGTGAGAAAACCTGCACATCTGGTGTCAGAGGTGTTGCCTGTGACAGTATAGAGAAACAGTATTTTCCAGAGAAACATATATTGACAGAAACACTTTTTCACAAATATTGCTAACATGCTAGCAGTATTATTCATAATAGCCAAAAAGTGGAAACAACAATCCAATTTCTATTGACTAATGAATTGATAAACAAAATGTAGTATATTCATGCAATGGAGATCTGTTTTCATTCAATTGTTAACTTATTAATTTCTCCTTAATTTTTGAAGGATAGTTTTGCCATATACAGAATTCTTGGTTGGCAGGTTTTTTCCTTCAGTACTTTGACTATGTCATTGTACTGCCTTACTCCATGGTTTCTGATGAAGAATTAGCTGTTAATCTTATGAAGACTCCCTTGCAGATGATGAGTAGCTTCTCTGTTCCTGCTTTCAAGATTCTCTTTCTTTAGCTTTTGACAGTTTATGATGTGCCTAATTGTGCATCTCTACTGCTTGAATTTATCCTACCTGAGTTTATTCTACTTGAATTTCATCGAGTTTATTGCATGCATAGATTAATTTTTTTATTAATTTTGGGAAGTATGAGGCATTATTTCTTCAAAATGTTTTTCTTTTTTCTTCTTCTAGGACATTTTGCTGTAATTCATTCATTTAAATTGCTGCATAGTATTCCCTTTCATGAGCTTACCATCATTTAATGGTATTTAATTGCTGAGGGACATTTGAGTTTTTTAAAACTTTTGGTTGTAATAACACTGCTCTAACATTCTTGTACATGCATCCTGCTACACGTGTATACACATTTCTGTTAGATACTTATCTAAGAATAAAATTTCTTTATTTCAGGGTATTCATGTCTTCAACTTTAATATATAATGCCAAACTCTTTCCCAAAATGTTTGTATTCAGAGGAAGATTTACAAAATTACCATGACATTAATGAATATAAAGCTTGCATGGCTTCTGTGAATAGTTAGAGTGCTGGCAGAATGCACTAGTGAGGGATGGGTCACCAAGTAGCAATTAGAAAGCATTTCTGGCCAATTGCCTAAAGAGATTTCAAGAGAAAGAACCTGAATCTCCAAGGCTTCTGTAATTATTTTGTGGTTAGTTTTCTCGTTTAGATATTCATTTTTGTATTAAATTTTATTCATAATTTACAGTTTTTAAAGATGGCTCTCAAAATTGTATGTTTCAGACTCCTCAAAACTTGGACTACTCCTGTTTATACCAGAGTGACTTCTAAATACATTTTTCCAATCCAGACATCTCCCTTGACATCAGGATCTTAAATACAATTTCTACTTGGGTCATTTGCATATTAAGAATCTCAAACCAAATGTAGCTAAAATATAATTCATTATTTTTCCTCTTAATCCTTTTTCAGTCACTCTCCAAACATGTTCCTCTCCCACCACTCACCATTTTGGTTAAGTGACACCATTGTTTACCCAGTTACTCTAGTCATTGTTGATTCCTCCTTATACCCTCTACATCTAATTCAATGACAAGTCATATCTGCTCCACTTATTATACAAAACATATCCTGAATGCATTTACTTCTTTCCAACTCCACTGCTATCACCATCATCCAAGCTGATGTAATTTCTTTTTTCTGAGATGCAGTCTTGCTCTTGTCACCCAGGCTGGAGTGCAATGGCGCGATCTCAGCTCACTGCAACCTCCTCCAGGGTTCAAGCGATTCTTCTTCAGCCTCCCAGCTAGCTGGGATTACAGGCGCCCACCACCATGCCCAGCTAACTTTTGTATTTTTAGTAGAGACAAGGTTTCACCATGTTGGCCAGGCTGGTCTCAAACTCCTCATCTCAAGTGACCCACCCACCTCGGCCTCCCAAAGTGCTGGGATTACAGGCATGAGCACCGTGCCCGGTCAAGCTGCTGTAATTTCTTACTTGGAATGATTCAATAGTCTTCCATTTGATCTTCCAGTTTCCATTTTTCTCAAGTACAATTCATTCTCAACACAGCAACCAACATGATTTCTTTTTAGTTTTTTGTTTGTTTGTTTGTTTTTTAAGAGATGGGGGCTCACTGTGTCACCCAGGCTAGGGTACAGTGATGCAATTATTGCTCACTGCACCCTCAAACTCCTGAGCTCAATGTATCCTCCTGCCTCAGCCTCCCAAGTAGCTAGAACTGCAGGCATAGGCCACCATGCCCAGATAATTTTTTAAATTTTTTTCTGTAGCAGCAAGGCCTTGCCATGTTTCCCAGGTTTGTCGTGAACTCCTGGCCTCAAACAATCCGTCTGCCTCAGCTTTTCAAAGTGCTTGGAGTACAGGCATGAGCCATCACCACTGGCCCCAACATGATCTTTTAAAATGTTAGATTACATCAGTCCCTTGCTTAAAAGCTTCCAGCAGTTTTCTTTTGCATTTAAAATACAATTATAATCCCTTTTCCTTCCCAGAAGGAAAGTGATCTCAGATGGAAATGTGAAAATGCAAAAATCATGACAAACACCAGGAAGGTAAATATGTGACTAAATATAAATGAGTATTAACTGAACAAAACAATGAAAATAATATCAGGCTGGGTGTGGTGGCTCACGCCTGTAATCCCAGCACTTTGGGAGGCCGAGGCGGGCGGATAATGAGGTCAGGAGATCGAGACCATCCTGGCTAACATGGTGAAACCCCATCTCTACTAAAAATACAAAAAATTAGCCAGGCATGGTGGGGGGTGCCTGTAGTTTCAGCTACTTGGGAGGCTGAGGCAGGAGAATGGCATGAACCTGGGAGGCAGAGCTTGCAGTGAGCCGAGATCACACCACTGCACTCCAGCCTGGGTGACACAGCGAGACTCCATCTCAAAAAAAAAAAAAAAAGAAGAAGAAAGTAATATCATATGGTATTTAAATTACATGTGCAACTAAAATGTGTAACAATAACAATGTAAAAGGTTAGAGGAGGGTAAAGTGAAATTTTACATTTCTAAGTTTATAGCTATTTTAGAAAAGTGAAGTCATAATTCATATTAGACTTTAAAAGTAGTTTCAGGGGTGGAGCCAAGATGGCCGAATAGGAACAGCTCCACTCTACAGCTCCCAGCGTGAGCAACGCAGAAGACGGGTGATTTCTGCATTTCCAACTGAGGTACCGGGTTCATCTCACTGGCGAGTGCCGGACAGTGGGTGCAGCACACCATGTGTGAGCCGAAGCAGGGCGAGGCATTGCCTCACCCAGGAAATGCAAGGGGTCAGGGAATTCCCTTTCCTAGTCAAAGAAAGGGGTGAGAGACATCACCTGGAAAATCGGGTCACTCCCACCCTAATACTGCGCTTTTCCAACGGGCTTAACAAATGGCACACCAGGAGATTATATCCCGCACATGGCTCGGAGGGTCCTACGCCCACGAAGCCTCGCTCATTGCTAGCACAGCAGTCTGAGATCAAACTGCAAGGCGGCAGCAAGGCTGGGGGAGGGGTGTCCACCATTGCCGAGGCCTGAGTAGGTAAACTAAGCAGCTGGGAAGCTCGAACTGGGTGGAGCCCACCACAGCTCAAGGAGGCCTGCCTGCCTCTGTAGACTCCACCTCTGGGGCCAGGGAACAGACAAACAAAAGGCAGCAGTAACCTCTGCAGACTTAAATGTCCCTGTCTGACAGCTTTGAAGAGAGTAGTGGTTCTCCCAGCATGCAGCTTGAGATCTGAGAACGGGCAGACTGCCTCTTCAAGTGGGTCCCTGACCCCCGAGTAGCCTAACTGGGAGGCACCCCCAAGTAGAGGCGGACTGACACCTCACATGGCCAGGTACTCCTCTGAGACAAAACTTCCAGAGGAATGATCAGGCAGCAGCATTTGCGGTTCACAAACACCTGCTGTTCTGCAGCCACCGCTGCTGATACCCAGGAAAACAGGGTCTGGAGTGGACCTCCAGCAAACTCCAACAGACCTGCAGCTGAGGGTCCTGACTGTTAGAAGGAAAACCAACAAACAGAAAAGACATCCACACCAAAAACCCATCTGTACGTCCCATCATCAAAGACCAAAGGTAGATAAAACAACAAAGATGGGGAAAAAACAGAGCAGAAAAACCAGAAACTCTAAAAATCAGAGCGCCTCTCCTCCTCCAAAGGAACGCAGCTCCTCACCAGCAATGGAACAAAGCTGGACGGAGAATGAATTTGATGAGTTAAGAGAAGAAGGCTTCAGAAGATCAAACTACTCCGAGCTAAAGGAGGAAGTTCGAACCAATGGCAAAGAAGTTAAAAACCTTGAAAAAAAATTAGACGAATGGCTAACTAGAATAAGCAATTCAGAGAAGTCCTTAAAGGACCTGATGGAGCTGAAAACCACGGCACGAGAACTATGTGATGAATGCACAAGCCTCAGTAGCCAATGTGACCAACTGGAAGAAAGGGTATCAGTGATGGAAGACAAAACGAATGAAATGAAGTGAGAAGAGAAGTTTAGAAAAAAAAGAATAAAAAGAAATGAACAAAGCCTCCAAGAAATATGGGACTATGTGAAAAGACCAAATCTACATCTGATTGGTGTACCTGAAAGTGACGGGGAGAATGGAGCCAAGTTGGAAAACACTCTGCAGGTTATTATCCAGGAGAACTTCCCCAATCTAGCAAGGCAGACCAACATTCAAATTCAGGAAATACAGAGAACGCCACAAAGATACTCCTTGAGAAGAGCAACTCCAAGACACATAATTGTCAGATTCACCAAAGTTGAAATGAAGGAAAAAATGTTAAGCATAGCCAGAGAGAAAGGTCGGGTTACCCACAAAAGGAAGCCCATCAGACTAACAGCTGATCTCTTGGCAGAAACTCTACAAGCCAGAAGAGAGTGGGGGCCAATATTCAACATTCTTAAAGAAAAGAAGTTTCAACCCAGAATTTCATATCCAGCCAAACTAAACTTCATAAGTGAAGGAGAAATAAAATACTTTACAGACAAGCAAATGCTGAGAGATTTTGTCACCACCAGGCCTGCCCTAAAAGAGCTCCTGAAGGAAGCACTAAACATGGAAAGGAACAACCAGTAGCAGCCACTGCAAAAACATGCCAAATTGTAAAGACCATCAAGGCTAGGAAGAAATTGCATCAACTAACGAGCGAAATAACCAGCTAACATCATAATGACAGGATCAAATTCACACATACCAATATTAACCTTAAATGTAAATGGGCTAAATGCTCCAATTAAAAACACAGACTGGCAAATTGGATAAAGAGTCAAGACCCATCAGTGTGCTGTATTCAGGAAACCCATTTCATGTGCAGAGACACACATAGGCTCAAAATAAAGGGATGGAGGAAGATCTACCAAGCAAATGGAAAACAAAAAAAGGCAGGGGTTGCAATCCTAGTCTCAGATAAAACAGACTTTAAACCAACAAAGATCAAAAGGGACAAAGAAGACCATTACATAATGGTAAAGGGATCAATTCAACAAGAAGAGCTAACTATCCTAAATATATATGCACCCAATACAGCAGCACCCAGATTCATAAAACAAGTCCTTAGTGACCTACAAAGAGACTTAGACTCCCACACAATAATAATGGGAGACTTTAACACCCCACCGTCAACATTAGACAGATCAACAAGACAGAAAGTTAACAAGGATATCCAGGAATTGAACTCAGCTCTGCACCAAGCGGACTTAATAGACATCTACAGAACTCTCCACCCCAAATCAACAGAATATACATTCTTTTCAGCACCACACCACATCTATTCCAAAATTGACCACATAGTTGGAAGTAAAGCACTCCTCAGCAAATGTAAAAGAACAGAAATTATAACAAACTGTCTCTCAGACCACAGTGCAATCAAACTAGAACTCAGGATTAAGAAACTCACTCAAAACCACTCAACTACATGGAAACTGAACAACCTGCTCCTGAATGACTACTGGGTACATAACGAAATGAAGGCAGAAATAAAGATGTTCTTTGAAACCAGCGAGAACAAAGACACAACATACCAGAATCTCTGGGACACATTCAAAGCAGTGTGTAGAGGGAAATTTATAGCACTAAATGCCCACAAGAGAAAGCAGGAAAGATCTAAAATTGACACCCTAACATCACAATTAAAAGAACTAGAGAAGCAAGAGCAAACACATTCAAAAGCTAGCAGAAGGCAAGAAATAACTAAGATCAGAGCAGAACCAAAGGAAATAGAGACACAAAAACCCTTCAAAAAATCAATGAATCCAGGAGCTGTTTTTTGAAAAGATCAGCAAAACTGATAGACCGCTAGCAAGACTAATAAAGAAGAAAAGAGAGAAGAATCAAATAGACACAATAAAAAATGACAAAAGGGATATCACCACTGATCCCACAGAAATACAAACTACCATCAGAGAATACTATAAACACCTCTACGCAAATAAACTAGAAAATCTAGAAGAAATGGATAAATTCCTCGACACATACACCCTCCCAAGACTAAACCAGGAAGAATTTGAATCTCTGAATAGACCAATAACAGGCTCTGAAATTGAGGCAATAATTAGTAGCTTACCAACCAAAAAAAGTCCAGGACCAGATGGATTCACAGCCCAATTCTACCAGAGGTACAAGGAGGAGCTGGTACCATTCCTTCCAAAACTATTCCAATCAATAAAAAAAGAGGGAATCCTCCCTAACTCATTTTATGAGGCCAGCATCACCCTAATACCAAAGCCTGGCAGAGACACAACAAAAAAAGAGAATTTTAGACCATATCCCTGATGAACACTGATGCAAAAATCCTCAATAAAATACTGGCAAACCAAATCCAGCAGCACATCAAAAAGCTTATCCACCATGATCAAGTGGGCTTCATCCCTAGGATGCAAGGCTGGTTCAACATACGAAAATCAATAAACGTAATCCAACATATAAACAGAACCAAAGACAAAAACCACATGATTATCTCAATAGATGCAAAAAAGGCCTTTGACAAAATTCAACAACCCTTCATGCTAAAAACTCTCAATAAATTAGGTATTGATGGGACGTATCTCAAAATAATAAGAGCTATCTATGACAAACCCACAGCCAATATCATACTGAATGGACAAAAACCGGAAGCATTCCCTTTGAAAACTGGCACAAGACAGGGATGCCCTCTCTCACCACTCCTATTCAACATAGTGTTGGAAGTTCTGGCCAGGGCAATCAGGCAGGAGAAGGAAATAAAGGGTATTCAATTAGGAAAAGAGGAAGTCAAATTGTCCCTGTTTGCAGATGACATGATTGTATATCTAGAAAACCCCATTGTCTCAGCCCAAAATCTCCTTAAGCTGATAAGCAACTTCAGCAAAGTCTCAGGATACAAAATCAATGTACAAAAATCATAAGCATTCTTATACACCAATAACAGACAAACAGAGAGCCAAATCATGAGTGAACTCCCATTCACAATTGCTTCAAAGAGAATAAAATACCTAGGAATCCAACTTACAAAGGATGTGAAGGACCTCTTCAAGGAGAACTACAAACCACTGCTCAATGAAATAAAAGAGGATACAAACAAATGGAAGAACATTCCATGCTCATGGGTAGGAAGAATCAATATTGTGAAAATGGCCATACTGCCCAAGGTAATTTATAGATTCAGTGCCATCCCCATCAAGCTACCAATGACTTTCTTCACAGAATTGGAAAAAACTACTTTAAAGTTCATATGGAACCAAAAGGGAGCCCGCATTGCCAAGTCAATCCTAAGCCAAAAGAACAAAGCTGGAGGCATCATGCTACCTGACTTCAAACTATACTGCCAGGCTACAGTAACCAAAACAGCATGGTACTGGTACCAAAACAGAGATATAGACCAATGGAACAGAACAGAGCCCTCAGAAATAATGCCGCATATCTACAACTATCTGATCTTTGACAAACCTGACAAAAACAAGCAATGAGGAAAGGATTCCCTATTTAATAAATGGTGCTGGGAAAACTGGCTAGCCATATGTAGAAAGCTGAAACTGGATCCCTTCCTTACACCTTATACAAAAATTAATTCAAGATGGATTAAAGACTTACATGTTAGACCTAAAACCATGAAAACCCTAGAAGGAAACCTAGGCAATACCATTCAGGGCATAGGCATGGGCAAGGACTTCATGTCTAAAACACCAAAAGCAATGGCTACAAAAGCCAAAATTGACAAATGGGATCTAATTAAACTAAAGAGCTTCTGCACAGCAAAAGAAACTACCATCAGAGTGAACAGGCAACCTACAAAATGGGAGAAAATTTTTGCAACCTACTCATCTGACAAAGGGCAAATATCCAGAATCTGCAATGAACTCAAACAAATTTACAAGAAAAAAACAAACAACCCCATCAAAAAGTGGGCAAAGGATGTGAACAGACACTTCTCAAAAGAAGACATTTATGCAGCCAAAAAAACACATGAAAAAATGCTCATCATCACTGGCCATCAGAGAAATGCAAATCAAAACCACAATGAGATACCATCTCACACCAGTTAGAATGGCGATCATTAAAAAGTCAGGAAACAACAGGTGCTGGAGAGGATGTGGAGAAATAGGAACACTTTGACACTGTTGGTGGGACTGTAAATTAGTTCAACCATTGTGGAAGTCAGTGTGGCGATTCCTCGGGGATCTAGAACTAGAAATATCATTTGACCCAGCCATCCCATTACTGGGTATATACCCAAAGGACTATAAATCATGCTGCTATAAAGGCACATGCACACGTATGTTTATTGCGGCACTGTTCACAACAGCAAAGACTTGGAGCCAACCCAAATGTCCAACAATGATAGACTGGATTAAGAAAATGTGGCACATATACACCATGGAATACTATGCAGCCATAAAAAATGATGAGTTCATGTCCTTTGTAGGGACATGGATGAAGCTGGAAACCATCATTCTCAGCAAACTATCGCAAGGACAAAAAACCAAACACTGCATGTTCTCACTCATAAGTGGGAATTGAACAATGAGAACACATGGACACAGGAAGGGGAACATTACACACCAGGGACTGTTGTGGGGTGGGGGGGTGGGGGGAGGGTGGAGGGATAGCATTAGGAGATATACCTAATGCTAAATGATGAGTTAATGGGTGCAGCACACCAACATGGCACATGTATACATATGTAACAAACCTGCACGTTGTGCACATGTACCCTAAAACTTAAAGTATAATAATAATAAAATTTTTTAAAAAAGACTTTAAAACTTCAAAAATACATATAATATTTAGGGTAACCATTGAAATATAACTATAAAATAATGCATAACAAGTTAATCAAAGGGGAAAATGGAATTTAAAATATTGAATTAGCTCAAAAGAAGTAAGAAAAAGAAATATACAGAAGGACTAAATAGAAAACAGTAAGATTATAGATACAAATTCAACTATATCTATAATTACATTAAATGTAAATAGATTAGGTGTTCCAACTAAAAGACTAAATTGTAGACTGGATTTTATAAAAGAACTACAGTTTGTGTTTTGCACAATTACTATATGTACACGTTTCAGTTAGCACAGTTTAGTTAAATACACCAATACCACAACATCATGGCTTAGATTTCTGTTACCGTGGCATATTAACTGTAAGTGATTGCATAAAATACAAACTTTGCAGCTATCTCTCCAGTCTACAAATCAATACATAAATAACAGGCATATGATGATTACTGACAATCTACATCCTTCTTTCCAAGTCTACTAGTGACTGGCCAAAGCAGATCTGTTACTCAGTTCACATGCAGACAGCAAAGAATGTCGTTGCGTTGCCTCATCTCCCAGTGGTAAACCGAAGTGACGCTTTACAAAAATGGATAATTGAAACAGGTAATTTAGCCTCTAAGATAAAAGTTCGCTAAAGCAATGAAAAGTGATAATGCTGGAAGTGAAAATCAAATAGAATGTAAATGGGGTTATAGAAGAAATAGGTGAGCATGGAGTTCCCATTTACCTCCTCCCCCACATGCATGACCATGGGAACGTTGACACTGCCACCGTAAGAGAAACTATAGACAGCGAGAAGAACGCAGTGAAGGTGGCCTGATCAACATAAGCGAGGAAAGTAGTGTGACAAAAAGGATGAAAGTGACCTGAAGAAAGCAATGAAGGCAAAATATTTCACATTAAAGGGACTCTGGGAGACATTTTATGACATTGAAAGCACAAAGATGACATGTTGGAAGCTGATCAAACTTAGAAAGGAGTATGACAATTTGCCAAAGAACAGAAAAAAATGCTTGCTCTGTATGGTATGTTATACAAGAAGCCAAGCATGGTTCAAACTACGCTTGGCTTTGGTTTTTTTTAGAACAGCTTTAGGTTTACCAAAATATTGAGCAGATAGTACCAAGAGTTTCCGTTTATCCCCTTCCCCACATAGAGTTTTTAAAATTATTAACATCTTGCATGGGTGTGGTACATTTGTTACAATGGATGAACCAATATGAACACATTGTTATCAACCAACACTCATAGTTTACATTAGGCTTCACTCTTTATGTTGTACAGTTCTATGGGTTTTAACAAACGCATGATGTCTTGTATGGTATGTATGATACCATTACAGTATCATACAGAATTGTTCCACTGCCCTAAGATTTCTCTGTGCTCAGTCTCTTCATCCCTTCCTACTTCTACCTGAACTTCTGACAATCACTGGTCTCTTCACTGCCTCCATAGTTTTACCTCTTCCAGTATGTCATATAATCAGAATCAGAACCATATGCAGCCTGTTAGCCTAGTGCCCTTCACTTAATGATATGTATTTAACAATCCTCCAAGTCTTTTTTTTTTTTTTCAGTCTCGCTGTGTCACAGGCTGGAGTGCGGTGGTGTGATCTTGGCTAACTGCAACCTCCGCCTCCCGTGTTCAAGCCGTTCTCCTGCCTCAGCCTCCCGAGTGGCTGAGATTACAAGCACGTGCCACCACACCTGGCTAATTTTTGTATTTTTAGTAGAGACAGGGTTTCACCATGTTGGCCAGGGTTGTCTTGATCTCCTGCCCTCGTGACCCACCCACCTCAGCCTCCCAAAGTGCTGGGATTACAGACCTGAGCCACCACACCCGGCCATTCCATGTCTTTTTATGGGCTGATAACTCTTTTTTCAATTTGACATTTATTTTTAAATATTGATACATATTAGATATACATATTTTCAGGGTGCATATGCTAACAGGATACATTCATCTAATTACATAGGAATATTCATCACCTTAAATATTTGTCTTTTCTTTATGCTAGGAATATTTGAGTTAATCTCTTCTAGCTATTTTGTTGTTGTTGTTGTTTTTCTTTTTTTAAGATGGAATCTTGCTCTGTTGGCCATGCTGGAATGCAGTGGTACAGTCTTGGCTCACTACAATCTCCACCTCCTGGGTCCAAGAGATTCTCCTGCCTCAGCCTCTCAAGTAGCTGGGACCACAGGGGCCCACCACCACGCCCAGCTAATTTTTTTACTTTTAGTAGAGATGGGGTTTCGCCATGTTGGCCAGGCTGATCTTGAACTCCTGCCCTCAGGTGATGCGCCTGCCTTGGCATCCCAAAGTGCTGGGATTACAGGCATAAGCCACCGCGACCAGCTTTCTTGTAGTTATTTTGAAATGTATTACCAATTAATGTTAACCCTACTATCAGTATAGCCACCCTACTGGTCTGTTGACTACCTGCTCCTTTTTTTTTTTTTTTTTTTTTTTTTTTGAGACAGAGTTTCACTCTTGTCACCCAGGCTGGAGTGCAGTGGTGAAATCTCGGCTCAGTGCAACCTCTGCCTGCCGGGTTCAAGCGATTCTCCTGCCTCAGCCTCCTGAGTAGCTGGGATTACAGGTGCACACCACCACACCTGGATAATTTTGTACTTTTAGTAGAGACAGGGTTTCACCACGTTGGCCAGGCTGGTCTCGAACTCCTGACCTCAGGTGATCTGCCTGCCTCGGCCTCCCAAAGTGCTGGGATTACAGGCATGAGCCACCATGCCCAGCCGAATACCAGGTCTTATTTCTTCTAACTAAATGTATTTTCAGGGGAGGGTGAAGACAGGTTTAAAAAAAAAAAAAGGTCGATTAATGAGAACAAAATAATTGAACACAAAATAATATTCTCACATAATTAAGAATATTATTTCTGAATAATATCCCATCCTATACATTTACTACAGTTTCTTTTTTTTTCAGGCTTAATTCACTTTATTTTTCTTGTATAAAAACCCTATGTTAACAATATGGAATGCTTCACAAATTTGCATGTCATCTTTGCGCAGGGGCCATGCTAATCTCTGTATCTTTCCAGTTTTAGTGTATGTGCTGCTGAAGCGAGCACCTACAGCTTCTTTAACCATTCACCTATTAAGGAGCATCATGGTTGCTTCTAGTTTTTGGCAATTATGCTTTTAGTTTTTGTAGCTACCAACATTCATGTGCAGGTTTTTGTGTGGATGTAAGTTTTTCAGTTTATTTGGGTAAACATCCAGGAATATGATTGCTAGATTGTATGGTAATATTGTGATTAGTTTTATAAGAAACTGCCAAATTGTCTTCCACAGAGGCTGTACCATTCTGCACTCCCACCAGCAATGAATAAGAGTTTCTGTTGCTCCGCTTCCTTGCCAGCATTTGGTGGTGTTCATTTTTTGGATTTTACAGCCATTCTAATAGATTGGTGGTGCTATCTCATGGTTTAAATTGCAATTCCATAATGACATTGGTTCTGAGCATCTTTTCATATGCTTCTTTGTCATATATATAGATATACATATGTCTATATCTTCATTAGGGAGGTTGTCTGTTCAAACCTTTTTGCCTTTTTTTTTTTTTTTTTTTTTTTTGGAAACAGAGTCTTGCTCTGTCACCCAGGCTGGAGTGCAGTGGTGCAATCTCAGCTCACTGCAACCTCCACTTCCCGGGCTCAAGCGATACTCCTGCCTCAGCCTGCCAAGTAGCTGGGATTAAAGGTGCCCGCCACTGCATGCAGCTAATTTTTGTATTTTTAGTAGAGATGGGGTTTCACCATGTTGACCAGGGTGGTCTCGAACTCCTGACCTCAAGCGATCTGTCTGTATCAGCCTCCCAAAGTGCTGGGATTAAAGGTGTAAGCCACTGCACCTGGCCGCCTATTTTTTAAATTGGGTTCTTCATTTTGTTATTATTCAGATTGAAGAGTTCTTTGTATATTTTGGATAAAAGTCTTTATTAAGTGAATTTTGCTAATATTTTCTTCCAATCTGTGGCTTTTAATTTCCTTTTTTTCTTTTTAACCTTTTTTTTCTTTTTTCGACTGGGCCTCGCTCTGTTGCCCAGGCTGGTCTCAAACTCCTGGTCTCAAGTCATCCTCAGCCTCTCAGAGTGCTAGGACTGGCATGAGCCACTGTGCCCAGACTCTTTTCATGGTCTTGACAACGCCTCTTACAGAGCAGAACTTCTAAATTTTGATGAAGTACAACTTATCAGGCTTTTCTTTCATAGATAATGCTTTTGGTGTTGTATCTGAAAACTCATAACCAAACCCAAAGTTACCTAGGTTTTCCTCTGTGTTATCTTCCAGAAGATTTATATCTTGGCATTTTACAGTCAGGTCTATGACTCATTTTGAGTTAATTTTTGTGAAAGGTGTAAGACCTGTGTCTAAATATTTTTTTTTTTTTGCATGTGGATGTCCAGTAGTTTCAGCACCATTCTTGAAAAGACTATCCTTTCTCCATTTAATTGTCTTTGCTCCTTGTTAAAGACCTGTTGACTATACTTCTCTGCAGAGTTCATAGAAATAAAGTCTAAAAGAAAAACAAAAAGTCCGGGTGCGGTGGCTCACGCCTATAATCCCAGCACTTTCGGAGGCTGAGGCAGACAGATCACAAGGTCAAGAGATTGAGACCATCCTGGCCAACATGGTGAAACCCTGTCTCTACTAAAAATGTAAAACTCAGCTGGGCGTGGTGGTGCGTGCCTGTAGTCCCAGCTCCTCGGGAGTCTGAGGCAAGAGAATCACTTGAACCCAGGAGGTGGAGGTTGCAGTGAGCCAAGATCACGCCACTGCACTCCAGCCTGGGTGACAGAGACTCCGTCACAAAAAAAAAAAAAAAAAAAAAAGATCCGTTGACTATTTGGGTGGGTCTATTTCTGGGCTCCGTTTCTTTTTTGAAAAAAAAAAAATGTTGGACTGGGCGTGGTGGCTCATGCCTATAATCCCAGCACTTTGGGAGGCCGAGGCAGGTGGATCACCTGAAGTCAGGAGTTTGAGTACAGCCTGACCAATATGGCGAAACCCCATCTCTACTAAAAATGCAAAAATTAGCCAGATGTGGTGGTGTGCGCCTGTAGTCCCAGCTACTCGGGAGGCTGAGACAGGAGAATTGCACCCAAGAGGCAGAGGTTGCAGGGAGCCAAGATCACGCCACTGCACTCCAGCCTGGGCGACAGAGCGAGAGTCCGTCTCACAAAAAAAAAAAAAAAAAAAAAAAAATTATTGAGGTAAAATATACATATAAGATTTACTGTCTTTACCAATTTTACATGTATAATTCAGCTGTAATAGTATATTTATATATTTTTCCCCTTCATTGCCCCGCTTTTCACCTCCTCTTCCCCACCTCTGGCAACCACCAGTCTAACTCCTTATGTCATGAGATCCACTTTTTTAGCTCCCACATATGAGTGAGAACATTGGGATATTTGTCTTTCTGTACTTGGCTTATTTCACTTAACATAACGGCCTCCAGTTCCATTCATGCTGCTGCAAATGACAAAATTTCATTGTTTTATGTTTGAATAATAGCTCATTGTGTATATATGCCACCTTTTCTTTATTCACCCATTGATGGGTACTTAAGTTTATTCCATATCTTGGCTATTGTGAATAGTGCTGCAATAAACATGGAAGTACAGATATGTATTAATTTTCTTTCTTTTGGGCATATACCCAGTAGTGGAATTACTGAATCATATGGAAGTTTTGTGTTTAGTTGTTTTGAAGAACCTCTATACTGTTCTCCATAATGGCTGCACTAATTTACATTCTCACAACAGTGTTTGAGGCTTCCCCTTTCTCCCAGCATCTTTTTTTTTCTTTTCTTTTCTTTTTTTTTTTTTTTTTTGAGACAGAATCTCGCTCTGTCACCCAGGCTGGAGTACAGTGGCATGATCTCAGCTCACTACAACCTCCTCTGAACTCAAGCAATCCTCCCACCTCAGCTTCCTGAGTAGCTGAGACACAGGTGCATGCCACAAAGTCTGGCTAATTTTTGTATTTTTAGTAGAGATGGGGTTTCACCATATTGCTCAGGCTGGGCTCAAACTCCTGGCCTCAAGTGATCTGCCCACCTTGGCCTCCCAAAATGCTGGGATTACAGCCCTGAGCCACCACACCCAGCCACCAGCATCTTTTATTGCCTGTATTTTTTATACAAGCCATTTTACTGGAGTTAGCTGATATCTCATTGTGATTTTAAGTTGCATTTCTCTGATAATTCGTGATATTGAGCATTTTTTCATATACCTGTTGGCCACTTGTATGTCTTATTTTGAGAAATGTCTGTTTAGATCTTTTGCCCATTTTTTAATGAAATTGTTTTTGGTTTTTGCTATTGAGTTATTTGAGCTCTTCATATATTCTGCTTATTAATCCCTTTTCAGATGGATAGTTTGTAAATGTTTTATTTTGTTGATTGTCTATTCACTTTGTGGACTGTTTCCTTTGCTCTGCAGAAGCTTTTTAGCTTGAAGTAATCCTAATAGTCTATTTTTGCTTTGGTTGCCTGTGCTTTTGAGGTGTTACACAAGAAATCTTTGCTCAGGCCAATGTCTTGGAGTATTTCCCCAATGCTTTCTTCTAGTAGTTTCATAGTTTCACGTCTGGGATTCAAGTGTTTAATTCATTTTTGTTTGATTTTTGTGTATGATAAGAGGTAGGGGCCTAGTCTCATTCTTCTGCATATAGTTATCCAGTTTTCCCAGCACCATTCACTGAAAAGATTGTCCTTTCTACATTGTAATTTCTTGGCACCTTGGTTGAATATGAGTTGGCTGTAAATGCACGGATTCATATCTGGGTTCTCTATTCTGTTCCATTGGTCTATGTATCTGTTTTTATGCCAGTATCATACTGTTTTGATTACTATAGCTTTGTAATAAATTTTGAAGCCAGGTAGTGTGATGTCTCCAGCTTTGCTCTTTCTGTTCAGGATTTCTTTGGCTATTTGGTCTTTCGTAGTTCCATATACATTTTAGGATTGTTTTTCTATTTCTGTGAAGAATGTTATTCATGTTTTGATAGAAATGGCATCGGATCTGTAAATTGCTTTAGGTACTATGGTCACTTTAAAAATATTAATTCTTCCAACCCATGAGCATGGAATGTTTTCCCATTTGTGTGTGCGTATGTGTGCCTCTTCTATTTCTTTCATCAGTTTTACAGTTTTCCTTGTATAGATCTTTCACTACTTTTGTTAGATTGATTCTTAGGTATTTTATATTTTTTTGTAGCTGTTGTAAATAGGATTACTTTTTTGATTTTCCAGGTTGTTTGCTGTTGGCATATAGAAATGCTACTGATTTTTGTATGTAGGTTTTGTATTCTGCAACTTTACTGAATTCATTTATCAGTTCTAACATATTTTGGTGAAGATTTTAGGTTTTTCTAGGTATAAGATCATGTCGCCTGTGAACAAGGCTAATTTGATGTCTTCCTTTCCAATTTGGATGCCCTTTATTTATTTCTCTTGCCTAATTGCTCAGCCTTTAATTTTTCTCCATTTAGTACAATGTTTAGCCATGGGTTTGTCATAGATGGCCTTTTATTATTTTGAGGTATGCTCCTTTAATACCCATGATAAAGGGATGTTAAATTTTATCAAATGCTTTTTCAGCATCTATTAAAATAATCACATGGTTTTTATCCTTGATTCTGTTAATGAGATGTATCATGTTTATTGACTTGTGTATTGTATGGCAGATGCACCTGACAGCAGTAACTTAAGCATACCCTGAGAATGACCCTATGGTCTAAGAAGAAAGTGTGCTCAGAGTTCCATGCTAAGGAATCCAGTAGTGGCTAATCTAGAGATTCACTTCTTATGAAGGACATTGAACCCCTCTGCCCATTCCTTGAAACATAGGACGTGCAAGGAAACGAGGCCACTTTTCTTGGTTAAATGAAGTTTGCTAGGTTGGTGTTGCTACGTGAAAATGCCATATAAACTGCATGCTTTTTACAAACAGTAGCAGTGCTCCTGTCCACCCTGTCACCTCTGGACTGCCTTGTATGTAAGTCCTCTGTAAACCCTGTCTCGTTTACTGGCTCCAGGTCTCTTCTGGGCCTCTCAGACACAATGCCATCTCTTTTGGAGTCAGTAGGGGTCTGGCATGACACATATGTTGAACCATCTTTGCATCCCTGGGATGAATCCCACTTGACCATGGTGAATGATCTTTTTAATGTGTTGTTGTATTTTGTAATATTTTGTTGAGGATTTTTGCATCTATGTCCATAAGGGATAATGGCCTGCAGTTTTCTTTTTTTTATTGTGTCCTTGTCTGGTTTGGGTATCAGGGTGATATTGTTTGGCTCTGTGACCCCACCCAAATCTCACCTTGAGTTGTAATAATCCCCATGTGTCAAGGGCAGAACCAGGTGGAGATAATTGAGTCATGGGGGCAGTTTCTGCCATGCTGTTCTCATGATAGTGAGTGAGTTCTCATGAGAGCCGATGATTTTATAAGGGGCTTCCCCCTTTGCTCGGCATTCATTATCTCTCCTGCCACCCTGTGAAGGGGTGCCTTCTGCCATGATTGCAAGTTTCCCGAGGCCTCCCCAGCCATGTGGAACTGTGAGTCAATTAAACCTCTTTTCTTTATAAATTACCCGGTCTTGGGTATTTCTTCATAGCAGCGTGAGAACGAACTAATACACAAGATAATGCTAGCCTGATAGAATTTGTTTGGAAGTATTCCCTCCTTTTCAATTTTTGGAAGAGTTTAATTGGTATTAATACTTCTTTTGAACGTTTGGTAGAATCCACCAGTGAAGCAATCAGGTCCTTGGGCTTTTCTTTGATGGGAGACTTTATTGGGGTTTCAATCTCATTACTTGTTACTGGTCTGTTCAGGTTTTCTACTTCGTGGCTCAATCTCGGTAGGGTGTATGTGTCCAGGAATTTACCCATTTCTTCTAGGTTTTCCAATTTATTGGCATATCATTATTCATAATATTCTCCAATGATCCTTTGCATTTATGTGGTATCAGATGTTATGTTACCTTTCTCATTTCTGATTTTATTTGGGTCTTCTCTCTTTTTAGTCTAGCTAAAAGTCAGTCAATTTTATCTTTTCAAAAAAACAACTTTTCATTTTATTCGACTTTGTTTTTTTCCTAGTCCCAATTTCATTTATTTCTGTGCTGATCTTTGTTACTTCTTTCCTTCTACAAATTTTGAGTTTGGTTTGTCTTTTCTTTGGGAAATTTAGTCCATTTGCATTCCATGTTATTATTGATAAGAACTTACTATTGCCATTTTGTTCTTTGTTTTCTGGTTGTTTTATAACTAACTCCTCTCTTCCTTTCTTCCTTTCTCTGTGGTTAATTTTATCTCTGGTAAAATTTTTTTTTGTTTTTTCTTTTTTTTTTTGAGACGGAGTTTCACTCTTGTTGCCCAGGCTAGAGTGCAGTGGCGTGATCTCAGCTCATTGCAACCTCTGCCTTCCGGTTTCAAGTGATTCTCTTCAGCCTCCCGAGTAGCTGGGACTACAGCTGCGTGCCACCACACCCAGCTAATTTTTGTATTTTTAGTAGAGACGGGGTTTCACCATGTTGGCCAGGCTGGTCTCAAACTCCTGAACTCGTGATCCACCCACCTCGGCCTCCCAAAGTGCTGGGATTATAGGCATGAGCCACTGCACCTGGCCATATGGTTTATTGCTAAATTAAAATAAAAATGAATAAACAAAAATTAAAAATGTTTTATTTTTTTCTATGAAGATCTATTAACACTTCTGGTAAGGCCAATCTACTAGCACCAAATCCCTTCAATATTTGTTTCTCTTAGAAAATCTTTACTTCTCCTTTATTTTTGAAGGATAATTTCACTAGATACAGAATTCTTATTTGGTACTTTTCTTCTTTCAACCTTTTAAATCATTTCCTTTTACTCTTCTTGTTTGCACAGTTTCTGGAGAAGTTCAATATAATACTTATCCTTGCTCCTCTATCAACAAGGCCCCTCCCCAACACCCCAACCCCACCTGGAGTTCTTTCACGATTTTTTCTGTCTTTGATTTTCTGTACTTTGAATATGAGATGGTAATGTTTTGATTTTTAGTATTTATCCCGGCTGATATTCTCTAAGCTTCCTGGATCTGTGGTTTGGTGTCTATCATTACCTTTGGGATATTCAGTCACTCTTGCTTCAAATGTTTCTTCTATTGCTTTTTTAAAAAATAAAAAATAAAAAAAAATCTGGCTGGGCGTGGTGGCTCACGCCTGTAATCCCAGCACTTTGGGAGGCTGAGGCAGGCAGATCACCTGAGGTCAGGAATTTGAGACCAGCCTGGCCAACATGGTGAAACTCCATCTCTACTAAAAATACAAAAATTAGCTGGGCATGGTGGTGGGCGCCTGTAATCTCAGCTACTCAGGAGGCCAAGGCAGCAGAATCGCTTAACCTGGGAGGTGGAGGTTGCAGTGAGTGGAGAGCGCACCATTACACTCCAGCCTGGGTGACAAGAATGAAACTTCATCTCCAAAAATAAATAAATAAAATATTTAAAAAGTCTTCTGATATTCCCATTTGTAGCATTTTTTATTTCAAGAATCTTTTGATTCTTAGAGCTTCCATCTCTCTGCTTATATTACCCATCTTTTTTTTTTTTTTTCTTTTTGAGACGGTCTTGCTCTGTTGCTCAGGCTGGAACACAGCAGCACAATCAAAGCTCACTGCAGCCTCGAACTCCTGGGCTTAAGTGATCCTCCTGCCTCAGCCTCCTGAGTAGTTAGGACTAGAGGCACATGCCACAATTCATGGCTTTTTTTTTTTTCATAGAGACAGGGTCTTTCTGTGTTGTTTAAGCTGGTCTTGAACTCCTGGCCTCAAGCAATCCCCCTACTTGGGCCTCCTAAAGTGCTGGAATTATCTGAATTGTCCACTTTTTTCATCAGAGCTCATAGCATATTAATTGTTGCTGTTTTAAATTCCTTTGATAATTCCAAAATCTCTTGTCATGCTTGCTGGTTCTGGTTTCCCTATTAGGGTAACCTCACCTATAACAGTATTTCCCTGCCTGTCAGTGTCATACTCTTAATATTAATGTTTTGTGGAAAGAAAGAACACAGATGGGAAGGAAGACAATACCTTCAAATATATGAAAAATAATGAATATATTATCTTGGAAATCTGCCTTTCAGAAAGCTGCTCTAACTGTAAATGCAGAGCCCTAGCATGAAGTGGTACCTGCAGCCTGAATGCATCGCATCTGAGTTATGGGCAAAGGCAGCACTGCCTGATGGCCTCCTTCCCATGTCATCTCCTCACCGATGATCTGTTACAGGTCTGGTCTTCCATTTTCAAATAAGGTCTATCATTTTTTTGTCCTTAATAAGATAAAAATGAATTTATCGAGTTTTATTATAAGGGAAAAACTATTTGCCAAATGATTATTCTTCAATAAATAATTTATCTGAGAAATTATTCTTGGTGTTCTATTTTAATCTGTATACTCATTATTATCTTATAAATGCCTATGCACCCTTTAAATGTTTTGGGTTTTTTGTTGTTGTTTTTAAGAGACAGGGTCTCACTCTGTCACTCAGGCTTAAGTGCAGTGGTATAATCTCGGCTCACTGCAGCCTTGACTTCCCGGGCTCAAGCGATCCTCCCACTTCAGCCCCCCAAGTAGCTGGGACTACAGGTGTGTGCCAACATGCCTGGCTAACTTTTGTATTTTTTGTAGAGACAGAGTTTTGCCATGTTGCCCAGGCTGGTCTCGAACTCCTGAGCTCAGGCATTCCACCCACTTCAGCCTCCCAAAGTGCTGGGATTACAGGCATGAGCCCCTGCGCCTGGCCTTGAATGTTTTCATTGTCAATACATTTGGGAAATGTTGTGCTAGAAGACTATCAAATAATTTTAACCTCTGTGAACAATGAAAAACTATCAATGATGAAAAATATAAAGCAAGTTTTCTAAAATGTCTTTATTTTTAAAACCTATACAGTTTCAATTTAGTAAAAAATATTGCCATGAAATTTCTAACTATACAGCAACAGAAACAAAAAAATACAGTTAATTAGAGGTTACTCAAAATAAATTCACAATTTTAAAGTTGGAATATATATGCTTTTTTCAAATAAACAAAAGATATTTTTTCAGATGTTTTTCCTCTTAAACATCAGATATACATAATCTTTTGAACTGGAGCTAGATGACCTCTCAATAACTTCAGAAATAAGTGCTTATATTAACATGGAAAATAAAATAACCCCCAAACCATACAATTAATGATTTACTCATAAAACTAAAACCCAAATAGATCATTGCTTTAAAATGTCTACCTCTTGAAAATGAAATCTACATCTGAGTTGTGAAGAGGAATAATCTTTTTATAGAAAAAGGTGAATCTTCCAGACTGGTTAAGTTACTTCCTATCAAATTTATCCTATTCAGACTATTTTCATATGTCTTAATCCTGAAAGAATGTGAGGTGTTAAAATATGAAATGCTTCTTTGGCCCTTTAGATACCTTAACTGTAAACAACTGCAATGAGAGTCTTCTAGATGTGGACACTTATGCTGAATTGAAGATGTACATCCTTGTTTCTTAAAGGCATGGTAATTTCCTTTTTAACAATAACAGGTTTTTTAATGTATTGAGATTTGTTTTTAAATGCTTTAAAAATCAAAATTCATGTATACTACTATAAAAGAATAATTCTCAAAAGATCAAAGAAAAGCATTATATGGTATTACACCATAGGTTTTATTAACGATAAATGTTTGCATTACTTTTAAAAGCTTAGCTCTTACTAAGCATTCTCTAACAAAAGCTAATAAGCAAGAAATCATTTGCCATACGGAAACTATATTCACAAACAAGACTTTAATCCAATATTGAAAGCTAAAGAATTAGAAAAAATACAAAACACTGCTATGAGTCAATTGAACTGCTATCATTGAATTTGCTGCATTTAGAATGACATAAACATACTGAACATAACAACAATTTTATGGATTTATTCTATAAGACTAGCATTAAGAATGACATACAATTTGTGATTTCCTTTAAAAATAATTTTTTACAACAGAATCCATTTGAACAAAGGGTCTTTTTTTTTTTCCCTCATTTGAGGGGAAGACAATCGATGTTTCCCAAACAGATCCTCCTTTCATACTAAAATAGCAAACTGTGGCCTCGATCTCCTCTTCCCAGATGCTACTTATAGATGACTTTGCATAATAACTTAATTAGAATTACTTTTCTGGTAACAGTGTCACGGCCATAAATAATCAGTTTTTAAAGAACAAACATCAAGTGCAAATCTAGAAAACTTCCTTTAAAGAATTACCCAAACCCAGCACACATGCAGAATCATTATTAACAAGCTAAGCAATATGACTTTAAAACGTGTATATAATGATACACGTGCACTAAAGACCATCTTTTATAAAGTTTTAATAGTGTTGCCAAGTTAATAATTCTTTCAAGGCACTGGAGAATTACACAGATGGAGTTTCCAAAATATAACTGACAATTGCTTGAACTATTAAAAAGCCCTGAGTCAGAACTTTCAATAACTTCCTGAAATTATAGATTGCAGACAAAATGGCACGTTTATTTTACTTTAAAAATTACAGGACCATTTTGCTTTTTGGAGGAAATAAGCTGGGTTTATGAAACAAATCATGCAGACTATACAGGAAAAGTAAAATATTCAGCATATGACCTTTCTTAGACATTTTGTACATGTCGATCACAACTTGTAGTTACAGATTTAGGCACCAAATTAATGTGACAAGTCACTTCTCCTGTACCTACTGCTTAAATTCTCAATGAAACAAAAATGTCAATTTTAACCTCAGGTTCCCATTTCCTCTTTACTCACAAATAAGAATAAATGCTGGAAAAAGTAATACTCTGACAGAAAAAGAGGTAGAAAATGCCAATGTAGCAATTTACAATTTTAATTCATCGGCTCTACTGTCTAGTTTACGTTTTTATACCAGAGTTTCACATACTACTAACCAGTAAATTGAGGCTCAATCTAAAGGATATTCCCCCTCACTGTAGTAAAGCAATGTACACGAGACAGCATTAAAGTTTCCTCATATTTAATGTTTTAAAGAAGTACAACTATCATTATTAATACTGCTATAGTTATATATATGTTAAATTTCCTAGGCTATATATGACTATCAAGTAATATCAGTAAGCATTCCTATCATAATATTCAAGCAAATGAAGTAACGTTGCCTTTTTGAGGGAAAACATATTTTGAAACTTTTACAAGCAGACATACAGACAGTTGACATTTCCAACAAGGCACACATAATTTATGAAAATCTATTATGTTCCCAATTGTACAAACTCAAAGCTAATCTAATTCTGATATTTAAAATGTGCCTCTCCCCTCTGGCTCAAAATGAAATAACAAACCCTTCCAATGAATAGACATTTAAAACCTACTCAATTTAATTGCTAACAATTCAGAGGAGAGGTGCACTGTCCCTCCCAAAAATTTTAAGAACTTAATGTTTACCATGACCTTAGATCTTGCAAACACAAACAACTAAAGAATTTAGGTGTTTCTTGATTTATATGGAGTCAAAATTCTATTCCACTGAGGAGAAAACAAAAAGGGGAGTTGTTTAATGGGTATGGAGTTTCAGTTTTGCAAGATGAAAAAGTTCTGGAGATCTGTTTCACAACAATGTAAATGTACTTCACATGGCTGAACTGTATTCTTTAGAAACAGTTAATATGGTAAATTTTATGTTATGAGTTTTTCATCACAAAAAATACAAAAAACTATTCAAAAATTCAATTTTTTACACAAATTATTACTATAAAACATGGTAGACATTCTGATAGGATAAGTGCTTTTCCTTTTGGATTAAAAAAAAGCAACCTGTATTAAAGCCTATAATTTGGTGACATCTGTATGATCCTCTTTTTTTCTCTACACTCAAATGCTGACTTTCCTTTCCTATCTGTTGTAACCCCACTGTCCTGATCCTACTCTACCCCATCTCTAATTCTCTTAGTTCATGAATTTAACTAATTCTTAGTCCAAAAAGGGTCCAGAATTCAGAGTGGACAAACAGCAATTGGGCAACACATAGACAGTATGTTTCTACTATGTAAAAATGACCCAGCAAGTTTTGATATTTGAACCAGACACATCTTAAGCAGCATGCATTTCAATATGCTAAAATGCTCTTACAGGCTAACACCATAAAAATATAAATTTTAGAAATGTATTTCCAACATTAATTATCAATTAATTTTATGCTTCCATAGCTAGCTGGTCAATTTGCAATGTTTAAAGTTGCAAATATCTTATGCATAATTTGACCAACTAAACATTTGTCTAATATATTCCTACACTAATACAAAATTATCTTCTCTTGAAAACCTTCTTGCTCCCAACAAAATTAAATATGTATATAGTATAAGCAGTAAGAACGTTAAATTACGTGAACAAATACCATTAGAACAGCACCATCTGGTATGTTGTATGTGTATGTTTTGAGTAACAATGCTAACAATCTTAGAAGAATAAAGGAGAAAATGGTAGGGTGAGGGATACAGAGAGGAAATCCAAACACTACTCAATGACAACTCTTCTGAAACATTAGGAAATGTTATCAGGACCTTTGGATCTCTTCCTTTTAACTACAGATTCCTTAAAATACACAACTGCTGCACAATAAATTCTGAGTGTGCTAAGATGCCATTTTTCCACTGTTGTGTATCTAATCCCTGAAGCCCAATAAATACTTTTTTGAATGAATGTGTGTCAGTTTTTTTCTTTTTTATAAATGTTTCTAAGAAAAGTAAAAGCTCTTTTGAGGCACAAGATAAAGAGGTTTAGCTAATGAGGAGGGTAACGAACCTAATTGGAAAAGTACTGCTAAGGGACATATAATAAGAGGTAGCAGATTCAGAGAGTTGGAGGAAAGTCACTGAAATGATGAAGTTCTTAATCTTATTATCTCTCACAAACCCAAAATAAATTTAAAATAATTTTAAGTGATTGAAAACATGAATAAAGAAGTATTTTCTATTCATGCAACAAATTTCAAGGTGATACAAATACAGAAAATCCACAAGTACTAGCAATAAAATTATAATGACATTATTTCTATAATAAAAATTTATGGCATATTCTTATAAAGGAAATAATTAAACTAGTCTGGAAGATGCTATTACCTTTTAGGGATCTGTTTTAGCACTGCAGCTCAGAAAACAGAAAGGATTTGTTTAAGGAAAGTAGAGCTGGAGACCACACAATTCTCTGATTGGCCAAACTCTGCATGAGTCAGCCAGGTGCTCCCTCCTCACCAGGTGATCTAGTGGGAAGAGATGGGTAGCCCATGGCATGGAAGGAAAGGAAAAACCTGACATGCTGTTTTCATGTCTGCAACATGATAGTCTGTCTGTCTCTTTATGTGAACATCATCAGTCAGATGTTCTACCTTTTTATAACTTCAAAATAGTTTTAAAAACAGCGTCGGCGGCCCCTTATTAGATAACTGAGTGTACATGAATTTTCAAATTTGAAATCTATAAAAATTTTACTGTTCTAAATGATAGCAGTTACTCAGCTAAACACAGACATGGAATTGTTGAGACTACAAAACCAGCCAGCAAAGCTCCCCATTGCTTTCACCAGGACTTGCAAAGGCAGCAAGGATTAAACAGCCAGAAACAGTGTAAGAGGGCTAGAGACTTCATACTTTCAAATTTGGTTGGTGTTCTATAAAAACTGAAGAAAAGCTAGCCAGATTTAAAGGAGGGAAAAAAACTACAAAAGAGGATAACTATTTTTAGGAAAAAGCTTATCAACAGCATATAGTAGACACTATGTAAACAGCTGATATAATCTAGCAGCAATGAATCCCCAAACATTTATGTGTATATTTACTCAGGAGACAATAAGATTACAAAGGAGATCATTCAAAGGAGAAAAAAAAAGATTAAATGCTCTAAAAATTTTGTGTTTTTTTTGTTTGTTTTTAAAGTCTACAGGTAAGCAGACATTTCTATACATGTCCTGGTCACTCTTTCTAAAGTATTTATAATTAGGTTATTGACCATGTCTTGGATATTGTTGGCAGTTTAAATAATACCCTCATCCGTAGGTATACACAGAAAGACTGTTTTCTTTATAGCAAAAAATACTATAAAGAAAGAGATAATGGAAATAAGGCCTATGATGAAGACAGAATCACTAACACTGTCAGAATTAACTGATACAGAGAAGAAAAGATTTTTTCTTGGAAAAGGCATTAATTTTGCAGATCACTGGGGTACTATGTACATCAGCAAAGCTAAATAGAACCTCAGAGGTCCAAATAGGGCAATGTCATTTCATTGGTCAGATCAAGCCCAGATAAGTAATCACAGAAAACCGGAAGTACACTTTTCATAGATTTTTTTTAAAAACACTGGCTGAACAAAATAGTGTATAAATTAATGTAAGAAAGGCAACTGTTAGTGGCCAGTTAATAGATACTCGTTTTTTTTTTTTGACTCTTCAGTTGCCCACTATTATTGCTTATTTTTCCTTTTCTTGTCTATCAGTCACCTTGAAACTGGTAATCTGATTCAAGTTAAACAATGTTCCTTTTGAATCTAGAAAACAAGAGAAATGCAAAGTCATTATTCCCTCATTCTATGCTTCCATTTACTCTAAGAATTCAGAAACAAACATGTGGGTAACTTCCTGTTATCTTAAAAAAAGAATCATCCCTTCGGTATTCCCTTAACTATCTGGAACTTGTACTGTCATTTTATAATTTACCATGTGACATAATTGTTTGACCTGCCTCTTTTATTTGATGCATGACTTTTCAGAGAACCTGTTATCAACTCACTGTGTAAAACCACGATGAAATGAAGGATAACTGATCACAAAGAATTATGTCTTTTGAGATCCAACAAATTTACAAATTATAAGAGAAAAATGCAATTTTTTAAAAAAGGATATCCTTAAAGGACTTTCCTCTTAGAAGCCAAAGGTAAATTATCCTATGAGTTACATGAATTTGATGTTTCAAATTTAAAACAAAAACAAAAAACACAATTTCCAACACCATTTTGTAGGGTTTTTTGTTCTGGTACATTTACAGCCCAATTATATATACTCTAGTAAAGAAACTATGATATTAGAAATTAACTCATCAGAACTTCCAACTAGATCAAAAGCCTATTAAGATCTCATGACTAGATACATTAGCTAACAAAATACACCATGTGTCTTAGTTAATACAAAAGAATCCTTCGTTCAATAGCCTTGCGACAGATAGGACATTCACTCATGCGGTCTCCACAGAGTTGACAGGTTCCGTGACCACAAAGGAAAATCATATTCTTCAGACGATCTAGACACACAGGGCACATTGTCTGTAATGTGAGATAACAAAGTAATAAATTAGACACTTTATATTTGGAAAGTGACAGACTGTTATATATCATTAATTTTCTTTAGTTGTTTTAGTCAAATAATATTTTGGTGGTTTTTAAAAACAATTTTTTAACATTTTTAAATAGTTAAAATGTCATCCCTATAAAATAAAATAGAAACACTGGTTGTACTATCAGGATAGTATAAAAGGTACTACATAAGATTAAAAACTATTAATATATAAAACACAGCCAGACACCCTGGCTCACACCTGTAATCCCAGCTACTCAAGAGGCTGAGGCGCGAGAATCACTTGAACGCGGGCAGCAGAGATTGCAGTAAGCCAAGATCGTGCCGCTGTGATAGAGGCAGGAGGCAGAGAAATTCTAGGCAGACAAGGGTGGGTCCCCAGTGAAACCCAACCTTTGAGCTGAAAAGCCTGAAACCCACAGGCCAAAGTGAGAACTTCTATTCCTGCTTGCCCACTCTCTCCCAATTGGTTCTTTCTTTCTTTTTTTTTGAGATGGAGTCTCACTCTGTCGCCAGGCTGGAGTGCAGTGGCGCAATCTCGGCTCACTGCAACCTCCGCCTCCCGGATTCAAGTGATTCTACTGCCTCAGCCTCCTGAGTAGCTGGGACTACAGGTGCGCACCACCACACCCAGCTAATTTTTTTGTATTTTTAGTAGAGATGGGGTTTCACCATGTTGGTCAGGATGGTCTTGATCTTCTGACCTCGTGATCTGCCCACCTCAGCCTCCCAAAGTGCTGGGATTACAGGCATGAGCCACCACACCCAGCCCAACTGGTTCTTTCTAAATAATGTCTTTTTACCAATCGATTGTTGCCTTTTCCAAAACTACCCACAGCCCACCCTGCCCACTCCTCCCATGTTGTGCCTTTAAAGACTCTAGACCCAGGTAGTAGAGGGGAGAGAGGCAACTTGACTTCAAAGGGATGACTGGACTTCGGAGGAGAGATGGCTTAACTTCAGGGAAGAGATGGCCGGACTTCAGGGGAAGATTACCTACCCGTCCCACCCCCACTCCAGTTCCCCTCTCTGCTGAGAGCCATTTCCATCACTTAATAAAACTCTCTGCCTTCACCATCCTTCAAGTGTCCAGGTGACCTCATTCTTCTTGAACACTGGACAAGAGCTCGGGACACACCGAGTGTGGGTACCCAAAATAAGGCTGTTACACTGGCCCTTTGCCCTCACTGGCGGAGGGCAGCTACCCCACACTATGAGGCAAGGGGCCAACTGAGCTGATAACACACCGCTGTCCATGGACGGCAGAACTAAGAGAGCACTCTAACATGCCCTCAGGGGCTTTGGAGTCGCAGGCACCCCCACCTGGGTGCCGCTGCATGGATCCTGCAATTGCTCGTTCATGTGCTCCCTCCCGCAAACAGTTGAGCACAGTGGCCAAGTAAGCAGCGCACCTCTGTCGCAAGTATGACAAAGGGGTTGAGAAAAATCCTGCATCAACTGCTCTCCAGCCTGGGCGACAGAGCAAGGACTCTGTCTCAAAACAAACAAACAAACAATAAAACCTATATAAACCAAAACGTAATAGGAAATGGATGAAAATAGCTCCATTCAGTCTAACTGAAATTCCCTGAATCTAGGTACTCAGCTGCTCTTGCATAAAAAGAAGGCAATGTATCATGCAATACATAGTGCAGGGTGGAGAGCAGTGCTGAGAAGTAGCTGAGAACACTTGTCAGGCACTATGCTTAGATAGGATACAATCTCAGTCCTGGTATCATTCCCACTTGGAAAATGAGGAAAACGAGGCTCAGCGGGATTGAAAACCTTCCTCAAAGCAAGCCCTAGAGTGAACCAACTCAGGGCCCCAAAGTTCTTGCTCTTAGACACTGTGCTGCACTGTATTACTATCAATGTAGATTCCCCTGAATTAAAACAAATTAGCCTTAGTTACATATTAATAAATGTAAATTTCATGAACTTGAAAGAATGTAAAAGTATGTCAGGTATATGTCTGAAATACTATTTATTCACAAAACACATTTTACATTTATAAAATCATATTTGCCTTAATGTATAATACTTCTTTCTGATTTATAGCTTTCCCAAATAACATGGAAATGAAATAATTAAAAAGAAATGTCTTCATTAAAAAACTAGGCCTAAAACCTATATGACATGTTGTTACCAACTGTTACCAACTTTGAGAATACCAGAGATCATTGTAAAAGGAATTGTAGCCTAAATTGTTAGCCCCACTCCTCCAAAGCAAACTGTCACATTTTTGTCTTAAAGTTTTGAGAAGCAAAGCTATAGAAAATCCCATCTTTTTAGATTTTAAAAAGCCGGCCAGGCGCGGTAGCTCATGCCTGTAATCCCAACACTTTGGGAGGCCGAGGTAAGAGGATCACTTGAGCCCAGGAATTCAAGACCAACCTGGGCAACACAGACATCATCTCTACAAAAAATAATAAATTAGCCAGGTGTGGCAGCACATGCCTGTAGTCCCAGCAACTTGGGAGGCTGAGGTGGGAGAACTGCTTGAACCCAGGAGTTTCAGTATGCAGTGAGCCATGATTGTGCCACTGCACTCAAACCTGGGTGACAGAGTAAGATCCTGTCTCAAAAAAAAAAAGAAAAGCAAAATAGATTGATAATGTTATTAATAATTTCATGTCTATTAAATTTTCAAGAGGTCTTTGTAATATTGAATAACTCTTATTTCCAAAAGTAGACACATCTGTGCAGCCTGTGTTTACTTTGAGATTAGTATATCCTTAATACCAAGTTAAACTAAATTTTATCTGTTAAAGACACATTGCGGTAATAGACTGGAGATTTAAATGAGCAGAGTTATTCGAATGTTTTCTGGTTGTTGTTGTTTTTTTTTTTAATAACCTTGAAGGGAGTCCCTATAAGAAATCCCATCATTCCTCATAAGATGAGTTTTGATAAAACTGTTTAAATACTTCAGTGATAAAATATGGCGATGAGGATTATTTAAGAAAGTATAAACTTGGGTAGAATGCTAAACTTTGGATATAGTAGAGCAGAATTATTCTTTTAGGATCCATATAGGGTTCAATAAATGTCACTATTCATGTTAAGAACAATTTTAATTCATAATTAGAATATAAAATGCTTTTTATAGAAGATGTGTTCAAAACTCAGCTTATTCTGTAGATGTCTTATGGGAAAGGAATCAAGATGCTAGGAGCTTCAAATGTTTAAAAATGTTTTTATTTTATATTAGATGTATTATATTAGATGTATTAGATATATTAAATGTTTTATTTTATATTAGAACTAGCCAAATATGTCCCAAATTACATTAAGAACCATTAAATTCATATTGATCTTCACTTATTCATTCTATAACAAGTATTGCTAGATGCTGGATTTCAAAAGAAAAACTGGCCTAATCAGAGTTTTCATCTCTTCAGATGGGGGTTTAAATGCCTAATAAATTCATACATTCAATTCTTTCCCTCCACCCCCTACAAAGAGATGGTTTCTCACTCTGCCGTCTGGGATGGAGTGTAGTGGCGCTGTCATAGCTCATTTCAGCCTCAAACTCTTGGGGCCCAGTCATCCTCCTGCCTCAGTTCCCCAAGTAGGTAGGACTCCAGGCATGTGTCATAACAGTCTGCTGATTTATTTTAAAAATTTTTGTAGAGACAGGGTCTTGTTACATTGCTCAGGCTGATCTCAAACTCCTGGGCTCGAGCAATTCTCCCAGCTCAGCATGCTGAGCAGCTGGGATTACAGGTACACATCACTCACTGCAACTGACCAATTCTTAATTAGTTATCACAAGGGTCATTAGTTATCCTGGGCCGCTAACTACTGACTATGTTATTTTCTTATAAATTCAGATAGAAAACACAGGAGTGATGATTCTAACAACTGCATGGCAATACTGACGTGATTGGCCAAACTAAAGAACTGCTCAAGCCTGTGAATCAGATTTAGTAACTTGGTCAAATGGTAAGGTATGGCCAGAAAGAAAAAATACTTGCTATCTTACTTAACATAACAAACCTACAAGTTTTTGCTAATTTTTTTATCTTATTGTTGCTTTTATTAAATATTAGGTAGAAATAAAAGAGCATATTTGTTGATATATATAAGACGTAAAGAACAGCCAGGCACAGTGACTCACGCCTGTAATCTCAGCACTCTGGGAGGCCAAGGTGTGTAGATCCCTTGAGGCCAGAAGTTCAAGACCAGCCTGGAAAACACGGCAAATCCCTATCGCTACTAAAAATATAAAAATTCGCTGAGGGTGGTGGTGTGCACCTGTAGTCCCAGCTACTTGGGAAGCTGAGGCATGAGAATCACTTGAATCTGGGAGGCAGAGGTTTCAGTGAGCCAAGACTGTGCCACTGCACTCCAGCCTGGGTGAGAGTGAGACTCTTAAAAAAAAAGAAAAAAAAAAAAAAGACATAAAGAACAACATAACCAACACCCAGTTTAAAGTATGGAACATTACTCTTATTTTTGAAGCCCCTCTATAAATCCTCCCCAATCCTTTCCATGTATCCCCCACTGATGACTACTATTGTGAATTTTGCATTATGTTTCCCCTGCTTTTCTTTATGGTGTATATGTATACAGACACATTTTTCCTTTTTTTTTTTTTTTTTTTTTTTTTTGAGACAGTCTCACTCTGTCGCCCAGGCTGGAGTGCAGTGGCATGATCTTGGTCACTGCAACCTCCACCTCCCGGGTTCAAGTGACTCTCCTGACTCAGCCACCAGAGTAGCTGCGACTACAGGTGCACGCCACCATGCCTGGCTAATTTTTGTATTTTTAGTAGAGACGGGTTTTTGCCATGTTGGCCAGGCTGGTCTTGAACTCCTGACCTCAAGTGATCTGCTCGCCTCAGCCTCCCAAAGTGCTGGGATTACAGGCATGAGCCACCATGCCCGGCCCCTTTCTATTAAAGTATCACATGTATATAGAAATGTTCATGACTCATAAGTGTACAGTTTAATACAAGTTCACAAACTGATCAAATTCATTTATCTGGTACTCAGATCAAGAAACAGAGCATCCAGACTCTAGAAACTTCCCTTCTTCCCTTGTGCCCCTTCCCAGCCATCTCTTACCAAGAAAACCACTATCCTTGACTTTTTTTTTTTTTTTTTGAGATGGGGTCTCACTCTGTCACCCAGGCTGGAGTGCAATGGCGTGACCACAGCTCACCACAGCCTCAATCGTCAGGTTCAAGCGATCCTCCCACCTCAGCCTCCAAGTAGTTGGGAGGTCACCACACCCAGCTAATTTCTTATTTGTAGAGTTGCGGTCTCACTATGTTGTGCAGGCTGGTCTTGAACTCCTGGGCTCAAGAAATCCTCCTACATTGGCCTCCCAAAGTGCTGAGATTGCAGGCATGAACCACTGCGCCTGGACTACCTTCAACTTTTAATACCATCTGTATGGGTTTTTTCCAAGTTTATATTCCAAACAATAACCTGTTCCATTTTATTAGATAATGACAAACTGTCTTCCAAAGTGTTTCTACTAATATATATTCCCACCAGCAGTGTATGAGTTACGGCTGCTACATATTCTGCCTAACATTTGATACTGACAGTCTTTAACATTTTCCTCAATCTAATACTTATGAAAACTTCCTTGTGGTTTTAGTTTTCATTTCCTGATCACTAATGTGGTTAGACCATTTTTTCATATTCATTGGCCATTTGTGTGTTACCTATTTTGGAAAGTACCTGATTAAACCCTCTAATCAGATTATTACTCATTGCAAATATTCAAATAATACAAGTGATACACTAATATAAACCATACTTATTACAGAAACACTAGTAGTTTTACGGGAAAATATTCAGTGCCATTCACAGCATCACTGTTTACATGAAATCATTATTACCTGCTCTTTAATGTCTTGTAACTGTTGCTGCAACTTTTGCACATCTGCATTGACATTGGTATTATCCTTGTCCTTTTGTAATACTGGAATATTCCCACTTGCTATAATATAGATTTAAAAAGATTTTCAGTTATTATTGCTTTGACAGAATGACATTTATAAAATAAAATATTACTGTTTTGTTTATTAAAAACATAAAACTATTATTAAAATCCTCTTCAAAAATTTTTCTCACACTTGGACAACATACAGTAGTGACGTTCTGTTACACTTTTCCATTTATGAACTCCAAAAAGAAACAGTTTGCACATTAATTTCTAATTATATTTATCTCAGCCAGAGCACAATCCAGACACAGACTTCTGGGTTTTCCAAGGCTCTACGTGCTTCCTTTGGCAAGCTCATCAATACATTTTATGCTTGCTTCCTCTGCTCCTGTACCATATGAACCAAGAAAGTAACCAGCAGGGCTTTGGCCAGCTTTGGCAGCAATAATTATTTTAAAGTCTCTCAGATGATTTTTATGAGGACGTACACAAATCTAGCCTCCTTTCTTTATGACTAAACTTCCTTGTTATTACCGATCTGAGATGAGGAACTCAAGAAAGGCCATCATCTGTAGTATGCAAACATGGAGGGAAATCTTTGATTTCACTTTTCCTATTCTCTAGATTCTTGGTCTTTTATTCTAGTTAATCTGTCCCTGAGATTTTTATTATTCTGTTCTATTTGTGATAAAGACAAAAGCCTCAGACAGAAGTTGCTACACACTAATGCTCTTCCTCATCTGCTCATAAAACATGTTCAGAGAACAAAGAAATCAAAGAAACCATTCAGCTAATATCTAACGCAAAGAGAAAAAATACTTTGAAACAACTGTACTATTGAAAATGTTGAGGGTAAATCATTTATTTTTCATTTTTCCACCCTTTCACTGTTACATTTTTGTTTACCTATAGTTACTCTGTCCCAAATAATTACCATTCCATAAAATACTTAAATGAAGTAAATAAACCTGTTGCATAATGGAAGCAGGTTAATACTTTCAGTAAACTGAAAAATAAATTGTAATATGGTGCCCCACCCCTTGACAAAACACACTAAATTTCATCTTAAAAATAGAGCACAAATTTTCTTTATGCAAGAACACAACAATATTCTTTATAGCATACATGCAGGTTTCTCAGAAGACTGATGTTCACAGTTCCATAATCACACAAAAATAGAACTTCAGGTTTCTTATAATATAATAAGAGCACCAGAAAACAATACCTGTTCCACTGTGGATCCAAGTCAGACATCTTAGGTTTTATAAGGCAGTAGTGTATTACGAAAGAGAAGAGGTGTTTATGCAAGTCCCAAAAAAAAGCAAAATATGAAAATGCTTAAGACAATCGACTTACAGATATCATCAGTGGCATCTTCTGAACTTTTCCCTCCACAGCACATAATGAAAGGCACTCTTCGTTCAACTACTGCTCGACACTGCACACACTTTTTCATCAGGTTAGCACAGTCTGGAAAACGGTAACACAGACACTTCTTACAAGAGAGAACATTAATAGGAGTGTTGCCTTTCTCTGCTAATTTTTATGACTTAAATTTCACACTGAAATAAATGTTATACAAGTTATAGCAATATGCAATTCTACCTCCTTAAAATGTTATCAACCTAAGAATGAGTATTCTCCATCGGTAGCCTCCAGAATAGAGAGCCCATCATTATGAAAACAATGACATTTTCCAATACAGCTGAATAAACTGTGAAATTTGTTTTTTAAAGAAATAAGTGACACAATAAATATTTCAAGATTTTAAGACTTGAGAATAAAGGAGAGAGATACTATTGACAAATGTCAACTAATACTAGAATTATAAGCTTGCTTACGTGATAATTTTCTTTATATTTGTTTATTTTTATTTTACTTTAAGCTCTGGGATACATGTGCGGAACGTGCAGGTTTGTTACATAGGTACAAGTGTGCCATGGTGGTTTGCTGCACCTATCAACCTGTCATCTAGGTTTTAGGCCCTGCAGGCATTAGCTATTTGTCCTAATGCTCTCTCTCCCCCTGCCCAACACCCCCCGACATGATAATTTTCTAAAAACATTTTCTTTTGTAAATGGCTTTTCGCTAAAATACAATGAACAATTATTTCCTTCTCTTATCAAATTGATGCAACGTAACAAGGAAATTGCTTAGTGATTACTTTTTTAATATAGCAGTTCAGGAAAAAAATTTAATTTTCATAAAAGACTACCTTTCTAATATTTGATTTGCAAAGGCTATAAACAATATTTCAGAAGAATGCATTCCCATTCCAATAAGAAATATCTAGGCACAACTGTATGTTGTTATGATTGTTAATACTACCTTACATCTAAACTTGTTAATTAATTATAAAATAACACACAGCAATTCAACATATTCTTTCTCATTAACATTCATTATGAAAATATATTCCATATCTTAGCCTACATATCAAGTGTCTTGTTCATTTCAAAAATGGGAAAAATAATGGGAACCATGGCAGAATATCCAGGTTATGGCAAACCACTAGATTTGAACAAAGCACAAAACCACTGATGTGGACAAAGTAGGGCCTACACTCCTGATAGTTTGCTATGCACACTGCTGGATGGAGAACAGTCAGTTACCAAGGCTGACCTCATGCCAAAGCCTAAACATAAATGGGTCTGACACTCGGTTATACAAGTGCACTAGGTAGGAGCTAACATTAAGTAGAAATCTGGTTTGGGATTTGTCTTCAATTTGAAGGCAGATTTTTTTCTTAAACATAAAGGACTAATTGACTAAATATATAATACATAAACACAATTATCTAAAATTAACTGTTTAGTTCAGTTATTGTATTGTTTTTATCTTTGCTTCTATCTTCTCTATTTGTGTTGTTTCTATCTGTATTGTTTCTAATCTTTCTTCAGCACCTCCAAAAGGGATGTAATCTCTCCTTCCTTTGGCTTGCCAAGGCACTTTCACCGCCTAACATGACTGCGATGGGGGTACTGGACGAACTACATTACTGTATACTCCTTGGGAAAGGCATATGTTCCACCTCAGTTTCATCTCCGTCAGCAAATAAATGTTTAAGAGCATGTCTATAAAATCAAGAAAACCATCTACTTCTTAGGATTGTTCTGAAAATAAATGAGGAAATACTCAAAAAGAGATTAAAATGCCTGGTACAGAATTAAGAGCTCAATAAAAGTTGGTGTTGCTCTCGTTATTAAATACATTTTAAAGCAAAGACTGTTTTTCCTCTTCCAGGGATGCTATCTAGAGGCACTCAGCATGATCCAGTGTTTGACGCACCATCATAGGCTTTTCTACAACACAGCATCTAACAAAACTAGGCTGTCCCAAACCCTGGTATTGTTTACCTTTATATCAAGAAGGTAGGGAAAGCACCAATGTCTGCATGTGGCGTGTGCCCAGGCAGACTTCAAGGGATTTATGCTGTGAGACCTCAAGTTCTTGTGACATTGTCTAAAATTTTAAAAAGTGTCAGCACGACCAATGGTGTTTCCATGACTGCTAAATGTATCCACGACAGGACCAAGCATGCTTTCCTTTCAAAGAGCAGAATGTCGTCGTGAAAATGTTGAAGGCACAAGCCCAGAGTCAGAAAGCTAAATTTAAAGCTGAAGCTTTTTTAATTTAAAAAAAAAAAAAAGGAGCAAAGGCCATGTAAAAAATTCTGGAAGCTCCTGGGGGGAAATATTATATTAAGGCTCTAGAATCTGTGTGAACAACTAATAATTATAATCATCTTTCAAGTCTCATGTAGGTATCACTTTGGTGAATGACAGATGTCAGCAAACTACACCTGAGGGCCAAATCTGACCTGTCATCTGCTTTTATGAGACCAGTTTTATTGAACACAGTCAGGCCCATTTATTTACATATTTTCCATGGTTGTTTTTGCACTATAGTGCAGAGTACAGCAGTGGGAAAGAGCTGAGTGGTTACTACAGAAACCATGTGACCTACAAAGCCAAAAATATTTACTATTTCACCCTTTACAAAAAATGTCTGCCAACCACTGGCCTATGAAAACTTAAGTGACCTGAGTCCTTTTTACTTAAGACAGAGAATTCTCTATGTGCCCTTTTGATAGTATTGGGTAATAGCCATTATACCACTCTTTGGTAAACAGAAACAGTCACTTTAGGCAAAATGTTACAGAAGAAAACGTTCACCCTTTCTTTAGTTGACCAGCTGCCTACTGGAATTTTTTTTTTTTTTTTTTTTTTTTTTTTTTTTTTTTTTAGACTGAGTCTCAGTCTGTTGCCTAGGCGGAGGACACGAGAATCACTTGAATTGGGAAGGCAGAGGTTGCAGTGAGCCGAGATTGTGCCACTGCACTCCAGCCTAGGTGACAGAGCGAGACTGTGCCAAAAATAAAAAATAAAATAAAATAAAATCTTTCATTGACAAAATGAAGAAAAGCAAAGGGAAGAGAATATTTAACAGTGTATGAACTTGAAAAGAACAAGGGCAATATAAAAAGCAAAGGACTTCAAGAGAATATGTTTAAAAGAAACTTAAAAACATTTTTTAAATTTTAATACTGCCCTCACAAAGAAAAAGATTTCTAAAAGCTCTCTTGACATAAAAGCTTACAGAAGGCCAGAAATTACAGCCCCAGAAATGGTTGCTGTTGGTTCTTCTCCAGTGAGGAAAGTACACAGGAGAGGCAATATTAAGGTGAAGCCAAATGAAGACGTGCTAATTTCATATGTGAACAAAGGCGAGACTAAATGTTTCAACATTCATTTTTCAAAATAAATTTATATTATGTGTGGAAAGAGACCCTTTTGTGCTAATACAACTGAAATCAAAATCCAAGGTGGCAGAACACAGCATATTCAGTCTTCCCTAATGCTCAGACGCATGGAGGGAAACAGCTGACGTTCTAGTACAGAGAAAGAAATAGAAGGTACTCGAGGCCCATCAACTTTTTTATGAGTTATCCAAAATCAAAAGCAAAAAAACCCTCAAAAACATAATTTTTGTTTCACTTTCTATTTTTATAATAATATTGAGGAACTCTGCATAGGCTACTTACTCTCACAAGCACACATGTGGCCGCAGGGTTGAAAAAGAACAGCTGCTTTCTTGTCAGAGCATACCACACATTCTTCAATCTATAGAAAAAGAGGTTACAGCACAGTGACCATTTACAGATAAATCTAGTAACTCTTAACAAGTTCAATTATATCCAAATGTATTTCCTCTGTAAGAAAACACCTAGGCACAGAGAAATTTAACACACACTTTCCCCCCATCCTCTACTTTCCTGGTTATTCATTTTTACATCTTTATATACCCTAGCTTAACAGGCACTTATTTCTATTCTACCTTCATCTCCCTATCTGTCCTAAAATATAGAATAGAAAAAACTCCATTTCCTCTGAGGAAGCCTCTGGAAGCTTCAATATTTTTTCCCCAAAAAACTACTTTTGAGGGGAAACTAAAAAAGACAACGAACAAATAAAGTAGTAAAATAAGAAATGACTGAAAGACAGATTTCTAATATTAATAAAAATCTAGCTAGATTAGCCAAATTGCTAAAATCCAAGAGGGATTTTTCTGTTTACCCACATTTAAGAAACTCTACCTTAAAGTGCCCTTTTCCAGGACTTGGTCAATTCCCATGCTGCCTGAAGCCCACAGCTTTGGGCTATTCTTTTTCCCTGATCTCTAGCAAGACTTCCACAGCCTATTCATAAGCTCCCTCACTTTCACCTCTTCTTCATGTCCACTTAATCTGAGCTTGGACATTTAACTATTAACCACCTTGGCTCTGGCTTCCTGTATCCCTACCCCATAGCCCTTGGCTACTCATCTGTCTTTCACCTATTCTCCCTTCTAACACACAGTCACATTTAGCCATCTCTTGTGTCACCAAAAATGGTAACTACTACTCACCTACAGCATCATCCAAACAACCAAATACATGCACGTGTGCTCTCTCTCTTTCTCTCTATGGACTTTCCCAACTTACACCTCAGTATGTACATAGAATTTATGTAAGTATAGAAAAAGCAGAATGCAGAATGCAGTAAGACATAGTTGATCAAGACACTGACATTCCTGGATTCAAAATCTACCTCCAACACCAACAAATTACCTAACATTGTTGAGCTACAACATTATTTATCTAAACAATAAAGAATAATCCTTCACAGAGTGATAAAGAGTAAATCAGATATGTATAAAGTAGTTCAATGTGTAATATATAAAATCAGTGCCTAATACATAATAATTATCTTCTCCTTTCTATATAACATGTTGATTTTTAAAATGATTTCCATTGCATTTGTCTTGTCTGAATTGTTTCTGAAGAGTTTAAAATAATACAGCAAACTGATCTAAAAACCATATCTGTACCTATTCCGCTATTATAAGAAAAAAAAACTGTAGCCATACCTTTTCCTCCAATTATTTCCTCAGGTTATACTTCCAGGAGGGAGTTACTAAACCAAAGCATATTGTGTAATGTTTGTACATATAGCCGGGTTGGCCACCTAGCCTCCAGCAGTGTTTAGAGAGTGCCTGTTTGCCATTTTCCTTGCTAGCATTTTTTAAAATGTATTTTTGCTACTTCAACTGAAATAGTTCATGTTAATTCAATTAATTTCCTTCTTTGTATTTCTCTAAAGAAAAGGATCCCATGCTTGTTTATACCTCCCTCCAAATACTGTAATTTGTTTTTCTTCAATGAAGACATTCATTATCCTTTAACCACTTGGGGTCACTATTTCTTCGTAGTCAAAGGCTCTACAACCAACCTGGCAAATCTGTTGGGTGGGTATATCAGTAGTTTTTCTACTTTTCTATAGATTATAAATTTATAAGATTATAAATTATAAAACTTTCATAATTTAAAAATCAAATTGCAAGCCTATTAATTCTCAGAATAACTATATTCAAAAGGTCTGAAAAAGAACGAAAGCATATTCTTTCCTCTTTCCTCTCTCCTCTGTTCCATCAACTATCCCTTGCAGACATTGTTCTTAATTTTGTCTATGCATCATAACACAGTGAAAAGAACAGGGGCTTAAGAATCAAGAGACCTGCATTCAAGAACCAGATGTCAGTCCATTTCTTTGAGCTGCAGCTTTTATAAGAATAACTTCATAGCTGAGACTCTGCTTCTGACAACCAGAGGCTCTGGACTCCTACTCAGTTTTTAACTCTCTTAAAGCACCTACAACACCCAATATGGCAGAGTAGCTTATATATAAGTCATAGTTTACCAATAGATCACACATTTTTAGCAGGTAATTATTATATACATCTTTGTCTTGACTATAAAACAGATGTTCAATAAAGGTTTGTTGAAATAGGGCTTAATCTAACAAAAAGTTTCAAACACAATGGCAGAATACACAGATCAATCTAAAGACAAAAGAATGGCTTAAATTTTTGTTCTTCTTTTGTATTCTTTCCCAAACTATTACTTCGTAAACAGGTACCTAAAGCGAATTATAAATGCTAAGTAGAATAATCCACATTAATTTATTAAGCAGGGTTAACACCTATTTAATACAAATGAAATGCCAACACAGTGTCTGGCACAAAATAAGTGCTATTAGTTCACCCTTCTCAGCTTTATGAATTGATCAAGCAGCTACATACATACAAGCACTCCAGTATTCCTATCAAAAATAACTTCCTTGTGCTTTTTCCTGTGCCAAAAATTCTACGAAAGATACATTAATTTGGATCATAAAAACCATCCAGGCTTAGAAGGTTGAAAGTAGAAGAAGCAGGGGCAAGGCAACACCTTTTAAGTCCCTGCCAGCTAATTCATTATGATAATTACTAACAGCTCCTTTCTTATTAATGATGGTTAATGAATAGCTTAAGAAAAAATAAATAGCAAGACAGAAATAAAGATTATAAAAAGAAGGGAATGGAAAAAGAGTATAAACTCCATGAGCTTTTACTTCAAAACCAACATGCTCTTTGGTTTAAACTATTCACCTTGAGAGAAACATTTGTAAGAAACTCAAATTTCACTTTATATGCAATACACACACACATTTGAGTATTGAAAAACTAAAAAATAAATTATTTCAGTAAACCAAAATTAGTAATCTGGTACAGTTATAATAAAGCACTAAGTTATATGGAAAACAATAAAACTCAGAAAAGAACTATACTTCTCAAAAAGCAAAAGGAGTCAGGAGAGAGAAAAAGTTCAGAGTAGATATAGATTTTGGCCATCACTAATTACAGGCAGACAAGACTTTATTTGCCTCCAGATGGGACATAATGTAAAGTGTGTGGCACCAACTGTGAAGCTTTCTTGCCAAAAATGTTAAGCTGACCCTGATCAAACTATTACATCTAACTTCCAGCTTACAGGAAACACAGAAGATAGCAAGTTAAACAACACCACGATAGAACAATCAAATCTAGAATGTGTGACATTCTACCAAAAAAAGAATTATTTTACAAACATGAATGCAAAACAGTTTTTGTACTCCAAAAAAAAGTGCAACATATAAGTAACTACAATCCAAAGTGGAAGTAAATGTATCCTTAGGTTATAGGGAGCTTTGAAAGCAAAATGGTAGATAATTTTAACTTTACCATACTTTAGCTATAATGAAGGAAACACATTAAGAGCTAAAAAAATTTGACAGTAAAAATGGTGTATCAATAAACTCAAACAATAATTAACTTAGCAAATCAGTACATTAATAAGCAAGACTGTAAACAAGCAATAAAATAAATTCTGATCTGATAAATGCAGAAATTATATATTCCTATATTTAAATCATCGTTTGGAAGAGCAAAATTACACAGACGCATGATGTCATTAAATCTTATTTATCATTAATTCTAGTCTCAACTTCATAAAATGACAAAATACTATATTAAATACATCTTACCTTTGTCCTGGATTGAACCTGTTCTTTACAGATGAGGCATTTCTTGACTCGTGGAGAACATAAAGAACAGGTAGCAATATGTCCACATGGACCAAAAAGAGTATCTCTCTTCATATCTGAGCACACCATACACTCTTCTAAGGTTTCAGAATCATTACTAATCATAGAAGGACTCCGAGAACCCACTTGACCACTAATAAAAGAAAGTATTTCAAATCAAGCCTATCTTATTACAAATTCACGAATTAAAATGTTTTAAAATATACCTGGAGCATCATTAGTATACATAAAAACTAGTCATATTAAAAAATTTAGCTTTAACATCTGTGTGTGAAACATTAAATTTTTGTGTTTATATGCGTCTCTGCATCTTTAGATACTTCTAACACAATTCAAACTTCAAACTGAACACTCACTCACCCAATGGAAAAGGGTGAATCTTCTAACAATGAAATATAAAACAGCAATTAAAAAAAAAACTTAGCATAAACAAAATTTTGCTCAGAACCTGTTGTATCTATATAGAACCAGCAGAGGAAGGCATAGGAATAAAACAAAAATCCTCACTAGCCCCCATGTTAGTTGCCTTACTAAAGACGGAACAAAGCATCATCAGAGTCCACAACAGATAGGGCGCTTTGGAAAATTTAACACTTCAGCTGCTGTTTTGACATTTTTAAGTGTATCCTTAAGGAACATAAAATTATATTACAGAAAGATAGACTGCATCTGTAAACACAGATACAAGGAACAGAAATACATATGACCACCTACAGCTACAGAAAAGGGATGCCCTGTTTCTACCACAATCTTCAGAAACTCACGAACACGTACACAACACGTACACAGAGGGTCCACCTTAGACTCCATTGTTTAAAAGTTATTACTGCAATAATTATAGTGCCTTATATCTTTATGTTTATAGATTTTTTTTTTTTTTTTTGGAGACAGAATTTTGCTCTTGTTGCCCAGGCTGGAGTACAGTGGTGTGATCTCGGCTCACTGCTGCAACCTCCGCCTCCCGGTTCAAGCAATTCTCCTGCCTCCGCCTCCCAAGTAGCTGGGATTATAGGCATGCGCCCAGCTAGTTTTTGTATTTTTAGTAGAGACAGGATCTCACCATGTTAGTCAGGCTGGTCTCGAACTCCTGACCTCAATCCACCCGCCTCGGCCTCCCAAAGTGCTCAGATTACAGGTGTGAGCCACCACGCCCGGCCGATGCATTCTCTTTTTGTAATAGAATTTCATGTTCCTTAACAATACACTTAAAGAAATGTATATACCTCACTATATTAATTTCCTCTATAACACAATTCTATGCACAGATTCCAAAGAGATGACATTTCATCACTACATATAAATTATGAGAGAGGCAAGGAACACTAAGGTTAAGGAACAGCTACTGAAATTTCAGTGACAAGAACCAGGTACAAAGGGCAACAACAGTTGCACAGCACTGTTCAGATTTAAAAAAGCAATGAGATGTGTACCTTTTTGTACATCCATAAAATCTCATAAGGAAATTAGTTATGTCATAAATAATAATTAAAATCACTGACATATCTTTCAGAAAAAGAGACAAATGTGAAATGATCATCTTTAGAGAAAACTCCACCAGGAATTGGTGCATTCATTTGTTCATTCTCCACTGATACTGAGTGCACCTGTCAGGCACTGAGCAGGGTGCTACAGAGTTTGTGTGAGATATACCCTGTTCATGGAGTATAAGTTGCCTCTCTTAGGAAGATTCTATTTAAATTTTAAATATAAAGCCAGGCACAGTGGCACATGCATACAGTCCCAGCTACTGAGGATGAAGCAAGAGGATTGCTTGAGCCCAGGAGTTTAAGCCCAACCTGGGCAACACAGCAAGACGTATTTTTAAAAAATAATAATAATACAATAAAAAATAAATACAATTTAAAATACATATAACATTAACAACAGCAATTTTACTAGAAGACTTTTTCTCATAAATCCCTCTAACACATGGGAGTACTAGAAGATCAGACTAGTTTAGAAAAGTTTCTCAGAACTTATTAAGTACAGAGCATTGCACTCAATAATGTGGGGAATATGGCATAAAATAAGAGACATGCTGCCTGCAGAAAAATTTTCAAGGAAGAAAAATTTCAGGAAAGAAAGGGTCAACACAAATATACAGGAAGAGCAAAGATGAAGACATTTTCAAGTAGCCACGTCCTCCATTACAAAACCACATGATATTTTCTGTACAGAATATTAAGTTTTATGATAATAAATAATACAAACCTGACTTTTTCCTTATGACACTTTGCCAGTGCTTTGCAGAGATTCGGATCAGGACAGAGATCAAGTGGCGATTGACCTTTCTTATTTCGAATGCTCAGGTCAGCACCATTGGCTGCCAAGAAACAGGCAATAGATGCTGCACTCTTCTTCTCTGCCCCCTGGGTACCAAGTCCCATTATTAACTACAATAAAATAAAAAGAGTCACGATTTTCCCTCTAGGAATCTGCCATCAATTCTTGCCATCATATATATGTATGTGTGTGTGGTGGACACTTATGAGTTCTAGTCCTAATGTTCCCTCCCCACCACTCTACCCCTGGTTTTCTCAAGCATACACACAAGTATGCTTTCTCCAGTTGTAGAGGTGGACCTACATTCTCCATCTGCAGAGGTGGACCAAACATGGCCCAAACCAGTCAGATACCTCTACCTTACCTATATGGCTAGTACCGGGATGGACACATAACACAAATCAAGTCAATTAAGCCCAACAGAACTCAAAAGTGGAACTTCTGATTGAGATACTAAAGAAACAGTACTCTCTTTCCTAATTAATTTGGCTCTGGAGCAGCTAGCAACCAACTTGAAACAATGACAGGAGAGACAACTGAGAAAAGAACCAATGACTAGGAATTGAGCCAAGATACGGAGAATGAGACAAATTAGGTTCTGATAATATTATCTGAGATTCTTCTCATCATCTTATGTGAAAATAGTCACAATAACTGTTAACATTTATTGAGTGTCTAAAATGGATCAAGTATTATTTTACACACTTTCCATGATCTTTACAACAACCTTATCGAGGTAAGTGCTCTCCTCTTCCCATTTTAAAATGAGAAAAAAAGAGGCACACCGAGCTAAGAGAACTTACCCATGGTCATAAATAAGGCAGAGGTCTCAAACACTTTGGTCTCAGAACCTTTTTACCCTCTAAAAAATGATTTTAAAATTCTTATGGAAACGTGAAGGACTTAGAATAGTCAAATAACTTCGAAAAAACAAGAAAACTGGAGGACTGACACTACCTGACTTCAAAACATATTATGTAGACAGTAATTAAGACTGGGGGCTGGTATCAAATAGCTAAAAACATAGACCAACAGAACAGAATACATGATCCAGAAAGAGACCTTCACATAAACAATTAACTGATTTTGGATAAAAGTATACTGGCAATTCAGTAGAAAAAGAAAGTCTTTTCAGCCGAGTGTGGTGGCTCATGCCTGTAATCCCAGGACTTTGGGAGGCTGAAGCAGACGGATCATGAGGTCAGGAGTTCAGGACCAGTCTGGCCAACATAGTGAAACCTCGTCTCTACTAAAAATACAAAAAATTAGCCAGGTGTGGTGGTCTGCACCTGCAATGCCAGCTACTTAGGAGGCTGAGGCAGGAGAATCGCGTGACCCCAGGAGGCAGAGGTTGCAGTGTGCCAAGATCACACCATTGCACTCCAGCCCAGGCAACAGTGCAAGACTCTGTCTCAAAAAAAAGAAAAAAGAAAAGAAACAAAGTCTTTTCAACTAATGGTACTGGAACAACTGGATATCCACAAGTAAATAAACCTGGATCCATATGTCACACAATATATACAAATTAACTCAAAAAGAATCATAGACCTAAACATAACAGCTAAAACTTTATAAAGTTCTAGTACAAAACATAAAAGAAAACCTTAGTGATCTTGGGTTTGGCAAAGATATCTCAGACAGAACACACAAAAAAAACACAAATGATGAAAGAAAAACTTGATAAATTAGACTTCCTCAAAATTAAAAAAATTGACTCTTCCAAATCACTATTAGAAGAATGAAAAGGGCTGGGTGTGGTGGCTCATGCCTGTAATCCCAGCACTTTGGGAGGCTGAGGCAGGCAGATCACGAGGTCAGGAGATCAAGACCATCCTGGCTAAGGTGAAACCCCGTCTCCACTAAAAACAATACAAAAAATTAGCTGGGCGTGGTGGCATGCACCTGTAGTCCCAGCTACTTGGGAGGCTGAGGCAGGAGAATTACTTGAACCCAGGAGGCGGAGGTTGCAGTGAGCCAAGATTGTGCCACTGCACTCCAGCCTGGGCGACAGAGCGAGACTCCGTCTCAAAAAAAAAAAGAATGAAAAGACAAATCTCCTACCGACTGGGAGAAAATATGTGCATTCACATATAAAGAACTTGTATTCCGATTACAAACAGCCTAACAAAATAATGAACAAAAGATTTGAGCAGACACTTCATAAAATACGTATGGTGACAGACAAATGAAAAGATGCTCAATATCAATAGTCATTAGGAAAATGCAAATTAAACCACAATAAGATACCACTATGTATCTATTTGAATGGCTGATGTTAAAAAAGAACTGAATGGCTGGGCGCAGTGGCTCAGGCCTGTAATCCCAGCACTGTGGGAGACCGAGGCGGGTGGATCACCTGAGGTCAGGAGTTCAAGACCAGCCTGACCAACATGGTGAAACTCCGTCTCTACTAAAAATACAAAAATTAGCTAGGTGTGGTGCAGGCGCCTATAATCCCAGCTACTTGGGAGGTTGAGGCAAGAGAATGGCTTAAACCCAGGTGGTTGCAGTGAGCCAAGCACTCCAGCCTGGGTGACAGAGTGGGACTCCACATAACAACAACAACAACAACAGAACTGAACAACTTTTGGTAAAAATGTGGAGCAATAAGTTAGTACTGACTAGTACTAAGTTCATAAACTAAGTTTCTAAGTACATAGCTCTGATAAAATATTTTATCCAATACAGGTTAGATTACCAGTAAATGTAAGATCTTGCATAAAAAGATTCTTCCACTGGTACTGAATGAAAGATGATCTTTACTCACCGTGTTTTTGGATGGCTCCCAGGCAGCATCCACCTTCCCCACATCTTGCATATCTTGGAGCTGACGTAGCTGAGACAAAGTGTGATGCCTTAGAGCTTCATGCAAAGGAGTATCCCCATCCTTATCCTGAATATCAAGCTTGGCACCTGCACGGACCAAAAGCTAAAAGAGAAAGATGTCTCATTTTGGCAAAGTGTCCACATCCATAAGAAACTTCAACATATCTAAAGTAATGGTGAGAACACCCTGGACCTACTGAAGAAGTTACCACTAAAGCTAATCATTTTTATGCTGTTGCCTTCTACTCTTCTCCAACCCTGTGGCTCCTTACAAAGAGTCACGTGTTCTGGTTATTTAAATATATTGAATTAGAGAAAATAAAAATATATGAGAATCAATATGTTGCTTAATTCATCTACTCTAAGATGATGATAACGGAGGGATATTTAGGACTTTATTTCTCTTTTCAACTTTAGATGTATGACTTGAGATATTTTAAGCACTTCCACCAGGACCAAATCATAATGTTCAAAATTCTTCTATTACGTAAACAAACAAGGAACTGTTATTATTGATTCCATTCTCTTTTGGTCAATTTTCTCCAAATGTATGGTCATGAAGAAAGCCATGGAGGATATCAAGAGGAATTTCAAATAACAATAAATACGAACAGTGTTTGCTAAACTACAACCCCCTAAATAAAAATGCACAGTTGACATATTTCAATAGATTACTTAAGCAGTAAATATAAGTTTATTAAAACTTTGCTTATGGTGCTTTAACAATTTTCCTAATCCCTTCTACGATCTTACTGAAGAGCTTTAGAAAAGTACCATCTATATATAGAAGCCAATCTCAAGCATATAGTCTCATCTGTCTTGGCAGATCACATTGTATTTAGATATTTAGATTTACTTATATCTAACTATGCCAGCTTGAGACATGTAACACTGTATCATTTCAATTTTCAGGAAGTTCTAAAAATCTGTATGGTTAAAATGTAATTATAAGCTAAAATGTATGTCAATACTTTACCCTAACAATCTGGGTATGCTGTCGTTCAACAGCAAGGTGTAGGGCAGTTTGTTGGTTCACATTCTGGATATCCAGGTTTGCATTACCCTGAACGAGAAGAACAAATGTTAAATGGTTAAAATTTGACAACAGTAAAGAACATGAAAACTATAACTACTCATAAGGAATAAATAACACCGAACACTGCTGGCTACTTTCTCCTTCAGCTGCTGCAATGTTATTCTCATATGGTAACAGTTGCTGTTAAAGTAGAAAAAAATGGATGGGGCAACAAACTTTCTGAAGTAAAACAGCAAGTTTTAAAAATCATTTTTATTATGGTAATTTCATCCAAGAACAGTTAAAAAGGACAAAGCACAGTAGAATTCAAAGACAGATCTCTTTCAATCTCCACTATAAAGCAATGGAGATAATCAACTCCTTAGAACTCTAAATATTTCCTGAAAAGTTATAATAATGAGTCTTCATACTGGATTTAGATTTACTTTAATGACCTAATAAGTTCACTTCCCCTTGCTGCATATTTGGGCTCTTCCTCACTCTGTGAAAAGAAACTTTGCTTTAGGTGAGAAGGTAATGCTTAATTGGTACATAAAAGTATGCATTAAAGTAAGCAGAAAATCCTACCCATGAACCTAGGGCAGCCGAAGAACCGTATGAGAACAGCTGAACCCTAATGAAGAAAGAGACTGAGGAGCAAAATAAGTGCACTTGGGAGTCAGGGGACCTAGGTCAAAACTCCATCATCTACTTCCTCAGGTCCAAAATGGTGACAGTTAAAACCTATTTCACAGGGTTAATGTGAAGATTAAGTAAAATAACATATAAAAATGCCTAGCAAATGTCTAGCATAATTTAAAAATTTTTAAAAATGAGATCAAGACAAGAGCTAAAGATTCAAAAGATAAACCGATCATTTCATTTAGGTCTTAGAACCATGCATGCGCTCTGGTCACAACTCTTGATACTGGCGGGGTATGCAGAGCTGAAACTTTGGTAATGTTATGTCATATTCTTCAAGATGGGAATTTCTCATTTGTTTTTATTATGTTTCTTTGAAGTGTGGTCAGAAAGTACCTGATCTCAGCTTCTTTTCTTCTTCTTCTTTTTTTTTTTTTTTTTTTGAGATAGGGTCTCACTCTGTCACCCAGGCTGGAGTGCAGTGGCACATAGCTCACTGCAGCCTCAAACTCCTGGGCTTAAGGAATACTCCCGCCTTAGCCTCCCGAGTGTCAGCTTAATTCTTTATCATGTCTATTTCTCACATAAATGTGCACAATGGGGATTTTTCTTTAAGTTTCCTGAGCTTTTCCATCATTGACATTTCACTAAGTAGTATTCATTGCATAGGTGCACCACAATTTGCACAATTTGTTTATCCCAGCACTACCTGAACATTTGGCTTCGCTTCCAGTATGGGGCTAATAATAGCTGCTACAAACATTTAGTACAAGTATTTGCTTGGAAAGGTGTCCTATGTTCTCTTGGGTACATACCTAGAAGTGGGATAGCTGAGTCACCTGATAAATATATGTCAAACTTTGTAAGAAACCACCAATTTGTTTTTCAAAGTGCCTGCCTTAAAAAAAAAAACACCAGCAATGTATACAAATTCTAATTGTTCCACATCCTAACCAATACTTGGTTTTATTGGTCTTTTAATTTTAGTCATTCTAAGTGGGCAATTGTAGTAACTGGTTGTGGTTATAATTTCTATTTTGTTAATCACTAATAATGCTTTCACTTGCCTATTGGCTAACTGTATATCTCCTTTAGTAAAGTGGATGTTTAAATCTTTTGACCCTTTTTATAGAGTTATTTGTCCTTTTATTTATTCATTTATTTTGGAGATGGTGTCTCACTCCCTCTTCACCCAGGCTGGCATGCAGTGGCATGATGCTGGCTCACTGCAACCTCTACTTGCTGGGTTCAAGCAATTCTCCTGCTTCAGCTTCCTGAGTAGCTGGGGACTACAGGTGCGTGCCACCCCGCCTGGCTAATTTTTGTATTTTTAGTAGAGAAGGGGTTTCACGATGTTGGCCAGGCTGGTATCAAACTCCTGACCTCAAGTGATCTACCCATCTCAGCCTCCCAAAGTGCTTGGATTACAGGCATGAGCCACCGCACCCAGCCAGTCCTTTTATTATTAAATTTTCAGAGTTCTGGATTCCAGTCCTTTGTCAAATATGTTTTCCCTACTGTGGCTTTCCTATTTGTTTTCTTAATGGTATCTTTTGATAAGCAGAAGTTTAGTTTTTGATGAAGTGTTATTTATTAATTTTTCTTTTAAGATTATGGCTTTCTGTCTCCTAAAAACCTTTGTGCACCTCATTGTCAGATAATATACTAATACTAATTTTTTGTGTTTGTTTTTTGTTTTATTTTTAAGACAAGGTCTTGCTCTGTTGCCCAGGCTGGAGTGCAGTGGTGCCATCATGGCTCTCTGAAGCCTCAACCTCCCAGGCTCAAGTGATCCTCCCATCTCAGCCTCCCAAGTACCTGGGACACAGGCACATGCCACCACACCCAGCTAATTTAAAAAAAAAAAAACATATATATATATAGTAGAGATGAGATCTCACAATGTTGCCCAGGCTGGTCTCGAACTCCTAGATTTGAGCTATTCTCCTGCCTCAGCCTCCTAAAGTGCTGGGATTACAGGCAAGAGTCACCAGGCCTGGCTGGCTTTATGGTTTAAGCTTTTACATTCAGGTCTATAACTCATTTAATTTTTGCGTAAGTTGTGAAGTAAAGTTAAGGTTTTTTTGTTTGGGTTTTTTTGTTTTTGGTATATGGATATCTACTTGGTTTAGCCCTATTTGTGGGAAACAATCCTTTCCTATATTACTTTGGCACTTCTATAAAAAAAGTAATTGACTATATGTGTGGTTCTTTTTTTTCTTAATTTGAGTTGCTGTTTATACATATGTGTGGTTCTACTTCTGCATTTTTTATTCTTTTAGTTTGTATGATTGCTATATAGAAAATACTAAGTAATCTGTAGAGAAGATACCAGAATAAGTTTAAGCAAGGTCACAGGATATATGGAAAATATACAAAAATTGTATTTATATATACTAGCAATATGCAAATGGAAATTGAAATGTAAAAACAATTCTATTGAGTGACTCATTGATTGACTGGGTCTCGCTCTGTTGCCCAGGCCAGAATGCAGTGGTGTAATCATAGTTCACTGTAACTCAAACTGCTGGGCTCAAGCAATCCTCCTGCTTCAGCCTCCTGAGTAGCTGGCATTACAGGGGTGTGCTACCACATCCAGCTAAAATACAATTTATAATAACATCCGCAAAAAGCTGCTGAAGAACAAATCTAATATGTGCAAGAGCAATCAAACTCCCAACAGACTTTTTAATAGAAACTAATAAGCTGATTCTAAAATTTATATGGACAAGGCATGGTGGCACTTTGGGAGGCTGAGGCAAAAGGATCACTTGAGCCCAGGAGTTTGAAACCAGCTTCGGCAACATAGTGAGACCTTGTCTTACAGAAAAAATAAATAAATAAAAGCCAGGCATGGTGGCACATGCCTACAGTCCCAGCTACTTGGGAGGCAGAAGGACTGCTTGAGCCTGGGAGGTCAAGGCTGCAGTGAGCCATGATTGTGCCACTGTACTCCAGCCTGGGTGACAGAGTGAGACCCAGTCTCAAAAGCAAACAAAAAATTATATGCAAATGCAAAAGATCTAGAACATTAGAGTAATCCTGAGAAAGACAAAGAAAGAGGATTTAATCTACCTGATTTCAAGACTTTCTATAAGGCAACAATAACCAAGGCAACATGATAGTGGCATAAGTTCACTTAGATTTTTGAATAAAAAGGAATTATCATAATTAACAGAGAGCAGTAATTTTAATAGCAAAGATTTAAAGTAGTGGGGGGGAGGTGGCTTAACTTTTGATATATTTCTTTAAATTTCTGTAGTTTTTGGAATGTATACCTTATAATTTGGTATTTGATTACATATATTATTTGCTAAATTTTTCTGCTGTTTCATCTTCTTAACTAGACTATAAATTCCTTGAAGTCAGGAATCACAGATAATTCTTTGATAACTTCAGTGCATCTATATGGTTTATGCTTGCATATGAAAAATTTGCTGAAATTACTAAAATATCCTAAAACTACAAAATAGGCTCCTCCCAAAATCCAGGCTCATAAAAACGTAGTGTCATCCTATTCTGAGATGAATGAAATGACCAAGGTGAGTCTGTACTGCTATTGAGCCATAAATTCCAGGGGTCAGCAGTAGTCACAAAATAAATCCCCTGATCTTAGCTGCAAACTGCAGTCTGATGACAACTGGCCATACTGTTTAAGTATCAACACAGATGGTTCTTGGTGCTCTGGTTGATGATACTTCCGTAACAGTGGCAGCCATTCTGGGAAATCTCTGTTAGTTGATGCCCATTTCACAGGACCAATCCAGGAAGACTGTGCAGAGGAAATCCTGGGAATTGAGGGACTCACTCTCAAACACACATCACCATCCTGCATTTAAGAAGTATTAGGCAGAAGACAGGATATGCATTATATCTGAATTTTCATCATCATGAGGTTTTACTGGAACCTACTAATAGGCAATTTATAAAGCAATAAATAAATGAATGGCAATGGTACCAAATTGTTTAAAAAAAAATAAAAAAGAGGGAATTATTTAACTCTTTTCTTACCTGATGTACCAACAGTTCAGCCACTTCTACGTGATTATTAAGGGCAGCCAGATGTAAGGCAGTATAACCATCATCTTTCTTCTCATCCACAATCCATGGTCTTGGTAATTTAGACAGTAAAACACGCATTGCACTGAAAGTTAAATTCACATTATTTCTATATTTGCATAATTTGATATACTCAAAAGAAAAGTTTGCAATCAAATGAAGATACTCCTCTTTAAAGAAAAAAATGCTCTTAGAGACAAATAGAAATTCTACTTTTCTAATCTCAAATGTGCAGCTTTAATTTAATTTTTTTTTTAAGAGATGAGGTCTTGCTATGTTGCCCAGGCTGGCCTTGACAGAGACTACAGGTACATGCCACCATGCCCAGCTAGCTTTTTGATATTTTGAGAGGTAGACACATTATTACTATCTGGGAAATAGAATCAAAACAGAATGGAAGTGCTACAAGGAGGAAACCTAAGAGGAAAAAACCAAAGAGAAAAGAAATATACCCTAATGAGGGCACCACTTTGGCTTTGGGGAACCTCTCAGGTTCAGTATCAACAGTATTTATTAATGAAAGAGTTAATGAAGAACAGCCAGATAATAATTTTTAGAAGTAGGAAAAACTGTGATAATTAATACACTATATATGCTGAACTATCTTAGCTGATGATTATTGTGTAGCTGGTTATCATGAATTGCAAAGTTAAAACTTGACATATGTCATTTAGAAGTGGTAAACCAAGTCTGGAGCAAAACACACAAAATGGCCATTATAATTTAATATTTAAAATTTAAAAATCAGTAATAAAGTATTTCCAAAGCAAAAAAGAGAAAGTTATACAAAAGAGAATTAAAGATTTAAACTCCAACCACCGAAGAGCAGAACTAAGTTCAAGAAGTCTGAGAATGGGTTGTGGAGGATTGAAGAACCTCTAAAATTACACTTAAATCATTTGGAAACTTTTATTAGACTTTTGTTTGTTTGTTTGTTTGTTTGTTTTCCTGAGACGGAGTCTCGCTCTGTCGACCAGGGTGGAGTGCAGTGGCACGATCTCAGCTCACTGCAAGCTCCGCCTCCCGGGTTCATGCCATTCTCCTGCCTCAGCCTCCTGAGTAGCTGGGACTATAGGCGCCTGCCACCACGCCCGGCTAATTTTTTGTATTTTCAGTAGAGACGGGGTTTCACCATGTTAGCCAGGATGGTCTAGATCTCCTGACCTTGTGATCCACCCGCCTCGGCCTCCTAAAGTGCTGGGATTACAGGCGTGAGCCACTGCGCCCGGCCTTTTATTAGACTTTTTAAACAGGTTTATGAACCCAAAGTATACTGAGAATCACAGCTTACAGAGCCCCTTCCATGGCTGTAACTGAGTAACAATCACTGTTTGGGGATAACAGGCTTCTTTGGAAAGCTATAGGCTCTCCTCCAGAGAAATGCATGTCAAAATCTTTACCTATTAATACAATTTTGGGTGAGTCTACAAACTCCTAAATCCCATTCATGGGCTTCATAGAAGACTAAGGTTTTCTGCTTTTGTTTTCAGTCACTAGTAAGGATTTTAGTCCTCCTCATTCCATAAATTAAAATAAAATACTAGATATTGTATAGACTTTGAGATTCTCAATGGGAAAAAGTATTGGTATGACATTATACTACTGATGTTTGGATAGTCATGATGTTAATGCCATACATTCTCTCTTACCCTACACATTTGAGCATGTGAGAAACAGAATTTACAGGGGTTAACAGTTCCGGAAAATTTAAAAGATACAAGTATTAAATCATGTGAAAAGTGAAAAAACGTTTTATTAAAAACAAAATGTAAAAATAATAATGTAAATACTTGTCATTAATTTAAACAAAAATTGTGATATAATCATGTTGAAAGGAATGGTAGTAACAGAGGGTATTAGTTTTAAATCTTCATTTTCCATAACATGAAATCACTAGATGCCTGTAATTGATAAACTAAGAAATTACAGGATAAGTTCCAAGTTGTTGGTCGGGACAAAAAAGGGGTAAGGAGGGATGAAGCAGAAGACATTTCTCTTTCATTATAAGTTTTGTAGTAACATTTGACTTAACTATGTACATATATTAGCTTGATTAAAAACTTTTTGTTTTTAGGAGAATGGCGTGAACGCAGGAGGTGGAGCTTGCAGTGAGTGGAGATCGAGCCACTGCACTCCAGCCCAGGCGACTGAGCGAGACTCCATCTCAAAAAAAAAAACCTTTTGTTTTTTTCTGAGACAAAGTTTCTCTCTGTTGCCCAGGCTAGAGTGCAGTTAGTGGCACGATCAGAGTTCACTGCAGTTTCAACCTCCCAGGCTCAAATGATCCTCCTGCCTTAGCCTCCCGAGTAGCTGGGAGTATGGGTACATGCCACCAAGCCCAGCTAATTTTTTTATATTTTTTGTAGAGGCGGGGTTTCACCATGTAACAGCCCAGGCTGGTCTTGAACTCCTGAGCTTAAGCCATCCACCTGCCTTAGCCTCCCAAAGTGCTGGGATTACAAGCATGACCCACCATGCCCAATCTAAAAACGTTTTTGAAATCAAAATGCTAAGATAATATTTGGGCTTGTTGCCTTGAAATATTTTTAATTTGCACCTGTATTCCTTTTAGCCTCTTAGATATACCAATGTTACAGTAAGTATTAAATTATAAAGTGTGGTTCACACTAACTTCATCAATTTTTTTAAAGCCTTTTAATGAATAGATATTTCTGAGAAGCTGGTTAACAGAATCATGTTTCCCACTGTCTTCCATTCTAGTTTCAGAAGTACATTCTCATATTATTAGGTTGGTGCAAAAGTAATTGCAGTTTTTGCCATTAAAAGTTAATACAATGCCAACAGCTCAAAGAAAGGAAAGGGGTAGGGGAGCAATTCCTCCTCTGGGCACAAGCTGTTGGTTGAGATGAAGCCATCATTTACTTGTTCTTCTGGTCTTACATGTCATAAGCAAACAAGCTAGGGGAAGTTGAAGTCCCTCAAAAGGGCCATGGCTCAGAAAGTTATTAAGACACTTAAACAGAAACAGATATGTATTCTTGAAAGCTTACTGGTTCTTTGCTGTCTCCTTACTTTGTGTCTTTTTGGTTTTTCCTCTCAGTAGGAGATATATATATATATATATATATATATATATAAAAAACTGAACTGTCAGAACAAGAGAAAGACAGTAATTCCAGGCTATGAATAAAGTGACAAAAATTGTCCTAGTCCCTTCCAGATAACCTTCTACAAAGTACTCAAATCCTAACATTAAAATGCAAAGGTCAGATTTTCAGGGAGGTAGTTTCCATCTCAGAACAAATCTACTCTGTTACTTCATCCCACTTAAATAAATGGTCATGATTCATATCTAATACCAAAAGTGTTATAGAAATCTCTTACAAAATACCTATAAGGGCCAGGCGTGGTGGCTCAAGCCTATAATCCCATAACATGAAACTTTGGGAGGCCAAGGCAGGTGGCACTTTGGGAGACCGAGGCAGGTGGATCACTTGAGACCAGGAGTTCAAGACCAGCCTGGCCAACATGGTGAAACCCGTCTCTACAAAAAATACAAAAATTAAGCCAGGCATGGTGGTGTATGCCTGTAATCCCAGCTACTTGGGAGGCTGAGGCAGGAGAATCACTTGAACCCTGGGAGGTGGAAGTTGGCAGTGAGCCAAGATCACACCACTGCACTCCAGCCTGGGGGACAGAGCAAGACTGTCTCCCAAAACAAAACAAAACAAAACAAAAAACAGTAAGACTGTTGTAAAAATTAAATGAGATAATATACGTAAAAATGTTTCAGTAGAGGGTCTCAAACTCTTCAATATAATAGTATTATGACAACTCTAAGATTATAGATGTATACTCAAACATAGTACAAATACCTCTTTGCCCCCTCCTCTTTCCCAATACTCCTCATATGTGTGTGTGTGTGTGTGTGTGTGTGTGTGGATATATATATATTTTTTTTTTCTTGAGATGGAGTCTTGCTGTGTTGCCCAGGCTGGAGTGCAGTAGCTCAATCTCGGCTCACTGCAACCTCCACCTCCCAGATTCAAGCAATTCTCTGCCTCAGCCTCCCGAGTAGCTGGGATTACAGGTGCCCGTCACCAGGCCCGGCTAATTTTTTATGTGTATTTTTAGTAGAGACAGGGTTTCACCATCTTGGCCAGGCCGGTCTTGAACTCCTGACCTCATGATCCACCCACCTGGGCCTCCCAAAGTGCTGGGATTACAGGCGTGAGCCACCGCACCCGGGCTCCTCCTATATTCTTGATCTTGATTACCCTTCTTACCATTTAATCAGCCATTCTACTCAGAAACCAGGGAATCATTCTAGACTCTTTCCTCTCTTCTTATGTCCACATTCAATTTGTCCTGCCGTTTCTCCTTTTTAAAACTCAACTGTTCTTCCCAATGGCCCCCAGTCTCCCTTCCACTCTATTCTCTATACCACCCCACACAAATCTGACCATTTCACAATTTTCACATATTCTTTTTAAATAAATCTTTTAAAAATAAGACTAGTCTTGATAAAAAAAATTCTAAAATATACTTCCCTGCCTTTAATACACTTTTAAAAGAACATGAGACTAAACATAATATTTTCTTGAAATCAATTATAGCAAAATCAACTTGATTTACTAAGCTGTGGAGAAACACTGCAGATAGCCCCAAATCAAAACTAATGCAAGGGTCAACTAGCCAGGAGTGGTGAACTTTTTGGTTTTGTTTTTAAATATCTATTTTAAAGCAATGTTAGATTTATAGAACATTGCAAAGCTAGTACAGAGTTCCCATATACTCCTCCATCCTTGTTACTAACATTTTACATAGTATGGTACATTTGTTTCAATAAACCAATGTTGAAGCGCTGTTATTAACCAAAGTCCACACCTGAGATTTCCTTAGTTTTATTCAATGTTCTTTCTCTGTTCCAGAATACCACTTTACATTTAGTTGTCTTTTCTCCTTAGCTCCCTTTGGTTGTGACAGTTTCCCAGACTTTCCTTGTTTTTGATGAGTCTGACAGTTTTGAAGAGTACTAATGGGATATTCTGTAGACTATTCCTCAGTTGGAATTTGTCTGATGCTTTTCTCATGATTACGCTGTGCTATTGGTTCTTAGTAAGAAGGCCACAGAGATAAAGTGTCATTTAATCACATCACACCAAGGGTACATACTATCAACATGCCATATGACTCTAGAAGTTAACCTTGATCATCTGGCTGAAGTAGTGTTCTTCATGTTTCTCCAATGTAAACATTTCCGTATCTCTAAACTATGCTCTTAGGAAGGAAGTGACTATGTACAGCCCACATTTAAGGAGCGGGAAGTTATAGTTCACCTCCTTGAGGGTGAAGTAGCTACATAAATTATTTGAACAGAGACCTACAGCCCTCTCATCTTAATCAAAAATTGCCAACCCCCTCAAAAAAAAATAATAATACAGGGCCTCAAGAAAAGAGGTCATCTTTGGGCCCAGCCTGCAAGGTAAGCTAAGGGAAAGTTAAGCAAAACAGTTTCTGGTCCCCTCACTCTCATGTCAACAGCAGTAGCTCAGAGCAGCCTGTCTCCTTTCTTTCCATGAGGCAGGCAATCTTAGGAAGACACACTATAACCACAAGGACAGCAGCAGGCTGTTCCCTGCAGCACTTTAGTTAATTAAGAGGTGACTGTTAAGCTGCAAGCACTGAGGTCCGTAGAGTTACTGGGAAAAAGGTGTTACCAGCTCGAGAATTCAGTAATTTTGTTAAGCCAATAGACTGTCTCACCTGTGGAGCATAGTATATGAGATTTAGAGATATTTTCCCTAATGCTCAATTTGGTTGTTTTCCAAGAGGTTAAGGACATGGATGTTTTAAAGATAAGATCTTACTACCAGTTAAGCAGGCATTTGTGAATAGTGCCAAAGAAGCATTAAGTTCCAGAACAACTAATAGCAGTGCCTACCATAATCCCTGGCACATGATAGTATTCAAACGTTTGCTGAATGATGAACAAATGAGTTATAAGAAGCAGAGGGGACAAGCAGCTGTCTACACTGGTATGTAGTATTCAAGTGGCACTGGGTCAATTTTTAGGGCCTGCCATGCTTTGCAATCTTTCTTCAGAGGCAGGCAACATTTTCCCAAACCCTACTAGCTAAACTGTGGAGGCCTTACATGTTAGTACTACTTAAGGCAAAACAACATTAGAATAGCACTGTAGCACATATTAGGTGTTCAATAAATGCTTGGTAAATTAATAAACAATCCCTCAAATCGGTAAAGTAGATTAGACAAGAATTCAAAAAGGAATTTATTAAGAAAACTGATCAACTGCCAGTAGTTCTTTTGGGCATGCTAAAAGCAGGTTACTATAAAACTGAACACATTTTGATCAAAAAGGTATACTTCGTATACCTAGTATAGGGAACTCAAAGTTTTGTTGAATGGAAGAAATGAATAAACAAATAATCAAATAATTATCTTTCTGAATATACTGAGGCAAAGATATTGGCAATATATATTTGATGCATGGTTTTGTTCCCAAGAGGAATAATTTCCTAACTCATTTCATTATCACAAATCTGAGGAGCAATGTGGCATAGTGGTGAAGAGCTCCCAGTCTGAAACCAAATTATCTGAGTTCAAATTCTGGCTCTAGCCACAATGGCTAGTGACTTCAGCAGATTACTTAACTTCTGTGCCTCAGTTTCCTCATCTGTAAAATGTGAGAAGAATCACAAATCCTACTTTATAGGGTTGTTATGAAAATTAAATGAGTTAATATTTATAAAGGGCTTAGAAAGAGAACCTGGCACATAACACATTATGTAAGTGTTTGCTTAAAAAATAAGTACTTTCACTGCTACAAAATCATTAACAAAATGGGGTACTTGAGAAAACTGAAAATTAACCTACTTTATACTCTGAGACATGTCATCTTCTCATAATATGAGTAAAATTATTTCAATATCTAGGAAAGCTGTTTAAAATTGCCCAATATTCTAAAGAAGTATTCCTTATGTCACTGTTTTAAAACAGACATTCAAAATAATTAAACTGCTATGATATTAAATGCTAAAGACAACAAGAATGTGAAGGACAAACTTCCGTAGGTGAGTAAGCTCAGAAAACTCGTAATAGTTTTTCTTGTTTCTTAAGAGGACATATTTGGATTAAAAAACAAGGTATAGCTGGTTTCTCTTCTGCATTTTTATGTGAGATCTTAAACTATATCTCCACAGGTTTACTGGATTTCATGTTTTAATATTTTTTCTCTTTGATTAAAAAAATTTCAATATCAAAATCTATTGTGAATATGCTATTAAAATTTAAAACAAAAGTATTTTTACCTCTGAGTCACATACTATGTAATAGAGTTATAGACAGGTTAATGACTACTTCAATCTGTGTAAAGTGTGCAATGATCATGCCTAAAAGTCACTTCAGAAAATTAGAGAAACATGACAGTGTAGAAGGGACAGCAAAAACACTACACATTTGAATATAAAGTAGAATTCATAATAAAATGCATTTCAATACTTGTATAATTACTCAAAAGCATACTGGACCCTGTTTTTTACCAAAGCATTATAAAAAAAATTAACTGAAATTGACAGTGAATTGTTTTAAGTAGCACTTCTAAGATTTCGTTTACATACTACTTTCTTCTCCCTTGATGATGTCTCTCCACCACCAATATACAGGTCTTACCTACCATTTCTATACATTTTCCATTCAATAAACTTTAAAAGCATGTATATGGCAACAACTAGCTCTAAAGATAACCCTACAAAATCCTTTCAGGCCTTTAGATATGTAACATATCACCATCCATAACATTTTTTATCAATCAAAAAATCAGGTTATAAAATGTATTTTGGCAGCAGAGGGACTTCACTTGTTCCATAACTGTCTAAAGATTGTCTTGCTACTAGCCACGGTAATTTTTTTCCTCTTTCCTTTTTTCTCTGCAGTGCTTCTAAGTATAGTGACAGTGCATCAGGCTTTCCTAGTCTCAGCGCAAGCTCAGTGAAAATCTGGGAAATGTAAGTGGAAACATGAGAGACCGCTTTATTTGGCAGTGCTTACCCCCCCCTCAAAAAAAAAAAAAGTGGGGGGCAGGACAAATGGCTAAGCAGTGTTTGGACTGCAGGATGAACAATCAATAGGCAGAAAGCAAGATTGAGGCTTCCTCAGCTTTTGGATCGACAATCGACAGCTGAGAGGCTATTTTTTGCTATGGTTGACTAAATATGGTCAGGGAAGAGAGAGGCACAAGAGAGCCTGTTTGCCTGGGAGTGCATGTTTCAAATGCTTAGCTGCCTATAAAGCTGTAACAGTTTAGCCAGTGGTCACTGAGGAAGAATATAAGTTAGCCTCGTAGTGACCATGTGGAAGTCCTGACCTCGCTTGCAGACTTGACCTCTGGATGTGACAAGGTAGCTTCACTACAGCTCTACTATTTAATCCTGGAAACTAAAAACCAAAAAAAAAAAAAAAAAAAAAATCTAAAAGCAAGAAAGATGCAGACTATTTCCTAAGAAGTCAGAAGAACCCAATGTATTCTGGAGGGCAAAGAAAAACAGGGTGAATGTTTACAGTTATTTGTGGGGAGTAAGGTGTGTTTTGGGTTCTGTTTTTGTTTTGTTTTGGTTTTTTTTGTCTTTTTTAGACTATAAAATTAACTTCTGCAACTTTTTCCCCTCTTCTGAAGCATTTCATCTGACAAGCTAGGTTCATTTTCTTGGCCTTTGTAGCAACCTTTTTTGATTGCTTAACTTTCCCTACATAACTGTGCAAGACTGTTATATGACATTCCAAATCAAATGGCCAACACTGATTCAATTTTAGAGTTTTTTTTGTTGGTGGTTTTTGTTTTTGTTTTTGGTAAAGGGAAGAGGGGAGGAGAGGGAAAAGTAAGCTTGTTTTTTGTTTGCTCGTTTGTTTTTCAAATTTATCTTAAAAGGTGAGGTTCTGTGTTCACTGATACATCCCCTTCCTTCACCGGGCTCATGAAAAGAAATGCTGAATCAGCAAATAGAGTGAACGAACAATCAAGATGAGATGGCTGCTGCTGATGTGATTCTCTAGGTTACTACCTTTCTTCCTGCTGCAAATGCTGCATGACACTAAGCTTACAGGTAACAGAGCACCATAAGGCCTGTACTTTTAAGGATGCTTATGACTTTCTGCATGCTTACCTATTATTGACTCAATATATGTTCTCATTGTTAAATTAAATTCTATCTAACCATAGCCTAATTTCACAATTCAAGTTAAGAGCTAATGTAGTGTAAAAAGGAATATTGTTCAAATACTATGGCAGTAACCTTTTATCTTAAAAATGTAGAAATACATTATTGTCATTTACATTATTAAAGATTTAGTCATTATTGTTTCAGATTAAGTGATGATTTTGCATCTCTAGTAAGTCACATCCTGCTTCCAAAGTATACTTATTTTCTAAAACTATTAGCTTCTATTTCAAGGTTTAGTCAACCAAGAAACTTGGCAGATCATAAAATACTTTTTAATGCTTACTAATAATTGGCCACAAAAATAAATCAGAACGTGCATGGTGTAATTCTAATGCTGCATTGCTGAAACTGCTGTAGTGCTGGGCTATCTACTGCTACATTCTGATTTGCTCTCTATAAGCTGCACTAGCTTTTTATCACAAGCTGCAGAAATTCTACTATCCCTGCCCTTTTTTTTCCTCCTTTGACAAATCTGAAAATTTCTTGAGGTTTTAAATTAACCTTCTAATACCACAATAACTGAAGGCTACTTACCAACTATAATTTCTTTTCATTCTAAACTATCAAGGTAAATAAAACCCAGGTGCTCACAGACTAAAACCTTTCAGTTCTTTGAAGTGATACTTTCTAAAAGTTGACGATTCTGACAGTTATCCTTTATACTAAAAAGATTAAAGAATCAAAACAACTTAAACTCACCAAAATTAGATATTTCTACATCTATTTGAATTTGTATTCAACTCATATTTGTATTTAACCCAAAGAGAAGCACCAAAGTGCAAACTTCAGGTAAGGAACTAATAAAGAAAAAAGAATGACAAATTTTCAAATGATCACGAGTTCTTATCTGTGACCTTATAAAACACTAACAAAAATTCATAATCTTTAAAAAAGTTCAATTCACCCACACTCATCCTGGTTTTTCTCCTTGTTGTTTCAACTTCTAGAGTCAATATCAGAAATACTTATTGGTTAATTTGTTAGGTTTTGAGTAAGATATCTAGTTTGTAAAAAAAAAAAATTGAATTTAATTAATTACTATCTACCTGTAGGATCTAGAAGCAGACTACAAAAAAAGAAGAAATTCACTCTGAAGACTGAAGAAACACTAGGCTGATCTTAAGTTTCCGAAATACACTCTGTAACACTACACTGATTCTATGAATCTCTTGCAAAAAGAATCAAACCAGGACAAAGTTCAACAGATAACTGGTCAAATGCTTAGGAATGTCTATGTCCACCAAGAATATGGAACCATTAATGCCATGCTTCAGGTAAACTTGTTACAAAATTTAGTCTTCGATAAATTAGTCTCTGCAAATGATTTACCATTGCTCTACATTAGTAAGCTGAATGTTTCACTAACAAATAAGAAAATAAAATATTTCATGTTTTTACAGCTAACAACTTAGTAATACCTACTCAGAGTACATACTTCTTTATGTACCCATATGAACATACAATGCTATGGAATGTAAAGAAGTATGTATTTTTGGTAGGCAATAAACCACCAAGAGAGAATTAAACTGAGCTAAAAGAAGCTCTTGCTTCTTTCTACGTGAATGACCTTCATATGGTAAATTAACCTAGTCATGAACAGATGACCTTTGGCAATACTAACACCAAAAAAAAAAGGTTATCTACTACTGATAGATAGAAACTATCCCTAAGGTTTTTATTTCATGAAGGAAAAGAAGATCCAGTGAAGTAGATTTCAATTATCATGAAACTCCTTTTAAATCATCTAAGTTTAAAACATACATCTTACATTTTTAAATTAGGCACTCTCATTATTAAAATTTGACTGCAAAAGGGAAAATAGTATTACTAGCACAAAAGAATGAGGAATACACATGACCTATTTTCTGTCTCCACAATTTAATCTTAAGTATATCTCATTAGTAGGGCTCACTGATTTGTACAGAAAAATAAGATACTAAGAGCTGGCTTCATTCACATAATAAGCTATTTCTTCTCATTTTGATAAATGTATAATCTATTAATATTAGAGGAATTTCTGACCAAAAGTTTTGTTGTTTTAAAAAGGCTTTCTTTTTTGACAGCTACAAACATAGTGGCCCTTGTCCTTCCTTCTCAAGTTTATCAGGGTCTTAACCCAAATCTCTACTTTAAATGTGAAGTTAAAACTTAAAATTAATTAAAATGTAAGATTTAAGCATGAAAAATGACAAAATTCTGGTCCACAGCTGTAAGTCAGCAGGGTATATTGGTAACAGACTACCAAATATTTAAAAGAAATTAATTTATCTGTATTATCTTCGAATTTGCTTTCTCCAAAGAGGGCATGTAAAATGAAAGCACTATAGTCAAGAACCAATTTATACAGATCGAAGAACTGTTTTTATTGTACTATGCAATTACAATTCAATTTCTCTAAACTTGATCAATCCATTGTTTAGAAATATCAAAATACTTTTATTTCACGCAGTTTGTATATTATTTATAAAAAATTCCAAATAATGCTCTTAGCAAAATTTATAAGCAGTACCTGTTTTAAGCTACTAATGACAAAGTTAGAAAATAAGAGTAATATTCACATATTCTAACCATTTCTTACTAAAAGTATTATTTCAACTGAAATATTTACACATGTATAAAAGCATATTTTAAATTTTTTGTATCAGAAATGGAATGGAAATGACTAAGTTTAACTATAGTTCATTTTCTGTTTAATAAGACTAGTTAATACAAAGATGATTTTCATTTTATCAGATTATAAAGAATGAGAATGACTTACACATGGCATCATATGTGTTACTGCATGTTTACTGGAAATTATAAAAGGCACATAATTTTAAAATTCTACACTTTCAAAGAAATTAGTTCAAAGCTTAACTCACATAAGCATAGCCCTTCTGATCATCCACAAAACAGAATGGCAATGATTCATGTTCTATTTGGTAAGTTTACCTGTATAGGTCCTAAATACCAAGAACTCAAAATATATACCTCAAAAGTAGAGGTTCTTCTATAAAAATACTCAAAGGTTATTACTCTACTTGTGTTTTATAATAAACAGTTATATTGGTCATTCTATAGGTATACAAGTTGTTTAATAATCCTTCTCAAACATCCTAGCAACTAAGACTCTCTTTGCTATAATATTAAGACTATATAAATAATCCTTAGAAAATAAAATGACAGGCTATTCATTTTTAAAAGTAAAATTATATGCTGATTCTGGTGCTTGCGAGTTTAACTTATCTAAGAGTATTTTCAATCACTCTAAAATGTCACATCTATCACTTAGATCAGCTGTTCATTTTTAACTGAGTACATATTAAACTCTGGGCATCTGCTGACACTGGTATAACTCAAACATTTCAACTGTCTCCCTGACAGGGATAACAGATGCTGACATTATCAAATGCTGTACTATTTTTTTCCCATGGCCTCTCCTTGCCCCGATATGGCCAGTATATGAAACTGAACTGCCATCCAAAAGCACACTTGAGCAACTGGATCTGCTAAACAGCTCCCATATAACTAGTAAAAATAGAAGCCAGTGTTATTGCTATCTTCAGCACTTAAGTTTAGGCAGTTTAACACCTGTTTCACTTCTACTAGAAAAAATGATGAAAAAGAATTGTAGTTAATTTCACCAGCAGTATGATACTTACCAACCAACAGACGCAGAATATACTTAGTATAAGAGTCATTTGCATACTGCCTGAATTAGCGTTGACCTCCCAGTTTAAAATAGTAGCTGTAAAGAATATTTCTCTACTCTATATTTCTCTGAGAGCACTTAACTTTATAGGCAAATTATAATTTATCAAACTTTTATTTTATGCAAGAAGACACCCCTCTCAAGACATTGAAATCAACAGTAAAACCACATTATAACAAAAATTTACTCTGATTTTTCAAGTATTATCCACACGATAGATTTTAATACTTGTATCCATGGATTGTAACTAACCACCATGTATTACTAAGGCGATAATGAGAAGTAACTAGGCAATCTGTACCCAAAATGACAAAGAACTTAGTCAAGGAAATAGACCTTTAAAAGGGTTAAATTACTAAGCTATGATTAGTAACACTACGTAAGCAAAAACAAAGAAAAACTGGCATGCATGGTAGTTCCTTTCGACACAAGTCCAAGCAATACACTGAATACACATGTGATCTATTTATAAATCAAAGGGCAGAGGTACTTTCTTAAGGCCACTGATATTCCTACACCCATCAACAATTTGCTATTAGCCCTCAACTATAATGCTAAAAGAAGCAGTGGCAGTAGAAGGGGGTGACTAACTGAACTCTTCCCCAACCTTTTAGCTTAACTATTTATCTGGTTTGCTGCCTAGAGATAAATGGAAAACACTACTCTAAAATACATCAAGGTCTATTTGTTCCTTTAAATACTATTGGTTTTGAAATAGCTTATTGTCTACATGTAAGAATTAAGCAAAGACTTCGGCTGTGGACAAGATTAGAAAAAGAAAAAGAAGCAAAGATGTTGAAAACAAAGACGTACATTGATCATTCCTTAATGCAGTAATGTGTTAAAAGGAAAAGATTTTTAAACCATTAAGCGCAGGAAAACAGTAGGAAAGTGACTTCAAAATGGAAAATTTGACATTCAGTGACTGAAGCATTGGTATGATAATTTCTAACACTTGTAGAAGGTCCATGACTGTAATTTTACCAATGAAAAGCATTTAACTGTTTTGGATTCCAAACTAGCAGCACTACAATGCTTTGCTAGAGCTGGTAAAATGGAACCAAATCGCCTCTTCAATGGATTTGGTCCCCTTCAACCAGCTGTAGCTATGCATTGATTACTACGGGACAACCAACGTTTTCATTTGTGAATATCAATTACTTGCCAACTAATTTCAACTTATTTACATTATGCAGACTGTTATTATAATCAAATAACTTGTTACTGTTAATTCTACCTGGAAAAGCTAGAATGGTTAAAGATGTTTATAAAAAGCTTTATGAAAAATGTATGGATGACTTAAGGATTTCAAATAAAAATTTTACTTATTACGGTCTCTTGGTATTAAATTTCTTATCCTTCAGAAAAGAAAAGAACTGGTAATAAAATGTAGGCTATGCTTCATAATAACAACAACAACAAAAACTTCCTTCAAAGGAAGAAAATATCTGGAAAGGTCACCTAAAACCCACCTGAACACATAATGGGATTGTACAGTGTGGTTTACATGGATGTGTGCATATTTAAATTAAAGAAAACTGTAACATTATATAACACTCTAGAAATGTTTAGTCACTATCTTCCATAGTATTGGCCTTTAATTTTACCGCTATTTACCTGAATGTTAGCAGGTAAGGTGAAAAAGATGATAACTGTAGAATATCTTGTGGAGAGGCTTAAAACAGTTATCTAGTTCTTCTGACCCTGAATCAAAGGTTTTTAGTCTTCAAAAAAGAAAGAAAATGCTAAGCATCACTACTTTTACTCATGAAATATTTCACCTCTCCATATTTGTTTCCACAGCTGTAAAATGAAGAACTCTGCTAACAATAAATACTATGACTCTCCTCACTGTCTTCTTTGTCCCTTATAAAAAATATACACACAATATTCTCCTTCAGTGGGGATAAACTGAAGTAAAGAAAAAAAGTGACAATTACTCTAACATCCATATAATTTTCTTAATGATTGCAATAAAACTATAGATAATTTAATACTATTTAATTAATAGAGACAAACATTTCAGCAATTAATGAAGATTACTGAAGACAAGAGTAGTTTAAAGACCCAGATGTTCACACATTCTCAACTCCTGACCACTCCTCCATTTCAAAATGAACATCATTCTCTAAAAGACTGTGGGCAAAAGGAGACATATATAAATATATATCTTATCACTTCATTCAAGATCTTCTTCCTCCTATTAATTACATCTCAGTCACAGAAAGTACATTTGTGTATTACAAGGCATATGGTGTTTGAGAGTAGATGCATGAGCATACATTAGAGAAAACACACTCTAAGTATCCTATTACTGAATAGACTCAGCTATATTTTGTAGATAGCACTCAGCATGTTTACAGTTGTAAGGAAAGCATTAAACACCAAAATACAGTACAGCTTATCAAATTTTCAAATAGCCAACATAGTCTTGTTTACAGACCATATTTCAGAATTTAAAAAGTAAAAAAAGCATCACAACATTCGAGAAGGAAAACTATGAGTTGCTCACATATTCAGTAAGATTTGTAATATGTGTCTTTGTGGGAATTAGTAAGCAAGTAAGAAACGCCTGTGAAATTATCTTAGTACCAACCTAAAAACAACATATATCACATCAGGTGATTCACTCATATTTTACGTTTACTTTTCACATTCAATTTCTATTCAAGAAAAATTCGTAAATACTATATAAACTTTATAATTATATTATTGTTACCTGTACTTCCAAAATACCTATCGATTGTTTTTGCCAGCTCTGCAGAGAATACTACTGACTAATTTATTTTCATGCCTGTAAGGGAGCTCTAAAAACTTAGCTAAAAATGCAGCATCTTTACAGAAAGTACCTAAGTAACATGCTGATTATGCTACTCCAAAGAAATTCAGTTTTCACTTTTATCAGCAGAAATAATTTCTACTCTTACTTTAAATCCAAAATTTTACCTATATACTAAGAGATGATAAATATGGCTAAACTCTAGATGAAAACATGCCTATAAATATTAACTATCAGAATAGACAAACAGCATTGTTCTTAGTTAAGATTTCTTTAAAAAAACAAAACTATATTAAAACATGGTGTAATTTCTACTTAAAATGCTCCAAACTTTATAAAGCACAACCAAAGTACTCAGGGTCTCATAGTGAAAATTCATATTCCCTTCCACAATTCTAAAAGACAATAATAAATGGCTTTGTAACTCTTTTCTCTTAATGTGTTTCAGTTACTATCATACTATGAGAAAACATCAAGATCAGCTTTGAAATCTAGACTCATATTGATCTGCACCTTTGAAATAGAGACTTCAAAGGACAGTCTTCAAAAATATAGGGCATCTAGACACTTCATCAGGTTCTGGAAATAACAACGTGCTATATCTGGTTTTCTTTTCTTTTCTTTCTTTTTTTTTTTTTTTTTTTTAGAGACAGGGTCTTGCTATGTTGCTCAGGCTGTAGTGCAGTGGCACGATCATACCTCACTGCAGTCTCAAACTCCTGGGCTCGAGCAATATTCTCGCCTCAGCCTCCCAAGTAGCTGAGACTAAAAGTCTGTGATGCCACACCCAGCTGATTCTTTTTTTTTTTTTTTATACAGTCTTGATCTGTAACCCAGACTAGAGTGCAGTGGTGCAATCTCAGCTCACTACAACCTCTGCTTCCTGGGTTCAGGTGATTCTCATGTCTCAGCCTCCCGAGTAGCTGGAACTACAGGTGCGCACCACTACACCCAGCTAATTTTTGTATTTTTAGTAGAGACAGCATTTCACAATGTTGGCCAGGCTGGTCTCAAACTCCTAGCCTCAAGTGATCTGCCTGCGTTGGCCTCCCAAAGTGCTGGGATTATAGGCATGAGCCACCACGCCCAGCCTAATTTTTTAATTTTTTAGAGACAGGGTCTTGCTACATTGCCCAGGTTGATCTCAAGCTCCTGGCTTCAAGCAATCCTCCTGCCTCAGCCTCCTAAGTCGCTGGGATTACAAATGTAAATCACCACACCCTGCTGGTTTTCTATAGTATAAAGGCCAAAAAGACTGGTTGTTATTTTTAATTCCGAGTACACTAAAAATGGCACCTTCTGTCTTCTGACATCACTGGACAGTATAGGGGGGAAAAAAATCAACCTTAAGAAAAAGAAATTTGATATGAAAAAAAGAATTCAAAACATCCCAATATGCAATTACAACTGGTAATATAAGTTGTGTCATCTGATACTCTTCAGTGTCCAATTAAAATCACACTCTATCTGGCAATCTATAGTCACAACTACCTAAAAATGTCTTAAGGAAGTAGGAATAAAGAAGTCATGTAGCTTTAACTGAAGCACTACTTTGTTGAAGAATAAAAGCATTTTTTTAAAATGTCACCTGACACCAAATATCTGGTTGGAAGAGGTGCTGTTTTAAATTTTCAGGGGAACCCTCAAGATTTATGCAAGAATTGAAAAAAATAAAAGTAAATTTTCTCTTCCTTGTATAGGCTTAGCATTATTGAATATACTATGCCTACTCTCAATAAAAATGAAACAACTCAAAATATTTAAAAGATACTTGTTTCCTAAGCACTTCAATTCTCAGTTTATCCTAAACTTTATGATTTCATATTCCCTCAATAAATCCTAAATTCTCTCAATAAAATCTTTTTGACCATTGTAATCTGAAGTAATTGCTGTTTGAATTCCTAACACAGTTTCTCTACAGAATTCATTTTGTAATTGATCATATAACATCTTGTGATATTTAACAGTGTGCTCACTGTCAAAGTAAGACTAACATTTATTGAGTGCCTTGTATAGCCAGAGCATATGTAGGATGAACAGATGAATATGAATGCCCACAATGTTAAGAGAAAGACAGAAATGCACATAGTAATAAACAGCACTAAGCAGAGTATATAGTAAGTATAATAAATAAGAACACAGAGGAAGGGCGCGGTGGCTCACGCCTGTAATCCCAGCGCTTTGGGAGGCCGAGAGGCCGAGACAGGCGGATCACGAGGTCAGGAGATCAAGACCATCCTGGCTAACGTCGTGAAACCCCGTCTCTACTAAAAAATACAAAAAAAATTAGCCGGGCATGGTGGTGGGAGCCTGTAGTCCCAGCTACTCGGGAGGCTGAGGCAGGAGAATGGCATGAACCCAGGAGGCAGAGCTTGCAGTGAGCCAAGATCGTGCCACTGCACTCCAGCCTGGGTGACAGAGCAAGACTCTGCCTCAAAAAAAAAACCAAAAACAAAAACAAAAAAAACACACACAGAACAAGGAAGTATAGAGCAAACAAAATAATTCCAGTGATGACACAGGAGGTAGCTCTGGAAGAAAGACGGTTAAGATAAAGAAGCGGGATGGGGCATCCCAAAGAAAGAAAATGCTCCAAAAAATAGAAGAAGAAAGCAGACAGCATATTTTAGGAAAGGAGAATAGATGATGGGCAAAGCGGGCTGAGGGATTGGATTAGCAGGAGATAAAGTTAAACAGACTCAGGACACACAGAATATGGGTCTGAATGCCAAGCCAAAGTGTGTAGATTGTATTCTATGTTAACAGACAAAAACTGAAGTTGGGAAACAGGGGAAGAGAGCCATTTAGACCTATGCTTTCAGAATGGATAATTTGTAAATGTATAAAATTTAAATCAAGAAAAAGACTGAAATCAAAGAAAAAAATTAGAAGAACAGTATAATAGTCTAGGTAAATGTGGTGAGTACTTAATTGGGTCAGCAACAGTGGGAACAGAATGGAATGGGTTGGAAGGATTGGTAGAATAAAATTTTAAAACTAGTTGGAAGCTAAGAATTGGTGAGAGAGCAAAGATAACTCTAAGCAATGAAGCAGCAAGAGGAATGAGGTATTGACACATTCACTGCCCATGTGTTTTGGTCTTGCTTCACAGACAGACCATAATACAGAAAAGGTGATGTAAAGTGGTTTAACAGTTATGATTCTAAAGTCACCTAGACCTTGTTCAACTTACAGCTGCTTCAGTAATCAGCTACGTGTTCTTGAATAATTAAATTCAACTCTATAAGCCTCATATTCTTCACGTGTAAAATGAGGATATTAACACCAGCCCCAAAAAGCTGTTGAAAGGATTAAGTGAGATGATGCATGTGAAGCACTTTGCAGAGGCTGGCATGTGGAAAGTGCTATCATAATCTTCTGTTTGAAGGGCAGGGAAATATAATACTACTGTCTTCTTCACAATGCCAAAATCTGAAGTGTTCAAATATTTGCAATTTGGAAAAAAAATCAAGATGTGATCTAAAATATGATCATTCATTTTGTCCTGCAATATATACCCACTGTTACAGTTACCAATAAGCAGTAGCAGTAAAATCCTTTTGTTTCCTGTGGTCACCCTCTAGTGGTGATCCTAAGAAGCTAAAGGAAACATGATATAAAAATACAATAAGGAACCAAAGAGTAAGTGTTCAGAATAGATAAAATTATCAAAATAAAAATCAAAGTGAAGATTTTTCTTAGTCCAGGTATACAGGTTTGACTCAAACATAAACAGAAGACATCCAATGCAGAATTTCCTAAAATGCTTAGGGTAAAGTTGTTCCAAAAAGTGAGTTAATGGAAATCTCTAAATTAAGCAAAGCTAAGCATTTTCCCATTCTGTGGGACACCGCAGATCCTTCATAAAGAATGTGATTCTCCAAAAGGAGTCTTTCTCAAATGTCAACCAGCAAATACTTTTTTCAGTAGAATACTATTGCTGTAACAATGGATGAGGGGATAGCTATACTAGAAGTTTATATAACTAATTACATTATTAATAAGGAATTAGGTAACTTAGTATTTATTTAGTCTTAAGTTTTAAAAAATAATTATCGTGCAAATGGCAACATGAAATTAGAGGACACCCAGATAATTATTTTGAAGAAACATAAATCTCAAAATAAAATGCATTTTAATTAAAACTTTAGAAAGAAACTAGTATTCCTGATATTTTACAACCACATTTAATATAAACTTAAATAATCATTTCATAATATTTGTATTAGATTAACAACCAAATAATCATCATATAAAACTAAAGGCATAATTTTCACAAAACTTTAAAATGATTTAAAATACTAAAATAGCCAAAATTATTCCTTCATCAGTATCAGAAAAAGAGAATCAACAGTAGGAAAATATTTTTGAATTGCACCTAAAATAGTAAGGGGTGACATACCTGGGATTTCCCCTTAGTGCAGCATGATGCAGAGCATTAAATCCATTATTGTTTGTGATGGTAACATCTGCTCCAGCTTCCAAAAGAACTGCTAGGATATCATCACGTTTCTTACTTATTGCATCATGAAGAGGGGTATCACCTTCAGAATCCTTTAAGTTTAAAGAAATTTTCATTAGTTCTTCAATTAATTATCCCATCTAATAGTAATACTTATACCAAATGCTAAGCAAACAGAAGCAGAGACCACATCCAACAAATACCAATAAAAGAGTACTTTCTGTGATAACTACAAAAATATAGGCAAAGGCCGGGCATGCTGGCTCATGTCTGTAACCCTAGCACTTTGGGAGGCTGAGGCGGGAGGATCAGCAGAGGCCAGGAGTTCAACACCAACCTGGGCAACATATAGAGACCTTGTCCCTACCAAAAATTTTAAAAATTAGCCGGGCACGGTGGTGTGCACCTATAGTCCTAGGTACTCAGGAGGCTGAGGCAGAAGAATGGCTTGAGCCCAGGAGTTCAAGGCTCCAGTGAGCTATGATCATGCCACTGCACTCCAGCCAGGGTGACAGAGCGAGACTCTATCTCCAAAAATATAAAAAACAAAAATAGAGGCAAGAAACACTGGCCACATTATAGTAAGGAAAGATATACTCAAATCTAGTTGGAAAACAAAATAAGCATGCTGGAATTTTTTTTTCTTTTTTTTGAGACCAAGTTTCGCTCTTTCACTCAGGCTGGAGTACAATAGCGCGATCTCAGCTCACTGCAACCTCCACTTTCCGGTTTCAAGCGATTCTCCTGCCTCAGCCTCCCAAGTAACTGGGATTACAGGCACCCACCACCATGCCCAGCTAATTTTTGTATTTTTAGTAGAGACGGGGTTTCACCACATTGGCCAGGCTGGTCTCAGACTCCTGACCTCGTGATCTGCCCACCTCAGCCTCCCACAGTGCTGGGATTACAGGCGTGAGCCACCTTGCCCGGCAAAGTTCTTTTTTTGTAGAGATGGGGGTCTCAGTATGTTGCCCATGCTGGTCTTGAACTCCTGTGCTCAAGTGATCCTCCCACATGAGCCTCTCAAAGTGTTGGGATTACAGGCATGAGCCACCACTCCTGGCACATGCTGAAGCTTTACAAAGCAAAAAGAAAAGAAAAGAAGTAGCCTCAAATATAACTAATGACAAAAACCAGTGAAGTGATAAAGCTGCCCCCCAAATTTTATAAGTTTAAAATGGCCTTAATTGTCATACCCTGAAATTCCATACCAAACCTACACCATAACAATGAATTGAAAGTCGGTGGTTTTCAAACTTGGCTGCTCATTAGAACCTGCTGGGGAGATCTTTTAAAATCTGTTGTACAGAGGAAAAAAAAGAGAAATAAAAATCTGATGTCCAGGCTGTTCACCATACTAAATCTCTAGAGGTGAGAGTGAGGCATGAGTAATTTTTCAAAGCTCCACAGATGAACGTCTTGTGCAGTCACAGGTGAGAAACATTAATCTAAGCGTTTTCAAAGGGCAGCAAAGTGGCTAGTTAGCCAAAGGTAAAACAATTGTAAATTAAAATTTAGCAATCTCAGTCTACCATTTTTTTAAGCTGACTACTTTTTACATTAATCAATTGACTTAGCAGTAAGTTTTTATTCATTAGCAGTCATGTACATACATGAATAATTTAAATTTCATTCATTTCATAGTTTAACAGATGCTATTCTCAGTAAAGTCATATACAACCTGGCCTACAGCATATACTACAGTTGCCAAATTCAGTTTGCCACTTGTTTTTTGTTTGTTTTATTCTTTTTTACTAGACATATTTCCTGCATGGTTTGTCTCCCCAGCCACTGTCCACAGGATTCTGAGAAGCTACAGGAATATGAAAGTGCAAACACCAGACCCAGCTTCATCTCCAACGCTGAGGAAAGGGACTGTACATCATGGGGCAGAGCCCTATGCTCCCCTAAGCCATGTGGACAAAGCCTAGAAAAAATGATATCCCAGGATATTACACATTGGAGCCACCTGTTTTTGTAAATTAAGTTTTATTGGAACACAGCCACACCCATTCATTTATGTATTATCTATGGCTGCTTTCATTCTGCAATGAGATTTAGATAGTTGTGGCAAAAGCCAATAAGCCACTATTATCTGTGCCCAATATAGAAAATGTTTGCTAATCCCAGGAATATATTCATCCACCTACATAAAGAATTCCTGCTAGGCATGGTGGCTCACACCGGTAATCCCAGGACTTTGAGAGGTGGGAGCAGGAAGATTGCTTGAGCCCAGAAGTTTGAGACCAACCTGGGCATTTCTACAAAAAATTAGCCAGGCATGGCAGCTCACACCTGTAGTCCCAGCTACTCGGGAGGCTGAGGTGGGCCCTGAAGGTTGAGACTGCAATGAGCCATGATCACGCCACTGAATTCCAGCCTGGGCAACAGAGCAAGACCCCGCCTCAAAAAAAAAAAAAAAAAGAATTCCTAACCCAAGTTCAATCCAACCATCTACCATCTACCTTCTACTCCTGTATCTGGCGGCACTAAAAATCTGTAGTGTTCAACCTGAAACGGGCTTCTAACATGATTGGAACACCCTTCTGCAGGTCCCCAAGTCCTTATCACTCTTCTCAATTACTCTTTCTCTACCCACCACTCTCAACAGATGAACTTGTCTCCCATTTCAGACAAAAAACGTCAGCAGGTATAAATCACCTCTCCTTACAGATTAACACCCCCCCAATTCTTCCCTCATCCTCCAATCCTGCCTCCCACTTACAAGGACATACTCTAGATCCCAACAGTTCCAAAACAGCTGCACTTCAAAAACCTTAATTTCTAATAATTATCTAGCTGAACAAAATCTATTCTTTCAGTTCTTCTCAAGCCCTCATTCCCACTACTACTGTTCTTTATTTCTTCTCTGAGATCTATCCAATCCAGCAACCAATTCCTGGATGCTGTAAATTATCTAAACTACAAGCAGCTTATGATTCTAACCACTGCCCTACTTTTTAAAAAATCATTATTGAGTTTCCAATGGAAACAAATTATGTTTTACATATTCAAATAGTATTTCAGGGAACATTTTTATTTAAAAATAATATGTTGTTTCAAGCCTATTCGGTTAAGGAACCTAAAAGTTGGCAAATTAGATTCAGGAGCTACAAAATTACTAAGTATAGAAACTTTAATCAAACAGGTGCACAAAAGACAAGTTGCTTAGTAACCAAACTAAGTAGATAATGGACACAGACTACATTTTCTATATATTTGTGGTTTAATTTATCTGGTTATAAAACTGTAGCTGGGGATAATCATTTCTTAGGCAACCATTGCTTCAAAAATTAGATCCTACTGTAAATCAACTCTAAAATCCTATACATTTTCCAAAACAGAAATCTCCGAAGATTACACTAACGACTATTCAAAGTCCCTAAGCTACAATAAAAGCTACAATTAAAATAATTTAAAGTTATGAAGTAACTATTATGAAATATAGCCTATTACACTTCTTTAAGCTGTTGAGCTCACTGTCATGATCAATAAAGTTAAATCCATTCATAAGCTGATATTTTTACAAAGAAGTCCCCATTCTCCCTGCCCAATCAAAACCCAATCTATTGGCATTTTCCTTAAAAAAAAAAAACTTTTTAAAAAAGAAATAGCTGCCAATTTTGTAACATCTTATGCCTTTGGTATCATTTACTATGACATATGAGAACGGTAACAAAGGAATGCTTACCATAGAACTTAATGTTTCCCTTTAATAGGATCCTAGCAATACCTGCAGGATGTGTTTCTTTAAAGGTTTTACCTGGAGACTGGGATGACAGCCAAAGTCCAATAAAGTCTTCACAACTTGAAGATGACCTTTATTGACAGCAATATGAAGTGGTGTCTGTCGGCGCTTGTTTCGAGCATTCAAATCAGCACTACCTCGATGTAGTACTTCTATAACAGCGCCTTCATCTCCAAAAGCTGCATGGTGAACTGCTCTATCACCATCTTTATCCTAATCATTAGTATTGAAATGTGAATTAGTGAATATTTTAGAAAGAAAAAAAACTTGAAGCTATAATAATATACCAAGAAGCAGATTAATTTGAGAAAAGGCAACGTAGGAAACAACAAAATAACGAGAACTTGACCAGGTGCAGTGGCTCATGCCTGTAATCCCAGCACTTTGGGAGGACAAGGCAGAAGGATCACTTGAGGCCAAGTAAACTGTAAATGTGAGTAAGATTTCCAACAATACCAATCTGGGCAACATAGCAAGATCCTGTCTTGTAGAGAGAGCCAGGCATGGTGGCACCCACCTGTAGTCCCAGCTACTTGGGAGGCTGACACAGGAGGATTGCTTGAGCCAAGGAGTTTCAAGTTACAGTGAGCTATGATCGCACCACTGCACTCTGACCGGGACAACAGAGTGAGACCCTGTCTCTATAAAAAAATTTTTTAAAACCTAGAAACTGACTTGAACAGTGACTAACTCCCAAAGATAAATGATAAACTTAGATCATTTTATATATATATATTTATTTATATATATACATTTATATATATACATTATATATATACATTTATATATATATACATTTATATATATACATATATATATAAAACCAACAGTTTGAACTTTCAGCATTCCTCATTTATCAGCCATGATAGTAAGCCAATTTTTTTTGCCATTTAAAAATTTTTACAAAGACCATTTTTGTTGTTGTTGTTGTTGTTGTTTTTAAAGAATCAGGGTCCTAGGCCAGGCGCGGTGGCTCACACCTGTAATCCCAGCACTTTGGGAGGCCAAGGCGGGCGGATCACCTGAAGTTAGGAGTTCAAGACCAGCCTGGCCAACACGGAGAAAACCCGTCTCTACTAAAATTACAAAAATTAGCCAGACATGGTGGCACATGCCTGTAATCCCAGCTACCCGGGAGGCTGAGGCAGGAGAACTGCTTGAATCCGGGAGGCAGAGGTTGCAGTGAGCTGAGATCGGGCCACTGCACTCCAAGCCTGAGCGACAGAGCAAGACTTCCTCTCAATAAAAAAAGAATCAGGGTCCTGTTCTGTCACCTAGACTGGAATGCAGTGGCAGTCATAGCTCACTGCAGCCTTTAACTCCTGGCCTTAATAAATTCTCCAACTTCAGCCTCACAAAATGCTGGGATCATAGGTGTGAGCCACCGTGCACGTCCTACAAAGACTTTTTAATGACACAAAAAGTAAACTAAGATGAGTTGTGTGATTGAAAAAAAAAAAAAAGAATGCCAAACAATGTGATCTCAACTGGCTTTAATGGGGAGCAATTTATCAACACATTAAAACTGGTTAAGTGATGAGCATACATTTTTCTGTATATTCGAGAACAGAAAAAAAAATTAAATACACCATTAAAAGATAAAAATGAAGCATAAACTACCAAAATTCCATATATCAAAAATTCCAAAACTATTTCAGAAGAATCAAATAGATTTGCCTCACCTCCTGTAACAGGCATATTTCTGAAGAAATGAGAAGGCAGGAAAGACCAAATTGCTTAAATTTTTTACAACTAAAAGAAAGTACTTTATAAAGGGGAAAAACTGCCTGCACTGTGCCATGAAGGTAGTATACATAGCTTATACCAAAAAGTATGAAAAGAAGTCACACTGCCTTGCCAGAAGCAGATGGAAAAGGGTAGTAGGTATAAGCGTATTGCATTTATTCCAATACTGCATTGCAAATTTTAACACCCACCAAGACCATGTGTCTGTCCCTGATCCTGGTACTCTAAGACTTCCTCCATCCAAAGCAGTGGTTTCCGATTCCCAATACCACTGTGCCAGCCCCTCGTGGACTCCCTAGTTTTGCAAGGGGTCTGACAATCCATATGGCACCCAGGATTATCTGAATTACTTTCAAAGAAAGCACAGATAAACACTGTTATGATTAAATGCACTTAAATAGTTCATTCAAAACAGTTACAGAACTCAAAGTAGTTTTTGGTCTTTGCATATTTTCTCAAACAGGTATTAAAGGTAAAAGCACTCATGTAGGAATCCACAACAGTTTGACAATCATTTATGAAACAGTAGGGACCTACAACTCAGGGATATTTCTACCTTACTGATATTTCCAGCTGAATCAGTTTTTGTTACGTATCAATTTTGAGAAAGGAACTGGCAAACAACCACATGTAAGATTTAAGATTCAACTCTTGTGCCTTTTCCCTGGGGGTCTTGTGGTTAGGATTTGGCACCTCTCTCAACTCTTGTGCCTCTGAGTAGCATTATATTCAAACATCCCAGAAAAACAAGTGTTTTAAAAAACAAAACAAAAATAAGATATATATGCATGTATACATAAGTTAATCTCTCTAGTAACAGATATAATTCAGAATCTTAGAGTTAAAATCTTCCCAACTTCCAGTCTTTTTTTTTTTTTCTGTTACAGTTTTTAACCCTATTTTGTGATTCACCTTCCATTAAAAAAGGGAACATCAGGCCACTAACACTGTATGGTTGTTAGAAAATCACTACTGAAACACTTAATGCAGGCTGTCAATAATTTACATAAAAATAAACACCAAAGAATTAAAAACTCTGATATGTTTGTCAAAAGGAAATAAATAAGAATAATTTTTAAATTATGGAAAATACACACGCACACTAGAAAATTACAATTAAATATAATTAAATTTACTTCCAGGTTTCTCTTCTAAATTAGAAAACTGCAGTTATAATAAAACCTTAACCTGTAAGTTTTGTTGCTTTCTTCTGAATCCATCTTAAATACTCCAAATAAACCTAAAACACAGCTCATGTGCCTGTCCTGTTCCTAGTACCAAAAGAGAATTTCAAGGAACAAGGTTACAGCTAACCTCTATAAGATTATCTCAAAGAATTTCATAAAGAGGCCTCAAATTAAATCTAAAACGGATCGTGTTTCTTTCTATCCCCCTGCCCTATTCTCTCTCCATTTTCCAAAACCTGCTCTTATTTAGTATTGCCTATCTTAGCTGATAGAACTACAGACCATATGGTCAACAAAATCAGTATCTGTAAGTCACAGTCAACTGCTTCCTCTCTGTGACCCTCTATGTGCAATCACCAAACTCTACAGCCTTTACTCCTCAATTTATGCTCATATCTATTCTCTTTTCCAACTCTACCACAAACTAATTCAGGCCTTCATTCTTACTCACCTGGATGATTACCACAACTCAACCTCCCTTCACTTTCTTATCCCAATCTATTCTTCACACCAAAGTCATAATTCTTTCTGTAAAACACAAATTTTATGTTTAAACCTCTTCAATGTCTCTCTACTATGTACAAAACAAATCTCTTTAGAGACCTACGTCTGTGAACCATTCCAGCCTCGCCTGCTGCCACAGTCCTCTCAGATATCAGGCTCCAACTTATCAACTTATGGGAGCCTATACATTTTCATATGCTACTCCCTAGACCTGGAGTGCTCTTTGTCGTCACCCTCTTGGACTGGAGACTAGATATCTTATAAAACTCAGCTCAGGCATCACTTCTCCTGTGAAATTTCCCCTGACTCTCACAAATTTATTATACCATTTCTCACACTATAGTATAATTATTTGTTTGAAGTCTTTTTTACTTGGCTGTGGGCTTCTTGGGGGCTATGACTGTGTCTTAGTCATCCTTATTTCCAGGAGCTAGCACAGTGACTATTAACTAGTAAGAATAAAAATGGGTGTTGAATATAATCCTTAAATAACCATCATGATTTTTTAATATTTTTATTGCAGCAAAATATACATAAAGTTTACCATCTTCACCATTTTTAAATGTACAATTCAGTGATATTAAGTACATTCATATCACTGTGCAACCATCACCACCATCCATCTCTAGAACTTTTTTCATCTTGCAAAAGTAAAACTCTATACCCATTAAAAACTGAGAAAACTGAAACTCCACACCCTATTCCTCCTACCCCCTCATCTCTGGAAACCACCATACATTCTACTTTCTGTTCCCATGATTTTGACTACTATCTATACTTCTTAGTGGAACCATACAGTATTTGTCTTTTTGTAACTGGCTCACTTCACTTAGAATAATGGCCTCAAGGATCTTATGTGTCAGAATTTCCTTTCTTTTTAAGTTTAATGATCTACCATTATAAGCACATACCACATTTTGCTCATCCATTCTTCTGTCAATGGATACCTGGGCTGCTTTCATGCTTTAGCTATTACGAATAATGCTGCTAAAAACACAGGTGAACACATACCTCCTCAAGACTTCCTTTCCAATCTTTGGGATATATACTCAAAAGCAGAACTGTTGGATCATATTGTAATTCAATTTTAAATCGTTTGTGCAACTGTCATATTCTTTTCAGCAGTGGCTATACCATTTTATATTCCTATGAACAGTGCAAAGAGTTCTAATTACTCCACATCCTCACTGACAGGTTTTTTCTGGTTGTTTTGATAACAGCCACCCTAATGGCTGTAAGGCAGTATCTCACTGTCGTTTTGGTTTGCATTCCCCTAATAATTAGTGACATTAAACATCTTTTCATGTGCTTATTGATCATTCATATATATTCTTTGCAGAAATGTTCATTCAAGTCAAATGGAGTTTTTTAGGTTTTCTTGATGTAGAGTTTTAAGAGTCTATATATATTTTGGATTTTAATATCTTATCAGATACATGATTTGAAAATATTTTCTCCCATTTCATAGGCTGCTTTTTCTCTGTGTTGACAAATGTCCTTTGATACACGTTGTTTTTAATTTTCATGAAGTCTAATTTGTCTATTTTTCTTTTGTTGACTGTACTTTTGGTGTCATATCCAAGGAATCACTGCCAGATACAATGCTGTGAGGTTTTTGCCCTCTTTTTCTTCAAAAAGGTTTATAGTTTTATATCGCACTTTTAGATCTTTCAGGTATTTTGAATTTATTTTTGTATATAGTGTTAGGTAAGGTTCCTACTTTATTCTTTTACATATGAATATCTAGTTGCCCAAGCACCATTTGTTTAAAAGACTGCTCTTTTCCCATTAAATTGTCTTGGACCCCAAAAAGCAATTGACCTTAATGCAAAGGCTTATTTCTGAATTCTCAATTATCTTCTTTCAGTCTTTATGTCCACCCTTATGTTAGTAATACACTGTCTTGATTACTGTTGCCTTGTGGTAAGTCTTGAAAGTAGGAAGAGTGAGTCCTCCAACTTCTGTTCTTTCTCAAGATTGCTTTGGCTGTTTGGGGCTCTCTTGAGATTCCTTATGAATTTCTGGATAGATTTTTCTATTTCTGCAAGAAACATCTTTAGGATTTTGACAGAATTTCATTGAATATGTAGATCTCTCTGGGTAGTACTGACATCTTAACAATATAAATTTTCTAATCCATGAACATGGGAAGTAGTTCCAGTTGTCTGTCTTCTTTAATTTCTTTCAGCAATATTTTGTAGTTTTCAATGTATAAGTCTTATCTCCTTCGTTAAGTTCATGCCTAAGTATTTTATTCTTATGCTATTGTAAATGGAGTTGTTTTCTCAATTTCCTGAAAGATTCATTGTTAACAGATTGTTCAATTAACAGACTGTTCATTGTTAATGTATAGACATACAACTGATTTCTGTGTTTTAACTTCGTATTCTGCTAAACTGCTAAATTTGTTCTAAAAGTTTTTTTGTTGAAATCTTTAGGTTTCACTAAGATCACTGCAAACAGAGATAATTTTTATTTCCTTTCCAATTCGGATGTCTTTTCTTTTTCTTGCCTAATTGCTCTGGTCAGCACTTCTAGTACTGTTAAATAGAACTGGTAAAAGCAGGTATCCTTGCCCTGTTCTTATAAGAAAAGTTTTCAGTCTTTCACCATTGAATATCATGTTCACTGTGGGTTTTTCATATATGGCTTTTATTACATTGAGGTAATTCCCTACTATTCCAAGTTTATTCAATGTTTTTATCATGAAAGGGTGTTAAATTATGTCAAATGCTTTTTCTGGTCAATTGGAAAGATTATGCGGTTTTTCCCCATCATTTTGTTAATGTGGCATATTACACTAATTGATTTTCCTATGTTAAACCATTTTTAACATTCCAGGAATAAATCCCATTTGATCATGGTGTATAATCCCTTTATCATGCTGCTGAATGTAGCTCACTAATATTTGGTTAAGGATTTTTGCATCAATGTTGATATGGTATATTGGTCTGTAGTTTTCTTGTAGTGCCTTTTTCTGGCTTTGTACTGGTTTTGCTGGCTTTTTAGAATGAGTTAGGAAGTCTTCCCTCCTCTCTAATTTGTTGGAAAAGTTTGAGAAAGAATATTAGTTCTTTTTTAAATGTTTGGCAGAAATCCCCCCTGAAACCATAAAGTCCAAGGCTTTTCCTTGTTAGGAAAATTTCAACTATCAATTCAATCTCCTTACCAGTTATAGGTTTATTCAGGTTTCCTATTTCTTCATGATTCTGTCTTGACAGGTTTTGTGTTCTAGAAATTCATCCATTTCATCTAGGTTATCCAATTTGCTGGCATACTGTTCACAGTACTCTCCTATAATCCTTTTTATTTCTGTAGAATTAGTATTAATGTACCCACTTTCATTTCTGATTTTGGTAACTTGAGTCTTCTTTTTTCTTAGTCCATCTAGCCAAAAAATTTGGGTTATCTGACAAAGTCTAGTATTGTTCCCTACTACTAATCTTCTCCATTTGAAGCAGTTTTTTTTTTAATTAAATGATGAAACTACCCCAAACTACCCCAAATGTCCTTATAACTTAAGCAGATGTACTATGTTTGGAAACTCATAATAAAGACATATTTTTAAAAACTCATCTCCCATCCAAATCTCCATACCTTTACTATTATACTTCATCAGTGGGGGAAAAAAATAGAGTCCACGGCAGATCCAAAATTAGCTCACCTATATCAACATACCTAAGATATCATAGTCCTTGATGCCTTTACCTATACATTAAAGAAGAAACAGAATGTAATCCTACTGAATTCAGTAGGTCAATATATGGAGACAATCAACTTTCCAAAAGAGCTCTTTGAGGTTTCCCTAAGAAAAAGAAATAGGAAACAAAATATAATCTTATCACATGTTCCAAAGGTATGCTATGTACCAAATAATTGTTTGATAACAGCTTAAAACAACCAAAAACTCTGCAATAGTCATCTATGCTACGGGCCAGCAACTTTTCTGTGAAGGGCCAGAAAGTAAATATTTCACTTTTTACAGGCCATATAGTCTCTTATCGAAACTACACAGCTACTTTACTGTCACACTAAAGGAGCCACAGACAGTAAATAAATGAATGGCTGTGCTGTGTTTCAACAATACTTTACAATACAGATGGAGGGCTGGATTTGGCCTGCGAGCTGTAGTTTGCAGACCCTGATCTATACTCTCTTGAGCCTACTTCCTAATGCATATAAAAAAGAAAGGTTACCAAATGAGATAACTAGAGAACAAAATATATTATTTCCTTTATTCTTCTGCTAACTCCAAAGCTTTTAATAAAATCAGATTTTTAAAAAATCAATTATTACCATTTTTAGGTGTAATAAAGTTTTTTAACATTTTTAGGTGTGATAAAGGTGAGAAACTTTTTAAAAGAGCCCTTACGTTTTGGAATACATATTAAATATTTACTAATGAAATAATATGGTATCTACCTAAATCTGCTTCAAAATAATTCAGTAGGGGGAATGGGAGGAAAGGTGTATAGATAAAACTGGCTATGAGTATTAACTGAAGTGGGGCAATGGGTACATAAGATTCATTATACTATTATCTCTACTTTTGTATATGTTTAATATTTCCAACGATAAAAAAGTTGATAAAAAAACAAATCACTTTATAAACAGGCTGGCAAATTATGAATGACAAATCTAAGTGCATCTGCAAAATTAACTATTTTCTCCACTTTAGCACTACTGACATTTAAAGCCAGATCACTGTTGTGAGAGCTGTCCTGAGCTCTGTAGGACATTCAGTAGCATCCTTAGCTTCTGTCCTCTAGATGTCAGCTGTACCTCCTCCACCCACCCACTTGTAACAATTAAAAATGCCTCCGGACATTTCCAAATGTCCCTTGTGGAACCTAAATGCCCCCAGCTAAGAACCAATGTATTAAACAAACTATATAGTTGTTTAATAGGCAATGTTAATTCTTATATCCTAGAAAAATTAAACTTTGATGAACTTTTGCTTTAGTCTTGGGCTGTAGTCTTGTTTGAGGTAGGGTCTCACTCCTGCCACCCAAGCTGGAGTGCAGTGGTGCAATTTCAGCTCACCACAGCCTGGGCTTCCTGGGCTCAGGTGATTCTCCCACCTCAGCCTTCCAAGTAGAAGAGACTATAGCTGTGTGCCAGCACACCTGGCTAATGTTTTATATTTTTAATAGAGACATGGTTTTGCCATGTTGCCCAGGCTGGTCTTGAACTCCTGGGATCAAGCAATTCACCCACCTCAGCCTCCCAAAGTGCTTGGATTACAGATGTGAATCAGTGCATTTGGCCGATATTTATATTTTAACTCAATTTTTCAATATAGTTTTTCCTTTACCAATTGGGAAACTGTGTTCTTAATATCCCTTTTCACACTTCTACAAACTGCACCTGCTTATAATGAATTTTAAAATAAAAAAATGCACAAAATGGAAATCCAAATGAGGAATATGGTAAAAGTCCCATGTATCTCACCGTTCTAGTTAGCAGTCAGTTTGCAAACTTCAAAATACATTATTTGGCTGGGCACGGTGGCTCACGCCTGTAATCCCAGCGTTTTGGGAGGCCAAGGCAGGTGGATCACGAGGTGAGGAGATGGAGACCATCCTGGCTAACACGGTGAAACCCTGTTTCTACTAAAAATACAAAAAATTAGACAGGTGTGGCAGCGTGCGCCTGTAGTCCCAGCTACTCGGGAGGCTGAGGCGGGAGAATGGCGTGAACCCGGGAGGCAGAGCTTGCAGTGAGCCAAGATCGCGCTACTACTACACTCCAGCCTGGGCGACAGAGCAAGACTCCGTCTCAAAAAAAAAAAAAACTATTTATAAATATCTAGACTACCAAGACTCACTTCAACTCCCATCATACCATGTTTATAGTATTAACTAACTGTTTGTTTTGTATTTGAGTACAATTAAGAAAAAAAGAGGCTGGGCGCAATGGCTCACACTTGTAATTCCAACACTTTGGGAAGCCAAGGCAGGAGGATCACTTGAGTCCAGGAGTTTGAGACCAAACTGGGCAACATAGTGAGACCATCTCTTTATAAAAATTTTTAAAAATTAGCCAAGCATGATGGCACACACCTGTAGTCCTAGCTACCTGGGAGGCTGAAGTGGGAGAATTGTTTGAGCCTGGGAATTCAAGGCTGCAGTGAGCCATAATCATGCCACTGCACTCCAGTCAGGGCAACAGAGCAAGACCCTGTATCAAAAAAAAAAAAAAAAAAAAAAAATCTGGCCAGGCATGGGGCTCATGCCAGTAATCCCAGCATTTCAGGAGGCTGAGGTAAGCGAAATCACTCGAGGTCAGGAGTTAGAGATCAGCCTGGCCAACATGGCGAAACCCCAACTCTACTAAAAATACAAAAATTAGCCCAGCGTAATGGTGCACATCTGTAATCTCAGCTACTCGGGAGGCTGAGGCACAACAATCACTTGAACCGGGAGGCGGAGAGGTTGCAGTGAGCCAAGAACACTCAACTGCATTCCAGCCTGGGCAACAGGGGGAGACTCTGTCTCAAAAAAAAAAAAAAAAAAAAAAGGAAAGAAAGAAAATTACTCTTGAAAAACAGTGCCAATTTCATTCCTAATTCCACAGCCGCAAACCCATTCTACAAAACCTCTCATGTGAACAAAAATCTCTAGAAACACAAATATATGAATAATCCCATGCTGCCAGGTTGGTGATTAAATTCTGAATCTGAAAGCATACTTTAAAAAGAAACTTAGGCAAAAAGAAATGTGGTTTTTCAGCTTCTTGCCTTATTAGCTGTAATCAGAAGGACTTTGGTTTTTCAGTAGTTGTTGCTATTGGAGTTTCTGGATTCACTAAATTAAAAATCAGATATTCAGCTCAAGAAATTTCATACCATTCCACCAAATAAAACTAAAATAATAAGAAAATAAAGTAATTATATTCTATATACAAAACACTAAAATTAACTTTAATTACCAAAACAAAACTTGTAACACACACTAGGTTCCTAAACTTACAATCAAGAAAGATGCAACTTAAAAATTACTAGTGCAAAAGTAACATCAAATTATATAATCTCATTCATAAAGACATCATAGTAATAAAACTATTGTATAATTCATAGATATCCAATATGCTAATTTAAAATTCAAGTTCTTAGGCGTGGTGGCTCACACCTGTAATCTCAGCACTTTGGGAGGCTGAGGCAGGCACATCACTTGAGGTCAGGAGCTCGAGACCACCCCGGCCAACATGGCAAAACCCTGTGTCTACTAAAAATACAAAAATTACCCAAGTGTGGTAGCAGGCGCCTGTAATCGCAGCTACTGGGGAGGCTGAGGCATGAGAATCACTTGATCCCAGGAGGCAGAGGTTGCAGTGAGCTGAGAACACGCCATTGCATTTCAGCCTGGGCAACAGAGTGAGACTCTGCCTCAAAAATTAATTAATTAATTAATTAATTTCAAGTTATTTCTAGGCAGCAGAAAATTCCAACATTATAGATGACCTGTTTACCCTTAAAAACCACAGGCTCTTTAGTAGCTGTCCAACAATTCAAAATACATACAATTAGAGAAAAAAGAAAAAGTAACGTAAGACTAGAAAAGGCTTCTCTTTTCCAATATGTATCTTTTTAAATTTTTTAATTAGTAAAATCAGGTTGATCCACCAATTTAGCCCTCAGCAATTCAAGTCCTCATTAAGCACTCACAGATGAGAGTGTTTTTTAGACAAAATTGCAACATTCTGCCTAATTTAAATTTGCTAGAATTTGATTTATTCTAAATAATCTTGCACTATACTAAAATAAGTGTGATTCAAATACATTTTTAGTAATGAGTAGTTAAGTAAGACAAAGCAAGACATCCTTCACAATAGAGATACAGAGAGATCCCCAGTCAAGACTCCAACGATATTAAGAAGTGTTTCTCTTTTATAAGAATATATTCTAAATTAAATGAAGCATATATACACACATATGGTGATAAACATGCATTATGAACTCTTCAAATATTCACATTAAGGTCAAGAAACAATAAAACTTAAAAAACGCTAATTCAGTTATGACAAAACAACAACAAAAAAAGTTTCCAACTGTCACAGAGATCAGAAAAGATTCTGACCCAGTGGATTTATATTCCTCGTCCTTCAATTTCCCTAGTATGATTCTTGATTCTTGGATGAGCCCACCTTTAGCTCCCTAAAACATGATGGTTACACCACAGTAATATGAAACTCAACTCCTATCTTTACCTAGGACTATGGCTAAAATATAAAGGATCACAGAAAGACAAGAACTGTTTCAAGTTGCCTCTGTCAGATTTTTATTTTCAATCAGAAAAGCCTTAGTTGGATATTAAATTTCAAAAATAAAAACAATCCATCTCATGATATAGAAGTATTATTTCTAGGAAATAAATGTTTACTTAAAATATTTTTCAAGTTTACTTACCTCTGCTTCAACATCCACGTTTTGCTTCAAAAGTAACTTCAAAATGTCAACATGTCCATTCTGACTAGCAGCTTGCATAGCTGTGTGGCCAGCACATTGCCCATTTACCTACATTTTTTAAAAAAAAGAATGAATGAATAATCAGAAACAGGCAATATATACATACAGTGTAGGTTTAAATCTAGTATACTGTATGATTCCACGAGAATAATTTAGGTTGGTGTTCCATATATCATAGTTCAGATAACTACATGAGAAGGGAAGCAAGCATTGTTTTAAAAAACAAAAGTTTCATTGTCCAAAGAGTTACGAAATAACTGTTAGGCAATCTGCAAAGTTGAAAGAAGGGAGAAAGAAAGGAAGTAAGTTAAGTTGGTTTTGTATATATATTTCTTTTTAGATTAATCTCTGAGTCCATGGTTCAATGAAAAAAAGCACTGAAGTGAAAAGAAAACTTTTAGAAAAGATATTAGCTGCTAGGGATAAATAAATTCAATTCAACAAAAATACCAAACATCAACTTGCAGGCAAACTGCAAGGACAATAAATAAGGATATATAAATAAGTTAGCAAGGTAGTTATATACAACTATTATAAAGCAGTAATTTCCAACCTTTCCTTCACTTCAGATGTTGTGGACATGTATATAACTAACCCATGGACATACCCAAGGCCAAGTGCAATTCTTTAATTCTACCCCTTTTACTCCCATCCACAAAATCATTAAAGATAGTTAAAGATGGTAGCTTGGCCACATGTTTATATACTATCTTTCCTGAAACCACACTAAAATGACAATAAAATAATTTAAAAGGTAAAAATCCATAAAGATAAAGGGAGAACATTAGAAAACAAGAAAAAGTAACACATTTGTGAAAGAGAGAAAACAAATGGAAAAGCATTATCTGACTTTAGAAAGAACAGGAAGCCACAGTGTAAAGAGCCCAGGGAATCCTAGACAAACTCAAAGCCTACAAACACAAGCACATCATAGGTAACAAGGGGAGCCTCAGGTATAAGTCTGATGTGCAATGGTCACACTCCAAGCCCACTACTCAAACTCAAGGACAGAACACTAGCTGCCTGCATCTCATCCCTAGACAGGAAAACTTGAACAACTGTAGAGAATAGATTGCTATAGGATGGTATTTAGAGATCCCCCAAAACTCTACACACCCAATCACCATAATGCAAAGTCAACAAGTCCAAGTGAGGAGAGCTATCAATCAGCTTGTTAAGGTCCTATTGAGATATGAATGGACAACCAAGGATTGGAGATTTGTCCCCTCTTATAGAAGAACAAACAACCAAGGATTACCAGATATCTAAGGAATGGCTCTGACGTGAAAAAAGTAACTTAGAAGAGACAAAAACTTAAGCAGGCACAAGAAAATGTTTTCTTATAAAGACCTATCATTAGTATGTTCAGTAAGGAAAGACATGACATTGTATCCTCTTTAAATACCAACATGATACTATCAAAAGGAATGTGAAAAGAGCAACCAAGAAAAGCTTGAAATTTAAAATTGATGGATTAATAAAAACCTTGGAAAAAGGGTGGGAAAATTAAGTTAAGGAACCTCTCAGAAAAGGAGTGGAGGAAAGAAAAAAACAGGAAAAAAAAAAAGAAAATTCGACGAACAGTCCAAGAATAACCAATAAAATAACTAAAGAAAATTTGCAGATATGAATGACATGATTTCTAGTTCTAAAAAGTCAAACGCCTAAAGCAAGAGATGAAAACAGATCCACATCAAGGTGCATCATTGTGCAAGTTCTTAATGCTAACCAAGACAAAATATCATCATGCTTGAGAGAAAAAACAGCGTACATGTAAGATCAGGAATCAGAATGGCTTATATCTTCTCAATAGTAATTCTGAAATTATTCTACAGGAAAATGACTTCTAACCTAGAACTCTATTCCAATCTAAAACTTAATTGTGAAGTTAAAAAAAATTCAGATATTAAAGGTCTATTTCCCATGCATCCTTTCTCAGAAGCTAATAAAAACCTTACTTCACCAAAAAGAGAGAAAATGTAGAAACAAAAAGACAGGGGATACAGAAAACAAGAAATCCAACACAGGAGAGAAGGGAACCCTCAAGATGATGGGTGAGAAGATACTCCAAGTGGGCATCCAGTGCAGAGGACCCTGTTCAGACGGAGATTATCAGAAGGCCTAAGAGAAATGTCTCCCAGAAGATGAAAATGAACACATTTCATCTGTTGTACCTAAATGTCTCGAGCAATTGAGGTATGTTACGGTTAAAGAGGAATTTAGGAAGAAATTAAGTATAAGAATACAGATTACTAACAAATGAAAAAATATAAAAATTACGTGTAAGGTAAAGAGGGACTGGGAAAGACCACAAGTAACTTTTAGGAATGAAGGAAATATTCTACATCTTAATAGAGGTGTGGACTACGTGGGTGGTATGCATTTGTCAAAACTGGCTGATCCACATATTTCACTGTATGGAAATTATACTTCAGTTTTTTAAAAATGACAACTGTGAACTCCAATTAAAACAAAAAGTTAGGCAGGAAAACATAACCTAATATACTCCACAGCATGGCTATGAATGTCATTTATATAACATACACAACTAATTTTAATCCAAACAAAATTACAATATAACTACATGATGAAGCTAGAAACAGTATGTGTGTGTCTTGTGGGCATGGGATGGAAGTGGTGAAATAAAGCTAAATCCTCACCTTCCACAGTGAGGTATCAAAAGATCCAGGAAAGGAAAAGGTAAAGGAAAGGAAGAAAGAAAATTAAGACATTATAACAGAGGTATACTGGTATGTTACTGGAAAATGTAGAGGTAAATATGAAGGCTATCAGCCAGCTAAGAATAGCTGCCTCTGTAGAACAGGAAAATAGGGGTGAGAAAGAGGAGATGTTATTTTTCATAACAAATCTTATAGAACTGTATTTTCCTTTAAATTTTTAGTACTATAATGTTCTTAAAAAATAATTTTAAAATAATTTAGTAAGTAAATGAAGAAAAAACTTAAGTACAGTAAAACCTAAATCTGCTTGACTGGAATACAAAGGAAATCCGACTATCTTTCAAACACAAAAAATACTTGGTACTTCAACATTTGAAGCAAATTATTTTTACATAGCTCATAACCAATCGACAAATTGCTGTGCTGTATTGCTACAATTGATTTCTCTATAATAAAGCTAACATGTCGAGCTTATAGGAGAAATAAGACATTAATACTTCACAATTATAGATCTCATCTTCAAACTGTCTAGCATACTTAAAAACAAACAAACATCCAAAGAAAGGTATGGCAACAAAAACCCTTACAACACAGTGAGAATGATTCAAATTGTCACTCCAACTACAACTTCTTGGCTGACACCGAACGTAATACTGGTGCCAGCAAGGTATCAATGCCAAAGCCAAAGCACAATGACTAGAATCAAAACTGCCCACTTAAAAGATAGCTTGAATGAATGGCAAAAACACAACATAACCTAGGAAGAGTTATAAAATATATGGCCTTTAATTCATCTGCCTTATAAATTGTGAAATAGTCAACTATCACTGGGGTGGAGAGGAGTTACATTAAATATTTTGAAAAGAAGGATTGAAAATTGCTTATATACACATCTGCTATGTACTCACAAAAATTAAAAATAAAAAGAAAATTGCTTATAAAATTCACTAAAATATACTTAGAAGATGTCATAAAATGATGTTTACATGAGGGAAAAAAAAAATCGCTGAATTTCCCAAAAGGATACTAGTCTTTAAAAACCAAAATGTAAGTGTGTCAATCATAACAAAGGTCATAATGTTAAATACAAAAATGTCTGTTTTTTTTAGAAATGCACACTGAAGAATGTCTGATGTCTGCTTTAAAATACTTCACAAAAACAAGAAAGAAGAAATAAATGAAGCACATCTGGCAAAATCTTAGTAATTGTTGAGGATAAGGTTCATTATACTATTCTACTTTTTGTATGCTTCAAAATAATTTTTAAAATGCTCACATCCACATCTGGTCTTTTAAGCAAATCTTCCACTTTAGCAACATCTCCATTGGCAGCAGCCTTAACTAATTCTTCATTGAGGTCACCAGATTCTTGGGTTTCAAATAATTTCTTCAGGAGTTGTGAGAGTCTTTCTGTAAAGCATCAAATAAAGCTGCTAATATAGGAGGATCTCAAACCTTAACTACTAAGAAACAAGTATTACCCAATATTTCTATAATCTTTTCCTATTTTATTCTTTCCATCATTAATGTTATTTTTCTACCCATGCAAGTTATAATCACTACATAAAAAGCTGTATTAAATGCAAGCCCTTAAGTATTCCAAGTTTTCTCCAATTCATGTATATCAAATTATAATTTTAGAAAAAGTAGTGCATTATATACTAATAATAATTCAAGATTTAAAAGTCATCATAAGAAGTTTATGAATAAACACACTACCATGGGAGTACCACAATGATACAAACTTCCTTTCAGGTTTTAAGGACACTACAGTGACTCTCAGAGCTCAATACTATAGACTTTAAAATAATTCAACAGATTAATGGTTATGATCAAAAGTAACAATCTCTGTAATATCTGGGGACATAGTTTAGGGTCAAACCAATTTTCTTTAGGTTGAAACTGGACATCTAAGTGCTAATAACTTTCAGTAAGTGCCAAATGATTGGTTTTGACAAAAACAACAATGAACCAGGGATGAATATACCTAAACCCTTTCATAAGATATTTTTTTCTAAATAGTATCAATCAATACTATTTTTTTCTAAATAGTATCAATCAATTAAATAATATCAATCAAGCTACAAAGCTCTAACTCCTTAATTCTTGGGGTACTTATTATAAAGCAGAGAAATCACAAAATAGGGCAAGGGACAAATGACAAAGTGGGCCAAGTCCACATAATTTGAGAGTAGGCTATTAACTGTCCTTCACTCTTTTACTTTGTATGTAGTCAACCTACTATGGTGTCATTTAACCTCAAGGTAAAAATAAACACTGGATTTAAATGTTAAGCATACTAGCAAATTACAGCAGGAAAGAATAAACAAAAAGGCAGAGGAAGCAGATAGCAGGACAAAAATAAAATTGGAAGTCACTTTATGTTTTCCTTTTGTTTCTTACTATTTATAGTTATAGTTCTATCTCCTTTTCTGGATGACAACATGTACACACAGTAACTTGTAATATGTTGTAAAATGAACTGAGTCTGTGTATACAAAGCTGGAGCACAGGAAAGAAAGACTATGTGAAAGAGTCAACTCAAGCATCCAGGATGTTCACATTTTAGCATAGTTTCTACTCACGGTAGCATGTATAACAACTCATTAAATGGTAAGAGAAAAAATAACTGATATGTAAAAATATACAGGAAGGAAAGCCATCTGCTAGCAATAATGTTGGAAATACAGAAAAAATAAAGAAGTCTAAGAAAGTGATGGTTCTTTGGCAGAAAACAAAAGTTCTGACTAAAGAGTAGAATCCTGAATTTTAGGAATCTCAAATTTGATGTGGAAAATCCCCTGATATGCCCAAGAAAAAGCACACATTTTATGGAACTTCTCCAGGGAGTACTTCAATCAGAATAAAGGTTGTTCAACACATTATAAAAAACAAAAATTTTTAGTGAAAGTTTAAAAGGTGGTCAACATTCAAGTAAGGCTGTGTAATCTGGGACAAAGCCAAGCACATGTACAACATTATCTGTATATGAGAACTGGGGAATTAGCAAAGGTTTTAATGTAAACCACATTACTCTTAAAGAAACACAATATAAAACATACCACCAGATGCATTGCTAATGGCTGATCCTGCAGATGCCACCTTGGAAACTGCTGCTGGATTGTATGTCCAAGATGTTCCACAAACTTCCACCTTTAAATCACTGTCTGAATAAATCTGTTGTACTCGGCCAACTTTACCTAAAGTCTTGGGGAAAAAAATAGATTCATGTTTCCAAGTCTAAAGTATATACCATAAAATCAATCACTAGTTTTTATATGCTTAAAGTAATGATTTTACTTATTACTAATGAAAAAACTTTCAAAGGATAACCATACTGAAATGGGTTATTTGAATAAGTACAAATGTTAAAAAATATCTTTTAAAATAATAATAAAACTACTTCCACAAGAATATGAGACAAATCATGATAAAGTCTATCCTATTCATACGAGTTCATAAAAATCTATTTTGATGTTCAATCCTTACTTCTGAAATCTGTAAGGTACATTTTGAGAACTTGCAACTCAAGTAGTCTAAAATCTATCATCAATATAGCCTGAAAAAGAAAATTGGATGTCTAAAAAAAATAAAAAATAAAAAAATAAACTAATTTGGCCAAGAAGGGCTCAAGCTTACATCTATGTTTAAACCCTTTTTGGAATCATCTGATTTCTGCCAGTTCCTTTCCTTCCCTTCCTCATATTCCTAAACCTGTTCATTTTCCCAAAATTTTATTCCATAGGTTTTTACTCTTCTTCGTCGAAAATTCAACCCACTTTGACAACTATCACCTTTTTTTTGAAAACACAAAATTACCGCTCACCCCCACATACACATACTAATTCTAATTTTTTAACAGCCTATTAGACATTTTCACTTGGAATTTTCCATTATCATCTCAAACTCTATGAGGCTACATTCTTTGTTTTTTCCCCTCAACTTTTTATTATGGAAAACTTCCAAGAGATACAAAAGTGGACAACAGCATACTGAATCCTCATGTACCCATCAACCATTTGTAACAATTATCAGCTCATGGCTAATCTTGTTTCCTTTATTCCCCTACCCATTCTCTCCTCCAGTATTATTTCAGTATGTACCTCCAAACAATAAGAACTCTTTTTTTGATAACATATTCTACAATGCTATTTATTATCAACTCACCCAAAGTTACAATAGTTACATATCACAAAATTCCAGTGTTCAAACTTCCAATTACCTCATAAATTATCAATTTTTTGTTTGTTTAAATCAAGATCCACATAAAGTCCACACGTACATGTTTTTCTTTGCAAATTATTTGTTGAAAAAACAGTTCTTTATCTTACAAAGTTTCTTACCATTTGAATTTTACTAATTGGTGTAGTTTTAATAACTCGTCAGCCCTCTGTATATAGTCAGCAAGAACCCCTTCAAGTTGGCTGCTAGGTCCTTTTAACATGGTCCTAGAAACCAGTGACAGCTTCCTTGTTACCTGGTACGAGGCTCATTTTGTTCACCTCTTGTCAAAGAGTCAGAATTAGCCATTTCTCCAAAAAGCCTTGGCTCTTTATTGAGAAAGCCTGCTTGAAAACCATAACCTGGGCACTAAGTTTGGTTATTACTAAAATGGTCACAGTGGAGGCATTTTCATGAATACAGCTAGGAAATAGGAGCTTTTGTTTGGGACATTTTTTTGTTTTGTTTTAATTTTACTTTAAGTTCTGGGATACATGTGCAGAAAGTGCAGGTTTGTTACATAGCTATACATGTGCCATGGTGGTCTGCTGCACCTATCAACCCATCATCTAGGTTTTAGGCCCCGCATGCATTATATTAGATATTTGTCCTAATGCTCTCCCTCCCCTTGCCCCCCACCCTGACAGGCCCCAGTATGTGATGTTCCCCTCCCTGTGTCCACATGTTCTCATTGCTCAACTCCCACTTATGAGTGAGAACATGCGGTGTTTGGTTTTCTGTTCTGTGTTTGTTTGCTAAGGATGATGGCTTCCAGCTTCATCCATGTCCCTGCAAAGGACATGATCTCATTCTTTTTTTATGGCTGGAAGAAAATTTTTGCAATCTACCCATCTGACAAAGGTCTAATATCCAGAATCTACAAGGAACTTAAACAAATTTACAAGAAAAAAACAAACGACCCCATCAAAAAGTGGGCAAAGGATATGAACATACACTTCTCAAAAGAAGACATTTGTTTTGTTTTTAAAGAAGCATAAATCATACATTCAAACACTCTTTTCATTCAAATTCAAGACTACAGGGTTTTTACTTCACCTCCTCTATATTATATCTGCATCTCCTTTTACAACTCTGATAATTCTGATTCTCAAAGTCAAAGGAGTAACAGAATTATCACACAAGTACTCATTTGTTTTTTGGTACATCTAACAATCTCGGAATAACAATATCAACGCTACTACATGCAATAAGATTTCTGAAAAGTGTTAAACATTTCATTTCCATGCAGTTCTTTAGGGTCTATTCTTCCTATGAAGATATAAAGAAAAATTAACTGTGTTTAAAAAATTACTTGGAATTTTCTCTCTACATGGTTATGCTAACAGAAACACACTTAGTTTCATTTATTTCATTTCATTTTCCACTTTGAGGAGTTTCCTTTTTAAATTTAATTTCGTTTTACAATTGTATTAAATATGTATGTGATTTCAAATCAAATCTATAAAACAAGACATATTCAAAGAGGTCTCCCTTCCTTCTTTGCCCCTTATATCATCCTATTCCCTTTTTATATAGGTAACACTTATTTGTAACTTCATAGTTTATCATTACATTGTCTGCTTTAATATAGTTTGTATTGTCCTAATAGTTATTATATATTATATATGTGTGTGTATATATATAAATAAATATAAATATATTTATATATTATGTATTATTTATATATTATATATAATATATATTTATATATTATATATATTTATTTATATATTTTATATAATATATATTTATATATAATATATTTATATATTATGAATATATAAAAATAAATATATAAATAAATATATATAATATATAAATATATATTATATATAAAAATATATATTTTTATATATATAAAATCTCAACTTGGTTCCCTAATATGTGCAATACTGAAATTAGTCATTCATGTGTCCTTACTCTTTCCTAATATTTTGATCTAAAATAATAATATTTAGTCCCAGTTAATACAACTAAAAGGCAAACAGCATATTAAACTTTTCATGTGCTCAATTTCCACCCCATTTTTTACAACTATAATTTACATTGTTAGAACATATAATTGTTATATATTCTACCCTTTCCTTTACAACATTCATTTAATCTTAGTTTAACAAATCAATACATATTCCATGATCACTAGTCCTTCACTTGATGTCTCTACAGTCATTTTGGTTGTCTGAAACTCATTATCTAGCAAATTACTTAGGACTCATGGGAACAAGAATTCTCACATATTCATAGCACAGTTATACTTGAAAGTTAGTTTGGTTACATATAAAATCTTCAGCTTATATTCTTTCCTTGAGTATCTTAAATGCTATCTCACTGTTTTCTGGCATAAAACACTGAGATGAGACTTTTTTCTTAACAGCAAAATAATTTTCTTTCCTTTAGCACCAATAACCTGTCTGGTCTTTTTTCCTGGATACTTTCTCTCATCTTGAAGATTCAGTTATTTTACCAGAATATAGCCCAATGTTTGCTGTTCTGGGTCAGTTTTCCCAGGTATGCAATGTGCCCCTTCAAAATTTAGTTTCAAATTGTTTTCTTAATTCCAGGAAAATTTTTCTAAAATTACAAATTTTCATATTTGTTTCATTTCATTTATTTGGGTTTAGTTTTCCTTTCTACAAGGACTCTCTTGGAGAGAGGGAGAGAGAGGGAGAGAGAGAGAGAGAGAGAGAGAGAGGCTATTTAATGTTTATTTCTTTCTCTGAAATACTTTTCACCTTTCCTATTTTTAAAATTTTCCTGCTTTTTCACCTTCTATTTCTCTTAGCCATTATCTCTTGCATTTATTTGCTCTGCTCTGTGTTCCTTCCAGCTTAGTCTTCACTTATGACTTTTTCACTTCTTTTTAATTATTTCCTAAGTATATCACCTCATTTCTGATTTCATTCTCTTATACTTTTTTCATTTTCTTAATTTCTTTTAGCTCATTTTTTGTTTTTTGCAATTTTTTTTTAAGAGTCAGTCTCACTACATTAGCCCAGGCTAAAGTGCAGTGGCTATTCACAGGCATGATCCCATTACTGATCAGCACGAGAGTTTTGACCTGCTCTGTTTTTGATTTTGCGCCAGTTCCCCACGCCATAGGCAACCTAGGGTTCACCCAGGAGGTCACCATATCCTTGCCGAACTTAGTGCAGACATCCACACTACACCCAGAGGTCTTGAAGTCAAGTGATCCTCCTGCCTCAGCCTCCTGAGTAGCTGGGACTACAGGTACACACTACTGTGCCCAGCCTTTTAGCTCATTTTAAATTATAAAAGTACAGTTTTCATCATTTTTCTGCACATATCTTTCTGATATGCCTTTTTTTTTTTTTTTTTTTTTTTTTTTTTTTTTTTTGAGACAGGGTCTCACTCTGTTGCCCAGGCTGGAGTGCAGTAGTGTGATCTCTGCTCACTGCAGCCTCAACCTCCTGGGCTCAAGAGATCCTCTCACTTCAGTCTCCCAAGTACCTGGGACTACAGGCACATACCACCACACCTGGCTAATTTTTGTATTTTTAGTAGAAACAGAGTTTCACCACGTTGTTCAAGCTGGTCTCAACTCCTTGGCTCAAGCAATCCACCCATCTTGGCCTCCCAAAGCGCTGGGATTACAGACATGAGCCACCATGTCTGGCCTGATATACTTTCACTATCTGTAGAGAAGTTCTATTCCTTATTCCCTTTTTTCAATAATAACTGTGTATGGGAATTTAACCATGATCTCTTCTAAATTTTATCTGGACCTTCTCCTTCCTTTGTCCCTACTGTCTCCGTCCTACTAAATTTTGTTTCTATTCCCAGCACTTTCTCCTCAAAGTGAGGCTCTGCCTTGGAAGGGAGCTTTGGCTGGTTAGTTTTGAGTTTAAAGGCCCACACTAGTTCCATCCTTTCTGACTTTAGCATGGACCTATTTTCTCATCCCAAACTGGAGTCTTCAGGAACTCTCTCAGGTTCAGGTGCTGCTAAGACAATTGTCTACCACACTAGCCAATGAATATTTGCTAGCTGTTTTGGAGCTTTCCTGTTCTCGGATCTATCAGATGCCTCATTAATTCTCTCTGCTCCCATACGAAGAGATGCAGACTCAATAGCTGTCAGTGGTTTATCTCTACTCATTCATATTTAGGGTTCAACAGGTTACTCTGAAACCTAGTTTTGTTATAGATGTTTGTGGCTTTTTTGGTTATGTTAATCTAATTGTCTATTTTTATCAAAAAGGATTTGATAAGACACAAAATCTGTAACACCACTACTGGAATCCCAGAATTTCCCTTTAGAATTCTCTAGAGGTTTTATCTATATAGCAGTTTGAAATGGCAGAAAGACTGCTTAGGTTTTGAAATAAGACAGGTCTGCGTTCAAAATCCAGTTCAGAATCGCACCTCTGATTTCCTCATCTTTAAAATAAGGATGCTATAACATCACCCTCTGGTAATATTGTATGTATATGTGTACGGCAGCTACAAACTGTGAAGTGTCTTTGAATAAAAGCATCATAACAACAGAGATTTTATTTTTTTGTTTTGTTCACAATTATTCACTATTTTTTCTGTATTGTTCACTATTGTAGCCCTGCCTAACAGGCATATTATATGTGCTAAAATACCTACTTAGGGAATAAGGCAGAAAGGACAGAAGGGCTAATGGAGGGTCAGGACAACAGGAAGGAGGGACTAGGCAGGATGGGAGGGGATGAGATGGGGCAGGAGTTGGGGCTGGATGTGAAGAGAAGGAGGTGCTGGCCAGGAGAAGAGACCGAACAACTACAGTAGAGTGGGGGTAATAGAATACTAAGAGGGATGTGAGATGAAGTACATGGGACAGGATGGAGGCACTGAATGGGACTGGAATGGAGGGACAGGCAGGACAGGAACTGAGAGGCTGGATGAGACAGGAGATGGGAGTACACAAGGTGGAGAACTATAGAGGAGGACACAGCAAGGTGGAGGAGGAAGGGAAACAGAAGAAGGAAGCATAAGGGATGGCAAGGTGACGGAGTAATACCAAAGGCAGGGACAGAAGGACAGAAGCAAGAGATACAGACAGGGAAAGGGAAGGATGGTTGAAGAGAGGGCAGAACAAGCAAATTTGTTTGTTGTTGATGAACATTTGATGAAAAAATGACTAAATAAAAAACTGTAGCTCTTTGGGAACAAATTCACTCTATGAAAGCACACACATTTCTGAGCTGCTCTTTCGTACTCAAGTTTTAAAGAGGCAGGCCCCCACATCAGGAAAGCTGCACTGGTCCAGCACTGCTAGAGACCAGATGGGCATAGACCTATATCATTCTGGGGTTAAGTATCAGAAAAACCACTGCTGACTTGCACCACACAACATTCTCCAATAACCACTTTATCAAAAAATATTAAATATTAACTGTAACCTTTTCTGGATCTTCCCAGGCTAATTTAACTGGGATAAATTAGAAAACAAAATGCACGAGTATGTCTAGGTGCAAATGGAGAGTACAATTCTAAGAAGTTTTATGCCAATTTAATTTCTACATTAATTTACTTTTAAAAATGACATAAGTATATTGTAATTTCTAGCCCAGAATTATTCTAAACATACTTACTGGAAGCATCGCTTCAGCCCATTCTCCATGTCCTCTTTGTAGAAGTTTAATTCGTTCCAGGTCATAACAAACTTGTACAAGATCACCCACTTGAAACTGCGAGGTGCCTCCTTCTGCACCCTGAGCAGCATCTCCACTTCGGACAATGTTCGCTTTAGTGAGAACAGCAGGATTGAAGGTCCACCTACAAGAGCAAAGCTAAACCTCAAAATGGGTAGGTTTGCTTAATTTTAATACAAAATTCTTAAACAGTGAAGATCAAAAGAGTAAGGCAATCCTTTGCAATTATATCCTGAATGATTTGTGTTTATTTATATATACACAAATACATATATATTGATATATTGTTTGTTTTCTGTTTTGTTTTGTTTTTTTTTTTTTTTTTGACAGAGTCTTGCTCTGTCACCCAGGCTGGAGTGCAGTGGCATGATCTCGGCTCACTGCATGATTCTCCTGCCTCAGCCTCCCAAGTAGCTGGGATTACAGGCGCATGCCACTGTGCCCAGCTAATTTTTGTATTTTTAGTAGAGACAGGATTTCACCATGTTAGCCTGGCTGGTCTCGAACTCCTGAGCTCAAGTGATCTGCCTGCCTCAGCCTCCCAAAGTGCTGGGATTACAGGCATGAACCACCGCCCCAGCACCTCCTTTTTATAATTTTAATATACAAATTTGGGGAAAGAGTCATCCATAATCTTACCACCTTAATACAAGTGTAAATACTTTGGTATACGTTGTCTATTCTCCCCTGCATGTTTTCAAAACTGTTATAAAGTAATATACAATTATTGTTAAAAATTCAAACATTTCAGAAACATGTAAAGTAAAAGTTCCATTTCACACAAACACGCTGGATCACCATTCCCATCCCACTAGAAACCACTATTAATATTCTACTCTGTGTCCTTACAGACATTCTATCAATACACTGAATGACATTCATAATCTAGTTGTTTTCCATAAATGGGAATATTATATACATATATATGTATACACAGACATAGAGACACATACATATATTTTGTGACTTTTTTTTCAGAGAATGCATCTTGGAAGATTTATTTTTTAGTGTCACAGATACAGACCTATCTTAAATAGGTCTAAGAATACAGACCTAAATTGAATAGACCTTAATTCAATTTAACTGCTACAGAGTATTCCATCACTTGGATATACACTAGTGTACTTAACTATTCTCCTATTGACTAGCATTTAAAGTGCTTCCAAATTGTCACCAATATGTACAGTACTGTAAAGACCATTCCTGCGTATACATCTTTGTGCACATGAGGTCGGTATTTCAGTAGAGATTCTTAAAAGAACTATCTGATCAAAGCATACATTTGTTTACAATTCCAATAGAGCCAAACTGCTGTACAATGAGTGTACCATTTCCCCACACTATTGCCAATTTAATGGATAAAAATATTATCTAGTTTTAATTTTCCATGCATGGATATTTACCATAATTGTAATCATTGTAGCAAACTAATTTGAATGCTGATGTCTTTATACAGGCATTTTCCACGCTGCTATCATCTTCAAAATAATCGTTTTAATGACTACTTAATATTCCATCAAATAGATGTACCACAATTGATAACAGAACACCTCCCCTAATTCCACACTGAACTCCAAGAGTAAAGGTTCCCTTGTCAAGTAAGTTTCTACAATATTGGCATATTATATCCTCTTCTCCTTAGTCCAAATGGTTATTAGCATATAAAAGCCTGTTTACTAACTTTCTGTAACCACACAAGTAAACTGTTCTTTGTTTGCTTTATTTTTTCTTTTTTTGATACAGAGTCTCACTCTGTTACCCAGGTTCAAGCAATTCTCCTGCCTCAGTCTCCCAAGTAGCTGGGATTACAGGCATGCACCACAACGCTCAGCTAATTTTTGTATTTTTAGTAGAGGCAGGGTTTCGCTACGTTGGCCAGCCTGTTCTCGAACTCCTGACCTCGGGTCAGGAATTTTAATATCAGTGTGTCAATTTCTGCAAAAAAAAGTACCAGGATTTTGATAGGGATTACACTTAATCGGAAGATTAGTTTGGGAAATACTGCCATCTATTGTGGGTTGAATTATGCCCCCTTCCAAAATATGCTGAAGTCCTAATCCAGGTATCTGTTAATGTTACCTTATTTGTAAACAGGGACTTTACATATGTAATCAAGTTAAAGTGAGGTCATACTGGATTAGGGTAGGCCCTAAATTCAATGTTTAGTGTCCTTATAAGAGAGTCATGTACCAACACCCACCAAGAAACACAGACTCACAGGGAAAAAGGTCATGTGAAGACAGTGGCAGAGAATATAGAGTGATGCATCTACAAGCCAAGGAACAAAGATTGCTGGGAACCACCAGAAGCTGGGAGAAAGGCATACAACAGATTCTCCCTGAAAGTCTCCAGAACAAATCAATCTTGCCAACACCCAGACTCTGGACTTCTAGCCTCTGATACTGTGAAAGAATAAATCTCTGTTAAGCCACCCAGTCTATGGTAATTTGTTATAGCAGCCCTAGGAAACTAATATACCATCTAAACAATATTAAACCTGATCTAAGAACATGGAATGTTTTGTCATTTATTTAGGTCTTCTTTAATTTCTTTCAACAATGTTCAGTAGTTTTCACTGTACAAGTCTTGCATCTCCTCGGTTAAATTTATTCTTAAGTATTTTACTCTTTTTGATGCCATTATAAATGAAATTGTTTTAATTTCATTTTCATATTGTTCATTGTTAGTGTACAGAAAGACAACTGATGTTCCTATATCAATCTTGGTTCCTGCAATCTTGCTGAACTCATTTATTAGCTACAATAGCTTTTGTGGATTCTTTGGGTTTTTCTATACATGGTATCAGGTCATCTGTAAGCAAAGTTAGTTTCACATCTTCTTTTTCTTTTACTTCTTCCTTTTATTTCTTTTTCTTACCTAGTTGCTATGACTAGAACCTCTGGTATAATGTTGAACAGAAGTAATAAAGTGGACATTCTTGTCTTGTTTCTGATGTTACCGGGTAAGTATTCAGTCTTTCATCATTAAGGATGATGTTAGCTGTGGTTTTTCATAGATGTCCTTTATCAAGCCAAAGAAGTTCCCTTCTGGTCCCAGTTTGTTTAGTGTTTTTATCACGAAAGGGTGTTGGATTTTGTCAAGTACTTTTCCTGCATCTACTGATATGATCATGTATGCTCGTAAGATTTGAATACAATCAGGCCTAATGCTATACCTAGGTAAGCAACTTAATGTTAACTTTTCTTATTCTATATAATATCCCTTCCCCAAAGAACCTCAGGGAATTAGTTACTTTATGTACATGTCAGTAAGACAATTATTCAATTTATTGATTTTTCTTTAAAATACTATAAACATACTAAAGTGGATTAGATATGTTTTGGCCCAAACAAAATTAAAAAGACATCCCTAGCCTCCAAGAAACTTGCAATCTAGAAATCAAATGAATTTTAATAGGTAAGAGTAAACCTAAATAGATGAAGAGTATATGCATATATAATACTATGGAGAGTAAAAGGAGAGAGGAGGTTCGCAAATCATATAAACTCAGTATTTATAGGATGTAGAGGAATTAATCCAGGTAACAAGGCAGAAAAAGAGGAGCAGGCATTTTACTTAAAGGGAGTAGTATGTTAAAAGGTACATAAGTGAGGAAGTGCATGCAATTTTATACCGCTGATAAGGATTAGTATATGTGTACATATCTGTGGCAACGCCAAAATCTCAGAGTAGAAACAATCTGGCTTCACTCTCCCCAACAGAAAACCGAAAAAAAAAAAAAATACCCAGCACCAAGATTATCACCAGCAATATCCCAGAACTCAAGTCTGAAGCTGAAATGATCCCTGGGGCCAGAGACATGAAAAACTCCAAGCAGATAATAAAAGAAACAAATTTCTGTATCTGCAACATCCTTCCCCCTATCTACCAGGCACAAAGCACAGAAAATTCCCCCAGGAATCACAGTCTCTACACTGGAAAAAGTGAGATCAAGGCAGAGAGCCAGCTTCCTACCAACTTGGGTTCCCTTGCAGGAAAATCATTCCTGCCTCAATCCACAGGAAGCCTTATGAGTACCTGTAGGAAGAAAAATCCCTAAGGGTAGCTACAGTCAAACAGAAGAGACAGGACTAGCAAACCTGGCCCTTGAAACTCTGCTCTTTATCTTAGCCAAGAGAGACATCAAATCAGAGTGGCTGTTCAGCAGCACTATACTGCAGGAGGCACACATTCCATGGGTCTTCTGGCCATAAATCCCTAACCAGACTTCCCACATAGCCAAGGTACCACTTTTGGGATCCACCCCCACTCCTTCCCGCTCAATTCAGGATGAACAGAGTTCCAAACATTTGTGACACCCAAGGCAAACTTGGGCTTAAGGCACCATTTAGCTCTGAAAAGGAGGCAGCAATCTATAATTTAGGGGATTCAACAGGCAATTGCAAAGAACTTCTAAGCAAGTATGCCCTAGAAAGACCAAAATAAGCAGACAGCAACAACTGGAAAAAAAAAAAATGATCCTTCAATACGAAGCCATATAAGGCAGATAAGAAAATAAACAGGAAGCCAATGGACAAAGCAAAGTGCCAATGACCAACCCTAATAAGGCAGCAATATGTAAGCTCTCAGTTAAAGAATTCAAAATAGCAGTTCTAAAGAAACTCAGTTGAACTCTAAGATAACACAGAAAACCAATTCAGAAATTTATCAGAGAAATTTAACAGAGATGGAAATGATGTTTTCAAAATCAAACAAAAATCCTAGAACTGAGAAATGTATTTGTTGAAATGAAAAATGCATCAGAGGCTCTCAACAGCAAAATTAAGCAGTGGAAAAAAATAAAAACAGTGGGACTGGATATAAGCTATTTGAAAATACACAGAAGAGAAAAAAGAATGAAAAGGAATGGAGAAGGCCTACAAGATATAGAGACTAACCTCAAAAAAGCAAAACTGAGTCAATGGCATTCAAGAGAGAGTTAAGAAAGAGCAAGGGGTAAGAAGCTTATTCAAATTATAACAGAAAACTTTCCAAATCTAGAGAAAGATAAAAGCAAAAACTATAAAAAAATAAATATCAATGTACAGCAAGGTCAGAAATCACCAAACAAATTAAATCCAAATAATAACCAAATAGAGCTGGGCGCAGTGGCTCACGCCTGTAAACCCAGCACTTTGGGAGGCCGAGGCAGGCGGATCACAAGGTCAGGAGATTGAGACCATCTTCGCTAATATGGTGAAACCTCGTCTCTACTAAAAATACAAAAAAATTAGCCAGGTGTCGTGGCAGGCGCCTGTAGTCCCAGCTACTCGGGAGGCTGAGGCAGGAGAATGGTGTGAACCCAGGAGGCGGAGCTTGCAGTGAGCCGAGATCGTGCCACTGCACTCCAGCCTGGGTGACAGAGAGAGACTCTGTCTCAAAAAAAAAACAGAAAAACAAATAGACTACCCCAAGACATATACTAATCAAACTCTCAAAGGTCAAAGACAAAGTAAGGATCCAAAAATAAGCAATAGGAGAGAAGGAAATAACACATAAAAGAGCACCAATTCATCTAGCAACAGACCTTTCAGCAGAAACCATACAGGACAGGAGAGAGCAAGATGACATATTCAAAATGCTAAAAGAAAAAAACTGGTAATTAAGAATACTGTACCAACCAAAACTTTCCTTCAAACATGGAGGGGAGATAAAACCTTTCCCAGATGAACAAAAGCTGAGGAAATTCATCACCATCATTTCTTATAAGAAATAGTAAAGGGAGTTCATCAATCTAAAAGAAAAGGATAGTAATATGCAGAAAGAAAACATGTGAAGATACAAAATTCCCTGGTAAAAGTAATTACACAGACAGATTCAGAATACTCTAATACTATAATTACGTGTAATCACCTCATAACTCTAGCATAAGACTAAAAGACAAACCTATCAAAAAAATAACTACGGCAAACAGTTAAGAGATAGGCCATATCAAAAGATGTACACAGAGACAACAAGTCACAATGTGGAGGAGTTAAAAAGTGTAGAGTCTTTTAGTTTTCCTTTGTTTGATTTTCTTTGTAATCAAAGTTAAGACGTCACCTGTTTAAAATAACTTGTTATATCTATAATATAGGGTCCAGCCCTACTGGGCCTGTGGGTTTGTTCCTTCGTGGGCGGAGACGAGAGATCATAGAAATAAAAACACAAGACAAAGAGATAGAAGAAAAGACAGCTGGGCTTGGGGTACCACTACCACCAAGACGCGGAGACCGGTAGCGGCCCCAAATGCCTGGCCGCGCTGTTATTTATTGTATACAAGGCAAGGGGGCAGGGTAAGGAGTGTGAGTCGTCTCCAATGATAGGTAAGGTCACACAAGTCACATGTCCACCGGGTCACACGAGTCATGTGTCCACCAGACAGGGAGCCCTTGCCTATTTTGGTAGCCGAGGCAGAAAGAGAGAGGGGACAGCTTACATCATTATTTCTTCTACGCATTTTTCGGAGAGATCAATGGCTTTAATATTTTCACTAATTCTACTACTGCTATCTAGAAGACGGAGCCAGGTGTACAGGGCGAAACATGAAAGTGGACCAGCAACGTGACCACTGAAGCACACCATCACGGGGAGAGGTTTAGGCCTCCGGATGGCTGCGGGCGGGCCTGACTGATGTCAGATCTTCCACAAGAGGTGGTGGAGCAGAGTCTTCTCTAACTCCTCCGGGGAAAGGGAGACTCCCTTTCCCGGTCTGCTAAGTAACGGGTGCCTTCCCAGGCACTGGCGTTACCACTAGACCAACGAGCCCTCTAGTGGCCCTGTCCGGGCGTGACAGAGGGCTCACACTCTTCTCTTCTGGTCACTTCTCACCATGTCCCTTCAGCTCCTATATCTGTATAGCCTGGTCTTTCCTAGGTTACAATTGTAGAACAAAGATTATTACAATACTGGAATAAAGAGTAATGCTACAAATTAATGATTAATAATATTCATATATAATCAAATCTATACTCCATTTCTAGTATAACTATTATAACTATTCTTATTCTATATATTTTCTTTATTATACTGGAACAGCTTGTGCCCTCGGTCTCTTGCCTTGGCAACTAGGTGGCTTGCCGTCCACATATAAGATGTTTTTTGTAAGCTTCATGGTAACCAAGAAGAAAAAACGTATAGTAGATACACTGAAAATAAGCAACACAGGGCTGGGCGCGGTGGCTCACACCTGTAATCCCAGAACTTTGGGAGGCCGAGGAGGGCGGATTACGAGGTCAGGAGATCCAGACCAGCCTGGCCAACATGGTGAAACCCCCTCTCTACTAAAAATACAAAAACTAGCTGGGTGTGGTGGCACGCGCCTGTAGTCCCAGCTACGAGGGAGGCTGAGGCAGGAGAATTGTCTGAACCCGGGAGTCGGAGGTCACAGTGAGCCGAGATCACACCACTGCACTCCAGCCTGGTGACATAGCGAGACTCTGTATCAAAAAAAAAAAAAAAGCAACACAGGCTGGGTGCAGTGGCTCACACCTGTAACCCCAATATTGTGGGAGGCTGAGGCAGGAGGATTGCCTGAGGCAAAGAGTTCAAGACCAGCCTGGGCAACATCGTAAGACCCCATCTCTACAAAAAAATTTTTTAATGACCATGGTGGTGTGCACCTGTAGTTCCAGCCACTTGGAAGGCTAAAGTGGAAGGATTGCTTGAAGCCAGGAGTTCAAGGCTTCAGTGAGCTATGATCATGTCACTGCACTTCAGCCTGAATGACAGAGTGAGACCTTGTCTCAAAAACAAAAAATGATAAAATTTATTTAAAAAACACATTAAAACGTACTATCAAAGAAAATCACCTAACCACAAAGGAAGAGGGCAAGAAAAAAAAAGGAAGAGACGAGTTACAAAACAACCAAATAACAAGTAACAAAAATAGCAGTAGTAAATCTTTACCTATCAATAACAACAATGAATGTAAATGAACTAATTCTCCAACTAGAAAACATAGAGTGAGGCTGGGCACGGCAGCTCACACCTGCAATCCCAGTACTTTGGGAGGCTGAGGCGTGGTCCCTCAGGAGTTAGAGACCAGCCTGACTAATATGGTGAAACCCCATCTCTACTAAAAATACAAAAATTAGCTGGGCTTGGTGGAGGGCACCTGTAGTCCCAGCTACTCGGAAGGCTGAGACAGGAGAATTGCTTGAACCCGGGAGGCGGAGGTTGCAGTGAGCCAATATCGTCCCACTGCACTCCAGCCTGGGCGACAGAGTAAGATTCCATCTCAAGAAAAAAAAAAAAAGGCATAGAGTGGCTGAATGGGTAAAAGAAAATTGTTTAAATGACCCAACCCTGTGCTCCCTACAAGAAATTCATTTCACCTATAAAGACACATGCAGACTGAAAGTGAAGGGATGGAAAAAGATATTGCATACAAATGGAAACCAAAAAAGAGCAGGAATAGTTATACTTTTATATCAGATAAAATAGACTTTAAGTTAAAGACTGTAAAAACAGACAAAAGTCACTGTATAATAATAAAGTGGTCAATTCAGCAAAAGGATATAACAATTATATATGCACTCAACACTGGAGCAACCAAATATAAAACACAAACATCAATAGATCTAAAGGGAAAGATATACTGCAATATCTTTAACAGTAGGGGACATTTCAACATTTAACTTTCAGTAATGAACAGATCATCAACTAGAGAGAAAATCAACAAAGAAACATCAAAGTTAAACTACAATCCAAACCAAATATACATAATTGACACTTACAGAATACTTCATCCAACTGCCATAGAATACACACTGTTCTCATCAGCACGAGGAACATTCTCCAAAAGAGACCACATATTGGGCCACAAAACAAGTCTCACTAAATTCAAAAAAGTTGAAATGGTATAAAGTATCTTTTCTGACCACAATGCAATAACACTAGAAAGAAATTAAACATTATCCTGAACAATGAAAGCGTCAATAAAGAAATTAAGAAGGAAATTTAAAAATTTCTTCAAACAAATGAAAATGGAAACACAACATATCAAAATCCATGAAATACAGAAAAAGCAGTAGTAAGAGGGATATCTATAGCAATAAACACCTAATCAATAATTTAAGGCCAGACGCAGTGGTTCATGCCTACAATCCCAGTACTTTGGGAGGCCAAGGTGGGCGGATCACGGGAGGTCGGGAGTTCAAGACCAGCCTGACCAACATGGAGAGAAACCCAATCTCTACTAAAAATACAAAATTAGCTGGGCGTGGTGGCACATGACTGTAATCCCAGCTACTCAGGAAGGCTGAGGCAGGAGAACCGTTTGAACCCAGAAGGCAGAGGTTGCAGTGAGCTGAGATCGCGCCATTGCACTCCAGCCTGGGCAACAAGAGCGAAACTTCGTCTCAAAAAAATAATAATAATAATTTAAAAAGTAGGAAGATTTCAAATAACCTAACAATACAGCTCAAGGAACTAGAAAAGCAAAAACAAAGCAAATCCAATAGTAGAAGGAAGAAGTAATAAAGATCAGCAGAAATAAATGAAATTGAGACAATAAAAAGAGAAAATATCAACAAAATGAAAAGCTGGATTTTTCAAAAGATAAACAAAATCAACAAATCTTTAGGTAGACCAACTAAGATAAAACCAGAAGACCCAAATAAAATCAGAAACAAAAATGGGGACATAAATGATACCACAGAAATGCAAAGGATCATGACAGAATATCATGAACATCTATATACCAACAAATTGAAAAATCTAGAAGAAATAGATAAATTATTGGACATAAACAACCTACCAAGATTGAGACATGAAGAAGTATCAACCCTGGCCAGGGGCGGTGGCTCACCTGTAATCTCAGCACTTTGGGAGGCCAAGGTGGGCGGATCACTTGAGGTCAGGGGTTCAAGATCAGCCTGGCCAACATGGTGAAACCCCATCTCTATTAAAAAATACAAAATTTAGCTGGGTGTGGTGGCACATGCCCATAATCCCAGCTACTTGGGAGGCTGAGGCAAGAGAATCATTTGAACCTGGGAGACGGAGGTTGCAATGAGCTGACATCGTGCCACTCCAGCCTGGGTGACAGAGGGAGACCTCATCTCAAAAAATAATAATAATAATTATATATATATATATATATATATAACTTGAACAGACCAATAATGAGTAACAAGATCAAAGAAGTAATAAAAATATCTCCCATCAGAGAAAAGCCCCAGGGCCTGATGGTTTCAATGCCAGATTCTACCAAACATTTAAAGAACAAATATCAATCCTCTCAAACTACTGTTGCTTTTATTGGCCAGTCGAGGTGGCTCAAGCCCCCAGCACTTTGGGAGGTCAAAGTGGGAGGATCACTTGAGGCCAGGGGTTCAGCGCCAGCCTGGGCAATATGGCAAGACCCTATCTCTACTATAAAAAAAGTTTTTAATTTAAATTTTTAAAAAGAGAAAAAAAGAAAATGGCTTTTTGGATGCTGACAAGAACACACGAAAAGGGGAACACCTGTAGACTGTTGGTGGGACTTTAAATTAGTACAGCCACTATGAGAAACAGTAGGGAGGTTCCTCAAAAAACTAAAAACAGAACTACCATATGATCCAGTAATCCCATTGCTGGGTATATATACCCAGAAGAAAGAATATCAGTATGTCAAAGAGAGATTTGTACTCCCATGTTTACTGCAGCACTATCCACAACAGCCAAGACATGAAATCAACCTAAGTGTTCATAAATAGATTGAAAGGATAAAGAAAATGTGGGCCGGGTATGGTGGCTCATTCCTGTAATCCCAACACTTTGGGAGGCCAAGGGAGAAACATCACTTGAGACCAGGAGTTCAGGACCTGGATGGGCAATACAATGAGACCCCTTTTCTAAAAATAGAATAGAATAGGAGGTACATATACCCAAAGGAATATTACTCAGCTATAAAAAGAATGAAATCCTGTCATCTGCAGCAACATGAATGGAACTGGAGGTCATTATGTTAAGTGAAATAAGCCAGACACAGAAAGACAAATACCACATGTTCTCACTCATATGAGGAGATGTAAAATGTGGATCTCATGGAGATAGAAAGTTGATTGGTGGTTACCAGAGGCTGGGAACAGTAGGAGAAAGGGGGGGATGAGAGAGATGGTAAATGCGTACAAGACTACAGCTAGATACAGGGAAAAAAATCTAATGTTTGATAGTACAGTTGGGCGACTATAGTTAACAACTTGTATAGTTCAGAACAGCTGGGGAGAGGAATTGGAATGTTCCCAATGTAAAGAAGGGGTGATGTTAATACTGATGGTTGCCCCAATTGCCTGTTTGATCATTACACATTGTATGCATGGATGAAAATATCACATGTATCCCAAAATATGTACACCTCTTGTGTATCAATAAAAACAAAAAATAAGAGATGACCCTGGAGATATGCACCAAAGGAGTTTTAATGTAAAACCCTTCCTATTCAGGGTAGACTGATATAGTCCAATACGAACACAGAACTTTTAAGCTGTACTCAGACCTAATAGTGATATAATGTATTCTCCTCTTGAAGGAAAAATAGTGTACAGAACACTGTATCATAAACATCCTCATATAAATTCACATACACACACAAGGCACACACACACACACACACACGTAATTCTTATCATTTGTTTCTCTCCACCTTACCAATATATATTCTGGATTTTTACTTACCATCTAAAAGCTAGCTTTAATGAGTATTTGGTTGTATCACTTTATTTGCTTTCTCTAAGACTTTTCTCTATATTAGTTTTATTTGTCATTGTCAAAAATTGAGAGATATCACCCACCTATTGCCACTTGGATACTGTACTACAATGTCATGATCTTCATCAATGCCACAAACAGTTCCAGTTGTAGTTAAAGTCTCAAACATTCCATCAGTCCATCCTCCATGACCATGCTGCAAAGACTGTACAATTTCGAGGTCGAGATCTATATTTACCAGGTCACCAATCTGCAATCCACCAGGATTCCTGTTGCCATTCTGCTCACCTGTAATTTCAGAGGCAATTGAATAAAGGGAGAAAAAAACCTCACAACAACAGGCAGCTGCATTGTCTTTAAATAACATGTAGATATTTTAGTTTCAGGTACCATCTAGTTTAAAAAGGTCTTGAGAATTCCCTATAAGTATAAAATTTTAGAACTAGAAAGCTTTTTTTAAAAAAAGAAAAAAGTCAAACAGACTCAAAAATTGAAATAATATGAGTTATAACAAAGACTGAGTAAAAGTAGAGTCTATAAAAGACTATTCAACCTTGTATCAGAACACAAAGTTCCAGGTGTTGAAAATACTCACTTTTATGCCTGGATAACTTACTATCACTGCATTAGAACCACAATAACTAACTAGAGAATATGAATGAAAGCCCTGAATTATTTTTTCCATTACGTGCTTAGTACTATCTTATTTTAACAAATGGTTCCTGTGATTCTTGCCCTAAAGAGCTTTTTAAAATATGTCAAAGCTTATTCCCTAGATTATTTTCAAAAGCTAGTTCTGAGATGAATTCATGATCATGAAACACTATACTGAGATCCAAAATATGCATGTTGATTTTGCATTTTTCTTATGAAAGCAAAACACAAAACAAGAAAGCTTGTTTTGTGAAAGCAAGATAGATGAGCTCATTTTAAAACGTAAATTTTTTTATGCATTCTCCTTTTTTAAAAAAAATTTAAGGTATACTGCAAAAAAAACAGCATTTTTTGCGACAAAGGCAAGTCAAATGATTTGGAAGGAGAAACACAGTTCACATGAGAAAGAAAACCATTCAGAGAATAAAGATCAGGAGAGTGTGGTAAATGTTCATCCAGGCAACAATAAATCTACAAAATGAAGGTAGTTTTGGTTTTCTTGTTCCCTTTTTTTTATTTTAATGATACATGAAATTATATATATTATCTTAATCTTGGAGCTGTACTTAGGAAGACAATTTGACAAAAATTCTAAGGAATTTTTAAGCACAAAAAGTGTCAAATCCTATTCTCAATAGTGTATAACATACAATTGTTGTAATCTAATGCAAAATTTTTCAACAATATAATTTACAGTTAAAACATAAAAGTTTCAAATGTATATTATGACATAAATGGCCAATGAATTCTCAAGACATGACAACTCTGAGTCCAAATAAAGCATAATAAAAGAAAAAATACTTTAAGACCAAAGGAAAGCCAAAAATTTTTTTCTCTAAGTAACTTTAGTGGTAATTAACTTTTCTAACATCCAATTTAAGCATTTTACTGATTCCACAAACTCTGACCCATTATTTAGTAATACTCTCTAATCTTCTCACTCACCTAGCACAGGGCAGTGATCTCTGTAGAAAGAACCTCCCTTGGCATCCTGGACACATTTCAGATCAGACTAAGAAGAAAAGAAACCAGAAAAATCACCCATGAAACTTCAAATATGGCTCAATATCTGAAACAGGCAAAAATATTCATTCAGAACATACCCAAAACAGAAATCAAGAACAGTCTAGGTCAACAATCACACTAAACACTGCTTTCAAAAGTACTTGTAAAAACTAGAAACCTGATCTTCAGATAGGTCATATTTTATTTACTTTCAGCATTCTTTTAAAGCTCAAAATTAGAATGTCTGAATCTGGCTGGACACGTTGGCTCACGCCTGTAATCCTAGGACTTTGGGAGGCCAAGATGGGCGGATCACTTGAAGTCAGGAGTTCAAAACCAGCCTGGCCAACATGGTGAAACCCCGTCTCCACGAAAAATACAAAAAAAAATTAGCCGTGTGTGCTGCTGGACACCTGTAATCCCAGATGCTCAGGAGGTGGAGGCAGGAGAATCGCTTGAACCCGGGAGGCAGAGGTTGCAGTCAGCTGAGGTCACGCCACTGCACTCCAGCCCGGGCAACAGAGCAAGGAGACTCTGTCTCAAAAAATAAATAAATAAAATAAAATGTCTGAATCTTATTACATTAGACTAAAATGCTTATAGTTAATAAATAATTATAATAGTTTGAAAAACACATGTTAAAAAAGGACAACAAATATCTATTATTGGAAATGTGCACAGCACATTCTTTTGTGTGTGTGTGTGACAGAGTCTTGCTCTGTTGCCCAGGCTGGAGTAAAGTGACTCACTGCAACCTCCGCCTCCTGGGTTCAAGCGATTCTCATGCCTCAGTCACCTGAGCAACTGGGTATTACAGGCATGCACCACCACGCCTGGCTAATTTTTGCATTTTTAGTACAGACAGGGTTTCACCACGTTGGCCAGGCTGGTCTCAAACTCCTGGTTTCAAGTAATCCACCCACCTCAGCCTCCCAAAGTGCTGGGATTACTGGCATAAGCCACCACGCCGGGCCAGCACATTCCATTTTAAAGATACTTTTACCAAAAACAAACCAAAACCTGGAAATTATTCAAAACTAATAGCCAATACAAAGTAAAAAATAACAAAACCAAATACAGTCTTTTGATTCCTTGTCCAGCTAATTTTCCTATTTACATCAATTTTTTTTTTTTTTTGAGATGGAGTCTCGCTCTGTCACCCAGGCTGGAGTGCAGTGGCGAGATCTCGGCTCACTGCAACCTCCACCTCCTGGGTTCAAGCAATTCTCCTGCCTCTGCCTCCCCAGTAGCTGGGAATACAGGCATATGCCACCACACCCAACTAATATTTGTATTTTTACGAGGTTTCACCATGCTGGCCAGGCTGGTCTCAAACGCCTGACCTCAAGTGACCTGCCCACCTCAGCCTCCCAAAGTGCTGGGATTACAAGCGTGAGCCACTGCACCCGGCCTTACATCAACTTTAGTCCTTACTTCGCCATAACCTGGTTAACTAACATTCCTTCCCACTTATCTTTTACAAGGAAACAAATTACTAAGTATCTGAATGGGGGAGGTAGCTGTGGTATAATTAAAAGTACAGAAAATGTGGGCTTAGAGGAAGAACCTTGTGTATACTGTGAAAATTTAGATGTGGATTTACTTAAAAGTGCCTAATAGTACAGGTGTATATAGTAGATGATTAGAACATCTTACCCTATCAAGGAAAGGAGCTCCTCTAATACATATGCACATGTGCACCTGCATGCATGCACATGCATGTGCACACACACGCACACTCACACAGTACCCAACTCTTTTATAGCATCTTTTACTGTCACTGAATCCTGGCCAAAGAGACATAGGTGTCAAATTGGTTTTTTGGGATTTTTTTTTTTTTTTTTGAGACAGGGTCTCTCTCTCTGTTGCCCAGGTTGGAGTGCATAATCACGGCTCACTGCAGCCTCGACCTCCTAGGGCTCAAGTGATCCTTCCACTTCCACCTCAGCCTCTCAAGTAACTGCGACTACAGGTGCAAACCACCATACCCAGCTAACTTTTTTTATTGTTTGTAGAGACGTGGTTTTGCCACATTGCCCAGGTTGGTCTCAAACTCCTGGACTCAAGTGATCTACCTGCTTTAGCCTCCCATGGTGCTGGGATTACAGGTGTGGGCCACCCCTCCCGGCTGTCAAATTGTTTTAATATACTACTCTACCCCAGCAATTTTACTTCTAGGAATCTACCCTAAGGAAATATACCCGTAATGTACAAAGGCATATACACAAGGATGCTTACTGACACACTGCTTGAAGCAGTAGGGGAAACAAAATCCAACCCAGGTACCCATCAAGAGATCTCATTAAATAAATAATGGCACAACAACATACTCGGCCATCAATCTATATAAATACCATTCATTTAAGTACCTGAGCACATATAGCACACAGGCTTCATTTGAAGAAAATTAACAATCAGTTGGAATCCTAAAAAATTGACAATTTAAAAACAGGCAGAGGCATGAAGAAAATGAAAAGCTGATAATCACTGCTATATACAATAATAAAAATTGGCAACTAAAGTATTTGTTTAAATTCACATGGCTGGCTTTTAATATATAAGTGGCATAAATTGGTCAGCTGTAGTAGCTCATGCTAGTAGTCTCAGCATTTTGGAAGGCCAAGGTGGGGGATCGCTTGGAACTCAGGAGTTCAAAACCAGTGTGGACAATATAGCAAGACCCTATTTCTACTAAAAATTTTTTAATATTAGTTGGGCATGGTGGCACACGCCTACAGTCCTAGCTACTCCAGAGGTTGAGGTGGGAGGTTTGTTTGAGCCCAGGAGTTCAGGACTTCAGTGAACTATGATTGCACCACTGCACTCCAGCTTGAGTGACAGAGCAAGACCCTGTCTCTAAAAATAAATAAGGCCAGGCGTGGTGGCTCGCGCCTGTAATCCCAGCACTTTGGGAGGCCGAGGCAGGTGGATCACGAGGTCAGGAGATCAAGACCATCCTGGCTAACACAGTGAAATCGCGTCTCTACTAAAAATGCAAAAAATGAGCCGGGCGTGGTGGTGGGCGCCTACAGTCCCAGCTACTAGGAAGGCTGAGGCAGGAGAATGGCATGAACCCGGGAGGTGGAGCTAGCAGTGAGCCAAGATCAGGCCACTGCGCTCCAGCCTGGGCGACACAGCGAGACTGTGTCTCAAAAAATAAATAAATAAATAAAATGGAAATAAATTAAGGGGACACTGGGATACTTTCTCCATTCATTCAGGCCACTGCACTCCAGCCTGGGCGACACAGCGAGACTCTGTCTCAAAAAATAAATAAATAAATAAATATAAAAAATAAATAAATAAATGGAAATAAATTAAGGGGACACTGGGATACTTCCTCCATTCCTAACAAGAACATAGACAGTTGATTTTAAAAAAGGAAATGTAAAGAATTCTTTGAATACGGAATGTATTCAAAATGAAAAGGATGTGAAAGGCATTAATATTTTGGCATTTATTTATTATACTCTATACATTAAATAGCAAGATCAACTTTTTTTGAGATACAGTCTCACTCCATTACCTAGGCTGGAGTACAATGGCGTGATCTCGGCTCATTGAAAGCTCTGCACCCCCACCCTCGTGGTTCAGGTGATTCTCGTGCCTCAGCCTCCCAAATAGCTGGAATTACAGGCACATGCCATCAAACCCGGCTAATTTTTATATTTTAGTAAAGACAGGGTTTCACCATGTTGGCCAGTGTGATCTCAAACTCCTGACTTCAAGTGATCCACCCACCTGGGCCTCCCAAAGTGCTGGGATTACAGGCGTGAGCCACCGTGCCCAGCCAAGATCAGCGCTTGAACAATGGTCCATGAAATACAAAAACATAGGACAACTCATTGAATAAACCTCCATTATTTGTCTAAACACTTAAGTAATTCAAGGTGTTTCTAAGTCAATCATTTTCAATTATCAACACTATACTTTAAAAAATACCAAGGGGTGGAGAGGAATCTCCTAAAAAATAATTTTAATATTTGTTGTAATTTATACTTTTATATAAGCTACCAGAGCACAGAATACAAATATATCACAAAACCTCATTATAATACCGTCTTCCAGGTCCATCCATGCCAAGGAATGGTCTTACAGATGATTCCCAATCTTTTTGATAGATTTTCGTAAATAAACCCCCTGGACTTACACTGAAAATGGGTCACCTCTACACAACCAATATATAGTAAGGTACTCAAACATTAAACTAAAGGCAAATCATATTTACTATTAAATAGTTTAGAGAAACATAGTAAAAACGTAAAGGTTCTGACAAAGGGAGATGACAAAGGAAAAATAATAAAAGAGCAGTAAGAGCTATTCACCCATCCAACATTTTCTTTCACCTGCTATGGCTCTTCACTACTTACCATGCCCTCAAAGCCAACTCTGTAAAGGTTCTTAGCACCATTATCCCAGAGGACATATGCTGCGCTATGTGGGCTTGATGCACTCCAGTCCTGGATTTCTGTTACCTAACAGAATAGTTTTTGAGAAAAGAAGTTTTTTAAAGGGGAGGGAAGAGCTTAGTTCTTTTAATTTTTACATTTAAATCTTAAAAATCATTTCATCTAGCAACCTGTGTAACAGGATCATGAAAAATACTTATTTGCCAAATATGTCACTCCTAACATAGTTAAATTATCATTAGAGCCATATTTTTCCAGAATTATAAGGTAATTTCTAAAACCTCTGTAGAAATTTTTAAATCAAGAGGCTTGGGGATTACAGTGATAGATTATCAGAAAATAGAATTTGATAGAAAATTTAAAATATTTTTATTCTTAAAGAGATTCCTTTAAGAACAGTTTTTTGTTTTTTGGTTTTTGGTTTTGAGATGGAATCTCGCTCTTGTCGCCCGGGCTGGATGCGATCCCGGCTCAATGCAACCTCCGCCTCCCGGGTTCAAGCTTCTCCTGCCTCAGCCTCCTGAGTAGCTGAGATTACAGGTGCCTGTCACCACGCCTGGCTAATTTTTGTACTTTTAGTAGAGATGGGGTTTCACCATGTTGGCCAGGCTGGTCTCGAACTCCTGACCTCAGGTGATCTGCCCGTCTAGGCCTCCCAAAGTGCTGGGATTACAGGTGTGAGCCACTACGCCCGGCAAGAACAGTATATTCTTTTAAGCCCATTACTCAATATGAAATTTAAAATCTCTGTAAAATACCCAAAATGATTCAAGATAAACCTTTTTGGTCAACTAAAAATTAGCAAGCACAAAGCTCTTGAAGAGCCTTGGTGGCAATGTTCAAGTAGGTCTTGAGTTGCTTTTGCTCCTCCAACAGTATCCCGCAGTTGCAGGCCACCTAAGCTAAAATAGCATGCCTACCATGGAAACCCAGACAACATCTCCAAGCCCCACACCCAACTAGTCTGATTCTTGAATTCACTGGATTAAAAAATATATATATATATACTGGGGTTGCCATTGCTTTAAGGCCTAGAATCACATACAGGTTGAGTTTACTTATCTGAAATGCTTAGGACAAGAAATGTTTTAGATTTCAAATTTTTTCAGATTTTGAAATATTTGCACTGTACTTAGAGCATCCCAAATCCAAAAATCTGAAATTCTAAATGCTCCAATGAGCATTTCCTTTGAGCACCATGTCAGTGCTCAAGAAGTTTCATATTTTGGAGTATTTCAGGTTTCAGATTTTTTTATTTGGAATGTTCAACCTGTACACAAAAATGACAAACAGCATTACACTTGGACCTTCTCAAGTAAACCTGACTACAGCAAAGAATGGGAAGCTGCACACATGCAATTCAGATTACTCTTCTCCATCTTGATACTTACAATCACAGCCATCCTTCATAGTTACTTAGAATGACAGGCTGAAGTATAACTTTCAAGGTATACACTTAAAAACTATTACTTTAAATAAGATATATAATGACCATTCTTTTTCATCCTGTACTAAATAGTTTTGTAAGCCAGGTATTTTATGATATATTTGTGGAAATAAAAAGGTTTTATGTTTAAGATCTAATGAATCACTTGAAACATATTTTAAATTGTTAGTAATTTAGTCCATTTATTCTTTTAAATTTTGAAATACATTACACATTATAAAATACAGCATATGTAAATTTTTTTTTTTTGCTCTTGTCACCCAGGCTGGAGTGCAATGGCACGATCTCAGCTCACTGCAACCTCCGCCTCCCCGGTTCAAGTGGTTCTCCTGCCTCAGCCTCCCAAGTAGCTGGGATTACAGGTGCCCACCACCATGCCCGGCTAATTTTCGTTTTTTTTTTTAAGTAGAGATGGGGTTTCGCCACGTTGGCCAGGCTGGTCTCAAACTCCTGATCTTGTGATCTGCCTACCTCAGCCTCCCAAAGCATATGTAAACTTTAAGGAATAAAAAAATAAACTGAACACCCATGTAATTATTACCCAACCTAAGAAAAAAAATAGAACCCGTACTTTTCAAGTCCCCTATGTCCATCTCATCAATCCCATCCTCCTGCCTTCCATTAGAGGTAACTACCATCCTGAAGTTAAGAGTCCACCATTTACCTTAATTTGCTTTATGATTCCTGCTCAACTAACCACTACATAACCTTCTAAAGTAACAGTTTCTAGCACTCGAAGGTAAAACATGCAATCTGTAGCAAAAAGTTCCTTCTGATTCTAATATATTCAGATTCAACTTCATTTGTTTTAAAAAATGTGATGCTATATTAAGTCTGTATTTTATAGGATGAGTAAAAAAGCATTTGGCTAGCTAAAAAACAAAGACAAATTTTAAATCAAATTTACTTTAAATTTCAAATTACTTGAAATAGAAGTAAGTTCATTAGTCAAGCTCCAAATCATTAAATGAAATTCCTTCATTTGTTAATATGACTTGATTTATTATTGAGGAGGAAACAAAGTGGAAGGCATAAGAAAATAACTACAGTAATTTCACATGCAAGGAACAGCTGTTAAAACCATTAGGTATAATGTTGCCAAGAAACTCTGTAAAGGATACATCTGACAAAATTTGCACCTGTTCATCAATCTTAACATCACTAATAGCAGAATAATCAGACTTTATGTGCCCCTTTATATGATACAATAGAAAATACACAGCATCACATATGAGGTATGTTTGCCAAAATAAAATTGAACCTGAATCTATCTAATCAAGCCTCTAGATCTAACAACTAATTTATAGGAAATACAAAGATTAAAAGAACAAGTTAAAGAAGTTAAAGAATACTATAAAGAATCAATTGGCCAAATAGAATCTGGTTTCTTCAACAAATAAATGGTATTTTTTTAAGTTAATAATTGTTGAAGTTGGGTATGAGTGCATGGGAATTTATTATACTATACTTTCTACTCAAGTGTATGTCTGAAATACTCCATAATAAGGAGCTTAACAAAAAAACAAATATGATCTAGTATACTTAATCATATTTGTAAAACAAACAGCTTTAAAAGACTAACACGTATAGCGAGACTTAAAAAGCCCTTTAAGAATAGGCTGGGCACGGTGGCTCATGCCTGTAATCCCAGCACTTTGGGAGGCGGAGGCAGGAGGATCGCTTGAACCCAGGAGTTCGAGACCAGCCTGGGCAACACAGCAAGACTCCATCTCTAATATATATTAAAAAAACAAAAAGGAAGAATACACTACATACAATTAACGTGGGTTACATCAGGGGAGTGGGATAAAGCATCCAGCACTGAAGGGGAAAAAGGGATGTTAACTTTCTTCATTCACATACATAGGCCAAAACAAAAAAGTCAGACAACAGAAGTTACATTTGGTCTTAAACAATGTGCTTAACAATGTTACTCTAAAGATTTATTTTATAAAGTTCCCTCACTTGGAGTCACATGTACAAGATGGTTTCATTTCTTTTTCTTCATTTTGTTCTTTTCGTTTGTCTGTTTTGAGATGGAGTCTCACTCTGTCACCCAGGGTGGAGTGCAGTGGCACAATCTTGGCTCACTGCTACCTCTGCCTCCCAGGTTCAAGTGATTCTCCTGCCTCAGCCTCCCTAGTAGCTGGGACTATAGGCATGTACCACCATGCCTGGCTAATTTTTGTATTTTTAGTGGAGACAGGGTCTCACCATGTTGGCCAGGTTAGTCTCAAACTCCTGACCTCAAATGATCCCCCCGCCTCAGCCTCCCAAAGTGCTGGGATTACAGGCGTGAGCCACCATGCCTGGCCCTCATTTTGTTCTTAAAACACAACGTGTTAAATCAAAGCAAACCAAAAATGTAACAGAATGACTCAAAGCCTCAAGAATGCCTTCTTTTATCCCAAAAAAGTGCCAATACAGAAAAAACCAGGAAGTTCCATTTATGTGGCTTCAAACAGCAAATGCCTTCAAAAGCTGATGAGCAAAGATGACTTCCAGCCCTCTCTGACCATATAATTAACTATGAGGAAAAATACACAGTCAATTAAAATTTGACTTCTCACATACTCTTTCAAAAGAAGTTACTAGAATATGTGTCCTACCAAAAGAGACAGTAAGCTAAGTAAGATATCTAATGGGATACAGAAAACATGAGATCCAGCCAGGAAAAGAGGCAAAGGCATCTTTGTTAATCACAGGGCTTCAAAGGGAGCTTCCAGGATGACTGCTGGGCACCAGGCATGGAAGGTGACCCATCCAGATTGCAGCCGTGTAACATGTGGTGGCCAAACAAGTTGAAAGCTCTTATCCCTACTTCCACTGTACCGTTTTTACTCAACTGTGGATACACTGCCCAAGTGAGCCTGACTCACGTTCTCCAAGTGTACTTGGCTTATTTGGACTATGTAATGATGACATTCCCACTCTCCTCTTCACCCCCATTCCCTGCCACCTAGATCAGCTGAGGTCTCTCATTTCACCACACAGAATATTCTGCTTTGACCTACTCCTAAAACTCTGAGCCCGCTATGCTATCTGCAAAGGATAACAGAGGTAGGTGGGCTCGATAACAGCATAATTGCCCACTGCGCCTCAGAAACAGGTCTTTGAGGGAAGAGAATATAAAACAAGTCAATTCAAATGAAATTTAAATAGCAGGAAAGTTGAGGACATGAGATACTGCTTAGGGAGGGACTGGCCCAAATGCGTTCAGAAAAGCATGCTAGGTAACAAAATGACAATATGAAACCTGAAGGTGGGAAGGCAAAACCTACCTAATGACCCTCTAAGGAACATCAATGCTTACAAAAAGCAAGAACAATCTTTTTACTTCCAGAGAAAAAAGAAATCAAGATTTTAAAAACTGTTACTGGCATGGAAAACAATGGACCAAGAAATTCATTTATAGTAGTAATAAAAAGGTTCTGAACATATAATACTCTAGAATACATAATGAATTCAGAAAAACACTGTACCTTTCCCCTACGCCCATTTCCTCCATCTTGATCTTCCCACTGCCAGTCCACTCCTCGCACCACTCTGGCACCTGCAAAGATTCCTCTGGCTGTAATCTTCTTAGATTTCCTACGAGACTCTAACAGAACCCTAAAAATAAAATTATTTATTTTCAAGTTTATATAAAAATAGTTAACAATAATTTACTTTTTAAAACAAAATTATAAAAATGTTATTTTGAAAGTAAAAAGATTCTTCATTGTTCTGGTTACTACCATAATAGCATGATACAGGAATACCTTTTATATTCCACAGGTGATGATGATGATGGCAGTAGTAGCTGTAATAATAATCACAGCTAACTTTTACTAAGCTTTTATTATATAATATGTAAAAGCACTTGCATAGGAGTAAAGTGTGTTACACTCCTTAAGAGAAAGTTACCGCTATATTATCCACTTTATAAATGAGGAAACTGAGTCTCAAAGAAGTAATGTGCCCAAGGCCACAAAAGTTAAAATGTAATGGACTCCACATATGATCCTAGTCTAAGCATTTCAGGGTATCAGGGTATCACTATACTCTTCACTATTGTAGAGATGGCAAACTCAAATCGCTATAGCTTCTAGGTGAGTAATGACAGCCCAAGAAAGACAGCACTACAATGGCAAATGGCACTTGACCTCAGACTTGGGAAGATAACAGGAAATGGCAGGGACTTTGGTTGACTCAAAAGCATCATCAGTCTAAAAGGTCCAGTCTAAAGGGCTCCATTGCTTCAACAAACTGTTGCCAAGAACAAACGTAAGCCCAGTACTGATAGTCTTCTGTATTGGCGGGGGCGGTGGGGGGAGCAGGGTGTTCTACGAATCCATCAACAGATTTTTGTGTGAAATCACCTGTTTTTAAAAACTAGCCATTATTCCAGCCAGGCATGGTGGCTCACGCCTGTAATCCCAGCACTTTGGGAGGCCAAGGCAGGTGGATCACGAGGTCAGGAGATCGAGACCATCCTGACTAACACGGTGAAACCCTGTCTCTACTAAAAATACAAAAAATTAGCTGGGCGTGGTGGCGGGCGCCTGTAGTCCCAGCTACTCGGGAGGCTGAGGCAGGAGAATGGCGTGAACCTGGGAGGCGGAGGTTACAGTGAGCCAACATTGCACCACTGCACTCCAGCCTGGGCAACAGAGAGAGACTCCATTTCAAAAAACAAAAAAAAAAAATAGCCATTATTCAAAAATTTAAGAGTACTGTATTGATATGATTTGGTTGTGTCCCCACCCAAATCTCATCTTGAACTGTAGTTTCCATAATTCCCACACGTCGAGGGAGGGACCCAGTGGGAGGTAACTTAATCATGGGGGCGGTTACCTCCATGCTGTTCTCTTGATAGTGAGTTCTCACGAGACCTGATGATTTTAATAAGGGGCTTTCCCCCTTTTTTGCTCAGCACTTCTCCTTGCTGCTGCCATGTGAAGGAAGGGCGTGTTTGCTTCCCCTTCCACCATGATTATAAGTTTCCTGAGGCCTCCCCAGCAATGCTGAACTGTGAGTCAATTAAACCTCTTTCCTTTATAAATTACCCAGTCTCGGGTGTTTCTTCATAGCAGTATGAAAATGGATTAATATATGTATGTATCGGTAAAACACATCTGTGGTCTGGATTTTACCTACACTAACCTGTTCTCACAGTACTACATACTTACAGAAGATTATGAACCTTGATAAAGATTCTACACTCAAGTATCTGGTCCAGCTTGGTTCTCCAAGACCATGTATCCCTATTGTTCTACATCTTTCTCATTCACATAATCAGAAAGGTTTGGAGATTTTTGTTTTGTTTTCCTAATTTTATTTTATTGTTCTATTCTTTTCATTTATTTACTTATTTTAATAGAGATGAGGTCTTACTATGCTGTCCAGGGTGGTCTTGAACGCCTGGCCTCAAGTAATCCTCCCACCTCAGGCTTCCCAAAGTGCTAGATTAAAGGCATGAGCCACCCACCCAGCCTTATTCATTTTTACAATGTCTTTATTATTCCTTAATTTTAATTGCAAACAAAAGACAAAAATAACCAACTTGTTCAAAATTACTCAGTTAATAAGCGGCACGATTATGATCTACACCAAGAGAGTATGACTCCAAAATCTATTTATCTACTCCTACTCCTAGCTGCCTCCCTATGACTGGCTGGATTCTCGCTCCTTTGCAGTATCTGTATCTACATGAGAAGATCCCATTACCTAAAACTCCGCACCCATTAACAATGAATACTCCTCTCTCCTTGCTCCTAAGACACTTAATACATATCTCTAACACAGTCTAAAACATCACATGATAATCACTGACTCATTATTTCCTTTAATTTGTAAACTCCTTAAGAATACTATGTGTCTTATTTATCTTCTAGTGTCCATAAACATAGTAGATGTTGTATAGTCCTAATAAATGCCTACTGACTCAATCAATGAGCCCTACCATTCATCTGATATCAATTAACAGACTAGAAGGCATAGTGAGAAGAAAACAATTGGTATCTTTTTGGATACCCTTGTATTTCCAAATGTACAGTAGCGCTAACCCTCTAAGCCAGAGAAAGAATAGCCCAGATTACCTTGGAAAAGTACAGACAGCTCCATCTTCAAAGAGCTCTTCTCTTGTTATATGGCAGATTTGGTCCACTTCTATCCTACTATTGGGTACCTCCTGTTAGTAAACCAACTGTCAGAAGCTATTTGCTAATCCTATTTTTAAGGCCCAGAAGTACATAACTTGAATACAAACAAAAACCCTCGGTTGAAGAAAAAAAGGGTTCTCCCTACCTCTCACTTCCTGGTGTAGTAATTCGGTAAAAGCGATGTCTTAAATGATGTTTATCTCCATGATAACACACTGTGCACAAATCATAATTTGTACACTCTGCACACTTCCATCGAATGCCAATGATCGGTTGCTGGCGGCAGGTATCACACATGGTTCCATCATGCTTGATGCCTATTAAAACAAGGACACATGCTCAGATTAATCACAAATTTTATTTATTTGAATATCATTCCTTGGGGGAAAAAAATAAGAACAGAACATTTTACAAGATATTCTAATAAATTAGGAAATAACACTTCAAATTTAACACATATAGCTTCAAGATAATGGATCTCAACTATTTTAATAAATGCGAATTATATATAATATTTTCCCTCTGCTCCCTTTTTCATTAGTAAGAACACATCTCAGTAACTCTTTCCTCGCTCTCAGCCACAAATTAGAACTTAAGTTCAGCACAGAGAAAGAAAGAATCCTTTATCACTAAGGAGATGTTTCAGACTACAAAACCTCAGAAATCTTTGAAAGAATTTTCAACTATTTTCTAGGTAAACAATTACTCCAAAAGAAAAGACCATTTTGCCTTCATGATATCATGGAAACAAACTATCAATTAACCTAAGCATTTACCACCCTTAGATATTGACAAGTTTTTCCCATAGTCAGGAAAAGTTAGAAAATGATTAGGAAGCAAGTTTCCCTATTTTAAAGGAAACAATACACTATAGTGGGGTTTTATCCCCTTAGGGAACAAGAAATAATAAGCTCTAGAAAAAATAAACACTTGGTAAAATGACCTCCACTAAAATTAATCACATGGATGAATGAGACAGACATTAGAACTATAAAAGGTACCAATATAAGTAATGAAAACAACCTTCATTTTCAGGTGAAATAATTGGGGGTAATACTCCTTTACTATTCTATTGTTATATTAATATCACTTGTTCAATAAATAAAAACTAGGATTTTTTTTTCAACAATGTGTGGCTTGTCAACATCAGTGTCACTACTTTATAAACACATCCTGGATGGTCAAGCTCAATGCTGACCAAGCAAGGGCTGTATTATCTGTCCAAAAGTGACACTCTCCTGGATTCAAGTTCTGACTCCGTCTGTATTTACTTTTATGTCCTTGAAAAGGTCGTTTTATCAGAAGTATTTACGTATAAAATAATGTGGGGTTTTTTTTGTTTTTTGTTTTTTGTTTTTTTTTTCAAAATAACTGGAGGGAGGCAGAGGGGAAGTAAAGTGGGATTTAGGTAAAACAAGATTAGCCGTGCTGAAGTTGGGTAATGGGTACATGGGAGTTCATTACATTATCTTCCTCTTTGTATCCATTTAGAACATTTCCATAATTAAATAGAAGAAAGGAGCCCTTTCATTCTCACAACCTCAGTCCCCTTTGGGGAATGTAATATATTCTTTAAAGGTGAGACAACGTGTTCTAAAAATCAAATAACATGCTACATATGTAAAAACTAGAGTACAAAAGTGGTCATATTACTAATATAATACACTACTGGGTACTTCCCAATAAGAAAGAAAAAAAAAACCCTATGTTATTCATTTTCTATATTCAGATAACCAGATTCTAAACAAAGGGCCAAACCTGAGTGTATGCCTGTTTTGAGGGAAAGGGAGGAGAGGGGCAAGGATCAGGAAGGAAGAGGGAGGGAAGGCAGGAAGGAGGGAAGCAGGGAAGGAAGGAGGAAGGGAACGAACACCTGAAAGAACTAGGATACCTAGTGGACTGCAAAAAAGCCTGATACCCCAACACCAAATATGTTTTATGTGCAATCCTTCTGCAGTCTCCTGTCACATAAATGCTTGACTGTAGGGACAGAAGATAGTGGACATGAGTGGCTACTGATTCATTCAGAACTATTTCTTTATTACTACTGCAGGCATGCCCTCTGCTGCTTTCAAGTATCACTCTTAGAGCCATGTTCACGCCACTGCACTCCAGTCTGGGCAACTAAGACTCTAACTCAAAAAAATAAAAAAAATAAAAAAATAAAAAATCACTCCTGCTGCAGTGTGGAGAAAAAAGATATGAAAAAAGTAAAAGTGGCTAGAGAAAGGGAGTCAGATTAAAATAAGTTAGTAGCAGTCCAGCTAAGATAATGGTAGCTTAAATTAGGGTGTTGACAGTAGAAATTGAGAGAAATGGTTCCAGAGATATTTAGGGCTTGGTAGCTATGGGTCAGGAGACAAAAGATGTAGAGGATATAAATGAGAAAGTCTAAACGAGATCATTCAAGAGAAAACAGGTTAAGTATTAGAAATATTTAGCAATTAAACAGTACAATAAACTGAAATCTAGAACTGCTCTGCTTAAAAACAAGGAGGGAGTCACCAACAAAAAATAAGAATACCTAATAAAAAAATACAAGCCCAGGTCTCCATTGATAGAAACTCGCCTTAGAAACTAAACAGGAAAAAAAATCAGGAAAAGTTCCACAGAAATGATGGACGAGTAGATCTTTCTAAGAAAGGAAGAAATCACCGAAAAGCAGAGTATGTTCAATGAACCAGGAACGACTTTGCTTAGCAGAAACATGCAATACAGCCAGAGACTTGGAGATAAATTATAGAGTTAGGCTAGAAATTAACAAGATCAGACATGATTTCTAACCTGTATACAATACGGTATTTAAACTGCTACCTCAAATGGTAAAAACAAGCGTATGTGATATAAGAATTTACTTGTATAACTTACTATCCACTTAATATTCAAAATCAACTTAAATACTCTGGGACCAATATTCTCATCTATAAATTAAGAAAACACTTCCTTTCACATGGAAAGAGACATTGTGAGGCTAAATTGTTAGAAACTCCTAGAAACAGAAACTTCATTTAAAAAAAAAAAACAAAAAGAAAAAAACTAAAGTGATAGGTAAACACACTTTCAAAAACTTTAAAGCAAAATATACATATAAAGAATTATACTGCACTTAACTTCATCTTAATATAGATTTAGTAAATGCACTAGTCATCTATTTAAATAATATCATAATCAGAATCATCACCTATCCCAGACAAATTTTGCAATACTTATACAGAAATCAAAGAACTTAAATAAAAGTTTAAATTTTTCAGAGACTGTATATGGGGAACATTTAATTATTCATCTGTGAATTAAAAGATTAAAATAAATAAAAACTTCTAAATAGCAATTATATACCATATTACTAAAGTAACTAAAGTAATTTGAAAGTTGGTTTCTGTAAAGATTTGCTTAGGTTCCTTCCTGTTTTTGTTTGTTTTTAGTTTAAAGTGGCATACATGGCATCTCTGATGCTTATACTTCATGTTAAATGCTCCTACTCACCCAGCTGCTTCCTAGGATTAATATACACTCAGTGTAGAAAACTTGGAAAACCACAAAGGCTAATCCCATCAGCACATCCAGGGAATTATCTTTCTAGTTTTCATATTACATGTATTATGCAATTTAGATGCAAAAATGTCACATTGTAGTTCCTTGCAAACTACTTTAAAAATGGTATTTTACCATGTCAGTAATAATTCTTCTACAACATGGTTTAATAATTGTATAGAATTTCCCTCTATTAATTAACATAATTTACATAATAATAGTCCCATATTTTCAACACTGGTTATGTTAACTTTTTGTCTTTATCTGCCACAAACAAATACCTTTGAATGTGCCTTTTTAAAACACTGAAGGCAGGGTCAAAGTTTTTGATGGCATTTGAAACACTCTGTAAGTGCCTTCTATAGAGATTGTATCCATTTATATTTCCCTTTCAGCAGTATCTGACTGGCTTTCTTGACACATCTTTAACATGCACTGAAGTAGTATTTTTAATCTGTGCCAATTTGAGAGGAAAAAATTGGTATTTCCTATTTTCTTTTTAAAATTATAAAATTAATAACACACTTATAATAAAACTTTAAACAACTCAAAAGCATACAGAACAAAATGTGAAAGTCCCCCCCACCGTGTACTCCCACCCATTATTAGCAGTTTGGTGGGGGTTTCCAGATTGTTTTCTGGGTACACATTTTCTATGTGTGCTCTCATCGGCATGTGTGTAACTTCTGAGGCTTCGTGCTTAGAAAGACTTTACTTAAAATGGTAAAATATACTACTCAATTCTTAACCTAGCACTTTTATGGTTTTCTCAGCATTGGCTCAGAGCTCCCGGTGCAGGCAGGTTGTGAATCCTGAGGGGAAAGACAGTGACAGACAGACAGACATGGACAGACAAGCGACATCTGCCTTGCCTTTTGTGACCAAACCTCAGAATTCACAGTGTCACTTCCTCTATACTCTATTAATTGAGGCAGTTACAAATGTCTACCCAGGTCCACTGAGGGAGGGAAGCAGCCTCTTTAGGTGGAATGTCATTGTCTCCTAAGAAGAGCAGGTGGGATGGGATGTAGACTGGTGTGGCCATCTTTGAAAAATAACATCTGGCATGCCTCTCCTCCATTTTAAATATACATTTGGTCTTCCAGGAATAGAACTGTGTATAATGCCTATATAAAATAGGGGTATACCTGTATTTCAGTATTAAAGTGTGAATTTTAAAAAACTAATTAAATGGATTGTTACGTTGGCACTTCTCTTTACAAATGGCAGTTTCATGAAAATTTAATATTCAGTTTAATAGCCCTGCACCAGACAATCATGACAGTTCTTCAAAATCTTTTTGTTTATGGGTTTCACAATTTACCTTAAAAAAAAAAAAAAAACACTTTGTGTGACCTAGAATAGTTTTGTAACTAATTTTGTAAACTTTTGGTATTTGTGTTAGAAGCAATAATATAGAAATAATTATAAAATTATTTTTCCAAAATGGACATTATATGGAATTGATTACATATTGATTTAAAGCAACCTCATTGCCAAACGCCTGAAATCAGATTCTAATAACTGTATCTGTCTTAGCACAGGAAAGCCGACAAAAAATACCACAATTAATATCAAATACCAATGACAGTAAATGTCCACAAAATGGCTAAGTTTCTGAACAAGGTCTAAAATAAATCTGATTTAGTTCCATCATCACAAAAAAGTAAAATAGACTAAACAAATCAGTATTCACTGCACACTTAGAAGTTTATCCTGAATTAACTGACTGTGCAGCTCTTCAAATGTGACTTGGTTGATGAAAGACGTAGGGAAAATGTATCCCAACTACCCCGCTCAACAGAAAAAAACTGTCCAGTTTGCAACCACTGCCTCATTTACATATTTTTCATTTCTAAGTTCATTTTCCACAACATACAATGATAACAGTCATGAGCTCATAATCTGTGTACAGGCTTTCTTTAAAAGGAACCATTTAAACACACATGACAACTGGTTAAAAAAATTCTATAATTCATGGTTTTAAAGAATACCTCAGGAAAACCATTAATGCACACAAAAGCACATCCAAATGCTTTCTTGGTTCCCACACTTCAAATGCCAACAAAGCTACTGAACAGCTGTGAAACAGACTAACACTAAGAATTGAAAAATGTAAACAAAGCAACCCATTCCACTACCAAAATGAGCACTACAGAATTTTTAATGAGAATACAATTAATTGACTTCAAAACAAAAGTTGGTATTTAAAGAAAACATAAAACAGAAGAAAGGGCATTAAATAAACAAGACCAACATTTTACTAATCTCTTACTGTACCGTGGTAGCTTTTTTGTTTCCCTCACTACATCCACCCAATTCATTTTCATCTAAAACCATTAGCCCTGGCAACAGTTTTTCCTTAAAATTTTTATTTCATAAAATTTAATTCCTTAACTGGATCCATTAAGTTCTTTTTTTTCCTTTCTATAGAATACCATATTACCCTAAGGAGTTAATGCCCTTTTCCTTTGCTAAGCTTTATGAAGACATCTGCCGCCGTTAAATGAACCACCTGATGATAGCTTTTGACCCATTCTACTAATACTCAAATGACCATCTGCTCTAAGTTTTAATGGTATCTTGCCTGAGTTTAACAACTTAGAGAATTTGTATAGCTGAAGTATTTTTGTTGGAAAATTTTATGAAAATAGTAAAACATGTTGCTTAAGATCAATAACTACATTCTTCAGAGACCTAATGAAAATAGCTCAAACTCACAAAGCACTGATTTAAGTAAAATGTTAAATTTCTGGGTAGAAATGATGGCTGAAAGAGAAAAGTAGAGTTTTCACTACAAGCAGTTAAATACATATGAAGTGCTTCAACAACAGAACAAAAATCTCTAAATTATCACTTCGTATAATAGCAAAAGTAAAAAGTAAACAACATAATTGTTCATTAACAACAGAATGGATACATATATTAGGGATACAATGGAATACCAAAAATGAATGTTCAACGGCCACGCAATTCAACATGGACATACCCTTCACCATAATGCTGAATTTTTTAAAATATAGAATACAAAGGCCAGGCACGGTGGCTCACAAGTGTAATCCCAGCACTTTAGGAGGCCGAGGCAGGCGGATCAAGAGGTCAGGAATTCGAGAACAGCCTGGCCAACATGGTGAAACCCCGTCTCTATTAAAAATACAAAAATTAGCTGGGCCCAGTGGCGCGCACCTGTAGTCCCAGCTACTCAGGAGGCTGAGGCAGGAGAATCGCTTGAACCCAGGAGGAGGAGGCTGCCGTGAGCCGAGATCACGCCACTGCACTCCAGCCTGGGCTACAAAGCCAGACTCCGTCTCAAAAAAAAAAATATATATATATATACATATATACACACACACATATATACACACATATGTATAGAATACAAAATGTTGAAACAATACTATTATTTACAGATATAGACAAATGTGTAATATAAAGAAACTCATGGGAATGATAAAAACTAATTTGTGACAGCTGGTTACCTTAGGCGAGGAGGGGAAAGAATGCAAGTGAGAAATACTACACAGGGTGTTCAAATGTTATTAGTAATGCTTTCTTTCTAGATGGATTCCCAGTTATTGGTTATATTACTCATTTATTCACTTGTATATATTAAATGTTATATAATAAATTTTAAAACTTTTTAAAAAAAGAAACAGTCCTTCTAGACTAGTATGGTGCCTAATATACCCTAAACTTTGCCCAAATTCAAAGATTTCACCTAACATCAAAAAAAATTTACAAGTCAGCTGGGCGCGGTGGCTCATGCCTGTAATCCCAGCACTTTGGGAGGCCGAGGCGGGTGGATCACGAGGTCAGGCGTTCAAGACCAGTCTGGCCAACATAGTGAAACCCTGTCTCTACTAAAAATACAAAAATTAGCCGGGTGTGGTGGCACACGCCTGTAGTCCCAGCTACTTGAGAGGCTGAGGCAGGAGAATTGCTTGAACCCAGGAAGCGGAGGTTGCAGTGAGTCAAGACCACGCCATTGCACTCCAGCCTGGGTGACAGAGTGAGACTCTGTCTCAAAAAAAAAAAAAATTTACAAGTCAACCTTTATTTAAATGTAACTACTTATTGTGGCATAACTGTTGATGTCATTCAACAAACCAAGAAATTCTAATTTATGGATTCATTCAACTTTAACCGCAAATCAAATGTAACAAAAAGTATTACAGAGACTAAGGAGGGTTAACCAACAAGAATATCCATCTTATTTTCCCTGAACCATCAAAATATTTAACTGGTTTAGAAATTGCCTCAACTCTAATTAAAATTCCCCGTGAGGGCAAGGCCTTTGTGACCTGCCAGCTGGTTGGTAAAGTCCACATTCCTTTCTCTAGAGAAATACTAAATTAATGAAAATAGGATTGTTGTTATTAATAATACCAGCCACTATCTATTAGTACCAAGCTTGGTTCTTTACACACATTTTATTTAACCTTCCCAACAATTCTAAAAAGTAAGCAATTGTTATCCCCATTTTATGGATGAAGAAACTGAGTCTCAGACAAGTAACCTGCCTGAAGTCACACAACATTAGTAAGTGGCAGGTTCAAATTCAAACCCAACTGGGTCTGATCACAAAACATGGCCTCTTAAAGCACTTCATTCACTCTACCATGGTTTTTTGTGGTTTTTCTTCCGTACCTAGCATGGATCTTATTTAAAGAATAATTACGTATCTAGGGCATCATGTTCCCCCATGCACTCTACTGGATTTAGAGTATAAGATATTAAATCCTATTTCAATATTCAAATAAATCTCAGACATATTTTAAAATGTTAAAAGACTGGCCGGGTGTGGTGGCTCACACCTGTAATCCCAGCACTTTGGGAGGCCCACGTGGGTGGATCGCTTGAGGTCAGGAGTTTGAGACTAGCCTGGTCAACATGGTGAAACCCTGTCTCTACTAAAAACACAAAAAAGCAGCCGGGTGTGGTGGCATGAGCCTGTAATTCCAGCAACTTTGGAGGCTGAGGCAGGAGAATTGCTTGAACCAGGGAGGCGGAGGTTGCAGTGAGCCGAGATCGCACAACTGCACTCCAGCCTGGGCGACAGAGTGAGACCCTGTCCCAAAAAAAAAAAAAAAAAAAAAAAAGACTGTCTTTTTTTTTTTTTTTTTGAGACAGGGTCTCACTCTGTCGCCCAGGCTGGAGAGCAGTGGCATGATCTCGGCTCACTGCAACCTCCGTCTCTCAGGTTCAAGAGATTCTCCTGTCTCAGCCTCCCAAGTAGCTGGGATAACAGGCATGTGCCACCACAACCGGCTAATTTTTGTATTTTCAGTAGAGACAGGGCTTCACCATGTTGGCCAGGCTGGTCTCGAACTCCTGACCCCAAGCAATCCACCCACCTTAGCCTCCCAAAGTGCTGGGATTACAGGCGTGAGCCACCGCATGGCCTAAAAGACTGTCTTTTTTAAGTTAATTTAAATAGTGTAGTTGACCACCACACCATCTACTTCCAACTCTTACCATAGTAAGAGTTGCATTAAGAAAATGCATTAAGAAAATGTCTTGAGCTGCTAAAGGATTATGTAGGAAAAAAAGAAAATGTCTGTGAATGTGTCACCCAAAGTTCACAACTCCTTCATACCTTTTCTGTTAGACAAATTATTCTATTTTGGAAGCCTCTGCCAGTCTATTACAAGTATGCATAATGCCACACACATTCCAAAAGAAACAAGTTCTCAAAACTAGACATAAAACTGGCAATTTTAATAATGGATTTGTTTATATTTTTGGCATTTTTTTACATAGGAGTAGAAAATTAATGAGGTGAAACATAAAATTAAGAAAATACATTTTGACTCCACGTGTGGTGGCTCACGCCTGTAATCCCAGCACTTTGGGAGGCCCAGGTGGGCAGATCACCTAAGATCAGGAGTTTGAGACCAGCCTAGCCAACATGGCGAAACCCCATCTTTACTAAAAATACAAAATTTGCCGGCCACGGTGGTGTACGCCTGTGATCCCAGCTACTTGGGAGGCTGAGACAGGTGGATCACTTGAACCCGGGAGGCAAAGGTTGCAGCGAGCCAGGATTGCACCACCGCACTCCAGCCTGGGTGACAGAGCAAGATTTCATCTCAAAAAAAAATAAAAAAAAGAATTTTATACATTTTGAAATAACTGCACTAACTGGTAAAAACTCATAATTTGATTTTAGAAGCAGAACACCTGTGTACCTTGAACTACTCTGATTTCATTTTACAGGTGACGAATGAAGGCTCGAAATGGAGGGAAAAAAATGACTGACAGACCAAGATTTGAATCTCCACCATTAACTTATTACTTGTGGAGTCTTGGACAAGTTAGTTTATTTCTCATGGCCTATTTTATCATCAATAAAATGAAGCCTAACAAACAACGAGATAAAGTATACAATGCCTGACACATGACTGGAGCTCAGTAAATGTTAATCCATTCCACTAGTTAATAGTCTCAATTGATAAAATCCTTGATTTCCTGGCTCCTAAGCTACTGCATTTTCTACTATCCCCTGCAAAGAAACTGGGGGATAAGGGATGAGTAAGGCACCATGATGTAAAATATTTCAATTCAAAGCTCTCAGGATTTATTATCACTAGCCCTGCAAAACTGCCACAAATTAAACAATAATTTATTTTAATATTACAAAGTCTCTGCTCCATTTCTTGTTGGTTTAGGAATAAAATTATCATCAAGACAATAAATCCACTCCTGAGGAAACCAAATACTCTTATCGTAAGTGTGCTCTGAGAATATAAACGAATTCTAACCCAAGCAAATATCCATGAAAGTAAATTTGCTTTTAAAAAAGTAATAAATATATAAATAAATAAGTATTCCAAAGCCAAAAATGAATGTCTGGACTATCTGCTGTTTTCCATTTCTTATGACATTATCTCCTCCACTAATTTAAATACTACCTTATCTTGGTTGTGTTCCACAAGTCCATTTTATAAAAGCCAGTTGTTGGCCGGGCACGGTGGCTCACGCCTGTAATCCCAGCACTTTGGGAGGCTGAGGCAGGTGGATCACGAGGTTAGGAGCTCAAGATCAGCCTGACCAACATGGTGAAATCCCGTCTCTACTAAAAATACAAAAATTAGCTGGGCGTGGTGGTACGCGCCTGTAATCCTAGCTACTCAGGAGGCTGAGGCAGGACAATCGCTTGAACCTGGGAGGCAGAGGTTGCAGTCAGCCGAGATAGTGCCATTGCACTCCAGCCTGGGCGACAGAGCGAGACTCTGTCTCAAAAAAAAAAAAAAAAAAAGCCAGTTGTTTACAATTCAGAACCCATTTTCCCTCAGAAACAAAAGTTTAAAGATAACTTAGGTATCAGACTAGTTCACAAGAACCTGTTTACACTATGTAGTGCTAATCTACAGGCTTACAAAGATAAAAACTGTTGTGTTCCTAGTTCCATCTGAGGAAATGGTTAAATTGCTGTAACTATGTTCCCAGACATGATAAGACAAGCTAAATGGTGTGCAGCCGTATGAAAGTATGCGAGTAAAGAAACGGGTTTAGAAGAATGAGGAAGAATGTTCTTAAAAAGCCATTTTCCTACAGGTACTTAAAATGCACAAGCTCCTGTTTGATAACTTAAAGCAATGGTTTCCAAAAGTGAGTTAAATGACCCAGGAGATACAGAAGATGATCCTTTGAAATGCAAGAGAAAATCCCTTATCTGTAATTCCAAAATCCAAAAAACTCCAAACTCCAGAAAAGTTTTTTCAGTAAGTTAGCAGCAAACTCATTTAGTGATAAACTCTCATCTGAACAAACAAAAGGGTACATACAGAATATAGTCTCCCTCTCCCCTCTCCCCTCTCCCTCTCCCCACGGTCTCCCTCTCCCCACGGTCTCCCTCTGATGCCGAGCCGAAGGGGGACTGTACTGCTGCCATCTCAGCTCACTGCAACCTCCCTGATTCTCCTGCCTCAGCCTGCCGAGTGCCTGCGATTGCAGGCGCGTGCCGCCACGCCTGACTGGTTTTCGTATTTTTTCGGTGGAGACGGGGTTTCGCTGTGTTGGCCGGGCTGGTCTCCAGCTAACCGCGAGTGATCCGCCAGCCTCGGCCTCCCGAGGTGCCGGGATTGCAGACGGAGTCTTGTTCACTCAGTGCTCAATGGTGCCCAGGCTGGAGTGCAGTGGCATGATCTCGGATCGCTACAACCTCCACCTCCCAGCCGCCTGCCTTGGCGTCCCAAAGTGCCGAGATTGCAGCCTCTGCCCGGCCGCCACCCCGTCTGCGAAGTGAGGAGCGTCTCTGCCTGGCCGCCCATCGTCTGGGATGTGAGGAGTCCCTCTGCCTGGCTGCCCAGTCTGGAAAGTGAGGAGCGTCTCTGCCCGCCCGCCATCCCATCTAGGAAGTGAGGAGCGCCTCTTCCCGGCCGCCATCCCATCTAGGAAGTGAGGAGCATCTCTGCCCGGCTGCCCATCGTCTGAGATGTGGGGAGCGCCTCTGCCCTGCTGCCCCGTCTGGGATGTGAGGAGCGCCTCTGCCCGGCCACGACTCTGTCTGGGAGGTGAGGAGCATCTCTGCCCGGCTGCCCCGTCTGAGAAGTGAGGAGACCCTCCGTCCAGCAGCCTCCCCGTCTGAGAAGTGAGGAGCCCCTCCGCCCGGCAGCCGCCCCGTCTGAGAAGTGAGGAGCCCCTCCGCCGGGCAGCTGCCCCGTCTGGGAAGTGAGGAGCGTCTCCGCCCGGCAGCCCCGTCCAGGAGGGAGGTGGGGGGTCAGCCCCCCACCCGGCCAGCCGCCCTGTCCGGGAGGGAGGTGGGGGGTCAGCCCCCCACCCGGCCAGCCGCCCTGTCCGGGAGGGAGGTGGGGGGTCAGCCCCCCACCCGGCCAGCCGCCCCATCCGGGAGGGAGGTGGGGGGGTTAGCCCCCTGCCCGGCCAGCCGCCCCGTCCGGGAGGTGAGGGGCGCCTCTGCCCGGCCGCCCCTACTGGGAAGTGAGGAGCCCCTCTGCCCGGCCACCACCCCGTCTGGGAGGTGTACCCAACAGCTCATTGAGAACGGGCCATGATGACAATGGCGGTTTTGTGGAATAGAAAAGGGGGAAAGGTGGGGAAAAGATTGAGAAATCGGATGGCTGCTGTGTCTGTGTAGAAAGAAGTAGACATGGGAGACTTTTCATTTTGTTCTGTACTAAGAAAAATTCTTCTGCCTTGGGATCCTGTTGATCTATGACCTTATCCCCAACCCTGTGCTCTCTGAAACATGTGCTGTGTCCACTCAGGGTTCAATGGATTAAGGGCAGTGCAAGATGTGCTTTGTTACACAGATGCTTGAAGGCAGCATGCTCGTTAAGAGTCATCACCACTCCCTAATCTCAAGTACCCAGGGACACAAACACTGCGGAAGGCCGCAGGGTCCTCTGCCTAGGAAAACCAGAGACCTTTGTTCACTTGTTTATCTGCTCACCTTCCCTCCACTATTGTCCTATGACCCTGCCAAATCCCCCTCTGAGAGAAACACCCAAGAATGATCAATAAAAAATAAATAAATAAATAAAAAGAATATAGTCTGTCTTTATCCCCTTAGAATTATTCCTGTGCTTTGCTGCAGAAGTATTAATGTATTTATTTATTTATAGGCCGTAACTGTAGATCTCAAAGTGCATGTTATGTGTTACATGGCAAACACACCATACAATGCTAAAATCCAAAAGTTTATAAACTCAGTGCCAAGCATTCTGAAAAAGGTGTTATGAACTTCCCTTAAAACTTCAACTTTTATATTTACTTTTTTTTCCTAAAAACAGAGGAATAAAATTAAGTTTCACTCATTGTAAATTAGTCTATTGACATTAACATCCTAGTGGGGCCCTGAAAAAAATCCACATGAATTACCTGGAACACAAAAGGTATACTGAGGGTGAGTGGGAGTTTGAGAACATGAGGGAGTTAACAAAGGTCCTCTGCGTTGTGTGCTTCCGGCACATTAGCACATGCTGCAGCTTTTATGCACCTACTTAGGCATTTTTGTGGAGTATATCCTAATGATACAAAATAAAATGTCACTGATTACCTTGAAATAGAGTACTTAAAACAGTCAAAATTAAGAATGAGTTTCATATTTTTCTTTTACAAAATAATAGTGTTGCAAAACTGTACACTTCTTCTGTGATGAAAAATAATTGTTGGTGGTATAACCCTTAGAAATTTTTTTTTTCTAATTACACCTATTCAATCTGTCCCTTCCAAGGAAAGGTGACATCTGACAATAAATGTCAAATGCGTTCCCAGAGAAACTAGCGTGAACAATGTGAAACTGATTTTGGATGTTGGAGCTGTTTCCATCATTACATAGTTCTTAATGCTGAAATGATGTGTAGTACCAACAAACTCATCTGCATCCTTAGAAGACGGTAATATTTACTTGATTTTAAATTCAATGGATTTTTAATTCATTTGTTCAAAATATAAAAGTGAATGCCTTCCAATTTAGTCTGCAAGAAATGATTAGCATCAGAAAAGATGGGAAATAACCAGCTAAATTTCAATGGAAATTTTTACTTAACCAGTAAATGAGATAGAAAAATAAGTATCAAGATTTAGTAAACACATTGTATCAAGATCCAATCAGGAAATAGAAACCACATAATACACCACCCCTATAAGTGGGGAAACAATGAAAAAAAAATGACTTAAAGAAGGGGTCCCAAGGAACTAGGATGCAGACCTTTAAAGAGGTGCTATGACTGGCTGATACAGGTGTCCCGGAGGAGGGTACAGAGTCCAGTTTCGTTGTTGTCAGAAATACTGTAGACCCTCCTCATCCAAAGGGACTACTTTCCAATACTCCCCAACGGATGCCTTAAAGTGCAGATAACAGTGAACCCAACTGCTGCCAACTGGAACAGATTTCTGTTCACGTCTTCCACCCACAAATTTAGTGCCGTTTCCATCTTAACTAAGCACTTAGGCACTGTGGCCCTAACTTTTGTAGTTTAAGATGTGACAGCAAAACTAACATGAATTTCTTTTACTTTCTTCACAATTTCATGGATAGACGGTTCATTACTGTAGATCTCAGAATCCTCAGCATAGGATTTTTTCCTATTTCCCTGAGAACTTTCACCTTTTTACTTAAAGGATGCACTTGATGGCTTCTCTTTGACCTGTCTGAATTGCCAACATCACCGCTCTTCAGCTTTGGGGCCATTATAAAGTCAAGTAAGGGTTATGTGAACACGAGCCCCACAATACCATGACAGTTGATCTGATAAGAGGCAGCTACTAAGTGACTAAATAGGTGGGCAGCATAGGCAGTGTGGGGAGGCTGGACACGGTGACAGATTTGGTCCCGGGCAGGAGAGTTCATCACACTATTCAGAATAGTATGCAATTTAAAATGTATGAATTGTTTATTTCTGGAATTTCTGATTTTATATTTTCAGACCATGGTTGACCTCAGGTATCTGAAAATGAGGAAAGCAAGAGCACGGATAAAGGGGGACTACTGTATGCAAACTAAAATCAAATACTGATAGGGAAATCAACATCCCATCCCAGCTTGCTGGATGGAATGATACCACACAGGAAAAAGCAAGTCAGATCCCCAATCCAGCCTTCCAGTCTCCCTCTAGTGCCTCCTACTGGCAGAGCCAACAGGGATCCAACTGGCAAAGGAGAAATACAGTGTGCAGAACCAGTCCAGCCTCACACGGCAGAGATGGGGGTTAGGAGGTGAGTTTAATAATCAGCATACATCCATCAGAAATGCACTTTTTGGCCGGGCGCCATGGCTCACACCTGTAATCCCAGCACTTTGGGAGGCTGAGGCAGGTGGATCACCTGAGGTCAGGAGTTCAAGACCAGCCTGGTCAACATGGTGGAATCCTGTCTCTAATAAAAACACAAAAAATTAACTGGGTGTGGTGGCAGGCGCCTATAATCTCAGCTACTTGGGAGATCGAGGCAGGAGACTTGCTTGAACCTGGGAGGCAGAGGTTGCAGTGGGCTGAGATCGCGCCACTGCACTCCAGCCTGGGCAACAAGAGCAAAATTCTATCTCAAAAAAAAAAAACAAAAGAAAGAAAAAGAAATGCATTCCTTTTATTAGGATCTATGATCTGTCATTTCGAGGTCTCTTTTTTAGCTACAGCATCCAGTAAAACCAAGAATTGAAACAAACAAAACTTAGACTTGACTTACTATTAAACTGAAATTTTCAAAAATGAAATCAAATTGGTCTCATCTAACAAAAAAAAATATTTTCAGGCTGGGCATGATGGCTCACACTGTAATCGCAACACTTTGGGAGGTCAAGGTAGGTGGATCACTTGAGGTCAGGAGTTCAAGACCTGCCTGGCCAACATGGTGAAACCCCATCTCTACTAAAAATACAAAATAAGCCAGGTGTAGTGGCAGGCACCTGTAATCCCAGCTACTTAGGAGGCTGCGGCAGGAGAATCGCTTGAACCTGTGAAGCCAAGGTTGCAGTGAGCCGAGATCATGCCACTGCACTACAGACTGGGCAACAAGAGCAAAACTCCATCTCAAAAATAAATAAATAAAAATAAAGAATATTTTGAGAAACAAAATACCAAAATATCATTCTGAAGGTTTAATCCCTTCAGTCTACTCATCCTTTTTCTACATATATTTTTCCATAAATAATTTTTTAGTCTTTCAAAAATGTACTTTAAAAGCACAGTATTGGGGTAGGGAGGGGGCACAAAAAAAGAAAAAGCACAGTATCTATGTTAGCCTTTTGAAACTTGCTTTTTCACTCAACATGTATTTGGCAAACACACATCTAATTCTTCCATTTTAACTGCTAATATTTTACTTATGTTTTCATTAGTCTCTATATAAACTTTTAATTCCTCAATTATTATTTTTAATAAACAATATTGCAATGAATTTCTTCATACATATCTTTGTAAATATGTGCCTGAGAATCTCATGAACATACACCTGGAAGATGTTTTCAGCTGCAGAACATGTGTTTTTTGTTGTTTTTTGTTTTTTAATTTACAAGATGTTGCCAAATTGCTTCTCAAAGTGGTTGTACGGATTTACTGTACCACAAGGCCTGGAGAGTTGTTTCCTTATATTCTTCATTAATACATACTATAATTAGACTTTTAATTTTTGTCAATCTAATTGAAGTGAAAAGATATCTTTTGTTTCATGTGTATTTCCCAGGTTACATGAGTTCGTTGTGTGAATAGCTTTAGTTATTAGCTTTTTCAAAGCCAGAGGAATATTTATACTTAAATTTATCTAATCCATTTATTTCCTAAAGGAAAAAGCTGGCTGACCCAATTCTAACTGCTAACTGAAAATTTTCTCCCTTATCAGGTAACGTAATTATCCATGACCACATACAAACATAAATATTAATTGGGCAATTTTCCTCATTAAAAAAAAACTTTATAAAGCATGTAACATTTCAGTAATTTGAATACTATTATATGATAGTTGAGCAGATACGACAATGTCACATCTTCTGCTGAGGGCAGAGCTTGTCCTCAAGAGCAGAGCTGGGACTTTGAGCCAATGTGTTTGGAATAAAGAATAAAAGATAAACGACCCCAGTACTACTACAATAGTAAAGGCTGACCAGCTCAAGCTGGAGGATCTGACAGCCTTATATGAAGCTCAGTTACTTGCTTTAACAACAAAAACTCTTTCATGGGACTAATATGTTTTCTTACAAGAAGCTAAATATAATTATATATAATAAACTACCTGTGACATATTGTGTACACACACACACACACACACACACACACACACACACACAGAGTCCCAAAAACCTATTAATGTCCAACAGTGGTATTACATTAAGTTAATCAAATAACCACAGCATGGACAAGCATAGGACTTCTCATATCCAACATTAAATGCTAGAACAAGGAGGCAGTTCTGACAGAAAAATATTTTGAATCTAGAATTGCATATTCAACCAAATATCAGTCAGGTTTAGGGGTGAGAGAGACAGTGTGGCAAAATAAAGCAATTTTCAGGCCCACAAGGACTCAAACTACTAGAAAGAAAGAAAAGAAGGGAAGAAAAGGGAAGAAAGAAAGGAAGGGGAAAGGATTTTTCCCCCAAGAAAATGAGAAGGGAATGACATGAGATATAGTATAAGCAGCAGTAATAAGAAAGAACTACAATTTTAAATCCAATTAATTATTAATAATATAACTGTGAGCTGGGTGTGGCAGGTCATGCCTGTAATCCCAGCACTTTGGGAGGCAGAGGTGGATGGATCACTTGAGGTCAGGAGCTCCAGAGACCAGCCTGGCCAACATGGTGAAATCCCATCTCTACTAAAAATACAAAAATTTGCTGGGCATGGTGGTGCACACCTGTAGTTACAGCTACTTGCAGGGTTGAGGCAGGAAAATCACTTGGCTGCAGTGAGCCAAGATCGCGCCACTGCACCCCAGCCTGGGCAACAGAGACTATGTCTCAAAATAAATAAATAAATAAATAAAATAATAATAATAACTGTGACGTTTAATGCAATTTTATGAGCCAATCTTTTTCTTTTCTTTTTTTTTCCCCTCTGTTTGAGACTGGGTCTCATTCTGTCACCCAGGCTGGAGTGCAGTAGCATGATCTCAGCTCACTGCAACCTCTGCCTCCCAGGCTCAACTGATCCTCCTGCCTCAGCCTCACCAACAAATTGCTGGGGCTACAGGCACACACCACCATGGTGGGCTAATTTTTATATTTTTTTGTAGAGATGGGGTTTTGCCATGTTGTCCAGGCTGGCCTCAAATCCCTGGGCTCAAGCAACCTGCCCGCCTCAGCCTCCCAAAGTGCTAGGATTACAGGCGTCAGCCACTGTGCCCAGCTGAGCAAATCTTACAACATAAAAAGAAGCATATATTTACAGGAGTATGGTTGGGGAGAGAGGACAATGCAAACAAAAATTTGGGACTAATTTTCCTGAAAATTTACATAAAACCAACACAATGAAAAAGGTAAGAGGTGTGGGGCAGGAGATGGCCGGGCGCAGTGGCTCACGCCTGTAATCGGGAGGCTGAGGCGGGTGGATCACCTGAGGTCAGGAGTTCCAGACCAGTCTGGCCAACATGGTGAAACCCCATCTCTACTAAAAATACAAAAAATTAGGCCGAGCGTGGTGGCTTACGCCTGTAATCCCAGCACTTTGGGAGGCCGAGGCGGGCGGATCACAAGATCAGGAGATGGAGACCATCCTGGCTAACACGGTGAAACCCCGTCTCTACTAAAAATATGAAAAGTTAGCAGGGCATGGTGGCATGCGCCTGTAATCCCAGCTACTCAGGAGGCTGAGGCAGGAGAATGGCATGAACCCGAGAGGCGGAGCTTGCAGTGAACTGAGATCTTGCCACTGCACTCCAGCCTGGACGACAGAGCGAGACTCCGTCTCAAAAAAAATAAAATAAAATACAAAAATTAGCTGGACATGGTGGCACCCGCCTGTAATCCCAGCTACTCAGGAGGCTGAGGTAGGAGAATCGCTTGCACCCAGCAGGAGAATTGCTTGCACCCAGGAGGTAGAGGTTGCAGTGAGCTGAGATCATGCCATTGCACTCCAGCCTGGGCGACAGAGTGAGACTCCACCTCAAAAAAATAAAGAAAGAAGTATGGGCAGGAGTAATTAAAGAGACTGTTTAGTTTTTCTACATGCAAAAAAAAACTAATTTTTCAATCTGTTTGTTAAATATTAAAAGGTAATAATTAGCAGAGCAGAAAAAAAGGTGATAAAATTTCTAACTCACTGGTTAAAAAAAAAAATACAAGAAAACTGGAAAGTTAAAAAGTAAGGTAGCAGCCAGGTGTGATGGCTCATGCCTGTAATCCCAGCACTTTGGAAAGCTGAGGTGGGCGGATCACCTGAGGTCGGGAGTTCGAGACCAGCCTGACCAACATGGGGAAACACGGTCTCTACTGAAAATACAAAAAATTAGCCGGGAATGGTGGGGCATGCCTGTAATCTCAGCTACTTGGGAGGCTGAGGCAGGAGAACCACTTGAACCTGGGAGGCAGAGGTTTTGATGAGCCGAGATCGCGCCATTATACTCCAGCCTGGGCAATAAAAGGAAAACTCCATTTCAAAAAAAAAAAAAAAAAAAAGAGTAAGGTAGCAGTAATTAGAAAAAATGTATCAGTTGTCACAATACATATGAACAAGTTAAATTCCTCTATTAAAAGACAAATGTTCTCAAAGTCAGTGAGGACAATATTTAGCCATGTCATTTATAACAGAAATTCCTGTAACAAATTAATTTAAAAGCTAAAAGTTAGTACACAAAGGTATGTATACACAAAGATACTTGTTGCAGTGTTGTTTAATATGACAAAAAAGAAAACACTATAAATGTCTATCAAAAGAATAGTTAAGTAATATATTTTTTAACTATTAAATACTATGTACCTACCAAAGAATAAGACAGATTCTTATGTGCTAACACTGCAAGATGTCCAAGACAATATTCATTTAAAAAGAAAGCTGAAGAACAGTACATATGGCATACCTATATGGGAATACATATATATTTCTCTATAAGTAGTTAAGACATAAAAATAAATGTCACCTTATTTTACCATATAGGAAGTACATATTAGATTATTTACAAGGAATACAGAAAACACACGTCAAGTGGAAAAAAAAGAATGAAACAAACTATGTATACAGTAAAACCTTAGCTGTGCAAAAAAGACACACTAGAAAGAAACAAGCAGGGCTCAGTGGCTCATGCCTGTAATCCAGGCAATCTGGGATGCGGAAGTTGAAGGATCACTTGAGGCCAGGAGTTTGAGACCAGCCTGGGTGATACAGCAAGACCTCAACTCTAAGAAAAATAAAAAATAAAAAAAAATTAGCCAGGCTTGGTGGTGTGCACCTATAGTCCTAGCTACTCGGGAGGCTGAGGTAGGAGGATCACCTGAGCCCAAGAATTCGAGGTTGCAATGAGCTATAATCACACCACTGCTCTCCAGCCTGGGCAACAGAATGAAATTCTCTCTTTAAAAAAAAAAAAAAAAAAAAGGCTGGGCATGATGGCTCACAGCTGTAATCCCAGCACTTTGGGAGGCCAAGGCAGATGGATCACTTGACCTCACAAGTTCAAGACCAACCTGGGCAACACGGCAGGACCCTATCTCTACAAAAAAATACACAAATTAGCTGTGCATGGTGGTGCGCACCTGTAGTCCCAGCTACTCAAAAGGCTGAGGTGGGAAGATGGCTTGAGCCCAGGAGGCAGAGGTTGCAGTGAGCCAAGACTGCACCACTGCACTCCGGCCTGGGGGACAAGAGTGAAACTCCAGAAAGAAAGAAGAGAAAGGCAGAAGGGGGGAAAGAGGGAGAGAGGGAGGGGGGAGAGAGGGAGGGGGGAGGGAGGGAGGGGGGAGGGAGGGAGGGAGAGAGGAAGAAAAGCAAAGCAAAGCAAAAAAAGAATGGTTTTGAAAAGAGCACTGAACAATTTACAACAGGATATATCACAAAGTTTCATTTCTAAATTGGTTTACATTTCATTATCAATTTTCCCACAAGCAAAGTGTTACAGGTGGTCATGTTTCTGAACCACTATACTATAAAAGAAAAAGAGAATGATACTGAGGAAAAGCAATCAACTGGCATTCATCCCTACTATCTGCCACTCACCAGCTTTGTGACTGGACAAATTTCTTAATCTCTCTGAATCTGAGTTTCCTTTTATCTTGTTTTAGGATAATATCTATCTAATCTCTGATCCAATGAGTCAAAAGCTCTTTGAAAAGTGTGTCTGATTCAGAAAATACTCATCCAGAGACATGGTTCTGCTAGAAAATGGAGATACAAGAATAACACAGACCCTTTCCCTTAAACTAATAATCTAGTGCAAAAGACAATTACAACACAGCATACCCTGCTTTAACAGATGAAAGCACACATGTGGGGATATCACACTAGCTAGCAATTATAGAGGGTGGAGGAGAGACCCTGGTGGGTGGCTACCTGGGAACACATTCAAAAAGAAATAGCTAATCTAATCAGAGGGACAGGCTGGAAAGTATAGGATCGAAAATATACATTAAGATAGCATTACACTTACAAAAAGTACATATATTAGAAAGGTGTTACATGCTCCTTTATTTCAGTTGTACACACTTCTCTTCTCCCCAACTAATAATGCCAATCTAGTTTTAAAGACATGTATTACCAACAAACAATCAAGGCTTGGAATCTGTTGAAAGGAAAAGGAGAAAACAGAAACGCAGGGCATCTCAAGTAGACAAATAGTCACTTGGTACTCTGCTATTCAAAGTGTGTCCTTGAGCCAGCAGTATCTGCATCACCTATGAGCTTATTAGAAATACTCTCGCAGAATCCCAAACTTACTGAACCAGAATCTGCCTTTTAAAAGGTCCCCAGGTGATCTGTGTGCTTTAAGTTTGAGAAGTACTGACACAGGGGTCTACTAGTTGATTTCTTGAAGTCCTCAGCTCAACCAAGCTGCAATCTACAGGGACTATTAAGAACTAGATAGACTTTCATAATTTACAACATTGTTTTAGTGGAGGAAATAAAATAAGAAAGACATTTTACAAAAGCCTTTAAAATAGGTAGGATCTATGAGGAAATAAAGTTTTCCTTGCAAATGTCATTAATAAAAAACATTTTGTGATATTTCATCCTTTCCAGGTGTGGCATCCTGCTCCCCAAACATTGTTCCCTCAAATCCTGTTTTTTCCTACGGCTTTGTGTCCTGACAAATACCCCTTTCTACTGTGGTTCTAGAAACAGATCAGAATAGGGGACTCTATTCTGATAAAGAAAAGCTGAGGATTATTAATTCATTTCATTTTTTTAATCCAGGGTCAGCCCTTTTAAACCTTCAATTGAATACAAAACATCTGAGAAGTTTTTCCACGTATGACTGGAGAGGCATTCTTTGCTAGCGGTCAAAGACAAGGACAAAGAACTACCCCCAAAACAGTTTGAATGAACTATGACCAGAAGCTGGTTTTGAATAAAGCTGATTTTCTATACCTCTAACTTTGTATTATCGGCACGAAGAATGACAGAACCTTAACAGGAAATCTACATTCATTTTCTCCATTATCTCTGGTAACAATACAACACTGTAGTCAAGTGAACACAAAGCAAGCATAAATAAAAACACATTTTTCTCCCACTCCTATAAAATCAGTGCCTAGATGATAAAAAGTCAACTATACCTACTTGACTACAGACTTTACAAAATTAGTCCAAACTAATTAAATAACATCCCATATAGTCCCAAAATCTTCTTGCTCACTACAAATGAGCCAAATGAATCTGGAAACAAGACAGACGTTATATCACTCAAACAGATACTAAATGCTCCTCTCTGCAAAGTTTAACTATCCTAGACCATAAATTCAAACATATCATGTGTGTCCTGAAAGAAAAAATAAAGCTGATATGCCAAAATATTAGAGACCCGCATACAACTCCCAGACAAAATCTTCAAAATGTAGTGAGAAAAATCGTATCAGAAAGATTCACAATGATCCAACCACTCCAGAATCCTTAACTCCCAGAAAAGTTGCAAGGAATCTTATGCTGAAGGTTACCCATTTCTTAATTCCCAATCATACTGCAATAAATTTTCTATTCATATAATATAGGTGGAACTAGGGAACAAATGATGAATAATCAAAGGCAACCTCAGTTCTCCCTCTGATAAATATAAGGCTTTTTTTTAAATTAAGTACAAAAATATGACACACACAAAAATATAGAAAGGGCTGGGTGTGGTGGCTCACACTTGTAATCCCAGCACTTTGGGAGGCTGAGGCTATGGATCACTTGAGGTCAGGTGTTCGAGACCAGCCTGGCCAACATGGTGAAACCCCGTCTCTACCAAAAATACAATAGTCAGGTGTGGTGGTGCATGCCTGTAATTCCAGCTACTCAAGAGGATGAGACAGGAGAATTGCTTGAACCTGGGGGACGGAGGTTGCAGTGAGCCGAGGTCACACCACTGCATTCCAGCCTGGACCACAGAGGGAGACTGTCTCAAAAAAAATAAAATTGTGTGTGTGTGTGTGTTTAACACCTATGCACTCACCATGGGGTAGGTTTAATCACAGAACATTACCAAAATACTTAAATGCCCCTGGTGTACTTCCACCAGTCGTGCTCTCCACTCCCTTCACCATAAGGATGTCCACTCTCTTAAATTTAGTGTTTATCTTACCTTTATGTGGCATACTTTTACCACGCATATACATATCCCTAAACCAATGAGTCTCAATTGGGAGCAATTTTGCCCCCACTAGGGGACATCTGGCAATGTCTGGAGATATTGTGGGTTGCCACAAGGAGGTGGGGTGCTACTGCTGCTAATGGGTAGAGGCCAGGGATGCCTGCCTACAATGCACAGGACATTCCTATAACAAAAAATTATCCTATCCAATTCAAAATGTCAATAGTGCCAAGGCTGCAAAACCCTACCCTAAAATAGTTTTGTTCCGCACTTTAACAGACCGTAGGTTTTCTTTTGCAACTTACTTTATTTGCTTAACATTCTCTTCTATACAGTACTGCACTATACAAATTCATACAACTTATCCAGTCTCCTGCTAAGGTACATTTAAGTTTTTTCCAATTTTCTGTTTTTACATCCAACACTGCTGTGAACATTCTTTTTTAAATTTTATTTTATTTATCTCAAAACCATAGTAACTGCTGTGAACATTCTTATACAAGCTTCTATGTGCTCAAATAGAGATTCTCTCCAGGGCAGTGACTTTTAAAGTGTTATTCTTCAACCTCTAGGGAAATCCTCAAGACCCTTTGAGGGACTTCATGAAGTCAAAAGTATTTTCACAATAATATGTAAGATACAAGTTATCTTTTTCATACTGGCATCACATTGCTGGTACAAAAGCAACAGTTGGTAAAATTCCTGGTGACCTAGCCGAGTTAACACTATAATTAATGAGACATACGAACACCATGTACCTCCTGGTATGATGCACTAACAAGGGCAAAACATCATTTCTATGATATTCTTGCCGAAAATACATAATCTGAATTTAATCATGAAAAAGCAGCAGAAACACCCAATTTGAGAGATAACAAGATTGTTTTTCATTACTTTGACACTGACTAAAGACTGAGGAACTCGCCCAGATTGGAAGAGACCACTAAATGCAACGTGTGATCTTGGATCAGAAAAAGAATACTAGTAGGACACTAATAATAACCACTACATATAATTTGAATAAATAAAATTTGAATAAGGTGTATAGATTAGTTAATACGGTATTACTGTATTAGTGTTAATTTTCTGGTTTTGATCATTGTACTTGCTAAGATATTAACAGCTGAAGAAGGTGGGTAAAGGGCAAAAGGTAACTCTTAATAGTTTTGTAATTTTTTTGGAAGACTACAATTGTTTCAAAAACAAAAGTTAATTTTTAAAATGTTAATATTATGCAAATAAATATCAAGTACTTAATAAATATTGAGTAATCTTATAGAATGTAATAAAATGTCAATGAACACTGATTATTAAATATTTTGAAGAAAAAGGAAAACACTGAAAGTAGTATTATAGTCCTGGGGCAAAACAAGAGCCAGGAGCTTACAATTTTGCTCAGTTCTAAAAAAAAAAAAAAAAAAAAAACCCTGAAGAATTTAAAAGGTTGAAATTAAAATATATTTCAACAAGTATTTCATATGAAGGTTGGCTATCCTGCTCTTAAAATGTTTGTTAAAAGACCAGATGAACAAGATAAACCACTACATATAACAAATTAATGTATAAAATTATCTTATTAAACTAAGATTCTAAAAGTTACTTCTGAAAAACATCTACGTTTATATTAAGATAATAAAACTATTAATATGATAGATACACCCCATACTACAAACATATAGATAACATTAATATCCCTTCAAAAATCACCGTAGTAAAGAATCTGTTACACTTTACCCTAGATACTTAAATTTCCTCATAAAGCTACAATTACTGATACCAAGAATTCCTCCAAATAAGGGTTGTGGTCAGACTTTAGCTTGAGCTAGCACGACAACAAAACTTCAAGGCTGCAGGTAACAAAACAAAACCCTGTCTCAAAAAAAAAAAAGAGTAGGCACAAATTAGGCATAGGCCTCAAACACTGTTGCTGGCAGTTTCAACTCACAAAACGTCTTCAAAAAGCAATTAAGTCAACATCTACCAAAATGTTAAATATGTGCAATGTTTTGATGCAGCAATTCCACTTCTTCAGAAATACTCAACACATATACACAAGGATATATGTACAAGGATTTATTCACTGCATCATTGTAAAGAAAACATGAAATAATAAAACGCCCATCGATAAAGTCCTGGTTAGATAAATCACCGTATCCAATCACTGGAATACTATGCAGCCATGAAACAATGGAACAATCACCAATATAATTTAGTGAAAGAAACAAAAGTGCAGAGGAGTGAATATAGTTTATTATCATTTGCACTTAAAAGGGGATTATAGTATAGTCACACACATGCTTGCCATGCAATAGAGTATTCTGCAAGACTACACAAAAAACTGGTAACAATGGCTGCCCCTTTTTGTGCTGTTGAATCTTTTCATTTTCTTCTAGTCATGTACATACACCCTTTTTAATATTCAAAAAGCTATCTGAAGCCTGGCCTTGTGGCTGACTCCTGTAATCCCAGCATTTTGGGAGGCTGAGACAGGAGGGTTGCTTGAGGCCAGGAGTTCCAGACCAGCCGGAGAAATAAAACGAGACAACTGTCTCTAAAAAAAAAAATTTTTTTAATAAATGTTTTTAAAAAGCCAGCTAAGGAACACAATTTTACGAATTATCTGTTCAAAAACTGAGTTGGCGTGTGTTAATTTCTTTATTGCTACTGATAATAACTATGAGCCCATTCCAAGATTTGTAAGGCTTTGCCAAACTCAATCAATGTCTTAGAAGTAGCTCATTTAGGAATTCTGAAAAGTACCCAATTTTAAATGTGAACTATTTTCTACAGAATCAAGGATAAATATCAAGGATAAATAATACCAAAGATGAATCTATATGAAAATGAATTTGTTATTTATTTTGTGAAAGCAAGCCTTTGGTTTAATCATTTAGAAACTCTAGCGTCAATAACAGACCCCTAAAATTCACTAATCAAGATTCACTAATCAAGGACCCTGACTCACTGCTGGGTGAATGAGTAAGATTCTGACATCACCTTACTGAGACGGACGTTAGTGTAAAAAAAATAACATCAGGTGTCCCCTACGCCGATCTGCCACTTGGAAAAAGTATTTAACACAAAGAAATGGTTCAAGAGCTCAGGATGTTTTTCTCTCTATTGATATAAAGATATAAAACAGAACAATTTGGATGAAAAATCATTCCAGAGTCCCAAGTAACATTTGGCTACTGAACTCCAAGTAATTCTGTGTCACACGAGGTTAAAAAAAAAAAAAAAAAAAGGCATCTCCACAAATCCGAGGTACCAAGGCCCCTTGGCAATTATAAACGGTCAGCTGAGCACCATATGGCAAAGCAAGCCTCCCTTCAGACAGTTATCACTTGGTGGCTGATTAATTTCAATGGCTTATTAGATAGGCCTCTCCAGACCCCTTCCCAAGAGGAGGAGTCGGGTTGGGGGACCTGTGTCTGTTCTCTTCCCGGTGCTTTGTGTCTTCCAGGCTTGAAAGCATCCCGGTGATGGTGCTGCCATCATTTCCCTTGGGGGTAGAGGGTCTTTTCTGAAAGTGTTTGTTCACCCGTTCGGAACCTAGAATTCCTTTGGCGCTTTCCCTTTCCGCTCGCTCCAGCCGGGCGCTGCCCACCAGGTGTCCCACTGCAGACCTCTCCCCGCGACACCGACGCCCACCGCAGCTCGCCCCTTCCCCCCGCGCGCGCAAGCCCTGGCCAGGTGGCCGCGGCTTACCGGTGGGCGCGCTGTCCAGGATGCGGAGGTCGTAAGCCCCGGAGCAGCGATAGTTGGCAGCGGTGCCGTTGTCCCACACTACCACCACCTCCTCGGGGCTCTCGAAGCTCCGGACGGTGCCCACATGGCCCTCGCCGCCGTCCTGCTTCCCCCACTTCCAGTCCGGGCCGCGCACTACCCGAGCGCCAACCCCTTCCACCATCACCCGGTTATTCCGGGAGTTACTCATCGGGGCCCGGGCGGTGGGCTCCGCCGCTGCCGCCGCCGCCGCCGCCGCTGCCGCCGGGGGGCCCGTGAGGGAGTTGGGCCCGGGCCGGACTCTCGGCGTCGGCGGGGGCGGCAGCGAGCCCCGGGGGACGTGGGAATAACTCACGGGGGCGGCGGCGCGGTCCCCGCGGAGCCCAAAGCCGCTGCCCAGCCGTCGCCGCCGCGCCCCCCCGCTCGGAGTGGAGGGCGGCCCGCGGCTGCTCGGAGGCGGCGGCGGAGAGCGGGCAGAGGGGAGGGGGCCGTGGGCGGGGACTCTCCCGCTTCCTCCGGGCTCCCAGGCCAGGCTACAGCGACGGCCGCAAGGAAACCACGCTCTCCCCCGGCCGGGAGCGCGAGGAGCGCAGGGGGCCGGGGGAGGCTAGCCCGAGGGGGGCGGCGGGGAGCAAGCTTAACTGCCGGCCTTTCTGCCACCCCGGCCCCTCGCTCGGGGGCGGGCGCCCAAGCGCCGACGCCGCCTCCTCCCCCGTGGGCAGCGGTGGTACCTCCCAGCGTCCGGCGAGCGCCCGGGCCCTCAGGCCCCCTTCTCTCTGCCCCCGCACCAGCCGCCGCGCTCCGCCTCGCCACAGAGTCCCAGCCGGGCGAGAGCGACTCCACATCCGGGTACCGCCGTACCCAAGGCCGGAGCGGCGCCTTCTCAGAGTGTCTAGGAGGGGGATCCTCGGCAATAATAGAGTGGGAAGGCTTTCAGAGAGCCGCGCGATCGCGGGAAGAAAGGAGGAGAAAACTGATCCCTAAGCGTCTCTCCAGGGTCCAATGAGAGTGCGCATGCGCGCGGTCTAGAAAAAGGGCGGACGGTTGCCCAACCCCAGCCCCGGGCGATGGAGGGGCGGGTCCAGGGGCGGATCCCTGGAGTTGCCGCCCGGTGGTGCCGCGCGCCCAATGAGCTATGAGGAAAGCGGTTAGGCCGTCCTGGAGGCGGGGCTGGAGAAAGTGAGGGTGGGGAAGCTACCCGGGCTGCTGGAGCTGTGCGGCTGTGATGTGGCCAGTTTTTCACTAACTGCTAGTTTTCCTAGGCGAACTAAATGTGAATTAGGGATTCCATATTCTTTTAGTCTTCTTTTTTAACGAAGGTAGAAATACATTCACAAATTCAGGGCGATCTGTATTTGTGTGTAAATTGAAAACATTTCAAACCAGACAGAGCAGGTTAGTAGTGTGTTTTTAAGCTGAACAGCATGGTATGGAATGTTGTGAGCAACGGTAAAGACTTTTAGAAGGTGTGTCTTGCCTTTATGCAGAATTAGGGTGATAGGCAGACTCCAAACTTTGCTCATTAATAATTGCCTCCACTCACGAAAAAATTCAGTCCCTAATTACAAAATAGGGACCTTCAAAGGAAGATTCGAAGACTGTAAGAGAAGTTTCTGGTTGCCGTTATTCAAATGACATTATGCTGCATAGGGTTTAAAACCAGTGTTTCCACAGGCCAGCACTGTTGGCACCGTTAGCATGCATTGTTAGCATAAACTGTTGCTTTTCCTGATAGTCAAAGGAGGGAAATGCTAACAGAATGGATAATCAAGGGAAAAGACAAGAAAACGGACGTAAAATGTACCCAAGGAATTACTATGTACTGAAATAAAATTTTTTTTTTTTTTTTTTTTTTTGCTTTGTTTTTGAGACAGGGTCTCACTGTCAGCCAGGCCGGAGTGCAGTGGCGCCATCTCCGTTCCCTGCAACCTCCGCCTCCTGGGTTCAAGGGATCCGCCCACCTCAGCCTTCTGAGTAGCTGGGACCTCAGGAACGCACAACCACGCCCAGCTAATTTTTTGTATTTTTGGCAGAGATGAGCGGGGGGGCAGGGGGGAGCTTCTTGGGGGATATATCTCACTATTTTCCCTGGCCGGACTGGTCTCGAACTCCTGAGCTCAAGCAATCCTCCCACCTCAGCCTCCCAAAGTGTTTATCCCAGGGATAAAGCCAACTTGATAGTGGTGGATAAGCTTTTTGATGTGCTACTGGCTTCTGTTTGCTAGTATTTTATTGAAGATTTTCACATCGATGTTCATCAGGGATATTGGCCTGAAATTTTCTTTTTTTGTTGTGTCTGTGCCAGGTTTTGGTGTCAGGATGATGCTGGCCTCGTAAAATGAGTTTTACGAAGGAGGGAGGATTCCCTCTTTTTCTGTTGTTTGGAATAGTTTCAGAAAGTACAGTAACAGCTCCTCTTTGTACCTCTGGTAGAATTCGGCTGTGAATCTGTCTGGTCCTGGACTTCTTTTGGTTGGTAGGCTATTACTTATTGCCTCAATTTCAGAACTTGTTATTGGTCTGTTTAGGGATTCGACTTCTTCCTGGTTTAGTCTTGGGAGAGTGTATGTGTCCAGGAATTTATCCATTTCTTCTAGATTTTCTAGTTTATTTGCGTAGAAGTTTTTATAGTATTCTCTGATGGTAGTTTGTATTTCTGTGGGATTGTTGGTGATATCCCCTTTATAATTTTTTATTGCATCTATTTGATTCTTCTCTCTTCTTCTGCATTAGTCTGGCTAGTGGTCTATCTATGTAGTTGATCTTTTTCAAAAAACCAGCTCCTGGATTCATTAATTTTTTTGAAGGGTTTTTCGTGTCTCTACCTCCTTCAGTTCTGCTCTGATCTTAGTTATTTCTTGTCTTCTGCTAGCTTTTGAATTTGTTTGCTCTTGCTTCTCTAGTTTTGTTGGTTTTTTTTTTTTTTTTTTTTTTTTTTTTTTTTGAGATGGAGTCTCACTTTGTGGCCCAGGCTGGAGTGCAGTGGTGTGATCTCAGCTCACTGCAAGCTCCATCTCCCGGGTTCATGCCATTCTCCTGACTCAGCCTCCCGAGTACCTGGGACCACAGGTGCCTGCCACCATGCCCAGCTAATTTGTTGTATTTTTACTAGAGATGGAGTTTCACCATTCTAGCCAGGATGGTCTCGATCTCCTGACCTCGTGATCCGCCCGCCTCAGCCTCCCAAAGTGCTGGGATTACAGGCGTGAGCCACCGTGCCCAGCCTCTCTAGTTATTTTAATTGTGATGCTAGAATGTTGATTTTAGATCTTTCCTGCTTTCTCTGTGGGCATTTAGTGCTATAAATTTCCCTCTACACACTGCTTTAAATGAGTCCCAGAGATTCTGGTACATTGTGTCTTTGTTCTCACTGGTTTCAAAGAACATCTTTACTTCTGCCTTAATTTCCTTATTTACCCAGTAGTCATTCAGGAACAGGTTGTTCAGTTTCCATGTAGCTGTGAGGTTTTGAGTGAGTTTCTTAATCCTGAGTTCTAATTTGATTGCACTATGGTCTGAGAGACTGTTTGTTATGATTTCCATTCTTTTGCATTTGCTGAGGAGTGTTTTACTTCCAATTATGCAGAATAACCAGCTAGCCTCATAATGACAGGTTCAAATTCACACGTAACAATATTAGAATTTTAGAATAAGTGCGATGTGGTGCTGAGAAGAATGTATATTCTATTGATCTGGGGTGGAGAGTTCTGTAAATGTCTATTAGGTCTGCTTGGTCCAGAGCTGAGTTCCAGTCCTGGAAATCCTTGTTAATTTTGTCTTGTTGATCTGTCCAATAGTGACAGTGGGGTGTTAAAGTCTCCCACTATTATTGTGTGAGAGTCTAAGTCTCTTTGTGGGTCTCTAAGAACTTGCTTTATGAATCTGGGTGCTCCTGTATTGGGTGCATATATATTTAGGATACTTAGCTCTTTTTGTTGCATTGATCCCTTTACCATTATGTAATGCCCTTCTTTATCTCTTTTGATCTTTGTTGGTTTAAAGTCTGTTTCATCAGAGACTAGGATTGCAACCCTTGCCTTTTTCTGCTTTCTATCTGCTTGGTAAATATTCCTCCATCCCTTTATTTTGAGCTTATGTGTGTCTTTGTACATGAGATGGGTCTCCTGAATACAGCACACCAATGGGTCTTGACTGTTTATCCAATTTGCCAGTGTGTGTCTTTTAATTGGGGCACTTAACCTGCTTACATTTAAGTTTAATATTGGTATGTGTGAATTTGATCCTGTCATTATGATGCTAGCTGGTTATTTTGCCCATTAGCTGATGCAGTTTCTTCGTAGCGTCGATGGTCTTTAAAATTTGGCATGTTTTTCAGTGGCTGGTACCGGCTGTTCCTTTCCATGTTTAGTGCTTCCTTCAGCTCTTATAAGGCAGGCCTGGTGGTGACAAAATCTCTCAGCATTTGCTTGTCTGAAAATGATTTTATTTCTCCTTTGCTTATGAAGGTTAGTTTGGCTGGATATGAAATTGTGGGTTGAAAATTCTTTTCTTTAAGAATGTTGAATATTGGCCCCCACTCTCTTCTGGCTTGTAGGGTTTTTGCCGAGAGATCCGCTGTTAGTCTAATGGACTTCCCCTTCTAATGGGATTCCTTTGTGGGTAACCCGACCTTTCTCTCTGGCTGCCCTTAACATTTTTTCCTCATTTCAACCTTGGTGAATCTGATGATTATGTGTCTTGGGGTTGCTCTTCTCGAGGAGTATCTTTGTGGTGTTCTCTGTATTTCCTGAATTTGAATGTTGGCCTGCCTTACTAGGTTGGGGAAGTTCTCCTGGATGATATCCTGAAGAGTGTTTTCCAACTTGGTTCCATTCTCCCCGTCACTTTCAGGTACACCAATCAAACATATATTTGGTCTTTTTACATAGTCCCATATTTCTTGGAGGCTTTGTTCTTTTTCTTTTCACTCTTTTTTCTCTAATCTTGTCTTCTCACTTTATTTCATTGAGTTGATCTTCAGTCTCTGATATCCCATCTTCCACTTGATCGATTCAGCTATTGATACTTGTGTATGCTTCACCAAGTTCTTGTGCTGTGTTTTTCAGCTCCATCAGGTCATTTATGTTCTTCTCTAAATTGGTTTTTCTAGTTAGCAATTCATCTAACCTTTTTTCAAATTTCCTAGCTTCCTTGCATTGGGTTAGAACATGCTCCTTTAGCTTGGAGGAGTTTGTTATTACTGACCTTCTGAAGCCTACTTCTGTCAATTCGTCAAACTCATTCTCCATCCAGTTTTGTTCCCTTGCTGGCGAGGAGTTGTGATCCTTTGAAGGAGACGAGGCATTCTGGTTTTTGGAATTTTCAGCCTTTTTGTGCTGGTTTCTCCCCATCTCTGTGAATTTATCTACCTTTCGTCTTTGATGTTGGTGACCTTCGGATGACGTCCTTTTTGTTGATGTTGATACTATTCCTTTCTGTTTGTTAGTTTTCCTTCTAACAGTCAGGAACCTCTGCTGCAGGCCTGCTGGCATTTGCTGGAGGTCCACTCCATACCCTGTTTGCCTGGGTATCACCAGCAGAGGCTGCAGAACAGCAAAGATTGCTGTCTGTTCCTTCCTCTGGAAGCTCCATCCCAGAGGGGCACCTGCCAGATGCCAGCCAGTGCTCTCCTGTATGAGGTGTCTGTCGGCCCCTACTGGGAGGTGTCTGTTAGGATACATGGGGGTCAAGGACCCACTTGAAGAAGCAGTCTGTCCCTTATCAGAGCTCGAATGCTGTGCTGGGAGATCCACTGCTCTCTTCACAGGTGTCAGACAGGGACGTTTAAGTAAGCTGAAGCTGTACCCACAACTGCCCCTTCCCCCAGGTACTCTGTCCCAGGGAGGTGGGGGTTTTATCTATAAGTCCCTGACTGGGGCTGCTGCCTTTTTTTCAGAGATGCCCTGCCCAGAGAGGAGGAATCTAGAGAGGCAGTCTGGCTGCAGTGTCATTGCTGAGTTGCAGAGGGCCTCCACCCAGTTCGAACTTCCGGCAGCTTTGTTTACACTGTGAGAGTAAAACCGCCTACTCAAGCCTCAGCAATGGCGGATGCCCCTCCCCCCCACCAAGCTTGAGCATCTCAGGTCAACCTCAGACTGCTGTGATAGCAGCGAGAATTTCAAGCCAGTGGATCTTAGCTTGCTGGGCTCTGTGGGGATGGGACCTGCTGAGCCAGACCACTTGGCTCACTGGCTTCAGCCCCCTTTCCAGGCGAGTGAACGGTTCTGTCTTGCTAGTGTTCCAGATGCCACTGGGGTATGAAAAAAAAAAAAAAACCCTTGCAGCTAGCTCAGTGTCTGCCCAAATGACCACCCAGTTTTGTGCTTGAAACCCAGGGCCCTGGTGGCGTAGGCACCGGAGGGAATTTCCTGGTCTGCTGGTTGTGAAGACTGTGGGAAAAGCACAGTATCTGATCCGGAGTACCCCGTTCCTCCCAGTACAGTCTCTCACAGCTTCCCTTGGCTTGGGGAGGGAGATCCACTGACCCCTTGTACTTCCTGAGTGAGACAATGCCCTCCGTGGGCTGCACCCACTGTCCAACCAGTCCCAGTGAGATGAACCAGGTACCTCAGTTGGAAATGCAGAAATCACCTGCCTTCTGCATCAATCTCGCTGGGAGCTGCAGACGGGAGCTGTTCCTATTTGGCCACCTTGCCAGCCAGCACGTTCTTAAAATCAACACTTAATCATACACTGCCATATGATCCAGCCATTCCACTCTTCAGTACTTACCCAAAAGGAAAGAAAATACACAAGGAGACTTGAAAATGTTCATGGAAAATGTGTATTATGAAAAAACTGCATGGAGTTCCATTTTTTGTGTACCAAAATTAACTCCTATTGACTTGTTATAACATGTCTGAACAGGATCTAGTTTGAAGCACTAAGAAGGATAAGACATTAGTTTGAAAAGAGTCCCTGGCTGGGAGCGGTGGCTCATGCCTGTAATCCCAGCACTTTGGGAGGCCGAGGCGGATGGATCATTTGAGGTCAGGAGTTCGAGGCCAGCCTGGTCAACATGGTGAAACCCTGTCTCTACTAAAAATACAAAAATTAGCCAGGCATGGTGGCATGCGCTTGTAGTCCCAGCTACTCGGGAGGCTGAGGCAAAAGAATCACTTGAACCAGGGAGGTAAAGGTTGCAGTGAGCTGAGATTGTGCCACTGCACTCCAGCCTGGGTGACAGGGCAAGCCTCTGTGAGAAAGAAAGAAAGAGAGAAAGAGAAAGAGAGACAAGAAAGAAAGAAAGAGAGAGAGAGAAAGAAAGAAAGAGAGAAAAGAAAAGAGTCCCTATTAGAGCAACATGAATTCTGTTAAAATCAAAGCAAGAACAGCCAGGCACGTTGGCTCACGCCTGTAATCCCAGCACTTTGGGAGGCTGAGGTTGGTGGATCACGAGGTCAGGAGATCGAGACCATCCTGGCTAACACGGTGAAACCCCGTCTCTAATAAAAATCCAAAAAATAGCCAGGCGTGGTGGCGGGCGCCTGTAGTCCCAGCTACTTGGGAGGCTGAGGCAGCAGAATGGAGTGAACCCGGGAGGCAGAGCTTGCAATAAGCCAAAATCGTGCCACTGCACTCCAGCCTAGGTGAAAGAGCGAGACTCTGTCTCAAAAAAAAAAAAAAAAAAAAAAATCAAAGCAAGAACAAATATCATATTTATGGTGAGGCTTAGATGCTTAGATGGAAGAATGGTGAAATCGATGATGCTTAATGAGACGTTTATGGGGACAATGCCCCAAAGTAATCAGCAGTTTTTAAATGGATAACTCATTTTAAGAAAGGATGAGATGGGCCCATCTGAGGTCAGGAGTTCGAGACCAGCCTGACCAACATGGAGAAACCCTGTCTCTACTAAAAATACAAAATTAGCTGGACGTGATGGCACATGCCTATAATCCCAGCTACTCAGGAGGCTGAGGCAGGAGAATCTCTTGAACCTGGGAAGCAGAGGTTGCAGTGAGCCGAGATTGCACCATTGCACTCCAGCCTGGGTGACAAGAGCGAAACTCCATCTCAAAAAAAAGAAAAAAGAAAAAAGAAAGGACGAGATGATATAGAAAAGCCTACAGCAGCAGACCCTCCATTTCAATTTGTAAAGACAAAAATTAATCTTGTTCATGCCCTAATTGAAGAGGACCAACTATTAACAGCACAAAAATAGGCAATACCAGCCAGGTGCTGTGGCTCACACCTTTATTCCCTCAGGAGGCTTACGTGGGAGGCTGAGGTAGGAGAATGGCTTGGGGCCAGGAGTTCAAGACCAGCCTGGGTAACACAGTAAGATCCAGTCTGTTTAAAAGAATATAAAAATTAGTCAGGTGTGGGTACACACGCCGGTAGCCAGCTCCCACCTACTTCAGGGGCTGAGGCGAGATGATCACTTGAGCCTAGGAGTTCAAGGCTGTAGGAAAGTATGAACCCCCACAAAAAAATATTATAAACATCTCAGTTGGTTCAGCTTACGTAATTCCACTGAAAAATTAAAATCAAGCAAACTCTCTACTGAATGGGTGCCAAAACTATTTCACTCACATCAGCTGCAGACAAGAGCAGAGCTTTCAAAGGAAATTTTAAACAAATGGAATCAAGACCCTGAAGCATTTTCTGAAAGGACTGCAAAAAGAGATGGAACACAACTTTACCAGTACGATCCTAAAGACAAAGTACAATCAAAGCAATGGCTACCAAGAGGTGGAAGTGGTCCAGTCAAAGTAAAAGTGGACCGGTCACAAGCAAAGGTCATGGCAACCGTTTTTTGAGATGCTGGAGGGATTTTGCTTGTTGACTTTCTGGAGAGCCAAAAAACAATAACATCTGCTTATTACAAGAGTGTTTTGAGAATAATGTACAGAAAACCTCACCAGACAGTTCTTCTCCACCACAACAGTGTTTCTACTCATTCCTCTCCTCAAACAAGGGATATTTTGTGAGAGTTTTGAAGGGAAATCATTAGGCATCCAACTTACAGTGCTGCTTTGGCTTTTTCTTGTCTCCTAACTTCTTTTTGTTTACTAATCTTAAAAAATCGTTTGTTTCCTAATCTTAAAAAATCTTTAAGGCCTATAATCCCAGCACTTTGGGAGGCCAAGGTGGGAGGATCACTTGATCCCAGGAATTCATGACCAGCCTGGTCATGAATAGCAAGATCCCATCTCTACAGAAAAATCAAAAAGCTAGGCAGGCATGGTAGCACATGCCTGTGGTCCCAGCTACTCAGGAGGCTGAGGTGGAAGGATCATTTAAGCCCAGGAGATGGAGGTTGCAGTAAGCCTAGATCATGCTACTGCACTCTGGACTGGGCAACAGAGCAAGGTCAATCCTGTCTCTCTCTCTCTCTTGCTCTCTCTCTGTGTGTGTGTGTGTGTGTGTGTGTGTGTGTATACATATAATATATATTTTTTTTTAGATGGAGGCTTACGCTGTTGCCCAGGCTAGAGTGCAGAGACATGATCTCGGCTCACTGCAACCTCTGTCTCCTGGGTTCAAGTAATTCAGCCTCCCTAGTAGCTGGGATTACAGGCACATACCACCACACCCAGCTAACTTTTGTATTTTTAGTAGAGAGACAGAGTTTTGCCATGTTGGCCAGGCTGGTGTTAAACTCCTGACCTCAAGTGATCTGCCTGCCTTAGCCTCCCAAAGTGCTGTGATTACAGGCATGAGCCACCGCACCTGCCACCAAGAAGTATATATATATATATTTAAAGGGCACCCATTTTTCTTCTTCTTTAGTGTAAAAAAGACTATTATCAATATGGTTAAATTCCCAGTACCCTCCGTTCTTTAGGGATGGACAAAATGGCTAGAATCATTGCTTACAAAAGTGTCTTAAACTTTATGGAGCTTATGTTGGGAAATAAAGTTTGCGTTTTTAATATTTATCTTTTAATTCCATTTTTCCACAAAGTTTTTGAAGTCTCCATATTCATACAAAGTTTTGTACACAGATGTTCACAACAGCTTTTTGTGTGTGTGTGTGTGTGAGACGGGGTTTCGCTCTGTTGCCCAGGTTGGAGTGCGGTGGCGCAATGTTGGCTCACTGCAAGCTCTGTCTCCCGGGTTCACGCCATTCTCCTGCCTCAGCCTCCCAAGTAGCTGGGACTACAGGTGCCCGCCACCACGCCGGCTAATGTTTTGTATTTATAGTAGAGACGGGGTTTCACCGTGTTAGCCAAGATGGTCTCGATCTCCTGACCTCGTGAGCCACCCGCCTCGGCTTCTCAATGTGCTGGGATTACAGGCATGAGCCACCGCGCCTGGCCAGCTTTATTTGTAATAGTTGAAAACTGGCAAAAATATCATCTGTCCTTCAACAGGTGAATAGATCAGCATCTTGCAGTATAGTCATACAATAGAATAATACTCAGCAATAAAAAGAAATGAATATTGAAACATGCAACAGCCTGGATGAATCTGAAAATAATTATGCTGAGTGAAAGAAGCTAGACAAAAATAAAGTACCTACACTCTGGAGGTTGATTGATGAATGAGAAAGACAGTCACTGCACCCCAGAAACTTATAATCCAGTGGGAAATCAAGACCAATACTCAGGTACGTACAATTCAGAAGGATAAGTGTATTTGATGGGAATAAACCCAGAGAGCGTCACCTAAGTCCATTTTAATGGATCAAAGAAATATTTTTAACCAAGGGTTGAAAGGTAAGTACAAGTTGGCCAATTCACTCAGGAGGTGAAAGTAAAAAAGAGAACTCCAAATTTCTAGGTAAAAGGGACCACATACATGAAAGCCCATTGGCAAAAGAGGGGGAAAGCATGAAACACTGGAGAAACCAAAAGATCTGCATGGCTTCAACAAAGAACAAGAGAGAGAAGTAGAGGTCCTGCAAGACTGTTGAAATTTATCCTAATAGCAATGAGAAGCTATTAGAGTTTGAAGGAGGGAGTGACATGATCAAATTCGGATTTCACAAAAAGCAATTTAGTTGCATTATAAATAATGAATTTGAAATGAATGAGATTTAAGTCAGAGAAATTGTTTGGCAGACCATCAAACTAATATTGAGAGAAGATGGTGACCTGGACCAGTGCAATTACAGCTTTCTGGCTTGGGCAACCAAGTGAAAGGGTAGAGCCATTCACTGAGACAGAGAACAACAAAAGCACGGTATGGTTGGTTTTTTTTAGACAGAGTCTTACTCTGTCTCCCAGGCTGGAGTGTAGTGGCATGATCTCGGCTCACTGCAACCTCCGTCTCCTGAGTTCAAGCGACTCTCCCGCCTCAGACTCCTGAGTAGCCAGGACTACAGGCGCACACCACCACGCCCAGCTAATTTTTTTTATTTTTAGCAGAGACGGGGTTTCACCATGTTGGCCAGGCTGGTCTTGAACTCCTGACCTCAGGTGATCCACCCGCCTCGGCCTCCCAAAGTGCTGGGATTACAGGCGTGAGCCACTGCGCCCAGCCCAGTGTTAATTTTTTTAAACGTAATTTGGAAGCTTGGAGGAGAAATATGAGCCGAAGAAAGGAAAACATGAAAACCAAAAGGATCTAAAGGACACAGGAACAAAGAAGACACTGATGACCTTGAAAAGAGTAATTTCAGAAGCTTCATGGTGGCACAAATCAGACTACAATAAATAGATTGAAGAATGAAGGAATTCAAGGAAGGTAAGATAGTGCAACCACGCTGGCATAGATGGCTAGTTCTTGATCCAATATTCATTCTTTCCAACCATCTTAGTCCATTTGAGCTGCTATATCAAGATACCTTAGTCACAGTTCTTGAGGCTGCAAAGTCCAAGAGCAAGGCACATAGATTGCTGTGATCTGAATGTTTGTCCCCCAAAAAATTCATGTGTTGACACTTAATCTCCAATGTGATAGTATTAAGAAGAAAGTCTTTAGCAGGTGATTAGGTGATGAGGGCAATGGGATTAGTGCCTTTATAAGAGAGGCTTGAGCTGGGTGCGGTGGCTCACTCCTGTAGTCCCAGCACTTTGGGAGGTTGAGGCAGGCGGATCACTTGAGGCCAGGAGTTCGAGACCAGCCTGGCCAACATGGCAAAATCCTGTCTCAACTAAAATTACAAAACTTAGCCGGGCATGGTTGCGGGTGCCTGTAATCCCAGCTACTTGAGAGGCTGAGGTGGGAGAATCAATTGAACCCGGGAGGCAGAGGTTGCAGTGAGCTGAGATCATGCCACTGCACTCCACCCTGGGTGACAGAGTGAGACTCCTTCTCGAAAATAATAATTATCATAATAAGAGAGGCTTGAGGGAGCCCTTTTGCATCATCCACCATGTAAGAACACAGCAAAAAGGTGCCATCTATGAGGAATGGAGCCCTCATCAGACATCAAGTCGGCTGGTGTCTTGATCTTGGATCTTGGACCTCTAAGCCTCTAGAACTGTGAGAAATAAATTTCTATTGTTTATAAATTACCCAGTCTAAGGTATTTTGTTATAGTAGCCCGAACAGACTATGACGCCATCTTCCTCACTAACCAAGCCCAGATTTGTTGAGGGAAGTACCCAACTAATAACTATCTTTCCCAAAGACCTATAGAGGTGATGTTGCCATGTGACACAGTTCTATATAATCAGATATATAAGCAGGTCATTGAGTGGGCTGTCTGAGATAGCTCCTTAAAGAGGAGATCACCTCTGCAGGCACCTGCCTGAGATGCAGTTGAAATGATTGGGGGAGTCATAAAAGTAACCACACACTGAGCAGCAGAAAGAAGCAGCCAGGGACACTGACGACATTCTTTGAGTTGTGGCCACAACCCTGGGATACCTGCCATTAGACTTTTTGTCACATGAAAGAAGAAGTCCTATCTTAGGAAGAATAAACTCAAGTTTTATATACCACAATAGAGTGACTATCATTGGCAACAATTTATTGCATATTTTAAAATAGCTAGAAGAGCAGGTTTTGAATGTTCCCAACACAAAGAAATGATAAATGTTTGAGATCGTGGATATGCTAATTACCCTGATTTGATAATTACACATTGTTTACATGTATCTAAATATCACACTGGACCCCCCAAAATATGTACAATTATTATGGGTCAATTAAAAGTAATAAAATGAAAAAAGAAGAGGCCCTATCTTGATGAAGTCCCCTGTGTAAGCAACATGCAATTTCTGTCTGATACCCTACTCTTTTAAGATATTGGTGATGATGTGGAGAACGGGTGGACCAGTAACTACAGGAAGACATTGGATTAGGGATAGTTTTTTGTTTTTTTTGAGACGGAGTTTTTTTCTCGTCTCCCAGGCTAGAGTGCAGTGGCATCATCTTGGCTCACTGCAACCTCCACCTCCCGGGTTCAAGCAATTCTCCTGCCTCAGCCTCCCAATTAGCTGGGATTACAGGTGCCCACAACCATGCCCGGCTAATTTTTGTACTGTTAGTAGAGACGGGGTTTCACCATGTTGGCCAGGCTGGTCTCGAACTTCTGACCTCAGCCAAGCCGCCCACCTCGGCCTCCCAAAGTGCTGGGATTACAGGCGTGAGCCACTGCGCTCAGCCTAGGGATAGTTTTTTAAGACAAGAAAGACTTAACTTTATTTAATTGCTGATAAAGAGAGAGCCAAAGGCAGGGAAGCGGTGGGGGTGGGGTGGGGCGGGTAGTTGAAGGTACCAGAGAATGGAAATGCTAACTGCATATTAGTTTCCTATTGCCTAGCAAATTGCCACAAATTTAGTAGCTTAAAACACATGTTTATTCACTCTCAGTTTCTGTGGGTCAGGACTCCAGACACAGCTTAGCTGGGTTCTCTGCTCACAGTCTCACAATGTTGCAATCAAGGGGATGGACATGGCTTTAGTCTAATCTGAGGTTCAGGGTCCTCTTCCAAGTTCATGTGATTGCTTGCAGAATTCATTTTCTTGCAGCTGTAGAACCCATGGCAGCTTGCTTCTTCAAGGCCAGGAAACCAAAGAGTCTCTGACTTCTTTTTCCATTCCTGACCTCTGGACTCTATTTGTTTTTTGAGACAGAGTCTTGCTCTGTCACCCAGGCTGCAGTGCAGTGGCATGATCACAGCTCACTTTAACAAATTCCCGGCTTAAGCTATCCCCTCACCTCAGCCTCCCAAGTACTTAAGACTACAGGCATGTGTCACCATGCCTGGCTAATTTTTCATTGTTTTTGTTTGTTTGTTTGTTTTTTGTAGATAAGGGAGTCTTGTTATGTTGCCCAGGCTGGTCTCAAACTACTAGCTTCAAGCAATCCTCCCACCTTGGCCTCCCAAAGTATTGGGATTACAGGTGCAAGCCACCACACCCAGCCAGTGTTAGTTATTGCAAATTAAATTGTGGGCCAGGCGCAGTGGCTCACACCTGTAATCCCAGCACTCTGGGAGGCCGAGGTGGGCAGATCACTTGAGGTAAGGAATTCAAGACCAGCTGGCCAACATGGTAAAACTCCCATCTCTACTAAAACACAAAAATTAGCCAGGTGTGGTGGTGCATGCCTATAATCCCGTGGTGGTCAGTCCCTTTAATCGCAGCTACTCAGGAGGCTGAGGCAGGAGAATCACTTGAACTTGGGAGGTAGAAGTTGCAGTGAGCTGAGTTCACACTACTGCACTCTAACCTGGGCAACAGAGCAACACTCTGTCTCAAAAAAAATAAATTAAACTGCGAAGTCTCCTAGGAGGGTTTACTTTCCAATGCCCACTTAACATGTGGCTGTGGAGAATAATAAACAAGGAAGAATCTTCCAGAGTGTGGAGCCAAGGGCCAGAGAAATAAGTGCAAAAGTGTTCATCCTTGAGAGCAGAACCAGGATGTAATCCCCCAGAACTTCCCCCACTGCCAAAGTGAATGATCTTCACAATAACCACCTAGAAGGATTCTGATTCTCCCATTTATATGGACTTTGCTGTGAGTCTCACATTTTTCACTGAACTTAGGGTTTTAATGCAGTGTATCTATGTAGAAGCATGTGGGAATCATTGTTACGGGGGGAGTGAAGGGATGCACAGGCAATGATCTCAGTCAACATTTAATAATGTTCCAGGGACTAATGCATCATCTCAATCTACATAGCCACTCCCTGAAGTCTATCCTATTATGATGGAGTCAAGTAGCTTGGTCAAGGTTACACAATAGGCAAGTCTTAGAGCCAGGATTCAAAACCGTGGACTACCTTCAGAGCGTTCACTCTGAACCCTATCATCTTTTATAATTACGTAACTGTATTGGGCATGATGAGGGACATAGAAATCTCAAAGAGGAGACAAGGCAGATACACAAATTCAGGACAAGATAGTGTTTTATCTAATGCAGATGACATTGAGCTGTTTTCATTCTATCGGAATGTAGACAGATTTCTCTCATTAACCATTTTTTTTTTCAATAGAGATGGGGTCTTGCTATGTTGCCCAGGCTGGTTTCAAACTCCTGGGCTCCAACAATCCTCCCACCTCAGCCTCCCAAAGCGTTGAGATTACAGGTGTGAGCCACCACACCCAGCCAATCTTTTTTAATTTTTATTTTCTAAAGGGGCAGGGTCTTGTTCTGTCACACAGGCTGGAGTGCAATGGTGCCATCATAGCTCACTGCAGCCTCAAACTCCTGTTCTTGGTGATCTTCCCACCTCAGCTTCCCAAAGCACTGGAATTACAGCTGTGAGCCCCGATTCCCAGCCTCTTTTCCATTATTTTTCAACTTAAATGAGTTGCCTTGCTTCAAAACTGATTTTAGCACATCTCTGAAGTGTTTCATATGACCACTCCACACTTGAAAATAAACTGTTTGAGAGTTAACAGACAGGGTGTTTTCACAGATGCTGAGGTGGCCACAAATATTTCTCTTTTAACTACTTATGATCAGAAAGTTACATCTTTGCATGAAGATGAAATAGAGAAGATTTATATTGAGGTTTTATTAAAATAATGGTATCTCAATCATTGCAGTTAGAACCTGATAGTTTTCCTTCCTTCCTTCCTTCCTTCCCTCTCTCCCTCCCTCCCTCCCTCCTTCCTTCCTTCCTTCCTTCCTGTTCAACTGTCTTTCAATCTTACACAAAGTGTGTCTTTGACTTTCCCCTAGGGAAGGAGGAAGAGGAAGCATTTATTTACTTTATGTTTGTCCAGTTAGGTTATAGTCTGTAAATTAATCCCCTCCAGAGGAAGATAGTCTCAAATGACTCCAGTTACCTTAGAGGAAGGTAACTTATCTCCTATTATGGATACGACTTGGCTGTCAAACCCTGAATCTAATAAACACAAATCGATAATGATGGAAGCTTTAAGCAGATTTCGACTGCAGGCTCCAGTGGTAAGTCTAAACAGTACAGATGGGGAGTGGGGACTAGGGACCACAACCTCATCTGCCCCCTTAACCACTAAGCCTTCAAATAAGTCAACTTGCTTCTTCACTAGGACTCCACAGGCGGTCCCACATATACATTCCTCCTTTCCAACATGACCTTTCTGCCTTCCACATTTTACATTTTTTCATTTTGAAGTCTCCAGCTTCAGTTCCTAAGACAGAATGCGCCTCCAAAAGAAATGAATCAATTCAAAATCAAATTGTTAGTGTTAAAATTAGGGCCACAAATAGTGCAATAAGTATTAGAACTGAGGTTGGGGTCACAGTGGTTTATTAATAAATAATTTATGACATTCGTCTTTTTTTTTTTTTTTTTTGAGACAGAGTCTCGCTCTGTCACCCAGGCTGAAGTGCAGTGGCGCAATCTCAGCTCACTGCAAGCTCCACCTCCCGCGTTCACGCCATTCTCCTGCCTCAGCCTCCCGCATTCTCCTGCCTCAGCCTCCCGAGTAGCTGGGACTACAGGCGCCTGCAACCATGCCCAGCTAATTTTTTGTATTTTTTTTAGTAGAGACAGGATTTCACCGTGTGAGCAAGGATGGTCGCGATCTCCTGACCTCGTGATCCGCCCGCCTCGGTCTCCCAAAGTGCTGGGATTACAGGTGTGAGCCACTGCGCCAGGTCAACATTTGTCATTTCTTATAACAATCCATATAGACTAATATATATATATATATATATATATATAATTTTTGGATGGGGGAGACAGAGTTTTGCTCTGTCGCCCAGGCAGGAGTGCAGTGGCATAATCTCAGCTCACTGCAACCTCCGCCCCCACAGTTCAAGCAATTCTTGTGCCTCAGCCTTCTGAGTAGCTGGGACTACAGGCATATGCCACCACGCCCGGCTAATTTTTGTATTTTTAGTAGAGATGGGGTTTCACCATATTGGCCAGCCTGGTCTCAAACTCCCGACCTCAAGTGAGCCACTCGCCTCAGCCTCCCAAAGTGCTGGGATTACAGGCATGAACCACCACACCCGGCTGACTCTAATATATTTTTTAATTGAATGTAACCTAAAATTTTTTTCATTAAATGTATATGTTATGATTTTCAGTTTTGGCATTCTCTTCAAGTATAAACCACTCTGTATTCCTTCTGATTTCTGTTACTGATTTGACATAGATTTGAGGAAGATAAGGATATAGTCTGTATCCTATCACAGATAGAATTTTTTTTTAAGGTTAGTCAAGTGAAGCAGTGGGAGTAAAGAAGAAACAAAGAAATGTTTCTTCCGTAACTGGTTGTGATCAATTAGTTGTAAACACCACTGTACTCAGATCAGCCACAGATAGAATGTTACTTTAACCAAAAATCAAAAATAAAATATGAAAAACATTGCTAAGAGGTTTAATTCCTCCTAAAATCCCTGAGGGAGTTCACATAAAAGAGTTATGCTCTGGGCTGGGCAAGGTGGCTCATGCCTGTAATCCCAGCACTTTGGGGGGCCAAGGCAGGAGGATCCCTTGAGTTCAGGACCAGTGTGGGCAATAAAGGGAGACCTCATCTCTTAAAAAAAAAAAAAGTTATGCTCTGAATTTATGTTTAGCTTACTTTATAAACAGATGTGGATTTATAAAAAAACAATTATAGCCGGGCACAGTGGCTCATGCCTGTAATCCCAACACTTTGGGAGGCTGAGGCGGGTGGATTACGAAGTCAGGGGTTTGAGACCAGCCTGACCAACATGGGGAAACCCCGTCTCTACTAAAAATACAAAAATTAGCTGGGCGTGGTGGCGGGTGCCTATAATCCCAGCTACTCAGGAGGCTGAGGCAGAAGAATTGCTTGAACCCAGGAGGCAGAGGTTGCAGTGAGCCGAGATAGCACCACTGCACTCCAGCCTGGGCGACAGAGAAAGACTCTGTCTCAAAAAAAAAAACAATTATAGATATGTATATACACATGGTTTAATATACATACATTTATTACCTAGCTCTGTTGACTGAGAGGCCCTAAAAGCAGTGATATCCAGTAGCAGTGAGTACACTCAGAACCCACATCTTGGTTTCTAAATATCATTCTGCAATAAGAATAAGGGAAACCAGGAATCCTTGGTGACATGGCTCATTCTAGGCCTGAGATAGGGAAAATACAAGATGAGCCTGCAGCATCAGCCTCCACAAAGTATCAGAAAGTAAAGAATTGCTTAAAAAAACAAAATAATGGGGCATGTCAAAGGGACATAAGCCAACATAAGAGAAATTCCAAAGGCAAAAGCTGGAAGAATTTGAAAAACAAAATAATATAGTTTTGGATTATGATCCAACTATAAAGTAAATATACATTGAGTCTATACTGATATAAATAAAAGATTGGATAGATAAATAAATGGGGAGAAGAGACAAATATTCCTAGCAAAAGAATTCCAAATAATATATATATAGATACTCCCTCCTCCAGGAGGTAGAGCTTAATTTCTGCTACCTCCGTCTTAAGAGTGTGCTAGACTTGTGACTCTCTTCCAAATAGTTACTTTACAGTGCAGAAACCTGGCAAACAACTGCTTTAGCCAAGAGAGGAAGGTGAACATTCCTGGTGATGTCATGTGGCTATTAGGTACACCTTCATAGGATGTGATAAGAAAGGCATTTTACCTTTGAGGTATCCTTTCCAAAAACCCATAACCACTCCAATCATGAGAAAAAATATCAGACAAACCCAGATTGAGAGGCATTCTACAGGATACCTGACCAGTTTTCTTCAAGCATCCTTGACAGGTCATAAAAACAAGGAAAGAGGCAGGCATGGTGGCTCATGCCTGTAATTCCAGCACTTTGAGAGGCTGAGGCAAGCAGATCACGAGGTCTGGAGTTCAAGACTAGTCTGGCCCACATGGTGAAACCCTGTCTCTACTAAAAATACAAAAATTAGCAGGGTGTGGTGGCAGGCGCCTGTAATCTCAGCTACTCAGGAGGCTGAGGCAAGAGAATTGCCTGAACCCAGGAGGTGGAGGTTGCAGTGAGCTGAGATCCTGCCACTGCACTCCAGCCTGGGCAAAAGAGCAAACTCCATCTCAAAATAAAAAATAAAAATAAAAACAAGGAAAGACTGGGCCGGGCGTGGTGGCTCATGCCTGTAATCCCAGCACTTTAGGAGGCCGAGGCAGGTGGATCACGAGGTCAGGAGTTCGAGATCAGCCTGGCCAACATGGTGAAACGCTATCTCTACTAAAAATACAAAAAATTAGCCAGGTGTGGTGGTTCGTGCCTATAATCCCAGCTACTCAGGAGGCTGAAGCAGGAAAATCGCTTGAACCCAGGAGGCAGAGGTTGCAGTGAGCTGAGATCACGCCATTGCACTCCAGCCTGGGCAACAGAGCAAGACCCCGTCTTAAAAACACACACACACACACACACACACACACACACACACACACACACACACACACACGGAAAGATTGAGAAGCTATCACAGACCAGAAGAAACTAGGAAGACATGACAAGTAAATGCAATGATAGACCCTGAACTAGATTCTAGAACGTTAATAGAAAACTAGTAAAATTCAAGTAAGTCTGGAGTTTGGTTAATAGTAATGTATCAGTGTTAGTTTACTAGTTTTGACCAACACTCCACAGTAATGTAAGATATTAATGAAGACAACCAGGTGATAAATATGGGAACCCTGTACTATCTTTGCAACTTTTCTCTAAGTTTAGAATTATTCAAACACTTTCAAATTTATTTAAAATATATTTTTAAACATAATTATACTCTAAAAGAGCATTTTTCACCCTACCCACAAGCTACAGTTTTATTACAAACGCCTCTTGAAAATGAATAATGTCATACATACACAATTGCTTTTCAAAGATACCTGAGTTTCTTCCTTCACAACTTGGTATTTTCCCCAAAAAATATTCCCTTGACACACATCTCTCCCTCCTCTCCCCAAATTCTATCAGATACTATCCCAGTCACAAAAATAAGTTTTAGTAAAATCATAATTTTAAAGCTTCTTTAGGCTGGGCACGGTGGCTCATGCCTGTAATCCCAACACTTTGGGAGGCTGAGGCGGGCAGATCACTTGAGATCGGGAGTTCAAGACCAGCCTGTCCAACATGGCGAAACCCTGTCTCTACTAAAAATACAAAAATTAGCTGGGCGTGGCGGTGTATGCTTGTAATCCCAGCTACTCAGGAGGCTGAGGCAGGAGAATCGCTTGAATCTGGGAGGCGGATATTGCAGTGAGCCAAGATCGCACCATCGCACTCCAGCCTGGGCAACAGAGGGAGACTCTGTCTAAAAAAAAAAAAAAAAAAAAAAAAAAAAAACTTCTTTAAAATGTTTAAATCTTTCAAAAAAATCTCTTACAGGAAAAATAACTTTTTATTACATGAAATTTCTAACATATACAAATTTAGAGAGACTAGTACAATGAATGTCCATGTACCCCAGTACCATCACTCAGTTGCAGCAACCTTGTTTCATCTCAATCCACACCCACTTCTCACTAGATTTCTTTTGTTAAGATAATGGGTTCTCACTTTGTTGCCCAGGCTGGAGTGCAGAGTGCAGTGGCATGATCATGGCTTACTGCAGCCTCGAACTCCTGTGTTGAAGCAATCCTCCTGCCTCAGCCTCTCAAGTAGCTAAGACTACAGGTGCACACCACCATGCCTGGCTAATTTTTTATTTCTTATTTTTTGTAGAGACGGGGTCCCCCTCTGTTCCCCAGACTGATCTCAAACTCTTGGTCTCAAGCAATTTACCCCTCTCAGCCTCCCAAAGTGCTGGGATTACAGGCATAAGCCACCGTGCCAGGCTTAACTCCTTAACTTCGCCAAATATTCAGTGTCTTCACGTTTCTCTGATTGTCTCAGGTAATTCCATTTTTTTCTTCTGTTTGTTTGCTTTGAATCAGGATCCAATCATGAGTTACACATTGCATTGACCTCTCAATCTACAAGTTCCCCTTCCACTTTCTAAAAAAAAAAAAAAAATTATTTTAAAATAATGTATTTAATAAGCCAGATTGTTTGACCTATAGAATTTTCCATATTCTGGATTTTCCTAATTACATCCCTGAAGTGTTGTTTATCTCTGCAGGATACCCTTAATTTCTGGATGATCATGTGTTCCTGATGGTCAGATTGATTCAGAGAATTGTCATCCTCATTCACCTATTTAAAATGTCCCCATTAGCTTTTATGGCATAAACAGCTATTGATACTCATTTACTAGACCTATAATTATTTTATTAAAGGTTACAACATAGTGATATTCTATTTCTACCATTCCTTCATTTTGTTAGCTGGAATTCTTCTATGCCGAAGAACTTTCCTTCAAAGCTATTTGGTTATCCTGAGGTATGATTGATATAGAAAAGGCAGGAAATGCTGGTTTCTTTCCCTTTATTTAGTATTATTTGGACTAATGAACAGGTTCCATACTATCCTTCAAATGTGACCAAAGTTTTCTGCAAAACGTCTTATAAATCTTTTTTTAAACGTTTTATTCTTAGATATCTCATATTTGGGTTGCTAGTATAAATGTGTATACATAAGCTTTTCCATTGTTTAGTTAGGAAAATTTTACTTTGAAACTTTTATCAATGACAACAATATCAAGGAAGACTTATTAGAAATGAGAAAATTTTAAGTCAGTGCTTCTCAAACTATATTAAAGGGTCTGTTTTTGTGTAAATAGGAGTGAGTTTTTAGAAAAAAGTAAAAAAGGGCCGGGCGCAGTGGCTCATGCCTGTAATCCCAGCACTTTGGGAGGCCAAGGAGGGCGGATCATGAGGTCAGGAGTTCCAGACCAGCCTGGCCAATGTGGTGAAACCCCATCTCTACTAAAAATACAAAAAAAAAAAAAAAAAATAGCCCAGCGTGGTGACATATACCCATTGTCCCAGGTACTCCGGAGGCTGAGACCAGAGAATCACTTGAACCCAGGAGGCAGAGGTTGCAGTGTGCAGAGATCGCACCACTGCACTCCAGCCTGGGCGACAGAGCGAGACTTCATATCAAAAAAAATTTTTTTTTTAAGTCTGTTTCTGAGATTTTTAATACTTCCCATCTATTGAGGCCAGTATCTAAAATATAATAAAAATTAATTACTGACTTATATGATTTCATATGGTCCTTTTTTTCTTCACAGACAAGGTCTCACTCTATCACTCAGGCTGGAATGCAGTGATATAATCATAGCTCATTGCAGCCTCAACCTCCTGGGCTCAAGCAATCCTCCCACCTCAGCCTCCTAAGTAGCTACCATGCCTAGCTAAATTTTTTTTTTTTTTTTGAGACGGAGTTTTGCTCTTGTTGCCCAGGTTGCAGTGCAATGGCATGATCTTGGCTCACTGCAACCTCCGCCTCCTGGGTTCAAACGATTCTCCTGCCTCGGCCTCCCAAGTAGCTGGGATTACAGGCATGCGCCACCACTCCCGGCTAATTTTGTATTTTTAGTAGAGACAGGGTTCCTCCATGTTGGTCAGGCTGGTCTCAAACTCCCGACCTAGGGTGATCCACCCACCTTGGCCTCCCAAAGTGCTGAGAGCCACCACACCCAGCCATGCCTGGCTAATTTTTTAAAATTGTTTTTGTAGAGATGAAGGTCTCACTATGTTGACTAGACTCGTCTTGAACTCTTGGCCTCACCTCATAACCCTCCCAATGGGTTGGGATTACAGGCATGAGCCACTGCACCCAGCCCCACATGGTCCTTTGTCTACTAACACCAAGAAAGGTGCCTGAACTTGAACCTGTCTTGCCAGTAACTCACCCAAGATAGTTGGCCATAGTTTTGGTTAACTATTGATGCGTAAGAACTCAGCCAAAACTTAGTTACTTAAACAACAATGCATAATTCGCTCTCAGATTTTTGTAGGGTGGCTGGGCTCAACTGGGCAGTTCTTGCTTGATGTCTCTTGTGTGTTTGCAGTCAGATGACATCTGAGGCCAAAGTCCTCTACAGATTTCACTGGGCTGAACATTCCAAGGTGGCTTCTTTACTCACATGTCTAACACTTCAGCTGGGTTGGCAGAAACAGTGGGAGCTGACCAGCTATTTTTTTCTTTCTTTTTTAAAAAAATGTTTTATTTCCATAGGTTATTGGGGAACAGGTGGTGTTTGGTTACATTAGTAAGTTCTTTAGGGGTGATTTGTGAAATTTTTGGTGCACCCATCACCCAAGCAGTATACACTGCACCCAATTTGTAGTTTTTTATCCCTCACCCCCTATCCACCCTTTCCCCCTGAGTCCCTAAAGTCCATTGTGTCATTATTATGCCTTTGCATCCTCATAGCTTAGCTCCCACTTATGAATGAGAACATACAATGTTTGGTTTTCCATTCCTGAGTTACTTCACTTATAATAAGTCTCCAATCTCATCCAGGTGGCTGCAAATCCTATTAATTCATTCCTTCTTATGGCTGAGTAGTATTGCATTGTATATAAATACCAGTTTCTTTATTCATTCACTGACTGATGGGCATTTGGGTTGGTTCTATATTTTTACAATTGTGAATTGTGCTGCTATAAACGTGTGTGCAAGTATCTTTTTCGTATAATGACTTCTCCTCTGGATGGATACCAAGTAGTGGGACTGCTGGATCAAATGGTAGATCTACTTTTAGTTCTTTAAGGAATCTCCACACTGTTTTCCATAGTGGTTGTACTAGTTTACATTCCCACCAGCAGTGTAGAAGTGTTCTCCGTTCACCACATCGATGCCAACATCTGCTATTTTTTATTTTTTGATTATGGCCATTTTTGCAGGAGTAAGGTGGCATCGCATTGTGTTTTTGATTTGCATTTCCCTGACCATTAGTGATGTTGAGGATTTTTTCATATTTTTTTGGCCATTTGTATTTTTTCTGTTGAGAATTGTCTATTCATGTTCTTAGCCCACTTTTTGATGGGATTGTTTGTTTTTTTTTCTTGCTAATTTGTTTGAGTTCATTGTAGATTCTGGATATTAGTCCTTTGTCAGATGTATAGATTGTTAAGGTTTTCTCCCACTCTGTGGGTTGTCTGTTTACCCTGCTGACTGTTCCTTTTGCTGTGCAAAAGCTCTTTAGTTTAATTAAGTCTCAGCTATTTATCTTTGTTCTTATTGTGTTTGCTTTTGGGTTCTTGGTCATGAAATCCTTGCCTAAGCCAATGCCTAGAAGGGTTTTTTCAATGTTATCTTCTAGAATTTTTAGAGTTTCAGGTCTTAGATTTAAGTCCTTAATCCATCTTGGTAGATTTTTGTATAAGGTGAGAGATGAGGGTCCAGTTTCATTCTCCTACATTTGGCTACCCTGCACCATTTGTTGAATAGGTTGTCCTTTCCCCACTTTCTTTTTGTTTGCTTTGTCAAAGATCAGTTGGCTGTAAGTATTTGGGTTTATTTCTGGGTTCTCTATTCCATTCCATTGGTGTATATTCTTATTTTTATACCAGTACCATGCTGTTTGGTGACTATGGCCTTATAATATATAGTTTGAAATCAGATAATGTGATGCCTCCAGATTTTTTCTTTTTGCTTAGTCCTTCTGTGTTAGGTAAGTCTCTTGAAGGCAGCAGATAGTTGACAGGTGAATTCTTATCCATTCTGCAATTCTGTATCCTTTAAGTGGAGCTTTTTTTTTTTGAGATAGAGTCTCACTCTGTCCCCCACGCTGGAGTGCAGTGGCGCCATCTCGGCTCACTGTAAGCTCCACCTCCCGGCTTCACGCCATTCTCCTGCCTCAGCCTCCTGCGTGGCTGGGACTATAGGCGCCCGCCACCATGACCGGCTAATTTTTTTGTATTTTTAGTAGACACAGGGTTTCACCGTGTTAGCCAGGATGGTCTCCATCTCCTGACCTCGTGATCCGCCCACGTCAGCCTCCCAAAGTGCTGAGATTACAGGCGTGAGCCACCGTGCCCAGCCTAAGTGGAGCATTTTTTAGGCCATTTACATTAAACATTAGTATTGAGATGTGAGGTACTATTCCATTCATTGTGCTATTTGTTGCCTGTGTACGTTTGCTTTTTGTGTTTTTTAATTATATTTTTGTTTTATAGGTCCTGTAAGATTTATGCTTTAAAGAGGTTCTGTTTTGATGTGTTTCCAGGATTTGTTTCAAGATTTAGAGCTCCTTTTAGTAGTTCTTATAGTGCTGGTTTGGTAGTGGCAAATTTCTTCAGCATTTGTTTATCTGAAAAAGACTGTATCTTTCCTTCATTTATGAAGCTTAGTTTTGCTGGATACAAAATTCATGGCTGATAATTGTTTTGTTTAGAGAGGGTGAAGATAGGGCCTCAATCTCTTCTAGCTTGCAGGGTTTCTGCTGAGAAATCTGTTGTTAATCTGATAGGTTTTCCTTTATGGGTTACCTGGTGCTTTTGCCTCAAAGCTCTTAAGATTCTTTCTTCCTTCTTAACTTTAGGTAACCTGATGACAATGTGCCTAGGCAATGATCTTTTTGCAATGAATTTCCCAGGTCTTCTTTGAGCTTCTTGTGTTTGGATGTCCAGGTCACTAACAAGGCCAGGGAAGTTTTCCTTGATTATTCCCCCAAATATGTTTTCCAAACTTTTAGATTTCTCTTCTTCCTCAGGAACACCAATTATTCTTAAGTTTGGTCATTTAATATAATCTCAGATTTCTTAGAGGCTTTGTTCATATTTTCTTATTCTTTTTTCTTTGTTTTTGTTGGATTGAGTTAATTCGAAAACCTTGTCTTTGAGCTCTGAAGTTCTTTCTTCTGCTTGTTCAATTCTATTGCTGAGACTTTCCAGAGCATTTTGCATTCTATAAATGCGTCCATTGTTTCCTGAAGTTTTGTTTTTTTTTATGATATCTATTTCACTGACGATTTCTCTCATTTCTTGTATTTTTTTTTAAATTTCCTTAAATTGAGCTTCACCTTTCTCTGGTGCCTCCTTGATTAGCCTAATAAGTGACCTTCTGAATTCTTTTTCAGGTAAATCAGGGATTTCTTCTTGGTTTGGAGCCATTGCTGGTGAGCTAGTGTGGTTTTTTTTTGGAGGTGTTGAAAAACTTTGTTTTGTCATATTACCAGAGTTGGTTTTCTGGTTCCTTCTCATTTGGGTAGGCTCTGTCAGAGGGAAGGTCTAGGGATGAAGGCTGTTGTTCAGATTATTTTGTCCCACAGGGTGTTCCCTTGATGTAGTACTCTCCCCCTTTTCCTATGGATGTGGCTTCCTGAAAGCCAAGCTGTACTGACTGTTATCTCTCTTCTGGATCTAGCCACCCAGCAAGTCTACCAGGATCTGAGTTGGTACTGGGGTTGTCTGCACAGAGTCCTGTGATATGAGCCATCTGTGGGTCTCTCAGCTGTGGATACCAGCACAGTATTTGGAGTGTCTCCTGGGTCCTACAGGAGCAATCCACTTTCTCCAGAGGGTTCGTGGGTTCTCTCAACTTTCTGATTTATTCCTGGAGTAGGTCTAGAGCAAAAGTTCACGAAGCGAGACTCCACACACTGCTGTCCAAGTGGGAGCTGCAATCTAGTCCTGTCTCCTGTCTGCCATGATCCTCCATGGGGTGATCCCCCCCAATTTACTGCCTTTTCATGAGCTAGGGCCAAAGCTCTGCAATTCTCATCATCTTGTCTTTTAGGCTACCAAAATTGAGATAATGAGGACACAGAGCTATTTTTCCTCTCCAGTAGCAGCTGATGGAGCAGAAAGCTCCTGATCAGGTATTTCAATATGAGCAGCCTCACAGCATGCTGGTTCCAGAGGAGTAGGACTTCTTACATGGCAGTTGGTTTCCCTAGAGTGCATGTTGTGGAAGGCCAATTTGGAAACCACAAGACTAGTTTCAGAAATTTCAGTGTCATTTCCAACTCCCTTTATTGGTAAAGCAGATCACAAGGCCAACCCAGATTCAGCATGGGAGGATACTATGCAAGAGAGTTGTAGTGCACTGAAAGGCCAACATTGAGACTAACTCCCATGGACCCTGGAGAAGGAGACTCCTGGAGAAGAAAGAAACTGTGGAGACAGAGATGGGGGAGCTAATTAAAATATACTGAGCAGGAGTGGGTCTTTCAGAAATTATGCAGTGTAGAGGTCTGTAGATCCACCTATTTCACACTACCTGTTCCCCATGCCCTATCCTCCCTACTCCCAGCATGAAACTCACGTATTCACCACCAAGAGATCTAGCATTTGTGCACTTTCTGCAAAGAGGATATTTGCAATGAAACTCCCAGTCCAACAACTCAAAACTCTGCTAATCTCTTCCTCTCTGGTCTGTTACGTAGGCAGGGAGGAGGAGGAGGCACCTAGAGTGATGGCTTTGGGCGATTTGGCCAGCTCAGACATTTCTTACTAAACCCTGGAGATCTGTGTAGATCCACAGATTTTGGTACTTGACTCCTCTGTGCACGGATATGAACTGCATTCACCAATTCCAGAGAAGGAGGGAAAGCACTACTTAACATCTTGTTACACTGGGCAAGGCCACAGCTGCAAACAAGCCTGCATTATAGCTGTTTGTGCTCCTATTAAAAATTTTCTCCAAATTTCATCCTGTAAGGAATGTGACTTAATTAATTTCCTGTGTAATTTAAAAAATGGAAAATGGGGCCAGGTGTGGTGGCTCACACCTGTCATCCCAGCACTTTGGGAGGCCGAGGAGGGTGGATCACTTGAGGTCAGGAGTTCAAGACCAGCCTGGCCAACATGGTGAAACCCCCACCTCTACTAAAAATACAAAAAAAAAAAAAGGAGAGGGGTGCAGGCATGGTAACTCATGCCTGTACTCCTAGCATTTTGGGAGGCCAAGGTGGCAGGATTACTTGAGCTCAGGAGTTCAACATAATGAGAACTTGTCTTAATTAAGCTTTTTTTTTTTTTTTTTTTTTTTTTTGAGACAGAGTCTTGCTCTGTCGCCCGGGCTGGAGTGCAGTGGTGCAATCTCAGCTCACTGCAACCTCTGCCACCTGGGTTCAAGCAATTCTCCTGCCTCATCCTCCCGAGTAGCTGGGATTACAGGCGCGTGCCACCATGCCTGGCTAATTTTTTTTGTATTTTTAGTAGAGACGGGGTTTTGGCATCTTGGCAAGGCTGGTCTTGAATGCCTGACCTCATGATCCACCTGTCTCGGCCTCCCAAAGTGCTGGGATTACAGGCGTGAGCCACCGCGCCTGGCCCAGAGATCTTTAATTTATTAAACATATTCCAGATGGGCTTGGTGGCTCAGGGTTGTAATCCCAGCACTTTGGGAGTCTGAGATGGGGGGATTGTTTAAGGCCAGGAGTTCAAGACCAGTCAGGGCAACATAGTGAGACCCTGTCTCTATGAAAACAAAAACAAAAACAAAAAAATAAGCTGGGCATGGTAATGCACACCTGTAGTCCCAGCTACTCAGGAGGCTGAGTGGGGAGGATTGCTTGACCCCAAGACTGATTCAAGGCTGCAGTAAGAGGTGTTCAGACCATTGCACCCCAGTCTGGGTGACAGAGCAAGACCCTATCTCAAAAAATAATAATAATAAATATAAAATATTCCTATAATAGATACATTGGTGGGCAAAAAAATGAGCCATTAATATTTATTAATCTTTAAATGATTTTGTAGGACCTTTATATTCTCTATTAGGTTTCTATTGCTGCACAACAAATTACCACCAACTTAGCAGCTTCAAACAACACATTTCTTATCTAGCAGTTCCCATGGGTCACAGGTCCAGGTACAACTTAACTGGGTCCTCTGATCAGGGGCTCACAAGGCTGAAGTTAAAACGTTGACCATGCTGTATTTTCATCTGGAGATTTGACTGGGAAAGAATCTCCTTCCACACTCATTCAGGTTGTTGGCAGAATTCATTTCCTTGCAGTTGCAGGACTCAGGTCACCAGTGTTTTTTGCAGTTGTCTGATGGAGGCCACCCATAGATCCCAGAGGCTGCCTACAGTTCGCTGCTATGTGGCTTTCTCTGGGGCAGTTCACATGGCTGCTTCCTCAAGGCTGAAAGGACAGTCTAGCTCCAGTCTGCTAAGGAGTCTTATATAACATAGTATAATCACAGGAGTGTTGACATCCCACTACCTTTGCTATCTCTATCGTATTAATTGGAAATGAATCACAGGTCCTATACACACTCCAGGAGAAGGGCACCAGGAGGCAGAGATCACTGGGGGTCTCCTTAGGGTCTGCCTACCACACATTCTCTGTGCAATTCTGATTTCTCCTTTGAAATACAAATAGAATTAGAAAAAAAATGACAAAGAGCTTCATGAGCATTTTATACCAACCTATAAAGGTCAACTGTGCTGCTTTAGGTCTGTTGTTTCAGGTACAGACTTGATCAGGATTTTTAAAAATAAACAACTTCCTGTATAAGCACTGTGCTAAAATCGCAGAAACTAGGACCATATCTTGGTTTTTGTGATAATGCTAGCAGAGTACACAGAAGAATAAACGTAACAGCATTGGATTATAAAGACTAGGGTGAGGCCAGGCGCAGTGGCTCACACGTGTAATCCCAGCACTTTGGGAGGGCAAGGCAGGAGGACTGCTTGAGCCCAGGAGTTCGAGACCAGCCTGGGCAACACAGAGAGACCCCATCTCTATAAAAAAGAAAAAACTTAGCCAGACATGGTGGCATGGGCCTGTGGTCCCAGCTACTTGGGAGGCTGAGGCAGGAGGATGACTTGAGCCTGGGAGGTCGAGGCTGCAGTAAGCCGTAATCACACCATGGCATGCCAGCCTGAGTGACAGAGCAAAACCTTGTCAAAAAAATAAAAAGAAAGAAAGAAAGATTATGATACCAAAGTGACACAAGTCGTGAGCTCTTGTGAGGAAAGTCATTGGCTTTATCCTCTTTAGAGTTAGATTGCTGGGGTGGATATAAAAGATAGGGTCTGGCTGGGCGCAGTGGCTCATGTCTGTAATCCCAGCACTTTGGGAGGTCGAGGTGGGCGCATGATTTGAGGTCAGGAGTTCAAGACCAGCCTGGCCAATATGGTGAAACTCATCTCTACTAAAAATACAAAAAGATTAGCCAGGCGTAGTGGCAGGCACCTGTAATCCCAACTACTCAGGAGACTGAGACAGGAGAATTGCTTGAACCCAGGAGACAAAGGTTGCAGTGAGCCAAGATTGCACTACTGCACTCCAGCTTTTGTGACAGAGTGAGACTCCATTTCAAAAAATAAAAATAAAATGTGGGGTCTGGAAAATCTTTCTTTCTTAGAAATTTATTTCCTAGTTCTGTAGAAATGGTAGTATTAGGTATTCTCTATCATTTAATAATATACTTGTGGACTAAAAGATGTAAGTGCTGTATAAAATCAGCCAATTAGGCCAAGTTCAGTGGCTCACGCCGTAATCCCAGCACTTTGGGAGGCCGAGGCAGGTGGATCACCTGAGGTCAGGAGTTCAAGACCAGCCTGGCCAACATGGTGAAACCCTGTCTCTACTAAAAATAAAAAAATTATCTGGGTATGGTGGCACATGCCTGTAATCCCAGCTATTTGGGAGGCTGAGGCAGGAGAATCGCTCAAACCAGGTAGCCAGAGGTTGCAGTGAGCCAAGATCGCGCCACTGCACTCCAGCCTGGCGACAGAGACTCCGTCTCAAAAAAAAAAAAAAAAAAAAAAAAAATCGGTCAATTATGTTAAACTAGCATATCTAGCATATCTATCTTTTTTGTGTTTGTCATTGGCCTGAATAGAAAGGCCTTATATATTTGAGACAAGGTCTCACTCTGTCACCCAGGCTGGAGTGTAGTGGTGTGAATATCCCTCACTGCAGTCTTGAACTCCTGGGCTCAAACGATCCTCCCACCTTAGCCTCCCAAGTAGCTGGGACTACAGGCATGCACTACCACACCTGGCTAATTTTTAAATTTTTTGTAGAAATAAGGTCTCAGTATATTGCCCAGGCTGGTCTCAAACTCCTGGACTAAAGCAATCCTCCCAACTTGGCCTCCCAAAGTGCTGGAATCAGAGGTGTGAGCTACTGCACCTGGCAAAAATTGATTTTTTGGGGAAAGTATTTGAATGAATTTTGTTTAGTATTGTATTTATCCAATAAAGTATTTCAAGGCCAGGTGCAGTGGCTCACGCCTGTAATCCCAGAACTCTGGAAGGCTCAGGCGGGCGGATCACTTGAGGTCAGGATTTCTAGACCAGCCTGGCCAATATGGTGAAACCGTCTCTACAAAAAATACAAAAATTAGCTGGGCGTGATGGTGCATGCCTGTAAACCCAGTTAACTCGGGAGGCTAAGGCGGAGGTTGCAGTGTGCGAAGACCACACCACTGCACTCCAGCCTGGGCGACAGAGAGAGATTCCATCTCAAAAAAAAAAAAAAGAGAATTTCATTAGTTTACAAAAATTAAAAACATAAGCATATTCTAAGCAAGTGTCTTAAAAATTTTTGAAGCAATGATTTCATTTTCTTTGTTTCTTCATCACAAAGGTAATATTTTGTAATGTAGCATTGTAATTCCCAAAACAGGTTTTGGAACCACCCAGTCTTTGGTTCAAACCCCACTCATTTGCTATGGAAACTTATTTCACTTGATATTTGCTTCTATCTTCAGACCCTTGCACATGCAGTTCAATCGTCCTATACAAACTCTTCACCTTCATCTCTTCTTATCTAGGTCTTTGCTCACATCTCTGTCAGGAAGTCTTTTCTGATCTTCCCTAGGCTGTTGGATGTGGCTAAGTTGCTCCATTACATGCTTGAGGTAAACATTTGCATTCTTTTTGACTGCCCAGCATCTGAACCTTCATCTGTGTTTGGGGACTTTTCAACAAATGAAGCAGCATGCATGTCCCCCCACAGACACTGAAAATGCCAGATATTTGTTTTCCTACCTCCACAGCTGGGAGGAAGGTGAGATACAACCTAGACTGCACCAGTCAGTTCCATTCACAACAGACTTTGAATAAATAAGGATACAGTGAAATTAAGAAGCAGGGATAATCCATTGTAGTGAGGGGGCAGAAGTGGTAACACCCTGTTTCCAGAGGCAACAGTGTCAGGGATTTAGAACACAGCCTTGTGCCCAGCGTAGCTGGTCTGGATGCCAAAAACCATGCAGTGTAGCCGAGAGAGAGCAGGAGTATTGTCATCACAGGACCAGCACCACGACTTTTTTTTTTTTTTTTTTTTTTTTTAGACAGAGTCTCGCTCTTTCGCCCAGGCCGTAGTGCAGTGGCGTTATCTGGGCTCATTGCAAGCTCCACCTCCTGGGTTCAGGCCATTCTCCTGCCTCAGCCTCCTGAGTAGCTGAGACCACAGGCACCCGCCACCGCGCCCAGCTAATTTTTTTTGTATTTTTAGCAGAGACGGGGTTTCACCGTGTTAGCCAGGATTGTCTCGATCTCCTGACCTCGTGATCCGCCCGCCTCGGCCTCCCAAAGTGCTGGGATTACAGACGTGAGCCACCGCGCCCGGCCTCGCCATGACTTTTAAAGGCATTGTTCCCAACTTCTAAGCCTTGTTTTCTGGCCCTTCTGGAGTTTCATCAGCTATCAAATACCATTGTCATAAATTTCCTTTCTGCATATGGTAAGCCCAAATTGACTTTTGCTGTTTGCTACTAAGAACTCTGTGTACGTGCTGCATCTGGAACCATCCCCAGACACCACATTTTTTGTAATGTAACTGCTTAATCCTCTGTTGCCACACTAGACTCTAAGTATTATTATGATTGGATCCTCAGTGCCCTGTAATCACCCAAGAAGACACTGATTGAATGAATGAATTAAACTTTCTGAGCTCTCATTTCCTCATGTATAAATTGGGAATAATAGTTACTTGGTTTTTTGGGTTTTTTGAGACAGTTTCCCTCTGTCGCCCAGGCTGGAGTGCAGTGGCATGCTCTTGGCTCACTGGAACCTCCGCCTTCCCGGGTTCAAGCAATTCTCCAGTCTTGGCCTCCTGAGTAGCTGGGATTACAAGCACCCACCACCATGCCCAGCTAATTTTCTTGTATTTTTAGTAGAGATGAGGTTTCACCATGTTGGTCAAGCTGGTCTCGAACTCCTGACCTCAAGTGATTCAACTGCATTGGCCTCCCAAAGTGCTGGGATTACAGGCGTGAGCCACTACGCCCAGCCAAAATAGTAGTTCTAAAGAAAGATGGAGAATGTTTTTCTAACAGGAAATAAACTTGGACAACCTCCATCTCAATCATCTCATTTTACAGACAAGGAACTGAGGCCCCCAAAGAGTAAATGATTTGCCTAAGTTAAGTTTGGTGGATAAGTTCAGAGCTGTTTTTTACTCCTAGGTCAGTACATTTTCTACACACTATGATGGTCATAAAATATTATAGGCATCAATGTTTGTATCCCCCGCCTCCACCTTCATATGTTGGAGCCGTAGCCCCTCAAGGTGATGGTATCAGGAGGCATGGCCTTTGGGATGTAGTTAGGTTTAGGCGAGATAATGAGGACAGGGTCCCTATGATGGAATTGGTGCCTCTAAAAGAAGAGGAAGAGACATCAGAGCTTCCTGAGAAGCCATCTGCAAGGCAAAAGAGGGCCCTCACCAAAACCCAACCACATCGGTACCCTGATCTCAAACTTCCAGCCTCTAGAACAGTGAGAAATAAATGTATGTTTAAGTCACCTAGGCTATGGTATTTTGTTACAATGCCCAAGCTCAGACAAACATTTTATTTGATAATACTTTCACTTTAAACTTAAACTGGGCCAGGCACAGTGGCTCATGCCTGTAATCCTAGTGTGTCCAGAATTAGTGGGTTCTTGGTCTCACTGACTTCAAGAATGAAGCCGCGCACCTTCGCAGTGAGTGTTACAGTCCTTAAAAGTGGCGCGTCCGGAGTTGGTTCCTTCTGATGTTCGGATGTGTTTGGAGTTTCTTCCTTCTGGTGGGTTCGCGGTCTCCCTGGCTCAGGAGGGAAGCTGCAGACCTTCACAGTAAGTGTTACAGCTCATAAAGACAGTGCTGACCCAAAGAGTGAACAGTAGCAAGATTTACTACAAAGAGCAAAAGAACAAAGCTTCCACAACGTGGAAGGCGACCCCAGTGGGTTGCCTCTGCTGGCTCGGGCAGCCTGCTTTTATTCCCTTATCGGGCCCCACCCACATCCTGCTGATTGGCCCATTTTACAGAGAGCTGACTGGTCTGTTTTACAGAGAGCTGATTGGTCCGTTTTGACAGGGTGGTGATTGGTACATTTACAATTTCTGAGCTAGACACAAAATTTCTCCAAGTCCGCATAGAGCACTGATTGGTGCATTTACAAACCTTGAGCTAGACACAGGGTGCTGATTGGTGTGTTTACAAACCTTGAGCTAGACACAGAGTGCTGACTGGTGTATTTACAATCCCTTAGCTAGACATAAAGATTCTCCAAGTCCCCACCAGATTAGTTAGATACAGAGTGCTGATTGGTGCATTTACAAACCTTGAGCTAGACACTGAGTGCTGATTGGTGTATTTACAATCCCTTAGCTAGACATAAAGGTTCTCCAAGTCCCCACTAGACTCAGGAGCCCAGCTGGCTTCACCTAGTGGATCCCACAGGGGAGCCGCAGCTGCCCACCAGTACTGCCCCGTCAGCCCCACACTCCTCAGCCCTTGGGCGGTGGATGGAACCCGGCTTGGCAGAGCAGGGGGCAGCGCTCGTGGGGGAGGCTCGCCCCGCAGGAGCCCACAGTGGGGCGGGGGGGTGCGGCTCAGGCATGGCGGGCTGCAGGTCCCGAGCCCTGCCCCGTGGGGAGGCAGCTGAGGCCCAGCAAGAATTCCAGTGCAGTGCTGGCGGGCTGGCACTGCTGGTGGACCCGGGGCACCCTCCACAGCTGCTGGTCTGGGTGCTAAGCCCCCCACTGGCCAGGGCCGGCGGTGCCAGCCAGCGCTCAGAGTGCAGGGCCCGCCGAGCCCACACCCACCCGGAACTCCCGCTGGCCCACGATCGCGGGGCACAGCAGCCCCGGTTCCCGCCCACGCCTCTCTCTCCACACCTCCCTGCAAGCAGAGGGAGCTGGCTCCGGCCTCAGCCAGCCCAGAGAGGGGCTCCCACAGTGCAGCGGCGGGCTGAAGGGCTCCTCAAACGCGGCCAGAGTGGATGCCCTGGCCTGAGGAGATGCCGAGAGCGAGCGAGGGCTGCTAGCACGTTGTCACCTCTCACCAGCACTTTGGGAGGCCGAGGCAGGTGGATCAGGAGTTCCAGACCAGCCTGGTCAACATGGTGAAACCCTGTCTCTACTGAAAATACAAGATTAGCTGGGTGTGGTGGTGCATGCCTGTAATCCCAGGTACTCGGGAGGCTGAGGCAGGAGAATCGCGTGAACCCGGGAGGTGGAGGTTGCAGTGACCCGAGATCTCGCCATTGCACTCCAGCCTGGGCAACAAGAGCAAAACTCTGTCTCAAAAAACAAAACAGAACAAACTTAAACTGAAATACGCATGCATTTATTGGTAGGTAGTGCAGAAGGCTAGTGCAGGGGTTATGAAGAATGCTATGAAGTTTCAAGTATGGCAACCAGCATATGCATTCACGTTTGCTATGTGTGCTCAGGTGTGAGAGCCAGAGCGTGAAAATTACTTCTGCTCACGGGGAGTCCAGTATATACACTATTTTGTCCTCTCGGGAACTCTATAAAATAGAAATTGTTACACTACAGATTATTAAAACAAGAAAAAAACAGGCTCAGTAAAGGTAATTGAATTATTTTTGGTGCTGCAGCCAACCACCAAGTTGCAATGACCAAATCGGAGCCAAATAAATTGCTCACTTCTGGCCCATCTCATGTCCCCATCTAAATTACATCATTAATTTACAATCCTGTGGCATTTTTCATAATCTAGACAGCACTTTCCCTTCTTTCGTCTGTTTAAGTCTTGCCATTCTTCCTACCTCTCTGAGGAAGGAGTTCATAAGAGCAGGCATAGGCTATTAAATCTTCTAACCATTTCAGATACCCATAAGTATCCTGATTTATCATATTGCCATAAATAAGCCTAGGAGACCCTACTTCATAAATGGTTTCTTGTCTGTACGTTAGGTAATCGGTGTGAATTTCCGTAAGTCTCTAAATTCAAAGCATTAATGAACCACAAATAGGCTTTTAACAATTGAATCCCGGTTGCTATTCTTGACCTTTTCATTTATTTTCAGAGACCACTTCTCATTTAAGTGACACTTAGCAACTAAAAAGATTCACAGAGTGATTCAGAGTCGAGTATGATGTCCTCACTGTTGAATGCTCATAGAATATTTTTTCTCTTTCCATAGTCTTGAGGACCAACGCAAACGTCTAGAGGATGTGGGATTCTTACCTGCTAACATATCTTTGGCATTAACTCCCCAAATCTTTGAATGCAGGGCACACTTACCTGACACCCTAAACCGCTAGTTTAGGGACAGCCGCCGCAGAGCGGAATCGTTCAAGGTCACTGGGGCTGCAGGTGCGGGGCCTTAACCAGCGCTGCCGATCCGTCAGCTCTCGGCCCACCCTTGGGGATCCCCATCGCCCACCGCGACCTAGCTGGGAGAACCCAGTCCGCCCGCCCTCCCGGTGGCCGGTCTTGGAACCGCGCTTCTGGAAGGTTCCTGAGTGGCTGGCAGTGGGGGCGGCTCCAGGAAGCCGGGGCGGAGCGGGCGGCGTTGGAGCCTCGGGCTACGCCTCCCTGGGCCGCTCCGCCCCGCCCGTTGTCGGAAGCCGCGCTCCGCCGGGCAGGAGACACTGTGGTCGGGGGTAGGCAGCGGCGCCGCGTCCGCTCTCGCCCGCTCGCCAGCCGGCTCTCCTCCCACCGCAGGACCCGCGCGCCGCGCTCGGGGGCCATGCAGCGCCTGGCCATGGACCTGCGGATGTTGTCCCGGGAGCTCTCCCTCTACCTGGAACACCAAGTCCGGGTGGGGTTCTTCGGCTCGGGGGTGGGCTTATCCCTTATCCTGGGCTTCAGCGTCGCTTATGCCTTCTACTACCTGAGCAGCATTGCCAAGGTGAGCCGGGGGTGGCGCAGGGCCGCGGGCTGCTGGACCAGGAGCGAGGGTAGCAGGCGCGGCGCGAGGCTGCGCGGTCAGGGGCGGTCGGCAGCCCCGGGGATAGGCGGCGAGCTGCTCCCGAGCGGCCGCCCCCAGCGCGCGCGGGAAAGCCAACAGCCCCCGCCCGTTCGCCCGCCCCCTGGGGGTCCCGGCCGGGTGGTCCTCGGAGCGCAGCCTGAACCCGGCTGACCTCTGCGCTGCGGCGCTGCCCAGTCACCGATCGCGAAGCCGGCGGCGCACTCGGGAACGCCGTGGCGCTTTTGAAAATGACTCCGGGCAGGGCACGGTGGCTCACGCCTGTAATCTCAGCACTTTGGGAGCCCGAGGCGGGTGGATCACCTGAGGTCAAGAGTTCGAGACCAGCCTGACCTAAATGGTGAAACCCCGTTACAATTACAAAAAATTAGCCGGGCGTGGTGGCGGACGCCTGCAATCCCAGCTACTCGGGAGGCTGAGGCAGGAGAATCCCCTGAACCCGGGAGGCGGAGTTAAAAACAAACAAACTCCCTTATCGCGATTCTCGCCTTCCCCTCAGGGCATTGGCGAAACCCCCGTTTTCAGTCCTCTGTGACTGAATTTTTTGCGTCAGCCCTCCAGAAAGAGTTGTAATCGGAGGGAGCGCGCGCGCGAGCGACAAGTCTTTGCCGGTTTCTGGTTTACGGTTGGCAGAAACTTTGCTCTGGGCCCTTCTCTGATACTGCTTTTCCCTTCAGAAACCCCAGTTAGTGACGGGGGGTGAGAGTTTCAGCCGCTTCCTTCAAGACCACTGTCCCGTGGTTACAGAAACGTACTACCCGACGGTCTGGTGCTGGGAGGGTCGAGGACAGACCCTGCTTAGACCTTTCATCACTTCGAAGCCCCCGGTGCTGTACAGGAAGTAAGTGAATTTCCGTTTTCAGTCATTTCTGCAAAATCACAGGTTGTTTGTTTGCTTGCTTGCTTATTCCCAGTTCTTGGTTAATAGAATCTCTGCTTTAGGAAGTATATAGGACAGAAAGAGGGATGAAAATGGAAGGTATGTCCCCGGCTCCACCCCCAGCTGCAGGAAAATACCCCAGCTGCAGGTATTTGCCTCCTGGCCCCCGCCCTAACCGCCAACCTGATGTAAATGGTTTATTTTTAGGATGAGAGAAGTGTTTGGGGATTACTGTCTCGCGGTTTGTCATACATCTGTCAGAAAGACCCAGATCTTTTGATGATCTGCATTCATTCATTGATATGTAGCAGATACTGGGGGTGGGGGTGGGGTGAGAAGGATGCCACTTAATTTGGGTTTTGGGCGATCTATTGGTGTAAAATGACTTCCTATTGACAGGCAAATGGGATCTTGATGAAAATAGCTCTTGATGTGTTAAAGATACGGTCCAGGATTTATCAGGAACCAGATTTAAATGGTGCCTGTTATTAATTTCCCTTAGTCATCTATCCTTCTGGAGTTTATTTTGTTGCCTGGAACTTGCACTGTTTGGGAAAATTCTGTAAGTTCATGAATACTATGTGAGAAATAATTTAAATTATTTCAGAAGAAAATCTTGAAGTATACTATACAAGGAGACTGCATTATTGAGTCCAAAGAGCTAGAGCAGTGGTCAGAGATTAGATCAGCATTTTACTTACTCAGACTTCCCTGTCGCATTAGTTGAGTGACCTCAATCAAACAAGGGTTAAATGCTGGGTGTTTTAGAGTAATGAGTAAGTATTCATTTATCTTAATAATTAGCAGTTCATTTTTATATACGACCTTGTACGGAGGTTGCTGGAAATACTTGATGGTACTAATCTTCATAAAATCCTTCTAATGAAAGAAAATGATATGTAGATCGAGATACGGGTGTGTGTTCGTGAATGCTGGAAAAATGTTATTTTTCGATGACCAAATAATGTCATGTGTTTAGAATTAAAACAAAATTAAGACATGACTTAAAACATGTAAATAGTAATGTCTTCTGAATTATTCCTTTCAGTGAACTTATTAAAACTGCAGATGGAGGACAGATTTCACTGGACTGGTTTGATAATGATAACAGTACGTGTTATATGGATGCCAGCACCAGACCTACTATCTTATTGTTGCCTGGCCTCACTGGAACAAGCAAGGAGTCATATATCCTTCATATGATCCATCTTAGTGAAGAATTAGGATACAGGTACCAGTAAAAGATTTCTTTTTTTTTCACTTGATCCATTCCAAATGAAGTACGAATATATCTACATGTTTGTTTCAGAAATACTTAGTACTTCTTGCACAGAAAAGCAGTCCCTTAAATTATTATTTTTCTCTGCATTCTTTTTTTCCTCTTTTTTTTTTCAGGAAGATGCATAACTGAATCATCTCACAAGAAATGTCACTTAGCATAGTAGACACCCTGCAGATTTAGGCTGAATTAATGAATGAAATTAGAATCATCTGAGCATTGACTGAGCCCTTCCGCCCATCCCCACCCCTATGGAGAGTGTGTTATGGAGGGAGAACAGCAATTACAAACCCCTGAGAGAGTACACAGTGGCCGTCATGCCACATTCTGGGGCCTGGATTCACTAATCTTGTCGCCCTGGCTCAGCTCCCAAGTGCAAAAAATATTCAGAATCAGCTTGTAGGTCGTCCCTGTTTATCAAAGGTGATCTCTGCCTCTTCTGACCACCTGAGTTTGCAGGTGCACTTGGCTAGTCTCCAGTTGTTGATGCCACAGCTTTTCTGAGTAACCATTATTAAGCTCAGTCACCAGGTACAATTTAATTTTTTGCAAGTGATTAGCAACTTTGAGTTTCAAGTTCAGCTCTAGAATCTTAGAGTCATTATAAAAGGTACTGCTTTTTTGTGCCTCAGCTTTTTTTTTTTTTTAGCTGATAATTATTGTAATGGAACACTCTGAGTTGTATTTAAAGTAGAGTTGTATCTTTTGTTAAACTTGAAACACTTGTGTGAAAAGCTGATGGTAAGTTTACCTTAAAAAAATAATTTTAGGCTGGTCACAGTGGCTCATGCCTGTAATCCCAGCACTTTGGAAGGCGTAAAGCCGGTGGATTGCTTGAGCCCAGGAGTTCGAGACCAGTCTGGGCAACATGGTGAGACCTAGTCTACAAAAATTAGCCGGGCATGGTGGCATGCACCTATAGTTCCAGCTAGTGACAAGGCTGAGGTAGGCAATCAGTTGAGCCCAGGAGGTAGAGACTGTAGTGAACCATGATCGTGCCACTGGACTCCAGCCTGGATGACAGAGTGACACCTTGGTCAAAAAGAAAAAAAAAAAAAAGGAAAGAAGAACATTTTGATGTTTGATGTAAAGGGGAAAATTCCATGATAGCTAACTTAATTTTAACAAGTTAATTCTGATCTTTTATAAATAATAGCTTATTTTGTCCATGAAGTAACATTCTCTCAAGAACTATGATGTTCAAGAATTATATTCAAGAAATTTGCTTAGCAGTAGCAGGAATTCATCATTATTCCATGTTTAAGCACCATACAGTTAGACAGTTAGATGTGAGGCTTGGTTCCTTTTTTTTTTTTTTTTTTTGAGGCCAAATCTGGCTCTATTGCCCAGCATGGAGCGCGGTGGCATGATCATGATTCACTGCAGTCTCTTACAGGTGTGAGTTAATGCTCCCAGCCTGGTTCCATTTTTTTTTTTTTTTTTTGGCTAAAACTTAGTCATGCTCAGAAAGTACAGAAGATCATAATGCCTTTTGTACATATTTAAATTACTGCTTCTAGATTTGGCCTGAGCTGTCTCTCAAGACTTAGAACTGCTTTTAAAAACAATGTGGGCCAGGTGCAGTGGCTCATGCCTGTAATAACAGCTCTTTGGGAGGCCGAGGCAGGTGGATCACTTGAGGTCAGGAGTTCAAGACCAACTTGGCCAACATGGTGAAACCTCGTCTCTACTAAGAAATACAAAAATTAGCCAGGTGTGATGGTGGGCACCTGTAATCCCAGCTACTCAGGAGGCTGAGGCAGGAGAATTGCTTGAACCTGGGAGGCAGAGGGTGCAGTGAGCCAAGATTGTGCCATTGCACTCCAGCCTGGGCAATAAGAGCAAAACTCTGTCTCAAAAAAAATAAAAATAAAAAAATTCGGGCCAGGTACAGTGGCTCACACCTGTAATCCCAGCACTTTGGGAGGTCAAGGCAGACAGATCACAAGGTCAGGAGTTCGAGACCAGCCTGACCAACATGGTGAAACCCTGTTTCTACTAAAAATACAAAAAAATTAGACAGGTATGGTGGCACATGCCTGTAATCCCAGTTATTCGGGAGGCTGAGGCAGGAGAATTGCTTGAACCTGGGAGGCAGAGGTTGCAGTGAGCCAAGATGGCGCCACTGCACTCCAGCCTGGGCAACAGAGCGAGACTCTGTCTCAAAAAAATAAATAAATAAAAATAAATAAATAAAAACAATGTGGTTGAAACTCAAGGACTGAGTCTTATAAGCTCTGGAGTTGCCAGTGCACATACCTTTTGTCCATTGCTTATAAAGGTTGCCAGATTTTCACCGGGTGCAGTGGCTCACACCTGTAATCCCAGCACTCATCCACAGGCTGAGGCGTGCGGATCACAAGGTCAGGAGTTCGAGACTAGCCTGGCCAACATAGTGAAACCCCATCTGTACTAAAAATGCAAAAATTAGCCAGGCATGGCAGCGCGTGCCTGTAATCCCAGCTACTCGGGAGGCTGAGGGAGAATCGCTTAAACCCGGGAGGCGGAGGTTGCAGTGAGCCAAGATTGCGCAATTGCACTCCGGCCTGGGCAACAAGAGCGAAACTCTATCTCACACACACACACACACAAAATTACAAAAGCAGAAGCTGCAGGGCCTCATCTTGAGGCCCAGGCTGAGAACTCCCACAGTGCTACTGGTCAAAGCAAGTCACATGATCAGCCCAGAGTCAAAGTGTAGGGAAATAGACTGCCTCTTGATAGGAAGAGCTTCAAAACATTTTTGCAACCTACCACAGAAAGCCAGGTAGTTTTAAAGACCACTAAGAATAAAAATAGATCTGGAAGTTTGGCGCAAGGCTGAGTTGAGTCTTTAGATACCAAAATGATCTAAGTCATTGGTACTGTAGCATGGGATCTAACAGATAACAGGGTTTGTGAAAAGCTGAGTAATATGACGGAATGTGCTTGGGCTTTGGAATCAAGCTGGATTCAAATGTTGGAACTGCCACTTTCTAAGGGACCCTGGCCAGTTAATTTAACTTCCCTCATCACAGCGTTCTCATCTACTTCACAGGGTTTAGTTAGAATCTGTAAAGTAGGCCAGGTGTGGTGGCCCATGCCTGTAATCCCAACACTTTGGGAGGCTGAGGTGGGTGGATCACTTGAGGTTAGGAGTTCGAAACCAGCCTGGTCAACGTGGTGAAACCCCGTTAACCAGGCATAGTGGTGTGCGCCTGTAATCCCAGCTACTCAGGAATCTAAGACACAAGAATCGCTTGAACTTGGGTAGTGGAGGTTGCAGTGAGCTGAGATCGTGCCACTACACTCCAGTCTAGGAGACAAAGCAAGGCTCCATCTCAAAAAAAAAAAGTGTAAAGTACTTGGTTGGGTGCCCTGCACAAAGTGGGTCTTTAGAAAATGTTTATGTCAGCCAGGCACAGTGGCTGACGCCTGTAATCCCAGCAGTCTGGGAGGCCAAGGCGGGTGGATCACCTGAGGTCAGGAGTTCAAGACCAGCCTGGCCCACATGGCGAAACCCCATCTACACTAAAAATACAGAGAAAAATTAGCTGGGTGTGGTGGTGGACACCTGTGATCCCAGCTACTTGGGAGGCTGAGGCAGAAGAACTGCTTGAACCTGGGAGGCAGAGGTTGCAGTGGGCCGAGATGGTTGAACCCAGGAGACGGAGGTTGCAGTGAGGTACTGCACTCCAGCTTGGGTGACAGAGCAAGACTCTGTCTTAAAAAAAGAAAAAAAAGAAAATGTTTATGTCTTCCTTCCCTCATCTTCTATTCCCTGGCCAGGGCAGAAAATGTTTTATAGGCCGGGTGCGGTGGCTCAAGCCTGTAATCCCAGCATTCTGGGAGGCCGACGTGGGCAGATCCCCTCAGGTCAGGAGTTGAAGACCAGCCTGGCCAACATGGTGAAACCCCGTCTCTACTAAAACTACAAAAACTTAGCTGGACGTGGTGGCAGGTGCCTGTAATCCCAGCAACTTGGGAGGCTGAGGCAGGAGAATCACTTGAACCCAGGAGGCGGAGGTTGCAGTGAGCTGAGATCGCACCATTGCACTCCAGGCTGGGCGACAGAGCAAAACTCCATCTCAAAAAAAAAAAGAAAATGTTTTATAATTCAAAAGAACGAGTACAAGCAAATCTACCTCTTGGGATAGAGAAACATGTAGTTTCCTTGTGGGAGTACATAGATGTTACCATGTCTGCTATAGATGAGAGTTTCAGTATCTTCAGTATGAACATCCCTGAGGCGCAGGGTGCACTTGCCATCCTGTCCCAGTTACTATTTGTGTAAAGGTTGAAGGTTTAGGGAGAGTCATGAATTATGTCAGGTCACCAGGGAACTGTCAATGATTTACTGGTGAGATATGAGATATGATTTAGACATTAGAGAGAACCTAACTCCCAGCGTATGGTCAAAGGAGACATAATGGTTTATTGTTGATGTTAAACCATTGTTTTTTTCCCTCTACCTGAAAACTAACAAAGTACTTTTCTGTTAAGGTGCACTAATTCAAAATTCAGGATGGATGGGATGGAAACTAGGCTTAAGTTTGTTTAAGATAATTGTGAGCAAACGCTTTACTATGTAAGTCAAAGGTAAATAGAATGAGGCTAGGCATGGTGGCTCTGGCCTCTAATCCCAGCACCTTGGGAGGCCGAGGCGGGTGGATCACTTGAGGTCAGGAGTTTGAGACCAGCCTGGCCAACATGGCGAAACCTTGTTTCTACTAAAAATACAAAAAATTAGCCGGGCATCATGGCATGCGCCTGTAATTCCAGCTACTTGGGAGGCTGAGGCAGGAGAATCGCTTGAACTCGGGAGGTGGAGGTTGCAGTGAGTCAAGATCATGCCACTGCACTCCAGCCTGGGCAACAGAGTGAGACTCTGTCTCAGTTTTTTTAAAAAAAGGATAAATAGGCTGGGCACGGTAGCTCACGCCTATAATCCCAGCACTTCGGGAGTCTGAGGTGGGCTGATCACGAGGTCAGGAGTTCAAGACCAGCCTTGCCAATATGGTGACACCTCCTCTCTACTAAAATACAAAAATTAGCCAGGTATGGTGGTGTGTGCCTGTAGTCCCAGCTACTCACGAGGCTGAGGCAGAAGAATCATTTGAACCCGGGTTGTGGAGGTTGCAGTGATCCGAGATCGCACCACTGCACTCCAGCCAGGGCGACAGAGTGAGACTCTGGCTCAAAAAAACAACAAAAAAAAAGTAAATAGAATGAGATGGGAAATGTTTGGCCTGCCTACATGAAGATAACCTGTCCATCTTCACTGGTGGATTGCAGTATGTACTCTTTTGGATAGTTCCTGCCCGCAAGAGGAGAAAGTTGCTAAGCCAGATAAATTCTTTCAGATTTTATTAATCAGTTATGTCTACCACCTCCTGGAAGGTAAATAAAGTAAGAGAGGCCAGGAATGCCAGGTGCAGTGGCTTATTCCTATAATCCCAGCACTTTGGAAGGCTAAGGCAGGAGGATTGCTTGAGCCCAAGAGTTTGAGACCATCCTGGACCACATAGTGAGACCCCCCATTTCTACCAAAAAAAACCGAAACTAAATAATAACAATGAATAATAATAATAAAAGACCAGAAATATGTTTAGAGAGAAGCTCTCTTCATGGAAACCAGAAAGCTGGAGAAAAGGCAGTTTTCTCTAACAATTTATACCTATATGATTGATAAAGTAGTTAGAAACTTTACCATTCATTCCAAAAAATCTCCAGTAATATAGCCTAATAGGTATTATTTTATGTACATTAATAATATCTTGTTTTCTTAAATCCTTTCCCCGTTTTCTGAATTGATTTCCAGTACTACAACAAAAACAAGGAGAAAGGCCAGGCGCGGTGGCTCACGCCTGTAATCCCCAGCATTTTGGGAAGCCAAGGCAGGCAGATCACAAGGTCAGGAGAGCGAGACCATCCTAGCTAACACGGTGAAACCCTGTCTCTACTAAAAATATTTTTTAAATAAATTAGCCGGGCGTGTTGGCAGGTGCCTGTAGTCCCAGCTACTTGAGAGGTTGAGGCAGGAGAATGTCGTGAACCCGGGAGGCAGAGCTTGCAGTGAGCCAAGATCACGCCACTGCACTCCAGCCTGGGCAACAGAGCAAGACTCCATCTCAAAAAAAAAAAAAAAAAAAGGAGAAAAACAGTAACTCCAACAAAATCTGAATCATCTTTTGACTTTTTAAAATTGAGAGCCATTATTACTGGGGGGAAAAAAAAGAAAAAATTTTAAAATTTAAAAAAATAAAACCGAGAGCCTTCATTAACCATTATATTCCACCCCCAACTAATATTAACAAGAATGACCCATCCAGAATTATACAGTTGTAAGTTCATTGAAATCTAGGTCAGTCATAAGTATTTTGGAGCTGCAAAGTACAATATCAGAACCTATTCCCAAAAAGCATACAGTCTAGTCGAAGTGGCAAAGACTGTGCAGCAGCAGCAGGGAAATGTACATCAGAAAGGAGCAGGATTGGCTGTAAGTGACAAAAAACTCAAAATAGTAGTGACGGTATAAACTTATTTCTCTCATGTAAAAATCTAAGAAGGTAGATCAAGGCTTGTATGGCACATGTCAGTGTCAGGAACCTAAGCTGCTTTTATTCTTAGGTTGGTGCAAAAGTAATTGTGGTTTTTGCCATTAAAAGTAATGGCAAATTTAATGCCATTAAAAGTAATGGCAAAAATAAAAGTAATTTGCCATTATGTTTAATGACAAAAACCCCAGTTACTTTTGCACCAACCTAATATGTTGCTTCGTAACATGGATGCTTCAGCAGTAGCCATCACATCTGCATTCTAACACCCAAGAAGGAGAAAAAAAAGCAGGAGTAGGAAAAGTACCATCTTCCTTTAAAGATGCAGCCCAGCAATTGTGCACACCACTTTTGCTTGTATCATATTGGCCCGCTCTTGGCTGCAAGGGAAGCTTGAAAATTAAATCTTGGCCATGCATGATGGCTCACGCCTATAATCCCAGCACTTTGGGAGGCTAAGGCAGGCGGATCACTTGAGGACAAGAGTTCAAAACCAGCCTGGCCAACATGGTGAAACCCCATCTCTACTAAAAATACAAAAACTTTAGCCAGGTGTGGTGGCGGGTGCCTGTAATCCCAGCTACTTGGGAGGCTGAGGCAGGAGAATCGCTTGAACCCAGGAGGCGGAGGTTGCAGTGAGTTGAGATTGCGCCATTGCACTCCAGCCTGGATGACAAGAGCGAGACTCCATCTCAAAAAAAAAAAGGAAATCATATCTTTATTTTGGACAGCCATGTCCCAACTAAAATTGGGAGTTCTGTTGCTGAGGAAGAAGGGAAGGATGGATATTGGGAGGTGACTAGCAGCTCGTGCTGCTGAGTAGTCAAGAGTTGGCAGTACTGGGATTCAGAAATATCAGAAGAGCCAAAAGGGTCATTTTATGGAGGGAAGGAGTAGATCAGCGGTGTCACATACAACTTAAAGGAGAAGGAGGATGAATAAAGCAAAACATGAGAGGATCTCAGTAGAGCGATGAGGAAGGAAGCCAAACTGCTGGATAGATGAACTCAGTAGACAGAGCAGGAATGGATCACCCATTCGATGAGTTTGACAGAGAAAGGAGAGAAACAGGACAGTTGTTAGAAGAGGGCAAAAGGATCACTCGAGGGATTTTTGCAAGATTGTAAACTTGTGTTTTAAGACATTTCTTACTGTCTTGTTACTTTATTTCCTACTTAGAGAAAAAACTAATTTTTTGGTATGGTTTGACAGAATTAGGATTTCTTATTCTTCATTGCAGAGCCCACCTACTGGTAGCAAGGATGTCACCGTTCATCATTTATATTCTTGAGAGACTCAGTGTAGGAGATTATTTAAAAGTTGTTAAAATTTGCTTCTAAATGTGGTACTGGCTGGGCACAGTGGCTCACGCCTGTAATCCCAGCACTTTGGGAGGCCAAGGCCGGCGGATCGCTTGACGTCAGGAGTTCAAGACCAGCCTGACCAACATGGTGAAACCCCATCCCTACTAAAAAATACAAAAATTAGCCAGGTATGGTGGCCCCCACCTATAATCCCAGCTACTCGAGGGGCTCACTGCAACCCAGGAGGCAGAGGTTGCATGAGCCGAGATTGTGCCACTGCACTACAGCCTGGGTGACAGAGCGAGACTTAGTCTCAAAAAAAATAAAAATAAATTTTTTTTAAAAATGTGATCCTGAGAATATTTTATGTAGAGGAAGTAGCAAGTAAATGTCATTTGAAGTTATCATAGCTCTAGATGCAATTTAGCTTTTCCTGCAGCGTTAGAGGTGCCTTGGTGGGGGACGGGTGGGGAGTCTAGCTACAGACTTCCTGAGGGAGGAGAGATGAGAGAGGCTGAACTAAGGAAAATGAGACAGCAAAACAAAAGGGTTAGTTCTGACCACGCTTTCCCTCATCTAAAAGCAATGTCTTAGATAAGAAATCATTTTAAATTAACACCAGAATATTTTTTTCTCAGTAACTCATTTTGTTGTTGTTAAAATAATTTGGTTTTTAAACTTTTGGGAATAAGGCAGTTAACTGATCATTTGTGAGACTAGCCAGATTGAGTAATGCATGTTAGAAAGCACTGAATGAAGAGGTTAGCTTCTTTCTTGGTATTCCAGAAAAAGTTATGGTGGAGACTGACAAGTGGTCCCATTCTCTAGGGCACTAATTGTTAGCTGTTCCACTGCAACATGGCACCTCAATTAAACCTTCAGGGACAAAGCTCTTTTTATCAGAGTTGGCATGCCCTCGAAGGGTACTCTGTGTTCAGAGCACCCGTCTTCTTTGGAAAAAGAGACCTGAGTGTTACAGCTTAGGTAGTGCTGGGCAGTGAAGTGAGGTGGTTAAGTGGATTCTTGAGTCGGATCTGCCTGGGTTCAGATCCTAGCTCTGTCATACACTACCTGCCTACCCACAGACAAATTATGTCATTGCTCAGCACCTGTTTTCTCATCTGTAACAATACCTAGACCTCACAGGGTTGTGTGGATTGCGTGTAATGTGTATAAAGAATGTTGACTAGTACAGGGCCTATGGCAAACATTTTGTTAAGTGTTAGCTATGAAACCTTAAGAAGTGAATTAGGACCATTGTATGGCTTAGGAAAGAGCCCCACTGTTGTAATCTGGTCAGATTAAAATGAGATACTGCCTACGCCTTACTGTTATTAATACCAAGAAGATGCCATTCCAGCCGGGCACGGTGGCTCACGCCTGTAATCCCAGCACTTTGGGAGGCAGAGGCGGGCGGATCATGAGGTCAGGAGATCGAGACCATCTTGGCTAACACAGTGAAACCCCGCCTCTACTAAAAATACAAAAAATTAGCCAGGCGTGGTGGCGGGCGCCTGTAGTCCCAGCTACTCGGGAGGCTGAGGCAGGAGAATGGCGTGAACCCGGGAGGCGGAGCTTGCAGTGAGCCGAGATCCCGCCGACAGAGCGAGACTCCGTCTCAAAAAAAAAAAAAAAAAAAAAGAAGATGCCATTCCAAGAGAGCCCAGAGACAACAGTGTGCCTGGCAAGCCAAAGGGTAGTACAGAGAGAAGGAAGGAAATGTCTTGCTAAGGTAGAGTGGCCGCTGGAATCGACATTGTCCTGTAATCCATGTCTCTGAGTCTGTTTTGGGTAATATAGTTTCCAGCAGTGACTTGTGACACTGGAGTAACAACTGTTACTTACAAGCACTATAAATTTAGAGCACTTTGCTTATTAAATAGGGCCAGTTCAACTGGGTGTTTTATTGACAAAATCTGCAAAAATACCAAAGAGACACAGCTAGAAATCAAATGAGTGAAATGAAATATGAGAACATCAGAAAGCAGCTGAGTAAATTTTAGGATCACAGCTAAAGCAGAGAAGGGAAACGATTGCAATAAAATAGAATAAGATCACTGAAAGAATTAGCCATGCTGGTTGTATCATTCGTTTTCAGCTTCCTCACATTAAAGATACCTTTGACTCTTTTTCCCTTGTGCCCACTGGTTTTGAAATATACCTAAAAAATAAACTGCATTAATTAAATATTAACTTGCTATTCTTTTTTTAAAAAAATTCATAGGGCCGCTTAGAACTTACGATCAGCAAGAAATAACCAGAATTGCCACTTTGGTTGGTTACAATTAAATTTAGCTTTGCTGAGTGCCTGCCACATGATAGGCCCCATGCCAGGCATTATATATAGGTTATCCTACTTAGTATATATCCAGTTCAAGATACATATTATAAACCCCATTTTACCAAACAAAAAGCAGAAATTACTAACAAAAGTTAGTAATTTGATCAAAATTAGCTGGTGTGTGACAGGGTTAAGACTGAAATGTAGGGCCGGGTGCGGTGGCTCACGCCTATAATCTCAGCACTTTGGGAGGCTGAGGCAGGTGGATCACCTGAGGTCAGGAGTTCGAGACCAGCCTGGCCAACATGGTGAAACCCCGTCACTACTAAAAATACAAAAATTAGCCGAGTGTGGTGGTGGACGCCTGTAATCCCAGCTAGTTGGGAGGCTAAGGCAAAAGAACTGTTTGAACCTGGGAGACAGGTTGCAGTGAGCTGAGATTGCACCATTGCATTCCAGCCTGGGCAACAAGAGCAAAACTCCGTCTTAAAAAAGAAAAGAAAAGATTGGAATGTACAGGCTTATTACAGATAAACATATGATTTCTGTGAGGCTTTTTGAAATGTTGATAGTTCCTGAAAACCCTTCTTTACTACTATTTTATACCCTTGGATGCCTTAGGCTCTTAGCTTGGGAAAATCTAGCTCTTCCAATCCCATGATTGTTGCTTAATATGATAATGCATACCTGTGATATCATTGGGACTCAGTTTTATCAGGGAAATTCAAGACATGACAGGCAAATAAATCATGTTTCCTACTCAGATAATAGATTTTATAGAGAAAGAGTTGAAACGGGAGATAATGAGGTTCCTGAATTATGAATTGACTTTCAGTGTTCTCCATTACCATATGATAATCATGAGTTAGGCATATAATAGTGAATAATATACTCACATTAATTACTGCGTTTGATTTCTGAAGCATCTTAGAAAAAGGTATGTGAATTATGTTCATTTGTTTTACCACCTTTATGACCTTAGTAAGCTTGGAAATGTTTAGATAGCATCATTTCTTGAAAAGAATGTGTATTCTCTTGTTGGATGTGGTGTTCTGTACATTTAAATTTGGTTAATATTGATAATGTTATTCAGACTATTTATAGCTCACTTTTATCTTTTATTGATAGAAGCATTTTAAAATATAGTTGTAGATTTTCTGTTTCTCCATTTAATTCTATTAATTTTGCTTCATGTATACGGAAGCTCTGTTAGACACATACACATTTAAGATTGTTAGTCTTCCTATGAATTAACTTTTTATCATCATGAAATGTTCTTCTTAACCTCTGGTCATGAAGTTTGCTTTACCTGATATTATCATAGCCACTTCGTTCTTTTTTTGCTGAGTGTTTGTGTGATATATCTTTATTTACACTTTAACTTTCAGAGTATCTATGTCATTGTATTTAAAGTGTATTGTAGATAGCATGTAGTTAGATCTTGCTCTTTTTTTTTTTTTGAGACAGAGTCTCACTGTTGTCGACCTGGGCTGGAGTACAATGGCATGATCTCGGCTCACTGCAACCTCCTTCTCCCGGGTTCCAGCAGTTCTCCTGCCTCAGCCTCCCAAGTAGCTGAGATTACAGGCACCCACCACCACACCAGGCTAATTTTTGTACTTTTAGTAGAGACAGGGTTTCGCCATGTTGGCCAGGTTGGTTTCAAACTCCTGACCTCAGGTGATCCACCTGCCTCGGCCTCCCAAAGTGCTGGGATTACAGGCATGAGCCACTGTGCCCAACCAGATCTTGCTTTTTTTAAATCCTGTCTGACAATCTCCATCTTTCAATTGAGGTTCTTATTCATTTACATTTAATGTAATTGTTAATGTGGTGGATTTTTTTGTTTTGTTTTTGAGACAGTCTTCCTCTGTCACCCAGGCTGGAGTGCAGTGGCATGATCTCGACTCACTGCAACCTCCGCCTCCTGGGTTCAAGCGATTCTCCTGCCTCAACCTCCTGAGTACCTGGGATTACAGGCACCTGCCACCATGCCTGGCTAATTTTTGTATTTTTAGTAGAGACGGGGTTTCACCATGTTGGCCAGGCTGGTTTCAAACTCCTGACCTCAGGTGATTTGCCTGCCCCGGCCTCCCAAAGTGCTGTAATTACAGGGGTGAGTCACCATGCCCAGCCCACAATTACATGTATGTTGTTTTTTTTTTATATTGTTTCACAAATCACTGAGGTTCTACTTTTTTTGGACCTTTTTCCTCTTATCCTATGTTCGAGCTGCAATTTGCAAATCCAGTGAATTTTTTATTTCAGATTTTATATTTTTTTCTAGAATTTCCATTTTAATAAATTTTATTATGCTGAGATTTTCTATTTTTTTTTTTTTAATTCTTTACAAGCTCCCCCATCCCACCACCCTTAATGTCCTTGAGTTATAGTAGCTGCTGTAAAACTTCATTTGCTAGTTCTAACATCTGGACAATCTTGGGACCAGTTAGGTTATCTCTTGAGTGTGGGTCATGTTTTCCTGTTTCTTCATGGTCTAGCAATTTGGGGTTGTGTTCTGGACAGTTTGAATGATCCATTGTAGAGACTCTGGATTCTTTTATATTTTCCCAAAGAGTGTTGCTTTTTGTTTGCTTTATTAGATAGTTAACTTGGCTGCCCTCAAACTTCAAACTCTCTCTCCTCTGTTGTAAATCGCAGTTGAAATCTTTGTCCAGTTTTTTAGCCTTAATTGGGTTGCTTGTAGTGTGTTTCACATATGTATAGATGAGGGATCAACTAGAGATTTGGGGCCCAGCTTTTAGTCAGAATTTACTGCTCTTTCTCTGTGTATCCATTCTAAGATTTTTTTCTGCTTGTTTTTCAACTTCTGTTGTTGCCCCAAACTGTTTTAATAGTTCTTCAAGCCTGTGAGACTGAGCATTTATTTCCCCTTTTTTTTTTTTTTTTTTTTTTTTTTTTGAGACCAAATTTCACCCTTGTTGCCCAGTCTGGAGTGCAATGGCATGATCTTGGCTCACTGCAACCTCCGCCTCCCGGATTCAAGCAATTCTCCTGCTTCAGCCTCCCAAGTAGCTGGGATTACAGGTGCCTGCCACCACACATGGCTAATTTTTGTATTTTTAGTAGAGACGGTGTTTCACTATGTTGGCCAGGCTGGTCTCGAACTCCTGACCTCAGGTGATCCACCCACCTTGGCCTCCCAAAGGGCTGAGATTACAGGCATGAGCACTGCGCCCAGCCAAGAGACTGAGCATTTCTATCCAACTTTTATTTATCATTGAGTAATACCCAACTACTGCCTTCCCTCAGGTAAAAAAAGGAGAAGCTGTAAAAATTGAAAACTCACCCAGTATGATTTTCATTTTCCTAGTGTCAACTCCCATTCAGTTTCTGCATGCTTTTTGTTGTCGTTGTTGTTCTCTACTGCCTTTATATTTTTTCAAGAATGTATAGTTATTATTCTATGGAAAGTTTGGCCCTAAAGGATCTACCTGGACATTACTAGAGGCAGAACTTCCTTATCTTTTCTTTAGCTGGAATTCAGAGCCTTATGTTTATTTTTGTCCTAACCTGTTTTTCCATTCTTATTTTCTATTGTTACTGTCCGTGTAACCACTTCTCAACTGATAATTGATTTTTCGTCCCTTAGAACATTTAATACATACTCACCTCATATCTTTGCTTGGATTATTCCCTTTACAGTGTATCTCACACTTGCCTTTTGCTGGAATCTTTACTATTTTTCAAGTCCTAACATAAGATCTATCTACCTTTTATGAAGCCTTTCTTAATCAATTTTGCCCATCCTGACCTCATAGGGTTTTATTGTCTATACCACTTCTTGGACATTGAATCCTATACTGTCTTGTTTTATTACTTTTGTTGTAGTCACTCAACTGAAAATATGGTGCATATCTTTTCAATCTAACTAGATTGTACCCTCCTTGAGGCCAGGAACCTTATGTTGATACTTTATTTCTCTACTACAGGCTCTAACTCAATCTTTAGTTCAGTAAATATTATTGAATGAATAAATGAGTTATTCCAATATTAATATTCATGTAAAGTGCTTAGAACATGATCTGGCACATAGTAAACACTAGTAAACAGTATCTGTTGTTATTATTATTACCTGAAATCAATCATATGACTAGCTGATCTCTGAATGTTCCTCTCATTCTACCCTTTGCTGATTATCATTTCTATTGTTAGACTTGAAGATTTGGGGAATCTTATACTGAAATATTTCAGATTGCCTGATAAAATTACAGATTTGGAAACTAGGCCTAGACAGGTATTCACAACCCATGGAAGTTTCGCTGCTTTTCTTAGGTGCCCAAGCTCAGAGTCTGCTACTTTTTTTGTTGTTTTTGTTTTTTGAGACAGGCTCTCCATCACCCAGGCCGGAGTGCAATGGTGTGATCACAGCACTGCAACCTTGACTTCCAGGGTTCAAGCCTGAGCAGATTCAAGGTTCTCTGGTCCATCTCACTGTGACAGTGGTTCTCATCCTAGGGGCAGTTTTTCCCCCAGGGAACATTTGGCAATGTCTGGAGACATTTTTGGTTGTTATGCCTGGGGCATGTGCTACTGGCATCTAGTTGGTAGAGGCCAAAGATGCTGCTGAGTATCCTATAATGCACAGGACAGCACTGCTACAAAGAATTATTTGGGCTGAAATGTCCATAGTACTAAAGATTGAGAAACTCTGTGCTATAGGTAGTCTCTTCCTTTTATTTAACCTTCATTAAAGGACACCCACCTGCTTCCCTGGTTAATGGGTTATCTTGTCACAGAAAGTTCTTCTTACCAGATCTGTTCTTTATTTGATATTTCTTCTCTTTATATTTTCCTTGTTTTGAGGGGAAAAAATTATATAGTTCAAATATGTAGGAAAAATATGCTTTGCAGAACAATTTCCCTCATATACACGCCCTTTAGAATTGTTTGAGGTAACTGTAAAAATTAATTGGAGAGAACTGTTACAGAAGTTTAACAGAGGCGGCTGGGTGTGGTGGCTCATGCCTGTAATCCCAGCACTTTAGGAGGCCAAGGCAGGTGGATCACGAGGTCAGGAGATTGAGACCGTCCTGGCTATCACGGTGAAACCCTGTCGCTACTAAAAAAAATACAAAAAATTAGCCTGGTGTGGTGGCAGGCACCTGTAGTCCCAGCTACTCGGGAGGCTGAGGCAGGAGAATGGCTTGAACCCAGGAGGCGGAGCTTGCAGTGAGCCGAGATTGCACCACTGCACTCCAGCAGGGGCAACAGAGCAAGACTCTGTCTCAAAAAAAAAAATAAAAACAGGCTGGGCACAGTGGCTCATACCTGTAATCCCAGAACTTCAGGAGGCCAAGACGAGAGGATTGTTTTGAGCTCACAAGCTCAAGACCAGCCTGGGCAACATAGGGAGACCCCGTCTCTGCAAAAAATTTAAAAATTAGCCAGGCATGGTGGCATGCCCCTGTAGTCCCAGCTACTCGGAAGGCTGAGAATCACATGAGCCCAGGAGGTTGAGGCTGCAGTGAGCCGCGATTGTGTCACCGCACTCCAGCCTGGGCAACAGTGAGACCTTATCTCTAAAGAAAAAAAAGAAGAGGAGGTTAACAGATTTTTCAATGCCTTAGGAATAGTAGTTTCACAGCCAGCCCTTTTAGTTCAGTGTTCCCTGATGACTGTCAGGGTAGCAAAGGGGTTAAATGAAAAGAGCTGGTTGCTCTTCCCCAGCTGGAGTGGGAGAAAGGGCAGGATGGCAGCCTTCTTTCTGCCGTCCTCTGTAACTGCTTTGCTTCCTCATTCTTCCTTATCTCTCTGCCCCACATCCAAGGCTTTAAGTATGCAATGATGACTGCTACTGATTGAACACTGTTAGGATCAAAGCCTTATGGAGTGGTCAGTACAATTCGTCCTCTAGCAAGAGCTACCAGAACTATGATCCACTTTCCAAAGTTGCCTGAAGGAAAGTGCAAATATCCCACTCTGCAGTTTAGAAGAAAATCCCAGATGTACAGGCTGCTTTTTCATGAGTTTGCAGATCATCTTTTTCTTTCCCCTCACTAGTGTTCTTGCCTTCTCTCACTGGCAGTCACATGATGACATCTTGCTCCAGAAGCCATTTTAATCCTTATTTAATGTTTGTACTCTAAAGTGGTTCTTTTCTGAATGACTGGGAGCTTCAAGTTTCAAGATCATAATTAACTTTAGCACCGGTTCCTGTGTGACTTAAGTGCTTATGCAAGTAAATACAAATGGCCAACTGAAATTTTATTTATATCAAGACATCTTGCCATTCTTTTTAGCAAGAAAAGATAAAGGAGTCACTGAGGCTACTCTGACTTTTCTGAATGTATTTATAGTTTACTTAAGATTTCTCTGGCCAGGCACGGTGGCTCATGCCTGTAATCCCAGCATTTGGGAGGCCAAGGCAGGAGGATCACTTGAGCCCAGGAGTTAGAGACCAACCTGGGCAACATGGTGAGATCCTGTTTTTACAAATAACTTATAAAAATTAGCCAGGCTGGCCGGGCACGGTGGCTCACGCCTGTAATCCCAACACTTTGAGAGGCCGAGACAGACAGACCACTTGAGATTAGGAGTTTTAGAACAATCTGACTAACATGGGGAAAGCCCATCTCTACTAAAAGTACAAAAATTAGCCGGGCGTGGTGGCACGTGCCTGTAATCCCAGCTACTCAGGAGGCTGAGGCAGGAGAATCACTTGAATCTGGGAGATGGAGGTTGCATTGAGCCGAGATCATGTCACTGCACTCCAGCGTGGGTGATAGAGCGAGACTCTGTCTCAAAAAAGAAGAAAAAAAATTAGCTGAGCCGTGTTGGTGTGCACCTGTGGTCCCAGCTACTCAGCAGGCTGAGGCAGGAGAATTGCCTGAGCATGAGAGGCTGAGGCTGCAGTGAACTGTGACCGTGCCACTGCACTCCAGCCTGAGTTGCAGAGTGAGACCATGATCTCAAAAAAAAAAAAGATTTATCTTAGGTGAGTTAATAAAATGTAATATTTCTAGCTTTTTCTCAAGTAGGATTTCTGAGGTTTCTAAACATTTCTCTTCTTTCAACTGGGCCTAATAAAATTTTCTATATGGCTTTTCAGTTGCAAGAAAATCCCTTTGCAAGAACATATCCTGCATACCACATTAAATGAAGCTGGTGTGCCTTGAGATCTAAACTCCCTGAGAAGAGAGTCAGAGTTGTGTATGTTCTATACAGCAGTAGGTTCTTTGTTGCTTAGAACCTGTACAGTGCTCAGCAGCACCCTGCAAGAAGAGATTTGGAATCTTAAATGGCCTTGGTTGGTTGCATAGGTAATCAGACAAAAACAAAATGAATTTTAATTGTTATGAATATAGACTCACTAAATCAGTGAGAACCTGTGTAGACACAAATCAAGATTTTGTCTAAGGATGGTAAAAATACATATCTGGGCCTGTGGCTGCCTGAAAGTTAAATGAGAGTTACATATTTTAAATACTGAATAACTTTTGAAACCAGCACAACACTACAACTACCGTTATTACTAATAGCTAACTTTCACCGAGTACTTACTTGAGCCAACATTGATCTAAACCCTTTACATTGATCTGAGCCCATTTACCCAGCAGATGCAAACAGGATCAGAGAAAGCACAAGGTCATCTTTCCTCCCTAGGTCAACTGAACACTAAGCAGTAGCATAATGGGGCCTATCCCACCAGCTCAGGCACCAGGCTCTTTGTGGCTCACCTGTGATGTTTACACCTCATGTAAAATTCTGGTGTCCATGTTTGCTGAGCCTTAAGGGAACAAGAGCTGTTTCTTAGAATATAAATAGATACGTATGAATGTTACAAATGCAGTGGGTAGAGGATATATATTTTTTCTTTGTTGAAAGCAAAAACAAGGCCAGACGCAGTGGCTCACGCCTGTAATCCCAGCACTTTGGGAGGCCGAGGTGGGCGGATCACCTGAGGTCAGGAGTTCAAGACCAGCCTGGTCAACATGGTGAAACTCTGTGTCTACTAAAAATACAAAAAAAAATTAGCCGCGCATGGTGGTGGGCGCTTGTAATCCCAGCTACTAAGGAGGCTGAGGCAGGAGAATCGCTTGAACCCTGGGAGGCGGAGGTTGCAGTGAGCCGAGATTGCACCATTGCACTCCAGCCTGGGTGACAAGAGCGAGACTCTATCTCAAAAAAAAAAAAAAAAAAAAAACATTTAAATTTGACTTGTATTTAGAATTGTTTTAAAAACACTTGTTGGAGGCCCACGTATGTGCATAGGAAGAAGTTGGAAATATTCTACTCTTGGTAGGAAAAATTAACATCACTTCAGTATACAGTTTTCTAATTTGAACCCACATGTGGAATTTAGAGAACTGGAATTTTATTTTAGTGCATTGCATTTAGATGAAATTGTCAAACATTACACCTACAAGACAGATTTTTAAAATCTTTTAGTGCTCTAAATCAGTGTCAGTAAGATGACTTTAATATTATATCATGAGCAAGAATCATGTGTAAAAATAACAAAAATTGCTTTCCTGGTTTTTAGATGTGTGGTTTTTAACAACAGAGGAGTGGCGGGGGAGAATCTCTTGGTAAGTAAATTTAAATGACAACAGTCTTAACTTTTTAAAGAATCATTTCTAGTTTTATAACAAAAAGCATATTCTTTTTATTTAAAATAACTCTTTATGTAAGCAATACAAATTTATTATACAAAAATACAGATATGGAAAAAAAGGAAATTTACAAGACCGATAATTGTATAACCAAGGAAATTCCCTTAGTCTGTGTTCATTCAGATTTCATATATAAATAAAATATATATAATATATTTCTATTTTTATAAAAATTAAGATTCTATTTTGTAACTAAACTTTTGTACTTACTACATTTTAACGTCGATAGTCATTCACCTACATCATTTTTTTTCTACCCTCTCAACCCAGCTTTTCCTGACTCTGGGAAGAACTGGGAAGAGAAGGCCTCATTTTTAATGCAAAACACATTTTCCTTAAAAATTAACCAGTGCAAAACAAATTAACTAATACAGTGATTTTTTTTCCACTTATGAAATTTACATTTGTCATGAAACAATTTTGTATGTCATATGCCTGTTTGCCAGCTGAAGTTTACATGGTGGAAATGTTATTGAAACCTTTTAAAATTTATATCAGGTCTTTTTTTTCCCCCTCTAATTCTGAGTTTTTGCTAGGATAGATCTTTCACCTCTTAGAAAATCACTCTATCTGATCTTTAAATCCGTGAGTTGGAATGAGAAATATTCCACTTGCTGAAATTTTCTTCAGCTTTTTAACTTTTTACAATCTCAACAGGTCAAAGGCAATTCTACTAGAATTGAAAGAAACTTTTTTTGGGTCATTGATAGAGAATGACATTAAGACTATAAATAAGTCATGCTGGAAATAAAAATTTACAATCAGGTCACAAATGTCAACACTTTATAAGAACTTGGGAAGAAAAAAACCTCTTGTACTTGGCTTTACAGTGACTTAGGCACTGGAGGAAATGAAGATCAACACGATTTCGAAAGCAAAAGTTGCCGAGTGTTATGGTCTTACTCAAGTGCCTTGTAATAAATAGCTTGACGTGAAGGTTCACGTTTTCTCATTCAATCCAGCCCTTTAGGAATCTCGTAGACAGATAGTACTCTAAAGGGAAAGATTTGAATGTGTCACTGTGGCCCTGGCCCAGGCAAATCATTTTGAGCAGCTCCTGTCTGCTGTGCATTCTTCCAGGACACAAAGCCGGGGGGAAGACATGGTCTGAGGCTCTCAAGGAAATAATGTGCTGCAAAGCCAAGCTCGTTAGTTCTTTATGAAGTGAGGGACAAAGATCTGTTCATTCAGCAGAGCCGTGGTATGTGCCTGTTAAATCGGGCACAGTGCAAGGCAATAGGGTGAAGATATACATATTAATGAGACACAGCCCTAATCTTTAGGAGCTCAAACTTTAGTTGTGGGAGAGACAGTCAAGTCCATTAAAATATACACAGTGCTAAGTGTTTAACAGTAGCCTTTGTTAAGGCTACAGAGCACAAAGGGAAAGAGTAACAAAGCGCCTGGGGGAGGTGGGAGAGCTTAGAGAGGAGGTAGCGTTCTGAGTTGGATCTTGAAGGCTGTGGTATTGAACCTCCAAAGGGGGGAGAGAGGCTCTCTCAGCGCAAAGACCAAGGTATTATAAAGTGCGTACAGTAGCAGCTACTTACTATGGCTGGATGATGATGATAATTTTATCTAATATTTATGTAATCCGTAGAATGTATCAGTTATGTCTTTTCCTATTTAATCTTCAGAAATAGAAACAGCCCAACAATTTAGGTAAGTATAGCCCCCATTATCCCTCATTTCCTTTTGGAGACAGGGTCTTGCCCTGTTGCCCAGGCTGGAGTGCAGTGGCACAATCATGGCTCACTGTAGCCTCGACCGCCTGGGCTCAAGTGATCCTTCCACCTCAGCTTCCCAAGTAGGTGGAACCAGAGGTGTGTGCCACCATGCCTGGCTGATTTTTTATTTATTTATTTGTTTGTTTTGTAGAGATGGGGTCTCACTCTGTTGCCCAGGCTGCTCTTAAACTCCTGGGCTCAAGCGATGCTCCCAAAGTGCTGAGATTCCAGGTGTGAGCCACTGCACCTGGCCCCTGTCCTGCATTTTACAGATGAAGAAAACAAGACACTGGTAGGTTAGGAACTTACCCCTCCCAACAAATGACAGAGCCAGGATTCAGACCCAGGTGATCTATGTGCTTATGTTTTTGACCATTATGCTTTATGCTTTCTTACTTTTCTGGAAGTGACAGGAATTTGCTAGAAGGGTAGGGCCAGAATCACATGTAGACTCCTAAGAACCTGGTATTGAATCATTGATATTTTGAAGCAAGGGCATAATTTGATCATGGTCATGTTTTAGAAAGAGAACCATGGCAGTGGTGTGTAGGAAAGAAAGAGATGGAGGGGAAGGAGGCTGGAGGCTGGAGGCTGGGAGGCCAGTTAGAAAGCAGTTACTACAGACCTACATGGAGTTTGGAGTTTGAAAGCAGATGGAGGGGGAATAAAGACGAGAGAACAAAAATGAGTAGTATTCAAGGGGAAGAAAATAGTATTAGTCGTATTGTGGGAAGTAAACACAAGGGAGTCTAGGGTAATGTTTCTAGCTTGGCTGGCTGATGGAAGATGCTGCTATTTGCTGAAATAGGAAATTTAGAAGAATTTGTGAGATTATGATGTAACAAAGATAACAGATTCCATTTTAGATGTTTAGGGTGCTGTTAGATCATCCCGGTGGAAATTTTTAGTAAGTTTTTGGATGTACTGGACTGGCCTTCAGGAGAAATAGGCAAGCAAGAGAGAGACAGACTGAGATTATCAGTGTGCAGGTAGAAGTTGAAGCTCAGGAGTAGCTGAGATTAGTTAGGGCACGTGTAGAGTGAAAGGGGAGATTGGTGGTTAGAAGCTTAAGAAACAACAGGCTGGGAGTGGTGGTTCACACCTGCAATCCCAACACTTTGGGAGGCCCAGGTGGGAGGATCACTTGAGCCCAGAAGTTGAAGACCAGCCTGGGCAACATATGGAAACTCTGTCTCAAATATATATGTGTGTGTGTGTGTATATATATATATATATATATACACACACACACATACACATTTAAAAAAGAAAAAAAGAAACAACAAATAGGAAGGAGGAGAGAAAAAGAGGAGAAGGATACTTTAAAAACATTCTCTCCTTAGCATTTAAAGTTAATTAGAAATTTGCTTTGAAATAGTACAGCAACCCAGTAATTTTCAGCCCATAAGCTTTAATTGTATTTTTGAAAAACCTCCAGGAAGAATTCACTGAGTTCTAAGTAACATAAGAGTAGCTGGGTCTCTGGAGTCTTACACAGTGTGTCAGTTAAATTTTGATTAACTAGTACCCCCCAGCAAATATGTGTCTCAAAATAGCTAATAACACACTAAGCTGTTAGAGTTACAGTCTGGCAGGCAGCTTGGGTTTATGTAGCAGAAAGTACCTCGGACTCAGTAAGAAGTCCCAAGTTCAAGTTCGGTTGTCACCACTAACCAGCTATAAGTGATAAAGTACAAGTCAAATAACCTTTCTGTTTCTCTTTTTCTTAACTGAATATGATAATGTGTACTTGCCACCTCACAAGGATGTTTCAAGTTCACATGAAATAATAAACATGAGACTGGGCACGGTGACTCACACCTGTAATCCCAACACTTTGGGAGGCTGAGGCGGGTGCATCACTTGAGGCCAGGAGTTCGAGATCAACCTGGCCAATATGGTGAAACCCTGTCTCTACTAAAAATACAAAAAAATTAGCCAGGTGTAGTGACACATACCTTTAGTCCCAGCTACTTAGGAGGCTGAGGCAGGAGAATCATTTGAACCCAGGAGGTGGAGGTTGCAGTGAGCCAAGATGGCATCACTGCACTCCAGCCTGGACGACAGAGCAAGACTCCATCTCAAAAACAAACAAAAAGAAATAATAAACTTGAAATATCTTGTAAGATAAAGCTTTTTAGGGCCAGGCACAGTGGCTCATGCCTGTAATCCCAGCACTTTGGGAGGCTGAGGCAGGCACATCACTTGAGCCCAGGAGTTCAAGACCAGCCTGGCCAACATGGCGAAACCCCATCTCTATTAAATTAAAAAATAATAAAAAATAAAAATAGGCCAGGCGCGGTGGCTCAAGCCTGTAATTCCAGCACTTTGGGAGGCTGAGGTGCGCGGATCATGAGGTCAGGAGTTTGAGACCAGTCTGGCCAACTTGGCGAAATTCTGTCTCTACTAAAAATACAAAATAGCCGGGCTTGGTGGCACATGCCTGTAATCCCAGCTACTCTGGAGGCTGAGGCAGGAAAATCATTTGAATCCAGGAGGCAAAGGTTGCAGTGAGCCCAGATCGTGCCACTGCACTCCAACCTGGGCGACAGAGCGAGACTCCGTCTCAAAAAAATTTAATTAATTAAAATTAAAATTAAAAAAAGTTTTTTATAACCCAAGGCATAACTACTACTATATTAACTCGTTAGATCATTAGGGTATAAGAAGTATACATTTATACTTCCTTGAATTTCTTTTTTAAAGTACTTGTTCTAAATGGACATAATTACCTTTGGTTATTCTACATCCTTATTACTCTTTTTTGAGTTGGATCAAAAAATGAGATGCTAATATCGATTATTAGAGCTAACGTTGATATTTAGATCCCTTGATAATCCTGCTTCTTTCTGTCTTCAAGCTAAGAACAATTACTGTTTCATACTAGAGGAACTCTGATGTTTATTTATACCTCACCTTGTTCCAGAAATAATTTAATGTAGCTTAGACCCAGAGTAAGCGAGACTTTAGGGTAGGCATAAAAAAGAACAAAAGATGAATCAGCAGAGATCAAACAGGAAGGAACTGTCTCTAACAGAAATTAGCTCACAAGAACTAGCAAAGCTGAAATGAAATTTAGGGTAAGCAGTTCTCCTAGGAGTGGAAATGTTAGAGATATACTTAGAATTTATAGAGATTACTATGGCTCCTACAAAGGAGAATAAGGAAGTAGAAATTTTCCACTGCCATTCTGTCCTCATTTCCAATTAGTTATTGTAGGATTGAGGGAAAGCCCAAGGCCTTTCTTATTAGGAAATGAGCATCCTATACACCTTTTCTCATTGGATCTGTTTCCTGCAGGAGACAGACAGTCCTAGTCTCAGTAGAGCAAACCTCAGATATTCCTGTAGGGTTCTAGGAGCCTTGGAATAGACGGGACTTTTTCTTCTACCCTGCAGCTTGGTTTTCAAGGATAGGAATCCAAGCTACCCACAAATTCTCTAACATTGTCGATTACTTTGTAAACTTAGTTTAGGAATGGTAATTTACAAATAACTCAGCCAAGATTTGTTGAAAGCTATTTTTAGTTATAGGATCTATAACTAAAAGCTACAAATTTAGTTATAGATCCTATAACTAATATTCAAAATAGGCAAATCTGTAGACACAGAAAGCTATTTTTAGTTATAGGATCTATAACTAAAATTGTAGATCCTATATAAAGTTATAGGATCTTGGGTTCCCTATTTTTAGTTATAGGATCATGCAGACTTCTGTGTTCCTAACCCAATAAGAAAAGCATCCTAGCCACTTTGGAAAATAGTCTGGCAGTTCCTCCAAAAGTTAAAATAGAGTTACCATATGACCCAGAAATTCCTGAAATGAAAATATATGTTCTCACAAAAACTTATACATGAGCCAGGCACAGTAGCTCATACCTGTAATCCCAGCACTTTGGGAGGCCGAGGCAGGAGGATCACTTGAGTCCAGGAGTTCAGGACCAGTCTAGGCAACATAGTAAGACCTTGTCTCTACAAAAACAAAAAATAGCCAAGTGTGGTGGCATGTGCCTGTTATACCAGCTACTTGGGAGGCTGAGTACAGGAGGATTGCTTGAGCCCCAGGAGTTTGAGGCTGCAGTGAGCTGTGTTTGTGCCATTGCACTCCAGCTTGGGCAACAGAGACCCTGTCTCTAAAAAATAAAAATAGGTTGGGCACAGTGGCTCACACCTGTAATCCCAGCACTTTGGGAGGCTGAGGCGGGTGAATCACAAGGTCAGGAGATCGAGACCATGCTGGCTAACATGGTGAAACCCTGTCTCTACTAAAATACAAAAAAATTAGCCAGGCGTGGTGGTGCTTGCCTGTAGTCCCAGCTACTCAGGAGGCTGAGGCAGGGGAATCACTTGAACCCGGGAGGTGGAGGTTGCAGTGAGCCGAGATCACGCCACTGCACTCCAGCCTGGCGACAGAGCAAGACTCCGTCTCAAAAAATAAATAAATAAATAAATAAATAAAGAACTAAAAACAAAAAAGTAAAAAAAACCTGTACATAAATATTTACAGCAACATTATTCATAATAGCCAAAAGGTAGAAACAACCCAGATATTCATCAACAGATGAATGGATAAGCAAAATGTGATAGCTCCATATCCTGGAATACTATTCCACATTAAAAAGGAATGAAGTCGGCTGGGCACAGTGGCTCACGCCTGTAATTCCAGCACTTTGGGAGTGCCCAGGCGGGCGGGTCACGAGATCAGGAGATCAAGACCATCCTGGCTAACATGGTGAAACCCCATCTCTACTAAAAATACAAAAAAAAAAAAAATTTGCCAGGCGTGGTGGCAGGCACCTGTAGTCCCAGCTACTTGGGAGGTTGAGGCAGGAGAATGACGTGAACCCAGGAGGCGGAGCTTGCAGTGAGCCAAGATTGTGCCACTGCACGCCAGCCTGGGCAACAGAGCGAGACTCTGTCTCAAAAAAAAAAGGTAATGAAGTCTTGAATGCATGGGCACTTTGAAAGCATTATGCTAAGTGAAGAAGCTCATCTCAACAGGCCACACATTGTATGAGTCCATTTATATGAAATATTCAAAATAGGCAAATCTATAGACACAGAAAGTAGATTAATGGTCACCTAAGGCTTGAGGTGGACGATGATTGCTAATGGAGGTTTCTTTTTGGTGTGATAAAAATATTAAATTATGATGGCACAACTCTGAATATATTAAAAACCATTGACTTCTACATGAATTATGGTATGCAAATTACATCTCATAAAGCTTTAAAAAGAAAATCCTCCTTTAGGTGCTTTCTAGTTCAAGTTAGGGCTGGCTCAGCAGGTAAGGGAGGGCCAAGAAAGTCAAGCAGAAGCTGGAAAATAATTTAAAGCAGCACTGCCCAAAATGTGTCCTGTGGACCAACTCTTTCCCTCAGGGTACCTGACTCTAGTCCCAGACAAGATAAGGAGCTGAGATAGAATGTCAGCCAACTCAGGGCCGGATGCGGTGGCTTATGCAGGTAATCCCAGCACTTTGGGAGGCCAAGGCGGGTGGATCACTTGAGGCCAGGAGTTCGAGACCAGCCTGGCTAACATGGTGAAACCCTGTCTCTACTGAAAATACAAAAATTAGCTGGGTGTGGTGGCACATGCCTGTAATCCCAGTTACTTGGGAGGCTGAGACAGGAGAATCACTTGAACCCAGGAGGCAGAGGTTGCAGTGAGCCAAGATCACACCACTGTGTGTAGCCTGGGCTACAGAGCAAGACTCTGCCTTAAAAAAAAAGTTAGTTTTAAAAATGGACAAAAATTTTATGTATTTATTGTATACAACATGATGTTTTGAAATATGTATACATTGTGAAATGGCTAAATCAAGCTAATCAACATATACATTACCTGAGAACATTTAAATGAGTAAATGATTTACCTAAGTTTGGTGGATGAGTTCAGAGCTGGTTTTGACTCCCAGATCAGCACTTTCTACACATCATGATGGCTATAAAATATTGTTGTAGACCCAATGTTTGTGTTCCCTGCCCCAGCATTCATATGTTGAAGCCTTAACCCATCAAGGTGATGGTATTAGGAGGCACGGCCTTTGGAGGTCGTTAGGCTTAGGCGAGATCATGAAGGCAGGGTCCCTATGATGGAATTAGTGCCTGTAGAAGAAGAGGAAGAGACATCAGAGCTTTCTCCCTCCACCATGGGAAGACTTTCAAGTATATAATACATTGTCATTAATGATACTCACCATGATGTACAATAGATCCCTTGAACTTATGCCTCCTGTGTAACTGAAATTTGGCTGAAGTGATCTGCCCACCTTGGCCTCCCAAAGTGCTGGGATTACAGGCATGAGCTACCAGGTCCACGGCCTGTAAATTATTTTTTTTTAAAATAATGGTTAATATACTTTAAAAGCACATAAACCAATTTCAGTTCTGCACACTTTTTAGATAAGCTGACTTTTTTTCCTTCATCACAATATTTCCTTAATGAGAGAAGCAGCTTGCTGATTTACATTCTGATGCCAGCAGCTTATCCTGAACTGGCATTTTGAATGGCTCTACTTCAGAGGTCCACAAATCCTCAAAGACAAAACAAAACAAAACCACCTCAGGCTGGGTGCGGTGACTCATACCTGTAACCCCAGCACTTTGGGAGGCCAAGGTGGGTGGATCACGAGGTCAGGAGATCAAGACCATTCTGGCTAACACAGTGAAACCCTGTCTCTACTAAAAACACAAAAGTTAGCTGGGCATGGCGACAGGCGCCTGTAGTCCCAGCTGCTCGGGGGGCTGAGGCAGGAGAATCGCTTGAACCCAGGAGGCAGAGGTTGCAGTGAGCCGAGATCATGCCACCGCACTCCAGCCTGGGCAACAAAGCGAGACTCAGTCTCAAAAAAAAAAAAAAAAAAAAAAAAAAAAAAAAAAAAAAAAACCCCACCTCATTCCACAGATGAGGACACCTCTGGAGAAGTGGGGTGACAATCAGAAGTCATAAAGCTGATGAGTGGTCTCACGGCAGGAACTCAGGCTGTGCAGCCTGGTGTCTTGACCTTTCAGTACTGGCTTCCAGTCAAGTCAGCCTGAAAATCTGGGGATAGATGGAAGGAGGGTTTTCAGAGAGAGGATCGTCCCTCCAACCTCAGATTCTTTGGGGTTAAGGACTCAGGTTTAGAGAAATCTGTTTTTGTTTTCTACTAGCTTTTCCACCTTAGCTTTTCCATGGAAGCTAGTAGTGTAGGAGGGACTTAGAGCTCTTCCCCCACCCCATCCCTCCAGCTCCTCCACCCCACCCCACTGTGGGCCATTTTCTGAAGAAGGCATTTAGAAAGGATTAAAGGACCTCCCTGATAGCCAGAGGGAGGAGGGGTATAGAGGTCAGGGCCAGCCAAGGCACAATTCAGTTTCAAACTTCTACCTTCAGGCAGTGCCTTTCTCACATGCAGTACCTCCCTACTGGACATATTGTTCCACCCAAGTCGGCCCTTTCCTAAGTGCTTCAAAAATAACCTGTTCCTGCTCCCCTTACCTTCCTCTATATAACAACCCAGGAAGGCTGGTCTCAGCCAGGTGTAGGTGTGAACACATTTAATCCTTGAGAATTTTCTCTCAACATTGATAGATGCAGTCCAATAATAACAAAAATTTTAAACGTAGAAGATTGTGACCAGGTGTGGTGGCTCACACCTGTAATCCCAGCACTTTGGGAGGCCAAGCCAGGAGGATCACTTGAGCCCAGGAGTTGGAGACAGGCCTGGGCAACATAATGAGACCTTGTCTCTACAAAAAATTTAAAAATTAGCTGGATATGGGCATGGTGGCACGTGCCTGTAGTCCCAGCTACTCAGGAGGTTGAGGCAGGAGGATCGCTTGAGCCCAGGAGGTTGAGGCTGCAGCGAGCCATGATCATGCCACTGCACTGCAGCCTGGGCAACAGAGCAAGAACCTAGCTCAAAAAAAAAAAAAAAAAAAAAAGTTCAAAATAAAAGAGAAAGAATGTTTTGTTGAATAATGGAAGAGTTTTAGAAATAATAATTTAATAGCTAGGTGTCATGCTTAATATGTGTCAGGTGATCCTGTAAGGTATGAGATGTTTGGGAGTACTTCCCCATACACTTCAAGGAATCCAAGAGGTTCAGACCCATATAGAACTGGATTTCCCTTCTCCCAAGTCACTCAAGAAAGGTTTTACCATTCTTACCACTGCAGCATCCTCCTCTTGGCTTAGCTCTCACCCTACTTATTCTCTTGTTGCAGAGGTTCTCAACTCTGGCCACCCATTAGAGTCCCCTGGGAAGCATTGAAAAATACTGATCCCTGGCCAGGCGTGGTGGCTCACACTTATAATCCCAGCACTTGAGAGGCCGAGGCGGGTGGATTGCATGAGGCCAGGAGTTTGAGACCAGCTTGGCCAACATGGTGAAACCCCTTCTCTACTAAAACTACAAAAATTAGCCAGGCATGGTGGCGGGTGCCTTTAATCCCAGCTACTCAGGAGGCTGAAGAAGGAGAATTGCTTGAACCCAGGAGGCGGAGGTTGCAGTGAGCCGAGACTGCCACTGCACTCCAGCCTGGGCGACAGAGCAAGATGCTGTCTCAAAAAAACAAAAAAAAAAACAGCTGGGCACGGTGGCTCACGCCTGCAATCCCAGCACTTTAGGAGGCCAAGGCGGGTGGATCACCTGAGGTCGGAAGTTCCAGACCAGCCTGACCAACATGGAGAAACCCCGTCCCTACTAAAAATACAAAATTAGCCAAGCATGTGGTGGCGCATGTCTGTAATCCCAGCTACTTGGAGGCTGAGGCAGGAGAATCGCTTGAACCTGGGAGGCGGAGGTTGCGGTGAGCTGAGATCGTGCCACTGCACTCCAGCCTGGGCAACAAGAGCGAAACTCCATCTCAAAAAATATTGATCCCTGAACCCCATCCCCCAGAGATTCTGATTCATTTGGTCTAGGGTGGAGTCCAGGTATCTGTAATTTATTTTAAATAAACACTTCTTGGTGAGTCTAATGTACAAACAGGGCTGAAAATCCCTGGGAGGTGATGAGTAGTCCTGCATGTGATAGCCTCCATGACCCAGGTGAGTCACGAGATTTGCCTCTTAGGAGCCTGGACTGAAAATAATTCCTGGCTGACCTGCTCTAAGCCACTAACAAAACTGCTCATTTATTGGTGTAGCTTGTATAACCTGACATCATGAGCATGTACGGCAGCCATCTGGAGTGCTGGCAGGAATGTGACACAGAGGCCAGCCTCAAAGCTGGCCAGGATATTTCCTGGGGCCCTTTGTTTTATGGTTAGTTGTTTTTTAAAATTAGCAAACTCCCAGGCAAATTTAGACAGTTGGTCATTTAATATGTCTATCAATGACTGGGTGAAATGATGGTTCATTAAACTGCTGGTTTTATTTACGTGCAAATAATTTTTCTTCTGTCTGACTCCTTATTTAATTAACTCATATTCCAAAAATAAAATCAATTTTCCTAGGGACAACTTAGGCAATTTGCTAGGTACTGGACAGGGGATGGGTGGAATGAAAACCACATCACACTGTAGAGATCAATTAAGGAGCATAATTAGTCCTATTTTAAAAGCATTGTTCCTTTTGGGGAGGCCCACATCCACACAGGAATCACAGACTTCAGTTAAATGCATCTTATCCAATATTTGAGTGCAAATCATTAAGTACTTGAGAGAGGAATACTCAATGAAATATTCTAAGATCCTGATGATCATCAAACATTACAGTTAATATGAAACGTAAATGATTTTTTACCAGGCATTCGTGTGTCTTTTTCAGATTTCACTTTGCTGGACAGAAAACTAAAATTCTCGATAGCTTAGTTCAGCATTGGAAGTGCGGTAACCCCAGCCCTGAAAGAGAAGGATTCTGAGTTATGGCTTCCACTGCAGATTAGCAAATTAATCTCCTCCAAGAATAGCTAGGGAGAGTCTGGCTACCTGATTAACAGAGGGAATTTTAAAATTTGAGTCTAGGTCAAAAATTGTTTTTTTAATGAAGAGAATTTTAAATTCTGAAACAGATTTTCTAAATCTGGTACAAGAAAACTGTCAGGTTAGGAGAAATCAGCTTGTCAGCTTTTAAGAAGCCCTTAGTTGATTAAGAAGGATAAATTAGATGTAGTCCATAGGTAAATATAAAATATATGCTTTATTGTTTTTCTATTATATATGACTAATAGTAATTAATGATATTTCATTCTCTTCAATGCATCTTTTAAAACTAACCTCTTTCAGCCATTAAATTACTGTTGTTGGCCAGGCATGGTGGCTCACGCCTGTAATCCCAATACTTTGGGAGGCTGAGGCAGGAGGATTGCTTGAGCCCAGGAGTTTGAGACCAGCCTGAGCAAAATAGTGAGACCTCATTTCTATAAAAAATAATAATGATAATAAATAAATTACTGTCATTGCTCTCTGATCATAGTCACAGTTGGATAATTTAAACAACCTTGGCTTGTAATTATCATCAAATTATTCTAACTTATTGAATGTTTATGTCCAAATATCTGCTGGAAGTGATATATCTTTTGGATTTTTTACATTTTTCCCATCCTCATCCCACCCAGAAGGAGTTTCACCACCCAGCGGAATCCTCCCAGGTCTTCCTTCGTCTCTCTTCTGATTAGATGTGATTTCATCTACCAGAAGGATAGCTGCCAGTTGCATTACTAGCCCAAGTAACAGAATTTAACCAGAGTTTTTTGTCTAAAAGGCTTCTAGTTGTATCTTCAGGCCTGGAGACAGTTTCTGCAAAGCCTACCAATTCAATATACTGCCCCATAAATGTCTTTGCTGTGTATTCTGGGTGATTCTTTAATGGGTCCCAAGTTCTGTAGGCTGTGCTTATTTCTAACTTCAGCTCCTGTGAAGAAAGAAGACAGATGATGTTTCCTGTTGGAACCCATCAAGCAGCAAGCGGCTGTGCGATAGAACTGCATAGTTGTGTATATCAGAACTTATTAGTTAATCAGGTCTCCTCCCTTTTAGTCCTGTGTGTCAGTTCAGTTTGACAAGCGTTTATTAACAAAGCTAGAGGTGAAAAGACAGTGATAGAGACTCACATGGGATAGGGCATGGAGCAGGCTGGACAGGGCAATTAGCAGGATTGAGAACAGCTGTGAGGTCCTAAAGGACAGGGGCCAAGTCTCACCTGTTGTGACATTTATTTATTTTTTTGAGACGGGGTCTAACTCTGTCACCCAGGCTGGAGTACAGTGGCACGATCTTGGCTCACTGCAACCTCTGCTTCCCGAGTTCAAGCAATCCTCCCATCTCAACCTCCCAAGTAGTTGGGATGACAGGCATGTGCCACCACACCTGGCTAACTTGTATTTTTTGGTAGATAGGGGGTTTCACCATGTTGGCCAGACTGGTCTCGAACTCCTGACCTCAAGTGATCCACCCTCCTCAGCCTCCCAAAGTGCTGGGATTACAGGTATGAGCTACCATGCCCAGCCTTCTTGTGACATTTATTCCATGCACAATTTCAACAGGCAAGGTTGACAGAGAAGGACACCAGGCAGGTGAAGGTCACAGGTGGCAAGGATATTAAGGGGCCTAGCAGGCAAGAGAACAGTATCCCATTGGTCTGCGTCTGTACATTTGGAGAAATAATAAAATACAGAGCTGGAAGGATTGCTCGGCGTCATATTGTGGAAAGTCTTGAATGCTTGGCAGAGGCTTAATTCAGTAGGCAGTGGAAAGCTAATGAGAAATTTTAAGCAGAAAGACTGTCATGATTACAGCTGCAAGTGTTCATTAGGAAGATTAATCTGATAGTGTAGATTAATGATGTAGGATTATGAATGATTATCAAGAAAAACTGGGAGTTAACCATTTAAGTTTTGTGGCAGTCCAGGTGAGAGGCAAAAAGGCCTTGTAGCAAAGACAGCTGGTGCTACATCCTTACCCCCTTGGCACTTACCATTCCCACATATGCCTTTTTGAGGGCTTCCTGCATCTCTGTGACTGGGGGCCTTCTCTAGCCATCGGAGCCTGCTGGAACTGCACTTAGGGCAGACCAGAAGTACCGGGGCGTTAACATCCTCCAGGATAGGTTTCAACCAGTGGCTGAAAGGGAATTGGTGGATAAATAGCTCATTTGCCACTCAGTGGGGATCATTGTAAGCCTTGTTCAACAGTCTCCCAGACTATCCCAAGGACTTGAGTCCCAGTTGCCCACAGCCATAAACTGCCTGGTATCATTTTCTTATTGACTTCCTGCCTTTCCTGACTCACTCTGCCACTCTCCCGCGGGTGCTTCCTGGTGTCGCCTTCCATATGAACTGCTGGCACTCACATCCTTGCTTCAGGGCCCCTTTTGAGAGAATCCAACTTACCAGCCCTGTACTCGAGAGGAGTTTCCTTTCACTGAGGAGGAAGAAGCTACAGGATTGGGCAGTTTATCAGCTGTGCAGTTAAGGGAGAGGGAGAATGCCATGTCGCCCACAATTTTAACTAGGAAAATATAAGTGCCATTTATAGGGAAATGGGAAGTTAGGAGAAGTGTTGGGAGTTTTCATGAAGAGGAAAATGGGTTAATCTTCGTGCATGTTGAGTCTGAAGTACTGGTAGAACATTACAGGGCAGCTGCCTGCTGGAACTTGGAAATTTGAATCTGGAGCTGAGGATGAAAGTGACAGTGGAGGTTTAGGTTCAGTCACTGGGGAGAGGTGGTTGATGAAGATAGGGGAGTAGATAAGAGCTTCAAGAACTGGGTATTGACCAGAAAATAAGCAGATACAAGCCTAAGACAAAACTTTTGGGAATGAATACCTACCTGCATTTGGGGTTGGGGGAAAAGTGAGAGACTGGGTAGGAAATGGAAAGCTAGCAGAGCCGCCAGGGGAGGAGCTAGCAGGAGGCCGACTATGATGGAAAGGTTCTAGATTTGCTGAATTTCAGAGTTCTGGAAACTGTCAATCTTTACCATTGGATCATTATGTATTGAGGCATAAGGAGCTTTATATAGTTTATTTACTCATTTTGAGACAGAGTCTCAGTCTGTCACCAAGGCTGGAGTGCAGTGTCATGATCACAGCTCACTGCAGCCTCTACCTCCCAGTCTCAAGTGATCCTCCACCACACCTGGCTAATTTTGGGTGTGAGTTTTTTTGTTGTTGTTGTTTTTTAATTTAGAGACAGGGGTCTTGCTGTGTTGCCCAGGGTGCTCTCAACTGCTGGGCTCAAGCGATTGGCCCACCTCAGCCTCCTGAGTAGCTGGGACTACAGGCATATGCCACTACACCTGCCTAGCTTTACATATTTTAACATTTTAAGTGTCTATTGCAGTGTAGCACAGCTGGGGCTATACGGCTATACTATTATAAAAGAAAATAATATATCAGATTGTATAGTGCTTTATCTAGAATGAAGGCAGTGCCAGAAATCCACACTCCTTCATTGGCAATATTATCAGCGTTGATCTTAATGCAATCTATTTGGAGAAAAACGTTTAGGGAAAAATCAGCCCCTATATCTGAGGGTACCAGATAATGATTTATTCACTGTATACCTCATGGAACCCTGGTGCTTTACAAGAATTAGGTTCTTATTACAAACATATAACGCAGGCTCTGCTACTTTGTGACCTTTGGCAAATTACTCAACCTTGCCAGGCCTTAATTTCCTTATGTGTAAGTAAGGAACCAAGTGACATCTATGGTCCTTTTGACACAAAGATTCTGTGATCCTAGCAATTTTCCTTAGGGCATTTTTCTTATGCCCTAACTCTGTATGTGTCTATATGTATGCATTCTTACATATACACATATAGTTAAAGCCTATATAATAAGAATATATATTGGGGACTATTCATAAATAATTCAGAAATTTTAAAGCTGTGCAGTGTGAATAGACTCACCTGCAATAAAAATGCTGAGTAAGGATGATTTCATCACCCAGGTTCTCATGACAAATTCTGAAGTCACTATGAATGAGCATAGTAGAAGATATTTTCTTTTCTTTTTCTTTCTTTTTTTTTTTTTTTTTTTGAGATAGATTCTTGCTTTGTTGCCCAGGGTGGAGTGCAGTGGTGTGATCTCGGCTCACTGCAAGCTCTGCCTCCTGGGTTCATGCCATTCTCCTGCCTCAGCCTCCTGAGTAGCTGGGACTACACGTGCCTGCCACCACACCCGGCTAATTTTTGTATTTTTAGTAGAGATGGGGTTTCACCATGTTGGTCAGGCTGGTCTCGAACTCCTGACCTCAGGTGATCCACCAGCCTCAGCCTCCCAAAGTGTTGGAATTCCAGGCGTGAGCCACCACCCCTGGCCACTAGAAGATATTTTCTATTTAGATTTTACGTTGAATTTGTGCCCCCCGCCCCTTGTGATTGACGTGCATTCAATCAAAAGGTATTTTTTTTAAGTATCGGAGCATAGTCAGTTAGTAGCTGTTAAGATGTTACAGGAGTTATTTAACCTCTCTAAATTCAGTTTCCTCATTTATAAAATAGATACACTGGGATCTTCCTCAGGGTTTTGTGGACACAAATTTAATGATCCAATAAATATTAGCCATCGGAAATATTGTCAGGTTAACGTTTTTCTTTCAGAGAGTCATGTTTGCAGATTCCAAAAGATGCCAGTAGGGAATAGGCTGTGTTTTAGGGATGAGTTTAATTGAGGCAATTGTTAAAAATTATAATTTTCGGCTGGGCGCGGTGATTCACGCCTGTAATCCCAGCACTTTGGGAGGCTGAGGTGGGCGGATCACCTGAGGTCAGGAGTTCAAGACCAGCCTCAACATGGAGAAACCCCATCTCTACTAAAAATACAAAATTAGCCAGGCATAGTGGTGCAGGCCTGTAATCTCAGCTACTCGGGAGGCTGAGGCAGGAGAATTGTTTGAACCTGGGAGGCGGAGGTTGCGGTGAGCCGAGATCTCGCCATTGCACTCCAGCCTGGGCAACAACAGGGAAACTCCGTCTCAAAAAAAAAAAAAAAAAAAAAAAAATGGGTGTGTTGGTGGGCGCCTGTAGTCCCAGCTACATGGGAGGCTGAGGCAGGAGAATGGCGTGAACCCAGGAGGCAGAGCTTGCAGTCAGCCGAGATCGCACCACTGCACTCCAGCCTGGGCGACAGAGCGAGACTCTGTCTCAAAAAAAAAAAAAATTGTAATTTTCTCAGGCTACTCATTAGTGATTGAACAGTGGGTGATACAAAACCTTCCTAGCATGATCATGGTTAGTTGACATAATGAAATTGGGTGGTGTAGATAACTAGTTTCCATGTTTTCTTAGAGTAATGTTACCAGATTCCTCTCCTTGTTATTAAATTTCTGGTTATTTTTTCGCACATATACTTAATTCTGACACACACACTCACATATATTCTACCGAGAGGATTGCCCCCTCCTCCCAGATCTCAAGTGAAGCATCCGTGATGCTTTTCTGCTATAAACAGAGCCCTTATTGATGACATTCACATGAAAACCATTTGTTTAAATGTGTTATATATTGAAGCATGGTCAACTTTACATATTTAATATTTTAAGTGTCTACTGCAGTGTAGTACAGCTGAGGCTATCTGTATATACATACTATTAGAAAAGAAAATGTTTGGCCGGGCACAGTGGCTCACGCCTGTAATCCCAGCACTGTGGGAAACCAGGGTGGGTAGATCATTTGAGGTCAGGAGTCCCAGACCAGCCTGGCCAACATGGTGAAATCCTGTCTCTACTAAAAATTCAAAAAAAATAGGCCGGGCACGGTGGCTCACACCTGTAATCCTAGCACTTTGGGAGGCCGAGGCAGGCAGATCACAAGGTCAGGAGTTAGAGGCCAGCCTGGCCAGCATGGTGAAACCCCATCTCTACTAAAAATACAAAAATTAGCCAGGCGTGGTGGTACGTACCTGTAGTCCCAGCTACTCAGGAGACTGAGGCAGGAGAATCGCTTGAACCCGCGAGGCAGAGGTTGCAGTGAGCCAAGATCGCGCCACAGCACTCCATCCTGGCAACAGAGCGAGACTGTGTCTCAAAAATAAAATAAAATAAAGATTAGCTGGTGCACACCTGTAGTCCCAGCTACTCAGGAAGCTAAGGCAGGAGAATTGCTTGAACCCAGGAGGCAGAGGGGTACTAGTGAGCTGAGATTGTGCCACTGCACTCCAGCCTGGGCGACAGAGCAAGAATCCATCTCAAAAAAAATAAATAAAATAAAAATAAATTTAAAAATAAAAGAAAATATTCAGTTAATAAATTAGACCGTAGATTGCTTTATCTAGAGTGAAGACAGCACTAGGAAACCATACTCTTTCATTGGCAGACAGCACTCAAGATGGAGAAAACAGTTCCCCAGTTAGAAATGAGCTACAATTTAAAATTTTGGGGATTTGGGGTACACTATTGAAAAGCCCTTTTTGCTTTTTTTTTTTTTTTTTTTTTTGAGATGGAGTCTCACTCTGTCACCCAGACTGGAGTGCAGTGGCGTGATCTCAGCTCACTGCAAGCTCCACCTCCCAGGTTCACGCCATTCTCCTGCCTCAGCCTCCCGAGTAGCTGGGACTACAGGCGCCCACCACCACACCTGGCTAATTTTTTGTATTTTTAGTAGAGACAGGGTTTCGCTGTTTTAGCCAGGATCTCCATCTCCTGAGCTCGTGATCCACCTGCCTTGGCCTCCCAAAGTGCTGGGATTACAGGTGTGAGCCACTGCGCCTGGCTGCTTGTTTGTTTTTTAATAAATAATGATTTTACTTGGGAGGCCAAGGCGGGAGGATTACTTGAGCTCAGGAATTTGAGACCAGCCTGGGCAGCATAGCAAGATCCTGTCTCTACAAAAAAATAAAAAATTTGCCAGGCATGGTGGTGCATGCCTATAGTCCCAGCTACTCAGGAGGCTGAAGCAGGAGGAGCACTTGAACAAGGAAGTCGAGGCTACAGTGAGCTGTGATCATACCATTGCACTCCAGCCTAGAAATAGAGCAGGACCATGTCTCAAAAAAATTTTTTTTGGCCAGACGTGGTGGCTCATATCTGTAATCCCAGCACTTTGTGAGGCTGAGGCAGGCGGATCACTTGAGGTCAGGGGTTCAAGATCAGCCTGGTCCACATGGTGAAACCCCATCTCTACTAAAAATGCAAAAATTAGCTGGGCATGGTGGTGGGCGTCTGTAATCCCAGCTACTCAGGGGAGTGAGGCAGGAAAATCACTTGAACCTGGGAGGCAGAGGTTGCAGTGAGCCGAGATCACATCACTGCACTCCAGCCTGGGCAACAGAGCAAAACTCCATCTCAAAAATAATAATATTTTTAAAGTTACTTTGGGCCAGGCACAGGCTCACACCTATAATCCCAACACTTTGGGGGGCCAAAGCAGGTGAATCACTGTAACCCAGGAGTTCAAGACCAACCTGGACAACATAGCAAGACCCCCCTGTCTCTACAAAACATTTTTTTAAAAATCTGTTTGTGGTGGCCTATACCTGTGGTTCCAGCTACTTGGGAGTTTAAGGTCAGAGGATTGCTTGAGCCTGGGAGGTCGAGGCTGCAGTGAGCTGTGATCATGCCACTGCAATCTAGCCTGAGTGACAGTGCAAGACTCTGTCTTTCCAAAACAAACAAAAAAAAAGGTTATTTTGTCTTTGAGGGTACAGGTTGTTTTTTGTTTAATAGAAAGCACAGTTCTCTGCTTTTTTTCCTAAACTGCTCTGGTTAAGTTGGAGACACGTTTGAGTATGGTACTTTGTTTAATTGAAGGTATTTGTATTGGTCTTGACCCATCTGCATCAAGCCTTCCTTGCATGTTCATGGTCTTTTTGTTAGTGCCAACTCTAACTGTGCTGACTTTAAATGGCATGTATGTGCGCTGCAAGACAGGAAAATGATAAATTATTAATACTACAGTATGTGCAAACAAAGGTTATTTTCTCATATGTATGACTTCTTGCTCCTGTTTACATTTCTGCATTTTACAAATCATTAACCTCACATTGTAATTTTTGTGCTTTACTTGTCACTACTTCCAGACGCCAAGGACTTATTGTTGTGCTAACACTGAAGACTTGGAGACAGTTATTCACCATGTACACAGCCTGTACCCTTCTGCTCCTTTCCTGGCAGCAGGGGTTTCAATGGGAGGGTAAGGTTTTCCCTTTCTAAAATAATCTCTGAGAGGGAAGCTATTTTATTGGCTGTCTCTTTGAGAGGACTATAAGCTAGCTGTGTGGACACTTTTTAAATAAATGTCTGATTATGTTTATCATATTTTATTAAATGCGGTTGATTGAATGAACGAAGGAAGGAAAGAATTAATTCAGGTGAATTTTAATATTTTTCTTAACTACGGGTCTCTGTGACTGCGGATTTTGTGAGCCTGAAGGTTTGTCCGAAGCCCATGAAGTCAATTGCATCACTCACCGGCTGCCATGTTGACCTTCTGATTCCTGACGCACTCCCAGCCATCCCTGGAGCTGCGTTCTGAAGCTGAACTTGTAGCATGACTTTCATCACTCCAGTTACAGAAATAATCACTTATTGCTCTCTCCAGCTGCAGTGGCCTTCAAAATTATTTTTCCCCAGGTGGTATTTTGTTTTGTTTTGTTTTGTTGCTGGGCAAATGGACCTACTGTGGAGTGCTCTCCTAGAAACTGAAATTTTGTTAACCCCCTACTCCAGCTGTTATTTTAAGCATATGGATATTGTCATTTGTGCTGCTTGCAATTACTTTGGGGCTTATTTGGAACTTTCCTATTTAGGCTTATTTCTACTAATTGTTTTTGGGGTTTTTTTTGGTTGTTCTAGTGATGGTGAGCTTAAGGAAATCCAAAATTTTTATTATCTGGAATTTTACTAAGCTTTTAGATTCCTGAAGCCATTGTCCAAAACTAGTTTTTTAAATCAGCAAATACTGAAGATAGAAAATGATATTTTTTCATAATTTTATAATTGGTTTATCTGTCATTTCAATTTTTAGAACATCTTGAACATGAATCACTTGAAAATGAATAGCATTTTTCTATAGCCAGTGGCTGTGAAAAAGAAAAAACATTTTAATTTTTTAAAAAAGATAATGAACAGCATTTACAAATGATAGACTCTAAAAAACAGGCCTTTAACCACAGCTTTTTAGATTCTGATAAACATAAAACTAAGAAGAAAAGAATACATTTCTTCCATTAGCATGGAAGGTCTGACTTGACCTACTAAAGGAAGAAATCTCAATCAATGGAGAAAACCCACGCAGACTCTCTGAATTGTGCTTAATGGACGGAGTTTAGCGTCACTTTCCTTTCCCCCATAATGTGAACCTTAAAGGACTGGGTGAGAGCTGAACTTTTCCCTTAATCATATAAACGCATGGCTTTTCTAAAGGCCGGAGCTTACATACACAGGTTCAGATTCTCTATTCAATGCTCCTGGGAAATGTCTATTCGTGCCACATTGAAGCCTCAGTGCCTGAAGGCAGAACTTGACCATTAGCCTTTACAGCTGGTTGAACATTAATGTCTTGTGAACTGTTAGACGGAAGCACCCCTTCTAGTTGCCTAGCACTGTGACACGATCCCAAGTGGGCTTACCACTTGGGGATGTGTTTTATATCTTGACACATTTTTTCTTATGGAGATGCAACACGCAAAAACAGTCCATGGACGATCCTTATGCCCAGTGCCCCATGGACTGGGGTAATCCCTGTGATAGAGCCTGTGATGCCCCTGGGGCCAAGTGCCAGCAACTCATGGATCATCTCGTTTCATCAGTGTCACCCCCTCCCCTCTCTCCCCCAACTCTGATTATTGTGTACCAAATCTCAGACGTCACTTATAAATAGTTGGTATCTCTAAAAGGTGGGCCAGGTGTGGTGACTTACGCCTGTAATCCCAGCACTTTGAGAGGCTGAGGCAGGCAGACAACCTGAGGTCAGGAGTTCGAGACCAGCCTGGCTAACATGGTGAAACCCCCCATCTCTATTAAAAATGCAGAAATTAGCCAGGCATGATGGTGCATGCTTGTAATCCCAACACGCTGGGAGGCCAAGGCAGGCAGATCATCTGAAGTCGGGAGTTCAAGACCAGCCTGGCCAACATGGTGAAACCCCCATCTCTACTAAAAATACAAAAATTAGCTGGACGTGGTGGCGCATGCCTGTAATCTCAGCTACTCAAGAGGCTGAGGCAGGAGAATCGCTTGAACCCAGAAGGTGGAGGTTGCCATGAGCTGAGATCGCACCAGTGCACTCCAGCCTGGGCAATAGAGCGAGACTCCGTCTCACACACACAAAAAAAGGCCAGGCGCGGTGGCTCACACCTATAATCTCAGCACTTTGGGAGGCCAAGGCAGGCAGATCACCTGAGTTCGGGAGTTCGAGACCAGCCTGACCAATGTGGAGAAACCCCGTCTCTACTAAAAATGCAAAATTAGCTGGGCATGGTGGTGCATGCCTGTAATCCCAGCTACTCAGGAGGCTGAGGCAGGAGAACTTCTTGAACCCAGGAGGCAGATGTTGCGGTGAGCCTACGTTGTGCTATTGCACTCCAGCCTGGGCAACAAGAGCAAAACTCCATCTCAAAAAAAAAAAGTGGAGTTTATGTTTTGTGGGTTTTTTTGTTTGTTTGTTTGTTTTCTTTTGAGATGGAGTCTCCCATTGTCACCTGGACTGGAGTGCAGTGGTGCGATCTCAGCTCACTGCAACCTCTGCCTCCTGGGTTCAAGTGATTCTCCTGCTTCAGCCTCACAAGTAGCTAGGATTACGGGCGCCCACCACCATGTCCAGCTAATATTTGTATTTTTAGTAGAGAGGGGGTTTTGCTATGTTGGCCTGGCTCAAACTCCTGACCTCATGATCTGCCTGCCTCAGCCTCCCAAAGTGCTGGGATTACAGGCATGAGCCACTGTGCCCGGCTGGAGTTTATCTTAAAAAACAAGCAACAAAAAAACAAAACCATATTACTGTTATTACACCTGAATAAAATTAACACTAATTTCAAACTATCATACAGTATTCAGTAAGTGTTCACATTTCCCAAATAGTCTTGTTTGCTTGTTTGGTTTTAGTTTAGTTAGAAGCCAGGAAAAGTCTATACATTGAGATTGGTATGCTTTTTAAGTCTCTTAATCCAGGGGTTATTTCTTTTTTTTTTTTTTTTTTTTTTTTTTAGCTTGTAGTTTTTTTCTTTTGGTGAGAAAATAGGGTCCTTTTCCTATAGAAGTAAAACAGTCTTTTTGGGGATAACATCTTAGCATCATTTTGCTGCTGAGTAATAACCAAGATGTATTCCACCTGCTTGGTCATATCTACTTCTGAATCTTCCTAGTCCTGAGTTTCCCTTCAAGGCCTTCTAATTTGTGCATTTTACCAGCCTCCCAACAATATCTGACCTCCCATCAAAGAGTAGGGCCACAAAAACTAGGACTCTAGAATGAACCCTTTGCAGAAGAGTAAGCATTGTCCTATATATGGTTTGGTGAATCACAATACTGTATACAGATAGTTCATTTGTTATGAAGGATCATTTTCAAAAGCTAAATGTACACTTTCCATCTAAAACTTCATCATATTCACCCCAGCAAGTCATTTGAACTGGAAAAAAGAATGAGGGGGAATTTTAACCCATTTCTCCTATTTCAAAACATGGACAATTGAAGAAATCAAGTACAAAAAATATAATGAGAAACAATTAGGATATCATCCTGTTACTAGGCAGCATTAAACTTTAGATTTTCAACATTGTGTATGTAGATTAGACATGATTATGGTCTCTCTTACCAAAATAGAATTAGCATAGAATCAAGAAAATTAGTAGAACAAAAAGAACAGAAGAAAATATGTGTTAGGAAATAAGGACAAATAACAGGAATAGAAAGAGAAAACAAGTTACTTTAGGGGTCAACTGTTCTACCACAACTCAGAAAGTCTAGACTAGAGAGCAATTTAGAAACTTGCCACAGGGTGCAAGGATCCTTGGCAGCTAGGGTAGTGATCCAGACCAGTTAACTCACAATTTCTCAGGGTAAGACCTAGACATCAGTAGTCATTTACAAACTCCTCAGGAGCTAGAGACCAGCCTGAGCAACATAGTGAGACCTCATCTCTACAAAAAAAAAAAAAAATTTTTTTTTTTTTTTTAATTAGCTGGGTATGATGGCGGACACGTGTAGTTCCAGATACTGGGGAGGGTAAGGTGGGAGGATCACTTCAGCCCAGGAGATCAAGGCTTCCCTAAGGTGTGATTGTGTCACTGCACTCCAACTTGGGCTACAGAGCCTATCTCAAAAAAAAAAAAAAAAAAAAAAAAGGCCGGGTGCAACGGCTGTAATCTCAGCACTTTGGGAGGCCAAGGTGGGCAGGTCACTTGAGGTCAGGAGTTCAAAACCAGCCTGGTCAACACAATGAAACCCCGTCTCCACTAAAAATACAAAACATTACCGGGGCGTGGTGATGCATGCCTGTAATCCCAGCTACTCGGGAGGCTGAGGCAGGATAATCGCTTGAACCAGGGGGGTGGAGGTTGCAGTGAGCCGAGATTGCACCACTGCACTCCAGGCTGGGTGACAGAGCAAGACTCTGTCTCAAAAACACACACACACACAAAAAAAAAACTCTCTAGGTGATTCCAGCATGCAGTCACATCTAAAAACCACTCTTAGGGTGGATTTCTCTTATGTTTGACTCCATAGGATACATATATAAGGAATAACTATGATTTGTCCCATTTACCACATAGTTGACTGCAAGACAAATAAATATATGAATATAAGGAAAGAATGAAGATGCTTGCATGCTTTTCCAGGATAGAGGACTTAAACACTAGTTTATATTTTTCTTCTCCATAGTTAACGTAAAGTCTGTAGTTAGAAATGGATGTCTTCTGTGATACAACAAATTAATCACTGAGTTTCCTGTTTCTCCCCATTTTAGAATGCTGCTTCTAAATTACTTGGGCAAAATTGGGTCCAAAACGCCTTTGATGGCAGCTGCAACTTTTTCCGTTGGTTGGAACACCTTCGCTTGCTCAGAGTCATTGGAAAAACCACTGAACTGGCTACTTTTTAATTACTATTTGACAACCTGCCTTCAGTCTTCAGTTAATAAGTGAGTCATCTTTAAAATCTGTTGTCTCCAGGGCCGGGCCCGGTGGCTCACGCCTGTAATCCCAGCACTTTGGGAGGCTGAGGCGGGGGGATCACGAGGTCAGGAGATCGAGACCATCCTGGCCAACATGGTGAAACCCCGTCTCTACCAAAAATACAAAAAAATTAGCTGGCCGTGGTGATGTGTGCCTGTAGTCCCAGCTACTTAGGAGGCTGAGGCAGGAGAATTGCTTGAACCCAGGAGGCGGAGGTTGCAGTAAGCCGAGATCGTGCCACTGCACTCCAGCCCGGGTGACAGAGCAAGACTCCGTCTCAAAAAAAAAAACAAAAACAAAAAACTATTGTCTCCAAATGATTACATGCCCCAACAGTAAAAAAATTTAAAGCGTAATACTACCAATATATGTATATGTGTTTATACACTGAATAAATTTACTACTGTACCAAAATATTATCTTTGTTATAAATGCATATAAATAAAAAATGTAAGTATAAGTTAAAATTTAAGCATAAGTTAAAAATATAGCTAAAAGTTGTAATGTTTTCCTTCTGAACCCCAGTGGATTGTCTTGTACAACCCCTGAAGTATGTGCCCCATTTTTAGTGAAGGTACACTATTGAAGGTTACTATTCTAATCACCATTCTAAATTATTCTAAAAGACTAAAAATGTTAGTATGGAATGTGTTAAGTGGTGTGATGGGCTGTTTCCCTGGATTTTCTACTTGTTGCTAATCTTAGTAATACCTAAGTCTTTCCTGGATAGTAATGTAGTAAGTACTTTCATTGCTGAATAATACAGCTCCTTGAGGGTGTGCTTATGAGCATAGTATGTTTTAGAGACAGGAGAATGCAGTTCACTTAGATAATCTCAGCCCTCACAGCTCTTATACTACCAAAATACTATCTTTGCATTAGTTTTCTCTGGAATTGTTTGTGTATTTTCTTTTTTTCTTTTTCTTTCTCTCTCTCTCTCTTTTTTTTTTTTTTTCTTTTTTTTAAGACTGGGTCTCTCTCTATTGCCCAGGCTTGAGTGCAGTGGTGTGATCATGGCTCACTGCAGCCTCAGCCTCCTAGGCTCAAGTGATCCTCCCATCTCAGCCTCTCAAGTAGCTAGGACTACAGGCACATACCACCACACCTGGCTAATTATTTTATGTTTTGCAGAGATGAGGTTTTGCCATGTTGCCCAGGCTGGTCTCTAACTCCTGAACTCAAGCAATCCATCCACCTCAGCCTCCCAAAGTGCTAGGACTACAGACGTGAGCCCCCCGCCCAGCAGAGATATTTCTGTTTGCTTATTTCTTTCTTTAATTTTTTTTATTTTTAATTTCTGTGGGTACATAGTAGGTGTATATATTTATGAGGTACATGAGATATTTTGATACAGGCATGCAATGCTATAATCTTTATTTTTTTATGACTGTTACGTACTTTTAAGTGAATTGATGAATATAAACTTTAAAAGTACTGTTGATTTGCACATGACTTACTGAAAACCATAGTTATCCTGGAAGTTGACATTAAACACTGGATTAGATTTTACCAGGCCAGGCAAGGTGGCTCATGCTTATAATCCCAGCACTTTGGGAGGCCGAGGAGGGTGGATCACTTGAGCCCAGGAGTTTGAGACCAGCCTGGGTGACATGGCAAAACCCCATCTCTACCAAAAAAAAAAAAAAAAACCCACAAAATTGGTGGGGTGTGGTGGTGCACACCTGTAGTCCCAGCTACTCTGGGGCTGAAGTGGGAGAATCACTAAAGCCCAGCAGGCTGAAGGTGCAGTGAGCCGTGATCACGCCACTACACTCCAGCCTGGGCGACAAAGCAAGACTCTGTCTCAAAAAAAAAAAAAAAAAGTACTTGAAGAAAATATCTTCAGCACAAACATTATTATTCTAATCCTGCCGTACCTGATTAAGCAAATATTTATTGAGTGCCAACTTTGTGCCCTGTGGTAGGCTGTTTAGTAATTTGTTTAAGTCTTTTTAGTATGATGGAGTAGGAATGATCTTGATTTTTACTTCCGAAATTCTTTTTTTCCAGGCACCGACATATGTTTGTAAAACAAGTTGATATGGATCATGTCATGAAGGTAGGAGAGAAACTTTATGTAATACTTTTATTTCTTCTTTTGGGCAAGACTAGATATAATTTGTTTTTGTGTTTCAGGCTAAATCCATCAGAGAGTTTGATAAGCGATTCACTTCAGTCATGTTTGGATACCAAACAATTGATGATTATTATACTGATGCCAGTCCGAGTCCTAGACTGAAGTCAGTAGGAATTCCAGTATTGTGTCTAAATTCTGTGGATGATGTTTTCTCACCCAGTCATGGTAAAATTAACATATTTGTATATATTTTGACATGAATCAACTTTTAATATATTGTTCTTTTTAAGGAAATATAGTAATAAGAAAATGTGTCATTTCCATTATGATAAAAAAACTAGATACTCATAACACAGTATCTAAATGTCTCAAATCACTTAAATATTTTCACAGACCCTTATCTAGTCCATTGTGAGAGGCTCAGAACAAATTATGACTCACTGTTTTGCTCATTCTCATTTTTATAACCTTTCCTTCTTACCAAATACACTGTTCTTTGGACAGATTATGTTACAGTCCTTTTGCCTCAGGAGAATATTGTTATCACTTGCCTCTTCTTCCTGAGATTCCTATAAAGAAGAATTTGAAGTTTTTCTTCCCTTTTAATCTGGAAGAGAACTTGAGACTTTATAAACACAGTGGCTTTGAATATCTCAATTAGTGAAGCATATTTGGACTAGAAGGTCATATTTAAAGAGAAACATCCTTTCCTTTTCCCTGGAATACTGTATAAAAGAAAATTAATTAGCTGGGCATGGTGGTGTGTGCCTGTAGTCCCAGATACTTGGGAGGCTGAGGTGGGAGAATCACTTGAGCCCAGAAGTTTGAGGCTGCAATGAGCTATGATCATGCCACTACACTCCAGCCTGAACAGCAGAGTGAGACCCTGTCTCTTAAAAAAAAAGAAAATTATTCAAAAATAAACTTTCCTGCTTTCTTTTTCGCTCTGTCGCCCAGGCTGGAGTGCAAAGGCACGATCTCAGCTCACTGCAACCTCCGCCTCCCGGGTTCAAGCGATTCTCCCTCCTCAGCCTCCCAAGTAGCTGGGATTACAGGCACCCGCCATCATGCCTGGCTAATTTTTGTATTTTTGTAGAGATGGGGTTTCACCATATTGGCCAGGCTGGTCTCAAACTCCTGACCTCAGGTAATTCGCCTGCCTGGTTCCCCCAAAGTGTTGGGATTACAGGCGTGAGCCACCACACCCAGCCTAAACTTTACTGCTTTCCTTTTTTTTGTTTGTTTTTTTGTTTTTTGAGATGGAGTCTCACTCTGCCACCCAGGCTGGAGTGCAAAGACACGATCTCGGCTCACGCCTCCCGAGTTCAAGCAATTCTCCTGCCTCAGCTTCCCAAGTAGCTGGGATTACAGGTGCCCGCCACCATGCCTGGCTAATTTTTGTATTTTTAGTAGAGATAGGGTTTCACCATGTTGGCCAGGCTGCTCTTGAACTCCTGACCTCAGGCGATCCGCCTGCCTCAGCCTCCCAGACTGCTGGCATTATAGGCATGAGCCACCACACCCCGCCAACTTTCCTGCTTTCTTAAGTCAAGAAATATGAAATTTGATAACAAAGATAAGGAGCAGCCTGGCCCACACAATGAAATTCCACCTCTATTAAAAATACAAAAATTAGCTGGGCATGGTGGCATGTGCCTGTAATCCCAGCTACTTGGGAGGCTGAGGCAGGAGAATTGCTTGAACCAGGAGGCGGAGGTTGCAGTGAGCTGAGATCACGCCACTGCACTCCAGCCTGGGTGACAGAGTAAGACTCTATCTTGGAAAAAAAAAAAAAAAAAAACTTTTTCTCTTTCCCCTCAATGCATTAAAACCATTTTCCCCAAATACTTCATTTAAAAAATGATTCTGACTATAAACATAACACATATGTTGTGAAATTTTCAGAAAATCCCCAGTGTGTGTATATATATATATTTTTAAATTACCTATCATTTCTCTAGGAGATCCTATTTTATTGTGTGATTTATGTTTAATCACAGGTAATCTTAGAAGCTGAAACTTACAGCCTTGACCACAATTTAGAAAATGAAACTCTGAACTTTAATATCAGTCGACTTACATGGTGATTGTTTTAGTATATTTTCATTGGATTAAGGAAGTCCAGTATTTCTCTACCCGTTTTTATATTTCACTGCCCTTTTTACCAATAAAAAATTCCCAACATTTTAACCTTACCCACTTGGGTGAAGTTTGAACTCATTATTTTCTATTCTTTCCCAAGCCTTTAAAATAGTCTTGCCGCAAGGAAATAGTGGACAATTGTCTGCAGTCTGAGAGAACAGGCAGCCAGCATCTTTCGCATGCCTCAAATGTGGCCCAGCCTTTTGTTCTTCTGATATGACTGTAACTCTCTGTTAGAAATTTCTGAATGTATCCAGAGTGTGAAGTTTAGGCTCTTGATAATTCCTTTAGAGGCAAATGAAACACTCTAAATGTTTGGTGAAAAAGGAAAAGCAAAAATAGTATCAGCCATTCCCCCTTAAGTTCCCACACCTGATCCCAAGATAGATGTTCACTTTTAGGTGTTCTTTCTTGGGACGGACGTGGCTAGCTAAGGACATGAACTCAGGACCACTTTTTGATAAGAACTTAGCTTGTTGAGCCTTGCTTTAGGGCTATCCGTTTATTCTTTAGAGTGTTATGAAGGGTCAAATTTAGAGCACTGTCTAAACAGTCAATTTGTGGAAGGGCCCCAGTTCTCTTACAGTGAATTTTAGCTTCCTTTTTCTTCTTACAAGGGGGTGAGGTAGAGAAGCTGTTACCTTTAATTAGCTCATTTGCCCCTAAAACTCAGCCCAAGTTGTGAAGTTGTAATTATTGCATCAATCACATTATATATATATATTTGGAGACAGGATCTCGCTCTGTTGCCCAGACTGGAGTCCAGTGACACTACCATAGTTTACTGCAGTCAGGCTGAGCGAAGTGGCTCACGCCTGTAATCCCAGCAGTTTGGGAGGCCGAGGTGGGTGGATCACCTGAAGTCAGGAGTTCAAGACCAGCCTGACCAACATGGTGAAACCCCATCTCTACTAAAAAAAAATACAAAATTAGCTGGCCGTGGTGGCACACACCTGTAATCCTAGCTACTCAGGAGGCTGAGGCAGGAGAATTGCTTGAACCCCGGAGACGGAGGTTGCAGTAAGCCAGCCGAGATCACACCATTGCACTCCAGCCTGGGCAACAACAGTGAAATTCCATCTCAAAAAAAAAAAAAAAGTTTACTGCAGCCTTAAACTCCTGGGCTCAAGCTGTCCTCCCACCTCAGCCTCAGCTAGGACTACAAGTGCATGCCACCACACAAGGCTTTTTTTTTTTTTTTTTTTTTAACATTTTTTGTAAAGACACGGTCAGTCTTGCTATGCTGCCCAGGCTAGTCTCAAACTCCTAGCCTCAAGAGATCCCCCCAAAGTGCTGAGATTACAAGCATGAGCCACCACACTGGCCTCAACCATGTTATCTTAATTAGGGAGATAAGATTTGGCAGTATCTGAAATCAAAACACTTCTCATGCCAGGTTTTGATCCATTAGAGACCTTATATCAAAACATTTTCACTGACCTCTAAGCATGGGAGAAAAAAAAAACTTTAATTCATATCTTTTAAAGGTTATACTCAGGCCAGACAGGTAGCATACGCCTGTAATCCCAGCGCTTTGGGAGGCTGAGGCAGGCAAATCACTTGAGGTCAGGAGTTCTAGACCAGCCTGGCCAACATTGTGAAACCCCGTCTCTACTAAAAATACAAAAATTAGCTCTGTCACCAGGCTGGAGTGCAGTGGTGCGATAGTTCACTGCAGCCTTGGCCTCCCAAGTAGCTGGGATTACAGGCGTGCACCACCATGCCTGGCTATTTTTTGTATTTTTAGTAGAGACGGGGTTTCACCATGTTGGCCAGGCCGTTCTTGAACTCCTGACATCATGATCAACCTGCCTCTGCCTCCCAAAGCACTGGGATTACAGGCGTGAGCCACCACGCCCAGCTCTTTCTTTTCTTTTTTTTTTTTTTTTTGAGATGGAGTCTTGCTCTGTCGCCCAGGCTGGAGTGCAGTGGCATGATCTTGGCTCACTGCAGCCTCTGCCTCCCGGGTTCAAGCAATGCTCCTGCCTCAGCCTCCCCAGGAGCTGGGATTACAGGTGTGCGCCACCACGCCCAGCCAATTTTTGTATTTTTAGTAGAGATGGGGTTTCACCACGTTGGCCAGGATGGTCTTGATCTCCTAACCTGGTGACCCACCTGCCTCAGCCTCCCAAAGTGCTGGGATGACAGGCGTGAGCTCTTTCTTTTTTTTAGATGGAGTCTTGTTCTGTTGCCAGGCTAGAGTACAAAGGTGTGATCTCCCGGCTCACTGCAATCTCCACCTCCCGGGTTCAAGCGATTCTCCTGCCTCAGCCTCCCAAGTAGCTGGGACTACAGGCACGTGCCACCACGCCCATCTAATTTTTGTATTTTTAGTAGAGATGGGGTTTCACCATGTTGGCCAGGATGGTCTCGATCTCTTGACCTCGTGATCCACCTGCCTCAGCTTCCCAAAGTGCTGGGATTACAGGCGTGAGCCACCACACCTGGCCTCTCTCTTTCTTTCTTTTTTCTTTCTCTCTTTCCTTTGTTTTCATTCTCGTTCTTTCTCTCTCTTCTTTTTCTTCTTTTTGTCTTTCTCTTTCTTTCCTTCTTTATTTTTCTTTGCTTTCTTCTTGTCTTCCTTTCTTTCTTCTTCCTGTCCTTTCTTTTCTTTCTTTCAAGATGGGGTCTCACTATGTTGCCCAGGCTGGTGTCGAACTCCTGAGCTCAAGTGATCCTCTCACTTCGGCCTCCCAAAGTGCTAGGATTACAAGCATGAGCCACCATGCCCAGCCACATCATGTAAAGTTAATCAAAATAATACCTCATGAATTTCTAACTCTCACAAAGATGCTAAGCTTAGTTTTTTCCCCTGCCGTAACACCTCAGTGGGAATTTTATAGCCTATTATGAGGATTCACCATTCCTTGAATTGTCTTACTTTAATTTCTCAAAGTAAGACTTGATGTATACTTTTGTGTTATGAAGAACGATCTTGGATTGAGTCTTCCCAAAATGATTGTGCAGACATGACCATATATATGAACTGTTGTAAGAATATAGATAGTTGATATAAGGTAGTCAGACTCATTCCATTTAACTATGCTCATTACATATATTTATATAATGGTGTTTTGATTTCTGTTTATTAGACATGATAAAGGTATATGCTTTTCCTGACAAAAACATCATGATTATATTTTTCTCTCTCCTTCTTCTCTCTTATTGCCATGGTTTTTTTGGTCTGAAGCTATTCCAGTAGAAACTGCTAAGCAAAATCCTAATGTTGCTTTGGTCCTTACTTCTTATGGAGGCCATATTGGTTTTCTGGAGGGAATCTGGCCAAGACAGTCCACTTACATGGATCGTGTCTTCAAGCAATTTGTGCAAGCCATGGTTGAGCATGGACATGAACTCTCTTAACATGTAGTTCTTTGGGTGCATTTTGTCTGAACCACAATTGTGAAGGCAGCTCAGCTTAGTGCACAAATTTTAACTATTGTATATAAAGCAAATAAGCCAGCAGATGGGTGAAGAGGTCCAGAATGATATGCAAAAACTACTTTTTAGAGAAACAAAACAACTTTGTAGCAACAAATTAAATATAGTATTAGATTGTTACTTACGTAGATTTTATTTTTACTATGCCTTACCAAGTACATCCTTAAACAAAGTAGTATGTACATGAAATTGCACTTAACCAAAACTATTGTGTAAAAAAAATTTTAATTCCTCAGGGTTTTAATTTAAACTAGTATTTTTTTAGATTATTTGTTTTAGGTGATTTAATGGTACTTTAATAACTACTAAGAAATATTGGCTATTTCAATGTAAGTTATAAGGTGGTACATTCCTAAGGGTATTTATAGTTGATGATAACATGAAAACTGAAATAAGATAAAATACAACATGCTAAATCTTTTATGTATTCTAACTTTAAAAGACAAGTGCAACAATGTTAGACTGACTTCTATATGTGCTCTTTTACTCTGATAATATTAAATTAGGACTAACTTATGTTTTATAATGATTATAATTTACATGCTTATTTTTAAAATAGTATATGTGGACACATATATATCATTATATTAAAATAAATTCTACCATTTTAAATTGGTCCTTTGTGGGTTTTTATCTGCTAAAAGGGCCCAGAAAGTAATCCCTAGAAAGTAATTTATGATAATTTTATTAATGCATTAGTAAGAAACATTAATACTGTTTTGCTTTACTGTTTCCAGAATATTGAGCTCACACCACTTGTACCAATTAAGAATACTTTCAGCTGCAGGAAACCTAACAGTGCCTTAAGGAAAAATTATATCTCATTAACTTGTATTATAAGAATTCTGGTGGGCAGGCCAGAGCTGGTGCAGAGGCTTACCAATGTCATCAAAGACCCAGGCTGTTTCTATTCCATCCTTATCACGGTGGCTAGTTATCTCCTAAACACAGGGTGGCTGCTGCAGTTCCACATGACACATTTGTGTTCAAAGAATGAAAAGGGAAGAGTGGAGCCAGACACATCTCCCCTTTTAGGAAAGTGAAAGCTTTCCCAGAAGACTTGCACTTACATCCGTTAGCCAGACCCCTGTCACATGGCCACCCAGGTGGAGTGAGAGACTGGGAAAGCAAGTAATTTGTCAGTTACATACTTTATCAATCATAGTGAAGGCAGGCAAGGGAAAGGGGATTGGCAATGGTTATTGGGCTAGCCAGCCAATAATAATAATTTTCACATTATTCAACATCTTTTCCCTCCTCGTTACTTCAGCCTGTTTATAAAATACATATTTTTTTCCTCAGGTAACACATTGAGAGAACCATGTACAAAAAATATATATTAACATAAAATTATTTACTAAAAATGCCACCATTTGGAGAACTCCTGATGATGTACTTGTAGACTCCCTCAATACTGTATCTAAGATGATAGCAATAATAATACCAGTGCTTTTTTGTCTGTACAAAATATATTCTGATTCAATCATAATAATTACATTAGGTCTGTATGGATGAGGGGGCTGATCCTGCCATGGATGCTGGCTGGCCTGAATCTTTTTTTTTTTTTTTTTGAGACGGAGTCTCGCTGTCGCCCAGGTTGGAGTGCAGTGGCGCGATCTCGGCTCACTGCAGGCTCCGCCCCCCGGGGTTCACGCCGTTCTCCTGCCTCAGCCTCCCGAGTAGCTGGGACTACAGGCGCCCGCCTCCTCGCCTGGCTAATTTTTTGTATTTTTAGTAGAGACGGGGTTTCACCGTGTTAGCCAGGATGGTCTCCATCTCCTGACCTCGTGATCCGCCCGCCTCGGCCTCCCAAAGTGCTGAGATTACAGGGGTAAGCCACCGCGCCCGGCCCTGAATCATATTTTTTAACTTCTTTTCTTTTTATGAGATGGAGTCTCACTCTTGTCACCCAGGCTGGAGAGCAATGGCGCGATCTCGGCTCGCTGCAACTTTCGCTTCCTGGGTTCCGGCAGTTCTCCTGCCTCAGCCTCTGGAGTAGCTGGGATTGCAGGCGCCCACCACCACACCTGGCTAATTTTTGTATTTTTAATAGAGACAGGGTTTCACCATGTTGGCCAGGCTGGTCTTGAACTCCTGACTTCGTGATCCGCCCGCCTCGGCCTCCCAAAGTGCTGGAATTACAGGTGTGAGCCACTACACCCGACCTTAACTTCCTTATTGAGATGTAATTCACATATAATAAAATTCACCCATTTAAAGTACACAATTTGGAGCTAGAGCAGTGAGCATGCACCTGTGGTCCCTGCTACTCGCTACTCGGGAGACTGAGAAAGGAAGATCACTTGAGCCCAGGAGTTCGAGGCCGCAGTGAGCTATGATCACACCTTTAAACATCTGCCGCACTCCAGCCTGAGCAACACAGCAAGGCCCCATCTCTAAAAAAAATTAAAGGGCATAATTCAGTGGTGTTTGTTCAGAGTTATGCAGCCATCACCATAATCTAACTTTAGAACATTTCATCACCCTGAAAAAAAGACCCTCTACCCCTTTAGAAGTCACTAATCCCTCAGCCCTAGACGACTGCTAATCTCTGTGTCTATAGATTTGCCTGTTCTGGGCTGTTTTACGTATATGGAGTAAAACAATGTATGCTATTTTGTGACTGGCTTCTTTCACTTAGCATAATGTTTTAAAAGTTCATCCATATGTGGCATGTACCAGTTCTTGATGTTCCTTTTTTTTTTTGAAACGGAGTCTCGCTCTGTCACCCAGGCTGGAGTGCAGTGGCACAATCTCGGCTCACTGCAACCTCCGCCTCCTTAGTTCAAGCCATTCTCCTGCCTCAGCCTCCCGAGTAGCTGGGACTACAGGCACACGCCCCCACGCCCGGCAAATTTTTGTATATTTAGTAGAGACGGGGTTTCACCATGTTGGCCAGGATGGTCTCGATCTCTTGACTTTGTGATCTGCCCACCTTAACCTCCCAAAGTGCTGGGATTACAGGTGTGAGCCACGGCGCCCAGCCTGATGTTCCTTTTATGGATGCATAGTATTCTACTGTGCAGATAGAGATCAAATTTTGTTCATCAGTTGATGGACATTTAGGTTATTTCTTTTTGCTATTATGAATAATGCTGCAATGAACATTTGTGTAGTTTTTGTGTGGGCGTATTTTTCATTTCTCTTGGGTATATACCTGGTCATATGGTAATTCTACACTTTTTGAGGAACTACCAGGCTTTCCCAAAGCAGCTGTACCATTTTACATTCCAACCAGCAATGTACTGGGTTCTAATTTCTCCACATCCTCACCAACACTTATTGTATGTTTTATTTATTATAAACATCCTAGTGAATCTGAATTATAAGTTTTAACCATGATATTCTACCAAGACCAAAATATGAACTAGCACTGTAATGTTTAAAGATTTAAAGATAACCACTAGTGTAAAACAAAAATAAAATACAACTCTACATGCATGTAATTATGTACTTGTTATTTATAATGAGATGAATATTTTCAAGTACTGATTCTTGTATATCGAGGATTATTCTCCCCAGCTGTTTCTTCACACACTAGCAAGCTCTGAGAAAGAAAGGCTGTTTTAATTATTTCTTACATCCCAAGCAACTAGCATATTGCCTAAAACACAGTAGGTCCTTAGTCAAAATTAGCTGAGTAATAGTGGTATAAACACGAAAATACAACTTTGTGAGCTGGCGCTTATTTTGAAAAGTTCATTTTAAGCATATCATGGAATTTTTTTCTAGTTTCCCTCTCATGTTTCTGTTTATTGTCATTATCGAAAATTTATCCCAAGTCTTCTCTATATAGAGCATTGTATTCAGCACTAGGGATGAAAATAGATACAGTTTTCTCTTTTCTTTTTTTTCGCCAGGGGTGGGGTGGGGTGGGGGGTGGGTGGGGGAGAAGCCTCAAACATTTTTTACACTTTGAACCCAATAAATAAACACACTCCCCCGCCCCCCGACCGAGACAGGGTCTTGCTCTGTCGCCCAGGCTGGAGTGCAATGGCGAGATCTCGGCTCACTGCAACCTCCGTCTCCTGAGTTCAAGTGATTTTCCTGCCTCAGCCTCCTGAGTAGCTGGGATTACAGTCATGCGCCTCCACACTCGGCTAATTTTTTGTATTTTTAGTAGAGATGGGGGTTTCACCATGTTGGCCAGGCTGGTCTCGAACTCCTGACCTTATGATCCGCCCACCTTGGCCTCTCAAAGTGCTGGGATTACAGGCGTGAGCCACCACTCCCGGCCAATAAACACACATTTTATAGAACAATACTCGTATTATGTGCAATACATTCTCATATTTTCTAGCCCATCCTATTCTAGTCTGGTCTATTTTTTTACTTGAACATCACTGTTTTGTTTTGTTTTTCTTTTTAAGACACTGTCTCACTCTGTTGCACATGCTGGAGTGCAGTGGTGCAATCTCAGCTCACTGCAACCTCCACCTCCCGGGTTCCAGCGATTCTCCTGCCTCAGCCTCCTGAGTAGCTGGGATTACAGGCATCCGCCAACAGGCCAGGCTAATTTTTGTATTTTTAGTAGAGACAGGGTTTCACCATGTTGCACAGCTGGTCTCAAACTCCTGACCTCAGGTGGTCTGCCCACCTCAGCCTCCCAGAGTGCTGGGATTACAGGCATGAGCCATCGCAACCGGCCCATTTTTATTTTTAAAATGAAAGTGAGGCCGGGCGTGGTGGCTCACGCCTGTAATCCCAGCACTCTGGGAGGCCAAGGCCGGGGGATCACCTAAGGTCAGGAGTTCGAGACCAGACTAGCCAACATGGGGAAACCTGTCTCTACTAAAAATACAAAAACTAGCTGGGCATGGTGGCACACACCTCTAATTCCAGCTACTTGGGAGGCTGAGGCATGAGAATCACTTGAACCCTGGAGGGAGGTGGAGGTTGCAGTGAGCAGAGATCGCACCACTGCATTCCAGCCTGGATAAGGGAGTGAGACTCTGTAAATAAATAAATAAATAAAAATTACTGTAAAAATGTATTTTTTGAGACATACCAATGGGTTGCAACCTGCAGTTTGAAAAACACTGGGATTCTAAAAGTTACTAGAAGTTAAGGAAATCACTATTCTCTAGCAGTTATCACACTTACTGATAGCTTCTTTATTTACCTGCTTTCTCCAGCAGACTATAAGCACAGTGAGGATAGGAAACATGTCTTTTTTGCTCTCCTTTTTTCCCCCTGGGGCCAGTATAGTGTCTGGCTCATTCAAAATTCTTAATAATTATTTGTTAATAATAATAATACTTGAATGTTAGGCCACGACACTGATGGAAAGGTAGGACTTGCAAATCAGGAGTGGGGAGAGGAGGGATTTTTGCAACCTGTCTCTGAAGCAGAGCATCTGTTAAAGCATTCTGTTTCCCCTGCAGACTTCAGAATCAACATGGTAATTTTTAAAATCTCACAGTTACTCTGAACCTAATATAGCACTGGTTGGTCACAAGGTAAGCACTCAACATTTTAGAACTTAATTTGGAGTTGATGAGGACAATTTGCAAGGTCAGGTGATAAAGAATACCTAAGAAATGTGCTATTTTAACTCGAGGCCTCACTTAAAAGACAGTATTTTGACTCTCACCTTTTTTTTTTTTTTTGAGACGGAGTCTCGCTGTGTCGCCCAGGCTGGAGTGCAGTGGCACAGTCTGGGCTTACTGCACCCTCCACCTCCCAGGTTCAAGCTATTCTCGTGCCTCAGTCTCCTAAGTAGCTAGAACTACAGACACGCACCTCCATACCTGGCCAATTTTTGTATTTTTAGTAGAGATGGGGTTTCACAATGTTGGCCAGGCTGTTCTCAAACTTGGCCTCCAGTGACCCTCCTGCCTTGGCCTCCCAAAGTGTTGGGATTACAGGCGAGAGCCACCGTGTCTGACCCTGAACATCTTTTAAATAAAAATAATTACTTGGATCAAATAAGAAAGACTTCTTGTCACTGTTAAGACTGTGACTCAGTATTAATTTATAACTTGACAATTTGTCTATTTGTGCCTTCTATAAATGGTTATCTTCCCCCTAGAGTTAGATACTGGTACCCAAATCTTGCAAACAGTACAATAATCATATCTATTCTATATATACTTCAGGTTTGTTGATCATATTACCAAGAACTAAATACCAGCTGGATATTGGTAGACAAGCTAGCAATACATTAACAGATCTGAATGATCCCAAAAGAGCATTATTCAGCAGGACGTGGTGACTCACACCTGTAATCCCAGCACTTTGCGAGGCTGAGGCGGGTGGGTCGCCTGAGGTCAGGAGTTCGAGACCAGCCTGGCCAACATAGTGAAACCCCGTCTCTACTAAAAATAGAAAAATTAGCCGGGCATGGTGGCGCATGCCTGTAATCCTAGTTACTCAGGAGGCTAAGGCAGGAGAATCACTTGAACCTGGGGAGCAGAGGTTGCAGTGAGCTGAGATCATGCCACTGCACTCCATCCTGGGCATAAGAGTGATACTCCATCTTTGGGGGCAGTGGGGGTGGGGGGAAGAGCATTATTCTCTGCTTGAAACTGTTAACCCACTAATTAGTATCTGTAAATTTTAAATATACTGTTTATCTATTTTACTTTACCTATGGGCAGATGCAAGGATTTCAGGCCTCTATTTTTCCAAGCTCTGTACTTAACTCCTGGTCCCTGAATATAGTTTATTTTTCCTAATGCTATACAGAAGTGTTCCAATATGACATCTGAAACTTCCAGGTTTTCTTAGAGTTGAAGTAATGCTTGGAGAAACATGATGTAGAATAAACTAGTATATATATTTTCATGACACATATTTAGAAATAGATTTTTACACACAAAAAATGCCTAATATTCTATATATATACCTAGAGCTCTTTATAATCATTAATCATTGATCCTAGTATTTGTAAGTTCTTTTCTTGGGTAAGAAATTTGGACTTGAATTCAGAGCACTTGAATTTGGTTCTTAGCTCTGCTGCTGATCTGCCATTTGACCTGAGGCAAATCATTTACCCTTGCTAGACTTCAGTTTCTTCATCTATAAAATGCAGATAGTAATATCAATTTTAGAGTTTGTATGAGGATTAGAAAGATAGCATAAAAATGCTTGAACTATTGAGTACTATTAAAATATAAGAAGTTGATGGCCGGGCGCAGTGCCTCACATCTGTAATCCCAGCACTTTGGGAGGCCGAGGCAGGTGGATCACAAGGTCAGGAGTTCGAGACCAGCCTGGCCAACATGGTGAAACCCCATCTCTACTAAAAATACAAAAAGTAGCCAGGCGTGGTGGCGTGTGCCTGTCAAAGAAAAGAAGTGAAAACATTAAGAAATACCAGAAAATGAGAGGCAGAGAAAAGGTATGGGAATAGTTAATCTAAAATAGTTATATTTATACTCTCATTTTCTTTTTTAGTTCTTTTTGTTGTTGTTGTTATTGTTGTTGTTTAAGCTTCTGGAAAGATAAATGGTATCTGCTATGGTTTGAATGTGCCCTTCAAAGCACATGTTGAAATTTAATCCTCCACGTGGCAATTTTGAGAGGTAGGGCCTTTAAGAGGTGATTGGCTCATGAGGGCTTAGCGCTTATGTATGGATTAATCTATTCATGGATTAATGGATTAATGGGTTATCATGGGAGGGTACTGGGTAGCTTTATCAGAAAAGAGAGACCAGAGCTAGCATGCTCCGCCTCCTGGCCATCTGATACCCTGCACTGCCTCGGGACTCTTCAGAGTCCCCACCATAAGACAGCTCTCACCAAATGTAGCTCTTGACTTTTGACTTCTCAGCTTCCATAACTGTAAGAAATAAATTTCTTTTCTTATAAATGACCCAATCTCAGATATTTGTTATTAGGAGCAGAAAACAGACTAAGGCAGTATTAATCTAATTAAGTAATAAACAAAAGTTACTCTGCATAAAAAGATAAGAAAATTGAGTGAGTGGTTCAAATAACTGACACATTCAACAAAAGCAGGAGCGCTAAATTTGACCCCATTTTCTCTTTTCCCTAACTTCTCACACCAGGATTTTTCTCCGACAGAAGGTAGGTAACAGGTGACACCTTCTCTATGCACACCTTGTCTCCAGCTTTAGCAAAAAAAAACAATAAAAACCTCATACTTTGAGAGGGAGAGGCCCACTGTCTTAGTCCCTTCAGGCTACTATAGCAGAATACCATAAACGGAGTGGCTTTACACAGCAGACATAAAGGTCTCACAGTTCTAAGAACTCCCTCCATCCAGCCTCTTTTATAAGGACATTAATGTAACTCTGGTTCTGCCCTCATGATCTAATCACCTCCCAAAGGCTCTTTTTCTTTGAATTGCATTTTCCAATTAAAAAAAATTTGTTTTGTTTTTGTTTTTTTTGAGACAGAGTCTTGCTCTGTCGCCCAGGCTGGAGTGCCATGGCGTGATCTCGGCTCACTGCAACCTCCGCCTCCTGGGTTCAAGCAATTCTGCCTCAGCCTCCTGAGTAGCTGGGATCACAGGCTCGCAACACCACACCCGGCTAAAAATTGTTTATTTTTTAGAGATGGGGTCTTGCTATGTTGCCTGTGCTGAAGTTCAGTAGCTATTCACAGATACAATCATCAAGCACTAAAGTTTTGCACTCCTGGACTCAAGCAATTTTCCTGCCTTGGCCTCCTAAGTAGCTAGGACGCCAATTTTTTTACTGATATACAATACCTGTATCATACAATTAACTCATTTAAAATGTAGAATCCAGTGGTTTTTAGTTTCGTCACAGAGTTATGCAATCATCTCCACAATTTTAGAACATTTTTATTATCCTCCGAAAAGCTCAATAACCATTAGTAGTCATTCCCCATTTCTCTCCCCTCGCCTCTTAATACCATCACTTTGTTGCTGTTTTTTACTTTTATTACTTTTTTATTCCTTTTTTTCTTTTTTGTATTTTCTGTAGAGACGGGGGTCTCACTATGTTGCCCAAGCTGGTCTCAAATTCCTGGGATCAATCCATCCTCCCACCTCGGCCTCCCAAAGTGTGGAGATTACAGGCATGAGCCACCACGCCTAGCCATACCATCACTTTGGGGGTGATAATTTCAACATATAAATTTTGGGGAAACACAAACATTCTGATCATAGCACCCACCATGAATTCAGACTGTATGTTATTAAATGAAAGTAAAAATACTCAAAGTGTTAAAAACAAAAGTAGTATACTACTCTTCAAAAACAGGCAAATATGGGCCAAGTGCAGTGATTCATGCCTGTCATCCTAGCTATTTGTGAAGCTGGGGCAGGGGTATTCTTGAGCTCAGGAGTTTAAGGCTGCAGTGAGCTATTTTTGTTTGTTTGTTCATTTGTTTGTTTTGGAGACAGGGTCTTGTCCTGTTACCCAGGCTGGAGTGCAGTAGCGCCATCTCAGCTCACTGCTGCAGCCTCTACCTCCCAGGCTCAATTGATCCTCCCACCTCAGCCTCCTGAATACCTGGGACTACTGGCACAGGCCACCATGCCTGGCTAATTTTAGGGTTTTTTTTTTTTAGAGATGGGGGTCTCACCATGTTGCCCAGGATGGTCTCAAACTCCTGAGCTCAAGCCATCTTCCCACCTTAGCCTCCCAAAGTTCTGGGATTAGACTCGTGAGCCACCATACCCAGCTCCTGCAGTGAGCTCTGATCATGCCACTGCACTCCAGTCTGGGCGACAGGGAGACACTGTCTCTAAAATCAAACAAAACCCCAACTGATAATAATAATTCATAATAACAACTAACATCTACTGATCTTAAACTTTATGCCAAATACTATTCAAAGTACTTTACATGTATTTATTATTTTAATCCACCCAATGCACCTTTCATGTTTGATGGATGAGGAAAACGAGGCACAGAAAATTTAGATAGCCTGTCCAAGGTCACACAAAGAATTGAAGGGCAGAGCCAGTACTCAAATTCAGAGTCTGGCTCCAGGAATCCCCTCTTTCATCAATATGTTACACTGTATAAGAAAATTTAGCCTGGTGCGGTGGTTCACGCCTGTAATCCCAGCACTTTGGGAGGCCAAAGCGGGCGGATCACTTGAGGTCAGGAGTTCCAGACCAGCCTGACCAACATGGAGAAACCCCATCTCTACTAAAAATATAAAATCAGCCAGGCATGGTGGCGCATGCCTGTAATCCCAGCTACTCAGGAGGCTGAGGCAGGAGAATCTCTTGAACCCGGGAGGAGGAGGTTGTGGTGAGCCGAGACCGCACGATTGCACTCCAGCCTGGGCAACAAGAGTGAAACTCCGACTCAAAAAAGAAAAGAAAAGAAAATGTAAATAACACAAGAATGAAATACAGTATGGTAACGGAGGGCGTCAAATAATCGACAAAAGGAAAAACCAAAAAAAATTAAAAATGATAAACAGTATGAATGCCAGGTATGAAGTATTCTTGACAAAAACATTTTTTTCTCTTTTTTTCTCCCAGTGCCTTCAGATGGAGACAAAAAAACTAAACTTGAAGAGGTATCCGTCCAACTAGATCAAACCTCCAGTTTAGGAGACATTCAGGGGACAGAGGAGCATGTTAAAAGATAAGCTGGGGGCCGGGCGCAGTGGCTCAGGCCTGTAATCCCAGCACTTTGGGAGACCGAGGAGGGTGGATCACGAGGTCAGGAGATCGAGACCATCTTGGCTGACATGGTGAAACCCCATCTCTACTAAAAATATAAAAAATTAGCCGGGCGTGGTGGCGGGTGCCTGTAGTCCCAGCTATTCAGGAGGCTGAGTCAGGAGAATGGCGTGAACCTGGGAGGTGGAGCTTGTAGTGAGCCAAGATCGCGCCACTGCACTCTCCAGCCTGGGTGACAGAGCGAGACTCTGTCTCAAAAAAAAAAAAAAAAAAAAGATAAGCTGGGGATGCAATCTGCAAAATACAGAATTTGGAAAACTTTATTAATTGTAAGGGAAGACCTAAAATGGAGTAAGAAAACAAACAGGGCCAGGCTTGGTGACTCACACCTGTAATCCCAGCACTTTGGGAAGCTGAGGTGAGCGGATTGAGCCCAGGAGTTTGAGACCAGCTTGGGCAACATAGAGACATCATCTTTACAGAAAAAAAAAAAAAAAATCAGGTGGGTGTGGTGGCATGCACCTGTAATTCTAGCTACTCAAGAGGCTGAGATGGAGGATTGCTTAAGCCCAGGAGTTTGAGGCTACAATGAGCTATGATCATGCCACTGCATTCCAGCCTATGTGACAGAATAAGACTCCATCTCTAAAAAAATAATTAAATTTTAAAAAAACAAGCAGAGGATAGATAAAATGTATGCATGTATGTCACAAATATGCATCAGCAATAAGCAATCAAATTCATTTTGGATCCTATCTGTATATATATTGTAAAGTTTTGGGGTTTCAAAAGTACCAATTAACTACACTCTCCATCTCCAGATTTTGAATTAAATTGAGAAAACAGATGGGGGCTATCTGCTTTATTAATGGTAAAGCTAGATTTAAAACATAGATTGGATTGGAAGATAAAGTGAAATGCCCTCCTTCCCCCAAGGCACAACTCAGGATGAGTTTATAGGGAGAGCTGAATGCACACAGCACATTTACCCCAAGTGTGGGTCACGCACAGAAAAGAAAGCTATATAGTGTGGAGCTCCTCCAGGCCTGCCTTTTGGTGGATGCCCCCAGGGAATGCCAGCAGAACACAGACTCCCTTGCTGAGGGAGGGAAACAAAATGGTCAACCCTCTTCTACCCTCAATATTTTATGAGCTGTATTCTATTTTATAGGCTTAGGCAGGAATATAGAAAGAGGAAGAAATGTGTTGCCCTTATACGAAAGATAATTTAGCCAGACGCGATGGCTCATGCCTGTAATCTCAGCACTTTGGGAGACCAAGAAGGGTGGATCACTTGAGGCTAGGAGTTTGAGAACAGCCTGCCCAAAGTGGTGAAACCCTGTCTCTACTAAAAATGCAAAAAATTAGCCGGGCATGGTGGCAGGCGCCTGTAATCCCAGCTACTCGGGAGGCTGAGGCAGGAGAATCACTTGAACCTAGGAGGTGGACGTTGCAGTGGGCTGAGATCGCACCACTGCACTCCAGCCTGGGCAACAAGACCGAAATTCCATCTCAAAAAATAAATAAATAAATAAAGTTAATTTATAGGTTAAAATTTTCATAAATATTCCCTGAGAGGTGTCATTTTATGAGAACATTTAATAAAGGCTAGAACCTGTTAAGTGTGATTAGGAAACTCAAGCACATTATTTCTTACTGAAATATAATCCACAAAAAATAAATCCATAATAAATTCAAAATTATAACTCCAAAGAGACCTTGGCCTAATAAACATGCTTCTCACTGAACTACAATATGTTTTTAATAGAACATTTGCTTCTTCCAAGTTGGATGCCAACAAAACATCCACATAAACAGACATTGTCAATGTGTAAATATAGAAGAAAAATATTACACAAAGTGTAAATATAGAAGATACATGCAGAAAGGCAAGGTTGCAGTTTAGTGGGTGGGAAAAACTAGGTTAAAGGTGAAAGTGGCCGGGCACAGTGGCTCACGCCTGTAATCCCAGCACTTTGGGAGGCTGAGGCAGGCAAATCATGAGGTCAGGAGTTCGAGACCACCCTGGCCAACATAGTGAAACCCCATCTCTACTAAAAGTTCAAAAAATTAGTTGGGCATGATGGTGGGTGCCTGTAATCCTAGCTACTCAGGAGGCTGAGGCAGGTGAATTGCTTGAACCTGGAACGCAGAGGTTGCAGTGAGCCAAGATTGCACCACTGCACTCCAGCCCAGGTAACAGTGTGAGATTCTGTCTCAAAAAAAAAAAAAAAGTGAAAGTGACTAATGGTGAGTAGATATGCAAATGAGGTGATGATCAGGAGAGAAGATGTGAAGAATTGGGCTCTGTGATGGTTAGTTTTATTGTGTAAACTTGACTAGGCCACAGGGTGTCCAAATATTTGGTTAAAAATTATTTCTGGGCCGGGCGCGGTGGCTCACGCCTGTAATCCTAGCACTTTGGGAGGCCGAGACGGGCGGATCACGAGGTCAGGAGATCGAGACCATCTTGGCTAACACGGTGAAACCCCGTTTCTACTAAACTTACAAAAAATTAGCCGGGCGTGTTGGCGGGCGCCTGTAGTCCCAGCTACTTGGGAGGCTGAGGCAGGAGAATGGCGTGAACCCGGGAGGCGGAGCTTGCAGTGAGCCGAGATCGCGCCACTGCACTCCAACCTGGGAGACACAGCGAGACTCCGTCTCAAAAAAAAAAATTATTTCTGGGTGTGTCTGTGAGAGTGTTTCTGGATGAGATGAGCATTTGAATCAACAGATTGAGTAAAGAAGATTGCCCTTCCAAATGTGGGTGAGCCTCATCCAACCCATTGAGAGCTTGAACAAAACAAAAAGGAATTTGTTCTCTCCACCTCTCTGAGCTGAGACATTGGTTTTCTGCCCTTACACTGGAATTCACACCATCAGTGCTCATGGTTATCAGGCACTGGGACTCACCCTGTCCCAGTGACAGGGTGACTTGTCTTAGTCTCAGCCTCCATAATCATAGCCAATTCCTTACAATAAGTTTCTTTCTGTATCTCTCCAATCGGTTCTGTTTCTCTGGGGAATCCTAATACAGTCCCCCCAAATAGTTGATTGGTTTTCTTTAATCTATTAATGTCCTGGCCCGGTACATTGGCTCACACCTGTAATCCCAGCACTTTGGGTGGTAGAGACAGGCGCATCACCTGAGGTCACAAGTTCGAGACAAGCTTGGGCAAGATGGCAAAACCCTGTCTCTACTAAAAATACAGAAATTAGCCTGGCATGGTGGTGCACACCTGTAATCCCAGCTACTCTGGAGGCTGAGGCATAAGAATCACTTCAACCCAGGAGGCGGAGGTTGCAGTGAGCAAAGATCATCACACCACTGCACTCCAGCCTGGGCAACAGAATGAGACTGTCTCAAAAAAAAAAAAAGAAAGAAAGAAAAACAAAATTTCAACATGAGATTTGGAGGGGACAAACACCCAAACTATAGCAACCCGTATATTTAGATGCATGCTAGCCAAATCCCTCAGATGATGTAATCTTTCTAGCAAGCACAAAAAATAATTATCAAATGCTCTAATCGTGCACAGTTAAGGGGAAGTACTCAATAAAAACAAATGCTAGGCCTCTGACTCAAATCTTTTTTTTTTTTTTTTTTTTTTTTGAGACAGAGTCTCGCTCTGTCACCCAGGCTGGAGTGCAGTGGTGTGATTTCGGCTCACTGCAAGCTCTGCCTCCCAGGTTCACTCCATTCTCCTGCCTCAGCCTCCCAAGTAGCTGGGACTACAGGCACCTGCCACCATGCCCAGCTAATGTTTTTGTATTTTTAGTAGAGATGGGGTTTCACCGTGTTAGCCAGGATGGTCTCGATCTCCTGACCTCGTGATCCACCCGCCTCAGCCTCCCAAAGTGCTGGGATTACAGGCGTGAGCCACTGTGCCCATTTTTCTTTTTGTTTTTTAATTGAGACGGAGTTTCATTGTTGTTGCCCAGGCTGTAGTGCAGTGGCATGATCTCAGCTCACTGCAACCTCCGCCTCCCAAGTTCAAGCAATTCTCCTCCCTCAGCCTCCTGAGTACCTGGAATTACAGGTGTGTTCCACCACGCTCAGCTAATTTTTGTATTTTTAGTCGAGACGAGGTTTCAACATGTTGGCCAGATTAATCTCGAATTTCTGACCTCAGGTGATCTGCCCGCCTCGGCCTCTCAAAAGTGCTGGGATTCCAAGTGTGAGCCACCACGCCCAGCCCTCTGACTCAAATCTTAAAACTTCAGAATAGAAGTCGGATTCAGATTGTGCAGAAATATACATCAGCCTGTGACAAGGAGCAGACATGGAAGTGACTCTTAATTGGAAACATCCTGCTGGAACCTGAATCTTTTTTTTTTTTTTTTTTTTGAGACGGAGTCTTGCTCTGTCGCCCAGGCTGCAGTAGTACGATCTCGGCTCACTGCAAGCTCTGCCTCCCAGGTTCACGCCATTCTCCTGCCTCAGCCTCCCGAGTAGCTGGGACTACAGGCCCCCGCCACCACGCCCGGATAATTTTTTTATTTTTAGTAGAGATGGGGTTTCACTGTGTTAGCCAGGATGGTCTCGATCTCCTGACCTCGTTATCCGCCTGCCTCAGCCTCCCAAAGTGCTGGGATTAAAATCTCATCCCTGATTTAGAAGGCTCTTACTGGGGAAAAAAAAGTAGCCATTGAATGGCTATTCAACCAACCATGGATTAAGACAAATGAAACCGAAGCTCTAGTCTTGGAAGTTTTCATCAGTTGCCTTTCCATATTTTATTTTAGCTTCTAGAATTCCATGGCTGATTTTCATCCCCAGATGCATCAGACTTACCCGAGAGGTTCCCCAGAGTGGAAGGCTCCGGGTCAGGTCTGCCCTCAAATGGCCAGCTCTGTCACTGTGAAGCCTGTTTAATAGTAAACACAGGACAATCGTGGCCTTAGCTGCCTTGCAGTTTCCCTCCTCCAGGACCTAGTGCTCCCCTGTAGCCAGCAGACAAGAGCCAATTATTATGAGATATGCAGTGATTTGGAATGAGAATTGATAGAGAGGTTTTGTTTCCAGAGCATGTAGCTTATTGGAACTCTATTTCAGTCAAGAGATATTGGATGGTTTCTTACCTCCTCTCCTAAAGACAGGCTGACCCAGTGTGGTGTGTTCCTCACTGTAATTCTAGGGTACACTCGGGTAAAAATATAATTGTTGCTTAATTTTCCTGAGCATCACTATAGAAAGATGGAAATAGTCATGATTATGGTGGTTTTAATATGATTGTCATGTTTTATTTTCGAGTCCATCAACTTTTATCTTTAATTACCCAAAGGTCAGTCTGTACTGACCTTTGTATGAAGCCATAATGGAGCCAGGCGTGGTGGCTCACACCTATACTCCCAGTACTTTGGGAGGCCAAGGTGGGCGAGGTCAGGTGTTCCAGACCAGCCTGGCCAAGATGGTGAAACCTCGTCTCTACTAAAAGTACAAAAATTGGCCAGGCGCAGTGGCTCACACCTGTAATCCCAGCACTTTGGGAGGCCAAGGTGGGCGGATCACGAGGTCAGGAGATCGAGACCATCCTGGCTAACATGGTGAAACCCCATCTTTACTAAAAATACAAAAAACTAGCCGGGTATGGTGACAGGTGCCTGTAGTCCCAGCTACTCGGGAGGCTGAGGCAGGAGAATGGCGTGAACCCGGGACGCAGAGCTTGCAGTGAGCCAAGATCGCACCACTGCACTCCAGCCTGGGCAACAGAGTGAGACTCCGTCTCGGAAAAAAAAAAAAAGTACAAAATTAGCAGGGCATGTGACACACACTTGTAGTCCCAGCTACTAGGGAGGCTGAAATGGGAGAACTGCTTGAACCCGGGAGGCAGAGATTGCAGTGAGCTGAGATCATGCCATTGCACTCCAGCCTAGGCAACAGAGTGAGACTCCGTCTAAAAAAAAAAGAAAAAAAAAAGAGAGGAAGAGGAAGGAAAGGAGGGAGGGAGGGAGACACATAATGGAGAATACAAAAGGAAGAAAAGAAGAAAAGATTTCTACCCTAAAAATATTAAAATCGGCTGGAGACAAACTGAACAAGACAGCAAGACTTAAGGATATATGCTGAATAGCATTTGAGTAGTACAGAACAGCTTAGCACAGAGAAAACCCACACAAAGGGAAGCCATCAGTGACTGTGACAGGGAGTGAAGGAGGGCAACCGGGGAATACATCCTAGGAGGTAGGAAAAGCACAGAGCCCGTGCATCCTCCAGACACCAGTGGCTTATTGTGGCCCTTGGGCAAATAAGTTCCACCTCTGTCAGCTTCAGTTTGCTCAACTTAAAAACAGAAGGCAAGGACTAGATGGTCTGTAATGTCTTTCAGCTATAATGATACAGGATTCTTAAGGACAAACACAGAGAACTTGGGAAGGTGAGGATGTTACAGGAAGAGGAAGGACAAGCACAAAGCCACAGAAGTAGGAAAACACTAGTTGTGCATAGGCAGCGTGTGTTGTGGGATGGCAAAGACCTTAAATAAGCCTGTTTAACTGTTCTTTTTTTTTTTGAGACATTTAAAATGGCCCCCAGGTTTAGTGCTGTCGTGTTCCTAAATTCAAGAAGGCTATGATGTGCCTTTTTGAGAAAATAAGTGTTAGATAAGCTTTGTTCATGGATGAGTTAGTGCTGCCAGCCATGAATTAACAAATCAGTAGTATATATGTATTACATATACTACTATATATGTCTCTAAACAGAAACACTCATAAAACAAGGTTATGTATTGGTTGGTTGATGAAAATGTGACTAGAGGCTTGCAGGAACTTAACCCTATATTTTCCCTAGAACTAGTGGTTTAGTATTAACAGCAACTTTACACAACTACTGAAAATTCCAAGAATTGACTGCACTGGGTATCTACAGCCTTGCTATTATTACTATTTTCTTCATAAACTGAATCTCACTGTATATTAACATTTCTCAAAATATATGGAATACGTAAACAAAACCCTAAAACTTCACTGAGAAGAAAAGCTGGTTCAGGTAGAGAACACTACTATGTTCCCACACAGAAAGAACTTAGTATTACAAAGTTTATCAGCCGGGTGTGGTGGCTCACACCTGTAATCCCAGCACTTTGGGAGGCTGAGGCAGACGGATCACGAGGTCAGGAGATCGAGACCATCCTGGCTAACACGGTGAAACCCCGTCTCTACTAAAACTACAAAAAATTAGCCGGGCGTGGTGGTGGGTGCCTGTAGTCCCAGCTACTCGGGAGGCTGAGGCAGGAGAATGGCATGAACCCGGGAGGTGGAGCTTGCAGTGGGCTGAGATTGCACCACTGCACTCCAGCCTGGGTGACAGAGCAAGACTACGTCTCAAAAAAAAAAAAATTATCTTCCTTTTCAAAAGTACTCCTATTGGCTGGGCGCAATGGCTCACACCTGTAATCTCAGCACTTTGGAAGCCTGAGGCAGGCAGATCGCCTGAGGTCTGGCATTAGAGACCAGCCTGGCCAAAATGGTGAAACCCCGTCTCTACTAAAAATACAAAGATTAGCTGGGTGTGGTGGTGCATGCCTGTAATCCCAGCTACTCGGGAGGCTGAGGCACGAGAATTGCTTGAACCCAGGACACAGAGGTTGCAGTGAGCCAAGATCGCACCACTGTACTCCAGCTTTGATGAAGGAGTGAGACTGTCTCAAAAAAAAAAAAAGAAAAAAAAAGGAAAAGAAAGTACTCCTCTTTATTTCACAGATCCACAAGAATTTCACATTAATAAAGGCCAGTATCAAATATACTTTTAATGCCTTTAGAAAATGTCTGCTGTTGGTTTATTATGACAGAGATTCTTCTTGTTATGGAGTTATTTTCTAGGTTAGGTCTTCAGGAACAAGAACTGTATGTTATTAAATGTTATATGATATCTATTATAGGTAATACATGAATTGTTTGCTGACTACATTAATCTATTTCAAAATACTAAGTTATGCTCACATAATTATGATAGATTAAAAGAATCTGATATTTCATTTTCTATTCCTTCACTTTGGGTTTTCTATCTATATTCATAATACATTTCTTTAAAAACTAATGTTCGGCCGGGCGCGGTGGCTCACGCCTGTAATCCCAGCACTTTGGGAGGCCGAGGCGGGCGAATCACGAGGTCAGGAGATTCAGACCATCCTGGCTAACACAGTGAAACCCCATCTCTACTAAAAATACAAAACATTAGCCGGGCATAGTGGTGGGCACCTGTAGTCCTAGCTACTCGGGAGGCTGAGGCAGGAGAATGACGTGAACCCGGGAGGCAGAGTTTGCAGTGAGCCGAGATTGCACCACTGCACTCCAGCCTGGGTGACAGAGCTAGACTCTGTCTCAAAAAAAAAAAAAAAGAAAAAGAAAACAAAACAAAACAAAAAAAACTAAAGTTCATATGTAACATCTCATTAAATATCAGATGTGTACAAAATGCTGCAGTCCTAAGATCCCATCTGCCTTTTAGGGGGTGGTGAAGAGGGGTCAAGAGAAGCATGTTAAACTCTAGTCTGTTTTCTATTCATACTATAATGCTCCCTGTATAGCAAATGATGGTAATCAGTTCAAATAGCTTTTTCTTCACCCAATTTTAGCCCTTTCACATGGAAATGAAATAATGACCTCTAGTGGAATAAACTCAATCTAGTACCCACTGTGATTTATTATTACATTTAAACTGTTACTAGACTGGCTTCACACTGCAAACATCCTAGACACAAAAACTCTCAAAATTTTTTTTTTTTTTTTGAAACAGTCTCGCTCTGTCACTCAGGCTGAAGTGCAGTGGTGTGATCTCAGCTCACTGCAACCTCTGCCTCCAGGGTTCAAGTGATTCTCCTGCCTAAGCCTCCTGAGTAACTGAGATTACAGGCACCCGCCACCACACCAAGCTAATTTTTGTATTTTCAGTAGACAGGGTTTCACCATGTTACCCAGGCTGGTCTCGAACTCCTGACCTCAAGTGATTCACCCATCTCGGCCTCCCAAAGTGCTGAGGTCACAGGCATGAGCCACCATGCCAGGACAAAACGTAATTTTAGATCTCTTATGCTATGTGGCCATTTTCATTTAAATTTTAAAATTTAAGAGCCAGGTCTCACTAGGTTACCCAGGCTGCTTGCAATCATAGCACGCTACAGCTTCAAATTCCCAGGCTATAGCGATCCTCTTGCCTTAGCCTCCCCAGTAGCAGGGACTACAAGTGTGCACCACGGCACTAAGCTCCAATTTTTATTTGTTATCTGCTTCTGTCTATAAGCTCCACGAGGACAGGAGCCAACTGTTTATTTCCTACTCTTGCAGGGTTTTGTTTGACCCCTTCAACAAATCTCTCCACTTGCTACATTACAGGGGTCTCTTGCCTTTTGCCTTCTACTTGGATACAAGCAATAGGAGCACCAACAGGTCAGAAGATGGAAAAGAATGAAATCCAGTTATTTATTCCCCCAGCTTATTAATTAATGAAAGGTATAGGCCGGGGACGCACGGTGGCTCACGCCTGTAATCCCAGCACATTGGGAGGCCTCGTGCAGACCATGAGGTCAGGAGAACGAGACCATCCTAACACAGTGAAACCCCGTCTCTACTAAAAAGACAAAAAATTAGCTGGGTGTGGTGGCAGGCACCTGTAGTCCCAGCTACTTGGGAGGCTGAGGCAGGAGAATGGCCTGAACCCGGGAGGCAGAGCTTGCAGTGAGCCGAGATCGCGCCACTGTACTCCAGCCTGGGCAACAGAGTGAGACTGTCTCCAGAAAAAAAAAAAAAAAAAAAAAAAGGTGTGGAGAAAAATTACATATTGGTTGTATCTTGTCAAGCCAACTCACCTTTAATATATTTACTATTAAAGAATTGTCTTAAGTCTGGCCAACATGGTGAAACCCCGTCTCTACTAAAAATACAAAAAAATTAGCTGGGTGTGGTGGCGCACGCTTATAATCCCAGCTACTCTGGAGGCTGAGGCACAATAATCTCTTGAACCCGGGATGCAGAGGTTGCAGTGAGCCAAGATCGCACCACTGCACTCCAGCCTGGGTGACACAGCAAGACTCCGTCTCAAAAGAAAGAAAGAAAGAAAAAATTGTCTTAATCATCATGAATTTCATACATCCCTTTTTGGATCATAGAACCTGTAATACAACTGGGTGACCACTGCCAATAATTTGTGGGGGAAAAAAAGCTAATTACTATATAACTTCAATGACTTACAAAAAAACAATATCAACTGTGGAAAAATCAAAAAGCATTTGAATTTACTTGATGAGGTAAGATACTTAAAATATATATATATCTAGTATTTATTTATACCAATATATACATTTATATATCTAATATATATGACAGGTACATTCTACATGTATACTAATATATCTATTAGTATATATTTATATATTAGTATAAATACATATATATATAAATACATATATATATCTCTCTCTCGATTTTTTTTTTGAGACGTAGTCTCACTCCATCGCCCAGGCTGGAGTGCAGTGGCACAATCTCGGCTCACTGCAACCTCCGCCTCCTGGGTTCAAGCAATTCTCCTGCCTCGGCCTCATGAGTAGCTGGGATTACAGGCGCCTGTCACTGCACCTGGCCAACTTTTGTATTTTTAGTAGAAATGGGGTTTCACCCTCTTGGCCAAGCTGGTCTTCAACTCCTGACCTCGTGATCCACCTGCCTCGGCCTCCCAAAGTGCTGGGATTACAGGCGTGAGCCACCACGCCCAGGCTAAACTTTTTTAAGGTAACGATCTTTGCAGAAAATTTCTTTACTTAAAAAAAAAAACAAAAACTCACATACATGATGAAAATACAGATTTAAGCCACCCACATCCTCAGTTGTTTTCCTTAGCATATAAATACTTCGTAGTAAGCTTTACAAAGAACTGATGCACTGAGAGACATTTTTTCTGAGCTTAGCAAATCAAAAACAATTTTTAAAAGTCCTTATTAACAATTAGAACAGTTTTGCTGTCAAATAAAGTAGGTCTTTTCTCTTTTATTCTCAAAGAACCCCTTAATAAAGGAGGCACTGACAGGTACATTACACATTAATAGGAGATTTTAACACTGCTCATAACTGATAATCTAGTGACCATTAACTCCAAGTTATAACTTGGAAAACATAAAACTATATCCTATTAAGAACTGATTAAAAAGCAAAAGAAACAAAAGTAAGACATTAGCAGCTAGACAACAAAGCAATGACCCTTAATTTAGAAGATAACTTTTTACCAGGTACCTAAGACTCCGTGGAGTAAAACTCAGGAAAGGAGAATCAATTCTAGACCCCATCCCATAAGGACTTTAGTTTCCGAAATACCAAAACAAACTTCTTACTTCCCCTGTGGGTAGGTGCCACAGAATGAAGAGTAAAGCAATAAAATGCATATTCAGTGCATGTGAAGTAGAAGGGTATATATCCTATATATATTGTTAAGTTTAGCCTAAAGTCTCTTTACATATCTCAAGTTCAGCTTAAAGGTTTCTCAGTACATAGAACTGTAGCCTAACTGGATGTGTAAACAGACGGTACCCTACTCTTGTGCCAATCACTAAGTTTCAGCCAACCAAAGACAGCGAACTGTTCAAACCATATTCAAATAAGGCAAATGCTGAACTGTAACTAATCTAGCTGTTGCTGTATCTCACTTCCATTTTCCATACATCACTTTCCTTCTGTCCATAAATCTTCAACTATGCAGCTGGGCTGAAGCCTCTGAGCCTATTATGGTTCAGGGGCTACCTGATTTGTGAATTGTCCTTTGCTCAATTAAACTCTGCCAAATTTAATTTGTCTAAGGCTTTTATTTTAACCTTATTCATCATAAAAAGAAAAAGAAAAATTTTAGTTCAAAAACTTAAAACCTGATCATCTAAAAATGAAACTGCCCAGTAGAAATGCTTAGCTCTCACTGTGGTAATTTCGTGAATGTGGAGGAAACTACTAAAACTTTGATATACTAAATAGACAGCTCTGTCCCACATTTATGTTTATTAAAAACTGACATAAACAAACACAACCTGTACAAAAAATATCCCAAATCTCGCATGACTTTGAAATCTTGAGAGACATTATCGCCTAGGACCCCCTCTTCCTCTGCCACGGCCACGTCCTCTTCCTCTTCCTCTGCCTCTGCCTCTTCCTGCAACTGAAGGAAAAGAAAAACAAACCAAGTTCAATTCTCTCCTGCACCAATGTTACCTAGACACCACAAACAACATTTACACACACACCTTTCCCTGTTTATAGCTCTTTATTAGTAGCTACAATAAATAAAGTTTAACTAGCTTCTGTTAAATGTGTTAGACTTCAGATTCCCCCCACCCCCCAACACATTATCATGCAGAACCAATAACTAAAGGCCTAGGGAGATTATTATTTGTTTCATTTCAATTTATTTACTAAGAAATGTGTCAAATTTAAAAATACTTTTTCTTTATATCATGTCTCAAATTCACCATATAATGATTTGAACCTCACAAAAAAAGGGAAGATATATATCACAGAATAAAACATGATCACCTTGATGCCAGAGTTTTGGTAACTGAATAAAATCCAAGCAAGTTAATTCAAAACCAGGAAAGTTTAAATGTATTACATCAAATCACAATCTTATTAACTCTTCAGAAAATTAAAACTCATTTGACCTACACATAATCTAGTGCTTTAATCCAAATAGTAATATCCCTACTGGGTCATCCTAACTCTAGTTGAGTATCATGGTGATAGGGAATTCATGACCCAAATAAACTTATTTCATCTTCAGACAGCTAAGAATATTAGAAAATCTTGACATAGAAGTCAGTCACATTCTAAATGTTTTTGTTTTTGTTTTTGTTTTTTAAATACAGGGTCTCACTCTGTAGTCCCATCTGGAGTGTAATCACACCTCACTGCAGCCTTGAACTCCCGGGCTCAAGTGATCCTCCCATCTAAGCCTCCTGAGTAGCTGGGACTACAGGTACAAACCATCATGTCTGGCTAATTTTTAAAATTTTTGTAGAGATGAGGTCTCCCTTTGTTGCCCAAGCTGCTCTCAAACTCTTGGGCCAAAGCAATCCTCCAGCCTCAGCCTCCCAAAGTGGTGGGATTACAGGTGTGAGCCACCGCACCTGGCCACATTAGAAATTTGTACACACTGATTCTAGTCTTACCATTCTAAGCAATAAATAGTAAGTTTAAGATGCTAATTAAGAGACATTACACAAAATAACTGGCCCGTACTCTTACAAAGTATCAAGGTCACAAAAGGAAAACTGAGGAGAACCAGCTGATACGCATTAAAGGAAACTAAGGAAACGTAACAAGTAAATGCAATCTGTTGTACTGGATTGGATCTTGGACCAGGAAAAGGACATTAGAGGGACAATCAGAGAAATGTGAGAAAGGTCTCTAGATAATACAGTAGTGCCACATCAATGTAAAATTTCTAATTTTTTGTAGTTATATGACATTTTAACATTTAGACAATCTTGGTGAAAAGTGTATGGGAATTCCTTGTACTATTTTTGCAACTTTTTGTGTCTAAAATTATTTCAAAATGAAGTGTTAAAAAAAATAAAGAAAATGGGGGGAAAAACAGAGTTGGAGGGGTGTTGTAAAACAACAACAACAACAACAACAACAACAACAAAAGGGCTGGGCACCTGTAATCCCAGCTACTTAGGAGGCTGAGGCAGGAGAACTGCTTGAACCTGGGAGGCAGAGGTTGTAATGAGTGGAGATCGCGTCATGGCACTCCAGCCTGGGCGACAGAGCATGACTCTGTCTCAAAAAAAAAAAAAAAAAAAAAAAAAACCCAAGAAAAGAAAATGGACCAGGTATGATGGTGGCTCACACCTATAATCCCAGCACTTTGGGAGGCCACAGCAGGAGGATTGTTTGAGACCAAGAGTTCAAGACTATCCTGGCCAACATAGGGAGACCCTGTCTTTACAAAAAAATAAAAAATAAAAAATTAGCCAGGTTTGGTGATGCATATCTGTAAAAAAGAAAGATAAATTAAGAAAACAACTGCTCACTGCAATCTCCGCCTCTCAGGTTCAAGCGATTCTCCTGCCTCAGCCTCCCGAGTAGCTGGGACTGCAGGCGCCCACCACCACGCCCAGCTACTTTTTTGTATTTTTAGTAGAGAGTATTTTACTCTGTTGGCCAGGCTGGTGATCCACCTGCCTCGGCCTTCCAAAGTGCTGGGGTTACAGGCGTGAGCCACCGCGCCCAGCTGCTGCTTCTTTTTTTTTTTTTAAAGAAAGAAAATAAATGTTTATTCAAAAAAAAAAAAAATCCAAACATTTGGGAGGCCAACGCAGAAGACAGCCTGAAGCCAGGGGTTTGAGGCTGCAGTGAGCTATGATCATGCCACTTCACTGCAGCCTGAGCAACACAGTGAGATCTTGTCTCTTACCAAACAAACAACAAACAAAACAATTTTTTTTTTTTTTTTTGAGACCAAGTCTCCTCTCTGTTGTCCAGGCTGGAGTGCAGTAGCGCGATCTCGGGTCACTACAACCTCTGCCTCCCAGGTTCAAGCAATTCCCTGCCTTAGCCTCCCGAGTAGCTGGGATTATAGGTGACCGCCACCACACCTGGCTAATTTTTGTATTTTCAGTAGAAATGGGGTTTCACCATCTTGGCCAGGCTGGTGTTGAACTCCTGACCTTGTGATCCAGCTGCCTCAGCCTCTGAAAGTGCTGGGATTATAGGCGTGAGCCACCACACCTGGCCCAAACCAATAATTTTTAAATAACTCCCTAACACTAGACTATGACAAACTTGAAACGAAGACTCATTTTCATTATTTAATTTGTTGTAGGTTTTTTTTTTTTTTTTTTTTTTTTTTTTGGCGACAGGGTTTTACTCTGTCACCCAGGCTGGAGTGCAGTGGCGTAATCTCGGCTCACTGGAGCCTCCATTTTCTGGGTTCAAGAAATTCTCCTGCCTCAGCCACCCGAGTAGCTGGGATTACAGGCATCTGCCACCATGCCTGGTTAATTTTTGTATTTTTAGTAGAGACAAAGTTCATGCCATGTTGCCCGGGCTGGTCTCGAACTTCTGAGTTCAGGCGATCTGCCCGCCTCTGCCTCCCAAAGTACTGGGATTACAGGCATGAGCCACCGCACCTGGCCAATTTCAGTTATTTTAAACCGTACTATTTTAAATGTGTACACACAAAAACAGTAAGTCTAGGACACGTTAAAATGAGCCAAATTGACCACACTTACCTTCAATTTCTTCTGAAATAGTATTTATGATAGAAAAGGAACAAAAATGATAACTACCCAGAGGAACAAAGAAAAGCAGAGAAAACACAGTAGATAAAAGATTTTGGGCCGGGCACCGTGGCTCACGCCTGTAATCCCAGCACTTAGGGAGGCCCAGGCAGGCGGATCATGAGGTCAGGAGATCGAGACCGCTTAGCTAACACGGTGAAACCCCGTCTCTACTAAAAATACAAAAAATTAGCCGGGCGTGGTTGCAGGCGCCTGTGGTCCCAGCTACTGGAGAGGCAGAGGCAGGACAATGGTGTGAACCCGGGAAGCGGAGCTTGCAGTGAGCCGGGATCGCGCCACTGCACTCCAGCCTGGGCGACAGAGAGAGAGTCCATCTCAAAAAAAGATTTCGGCTGGGCGCGGTGGCTCCTGCCTGTAATCCCAGCACTTTGGAAGGCCGAGGCGGGTGGATCACTTGAGGTCAGGGGTATGAGACCAGCCTGACCAACAGGATGAAACCCCACCTCTACTAAAAATACAAAATTAGCTGGGTGTGGTGGCACACACCTATAATCCCAGCTACTTGGGAGGCTGAAACAGAAGAATCGCTTGAACCCAGGAGGCAAAGGTTGCAGTGAGCTGAGATCCTGCCACTGCACTCCAGCTTGGCTAACAAGAGCAAAACTCCATCTCAAAAAAAAAAAAAACAAACAAACAAAATTTTTTTCAACAAAATTTTAAATCAGAAAGTAGACTGGGAACTGTAACATTTAGTAAAGGAAGAATAACTTCTGAAAAATCTAAGATTCAGAAGCGTGGAGTAAGATTATATGAGGCAGGGGGGCTTTCAATCATCAATTCCCAGACAGGTAGGTAGGTAGTAAAAAAAAAATGTAGAATAACCCTAACGACATTAAAGCAAAACGTCCTCAGATTTGAAAATACAGCCAGCCTTCAATATCCATGGGTTGCACATCCATGGATTTAACCAACTGAGGATCAAAAATGTAGTTTAGGCCTATGATGGTTGTATCTGTACTAAACACATACAGACTTTTTCTTGTCATTAACGCCTAAACAATACAGTATAACTATCTACACAGCATTTACATTATACTAGGTATTACAAGTAATCTAGAGATGATTTAAAGTGTACAAAAGGATGTGCACAGGTTAGACTGAAACACTACTACCATTTTATGAAAAGGGACTTAAGAATCTGTAGATTTTGGTACCCACAGGGGGTTCTTTTAAAGTGGAAAGCAGCATGAGATAAAGGACCGAGAGAGAGATTAAATCATTGTTTTTCAAGCTATGGATTACAATCATATATATATATATATATATTTTTTTTTTTGAGACAAAGTCTCACTCTGTAGCCCAGGCTGGAGTGCAGTGGCGCGATCTTGGCTCACAGCAACCTCCACCTCCCAGGTTCAAGTGATTCGTCTGCCTCAACCTCCCGAGTAACTGGAACTAAAGGCACGTGCCACCACGCCCGATTTTTTTTGCATTTTTAGTAGAGAGGGGGTTTCGCCATGTTGACCAGGCTGGTCTGGAACTCCTGGCCTCAGGTGATCTGCCCACCTTGGCCTCCCAAAGTGCTGGGATTACAGGTGTGAGCCACCCTGCCCGACCACATCAATATTTGTTGTTTGGTTTTTTTTTTTTTTTTTTGAGACAGTGGCTCTGTCACCCAGGCTGGAGTGCAGTGGTGAGATCTCGGCTCACTGCAACCTCCGCCTACTGGGTTCAAGCGATTCTCCTGCCTCAGCCTCCCGAGTAGCTGGGATTACAGGCACCCGCCACCATGCCCAGCTAAGTTTTATATTTTTAGTAGAGATGAGGCTTCACCATGTTGGCCAGGCTGGTCTTGAACTCCTGACCTCGTGATCCACCCGCCTTGGCCTCCCAAAGTGCTGGGATTACAGGCGTGAGCCACTGCGTCCGGTTGCTCAATGTTTTTAATAGCAAAACCAAGAATTACTATACATACTATAGGAAATATTAAACAACAAACACACTTGTGTTGTTTGCAAATAATATCTATATTATGAATAGTGTGGATTAGGATTAGCATTCACAAAAATGTTTATAATCCTTCAAACTTACCAGCTTCCCTTTTCTTAGATTTCACCTTAGGTTCAACATCCACAAGTAGTGTATCCAGAGGTAAACTGTCCGGTAGAATAAAATACCGAATGTTATTTCCTCGAATACTCAGCGTTTCCAGCTGTACAGGTTCTCTGTTCTTCAGGGTCATTTTCACAGCTTTAAGATGTGTATTCATGCTGACATCCACACCTAAAGAGGAAAATAATTGCGCAGTTATTAGTATGATACAAGTTAAGGCAACTAATTAATCTACTGAGCCACAGTAAATACTGGACTACAAAAGAATACTGTTCTTCTACAAAGTGCAAGTTTTCTATGACACAATTTAGCACATGTGCAACTGGTAAATGGGGGAATGTCAGCAGTGTTTCCTTCCTAGAGATTTTTCCTAGCACACTAATGTTTTGCTTACAGAAGTGAATGCAGCAAGCCACGGAAGAACCCTGACTGGGCTTTAGGCTCACTACTGATGTGACAGGTATTTCTTTCATGTTTCTCCCACTGTCTTTGTAACTTCCTCATAATCCCCATTCCACCAAACTATCCTCACCTTTGTTTCTGCTTCTCTCTGTATATAAGAATTGTTACTGCTTTTGTTAAGATGGATCATGAGGTCAGGAGTTCGAGACCAACCTGGCCAACATGATGAAACCCCGTCTCTACCAAAAATATAAAAAATTAGCTGGGTGTGGTGGCACGCACCCATAACCCCAGCTACTTGGGAGGCTGAGGCAGGAGAATTGCTTGAACCCGGACCCGGGAGGCAGAGGTTGTAGTGACCTGAGATTGTGCCACTGCACTCCAGCCTGGGTAACAGAGTGAGAATCCGTCTAAAAAAAAAAATTTACCCGGGCATGGTGGCAGGCACCTGTAGTCCCAGCTACTTGGGAGGCTGAGACAGGAGAATTGCTTGACCCCAGGCGGCGGAGGTTGCAGTGAGCTGGGATCGTGCCACTGCACTCCGGCCCAGGTGACAGAGCAAAACTGTTTCAAAAAAAAAAAAAAAAAATTACATAATTCAGACAAAAAAGTAAGGATTTGTACTACAATAATGTTCATTAAGCAATAAAAAAATAAACTCTGGCTAGGTAAAAGAGAAGAAAAAAAATGTTATAAAAGCAGTCCAACCTCCGTACCTGTGATTGTTCCATGGACCTGTGTTCCGTTCTTCAATTCAATGGTTACAGTTTCATGACTCAATTTCATCAAAAATCTATAAATAGGAATAAAACCATTTTTACCTGTAACACTTTAAAATCACATTTATTAAGGTGAAAGGGTGAAACAACTCGATGTTGAAAATTTGCTAGATGCTATCTGCATCAATTCCTATCAATAATCTGCATAACAATTTCAGCTTTCCTGAATTATATCCTCAACCTTTATGAAGGAACACAACAATACTAACATAAACTGTCATTTGGACGTTTCTAATTCTCAAACCTGAAATCCAGACATACAAGATCTTAGACTCATTATAAACCATGAAAAAGAAATAGGCCAGGCGTGGTGGCTCACGCCTATAATCCCAGCACTTTGGGAGGCCAAGGCGGGCGGATCACGAGGTCAGGAGATCGAGATCATCCTGGCTAACATGGTGAAACCCCGTCTCTACTAAAAAATACAAAAAATTAGCTGGGCATGGTGGCGGGCACCTGTAGTCCCAGCTACTCGGGAGGCTGAGGCAGGAGAATGGCGTGAACCTGGGAAGCAGAGCTCTCAGTGAGCTGAGATCGCGCCACTGCACTCCAGCCTGGGCAACAGAGCGAGACTCCGTCTCAAAAAAAAAAAAAGAAATAAAGAATTACAGTCCGTAAAAAGATTACAAGCTTATTATAATGCCTATAAAGTAAAAATCTCCCTAACCCCCTGCACTGTGGGTATGTAGGAATATTATTCCAGATCATTTTATATGCATTCAGAAGGATATATACAGATTTCTTTTTACATAAATTGGGTCATATTTTATTCACATCTATAACTTGTAGTCCTCGTTTAGCAGTTTATATTGGACATATTTCCATTTCAACATACAAAACATTCTAAGAACTGAGGCTGGGCGTGATGGCTCATGCCTATTTATAATCCCAGCACTTTGGGAGGCCGAGGAGGGCGGATCATCTGAGGTCAGGAATTCAAGACCAGCCTGGCCAACATGGTGAAACTCCATCTCTACAAAAACACAAAAATTAGCTGGGCAGGATGGCGTACGCCTGTAATCCTAGCTACTCAGAAGGCTGAGGCAGGAGAATCGCTTAAACCTGGGAGGCAGAGATTGCAGTGAGCCAAGATCGCACCACTGCACTCCAGCCTGGGGACAGAGCAAGACTCCATCTCAAAAAAAATAAAAAATAAATAAAAAATAAATTAGCCAGGCAAGGTGGCGCACGCCTGTAATCCCAGCTACTTGGAAGGCTGGGGCATGAGAATCGCTTGAACCCGGGAGGCAGCATTTGCAGTGAGGTGAGATTGTTCCACTGTACCCCAGCCTGAGTGACAGAGCAAGACTCCATCTCACAAAAAGCCAAAATAACAAAATAACATTCTAAGAACTGGAAAGTATTCCACTATATGGAAATGTCAAAATTTATTACCGCCTGTTGACGGACATTACTTTGGTTCAATTTTTTCCCATTACAAACCCAATTATGCAAACCCTCACCAACACAAGTTGCTATAAGTCTTTCAAATTTTTGTCAATTTGATGGGGGAAAAATTTGCTTTTCCTTAATTACCTGTGAGATTGAGTATCTTATCTTTTTTTTTTTTTTTTGACACAGAGTCTTGCTCTGTCACCCAGGCTGGAGTGTAGTGGCACAATCTCGGCTCACTGCAACCTCCGCCTCCTAGGTTCACGCCATTCTCCTGCCTCAGCCTCCCGAGTAGCTGGGATTACAGGCGCTCGCCACCACACCTGTCTAATTTTTTGTATTTTTTTTTTAGTAGAGACGGGGTTTCACCATGTTAACCAGGATGGCCTTGATCTTCTGACCTCGTGATCCACCCGCCTCGGCCTCCCAAAGTGCTGGGATTACAGGCATGAGCCACCATGCCCTGCCTGAATATCTTTTCATTAATATGGGAAAACTATTTCTTCCGTGAATTACCTGTTCACATTATTGACATTCTCAATTAGGTTGAGTTTTTCTTTTATTTTCTACTGGTTTGCCAGTCATTCAAGTTTGTTGTTTATGGTTTCTTTAGTCACATAAACTTTTTTCACTTTTATGTTTTGAATTTGTTCACCCTCCTGGGATACATAATTTGCCTAGGAAAGGGTTTTTTCTATGCCAAGATTGTAAAAAAATAGTGTCTTATTTTCTTCTACTTTTAGAGTTCTATTCTACTTGGAATTGATCTTTTTTATGCAGTGTAAGGCACAAATCTGTCTTTATTACTTTCCCCAACTGAATAGCCAGTTGCCTTGATAATATATAATGAACAATCTATCCACTTCTCACTTCATCTAAATTTCTGTTCTCCCCTTTTTATAAAATTTTGCAGAGGATGAAAAGTTAAAGGGTTTACAAATATTGTCAATTGCCAGTGCAGTGGCTCATGCCTGTAATTTCACCACTTTGAGAGGCCAAGGTGGGATGATCGCTTGAGGCCAGGAGTTCGAGACCTGCCTGGTCAACAAAGCAAGATCCTGTCTCTACAAAAATAAAAATAAAAAAAAAATTAGTTGGCCGGGTGCGGTAGCTCATGCCTGTAACCCCAGCACTTTGGGAGGCCAAGGTGGGCGGGTCACAATGTCAGGAGTTGGAGACCAGCTTGGCCAATATGGTGAAATCCCATCTCTACTAAAAATACAAAAAATTAGCCAGGTGTGGTGGTGCAGGTCTGTAATCCCAGCTACTCAGGAGGCTGAGGCAGCAGAATCGCTTGAACCTGGGAGGCAGAGGTTGCAGTGAGCCAAGATTGTGCCATTGCACTGCAGCCTGGGTGACAGAGCAAGACTCCATCTCGAAAAAAATACAAATAAAAAAATTAGCTGGGCCTGTTGGCTCATGCCTGTAGTCTCAGCTCCTTGGAGTCTGAGGTGGGAAGATCGCTAGAGCCCAGGACTTTGAGGCTGCAATGAGCCATGACTGTGTCACTGCCCTGGAGCCTGTGTGGAAGAGCAAGACTCCGTCTTTTTTTAAAATTCTATTTTTTTTTGAGACGGAGTCTCGCTCTGTCACCCAGGCTGGAGTGCAGTGGCATGATCTTGGCTCAATGAAACCTCCGCCTCTTGGGTTCAAGCAATTCTCCTGCCTCAGCCTCCCAAGTAGCTGGGACTACAGGCGCCTGCCACCACACCTGGCTGATTTTTGTATTTTTAGTAGAGACAGGGTTTCACCAGTTGGGCTGGTCTTGAACTTCTGACCTCAGGTGATCCGCCCACCTTGGCCTCCCAAAGTGCTGGGATTACAGGCGTAAGCCACCAGGCCTGGCCCTTTTTTTTAAAGACAGTCTTCGCCAGGTGTGGTGGCTCATGCCTGTAATCCCAGCACTTTGGGAGGCCGAGGCAGGCGGATCACCTGAGGACAGAAGTTCGAGACCAGCCTGGCCAAAATGGCGAAACCCCGTCTCTGCTAAAAATACAAAAAAATTAGCCAGACTTGGTGGCACTTGACTGTAATTCCAGCTACTGGGGAGGCTGAGGCAGGAGAATTGCTTGAGCCTGGGAGGCAGAGGTTGCAGTGAGCCAAGACTGCACCACTAAACTCCAGCCTGGACAATTGAGTGAGACTTTGTCAAAAAAACAAACGAAAAAAAAACTGATCACACCATCTCAAAGTAAGTTGTAGGCATTACGACACTTCAGCATGCATTTTCTAATGACATTCTCCTATATAACCATAATCTCACAATCACATCTAAGAAAATGAACCCCACACTATCATACAATACACAGTTCATATAAAAACTTTTAGTCTATAATATATACTTTGAATTAATAGATCCTATCATCTATCACACTAAATGGTACACGTAAGATAACCTATTATCCTCCCGCACTAGACTATTCTTGAGGGTAGGGATCGTAAGCTCTATATCTAATCCTAGACTGTAATAGGCACTGAATAATGTTGGCTGAAATGTTTTAATGAATAAAGGGAAACCAACCTTAAAATGCCTTTTTTTAATTTCTTTTTTTTTTAGTGGTATAGACAGCCATCACAAAAAAGAAATTACTTGGTCTGGGATATAACAAGCCTCAAACTTTAAGAAGACTCATGAGTTGAATCTCTTTTTATATATGACATCAAGAAAACGTTTTTCTCAACGAATTGGTAACACTTTATTTCACCAGAGAATTATTCAGCTCCAAATTTAACAATCAATTATAACTAGAAAAGCCTAGAATTCTGAACTAATGGTTTCCTTCCATTATCAAGTTTTTGTTTTTATCTTTTACACGAATTTACTATCCCAGTTAGTAAGAACTTTTACTATAAAAGTTCTTCAAATCATTTTTGGAAGCAAAGAAGATAAATAAAAGGAAAAAAAAAAACCTTATGTGGCCAGGCGCGGTGGCTCAGATACATAAAAGATATGTAAAAATAACTGTAAGTTGTAGAAAGCAATAAAGATATACAGAGGTTTTTTTTGTTTTTTTTTTTTAACAGAGGTTTTTAGTTTAGGTTTTTTCTGAGACTATGCCACCATGCCCGGCTAATATTTTTTAAATTTTTAAATTTTTTGTAGAGATGTGGTTTTGCCATGTTGCCTAGGCTAGTCTTAAACTCCTGAGCTCAAGCAATCAGCCTGCCTTGGCCTCCCAAAGTGCTGGGATTACAAGCGTGAGCCACTGCACCCAGCTACACACAGGTTTTTTACTAAGAATATATTGTAGCATGTGGAGAGGGGAGTCAGGTATTAAGGGACTCCTAGTAAGAAGCCTGAAAAGTTGGAAATATGCAGCAAGAAGAAACAAAAGAAAAAATACAGCATAAGACACAGAGTAATTATAGATACAAAGATGGAGTCTTGTTCTGTTGCCCAGGCTGGAGTGCAATAGCGCAATCTCAATCTGAGCTCATTGCAACCTCCGTCCGGGTTCAAGAGATTCTTGTGCCTCAGCCTCCCAAGTAGCTGAGACTACAGGCGCATGCCACCATACCCAGCTAATTTTTGTATTTTTAGTAGAGATGGGGTTTTACCATGTTGGCCCAAGTGATCTGCCTGCCTCGGCCTCACAAAGTGCTACGATGACAAGCATGAACCACCACGCCTGGCCGATGAAATGTTAAGTTCAATATTTTAGGTCCTATGAGTAGAGAGGAGTTAGGCAGTTTCCTTTCATGGAAAGCCTAAGCTCTGTTAAAGAATTCCTCTAGGAGAGCTACTGAAGGATTTTCATCAATGAAGTGGAGTACCAGGCTCATATTCACATTTAAAAGAGAACCTAGGGCAAATGTTCAGAAACAGATTTTAGAAAGACAAGAGACCAAAGTATAATCTCTAGGAAGACAAATTATGTGACTAGAGCAGTACATATACAAGTTAAAACTACAGTAATCGAGACATAAGGAACAACAAATAGATCAATGAAACAATACAAGCAAACAGATCTATTTCTGGTCCCACATTTACATGGTTGATTTAGCTGGGATTACAGGCACTCGCCACCACAACCAGCTAATTTTTGTATTTCTTTTTGTTTTAGTAGAGCCGGGGTTTCACCATGTTGGTCAGGCTGGTCTCGAACTCCTGACCTCAGGTGATCTGCCTGCCTTGGATTCCGAAAAGTGCTGGGATTACAGGCATGAGCCACCAAGCCTGGCCTTATATGGTTGATTTTTTACAAAGGTGCCAAAGACGTGTAACAGGCAAAGGAAAGTGTTTTCAACAAATGATGCTGGAATAACTGGAAATCCATACAGAAAAAAAACGAACCTGGACCACTAACACCATTTTCCAAAAGTAATCCAAGATGGATGATAGTCACTTGAGCCCAAGAGTTCCAGATATAGGCTGGGCACGGTGGCTCACGCCTGTAATCCCAGCACTTTGGGAGGCCGAGGCAGGCAGATCACAAGGTCAGGAGATCGAGACCAGCCTGGCCAATGTGGTGAAATCCCATCTCTACTAAAATACAAAAAAAATAAGCCAGGCATAGTGGCACATGCCTGTAGTCCCAGCTACTCGGGAGGCTGAGGCAGGGGAATCACTTGAACCTGGGAGGTGGAGGTCGCAGTGACCCGAGAGTGCGCCACTGCACTCCAGTCTGGCAACAGAGCAAGACTCCATCTCAAAAAAAAAAAAAAAAAAAAAAAAAAAAAAGACTTAAAGAGTTCCAGATACATAAATAAAAATCGATCAGTCAGGCACGGTGGCTCACGCCTGTAATCCCAGTACTTTGGGAGGCCAAGGCGGGTGGATCACGAGGTCAGGAGTTCGAGACCAGCCTGACCAACATGGTGAAACCCTGTCTCTACTAAAAATACAAAAATTAGCCAGGTGTGGTGGCAGGCGCCTGTAATGCCAGCTACTTGGGAGACTGACGTAGGAGAATCGCTTGAACCTGGAAGGCAGAGGTTGCAGTGAGCTGAGATCGCACAATTGTACTCCAGCCTGAGCTACAAGAAGAGAGACACTATTAAGGAAATGAACATGTAAACCACACACTGAGAGAAAACACATCTGACAAAGAACTGGTATCCAGGACGCAGATCTAATTTCTACAACTCTGGGCTGGGCGCAGTGGCTCACGCCAGTAATCCCAGCACTTTGGGAGGCCGAGGCGGGCGGATCACGAGGTCAGGAGATTGAGAACATCCTGGCTAACACAGTGAAATCCCGTCTCTACTAAAAATACAAAAAATTAGCCGGGCGTGGTGGCAGGCGCCTGTAGTCCCAGCTACTTGGGAGGCTGAGGCAGGAGAATGGCGTGAACCCAGGAGGCGGAGCTTGCAGTGAACCAAGATCGTGCCATTGCACTCCAGCCTGGGTGACAGAGTGAGACTCCGCCTCAAAAACAAACAAATAAGCAAAAAACCGACTAAACCCTAAGGAGATACCACTACATACCCACTAAAACGGCTAAAATTAAAGACTGAGCAAACAACACCACATACTGGTGAGGATGTGGACCAATTGTTATTCTAATATATTGTTAATGGAAGTGTAAAATGGTACAACCACTTTGGAAAATGGTCTGGAAATTTCTTAAAAAGCTAAACACATAACTATGTTACAGTCCATCAACTCCACTCTTGAGTATTTACCCAAGAAAATTTGTTTCCCTCCAAAAACGTGAAGAATATTCAACGTAGTTGTAAACAAAATACATAACTTTTTATTTTATTTTCTTGTAATTTTTTAAAATACGGAGCTTTTTTTTTCTTTTTTCTTTTTTTTTGAGACGGAGTCTCGCTCTATTGCCCAAGCTGGAGTGCAATGGCGTGATCTCAGCTCACTGCAATCTCCACCTCCTGGGTTCAAGGGATTCTCCTGCCTCAGCCTCCCTTGTAGCTGGGATTACAGGCACCTGCCACCATGCCCAGCTACTTTTTTGGTATTTTTAGTAGAGACGGGGTTTCACCATGTTGGTCAGGCTGGTTTCAAACTCCTGACCTCAGGTGATCCACCCGCCTCGGCCTCCCAAAGTGCTGGGATTACAGACGTGAGCCACTGCGCCCGGCCTAAAATACAGAACTTCCAAACACACAATGCACTAATATCCAGTAATAAAAATGAACACATTACTGATACACTTCACAATGTGGATGAATCTCAAAAACATGTAACTAAAAGAAGTTTTACGCAAAAATACTTTGTGATTCCAAATATATGAAATTCTAGCGCAGGCAAAATTCATTTCTGGTGGAAGAAACTGGTTGCATCTAGGGGTATGGAGCCAGAGGTTGCCTGGGAAAGGCTTGAGGAAACTGTCTGAGGTTTTGGTAACGTTACTTCTGTTGATATGGGTTTAGGTTACAAAAGTGTTTACATTTTTCAATAGCAGGAAATATACACTGCATTTCGTTGTATAAGATATTTACCTTAAAGAAGGAAAACAAAAATCCATGAGTGGGATAAAAAGGGCCTGAACCTCAATGGTGGTGACTGGAATGAAAGGAGGCTACTATGGGCAGGACAAATACACAATTATCCCTCCCTAACTGAGCCCAGGAACCAAATGGATTCAAATTATTTTCAGATGAATCTTTCACTGTCCGAATTCTTTCCACTTAGTGAAACTTGGATATCAAATAGTCAGTAACACAGTGTCCCTCAGTATAAAACACACTATTTGAACCCAAAAACCAAACAGGATAATGTGGGTCACTTTTATGAAGTAGGTAAAACTGGCAAAATTGGCAATGTATCAAATGTCAAGGACATCAGGAGAGAAAAAGTCAAGTTCACCTCCCAGGTTTTTGGTTAGGGTGACAGTGAGAATAAGGATGACAATGCTGCCAACTGAGATACAGAAATAAGTCTACTGAAAATGCAAACCAGTTAGTCAAACAATCATTTTCTGGAGGAAAAATACATTCTCTGGTAAGAAAAAAAATTTGTTTCTGTATTTTACCTAAGACACAAAACAGGATTCAGTACAGGTATTAAAAATTACTGGAAAATTGTCATAACATGCAGTATCTTTAAAGGGAACAAATGGAATCCAAGGTGTATTACACAAAATTGAACTATGAGTGGATTAAGATTCAGATTGGCAGGTATGGAGAAATTTCAAAAAATGTAATTTTCTTTTTTTGAGACCGAGTCTCGCTCTGTTGCCCAGGCTGGAGTGCAGTGGTGCGATCTCAGCTCACTGCAACCTCCCAGGATCAAGTGATCCTTACCTCAGCCTCCTGAGTAGCTGGGATTACAGGCACCCGCCACCATGCCCAGCTAATTTTTGTATTTTTTCGAAAGAATGGGTTTCACCACGTTGGCCAGGCAGGTCCTGAACTCCGGACCTCAGGCGATCCGCCTGCCTCAGCCTCCCAAAGTGTTGGGATTACAGGCGTGAGCCACCACGTCCAGCCTAAAAAATGCACTTTAAATTCTATGACTTCCTATCCAAAGTTATAGTTCAAATAAAAATATACCAAAAATTAACCTTAAATGTCTTTTGTACCAACTCCTCCCTGAATATAATTTTTTTTTTTTTTTTTTTTTTTGAGATGGCGTCTCGCTCTGTCGCCCAGGCTGGAGCGTAGTGCCACGATATCGGCTCACTGCAACCTCTGCCGCCTGGGTTCAAGCGATTCTCCTGCCTCAGCCTCCTGAGTAGCTGGGATTAAAGGCGCGCGCCACCACGCCCCACTAACTTTTGTAATTTTAGTAGAGACGGGGTTTCACCATGTTGGTCAGGCTGGTCTCGAACTCCTGACCTAGTGATCCACCCGCCTTGGCCTCCCAAAGTGCTGGGATTACAGGCGTGAGCCACTGCGCCTGGCCTCCTCCCTGAATGTTGAAGGCTTTTATGTGTTATTTAAAACTTTTCAAACAAACGTTATTTCAGACGTTATCTACTTGTCTGTCATCCCCACTAACCAGAAAACTCCAACAAGGCAAGTACTCTGCCTTTTAAAAAATCCTATTACCAGCGCCTAGTATGTAACAGGTGCCCAATAACTATTTAGCGGATATTGACAATCCTTGACTCAACAGGAAAAAAACAAGCTAAATATTTATAATTGCTGGCTTAGCTATTAGAAACGTCTGCCTCTGTTCCAGGCTTAGTCTCAAGGAAAAACACCAAAACCAAATCTACTTGCAGGTAGTTTAGAATTATTCACATCAGCAAACAAGTCTTCAGAAGACTTACCTAACTGACAGGGTCTATTTATTTCTTAAGAAATAAAACAGGAGAACTATATATTACGTGGGTAGTCAGCCACAATTACGTTGTGATAATTTCTGCCCTATATTGGGAGATTTTCCTAAATAAAAAGCCTACCTTAAAGGGAAACAGAGGTGGAATAATCAATCACAAATCTAAGGAGGATAAAAAAGTAAACTTAAAAATCGGCCGGGCACGGTGGCTCAAACCTGTAATCTCAGCCCTTTGGAAGGGCGAGGCGGGCAGAAAGCTTGAGCCCAGGAGTTCGAGACCAGGCTGGTCAACAAAGTGAGACACCGTCTTTATTTAAAAAAACAAAAACTTGTGAAGCCGGAAGTCCTTCTCTGATTTAAAATATTTTGCAAACAGGTTTGTTTCCAGATAAGCTCATACAGCTTTCTAAGTACTGTTAAGTAGGACTGGGGAGTTCCACTCAAAAAGAAAATGAGTAACTGTAAGAGGGAGATGTGTCCCAGGAGGCGCTGCACCTTTAAAGCCTCTAAGTCACTAGGCAGGAAGAAAAGGCTCGGCCTTTATACCAATCTCTTGGAAGACACGCGGGATCCGCGAGCGACCCAGGCGGAAGCCCAGGCCCGAGCACGAGCTGCGGGCGCAGTAAGGCCGGCCGTTAGCAGGCCGCGCACACGCGGCTTTCCCGCCTCCTGCAAATGGGAGAGCCCAGCCTTCCGGACTCCGGGCCAAGCCCTCCCTTCACAGCCCCCAGAGCTGCTTGGTCACTCCCTCACCTCACGAGCTTCATCCTAGCGGCGCCGTCACCCTCTGGGTCCGACAGCACACAGAATCCTTCAACCGAACACTGACCGACTGCAGTATGAATGGCCGGAAGCGCCTACTCCAGGGGCTCCGGACGTCAAGAGCGCGCGGAGCACTGCAGACGCATGGCGGAAACGCCGAGGCTGCGCCCGGCCGCACTCTCTTCCGGCCGCGAGGAGCGCGACTGCGGCCCCTGGCGGCTGGAGGTTGCCTTGCGACGGCTGAGGGTATCGAGGGCTGGTCTTGGAGAAAAATGTCCTGCAAGAGAGGGAGATTCGAAGAGATTAAATCCAGTTAATAGGACTGTCGCATTTTGGGAGGCCGAAGCGGGGGTATCACCTGAGGTCAGGAGTTCAAGACCAGCCTGGCCAACAGGGTGAAACCCCCGTCTCTACTAAAAAGACAAAAAATTAGCTGGGCGTGGTGGCGGGCGCATGTAATCCCAGCTACTCGGAAGGCTGAGGCAGGGGAATCGCTTGAACCCGGGAGGCGGAGGTTGCAGTGAGCGGAGATCGCACCACTACACTCCTGCCTGGGCAACAAGAACGAAACTCCGTCTCACAAAAAAAAAAAAAAAAAGTACTGTCACCATCACGTTTCTGAACAGCAGGGCACTGTGAGTGCAGCACCTAATACAAATTCCTCACTGAACGGAAAGAAGGTCTTAGAGAAGCCCAAAGTATTATGCTGATTCTGTTCCAACACCAGGAACCTAGCATTGCTTACTGTACCTGAAGCAAATCACACAATGGGACAGGCGCTGTGGCTCAAGCCTGTAATTCCAGCACTTTGGGAGGCCGAGGCGGGCAGATAGCGAGGTCAAGAGATCGAGACCATTCTGGCCAACATGGTGAAACCCCGCCTCTACTAAAAATACAAAAATTAGCGGGGCCTGGTGATGCGCGCCTGTAGTCCCAGCTATTCGGGAGGCTGAGGCAGGAGAATCGCTTGAACTCGGGAGGTGGAGGTTGCAGTGAGCTGAGATCGCGCCACTGCACTCCAGCCTGGCAACAGAGCGAGACTCCGTCTCAAAAAATAATAATAATAAAAATAAAATCCACAATGTAGCAGATTATTTTCACTTTAAGTTCCAATCTATAAGACAAACTTTTCAGTCTTCATCTTTCTCAACATCTCATCAAAATATATATATTTTTTATTTTTTTGAGATGGAGGCTCACTCTGTCGCCCAGGCCGGAGTGCAGTAGCGCGATCTCAGCTCACTGCAACCCTTGCCTCCCGGTTTCAAGCGATTCTCGTGCCTCAGCCTCTCCAGTAACTGAGATTACAGGCGCGCATCACTATGGCCCGCTAATTATCGTCTTTTTATGTATGTATGTATGTACGTATGTATGTATGTATTTTGAGACAGAGTCTCTCTCTGTCGCCCAGGCTGTAGTGCAGTGGCGCGATCTCGGCTCACTGCAAGCTCCGCCTTCCGGGTTCACGCTATTCTCCTGCCTCGGCCTCCCAAGTAGCTGGGACTACAGGCGCCCGCCACCACGCCCGGCTAATTTTTTTGTATTTTTAGTAGAGACGGGGTTAGCCAGGATGGTTTCGATCTCCTGACTTCGTGATCCGCCCGCCTCGGCCTCCCAAAGTGCTGGGATTACAGGCGTGAGCCACCGCGCCCGGCATTATTGTCTCTTTAGTATATGAGCTTCATCAAAATTTAACACAAACACTCCCCTTCCCTCTTTCGGGTTTCAGGATGCCAAGCTCACCTGGCCTTTTTCCTTATCCTACTAACTACTCTTGCTTTGTTTTGTTTTGTTTATAGACAGGGTTTCTCGCTCTGTTGCCCAGGCAGGAGTGCAATGGCACAATCAGGGCTCACTGCAGCCTTGACCGTCTGGGCTCAAGCTATCCTCCTGCCTCAGCCTTCTCAGTAGCTGGGACCACAAGTGCGTGCCACCTTGCCCAGCTAATATTTTATTTTTTATTTGGTAGAGAAGAGGTCTTACTATGTTGCCCAGGCTAGTATCCAACTCCCGGGCTCAAGAGATTCCACTGCCGTGGCCTCCCAAAGTACTGGGTTTACAGGCCCAGAGCCTCCATGCCCAGCCTCTAACTACTCTTTCTAAATCTCCTTAGCTGGTTCCTCCTTCCCTATGGAGCCAATACATGTCACAGTGTTTCCCGGCTTGCGGCTGTAATCTCTTTATGTATACTTTTTCTTTTAACCTGGTAATCTCCTCCAAAACCATGACTTTGATTTGTATCTCTAGCCTAGACTTCATCGCTGATCAACAGAACTCTTAGATATTGTAACACAATACTTATCGGCTGGGCATGGTGGCTCATGCCTGTAATCTCAGCACTTTGGGAGGCCGAGATGGGCGGATCATGAGGTCAAGAGATCGAGACCATCCTGGCCAACATGGTGAAACCTCGTCTCCACTAAAAATACAAAAGTTAGCTGGGCGTGGTGGCGCATGCCTGTAGTCCCAGCTACTCGGGAGGCTGAGTCCCAGCTACTCGGGAGGCTGAGGCAGAAGAATTGCTTGAACCCGGGAGGCAGAGGTTGCAGTGAGTGGAGATTGTGCCACTGCACTCCAGCCTGGGCGACAGAGCAAGACTCTGTCTCAAATAATAATAATAATAATAAAAATTAAAAAAAATAAAGTTTCCCCAGGTGAGTCCTACACACATTAAACTTTGATAAATATTGTCCTTTTTTTGTTGTTTGAGACTGACTTGCCGCGCCTGGCCAAAACTTTATTTTTATTTATTTATTTATTTATTTATTTATTTATTTTTGAGATGGAGTTGCACTCTTGTTGCCCAAGCCGGAGTGCAATGGCACGATCTCAGCTCACTGCAACCTCTGCCTCCTGGGTTCAAATGATTCTCCTGCCTAAGTCTCCTGAGTAGATGGGATTACAGGCACTCACTACTGCGCCCAGCTAATTTTTTGTATTTTTAGTAGAAATGGGGTTTCACCATGTTAGCTCGGCTGGTCTCGAACTCCTGACCTCAGATGATCCATCCACCTTGGCCTCTCAAAGTGCTGGGATTTCAGGCTTGAGCCACCACGCCCAGCCTGGAAACTTTAAAATGAAAATCTGATTCAATCGTTGTGGGGCCTGAAATTCTGCAGTTCTAACAAGCCTTCAGTTGATGAAGCTGCCCCTACTCTATACACATCAATTTGAGTAGCAAAGCTAAAACGGATATTTGTGTGTTGCCTTCTCAACATCTATTCCCTTGTCTTTCCAAATGTTTCTAATATTCTTCTGGTGATCCTTGTGGTCCTAAGAAAGCTGACTCTACCCTTTTAATACTCCATTCCATTACTTGTTCACAGTAGGTTTGGGATCTAAGTTGATCCAATTGGACCTTTAGAGGGAATGTTCTTTTCTTTTGTTGTGAATGGAAAGGGAGTAACCCCTGGAGCTGTTGGGAACTTCCTTACAACCAGGAGAAGAACCAATTTCAGGACATAGTGTTGTTTGTTTCTTTGTTTGTTTGTTCATTTAGACAGGATCTTGCTCTGTTGCCCAGGCTGGGGTGCAGTGGTGTGATCCTAGCTCACTGTAGCCTTAGGCTCCTGGGAATAAATTGATCCTCCCACCTCAGCCTCCCAAAGTGCTGGGATTACAGGGAGCCACTGTGCCCAGGCAAGGACAGAGTTTATAAAAAACTAAAACCTGAGATGACATCAATGAGCCCCTAGATAATGAATACTGCCTGAATGTTGCTATTTAGAATTAAATAGCCAGCCCTGCAGTGCATGCCTATAGTCTCAGCTACTTGGAAGGCTGAGGCAGGAGAATCACTGGAGCCCAGGAGTTTGAGGCCAGCCAGGGCAGCACAGGAAGACCCTATCTCAAAAATGAAAAAAATTAAATAAAATTTAAAAATTCAGCTCCTCAGGCCAGGTGTAGTGGCTCATGCCTGTAATCCCAGCACTTTGGGAGGCCGAGGCAGGTGGATCATGAATGAGGTCAAGAGATCAAGACAATCCTGGCCACCATGGTGAAACCCCATCTCTACTAAAAATACAAAAAAATTAGCCAGGCATGGTGGTGCATGCCTGTAGTCTCAGCTATTCGGGAAGCTGAGGCAGAAGAATTGCTGAAACTTGGGAGGTGGAGTTTGCAGGGAGCCGAGATCACGCCTCTGCACTCCAGCCTGGGTGATGAGCAAGACTCCATCTCAAAAAAAAAAAAAATTCAGCTCCTCAATTTTGGTAACTGCATTTCTTTTTTTTTTTTTTCGAGATGGAGTCTTGCTCCATCACCCAGGCTGGAGTGCGGTGGCTCCATCTCAGCTCACTGCAACCTCCACCTCCTGGGTTCCAGCAATTCTCTGCCTCAGTCTCCCAAGTAGCTGTGATTACAGGGGCCCGCCACCTCATCCGGCTAATTTTTGTATTTTTAGTAGACACAGGGTTTCACCACCTTGGCCAGGCTGGCCTTGAACTCCTGACCTTGTGATCCACCCTCCTCGGCTTCCTCAAGTGCTGGGATTACAGGCGTGAGCCACCATGCCTGCCTAGTAACTACATTTCAAATACTCATATGTGTCTATGGCTACCCTTTTGAACAATGCAGATATATGAATATTTCCATCATCATAGAAAGTGTGATTGCACAGTGTTTTTGGAGGACCATATTTGTTTCCCTCTTAGCATTTAATTATTTACTTATTTATTGTCAGATACAAGAATGCAAACCGAAAGCAGGGAATTATGTCTTTTCTGTTGACTGCAGCACCTCCAGCATCTAAAATAATGCTTTGTTGATATGTCCTCAATAAATATTTGTGAAATAACTAAATGCCTCGGCTGGGCGTAGTGGCTCACACCTGTAATCCCAGCATTTAGGGAGGCCCAGGTGGGCGGATCACCTGAGGTCAGGAGTTCGAGACCAGCCTGGCCAACATGGTGAAACCCTGTCTCTACTAAAAATACAAAAATTAGCCGGGTGTGGTGGCGGGCGTCTGTAATTCCAGCTATTCAGGAGGCTGAGGCAGGAAAATGGCTTGAACCTGGGAGGCAGAGGTTGCAGTGAGCCAAGATCGTGCTACTGCACTCCAGCCTGGGCAACAAGGTGAGACTGTATCTCAAAAAAAAAACATAATAGGCTGGGCGCGGTGGCTCATGCCTGTAATCCCAGCACTTTGGGAGGCCGAGGCGAGCAGATCATGAGGTCAGGAGATCGAGACCATACTAGCTAACATGGTGAAACCCCATTTCTACTAAAAATACAAAAAAATTAGCCGGGCGTGCACCTGTAGTCTCAGCTACTCGGGAGGCTGAGGCAGGAGAATGGTGTGAACCCCGGAGGCGGAGCTTGCAGTGAGCCAAGATCGCGCCACTGCACTCCAGCCTGGGCAACAGAGCGAGACTCCGTCTGGAAAAAAAAAAAAAAAAGAAAAAAAAAATAACTGAATGCCTCTTCTATTAGGATGCATGCTGCATGAGGAAGGAGACTTGAATGTATTGTTCTCTGCAGTATCCCCAGTACTGAGCATGGGGTACTCCTCTCTATTATCTTGAAGGTCCTTCCTACTTTGGGCTGATAAAAGAAAATAACTTGTATTTGATGAATCAGAGTTTTTTAACTTTATCAAGCCCAGAGAAACATTAAAATGAGACACACGTCTCATTCATCTATTGAAACTGTTTGTGGCCGGGCCTGCTGGCTCACACCTGTAATTCCAGCACTTTGGGAGGCCAAGATGGGAGGCTCCCTTGAGCTCAGAAGTCCAAGACCAGCCTGGGCAATATGTTGAGACCCCAAGTTTCTACTAAAAATACAAAAAAAAAAAAAAAAATAGCTGGGCATGGTGGTGCACGTCTGTGGTCCCAGCTACTCGGGAGGCTGAGGCAGGTGGAGGCTGCAGTGAGCTGAGATGGTGCTACTGCACTCCAGCCTGGGCGACAGAGCCAGACCCAGTCACACACACACACACACACACACACAAAACTGTTCACTATTATTACAAGTAGCTATAAATTAACTACTAATGCCACAGCAGACACTAAACCCCATACTCTATAGCTTAACAATGCATAGTCAATCACTAATCAATGTTATTTCTGTAAGCCAATGATAATTCTTGAAAAACAACTTTCTATCAGCTCACTCCCTGTCCAGGTTTTTTGCCTTTAAAAACCTGCTTGTAACAAAGGCCAAAAGGAGCTCGTATTCAAATTTACTTGTGTCTGAGTATTCCGGGCAGCTGTCCTCACTTTGGCTCAAGTAAACTCTTTAAATCACATTTTGTGTTTCAGCCTCTTCCTTTTAGGTTGACAGGGGCCTGCCTACTTCTTAAGCCATCCCCTTTCCCCTCAATAGTATAAGAATATTTGGGGCTGGGCGTGGTGGCTCACGCCTGTAATCCCAGCACTTTGGGAGGCTGAGGCAGACAGATCATGGGAGGTCAGGAGTTTGAGACCAGCCTGGACAACATGGTGAACCCCCGTCTCTACTAAAAATACAAAAAATTAGCTGCGTGTGGTCGTGGGCACCTGTAGTCCCAGCTACTCGGGAGGCTGAGGCAGGAGAATCACTTGCACCCAGGAGGTGGAGGTTCCAGTGAGCCGAGATCACACCACTGCACTCCAGCCTGGGTGACAGAGTGCGACTCCATCTCAGAAAAAAAGAAAAACAAAAATGGAGTTCTTGCAATTCATCAAGCTTCCTTCCTCTCCAGTCTTTCATACATACAGTTCTTTAATCTGGCTAACACCTACTCATCCCCTCTCAAGTATGTGGGGCCAGCATTATTATTTGTATGGTAGTGATGTGTCTCCCAGATGGCAAATTGAAATGTCATTGTCAGTTGATTTATCCTAAATTGCTGTACTTTTTATTTTCTAGCTCAAAAATTTTTTAGGATTTTTACTTTCTCATAGTATAAAACCATCAAAGAGTCCTGAAATAAAGTCAACAAGAGTGGGGCAACAAATAATGCCTTAATTTCCTGCTAGCAGGAGGATTAATCTGAAAGTGAGATTGTCCTGTCCTCTGTGATTTGGCAGAGGCTTTATCTATTGCAGGCATTTAGATGGGTCACAAGAAAGAAAAGGAACAAGGAAATGGGAAAATAATACATGGAGCAATGCAACTATTCCATTATTAGTTTTCAGAAGTAGACATCCTACTGATAAGCAAAGGCAGAAAAGTATATACTGCAATTTAGAGTAAGGAAACAAGCAATTTAAACAAGTCCAGGAAATTACATTCATGGTTTTGAGTTCAGCAGGAGAACATGGTCTTTTAATTCTTGCTGTAGGGGGCGTGAAAAAGACCTTCACCACTTATGTAACTATAATGTTGAGCACCACGATGTGTCATCTAGGTTATAGCGTTTATTTCTAGCACTGGTACACATCAAAGCTGAAACAATCAAAGATCTCCCCAGGACTTTCTTGGGAGATCTCAGAACGGGGGCCACTCTTTTCACTGAAACCAGTTTGCTGTGAACTTATGTAATCTCTGCCAAGTTGTCAGGAAAGCATACTTGAGAATGAAACTAATACAGATGAAAGAACAGCTGGGCATTGTAGAGTGTCCTGCTGACATCATCTGACATCCTCAGGTTTTAGGATGACCTGAGGTCAGCAGTTCCCCTATAGCTCCTGGTTATGGTAGCAATACTTTTTTTTTTTTTTTTTTTTTTTTTTTTAATGTTGCTCACATGAGTTTGAGCTGGATTTCAGTCATTTTCTAACTAAAGAGACCTGACTAACATTTTGTTTGGATTATCAAACACTACTTTCTTTTTCTAAGTTGAATGTCTTCCTACAGTTATCTGAAAAAATATTTTCTTGGTAGTCTTAGACCCCCTTTGAACTAAAACTTGTGATTCTTTCAGTTGTGATCTATAATTCTCTACCTGTTCAATGCTAGGCTTCTCACTAATTGTAAAACTTTTAACATTTAAAAATATTTATTCATTCATTAATAAAAATGCTTTAGATGTAGACATAAGTAACAGTTATATTTCCAAATTATAAGTTATATTTTTATTTTTCTTTTTTACAAAATTTTTAACTTTTATTTTAGGTTTGAGGGTACATGTGAAGGTTTGTTACACAGGTAAACACGTGTCATGGGGGTTTGTGGTACGCATTATTTCATCACCCAGGTATTAAACCCAGTACCCAACAGTTATCTTTTCTGCTCCTCTCCCTCCTCCCACTCTTCCTCAAAAAACTTTAATTCTTTTTTTGTTTGTTTGTTTTGAGATGAAGTCTTTGCCCAAGTGGCACGGTCTCGGCTCACTGCAACCTCTGCCTCCAGGGTTCAAGTGATTCTCCTGCCTCAGCCTCCTGAGTAGCTGGGATTACAGGCAGGTGCCACCATGCCCGGCTAATTTTTGTATTTTTAGTAGAGACCAGGTTTCACCATGTTGGTCAGGCTTGTCTTGAACTCCTGACCTCAGATGATCTGCCCGCCTCGGCCTCCCAAAGTGCTGGGATTACAGGCATGAGCCACCGTGTCTGGCCAACTTTAATTCTTTACTCTTTCCTGAAAGAGACTGTAATCTCAAAGATATTTAAATAATAATGGATTATTATTTAATCAGATTATTATTGTTTCTTAGTAGACAACCAAATTAAATGAACCAAATTTCAAAGCTCATAGATAGAATGCTCTAAAAGAAAACTACCGATAGAAGGAAAAACAAATATGATATAATAGTTCAGAGTAAGATTTAATCAATTACACTACAAATTGAGACTACTGGTATTCATGAATCGGAAGTGAAAAAATCCTTCAAAATGATAAAGAATAATGCTTAAGAAAGTTTATTTTTTCCCATGAACGCAAACTATTTATTCTTTTCACAGAAACTGATTATATATAGTTTTAGAAAAGAAAATAAGGCCAGGCACGGTGGCTCATGCCTGTAATCCCAGCACTTTGGGAGGCCGAGGAGGGTGGATCACCTGAGGTCCGGTGTTCCAGATCAGCCTGACTGACATGGTGGAACCCTGTCTCTACTAAAAATACAAAAAAATTAGCTGAGCGTCACGGCGGGCACCTGTAATCCCAGCTAATTTGGAGGCTGAGGCAGGAGAATTGCTTGAACCAGGGAGACGGAGGTTGCAGTGAGCCAAGATCACGCCACAACACTCCAACCTGGGCAACAGAGCAAGACTCTGTCTCAAAAAAAAAAAAAAAAAAAAGAAAATACAGCATAAATTGCAGGCATGAATTATGTATCGAAAATACATGATTTATTTCTTTTCTTGTTTTTTTAAGGCCACCGGCTGGGATCAGACACCAGGGTCAGCAGAGCAACAAGCTGCTATGGCCTAGGCTCCTGGCCGGAGGGCTATGATTTCATATGGTCTGATATTTGCACGAATTCCTATGCTCCTGATTGAGGCCAATTTAGCATATAGAGTGGAATAGACTACTCAGAAGCAGAGGCCTATTTTGTGAGAATCGACACTCATTAATATGGTTTCTTTGTCTGCCAGAATTTGAATTACTACAGACAAAGTAGTTTATCCAACCAAAAGAAGTCCCACCAGTTGTCTGGCAATCAGAAGACGAAGATGAAGGGAAACATAGGTCAGGTCTCCTGATAAATAACCAGCTTTTAACCAGACCAGTAGTTTACTCCTGTTCCCCCGCCCCACCCCCCCCAATTTGAGCTGTTTGGCATATGTCATTAAAGTGTGTATCAGGGACTGGAGCTGAAGGTGGAAGCAGCAGACAGGTCTTTGCCAAGTAACACAACTATGGTAATGTGAAGAATGGCCTCACCCATCAATACCTCCCAAACAGCTGGGATTACAAACGTGAGCCACTGCGCCCAGCCTCGTTTTTGTTTTTAAGCCATAACATCTCCCTGCGCAAACTGACAGGCAGCTCACTATTCGTGGAAGATGAATTGTCAGAAAAACATCAGGTTTGACAAACTTAGAGCACATTTTGGTTGTACTTGGCTTCAAAGAAGGAGGGCAGGAAGGGGAAAACCCATTTATGATCACCTCTTCCCATTCTGAAATGCAGAAGTACCGAACTAGCCTCACAGTTCCGCAAATAAGTAAAGGGTAGCACAGAACATATGTTCAAAAGCAGTCTAGTAGCCGGAGCAGTGGCTTAGGCCTGTAGTCCCAGCGCTTTGGGAAGCCAAGGAGAGAAGAGAGGATCACTTGAGGCCAGGAGTTCGAGATCAGCCTGGGTTGGTCTCAGTGAGACCTTATCCCTACAAAATATAAAAAAATTAGCCTGGCGGCCGGGCGCGGTGGCTTACGCCTGTAATCCCAGCACTTTGGGAGGCCGAGGCAGGTGGGATCACAAGGTCAGAAGTTCGAGACCAGCCTGGCCAAGATGGTGAAACCCCGTCTCTACTAAAAATAAAAAATTAGCCAGGCGTGGTGGCAGGCACCTGTAGTCCCAGCTACTCAGGAGGCTGAGGCAGGAGAATTCCTTGAACCTGGGAGGCGGAGGTTGCAGTGAGCCGAGATCGTGCCATTGCACTCTAGCCTGGGTGACAGAGTGAGACTCCAACTCAAAAAAAAAAAAAAAAAAAAATTAGCCTGGCATGGTGTCGTGGGCTTCATACATGCAGTTCTCAGGGAGGCTGAGGCAGGCGGGATCGCTTGAGCCCAAGTCGAGGCTGCAGTGAGCCGTTACTGTGCCACTGCACACCAGCCAGGGCTACACAGCAAGATCCTTCCTGTCACAAAAGAAAAAAGTGTGGGAACCATGAATCCTAGTGATAGAATCTTGGATTCTATCTCTAGAGGCGTCCAAGAGCGAGCCAAAGCTTTGTCTGAACACTCAGTCTGACTAAGTCTAGCAGAATATTTTACAATTTCTGATGACTCTTGCACTCTGATACACTGGAAGAAAGTGTGCAAGGAGAGGGCGAAGCCCTGCATTTTTTGGAGGTGCTGGAGGGCAGGGCAGGGACTGCACCCTCCTTTTTTTTTTTATTTGAGACAGGGTCTCACTCGTCCAGACTAGAGTGCAGTGGCCCAGTCTCAGCTCACCACAACCTCCGCCTCCCAGGCTCAAGGGATTCTCCCGCCTCAGCCTCTCGAGTAGCTGGGATTACAGGCGCACGCCACTACCACCCGGCTAATTTTTGTATTTCTAGTAGAGACGGGGTTTCACCATGTTGGCCATGTTGGCCAGGCTGGTCTCGAACTCCTAACCTCAAATGATCCACCCGCCTCTGCTTCCCAAAGTGCTGGGATTACAGGCGTGAACCACCGCGCCCGGCCCCACCCTCCTTCTTTACATTGGCTCATATGGAAGACCAAAGGCACCTGGATTATACATCGCAGACAGAAGCAGCCAAAACCTACATGGCAACCAGTTGCGACAAATTTCCAAGGTAAACCACAACCGCTGGGGGCCTGGGTGGTTTTCAGCTCAAAGCGATGACCCCAGGAACGACAAGCGGCCGCCGCTAGGGGGCGCCGCCACTTCCCTGCCAGGCGACCACCCGCGGAGGCGCGCGCGCTAGGCCTCCCACCGCGCCTGCGCTGAGGATGGACACTAGCTCGCCTTTCCTCGACGCCCAGCCGTCCGGGCCGGGGTGAAAAACTGCGTGACACGCAGTGAGCGTGGCGGCCATCTTCGTCTTCTGGGCACGTCAGCTGAGCCGGTTAGGGCTGAAGAGGAGCGTTGCGCAAGCGCACCCAAGACGGTCACAGGTAACTCCCATCTGACGAGCGAGGCGTCGCCGTCGTCGCCGGAAGTTTGGTGTTTGCGCCGCGGGGGAGGCGGCGGCCGCAGCAGAAGCAGCTGAGTGTCTCCTGATACCCGGATGTGAGGCGATCCGCTGGCTCTAGTCTGACCCTCCGCCAGGCAAAAGGAAGGTACGCGAGCGTCCCTGACGGTCCCCGCCGCCTGTGTCTTCACCTCTCTTTTGCCAGCCCCTTCAGGGAGCGGACAGTTCTCCCTCTTCCTGTTCCACCCTCGGTGGCGTGTTGCCTCGCACGCCCCTTCCTACTGCTTCGGTCCCAGCTCTTCGCGCCCCTGGGAGGGAGGCGGGAGGCTCTAGGCTCCAAGACGCCGTCGCTTGAGGTAGGCAGCTAACGTGCTCGCGCGTCCGCGCACCACCTGCCGCTGTTTGCTGGGCGGTCGAAGTTCATAAGGGGTCGTGACCGCCGACGGGGCAGGGCCGGAGTTCCCAGCACTGCCGCGAGGGCTCCGGGAGCCCCGAGGTGGCGTGCAGCCATTGCTAGCACCGGGGCAGCGCCGGTGCTGGTCCCGCAGGTAGCTCCGGGCCCCGTCTCCGCCCCCTGCGTTTTCTCTTCCCAGCGCTTCACCGGAGCCAGTCCCTCGCCGCCTCCTGGCGCAACCCGCTGACCCGGCCTGAGCCTGGAGGCCTCTGCAGTTTGCGGGGCGCGATGTGGGGTCTTGGTTTTACAGCCTTCAGTTTGGGAGGGGAGCGGGCCCAAGGTCATAGAGTAACTCATGCTGCAAATGGGGGTCTCGGCACAGGTAGGGCGGCTCTGGAGTAGAAATGAGTGCATTGAGGGCCGCAGTGAAGTTTATAGCGATGGAGAGAGGCGAACCAAAGAGAATTGGGTCCTCGATTTTGATCACGGGTTAAGATTATTTTACTGTGGGGGTTTATTTTGCACAGGCAGAATGGGATAGCAAGTCCAACAATTCGAAGACTATCTCCTCTCCCTCCGCCTCTCAATGATGCGTCCGAAAATCCGGCGTGTGCTTTATTTTCCGGGGCGATGGGGACGCAGCGCGGACCAGGGGAGGGAGGAAGAGGAGGAGGAAGGAGCTCAAGCTTTGCGATTTGAGAAGTACTATGAACCATGTTTTCTGTAGTCTCAGCTGCAATGAGATTCCTTTAAACAGGAATCGCAGCACACAGTATCTAGATAGTATTACAAAACGATATCTCAATAAATAAGCTTCGCAGGAAACAAAAGCGCTACTTGGTGGCATAAGGTGTGGTTAGTCCCCCCACCACCATTGGCTTTTTTTAAAAAGTGGATAAAACATAGATTTCAGTTGAAAACATCCAGGTTGCAGTGAACTATGCTATATTCACTTTGTCTTCTGGTCAAGTACTTAGTTTCTGCTTTACACAGGACACCAACACGAATAAAGTTTTAAGTTATTATTTTATTTTGAGACGGGGTCTCGCTCTGTCGCCCAGACTGGATTGCAGTGGTGTAATCACGGTTCACTGCAGCCTTGACCTCCCTCCCCGGCCTCAAGCAATCCTCCCACCTCCGCCTCCCTGAGTGGCTGGGACTACAGGCGTCCGCTACCATGTTAGGCTAAGTTTTCTATTTGTTGTTGAGACGGCGTTTCGCCATGTTGCCCAGGCTGGTCTCGAACTCCTGGGATCAAGTGATCACCTGGGCCTCCAAAAGTGCTGGGATTACAGGCCTGAGCCACTGTGCCTGGTGAATTTTTTTTTTTTTTATTTGAAAAGCAAAAAATCTAATCAATGGAATTAGACATGGGAGTAGGATGAGAAGTGCTTTAAAACGTGCTTAATTTGGAAGTCGCAAATTCAGGCCTAGAGCATGTGAGGAAATGAGGAAACTAGGACTGTAATAGAGCCACTTTTTCCCTTTTAGGCAGAATGCAGAGTATCACTGTTGGGTCAGATATGTGACTTTGGAAGCACAATTCCAAAATTTGTCCTGGCTTACGAGCTAGAACTCCTTTATCATTGCTAACTGAGGAAAATATGCTATTGTTTCACCTTTCTCAATCAATATTATAATCCTGTAGTGAACAAGTAATTGTTTTTTTTTTTTTGAGATGGAGTCTCACTCTGTCGTCCGGGCTGGAGGGCAGTGGCGAGATGTCGGCTCACTGCAATCTCTGCCTCCTGGGTTCAAGCGATTCTCCTGCCTCGGCCTCCCGAGTAGCTGGGATTACAGACAAGTGCCACCATGCCCGGCTAATTTTTTGTATTTTTAGTAGAGATAGGGTTTCACCGTGTTGGCCAGGCTGGTCTTGAACTCCTGACCTCAGGTGATCCGCCTGCCTCGGCCTCCCAAAGTGCTGGGATTACAGGCATGAGCCACCATGCCTGGCCAAGTAATTTTTTTAATGTCCGTCCCATACAAGGTGCTGGCATTTAAATTGATAAATTATGCTTCACAGAATAACTAAAAAAGTACCCTAATTAATGAATGCCATTAACTTCTTTTGCCAGATAGTCCTTTTTAGCTTGGTAATTTATTATGCAGAGCTGATTGTATTTATTCTGTTAATGAACGTGACCAGCGCTGCACAGTTCGAATAATGGATTTTTTTGTAATAGTTAAATATTTTTTCATGACTTTTATTGGCAGATTTTTGTTCCACATAGAGTTCTTGGAATACCTTCTATTGAAGGTGATTAAAATTTAGGTACTAGAAACCAACTCCAGTAAAATTGTTACTGTAGATAATTAAGGACTATATTACCCCTTTTGTAACCCTGACTTTCATATTTTTCTGTGGATCATTCAATGAAAATCCTTTGGTTCTGTTTTTTCTGTATAAGTTCTGTATTATAGCTGTATTATAATACTGTAGTTACTTTTGGCAAATAAGAGCATTCTGTTAACCCAGCCATCATGTCTTGTCTTTTCCTGAGGGGAAGGGGCATATACATCTTATGCTTGATTGCATTACAAAGCTTAAAGGAAGATTTATATCCTCTGCTCTGTTCAGCTTCCTTTAAACATTTATGGCAGCACGTGTAAGATTCACACAAAAACTCAGAGGGTAAATTAAAAGGTGGTATTAAGTATTACTTTAATGTAGTGGTTCTCAAACTTTTTGGTCTTAGGATCTCCTTACACTCTTAAAAATTATGTAGGACTCCAAGTAGCTTTTGTTTATATAGGTTTATATCTATTGATAGTTACTGTATTAGGAATTAATTTCATATATATTAATTCATTTGAAATAATTAAACTACAGCTTAATATAAATAACATTTTAATTTTAATTAATTTTTTTTTTTTTTTTTTTAGTAACAGTGGCTCACTGTGTTGCCCAGGCTGGCCTTGAGCTCTTGGGCTGAAGTGATCCTCTTGCCAGTGTCCCAAATAGGTGGGACTACGGGTGTGCATACCCAGCTTAATATATTTAATAAATAACATTTTAATGAAAAACTATATTCCAAAATAAGTTAGTGAAAGAATGGTGATGGTATTACATTTTTGTAAATCTCCTTAATGTTTGGCCTGATAGAAGACAGCTGGATTTTCCTATCAATCTGTTGCTATATATGTTTCTGGTTGAAGTTTATGACCAGTATGTTGGGTGGGGTATTTTAGCTTTTTCAGATAGTTGTAATACTCTGATTCTGCAACAAAACTTAACAAGTGGTAATTTCTTAAAGGTTAGTTGCGATGTAGAATCTGAAACCATGTCTACATGTGTTTTGCATTCTGTTGCATTAGAATTCATTGGTCTGTTTTATACTTTTAATCTTTTGCTCTCGTATGATTTTGATCTCAGGAATCCTGAGAGTCCCCATATCACATTTTGAGCACTACTGCTTTAAGGTAAATAATTGAATGTTTAGAATTAATGTAGTTGTTGAAACTGAAGGGGATAATGATAATATGGAAATTGAGTTGGCAAGTAGTTAAGCGAAGCCAGGAGTAACTAAAAAAATTTTTTTTTATTTTTTTGAGACGGAGTCTTGCTCTGTTGCCCAGGTTGTGCTATCTCGGCTCACTGCAACCTCTGCCTCAAGGCTTCAAGCGATTCTCCTGCCTCAGCCTCCCGAGTAGCTGGGATTACAGGCACCTGCCATCATGCCTAGCTAGTTTTTTTATATTTTTGTGGAGACAGGGTTTTACCATGTTGGCCAGGCTAGTCTTGAACTCCTGACCTCAGGTGATCCCCCTACCTCGGCCTCCCAAAGTGCCGGGATTACAGGCGTGAGACACCATGCCTGGCCAATATTTTCTGTCTTTTCATAAAAACATTTTCCCTGTAATATTATTATAGCTAATTATTATTATTATAGCTAACACTTAAGCACTGGTGATATATCAGGAGCTTTTCTAAGAACTTTAAACATTTATGGCAGCATACGTAAGATTCTCACAGATAAAAATTCAGAGGGTAAATTAAAAGGAGGCATTAAGTATTACTTTAATGCAGTGTTTCTCAAACTTTTTGGTCTTAGGATCCCCTTATACTCTTAAAAATTATGTAGGACTCCAAGTAGCTTTATATTAGGAAAGGTTTCTTTTTTTTTTTTTTTTTTGAAGAGACGGGATTTCACTATGTTGCCCAGGCTGGTCTCAAATTCCTGGGCCCAAGTTATCTGCCCACCTTGGCCTCCCAAAGTGCTGGTATTACGGGTCTGAGCCACCACCCCTGGCCCAGGAAAGGTTTCTATTATGGCATCGTTGGAGAGGATTAAATTTAACTTACTTTTATCCCCCATAAATAGTATAGTCTTTGTGACAAGTATTATTCTTTTTATTTATTTATTTTTATTTTATTTATTTATTTATTTATTTATTTTTTGAGATGGAGTCTCGCTGTGTCGCCCAGGGTGGAGTGCAGTGGCGTGATCTCCGCTCACTGCAAGCTCCGCCTCCTGGGTTCATGCCATTGTCCTGCCTCAGCCTCCCGAGTAGCTGGGACTACAGGCGCCTGCCACCACGCCCGGCTAATTTTTTGTATTTTTTAGTAGAGACGGGGTTTCACTGTGTTAGCCAGGATGGTCTCGATCTCCTGACCTCGTGATCCCCCCCTCCTTGGCCTCCCAAAGTGCTGGGATTACAGGCATGAGCCACCGCACCCCGCCTATTTTTTTTTTTTTTTGGAGTCGGAGTCTCGCTCTGTTGCCCCTGCTAGAGTGCAGCGGGGCAATCTTGGCTCACTGCAAGCTCTGCCTCCCGGGTTCAGCCATTCTCATGCCTCAGCCTCCGGAGTAGCTGGAACTACAGGCACCTGCCACCATGCCTGGCTAATTTTTTGTATTTTTAGTAGAGATGGGGTTTCACTGTGTTGGCCAGGATGGTCTCGACCTCCTGACCTCGTGATCCACCCGCCTCGGCCTCCCAAAGTGCTGGGATTACAGGCGTGAACCACAGCGCCGGCCCCCTTTTTTTTTTTTGAGACGGAGTTTTGCTCTTACAGCCCAGGCTGGAGTGCAATGGCGTGATCTCGGCTCACCATGCCCGGCCAAGTATTATTCTTTGTAACACAGATACTGTTCAGTTTTAGAAGATATACGCCACTTAGATAATTTCTCCATAAGCTATTTGAGGGTGGGAATATGCCTATACCCAGCATCTATCATAATATATGTTTAAAATATATACCATAGGCTAGGCATGGTGGTTCACATTCACGCCTATGATCCTAGCACCTTGGGAGGCCGAGGCAGGTGGATCGCTTGAACCCAGGAGTTCGAGACCAGCCTGGGCAACATGGCGAAACCTCGTCTCTACAAAAAAAACACTAGCCAGACATGGTGGCGCTCTCGTGTAGTTTTTCGTATATAAAAAAGATACACACACACACACACACACACACACACACAGTAGTTGTAGACTATTTTAGCCCATCAGAAAATCAAGTTGTTAAATTAAACAAATACTTGTTGCTTTTAAGAAGTTAAAGTTGTTCCCATGGAAATTTGAAATTTACTGTTGTGTTTTGTTCAACTAGTGTTTGAAAGTTTGTTGTTATCACAAGACACTAGATTAAATTTTTCTTCAAAAATAGATAATTTTCAGAAGATAAATTTAGTCTTTTTTTTTTTTGAGATGGAGTCTCGCTCGGTTGCACAGGCTGGAGTTCAGTGGCGCGATCTCAGCTCACTGCAAGCTCTGCCTCCTGGGTTCACACCATTCTCCTGCCTCAGCCTCCCAAGTAGCTGGGACTACAGGCGCCCACCACCACGCCTGGCTAATTTTTGTATTTTTAGTAGAGATGGGGTTTCGCCATGTTGGCCAGGCTGGTCTCGAACTCCTGACCTCAAGTGATCTATTAGGCATTTTAGAATGTGAGAAATACTTGGGTTACCTTAAATAATAGTAGTTCATTGGGAGGATATGTAGAAATAAGAGAAGACTATTTACAGAGCTACATCTTGTAGCAGAAAACAGGAATCACCAAACACTAGGCTTTGCTGAAGAACAATTCACCAGCTCTTACAGAAACCTGAATATATTTCAGGACTCAGAAGGTGGCTGAGAATAGTACAGCTCTAGCAGTAGGCTTGCCTTGTTTTAATTCCTCAAGCAGCAGGTATCCTGTAATTCCTAATTTAGTTCTTTGCTGTTATAGTAGTAGGTCTCAACCCAGGGTGATTTTGCCTCTGAGGAGACATTTTGTAGTGTCTAGAGATAGTTTGATTGTGAGGACTAGGGGAAGGGTTGCTACTGCCATCTAGTGGATGGAGGTCGGGGCTGCTGCTGCTCTTGCTAAACAGGCTGCTGCTCCTCCATGCACGGGACAGCTCACCCATAACAAAGACTCTATGTGGTTCAAAATGTTAATAGTGGTGAGTTGGAAAACCCTGCTTTATAGTGACTAGATATTGGCACCTCTTGGGTCACAAACCCACACTTGATCTAGTTAGCTATGGGAAGCGTAGCAGGGTCAGGACTTTCAGGATATAACTATGAATTGTCTAAGGTGTTTTTTTTTTTTTTTTTAAAGGAGGTGCCTGTGGCCATGGCAGGTTTTTCAGAAAGGAGTTATGAATTTGACAAGCCACTAGACTCAGATTTGCAGTCAGTACTTCTCTCTTGTTCCTTTGATGTGGTTAAAAGGTTGTATAGTTGAAATGCATTAAGAATTGGTAAATAATTAAGGAGATTAAGAATCTGTGGTGGCCCTCTCCCTCTCCCTACAGTCTCCCTCTCCCCACGGCCTCCCTCTCCCTCTCTTTCCACGGTCTCCCTCTGATGCCCAGCCGAAGCTGGACTGTACTGCTGCCATCTCGGCTCACTGCAACCTCCCTGCCTGATTCTCCTGCCTCAGCCTGCCGAGTGCCTGCGATTGCAGGCGCGCGCCGCCATGCGTGACTGGTTTTCGTATTTTTTTGGTGGAGATGGGGTTTCGCTGTGTTGGCCGGGCTGGTCTCCAGCTCCTAACCGCGAGTGATCCGCCAGCCTCGGCCTCCGGAGGTGCCGGGATTGCAGACGGTGTCTGGTTCACTCAGTGCTCAATGGTGCCCAGGCTGGAGTGCAGTGGCGTGATCTCGGCTCGCTACAACCTCCACCTCCCAGCCGCCTGCCTTGGCCTCCCAAAGTGCCCAGAGTGCAGCCTCTGCCCGGCCGCCACCCCGTCTAGGAAGTGAGGAGCGTCTCTGCCTGGCCGCCCATCGTCTGGGATGTGAGGAGCCCCTCTGCCTGGCTGCCCAGTCTGGAAAGTGAGGAGCGTCTCTGCCCGCCCGCCATCCCATCTAGGAAGTGAGGAGCGCCTCTTCCCGGCCGCCATCCCATCTAGGAAGTGAGGAGCGTCTCTGCCCGGCTGCCCATAGTCTGAGATGTGGGGAGCGCCTCTGCCCCGCCGCCCCTTCTGGGATGTGAGGAGCGCCTCTGCCCGGCCGCGACCCCACCTGGGAGGTGAGGAGCGTCTCTGCCCAGCCGCCCCATCTGAGAAGGGAGGAGACCCTCCGCCCGGCAACCGCCCCGTCTGAGAAGTGAGGAGCCCCTCCGCCCGGCAGCCGCCCCGTCTGAGAAGTGAGGAGCCCCTCCGCCCGGCAGCCACCCCGTCTGGGAAGTGAGGAGCGTCTCCGCCCGGCAGCCGCCCCGTCCGGGAGGGAGGTGGGGGTCAGCCCCTGCCAGGCCAGCCGCCCCGTCCGGGAAGGAGGTGGGGGGGTCAGCCCCCCGCCCGGCCAGCCGCCCCATCCGGGAGGTGAGGGGCGCCTCTGCCCAGCCGCCCCTACTGGAAAGTGAGGAGCCCCTCTGCCTGGCCAGCTGCTCTGGGAGGGAGGTGGGGGGGGGGTCAGCCCCCCGCCCGGCCAGCTGCCCCATCCGGGAGGGAGGTGGGAGGGTCAGCTCCCCGCCCGGCCAGCCGCCCCGTCCGGGAGGGAGGTGGGGGGGTCAGCCCCCCACCCGGCCAGCCGCCCCGTCCGGGAGGTGAGGGGCGCCTCTGCCCGGCCGCCCCTACTGGGAAGTGAGGAGCTCCTCTGCCCGGCCAGCCACCCCGTCCGGGAGGGAGGTGGGGGTCAGCCCCCGCCAGGCCAGCCGCCCCATCCGGGAGGTGAGGGGCGCCTCTGCCCAGCCGCCCCTACTGGGAAGTGAGGAGCCCCTCTGCCCGGCCAGCCGCTCCGTCCAGGAGGGAGGTGGGGGGGTCAGCCCCCCACCCGGCCGGCCGCCCCGTCCGGGAGGGAGGTGGGGGGGTCAGCCCCCCGCCCGGCTGGCCGCCCCGTCCGGGAGGGAGGTGGGGGGGTCAGCCCCCCGCCCGGCCGGCTGCCCCGTCCGGGAGGGAGGTGGGGGGTCAGCCCCCCACCTGGCCAGCCGCCCCGTCCCGGAGGTGAGGGGCGCCTCTGCCCGGCCGCCCCTAGTGGGAAGTGAGGAGCCTCTCTGCCCGGCCAGCCACCCCGTCCGGGAGGGAGGTGGGGGGGTCAGCCCCCCGCCCGGCCAGCCACCTCGTCCGGGAGGTGAGGGCGCCTCTGCCCGGCCGCCCCTACTGGGAAGTGAGGAGCCCCTCTGCCCGGCCACCATCCCGTCTGGGAGGTGTGCCCAACAGCTCATTGAGAACGGGCCATGATGACAATGGTGGTTTTGTGGAATAGAAAGCGGGGAAAGGTGGGGAAAAGATTGAGAAATCGGATGGTTGCCGTGTCTGTGTGGAAAGAAGTAGACATGGGAGACTTTTCATTTTGTTCTTTACTAAGAAAAATTCTTCTGCCTTGGGATCCTGTTGATCTGTGACCTTACCCCCCAACCCTGTGCTCTCTGAAACATGTGCTGTGTCCACTCAGGGTTAAATGGATTAAGGGCAGTGCAAGACGTGCTTTGTTAAACAGATGCTTGAAGGCAGCATGCTCGTTAAGAGTCATCACCACTCCCTCATCTCAAGTACCCAGGGACACAAACACTGCGGAAGGCCGCAGGGCCCTCTGCCTAGGAAAACCAGAGACCTTTGTTAACTTGTTTATCTGCTCACCTTCCCTCCACTATTGTCCTATGACCCTGCCAAATCCCCCTCTGTGAGAGACACCCAAGAATGATCAATAAAAATAAAAATTAAAAAATAAAGAATCTGTGGTGATCCATGTGAACTTTGGAGTTGATGGTAACAGTGTGATTGGAGAAGAAAATTATGATTGAAGAATTTCTGGTGATCAGTAGGAATACAACAATGAAGAAAGAAAGTTTGATAGCAGAATGGCATAAACCTTAAAAGAGATGTGTAAAGAATTTTGTGTAAGATAAAATATGGTTGTGCTGGGAAAACTGTAGGCTTCTTGACGTGATATAGCCTGCTTAGGAGAGACCAGTTTCCTATGTCTGCTTTAATAAATTATCAGAAACCTGATGGCTTAAAACAATAGAAATTTATTATCTTAAATTTGTTCCTTGCCTCATCTAGCTTCTGTTGGTTGCCCTGGCATTCCTGGGCCTATGACCACATTACTCCAATCTCTGCCATCATTTTCATATTATTTTCTCTTGTCTGTGTCTGTCTCCTTCTCTTACAAGGATATCTGTGCCACTCTCTTACAAGGATATTTGTTATTGGATTTAGGGCCTACCTGGATAATCCAGGATGATCACATCTCAGGATCCTTAATTTGATTATGTCTGCAAAGACCTTTTTTCCCCAAATAAGATACATTCACAATCCCTAATTCAGGGATTAGGACACAGGTGTATTTTTTGGGGGGCCCACCATTTAGACACTACTGGAGAGTTTTAGAGAAAAGGGTATAATTTCAAGAGAGTGGATTTTTTTCTTTTTTTTTTTCTTTTGAGACAGTCTTGCTCTGTCGTGAGGCTGGAGTGCAGTAATGAGATCTTGGCTCACTGCAACCTCTGCCTCCTGGGTTCAAGCAGTTCTGCCTCAGCCTCCTGAGTAGCTGGGACTATAGGCACGTGCCACCACGCCCAGCTAACTTTTTTGTATTTTTAGTAGAGACAGGGTTTCTTCACATTGGCCAGGATGGTCTCGATCTGTTGACCTCGTGATCTGCCGACCTCGGCCTCCCAAAGTGCTGAGATTACAGGTATGAGCCTCTTGCCTGGCCGAGCGTGAATTTTAAATTAAGGCTAATTAAATTTAAATTAAATACAAATTCAATTAAAATTGAAATACAAATTCAATTAAAGTAGAATTTGTATTGTGAAGAGATTGAATATAGGAAGCTGCTTTTCATAGAAAAAGGGTTCATGACTGGGTGCAGTGGCTCATGCCTGTATTCCCAGCACTTTGGGAGGCTGAGGCGGGCGGATCACAAGGTCAGGAGTTCGTGATCAGCCTGGCCAATATGGTGAAACCCCATCTCTACTAAAAATACAATAATTAGCTGGGTGTGGTGGCGCGTGCCTGTAGTCCCAGCTACTGAGGAGGCTGAGGCAAGAGAATTGCTTGAACCGGGGAGGCGGAGGTTGCAGTGAGCTGAGATCATGCCACTGCACTCCAGCCTGGGCGACAGAGTGAGAGGCAGTCTCAAAAAAAAAAAAAAAGAAAAAGGGTTCATGTGGGTGAGTTTAAGAAAGGAAGCAATCAGCAGTTTAAGGAGAGTTGGAAGGTAGTAAGGGAAAATAACTGACATGATGGACTTGCGGCCGGACGCGGTGGCTCATGCCTGTAATCCCAGCACTTTGGGAGGCCGACATGGGTGGATCACGAGGTCAGGAGATCGAGACGATCCTGGCCAACATGGTGAAACCCCGTCTCTGCTAAAAATACAAAAAATTAGCCCGGTGTGGTGGCGGGTGCCTGTAGTCCCAGCTACTCGCGAGGCTAAGGCAGGAGAATGGCATGAACCCGGGAGGCGGAGCTTGCAGTGAGCCGAGATGGCGCCACTGCACTCCAGCCTGGGTGACAGAGTGAGAAAAAAAAAGAGAGGAAAAAAAAGACGGACTTGCATTTGACTGGTGGGAATGGATCTGTGCAAATTGAAGGCCTTAAGTGTGAGAGGTCTGATGTTCTCGGTAGACTTTGCCGTCTTTGCTTTGTGCCATCTTCGAGCTAAGTATTGCTGAGAACTTACTCTCTACTCTGTTGTCCCAGAAGAGAAATCTTTCCCAGCTGTTTAGATGGCTTTCTGAATTTGCACCAGTGTTTTATGGAACTGAAGAGGCTTTCATAGCAGCTTGGGGAAAAAGTCCTTCAGTAAATTATGTTGGGATTGAGAGGTATACTGGGTTTGATTCTGCAGTAAATCTGATGGAATTACTGTACCTTGAGATAGATAGAAGTTTCCAGTGGTGTGTTGAAATACAAGACGATTGGATAGGAGACTATTTAAGGGCAATAAATAAATAAATAACAAAATAAAGAAAAAAGTAAAAAAAACCATCAAGATGAGGTTGGGCAAAATAGTCCTAGGGTTGTGTAGGAAAAAGGCTGATTAATTTTAAGAAGTGACTTGGAGGGGGAAGGTGGCTACATTGAAGTAATAGGGTAATTGTTTTTATTTGACTTGTTGATGTTATCTTTTTTTTTTTTTTTTTGAGACGGAGTCTTGCTCTGTTGCCCAGGCTGGAGTGCAGTGGTGCAATCTTGGCTCACTGTATCCTCTACCTCCCAGGTTCAAATGATTCTCCTGCCCCAGCCTCCTGAGTAGCTGGGATTACAGATGCGCACCATGCCTGGGTAATTTTTGTATTTTTAGTAGAGCCGGGGTTTCACCATGTTGGCCAGGCTGGTCTCAAACTCCTGACCTCAGGTGACTTGCCCACCTCGGCCTCCCAAAGTGCTGGGCTTACAGGCGTGAGCCACCGCGCCCAGCTGATGTTATTTATTATTAACATTTCTAAAATTAAATCATCTCTGTATCCTATTTATTTATTTATTTGACACAGAGTCTCACTCTGTTGCCCAGCTTGGAGTGGAGTGGTGCGATCAAGGCTCACTGCAGTCTCCCGCCTCAGCCTCCCAAGTAGATGGGACTATAGGTGAACGCCACCATGCCCGGCTATTTTTGTATTTTTTGTAGAGATAGGGTTTTGCCATGTTGTCCAGGCTAGTCTCAAACTCCTGTGCTCAAGAGATTTGCACGCCTCAGCCTCCCAAAGTGTTAGTATTACAGGCGTGAGCCACCATACCTGGCCCATTTTTCTCTTTGGTTGGCTGTTTTATTAATTTGTAGGATATCTTATACATATTGTATAATCTGTGCATACCAATCCTTTGTAAGTTACTATTTTCACCTTTCACATTTTAGGTCTGTAGTCAGTCCATTTGGCATTGACTTTAGTATTGTATGAGGTAGGGATACAATTTCTTTTTCTTTTTCTTTTTTAGAGTAAAGTAAAAGCAAGTTTATTAACAAAGTAAAGGAATAAAAAATGACTACTCCTTAGGCAGAGCAGCCTAGGGATCCAATTTCATTTTTCCCCCATGTGATATCCAGTTATCCCAGTACTATTTTTTTAAGGTGACAGTGCTGTCTCTTAAAAACCAAATGATCATATATGTTAAATACTTGGTTTGATTCTGGTCTATTTTGTGTCATTGATCTTTTCCATTGGTCTGTTTGTTTATCCTTGAAACAATATCACACATTAACGTGGTTTTATAGTAAATCTTGATATCTGATAGGACAAATCCACCCACCTTGTGGGTTTTGCTTTTTTTTTTTTTTTTCAGATGGATCCTTGCTGGGTTGCCCGGGCTGGAGTGCAGTGGCTGTTCGTAGGCAGGATCATAGCACAGTCTAGGCTCAAACTTCTGGACTCAAGTGATCCTCTCACATGAGCCTCCTGAGTAGCTGGGACTATCGGCATGTGTCACCAGACCCAGGGGCACCTTGTGTTTTATTTTGTTGTTGTTTGTTTGTGTTTTTTTTTGACGTTTTGCTGTTTTGCCCAGGCTGGAGTAGAACTCCTGGCCTCAAGTGATCCTCCCGCCTCAGCCTCCAAAGTTGCTGAGATCATAGGTGTGTGCCACCACACCTCGCTAATTTATTTTTTGTAGAGATAGGGTCTTGCTGTGTTGCCCAAACTGGTCTTGAACACCTGGGCTCAGGCAATTCTCCCACCTTGGCCTCCCAAAGTGCTGGGTTAATAGACATGAGCTACTACACCTGGCTACTTTTATCTTTTTTAAAAAAGTTTTTAATGAGAGAGGACTCAAATTACTAAAATAAGGAATGAGAGAAATTACTAAAATAAGGAATGAGAGATATTACTAAAATAAAAAGGGTTAAAAGGGAATATGAACAATGGTATGCTAACCATTTCGATAACCTAGATAAAATAGACAAGTTCTTATAAACTGATTCAAGAAGAAATAGAAAATCTGAATAGACCTATAACAAAGAGATTGAATAAAAATACCTCCAAAAATGAAAAGCCCAGGCTCAGATGGCTTCACTGATGCAATCTACCAAACATTTAAAGAAGAATTAACACCAATCCTTCATAGACTTTTCAAAAAATAGAAAAGGAGGGATCTCTTAGTTCATTTTATGAGGCTGGTATTGCCTTAGTACTAAAAAGACATCACAGTACTAAAAAGACCTTAGTACTAGGCAAAGACATCACAAGAAAACTACAGATTAATATTTCTTATGAATATGTCCACACAAATCCTCAACTAAATATTTGCAGACTGAGTCCAGCAACTTATAAAAATGATAACACACAATGACCAAGTTGCATTTATCCCTGCAGTGCACAGTTGGTTCAGCATATAAAAATCAGTATGACACACCATGTTGATAGAATAAAGGAAAGAAACGGACATGATTACCTCAATAGATGCAGAAAAAAAATCTGACAAAATGAAATATCCTTTCATGATAAAACTGCTCAAGTAGAAATAGAAGGGCATCTGTGAAAAATCCACATCTAACATCATACCTAACAGTATGCAGGACTGAGGGCTTTCCCCCTAAACTTAGGAATAAGATGAAGATACCTGCTCTTACCACTTCTTTCAACAGTGGAAAGGAGGAGGTTTCCACTGGAGGTTCTAGCCAAGGTAGACTGGCAAAAGGGAAAGAAAGAAAAGGCATCCAGGTTGGAAAGGAAGCAGTAAAACTCTCTCTCTTTGCAGATGACATGATCTTACATGTAGGAAATCCTAAGAAATTCACACAAAAAAACCTATTAGAACTCATTAAATTTAACGACGTTACAGGACACAAGATCAATATACAAAAATTAGTTTTGTGTACACTGTGATGAACCATCCAAAAAGGAAATTAAGAAAATAATTGCTTTAATAAATCAGTATATGGAAGAGATACCTGCATTCCCATGTTCATTGTGGCACTGTTCACAATAGGCAAGACATGGAATCAATGTAAGTAAGTGTTCATCAGCAGATGAATGGATAAAATGTGGTATGGAATGGAATATTATTCAGCCATAAAAATATGAAATCTTGTCTGCAGCAACATGGATAAAACTGGAAGACATTATGTTCAGTGAAATAGCTAGGCATGGAAAGATTTACTGCATATTCTCGTTCTTATGTGGGAGCCACAAAAAAGTTGATCCCATGGAGGTAGAGAGTAGCATAGTGGTTACCAGAGGCTAAGAAGGGTGTGGGGAGGAGAGGATAGAGAGAAAGTGATTAATGGTTATAAAAATACAGTTAGAAGGAATAAGTTCTAGTGTTTGGTAGCTCACTAGGGTGACTGTATTTAATAATTTATTGCGTATTTCAAAATAACTAGAAGAGATTTGAAATGTTCCTGATACAAGTAATAAGTGTTTGAGGTGATGAATTATCTCAGTTACCATGATTTGATTATTACGTGGTTGTACGTCTGTATCAAAATGTCACATGTACCCCAGAAATATGTGTAATCATTATGTATCAATAAAAAAATTCTTTTAGGCTGGGCTCAGTGGCTCAAACACCTGTAATCCTAGCATTTTGGGAGGCCGAGGTGGGAGAATGGCTTGAGCCCGGGGGTTTGAGACCAGCTTGGGCAACACAGGGAGACCCCATCTCTACAAAAAATAAAAAAATTAGCCAGGTAAGGTGGCATGTGTCTGTGGTCTCAGCTACTCAGGAGGCTGAGATGGGATGATCACGTGGGGCCAGGAGTTTGAGACTTGCCTGGGCAACATAGAGAGACATAGTCTCTAAAAAAAAGAAAAAGAGTAGCAAAGTTTTGGGCTCACACTTCATCTTTTAAAAACTTACTAGAAAGCTACAGTAATCAAGATTGTGTAGTCCTGGTATAAGATCATAAAGACCAATGGGATAGAATTGAGAGTCCAGAAATAAAACCATACATTTACAGCAATGGATCTTAAAAAAGGGGCCAGGACAATTCAATGGGTAAAGAATACTATTTTTTAACAAATGATACTGGTACAACTTGATAACTATAGGCTGGCATCTGGTTGGCCAAAGTAAGTCAGGTGGCCAAGACGATCAGGTCAGGGAAGTATAGATACCCTGTCCCCACCGAGGCCAAAATAAGGCATGTGACCAAGCCTGGTATCTTTTCAGAAGGAAAGTATAATTCTCTCATGGAGGTGGGATAAGAAGTAGTGATTATATTTTAAGAAAAACTGTATTATATGGTATAAGATTGAGATGGTGACCATGCAGTTGTGTAAGTTTTTTTTTTTTTTTTTGAGACGGAGTCTTGCTCTGTAGCCTAGGTTAGAATGCAGTGGCCCGATCTCGGCTCACTGCACCCTCTGCCTCCCGGGTTCAAGCAGTTCTCTGCCTCAGCCTCACGAGTAGCTGGGATTACAGGCACCCGCCACCACGCCTGGCTAATTTTTGTATTTTTTTAGTAGAGACGGGGTTTCACCATCTTGGCCATGCTGGTCTTGAACTGACCTCGTTATCCACCCGCCTCGGCCTCCCAAAGTTCTGGGATTACAGCAGTTGTGTAATGTTTTGCATATAATAGTGAAAAATCATCACAGGCTTTTTGTTGTTGTTGTTGAGATGGGGGTGTCACTGTGTCACCGAGGCTGGAATGCAGTGGCATGATCACAGCCCACTGCCAGCCTCTATCTCCTTGGGCTCAGGTGATACGCCCACCTCAGCCTCCGAAGTAGCTGGGACTACAGACGTGCCAGCACACCAGGCTAATTTTTGTATTTTCGAAGAGACAGAGTTTCATCATGTTGCCCAGTCTGGTCTCAAACTCCTGGGCTCAAGCGATCCTTGATCCTTGATCCTTCCACCTCTGCCTCCCAAAGTGCTACAATTACAGGGATGAGCCACTGCACCTGACTGGGCCATTTTTTAGTCTAGGTTTGTCTAAGTTGTTTTAATGTATCAGTTAATAGTGATATTTTTGTATTTTTTTTTTCAATAGATTGTCTTTGGCTATAGAGTTTTTTTTTTTAAAGATTACTAAACATACAGGAAGTGATAAGAAGTATCATTCATCAGAAGCATCATTCATCAATCAACTTGAAGAAAAAGGTGATATATTATTTCTTTAAGGTAAGTGGCATATAATTTTATGATTTAGTATCTTCCAAGATGATTAATCAGTGTACCAAATATATTTTATATTTTCAGAGAATTTTAACTTACATTTTTATTTTTCAACAAGGTTATATGTCTACATGATAAAACATTTCAGTGGGTATATAGTGAAAAGTAAGCTTTTCTCCTACTCCTGGTACTTGGTCTAGTAGTTCTCTTGTTTAGAAATCATCACTATTATTAGTTAGTGTCTCTTTCCAGATATATTTTATGCATAAAAGGCATATGATTCTGTATATTCTCTTCCTTCCACCATCTCCTTTTTCTCTCTTTACACAAAGGGAGACATGCTACATTCTCTCTTCTGCACTTTGCTTTTTTGGTTTAATAATGTTTCTTCGTCATGGTTCCATATAACTTATATCTCTATTTGTTGGACAGCTTTATTAAAGCATAATTTATGTATAATAAACTGTACTGTCTTAAAATTACAATTTGGTAGCTTTTGACAGATTTAAATATTCATGGAATCACCACTACAGTCAAGATAAAGAACATTTCTGTCACCTCCAAAAGTTAATCTCCCTCTCTCCACTCTTCATCCCAGGCAATGACTGAGCTGCTTTTTGTCACTGTAGATTAGTTTGCTTTCTCTAGAATGTCTTTTCTTTTTTTTTTTTTTTGAGACAGTCTCTCGCTCTGTTGCCCAGCCTGGAGTGCAGTGGCATGATCTCGGCTCACCGTAACCTCTGCCTCCTGGGTTCAAGCGGTTCTCCTGCCTCAGCCTCCTGAATAGCTGGGACTACAGGCACATGCCACCACACCTGGCTAATTTTTGTATTTTTAGTAGAGACGGGGTTTCACCGTGTTGCCCAGGCTGGTGTCAGGCCCCTGACCTCACGTGATCTGCCTGCCTTGGCCCCTCAAAGTGCTGGGATTACAGGTGTGAGCCACCCTGCCTGGCCTAGAATTTTTTTTTCTTTTTTTTATTAGTGCCTTTGTAAAAGATAGAATTTCATGAAAAGTGGAATCATACAGTATGTACTCTTTTGTGTCTAGCTTTTTTATTCAGAATGATTGCAAGGTTCATCCATATTGTTTACTATTAGTAGTTTGTTTCTGTTGATTTTTTTGTTTTGTTTTTGAGACAGAGTCTCGCTCTGTCGCCCAGGCTGGAGTACAGTGGCACGATTTCGGCTCACTGCAACCTCTGCCTCTTGGGTTCTAGCAGTTCTCCTGCCTCAGCCTCCTGAGTAGCTGGGATTACAGGTGCCTGCCCGCTAATTTTTGTATATTTGTAGAGATGGGGTTTTGCCGTGTTGGCCAGGCTGGTCTCGAACTCCTGACCTCAGGTGATTCGCACACCTTGGCCCCCCCAAAGTGCTGGGATTACAGGTGTGAGCCATCACGCCAGGCGTGAAATTAAACTTTTTGAAAATTAGCACTTACAATTTTGATAGGTGGATTGTCCTGCATAGACATTGAATCATTTGTAGTAATGTAAGGTACCTGACACGAACATTTACCAAGAGTGTATTGTTAAACTTCTTGATCTTTGGCCAGTCTGATAGGTGAAAAATGATATTTTGTGTTGGTTTTAATTTGTATTATTATCTTGTTATCTATTATACCAGCCATTTATAGTTGTTTCCCTGTAAATATATTTTGGTTATTAGCTTTTGCTATTTCTTGCCAGTATTTTTCCCCAGTTTTGCCCTTCAAACTTGGCTTCTCAATTTTGTGACAAGGCTTAAAAGTTAAGCCTTTCTCACGTGAAAACAAATATTTAAGGATTTCTCGGCTGGACATGGTAATGCCTGTAATGTCAGCACTTTCAGAGGCCAAGGCGGGCATATCACCTGAGGCCAGGAGTTCAAGACCAGCCTGGCTAACATGGTGAAACCCCATTTCTATTAAAAATACAAAAAATTACCTGTGCATGGTGGTGTGCACCTGTAATCCTAGCTACTCGGGAGGCTGAGGTGGGAGACTCGCTTGAACCCAGGAGGCGGAGGACGCAGTGAGCCAAGATTGCACCATTGCACTCCAGCTTGGACAACAGGAGTGAAACTCCATCTCAAAAAAAAAAATTTCCCATACTTTAATCTGTGTTTTAATGTTTTTATTTTAATGATTAACATTTTTTCTTGAACATTTTCTTACTCATAAACTAGAATAGGTTACCTAGATGGTTACCCAGTTTTTCTAACACCAATTAATTAACTAATTAATTTATTGGAGATGGGGTCTCTGTTGCCCAGGCTGGTGTGTAGTGGCGTAATCACGGCTCACTGAAGCCTTGATCTCCCAGGCTCAAGTGATCCACCCACCTCAGCTTCCTGAATAGCTGGGACTATAGGTATGCACCACACCTGGCTGATTTTTTTTTTTTTTTTTTTTTTTTTTAGTATAGATGAGATTTCACTGTGTTGCCCAGTCTGGTCTCAAACTCTGATTAATAAATTTTTCTTTGAGATGGAATCTTGCTATGTTGACCAGGCTGGTGTCAAACTCCTGGGCTCAAGCAATCCTCCTGCTTCATCTCTGAAGTAGCTGTTATTACAGGTGTGTGTGCCCAGCTAGCAGCAATTGTTGAGTAATCTATTTTCATTAATTTGAAATGAATGAAATCAATACCACCTTTATATGTACTAAATTCCCTGATGGATTAGGGCCTATTTTTTTTTTATTTTATTTACTTATTTGTTTTTTGAGATGGAGTCTTGCTCTGTCGTCCAGGCTGGAGTGCAATGGCGCCATCTCACCTCATTGCAACCTCTGCCTCCCGGGTTCCAACGATTCTCCTGCCTCAGCCTCACAAGTATCTAGCATTACAGGCGCCCATGACCATGCCCAGCTAATTTTGTATTTCAGGCCTATTTTTAGAGTCTATTTTGTTCTGTTAATCTCTACAAATTCATATGTTGGAACTAAACTGTTAAATATTACAGCTAAGTGTATTTTAATATCAGTGTAAATCTACCCTGTTTTTTTTTTTCTTTTGAGATGGATTCTCGCTCTGTTGCCCAGGCTGGAGTGCAGTGGTGCAATCTCGGCTCACTGCAAGCTCCGCCTCCTGAGTTCACGCCATTCTCCTGCCTCACTGCCTCAGCCTCCCGAGCAGCTGGGACTACAGGCACCCGCCACCACGCCCAGATAATTTTTTTGTATTTTTAGTAGATACCGGGTTTCACCATGTTAGCTAGGATGGTCTCTTATCTCCTGACCTCGTGATGAGCCCGCCTCGGCCTCCCAAAGTGCTGGGATTACAGGTGTGAGCCTCCGCACCCGGCCTACCCTGTTATTTTTTAAGTGACAGAATGAGACTCCGTTTCGATGGAGTTTTGCTCTTGTTGCCCAGGCTGGAGTGCAATGGCGTGATCTCAGCTTACCGCAACCTCCGCCTCCTGGGTTCAAGAGATTTTTCTGCCTCAGCTTCCCAAGTAGCTGGGATTACAGACATGCGCCACCATGCCTGGCTAATTTTGTATTTTTAGTAGAGACGGGGGTTCCTCCTTGTTGGTCAGGCTGGTCTCGAACTCCTGACCTCAGGAGATCCGCCTGCCTTGGCCTCCCAAGTTGCTGGGATTACAGGTATGAGCCACCGTGCCTGGCCAATAGTAATTCTTTTTAAAAAATTCCTTTAAACTAACTTATTTATACTTATATTTATTCATATAAACCTCAGTAAGCACACACATGTGCAGTCTTATTTTTTTGTTTGGTTTCTAAACTCCCTCCTCTTTTCTTGATTTTAACATGCTTATTTTTTGGTGCACATTCTCTTGTAGACCCTAGAGGAAGATGTTTGGGAGTTAAATTTTTTGACACCCTGCATATCTGAAAAATATTCTAGACTCCACACTTAATTGGGCATTGAATTCTACTTGGGACGTAATTTTTCTTCAGCATTTTGAATAATTTTCCCATTATCTTGCTTCCAGTGTTGCTATGGAAGGTTTGTTGTAATTCTGATCTTAATCATCTGTATGTAGTCAGGATTTTTCCCCCCTCTAGAAGTTTGAGAGTCATCTTTTTATCCTTATGATAGGTTTTTTAAAAATTAAAAAGTTTTTTTCCTCATTGCCAGCAGAAACATAGAAAGGCTGAAAAAATTTCTTTGGGGGCTGGGCGCGGTGATTCATGCCTGTAATCCCAGCACTTTGGGAAGCCCAGGCAGTTGGATTACCTAAAGTCAGGAGTTCGAGACCAGCCTGACCAATACACCGAAAACCTGTCTCTACTAAAAATACAAAAAACATTGGCTGGGTGTGGTGGCGCATACCTGTAATCCCAGCTACTCAGGAGGCTGAGGCAGGAGAATTGCTTGAACCCGGGAGACGGAGGTTGCAGTGAGCCAAGATTGTGCCACTGCACTCCAGCCTGAGCAATAGAGGGAGACTCCATCTCAAAAAAAAAAAAATTAAAAATAGATAATTTTTTTCATCCATTGTTCTAGATACTCTTAGGTCCCCTCCCTGCTGTGTGTGTGTGTGTGCGTGTGTGTGTGTGTGTGTCAGAATCTCGCTCTGTTGCCCAGGCTGGAGTACAGTGAGTGGCGTGATGTCGGCTCACTGCAACCTCCACCTCCTTGGTTCAAGCAATTCTCCTGCCTCAGCCTCCCGAGTAGCTGGGATTACAGGTGCCTGCCTCCATGCCCAGCTAATTTTTTTGTATTTTTAGTAGAGACAGGGTTTCACCATGTTGGCCAGGCTGGTCTTGAATTCCTGACCTCGTGATTCACCTGCCTTGGCCTCCCAAAGTGCTGGGATTACAGGCGTGAGCCACTGTGCCTGGCCCCATTTTTTTGTTTTTTTTGTTTTTTAAAGAGATGGGGTCTTGCTTTGTCACTCAGTCTGGAGTGCAGTGGTATGATTGTAGTTCACTGCAGCCTCAGACTCCTGAGCTCATGTCATCCTCCTGCCTCAGCCTCCCGAGTAGCTGGGCCTGTCTACAGGCGCATGCCACCATGCTCAGCTTATTAGAAAATTTTTTTGGCCAGGTGCAGTGGCTCATGCCTATAATCCTAGCACTTTGGGAGGCCAAAGTGGGTGGATCACTTGAGGCCAGGAGTTTGGGATCAGCTTGGCCAACATGGTGAAACTCTGTCTCTACTAAAAGTACAATAAAGGCCAGGCGCAGTGGCTCATGCCTGTAATTGCAGCACTTTGGGAGGCCGAGGCAGGCAGTTCATGAGGTCAGGAGTTCGGGACCAGCCTGGCCAACATGGTGAAACCTGATCTCTACTAAAAATACAAAAAAATTAGCCGGCGTGGTGGTGCGTGCCTGTAATCCCAGCTACTCAGGAGGTTGAGGGAGGAGAATCACTTGAACCCAGGAGGTGGAGGTTGCAGTGAGCCGAGATGGTGCCACCGCACTCCAGCCTGGGCAACAGAGTGAGACTACATCTTGGGGGAAGAAAAAAATAGCCAGGCGTGGTGGTGCATGCCTGTAGTTCCAGCTCTTTGGGAGGCTAAGGCACGAGAATTGCTTGAACTTGGGAGGTGGAGGTTGCAGTGAGCTGAAATTGTGCCACTGCATTCTAGCCTGGACAACAAAGCGAGACTCTGTCTCAAAAAAAAATTTTTTTTTCTTTTTTTTCGTGGTAGATCTTGCTCTGTTACTCAGTCTGGTCTGGAACTCTTGGCTTCAAGTGATCCTCCTGCCTCAGCTTCCCAGAGTAGCTGGGATTATAGACATGCCACTGCACCTGGCAGTCTTGGCCCTTTTAATCAGGAAACTCATGTCATTCAGGTCTAGGAAAATTTCTTGAATTCTTGATTTTTTTTTCCCCCAGTGCTTTTTTTCTGTTCTCTGAAAGGTCCAGTTAATGGCCAGTTGGACCTCATGGCTCGTCCTCTAATTTTCTTACTTTTTTTTCTCCCATGTGCCATCTTAGTCATTTTGATCTACTTTATAGGAGAGATCCTTGTCTTTACCTTCTGATGGCATCTGTTGACTTTTTCACTTTTTTCTGTAGTGTTTTTAATTTTCAGGAGTTCTTTTTTGTATGCTGTTCTCGTATATCTGTTTCATGACAGATTAGCTTATTTTTAGTTTTTGTCTCTAATTTTGTCTTCAAAGCTACTTTTTTCCTGTTTTTTCTTCATATTAAGGCTTTTCTTGTATTTGTGGTGATTCTTGTTTAACTGCTCATGGTTAAAAGTGATTGGAAATTGTATGTATTTGCATGGTGGAGTGGCTGGTAGACTCCTGATTTTAGGGTGTGTGTTTGTGTGTGTGTCTTAGTGATTATAGGTAGACCCTATCAGTATTTTTAGGTATTTTCTCTAGGGCTTGCCAAATTCAGTAGTACTCATCTTCAGAATGATCAGTAGAACACAATCTTTCCACTTCCTTAGTAGAAGGTATAGGCTTGGCTGCTATCCTCTAGGAACCTTTGAGTAGGCAAAGAGGGTTTTGAATGAACAGAGTGGGTTTCAGCAATCAGTGTGTATATTCCTATTTATTCCTTCTGTTGTCAGTATGATACTTCCATCCTCAACTGTGCCTGTTAAGCCTGTAGACCTTCTGTTTCACTCCTTCTAGAGATTTATACCTCTAGTCTTCTGAGTGCTAGTAATGGGAATGGCAATCTGGGAGAATATCTGCTTTTTTTTTTTTTTTTTTTTTTGAAACGGAGTCTCACTCTGTCGCCCAGGCTAGAGTGCAGTGGTGCGATCTTGGCTCACTGCAAGCTCCGCCTCCTGGATTCAAGCAATTCTCCTGCCTCAGCCTCCCCAGTAGCTGGTACTACAGGCACCTGCCACCACACCCAGCTAATTTTTTGTATTTTTAGTAGAGACGGGGTTTCATCATGTTAGCCAGGATGGTCTCGACCTCCTGACCTCGTGAATCTGCCCGCCTCGGCCTCCCAAAGTGCTGGGATTACAGGTGTGAGCCCAGCCTTTTTTTTTTTTTTTTTAAAAAAAAAAAGATGGAGTCTCACTCTTGTTGCCCAGGGTGGAGTGCAATGGCATGATCTCAGTTCACTGCAACCTCCGCCTCCCAGGTTCAAGTGATTCTCCTGCCTCAGCCTCCTGAGCAGCTGGGATTACAGGCATGCACCACCATGCCCAGCTAATTTTTTTGTATTTTTAGTAGAGATAGGGTTTCACCATGTTGGCCAGGCTAGTCTTGAGCTCCTGGCCGCAAGTGATTCGCCTGCCTCGACCTCCCAAAGTGTTGGGATTACAGGCCTGAGCCATTGTGCCCGGCCCTATCTGCTTTTTTGAGTCCCATTTTCTTTTTTTTTTTTTGAGACAAGAGTCTCGCTCTGTCGTCTAGGCTGGAGTGCAGTGGCACAATCTCAGCTCACTGCAACCTCCACCTCCTGAGTTCAAGTGATTCTCCTGCTTCAGCCTCCCGAGTAGCTGGGATTACAGGCGCCTGCCACCACGCCTGGTTAATTTTTGTATTTTTAGTGGAGACGGGGTTTCACCATCTTGGCCAGGCTGGTCTTGAACTCCTGACTTCGTGATCCACCTGCTTTGGCCTCCCAAAGTGCTGGGATTACAGGTGTGAGCCACCGCACCCGGCCTTTTGAGTCCTATTTTCATCCGCATCTCTATGGAGTCTGATACTGCCAATTCCTGAGTCTCGGGTATAAATAGATCTTCTCAGCTTTCCACATTTCTACCTGAAGATTCAGATTTTCTTGAGCCTACTAAGTCAATTATTTGTCCTTTTCTGTAGCATCTGTACTTCTAAATTTTTATCTTCTACTGTCTTGTTCTTTATCCTTTGGGTTTATGGCTTTGTCTTGGTTTTTTATTTACTTACTTATTTTTAGATATGGGTCTCACTCTTTTGTCCAGGTTGGAGTGTACTGGCATGATTATAGCTTACTGCAACCTTCAACTCCTAGGCTCAAACAATCCTCCTGTCTCAGTCTCCCAAGTAACCTGGACTGTGGGTACATGCCACAATGCCTGGCTAATTTTTAATTTTTGTAGAGACAGAATCTTGCTATGTTCTCCAGGCTGGTCACAAACTCTTGGCTTTAACCTTCTGCCTCAGCCTCTGGAGTTTCTAGGATTACAGGTGTGAGCCACCACAACTGGGTCTTGTTTTGTTTTAGTCCCTCTATTGCTTTTTTTTCCAGTAGGGTTTGAATCGGAATAGAGGTAAATGTGTTTGCTTAAATCTTCCTTCTTTAACTGTATTTCAGTCTTTTTTTATGTATATAGTTACCTATGTGCTTTGTTTTTTCCCCAAAATAGGATTTTACTTTATTGGTTTAACCAATTTTATGCTTATATTATGAATTGTTTTTCGTATTTTAAAACTTTTTTTTCACAACATGAATGAATGCCTACTAGTCCATTGGCTGCATATAGTTGAGTGCAAATTAGAAATACTAAAATTAAATACTGTACGTGTAATATGAGCTTTGAGGAAATAATGACTAATGGTAGGACAGGATGAAATTATGGAGCGTTATGTTTGATGAGTGCTGAATGGATGATTACATCTTTCCTTTGTCCTTTTGAACATTAAAAAAAACCCTTTTTCTTTCAGGTGCTGTGTGATGTGTTAAGAGCATATTAGAAGGAATGGTTTTGTCTAATTTTCATGAGTTATGGTGGCTGAGACATCGAGTCTATATTTTGGGGCAAAAACTGTAAGTAAACCTCAAGGAATACACTGATTTTCAACTATTCTATGCTTATGTAAGACAAGTTATTGATTATTCATAGGAATATACTTAGGATACTTCGTTCTGTTAGCCTTAAGTGTACTGACTAGATACTTCAAAAGGAGGAGTTAGATTTTACTTAAATCAAGGTTATTTCTGTGTAGTATTAGCATTGACATATTTCATGGATTGTACAAAACTTTATTTTTGTTTTTTAATTTTTCAGAAATGGCAGCACAAAAGGAAATCTATATTAATAGAATATTTTGTTGAACAAAGGAGGTTAGATAAGAACTGCGAACCAACAGACTCAGCAAACAAGGAAAGAAACGTGTTAGCCATAAGACATGTTTCAAGTGAATCGAAGTCCAATAACTGTAGACTTCAGAAGAAAAAAGTTTTCAAAAATTTTATCAAAACAGATCACTGATAAATAACTCCTCCAGTAATAGAGCTAGGCCTGAAACCAAAATTAATTTAAAAATTAACAAAACAGATTGAACCTGAATTAAATTTCTTTTGATAAAAAAACTTATTAAAAATAATCAAAATTTTCCTCAAATTTTTATTACCTTGTCCAAAGTAAAGCAAGTGTCTTTTAGCATTCATGCCAGCTTTTCTCATGTTCTAGGAATGACAGAAACCTTACTTGAAGCAAACTAGTATTTTTGTTGAAAATGTATATCAGCATCAGTTAAAGTTGATTTTTCAGACCTGCTCCTCAGTAATAATACTAGCTAATCAGCATTCACGCCTACCAGGACACAAAAATCCTCTTCAAAACTACTCAGAAAAGAAAGTCATTACTCAGGAATGATGTCCATTCAGGAGAAATCAAAAGAGAATTCCTCCAAAGTTACTAAAAAACGTGACGATAAGAATTCAGAAACAGAAATTCAGGATTCTCAAAAGAATCTAGCAAAAAAATCAGGTCCAAAGGAGACTATAAAATCACAGGCTAAATCTTCCAGTGAAAGTAAAATAAATCAGCCAGAATTGGAAACACGCATGAGTACAAGGTCATCAAAGGCAGCATCTAATGATAAAGCTACTAAATCCATTAATAAAAATACGGTGACTGTGAGGGGATATTCACAAGAATCTACAAAAAAGAAATTATCTCAGAAAAAATTAGTACATGAAAACCCTAAAGCAAATGAACAGCTTAACCGGAGATCACAAAGGCTACAACAATTAACAGAGGTTTCAAGAAGGTCGTTACGCAGTAGAGAAATTCAGGGTCAAGTTCAAGCAGTTAAACAGAGTTTGCCACCAACTAAAAAAGAGCAGTGTAGCAGTACTCAGAGTAAATCTAATAAAACAAGTCAAAAACATGTGAAGAGAAAAGTACTGGAAGTAAAGTCTGACTCTAAAGAAGATGAAAATCTAGTAATTAATGAGGTGATAAATTCTCCCAAAGGGAAAAAACGCAAGGTAGAACATCAGACAGCTTGTGCTTGTAGTTCTCAATGCATGCAAGGATCTGAAAAGTGTCCTCAGAAGACTACTAGAAGAGACGAAACGAAACCTGTGCCTGTAACTTCTGAGGTGAAAAGATCAAAAATGGCTACTTCAGTGGTCCCGAAAAAGAATGAGATGAAGAAGTCGGTTCATACACAAGTGAATACTAACACAACACTCCCAAAAAGTCCACAGCCATCAGTGCCTGAACAAAGTGATAATGAGCTGGAGCAAGCAGGAAAGAGCAAACGAGGTAGTATTCTCCAGCTCTGTGAAGAAATTGCTGGTGAAATTGAGTCAGATAATGTAGAGGTAAAAAAGGAATCTTCACAAATGGAAAGTGTAAAGGAAGAAAAGGCCACAGAAATAAAATTGGAAGAGACCAATGTTGAAAGACAAATACTTCATCAGAAGGAAACAAATCAGGATGTGCAATGTAATCGTTTTTTCCCAAGTAGAAAAACAAAGCCTGTGAAATGTATACTAAATGGAATAAACAGCTCAGCCAAGAAGAACTCCAACTGGACTAAAATTAAACTCTCAAAATTTAACTCTGTGCAGCACAATAAGTTGGACTCTCAAGTTTCCCCTAAATTAGGCTTATTACGAACCAGTTTTTCACCACCAGCTTTAGAAATGCATCATCCAGTGACTCAAAGTACATTTTTAAGGACAAAGCTACATGATAGAAATATAACTTGCCAGCAGGAAAAAATGAAAGAAATTAATTCTGAGGAAGTGAAAATTAATGATATTACAGTAGAAATTAATAAAACCACAGAAAGGGCTCCTGAAAATTGTCATTTGGCCAATGAGATAAAACCTTCTGACCCACCATTGGATAATCAGATGAAACATTCTTTTGATTCAGCATCAAATAAGGTAATCTGTTTTTATTATGCACAATAGAGGTGCCGAAATATTTTCTGTAAGAAATGTCTTTATAACATTTTAGCATAAGAATGAAGTCATAAAAGATTGAAGAGTTGTTTAAGTTCTCCTGTTAAGTTGTTAGCGAGAGTTTTATTAACCCAGTCTTGTTGTGATAGAACTTCAGATGTCTCACATTTACTTGGGGTGCTTCTCATTGTTTCCTCATTTTTACTCTTCATTTTTATTTTATGTAAGCATAAGCCGGTTGAATTCCAGCTTTTCTTTTAAATTTAACACACTGATTTTCTGTTAATTATAACCATAGAAAGTACGTTTCTTAGGGACTACTTTTTTTTTTTTTTTTTGAGATGGAGTTTCGCCCTTGTTCCCCAAGCTGGCATGCAATGGCACAATCTCAGCTCACTGCATCCTCCGCCTCCCAGGTTCAAGCCATTCTCTAGCCTCAGCCTCCCGAGTAGCTGGGATTACAGGCATGCATCACCATGCCTGGCTGATTTTGTATTTTTAGTAGAGACGGGGTTTCCCCGTGTTGATCAGGCTGGTCTCGAACTCCCGACCTCAGGTAATCCATCCACCTCGGCCTCCCAAAGTGCTGGGATTACAGGCGTGAGCCACTGCACCTGGCCTTTAGGGACTACTTTTGACCTAAATATTAAAATTAATTTCAACTAGGACTAATCAGCATTTTTTCCTACTGGATATAATTTAAAAGTTAAACATTTTTAAGGAGATGACCTTTGTGGCCATTTTGAATAGTTGGCAAGTAGAATGTCTGTCTGAGAGGTATAAATAATTCAGTCTTCAGCCTAAGAATAAAATTGTAGTGGCCAAGACTCTGAAATGGAAAAGTAAATTGAAAACCAGAATCTTGTATCTGGAATAAATTTTGATTACCTAAGAAAGTAGTTTTAAATTTTATGAAAGCAGCTGAGCCCTTTTCTTTCTAAAGTAAATTATATGTAGACTACTAATATATAAAACCAATAAGCAGAAATTTTATATGCATAGAACCCTGGAACTCTAACATAGATCAAACTGATTTATTTGTACTGTTTAATTTTATAATAAGAAAACTTGGAGTGGAATGTGATTTAGGCAACACGTTTGGTGGCACAAATAGAATTAGAATCCAGGTGTTCTAATTCTTAGCCCAGCATTCTTTCTAAAACAACATACTCTGAACATTAGAAATCATTTGAGCCAAAAAAGTAGTCATGAATAGAGAAAAAAGTCAAGTCATTTCAAAGTTTTGCAAGTGATTTAAAGTTCTCTTTTGAGACATTTTGTCTAGGAGCAAATATGAGTGCATTAGGAGTCTGGGCTTTATTCCAGAAGCCATGAAAATAGATGAGTGTCTATTATTTTTCTTAAAGGGAGAAGACACCATATTGTACTCTCAAATTTTATTTTCTATATAGACAGGAATGCAAGCATCAATTAAAAGATGATTGTTCAGAGAGATTTTACCAGTCACTGATAGTAATTAGAAATAAGTAGTGAGTTGTAGTATGAGTAATAAGTTGTGGCTTCGTGCAGAGATGTAGTGGCTTTTTATTCAGGATTGTGTCTCCAGATACAGTTGGAGAGTGTGTCTTCTAATTGCTTGCTGCATAAATGCCTGTCAAAACTCAGAAGGCAGTTTATGGAGAGTATATTGATGGATATGAAATCTAATTCATTCCTTTGTACTAAACTGTACTTGAATGAAGATGTTTATGTAGACCACATTATTTTGACCTTTGATAACATTGCTTTTACTGAAAGATACTTTGAATTTATGCAGCCCCTCTGTTTGGAGGAACATTATAAGAAACCATCCTGCCAGGCGTGGTGGCTCATGCCTTTAATCCCAGCACTTTTGGGAGGCTGAGGCAGTTGGATCACCTGAGGTCAGGAGTTCGAGACCAGCTTGGACAGCATGGTGAAACCCCATCTCTTCTAAAAATACAAGAAATTAGCTGGGTGTGGTGGTGCACACCTGTAATCCCAGCTACTCAGGAGGCTGAGGTGGAAGAATCATTTGAACCTGGGAGGCGGAGGCTGCAGTGAGCCAAGATCACGCCACTGTACTCCAGCCTGGGTGACAGAGTGAAAGTCTGTCTTCAAAAAAAATATATCCTAAGAAACTTGTTGCTATGTTAAAAATCTTACGGTTTGAAATTCTGGAATATTGCAAACATTTAGAATATAGCAGAGATGAACATTACTCTCATATGTCTACCACCCAGATTTGACAAAAGTTAACATTTAAAAAAAATTACTGAAAATCCTTTAAAGTTACAAAAGGTACATTACAGGTGTAGATGAAGACTGCAACTCTTTTTTTTTTGAGATGAAGTCTCACTCTGTCACCCCGGCTGGAGTGCAGTGGTGCATCTCGGCTCACTGCAGGCTCCGCCTCCTGGGTTCACGCCATTCTCCTGCCTCAGCCTCCTGAGTAGCTGAGACTACAGGCGCCTGCCACCACGCCCGGCTAATTTTTTGTGTTTTTAGTAGAGACGGGGTTTCACCCGTTGGCCAGGATGGTCTTGATCTCCTGACCTCCTGATCCTCCCAACTCGGCCTCCCAAAGTGCTGGGATTACAGGTGTGAGCCACCACGCCTGGCGGAAGACTGCAACTCTTTATTCCATTTACCCATCTCCCTATAGTTAAAATGTGCTCCTAAAGTGGATGTGGATCTTTTCAGTTTTTATTTCTGTGATTTTATGTGTATATAAATTCATAAAGAATACTTAGCTTTGTTTGTGTTTCAGTGTTTTACAAAAATACTAGCACATATATTTTTGTAACTTGGCTTTGTGTAATCAACATTATATTTGATACTTATTGATACCTGGGTATTTTTAAAACTATGGGAATATACCACAAGTTTATCTTTTCTTCTATGAAAAGACTTTCACCTTGGGCCAGGCACAGTGGCTCATGCCTGTAATCCCAGCATTTTGTGAGGTTGAGGTGGGAGGATCTCTTGAGCCCAGGAGTTTTAGACAAGTTTGAGCAACATAGTGAGACTCCCTCTCTACAAAATAATTTAAAAATTAGCTAGGAGTGGTAATGTGTGCCTGTGGTCCCAGCTACTTGGGAGGCTGAGGCGGGAGGACCTCTTGAGCCCAGGAGGTTGAGGCTGCAGTGAGCTGTGATCATTTCATTGCATTCCAGCCTGGGTGACAGAGTGAGACTCTATCTCAAAAGAAAAAGAAGACTTTCACCTTTCAGATTGTTTCCAATTATTTTTCACTAATCTCAACATTTTGACCACTGTCACAGAGTGATCAGGAAATGTGGTGGTGACCATATTGGTTCAGGACATATTTGAGTGTCTGCTGTGTTCAAGGTGCTGTGCTGTGCTAGGGCCATAGAACATGGATAGGTTTCCTGCCCTTAAGGAGTTTCCATTTCCATTTCCCTGAGATAGCCACTGTTGATGGAGTTTGGAGTATTTTTTTCTTTTTTGAGACGGAGTCTTGCTCTGTCGCCAGTCTGGAGTGCAGTGGTGTGATCTTGGCTCACTGCAACCTCCGCCTCCCGGGTTCAAGTGATTCTCCTGCCTTAGCCTCGTGAGTAACTGGGACCGCCACCACTCCCAGCTAAGTGCAATGGCATGATCTCGATCACTGCAACCTCTGCCTCTTGGGTTCAAGTGATTCTCTTGCCTCTGCCTCCTGAGTAGCTGGGATTACAGGTGCCTGCCACCACACCTGGCTAATTTTTGTTTTTTAGTAGAGACGGGGTTTCACCATCTTGGCGAGGCTGGCCTGGAACTCCTGACCTCAGGTGATCGGCCTGCTTGGGCCTCCCAAAGTGCTGGGATTACAGGCGTGAGCCACCATGCCCGGCCTCACGCCCAGCTAATTTTTTTGTATTTTTGGTAGAGACAGGGTTTCACTATGTTGGCCAGGATGGTCTTGATCCCTTGACCTCATGATCCACCCGCCTCAGCCTCCCAAAAGTTCTGGGATTACAGGCGTGAGCCACCACGCCCCGCCTGAAGTATTTTCTTTTGTTATTTACTAATTGAGTATCTGCTTTGGCAAGGTTCTGAATTAGAGGCTATTGGGAATAAAAAGGTAAATATAATATGGTTGTTGCTTTTAAGCTTTATAGGTAAGTCAGACACAAATAACTGATTGAAAACAAAAAGTGATAAGCACATGAAAGAGATTTAGACAAAGTAGATGAAGAACAGCTAGAGAAGATTGGGAAAGGCTTTATGGAAGAGGAGCAATGAGTTGAATTTATATAGGGGGAAAGGTATTCTGGATCAGCACTATCCAGTAGGAATATAAGTGAGCCACATACGTGATTTAAAATTACCTGGTAGCCACATTAATGGAGTAAAGAGAAATAGATAAAATTAATTTTAATATCTTTTATTTAACCTGTCTTTTTTTTTTTTTTTTTTTTGAGATGGAGTCTAACTTTGTCACCTAGGCTGGAGTGCAGTGGCACTATCCTGGCTCACTGCAACCTCCGCCTCCCAGGTTTAAGTGATTCTCCTGCCTCAGCCTCCCGAGTAGCTGGGATTACAGGTGCTTGCCATCACACCCAGCTGTTTTTTGTATTTTTAGTAGAGACGAGGTTTCACTGTGTTGGTCAGGCTGGTCTTGAACTCCTGACCTCAAGTGATCCGCCCGTCTCGGCCTCCCAAAGTGCTGGGATTACAGGCATTAGCCACTGTGCCCGGCTGGGTGCTTAAGTTCAAAATCTGGTGTGATTTATGCTTTCAACACATTTCAAGTGATACCACATTTTAAGTGCACTCACTAGTTAGATGTGGGAGTGATGACCATATTGGACATTATAGTCTAGACAGACTTGGAAAAAAGGTATAGAGCCAGGAAACTATTGAATATATCTGTGGAAGAGATATTTCCTTTTTTTGAGATAGGGTGTCACTATGTTGTCCAGGCTGGCTTCAAACCCCTGGGCTTAAGTGATCCTCCCCTTTTAGTGAGGCTTCTGAGTAGCTGAGACAACAGGCATGCACTGCTGTACCCTGCTTATTTTTAAATTTAGCATGAAGGGTAATAATGGGCCCTGATGGTGAGAGGGTAGCTTGTAGCAAGATCATGGGGAGACTTCATGTCTGTATTAATTACTCCAAATAAAAAGTATGTTAAATTTTTTTAGTATGCTAAAATTTACTGAAAGTGTATTTAGATAAAACCCAAAGTTGATGTAAAAATTTTGAATTATATGTGTTCAGAATTTCAGCCAATGTTTGGAATCCAAGCTAGAAAACAGTCCAGTGGAAAATGTTACTGCTGTTTCGACTCTGCTCAGTCAAGCAAAAATTGATACAGGAGAGAATAAATTTCCAGGTAATACTTTGGAAATATTATTTGGATTTCATAGTCTTCAGTGACATTTTTGTCAGTATTACAGAAAATGTTATATACCAAATAGGGTTGTTAAATTCTTTTTAACCATTGCTGTATTTTTCAAATATGTGATTATCATGACTATCACCCATGCTTTCAGAATTACTTCTGTTGATTGGTTTGTTTAAAGTACCTAAGTACTACCCTTTGACTCCCTACCAAAAGTTCTTTTGTTTTTTAAACAACTTTTATTTGTGACTTACTTTCTTGAGAAGTGTTCTTAATGAATTGCATTAAATAGTGGTAGCAGCTTATTTCTTAAGTACTTTATTATTTGTGCTTTACCATTTCAGGTTCTTATCTTTAACCCTTATTTACTCAGTTTTCCATCTGAATGATCCTATCTCTAAATTAAGGATTTAATAAATGCTGCAAATTGTCCACTTTGCAAATTGTCCAAAAGCTTTAGTTTTGGAACCTTGTGAACTTTTTTTTTTTATAACACATTATTTGGGCCGGTCGTGGCGGCTCAAGCCTATAATCGCAGCACTTTGGAATGCCTAGGCAGACAGATCACTTAAGGCCTGGAGTTGGAGACCAGCCTGGCCAATGTGGTGAGACCTCCGTTTCTATTTACTAAAAATACAAAAAAAATTAGCCAGGCGTGGTGGTGCATGCCTGTAATCTCAGCTACTTGAGAGGCAGAGTCAGGAGAATTGCTTGAACCTGGGAGGCAGAGATGAGCCAAGATTGCACCACTGCATTCCACCCTGGGTGACAGAGTGAGAATCTGTCTCAAAAACCAAAAAACCAAAAGAAAAAAAAATTATTTGAACTGTTGGATGAGGATTTGGTCACTTATATTGGATGAGACAGCAGAGGGTATAGAAAAGAAATCTCTTAATTCCTGTTGTTTCTCTGCTAAATGAAAGGTATACATGGAACAAAATGTTGAGTTCGGATAATCATTGACATGATTTAACTTTTTCTCTGAGTTGGGGAAGAGAGAATGTAATATAAATAGGAGAAATGCATTTATTCATTAGAAAATAAAATGAATTGCTTATTGCCTTTATTATTCTGACTAAAATTCCAGAGACCATCTTTTTTTTTTTTTTTTTTTTTTGAAGCAGAGCCTTGCTCTGTCCTCCAGGCTGGGGTGCAGTGGCGCGATCTCGGCTCACTGCCACCTCTGCCTCCCAGGTTCGAGCAGTTCTCCTGCCTCAGCCTCCTGGGCAGCTGGGATTACAGGCACACATCACCACACCCGGCTTATTTTGTATTTTTAGTAGAGACAGGGTTTCCCTATGTTGGCCAGGCTGGTCTCGAACTCCTGACCTCAGGTGATCCGCCTGCCTTGCCCTCCCAAAGTGCTGGGATTACAGATGTGAGGCCACCATGCCCGGCGTCTTTTATTTTTATTTTTTTAAACAAGAAAATGTTTTCATTTGTTTCTACTTAGAGATTATATAATTATGCAGGCATTGAAACAATTTCCTTATTATTCAGTCCTAATAATTGCTGGTTAAATTAGAGGCAAGCTAATCTACCATTACATCTCTTTGCAGCTTTGTAGTCTGAGTATGAGACAGCCTTTCTGCCTTTTGTCTGAAGAATGGTATCTAGGAAGAAGGTTCTAATTTTATCAGATGGTCTTTATTAAAAATAAGTCATTTAATGCATTGAAGGTTTTTTTTTATGTATAATGATTTTATCCATTAGATGGAAAACTAGTATAAAACTCAATATATAACCCACCTTCTTGATTAAATTACAGGTTCAGCTCCCCAACAGCATAGTATTCTCAGTAACCAGACATCTAAAAGCAGTGATAACAGGTAAGCTATTAATTAAATTTTAGAGCTTAAGGATTTTAACTTAACAAGTTTTGAGTTTAGGGGATTCTTCCCTAAAAAGTTATGCTAGTAACCCTCAGTTTACCTACAGATTCTCTTTTCATTACAGCTTTTTCTATGCCTATACATACTGTTTACTATGGACATTTTTTCTACCCTACTACCTCATTCTTTATCTCTTTATTTATTTATTTTTTAGAGTTGAGGTCTTGCTCAGTTACCCAGGCTGGAGTGCAGTGGCACAATCACTGCAGCCTTGAACTCCTGGGCTCAAGCGATCCTTCTGCCTCAGCCTCCCACGTAGCTAGGACTATAGTGTGGCACCATACCTGGATAATTAAAAAAAATTCTTTTTTTAGAGAGAAGGTCTTGCTATGCTGCTCAGGCTGGTCTCGAACTCCTGGCCTCAAGTGATTCTCCCACCTCGGCCTCTCAAATCTCTGAGATTATAGGTGTGAGCCACAGTATCTGGCAGCTACCTTATTCTTCTAAATTCTGCATTAAATTTCATTGTGTGACTTTACCGTGGTTTAACAGTTCTATGCTTTATGAACATTTTGGATATTTCTGGTTCATTTCTATCCAGAAAAGACAAATCCTATGTTAAACACATGTATCTTTGCTTACTTGTATGTCTGTATCTCATAGCTATAGAACTTATCCTGCATTGTCAGACTTTCCTCCAAAGTGGTTGGCCTGTCTCAATAGTGTTTGAGAATGCCCTTTTCCCTAGACTTCTAGAAATACTAGGTATTAGCAACATGTAAGAGTGTTTAAGTAAGATTAAAAGCTTTTTGTTTTCTTTTTAATGTCAGAATTAAATAGATCTGACTTATTTTGCCTTTTGGATTAACAACAAACAGTATTTAGTACAAATTGGAATGACTTAGATAGCTAAAACTATAAAACTTAAAAGCATATTCAAACTGTGGTAAGTGTTGCCTTTTTTTTACTGAAAATTAGTTTTTGTTTTTTTACTGAAAATTAGTAATTTTCTTTCCCCCTTTATTTTTATTATTATTATTTTTTGAGACGGAGTCTCGCTCTGTCGCCAGGCTGGAGTGCAGTGGCGTGATCTCGGCTCACCGCAACCTCCGCCTCCCGGGTTCAAGCAATTCTCCTGCCTCAGCCTCCTGAGTAGCTAGGACTACAGGCACACGCTGCCACGCCTGGCTAATTTTTATTTTATGTATTTATTTTTATTTTAGTAGAAACGGGGTTTCACCCTGTTGCCCAGGCTGGTCGCGATCTCCTGAGCTCAGGCAATCTGCCTGCCTTGGCCTCTCAAAGTGCTGGGATTATAGGCATGAGCCACCATGCCAGGCCTGCTCCTTGATTTTTAAAAGGTTTTTCTCCCTCTCTTGAAGCTGAAATTTATCAGCGTTGTGTAGAAAATAAGTTATTTTTGCCGGGCGCGGTGGCTCACGCCTGTAATCCCAGCACTTTGGGAGGCTGAGGCAGGCGGATCACGAGGTCAGGAGATCGAGACCATCCTGGCTAACATGGTGAAACCCCGTCTCTACTAAAAATACAAAAAAAAATTAGCTGGGCGTGGTGGCGGGCACCTGTAGTCCCAGCTACTCAGGAGGCTGAGGCAGGAGAATGGCATGAACCCAGGAGGCAAAGTTTGCAGTGAGCCAAGATTGCGCCACTGCACTCCAGCCTGTGCGACAGAGTGAGACTTCGTCTCAAAAAAAAAAAAGAAAATAAGTTATTTTTTCCCCTTCCAATGATTTGAAATGACTTGGATCTGTAACATTTAGTAATTTTATTTTATTTTTTTTAAGGGAGACACCACGAAATCATTCTTTGCCTAAGTGTAATTCCCATTTGGAGATAACAATTCCAAAGGACTTGAAACTAAAAGAAGCAGAGAAAACTGATGAAAAACAGTTGATTATAGTAAGTACACAACTTGACCATTTTGGTGAATTGTTGTTAGAACCATCTTAGTATATTTCATGTTGCTATAATACGATATCTGAGGTTGGTAATTTTTATAGAAAAGAGGTTTATTTGGCTTGTGGTTCTATGGCCTGACATCTGCATCTGGTGAGGGTGGCAGATTGCTTCAACTTATGGAGGAAAGCAGAAAGGGAGTGAGCTCATGTGCAGAGAGACCACGTGGTAAGGGAGGAAGCAAGAGAGAGAAACCAAGGAAGCCAGACTCTTTTTTTTTTTTTTTTAACCCTGCTCACCCCAGCAGGAGGGCATTTGAGGGCATTAACCTATTTATGCGGGATTCACCTCTAAGACGCAAACACATCTCTCTAAGCCCCACCTCCAAACACTGTCACATTGGACATCAAATTTCCCCATAAATTTTGGTGGAGACAAATCAAATCATATCAAAATCATAGCAGCATTGTATTTATGCAAGGTTTTAAAGAATAAATTCATTCACTTTTGCCAAAGAGCCTTTTTGTCATAATAAATTTTAGTATGAAAAATGTTCCCAGGCCAGGTGCAGTGGCTCATGCCTATAATCCCAGCACTTTGGGAGGCCAAGGCGGGTGGATCACCTGAGGTCGGGAGTTTGAGACCAGCCTGGCCAGCATGGTGAAATCCTGTCTCTACTAAAAATGCAAAAATTAGCCAGGCGTGGTGGCAGATACCTGTAATCCCAGCTACTTAGGAATCTGAGGCAGGAGAGTCGCATGAACCTGGCAGGCAGAGGTTGCAGTGAGCTGAGATGGTGCCATTGCACTCCAGCCTGGGCAACAGAGCGAGACTCTGTCTCAGAAAAATATTCCTGGTGTTATTACAACCCCCTTCTTAAATAGTGACTTTGTCTTGTAACAGTAATTGTTTTCATACTTCTAGTTTTATAACAAATTGTGATACTTTATTTCACATCTGTTACTTTCTTAGATTTGTCATTTGATCACTACCTCCTTTCAGTAGTTGATTTAAATGTTAAAATAACATGGAACTTGTCCAGGTGCAGTGGCTCACGCCTGTAATTCCAGCACTTTGGGAGGCCGAAATGGGCGGATCACCTGAGGGTGGGAGTTCAAGACCAGCCTGACCAACATGGAGAAAGCCCATCTCTACTAAAAATACAAAATTAGCTGGGCATGGTGATTCGTTCCTATAATCCCAGCTGCTCGGGAGGCTAAAACAGGAGAATCCCTTGAACTCGGAAGGTGGAGGTTTCGGTGAGCTGAGATCGTGCCATTGCACTCCAGCCTGGGCAACAAGAGCGATACTCCATCTCAAAAAAAAATAATAATAATAACATGGAACTTAATGTATAAAATGATTTTGAATATCTATATTGCAGAGTACATTATTATTTTAAAGTTACATTTTAAATTACAGGAAGATAAATTGGAAAACAGGAGATATTTTGATTAAAAATCTAACTTGAATGAGTGAATATAAAAAAATTAAGGCACCCAAAGTACTAGGAACATTTATGTAGTTACAGTCAACATAATCAGTAGGATTTTTTTTTTTTTAAGATAGGGTCTCATGCTGTCACCCAGGCTAGAGTGCAATGGTGTGATCACAGCTCACTTGCAGCCTCAACCTCCCAGCCTCAAGTGATCCTTTCACCTCAGCCTGCTGAATAGCTGGGACTAACAGACATGCGTCACCACACACAGCTAATTGTTAATTTTTTTTTTTTTGTAAGACGGAGTCACCCAGGCTGGAGTGCAGTGGCACAATCTTGGCTCACTGCAACCTCTGCTTCCCAGGTTCAAGTGATTCTCCTGCCTCAGCCTCCCTAGTAGCTGGGTTTACAGGCACGCACCACCGTGCCTGGCTATTTGTTGTATTTTTAGTAGAGATGGGGTTTCACCATGTTGGCCAGGCTGGTCTTGAACTCCTGACCTCGTGATCCAGAGTGCTGGGATTACAAGCGTGAGCCACCTCAGGTGGCCCCCCAGACTTTTAAGACATTAAAAAATGGAATGGATTGGGTGCGGTGGCTCATGCCTGTAATCCTAGCACTTTGGGAGGCCGAGGCAGGTGGATCACCTGATGTCAGGAGTTTGAGACCAGCCCGGCCAACATGGCAAAACCCAGTCTCTATTAAAAGATACAAAAATTAGCTGGGCATGTTGGTGGGTTCCTGTAATCCCGTCTACTCAGGAGGCTGAGGCAGGAGAATTGCTTGAACCCAGGAGTGGGAGGTTGCAGTGAGCCAAGATGGCGCCACTGCACTCCAGCCTCAGTGACAGAGCAAGACTCTGTCTCAAATTAAAAATAAAAATAAAAAAGAGTCTACCTGGGTGCAGTGGCTCACACCTGTAATCCTAGCACTTTTAGGAGGCCGAGGCAGGAGGATTGCTTGAGCTCAGTTCTAGACCAGCCTGGGCAACATGGTAAAATTCTCTCTGTGCAAAAAATATAAAAATTAGCCAGGTGGCGAGGCGTGGTGGCTCATGCCTGTAATCCTAGCACTTTAGGAGGCCAAGGCAGGTGGATCACCTGAGGTCAGGAGTTCAAGACCAACCTGGTCAACATGGTGAAACCCCATCTTTACTAAAAATACAAAGAATTAGTCCAGTGCAATGGCACGCTCTTGTAATCCCAGCTACTTGGGAGGCTGAGGCAGGAGAATTGCTTGAACCTGGGAGGCAGAGGTTGCAGGAGCCAAGATCATGCCACTGCACTCTAGCCTGGGTGACAGAGCGGGACCTTGTCTCAAAACAAAAACAAACAAAAATTAGCCAGACATGGTGGCACATCCCTGTAGTCCCAGCCTGGGTGACACAGTGAGACCGTGAGACCCTGTATCAAAAAAACTTTTTCCTCTACACACTAGTAGTATAATTATTGCAAATACGAAATATATATTAGTTCTCATTCATAGAGTATTTCCTATTTGGGGCTTTAGGACTAAGTTTGTAATATTAAAGCTATTTGTCAGTTTTTAAAAAATTGTTATATGCCGTGGATCAGGTTACTAAAATGGAAACATTTCCTAGTAAAATTACATGCAGATTTCAGATTAACATGTTATTTTTAGTAATTAACATTGAATGTTATTCATGTAGATTAAACAATTCTTACTTTATGCTCACACTATAGCCTTAGAGGCTGATATTCTGAAATAATTCTTTTGGGAGGAAAAAAACTTTTGTGTGTTTTTTGTAAATAGGATGCAGGACAAAAAAGATTTGGAGCAGTTTCTTGTAATGTTTGTGGAATGCTGTATACAGCTTCAAATCCAGAAGATGAAACACAGCATCTGCTTTTCCACAACCAGTTTATAAGTGCTGTTAAATATGTGGTAAGTGGAATTTGTGAATTCTAAAATGCAAAAATCAGATAATTAGGTCGGTCTCTTAATGAGATGAGTTGCCAAATTTAAATCACTGAAAAATTTATGTTTTTAAGAGATAATAATATGTACAAAGCACATGTAGTATGTATACTGGCTTTTTAAAAACAAAGCCAAACATAAAAACCAGCTAATTTATTCTGACTGGTTTATGTTGTGGGATTTTGAATTTAAATTTTACTTTTCTAAAGTAGTGATTGTACTTGTCAGAAGTAATGCTATTTAACTTGTATGTTTTTTAATAAAATTCCTTTGATTTCAATAATTATTTACTGTTGATAAATCTATTTAATATTTACATTTCTTGGCACAGTTTTATATTGGAGATTGATCGTGATAGGTATTATACCAAGTAGGTTGTTTGGAGATTTCCTTTACCTTCTCTTTGTTATCATGAGGGTTTTTCTTTATAAGATTAAAAAAGAAAAATTCTAGAAAATTAAGACCTCAGAATTTGTAGTATACTAAAAAAAAAAAAAAAAAATTCCCACAGAGTAAATCTGTTTTAGTACAAAATATATTTTTTAATGGAAGTGCATTTTAGGCATAATGGGTATTATTTAATATTTGTGGAAATAGCAAAAATTTTTTAGCAATATTGAACCATTTCAGATATCTTGTGAAAATAGTAATTTAATTGAATTGCTGTTTACCCATATCTGAAATGGAATCTCTTTTTATTGTATACATGTTACCTTCAGTACTGTACACTCACATTAATAAGACCTCCAGGATATCTGAACTGAGATCACCAATTCATTTCATATAAATCTTTATATAGGTACCAGATACTAGATTATTTAAAGGTCTTTATTGGCCTCCGTTAAATTCATATGCTTGTATTAATACTTACCTTCGGTTGAAGGGTTTGTATTCATTGTTTCATTCATCCAGCTACTTCTACCCAGGATAGGGTGAGTTTTTACTTTTTTGGTTCTCTACCTGTGGTCATCCTTTATATTTCTTATTTCATCTGACTTTTCCACACACTCTCTCCTACCACTTCACCAAATATAAGGTGCGTGGACATAGAATATCTATAGCTGGATATTGTTTTATCATTTGAAATTTGTACTTTTTCAATTTGACTATGTTAATATCCTTGCATTGTGAAAAGAAAAATAGTTCTATCAGGTAGCTAAATTATAGAATACTTCTAGGACAAAAATAGTTCAGTATATTTTATATACAAACCTCGTAGAGGAAGTTAGTTCAAGTAAATTCTACTCAGTGTACATTATTCAATTCTGGTGATCATTTAGTTTCCTAAAATTATAAAAACATTTTATTTCAAAGTCTTAATTCTTCACCTTAAGGAAAATTCTTAATTTCTGAGAGGAAAAGTAAATAAATCAATCAGGAAATATCTGCTCTACTCTTCCAAGATGTCAAGGGAAGTTGATTTATGGAACAAGGTGAAGTCCTCATCTTCCAAACACATTCTGGCTCTCTTGCAAAGCAGCAAAGCAATGTAGCAACCTAGGGAAGATTATTTCCTGCCCTAGCCAGACCCCTCCTCCAACCCCCCCTTGATGGGACAGAGCCATGGGTTATTTTTTTCATATTTGAAATAAGCTCAAGAGAAGGAATTGAGTTTAGCAGTTGGCCATTCTTTGCTGTTATCAAGGTCGATACTCTTATCTTTTGCTGTTTTCAAATGTAGGTATACACAGAGTCTAAGGAAGAGACTCTTCCAAAACATTGTGGTATTCTATAGTGTATGGAGAGAAGAAGAAAACGTACCTATCTTAAAGCTGTTCTGCTATGATCACTGTTCTAGATTTTGGGTTGTGACTTTAAAACATTTATTGGGCTTTTCATTTTATGCCTTTCATAGACATTAAGTACTCACAAATGCTTGACAAAATATCTTAATTTTATTTAATGCCAATTTTATCTGTTAGGTTTGTCTGTTGGTGAGAAGTATATAGAAGAAGTCATATGGTACTCTGGTGTTAATTCATGTTAAATGGACAGTATCAGGAAGTGGAAATAAAGTTTTGTTCTACTTAAGACTAAATATAGAATAAATTAGAAACAACTAGTTTTACTTAAAACAAGTTTTTGTTTTTTTTGTTTTTTTTGTTTTTTTTTTTGAGGCAGAGTCTTGCTGTGTCACGCAGGCTGGAGTGCAGTGGTGCAATCTTGACTCACTGCCTCCTCCACCTCCTGGGTTCAAGCAGTTCTCCTGTCAGCCTCCCAAGTAGCTGAGACTACAGGTGCATGCCACCACTCCCAGCTAATTTTTGTATTTTTAGTAGAGATGGGGTTTCACTGTATTGGTCAGGCTGGTCTTGAACTCCTGACCTCAGGTGATCCACCCACCTTGGCCTCCCAAAATGTTGGGATTACAGGCATGAACTACTACGCTTGGCCAAAATTTTAATCAAACATTCTGTAGAAAATAAGATAAATACCTTTTTCTTTGGGTAAAAATTTTTTCCAGGCAGATTAATAATCTGATAACAATTGGAAATGGCTAAAAGTCGTATTTTCAAAAGGTTAAAATAAAAGGTAGAAAATACAGTAAGAAAATTTTTTCTTACTGTATTCTTTCATTTTACCCCATCTGCTTGGCTGACACCATTTGGGGAAATGAATTTTATTTGACTTATTAGAAACTAGGAAGCAGCCGAGGCAACGTGTGGAACCCCATCTGTACAAAAAAAGTTAGCTGGGCGTGGTGGCATGTGCCTGTAGTCCCAGTTTCTTGGTGGGGCTGAGGTGGGAGGATCGCTTGAGCTCAGGAGGTTGGCTTGAGCCCAGGAGGTTAAGGTGAGCCAAGATTGCATCACTGCCTGCGTGACAGAGCAGGACCCTGTTTCAAAAAAAAAAAAATCCCAAAAAACAAAAAAGCCAAAAAACTATTTAGGAAGAAACCTCTTAATGCTTTCAGGTGGAGCCTGGACTCTGGTTTAGACCTAGGAAACTACTTCAGTTTCCTTCCAGAACTAAGGTACTGTTCCCTAAAGATGTGAAGAGAAAGCACGAGTTCTCTCCCCTGGCATACATATTGAGCCACGTTGCAAGGCCAGGAAACTGCCAGAAACCTATCAGGAACCTATCAGGAACTCAGCTATATTTGAGCTTTTAGTAATGCCAAAGAACAATGTATGGGTTCTTGGCTGAGAAAAACTCAATCCTTTTTTCCTGTATTATCCTTCTTAACTCCTTTGAATTAATTCACATCTGAGTGAATGTTGTGTGGAGAGCACTACTCTCGGGGCTATGCCCTTTCCTTCAAGTTTAGGAACAAAGGCTGAAAGAAATGAAAAGTTAATAAAAGATCTAAGTAACCATTAAAGCAATAAATCAATATTAAATATTTAAATAAATCATACATTAGCTTTGCAACTTAGAAGTGGTCAGAATGGTTTGTTTTCATAGACAGGAAAGAGTTAAGATTTGATTTTTAAAATGAACATAGATAGTCATCTATGATTGGTAACAGTACAACTAAAGAGAAAGCTTAACATTTTTGTGAGGAATAATGAGTAGATCATTTTTATTGAATCAGGATTTTTGTGGATAATGAGACTAGAAAAATACAATCAAGTCAAATTGTGATACTTTGATTTTGAAAGCTATATGTACTTTATTCTTTCTGTTCTTTTAAGTTTTGAAAAATCTCGAATATTTTGAATGATAAAAATTTAAATAACGTTAAAACAATATTTAGATGAAGTGTAGGGAGAGAAGTAATATTTCAATGGCATAGATAGACAGTAGTATACATATTAGGCATGTATAGTGAGTGCTGAATTACTATGACGTTGGTAGAAATAGGAAAGAACATTGATGAGAAACTTTGAAGAAAGAGTCGACAGTACCGGTCAGTGGCTCATGCCTGTAATCCCAGCACTTTGGGATGCCGAGGGGGTGGATCACTTGAGATCAGGAGATCAAGACTAACCTGACCGACATGGTGAAACCCCATCACTAGTAAAAATACAAAAATTAGTTGGGTGTGGTGGCACGCGCCTGTAATCCCAGCTACTCAGGAGGCTGAGGCAGGAGAATCGCTTGAGCTTGGGAGGCGGAGGTTGCAGTGAGCCGAGATCGTGCCACTGTACTGCAGCCTGGGCAGCATAGCGAGACTCCATCTCAAGGGAAAAAAAAAAAGAGTTGACAGATCTCTGATTGGCTACAGAGCTGTGCTGTCCTGTGAAGTAGCCTCTAGGCTACATGAAATTAAAAATACTGTTCTTCGGTCGTACTATCCAGTGCTTAAAAGCCACACATTGCTAGATGCTACTGTGTTAGGTGGTATATAGAATGTTTGCATCATCACACAGAACGTTCTCTTGGATAGTGCTGCTACAGAAAGTTGAGGAAAGAAGTTACATGTGATTAAATTTTTGATTTAGGGAAACCATGTTCCAGTAACTCTTGCTTAATCTTTATTTTTTTATGTGAAATTTGAGTGCATATAATTTAATTATGTATACTTTATTCCTTTTCAAGATTGTTAGGAAAAAGAGGAAACTGGGCATTAGAGAAAAGAGAAGTGAATAGTAGTAGAGCAGGATTAGAGATTTTTTTTCTGATTTTTAAATTTTATTTTTATTTTGAGTCAGTATCTTACTCTGTTGTTCAGACCAGAGTGCAGTGGCACAGTTATAGCTCACTGTAGCCTCAAACTCCTGGGCTCCAGCAATCCTCCCACCTCAGCCTCCTGAGTATCTGGTACTAAGTTGTGTGCCACCATGCCTGGCTAATTTTTGTATTTTTTGTAGAGACAGAGTTTCACCATGTTGCCCAGACTGGTCTTGAACTCCTGAGCTCAAGCTATCTGCCTACCTTGAGTTCCCAAAGTGCTGGGATTATAGGTGTGATCCACTGCGCCCAGCCTGTTTTATTTTTTGAGACAGGGTTTTGCTGTGTTGCCCAGGCTGGAATGCAGTGGCGCAATCATAGCTCATTGTAACCTCAAACTCCTGGGCTCAATCTTTCTTAGCCTCCTGCGTAGCAAGAACTATAGGCACAGGCCACCAGGCCTGGCTAATATTTCTTTTTCCTTTTGGGACAGTGTCTCGCTCTGTCACCTAGGGTGTAGTGCAGTGGCACAATCATGGCTTACTGCAGTCTCAACCTCCTGGGCTCAAGCTATCTTCCTGCCTCACCATCCTGAGCAGCTGCCACTACAGGCGAGTGCCACCACACCTGGCTAATTTTTAAGTTTTTTGTAGAGATGGGGTTTTGTTTTGTTGCCCAGGGTGCTGACTTTATGAGTGTAAGCCACCATGCCTGGCCTAGACCTGTTTTAGATCCACAACAAAATTGAGCAGGTAGTACAGAGAGTTCCCATATACTCCTTAATTCCACACGTGTATAGCCTCCCTCACTGTCAACATCCCTTATCATAGTGGTACATTTGTTATAACTGGTGAACCTACACTGACACATCATTATTTCCCAGAATCCATGTTTCATATTAGGATTTTCTCGTATATTCTGTGGGTTTTGAGAAATGTATAATGACATGTATTCACCATTATGATATCATATAGAATAGTTGCACTGTGCTAAAAATTCTGCTTTGCTTATTTATCCCTTCTTCCTACCTTAACCCCTGCCAACCACTGGTCTTTTTAATGTCTCCATAGTTTTACCTTTTCTAGAATGTCAGAGTTGGAATAATATAGTATGTAGCCTTTTCTGATGGGCTTTTTTCACTTAGTAATATGCACTTAAACATCTCCCATGTCTTTATTTAGTTAGTTTGAGACGAAGTCTTGCTCTGTCACACAGGCTGGAGTGCAGTGGCGTGATCTCTGCTCACTGCAACCTCCGTTTCCCGGGTTCAGGCAGTTCTCCTGCCTCAACCTCCGGAGTAGCTGGGACTACAGGCGTGTGTCACCACACCTGGCCAATTTTTTTATTTTTTATTTTATTTTATTTATTTATTTTTTGAGACGGAGCCTCACTCTGTCCCCCAGGCCAGAGTGCAGTGGCGTGATCTCTGCTCACTGCAACCTTCGCCTCTCGGGTTCAAGCGATTCTCTGCCTCAGCCTCCTAAGTAGCTGTGACTGCAGTTGTGCACCACCACTCCTGGCTAAGTTTTGTATTTTTAGTAGAGATGGGGTTTCACTGTGTTGGCCAGACTAGTTTTGAACTTCTGACCTCAAATGATCTGCCCCCTCCGTCTCCCAAAGTGCTGAGATTCCAGGTGTGAGCCACCACGCCTTGCCTAATTTTTTATTTTTATTTTTTTAGTAGAGATGGAGTTTCACCATGTTGGCCAGGCTGGTCTTGAACTCCTGACCTCAAGTGATCCACCCGCCTTGGGCTCCCGAAGTGTTGGCATTATAGGCATGAGCCACTGAGCTGGGCTCCCATGTCTTTTTATGGCTTTGAAAGCCCGTTTCTTTTTAGCGCTGTGTGATATTCCATTGTCTGGATGTATCACAGTTTATCCATTCACCTACTGCAGGATGTCTTGGTTGCTTCAAAGTTTGGCAATTATGAGTAAAGCTGCTGTGTATAGGTTTTTGTGAGGACATGTTTTCAGCTCTTTTTGGTAAATACCAAGACGCTTGATTGCTGGATCGTATGGTAAGAGTGTGTTTAGTTTTGTAAGAAACTGCCAGACTCTATTCCAAAGTTGCTGTATTCTTTTGCATTTCTATCTGCAATTAATGACAGTTTGCCTTGCTTCATGTCCTCACCAGCATTTGGTGTTATCAGTGTTCTGGATTTTGGCCTTTCTAGTAGGCTTGTAGTGGTATGTTACTGTTTTAATTTGCATTTCCCTATTTTCATGTGTTTATTTTCCATTTGTATATCTTCTTAGGTGAGGTCCTTTGCCCATTTTTTATTTTATTTATTTTAATTTTAATTTTTCAATCAGGCTGTTTTCTTATTGAGTTTTAAGAGTTCTTTGTATATTTTGGGTAACAGTTTTTTTTGTGTGTTTGTGTTTTTTTTTTTTGACAGAGTTTCCTTCTTGTTGCCCAGGCTGGAGTGCAGTGAGTGGCGCAACAATCTCGGCTCACTGCAACCTCCACCTCTCGGGTTCAAGCGATTTTCCTGCCTCAGCCTCCCGAGTAGCTGGGATTGCCGGCATGCGCCACCATGCCCAGCTAATTTTGTATTTTTAGTAGAGACAGGGTTTCTCCATGTTGGTCAGGCTGGTCTCAAACTCCCGACCTCAGGTGATCCGCCCGCCTCAGCCTTCCAAAGTGCTGGGATTACAGGCATAAGCCACTGTGTCCAGCCAGGTAACAGTTTTTTAATCAGATACTTCTTTTGTAAGTATTTTTTTCCAGCCTGTGGCTTGTCTTCTCATTCTCTTAACAGTATCTTTTTCAAAAAAAAATTTTTTTTTTTTTTTTAATAAAAATAGAAATAGAGTGTTGCTGTGTCATCTTAGCTTATTTCGAACTCTGGGTGCAAGTGATCCACCTGCCTTGGCATCCCAAAGTGCTGGATTACAAGCAAGAGCCACCGTGCCCAGTCCAAAAAATACTTTTAATTATACACTTTTTCTTTTGTGAGACAAGGTTGTGCTCTGTCACTCAGGCTGGAGTGCAGTGGTGTGATCACTGCTCACTCTATCCTTGACCTCCTGGGCTCAAGCAATCCTCCTATCTTAGCCTTCCTAGTAGCTGGGACCACAGGGGTACACCACCGTGCTTGACTAATTTTTTAATTTTTTGTAGAGTTGAGGTTTCCCTATATTGCCCAGCTTGGTCACAAACTCCTGAGCTCAATCAGTTCTCTTGCCTCTGCCTCCCAATGTGTTGGGATTACAGGTGTGAGCCACCATGCCTGGCCAACAGTATCTTTTAAAAAGCAGACATTTTAAATTTTAATGAAGTCCAGTTGATCAGTTATTTCTTTCATGAATTGTGCCTTTGGTATACTTAAAATGTCATTGCCATACCCAAGGTCATCTAGTTTTTCTCCTGTGTTATCTTATATTTCTGCATTTTATGTTTAGATCCATTTTGAGTTAATTTTTGTGAGAGATGCAAGGTCTGTGTTTAGATTACTTTTACATGTAGATGTCCAGTTCAGCACCATTTGTTGAAAGGCTGTCTTTTCTCCATTATATTGCCTTTTCTCTTATATCAAAGATCAGTTGACTTTTTATGAGTCTGTTTCTGGGTTCTCTGTCCTGTTTCATTGATCTGTTGTTTCACCAGTACCACTGTATTAGTCCGTTCTCACGCTGCTATAAAGAACTGCCTGAGACTGGGTAATTTATAAAGGAGAGAGGTTTAATTAACTCACAGTTCTGCATGGCTAGGAAGGCCTTAGGAAACATAATCGTTGCAGAAAGGGAAGCAGATTTGTCCTTCTTCACATGGTGTCAGGAGAGAGAAGTGCCGAGCAAATGGGGAAAACCCCCTTATAAAACCATCAGATCTTGTGAGAACTCACTGTCACAAGAACAGCAGCATGGGGGTAACTACCCCCATGAGTCAATTACCTCCCACCGGGTTGCTCCCATGACACGTGGGGATTATGGAAACTATAAGTCAAGATGAGATTTGGGTGGGGACACAGCCAAACCATATCAACCACACTGTCTTGATAAGTAGCCTTATAGTAAGTTTTGAAATTGGGTAGTGTCAGTCCTCCAACTTTGTTGTTCTTCAATTTTGTGTTGGCTATTCCAAGTCTTTTCCCTCTCAATACAAACTTTATAACTAGTTTGTCAGTATCTACAAAATAGCTTGCTGGGATCTTTATTAGGATTGCATTGAATCTGTAGATTAAATCAGGAAGAACTCACCTTTTGACAATATTGAGTCTTCCTATCTGGTTTTGTAAATTTTTATTGTACATTGGAGATTGTGTGTAAAGGAAAAGTAGAGACTGAAGTAGATAGTATCCTTTCCCTTACCCATGAGTGCTTTCTCTTTTCTTTTGTCTTAACTGTGGTGAGGGGCTGATTGCTTTGATCTAATTAGAAATTGAATTGGGTCAGGTCAGAGTTGGGTTTGAAACTGTAGTTTTCTGTTCTGGTATTAGGTGTCTCTCTCCAGCTGAGATTGGGGATCTAAGCTCCACACGACGCTAGAACTCTCTATACCTTCCAGCCCAACTGCAGTTGTCCCATGGGAGAGAATTGGTAGATAATTATTGCTGTATTTGGAGTTTCTTCAGATTTCAGACTGCCATGTCAGGCCACGTAATTCTGGTTGGTTTCTCTTTGTTCCAGCAAGAGACTCTTCTCCTTGTCCTCTGTCTGTGGCAGGCTTGCTTGTTCACTCATGCTTCCAGACTTGGTCAACATCTTATGGTTAAAAATGGCTACTGGTGTCTGCTCACTTAGGAAGGGCTGGTTCGTCTCTGAAGATCAGTTCATTTAGACATTGAGTTTCTTTTTTTTTTTTTTCTTTTTTTGAGACGGAGTCTCGCTCTGTTGCCCAGGCTGGAGTGCAGTGGCACGATCTCGGCTCACTACAAGCTCCGCCTCCCAGGTTCCTACAGGTGCCGCCACTACGCCTGGCTAATTTTTTGTGTTTTTAGTAGAGACAGGGTTTCTCTGTGTTAGCCAGGATGGTATTGATCTCCTGACCTTGTGATCTGTCCGCCTCGGCCTCCCAAAGTGCTGGGATTACAGGCATGAGCCACTGCGCCCCGGCCTGGACATTGTGTTTCTATACATTTTCAGTGTCTTTTAAAAAAACATGCTTTTTGTTTTCTTTTTTTTTTTTTTTTTTGAGACAGAGTTTTGCTCTTGCAGCCCAGGCTGGAGTGCAGTGGCGTGATCTTGGCTGACTGCAAGCTCTACCTCCCGGGTTCATGCCATTCTCCTGCCTCAGCCTCCCAAGTAGCTGGGACTACAGGCTCCTGCCACCGTGCCCGGCTAATTTTTTGTATTTTTAGTAGAGGCGGGGTTTCACCATGTTAGCCAGGATGGTCTTGATTTCCTGACCTCGTGATCCGCCCATCTCGGCCTCCGAAAGTACTGGGATTATAGGCGTGAGCCACCACGCCCGGCCAACACATGCTTTTTCATTTATTGGGTGTTTTGTTATTACAACAGTTACAGTGATCTTTTGTGACCTCCTTTATCCTAAATGGGAGCAGAACTCCCAGAGATGTACATTGTGATAACATTTTTCAGTAATAGACTTGTTGGCTTTGTTTAATTTTGGCTGTAGAGGTGGAGTGGAATTTGGACCATGAGTCTTTTAAAGTCATAAGCAATACCGATGAACTCAATGTGTTTGCTAAGTCCAAATGACCTTTGAGATGAGATTTACATCAAATAAAGTATTTCTTACATACTGGGATATTGTTGCTACCTATTGAAAAGTGCTTAAAATGTGAATCCTAATAAAGAGATTTTTAGGATTCTTTAATATTTGAAGACAGAAGAGAAAAAAGTATCATAATTCTTCCCATTTGACTTTTTATTGGGTCTGACCCAGGCATATCTTATGAGAAATATTCATATAGTCGTAAGGTTTAGATGTTATAGTAGAAGTTCACTTAATCAACGTAATTGGGAAAATTGGATCAGTTAACTAAATAATAACTGAATATCTAAAAAGTTGATGACTGTTGGTTATTAACTGACCCAGTTCTCCCAATTACGTTGATTAAGTTGATGAGACTCTTCTTGTTCTCTGTTGCAGGCTTGCTTGTTCACTCATGCTTCCAGACATAATCAACATCTTAGGGTTAAAAATGGCTACTGGTCTCTGCTCACTTAGGAAGGGCTGGTTCATTTCTGAAAATCAGTTCATTTAGACATTTTGTTTCTGTGCCTTTTCAGTGTCTTTAAAAACACATGGATTTTCATTTATTGGGTGTTTTCTTACTACAGTAGGTACAGTGATCTTTTGTGACCTTCTTTTTTTTTTTTTTTGGAGATGGAGTCTTTGTTGCCCAGGCTGGAGTGCAGTGGCGTGATCTTGGCTCACTGCAACCTCTGTCTCCTGGGTTCAAGCAGTTCTCTTGCCTCAGCCTCTCAAGTAGCTGGGATTACAAGCATGTGCCACCACACCCAGCTAATTTTTGTATTTTTAGTAGAGACAGGGTTTCAGCACATTGGCCAGGCTGGCCTTGAACTCCTGACCTCAGGTAATCCACCCGCCTCGGCCTCCCAAAGTGCTGAGATCACAGGTGTGAGCCACTGTGCCTGGCCTTTGACCTTCTGTATCCTAATTGGGAGCAAAACTCCCAAATACATACATTGAAACCAACCGGACCAACATGGTAAAACCCCGTCTCTACTAAAAATGCAAAAATTAGCTGGGCGTGATGGTGTCTGCCTGTAATCCCAGCTGCTTGGGAGACTGAGGCGTGAGAATCGCTTGAACCCTGGAGGCGGAGATTGCAGTGAGCTGAGATCGTGCCACTGCATTCCAGCCTGGGCAACAGAGCGAGACTCTGTCTCCAAGAAAAAAAACAAGGAAGTCTGGAGGTGTGTCATGTCATGGTGGTTCCATCTAGCAGTTCAATAGTGTCATCATGAATGCTGGCCATTTCTCATTCAGCACTCTGCTGTCCTTAGTGTGTTGACTCTTGTGCTTCACAGTTGTAACATCATGGTCCTAAAGTAGATTTCTGTAGTCCAGATACCATATTCAGGTTCAAAGCAGGAATGTTGGGTGAGATGGATACTCAAATGGCATTTTGGGGTTTGTTTTCTTTTTAGAGACAGGGTCTCAAAAATTAGAGCAGGGTTTTATATTAAGAAACAGCCTTTACAAGCAAGTTGTATCAAATGATTCTACTTCTAGGACCCTATCTTATGGAAATGCAGTTTTTGAGATCAAAATACTGGAGCTAATGGTTAAAAGACCCAGACACATTGATACTTCAGAAAACTCTGTAGCTGTTAATAAGGAGGGAATAGATTTATATTTCTTTCTTTCCTCTTTTTTTTTTTTTTTTTAAGAGACAGGGTCTTGCTCTATTGGCCAGGCTGAAGTGCGGTGGTGCGATGAGCTCACTGTTGCCTTGAACTCCTGGGCTCAGGGGATCCTCCTGCCTGAGTCTCCCAAGTAGCTGGGACTACAAGCATGTGTCACCATGCCCAGCTGATTATTTTACTTTTTGTAGAGATAAGGTCTTGCTTTGTTGCCCAGGCTTGTCTCAAACTTCTGGGCTTAAGCAACCTGCCTGCCTTGGCCTCCCAAAGTGCTGGGATTACAGGGGTGAGCTACCATGCCTGGCCAATTTTCAAATTTAAAATTTTTTTTTGAGATGGATATTGCTATGTTGGCCTGCTGATCTTGAAATTCCAGCCTCAAGCAGCCCTCTCACCTCGGCCTCCCAAAGTGCTGGGACTACAGGCATGATCCACCACCCCCCTGGCCTTTTTATTTTTGATTTTTTTGAGACAGGGTCTTAACTTTGTTGCCCAGGCTGGAGTGCAGCGGCGCAATCATGGCTCATTGCAGCCTCAACCTCTCAGGCTCTAAGCGATCCTCTTGCCTCAGCCTGCTGAGTAGCTGAGACTACAGGCATGTGCCATCACACTCAGCTAATTTTTCTATTTTTTTTTGTAGAGACAGGCTCCTACTGTGTAGCCCAGGCTGGTCTCAAACTCCTGGGCTCAAGCAATTGTCCTGCCTTGGCCTCCCAAAGTGTTGAGATTACAGGTGTGAATCACTGTACCTGGCCTTCCTATATTTTTTAGTTCATAGCATTCCCACCACCAAGAATGCCATCCCATTTTTATCTGTGCCTTTCAAGCCCAGGGAAATAACTTTTCTTTTTCTTTTTTCTTTTTGAGACGGAGTCTTGCTCTGTTGGCCTGGCTGGAGTGCAGTGGCGCCATCTCAGCTCACTGCAAGCTCCGCCTCCTGGGTTCACGCCATTCTCCTGCCTCAGCCTCCTGAGTAGCTGGGACTACAGGCACTCTCCACCATCCCCGACTAATTTTTGTATTTTTAGTAGAGACAGGGTTTCACCTTGTTAGCCAGGATGGTCTCGATCTCCTGACCTCGTGATCTGCCCACCTCAGCCTCCCAAAGTGCTGGGATTACAGGTGTGAGCCACTGCGCCTGGCCGGAAATACTCTTTTCTATGAATATTTTTCTTTTATTCCTCTCTTATCCCAATAAGCGTTTTCTCTATCTTCCTAAAACTATTTTAACACTTTGCTTATATTATTTTGCCTTTTCTTGTAGGTTCCTGCTTCAGTTTGATAGCTGTTTTTTTGAGAATTAAGAAATATATTAAATATACATATTGATAGACTGATTTTGGATTCAGAAACATTGAAGTATAATAAATAAAGCTTATTTTAGAATCAAGGAAAATTTCCTTTCAAGCATATACTTTATTGCACCTTGTATTAAAGACATTTGTATACTATATGTTTCTCCTATTAGATTTATAAGATTCTTGAGGTCAGTGTGGCATAGTAGAAAAGAAAGTGAGCTTAACTATAGAGATGTAGTTTCCTAATGAGCCACTTTCTAGTTGTATGACCATAGCAAATTAACTCTTTTTCTCTTTAGTTTTTTTTTTTTTTTTCAAATCTGTAAGCAATGACAGTAATCTCTTATGTGATAATTTTTTCCTAGGCTTATTTATTTCTTAAACATTTATTAACTGTTGACCTTGTTTTTAAAAATTATTATAAAGATCTTTTATGTAAGTTCACAGATCAGTGCGAGGGACGATGGATAAACATTTAAATAGTGTGGAAAATGCTACAGTAGTATTTTAGGATATACAGGGTATTATATAGAGCATAGAGCAAGGACATATGACAAAGATTGGAAAAGTCGGGTTAGCACTTAATAAATTCAGAAAGGATAAGTAGGAGTCCCTTGAGCTCAGAAGGGTATAGAGCAAAGGCATATCAGGCCAAGAGAGCAGTATGTGAAAGGCCAGGCAAATAAAAGTATTCCATTATGACTTGTGACTGTGTTGTATTGGAAAAGCTGCAAGAGATAAGGCTGAAAGAGGTAAATGGGGGACCGGATCATGAATGACCTTGTAAGGCAGGAAGGCATTGAAGGTTTAAAAACCTAAACCAGCCAGGCACGGTGGCTCACACCTTTAATCCCAGCACTTTGGGAGGCCAGGGCGGGAGGATCACTTGAGCTCAGGAGTTTGAGACCAGCCTGGGCAACATGGCAAAACCCTGTCTCTACAAAAAATAGAAAAATCACCTGGGTGTTGGGCTGCATGCCTGTGGTCCCATCTACTCGGGAGGCTGAGTTGGGAGAGTTGCTTGAGCCTAGGAGGTTGAGGCTGCAGTGAGCCATGATTGCACCACTGCACTCCAGCCAGGGCAACAGAGTGAGACCCTGTCTCAAAACAAAAACCAAAACCTACTAAAACAATTAAAATGCTTAGTTGCTGTAATAATCGGAACTGTTATTTATTGAGTACATATTATTGTGCTAGGCCCTATGGTCAACATTTTATAGTGTTTTCTCATTTAGCTTCTCAGTCGTTTTCTGTTGTTTTTTTGTTTTTATTTGTTTTTGGTGGAGGCAGGGTTTCACCATGCTGCTCTAACAGGCTGGTCTAGAACTTCTGGGCTCAAGTGATCCTCTTTCCTCTACCTCTCAAAGTATGGATTATAGGTGTGAGCCACTGCACCAGGCCTGTTTTTGTATCTATTTTATAGGTGAGGAAACCAAGTTTTAGAGAGGTTAAGTAATTTGCCCAAAGCAGGGCAGCTAGTGAGTAGCAGAGTTTGCATTCGAATTTTAGGTTTTTCTGATTTTTGAAATCCTCCTTACCACTATGCTATACTGCCAAGATAATGGTTTGTATACATGGTAGGTAGTCAGTACAAATTTACTGAATTGAGAGAATTTTTCCATGTGTATGTCACTTTCAAACTAGTAGTAATATCTAAGACTTTTAAACACTTTGAAGTTCAATATGGCCATATGGATTAGACACACATCTTTACCAGTATTGGGTTTTTTTTGTTTTTGAGATGGAGTTTCGCTCTTGTCACCCAGGCTGGAGTGCAGTGACATGATCTCTGCTCACTGCAACCTCCGCCTCCTGGGTTCAGGTGATCCTCCTGCCTCAGCCCCACCGAGTAGCTGGGATTACAGGCGTGCGCCACATGCTCAGCTAATTTTTTGTATTTTTAGTAGACATGGGGTTTCGTCATGTTGGCCAGGCTGGTCTCGAACTCCTGACCTCAGGAGATCCACCCGCCTCAGCCTCCCAAAGTGCTGGGATTACAAGTGTGAGCCACCACGCCTGGCCTCAACTTAACTTTTTAAATTACTATTGAAATGCCTATTTTTCTAATTCCTTTAGTAAATTTTTTTTTTTTTTTTTTTGAGACGGTGTCTTGCTCTATTAACCGGGCTGGAGTGCAATGGTGTGATCTCGGCTCGCTGCAGCCTCTGCCTCCCAGGTTCAGGGGATTCTCCTGCCTCAGCCTCCTGAGTAGCTGGGATTACAGGTGCCTGCCACCAAGCCTGGCTAATTTTTGTATTTTTAGTAGAGACGGGGTTTGCCATGTTGGCCAGTTTGATCTCGAACTCCTGACCTCAAGCGATCTTCCCACCTTGGCCTCCCAAAGTGCTGGGATTACAGGCATGAGCCACCGCACCTGTCCAGTAATTGTTTTTAACTAAAATTTTTACTGACTTATAACATGTAAAGAAAGTACACAGGCTAGACATGGTGTCTCACATCTGTAATCCCAATTCTTAAGGAGGCTGAGGTGGGAGGATGGCTTGAGCCCAGCACTTTGAGACCAGCCTTGGCAACATAGTGAGACCCCATCTCAACCAAAAAAAGAAAAAGAAAGTACACAGCGAGTACGCAGCTTAATAATGGTGTATTTTCACAAAGTGAACACACCCATGTAAGAAGAAGCAACATTACTGGCACCTCCAAAACTCCTTTGTGATCCTATTACAGTCACTGCTTTATCACACTTCAGGTCTAGCTGCTCCTGTTACAGTCACTACTTTACTGCACTTCGGGTCTGGCTGCAACGCTGACTAGATTAGTTTTGCATTTATTTTTTACTTCTAAATACTTGAACAAACCTTGGGCCATTGGTACAGTTTTGACAATAGGCAATTTGAATTTTCCAAAACAAGTTTAATACAGCACACACACACACAGTAATGAACCCCTTTGTACTGATCACCTACCTTCAACAATTCATGGATAATCATCTTCATCTAACTTTCCCAATTATTTTGAAGTAAACTTAGGCATCATGTTATTACTTTAGTAGATATTTCTAAGTATGTACTTCTTTTTTTTTTTTTTTTTTGAGATGGAGTTTCACTCTTGTTGCCCAAGCTGCAGTGCAATGGCATGATCTTGGCTCACTGCAACCTCCACCTCCTGGGTTCAAGTGATTCTCCTGCCTCAGCCTCCCAAGTAGCTGGGATTACAGGTGCATGCCACCACGCTTGTCTAGTTTTTGTTTTTTTGGGGTTTTTTTTTGTATTTTTAGTAGAAACGAGGTTTCACCAGGTTAGCCAGGCTGGTCTCGAACTTCTGACCTCAGGTAATCCGCCTGCCTTGGCCCCCCAAAGTGCTGGGATTACAGGTGTGAGCCACCATGCCCCACCTCTAAATATGTATTGCTTAAAGATGAAGATTACTCCTTTTTTGTTTGTTTTGAGATGGAGTCTCGCTCTGTCGCCCAGGCTGGAGTGCAGTGGCGCGATCTCGGCTCACTGCAACCTCTGTCCCCTGGGTTCAAGCAATTCTCCTGCCTCAGCCTCCCGAGTAGCTGGGACTACAGGCGTGCACCACCACACCCAGCTAATTTTTTTGTATTTTTAGTAGAGACAGGGTTTCACCGTGTTAGCCAGGATGGTCTCGATCTCCTGACCTTGTGATCCGCCTTCCTCAGCCTCTCAAAGTGCTGGGATTGCAGATGTGAGCCACTGTGCTTGGCCAAAGATTATTCCTTTTTTAAACATAAAAGTACCTTAAAGAATATAACTACACCTTCAATAAATGAATTAATTGTTGAAATCAAGTTTTCTATCAGAGTTCAAAGCTTCCCAAATAGCTCATGATTTCCTATGTTGCTTATTTGTTTGAATTAGGGTTTATATATTACATTGGTTGTTATGTCCCTTTAGTATCTTTTAATCCCAAAGTTCTCCCTGGTTCTGTTTTTTTCCCTTGTAATATTTGTTTATTTTTTGAAAAGCTGGTTGTTGGTTTTATTTCTTCAAATATTCCTTCAAATGTATATTCTCATTCAACCTTTTCATGAAATTGTGATTAATGTGAACTTTTAAAGTCGGGGTATTATTTATACAATTAAATCTACACATCTTAAGTGTTTGGTTTGAATTTTGATCATTGTATATACTCAGTGTATTTACCACTCAGTGTATTTTGTTTCCAATTGTAATCCTTTTTTTTGATGGAAAAAGGAGAAATCCATTCTTTAGACTGTACAGTTTATAGTAACTCCAATAGCAAGGAGAAAAGAGTAATAATTTCTTAATCCCAACACTTTGGAAGGCCAAGGCGGGCGGATCACCTGAGGTCGGGAGTTCGAGACCAGCCTGACCAACATGGAGAAACCCTGTTTCTACTAAAAATACAAAAAAATCAGCTCGGCGTGGTGGCACATGCCTGTGATCCCAACTACTCGGGAGGCTGAGGCAGGAGAATTGCTTGAACCCGGGAGGCGGAGGTTGCAGTGAGCCGAGATTGCGCCATTGCACTCCAGCCTGGGCAACAAGAATGAAACTGTCTCAAAAAAATAAATAAATAAAATAATAATAATTTCTTGCTGTTAGAAATACAAATTAGGAATATAAAGTTTTCTGCTTTTCATGAAGCAGAAATGGATGAAGGAAGAAAAAATGGGTTTTGGAAAATACTACTTGTTAGCAGAGGGTTATGTGTAACATACTAGTGCTGAAATATGTTGGAGCTAAAGGTCAGAAGTGTAAGTACACTGCATTGGAATTTATATCTTTGCAAAAACGTTGTGGCTATTTGATTCTTCTTCTAAATTGCATGCACTCTTTCCTGAACCCTGCTTCTCCTCTGCCTTAATTTTAAGCATTGGATGGACTTTATCGCCTCTAAGTTTCTCTGAAGTAAGGAGGGTCATGTGGTTATTGTGACTAGCAGTTAACTGTAGTTGAGGCATAGATATGTCTTGAGTATGTTATTTGAACAAATATTAGCTAACTTGTTTCTTTCATCTTTTCTTTGCCTATGATTTGAATTTATTGCTGTATTTAACCTTGGGAACATTTATTGATTGACTGTTTTGTTAGATTAGTGCATTGATCTTAGTTTGATACTAGTAAGAAGGGAGAATGGAAGTTGCTAAGAGTTACTTAGTGGCTACTCTTTGAGCAGTCATCTTAAATACAGCACCCTCGTACCTACCCAAGTGATGGAGGTGATGATAGCCATTTTTTAGAATGCTAAGATCAGGAAACAGAATCAGAGTTCCAGTGATTTGCCTAAGGCCATGCATCTAGTAACTACCAAGAACAAGGATCTAAACCCTGAACTTTTACTCTAGAATTACTTAAAAGTTTTCACTGAAATATGCTTTCTTAGCTTGGCATGGTGGTGCACACCTGTAGTCCCAGCTACTTGGGAGGCTGAAGCAAGAGGATTGCTTGAGCCCAGGAGTTTGAAGCTGCTGTGAGCTGTGATCTTGCCACTGCACTCCAGCCTGGGTGACAGAGTGAGACTCTGTCTCAAATAAGTAAATTACATGAATAAATAAAACTTGCTGTTTTCATGAACATTAGAAATCTAAGCAATACTAAGTATCCTTTTGCAGCCTTTGCTTCTTAAAGGGCTTTTATTTAGTACATGAAAAAAACGGTACTATTTAAAACATAAAATTATATCAAATGGATTGTGATAAAAATTTCAGCATGAACATACAAGTCTGAAGTTGTTTCAAGAGAAAGTTTCGCACTTAAAAATTAGTAAAGCAAAATAATTTGTCTAATGTCTATAATGCAATATAATGACATGAAACCAGTATTACTGTTTTCAAAGGCATTTAATAGGAAAATAGTTTATGGAACTGTCTTTAGATGATTCAGTTCAGGAAGAATGGTTTTCTTATAACTTGAGGTTACTTACATTTTTAGGTCTTTTCGGTGTTTTAAAGTGAAAATCTCTTTTCATTTTATTAAAAATAGGTTCATAAATTTAAAAGCTTTTTCATAAAGTAACATTAGTAATAGAAATTTGTTTTTAAAGAGGTGATGTCTTGTAAATCTTCTAAAAATTGTTTACCTATATTCAGATCTCTATATGATTCAGATTTACTTTCTTTCTTTCTTTTTTTTTTTTTTGGGACAGTGTCTCGCTCTGTCACCCAGGCTGGAGTGCAATGGTGCGAACTCAGCTCACTGCAACCTCCACCTCCCGAGTTCAAGCAATTCTCCTGCCTCAGCCTCCTGAGTAGCCAGAACTACAGGCGCGTGCCACCACACCCGCCTAAAAATACAATAATTTTTTGTATTTTAGTAGATACGGGGTTTCCAGGATGGTCTCGATCTCCTGACCTTGTGATCTGCCCTCCTCCCAAAGTGCTGGGATTACAGGTGTGAGCCACTGCACCCGGCCTTAAGTTTCTTTTTTAAAACCTTATTTACGTTGAAGAACTACAGATTTAGTTTCTTAGATGAAAAAAGGACTTCTGTGGCTATTGTTTCTGCTCGTTTCTTTTCAAATCTTGAGAACATTTTACCAATCATAATTTTAATCATCTGAATTTAACTTGGGTACTCTATTATGTAAACAAATTTTGGATTTTAAATATTTTAATTTAAATTGTTACATATACCAAGCTTATTACCTAGAATTTTTGTTCCCAACTATGATCTTTCTACCCTCCCCCTCCAAAAAATTCCTGATGGTTTAAGAAAACGAATCTGCTTTCATACTTGCCATAGTATATTTTTAAAGAAATCTAGTTGCCATTTTCTTGGTTTCATTGAGCTTTTTGTGTTCTTAGAAGAAACATCAGAAAAAATATGGTGGTTTTCTCTACTAGAAGTATAAATGGCTTCTGGAAAGGCCTTTTTATGTAAAGTTGGTTGGGTTAAGACAACTGGAACAACTAGTTAAGCTCATTCCTTCTGTACTTATTTTGAACTTCAAAGCTCCTAGTTTTAACCTCTGGTTCAGTCCCATCTTACTAGATTTAAGTGGCTTTTGTTTTGTTTTGTTTTTTTATGCAGGTTCTGCTCATTAATCACCACGAGTGTGGATCTGAAGAAGAGTTTATTACCTCTCTTTTTTTGAGTATGTTTAACTTCAGATACACACAACGTAGCTTCTCCTTCCCTATTAGATTCTTAGAAGGTAGTTATATTTTTTATAGTCTCCTTCTTGTGGCTTTGGTAGTTGTGATCAATAAGCATAAGACTATTCCTTTCATACTGGGCTACTGCATGCAAATCAGTTCATTTAAAACCTCCTGGAGGTCTTTGGCATGCCAGACATAAAACTTGGAGTGTTTGTGGAGGTAACCATGTTCCAATGAAATATAAGAGTTTAATTCTTTTATCAAGAATCTGGGAGAGTTATAGTTTCTGGGAATTACTGACTTTAAGGGGCTTGCTTTTGGTGTGTGGCTTTCAAAATTAATTTAAAACGGGAAATGATAAATTAGAAATACTCTTGTGGTATTAGATATATCTCTGAGTAGTAGAGAGAAATTAGCTTGCCTTGTACCTATTGTATGCTTAACAAAATAGCCGATTTATCATGCTTTATTAAGCATTAATGAGCATATATTTTTCATGTTTGCAATTTTTAGACAAATTGATGTACTTTTTATCTTGTACGTGGATATAATGAATAGAATATACATAAAATTCATACTTTACATATGTGTGTGTATATATATATATCTAGGGCTGGAAGAAAGAAAGAATTCTGGCTGAATACCCTGATGGCAGGATAATAATGGTTCTTCCTGAAGACCCAAAGTATGCCCTGAAAAAGGTAAATTTCCAGTGAAACTTCATGTAGAGTGGATAATATCATTTTGCAGTTAATTTTTTTTTTTTTTACCCTGAGACAGAGTCTTGCTCTGTCGCTCAGGCTGGAGTGCAGTGGCACGATCTCGGCTCACTGCAACCTCTGTCTCCCAGGTTCAAGGGATTCTCCTGCCTCCACCTCCCGAGTAGGTGGGACTACAGGTGTGTGCCACCACACCTGGCTAACTTGTATTTTTAGTAGAGACAGGGTTTCACCATATTGGCCAGGCTGGCCTCGAACTCCTGACCTCATGATCTGCCTGTCTTGGCCTCCCAGAGTGCTGGGATTACAGGCTTGAACCACTGCACCTGGCCCATTTCGCAGTTAATTTTAAGAGGATAACAGATTGCTTGCATAGTATATTGAAACACCTATTCTGAAAACAAGAAATAAGCGTTTAAAGGGTATAACCCAATTCAAAAATTATGTTAAACTTTGTAGTGTGTCCAGTATATGAATTCTAAATGAACTGAGTACTGTCCAGTATTATTACTAAATTGTCCTGTATTAGTAGTAGTTAATAATTTGAGTGCCAAAGTAGATATGCTTATCTTCTGTTAAGTGAATAATGCCAACTAAAAGATTTCACGATCAGAAATAAAAGCTGAATTATAATAATTTGGATAATTAATAAAATGTAAAGTTTCATTCTAAGGGAAAATTTCTAAATAAAAGCTTATTGCAGAAGGGGATTGCTAAGTAGGTCATAGTAAACCTGAAATTAAACATGACTTAATCTTATAATATTTTTAAGATATAAGGATATATTCCAGTTTATAAATATAATGCAGAAACATAAAAGTTTATTTTATCTAGTGTGAGGCAGGTGTTAGTCTAACTTAGAGTTCCATACTTCAAGTGTTCAGAGAGTTTATTGTGTTGAGAAGTGAACCAGATAATGAATCCTGGAACCATTTTATTATATAGGTTATTTTAAAAACCAGGAACCAAAAAGGTAAACTTATTTTTAAATAAGTTTAATATGTTCATTACACTTTCAAATAATATACTCAGTATGTTTTTCTTCAACCTCTGGATGCTTTTTCAGAAGAAATACCTCATAATGTTAGCGATGGGTTCAGTTAAGTTTATCTGAAAAACTTTAGTAATTATGCTAGAGTGTGTCCCAAATGTCTGGAAACAGGAGGAAAACAGTTTATTATACTTTTTTTTAGGTTAACAATTGGACTTCTTTAAACTTAAGAATACTTCACCTGAAAAGTTGGTTGAAGGAAAATACTTTGCGCCTGTTATTTGAAAGTTTAGCTAATAATCTATTTAAAATATGTAAGTTTATTTTCTGATTCTTAACTTTAGATACTCTGTTTATCTGAATGGACAATCTTAGATACCCAAATAAGCTTTCATATTACTGCTGCCTAACAGAATAGACAACAGTATTTACAGTGACATGTAAACATGCCCAACCTGTCTTGTATTTGAAACATTGATTCTTGCACAATAGTAAATTCTTGTTGAATTAATGTTGGATCAGTGATTAACCACAGTTGACCCACGAACAGTGTAGTAGTTATGGGTGCTGGCTTCTCATGCAGCCAAAAATCCAATTATAACTTTTTTTTTTTTTTTTTTTTTTAAGAGACAGGGTCTCACCATGTTGCCCAGGCTTGTCTTGAACTCCTGGTCTCAAGGGATCCTCCTGCCTCAGCCTCCAAAAGTGCTCGGATTATAGGCGTGAGCCACCCTGCCCAGCCCAAGTACAACTTTTGATTCCCCCAAAACTTAACTACTAATAGCCTACTGTTGACTGGTAACCTTATTGATAACATAAATAATTGATTAATCCCATACTTAAACTAGTATCTACATATATTCTATGCATTCATGACATACCTAACCTTTTCTTGATTTTTTTTTTTTGATGTTTCTAGGCTACATGGTTCATCTGCTAGTTTTTTCATATTGTCACAATTCCCAAAAAAATTTTCCAATATGTTTATTGAAAAAAACCCTACATATAAGTGGACCCACACAGTTCAAACTTTTGTTGTTCGAGGGTCAACTTAAATGAAAATTAAATTAATGAATTTTTGGAATTCCAGCTATTCACATTTGGAAATGCACATGGGAACTTTTGCTACACTACCATATATGGCAACCAGACTTTTCTTAGAAGGAACCCTCAGTAGATGCTAATTTCCTCATTTTAGTTTATCGGAACAAAATCTTAGTAACCCATAATAGGTTAAAAATTAAAATCTAGGGAATTGTGAATCACTTGTCTTTAGGAATTAGGAGTTGTAGGATGCTGTGTCAGGATTAGGAGGACTTAATAACATAAATGAGTGTTATTGGACTCTATTTTTAGTTTTTTGTTTTGTTTTGTTTTTTAAGAGAATTCCACTCTGTCACCCAGGCTGGAGTGCAGTGGTGTGATCATAGCTCACTGTAACCTCAAACTCCTGAGCCCAAGTGACCCTCCTGCCCCAGTCTCCTGAGTAGCTGGGACTACTGGCAAGTGCCACCACATCTGGCTAATAAAACAATTTTGTAAAGATGGGTTTTGCTGTGTTGCCCAGGCTGGCCTTGAACCCCTCTAGCCTCAGCCTCCCAAAGTGCTGGGATTATAGGCATCAGCCACTGCTCTCTGGCTTTTGTTTGCAGTATCTTTTAACTGGGGAAGGAACTAATGGTTGAGTACCTACAGAGGTCTTAATTTTGATTGCCTGCAAACAGTTTGAGCTTACCATGTTTGACTTTGGTCAGTTAGGAGCTAAACTGCAAGAAGCATGGTTTGATGCCATAGTAACATTTTGGGTTCACATGTGACTCTGCTGCTTGATTTTCTAGATGTCTAATATCTGACATGGGAAAGTTCTTTAACTTTTGAGTATTGTTTCTTCCATATGTAAAGTGAAGAACCATAAACCTCCAAGAAATGTGGGATTTAAGTGAAATATTTGTAAAGTGCTTTGAATAATGTCTGGCCTATAAGTGGTTGATAGGAAGTAAACATGAGTTCCTTTTCTCTATACTCACTTTTGTTTTACCGATGAGAGTACTAATTAAGGGTTGAGAAGAAGAGTGGCTTGCCTGGCTAAGATTGCAGTGAAGTTCTCTTCAATTCACAGATTAGATACTTCTAATAGGAAGTCTTAATGTTCCTAATAATCTATTGTAGGAGCTCTCACCCCATCCCTCTTGTTCTCTAGACTGTTGGGTTTGGCATCCCCCACCAGTTCTTCCTTCATTTTGCAAAGTGTTCCAAAGGGGTTAAAAAACAGTTATTGATCAGTACAGTCATTCAAAAGAACTTTTTTTTTTTTTTTTTTGAGATGGAGTCTCACTCTGTCACCCAGGCTGGAGTGCAACGGCGCATTCTCGGCTCACTGCAACCTCCGCCTTCCAGGTTCAAGGGATTCTCCTGTCTCAGCCTCCAGAGTAGCTGGGACTACAGGCGCACACTGCGGCACCTGGCTAATTTTTTAATATTTTAGTAGAGACAGGGTTTCACCATGTTGCCCAGGCTGGTCGTGAACTCCTGAGCTCAGGCAATCCACCCGCCTTGGCCTCCCAAAGTGGTAGGATTACAGGTGTGAACCACCACACCCAGCCCAAAAGAACTCTTTAGAGGATGCCCTGCTTGGAATAAAGTTGATCTACTGAACTGAAATAGTGTGTTTTTACATGTATATAATCTTTTCATTTAAAAATAATTACTGTTCTTTATTTGGCAGGTTGACGAGATTAGAGAGATGGTTGACAATGATTTAGGTTTTCAACAGGCTCCACTAATGTGCTATTCCAGAACTAAAACACTTCTCTTCATTTCCAATGACAAAAAAGTAGTTGGCTGCCTAATTGCGGAACATATCCAATGGGTAAGTGATAAAAGAGTGTTCTTAAGTAATTTGGTGTTTAATGAGTTTACAACGTAATCCCAAATAACATAAATCCTGATAAATTTGTCTCCATTTCATGTAAGGAACAGTTTTAATGCAAGAATTCCCATGTGTGAGTCTTCACCATAGTGGAATAATGGTTATGCATGGGAATTAGTTTCTCAAGTCAGTAAGATAAAAATTCTGTAGAATCAGAATACCATCAGGCTGGGCACAGTGGCTCACGCCTATAATCCCAGCACTTTGGGAGGCCGAGGTGGGTGGATCATGAAGTCAGGAGTTTGAGACCAGCCTTGCCAACATTGTGAAAACCTGTTCTCTACTGAAAATACAAAAATTAGCTGAGTGTGGTGGCTCACGCCTGTAATCCCAGCACTTTGGGAGGCCGAAGTGGGAGGATCACAAGGTCAGGAGATCGAGACCATCCTGGCTAATAACGGTGAAACCCTTTCTCTACTGAAAATACAAAAAATGAGCCTGGCATGGTGGCACGTGCCTGTAGTCCCAGCTTTTGGGGAGGCTGAGGCAAGAGAATCGCTTGAACCCGGGAGGCAGAGGTTGCAGTGAGCCAAGATTGTGCCACTGCACTCCAGCCTGGGCGACACATCAAGACTCGGTCTCAAAAAAAAAAAGAAAAAAAAAAATAGCCAGGCACGGTGGTGTGCACCTGTAATCCCAGCTACTCAGGAGGCTAAGGCAGGAGAATCGCTTGAACCCAGGAGGCAGAGGTTGTAGTGAGCCAAGGTCACGCCATTGCACTCCAGCCTGGGTGACAGAGTGAGACTCCGTCTCAAAAAAAAAAAAAAAAAAATCAGAATACTATCAAAGTTTATTTTGGAAGTTTCCATGTTGGATACCAATGTAATGTCTTTCTCAATTAGTCCCTCTAGCACTGGAGTAAGTCAAGGCTAGGCGAACTAGAGTGGGCAAAATCCAGCTTGTTTTTGTAAATAAAATTTTATTGTTGCCCACCAACACCCATTTGGCTTACATATTTATGGCTACTTTTGTACTACAAAGGCAGAGTTGAATAGTTGCAACAGAGACCAGGTGGACCGCAGTGCCTAAAATATTTGCTATCTGTACCTTTATAAAAGGCCCACACCACCAGGCATAGTGGCTCAGACCTGTAATCCCAGCAATTTGAGAGGCTGAGGCGGGCAGATCAGAAGGTCAGGAGTTTGAGACCAGCCTGGCCAACATGGTGAAACCGTGGTCTCTACTAAAAATACAAAAATTAGCCAGATGTGGTGTGTGCCTGTAATCCCAGTTACTCGTGAGGCTGAGGCAGGAGAATTGCTTGAACTTGGGAGGCAGAGGTTGCAGTGAGCTAATATCATGCCACTGAACCCAGCCTGGACAACAGAGCAAGACTCCATCTCAAAAAAAAAAAAAAAAAAAGGCCCACACCTGGAATAGATCACCACTTCCTTTGTTGAACTCTGAATGAGTAGTTATCTTGTGTTTAGGAGCCAATTTGTACAAAAAACAAATAATGGAATCATGTATGTTTACATTATGAGTGTTACTAGAAACTGCCGAGACCATTCTAAGAGAACAGAAGCTTCTGGACTCCCTAATAATGCTCACTTTGAGGCAGACCTGAATTCTATCTTTTTCCAGCTAAGTTCTTGCTCATGAACTCAGTGTACATTGTGTGTGACTACTGTTCAGATGGTGTCTTTTAGCATATTAACTCATTTATGCCAAAGGTTGCAACAATTTTTTGATTTTTTTGCATGAGTGAAAAATAAGACCTTGGTGATGACCTTGAGCAGTAGGATATAAATAACTCCCACATGCTTAGTGTTCCAGTAATGGAACACTAGGCATAAGTGGGTTAATAGCTGCTTGCACAGATGTATGCTTGATCATAAAATTTTCTAAAAAAGTGAAAAGTCAAAGCAAGTTTGCAGGAGTTTCTCTATATATGTTAAGCTACGTGTTTAAAAAATTCAGCTGGGTGTGGTGGCACCTGTAGTCCCAGCTACTTGGGAGGCTTAGATCGGAGGACTGCTTGAACCCAGGAGTTTGAGGTTGTAGGGTGCTATGTTTGTGTCTGTGAATAGCCACTGCACTCCAGCATGGGCAGCATAGCCAGACTCTTGTCTCTTAAGAAAAAATAATGAGTAAATAAATATTCAGCCTGAAATTATTATATAGTGCTTATGAACCTTGCTATAATAACAAAATTGATTTAAATAAGTAACTGATAGGGTAGTTTGGGGAAATTAATTTGATATAAATTGACTAATTCATTAGAAGTTTGCCATACTGAAATTGAATTAATTTTACATAGTGCGAACTATTGTGTTTTTAAGGTTCTATTCCACCTAGATCCATAAATGACTTATAGCGGTGTTTAGACTAGAAGGATAACTATGTAATGTTTGTTAGGGTTGTTTTTGCTGACTCTTAACTGTGTTGTCTGTTTACTTTTAAGTTTTATATCTTGTCCCATCAGAAGGCTAGTCATGGCTGGGCACGGTGGCTCATGCCTGTAATCCAGGAGTTCAAGACCAGCCTGGCCAACATGTTGAAACCCCATCTCTACTAAAAATACAAAACTTAGCCGGGCATGGCGGTGCGTGCCTATAATCTCAGCTACTTGGGAGGCTGAGGCATGAGAATCTCTTGAACCCAGGAGGCAGAGGTTGCAGTGAGCTGAGATCGCACCACTGTACTCCAGCCTGGGCAACAGAAGAAGCTCTGTCTCAAAGAAAAAACAAAAAAAACCAACCAATTGTGTTATTTTTTGGCAGCTAGACTGGCAGAGATATTTTTTATTTTTTATTTTTTTCCCATAAAGCCAGCCACCATAAAAGAGATATATGTTTTTTAAGGTATTTTTTTTTTTAAAAGAGATTGCAGTGTGATGAAATGGCTTTTTAAATTATTGATTTCTCTGCTATCCCTAGTCTCAGTTCTTGTACAACTGTGAAATCTAGAACTGTGACAGCAATCACAGAAACAGTTACTGCTGTGTTCTTAACATGTACTTTTGCTGGTTCTTGGAGTGCGGGAGGTAGAGAGAACTAATGTTCAGTTCCTATTGGGGGGGCTCCTCATGATGGCAAGGTACTTTGTATATATTACTTGGTTTAATCTCTCAAAATGAGAGATGATGGATATTGCCAGTGAGGAACCCAAAGGTTAGAGAAATTGTAACTTACTTTCATGGTCATACAACTAGTAAATGAACTGGAACAGAATGCAGATCCAGGTTGTCTGTTTCCTAAAAATGAGAGTGAAAGCATAAGTGGCCCCATAGTTTGTTAAGCCAGTCAAATGTCATAACCGCCTCAACCAGATCAGTATTAGTTGCTAATTAATAATCTCACTTAAATTTTTTCCCAATTTTTGACACCTGTAGGGCTACAGAGTTATAGAAGAGAAACTTCCAGTTATCAGGTCAGAAGAAGAAAAAGTCAGATTTGAAAGGCAAAAAGCCTGGTGCTGCTCAACATTACCAGAGCCTGCAATCTGCGGGATCAGTCGAATATGGGTATTCAGCATGATGCGTCGGAAGAAAATTGCTTCTCGCATGATTGAATGCCTAAGGTAACTTGAATGTAATCCTTCAAATCATTTTTAGTAGTTTAGGACTTAGGCAGAGCTTTAGTGTAAAGATTGGCATTTAATTAACGTGTATAATCTTTATTTGTATTAATTACAAATTTTGCATGAGGTTATCAGTGTATTGGATCTGTAAGTACTTTTTATGAGAATGTAATGTGAGGAGGAAGAAAGCACTATAGGCTAAACACTATTAATATTAAGCTGTTTCGACTTACTTATTTGTAACTATGATGTTAGGCCAAAATAACCTGCCTATTTCAAGTTGTGCTTCATTTTGAAGAATTTTAAATATAACCAAAGAAATGTGGAAAGTTCCTTGGGAGTTCAGCTTTTAGAGAAATTTATCTTAATTCAAGAATATTATTTGTAAACTATCAAAACCTCTTGTTAGTTTTTCTTTTATCACTTGACTGTCAGAGATATCAAAAGGGAGACTCAGAAAAATTGTTTTGTTTTTTGTCCTATAAAGTACCTCTGATAAAGATTAATGAAGGAGGTTAAAATTAATTATTCAAAAGAGGTTTTTAGGTCAGCCAATTTTTTTTTTTTTTTTTTTGAGATGGAGTCTCATTCTGTTGTTCCGGGCTGGAGTGCAGTGGCGTGATCTCTGCTCACTGCAACCTCTGCCTCCCAGGTTCAAACGATTCTCCTACCTCAGCCTCCCAAGTAGTTGGGATTACAGGCACCCACCACCTCTCGAACTCCTGGTCTCAAGTGATCCACTCGCCTCTGCCTCCCAAAGTGCTGGGATTACAGGCGTGAGCCACTGCATCTGGCCAATTTTTCTATTTTTTGTAGAGATGGGGTTTTGCCATGTTCCCCAGGCTGGTCTCGAACTCCTGGGCTCAAGCAGTTCACCACCCTGGCCTCCCAAAGTGCTGGGATTACAGGTGTGAGCCATCGCGTCTGGCCCTAGGTCTTTAATGTCTTACTGCAGTGTTTAATAGTTTTCAGTGTACAAGTCTTAATGCTTCTTTTGTTACATTTATTCCCAAGTATTTTTTTTCTTTTTTGGAGACAGCATCTCACTTTGTCACCCAGGCTGGAGTGCAGTGGTGCAAACACAGCTCACTTCATCCTCAACCTCCTGGGCTCAGGAAATCCTCCTGCCTCAGCCTCCTGAGTAGCTGAGACCATAGCCATGTGCCTGGCAAAAATTTCATTTGTTTTGGTACAGTCGGAGTCTTGCTATGTCGCCTGGGCTGGCCTTGAACTCTTGGGCTTAAGCAATCCTCTCACCTTGGCCTCCCAAAATGCTGGGATTACAGGTGTGAGCCACTGTGCCTGGCAAGTATTTAATTTTTTTGATGTTATTATAAATGGACTTTTTTCCCCCTGAATTTCAGTTTTAGGTTGTTCATTACAAGTGTATAGAAACAGTTTACTTTTGAATATCAATCTTGAATATGCAGCCTTGCCAGACTCGTTTATTAGATTTTTTGTTTGTTTTTGTGAATTTTTTAGGATTTTCTATAAACAAGGCCTTTTCATCTGCAAAAGAGATAGTTTTATTTCTTTCTTTCCAATCTGGATGATTTTTATTTCTTTTCCTCATGACGAGAACCTCCAATACAATATTGAATAGAAGAGGTGAGAGTAGTCTTCTCTTATTCCTGATCTTTGAGGAACAGTTTTCAGTCATTCACCATTAACTCTGATATTCCTTGATGTCTTTGATCAGGTTGAGGAAATATTTCTACTCTTAGTTGAATATTTTTATCATGAAAAGATGTTGGGTAAATGTTTTTACATTGTTGCTTTTATTAAAATTTAACCTCAGGTTATTGATATTATCGATGAATAATTATTTTCAAAAATTTTGAGCACATCAGTATCTAAAAAGCTTTTTTAGTCAAATTGTATTTGACAGGTTATTCCAGTTTTAATGATTAGAATTTTTTTTTTTTAACATTTCACACTTAACCCTTCCCCCCCATTTTTTTTTTAATAGGAGTAACTTTATATATGGCTCATATTTGAGCAAAGAAGAAATTGCTTTCTCAGATCCCACTCCTGATGGAAAGCTGTTTGCAACACAGTACTGTGGCACTGGTCAGTTTCTGGTATATAATTTTATTAATGGACAGAATAGCACGTAAAACAAATTCTTGCCTACACCACTAGAAGACATCTATTGAAGAGAATGGATTGGTTGCTGACCTTAACCAGGAACTAGGGCCATTTTTATTACAATGAACTCAGGACTGGCAACAACCATATGGTTGTTCCATTTTCATAAAATTGGAAACAATGCAGTAATAGCTTATTGTTTTGTTTTTTAAAGAAGATATTTTATTATCTTTTACAGAAATTTATGATTGATGTATTTTATCTATAGTTATTTAGACATGTTTACATGCAGCAGATAATTGTTCATAGTGGACTGAAAACTAATGCAAGGACTATGGTCTCAGTGATAAGTATATTTTGAAGTTCTTAATATGGAAATATACCAGTGTAGCTTGGTACTGTATTTTTTTATATTGATCTGCTGATACCAGTGATAGGCTTAAAGACTGTATTTTCACAGAGTGGAAACCAATTTTTTTAGTTATTGTTCAAGGAGGGTGCAATATTAAGTGTTTTGGAATTTGAAGCTAATTTTTAAAAGGCCTGAACTATACTTTGAAGAAACCCCTATAGAAAAGGAAAGCTCCAGCTAAATAGGAAGAATTAGAATATTGAGCTTTTTTTCCCTGATTTTTCTCTTTCCTATCTTTGATGGAAGGAGGAAGTAGAAAGTGGTAAAGAATTGAGGCTTTCCTTCTTGGAGAGCCGTAAATGACAAGCATTAGGAAAGGTACCCTCCTAGATTCATTATTCTTTCATTCTGGTTTCACTTTTAAAATAAATGGCAACTTGGCACACCTAGGCTGTTAACAAATCTCAAAGAGGTTTATAAAAACGTATAGAATACTTGGAAGCAAAGTATGGATGACTCGGTATCTGCTTTGTTATTCCTCAGAAATACTGCACTGAGTATATGCCCTCATTACTGGACTTCATTTTGATACTTGTCTATCCTTCATAGTGCCCTCTACTTTTAAAGGGTTTATATGTTGAAAAACTGCTGTGGCCTTTTATGACCTGTATATAATGTAGAATAAAAATAATAAAATACTTGATAGCTTTTTCTAAGTGACCAATGTACTAACTGAGAATAATGGTGTGTTGTCATTTGTGCTTTTTCAGGGTGTTTTCTTGGTTTGATATCTTGAAATATGATTAAAACATTGGCTTCCTAAAGGCAGTTTCCACCAGTTTGCCAAAGGATCATTGTGTCAGCAGCAAATCAGCTGAACTTTATTTCCAAAGGCAAAATCCTTTCTGATTATTTTAGTAACATAGTACTTTTATGATGTTGCAAATAAATGAAGGGCCCACAGCCCAAGAATGAATTACCACTGTGGTTCAACTTAGGTTATTTTTGTGAGCTGAAATGATCATATCTCAGTTGAAAACTGGCTAAAATTTAGGGCCTTAAATTAACAGGTATACATTTTATTTCCCTATAAATTTTTGCTTTTACGATTTCTAGGCCAGGCGCGGTGGCTCACGCCTATAATCCCAGGACTTTGGAAGGCTGAGGCGGGTGGATCACGAGGTCAGGAGTTCGAGACCAGCCTGACCAATATGGTGAAATCCTGTCTCTACTAAAAATACAAAAATTAGCTGGTTTTGGTGGCATGCACCTGTAATCCCAGCTGCTCAGGAGGCTAAGGCAGGACAATAGCTGGAACCTGGGAGGTGGAGATTGCAGTGAGCAGAGATTGCACCATTGTACTCCAGCCTGAGCAAAAAGAGCAAAAAACTCCACCTCAAAAAAAAAATTTTTTTTCTAGAGTGGTATAAGACTCTACATTTTGTATGGGTAGAATGATACGGCACGGTAAATATTTCCCCGTGATCCATCATGCTGGTCTAGCTTTTTTTTTTTTTTTTTTTTTGAGACAGAGGCTCACTCTGTCACCCAGGCTGGAGTGCAATGGCATGACCTCAGCTCACTGCAACCTCCACCTCCTAGGCTCAAGCGATTCTCCTGCCTCAGCCTCCAGAGTAGCTGGGATTACAGGCACCTGCCACCACGGCCGGCTAATTTGTTTTTGTATTTTTTAGTAGAAACAGGGTTTCACCACATTGGCCAGGCTGGTCTTGAACTCCTGACCTCACGTGATCCACCTGCCTCGGCCTCGCAAAGTGCTGAGATTATAGGTGTGAGCCACTGCACCTGGCCCTAGCTTTTGATATTATCATTTCCCTTTGGGCTTGAGACTGTTCTAGTCAATCCTGGTCTCATTGTTTGCCTGACAGGTACCATGATTTAAAAAAAAAAAAAAAAACAGAATGAAATTTTGGGATATAGTGTAGACTCTCTAGTAACTGTTAATCCCATAATACAGGTCCAATTTCCATAAACAATAGTATACTACTTTGACTACTTTTGACTTGGTTTCAAGGTGACCTGGAGGTGGAAGAGGGTATATTGGGTGGTTGGTTTAAATGTTACTATTACTGAGAAACCAGTTTATTTTCATGTTTATACTGAAGATATAGCCTCCCAAATTTTACAATTTAGGTATTTCTCTAAGAATAGTATTATTAGTTAATACCTAACATTTGAGTGTTTGCTATGTGTCAGACCCTGTGTGTTTAGTCCTGCATTATTTTATGTAATCATTACGACAGTCCTATGAGGTAGGGTTTATAATTGAGGAATCTGGAACTTAGATGATAATTAAGAGCCGTTTGTGTGAAAAGTGTTGAAACACTGAACTAAAGCCGTGATGTGGAGATGAAGACGAGACAGATACACATTGAAAAGATAAAATTGAAGAATTGACACAGTTGAATTGATAGGAATTTATAAACAACCAGAAAAAGATCATGGCAAAGAGGTTAAGGTAAGTGGGAATTTTGGTTTGGGTAATTGAATTAGATTGACAGATGGGAATACAGGGGAATTAGGTTGGGAGGATTGGATGGGGATGCCCTCAGTTTTGGTCAAGATTTTAAGGTGGTTGTAGAAAGAGTCTCTTAAGTGGAGAAACCTTTTAGTATACAATTGGATATGTGAATCTAGAGTTTCAGAAAGGTTCTAACTGAGAAACAAATTTATGAGTTCACTTATTTATTTGAAGGTTCACAAGGTCACCCTGGGGTTTGTAAAATGAGAAGGTAGAAGAGAGTTTTGAGGTACACCATCATTTAAGAGTCTCAAAGAAGACTGCCTGAGAAGGCATGAGCAGCAAGGTAGGAGAGCCAGAAGAGAGTGGTAGAAACCAAGGGAAAAATGTCAAGAATTAAAGAATGGTCAACCCTGTCATACCACAATTGAAGACTGAAGAGAGCCCAAGTGATGTTAGGAAAAGAGCAGTCTCAGTGGAGTGGTGGAGGCAGCAGGGACACAGTGAGTATACACTAATGGCCACAGACTGCAGAAGAGGGTGAGTCTGTAATTGCTGACTATATAAAGGTGCTTATAGATTTTTTGTTAGCAGCCCTCATGTAGTTGTTGGTTGTTTATAAAAATATCTAGCATAGAGACATTGTAAGAGCCACAAATATAGTCAGGAACTACAAGATTTTATGGGCGATGCCTTTATCTGCATGGACACACGGATAAAAAGCAGTATTTTACTACTTCATAATATGCAAGAGTGAACTTGGTTTATCTACTGAAAGCCTGACTGTTGTAAGGACAGTCAGTGAGTACAACAAACCTGCAGTGTTATTTTAATTGTTCTTGTTTACTTTGCACGGCTGCCCAGCTATAGAGTCTTATCCTTCTGGATGGGAACACAGCTGTATTCCTGCCCATCCACATTGCAGCTAGGGTTGAGATTGCTGAGTTGATTTCTAGGGTAGTGACGCTAGACATACATTTTCTTTCTCATGGCTCCTGAGTCTTTTGGCAGAAAAAGGGATGAGTTCTGTCTTTTAGCAACCCCCCACCCCCACCCTTCTGGTAAAATAAAATACATTGGACTAGTAAAAATAAAATATTTGGAATGAAGTGGTCAGAAAAGAACTTACTGGTATTGCCTTTTTTTTTTTTTTAACTTAATACCATCTATTGTCATAGTCACTGAAGTAGATGCTTTAACTCAACACTTGATAGTTGAGAGCACAGTGAATTTATTATGTGAATGACTTTTTCTTTGGCCTTAGCGGCAATTCCTAAAGTCATCTTTAGCAGTATTTTTACTGTTGTTGTTTTGTTTTCAGTGAAGCCAAGGTTTCAGTGTTAGAGTAGTATTCTCCTAGACTCAGAGGAAGCTTTAAGGGCCAGTTTCCAGTTTCTGTGTCTAAAGAGAAGCTTGATAAATGTTCGTTCTCTGGATGTTGTTTCAGGCCTAAGTAGTTTAGTGTGATGTTGCAACAGTTAGTTTCACAGTTAATAGTCTTTTCAAGGCAGCTGCTTTGGAATGTATAGTGGAACACCAGTAGTCTTTACTTTCCTCTGAAAGTCTGTTATTACACTTACAAATATTTATTGCCCTTCCTGAGGGTCCTTTGGCCTAGAAGATTGTTTTCATGGAATCTATGTCAAATTCTTTTAATTTACTACACTTTATTAATAGATTGAAAGCCATTTTTCTGGGACAACAAAGTTGTTATTCTCAAAAGTTGGTAAAATTTTTTAAGAAGATATAATTCATACTACAGTAACACCATCTTCATACTACATAGTTCTAGCAATTTTGAGACACTCTCAAAAAGTTTGAGAAGTTTTAACTGGAGATTAACAATAACACCTTGTATTAGTTTTAGCAACCCAAAGTTCTGTTTCCAAAAGGACATCAAAGTGAGTGTAGTTGCAATCTGTCAAATAAAAGATTGGTATCTACTATGTATGTTTTCAACACCTCTTTAATCTTGGTTGTCCAACCTATAATGTGACTGACTTCCAGCCTTTTTAGGACATTCCCAGAGTCAGGGAGCTTGTTTTCTTAACAAACATGCCAGAAAACGATAAAGAAAAAATAACTTTTTGGAGGGGGTGGGAGATGAGATAACTTTAATACATTAAGCAAATTAATTAAATCAAAGGACAAAAATATAACAGTAGACACAAGACAATTTTGAATCATTAACAAAATGTGAGGTAGACTAGTGAAATTCACCAAATTTTGGTTAAGAACATTTTACAGTAATAAAGTAACACAGGTGCCCCATTTTCTAAAAATCACAAAAAGCAATTGCATAAATTACAGCCAAAAAAAATTGACTACAACAATTGTCTTCTAGTTTTTCGTTTACATTCAGTATTAACCTGTGTGAACTGTCATACATGCTGAGGTTCAGCAGGTCTACAGGTGAGTTACTGTGTGGGCCTAGCGAATCCATTCATCCCACATCAGTGTCCTAAGGGATTGCAAAGCTTAAAGCTGAACACACTAGGATATATATATATATACAAATCATGGTGTCCTGTGCTTGTGCAATTTTATCCTTAAAGAAGGACCTAACATACTCAAGAATTATACTGATGATAAGATGATTTTAAAAGATCCAAACATTAGTAAGATAGGCTTTGAAAAGAATAGGCAGATCAATTTCTCCATTATAGGGGTGATGGTCTTTTGGCTTTATTCTGGCATATCTCTTCCAGAGTTAAATAGTATTTAAGAGCTCATAATAATAATTTGAATTTTCAGAGTGCAGCCCTAACTAATGGAGTACCTGCATCTGATGTAACTACTTAAAAAAAAAGTTCTTTAAACTATGAAGTCATAAAGCCAGAAGAAACCCTGAGAGGCCATCCACCCCAGGTACAATTGTTTCAGAATTCTTTCAAGTATTTTATTTGCCCTATGTAAATGTTATTGGAATATTGCACAGACAGTGGGTTTCTTGGTATTATTTGCATTAGGCCCTTTCAACAAAACAGGAACAAGTGAAATACATTCATATTTAAACCGAACTGCTTCAAAACATACCTCTTTACCAAAAATTCTGCTGTACTAAAATTAAGGAGTATTTTTTAAAGCATATATAAGGCAGGTCCTCTTTGAAGGACAATTAAAAATGGGGTTAAAAGGAATTGTTCACTTCCAAATACAGTTAAAGCATTATAAGTAGCTATATTAAAACCAAGAGATCTGCAAACCATTTTTAGTCTAATACATTCCATTTTTTCACTAGCTTTGTAAACTCCTTGTTGTCATAAGATAATAAAGCTGGTCAATTAACACTATTTGTTCTAAGTAAATGCAGGCTTAGTAGGCCCCTCAGTAGTTTCAGGTCACAAACAAGATTGATTCAAGTAAAAATGGCCATTTTAAGTGGGGATAAAGTAGTAAATATGGGCTAATGAGAAAACTCTCAAGAGATTGTTCAATGATGAGAACTGGAGTAATTTAAGAGTAAACTTCTAAGACTTAGTTTTGTCTAGAACACTTTCTAAAAATAATGTTTTTGATTAAAATATTTGAGAAATCTGTAGAAACATATGCCTCCCATTGCCGATACTGGACAAACACCCCCTGCTGATTTTAATGAATCAAAAAGACTCTTAATGGAGTCTTCCTTACTCCTCACAAGAGTCACTGGTAAGATGATTAAGTAAAAAAACATTTCTCTTTCTATGGCTCAATTTCCCAATTCGGCAATTTCTGTGGCGTTGTCAGTGTAAGGTGGTAATATTTAGTGCATCTTTTAAAGGAAGCTTTGCTTGAGTCCCTGAAAGGAAACAAACTAGTTTCACTCTGCAACAGAACCTCAGCCTGACATTTAGGTTTGCTGGTGCCAACTGCTTAATTCCAACCAAACGGTGGGTGCAGGTTACCTGCTGAAAGCTTCTTAACTGACTTAAGTTCTTGCAAAAGATTAATCACTGTTCCATAGTCTCATAGATAAGATATTCTTAAAGACTGGAAACACATTTAAAGAGTGGGTAAAGCAAAGGAATTAGGCTAGGAGAAGATGCATAAATGCACACAATGCCTGCTCTGCATTTACTGATTTGTTTCTTCAGTTTAAATAGTAAACTTTTAACTCCTGTGGAAATTTTGCCAAAAGTTTCAATACATAGAAGATTATAAATCTTAAACTAACACTGCACAGAGAAAGACAAAGCTACTTCTTTTTTTAAATACAAATATCGTCTACATTCTATCATTTCAAACCCCTGAGTAATACTGTACCAAAGTACAGATCTGAAGAGAAACTGAGGGTTCAGGCCTCAAACGTTAATCTTCAATTAATTCCACACCAATGGCATGAGTCTCATGTAACACATTCAGGCTAGTTAATCCTGACAGTCAGTTTCCCCCTAACATAGTAATAGAAAAAAATAATGCAAACTCCATATTCACTCTCCAAAGTATATCCTCCTCAGGATCCCATGGGCAGACCGTATCTTAAGTAATTGCATAACTGCCTAGGATAGAGTTTACCTGAATTTAAGGGTCCTGTAATTGGAACTGAAGGAAAGTGATGTCCCCAAAGACCTGGATCAGATTTGGGGAGTTCTTTGGAGAATTTAGACAAATATGTTGCACTTTGCTCCACAGTGATTGTACTTTAAAGGAAAAAAAAAAAATCCCAAATTGTTTCTGTCCCATCCCACCTAGGCATCTTTTTGCTGTTTCTGGTCTCTTCAAAAGCTCATACATGACGTCCAGTAAGAAAGTAGAGAGGCTTGTCATCACTGCTGTTAGCAGTTTGAAACTCGTCCCGGAGGCGGAACTGCCACTCATCTTCTAGCTCTAAGCGGACAATTGTTTGGCGCAAGGAACTTCTGTCTTGGCAGATGACACACAGTGTAGCACCTTCAGGAAAAAAGACAGAAATATGTCCTAGGCTCAGGGATTGAATTTATAAAGAACTTTATCTCTGATTATATTTCCTAAGCTAACACATCTGAGAACCAACAGATGGATAAGCAATCTATCAGAATTGTTTTATTTTATTAAGTAGTTTTGCAAATTCAGTAATTTTTTTTTGTTTTTTTTTTTTTGAGACGGAGTCTTGCTCTGTCTCCAGGCTGGAGTGCAGTGGTGCGATCTCGGTTCACTGCAACCTCTGCCTCCTGGGTTCAAGCAATTCCCCTGCGTTAGGCTCCCAAGTAGCTGAGACTACAGGTGTCTGCCACCAGGCCCAGCTAATTTTTTTTTGTATTTTAGTAGAGATGGGGGTTTCATCATGTTGGCCAGGATGGTCTCGATCTCCTGACCTCGTGATCCACCTGCCTCGGCCTTCCAAAGTGCTGGGATTACAGGTGTGAGCCACTGTGCCCAGCCCAAATTCAGTAATTTTTAAGAGTATAAAGTAAGTAATCTTCCAACCACATTCCCTCTTCCCTGTGATAACTAATGTTATGTTTCTCATGTGTTCCTCCTAGATTAGGGTTTCTGAACCTCAGCACTATTGGACTTGGATAATTCTTTGTTGTGGGGGCTATTCTGTGTCTTACTTTTTTTTTTTTTTTTTTGGAGACAGAGTCTTCCTCTGTTGCCCAGGCTGGAGTGCAGTAGCGCAATCTTGGCTCACTGCAACCTCCGCCTCCTGGGTTCAAGCAATTCTCCTGTCTCAGCCTCCCAAGTAGCTGGGACTACAGGTGCACGCCACCACTCCCAGCTAATTTTTTGTATTTTAGTAGAGACGGAGTTTCACAGTGTTGCCCAGGCTGGTCTCAAACTCCTGAGCTCAGCCAATCCACCCACCTTGGCCTCCCAAAGTGCTGGGATTACAGGCGTGAGCCATCACACCTAGCCTTGTTCTGTGTCTTGTAGGATGTTTGGAATCTAAACATCCTGCAGTCTTGGCTTCTGCCCACTATATGCCAGCAAGCAGCAGCCTCCAGTGCGACAATCAGAAGTGTCTGTGTCTCCTGGGAGGCAAAATCTACCACTCCCCCATCCCCAATAAGTCTCTAAATAAATAAATAAATAAGTGAATGAATGAATGCACAGTCCCCGTACAACCCCTCTCCCTGTTCTCATGCTGCACAGTGTTCTGAACCTCACTTTCTTCACTGATCTCAAAGGTCATTTTAAGGATTATCTGTGATGTTTAATCTTAGTTTGTTCTTAGGCCAGTCTCTCTCTTTTTTTTTTTTGAGATGGAGTTTCACTGTTGTTGCCCAGGCTGGAGTGCAATGGCACGATCTTGGCTCACTGCAACCTCTGCCTTCCGGGTTTAAGCGATTCTCCCGCCTCAGCCTCCCGAGTAGCTGGGATTACAGGCGCCACCACGCCCGGCTGATTTTGTATTTATTTATTTACTTTTTTTTTGAGACGGAGTCTTGCTCTGTTGCCCAGGCTGGAGTGCAGTGGCGTGATCTCAGCTCACTACAAGCTCCGCCTCCCGGGTTCACGCCATTCTCCTGCCTCAGCCTCCCCAGTAGCTGGGACTACAGGCGCACACCACCATGCCTGGCTAGTTTTTGTTGTATTTTTTAGTAGAGACGGTTTCACCATGCTAGCCAGGATGGTCTCGATCTCCTGACCTCGTGATCCACCCGCCTCGGCCTCCCAAAGTGCTGGGATTACAGGCGTGAGCCACTGCGCCTGGCCTCAAGTGCTTTTTAAAAATATCTTTATCTTCTGTATTTTGCTCAGTGGGAACCAATAGCAATTACAAGCAAGATACTAAATTTGACTTACCTTTTAGAAATTTAAATTTCTTAAGAAGATCAGCACCTACAAAAGAGTCACAGAGGTACAAAAGGAGTCCACTGAAAAACACCCCTTCACAGTTGACATTGCTGGAGTGGGGTCTGGAGCTGATATAGCATATGGCCACCTGAAATCATCAAGCAAAAATAGCATGGGCATTTCAAGAGCAAGCAAAATATCTGCCAGTTCAGCAGAATGACTCAGTACCTTCCTTTTTCTCTATTGCAGGATAAGGTAAAGGAGATGAGTTTTTTCCAATGTTAACTTAAATGGCTTGGTTAGTTAAGCTTTGCAGGCTCTTTTATGTAGCGTGCCAAGTGTTAACCTGTTTAAAGCTTCTCTTATTTATTTTTCATAATAAAGGACTATTAGGAGACAAATTAGTAGTAAGAAACAAGCCCTTCCATTTAAGAGTCTTTATCAAATTTTAAAAACTACCTTCCACAAAAAAGCATACTTAGGAAAGATTAAATGTTTGGATTGCCTTATTGGTGAGAATAAAAAATATTTTTGATCAGCTTTCCATTTAGATATACTTAAATTTTCAATTGGATAGAAGCTTAAGACAGTGCATGGGCTGGGTGCGGTGGCTCACGCCTGTAATCCCAGCCCTTTGAGAGGCCGAGGTGGATGGATCATCTGAGGTCAGGAGTTGGAGAACAGTCTGGCCAACGTGGCAAAATTCCGTCTCTAGTAAAAAATACAAAAAAAATTAGCCAGGCGTGATGGTGTGCACCTGTAATCCTAGCTACTCAGGAGACGGAGGCAGGAGAATCGCTTGAACCCTGGAGGTGGAGGTTGCACTGAGCCGAGATTGCACCATTGCACTCCAGCCAGGGTGACAAGAGTGAAACTCCATCTCAAAAAAAAAAAAAGTGCATGAATTTAAATTTTTGGTTCTATCTGGCTTCTGTGAACAGATGATAACTGCAAAAATTACAGAGAAGTAAGTAAGATAGTTGGGAGTTAAAACAGTGGAATGGCTAAATGCATGAGCCAGTCTGCTTGGGTTCAAATACTGGTTCCTCCATTTAGTAGCCATGGAACAATGAACAGTCTCCTTCATTTCACTATACCTCAGTTTCCTCATCTGTAGAGATAACAATAGTACTTGTTTCATAGGATGTTTTCTGAATTAAATAACTTAGTATTCAGTAAATGTTAGCTGTTGTTAAGTATTGAGACTGTGTTAATACGTAGAGCCCTGGACTCTAGGATAGGGGAATTGGAATATCTGGGTCAGACATGTAAATTACATACATCTTTTACAGTACTTACATAAATACTGTAAAAGATGTTATTAGATCTCGTGGGTGTGGGTTTGTTTTGTTTTTTTTGAGATGGGGTCTCTCTCACTTAGGCTGTAATGCAGTGGCACAAATCACATCACTGCAACCTTGAACTCCTGGGGTCACGTGATCTTCCCACCTCAGCCTTTTGAATAGCTGGGACTACAGGCGTGCGCCATCACACCTGGCTAATTATTTTTATTTTTTGTAGTGACAGGGTGTTACCATGTTGTCCAGGCTGGTCTCAAACTCCTGGCCTCAAGTGATCCTCCCACCTCAGCCTCCCAAAATGCTGGGTTATAGGCACGAGCTTCTATGCCTGGCCTTTACATCTGATGGTTTTTAAGGTTCCTTCTACTTCTAAAATTCTATAATTCATTACCCAATCTACAGTGTAGATTATTGAAACATAAAAATGGGAATGTAAAATGTTTACACTGTGAAATTTTAAAAATTAGTTTCCAAAACTGAATACAGTTGGACTTTAGCGTTAAAAGAGTACGTGTATGGATATGTGTGTTTTTTTCAATACATACAAAGAAAAAGCCCTGGAAGGAAATGTAGTACACCAAAATATTCTTCTGGCAGGTGACTTTACTTTCTTATGATTTTAAAACATTTTTTACAAGGAGGATGTAGTACAGTAATCATTTCTAAAGGGACAGCTTAGTAGTAGGAGCCTGGAGGTGCAAGTGGCAGTTTAAAAAAAACTAAAATGTGAAAAATTTTAGAAAGAAGTCCAAGGGGTGGGAAGTGGAGAAATGCCACCTCTAAAGGCTTCAGGTGGTACACATTTATTTGTTCGGTAATCACTGAGCTCCTCTTACGTATGTCTAAAACAATGCCTAAGACATTGTATGTCTTTGAAGAACTCACACTTTTATGAAGAAAAACCCACATAATTACAGTATAATCTGATGAATGTTAAGAGAAGTGGGAACAAGCAACTGCTGCCCAAAGTCACCGAGGTAGGCTTCTTAGAGGAGCTGACAGCTGAGTTGTATATTCTCTGGCTCATTTGTGGAGATAAAATAGGCATGGGGAGGGCAAACTGCCATTGCATGTTGTGTGAACCTTTGCATAAGTGAGTATGCAAAAAGGTAGAAATACAAGTTTTGATCTGTATTACTATCTTTAATAAAAGTTCTGGCAAAGGACCAGACTGGCATCTTGATTGATATTTCATGTCACAGGCTCCTTTTTTGTAAACAGCTAAAATGAGAAAGAAATGGATGGATGTAGGTAAGCACAGTATCCCCCACACCCTTTTTACCTCTGGTCCGATGTTAAGGTAGCAGTCAATGGCCAGCACAGGACTCCTGAAGTTATGGATGGCTTTGGGGAAGAGTTTATATGAGGCGTGCTGAAGGAATTTCTCCAGGAGAAACTGTGCAGGGGCTGCCAGTAGCGTGTGTTCACTGTCGGGAGCACAGATGTATTGAAGGGGCAAGATGGGTGCTAAGCTCTCTGACACCTGAAATCAGAGGCGAGATGATCATGGGAAACTTGTCTGTCACTGGATTAAACAGGTGAGGAAACACTGAATTGTATCCTAACAGTCCCCAAATAATAGCAGTAGCACAGTGAGAGGTGCTAGGTTCAAATGTATGTTAGTAAAGGGTCCTGAAAATTTTTTTCTCTTGGGAATAGTAAAATAGGATTTAATGTAAGTTACACACAGCGAGGGCAGAAGAAAGCAGGCTTCTCTGAAAGTTACCACATTTAACAGGTACACTGTGAGATCCAATCGGAAGCCTTTTACAGTGTGTGTGGGTTAAATCCTATCTCATCCTAACTCTACCCCACAACCCCACCAAAAAAATGGCAAAGAGGTTTCTAAGCTCCACTGGTAGCCCCCATGCTGTGAATTACTACATTCAGTAGATTTCTTAGAAAAGGGTAGTAATACAGGTTTTGATCTTTATTACTATCTTTTAAGAAACTTCTAGCAAAGGATCAGACTGGCATCTTGATTTATATTTCTCTCATGTATTACATAAAGAATGTAAAAATGTGGTGGTGTGTGGTGGCTGAGGCAGGAGAGTCGCTTGAACCCGGGAGGCAGAGGTTGCAGCGAGCTGGGATCATGCCACTGCAGTCCAGCCTGGGCAACAGAGCGAGACTCTGTCTCAAAAAAAGAAGGTAAAAATGTAAAGTTTGCCATCTTGAAACTAAAGCTTTGAAGGATGTGTTAAGGCTTAAATCCAAAGAAACTTAGATTTAAGGCTGACATCTAAAGTAATTTTGTTGGATTGTCAAAACAAATGTTTTGGCTCTAGATGAGTCTCAGTAACAGAAATGAGATTGAAAATTTGACATTAAGAACTCCCTAATGGCCGGATGCGGTGGCTCATGCCTGTAATCCCAGCACTTTGGGAGGCCAAGGTGGGCAGATCACTTGAGGTCAGGAGTTCAAGACCAGCCTGGCCAACATGGTGAAACCCCATCTCTACTAAAAATATAAAAATTAGCCAAGCGTGGTGGCACGGACCTCTAATCCCAACTACTTGGGAGGCTGAGGTACAAGTATCGCTTGAACCCAGGAGGCAGAGCTTGCAGTGAGCCGTGATCACGCCACTGCTCTCCATCCAGCCTAGGGGACAGACTGTCTCAAAAAAAAAAAAAAAAAAAAAAAACCTCCCTTGTGTTATTTCAATTTTCTAATAAAATAGAAAGTGCTTAATGCCAACATCTAATAACAAAGATAGTCATTATCATTGTGCTTATTTTCAGCACTTGAATCAAGCTTGCGGTACTCACCATGATCTTTGGTTTAATGATAAAGTCCCTTTGCCCTCCAACCTGAACATGTTTCTTCATGAGACTGAAGTTATTAAAGCGGCAGATGAGCAGGCCACTACTGTTTGTTCTCAGATTAAAGTCAACATCTTCACAGAAGTACCTAAATTGTAACCACAACAATAGTTTTCTTCTGCTGGCATATCTCAACCATGATAACTATACACAGAGAAATAAATGTGTGGCAAGATATTAGGAGCCTAAAATAATCAACTATGCTTTTGTGGAGCTGGCCCTCCTAACACTGACCTGGAAAAACTCTGATTTGGGCATTACAGCCTTTCAAGGAAGGGGAAAGTGAGATGATTTTTGTCCCAGGTTTTAGGTATCGCTATGCAAAAACAGGACTATATTCCTATTTGATACACTCCGGCAAAACAGGAATGCAGAGGTGCTCCCAGTTTTAAATTTCTGGCTACAAGCAGGATGAAGTCTCTGTCAAATTTAAAACAGGAGTGAAAGCAGCAGCTATTCTATAACCGTAAGTTTGGCATAAGGACTTTATGGTTCCTGCCTTCTTGCTTGGCCCTCTCAGGTTTTGTAGGAACCTGGACATAATTTATTTGGGAGGCAAGGCCATGGCTACCCTGCTCATCCCCATCTGCTGCCTTTTCCCTACAGTAGGATTTCCCTGAATCCTTCTAACATTCAGGAAAAGTGATTTCCTTCTGAGTCTGGAGGGTGAAGGAGGCTTAATCTTAGATGTTTGTGGGTCCACACACTGACTTGAGTCAGTAGTTTTTGTGTCTTGAGTTCTTGTTGAATAATGAGATGGCTAAAGTGTTTTCTCTAAGCATTTCACATTGTAACCCCTGTTAAGGTCTAGGTCAGTTTGGTGATAAAGGGGCACACTTTGGGGCTTGTGATCCCCCTTTCTCTTTGCCCACATAAAGAGTCAGCTTCTCAACTGAAGACATACGAATAAAAGCCTTACAGAGGCTAGAGCTGGGCAGAAGCAATCAGTAGATGCCAGGATTACCTGCATCCATGAGGCCTGACTTACCTGTTGAAGTCATACTGCACATTCTGAGTCAAGTCTGTGTTGAGGAGAATGAAATCATGCACGTGACACCTAGAGAATGGGGCCTTTAGGCTCTGAGAAGTCAGCTTGCTGCTCCATTTCTGTATGCCCAAGATTGCATAGTGGACAATTTTTGGTGTGGCTTCAATGTGCTGCAAGACAGTCTTCAAGGACACATTCTTACTGGAAACTCCTACTTCCATGGGCTGGCTATGAAATATAGTTTATATAAGATGTTGATAAATATTACGGAAGAGAGGATCATTTGTGAAGTGTCTACACACTACTATATACCAGTAATACTCTCAAGGATAAAATTAACTGATTTACTTCGTATTAGCAAATGGAGAAGAATGTCAAGCCCAGTTTTCACACTGCCTGTCACTATTATAAAGAAACTGCCTTTTGGGGTGGGGCTTATCACTTTCGGGCAAAGAAGGAAATCCGGCCTGTGTCAAAGTGAACAATGAATAAAGAGTTGCCAAAGAAGAGGTAGCCAGAGGTTGGAAGCATAGAGGTATCCTTCCCAGTTCTGGTAATTGTGTATAATAAGGAATATTTGAAAATTTCACTGGCTTCAAATCCAAAATAGGAACAAGGACACAATCACAGTGTTTGAGCTGGGAGGGGCTTAAAGGTCGTGCTATTGAATTTTGGGGGTTTATTGTGTCGGACTTCTTAAAATGTTTGGCATTCTCTGGTCCTCACAGATGCCCCGACCAGCACCCCCTAGCAATGTGAGGGGGCACTACCCCAGGAAGAGAACCACTGATTTTGGCCCAGGCGTAATTTTACAGGTGATGGACTTGAGATATGGAGAGGTGAGATGACTTTCCTTTTTCATACAGACAGTTAAGAAGCATGACTGTGTGTGGTGGCTCACACTTGTAATCCCAACACTTTGGGAGGCCAAGGCAGGAGGACTGCTTGAGCCCAGGAGTTCAACACCAGACTGGGCAACATCTCTACAAAAAATTATAAACAAAAAACAGAGTTGGGGCTAAAACCAGATCTCCTGATTTGAGATGTCAGCAGTCTTTCTCCATAAATCACAGTGTCTCAACAGACTTTATTTTTGTTTTTTTGAGACAGAGTCTCGCTCTGTCACCCAGGTTGGAGTGCAGTGGCACAATCTCAGCTCACTGCAACATCTGCCTCTTGGGTTCAAGTGATTCTCTTGCCTCAGCCTCTCAAGTAGCTGGGACTACAGGCATGCGCCACCACGCTCAACTAATTTTTGTATTTTTAGCAGACGGGATTTCACCATGTTGGCCAGGCTGGTCTAGAACTCCTGGCCTTAAATGATCAGCCCGCCTTGGCCTCTCAAAGTGCTGGAATTACAGGCATGAGCCACTGTGCCTGGCCGCAGTAGACTTTAATAGCTAACCAATGCTGTGATCCCAGAATGGTCCAGGAATTTAATGGGCTACTGAATGTCTAAATAAAAGATTCCTAAGTCACCACAAAATGTTCTAGTGAGGGTGGTCTCATGGTTGACTGTTTTGCTCTGGAAAGCTGTCTCTCTCTTTCTTACTTCCGTATGTAACTGTAGTCAAGAAATGTATTGTCCTGTCTATAGCATTGTGTCATATGCCCCCAGCTTGGAAGTCTACCTGGATGGCTCCTGAACACTGTGAATGTTCCATAGGACACATGAGTCATCCATCATGACGATGAAAGGCCAGACACACTGGCGTTTAATGCCTAGCTCCTCCAGGCGGTTTCTCTCCAATTCTAGGTTGTGATATGATAGCTCCTTGATGAGGAACCTGGCAGCACCTGGAAGGCAACATAACCACATCTGCATATCCACACATCCTTCACTCAGGCTTGGCTGAAGCCCCACAGGCAGCTATATTCTCTCCACAGAATGCCTGTTCACATGGGAACCATGCAGGTGGGAGCCAACCAAATGTTCAGAGCAGTGGCTCTCAAACCAGTGTTACTGGGAATCACTTTTAAATGTAGATTCTTAGAGTCCATTACTAGAGCTGCATTTGAGTAGGTATGGTGAAGGGCCAGAAACCAGAGATATCTTTGAGGATGCAAATGGTATGAACCACACTTTGAAAGTATTGCAAGAATCCAGTTTCCCTCATAGGACAAAGGAATCCACATCTAGGAAATGCTGTTACTGTTTACTTCCTTGAAGCATGACAAGAGGCTCTCTCAGACTTGGAAGCAGCCACTCACATGTCCTGTACTAGGGAGTTAACTGGGCTGCAGTGAGTGGGTATGCCAATTCCACTGATATGTCCCCTGCTTTAGATACTTCAAGGAAACTGACAGCAGCTTCTTTGAAGAAGACAACTCTGGAAACTGGCACCCTTTCCCTAGATCTGCCTTTTGCAAGAGGCAATATGGTATAGAGATTAAGAGAAGAGACAGGAGCCAAACTGTCTGATTTTGAATCCTAATTCCACCACTTTCTAGCCATGTGACCCTGAACAAATTAAATCCATTGTGCCTTGGCTTCCCCACCTCTAAGAAGACAATAATAATGCCGATCTCATAGGGTTGCTGTATGATGCTCAGGATAGCGCCTAGTACCCTCTAAGTACTCGGTGAATGTTAGTGATTATCAAGATGATAGTCAGGAATCAGCCAAATTTTATGAATGGGCCATCGTAAAATGAAACAAAACGTAGGTGATAAATGAAAGAAAAGCTATTAAATCTGTGGAAGAACCAGAAGCAGTGTGAACAGATCAAGGGTAAAACTGGGATTTAGGAAAATCTACCTTCCAAGAACGTGTGTGTAATAGTTTGCATTCTCAACATAATAAAGGCCATATATGAAAAGCCCACAGCTAACATCATCATAGTCAATGGTGAAAGACTGAAAGCTTTTCCAAAACTGAGATCAGGAACAAGACAAGGATGCCACTTTTACCATTTCTATTTAACATAATACTGGAAGTCATGGCCAGAGAAATTAAGGAAAAAATAAATAAATAAAAGGCAACCAAAGAGGAAGGAAGTAAAATTATCTCTGTTCTCAGGCAACATATACATAGAAAACTAAAAATTCCACCAGAAATCCCCTTTAGAATGAATATGTGAATCCAGCAAAGATGCAGATGCAAAATCAACACCAAAATCAGTTGCATTTCTATACCTCAACTGTGAACAATCTAAAGGAAATCAAGAGTTCCATTTACAATAGCATCAAAAAGAAAGACTTAGGAATCAACTAAGGAGGCAAAAGACTTGTACAGTGAAAAGTACAAAGCATTGATGAAGGAAATTAAGGAAGACACCAATAAATGGAAAGACATCCTGTGTTTATGGATTGGAAGACTTGATATTAGATATCAGTGCTACCCAAAGTGATCCATAGCCTTAATGCAGTCCCTATCAAAATCCCAAAGACTTTGCAGAAATACAAAAATCTATCCTGCGATTCATCCAGTATCTCAGGGGACCCCAAATAGCCAAAACAATCTTGAAAGAGAGGCAAAGTTAGAGATCTCACACTTCCTGATTTCAGAACTTACTACAAAGCTATAGTAATGAAAACAGTGTGGTAGTTTTGATCTGGGCCTATAGAAAGCCCAGAAATAAACCCTCTCATATATGGTCAAATGATTTTTGACAAGGGTGCCAAAGCCATTCAGTGGGTAACAGATGGTCTTGTCAACAAACACAGTTGGGGGCTGGGCACGATGTCTCACACCTGTAATCTCAGCATTTTTGGGAGACTGAGGTAGGAGGATCACTTGAGGCCAGCAGTTTGAGAGCAGCCTGAGCAACACAGACCCATGTCTCTACAAAAAATTTAAAAATTAGCTAGGCATGGTGGCATACGCCTATAGTCCTAGCCACTCAGGAGGCTGAGGTGGGAGGATTGCTTGAGCTCAGAACTTGGAGGCTACAGTGAGCTATGGTCGTACCACTGCACACTCCAGCTTGGGTGACAGAGCAAGACCCTGTCTTAAAAAAAAGAAAAATGGTGCTGGGAAAACCTGATAGTCACATGCAAAAGAATGAAGTTGGACCCTTACCTTAGACCCTACACAAAAATTAACTCAAAATGGATCAAAGACCTAGACATAAAAGCTAAAACTATAAATCATTTAGGAGAAAACATAGGGGAAGGCCTTGTGACATTGAATTTGGCAGTGATCTCTTACATATGATATCAAAAACAAAAGCTAAGAAAAAATAGACAAACTGGACTTCATCAAATAATAGAGTAAAAGGCAATCCATGGAATGGGAGAAATTTTTTTTTTTTTTTTGAGACGGAGTTTCACTCTTGTTGCCCAGGCTGGAGTGCAGCGGTACGATCTCAGCTTACCGCAACCTCCACCTCCCCGGTTCAAGTGATTCTCCTGCCTCAGCCTCTTGAGTAGCTGGAATTACAGGCAAGTGCCACCATGCCAGGCTAATTTTGTATTTTTAGTAGAGACGGGGTTGGTCAGGCTGGTCTTGAACTTCCTATTTCAGGTGATCTGCCCACCTCGGCCTCCCAGAGTGCTGGGATTACAGGTGTGAGCCACTGTACCCGGCCGGGAGAAAATCTTTACGAAGAGTGTATCTGATAAGGCGTTAATACCCAGAATATATTTTTTAAAAACTGCTACAAGTCAACAACAACAAAATAATTCAGTTGATTTTTCAACAAAGGACTTTGGAGACAAGTCTTCAGAGAAGATACACAGATGGCTAACAAGCACACAAAAAGATGTTCAATATTACTAATCATTAGGGGAATGCAAAACAAAATCACAATGCAAAACACCTCAAAAAAAAAAGTGTTGGTGAGGATGTGAAGAAATTAGAATCCCTGTGCACTGTTGGTGGGAAGGTAAAATGGTGCAAGCTACTATGGAAAACAGTATGGTGATTCTTCAGAAAGTTAAAAATAGAATTGCCACATGATCTAGCAATCTCACTTCTAGATACATACCCAGAAGAGTTGAAATAAGGGTCTGAGATATTTGTATACCTGTGTTCATAAAAGCATGATGCACAACAGCCATAAGGTGGGAGCAGCCCAAGTGTCCACTGACAGATGAATGGATAAACAAAATGTAGTAGATACATAAAATGGAATATTATTCAGCCTTTAAGAAGGAAAGGAATTCTAACACATGCTACAACATGGATGAACCTTGAGGACATGCTAAGTGAGATAAGCCAGTCAGTCACTAAAGGACAAATACTGTATCATTCCACTGATATGAGGCACTTAGAGAAAGTAGAATGGTGGCTGCCAGACGCTGAGGGGAGGGAGGGAATGGGGAGTTGTTTAATGGGTATAGAGTTTCTGTTTCACAAGGTGAAAAGAGTTCTGGAAATCAGTCTTAAAACAATGTGAACGTACTTAACACTTCTGAACTTTAACACTTTAGAAGTATTAAAGCAGTACTTTTTTTTTTTTTTTTTTTTTTTTGGAGACAGTTTCACTGTTGTCACGCAGGCTGGTGTGCAGTGGCATGATCTTGGCTCACTGCCGCCACCAGCTCCCGGGTTCAAGTGATTCTCCTGCCTCAGACTCCTGAGTAGCTGGTATTACAGGCGCACACCACCACACCCAGCTAATTTTTTTTTTTTTTTGTATTTTTAGTAGAGATGGGGTTTCACCATGTTGGCCAGGCTGGTCTCAAAACTCCTGACCTCAGATGATCCACCCACCTCAGCCTCCCAAAGTGCTGGGATTACAGGCGTAAGCTACCGCACCCGGCCAAGGCAGTAAATTTTATGTTATGTGATTTTTACCAAAAATAAAAATAATAATTTGTATATTTCATTTGCATATGTGTGTTGGCTTCTTTCTCCCCAAATTATTGCAAAAATGGCAAAACTAGTACTAAATAGTTTGGTCAGATCTAGGATGAGAAAACTTTCTCCTAAGGATCAGGCAGGCACAGAAGAAGGTCATATTCATATAGAAAAAGGCTTCAGTTAGTATGAGTATAGGTGGTTTTGGGGAGGCTGAAGGAACAGGAATATTCAGAAGCCTTGATTCACTTGATATAAAGTGATAAACAATTATATTCAAAACAAAACCATTTTTGAAAATATTTTAAGCCCATATTAAGGCTGTTTGAAGTTGAAGGACATGAAAAGGCATAGAAAGGAACAAGAAATGGAGAGACCTAAGAAGGAAGGGAGAGGCAGAGGCTAGGTTGGGAGACAGTGGAGAAAGAGGAGACCCTGGAGAGAAGAAACACGTGGGTTCAAGAAAACTACTCAGGTCTTATCTGCCCTCCAGTCCAGCTCTAGGCTGGGTGTTATTACTTCCCTTTAAAATGGGAACAAGCAGCTCCTGACTTGGCACTGAGGCACCGACAGAAGCAGATGGGCCAAACTGTTTAGAACTGCAGCGCAAGAAGTGTCCAGAAGAGCGCAGCTCTAAAACACTGGATTCAGTTAGAGATGTCCTGCCTGAGAAAGGAAAATGAAGGCATTCTGACATCTCCAGTCTCCACAGCTCTGTCATACATACAACAAGACTGGCCCCCTTTGACAAATCAGCGCATTGCTCTTAAACCCCAGGAGGAAAGCAGGACTTCTTTCAGGCACATTCCTGTGTCATAGGCAGTAACGATGCTTCCAGCTCCCTGGTGGTACAGCAGCCCCCTATAACTTGCTACGTGCCTTAAAGATGAGATGACCTAGGGGCCCCTCCTGATCTGGGTGAACCACTAACGCTGCCTCTCCCTTAGACCATCTTTTTTCTCATGGTTACATTCCTTCCCCAGAGTGCTCAGCTCAGGAACATTTGCAGCCTACATGGGGAAGAATCCCAAACCTTCCCAGGGTGCTCAGTACACCAGTGACTTCTTCCTTAATTACCAGTCCTCAGAGTTAATTCTGCAAAAGTGCAGATAAAGGGAAAAAGAAAACTCAAATTCAAGGAAGAGTCAAAAAGCTTTTTTTTTTTTTTTTTTTCGAAGAGTGGTGAGGAGGGCAGGACAATTTCTAGAGGCACGGGAATCTGAAAGTTTCATGCCAGGGGAATGGAGCTCAGTTTATCTTCGAAGCCCTTCTCCCCATCCCAGGGGGGCCCCTTACCCACGCCTGCATTATTGAACATGCCGGGAAGCACCAGCATGATGTGGTTGGGCCAGTACTTGCGGTACAGAGGCATCTCATACTCTTTGACCACCAGGAGGTGAAGGTGGCTGATGCCCTCCATGGCGTGGAAAAGGTTTAGGAGTCCGTGCTCATGTCGACCACTGGAAGGAGTGAAAATAGGGCTCTTGACTGCATTCAAATTCTGCTGAAAGGGAAAAAAACAGACCATAAAGGGAAATTAAAGCCTCTAGATTGAGGACGCTTAAAGAACTAGGTCTGGTGCCTGGCAGTCCAGATGCTCTCACCCACCTTGTCTGAAACCAGGGGCAGCCGCATGCTCTCCAGGTGCTTGCCCTGCTTGCTGAAGACAAAATGACTCTCTTTGGATTTGGGAATGATGAAATAGAGCTGAACCTCTTCTCCCAGCATAGAAGAAGAGAATGTGAAGGCATGAAGGGTGGAGTCAGACATCTACATTTGCAAAGAAGAAAGGGAGGGAACGTAAGTAAGCCCACAGTTCCCAAACTTCCAGGCCACTCCTTCAGGTTGTTATTAAGAGATGGAAACTAACATGAACTGGTAAGTGCCACCAGAGCAGGCTGTGAGCAGCCATGTCTAAAAGGTTGATAAGGCAAACACTTCATTTAGGAGCTGCCACTGACATGACAGCCCGCCGTCTTGCACCTGCATAGCCTCAGTGGGAGAAGTACTTGTTGCCTGGCACTGCATTCTGTGTGCTCTCAGAGCCACAGCTGCTTCATCCTGTGCAGAGGTCAGATATATCTGTGGGATGTCCTGCTCTGTATGCATTCCCAAAGGTCCCCTGTTAATCGGAGGGAAACACTTCTGCTCTATGCGGGTCAGATCAAATGAATATCAGCTTTCTAAATATCAGGTTTGACATTAAAATGCCTCTCCAGCCCCATCTTTCCAGGCTACAGTGGATGCTGAAGAGGTTCAATCATTTAGCCCAGAACTCTGGTTTCAGAAAAGAGACCATTTGACTCACTGAAGCCAAATATAAATCTAACCTACATTTAAAGTGCTGCAAAGTTCACGTTTTTTCAGTAACCTATCTCAGTGAATAATTATATAATAGGTCTTTTCACGCTTTTAATGTGGATAAGATTTGGCTTAATAAAAGGATACCATCAATTTTCATCAGCAACTAGAATCGAAGTAGGTTTCCCAATGGTTTTAACCAAAATACTATATTTCATAGAAAAATAACATTACACTTCTTCCCTTAATTCTAGTTTATTCTGCCTCAGAAATGTGGGAATATACTACTTAGTACTGTAGTCACACAGAAACTTTATGAATAGAGGATTTCTAATAAAGAGATTTTCTAAAAACCTATAATCTGTAGACCAGGGGACTTGGGTCTTCTATATTCTATAAAGCTTTTATGAGCTTATTTCAAAGCAGCCCACCAAAAGTTTTCAGTGACACCAAGAAAACAAATGGGATATAAAAGGTAACTCGTATTAGAAGGGCAGAATGATTCGATCAGTTTTTTAAAGTATATCCTTTTTAGTACTCATTTGTATTTCAGGATGAGATGTGGGAAAAGGGTGACGACCTGGCCCTGAAGAGCAGAAACAGGTTTAGGGGAGTCAGTATGGCCTACCAGAAGCAGGAGTTGTTTCTGTGTGTTCAGAGCCAAGTTATAAAAATAAAGATGAATTTGGGGAAGTAAGCTCTGGATATTACTATCATTTGTTGCCTTTCCATCTTTTGTGCTTAAAGATGCACTAGCCAAAAAGAAGCCACATACTAAGGGTTATTGGCCCATGTTCTTCATTCCTATGTCTCAGTTCTCACTGCATAAAACAAACTGACTCCACTGGCCAAGCCACCCCACGCAGGTGTGAGAATATGACTAGGTTGGTGCAAATCAAGTCTTGTTAGAATCACAGCTCAAAGGGCACACCCTGTGGATCTGAGATAATAGTGCCATTTTAGTCAGTGCTCCAAAGGGAAGAGGGGGAAACCCTTTTATCAAATATACTGTAATATATGGATTGCAAATAAACACCTCAGCTACTTCCTAACCTAAACATGACACGTGTAACCATTTGAAGAAGTAATTCAAGACACTAAAACTAAGCTGCCTCCTCTCCCTCCCACAATCCAAATAAACCCAACATTCATTTAATTATGGCTTCATGCATTGTGCTTTTTTTTTTTTTTTTTTTTTTTGAGACGGAGTCCCACTCTGTCACCCAGGCTGGAGTGCAGTGGCGTGGTCTCGGCTCACTGCAACCTTTACCTTCCAGGTTCAAGCATTTCTCCTGCCTCAGCCTCCTGAGTAGCTGGGATTACAGGCATGTGCCACCACACCCGGCTAATTTTTTGTATTTTTAGTAGAGACGGGGTTTCACCATGTTGGCCAGGATGATCACGAACTTCTGACCTCAGGTGATCCACCCGCCTCGGCCTCCCACAGTGCTGGGATTACAGGGTGAGCCACCGCGCCCAGCCTTCATGCATTTTTCTCACCAATGAGTGGCTCCTTCTTATGAGTAAACTATCCTTTACCAGAGGCCTGAAACTAGGGGCCTTATTTTTCATCCCTCCACCCCCCACCCTTACATACAAAATCCATACTGGGTGACAGAGGGCGAGGGCGAAGGTGGGATGGTACCTGGGAGGCAGAGGTGAAGTCCATGTACTGGCGGCACTGTTCACAGTGGTGAAAGGTGTTATAGGCTGCATATTTGGTCAGCATTATGGACACAGTTTCCCGTTTCCTGGGCTCTTCAACTTTGGATTCCTTTATCACTTCTGTGTATAAAGGGGCAAAAAGCCATCCCATGAGATAACATGTTTTCCCTATGCCTGGAAAGAAAAGTCCCCTTTTCCCCAAAATGACTTTTCCATGTATTCTGTAATTTATGCCCTAAGAAACAGTTATGAAAATTTAAAAAATGATGCGCATAAGAGCGAAAGAAAAGTGAGATGTAAGGCACCCTGAGTTAGTGTCCCCTTAACCCAGAGAGGAGGTGAACTTGGCTGATTGCACTGACCTTGTTTGACCCCTGCCAGCTTCTCAGTATACACCAGGCTCATCAAACTGTACTTGGGGTCATGCACACTGACATCAAAAGGCATTTTACTGAAGCTCTCGATGTCAGGCCAGGGCTCTGCCTCTGACTGGCTCACTTCACTGCTTTCACTGTGATCTAGGACAAGAAGGAAGTGTGCAGAGCAGGTGACTGGCCTCCCTCTTCCCCATGTGTCAGAGAGAATGGCTTTTATGGGACGTAGAGCCCAGATGGGTGGACAAAGGCATTTCTGAAAAATGAGCTCCCCTATCCCAGTAGAGGAGGCAGAATTGTTCACACCCATGCTGAGAGGAACATTTGCCCTCACTGGCCCCCAGCATTCGTCTCTGCAGACCCAATTCACAAACTCTGGCATCTGTAAGATAACCTAGTCTCCACCAGGCCAAATTTCCTTAAAAGTTTAATTTTGGATGATCTTATTTCTGTCTTGAGATTTTAACTGTGGGGTGTTAATATACTGACACCCAAGAGATTTTAGGATGCACTGAGCAAGATTCCCAATGTCTTCTGCACGTTACAGTCAGCTGGGAGCTGGTAAAAATTCCCACACTCAGGCCACACATCCCAGAAATAGTTCAGTCAGAATGTCTGACTGCCCAGGATCCAGTCATATTGTTTAAGGCGCCTCAGAGTGTTCCAATATGCAGTCACGGTTGAGAGCCAGTAGACCTGGGTGTGAATCCTGGCCCTACCCCTTACAGCATCACACCTTCAGGCACTGTACTTAACCCTGAGTCCCCAGATTATAGTAAGCATTAATGCAGCCTCAACCACCTGGGATCAAATGATCCTCCCACCTCAGCCTCCTGAGTAGCTGGGACTACAGGCACGTGCCACCATGCCCAGCTAACGTTTTTGTAGAAGCAGGGTCTTACTGTATTACCTAGGCTGGTCTTGAACTGCTGGGCTCAAGCAATCATCCTGCCTCAGCCTCCCAAAGTGCTGGAACCGCAGGTGTAAGCCACCATACCAGACCCTTTTCTTTTTGTTTTTGGAGACAGGGTCTCACTCTGTCACTCAGGCTAGAATGCAGTGACGCAATTTAAGCTCACTGCAACCTTGAACTCCTGGGCTCAAGGAATCCTTCCACTGCAGCTTCCTGAGTAGCTAGGATTGCAGGCGTGTACCATCACACCGGGCTAGAGTTTTAAAATTTTTGTGAGAGATGGGGTCTCCCTGCTGCTCAGGCTGATCTCAGACTTCTAGCCTCAAGCCATCTTCCCACCTTGGCCTCCCAAAGCACAGGGATTACAGGTGTGAGCCACCCTGCCCAGCCAGAGATGGTACATTTAAAGTGCCAAGACACGCTGGACATGGTGGCTCACACCTGTAATCTCAGCATTTTGGGAGGCCGAGGCAGGCAGATCATTTGAGGTCAGGAATTCGAGACCAGCCTGGCCAACCCTGTCTCTACCAAAAATACCAAAATTAGCTGGGTGTGGTGGCACATGCCTGTAGTCCCAGCTACTCAGGAGGCTAAGAATCACTTGAACCCCTGAGACGGAGGTTGCAGTGAGTTGAGATCATGCCACTGCACTCCAGCCTGTGTGACAGAGTAAGAGTCTATCTCAAAAAATAAATAAATAAATAAAATAAAGTGCCTAGACAGTCGCAGGCACACAGCTGGTGTCTAACAGATATTTTTTGTGATTGGCCAGGTGCAGTGGCTTACACCTGTAATCCCAGCATTTTAGGAGGCCGAGGTGGGTGGATCCCCTAAGGCTAGGAGTTCGAGACCAGTCTGGCCAAAGTGGTGAAACCCTGTCTTTACTAAAAATACAAAAAATTAGCTGGGTGTGGTGGTGTGTGCCTTTAATCCCAGCTACTTGGGAGGCTGAGGCAGGAGAATCGCCTGAACCTGGGAAGCAGAGGTTGCAGTGAGCCAAGATCGCACCACTGCACTCCAGCCTGGGTGACAGAGCAAGACTCCATCTCAAAAATAATAATAATAATGATAATAAAGTGCCAAGACAGTCGCAGGCACGCAGCTGGTGTCTAACATTATATTTTTTATTAGTGGCCAGGTGCAGTGGCTCACACCTGTAATCCCAGCACTTTGGGAGGCCGAGGTGGGTGGATCACATGAGGTCAGAGTTTGAGACCAGGCTGGCCAAGATGGTGAAACCTCACCTCTACTAAAAATACAAAAATTAGCTGGGCATGATGGCGTGAGCCTGTAATCCCAGCTACAGAGGAGGCTGAGGCAGGAGAACAGGAGGCAGAGGTTGCAGTGAGCCGAGATCGTACCACTGCACTCCAGCCTGGAAGACAGAAACTCCATCTTAAAATATATATATTTTTTATTATTAATAATAATAAAATGTACAAGATGAAAAAGTAGCTTAAGACAACTTTCAAAGGGAGAAAAGAAACTTTCCAAAAAATGCTAAAGATTGGAGGTACAGCTAATATCTTTTTAACACATATAATACATTTATTTTTATATCCCTGAACTAAAGTCTGCACTTTCAAGCCTAGTTTAGTTTTTAAAAAGGTGTCATTGTGCCTCTTGAGAGCACCGTTGCATTAACCTGCACTAAAATGAGGGAGAAGGGAGAAAGCCAAACTAACAGTGTTTCTTACTACCAAGGTCAAACAGGCTGTAGCAGACTCTCACAGCTCACCGGCACAGAGTAAGAGTCAAGATCACTGTAGCATGATCTGAGGAAAAAAATCAAAGGCATCACTCTGCTGTGGTGCCAGCGAGCCTGGCGGGAGAGCTGGCAGAAGGGCAGGCCTCGACTCCCGGTCTGCTTGGCTCTGGCTTTGCCCTTCTGGCTCAGCTCTTTCCGGGGGCCTTGGGGTGTTTTGAGGCCAACCTGGTGGGCCCGACGATCTAGTGCAGCTTAGCTGGGAAAAAAACAAGGAGATGTAGATGGGAAGATGAATTCGTGTGTGTGTCTAAAATCATGTATGTGAATTGATGAGAAATGGAAACAGGCCTGAAGCCATAAAAAAGTGGTTAAATATGGCTGATTTTACCTACTCTTGCTCGGCCCTAAACTAGTTTCTTGGGCTGGTCATGGAACAGGTTCAGCTATTTAGGTAAAACAAGTGAGGTGAGATCTCCAAGAGCTAATTTGGTAGACGATGCCAAGGGCTTTCCCTATTCCAGACTCATCTTTGAGAGGCTTGAGAGAAACTTCCACCTGGTTGCCTCTATTTCCTCCCCACAGTTCCCTGCCAGCACAGTCAAATTGGTGGGAGGTGTGAAGCCACAGTTTTGAGCCACACTATTCTTCTTCTTCTTCTTTTTTTTTGAGACAGAGTCTCGCTCTGTCGTCCAGGCTGGAGTGCAGTGGCGTGATCTCAACTCACTGCAAACTCCGCCTCCCGGGTTCAAACAATTCTGTGCCTCAGCCTCCCAAGTAGCTGGGATAACAGGCACCCGCCATCACCCCCGGCTAATTTTTGTATTTTTAGTAGAGACAGGGTTTCACCATGTTGGTCTCGAACTCCTGACCTCAGGTGATCCGCGCGCCTCGGCCTCCCAAAGTGCTGGGATTACAGGCGTGAGCTACTGCACCGTGCCAGTGCCGAGCCGAGCCACACTGCTCTTAGCGGCAGAGTGGAATCAACTCCCTGGTGCCAGCTGGGGAAGACAGCTGGAGTGGTCTTGGTGTGCCCACTGGCTTCCACAGCCCTATCAAGCACCTGCCCTTGTGTCTCAGTGCCGATGTTTTGTTCATAGTGCCAGCATTCAGTTCTACACATAGAAGTTTTCATCTCATTATAGTAATCCCGTGCCTTCACTCAGAGCCTATGGGTAAAATATAAGACATACTCTGACCAATCAACAAAGGACTAGTATCCAGAATACAAATATGCCCTGGATCCTGAAGCAGTTGAATACTACAACTCGAATTTTACAATAGTTAACCATCTAGGCAATTAATCTACCTAAAAAGCCTCTATAAAACACTTTTTTGCAGCCATAAAAAAGAATGAGTTCATGTCCTTTGCAGGCACATGGATGAAACTGGAAGCCATCATTCTCAGCAAACTAACACAGGAACAGAAAACCAAACACAGCATGTTCTCACTCACAGGTGGGAGTTGAACAATGAGAACACATGGACACAGGATGGGTGAGGGGCAAGAGAAGGGAGAGTATTAGGACAAATACCTAATGCATGCAGGGCTTAAAACATAGATGACGGGTTGGTAGGTGCAGCAAACCACCATGGCACACGTATACAGCTGTGTAACAAACCTGCATGTTCAGCACATGTATCCCAGAACTTAAATTAAAAAAAAAAAAAAAAAAAAACCCAAAAACCAAAACGCCTTTTTGCCCAGCACCTCGCGGGACATTGTAAAGAGGCTAAAAGTAGAATACACCATCCCTGACCTCAATGAGCTAAAAAAGGCTACAGTTTACTCAGAACTATTTGCCGGGCACATTCTTTTTTTTCATTTCTTTCTTTCTTTCTTTTTTTTTGAGACAAAGTCTCACTCCATCACCTAGGATGGAGTATAGTGACGCGATCTTGGCTCACTGCAACCCGCCTCCTGGGTTCAAGTGATTCTCCTGCCTCAGCCTCCTGAGTAGCTGGAATTATAGGTGTGCACCACCATGCTTGGCTAATTTTTATATTTTCAGTAGAGATGGGGTTTCACCATATTGCCCAGGCTGGTCTTGAACTCCCCATCTCAGGTGATCCGCCCGCCTCGACCTCCCAAAGTGCTGAGATTACACGCGTGAGCCGCCATGCCTGGCCTTGGGCACATTATCTTTAGCCTCCCAATAACTCTGCAGGTTAGGTACTGTAGAAATCCCAGAAGCCAAAAGCAAGTTCCCGGGATTTGCAGTTCAATGTCTTTGTCTCTTGCCCCTCTGCCCACTCCCTGGGCTCAGCACTCACCGGTGTTGATCTCCTCCTCATCATACACGTCCACCTCCAGGAGCCTGATGAGCATGCGGAAGAGGATCCTGAGGAACTGTAAATAGGAGCCCGTCTTTCCCACCTAATGGAAAGATTTTTAATTGGGGAGGAGTGGAGGCGGGAAAGAGAGGGGAGGAAAAGAGAAAAGAGATTTCACACCTTGGCTCTGCAGTGTCTCCTGCCTGAGAGGCCTGAATGAGGTCCTCACTGCTCTGTCACACCTGCTCCACCCCCAAGAGGTTTTCTGGCTTCTACTTCTTGAGGAAGACGCGCCAACCCCAGCCTAAGAAACGGCCCCAGCTGGCTTGGCCCTACCTGTGGGGGCCCTGTCAGCAGGAGCCGCCGGGGGTGGAAGTTTCGGGTGCCAGAGGCCGGGTCCAGCTGGTTGCTATAGTCAGCGTGGTGCTGCCGGGCCAAGGTCCACTGCCTGTAGTAGAGGGACTGCTCCTCACTGCTCATGTCCTTGTTCAGGAGCGGCCGCAGGGAGCTCACCCAGGCCACGTCGGCGTGGGGCAGCAGGGAGGAGGAGGATGGCAGCTTGCCACTCTTCTGGGAGCCCAGGAGGCTGTAGGCCGCTTTGGATAGGATCACCACTGGTGGCAGGGCTGCATGTGGGCCCCGGCAGCCTCTGATGGGCTGTCCCGGCCATGGGAGGGTCCTGGGTCCTGAGGATGACGATGACGGCTTGGAGGTGGTGCTGCTTGCCATCTGGGGGCCCAGGGAGTCACACTCCTGCTTCAGAGTCTCCCCGGCTCCGGCTCCAGCTGAGCTGGCGGAGACCCCTTCATCCAGCCCCAAGCTGGTGGCTGGGCTCTGAAAGCTGGGGGTCAGGGACTGCTTCTGGGACTTGTCAGCTGTGCTGGAAGAGCTCACTCCATTCTCCATGATGGAACCTGTGAGAGAACAGACAGAACCCACCCCACAGCAGCCCTGTTACTGATCTAGGGTGTGGAAGCAGACAAAGGCCAGGAAAGCAGTGGACACTGGACTCGGCTCCGCGGCTGCAGACCCTGAGCAAGAAATCTTGTCTTTGCCGCTCTCCACACTGCTCCGTGTTGCTTCCTTGCCCTGGCTTCTCAGTGGGTTTGGCCAATGGCAGCCACCAGCAGGAGATGGGGTGCTTCTTCTGTGGCTTCCCCCTGCATGGTCTTCAGGTGTGAACCACCTTTCTCTACTGTGGGCTGCGGCTCAGGTCTGGAGAGGTGCTCCCACCCCTCCCTGTGTCAGGCCCATGGTGGCCAGGGCTCCCTGGGGTTAACCACCCCCCAGCACAGCACACCTCTTGCTCCTTTTCCAAGTTCTGTTCACATCTTAGTAAACAGTCCCTCTACTAAACGCTCCTCAAATGACCTGGTTTGGGTCTGCCCTCTGATTCCTCCCAGGACCCCACCCAAAACAGGCTCCACATTCAAGTCCTGTCCTGGCAGCACTGGCTTCCTTCTAGGGGCTGAGGGCCTCATGCCTCTGGCTTCAGATCAGCTCCCCGGACTGCAACCCCTTCCATGGACTCCGAAGCTAGCGTGGGGGGTACCCTGTGCGAAGTGGGACATAGGCGTATGCGACTCCAAGGCCGGTAGCTTTTCCCTAAAGTAGCCTCACACATTTGACCAGTTCCTTTCAAGTGTGTTTGTCCTCCTAATAGACCAGCCACTCTTTGGTTTAAAGACAAACCAAAAGCTCAACTAAAGGCCCTCTCTGAGCTTGGCTTGTTGCTGCCCAGACAGGGAGGTCGAATCCCAACCTTGGGAGATCCTGAATGAACAGCCATCAACAAGACATGATTAAAACCCGCCCCTTCACTTGCTCAGCTGCCTGTGTCTCTCTGCCTTGGGGGAGAGCTTGCCTTCTCCCCGCAGCACTGTGCATTCTGGGCAGTGAACCTCCCCGTCACCCTCTGAGTCAGCCATGGCTGGGGTCCCTGTGCTCCGTGTCATGAGCATGGCCTGTAGGGAGGGACACAGTAGCCAAGGGCAAACCACCTTTGTGAGTTCAGCAGAGCAAGGCCAGGGAAGCGCTCACTTTGTCGGGCAGCTCAAGTGAGGGAGAGGAAGGAGTGGGACGGAAGAACCACAGGAAGGAAGACAGGCTGTGCTCCTCCTCCTCATGCTGGTATCCAAAAGCTTCCAGGTGTTATCCCCCACCCCCCTTCTGTGAACCTTTACTATCCTTCAAACCCCTTGACTCTATTCTGAAACTGCTCTCAGAGAGAAAATTGGGGAGCCTGTTGCGATGGGGTTGAGGCAGGCAGAGTGGTCCACACGGTCAGCCCTAACCCCTGGCTGGGGGAGCAGGGCAGCTCCAGCAACTCCAGGCTGAGGGTCACTATCAACAGCAAACCCCACAGACCCCTCCTCTTCTGTTCCTGCCCAGAGCCATCCAGCAGCTGCTGCCAGAATGGACAGGAAGACCAGTGCTGCTTTTGGACAAAATTATGGTGTGTTTGCATGTATGTGTCAGAGTGATGGAAGGATCTCAATGATAGCTCAAAAAAAGGGTGAGAGGCTGGGCGCAGTGGCTCACGTCTGTAATCCCAGCACTTTGGGAGGCTGAGGCGGGTGGATCACCTGAGGTCAGGGGATCGAGACCAGCCTGGCCAACATGGTGAAACCTCATCTCTACTAAAAATACAAAAGTTAGCTTGGTGCGGTGGCGGGTGCCTGTAATCCCAGCTACTCAGGAGGCTGAGGCAGGAGAATCGCTTGAACCCGGGAGCTGGAGGTTGCAGTGAGCTGAGATCGTGCCACTGCACTCTAGCCTGGGGGACAAGAGCGAAACTCCATCTCCAAAAAAAAAAAAAAAAAAAAGGGGGGGGTGGTGAGGGGAGAAGGAGGGGCATGTGACCCAACATTAAGAGTGATTACCTCTGGAAGTGGGAGTGTGTTTCATTTTTAATCTCAGAATTCTCTGTACTTTGTTACATTCTCCATGTTTTCTTTCTTCTTTCTTTTTTTTCCCTCTCTCTTTCTTTTTTTTTGAGACAGAGTTTTCCTCTTGTCACCCAGAATGGAGTGCAGTGGTGCGATCTTGGCTCACTGCAACCTCCACCTCCTGGGTTCAAGTGATTCTCCTGCCTCAGCCTCCAGGGTAGCTGGGACTACAGGCGCCCGCCACCACGCCCAGCTAATTGTTTGTATTTTTAGTAGAGATGAGGTTTCACCATGTTGGCCAGGCTGGTCTCGAACTCCTGACCTCAGGTGATCCACCTGCCTCGGCCTCCCAAAGTGCTAGGATTACGGGACCACTGCACCCGGCCGACATTTCCCATGCTTTCTGCATTAAGCTTTATTACTTTCATAATCAGAAAAAATGGAAAGAGTGCTGCATTTGCTATAATACAATTTATCAGAAGAAAATTCATGCCAGGCACTGCCATAGACCTGCAGTAATGCTGCAAGACAGAGGCCGGCAGGCTGCAGGGTGGGCCTTCACCATTGACAGTGGCCCCAGAGGAGCCCTCAGCATACAATGCTTGCTGTTAACTGTTTAGAAAAGCCATTCATTCATTCATTCATTCTAGGAAACATTTTGTGCCAGGTACTAAGCCATTTAGCACAAACATACAGCTTCAGGACCTGGAAGAAAAACAGGGCCTTTGTGCAAATATGAGATGCATAATAACCATGAGAAGATTAAGGGTAGAAAAGACTAGGGAAAATGGTACAGGCTAGGGTTGATAAAATTGTTTTTAGCCTATTACCAAGCTCTTCCTTAAATGTTTACCCAGAAAAGTATTTTGTGGCTGTTCAACAGTCATGTTTTCCAAGCATCTCCCACCTGGAGCTGGGTCTGGAGAGGATGCCAGTCCCTGAAGGCTCCTCTGAAGGCCGTTGGGGTGTCAGTAAATAAATGCCTCTGCCTTCCAAGTTCCTACACACCTCCTGACTCATGTCTCTCACTCCATGAAAGAGAAAAGAAAGTACTGACCCGAGGTCCCTGTGACAGCGCTGCTGTTGCTCTGGGGCCGCTCCAGGTCGATGAGCAGCTCATCGGAGTCATTCTCACTGACAGCAGCTCTCTCCTGCTCCTTCCCGCTGAGGTCCAGGGCAACAGTGGGTCCCCGGATGACCTCTTTTGAGACATAGCAGCATGCCAGACCCACCTCCTGCTCCAAGGCCGTGCGAGTTAAATAGCTTGAGTCAATTAACCGGAGGTCACAGTACTTCAAAGACCTGAACAAAAGTAATTGTGTTGTTGGTGAGTCTATCTGGCCAGGCACGCAGTGTGTATGTGTGCCTGGTGATCTGGATGCAACACACAGCAGTTAAAATCATAGGTTTCAGTGCCAGGTGAGCCTTGACTGAAACCTCAGCTCTGCCACCTCCCAGCTGTTATGACCTTCACTTCTTTGTGCTTCATTTTCTTCTAATATAAAAAGAGTGGATAGTGTCGGGCTCATATGGTTGTTTTAAGGACTGAATACATGTAAGGCATTTAGGGCACTGCCTGACACGCACAGTAAGCATTCAACTAATGCTTTTATTGTTGTTGTTGTTGTTGCCCTCCAGTCTATGGAGTCTAGATCCTTGAGGGGTGCAGGAATAGCAGATTAATAAAGACAAAGCACTTTATAAAAAAAAAATCCTGCTTTTCCTCCCTGCCTCTCTGACATTTCTCAAATGTGGCTATCGCCCATTCCCAAAATTGCTGGGTGTTCTCTGGAAAGCTAAAAAAAAGAATAAAAGAAGGTTGTATGGCTGTATTTCTTGTATCCCTGCATTAAACAATCCTCTTCTCATTACCTGCCAAACAAAGGAAATGACTGGGCCATCAGCCAAGTTTTAATCATCAGTTCAGCTGGGCAACTGATGAAAAATGGAATTAATTATTGAAACTGTACCTGGGAAAGGTTTCTCCAAGAGGATCTTTGCCAGTTAATATCACAATACAAGGTAGACCGTCTAAATCTTGGTATGTCCGAGGGATCCACTCTTCTGGTTCATTTCCTCTCCAACTCTATAGAAAGAGACCCGTATGTTAAAATTAAAACTCTCATTTAAGTTTCCACCTTTTTTACAGGCTTCTGAGTCCAGATTTTAGACACACTGTGCTTTCAAATTACTCCACTAAGTGTTTACATATGTGTATGTATGTATATTTTAACTGCTACTACATCGCATATACAAGGCACTTCTGAAGGAACGAGGGCTGTAGTTTATCTCAGTAGGATAAAACGGAGATGCTGGTACACCTCAGACATTAGTAACACAAGCCAAAAACACATACAATGTGAAATATCCCATTAGTGATGGAAACCTTACAGAAATCCTGGCTAAACTACCTGAATCCAGGCACTTAAATATACTTTCTTCACACATTGGAGAAATTCTTGGGATTGGAAGACTGAAAAAGAGTTTCAGTTGTGAATGACTCAAAAAAGAATCTCAGAATTCCATTAAAACAGACATTTCACCAAGAAAATAATGAAAACATTGAACCACTCTTGATAGTTATTTTCCCTCCTTCTTGCTTTACTGACTTTTAAAATAACTAACAAGCAATTATTGGCTTAGGGCCTTGAAAGAATCTCTCTCAAGAAGGCTAAAAATATAACCAGACCTGGATTGAGAAAAAAACAACAAAACGAAACTGCCCCTCATTTGGAGGGGTAATGTAATTGGCTTATGGTTTCTCAAAGAACCTATTATCAATTTTTCATATAAACACACATATACATAGACATACATATCTTTAATAAATGGAACACCAATCTTGAAAACATGAACATATCAATGAAAAGTAATCCCGCCAATTTGAAAAATATTCAAAAGTAAAATGATCTTACAGATGTGTCTATTTTAGAACAGAAAGAAAAATAACCATCTCTTAAGTAGATAAGGTGGTTTCTACTGCTTTTCATTAAGTGTGTAGCATGTACCTATACTTTTTACTACCTTTCTAGCAGGAGTTATTATAAGCAATGAACTGACATTTCTGATAACGTTTTAGGGGAACAGACTAAGAAGCAAGGTGTTAAGTAATACATACAATTTTTTTTTTTTTTTAGACGGAGTCTTGCTCTGTTGCCCAGGCTGGAGTGCCGTGGACAGGTGTGAGCTACCATACCTGGCCAGTAATGCATACAATTTTGTTTTAAAATAGACTGGTACTTCCTTTGCTAAGCACAAAATAGGATAAAAAGAAAGTCACCAAGCAAAAGACAATAGGGTTTGATTGGTGATTTGCTGATGCCTAGAAAAGGCTCAATAAAGAAAAGGCTCAATAAAGAAAAGCCAGTCTTTAGAAATAAACATTCCCACAATCACTTCAAATAAAATTTCTATAATTTGTAAAACTGGAAGAAGCTTAACCATTCTTAGGCTTTTACTTGTTGTCCAATCTTTTATTATATATGTGCATACTAAGGGGAAATAGGGAATCTACGTAACTGTTCACAAGTTTCACAGACTTTCCGTGTTTTAGAAAAATCAATGTGTCAAAAAGATTTTTTTAATGCTAGAAGAAAAATTCTCTGTAAAAATTTAATTTTCCATACCATTTCATGTCAGGGGGAACCATAACATTGTCTCATTTAAAGCAAACCATTCTGGAATAGAAATCACTTTACTGATCACATTCACACTGGACGCATGGTATCCCTGACACTGGGTTTCTCCCTGAATGTGTTTTATCTCCCAGAACTGTCTCTATATAGGTCATAGCTTTACCAGGAAGAGGTCAGGTTATATTGATGGAATAAGAGTTAAAATGTTTTACTGTATGAGGACTTTTTTTTTTTTTTTTTTTTTTGAGACAGGGTCTCACTCTGTCACCCAGGCTGGAGTACAGTGGTGCAATCTTGGCTCATGGCGACCTCCACCTCCCGGGTTCAAGCGAATCTCCTGCCTCAGCCTCCTGAGTAGCTGCGATTACAGGCACCCACCACCACACCTGGCTAATTTTTGTATTTTTAGTAGAGATGGGGTTTCGCCATGTTGGCCAGGCTGGTCTTGAACTCCTGACCTCAAGCGACTGCCCGCCTCAGTCTCCCAAAGTGCTGGGATTATAGGCGTGAGCCACTGCACCTGGCCTATATGAGGATATTTATTTTCAGATTAGTAGTCAAATCTCACTTTTACTCTTGACCAACCACAGCTAGCCAAACCCACTATAAAATGCTTTTCCATCACATTGCTCCGTCTGATGACTGATGGCTGCAGTTCTCCTGTGCATCAATCAGGCCCTCAAGATGACATTGCAGAAGCACTTAACACAAAAGATGGGGTGATCATTGAGTTCAAGGATAATACAAGGCTTAAGACCAAGGACATCTAATGAAAGCTTCACCTGCCTTCTGGAGGAACTGACTTAAACTTTGTATCCTTCCAAAGGGGTCATCATCAGTATAAGTTAACCACAATACATAACAGGATAATTAGGGGTAAGCACAAAAATAAGATCACATAATAGAAGTAGTGTTGGATTTTACCCAAAAGTAGAGATAGAAGGCACAATCTTGCCATCCTGAAAATGGTGAAGGAGGTTGGTAACTTAGAAATAAATGAGTGAGCCGCAATCTACTTGACAATTCAGTCTTGCTTACGATGTGAACATCCCAACATGATCTCATATTTTTACTCCCACACAAATACAGAGTATAAAAAGGACTGATGTGATCCAGTGATTTTGAGAATTTGGGACTTGTTTATTTTTATATATTTTTAAGGGACAGGGTCTCACTCTGTTGCACAGGCTGGAGTGCAGTGGTGGGATCATAGCTCACTGCAGCCTCAAACTCCTGGGCTCAAGCAAACCTCCTGCCTCAGGCTCCCAAGTAGCTGGGACTACAGGCATGAGCCATCACAACGGCCAGAATATGGGACTCTCTTATGCGTACTTGTTGCCTGGCAGCTACTCATACCAATTGAGGAAGATGTCACTGCCTTGAGAAGTCGTAACTTGAGGCCCCCTTCGTTTAGGGCACAGTGATTGTCAACTAATGTGCCTCTGAAAGCCCTGCAGGTGATTCTGATGAGCTAGCAGCCAGGTGAAGAACCTCAGGCCTTGACTGTGGTTTTCCAACAGTGGTCCAGAGGGGTAAATTATTTAGGACAGACTGATTTATACTGACTTAGTGACTGGCCCTTCTGAACACATGATTAAGACTCTGTAAGTAGCTTCACTTAATCAGTGTCAACAGAGACCAGGAGAAGACCCAGCAGCCTCACGTGCATTTAGGTCATCTCTGGCAACAGATGTGGGAGACTCAGCATGGTGCTGCTGATTGTCCGCCTTTCCAAATTCTTTTTCTTTTTCTTTTTCTTTTTTTTGAGACAGAGTCTTGCTCTGTCGCCCAGGCTGGAGTGTAGTGGCACAATCTCGGCTCACTGCAAGCTCCGCCTCCCGGGTTCACGCCATTCTCCTGCCTCAGCCTCCCGAGTAGCTGGGACCACAGGCACCCGCTACCGTGCCTGGCTAATTTTTTGTATTTTTAGTAGAGACAGGGTTTCACCGTGTTAGCCAGGGTGGTCTTGATCTCCTGACCTTGTGATCCGCCCGCCTCGGCCTCCCAAAGTGCTGGGATTACAGGCGTGAGCTACCGTGCCCGGCCTCCAAATTCTTCATCATTAGCAATATTCAAATGGTCTCAAGCCCGTAATTCATGTCTCCATGAATTATACTGTAAGAAGCATTTCCGGAGTTTTGTTATTCATCCTAGGAATTCCACTGTAATGTAGTCTATGACTATAACATAAAATTGTGAACGTGTATCTATATATGAAACATAAATGTTACAACTTCTAAATTTAGGAGTTTCTATTTTTTGGACAATTTTATTTGTTCCAATTGCTTATCAAGCCAATACAAGATATTTTGTCTGCATTTTGGATTATTCAATTTAGGTTAGCTAACTGAACACAAGAAGAAGATTTACATCTCCAGAACAATTTTTTTTTTTTTTTTGAGATGGAGTCTCGCTCTGTCGCCCAGGCTGGAGTGCAGTGGTGCGATCTTGGCTCACTGCAAGCTCCGCCTCCTGGGTTCACGCCATTCTCCTGCCTCAGCCTCCTGAGTAGCTGGGAATACAGGCACCCGCCACCACACCTGGCTAATTTTTTTTTTTTTGTATTTTTAGTAAAAACGGGGTTTCACCGTGTTAGCCAGGATGGTCTTGATCTCCTGACCTCGTGATCTGTCTGCCTCGGCCTCCCAAAGTGCTGGGATTACAGGCATGAGCCACTGCGCCCAGCCCAGAACAATTTTTGAACACTAAATAATCATCACCAAATTAGAACTCTTAGAGATTATACAACCCAATTCTCTCATTTTGCAGATGGGAAACCGCAGCCCAGGGTGAAAATGCAAATTCCCCCAAGACTATGTGCCTTCTTTTCATAAAATTTGTGCTGAACCAGATTTTCCTTAACCCAATTTAGCTCAGCATTTAATGTATAGGGCGCAGATACAAGTTGGTCTAACTCAGACATACAGTAGCTAGCTCAGTTCCATACCGACATGTAGGTGGATATTTGATTAAATGCTTTCTAATGGCTAGGCCCCACTGGATTACAGGCCCAGAAAAACCGAGTCAGGCATAAGGTAGGGAGTTAGGTTAGTTGGCTGAGGGTTCTACTCCTCCCACCCTGATGCCTGACAGGAGAGGAAGGGGAGAAGCAGTCAATCACTGGCCGTGCAGAGGGAGCAGTGAGGGACTCAGTCATGCACTAAATTCTTCTGTAGGGCGCCTGGCAAAGTCTCAGTCCAGCCAAAGCCTTGGGGCTGAGGGTCAAAGCAAGTAAAAAGAAACAACAAACTGCTGAGGAATCCACATGCAAGAGGGCTAGGAACAGTTCTGAGTACTGAAGATGAAACAGAATACTTTACCGACTCTAGACATGAGCTCACAGAGAGGCTAGATGAACAGAAAAGAATTAGTGAGTTGAGGATACTTAAAACATTACCCCACAGAGGTCTGAGAGGATAACTTACCTTTTTTTCCCAGAAAACAGATGGCCATGGGCTACATGCATCTTGAACAAGGCCAATAAACATGGGGTCAAATTGGGTCATCTCATTTTTTGCACCTGCAGTTGGAGAGCATGGAAGACCAACTGCATGCACTAACTGCATGCTATAAAGGGCTGGGCAATCTTTACAAACTGGTTCTAATTAAGAAAGTGAATATGTCCCTTAATTTAGCCTTATCATTGTCATGGAATCACACGTGATTCTATTAAACTCAGGCCCCTGAGCCACCTATGTAGGATTCCTAGAAAAGAGAAACAAATGGTATTTTAAAGGAGAAATGTCTGTCCATTGCTAACCTTTAATCGCGCCACAAAGTGAGTTGCGACACTGAGTTCGGTGGCCGGGTTCCCAAGGATGATCTCAAACCGATACTGCAGACCCAGTTTGTCGCGCACCTCCTGTAGCCGCTCCTTGGCTAACATCGCCAGCTGCACCGAGGGCACCCTGATAATGAGCATGTGTCCCCTCCCACTTTTGTTTTTGCCTGGGGAGCTGATGAGGTCATCCATAATGCTGAGTGTTTCTGGTGTGCTGTGGTCGCGGAGTGACGCCATGGTGGTGAGAGCCATCAGGGCCTCAGAGTACTGCTGGATGAGAAGATAGCAGCGGACGACCATGCTGTGCAGCCTGGGGTACCTTCAACAGAAAACAAGGCACTAGCACTCAGGCAGCAGGGCCAGCTGGGAGCAGCAAGGCCTGTGCAGTAAGAATGCAGATTAAGCACGGTGGGGAAGGGGCTACTGATCAGTGTGGTGGGGCTTTAGTTCTAGAATGACCTGGGATCCTACATCACTGGAAGGAAAAGGTTGAGCTTCCAAAGCATGTGAATCAACCTGTTGGGATAAGTACAGCACAGTAAAGGGGTTTAGAGATTGTCTAGAAACCTCTTCTCAAAGTATGGTCTACAGACCACCAGCAGCAGCAGCACCTGGGAGCTTGTTAGAAATGCTCAATCTCCCCACCCCAGACCTACTAATCAGAATCTGAAGCTTAACAAGACTCCCGGGGAATTGCATGCACGTTAAATTCTGAGACACGCTGGTCTATTCCATTCATTGCCAGCATAGTCATCATGGATAATTCCTGGATCCTCACCTCTTGCTGGTGGTATTGGGTTAGAATGGCAGCACTGTCCACTTATTTCTCTGATATATAAGATTACAATACAGGAAACTGAGGCATTAATGTAATATCTGTCGAGTATTAGACATAAAAAGGGTAATTATTACTACTAATCTGAGGTCAGCCTCACAGCAATTTCTATCTTTCCATAAACTGTTCCTTGGTGCTGGAGAAACTTGGAGCTGACTGGAGAAATAGCACCCCCTAGTGTTGTAGCCTCATCACCTGAGACCTGGCTCCGTCAAGGGAGCCAAGCAAATCTGAGCCTGGTAGCAGCAGCAGCCTTTGGTACCATTTTCCCCTAAGCCTGGACTGCCAGGGAAGAGGATCCCTTTGTTAAAATCGGCAGTTTTTACAATTATAGAGGAGGTAGAAAACAAATCTCTCCTTTTGGTGCTACGCCTCAGCCAGGCCTGATGACAAAATGAGTACGAATGGGCAAAGAGGACCCAGTTACAGGCATGAAGAGCTGCTAGTCAAGAAAGCAGGTGCTTGGCTACCCTGAGCACACTGCCCAGCAGTACTTCTGCTGCTGAATAAAAATAAAATTTTTTAAAAAGGAAAGTAGGCTGGGCGCGGTGGCTCATGCCTATAATCCCAGCACTTTGGGAGGACGAGGTGGGTGGATCACTTGAGATCAGGAGTTCGAGACCAGCCTAGCCAACATGGTGAAACCCTATCTCTACTAAAAATATAAAAATTAGCTGGGTGTGGTGGCGGGCGCCTGTAATCCCAGCTACTTGGGAGGCTGAGGCAGGACAATCACTTGAACCTGGGAGGTGGAGGTTACAGTGAGCCGAGATCATGCCATTGCACTCCAGCCTAGGCGACAGAGTGAGAGTCTGTCTTAAAAAAATAAAAAAGAAAAGAAAAAGAAAGAAAGTAGGTGCTGGCAAAGTGGGCTCTGGGTCCAAGGTTGGCCAATGCTCTCATGGAGCCTGGTAGAATAAGGCCGGGGCTGTGCACTTTCTTTCTGGTTGCCATTTGGTAGCAATGCAGCCACCAGCAGCTGGGTAGGCTGATGGGGGATTTCACCTTTGTTCCATTCTATAATTCTACTTAAAATACAACAAGTGGTCCACTGGCCTTGCACAGAAAACCTCCAGGTCAAAGAAATGCCAATGACAGCTATCAAATGAATAACACATGAACACTTTTGAGGTGTTTTAGAACTGGAAAGGACCAAGATGCCCTGTATATGAACAACTCTGCCTTTTCTTTTTCTTTTTTCGAGACAGAGTCCCGCTCTGTCACCCAGGCTGGAGTGCAGTAGTGCAATCTTGGCTCACTGCAACCTTCGCTTCCCGGGTTCAAGCAATTCTCCTGCCTCAGCCTCCTGAGTAGCTGGGATTACAGGCATGCGCCCAGCTAATTTTGTATTTTTAGTAGAGACAGGGTTTCTCCATGTTGATCAGGCTGGTCTCAAACTCCTGACCTCAGGTGATCCGCCCACCTCAGCCTCCCAAAGTGCTGGGATTACAGGTGTAAGCCACTGCACCCGGTCTTTTTTTTTTTGAGATGGAGTCTCACTCTGTCGCTCGGACTGGAGTGCAATGGCGCAATCTCAGCTCACTGCAACCTCCGCCTCCCAGGTTCAAGTGATTCTCCTGCCTCAACCTCCCAAGTACCTGGGATTACAGGTGCCCGCCACCACGCCTGGCTAATTTTTTTTGTTGTTGTTGTATTTTTAGTAGAGACAGGGTTTTACCACGTTGGCCAGGCTGGTCTCGAACTCCTGACCTCAGGTGATCCACCCACCTTGGCCTCCCAAAGTGGTGGGATTACAGGCATGAGCCACCGCGCCCAGCCCACTCTGCCTCTTCATAGAAAGAGAATGAGTTCAGGGGCAGAGAGAAGTTCAGCTGCTTGTCCCAGTTCATACAACTGATCAGAGACAAAGCTAGCTCTAGATTTTATCCAGCCTCTAGCAAGGTCTTCACACATTGCAAGGATTTAGCTGGCTGGGTAGAAATGAAGAAATCCTTCAGTTCAATAAATCCTGGGCTGGTCCCTTCAGGTATTCAGTAAGTCATAGCTACTATTAGGCTGGGGTGACTGGGTTGGAGGAAATAAGTATAGATAATCTATGTTTCAAGCTTAATGCTTTTTGCTGGGCCACGTAGAAAAGCCAAAGTTAGAATAAATGGTAACTTTGATATCTGGCATTTCTGTTTCATACTCTGGAAGAATCATGAAGTCAGAAGTGCACAGTTTCTCCAATCTGTCATGCTTGCATTAAACTATACTTACAACTTTTGTAGCACAAAACTACAATAGAAAGTTGATGAGATCATCATTTAAAATAAAAGTTAGGAAACTCTGAATGATGTTACCAGAAAAAGAAGATGCATTTCAAGCTGGTGGATGTAACAGGTGGGTAGGAACACTTAAAGGGGGTACTCATGGAATGATTTTGGAAAATTAAGACTACATGTGCTGTGAAAGGATTAATGTCACAGTGTCAGTTAAGACTTTCCAAATCCAACAGCTGCAAAAATATCAAACCCTACTTGAGCCTGTGCTCTTTCCGGATGCAGTATTATAATCTACTGAATAGGATGCATCCATAGGTCCTCATTTTAATTTCCTTTTCTTTTTTCTTAGCAAAATTATGGACAGGTTTGTTAAATAGCTGTTAAATAATATGATCAATTAAAGCCATTCTAAGAACTATAGCTACTAAAAATTAGAATTTGCCTCATAAAATAAAGCCCAATCGCCCCAACATTGGATGATCAAACAGAATATTGTGGAGGGCAGAAAGGGACCTTTATTAGGTTAGGTAAATTCTAATGTCTCTACCTACCTCTGAATCTATGATTCAAGGTCACAGAGGGAAAAAAACTCTTTCAGAGTTTAATCTGAAAATGGGGATTTTTTTTTTCTTTTTTTAGAAAAGGGAAGAAAAGACAGCAGAGTTATGTTCCTTAATCCCTAAGGCCAGGGACTGGAGGAGGAGCCCCAAGAACTGAATTCACCTCAATTATCTGATTGCTCTTTAATTTCTTCCAGTGTATACTTCAAATCTCTCATAGTAAAGTTTAGTTTTTACTGAATCATCTTAGGGTCCTTGCCTGTGGTGGACAGGGGAGAAAAGAGGGAAAAATGTCAAAGTCTGAGGTGTAGGGTAGGAGATGCCGGAGCTCAGAGAAGCGGGACTTTTTTTTTTTTTTGAGACGGAGTCTCGCTCTGTCACCCAGGCTGGAGTGCAGTGGCGTGGTCTCGGCTCACTGCAAGCTCCGCCTCCCGGGTTCACACCATTCTCCTGCCTCAGCCTCCCAAGTAGCTGGGACAGGCATCTGCCACCACGCCTGGCTAATTTTTCGTATTTTTAGTAGAGATGGGGTTTCACCGTGTTAGCCAGGGTGGTCTCGATCTCCTGACGTCATGGTCCGCCCGCCTCGGCCTCCCAAAGTGCTGGGATTACAGGCGTGGGCCACCGCGCCCAGCCAGAAGCGGGTCTTGAATAAGCAAATCCCTCTCTGCCCTATCCATCTCCTGATGATAGCAGTGAAGCATGACCGGGAGCTGACTCAGCATGAAAAGTAGTGCAATGGCCCACTTTGGTTGTATTTTCCTTTATTGATCTTGGATGATCACATAAAACAATAGTAGGGCATCTTAGGAAAGGCTGTTTTAATTTGGCCTTTGCATGTCATCTGCAAGGGCTCCATCAAACACCCCGTAGCACTGACACAAAAGGCTTTTGGCTATTTTAGATCTGCAAGTACAGCTAGAGAGAAGAGCAGAAGGCCTTATTTACTATTTACCTCTCCAAGAGTGTGTTCACCATTTTTTCAAAAGTCTCGTCACATCTCAGAAGTGGGCTCGTGATCCCCCACTGCAGAGACTTGCTGTACTCATTCAAGCCAAAGTACAGCTTCTCCTCGCAGCCCACGTCCTCCTGGTTCAAAATACAGAGCAAAAACCCAATGAGGACAGGATACAGTGTGTCTTGTTTTCCAGAAAGTGGGGTTTACAGAAATGACCCCTGTAAGAGGTTATTTCCTGACAAGTAAGAAAAAATACTGTTTCATTATGTAACCCGACACCAACTCTGCAGTCATCTCTGAGGCACTAAGTGAAACTTCTTTTAATTTCAAAGGAACTGAATATGTGATTAGTGGAAAGTTGACACACTTCCTTCAGGCACATGGTTCGTTTTCTTTTTTTTTTGTTGGGATACACAAGGTCAGACAGCCTCAGTTCTCAGCCTTTTTCCCTGCTGGAAGTAGTTCTCTATACAGATAAATAGGCTCTCCTCAGAACGCTCTAGAGATTGACAAACTCCTCTGTTACAGAAACCTTAACTTTTCTGACATCATTTCATAATGATAACTCATAAAAGCTTATCTTTGCAAACAAATTTTACTTTAAAAATGGAATATATGCTTTCCTTTAACAGGATCCACAGTATTTAACGTAGCCCCCTCTTGATGAGTCAGTCATCACTATGAAAATGAATAGCTATTTTAGGATGTGACACAAGGATGCCCTCAGAGGATCTTGAGAAGTGTGACAAGTTGCTTATCCTTAAACTCAGAAGCTCTACGATATTAAATAAGCTTTTCGAGTTCATGAATCTGTTTTTGTTTGCAGCTTTCTTTTGCATCTTTTCTACATTAGTTTTTTACAGTCACTGCTTGCTGTCATGTTGCCTGTGCCATTTGGTCTCACTTTTGTTATTTTATTTTATTTTTGAGACCAAGTTTTGCTCTTGTTGCCCAGGCTGGAGTGCAATGGTGCGATCTTGGCTCACTGCAACCTCTGCCTCCCGGTTTCAAGTGATTCTCCTGCCTCAGCCTCCCGAGTGGCTGGGATTACAGGCACCCACCACCACGCCCAGCTAATTTCTTTTTTGCATTTTTAGGAGAGACGGGGTTTCGCCACGTCGGCCAGGCTGGTCTCAAATTCCTGGACTCAGGTGATCCGCCCACCTTGGCCTCCCAAAGTGCTGGGATTACAGGCGTAAGCTACTGCGCCTGGCCCACTTTTGTTATTTATTATGTGTTGACATTTTTATTTAAGTGCTCTCCAACTCATAAAGGAAATAAGGCAGCTTTAAAAAATGTAATAAGATAAAGGCTGGGCGCAGTGGCTCACGCCTGTAAACCCAGCACTTTTTTTTGAGACCAGCCTGGCCAATATGGTGAAACCCCATCTCTACCGAAAATACAAAAATTAGCCAGGCGTGGTGGCGGGTGCCTACAGACCCAGCTACTCAGGAGGCTGAGGCAGAAGAATACCTTGAACCCGGAGGTGGAGGTTGCAGTGAGCCGAGATTGTGCCACTGCACTCCAGCCTGGGCGACAGAGTGAAACTCCATCTCAAAAAAAAAAAAAAATTATATATATATATATATATATGTATGTATTAAGATAAAAATAAATTAAGCAATCAGAGGAAGAAAAAGCAAGGGTAAGAGAAGGAAGATTGGGCCAGGGATGAAGTAAGTATTCCCTAAAATGCATGCCAGCAGCTTCTGCACATTTTGTTAGAAGTGGGCTACAAATTTGGTAGCCCAAATTCGGAGCTTTTTTTTTTTTTTTTTGAGGAGTCTCACTCTGTCACCCAGGCTGGAGTGCAGTGGCGTGATCTCGGCTCACTGCAATCTCTGCCTCCTGGGTTCAAGCCATTCTCCTGCCTCAGCCTCCCAAGCAGCTGGGACTACAGGCGTGTACCACCACACCCAGCTAATTTTTGTATTTTTAGTAGAGATTAGATTTCACCATGTTAGCAGGCTGGTGTCGAATTCCTGATCTCAGGTGATCAACCTGCCTCGACCTCCCAAAGTGCTGGGATTACAGACATGAGCCAATGTGCCCGGCTGGTTCTGAGCTTTTCAGTAACCATCTAAAGAGAAACAACTGTATGATTTATAAGGTCCATAAGATAAAAATAAAGCATGTTTTAACTGGCAGCTCTTAATTTTTTGAGGCCCCCCCAAAACCCTGCTTTTAGGAATAGGGTTTGAGAGTAAACAGGCTTTATGAGAGCACCGGAATATGTTCCTAGAGATACTGGAGACTGACAACATAGATTGAATGACATCTATTTTCAAGGCTAGAAGCCTTTGCTTATTTCCTTCTGGGCTTAGCTGTGTTCTGGGTAACTGTGTCAAATAAGTCATTTCACAGGGAAAAAAGTCATTCATCTAAGTTTCCCTCCTTATCTGGACTGCAGACACAGAGTCATTTGGAAAAGCTTTATGAAGTGTGTACTTGGTCTTCACGTTTCCCTCTCACCCTTGGCCCCTGTTTCTTTGGGAAAATGTCAAATCCTATTCCGAGCCTGCTGCTCTTCCCGACACAGCATTAGAACTGCTGGATACGATGCATCTGCCTTGCATCCACCTGTCCTCATTTTTATTTCTCTCTCTTTCTTCTTAGCAGGTTGGTAAATAGATGGCCTGTGATTAACTAGAGCCAGTATGGGTTTTGAGAACTAGAGCTACTAAAAATTAGAATTAGAAGTGAATGGTTTCTCCATCTGTTCTGTTTGCATTAAACTGTAACTATGGTTTTGTGTTACAAAAGTTTTAATAGAAATGAGTGGAACCATCCTTTAAACTATGCGTTATGAAACTAATGATTTTACTATAAAGATACGTTTCAGGTATCATAAATCGTATGACTTATTGAATCACTATTTCTGGGGGGAGAATGTCCCTTCTCATAAGGCAAACTCCCCGCTGTGGAAGGCCTGCCCTCTCAGTGACCCTCCATGCTCCCTGTGCTTTCGCTGCTGTCTCTGCCTTTGCTCCTGTCCAACGCTCTGCTCTCCAGACGCTGTTCCCTGGAAGGTCACCAAGGACTCCTGAGGCCAATGCCAGTGGTGATGACTTGTTGGCCCTTGGTCTCACTACCCTCTTGGCAGTTCTTTGTTATTTTCTTCCATGATTCTAACCACACCAGCTGCTTCAATAATCATTGTTTGTAAAAAAAAAAAAAAAAAAAAAAAAATCTGTAATCTACACAATGGTATGCTCACCTGCATCTTAACTCAAAGTCAGTCTCATCTGCCCTCCACAAATCAAACTTCTTTCAGGCCAGGCGCGGTGGCTCACGCCTATAATCCCAGCACTTTGGAAGGCCGAGGAGGGCAGATCACTTGAGGTCAGGAGTTCAAGACCAACCTGGCCAACACGGTGAAACCCCATCTCTATTGAAAATATAAAAAAATTAGCCGAGCGTGGTGGCACATGCCTGTAATCCCAGCTACTTAGGAGGCTAATGCAGACGAATCGCTTGAACCCGGGAGGCAGAGGTTGCAGTGAGCCGAGATCGTGCCACTGTACTCCAACCTGGATAACAGAGTGAGACTCCATCTCAAAAAACAAAACAAAACAAAAAACTTCTTTCAACTTCTTTTTTCCAACTAAAGGGAACGCCTCAAAAATATTTCTGGTTCTTCTCTCTCCCTGAATAAACAAATCCTAGAAAATGTACCGTGTCTCCCATCCATTTTACTACCAGGACCATCATTCTAATTCATGTATTTGTTCATTCTAACCCAAATTATCAGAAAAGCCACTGACTGATCTACTTCTAATCACTTTGACTTAGCCTCTAGATTGAATGAACTGCCTCTCAGTAGCTATTAAAGCTGAACATATGAGTACCTGATGACACAGCAATTTCACTCTCAGAGACCCAAAAGAAATGCATACATACGTTTACTAAAGGGTGTGCCAGGATGTTACAGCAGTACTATGTGAAATAACATAGGATGGATACGTGAATTGTGGTGGAGTCATATAATGTAACACACACACAGAGCAAAAAGAATGATTTACGATTCATGAAAACTGCAAATTTCACAAACATAATGTTGAGCAAAGGAAGTCAGATACAAGAGAGTACATACTCCATGTTTCCATTTATATAAGCTCCATGCTGAGCAAAACAAATCTGTAGTACAGGAGGCCAGAATAGTGTTACCCTTTAGTGGGGATGCCTAGAAGGGACACAGGACTTCTAGGGTGGTGGTAATATTCTGTTTCTTGATCTGAGTGCTGGTCCCACAGGTGTGTTTCGTTTGTAAAAATTCATCAAGCTGTACATTTACATTGTTAATATAAACAAGAAACAGGTAAATTCTAATAATGCTATATATATATACACACACACACACACACACACATACACATACATATATACTGTTGCTCAAAAATCCTTAATGCCTGTATAATAAGTATAAAGTTTGCTAGCCTGGCACTCACAGCCTCCATGTGTATATTTCCAGTCTTCTTTTGCATCCTATCCAGCATTCTCTGAAAAATGCCCACAGTTTTCTCCTCTGTGTCCCCTGCCCACACTGTCTGCTGCCAGGAGTGCCTCCTCCTGCCCCCATCCCCCTGCCCAGGTCTTCCTGTCTTTCTAGGGCCATCCCCTGTTCTCTCTTTTCCATGGAGCTTCCCCTGGACCTCTCAAATAAATGTGACTCCTCCCTCACTTCAACTCCCAGAACATTTTGATTTTTTGAAATTGTCTTATTCTCCTCTGGATAATAGTGACTTAGATATGTACTTTGCTTTCTCCTCTAAACCATCAGTTTTCTTTTTCTTTCTTTCTTTTTTTTTAATCTGTCACCCATGCTGGAGTACAGTGGTGCTATCTCGGCTCTTTGCAAACTCCGCCTCCCAGGTTCAAGTGATTCTCCTGCCTCAGCCTTCTGAGTAGCTGGGATTACAGTTGCCCGCCACCACGCCTGGCTAATTTTTGTATTTTTAGTAGGGATGGGGTTTCACCGTGTTGCCCAGGCTGGTCTCCAACTCTTGACTTCCAATGATCTGCCTGCCTTGGCATTCCAAAGTGCTGGGATTACAGGCATGAGCCACTGTGCTTGGCCTAAACCATCAGTTTTCTGTGTGTTCTTTGCAAGATTCAACACAAGTCCACAAGTGTGCTCAATCATATTTTTTGAATTAAATTAATTTGCTTTTTTCCAGTTACTCCTCCTGGGATATAGGCTTCAATATAACTAAAGGGCGCTAATCATCAGGAGCTTCTCCCTTACATGTATAAGGTTGTTGTATATTAAATCAAATGCTTTTTTTCCCCTTATCCCATGTTGATCTCAATTTCAGGGATGATTTCTTTAAATCCTAAATTGAAGAAGAGTATAACTATTCACCTCTCAATTAGTTTGAACAAATACCTGATATCATATCTTTAATCCAGAAGTACATCACTAGATATATCTAAGATAAGAAGCCCCTCCCCTCTTTTTGTTTTTGAGATGGAGTCTTCCTCTGTCGCCTAGGCTGGAGTGCAGTGGCATAATCTCGGCTCACTGCAATCTCCACTTCCTGGGTTCAAGCAATTCTCCAGCCTCAGCCTCTGGAGTAGCTGGGATTACAGGTGCCTGCCACCACACCCAGCTAATTTTTGTATTTTTAGTAGAGATGGGGTTTCACCACATTGGCCAGGTTGGTCTCGAACTCCCGACCTCAAGTGATCCACTCATCTCAGCCTCCCAGAGTGCTGAGTTTACAGGCCTGAGCCACCGCGCCTAGCCAAAAACCCTTTTCAGAAACATAACCACAGGCTGGGTACAGTGGCTCATGCCTGTAATCCTGATACTTTGGGAGGTCAAGATGGGAGGACTGCTTGAGGCCAAGAGTTTGAGACCAGCCTGGGTAATACAGTGAGATACTGTCTCTACAGAATATTTTTAAAATTAGCCAGGCATTGTGGTCTGTGCGTGTAGCTCTGCTACTTGGGAGGGTGAGGTGGGAGGATTGTTTGAGCCCAGGAGTTTGAGGCTGCAGTGAGCCATGATTGCACCACTGCACTCCAGCATGGGCGTCAGACCCTGACTCAAAAAAACATAAAAATAAATAACTGTAATACCATTATTAAACCTTAAAAATTAATCATTTCCTTAAAATGATTTTTTTTTTTTGAGACAGGGTCTTGCTATGTCTCTCAAGCTGGAATGTAGTGGCATAATCTCAGCTCACTGCAGCCTTGACCTCCTGGGTTCAAGCAGTCTTCCCACTTCAGCCTCCTGAGTAGCTGGGACTATAGACACATGCCACCGTGCCTGGCTAACTTTTATACTTCTTGTAGAGATGGGGTTTCACCATGTTGCCCAGGCTGGTCTTGAACTCCTGGGCTCAAGTGATCCACCCACCTCGGCCTCCCTAAGTGCTGGGATTACAGGTGTGAGCCACTGTGCCTGGCTAAAATGACTTTTAAGGAAAATTATTTTAAGCCTGTTTCTCTATTTCATGGTAGGAGAAAATAAAGGGCAGAGGCTATTGGTCCTTCTTCCTCTCACTGGGGTGTGATCCCTTTCGGAAAAGACTGAATTAGGACAGTTCTCTCTACACTCCAATATATCGAAATTTAATGCAAAATAAGAGAACTATCTGGGGGATTAAAAAATTAATTAGTCTTGGCTGGGCATGGTGGCTCACACCTGTAATTCCAGGACTTTGAGAGGCCGAGGTGAGTGGATCAACTGAGGTTGTGAGTTCGAGACCAGCCTGGCCAACATGGTGAAATTTGGTCTCTATTAAAAAAACAAAAATTAACTAGGCATGCTGGTGGGCACCTGTAATCTCAGCTACTCTGGAGGCTGAGGCAGGAGAACTGCTTGAACCTGGGAGGTGGAGGTTGCAGTGAGCTGACTTCGCACCACTGCACTCCAGCCTGGGTGACAGAGCGAGACTCTGCCTCAAAAAAGTAATTAATTAGAAAAATAATTATTCTTTCCATTCATTCTCTTGGCAATCCATTCTTTGTCAGAGCAACCCAGCAGCTACTTGGGTAGCCCACAGGCTCCCCTTGTAGTTTGGAGGCAAAGGAACTCTGGCAGCTCTGTTATCTCACCCCTACCTCAACTGCCCAATGAATGGCTGGAGCTGGCATGGAGAAGATACCAAGAAAGCAAAAGCTCAAAGTAATCTCTAGTGATAGAACATGCTGAGTTAGTTCTCATAAGGCAGTGACTGCTGAAGACAAGATTCAAGGACCTGAGCTTCCTGCTTGCAAGGAACAAACCAATGCTTGAAGACAAGAGCGCCAAGTCAGAGAACTTACCTACTTCACGACAGAATAAAATGCACTGGGTTGAAAAATAAATGTTAGTTTTATGTAAGACATTTTTGGTGTTTTTTACTTAAACATGTTTATTTTAAAATATCCAGTGTGTTCAATATTTTTAAATGAGGGATCCATTGCTTAATGGCTAATTTTTATTATTTTTATGAAACTCACATTTCTTTTCTTTGATAGTATATTTAGCATACAGTTTCAGGTCATAGAAAATATTTTTCAATATTAGAGATTGGAGTAAAAACTATAAATCCCTGGATATATCCAATGTTGAGATGGGTAGTCTCAACACATTCACTGCTACTATGGAGTTATCTAAAGTAACAGTGCCATCATCCCATTTCATACAGAAGACTGTGAAAACTGATTTAAAACAAAAACCCAGTTGCTGGAGGAGCAAGAAAGTAATTAACAGTGATGCAGATCATCAGACTAAAACATGACAAAAAGGCCATCCAAGAGGACAATAAAATTTCCAGGTCTCAGGGTGAAATTAATCATGTGAAGGCACAAAGGAAATCCAGGATATTGATGATGGCCTCAGATAACAACAACATTTTCTTTTTGAAAAATTATATACGACAGATAATTTTGTATCTGCATGATACCTAAGAACCACCTAATCAAATTTATATAGGATATTATTCACAAGCCTTTAGTCTTATAATAATTGTAAATATATGGAACTTTTGGAAGATACAGAATTATGTTAGTTTTTTGTTTTTTTTTTTTGAGACGGAGTCTCGCTCTGTCCCCCAGGCTGGAGTGCAGTGGCACAATCTCCGCTCACTGCAACCTCCGCCTCCCGGGTTTAAGTGATTCTCCTGCCTCAGCCTCCTGAATAGCTGGGATTACAGGCGTGTGCCAGCACACCCAGCTAATTTTTTGTATTTTTAGTAGAGACGGGGTTTCACCGTGTTAGCCAGGATGGTCTCGATCTCCTGACCTTGTGATCCACCCGCCTCGGCCTCCCAAAGTGCTGGAATTATAGGTGTGAGCCACCGCACCCAGCCAGATTTTTGAACTCTTACATAAAGCATTACGTTAGATTTTGAATTCTTATGAATATGGTCTTAAGCCATGACACATTTTGTTACAAGGTCCTACCCTCTTGGGAACTGAGAACATGACAGTGTATCAGACAGCAGGCAAGAGACTCACCCCAGTATCCAGCTGTATCCAGTGAACCTCATTGCTAGAGCTAATGCGGGACTGTTGGGTCTGCAGAGTGTATGGGAAGGAGCTGACCTGGAGCACCAGGAGGTTGAAAGCTTCCAGAACTTCTCTGCAATTAATGACTCTATCAGCTAGCCCATGACTGGGTTCGCTATGTGACAAAGAGCCTGAAATGACACTGTAGAAAAATTGAAAGTCATATTAATACCTCATTTAACCAAGTAGATATAGAATCAGACACTAACATGGACATACTGTTTTAGTTTTTATTTTTCTATCTCTTTTCAATTGGGAGCAGAGAAGAAACAACTAAAATTTGACACGGAAGGGAAAAAAAATTTACATTCCTTCTTTTCAGACAGATTTCAGGAATATGTATTTTTTTTCCTTTTCACTTTATTCCCAATATACCTCAAAGTGCAAACTCAGTCATTTAGGCCAGTGATATCTAAATCTGCAGTTGGGCCAGGCATGGTGGCTCAGGTCTGTAATCCCAGCACTTTGGGAGGCCAAGGCAGATGGACCACCTGAGGTCAGGAGTTCAAGACCAGCCTGGCCAACATGGTGAAACCCCGTCTCTATTAAAAAAAAATACAAAAAAAATTAGCTGGGTGTGGCGGTGTGTGCCTGTAATCCTAGCTACTCGGGAGGCTAAGGCAGGAGAATTGCTTGAACCAGGAGGAGGAGGTGGCGGTGAGCAGAAATCACGCCACTGTGCTCCAGCCTGGGCAACACAGCTAGACTGTTTAAAAAAAAAAACAAAACCCCAAAACAACAACAACAAAAAATTAAATTCAGAGAAGTCCCAACATGTATCCTCAGAAATATCACCCAAAACTTTCAAAGATGAGGTGTACGGGGTCAATGAGCTATTCCTGCTCATAGAAGACTAACAAGACCTGAACAGATGTGGGCAAAATTTCTTTTCCCGCTCTCTCTCCCTCCCTCCCTTCCTTTCTTCAAAATCTAACAAGTTCTACAAGATCTTATTTATACCTATGTATGGCTCTAGGTTTCAGATTGTGGAGTATTATCAAACACTTTCTGGCTTCTGAAAAAGAGCTTTGCAATTCTGACATTTCCCTACCACAAACCAAAAACTTCCAGATTCCTAACCTCAGCATCTCCTGGAGAAAAGAACATCTAAAAATGCTTGATGATGTCTGAAATTTCTCTCCCCACTACATGGTGAGGACAAACCATGATATGTAATACACGATGACTATTTGCCACCCCCCACCCCTGCTGATTTGCTTTTTGATCCATAGGAGCAAAGATGCCCCCTACCAGATAATTACTAGAATTTGATCTAGGAGCAAATATGGATCCATATTTGACTTTTTTTTTTTTTTTTTTTTTTGAGACGGAGTCTCTCTCTGTGTCACCCAGGCTGGAGTGCACTGGCATAATCTCCGCTCACTGCAACCTCTGCCTCCTGGGTTCAAGTGATTCTCCTGCTTCAGCCTCCCTAGTAGCTGGGATTACAGGCATGTGCCACCACGCCCAGCTAATTTTTTTGTATTTTTGGTAGAGACGGGGTTTCACCATGTTGGCCAGGCTGGTCTTGAACTCTTGTCCCCAAGTAATCCACCCACCTTGGCTTCTCAAAGTGCTGGGATTATAGGTGTGAGCCACCGCACCCTGCCAACTTTTCTTTCATTAATAAGTTCATCCAGGCCAGGCATGGTGGCTCACGCCTGTAATCCCAGCACTTTGGGAGTCCAAGGTGGGTGGATCACGAGGTCAGGAGTTCAAGGCTGGCCTGGCCGAGATGTTGAAACCCCATCTCTACTAAAAATACAAAAATTAGCCAGACGTGTGGAGGGCATCTGTAATCCCAGCTACTCAGGAGGCTGAGGCACAGAATTGCTTGAACCTGGAAGGCGGGGGTTGCAGTGAGCCGAGATCGCATCACTTCACTCCAGCCTGGGTGACAGAGACTCTATCTCAAAAATAATAATAAGTTCATCCAGTAAATATGATACTCTCTTGTTTAAACTGGGAAACTGGGGAAGCTTTCAGGTCATGAAAGTGGCATCTCTATTGCTTTTAAAGGCAAGAGGGAAGAGAGAAGGGCAAGGAAGAAGAGAAACAGTGAGAGAGGAAGGAAAAGAAGCAAGGCCAAATGGAAAAGTGGGGTGGAGGCAGAGAGGGAAGCACATCTCCCTTCCAGGGGCTCATTCATCTTAACCTCCTTATTGCTGTCCTTTCTCTAACGAAGCTGAGTTCCACAAAGCTCTTAAAACAAAATTTTTTCAGGAATCTCTAAATTCATCCAGAGTGTAGTGATATGGTTTGGCTCTGTTTCCCCACCCAAATCTTATCTTGTAGCTCCCATAATTCCCATGTGTTGTGGGAGGGACCCGGTGGGAGATGATTGAATTATGGGGATGGGTCTTTCCCATGCTGGTCTTGTGATAACGAAAGTCTCATGAGATCTGATAGTATCATAAGGGGGAGTTTCTGGCTGGAGAAATTTGCATAAGTAACAAGGAGCGGAATCTTAATCCCCAAGACAATGGGGGAAAATGTCTCCAGGGCATGTCAGAGGTCTTCAGGGCAGCCCCTCCCATCCACAGACCTAGAGGCCTAGGAGGAAAAAGTATTTTTGTGGGCCAGGAGGGAAAAGTGGTTTTTTGGGGCAGGCCCTGTGCTGTGTGCAGCCTAGGGACTTGGAGCCCCACATCCTAGCTGCTCCAGCCATGACTAAAGGGGCCAATGTACAGCTTGGGCTGTTGCTTCAGAGGGTGGAAGCAGCTTCCACATGGTGTTGAGCCTGTGGGTACACAGAAGTCAACAACTGAGGTTTGGGAGCCTCTGCCTAGATTTCAGATGTATGGAAATGCCTGTATGCCCAGGCAAAAGTTTGCTGCAGGGGTGGGGCCCTCATGGAGAACCTCTGCTAGGGCAGTGTGGAAGGGAAATGTGGGGTCAGACCCACCACACTGAGTTCCTACTGGTGCCAGTAGCCTCTTTGTTTTAGCCAATTTCTCCCATTTGTAATGGCTGTATTTATCCAATGCCTGTACCCCCATTCTATCTAGGAAGTAACTAACTTGCTTTTGATTTTACAGGCTCATAGGCAGAAGGGACTTGCCTTGTCTCAGATGAGACTTTGGACTTGGATTTTTGGGTTAATGCTGAAAAGAGTTGAGACTTTGGGAGACTGTTGGGAAGGCATAATTGGTTTTGAAATGTGAAGATATGAGATTTGGGAGGGGCCAGGGGCAGAAAGATATGGTTTGGCTCTGTATCCCCACCCAAATCTCATCTTGTAGCTCCCATAATTCCCACGTGTTGTGGGAGGGACCCAGTGGGAGATGACTGAATTATGGAGGCGGGTCTTTCCCGTGTTGTTCTTGTGACAGTAAGTCTCACGAGATCTGATGATATTATCAGAGGTTTCTGCTTTTACATCTTCCTCATTCTCTCTTTGCCTGCCGCCATCCATGTAAGATGTGACTTGCTCCTCCCTGCCTTATGCCATGATTGTGAGGCTTCCCCAGCTACGAGGAGCTGTGAGTCCAATGAAACCTCTTTTGTAAATTTTCCCAGTCTCGGGTATGTCCTTATTAGCACCATGAAAATGGACTAATATATGTAGTTAACATAAAACCAACATGAAATCGATGAGAGAAGTCGAGGAAGCAAGAAAAGGGTAGGAAAAAGTTACCAGTAAGAAGATGGCAAAGATTAGGGTCCCTGGGCTTTGGAATCACCTTTAACACATTTTCTTTTCTTTCTTTTTTTTTTTCTTTTTTTTTTTTTGAGACAAAGTCTCACTCTGTCACCCAAACAGGAGTGCAGTGGTGTGATCTTGGCTCACCGGAACCTCCAGCGCCTGGGTTCAAACAATTCTCCTGCCTCAGCCTCCCAAGTAGCTGGGATTACAGGCATGCACTACCAGGCCCAGCTAATTTTTGTATTTTTAGCAGAGATGGGGTTTCACCATGTTGGCCAGGCTGGTCTCTAACTCCTGACCTCAAGTGATCCACCCACCTCAGCCTCCCAAAGTGTTGGGATTACAGGTGTGAGCCACCGCGCCTGGCCATCTTTAACATATTTCATTAGGTAACAATTATTCCTGTAGAAGGGAGACTCCATTTGCTCACTCTGAACCAATCACCTCGTTAGTTCCACATGGGAGTTGTCATGAACTAGCACAAACAGTGTGTACGGGTTCTGTTTCACTCTCCTCATAAAAACTTCAAACTTGGTTTGAATCTCATTGTCTAGACGAACAACATATTTTTCTGCTCTCTGATGGGCTGTCCCATTTTCCTCCAGACCCAAGTCTACAAGGACACCTGCCAAGAAGAAAAAAGTTCATCTTTTAACACACTTTTACACATACACACACACACAGGAGATAGACTTGAGTTCATTGTCAGCTGACACTGGGTACCAGCTGTATGAAGAGATTTACAGAGCAGAAGTTTTTTCTTTCTTATGTTCCCCATCACAGTATGAGGAGGAAATATCAGATATCCTTTTTTTTGTAACACTGCCGCTCACCTCCCATCCCTGACACAAATACAGGGAACATTCTGGTACATGAGATAAAGGCAGCTGAGTGTATGAGACCTTTGCTTCATTAAATTCTATTTGTATATAACATGCTGCTGCTAATGGCTTCAACAGGCCACCTGGAAAAAAATTAAGCTTTGGGCTACAGCTCTTGACCAAATTAATATAAGCCTTTTTAACCCTAAATTTGGCAACAAACCATATACAAGAAAAAAAAAAACCAATATAATGTTCAAGGATACCACGTTAGATTGTCAGCTTTTTATGGTAGTGTTTTACTCATTTTTATACAGTGACCATCTTGCACAGTATTTAGAGCACTGGCAGACCTCAGTGACTGTCGGATTTAGGTACCAACTTAATAAACTGAACTGAATTAGTCATGATTGCTATATTCTCAAAATGTTAGAAACTATGAAACTTTGATACTGTATCATTATCTCTGTCTATAATAAAATTACTTCTGCACACATCTAAAGTAGTTCTAGGCACATAAAACTGTTGTTGAGATAATTGATTAAAAGAAGAAATCTTCCTTTAAATGAAGAGACTTATGAATTATATTGACTTAATTTTATCTGTCTTTTCTTTTAATATAAATGCAGCTCAGTGAACAATTACATGCAATTAGCATCTAGAATCTGTAATACTAACAGGCCTAAATGGTATAACAGAAAAAAAGTTTTACCATATGAAAAATTCTTTATACCAGAAAAGGTGGAGAGAAAGGTAATTTTGCTTTCAAACACTGTTCATTAGGAGGCTTTACTCACCATTTGTTTTCAATTCCCACCCAAATGTAGTCAAATTTTGCTGTGAATATTTCCAAAAGCCATCAATCAAACATTTAATTTGGCAGGTACTGTGATTTTTTGTGAAAGTGGATTGTGGCTGGGTGTGGTGGCTCATGCCTGTAATTCCAGCACTTTGGGAAGCTAAGACAGGCGCACCACTTGAGGCCAGGAGTTCCAGACCAGCTTGGGCAACATAGTGAGACCTTATCTCTATAAAAAATACAAACATTAGCCGGGTGTGGTGGCGCACGCCTGTAGTCCCAGCTACTCAGAAGGCTGAGGAGGAGAATTGCTTCAACCCAGGAGGCCGAGGTTGTGGTGTGCCGAGATCACACCACTGCACTCCAGCCTGGACAATACAGTGAGACTGTTTCAAAAAAAAAAAAAAAAAAGAAACAAAAGAGAGGAAAAAACTCATTCAACCTTCGATAGCTATTTATTGATCATCTACTGTGTGCCATGCCACTTACTGTGCTAGGTCTGGGGATAGAGGGGAACAGGACTAAGATCTAAATCTCATGGAGTTCATGATGGAGAAGACAGAAAATTCTGAAGAGTGTCATGATGGAGACAAGGTACTATGGGGTAGGCAGAGGAAGCAGGTAGAGGCATTAGACAAAAGAACCTACTTAATCTCTGAAGTGTCTGTTTCCTTATCTGTAAAATAGGGAGTGTAGTACCAGTTGCAAATTAGTCTGTATTTCCTGTTTATCCTTAGGAAATAAGCAGCGTGAGTTAAGCCATCCTAAAAAGATCATAAATAATTCATAAAGAGGATAAAATATACTGTATTGATAATTAAGAGTTTGCTGCCTTTCAAAACAAATGAAATAAAGACCGACTGTGGCTTTTTGGCTAAGGTCCAGTGTAAAGATGACTGTATATCTTTGACAGGTCAATTCCATACATTCCCTTACTGGAAAAACAAAGTTCCAGAAATCTAAGAGGTTGTTTTCTTCGATATAACACGGTATATTAGTCCATAACTATGCAGGGTACTGGCTCTGTCCTCAGCAGGCACATCAGAGCTACCTGATTGTTTTATTTGCAGCTGGGCATTTTTAGCAGATCATCCCTACTTTTAAATTGTGTTATAGACTTGCTTTTATTTTTGTTTTTTTTTCCTCATAATGAAAGTGATAGATACTTATTTTGGAAAAACTGGAAAGTATAGAGATACATTTAAAAATAAAAATGTATCCATAATTCTTTAATTCACTGCTTCCATTTTTGTGCTTTCTTTCCTGTTTTTTTTTTCTATGCATATTGTGCAGCCTGACTCACATTTTGTAATTGTATATCCTGAGATATATATATATATATTTGGCTTATAACTACAAAGAAACAAAACAAGTAAGAACAAAACTATCATTGTTTACTAATAATATGTCTGTGTAGAAAACACAAAATAATCTATGGATGAATCAATAAGAATTTAGTTGATAGATTCAAAATCAATTTACAAAGATCAGTTGCATTTCTGTACACAAGCAGTAGTTAGGAAGTGTACTTTAAAAAAACATTTACAGTAAGTTCAAAAAATATTATGTATCTAGGAATAAATCTTACAAAACGTATGTAAGACCTTTATGGAGAAAATGATGAAACTATTAATTACGTTAAAAATGATCTAAATAGAGCTACATCATAAAATAAAAATTAAATTTTCCTCAAACTTATCTAGAGACTTAATGTAATTCCAATAAAATTGCATTTTTTAAAAAAATATTTAAAGAGACAAGAGTCTTGTTCTGTCACCCACGCTGACTGCAGTCGTGTGATCACATCTCACTGTGGCCTTGAGCTACTGGGCTCAAGCTATCCTCCTGCCTCAGCGTCCTGAGTAGCTGGGCCTCCAGGCATGTGCTAGCATGCCTGGCTACGATTTTTTTTTTTTTTTTTTATAGAGATGGGGGTCTCGCTATGTTGCCCACGCTGGTCTCAAACCCCTGGCCTCAAGCAGTCCTCCAGCTTTGGCCTCTCAAAGCACTGGGATTATAGGCATGATCCTAGCCCAACAGGTTTGATTTTTAAAATTTTACTTGAAAAAATGTTTTCAAAATGTATATGGCCGAGCAAAGAACCAAAAAGAGTCAAGATAGTTCTGAAGTAGAAAACATGGGAGAGGTTTGTCTCACTGGAAATTAAGAATTTCTTTGTTAATAAGACAGTGGTTTGGGCACAGGAGTATGAGTTAGTAATTGTGTAATTACCAGAAAAAAAGTCAAAGAAGTGAATATATTGTAGATAATGAGAACTAGGTTTCTTCCTGTCAGAGAAAGAAGTTACAAATAACTCATATTTTTAAACATAGATAGGTAGATATAGAAATAGAGAGGTATATGTGTGCATTCATGGGTTAATATACATACATATCATTTCCTAGCTCTGTCTGCTGAGTGGACTTAGGCACAATGACATCCTAGTAGCAATGGGCACACTTAACACCCACATTTTGATTTCTAAATACCATTCTTCAATACAAGGAATCAGGTTTCTTGGAAAAAAGGTTAATCCCAGTGTTGAGGCAGAACAATACAAAGTAACCCTCGAAGAAAGTAAGAAAACAGTATGTGAAAATGGATGATAATATGTTAAAAAAAACCCACAAGAGCCTGCCTGAAGGCGCCTCCAATGGCCAATGCTGGAAAATTTGAGCAAAATAATAATGATCATCACTATAGTGTTGGAAATAACCCATAGAATAAAATAAAAATGACCTGTATTTATAAATACATACATAAATGAGGAGGAACAGCTTTTCCTTACAGAATTTAATTAACAAACTCCTACTAGTAAATGTAGGGGAAAAATGACAGAAAATCATCAACTTGGAAATACTACAATAAATTGCAGGCAAGATCCACTAATGGATGCAAAAATTAGTGGTTGAAAGTTTGATGAAAACAGGATATTACCATTGCTCAAAATATTTCCACAAGATTTTAAATCACTTCCAAAGAAGAAACTCGTAACTTTACAATGCAGAAACTTGGCAGACATACCTTAATCAAGTGATAAAGGTTAACATCACCAATAATAAAACATCAACCTCATGTACTCCCTGACATGATGCAATGAGGACACAGTATCACTTTTGTGGTTTTCTTGCCAAAAACTCAAAACCTCAATTTAATTGTGAGAAAACTCAAACATTCCCTACACAAAACAATTGATTAGTATTCACTTAAGGTCATGAAAAGCCAGGAAAGACTGAAGAAATGTCATAGATTGCAGGAGATGAAGAGGACATAACTGAATGCAATGTGTGAACCTGGACTGGAACCTGGAACAGGAAAAACGACACGAAGAGAAAGATTGGTGAGATCTTTCGTTAACAGTATCATTCTGGCACTGAGTTCCTGCTCTGATAATTGTATTATAGTTAGGTAAGTTGTTAACTTTAAGAGAAACTGAGTGAAGGGTTTAGCGAACTCTATGATTTTTTAACAGCGTTAGTGATTAAGCATGTATTCACATATAATTTACCCATTTATAATGTATAATTCAATGGCTTTTAGTATATATTCATGGAGTTGGACAACGGTCACCACAATTTTAAAACATTTTCATCACCTCCTAAGGAAACTCCATACATTTTACCCCTCAATTCTTCCCTCAACACCCCCATCCCTAGGCAATCACAGTCTACTTTGTGTCTCTATACACTGGCTTATTCTAGACATTTCATGCAAGTGGGATTGTACAAGATGCAATCTTGTGTGATTGGCTTCTTTCACTTGGAATAATGTTTTCAAGTTTCATCCATGTTGTAGTATGCATCAATACTTTATTTCTCTTTATTGTTAATATTCCATTGTATGGATATACCACATTTTATTTATCCATTCATCACTTGGTGGATATTTGGGTTTTTCTGCTTTTTTGCTATTATGAATAATGTTGCTATGAACATTTGTATTTTTGCATGCACGTATATTTTCACTTCTCTCTCATTTCGTTTTTTTTTTTTTTTTTTTTTTTTCAGATGGAGTCTCGCTGTGTTGCCCAGGATGGAGTGCAGTGGCATGATCTCGGCTCACTGCGAGCTCCACCTCCTGGGTTCATGCCATTGTCCTGCCTCAGCCTCCTGAGTAGCTGGGACTACAGGTGCATGCCACCATGCCCGGCTAATTTTTTTGCATTTTTAGTAGAGACAGGGTTTCACTGTGTTAGCCAGGATGCTCTCAATCTCCTGACCTTGTGATCCGCCCGCCTTGGCCTCCCAAAGTGCTGGGATTACAGGTGTGAGCCACTGCGCCCGGCTCATTTCATATCTTGGAGTGGAATTTCTGGATCATAGAGTAACTCCATATTTAATCATTTGGACAACCACTAGACTGTTTTCTAAAGCGGCTGTACCATTTTAAATTCCTAACAGCAGTGTACGAGGTTCCAATTTATCCACATATTCAACAATTCTTACTACCTCTCTTTTATGGGTCATACTAGTGGGGTGTGTAGCAGTCTCTCATTGTGGTTTTGATTCGCATTTCTCCAATGGCTAATGAGGAACATCTTTTCATGTGTTCATTGGCCATTCATGTATCTCCTTTGGACAGATGCCTATTCAGATCCTTCATCCATATCTTAATTAAACAATTTGTCTTCTTATTATTGAGTTGTAACAGGTCCTTGAATATTGTAGATATAGTCCTGTATCAGATAAATGATTTCCAAATAGTTTCTCCCACTCTGTGGCTTGTCTTTTCACTTTCTTGATGAGGTCCTTTGAAGTACAAATATTTAGAATTTTGAGGATTGTCCAGTTTATGTATAAAAGTTTATGCTTTTGGTGTCATATACAAGAAATAATTATTAGTATTCCAAGGTCACAAAGATTTATACCCATTTTCTTCTAAGAATTTTGTAATTGTAACTCTTACATTTAGGTCTTTGATCCATTTTGAGTTATTTTTTGTATGTGAGGTAGAGGTCAAACTTTATTCTTTTGCATGTGGATATTCAGTTGTCCCAGCATCATTCGTTGAAAAGACTGTTCTTTCTCTGTTAAACTGTCTTGGCACCCTTGTCAAAATTGAATTGATTGTAAATGGGAGGTTTATTTCTGGAATCTCAATACCATCTTATCTATATGTTTATCATTTTGTCATCACCACACTGTCTTGAGTACAGTAGCTTATATAGTTTACTGTAGCTTAAAATGGGGAAGTGAGAGTCTTCCAATGTTATTCTTTTTCAATAATGTTTTGAGTATGCTGGGTCCTCAAATTTCCACATGAAATTTAGGATCAGCTTGTAAATCTCTGCAAAGAAGCCAGCTGGGATTTTGGTAGGGGATGCATTGAATCTGTAGACCAATTTGGGGGAATATGGTCATCTTAAAAATATTAATATATCTTCAATTTTATAAATGTCTTTTCATTTATTTAGGTATTCTTTAATTTTGTTCAGCAATACTTCATTATTTCAAAGCATAAGCTTTGCACTTCTTTTGTCAAATTCATTCCTATGTATTTTTTGGATATTCTTGTGATTAAAATTTTCTCAATTTCATTTTCAGATCCCTTGTACTATTTTTGCAACTTTTTTATGTCTAAAATTATTTTAAAATAAAAAAATTTTTAAGGAGGTATGTGCATACCAAATATTTACTGAAGCACATACATGGCAGGTGGGAGTGTAAATATAATCACTTTGGAAAAAATTTAGCATTCTTTGGTAAAATTTAAAATGTTCATAACCTATGCTCCAACAATTCTATTCCCAGAGAAACTCTTATATGTGTACCAGCACTGTTTGATGTACATTACAAATGTACATCAGTAGTAGAATTGTGCTTTTTAAAAGATATGTGATGTATTTATATAAAAGAATACTAAAAATCAGTAAAATGAATGAATTACAGCTACAAACAACAGCAGGAACAACTTCAGGGACGTAACATTAAGCATAAAATATAAATCACAGGAGAATATGTAGAATGTAGTTCCACTTAGGTTTAAAGTATATGAAATTAAGCACATATGGTTTAGAAGTTAAGGCATTATGGTAAAACTATAAATAAAAGCAAGGGAATGATAAACACAAAATTCAGTGTAATGGTTACCTTTGAAAAGAGAGGGACATTAGCATCAAGGAGGCGCACCAGGGAGGAACAGTCTTCCATGTTCCTTATTTTGGTGGGTAATGAGTGCTCATTCCATTGTGATTTTTTAAATATCCTTTATAAATTTGATCTATTCAATAATTAAAACTTCTTAAAAAGGGGGAATGTAAATTACCCATCCATGTTTTAGAAACTATTTGAGGACAATAATAACTCTACAGAATTCCATCTGAAAGATACATTATCAATGAAAAGCAACTATTTTAACTTCACATTCTATTTTGACTACTACAGAAATGGAAAGACTAGTGTCATAAATACCTGTATACTCTTCAATTAGATTAATCAGTTGTTAATATTTTGCTACATTTGCTTTTCCTTTGTTACTTTTTATTTATTGTTGTGTTTTTGCTAAATAATTTGGAAATAAGTAACGTATATCATAATACTTTACCCTTAAATCCTTCAATATGCTCTTCCTAACAGCAAAGGCATTCTCCTGTATAACTACAATTTCATTATTACATCTATGGAACTGAACCAACATCAGTATAATATTCTTTAATACACAGCCCATATTCGAGTTTCAGTAATTGTCCCAGAGCTGTGTTTTAATTTTTTATATTTTACTCAAGTATCCAATTAAGAATTAAGCATGGGTTTTGGGGCTGGGGAGATTAGGTTTATTAAAGGACACAAAATTTCAGTTAGGAGGAAAAGTTCAGGGAATTGATTGTACAACATGGTAATTATAGTTAATAATAATATATTTTACACTTGAAAATTGCTAAGAGAGTAGATTTTAAATGTTCTTCACCACAAACAAATAATAAGTATGTGAGGTAATGGATATGTTCATTAGTTTGATTTAGCCATTCCATAATGTTTACTTTACATGTCATGTTTTATATCAAAAATATATACAATCTTTGTCCATTAAAAAATAAATGAATTAAGTATTATACTTGGTTGTCATGTCTCTTTATTCTCCATGTTTAAAATAACCAACAGCCTCCCTGACTTTTCTTTTACCTTTTTTCTTTTTAATCTTTCATGACGTTATTTTTAAAAATTCAAGCTAATTATTTTGTAAGATGCCACACCATCTGGATCTGTCTGGAAGCTTCCTTGTGATCAGACTCAGGTTGAACAGTTTTGGCAATTATACCTCATAGGTGACATTGTGTGCTTTTTTGCACATAATGTCAGTTTGTCTCATAACTGGAGATGCCAAATTTTGATTACTTGGTTATGGCAGTGTCTACTGCCAGATCTCTCCATTGTAGAGATACCTTTCCCTCTTTGTTAGCTTTTGATCCATGGGATGATACTTTGAGACTTTGTGAATATTTGTTCCCTGACATTTTTTTTTTTTTTTTTTGAGATGGTGTCTCTCTCTGTACCCAGGCTAGAGTGCAGTGGCGCGATCTCGGCTCACTGCAACCTCTGCCTCTTGGATTCAAGTGATTCCCCTGCCTCGGCCTCCTGAGTAGCTGGGATTACAGGCATGTGCCACTACGCCCGGCTAATTTTTGTATTTATAGTAGAGATGTGGTTTTACCATATTGACCAGGATAGTCTCGATCTCTTGACCTCGTGATCCGCCCCACTCGGCCTCCCAAAGTGCTGGGATTACAGGCGTGAGCGACCGCACCCGGCCCCCTAATGACATTTTATTCAATGGCTTTAGTATCCATCTTTGTCAGAATCAATAATTACACATTGGTACTACAAAGTGGGGATTTTCTAATTCCATCATTTTTCCTGCATTTATTAACTGGTACTCTTCTGTAGAGAAGGCATTCCCCTAACCTCTCACTTCTCCTGTTCCTTTTATTTTTTAGTATTGTTCTGGACTCATGGGTTTTAAAAAATTTTTCAATAGGTTGCAATCCATTGCTATCATTCCTTGTGACGCTCGAAATTTCCAAATTTAGCCATAAATCCCCTCAAGCAGGCTGCCATGTCCTTTTGGCATGCTCCAATCAATCTTTGCACTTTCTCACTTTCTGGCACAACAAAATATTCCAGAAATGTTTCCACTTCAGAGCTGGGACAGTGGGGAACCGTGTTACAAGCCCAAACCTAAATGCTCCATGTGCTCACAGATACGAGTTTGAGACCAGCCTGAGCAACGTGGTGAGATCTTGTCTCTAAAAAAAATTAGCCAAGTGTGGTGGCATGTGCCTGTAGTTCCAAATACTTGGGAGGCTGAGGTGGGAGGATTACTTGAGCCTGGGAGTTCGAGGCTGGAATGGGGCATGATCATGCCACTGCACTCCAACCTGGGCAACAGAGTGAGACCCTGTCTTTCAGTGGACAGGAGGATTTTTCTTTTTTCAAATTATGACTTCACCCTTTTATTGCCAATTTAAACCTAAAATGAATATTTCTTATTTTCCCATTTCCCATTTGAAGTTCCCATCTTTCATTTGAGAACCCTGGTTTTCAACATTCAACTACTGCCGGGCGCGGTGGCTCACGCCTGTAATCCCAGCACTTTGGGAGGCCGAGGCGGGCAGATCATGAGGTCAGGAGATCGAGACCATCCTGACTCTCATGGTGAAACCCCATTTCTATTAAAAATACAAAAAATTAGCCAGGCGCGGTGGCGGGTGCTTGTGGTCCCAGCTACTTGGGAGGCTGAGGCAGGAGAATGGTGTGAACCCGGGAGGCAGAGCTTGCAGTGAGCCGAGATCATGCCACTGCACTCCAGCCTGGGGGACAGAGCGAGACTCCATCTCAAAAAAAAAAAAAAAAAAAAAAAAAAGAACCATTAAGCTATTTACCTATCTGCTCTCTCCTATGATATACACAAAATAGTTTTAAGATTATCAGTAATACTCTCAGTAACAAACATTCTAATTCAAATTCAAGATTTCTTTCCAATCTTTTTCCCCATAGAATATGTCACATTAACAACATACAGTAAGAAAACTGTTAAAAAATTACTTGAATTAATTCTTTTTGCTGTGTGGTTAATGTTATCAATGTGATATGCAGTTAGGTTCCTTCATTTGTTTGTATTAAATTTTAAGTTTGCCTTTCCCCATTATTTTATTTTTGAATATATAAATCATTTTCAAGGCTCAAAAGTCAAAATTATAGTCATTCCATACCTATCTCTTCCATCCCATAGATGAACTTTTTCATTAGGCCGGGTGCAGTGGCTCACACCGGTAATCCCAGCACTTTGGGAGGCCAAGGCGGGTGGATCACCTAAGGTCAGTGGTTCGAGACCAGCCTGGCCAACATGGCGAAACCCCGTCTCTACCAAAAATACAAAAATTAGCTGGGTGTGGTGGTGTGTACCTGTAATCCCAGCTACTCTGGAGACTGAGGCAGGAGGATCACTTGAACCTGGGAAGAGGAGGTCACAGTGAGCCAAGATCGTGCCACTGCACTCCAGCCTGGGTGACAGAGCAAGACTCCACCTCAAAAACGAAAACAAAACAACAAAACAAAAAGAACAAATAAACTTTTTCATTAGCTTCTGACTTAACTTTCATGCTTTGTTATGTTTTTCAAAAATAAGCAGAGGCAAGGAATCTGAAAATGTCAGAAGTGATAAGCAATGGCCAGTCTAAGAAACGTCACTTTTATTCTGTTTCCTTACTAACTTAATTTATCACAGTTCTATGGAATTAAACAAGTTTATTTTTCAAATGAATCATAGGCAAATTGTCACACCTTTCCAACTCCACAATAAAACATGGATATCAGCAGGGCGCACCTGCGGCACTGATGGTGGTACTAAGAGATCCAGGGCTGTGTCTAATTAAATACTAAATCTTACTTTTGACATGAGTGGGAACATAGGAGCACCAGTAACTCTTCTTCCTTCCTGACATCTTGCAACTCATTGAGTTCTAGAACAGAGCCAGTGGTGGTTGGGAGTCACCGTGTTCCCTAAAGGTTTAGATTAATGACCTTTTAGGGAACACATTAACTAATGTCTCTTACTCTTGGCCAAAGTAGATTTCTGGAACATGGGCTTTAATGACTAAATTTGTTTTTACCAGAGGGCCACGAAATCTTAAATATTATTTCTGTGTTTGCCTTTCAAAATAGATTTGAACTTAAAATTCAACAAAATGTTGAATATTTGTTCAGCAAATATTCATGCATAGTAAAATATTCATTTTACTTTCTGGCTGAAGAGAAAGATCATTAATAAACATGCAACTACAACACACAGTGTGTTGAGTGCCAGGGCTGGAGAACTGCAGTGTGTGCATGAGCACCACGCACACACACACAGTGGGAGAAAAGCTGGGAAGGAGCATGCCCTGGCAGCCAGAGGAACCAGAAGGAATCTAATGAAAGGAATGGAGGCCTCCAGTGTTGCCAAAAGCTCAGATAAGGACCGAAAAGGTCATTGGTGATACGGACAAGGGTGCTGTGAGGGTGGGAGCCAGTTTGCCAGGTGTCGGGGAGTGACTGGGAGATGGAGGTGAGGATGGACAGCCCTCTTGGTTTGGCAGTTGGTAGGAGGAGGGGAGCTGGAGGCCAGGTGGGATTAACAGAGTCTTGTTTTGTCTTTGAGAGAGTGGGGCAGGTTGACACTGATGGAACGAGACCCCAGAGAGAAAAAAGTTGAAGCAATGAGAGAGAAGAAAAGCAATAGCGTGAGGTTCCTCAAAGGTGGAAACTGTATCTGGGGTGAGGTGTGTGGGTCAGGCTGAAACAGAGCAGGGCAGCTCCTCCACTGATCAGCAGGGAAGGGGACAGGTGTATACACAGTTAGGTTTCTAGATTCCCAGGCAGGAAGTTGTTGGGTTTTTTTCTTTTTCTTTTTCTTTTTTTTTTTTTTGAGATGGAGTCTCACTCTGTCACCCAGGCTGGAGTGCAGTGATGCGATCTCGGCTCACTGCAACCTCTGCCTCCCAGGTTCAAGTGATCCTCCCACCTCAGCCTCCTGAGTAGCTGGGATTATAGGTGCATGCCACCATGCTTGGCTAATTTTTGTGTTTTTAGTAGAGACAGGGTTTCACTATGTTGGCCCGGCTGGTCTCGAACTCCTGACCTCAGGTGATCCACCTGACTCAGTCTCCCAAAGTGCTGGGATTATAGGCATGAGCCACCATGCCTGGCCTAGAGGTAAGTTTTTATTTGAAGTTTTTGTTTGTTTTTTTCTTTGGGTGGGGCAGCATGGTCATTTGCTAAGAGAGAAGGATAAGGGATGAAGTCTGGGGTTTGAGGAGTGAAATGGAGTCCATGACAGCCACTGTGGAGAATGGGAGAGAGAACCAACTAAAGAATCAAAAAAGGGCTATGCACAGTGGCTCACGCCTGTAATCCCAGCACTTTGGGAGGCCGAGGCGGGTGGATCACCTGAGGTCAGAAGTTCGAGACCAGCCTGGCCAACATGGTGAAACCCCATCTCCACCAGAAATACAAAAATTAGGCTGGGAGCATTGGCTCACACCTGTAATTGCAGCACTTTGGGAGGCCAAGGTGGGTGGATCACCTGAGGTCAGGAGTTTGAGACTAGCATGACCAACATGGTGAAACTCCGTCTATATAAAACAATTAGCCGGGTGTGGTGGTGCATGCCTGTAATCCCAGCTACTCAGGAGACTGAGGTAGGAGAATCGCTTGAACCCGGGAGGCGGCGGTTGCAGTGAGCCAAGTCTGTGCCATTGCACTCCAACCTGGGCAACAAAAGCGAAACTCTGTCTCAAAAATAAACAACAAAAAAAAATTAGCTGGGCATGGTGGCACATGCCTGTAATCCCAGCTACTTGGGAGGCTGAGGTAGAAGAATTGCTTGAACCTGGGAGGTGGAGGTTGCAGTGAGCCGAGATCATGCCATTGTACTCCAGCCTGGGCCACAAGAGCGAAACTGCATCTCAAAACAAAAACAAAAACGAAAACAAAAACAAGACAAAACAAAACAAAACAAGAATTTAGTACGGCATCAACTGGAAAGGTTGATTTTTTCCCCACACAGTGAGAACATGTTGTATATGTGTGGCCTGAAGGAGAGTGTGGCCTGAAATTGGGAACATCTGAATGGGTGATTCCAGGATTAGGCAGGGTCCAGCGTATGACGAGGGGGGCAGTGGTTGTGGCTGTGGTGAAGCGGGGGGTAAATGTGCCTGAGGGTGAGAACGGAAGCTACTGAGAGCTGGGTAGTGGCTGGGCCATTCCCCGGACAGCAATGCATGTGCTGGGTTATGCTTGCACAGAGCAATCTCTCGTGTTTCCTCTACCTCAGGACAGAGCAGTTTCCCAGTACATTCTTCCTGGGCACCTGTTCCCTGTGTCTTAGTCACTGAACAAAAAATACTGTCTTTTTTTCTGTTGAACTTTTAAGTGACCAACAAGGGAGTATAAGGTTGGTGAGACCAAAAAAATATGTCTTTTTTTTTTATTAAAAAAATTTTTTTTGTTATTTATTGTTATCTTACAGAAGAAAGCTCTGCCACAAGAAAATCTGTTTTTAGAAACTGAGAATGCCGGCCATGCGCGGTGGCTCACTCCTGTAATCCCAGCACTTTGGGAGGCCGAGGTGGGCAGATCCCCTTGAGGTCAGGAGTTCAAGACAAGCCTGGCCAACATGGTGAAACCCTGCCTCTACTAAAAGTACAAAAATTAGCTGGGCATGGTGGCGGGCGCCTGTAATCCAAGCTACTCGGAAGGCTGGGGCAGGAGAATCACTTGAACCTGAAGGGCAGAGGTTGCAGTGAGCCGAGATTGTGCCACTGCACTCCAGCCCGGGCAACAAGAGCGAAACTCCGTCTCAAAAAAAAAAAAAAAAAAAGTAAAGAAAAAGAAAAGAAAGTGGGAATGCCTTCCTCTCTCTCTTCACTTCCCCCGCAATGTCTACTGTTTCCTTAAAACTGCCTTATGTCCATTTGAATAGAGTAATCTCTATATCAGCAGACAAATACGTCTCTCTGGCTTTGTTATAATCATCCATATGTTAAAGTATCAGATTTGTGTCATTCCCCTGACAGGATAAAACTTCCTTGCCTGGATACCTCCAGATTTGCTCCCATTTGCTGGGGCTCCCACCAACACCATTTTACAAGCAGGGAGGCGAAAAACGGACAGTCACTTCCTGTACTTCTCTCTCCCACCTTGAACTGAAATGGGCTTGCCTTCGGATTGCACCAGTATGCTAGTATTCTCATTCACAGGATGAGGGGTCCTCCGAATTAGAATTATGCTACCACTTCAGATTTCTAAAAAAAGGACACTAAAATAAAATAATTTCCTATAGTATAAAAATGCTCCTTCCCCACTGATCACTCCAGCAGTTACAAGTCTATGTTACGCAAACTTAAAAGATGTTAAACCCGCTCAATTTCTTTTTTTTTTAACCTTCAAATTCTGTCCATGATATTTTGTTTTGTTTTCCTTTTTCCTCCTCCCTCCCCTCTTTGCTTCATTTCTTCATCAGAATGTGAGCTGAGGTTTCAAATGCTTCACTTTAGTGCTGGATCTGCAACAACGTGATGGTTTCTATTTTCATCCTTTTACTTTCAGCCATGCAGGCACTGCCAAGGATGTGCCCTTTCTGCATACTCTGGCAGCTCTTCCCTGCCTGGGTGCTTTTCCTGGCAGACTCTGCTAGAATGCTTTCTTTAGTAAAGGAGGCAAATGGAACCAGGACACAGAGACCTTGGACACTGTTTCTCCTTCTGCCCATCTCTTTCTCCTTCTGGCCCTCCATTCAAACATCAGTTGAGAACCTGCTGGTGCCAGGCCCAAGAGAGGCATGAAACGAGGCACTAGACATGCAACAATAAAAAAACTGTCCTTGGGCCGGGCGTGGTGGCTCACACCTGTAATCCCAGCACTTTGGGAGGCCGGAACGGGTGGATCACCTGAGGTCGGAAGTTCGAGACCAGCCTGACTGACGTGGAGAAACCCTGTCTCAACTAAAAATACAAAAAAATTAGCCAGGCATGGTGGCGCATGCCTGTAATCCCAGCTACTCTGGAGGCTGAGGCAGAAGAATCGCTTGAACCCGGGAGGTGGAGGTTGTGGTGAGCCAAGATCGCGCCACTGCACTCCAGCCTGTACAACAAGAGCAAAACTCGGCCTCAAAAAAAAAAAAAAAAAAAAAACTGTCCTTGCTCTCAAGGTACTACCCTCTGTGATCTCAGGCAAACTAGGCTCTTCTCAATTCACATGATGACATATGAGGAAACTAAGTCAGATGATTTCTTAAAAACTTTCTGTTTTAACAGCTATGATTTTAAAGAGTTATTTTAATGGATGCTCTCCTGCTATTTATTCTACCCGGAGCAATTTCTCCGTACATTTTAACACGCTTCTAGTCCTTTCTCTTCTATCAATTGATGTGTGTTCCAACAATATGAAGGTATTTAAATATCAAAATAAATACTTTTTTTGTAATTATGATGTGACTATACATTCATTAAGAATGATGCTCACAAAAGATGTTCATGACATGGAAAAAGGTACACACTGTAATGCCAAGTGAAAACAACAGAGGTAGGGAAGAGAGGTGGAACACTAGGTATTAAGTTATTTGTTAATGCCAACATTTTAACAGTGGTTACCCTTGAATTGTAGGATTATAAATGTTTAAAGGTTTCTACTTTATTTTTTAAAAATAAGGCATACCATAATCATGTTTTTATAACAAAATAAAGGTATGTTTAAATATACAGAAGTGATTGTTTTTGCAGCAAAAATTTCAATATGTATGCCAAAGCCAGATGTGAATAATTCTAAATATATGCTTTGCTTTGAGTGTGCCAAACATGTCTATTACATTGATTTTTTTTTCTGGATTCTAAGCTTACATAATTGGTCAAATTCTGGTACCTTTTTGAGAGGTGATAATCTTAAAACGCTTTAGAAAAATCTGAGGGCATTGAGAAGAGAATGGAAAAAACCTGTACAATTTATTCATCTGTCAAAAATGCAAGGCTTTATTTAGGAGCTTGCATTTATTAGGAAAGGTGAAAGTGCAGGTCACTGAGAGGTTATTTCAGGAAAAGGCTCTGCAGATGATTTCGTCACTTCAAACAGGTGCCATGATGTGTTTGCTCAAGCACAATTTGGGATATCAGATCACAAACTCAGGGAGGCCACAAATGCCAACTGGTACAAGTAAAATACTTAAAAGACAAGGCCCTTCCTCCCTGTTACGAAAGGAAAAAAATCCATATGAAATAACAAAAAATCTGGCTACTGCTTGGTGTGACCGACACCCGCCCACTCCCCATACTGGAGAAGGGGCAGGAAAAATAAATGCAGAAAGAAGCCGGTAGCTGAGAGAGAGAACTCACTTTGGTTTTTGGGAGAGCCGTGAAAGAAGGCATTTGACCTTTTCCAGCTCATCACCTACAGGTCGATATTTCCAACAAGTCATTTTGTAACTTGTCATTCCAAAACTGAGAGGCTAAAAAGAAGACTGCACTGTCAACCAGGCACTTGGGACTCCAGAAGATGTGGACAAAACTTCACATGTCAGTCACAGCCACCAAGAGGGGTTAAAGAGATAGAAACAGGGAAAAATGTACTGTCAGTCAGCTCATTTGGCCTCTGGAACAAGAGGCCTTTTTAAAAACTTTTAATTTTAAATTTTGTGGGTACACAGTAGAAGTATATATTTATGGAGCATATGAGAAAATTTGATACACGCATGGAATATGTAATAATCACATCAGGGTAAATGGGGTATCCATCCCCTGAAGCATTTATCCTTTGTGTTACAAACAATCCAATTACAATACTCTTTTAGTTATTTTTAAAAGTACAATCAAGCAAGATTTCTTATTGAGCCATGCTACTCAAAGTGTGGTCTTCTGACACTGGCATCCCTATAAGCTTGTTAGAAATGCAGAATCCGGGCTGGGTATGGTGGCTTATGCCTGTAATCTCAGCACTTTGGGAGGCTGAGGCTGGTGGATCACTTGAGGTCAGGGGTTCAAGACCAGCCTGGCCAATATAGTGAAACCCTGTCTCTACTAAAAATACAAAAATTGGCTGGGAGTGGTGGTGCACACCTGTAATCTCAGCTACTTGGAAGAGGCTGAGGCAGGAGAATTGCTTGAACCCAGGAGGTGGAGGTTGCAGTGAGCCAGGACTGTACCACTGCACTCCTGCCTGGGCAACAGAGTGAGACTATGTCTCACAAAAAAACAAAAAAACAAAAAAAGCAAATGCAGAATCCGGAGCACAACCCAGACTCACTGAAGTGGAATCTGCATTTTAGCAAGATCCCCAGGTGATCTTTATGTAGGATAAAATTTGAGAGGCACAATATGACAGGTATGAACATATAAACCACATTTTAAGCACTTCTGGATTTTTCTGCTTCCTACCTGTTTTTAAATATATTGAAAGTAAAATTCTTTGTTTTTTTTTTTTTTTTTTTTTGGGGGCGGGGAGAGGGTCTCACTCAGTCACCCAGACTGGACTGCAGTGTCTTGGTTCACCACAGCCTCCGCCTCCCGGGTTCAAGTGATTCTCCTGCCTCAGCCTCCCAAGTAGCTGGGATAACAGGCATGTGCCACTACCACCTGGCTAATTTTTGTATTTTTAGTAGAGACGGGGTTTCACCATGTTGGCCAGGCTGGTCTTGAACTCCTGACCTCAAATGATCCACCCGCCTTGGCCTCCCAAAGTGCTGGGATTACAGGTGCGAGCCACTGCCCCCGGCCGAAAGTAAAATTCTTTACTGTGGCAAAAACAGTCACCTTCCAGATCTAAAATCTGCGTGTGTGTGTGTGTGTGTGTGTTTTCCTCAGCTAAGGTAATCAGAAGCAACTTGACATTTATAATTTCGTTTTCAAACCTAGTTTACAAAGGCAAGCATTTTACAGCTGTTTCAAGTTTCTAAATTCCTTATAACTTCTTGTAATTCTAATCAAATTTTATTTCTGAAAAGGGATATTATTTACCACAGACTTGTAACATTTTTTTTTTTAGACTTGTAAAATTTTTTGCTCTCTACCTTTTCACATTTTCTGGGAAAAACATTTTTTTTCTTTACACTTAAAGTTATTAGAAATAACGCTAACTTTTTTTCTTAAAGAACGTCATTGCTGACACGGGGGATGGTGTTCTGGTTTCCAGGTCCCAGACGTGCTGTTAATGTGCTAGATGGCCAAGAATCCACCTATGCAAATGAGGCCTGCATGTGGGAGGAGTTCAGGTGGCACAGATGCCATCAACCCATGCAGGGCCATCCTCGCCTTGAGAAAATTTCTCTTCATCCATAAATGACCAGATTCTAGTCCCACAGATTACATCATGAACTTAACGATACCTGGCAAACATGCACAACAATTTACCCTTGACCTTGAGGGGAAAAAGGACAGAGTACTTTGAGGGAAAACTTCAGATAAACCCAAAATAACAAAGTGCTTTTATGATTTTTATTACTGAAGAAGGTTTTAAGCATCCTCTAAACGTTTGGATTAAGCAAAAGAAAGAGGCAGAGGGGATCTGAAGCTGGATCTAGGTGGGCTCCTCTTTGAAAGTTCACTCTTACCTGATTGTCGAATCCGCTGAAGAGTTTGCTGAACCAACACCTCCGATCTGGGAACAATGATGATGAAGTCTACTTTGCTGAAGTGACCGAGGTCCAGGCTCTGGCTGCCACTGTCCGCTATAGCACACACCTGGGATAAGAGTTTTCTGGCAACTGTTAGCTGCGGTTGATAAATGTGGAAGGTTTCGTTACCTAAATCTAAAATTTAAAGAGAAGTCATAAGAACAAGGTTAATTTACTTCCCTAATGGCCACTGTGAATCTCTATGAGGACACATACCACACAGACGGTAATGTAATGCACTCTCACTACGAATTCTCACCCGCTATTTGCACTCTCTATTGAGTTTTAATAGATTTGCCTATTTTCCCTGAAACGTGGATGAGAGGATGTGCTCAGGAGTGGATGCGGCAGTTTTGCAAATGTATTATTTAAAAACTGATTGATTATCTCACAAATGCCTAATTCAATACCCCTATCCCAACCCAGAAGTGGAGGAGACAGACTACACTGTCGCAGCTGGAGCCAAGACTCATCCCTGGAAAGGGTAGCATTTCCAGTTTTCTTTAGAAATATCAGCACAGGCCAGTTCTCCAGCCCCGACCCAGTTCAAGGAAAGAGGGGATGCCATAATGATCAGGATGCTGAGTTCCCCTGAGCTTTTCTGGAAGGCACTACAGTAAATATTTCCTCTTTAGCAAGTCAGTTGCAACATGGTCGGAAATTCCCTCCCCAGTGACTACATAACGTGGGTCATGGAGACACAACCTTCACCTTTCTTCCCACTCGACTCCACTTTGCCAGTGCTGTGACCTGGCAGGTCTAGGTGGTTGTGGCTAGCTCCAGTGCTGATGCCTGGACTATGTGAAGACACCTGACTCATGACATAGCCAGCTGGCCACTCAGCAGGTGACGTATTACAAAAACATTTCCCAGATACTCTAAGCAGGTCAGTAGCTTTTTATTGCAAGTATAATCAAGCGATCAATCTTTCTTATACGTGCATGCACATCCACACGCACAATGAAAGAAGTTTAGTCAGCTAAACACCTGAGCAGGCAACATCCAATGCTTCTTTAAAGCGCTGGTTATTATCAGGAACACATGTGGCAGTTTAACTGCAACAGGGCCTAATTAACCTGTGCTAATTAATGTTTTCTAAAATCAAATGCAGCCGAGGCAAAGACAGCTGTCAACATATCCCAGTTACCATGGATACTGACAGCAAGTAGAGATTTAGATGGATGGTCTCCCTAGTAGTTGAGAGAATCCACTGGAAAAGCCCAAACCTGCAACTTTAAATAGAAGCCCAAATAGTCTTTGTACCACAGACTACTAATCAAAATATATCTGTCTTTTAATACAGTTAGGCTGTTATTTCAAAAACATCTTTAAACAAGGTTTTTAAACAGGGAACCAAGAATGTACTCGGGAATCTGTAAGTCCTCTCAGAATGTTTAAATTCTAAATGTGTTAACAATTCAAAACAGTTAATATAAACACATTTTAGATCATCTGGATCATCACTTTATTACCAAATACCATTGAGAAGTCAAAACATTTTACTGCCTGTATTTGCATTTGTTTTAACAACAGAGCTGACTGCCAAGCCATGCTACTTTTATTGCCTGAGACAATCCTAATATATAAATGATACATTCCTATCAAGTGGGGGCCAAGTGGCTGTCAGCAGCAGCTTATATGGGTCTGTCTCCCATCTATCCTTTCTCCTGTTCTTTTTTCTGTCCTGTCCTATGTCATTCCTGTCAATCAGTGAACTGGGGAAGGAATATGAACCCAAATGAATCCAGTCTTAACGATCAGACTCCTCATCCCTGACACTCCCACTTTGAGCCCCTGAAGCTTGTTGTAGGGCAGATGACATGTTGGTAGCGCTGCTCTATCTGCCAAGAAAGCCTCACTATCCCTGAGATAATGTGTGTTTTACAAGTCAGACAGGAAGTGAAGGAGCAGGAGCTGGGGACCCTGCACTGCCTGTAGTCTGACTCTTTCAGACAGTTTTTTGAAGTCCTCTGGGCACAGCTGGTGGAGCTAAGGAAAATGAGCCAATGTCCTGGAATCTTTCAGAGAAAAAAGAGAGAGTGCTTAAGATAAAGTCTTTGACTTTGATTTTCATTCCAGAAGACTTTTACTAGGAACAAGGCCTTTGATCCAGGCCACATGGGAAAGCATTTTTAATTTCAACCAGGTTTATCATGTAGACAATCAGGAAAAGGCTGTTGTGGTCTGTGACTTGAAGAATCCTCAAAACCCTTAGAATGACTTAGTTTTTACAATGTCTGTCCCAAGGACTGACTTCCTCCTCTTGGTCTGAGACGACATTACCCAGGTTTTGTGTGGGAATCATAGCAGCAGCCTCCTGGGGTGACACACATTCATTAAGGTCTCCATCGAAAGGGGTAACCACACTGTCACCTCTTCTTTGTTGCATTCTTTCCAGCAGCTTGTCTAGGTCATCGCCTATTACAAAATAGAGATAAGAAGGTTACAAGGAAGGATATGTTTGTTTCATTTTTATTAACTGCCCAAGTTGGGCAGTTAGGCTGTTCTCAGTAGATTTGTTGGTCAGCCAGCAATTCATATCAGCATTTACACTTGGCCATCTTTATAGTATACTGGTGTCTCTATAGCAAGAACTACTCTCATTGATATAGTGCTTATAATTTACATGCTTTCACATGTTGTATCTCTCTTGACCTCCCTAATACTCAAAAGCAGACAGAATGGGATTAGAAAACTGAGTTCCAGGCTGGGCGCAGTGGCTCATGCCTGTAATCCCAGCACTTTGGAAGGCCAAGGCACAGGAGGATTGCTTGAGGCCAGGAGCTGGAGTCCAGTCTGGGCAACAAAGGGAGACCCAGTCTCTACAAAAAATTAAAAAATTAGCCAGGCATGGTGGCACATGCCTGTAGTCCAAGCTGCTTGGGAGGCTGAGGTGGGAGGATCGCTTGAGCCCGTGGAGAGGGGTGGTGCCAAGCAGTGAGCTATGATCATGCTACTGCACTCCAGCCTGGGCGATAGAGTGCGACACTGTAAAAAAAAAAAAAAAAAAAAAAAAAAAAGGAAGGAAGGAAAGGAGGAAGGGAGGGAAGGAGGAAGGAAAGAAAGGGAAGGAAGGAACAAATGAACAAACCGAGTTCCAGGGAGAGAGAAACTCGCCCAAGGTCACTCAACAAGGTTGTGGCTGAGCTGAGACTTTTGAATCCAGTACCAATGTGCCTTCCTCTAGACCCCCTTACTGCTTCCTGTGGTGTTAGTGACAAAATACTTAGGATAAACCATTTCAAATGAAAGATCAGCTGGCAAGCTTGAGCTCCACACTCATCTTGACAGGCTAAGATTTAAACTCAGAAAATCATACAACTAGGGGCTGCCAGTGTTGCCAAATCTTACAACCACTCACCTAATGATGTGGTTTTGAAATGTGATGCCAGGAAACTGACCTTTCCTGTGATAAGCTCATAACTAATTTCTTTCAAAAACTCACTTGTGGTGAGCATGCTCTCTGCCAGAGCTCGGGACTGGTGCTGACCTGCAGGATGGAGGGGAGAAGAGAAGACTCATCAACAGAACAAATGTTGCTGGAACATTACTTATAATGGCAACAATTGGAAACAATCAAAAGATGTCACTATAGGGACTTGGGTTAAGAAAATTATGACACATCAAAAGGTATGGACAATTATACAGCATTTGAAATATCAATTCTGACTCTAGACAGAAACAGAAATGTTTATAATACAGATGATCAGGGGAACAAAATGATGTACCTTATGTAACTGAAAATATGCACGTTTGTGTTTAATGACTAAGGAAGGTCCCTGTCCCCCCCAGGGGCTGTGAGCAACACCATGGCTGCCCCAGGGCTGGCCAATTGGGCAGATGCCCAGGGGCTGAGAACATGGGGGAAAAACAGACTAGGGAAGAGTATGAAAAACCTTATAAAAATTGTGCTTGCATGGTTATAATGAATTTGCTTTAAAAATATAAACATGTTTTTTACAAATAAAAATGAAAAAATATTAATGTATCACACTGATGAAGCTTTCTGGAAATACATGTAGCACAGAAAAATGGGCAGACAGGTTTTGTCAAAGTGAGGGGGTTTTCTTAGCTTCTTTGCTAGAAGAGGTGAGAGCCATTCAGTACAGAGAAGAGAGAAGCAAAATGTAGTCCAAATGGCTACCCAGGAGGGTGCCTGATAGAAAGTCTGCACAGTGCAAAACAAACAAACAAAAATCCCCTCCCACCCCCCAATTTTGTAGTGTACCAACTTTCTGAATCTTTAGAGACTATGTTACAATATTAAATAGACTGTTCAGTGAGAAGGGGAATATATGAGCTACTTTTCTGGCAAATTCGATTAACTGGCTTAGGCCACCTGTGGCACTGGCTCTATCACATGCTAGAGTAGTAACATTTCCAAAATCTTTAAAGGACAGCAGTTACATGAGACAGGGGTATCTGTTACTAGGGAGAGCTTTGAAATAATGCTCCCACAACCAGCTGACAGGGGCACCAGCCAAACTGAGGGCTACACAAAACCTGATCTGAGAAGGAAAGGGAAAGTTAAAATTAGGAGGATGAGCCCAAGCTCCAGCAATTAATCAGAGGTTGATTATGTGGATGCCTGAAACACATAACACACATTTTTAAATGGAAAAATGGTTGAATGAATTGATTAAACAAACAAAAAACAAAAAAATTACTCACCTAACACTACCACACAAAATTCATTTCCTCTGATTTTCGATGCACAAATTGCCACCACATAATCTGGCAGCCTTTGATAGTGTCTCATTTCACTGAGAGTCCTTAAGGTCTCTGAAATGCCCTCCGCCAAAGAGTTCTGGGTCACAATCACATGAACCAAGTCTTGAGATACGCTGGCAATTAATCTAGCAAGCCAGGGGAGTTGTCCTGGTGACACAGGGACACACTGAGCACCTATCTGCAGGGCTCTTTCTCTCAGAGTAAATTCTTGCATAGCTTTCAGCATAATTTGCTCAAATTCTTCCCTGAGAGGTACCTGATCAGGACCTATATAGAAGAGAATTACAGCTGGAATTTAAAGAATCACAGGGAGGAGAGACACACACACCCACATGCTTTCCTGCAGTCCTTCTCAGCCCATCATACATACTCCAACTAGAAAATAACCTCTTTTTCTTGGAGTGGTCACAAGTATAGAGTCCCTACTAATCATTCCCTGTTGGAAATTATTTTTCTTTCTGCCTCAATCTTTGTAAAAAAAATCAGGCTTCTGTTTTTCTGTATTCCTGATCTCTTTAAAAGAGGAGGTACCAAGAGAAACCATTAATTCCACTGTATGCCCTCGGAGCTGGTCCTTGCACATGGCATATTTCTTGACCTATTAAGCTTGGCGTTATGGAAATTGTTAATGACTAATGAAAAAAGAAGCCAACCTACTGGTATATAACCGATTTTAAGTTTCATTCAGTTCTCATTTTAGTCATAGGCATTTTGGAAAACATTTTAATGTGTTGCTTCTAAGCCTAATTTTGAGAATACTGTGCAGGAAATGAAGTTTAATTATTTTTCACTCCCAAGTGACATTGGAGGCAGCCTCACATTTTTCCCAGATAGAGAACGCTTTCATGATCTAGTTATTCCCCAGCATTCTGGATTGTTAAATATGCCATTTGGCCCTCTTCTCCAACCAGTTGGAGCAAAACTTATACTGCTGACCTGTGGCCCCTGGAATCAGGGGGATTTTGTTTCTTATTCTCTTTAGAAACTCAACCAGCCTTTAGAACAAAATAAGCAAGTCAATGTTTGGTATCCAAGTGACACAAATGAACTAAGATTTCAACATTTAGTTTAAATTGAAAGCAGTGAGAATACAGTCACTCCCTCTATTCAATCATTTCTTTTGCTGTGTGAACCCAATATTTGGAACTCAGGCTCCCATAAACCAGCTCAGACACCTCAGTGTCTGTGATCTGAGACCAAGCAACAGCCCCAGAACCCATGGCTAAAAGCCCCTTATGGAAGAACAAAGGGGTGATGGGCTGGACTTCTGCATGAGAAGGAGGCACCACAAGGAAGTCAGACCCATTCCTTCCTCTAATAGGGATCTAAGTGGTTTCTCTGGCCCTTCCCATCTTTTCTGGGAAAGTAAGAAAATGAGGTGTTTAGTAATGCTCTTCAGATATGGAAAATTAAATAAAATCTTATACATTATAAAAACAACAATTTTAATTGGAGAAAACAGTTTTTCCAGGATTGGGTGGAGGCCAGGGAGAGGTAGGAGAGTAGAATTCTCATAAACAGATTTTTCTCCTCTATACATGGAAACAGGGCAAGAAAATGGTAATGTATACATTATGTCTGTGTTTCTTCTATGCTGCTGCTGCTGCTGCTTTTTTTTTTTTTGAGACAGTTTCCCTTTGTCACCCAGGCTGGAGTGCAGTGGCGCGATCTCGGCTCACTGCAACCTCCACCTCCTGGCCTCAAGCAATTCTCCTGTCTCAGCCTCCGGAGTATCTGGGATTACAGGCATGCCCAACATGCCTGGCTAATTTTTGTATTTTTGATAGAGATGGGGTTTCACCATGTTGGCCAGACTGCTCTCAAACTCCTGACCTCAAGTATCCACCCTATTCAGCCTCCCAAAGTGTTGGGATTACAGGTGTGAGCCACCGTGCCTGGCCTCTACTGTCCTCAAAAAACTTGCTGGGAATGTGGAGGGATGCTCTTTAAAAAAAAATCACCTAGGAGCCACCAAGATGTCTGATCTTCATTCAGCTTTATCAAATTGGCATCATGGTTAATTGTCACTAGGTACACACTTTTCAGTGAGCTCAAAGTGGATAGAAGGTGGTCATTTATTTAAAGCTTTCTTCCACCAGAACATGACAGCTGAAAAGCAGGTGGCCCTGGCTGTCTCCAATTCCCTACTGTCTTTCATTAACAACCTGAAAGCTCAGGGGCCTGGTTAGTAGTCCATAAGACTCACTCCAGGACTAAGTAACATATTCTATCAGGAGGCATAATTAATTCAAAGTACAAAGGCATTCTGGGAAAATAAAATTACTAAACATGTTCACAACATCCTTTGTTGCCTTAAAGCTCGCTTTTATAGAGTTTTGACTGATGTACAATTAGGAATCAAGAAGTGGAGGAAAAGGTATTAAAGTTTAAATGAGGTAAGAGACTTCTTAGAGTAAAATGTCTTGCTTCCAAAAATCAACTATCACTTTTTCATCCTCAGCCTTTTTAAAAAAAAACTTTTTTTAATGTTTTTAATTAGAGACAGGGTCTCTGTCTGTCTGCCAGGCTGGAGTACAGTGGCACAATCATAGCTCACTGCAGTTCTGAACTCCTGGGCTCAAGTGATCCTTCTGCCTCAGCCTCCCAAGGTGCTGAGATTACAAGTGTGAGCCACCACACCCAGTGCCTCATCCTCAGCCTTTACAATTACATTGCAGGTGTCTTTTCTCCACTTTCGCAAGCTTGATAACAATAATCTTTTCCTTCAAGTGCTGATCTCCAATAACTTAGGTTAGCTGAGGTATCAGTTTTAATGACTTTTCAGACAGAACTACCTTAATAGGAAAAGTCAAGGTTTAAATAGACTCAGAGCCTTACAAGAATCTCTGGATTTGCTGATTTCATTATCTACTTCAAAGATTTTCTGATTGTGAAATGACTGAGATTTTTTAAAAGTGACTGTAGTGAAGAGGTATGGTTCCTTCTGAAGAATCTTGCTTTTCTTCTTCTCTGTTACCTCTAAGTAACTGAGCCACCGAAGTATTAAAAATCCTTTTAGAAGTTTAGATTTATTTTTTTAAATGTCTATAATCTATGGCATATGTGAAACTATTCTTGCTTGCCTTCTTGAAACCTCCAGAGGCAAGAAATAAATAAATAAATAAAGGACTCCAGAACAGTTGTTGAGGGATAGAGATGTCTCAATGTACAAAGCTTAGGTTTTAAAAGAGAAATAGCTATTCATGTATATCGAGAGGCCTAACTGATTGACTGCAAGTCAAATTCAGGAAAGAACTGATCCTGCAGGTCAGAGAAGAATCTGTGTAATTAAATTGAAATTGTTTCTTTTTTTTTCTTTTTTTTTTCTTTACAAAAGATAAGAGCATTTAGTACTTTAAGAAAAGATATCTTATTTTGACCACTTGGTTCGTTTAATTAAATTAGACTCTGATTTTTAAAATTGCCATTAAGATCGAAAAAGAGGCCGGGCGTAGTGACTCACGCCTGTAATCCCAACTTTGGGAGCCCAAGGCAGGTGGATCACCTGAGATCAGGAGTTTGAGACCAGCCTGGCCAACATGGTGAAACCCTGTCTCTACTAAAAATACAAAAATTAGCAGGGTGTGGTGGCTCACGCCTGTAGTCCCAGCTACTCGGGAGGCTGAGACATGAGAATTGCTTGAACATGGGAGGTGGTGGTTGCAGTGAGTCGAGATCGCACCACTGCACTCCAGCCTGGGAAACAGAGTGAGACTCGGTCTCAAAACAAACAAATAATCAAACAAACAAACAAATTGAAAAAGAGTGCTATAGTGATTTGCTTGGTTGGCTATAATATCATCACTCTATGAAGCCTGGTTTTACTAATTCTGGGTGCATTTAGAAGTTGGCTTTAGATCTTAGAACACAGTCTATAATCTAATTTCAGTATGTAGCAATTAAAATTATGTCATCAAATGAGCTGTGGACCCAGATGAGCTTTATAATTGTATTACCTTTCAATAAGCATCATTAGTAAGTCCTAGGTTTATCATGAAATTGGTGCCTTGTAAATTTCAAAAGGCCATGTCGAAGCAGAGGCCAAGTCAAGGCAGCCTCTCAGGGCACAGAGTTCTAGTCAAGATTGCTAGCTAATGCACCAAACACTGAATATGCCCTAATAAAGCTTTTTTTTGTTTTTTCTTTTAAAGTTATTTACTCCAGTGTTTTTATTATCTCCTAACACTGAAGTGTTTTCTAAAATTAAAAAATTTCACAAGAGTGCATACAAATATTTTTATGTGTAATTTTACATCTCAAGTATTTTTTTCTTTTCTTTTCTTTCTTTTTTTTTTTTTTTTGAGATGGAGTTTCACTCTTGTTGCCCAAGCTGGAGTGCAATGACGTGATCTGGGCTCACTGCAACCTCCGCCTCCCGGGTTCAAGCAATTCTTTTGCCTCAGCCTCCTGAGTAGCTGGGATTACAGGCATGCGCCACCACGCCCAGCTAATTTTGTATTTTTAGTAGAGATGGGGTTTCTCCATGTTGGTCAGGCTGGTCTCGAACTCCCCACCTCAGGTGATCCGCCCACCTTGGCCTCCCAAAGTGTTGGGATCACGGGCGTGAGCCACCGTGCCCGGCCACATCTCAAATATTTTTCTAAGTAAATCAGTGGCTTGAAGTCGTAGAGTGAGTGTATAATTAGATGGCTTACTGCCATTTGCAAAATAAAGGACATTTCGATGTAAATGCTGCTAAGCCACTCTAGTATTGTCAGGGCACCTGCATACACCCACTTTGGGGCTTAGGAGAATATATCAGATAGAGGAAGTGAAGGGTTCATGACCTACATATCCCCCTTACCCTATAGCTTAAAGACCTTCCAGGGAGGTCCACAGTTATGACCTCAATGATGGAAAGCACGATGGCACTCCATCAAAGGGGTGTAGCTGGAGAAGAAAAAAAATGGGTGTAGGGCCAGTGGATAAACAAGATAAAAAGGCTAAGTGGAAAACTGGAAAATAATTGTTTAAGACAATGGCTGTGTTTGCACTCCAGATGGTAGGTGCACTTTCAGAAAGGTGGCCTGGCCAAGCTCCCCAGAGAAGGGGTGCTCAAGGCACAACCCTTTAAGGTTCTGCCTACCTTAACTACTTTGGAGACCTTTGCAGCATCATGAGACTGGACACTAGGTGGTGCAATTCATCTCCTCTAGGACCCAAGGAAGAGGAAAGGAAAGGAGTAGAAAAGAAATGAAGGAGAGGAAAGGGAAAAGTTACAGAGAATGGGGTTTAAGGGAAAGAACATTAGAAGCGAAAGAGGGAAAATAAGAGATAGGAGGATAAATGTGAGAAAGAAAGAAAAAGTACATCACAAAAAATCCTCAAAAGTAGTCACCAGCAAATGATTATGGAAAATGACTTACCCAGCCGCACAAGATACTGTATCGTCAGAAGAATCATGTTTTCCACGCTCAGAAATTGGCTGCCAGTCAACCCTAATTTTTCCAAATCTTTGTTTTCCAACTGTGGAATCTTGTAGCAATTCACCAGCAGAGGACTCACAACAATGTCACCAACATTTCCATAGAAATAGGGTAAAGTGCCATAGCCTGTCCCAATAGAAGCAGGTCAGTACAGTTCAACATTTCTTTTTATGGTCCAACCAGGTACACTTGCTCAACGAGGATCAAAGATGCTTAACAAAATTCCCTGCCCTCTGAGATAGCTACCAAACAAATCACTCAAACATATCAATCCCAGGGAATTCACTTGGATGCTCCAAATTCTATCCTTATATTAAGTTAAATGAACAGGAAACAAAATACAGTTGGCCCTCTATGTCTGTGGGTTCCACGTTCAATCAACCGTGGACTGAAATAGTCAGAAGAAAAAATTCCACAAAGTTCCAAGAAGTGAAACTTGAATTTGCTGTGGACTGAGTAGTACGCTGAATTCATGTGAATGACGTGATGTGTAGGCACTGTATTAAGTATTACAAGCAATGGAGAGGTGGTTTAATGTATATGGGAGGATGTGCATAGGTTATATGCAAATACTGTGCCATTTTATATGAGGGACTTGAGGATATTCGATTTGATATGGGACGGGGCCTGGAATCAATCCCCCAGGGATACTAAGGGACAACTGTACTCATATTATCTCTGTTTCTCATGGAAGGAACATGTTAATATTTTGCTGGAAGACTGATGAGTTTGCAAAACATGTCTGTATCCTCTGTAAAACTGCAATGATAAAATATTTCTGATAAAGTCCCTGATCAAGTTTATTTTCAGATAAGAAATCAGAAAACAAACAAATGACAATATGGCTGGGCAAGGTGGCTCACGCCTATAATCCCCGCACTTTGGGAGGCCCAGGCAGGTGGATCACCTGAGGTCGGGAGTTTGAGACCAGCCTGGCCAACATTTTCACCTTTAGTAGAGGCGAAACCCAGCCTCTACTAAAAGTACAAAAATTAGTCAGGCATGGTGGCATGCAACTACATGGGAGGCTGAGGCAGGAGAATCGCTTGAACCCAGGAGGCAGAGGTTGCAGTGAGCTGAGATCGCGCCACTGCACTCCCGCCTAAGCCACAGAGCGAGACTCCGTCTCAAAAACAAAAAACACTGGCCAGGTGTGGTGCAGCTCACGCCTATAATCCCAGCACTTTGGGAGGCTGAGGCAGGCAGATTGCTTGAGGTCAGGAGTTGAGACCAGCCTGGCCAACATGATGAAACCCCATCTCTACTAAAAATACAAAACTAGGCTGAGCGTGGTGGTGCACGCTCGTAATGTCAGCTACTCAGGAGGCAGAAGAATCACTTGAACCCAGGAGGCGGAGCTTGCAGTGAGCAGAGATTGTGCCACTGCACTCCAGCCTGAGTGACAGAGCAAGACTCTGTCTCAAAAAACAATGACAAAAAACAAAAACAGAAACAAACGATAATACATGTTTCACTTCCTGAGATTTCCTTTCCTTTCCCCTTTCCTTTCCTTTCCGACACTATCCACCTGGAGATATTCCTGAGATTTTCTTAAAAAAAAAAAAAAAAGTAAGCTAAATTCATTGATTAATAGCAAGATTCTACTAGTTTCAGGTGCTTGGAGATCCCTGTTCCTTTGTTATCTTAGCTATTTTTGTGAGGTTGTCTTCCTAAATGTCAGTGAACAGTCTCAAATTGTTTTGAAATAGATAGGATAAAATATGTCCAAAATATGCTCTGTTTTGGTGGTTGATGGAGAGGATAGTCCCTCTGTGAGACTTTCTAAAAGGCAGGCACCAAAGGACCAAAGGGTCCCATGTTCTATGCATCTTTCCAAAGCTTAGTGGCACTATGTTAATGTTCAAAAAGAGCTTCCTAATCCATACAGCATTTAAGCAACTGGGATCCCCTCAGTACCTACAGATCTAGGATTAGCAGATAGAGCAACCAGGTAAAGGACATGACTCCAAGCAAAACCATCCAATTAGGCAGGCTCAGGCCAACCCAAAAAACAAATAACACTGCATGTAAACACACCCTAAAGATGTGGGGAACTTAAACACCCTATCTATTTTGTCCTTAAGGTAGAGCAAGCAGTCTCCTTCTGGCCTAGGCCAGCCCTAAACCAAGGAGTCTCCTGACATGGGTATGAAAAGCACTAAGTTAGTCCTGGAATGTAGGGACCCCTAAATGTCTATACCTCCACTTGTAGACCACCTGGAAGGACTCAGCCTCCTCAAAGATGCTAAGGTTCAGACCTGCAACTGTGGGGCCTCTTGGTTCTCTTGAGTAGGGTCTGTCAGCTGGCTTGGCTTGTTTCATTTCTTTGTGGTTTGGCTCCCTTTGACTGGAATGTCTCCTCCCTGACCTTGTCCACTTTGACCAACCTTCAGGACCCAGCTTAACCAACACCTCTGGGAAGTCTTCTCAGATCCCTCCAGGCAGAGGTAAGCCCTCTCTCAGAGCTCTGAGTTCTGGTTGCTCCTGGTTGTGAACCTCTAAGGAGCTCACATGTCACAGTGTGCTATAATGGTATCGCCCATGTGTTGTAATGCTTATTTACCAACGCTGGTGGCTCATGCGAGGTGAGACTCCCCCACTAAACAGTGCTCCTTGAGGGCAAAAAGACTTTGCCTTATCCTCAGCTCCTAATCACATGTTTAATATAGCATGAAAGAGCTGACCAATAAAAGCTGAAAGAATCAACAGATGGATGAATATCTTCATGAATACATGAAAAAACACAAACAATGAAATGGAAAAACACTCCTAGATTCCAGCAGACACAGGCAACTTGGAATTCCATTACCTTACCTATCAGAATTACTGGTCTAACTCCTGAGTTACTCAGCAGGTTTTCAGGAACAATTACAGTTTCCCCTGCAGGAATGGGCCTGGGTTGTAAAATTCCAGTTAGTGGGGTCTGTGGAACTGGGGCAGATAAAAGGGGTTCTGGAAAAAAAAAAGTTTGACAAGAAAGATGATGTGAAAACTAAATGAAATACAATAGAAAGCAATGCAGTTTTAATACTTTTAACAGAGAAGCATTAGAAATCTAATGGTTTGTTGTGTTTTTCATTAGGTTTATTATGTAAAGTGATAAGTGAAAAAAACAAAAGGAGAAAAAAAATTAACCATGATCATATCATGTGGCTACAACTACTATTTAGCATTTTGGTGATTTTCCTTCTAGTTGTTTTTTCCATATGCAATATTTTGGATCCTGTTTGGTATCTTGGCTTTCCCCCCAAGATTATCAAAGGCATATATCTGTTCATTACATACGTTTTGAAAGGTATAGAAAAGTGTGAAGAAGGATGAACTCATCTTTAACCAGTACTACCTACAGGCAACCATAGTGATAGACTGGCATAATTATTTGTGTATATAAGATGTCTATGTAGTCTTTAAAACTATTTATTTAAACAAACATTTAAATAACTCATTTATGTCTTAGAACCAGTATATTTACAATTGTCTGTGGTTTGTTCAGCAAGGTAGACTAATGTTTGAACTGTGGATACCAAATGGCTACAGTTAGGTGTTCTGAAAGAGAGCCAGTTGGTTTTGGTTTTTCAGGTTTCTAGCCACAGACTGAACCATCCAGGTCAGAAATAATAAGCATGGGTCACATAAAGAACCAGATAACAGCAGGGAAAATCTAACACCACTACTAGCAAAACAAGTCCATATATGCTCTATGATGGTGGGTTGGTAGCATTGTGTCCCATATAATGAATGGCTTTTCAATGCTATGGGTTGAAATTAAGCCAAAGGTTGAATTCAGATCAGTTGTAATGATCTTGTGCATGTAGGGGAGGCAAATGTGATTGGGACAAAACATTAGCTACTATCAATATCCTCATATAACTCATTGTCAAGAATTCAGGGAAAGAATGGAAGTAGAAGATATCTCTGCTAATTAAAAACACACTTACAATCCATCTTCTGTTAAAATCTTACCCGTTCTTGAAAGAGGGCGAACTGTAGGGACAGGTACAACTAAGCCAGGTTGGGGGAGAGGTGACCCAGGATACCATCCCCGGTGTCGTTTCTTTGGTGGCCCAGAAATGAACATGGTAGCTGAAGACAAACAAAAAAACAAAAAAAAGAGATAGTCTTGTTCTCAGCCATGTGGAAGAAAGGAAAGAATGCCAGAGTAATACAAGTAATACAGAACCTTTAATTTGGTTATACTCAGAAAGTCTAAATCACTCCTTTAGAGGTAAAGTTTAAAAAAAAGCCACATTAGTAACCTAACATTACAATAACAGCCACTTAACATCTGTATGTTGTTTTACAGTTCCCAAGTTTATGTAGGTTATTTCATTTGATTCTACCCACAACCTTGTGGAGTTGTAGGGCAAATATTGTTGTTATACCCATTTTGTAAAAGGAGAAAGGAAGGTTCAGATTTGTCCAGGATCACACAACAGAGAACTTTGAATCCTGTACTTTAGTCAGCTAAACCCATGGTTTTTCAAGACACTTCCTTACACATTTGTTTCAACATTATTTCCCAATTAGGTCATCCACATAGAATCCCAAGATATTTACTCATTACTGTTCACACCAATTACAAACTTTCAAAACACTGTATGACGAACTGAGAAAAAACTCTAGAGTGTGTTGCCAGATAATTCATTACAAAATCTGGAGCACTTGTAACCACAGGTAAGTGCATTATTACAAAACTCTACGACAGGCATTGTACCTTGATCTCCTGATGCATAGCTAGGTCGTGGTGACAAAGAATAATTCCCTGTGTGGGCTGGAGTGGAGCTGGATGCACTGCCCTTCCCTCCATGGCTACTGTTTCCATTAGCAGCATCTGTAGAACACAAGGAGAGGAGTGCTCAGAACAGAGGCTGGGCGGGGCACTGCTTTCTGGGATGCTGGAACCATCTGATAGACCTCACACTCTAGGATTCCAAAAAACCTCACGGATAGGACTCAGTCCAGTTATACAAAACCAACTGCAACTGTCAGAGGAAGATCTTCATTAAAATTAAATGTCACTTAGAAACAATTTCCTAGGACCCCAAGAGATCTTCTGGAATCAGTTTCAGTGAAATCTTTGGAGATGATGGGTGGGAGGAAGGGAAAAAAATTCTTATATACACTTTCTTAACTTTGCATCATGGAAAGTTTCAAACTTATAGAAAAGTAGAGAGAATAGGATAATAAACATCTACATACCCACCATCCAATTTCAACATTTACCAACACAGCCCATCTTGCTTTATCTATACCCTTACCTCCGTCCCCTCCACATACACACATGCATGCTGTGAATTATTTTGAAGCAAACCCATATCATTTTTGTACATAAATACTTCTGTGTGCTTCTTTCTTTCTTTTCTTTTCTTTTTTTTTTTTTTTGAGACAGAGTCTCACTCTGTCGCCCAGGCTGGAGTGCAGTGGTGCGATCTTGGCTCACTGCAAGCTCCGCCTCCCAGGTTCACGCCATTCTCCTGCCTCAGCCTCCCGAGTAGCTGGGACTACAGGCGCCCACCACCATGCCCGGCTAATTTTTTGTATTTTTTTTTAGTAGAGATGGGGTTTCACCGTGTTAGCCAGGATGGTCTCGATCTCCTGACCTCATGATCCACCCGCCTTGGCCTCCCAAAGTGCTGGGATTACAGGCATGAGCCACCGTGCCAGGCCTTTTTTTTTTGAGACAAGGTCTCACTGTCACCCAGGCTAGAGTGCAGTGGCGGGCTCAGAGCTCACTGCAGCTTTGAATTCCTAGGCTTGAACGATTCTCCTGCTTCAGCCTCTCAAATAGCTGGGACTACAGGAGTGTGCCACCACACCTGGCTAATTTTTAAGTTTTTTTTTTTTTTTTTAAGAGACAGGGTGTTGCTATGTTGTCCAGACTGGTCGCGAACTCCTGGCCTCAAGCAATCCTTCCATCTTGGCTTCCCAAAGTGTTGGGATTACAGGTGTGAGCCACCACACATGGTCTTATGTATGAGTTTCTAAAACAAAAAGACTCTTTTAAAAATAACTGTAATATCATTGCTATACTTAAAATTAGCAGTGATTAATACTTTTTTCTTCTTCTTCTTCTTTGAAACAGGGTCTCACTCCATCATCCAGGCTGGAGTGTGGTAGTGCAATCACAGCTCACTGCAGTCTTGACTTCTGGGCTCAGGCAGTCCTCCCACCTCAGCCTGCCAAGTAGCTGGGGCTACAGGCATGTATCACCACACCTGGCTAATTTTTGTATTTTTTTTTGTAGAGACAGGGTTTCCCAGGCTGGTCTTGGACTCCTGGGTTCAAGTGATCTACCCTCCTCAGCCTCCCAAAGTGCTGAAATTATAGGCATGAGCCTATAATAAACATCTACATACCCACCATCCAATTTCAACATTTACCAACACAGCCCATCTTGCTTGATGGCATGAGCCACCGCATATAGTCAATAATTTCTTAATATCATAAAATATCCTATTAGTATTCAAAAATTTCCCCAACTATCTTTTAACTATCTGTTAAAAAACATTTTTTTAAAACAGTTGGCTTGTTCAAATTGGAATTCAAAAAAGATGCACATACTGAATTTAGTGGCTACATCCCTGAAACCTCTTTTAATCTATAAGATGTCCTTCCTTTTCTTTCTTACAATTAATTTGCTGAAAACCTGGCGGAATTTTCCATTTTCTAGATTTTGCTGATTAGATACCTGTGGTGTCACTTATGCTCTTGTCCCCTGTATTTCTAATAAGCTAATTATTAGATATAGAGGTTTGATCAAATTCAGGTTTTTTTTTTGGCAAGAGTTATCTCATAAGTACTGTGGTATACAGTACTTCCATCAGGAGGCACATAAGCCAGTTTTCTCTCTTCTTATGATATTAAGATTGATTAGTAGGTTCAAAAGTTGTCAGCATAATCCTTGGCATTATAAAGTTGTTCAGCCTTTCATCTGATCGCTTTAGTAACCATGATGATTACTGATCTATTACTTGATTCTTTTAATGCTGTAAAAACTTGATTCCATTGTTCAAAGTCTGTAATCCAACCAGAAGATAGATCCTGCAAGAATTGTTGGACCTGACTAAAAACAGAAGTGGGCTGTGTAAAGTATGATGCCTAACTGTTGAAAAATTTCCAAAAATGGCCAGGCACAATGGCTCACACCTATAATCTCAGCAATTTGGGAGGTTATGGCAGTAGGATCACTTGAGCCCCGGAGTTTGAAACCAGCTTGGGCAACATGGGGAAACCCTGTCTCTACAATTAAGAAAGAAAGAAAAAAGAAAAGTTTCCAAAAATGACAGGCTCTCTTTATGCTCATTCTTCTACTTCTCTTAAAATTTCTTCTACCACTAAACTTGGCTGGGTGCCATGGGTCATGCCTGTAATCCCAGCACTTTGGGTGACTGAGGCTGGCTGATCACTTGACTCCAGGAGTTCGAGACTAGCCTAGACAACATAGCGAAACCTTGTCTGTACAAAAAACGCAAAAATTAGCTGGGCACGGCAGCATGTGCCTATAGTCCCAGCTACTTGGGAGGCTGAGGTGGGAGGGTTGCTTAAGCCTGGGAGGTTGAGGCTGCAGTGAGCTGAGATCGCACCAGTGTACTCCAGCCTGGGTGACAGATACCCTGTTTCAGAAAAAGAAAACACACACACACACACACACACACACACACCACTGAACTTTTCTGGAATTCTATCTTTATGTTTTTGAGATAGATTCTCATTCTGTCACCCAAGCTGAAGTGCAGTGGCACAAACATGGCTCACTGCAGCCTTGACTTCCCAGGCTCAAGCCATCCTCCCACCTCAGCCTCCTGTGTAGCTGGGGCCACAGGTGCACATAACCACACCCAGCTAATTTTTTTATGTTTTGTAGAGACAAGGTCTCACTTTGTAACCTGGGCTGGTCTGGAACTCTTGGTCTCAAATGATCCTCCTGCCTTGGCCTCCCAAAGTGATGGGTTTACAGGCGTCACTGTGCCTGGATGAAGCCTATCTTTTGTTCACAGCTTGCCTCAGCCTACATCTCTCCTTGGCTTATAGTATTTACCCTGATGACTTTAACTATATGTTGGTGGCTCTACTCTATACCATCAGTCCTGAATTATCCCTATGATAAATTAAATAGCTGTTGAACAGCTCCACATGGATGTCTTATGGGAATCTCAAACTCAGCATTTCTAAAATTGAACTCTCAATCTCCCACTGGAGAACCTGATCCTCCTTCTGTATCCCTGTCTCAGATGATGGCATCACCATAAGCCCAGAAAGATGAATGTCTATTGAGACTCCTTCTTCTCCTTGATGCTCACGTTAATCAGCTAATTCCTGCTAGTTTCACTCCCTGAGTAGCTCTCTAATTTGTCCTCTCCTCTGCAACCTGTTATCATTCTAGCCAAGGACCTCATCATTTGTCACCGAGATGACTGAAATGACCTCCAACTAGTTTTCCTATCTCGTCTTCTTCTTACATATTACAGCCAAAATGATCTAGCTCAAGTTCAAATCAAACAATGCCATTCCTCTGCTCTATAAGTTATAGGGTGAAATCCTCGTTTCTTAGGCTGGCTGCCTATAACTTTTCCCTTAACCACCACCCACTCACCTCTTGCCACTTTTTGAGCTTTACATTTTATGGTTCTATCAAGTCCAAATTGCTGGAAGTTCTTGCATACATCATATTGCTTTTCCCCCTTCCCTTCTTTTCCTTTTAACCATTGTTTCTGCTGTTTCCTGAATCTGAATTGCTTTTCCTCCACTCCTTTGTACAGTGAAGATCTCCTCATTGTCAAAGACCAGGCTCCTCTGAGAACTTATTCTTAATTACTCCTACAATGCTGGGCTAAAACCCTTTGCTCTGCGTTCTTCTGTACATTGCCATATTTGCTACAGTACACTGAAAATATCTTGTCAGAGGTCTATCTCCCCCACTAGATTACAAGGAAATTGGGGGGTCAGGGATTGAACCTTATCTTTGTATTCCCAGTTCCTAGTTATAGCAGGTGCCCAAGAAATGTTTGTTAAATGGAATCAGATTGTTATGTCACTTCCAAGTAACAAGTGTCATTCCCTGACTCTTCTGGTTGGAAGGTAGAGAACACAAAGCTTCGTACACTAGTACATTATTATAGACAGCCCCACTTCTCTCTTCAACTGGCAGGGAGAGGCAGCTTCTGTTTTCTTCTATCAATTTGTCAATTAAATGTCACACAAGTCTTTTATGGACTATGTATTTACCAAAGATATATAAGTGAGGAAAACATCACCTGCAGCAAAAGTCTTCCCTACAACCTGCAAAGATAAAGCCAGTGGTTTCACAACATTCTTATTCCGGGTCAGGTCCTGAGCTCCACTTAAATTGATTGCAGAAGTAGCTGGACTGAGAATCGGCGAATCTTTAAAATGAAAGAGTTTGTTTAAATTAGCAACTATTTATATATGCAGGAAGGAAGTTAATTCAACAAGAGTTGAGAAAAAGCAGATTATAGAATTTCAGTCCTTTCCTTGAACTATTCTGACATTTTTAAAAGTCCATTTCTATGTGTACTGGTTTTTAATTTTTTACTTATTTAACAAACACTCACTAGAAGTTACCATGTGATGCATGCTATTTTAAGCACTTTAAATATATTAATTCAGTTAATTCATGTAACAACGTTGTGAGGTAAGTATTACTACCTTAAATAGTAGCAGCCATTTAACCTAGTCAAAGTTAACTGTGGAGGTAGTCTCCATAGACCCCCTCAAAGCCATATATATATATATGCACATATATATACACACATATATATACACACACACACAAAAATATATATATATACACTATTTTTTTTAGATGCATTCTCGCTCTGCTGCCAAGGCTGGAGTGCAGTGGTGTGATCTCGGCTCATTGCAACCTCTGCCTCCTGGGTTCAAGAGATTCTCCTGACTCAGCCTCCTGAGTAGCTGGGACTACAGGTGCACGCCACCACGCCCAGCTAATTTTTGTATTTTTTGGTGGAGGTGAGGTTTTGTCATGTTGGCCAGGCTGGTCTCGAACTACTGACCTCAAGTGATCCACCTGCATTGGCCTCCCAAAGTGCTGGGATTACAGGCGTGGGCCACTATGCCCAGCCTCAAAACCAGATTTTAATGAGATGTATTTATCTCTACCTAGATGAGTTTATTATTTTAAAAGTGTCATGCAAACCAACTCACTGAAATGTAGGAGAAAGCATTTTTCTCTGAAAGAAAGTTGCTTTAGTTTTTTTTTTCTTTTAATAAATTAGAATTAATTTACTGCAATACCAGGAACATCCAAAAGAAAGCTCTTTGGATTAAGAAAAGAATTCAGCCCAGAAAACCACATGCTATTTCAGAGACAGGCTGTGGAAGAGAGAAAGACTCAAGCCAATTAGAGTTTTTCTAAATGAGTAGAGACCCCAAATCCCTGACTACTCCAGCAGAACAGCTAGATCGATTAACACAGGAAAGTGTCAAAAGGGACTGTCAAACCTCTCTGAGAGTCTGAGAGCATGCTCTAAGGAACAGGATACTTACTCATGGTGCTCCCTTAGAAATTATCTAGAAAATTATTCATCCCACAACATGATTCCTGATTCATCTAATCATTGTTTCTCATCAGAACTCAAAAGAATGAAATGGTCCCCCACTGGCTTGGATGAGTTAACATGCTTCTCTAAGGGCCTGACTTACTCACCTGTGAGTGATTTAAGGTCTGCTGGAAGGACCCAGTGCACACACAACATTACAAAGTTGTGGGAAACTGAAGATGACCCCAGTTTTTCATGTCTTAACAGAGCCTTACAGGACAAGAATCCGAGTTAAGTTTGCTATGCTCTTACACAGATCTGTCATTATGTTTCAGGCCACAGTCATATTGTTTGGAAGATTAGTAGCTTTCTATACTAGTTTATACCTATAATTTTAGCATATCCCTAATTTGAAGAGTGATAATTCATCTTATATTTTTAAAACAATGAATTCAAATTGGTACAGAATAATGTTTTAAAAATCAGAAGGTACAAAGTTAATCTACAGAAATAAATCTTCATATATATAAACAACAATCCATAGTTAAATAAAATGCCTACGAATAAGCTTAATAAGAAATGTATGCAACCACATGAAGAAAACATCATATTTCTGGACATAGTATCTGGGATTTGTCTTAACATATTGAAGGAGGAAGTTAGATTAAATAATAATCACTATGTGTTCATAAGTACTGAAACTGGGTGATAGGTCATGGTGGTGGTTTACTTTATTATTCTATTTTTATATGTGTTTGAAAATGTCAGCTGGGTGCCATGGCTCATGCCTGTAATCCCAGCACTTTGGGAGGCCGAGGTGGGTGGATTACCTGAGGTCAGGAGTTCAAGATCAGCCTGGCCAACATGGGGAAACGTCGTCCCTACTAAAAATACAAAAATTAGTTGGGTGTGGTGGCACACACCTGTAATCCCAGCTACTTGGGAGGCTGAGGCAGAAGAATTGCTTGAGCCTGGGAGGTGGAGGTTGCAGTGAGCCAAGATCATGCCACTGCACTCCAGCCTGGCTGACAGAGCGAGACACTGTCTCAAAAAAAAAAAAAAAAAAAAAAAAAGAAAAAAAAGAAAATGTTAAAGATTTTTTTAATTAAAAAAAACTTGGCCGGGCGCGGTGGCTCACGCCTGTAATCCCAGCACTTTGGGAGGCCGAGGCGGGCGGATCACGAGGTCAGGAGATCGAGACCATCCTGGCTAACACGGTGAAACCTCGTCTCTACTAAAAATACAAAAAATTAGCCGGGCGTGGTAGCGGGCGCCTGTAGTCCCAGCTACTCGGGAGGCTGAGGCAGGAGAATGGCGTGAACCCGGGAGGCGGAGCTTGCAGTGAGCCGAGATCGCGCCACTGCACTCCAGCCTGGGCGACAGAGCGAGACTCCGTCTCAAAAAAAAAAAAAAAAAAAAAACTTACAAAAATCATGAATATACACCTGAACAAATATGAAGACATACCATGCTTCTGAGCAGAAATATTCAATGTCAAAAAGATGCCAATCAACCTAAGTTAACCATTCAGTAAATTATATTGAGGCAATTATGTACATAGGAAAAAAATAAAGTTGTACCAACATCTTACACCAGGTGTCAAAAAAAAATCAAATGGACCAAAGACATAAACTTAGACTCTGAAAATATAAAAATAATAGAAAATATGGAAGAATTAATTATCACCTTGATATGGAAGAGGCCAAATTATTAATCAAAATGCAGAAGCCATAAACAAAAGACTGATAAAATCAGTTACAAAAAATAAATAATTTCTGCATGGCAAAATTTTATGGCCATATACGTAGTAGCCAGAGAGAGATGGAGTGGCCATCCTAATCTCAGAAGAAATAGACTCTAGGCCGGGCACGGTGGCTCATGCCTGTAATCCCAGGACTTTGGGAGGCCGAGGTGGGCGGATCACGAAGTCAGGAGATGGAAACCATCTTGGCTAACACAGTGAAACCCTGTCTCCACTAAAAATACAAAAAAATTAGCCGGACGTGGTGGCGGGCACCTGTAGTCCCAGCTACTCGGGACGCTGAGGCAGGAGAATGGTGTGAACCCAGAAGGCAGAGGTTGCAGTGAGCTGAGATCATGCCACTGCACTCCAGCCTGGGCGACAGAGTGAGACTCTGTCTCAAAAAAAAAAAAAAAGAAAAGAAAAGAAAAACAGACTCTAAGACAAAAATTATTACTACATGAAAAAAAGAACACTTTATAATGATAACAGGGTCATTCCACCAGTAAGACGTAATTATAAACATATACACACCTAACAACAGAGCCCCAAATAAATGAAGCAAAGATGAACATAACTGAAGGGAGAAACAGCTATGTAATAACAAGGGTTGGGTACTTCAATACCCCACTTTCAATAATGAATAGAACAACCAGGGAGAACATCAATAAGGAAATAAAAGACTTGAACAACACTGTAAACCAACTAAGCCTAAGACGTCAGTAGAACATTCACCAACAAAAGCAGAATATACATTCTTTTCAAGGGCACCAGGGAGATTCTCCAGGATAGAGTATATGTGAGGCCATAAAACAAGCCTCAATAAACTTCAAAGAACTAAAATCATACAAAATACATTCTCTAAACTCAAGAGACTCAAATGAACAATAACAGAAGAAAATTTAAGAAATTCACAAATTTATGAAAAATAACACACTCCTAAATAACCAATGGATCAAAGACATCACAAAGGAAATTGTATACCACTTTAAAATAAACGAAAATTAGGTTGGACACGGTGGCTGACGCCTGTAATTCCAACACTTTGGGAGGCCGAGGCAGGCGGATCACTTCAGGTCAGGAGTTTGGGACCAGCCTGGCCAATGTGGCAAAACTCTGTCTCTACTAAAAATACAAAAAAATTAGCCACGTGTGGTGGTGGGCGCCTGTAATCCCAGCTATTCAGGAGGCTGAGGCAGGAGAATCACTTGAACCCAGGAGGTGGAGGTTGCAGTGAGCCGAGATGGCGCCACTGCACTCCAGCCTGGGTGACAGAACAAGACTCCATCTCAAAAATAAATAAATAAATAAATAAAATAAATGAAAATTAAGCACAACATACAGCAACTTATGGGATGCCACTAAAGTAATTAGAAGGAAATTTATAGCTGTAAATGCCTATATTAAAAAAAAAGAGGCCAGGTGTGGTGGCTCACGCCTGTAATCCCAGCACTTTGGGAGGCCGAAGTGGGCAGATCACCTGAGGTCCGGAGTTTGAGACCAGCCTGACCAACACGGAGAAACCCTGTCTCTACTAAAAATACAAAATTAGACGGGTGTGGTGGCGCATGCCTGTAATCCCATCTACTCCCAAGGCTGAGGCAAGAGAATGGCTTGAACCTGGGAGGTGGAGGTTGCTGTGAGCCAAGATTGCACCATTGCACTCCAGCCTGGGCAACAAGAGCGAAACTCCGTCTCAAATTAAAAAAAAAAAAAAAAAAAGATCCCAAATCAATCACCTTAAGAGTGATCCCAAATCAATCACCTTAAGAAACTAGAAAAAGTAAAAACTAAACCCAAAGAAAGAAGAAGAAAGAAATAAAGACAATAGACAACAGCAGAAACGAATAAAGTAAGGAATAGAGAAACAATAGTGGAAATGAACAAAACCAAAAGTTTGTTTTTTGAGTGAATCAACAAAATTGACAAGTCTTTAGCCAGATTGACCAATGAAAAAAAAGAAGATATAAATTACTAAAACTAGGAATAAAAGACGGGCATCACTGGCAACCTTAAAGAAAAAAAAAAGCATTATAAACAAATGCTATGAACAATTGTATGCCATTGTTATAGACTGAATTGTCTCCCCGCAATCCATACGTTGAGGCTCCAATTCCTAAAACCTTAGAATGTGACTGTATTTGAACATAGGCCCTTTAAAGGGGTAATTATGATGAAATGAGGTCATAGGGTAAGGGCCTAATCTGAAATGATTTTTAAGGACTGGTGTCCTTAAAAGAAGAAGAGACATCAGGAATGTGCCCATACACAGAGGAAAGGCCACGTGAGGACACAGCAAGAAGACGGTCATCTGCAAGTCAAGGAGAGAGGCCTCAGCAGAATCCAATGCTGCCAGCACCTCAGTCTTGGACTTCCAGGTGTCCAGGACCGTGTGAAAATAAATTGCTATTGTTTAAACCACCCAGTGTGTAGTATTTTGTTAAGGCAGCCCTCCTCGCAAACTAATATAGCCATCAAATTAGAGAAATCTAATTAGGTAATTAGATTTGAAATTGACAAATTCTTAGGACAGAAATGATCAAAATTGACTCAAGGAGAGAGAAAAATTCTGAATAGACCTATAACAAGCAAAGAGACTAAATTAGTTAAAAACAAAACCAAAAATAAATCCCACAATTATCCACAAAGAGAAGCCTAGTTCAGAAGTCTTCCTTAGTGAATCCTACCAACATTTAAAGAATACCATGCTTTCTCAAATTTTTTCAAAAAGTAGAAGAAGGAGGAGCATTTCCCAACTCAACTTCTTAAGGCCAATATTACCCAGACAAAGACATCAAATGGCTGGGTGCCATGGTTTGCACCTGTAATTCCAGCTACTCAGGAGGCTGAAGTGGGAGGACTGCTTGAGCTAGGAAGTTTGAGGCTACAGTGAGCTATGATCATACCACTGCACTCCAGCCTGGGTTACAGAACAAGACCCTGTCTCAAAAAGAAAAGGAAGAAAGGAAAAGAAGAAAGGAAAGGAAGAGGAGAGGAGAGGAGGGGAGGGGAGGGGAGGGGAGGGGAGGGGAGGGGAAGGGAGGGAGGGAAGGGAGGAAGGAAGGAAGGAAGGAAGGGAGAATAGTTTATGAAACACATGAATGTGTACATAACAATGCTCAACAAAATACTAGCAAATACAATCTAGCAGCATATAAAAAGGATTACAGGCTGGGCGCGGTGGCTCATGCCTGTAATCCCAGCACTTTGGGAGGCCAAGGCTGGTGGATCACTTGAGGTCAGGAGTTTGAGACCAGCCTGGCCAACATGGTGAAACCCCACCTCTACTAAAAATACAAAAATTAGCTAGGTGTGATAGCGGGCACCTGTAATCTCAGCAACTCGGGAGGCTGAGGCAGAAGAACTGCTGCAACCTGGGAAGTGGAGGTTGCAGTGAATCAAGATCGTGCCATTGCACTCCAGCCCAGTCTGACAACAGCGACACTCCGTCTCAAAAAAAAAAAAAAAAAAAGATAAACCGCGATCATGCCATTGCACTCCAGCCCGGGCCGACAACAGCGAGACTCCGTCTCAAAAAAAAAAAAAAAAAAGGGACTGTATGCTATGGCTAAGTGAGATTTATAGCTGAAATTCAAGGTTGGCTTAACATATGAAAATCTATCGCTGTTATTCCATACACCATATTAACAAAATAAAGGACAAAAACCACATGATCATCTCAAGAGACACAGGTAAAGCATTTGACAAAATCCAACATTCTTTCATGACAAAAACACTCAACAAATTAGAAGCAGAAGGGACCTTCCTCTACTTGATAAAAAGCATCTACAAAAAGAACCCACTACTTTCAGTTTCAACACAAGAGGACAAAAAAAAAAAAAAAAAGACAAAAAGACAAAAACCCAAAATAAAAACAATAAAAAACCCACTGCTACCATCAGACTGAGTGGTAAAGATCAAACTATGATCTGGACGAAGATATGTCCACTCTTGCCGCTTCTATTTAACACGTACAAGAAGTTCTATCTAGGGTAATTAGGAAGGAAAATAAAATGTATCCAGGTTTGAAGGAAGAAGTTAAACACATCTATTTGCAGATGACATGATCCCGAATATAGGAAATCCTAAGGAAGCCACTACAAAACTACTAGAGCTAATAAATGAGTTCACCAAGGCTTCAGGACAGAAGATCAGTATTCAAAAATCAGTTGTATTCCTATGTAATTGCAGTAACCCCAAAATATACTTAAGGAAAAACTTCCATTTTATAATAGCATCAGAAATAATAACTACTTAGGAATAAACAGAACAAAAGAAGTGTAAAACTTATACTATGAAAACTACAAACCATTGTTGGTTTTTTTGTTTTTTGTTTTTGAGGCAGGGTCTCACTCTATTGCCCAAGCTGGAGTGCAGTGGCATGATCACAGCTCACAACAACCTCAAATTCCTGGGCTCATGTGATCCTCCCACCTCAGCCTCCCAAGTAGCTGGGATGACAAGCACATGCCACCATGCCTGGCTAATTTTTTGTATTTCTTGTAGAGTGAGGTTTTGCCATGTTGCCCAGGCTGCTCTTGAACTCCTGAGCTCAAGAGATCAGTCTGCCTCAGCCTCCCAAAGTGCAGGGATTATAGGTATGAGCCACCACATCTGTCCACAAAACACTGTTGAAATAAACTAAAGAAGACCTAAACAAATGTAAAGACGCCCATCTTCATAGATCAGAAAGGTTAATATTAAGATGGCAATACTACTCAAACTATTGTAAAGATTCAGAGTAAGCCCCATCAAAATTCCAGCTGGCTTCTTCACAGAAATTGACAAGCTAATCCTAAAATTCAAGTAAAAATGCAAGGGACCCAGAATAGCCAAAACAATCTTTTTTTTTTTTTTTTTGAGATGGAGTCTCACTCTGTTGCCCAGGCTGGAGTGCAGTGGCACGATCTCGGCTCACTACAAACTCTGCCTCCCGGGTTCACGCCATTCTCCTGCCTCAGCCTCCTGAGTAGCTGGGACTACAGGTGCCTGCCACCATGCCCAGCTAATTTTTTTGTATTTTTAGTAGAGACAGGGTTTCACCATGTTAGCCAGGATGGTCTCGATCTCCTGACCTCGTGATCCGCCCGCCTCTGCCTCCCAACATGCTGGGATTACAGGCGTGAGCCACCGCACCTGGACAGCCAAAACAATCTTGAAAAAGAAAAGCAAAGCTGGAGGACTTACACGTCCCCATTTCAGAATTTCATACAAAGCTACCATAATTATGCAGTGTGGTGTTGGCATAAGGACAGACATACAGATCAAGGAAATAACACTGAGAGTCCAGAGATAAACTCTTACATTTTATGGGCAAATGAAATTTGACAACAGTGCCAAGAAAATTCAAGGGGTTAAAAAATTTAGTCATCTTAACAAATGGTTTTGTGACAACTGGATATCCACAGGCAAAAGAATGAAGTTGAACCTCTTCCTCATACCACATACAAGAATTAACCTAAGGCCGGGCGCGGTGGCTCACGCCTGTAATCCCAGCACTTTGGGAGGCTGAGGCGGGCGGATCACGAGGTCAGGAGTTCGAGACCAGCCTGGTCAACATGGTGAAACCCCGTCTGTACCAAAGATACAAAAAATTAGCCGGGCATGGTGGTGGGCGCCTGTAGTCCCAGCTACTCAAGAGGCTGAGGCAGAAGAATCGCTTGAACCTGGGACACAGAGGTTGCAGTGAGCCGAGATCGAGCCACTGCACTCCAACCTGGGTGACAGAGGTAGACTTCATCTCAAAAAAAAAAAAAAATAACCTAAAATAGATTATACATCTAAATGTAATGGCTAATAGCTAATAGCTATAACACTCTTAGAAGAAAACACAGGAGTAATTTTCATGACCATGGATTAGGCAATGGTTTCTTAGCTACAACACCGAAAACACAAACAAAAGAAAATATAGATGAATTAGTCTTCGTCAAAATAAATAAACTTCATGTTTCAAAGGACACCATCAAGAAAGTAAAAGACAACCCACAGAATGGGAGAAAATCTTTGAAAATCACTTATATGATATAGAACTTGTATTCCAAATATATTTTAAAAACTCTTGTAAATCAATAAAGAGTCAACCCAACTGAAAAATTGAAAATTGATTTGTATAGATACTTCTTCAAGGAAAATATACAAATGGCCAATAAGCACATGACAAGATGCTCAACATCATTAACCACTGGAGAAATGCAAATCAAAACCACAATGAGCTACTACATCGTACCCACAAGGGTGGCTATAATAAAAAAGACATTAACAAGTGTTGGTAAGGATATGGAGAAATTTGAATCCTCACACATTGCTGGTAGAAATGTAAAATGGTGCTGCCACTTTGGAAAACAGTTCTCAAATGATTTTACATAGAGTTATCATATGAACCAGCAATTCCACTCCTAGGTTTGAAATGTGAGAGAAGGGAAAACACGCATCCAGCCAAAAACCTGTGCACAAATGTTCATAGCAGGATTGTTCATAATAGCTCCAAAATGGAAATAACCCAAATGCCCATCAACTGATGAATGGCATTCATCCACAGATTGTATATTGTATGGATAAACATAGGTTTATGCTTCAAAGGACACCATCAAGAAAGTGAAAGACAACCCACAGAATGGGAGAAAAATCTTTGAAAATCATGTATCTGATAAAGAACTTGTATCCCAAATATATATATTTAAAAATCCTCTTATAAATCAATAATAGACAAACTGACTGAAAAACTGAAAATTGATCTGTATCAACTTACCTATTGAAAAATTGAAAATTTATTTGTATCATGTGTTTATCCATACAGTAGAATATTATTCAGCAGTAAAAAGGAATAAAGTACTGATACATACTACGATATGGATGAACCTTGAAAACATTATGCCAAATGAAAGAAGCTACTCACAAAAGACCATGTGTAACAATTATATGAAATGCCCAGAACAGACAAATACATAGAAATAGAAAACAGATTTGTGGTTGCCAGGGGCTGAGGAAAGGGATGAAACAGGGAATGACTATTAATGGATATGGGATTTTTCCTTGGAGTGATGAAAATGTTCTGAAATTTACTGCGGTGACGATTGCATAATTCTGTGAATATAATACTTAAAAACACTGAATTGTACACTTTTTGTTTTTTATTGAATTATATACTTTTAATGGATGAATTGCATGATATATGAATTATATCTTAATAAAGTTGTCAGTTTATTTTATTTTGAGACAGAGTCTCACTCTGTCACACTTTATTTTGAGACAGAGTCTCACTCTGTCACCCAGGCTGGAGTGCAGTGGCACAATCTTGGCTCACTGTAACCTCTGCCTCCTGGGTTCAAGTGGTTCTCGTGTCTCAGCTTCCCAAGTAGCTGGGATTACAGGCATGCACCATCCATGCCCAGCTAATTTTTGTATTTTTAGTAGAGATGGGGTTTTGCCATGTTGGCCAGGCTGGTCTCGAACTCCTGGCCTCAAGTGATTCGCCTGCCTCAGCTTCCCAAAGTGCTAGGATTACAGGCATGAGCCACTGCACCTGGCCAAAGTTGTTACTTTAAAAATACTATGTATAAACAAAATTATAAACCAGGGAAAATTCTGTGACTAATATCACAATAATTACACTATGCATTACTGTCAACAGAGGCCAATAAGAGAAAAACATTGTAGTAAGCAGATGCTTTGTTGCCCTACATCACATCCCTTTGGTCTACCTTTGATTTCAGGAGAGGCTCTAGTGGACAGTTCTGCATGAGCTCAGACTCCTGGGGATAGCATCCTGCCTCAAGCTCACATCTAGCTTCTTTTAGTTATTTGTCTCAGGGCCTTCTCCAAGGCCACAAAGCTCTCTCAGCCCTGTGTATAGTCCAGAAGTGCAAGAAAGTATAATGCTTGTAGGGCAATCCTAAATTAATAAGGGATGTAAGAATAAATGTCCCAGCCTCCCGAGCCTCCCATTCTTTTTTCTTTGAGATGGAGTCTCACTCTGTTACCCAGGCTGGAGTGCAGTGGTGTGATCATGGCTCACTGCAGCCTCAACCTCCTTGGCTCAAGCAATCCTACCTCAGCCTCCCATGTAGGTAGGACCAAAAGCGTGGGCTACCAAACCTAGCTAATTTATTTGTATTTTTTGCAGACAGGAGGTCTCCCTATGTTTCCCAGGCTGGTCTCAAACTCCTGGGCTCAAGTGATCCTCCTGCCTTGGCCTCCCAAACTGCCGGGATTACAGGCATGAGTGAATGCGCCCGGTCTGAGCCTCCCATTCTTCAGAAGGATAATTCTTTGAGGAATTCTGCATGCTTCTTGGAGTATCTAGTGGATTCAAGCCTTTCTGTTTTACAGGAATTATGTACAAAAAACACTCTTATGTTGGCTTATTCCTGCTTCCAAGGATTATTTCTCAAATAAACAACCTGCACCCAAGTCCTTCCCTTAAGCTCTGATTCTAGCAGAACCCAAACTATGATAACCAACAACTCAATAACTAAAGGGTAAAGGTTATGAACTTAGAGTTTATAGAAAAAAATGCAAACAGCTTTTAAACAAATGCAACAATGCTTAATGTCAATAAGGGAGATGCAAATTTAAAAAACAGATTTTGGGCCAGGCATGGTGGCTCATCCTGTAATCCCAGTACTTTAGGAGGCTCAGGCGGGCAAATCACAAGGTCAGGAGTTCGAGACGAGCCCGGCCAACATGGTGAAACCCTGTCTCTATTAAAAATACAAAAATTAGCTGGGCATGGTGGCACCTGCCTGTAATCCCAGCTACTTGGGATGCTGAGGCAGGAGAATTGCTTGAACCCAGGAGGCGCAGGTTGCAGTGAGCCGAGATCGCGCCACTATACTCCAGCTTAGGCAACAGAGCAAGACTCCGTCTAAAAAAAAAACACAGATTTTATTTTTCACCCATCAGATTCACAAAAATCCAAAAGTTCAATAAATAAACCCAATTAGTGAGCCTCTGTGGAAATATTGGTACAACCTGTTAGGAGAGTAATTTGACAGCATGCATAGAAATTACAAATGAGTATATGTTTGATCCAGCAATCCTGGACATTTATATATATGTGAGAAATGATATATATTGAGGTTATTCATTGCTACATTGTTTCAAAACAATATAAATGCCTATCAATAGGGAGCAGGTTAAATAAATTATGGCATATCCAGATAGTATGTGGCAGTAAAAAATTAATGAGGAAGTTCTCTATTGATTTGGAAAGATCTTTAAGACACAGCAATATGAAAAAGTGAGGTGCAGAATCCTGCATACAAAATTTTGCCTTTGGAGTAAGAAAGTTGTAAAAATAAGAATTTGCATTTGTGCTTGCTTGAATAGATATAAAGAAAATCTAGAAAAATATATAAGAAAAATAATTACAGTGGTTACCTGTTTGGGAGGAGACTAGAAATAAGGTGAGATGAAAGAGAAACTTTTTACTGCATATATATGAATATATTATATATGTATGTATATACACACGCACATAGGTATTTTTGAAATATGTAAATGTTTCAGAACAGTTTTGATTATTTGGGAGTAGCCCCTAAATATCCAAAATGTGATCCCCTGTCACCTTGCTCAGACACGAATTTGAACCACGGGGCTGTGAGGCTACCGTGCAGAACCTGGTGCTTAGTGAGTAAGTAGCTGATTTGCTCAGCATCTACATCTCACCAAGGCCTCATTCTCTCTACTAATGATTTCATATCCATTTAAAGAAGGAACTTGTAAGCACTGGAGGATTCACAAACTTGGAAAGTTCCTTGAGCAAGTCACAGCTCTGCTCTCTACATTGTGGTAGTTTGTAACTTCTTGTTTCTCCCACTAGGTCATACAGCTCCTTGAGGGCATTCCCAGCTCCAGGTACAATGACTGTCACATTGTGGCTAAAGAAATAAAATGGAAAAAAATACCAAAATAATCTCCTTATCCTCTTTATACAATAGTTCAATTACTTTCTGTTAGCCCAAAATCACTGGGGGAAAAAATCTTCCAAAACATAGGGAGCCAATTACGTAGCCAGTAGAGAGTTTGAATCTTGATTTTTGTCACTCACTACCTCTTATTTCACCAATTATTAACCCTCCTTACAGTCTGTTTCATGATCTGCAAAATGACACTACAACCTCACAGTAGCAATGAACATGTTTAGCACAGAACCTAGAACACAGTAGATATTCAGCAAATGCTTTGCTAAATCTTGTTAAAGGTTTTCCAGATGACCAAGAGCTTAAGTCTTTATGAGCTCTCCTTTTGCCTTTGATGCCTGTACAAAATGTAGACTATAATTTGCTTCTTTCCTGGGTTAACTACAACGGACCTCTTTTCACATTCACATGCAATTAATGTCCTTCTAATGTAGACACCATATTTCTATTATTGCACTCTGAGCCTGCATTAGTTATGTCAGCCATGTTTTATTTTTGATACAGTTGAATTAGCATTTAATTAAAATATAACATATTTCCCCTCTAAAACTCATGTTAAATCAGGTATCTTCCTAATCCATTCTTATGCTGTTGATTTTAAAAATAGCTTTATTGAGGGATAATTGACAATAAACTGCACATACTTAAAGTACACAATTTGGTAAGTTTGACATATGTACATACACATGAAATCATCACAATCAAAATAATGAACATATTTATCATCCCCACATTTCCTTGTACCTCTTTGTAATTCCTCCCACCTATGCTTCCCTTGCTCCCATCCCCAAGAAATTGCTGATCTGTTTTCTGCCACTATAGATTACTTTGCATTTTCTAGAGTTTCTATGCATAGAATTGTACAGTATCCCTTTTTTTGTTTCTTTTTGGTCTGGCTTTTTTCACTCACTAGATTTATTTTGAGATTCATCCACATTGTCATGGGTATCAATAATTCATTACTGTTTGGATATATCAATTTATTTATCCATTCACCTGTTATAGACTTTTGGGTTGTTTCCAGTTTGGGGTTATTACAAAGAAAGCTGCTATCAACAATTGTATACAAGTGTTTGTATGGATTTTATTTTCTTTCCCCTTTGGTAAACACCTAGGAATAAAATGGCTAGACCATATGGCTGGTATATATTTAACTTTTTAAGCAACTGTCAGACTGTTCCAAAGGTGACTTTATAATTTTATGTTCTCAGCACTGCATTAGAGTTCTACCACCTCTACATCCTCACCATTGCTTGATGTGGTCTTTTATTTTAGCCATACTAATAGGTGTATACTGGTATCTCATTGTTATTTAAATTTGCATTTCCCTAATGATTAATGATGTTGAGTATCTTTTCACAGTGCTTAACTGCCACCCATATAACTTTTCTCATTTTAAAAACTGGCTTATTTTCTTATTTTTCAATTTTTATAGGTCTTTAGTTCAGAAACAATCCCTTTATATGCTTTGCAAAGATTTTTCTCCTATCCTGTGGCTTTTCTTTTCTTTTTTTTTTTTTCGAGATGGAGTCTCACACTGTCGCTCGGGCTGGAGTGCAATGGCATGATCTCGGCTCATTGCAACCGCCGCCTCCCAGGTTCAAGTGACTCTCCTGCCTCAGCCTCCCGAGTAGCTGGGATTACAGGCACCCGCCACCATGCCTGGCTAATTTTTTGTATTTTTAGTAGAGATGGGGTTTCACTATGTTGGCTAGGCTGGTGTCAAACTCCTGACCTCATGATCTGCCTGCCTCGGCCTCCCAACGTGCTGGGATTACAGGCGTGAGCCACTGCGCCCGTCTGTGGCTTGTCTTTTCATTCTCATTTGAAGGAGAAGTTCTTAATTTAATGAAGTCCAATTTATCGATTTGTTCTTTTTTAGATTATACTTTTGGTGTTATATCCAAAGAACCATTACCTAACCCAGGTCACAAATATTTTCCCCATGTTTTCTTCTATAAGTTGCATAGTTTTTGGTTTAACATTTTCATCTATGACCTATCTAATTTTTGTATGTGGTGTGAGACATAGATCAAAGTTCATGTTTTTGAATATGGATATTCAACTGTTCCAGTACCATTTGCTGAAAAGGCTATCCGTTCTTCATTGCGTTGTCTTTGTGCTTTTGTTAAAAAGTCAGTTGTGGGTGGGCACAGTGGCTCACGCCTGTAATCCCAACACTTTGGGAAGCCAAAGCAGGTGGATCACTTGAGGTCAGGAGTTCAAGACAGCCTGGTCAACATGGTGAAACCCTGTTTCTACAAAAAATACAAAAATTAGCTGCATGTGGTGGCATGCGCCCGTAGTCCCATCTACTTGGGTAGCTGAGGCTGGAGAATCCCTTGAAGGGAGGTGGAGGTTGCAGTGAGCCAAGATCACACCATAGCACTCCAGCCTGGGTGATAGACTGAGACTCTGTCTCAAAAAAATAAAAACAAAAAGTCAGTTGTCCCTGTATGTGTGGGTTTATTTCTAGGCTTTCTAAAAACACAATTGACATTTGTATATTGCTCCTGTATCCTGCAATGTTTATGCTCACTTATTGGTGCTAGTAGCTTTTTAAAAGATTTCATTGGGTCTTCTACATAGACAATCACGTGGTCTATGAATAAAGACAATTTTATAGTTATGTTTGCTTAGTGACAGAAATATGCTCTAAGAAATGTGTCATTAGGCAATTTTGTCCTTCTGTGAACTCTAGAATATACTTACATAAACCTAGACAGTATAGCCCACTATACACATAGGCTATACGGTATGGCCTACTGCCCCAAAGCTGCAGCAAAACTATACGGCATGAATAGTTTTGAATAATTACAAGATGAATAACTACTATATGAATGCTATAGGCAATTGTAACAAAATGGTATTTGTGTATCTAAACATATCTAAATATAGAAATGGTACAGTAAAAATACAGTATTATAATCTTATGGGACCACCTTTGTATACGAGGTCCATCACTGACCAAACATCATTATGTGGTACATGACTGTACTTCCTTTTTTTAAAAAATAGTCAATAAATACATGCTTATTGATTAACCTGAATTATGAAAAACAAAACCAGGCCAGGCACAGTGGTGCACGCTGGTAATCCCAGCACTTTGGGAGGCTGAGGCAGGTGGATGACTTGAGGCCAGGAGCTCGAAACCAGCCTGGCCAACATGGTGAAACCCTGTCTCTAATAAAAATACAAAAAAATTAGCTGGGCGTGGTGGCAGGCACCTGTAATCCCAGCTACTTGGAGGCTGAGGCAGGAGAATCGCTTGAACCCAGGAGGCGGAGGTCACAGTGAGCTGAGATTGCACCACTGCACTCCAGCCTGGGCAACAGAGTGATACTCTGTCTCAAAAACAAAACAAAACAAAACAAAAATATTTTTTTAAAAAACAATAAAAATAAAAATACAACAATAAAAATACAAATTTAAAAACCCAATACAGTATAACAATTATTTATATAACATTTACATTGTATTCAGTATTATAAGTAATGTAGAGAAGATTTAAAGTATATGGGAGGATGTGCACAGGTGATATGCAGATATTATGCCATTTTATATAAGGGAATTGAGCTTCTGCAAATTTTGTATCAGCAGGGGTTCTGGAATTAAGCCCTTGTGGATACTGAGAAATGACTGTATATCCTCACTTGCCACTGTAAAACCTCAGGTGATGTTGCAAAATTTCATGTATAAGAACTTTACAATAATGAACTTCCATATTTCCCCTCCTGGCCTTTAGACTATTGTCATACAATTTACTTTTAAATGTATTATAAACCCAAAATATATTATTATACTGGTGTAACAATCATCTTTTAAATAGATTTAAATTTAAAAATTAAATACATTTATTTATGCAGTTACTATTTTCAGTGGTTTTCTTTTTCTTTTTTTTTTTTTGAGATGGAGTCTCGCTCTGTTGCCCAGGCTGGAGTGCAGTGGCACAATCTCGGCTCACTGCAAGCTCCATCTCCCGGATTCATGCCATTCTCCTGCCTCAGCCTCCCGAGTAGCTGGGACTATAGGTGCCCGCCACCCCGCCTGGCTAATTTTTAAAATATTTTTAGTAGAGACCGTGTTAGCCAGGATGGTCTCGATCTCCTGACCTCATGATCCACCCGCCTCGGCCTCCCAAAGTACTGGGATTACAGGTGTGAGCCACTGTGCCTGGCCTATTTTCAGTGGTTTTCAATGCCTTGTAAAGATTCGGATTTTCATCTGCTATCAAGTCTATCTATCTGAATGACTTCCTTTAGCATTTCTTGTAGTGTGAGTCTGCTGGTTGTGAACTATTCCATATTTTGTACGTCTTAAAGTGTCTTTATTTCATCTTCATTTTTGAAAGATTATTTTTTGTTTGTTTGTTTTTGAGATGGAGTCTTACTCTTTCATCCAGGCTGGAGTGCAGTGGCGCGATCTTGGCTAACTGCAACCTCTGTCTCCCGGGTTAAAGCGATTCTCGTGCCTCCGCTTCCCAAATACAAGCCCACACCACCATGCCTGGCAATTTTTTTTGCATTTTTAGTAGAAATGGGGTTTCACCATGTCTGCCAGCCTGGTCTCAAACTCCTGACCTCAAGTGATCCACCCACCTCAGCCTCCCAAAGTGCTAGGATTACAGGCGTGAGCCACCGCACCTGGCCAAAAGATATTTTTATTGGGTATAGAATTCTAGGTTAACTTTAAAAATATTGCTCTACTGTCTTCTCATTTATATTGTTTCCCATGAGAAATCTGATGTCAGGCTTCTTTTTGCTCCCCTGTACTAATTACATGCCTTTTCTCTCTGGCTGCTTTTAAGATTTTTCTCTTTACCATTGCTTTTGAGCAATTTTATTTATTTATATTTTTATTATTTATTTATTTGAGATGGAGTCTTGCTGTGTCTCCCAGGCTGGAGTACAGTGGCATGATCTCAGCTCACTGCAACTTCTGCCTCCCAGTGATTCTCCTGCCTCAGCCTCCCAAGTAGCTGGGATTACAGATGCCTGCCACCACACCTGGCTAATTCTTGTATTTTTTTGTAGAGACAGGATTTCACCATGTTGTCCAGGCTGGTCTTGAACTCCTGACCTCAAGTGATCTGCCCATCTCGGCCTCCCAAAGTGCTGGGAGTACAGGCATGAGCCACTGTGCCCAGCCTTGAGCAATTTATAATGATATGCTTTGGTGTAGTTTTTTTTTTTTTTTTTTTTGAGATGGAGTTTTGCTCTGTCAGCCAGGCTGGAGTACAGTGGGGCAATCTTGGCTCACTGCAAGCTCTGCCTCCCGGGTTCACGCCATTCTCCTGCCTCAGCCTCCCGAGTAGCTGGGACACTACAGGTGCCCGCCACCACGTCCGGCTAATTTTTTGTATATTTAGGAGGGACAGGGTTTCACCATGTTAGCCAGGATGGTCTCGATCTCCTGACCTCGTGATCCGCGGTGTAGTTTTATGTTTCTTATGCTTGGGGTTCACTGAATGTCTTGGATCTGTGGGTTTATAATGTTCACCAAGTTTGGGAACCTGTGGGGGATTATTTCTCCAAATACATATTTTGTCTCCCACACCTTCAGGCCCTCCAACTACTAGTATATTAGGCTGCTTGTAGTTGTTCCACAGCTCACTGATGTTCGTTTCATTTTCTTTTGTTTCTGAGTTTAGCTGCAGATAGTTTCCATTACTGTGCTTTCATTATTCTTTTCTTTTTCAATGACTAACCTGTTGTTAATCCCATCCAGAGTGCTTTTCTTCTCAAACACTGAAGTTTAATTTGGGTCTTTTTCGTATCTGCCATGTCTACTTAACTTTCTGAAGATATGAAATATAGTTATAATAATTGTTTTGATGTCTTTCTCTGCTGACTCTAATGTGTCAGTTCTGCACTAGTTTTGATTGATTAATCTCCTTGGTATTGGTTGTATTTTCTTGCCTCTTTGCACCCTGGTAATCTTTCACTGGATGTCAGGCATTGTCGATTTTATCTAGTTGGGTGCTGAGTGTTTTTATATTCCTATAAATATCCTTGAGCTTTGTTTTGTATACAGTTAAATTATTTGGAAACAATTTGATCTTTTGGGGTTTTGCTTTCATGATATTTTAGGCAGGACTGGAGCAGTGCTCAGTCTAGGGCTATGTATTATCTGTTACTGAGACAAGACCTTCCTAAGTACTCTATCTTATGCCTGATGTATTATGTGGTTTTCCTGTTTGGCTGGTGGCTGGTGGGAATAGCCACTTTTCTTGGCCCTGTGTGAATGCTGGGCAGTTTCCTCTAATCCTTTTGGATGGTTCTTCCTTTCTCTTTCTTTCTTTCCTTTTCTTTTCCTTCTCCTTCCTTCCCATTCTCCCTCCCCTCGCTCTCTTCCTTCCTTCCTTGTGTCCTTCCTTCCCTCCCTCCCTTTCTTCCTTTGGGACAGAGTTTCATTCGCTGCCCAGGCTGGAGCACAGTGGTTCAATCATAGCTCACTTCAGCCTCAAGCGTTCCTACTGCTTCAGACTCCAGAGTAGCCAGTGCTACAGGCACACGCCATCATGCCTAACTAATTTCTTTATTGTTTTGTAGAGGCATGGTCTCACCAGGTTGCCCAGGCTGGTCTCAAACTCCTGAGCTCAAGCAATCCTCTCACCTCAGCCTCCTAAAGTGCTGGGATTACAGATGTGAGCCACCACGCTTGGCTTGAATGGTACTTTTCAAAGATCAGCTTTCAGTAATTTCTTCACATGCAGGTACCAAGTAATACTATGTTGAACATTTGAGGGACCCTTTGGATATCTGTGGGTTTCTCTCTTCTTTGTGCAGCTCTCTTCCCTCTGGTACTTAGTCCTGTGAACTCTAGCTGCTCTGGTCTCCCCTCTCAGTTCCTTCTACTTGACTTAAGGAGTCTGCTGGGTTCTACCACTTTCCTTTCCCTAATCATGGTCTAGAAATTGTGAAGACAGCAAGCTTGGGCAATCATAAGACTCACTTTGTTTCCCATCTCTCAGGGATCACTATTCTTTGTTGCCTGATGAATAGTGTATTTAAAATTTTTTTATGTATTTTTGTCTGTATTTTGCTGTTGCAGTTGTTCCAGGGGGAGGGTAAATCCAGTCTCTTTTCTCCATTTGGGCCAGCAGGAGATGTTGAGCTGATCTGCTACTGATTCTATAACCGTGGTGTTCTCCCTTTGTTTTCCTGTTCCTACTACTTCGATTCTACTCTTGAAATCTGACATACATGAGCATTTTACAGAACTCTAGGTAGAGCTCAATACCATCTTTGTACCCTCATCTCCTAGTACCCAGTAATTGCCAAATATAATTGTTCAGTAGTGAGCAGAGAGTTCAAAATCTAGTTATGTTATCATCTACCTGTATCTTGAACTTGCCTACATTAGGTATTGGCCTTTATTTCTACACATGCAGAGCTGATGAGAGATCAGTAAAAAGCGGACATTTTCTACTAACCTATACATTTGGATTAATTTTGAGAATTTTTATGTTTATGAAAATTATAACATAAAAGAAAATTCAGAAAAAGAAACAAACATGCTAAAGTCTTACTTCTCCCACGAACCAGTTTTTTTTTTCTTTTAGTACATGCCCTTCTATGTTTTATCCACATTATCTTTTTACATGATATGACAAAAAATCATTCAATTTTACTTTTATTGCTTAACAGAATTATTTCCTAGGTGGCTGCACGGTTCATAATGATCTTTTTTAGCATCTTCATCATGTGTGATGTCACGATTTGCTCAATTGTTTCTACACTAAGGTTGCTTTTCCTTTTTAGTTAATATAAAGGGAACTGCAGTGAATATCTTGACTCTCCATTTCGGTTATTTTCTTGGTTAAGCCTGCTAAAGTGAGATTATTATAGCAAAAGGTATAAATATTTTAAATGTTCTTGTTACATATTGCCAAACTGCTTTCTTAAAAGGTCACACCACTGTTCACCTTTACCAGCCTGGCTGAGAGTGTCGGTTTTACCAGCACTGCATTTTATCACTGAAATAACATATTTTGGCTAGTGTAATAAGTGAAAATGACTTCACTGTTTTTACTTATGGGTTTCTTCATTTCCACAAAGTGGGATATTCTTCCTCATGCTTACTAAGGGGTTGCATTTTCTCTTAGCAGGAATAGAAGTTTCACAAGCACATGCATGACCCGTAGCCTCCTCTCCTGTCTCAGAGGGGAGTAATCATTGTTTTCCTTCTCTCTCCCATCCATGAGTTCATCAAATATTTATTGAGCCTCTTCAGCATGCCAGGTACTATGTTAGGCTCTGGGAATGCAGTAGGGGAATAAGACAAAGATACAATCCCTACCTTCAAGGAGTTTACCGTGTAAAGGAAAAGCCCGCGAGTTCTCAGTATCTGGCTAGAAGTGGGCAAATTTGCCAAAGGGTTCCCACCATATTTGGAAAAAAAGAGACTGTTTTAGAAAAGCATTAACTGAGTATTCATAAGAAACTAAATTTAGAAAATCATGCTGGAGGAACTTTTGATGCACCTAGAGAGGGAAGGGGGAAGTAAGTGCCCAAAGGAGGACACAAAGCGGAAGGAGACAGACACGGCCACATCTTAGGGACGGTTGAATGATACACTCCCATACAATCTGCTTCTTAAACAGCCATCATCAGGGACAGAGGAGGAGTCCTGGGGGAAATGGAAACAAAGTGATAGGCTATGTGAGCATGGTAGGCCTAGGTTAGGGGGTGGCAGATCACAAAATATTCTGGACACACAGAGGGCAGCAGGCAGCATGAGAGCTCTAAACTCTTGGAAGGCAAAGGAAAGGAGGCCATGGTGGAGGACGGGGAAGGAAAAGTGTTGGACATTTACAGAGTTCCATTTAGAGTTGTTCCTGCCCACTCCCTTCTTAGACAGTAAAGTCAGCTATGAGAGATTACTATGACAGCAACAATCCCACTGTACAATCACCACATGCGAAACAGAAAAACTCAAAAGACACAAACATTATTATTACACCATAGCATCCCTGCCTATGATACTACTCACATTGGTACATGTATGTAGTTTGGTGGCGGGGGGGTGGTAAATCCACCCTTTTATTCTCATTGAGATGTATCATAATACAGAAGAGTACACAAAACATTTATTTATAACTTAAGGAATAACCACAGGCAAATATCTATGAAACCACCATCCAAGTCAAAGAAATAAAACAAAACAAAACAAAATACTGTCAGCAGCCGGTAGCCTCCTGTGTGCTCTTCCCATTCCATCTCCCTCCTTCTGCCCAGAGGTGATCACTGTGTTTTGTATGCATTCCTCAAATAGTTTAGTTTTGCCCTTTCTTTAATGTAATAGAAATGAAATAATATTGGACAGAGTCTTTTGTGAACGACTTTCTTGTTCAGTATCATCTTTGTAAGATTCCTTTATAGTGCCAGGTGTAGGCATCTGTTTGTTTATTTTCATTGCCATATGCTATTTCATTTTATATATATATTTGTTGTTGTTTTGAGACAGGGTGTCACTCTGTTGCCCAGGCTGGAGTGCAGTGGTGAGATCACAGCTCACTGCGGCCTTGACCTCCCAGGCTCAAGAGATCCTCCTGCCTCAGCTCCCCAAATAACTGGGACTACAGGCATGTGTCAACACACGTTGCTAATTTTTAATTTTTTTTTGTATTTTTTGTAGAGACAAGATTTCACTATGTTCAAGACAAGGCTAGTCTTGAACTCCTGAGCTCAAGCAATCCACCAGCCTCAGCCTCCCAAAGTGCCAGGACTACAGGCATGAGCCACCTCATCTGACCCTAAATATGAATATCTCACAATTTACTTACCCATTCTATTTTTAACGAACACTTTAGTTGTTTCCTGTTTAAGGTGACTGTGAAGAACACTGCCATGAACAATCTTGTACATACCTCTTGGTGCACATATACAAAAAGTTCCTTAGAATGGAGTAGCTGGATCAGAGGATATGCACATTTTCTACTTTACTATGTATTGCAACCTACTTACACAGCTTTGGTATCAATTAACACTCCTACCAGCAGTGTATATTAGTTCTTATTACTTGAAATCCTTGCCAACATCTGGCTGGGCACCGTGGCTCACGCCTGTAATCCCAGCACTTTGGGAGGCTGAGGCAGGCGGATCATGAGGTCAGGAGATCGAGACCATCCTGGCTAACACGGTGAAACCCCGTCTCTACTAAAAATACAAAAAATTAGCTGGCCGTGGTGGCGGGAGCCTGCAGTCCCAGCTACTTGGGAGGCTGAGGCAGGAGAATGGTGTGAACCCGGGAGGCAGAGCTTACAGTGAGCTGAGATGGCACCACTGCACTCCAGCCTGGGCGACAGAGCGAGACTCTGTCTCAAAAAAAAAAAAAAAAAAAAAAAAAGGATCCTTGCCAACATCAACTATTTGTCATTCTTAAATTCACTGCCAATTTGGGATCTGAATATAGTATCTTGTATTTTTAATTTAATTTTCCTCATTACCAAAGTAGTTAATCATCTTTTCATGTATTTATTGCCAACTTGGATATTCTCTTTTGTGAAGTGCCTGTTGAAGTTTCTGCTCACTGTTTCTATTGACATACTTCTCTTATTAATTCATAAGTATTCTTTTTTTTGTTTTTGTTTTTGTTTTTCTTAAGATAGAGCCTAGCTCTGTTGCCCAGGCTGGAGTGCAGTGGCAAGATCATAGCTCACTGCAGCCTCAACCTCCTGGGCTCAAGTGATCCTCCTGCCTCAGCCTCCCAAAGAGTGAGGATTACAGGCATGAGCCATGTGCCTGGCCCATAAGTATTCTTTATAAGTTCTTGATACTGGTTCTTTGTTAGTTTTATGTATTACACATATCATCTCCCAATTTATGGCTTTTTTTTTTTTACTCTATGGTGACTCCTAATAGTTAGAAGTTATAATTTTAATGTAGTAAAATATCAGTCTTTTCCTTTATGATCAATACTTTGTCTTTTTTTTTTCTGTCTCCCAGGCTGGAGTGCAGTGGCATGATCTTGGCTCCCTGCAACCTCTGCCTTCCGGGTTCAAGCAATTCTCCTGCCTCAGCCTTCCCGGTAGCTGGGACTACAGACGCTTGCCGCCACACCTAGTTAATTTTTATGTTTTTGGAGAGACAGGGTTTTGCCATGTTGCCCAGGCTGGTCTTGAACTTTGGGGCTCAAGCGACCTACCCACCTCAGCCTCCCAAAGTGCTGGGATTACAGGCATGAGCCACCATGCTGGCCTTTATATATAATATTATAATAATATATTCACCTTTATACTGACAGTTATAAAACATAATTTGACATGTTTTTCTACAGAGGAAGAGCCTACATAGGCAAAGATACCTACGGCCCAAGAAAATCATAAAGTGGCCCTGCTTCATAGAGTCTTCCTAAAAGCCATACTATTAGTGACAGGGGCAGAGCTTAGGAGGCTCACCCCATGCTTCCCTATAAGCTAAGGGATAAAACATGTGTTCTTCTAATGGCCGATGAGCATATTATCTTCATTTAGAAAAACAGTACATACCAGTACTATTAATAAATTAATAAAGACTAAATTAATAATCCCCAAATGCTAATTTCTAATTTAAATAAAAACAGAATTCAAATAACATTTATTTCCAGGCATTTGTCTGGTACTAGGTGATACAGAGATAAACAAAAAGAACATAAAGCTTCTAGCGTATAAGAGAATATACATGGTTCGCAAATCATTATAACAGGGAACAGTGTCACACAAGCAGAAGTGTGGTAGCAAGGCTAAGTCATTCCTCACAAAGTTGCAAAACAGGCGTTGTTAATTTCAGTTTTTGCAAATGAGGAAAGGAAACCAAGGCACAGAAAAATTGATTGGCTTGCCCCAATTTTCAGCCAATATATGTCAGGTACAGTATCTTAATAGCAGAACCCTGACTCCCAGCCCTGTGCTGTTTACCATCTGCTCCGAAAAACTGCTCACCCCACTGTAGATATTCAATAAATTAGATTGGATTAAACTGAAAGAGAAACAGTGCCACCCCAAAGGATTATGAATTTTCTCAGAGCAGCTTTTTAATCTATTTTTCTAGCTTAATTGAGGTATACTTTATGTATAAAATTTGCCCATTTCAACTATACAATTAAATGATTTTTAGTAGCCTTACCAAGTTGTGTAACCATCACCATAAATCAACGTTACAACATTTTCATCCCCTTAATAAGAATGCTCACACCCCATTTTCTGTTCATCTCCATTCCCACTCCCTGCTCCAGGTAAGCACTAATCTACTTCCTTCCTCTATAAATTTGCCTTGTCTGCACATTTCATATACACAGAACCATACAATATGTGGTCTCTTTCATCTGGTTTATTTCACTTAACATCATATTTTTGAGATTTACCCATGACATAACTTATGTCGACAGTTTGTTTCTTGTTATCGCTGGATGGTATTCCATTATATGGATACATCACATTTTTGTCTAGCCATTCACAAGTTAATCAACATTTAGGTTGTTGCTAGCTTTTTGTTATAACGAATAATGATGCTATGAACATCTGCATGCAAGTTTTTATGAGAACATATATTTTCATTTCTCTTCGGTAGATACCTGGGAGTGGAATTGCTGGGTTGCATGGTAGTTTTATGTTCAACTTTTTGAGAAATTGCCAACTGTATTCCAAAATGGCTGCCACATTTTACCAATGCATTCCTATCAGTGGTGTATAATGGTTCCCACTTCTCCACACCCACAGACACTTGTTACTGTCTTTTTTATGACAGCCGTTCTAGAGGATGTGAAGTAGTATCTCATTACTTTTTTTTTTTTTTTTTTGAGATGGAATTTCTCTCTTTTTGCTCAGGCTGGAGTGCAATGGTGCAATCTCGGCTCACTGCAACCTCCACCTGCCGGGTTCAAGTGATTCTCCTGCCTCAGCCTCCCGACTAGCTGGAATTACAGGCATGCACCACCACACCTGTCTAATTTTGTATTTTTAGTAGAGACGGAGTTTCTCCATGTTGGTCAGGCTGGTCTCAAACTTCTGACCTCAGATGATCCACCTGCCTCGGCCTCCCAAAGTGCTGGGATTACAGGTGTGAGCCACCGCACCTGGCTCTCATTATGGTTTTGATTTGCATTTCCCTGACTAATGATATTGAGCATCTTCTCATGTGCTTATTAGCCATTTGTATATATTATTTGAAGAAATGTCTATTCCAAATCCTTTGCCCATATTTCTGTTGGATTGTCATCTTATTAAGCTGTAAGAGCTTTTGTAAATTCTGGGTGTCAATATTTTATTAGATTTGTGTTTTGCTAATATTTTTACCACTCTGTTGTTTGCCTTTTCATTTCTTGATGGTGTCTTTTCATTGACAGATAATAACTGTACATATTTATGGGGTACACATACTTTGATACATGCATACAATATGTAATGATCAAATCAGGATAAATAGGATATCCATCACCTCATTTATCTTTTTTGTGTGTGTATTGGGAACATTCAAATCTTCTCTTCTAGCTATTTAAAAATATATATTATTGTTAACTATAGTCATGCTGCTCTGCTATCAAACACTAGAACTTATTTTTTCTATCTAACTTTATGTTTGTACACATTAGCCAACCTCTCTTCATCCCCATCTCCTCACCCTTTGCAGCCTCTGGTAACCATCATTCTACTCTCTGTCTCCATGAAATCAACTGTTTTTAGCTCCCACGTGTAAGTGAGAACATGTGATGTGTGTTGTTCTGTGCCTGGCTTATTTTATTTATGAGAATGACCTCTGGTTCCATCCATGTTCCTGCAAATGACAGGATTTCATGATTTTTTTACAACTAAATAGAATTCCATTGTGTATATATACCATATTTTCTTTATCCTTAAAATTTTGAAGTGTAAAAGTTTTGAATTTTGATGAGGTCCATTTTATCAATTTTTCCAAAAACAAATCCTTATATTTAGAGTTAATCGACTTATGAAGTTTAAAATATTTTAATTTTGATGAGGCCTATTTTATCAATTTTTCCAGAAACAAATCCTTATATTTAGAGTCATTTGACCAATGCAATTCACTGATGAGAAAACGGTCTGCTCAACAAATGGTGCTGGTACAACTGGATATCCACACATGAAAAGATGAATTTAAGCTCTCATTTCATACTATACAAAAATTAATTCAAAATGACTCATAGACTTAACTGCAAGAGTTAAAACAATAAAGGCTTTAGAAAAAAACTTGGAAATTTTCAAGATCCTGAGTTAGACAAATGTATTTTTCATCTATTCCTGAATTCTCGTCCCGATTAAACATCATATATGTGTATGTCACGCTTATAATGCAGATAGATAAAAATATAGCCCCCTTCAGTAAAAATGATAGAATATTTCACTAAGATTGGTGGCCAAAATTTGAATTAGCAATTACATGAAAATGTTAAGAGAAGGCCAGGTGCGGTGACTCATGCCTGTAATCCCAGCACTTTGGGAGCCAAGGCTGGTGGATCACCTGAGGTCGGGAGTTCAAGACCAGCCTGACCAACATGAAGAAACCCCGTCTCTACTAAAAATACAAAAATTAGCCGGGCGTGGTGGCATGCGCCTGTAATCCCAGCTACTCGGAAGGCTAGGGCAGGAGAATCGCTTGAACTTGGGAGGCGGAGATTGCAGTGAGCTGAGATAGTGCCACTGCACTCCAGCATGGGTGTCACAGTGAGACTCCGTATCAAAAAAAAAAAAAAAAAAAAAAAAAAAAGGAAGAAAATGTTAAGAGAAAATATGCAAGCAATAAGTGGTAACCCAGCCAGAACAGAATATATATAGCTTAGCAGGTAGAACTCAAGACAAAGGCATGCAAATAGTGCATTAAACTCTTCTTCAAATACTATACAATGTGTGTACCCATACTTGAGGCTAAAAACTGTTGATTACAGACAGTCACTGACTGCAGATTAAGATTAGGGAGAAAACAATCTCCTATAGAAAGGTGAATCTCAATCCATCAGTTAAGGAAGTGCTGCACATGCTAATATTTGCAATGGTATCATAATGCCAACATGAAATTTCCACAGTCCATTATGTTCAAGTGTCAGAAGAAAGAAATTATTGAAAAGTCTATAAACATAATTCATTAATACAAAAATTTTAGATACAAAGCATCACTTATAAAGGCACTTTCTTTTATTACATTTTCTGGGTTGCATCTGAAATTGTTAATAACTAATTTTCATGGTCAAATTACCACTTACATCCTCACAAGGGACACAAAAGAATGTGAGCATTAAAACTTGGCCACTGTGTTCACGGTGAGTCAGTCAGTGCCTTCCCCTTGCTCCTGGCCTGTGTCTCATGATGGCAACTGGGGAAGCCTTTGCTAAAGCCTGAATCTTGATTTCCTCTTTCAAAGCAAAATTTGTTTACAAAGTATATTTTCCGGTAGAATTAAAATTGTATTACTTCTTATTAACATTTTAATATCTTGTCATTATTTTCAGGTACAACTGGTTATTTACATACCTACCTCTCCCTCTTAGGAAAGGTTACATGTTTTATTGTTCTTTTTCTTTCTTTTTTTTTTTTTTTTTAGACAGGGTCTGGCTCTGTTGCCCAGGCCAGAGTGCTGTGGTGGTATCTCAGCTCACTGCAACAGCACCCAGCTAATTTTTGTATTTTTAGTAGAGACGGGGTTTCACTATGTTGCCCAGTCTGATCTCAAACTCCTGAGCTCAAGGGATCCACATGCCTAGGCCTACCTACTAAAGTGCTGGGATTACAGGCATGAGCCGCTGTGCCTGGGCCTGTTTTATTGTTCTTTAATCCCTTATATTAGTTTTTTTTCTTTTGCAACAGAGTCTCACTCCATCATCCAGGCTGGAGTGCAGTGGCACAATCTCGGCTCATTGCAACTTCCACCTCGTGGATACAAGCAATTCCTGTGCCTCAGCCTCCCAAATAGCTAGAATTACAGGCGCATGCCACCATGCCCAGCTAATTTTTGTGTATTTGATAGAGACGGGGTTTTGCCATGTTGGCCAGGCCAGTCTCGAACTCCTGACCTCAAGTGATCTACTCACCCCAGCCTCCCAAAGTGCTAGGATTACAGGCATGAACCACTGCGCCCAGCCATGAATGTTTTTTAAATCATTGCAGACATCAGTCGAGTACTGAAACCCTGCCTTACAGCATCTGATAAGGTTCTTAAAACGAAATAAACACTTGATACGTTTTTGTTGTAATGAAGTAAATCTTAGCTTTTAATACTGTGGTTTTAAAAATTATATTTCACAGCATAACATATCACGGGATCAATCAAATTACATAAATGATATTCTAAGAGAGACATGCAGGTGTGTCATTAATGTAATGAAGGCTATGCTTTCAATGGCCAGAGCCAAATGCTAACTTGTTTCTTTCTTGAATACCTAGTGACATCATGTTCTCTCATTTATTCTAAAGAGAAGTGGTCTATTCTCTTAGATCAGAGCCTCTATCTAAATCTCCCGTGCAATTTAAAAGCCAAACTTTGTACAATCCAGGAAGAGGTGGACTTAGCTGAGTACAGGCACATAGCAAGAAATGCCCCAAAGAAAGTTAGCCTTATTATCATTGCTGCTGCTGCTGCTAACATATTCTAATAATCACTTCTATCTTGAAAATAAGTAGAAATTGACCAGCTCATCAGAATTTCACATTAATTTGAAAGAGGTATGCTATGTAGCAAATGAAGACCACCTTCTTCTCAATTTGTGATTAACACTGGCAAAGTACATATGCTATGAAGTGTGTGTATCAGACGAGTAAAATGTACTCCACAAAAAACAAGTGAACTGAAACAAATTCACAAAGTCTTTTAAAATACTTTCCTTCTTGCCTAAGATATAACCAAGGCTGGTTTTGAGTAATTTTCTCAAATACTATCTGCAGTGATCTTTTCAGGCAAAGCCCTCCAGCCCTTTGGCCACCTGGAACCATGAAGTTCCACCTGCAATCTTATCTTGGCCTCAGGGCCTGGGCTGGTGCTCTACACTGGAGGAATTTTTAGAAGCCTCAGACTAGTAGCTTATCTGCTCAGTACGATCAGTCATTCTGCTGATCCTGCTCTGATATTGTGACCTAGTTTCAGGCACTAAGATTTTATCTAGTTATTCATAACCAAGTCCCTCTCTTGTATCACTAGAAACTAGATCCTGGATTCATCCGTTGTGATCCACAATCCTAGCTTAGGACCTTGTTTTGTATCCCAGATGGTGCACTACTCCCTATGATGTTCTGTGGGCTTAGTTAGAGCCCTACCCTGGAACTCCAGTCTTAATGACTGTGTCTCTAATACTTGCCACTGGATGGCTATGATGCAGACTCCCCTCATGTCTGGATTTCCACTTATTGCCTACTGTCAGTCTCCCCTAGAATGAGGTCCTAGGCTCCAGCTAAATTTCCTACCAGCTGTCAGGACTGTGAGGACTTGGATTCTGGTCATCCACAGATTAACCCATCTCAAGGCTGAATTCTAACTCTAATAGTAACTCAAGTAATACCTTTATTTTGAAATATCTCTATTCAAACCAGTCAGCAGTAAGTATATATTTTAAAAAGGCTCATTAAATATACATGTGATGCTTGAAATGCCAAAAGAAAATATCCCATACCTGTCTGAGTGAATCCTGATTTGTATCCATTAGTTGTCCCATTTTCTGGGGTCACAGTTGACGACACTGAAGAGCTTGGCTTAATAGAGTGGCAAGAAGCAGAGGATTGTCGGCTTCTACATTCTGGAAAAGAGTAAAAATCACATTGTATGAAGTGACCAATGCTCTGTTAAAACAGGTGATGGGGACACAATCCATAAAATCTCTAAATTAAATCGCTGCTCCTTAAGCGGCAGCCACTTTAATTAGAGATCACCTTCCCCATCCTGACTCCAACAGAATGTTTCAACTAGTGAACACAATGCTTTTGTTTGGAAGACAAAGAAATGGTTTCAAAGAAATTGGACCTTTGTTCCCTACATACTAGTTCCCAGAGGGAAAATACTCGTAACCAATATAGTCATGCTAGTTTTATGGATAAGACAGAGGTTAAAACATTAGTAATTTATGAAAACCTAATAGGCCTTTCAATACCAGTTAACATCCTACCTGGGATTGGTTTAAATGTAGAACAGTAACCTAGGGTCTGTCTAGGCTGCCTATAACCTATTCTCTTCTCAACCTTAATTTAGGTCCAAAAACAGAAGCAAAGAAAAATGTATAGGCAGTAGAGAAAAATTTTAAATGCTCAAATTAATATTATTCTCAGTTCTTATTAAAGGAGACAGCCAATAGTCAAAGTGGTTACGGATCATGATATGCCAAGCTTCATTTTAAGTAAGCCAGTATTAATGGGCCTCTGGTATATTTTAATAGTGCTTTGTACTGATTTAGGTAGATAGTAAATACTATGACAGCCTGTGGGACTGTTAACTTCCAACCAAATTTTACCCTATTAGTCTCAAAAAGTAGCATGTGAAAAAGGAATATAAATGATTTTATATGACGAAGTTAATTACAGACGGTCCTTTAGAGTGTCTCCAAGTTTATGAGATACATACAAGGACTGGAAGCAGTTTTCTATAACCTTCTATGCTATGACCTGCTATGAAGAGCTATTGTATTCTGGCCTAAGAGCATATCTCCAATAGGTAATATATGCATATATGTATATTGATATTATATGTGTATATATATAAATTATATAAATAAATATAATTTCAGCTCCAAAATAGCAACTATTATAAACGTGAGGCTTCTTTCACAAATGTTATTCTTTATTAGGAAAATGAGGCCAGGCATAGTGGCTCATGCCTGTAATGCTACCACTTTGAGAGGCCAAAGTGGGTAGATGACTTGAGCTCAAGAGTTCGAGACCAGTCTGGGCAACATGGCGAAACCCTGTCCCTACAAAAAACACAAAAATTAGCCAGGCACAGTGGTGTGTATCTGTAGTCCCAGCTCCTTGTGAGGCTGAGGTAAGAGGATCACTTGAGCCTGGGGTGGGAGAGGTTGCATTGAGCCACAGCAGTCCAGCCTGGGCAACAGAGTGAGAGCGTGTAAGAAAGAAAAGAAAAGAAAGGAAAGGAAGGGGAAAGGAAAGGAAAAGGAAAGGGAAAGGAAAGGGAAAGGAAGAAAGAAAAAGGGAAAGGTAAAGGAAAGGAAGGAAGAAAGAAAGAAAAGATAAATGAAAAGAGAAGGAAAGGGAAGGAAGGAAGAAAGGAAGGAAGGAAGGAAGGATGAATTGCCACTGAGTACTAAGAAGTTAAAAATATTTTATGCAACCAAAACAAGGCTAAAGAAGGGAATTAAAAGGGAGGGACGTGATACCTATCCTATTTTTATCCTTTTCTTAGGATTCATTACATTCAAAATGATTTTTCTGAGAAAAGTAATTTAATAGGATAAACACTTATCTATAATTCACCAGCTTATGATTCAGTGGTCACAAGCGTTAAGTTCTGATGATACCTGTCTCGGAATTATACCCATTTCCTAAAGAACTATATAATGCTACTTCAAGGATAACTAAGAGAAATTAAGGTGACGGACTCAGAAACAAATCTGCAGTTGTAATCTGGAATATTATGCTGTTTTTCATAGTCAGGAAAAACATTAAAAATAGTTATTATATGGAGAAAAAATCTCAGCACCTAAGAAACTGATCAATAGAATAATAATTAAATACTTCTTTTCTTTAGCACAGTGAAGAGAACTTCTGTCAATCCTGTCAAGCACATGAAGATGTGAAGTTTCAACTGGATTCATTTCTATAAATAAGTTAAGTTCTTCCTAATTAATAAGAAATAACACTTTGACAACTTAATAGTGTATTTTCCCAGGTATTATGAAGAGAACATTAATGTTTATTCTAAGTATGTTTAGGTCTAGTTAAAATAGAAAAAATACAGATGTTTGAGAATCTCCAAAGAAATTAAATAGAGTAAAAACGGCATCTAACCAAGGAGCTGTCACCCTGAGGTCCTCTCTAAAGGACAGAAGAGCTGGAAAGAGTCCATTTTTCCCCTTGAGAGCTGTACCCCCTTCCCAAGAGATGAATACAGAGACATTCACTTTCCTAAACTTGAATTGTCTCTGTTAAAATTAGTAAGGGGCAAGTCAAATAACCTACCAGAAGGCTTTAAATTTTGGGATATCCTTCTGAACTTGGGATATTTATCTGTATCCCACCTGAACTCTGAATCTTGTATGGGTCACTTGTCACCACTGTAAAATCTCCATTCCCTCCCCTTTTCTTCCTGGAAATTGACTACCTTTCCAGCAGATAAGAGGTCCTTTAGACAGTACACCCTGGGAGCTTCTGACTAGGTAGTACTTTAAGTGCTTCTGCTTCTTTGGCTGAGTGGTGAGCTTCAAGTTAATGTGGTTGGAAAATTCCGTGAAATATCGAAATCCTCTTTCTCCACAGCCGATACAATTTCCAGAAAACCCTGAAGTGAGGAAAACCAATGTTACTAATGGCCTTGTAAGTTGATACAATACTTTTACGTATTAAACAGCATAGAAACATTCACATTCTTTGACCCAAAAATGTCTCAATCTCAAGGAAATAATTCAGAGGGAAAAAAACCAGGTACATGTTTCTTTAGCAGAGTTATGTTATAACAGTGAAAGACTGGAAATAATTTAAATGCTGCTCTAAAAGGAAAGGAAAGGTTAATCTCTAAAAGATTAAGGAAATAGAGTAGATAAATACAGTAGATAATGGTTAAGGTTAAGGAAATAGAGCACATAATATAATGAAAAGCTTGGTTCTAGAATGTCTATTATTTCTTCCCCACATACTCTTTCCTTAGAGAACCTGCGTCCTCACCCTGGTTCTCTGCCCTCTCTGCCACTCGAACTTGCCTCCATGGCCACAGCTGGTGAGCTTGTGGCCCACCGTCTGACCCAGTCTGGGACAGTCAGAATCTCTCTCCTGGAATTTTGAAATAAATACAAAAAGTCAGGCAGGTGGTACTGGACCCTGGATTTGTAAGGTTTTAGAGAATTGGAATCCGAATTAGGGTTATGTCAGCCACATGTAAGCTAAGGTACGGGAACCAAGAACCATGAAGGGAAGCTGATCTGCGAAGAGGAAAGCAGAGCACAGGCCAGATGTTCAAATTCAGGGCTTTGTCAGCTTCTAGTTTCTGTGAGATCTAGCTATACTTTCTGACAGGAGTTCCATGAGATTCCTATTTCCCCTTTTCTAACACCTGTTTATTCATACTGGCTTCTTATTCCTTTAGATCTAATATCCAAACAATTCCTCACTCAGACAAATCAAACAAAATAAAAATTTTGGTGACCTGGTTGGAACAGGGACATGGAAAAAAGAAGAAACAGAAAACTGGGAGGATGAAAAGCCATGCTTTTTTTTTTTTAATTGAAAATCAACTTTTCCATCCCCCTTAATACACAGAGTAAAGCAGACAATAAGAGTGAGTTCTTCTAGTTGTGTCTGATGAGGGCATAACACATTTACTGTTATATAGATGAATAGGAAAAAAAAAGTTGTAATAAGAAAGGGCATTCCATATCGTATAAAGGCAATATTTCTATATGTAAATAACAGAAAACAAATTCACTGATGAAGTGATACACTCTTTTCAGACCCCTAAGCTAACCTGATATATATTAATAATTAACAAAGATATATAAATAGAGAAGAGAAAAGCCACAAGGATTAAAGATAGAATATTTCACAACATCCTAATCTCAGAATGCTAACCATCAATTCAAAGCATTTATAAATGGGAAATCCAATTTGTTATGATTCAATCAACAACTATTTATTGAGCATCTACCTATATGCTAGGCATTTTGCTAAACACTGGGGAAACAGTGGTGAAGAAGAGATATTCATAACCTCTGGTCAATCACATAGAATTAACAACTTATTACTGCCACTTTATAGACATGCAAACAATATAATTTTATAAATGACTTAAAATATATTCAGAGATGGATTGTATTTGAGAACATTTGACTATTTGTCCAATACCTTAAATCAGTAGCCCCACCCTGCCAAAAAAAGGTTGCCAGTGGCTGTCTAGGTCACTAAAGTTATCCATCCATCCATCTATCCACCCACCCATCCATCTATCCATCCATCCATCCATCCATCCATCCATCCAACCATCCATCCATCCAACCATCCAACCATCCATCCAACAAATACTGTACTCTATTATGTGCTAGACACTGTGGCAGGCACCAGGTTTTTTAGCACTGAACAAAGCAGACAAAGTCCCTGCCTTTGTGGAAACTACATTCTGGTCTGATCATCGCATCTTCATGGAAAACTGCCTGACCTGTGAAGTAGATATGCCACACCCAAAACACAGAAAAAAGCTACAAGAACCTTTCAGCCAAAATAATCAAGAACAGTGCCAAAACATGAGGCTTAACTGATAGGTCCAAGTGGTTTAGAAAAGATTAGTGTGAGAATTAACAAACTACTGAGGTTGAGTTTGATCTTTTCCTCTGTCTGTTCTGAGGTGAAAAGCAAGAGTGTGAAGAGGAAGAAAAGCCATGGGTCTGAATAATCTGCAAAGGAGAGAATCTTCACATTAATGATAAGTTAACAACATAAAAGAGTTAGAATCCTACAGTCCATTTTAAAAACCCTGTATGGCTTCAGCATTAGCCTTCCTTCAAGGGAGATTTTATCTGCTTGAAGTTCTTGTTGTCATTGAAAACAAAAAATAACACCACTCACAGCCAAATTACCTTCTAGTTTTTCTGGCAATCAAGTCTTCCAATTGCATGGTAGATTTGGGGCACATGCACTACCAACTGGATCAATATATTTTTAAATCAATTCCCCCATGGTCTTTGGAATCTGCATAATTTATATAAAAATTTAGACAAATTGATATTTGAATCCACAGGGGTTCCAGAATAGTGGAAGCTTAAACATTTTTCCACTATATTTTAATGCATATGAAAATCATCCACTTTAAGTAAGAAATGTTGGATGAAAGTTTTTGGACAAGAGTATCAAACATGTAAAAATCCCAGCAATGTGCTTATTTAAGAAAAACCTGCCATTTTGTTATTGCACCACACTTTTACATGGAGAAGTGGTTAGTAAAAAATTATGTCCACTTACAAGGCTAGAGAAAGTAAGCAAGGTTCCAAGTCTGTAAGGGTATTTAATAAATACGATAGTAAATAACTGCCATTTGAAGAGCAAATACTATGTCCCAAGCACTGTGCTGGGTGGGTGCTTTAAGGACATCATCTCATTTGATCTTTATGACCCGGCAAGGTAGGCGTTAATGGCCCCATTATATGCATGAGCAATCTAAGACTTTAAGTTCTTAAAATACTTGCTGAAGTTCTTAAAGTACTAAGTGACAAATCTGGGATTAGAACACAGTTCTGATTCTAAAGCACATGGTCTTTGGTCTCACTCCTAATTTCTAAGGATTATGAAGTCTATTATTCTGATGGTGTCTTCTGTGTCTTTTCCATGACATATTCTAAGAGGATTCTCTAGTCACAAAGAATCATTGAACAAAAAATGCATTATGAGAGATTTTCATTGTCTACAGTCAGAGCCACACCTGAACTGTTTATCATTAGATGAGACGATAATGCTTTTCAAATGCTAAAAAGTTTTCTGAAGTTGTTCTACTACAGCCTACTAGGTAGTAAGCTCTGTGAGGAACAGGACTGAGTCTTTTAACTGTTGTGTCCCTACGTAAGAGCCTCGTGTGATTTCTGTCACACAGTACATTCTGAATAAATACTGCTGAATGAAAAAACGAGTAGTTGGATCTTCACTGCTAATTTACTCCAGCATATTATTAGATTTATCATTAGACTTCTATATTAAACCATCTGCTCAATTTCACTAAACAAAGTGAAAACGTTTTTTTTCTTTTTTTCTGAGACAGAGTCTCACTCTGTCGCCCAGCCTAGAGTGCAGGGGCGCCATCTTGGCTCACTGCAAGCTCCACCTCCCGGGTTCACGCCATTCTCCTGCCTCAGCCTCCCGAGTAGCTGGGACTACAAGCGCCACCACGCCCAGCTAATTATTATTATTATTATTTTTTTTTTTTTTTTTTTTTGAGACGGAGTCTCGCTCTGTCCCCCAGGCTGGAGTGCAGTGGCGCGATCTCCGCTAACTGCAAGCTCTGCCTCCCGGGTTCACGCCATTCTCCTGCCTCAGCCTCCCAAGTAGCTGGGACTGCAGGCGCCCACCACCACGCCCGGCTAATTTTTGGTAGAGACGGGGTTTTTTTTAGTAGAGACGGGGTTTTTTTTTAGTAGAGACGGGGTTTTTTTTAGTAGAGACGGGGTTTCACCATGTTAGCCAGAGGTCTCGATCTCCTGACCTCATGATCCACCCACCTCGACCTCCCAAAGTGCTGGGATTACAGACGTGAGCCACCGTGCCAGGCCGAAAATGTTCTTTTTTTATGAGAGCCTTATAAAAAATGGAAATTACCATTTCTTTTCCTATGAACCATGAAAAGTCTTTAAACTACAATTTAAGGAACTTCTATAAAGCGTGTGCAGACTCACTTATTGATCAGTGTATTGTTAGACTTTCTGATGACACTATATAACTAGGAAGAATGTATCAAACTACAAAAATAAATACACATCATGATCAATACAATATTTGAATTCATTGCTCTATTCTTTTTCCTTTTTACTGATATTTGTGCCTGAAACATGATTTCATCTATAGTAAGACAAATTCTGAGAAACAAAAACAACAGTAGAGAAATGGCAGCAGTAGAAAAGCAACAAATCTCATGTGCTCTCTTATCTTTTTAATTATTTAAAATAAAATAAATCAAGTCTGTTATTTCTTATGATATAGGGAAGCTATGTTGTGAAAAAGCCCAGACTCTAATATCAGAAAGTAAAATAATTCTAGATAAAGTCATTCACATTTTATATCATATAGATAGAAATATAAAGATACATAGTCCTAGTTATTTTGGGTGAACTAATGTTAAATATAAAGTGAGAATCACATCACACAAGTATAGATAGAAATATCTATCTATATGACATTGGAATGGGTGGTATGGAAAAACAACAAATAACTTACAAAGTGAATAATCCACAGATAAATAATTGAGTTGACTTGATATCAGGTCCAATATCAGAGCTGACTTGATATCAGTGACTATAGAGAGTGAATTCTCTTTTCTTTATAAAATATTAATTTTTGATAAATTGCATGCTTTTTAAAAATGTCTGGTCAAAAAAGTCATTTAATTAAGCTAAGTGTTTTGAGAATTAATAAAAATGAAAAGGCCAGGCGTGGTGGCTCATGCCTGTAATTCCAGCACTTTGGGAGGCCAAGGCAGGCAGATCATCTGAGGTCAGGAGTTTGAGACCAGCCTGGCCAACATGGTGAAACCCTGTCTTTACTAAAAATACAAAGAGTAGCTGGGCGTGATGGTGGGCGCCTGTAATCCCAGCTACTCGGGAGGCTGAGGCAGGAGGATTGCTTGAACCCAGGAGGCAGAGGTTGCAGTGAGCCGAGATCATGCCACTGCACTCCAGCCTGGGTGACAAGAGCAAAACTCTGTCTCAAAAAAAAGAAAAAAAAAAAAAAAAGAAAGAAAATAAATAAATGTTTAAGAAGTTACCACCTGTAATCCCATCACTTTGGGTGGCCGAGGTGGGCAGATCACGAGGTCAGGGGTTTAAGACCACTCCGGCCAATATGGTGAAGCCCTGTCTCTACTAAAAACACAAAAATTAGCTGGGTGTGGTGGCATGCACCTGTAGTCCCAGCTACTCGGGAGGCTGAGGCAGGAGAATCACTTGAACCTGGGAGGCAGAGGTTGCAGTGAGCCTAGACTGCACCATTGCACTCCAGCCTGGGCGATGGAGCAAGACTTCATCTCAAAAAAAGAAAAAAAGAAAAAAAAAAAAAGAAGTTACTAAAAGAAAAAATGTCTCACAATTGAACTAAACTATATAATCCCCAAATAATCCTCTGGTATATTTTTAAAAATTCTGCAGTAGTTTTAAATAAATGTGTATTTTAACTCCCTCATATTGGAAGGAATTTTATAAGCATGAAACACTCACCTAAAAGTGCATTTTTTCCATGATCATCCGGTAGAAATCGCTTGTCCACAGCACAAACTAGGATGTGTTCAGGCAGATTGGGAGACTTGGCCCCCACCAGGAGGAATCCTGCTGGGATGTCAATTTGTTCCATACACAGTGATACCAAACGCAAATCCTTTCCTGCTTGACAAAAACCTAAAAACCAGTTTAAAAAAAAGGACACAGTGAAATGTTTAGTGAGATTATATCTTCTTATCACTCATTTGGAGAGTAGATTTATTTTTGAGAATCACTATTACAGACTAAATTAAAGTCCCTATACCCCTATATTCCAACCAGAAGAGAAATCTGCCAAGTGTGGCCCTCTGAACAAAGCTGAAAAGACACTGAAAGGAAATATTTCCATCTGCTTCGCTTCAGCCAAAGCGACAACTTCATATTTTTTCTTTTTTTTTTCTTTCTTTTTTTTTTTTGGGATGGAGTCTCGCCCTGTCGCCCAGGCTGGAGTGCAATGGTGGGATCTTGGCTTACTGCAACCTCCACCTCCCAGGTTCAAGCGATTCTCCTGCCTCAGCCTCCCGAGTAGCTGAGATTACAGGCGTGTGCGCCACCACACCCGGCTAATTTTTTTTTTTTTTTTTTTTTTTTTAGTAGAGATGGAGCTTCCCCATGTTGGCCAGGCTGGTTTCGAACTCCTGACCTCGTGATCCACCCACCTTGGCCTCACAAAGTGCTGGGATTACAGGCGTGAGTCTGGTCAACAAGTGGGGCAATGGTGAATACACAACAAACTTTGAAAACCATGTAGTTTTTATGTGCATGTAATACGATTATTTTACTTCCAATCCAAATTCACTTCTCTAGATGGGTACAGTGTCAGAATAGAGATACTCTTTATTTTCACAGAGGAAAAGACTGAAGCTCAGAATTTGGTGACTCCTAGATGAACGGGCCAAAACTGTTAGAGCATTTCACTTTTTACCATGACATGACATGACAAGATGTGACAAAATCTTACATAACCACTTTGTATATCATAATGTATTATATGAATTCATCTGTTCATTGTTTATTAAACAAACATTTGCAACAGAGGCTGTCCAAGACCAGGAGATACAGAATTGAACCAAATATAACTTCCTCCAAGAACTCACATTGCAGTCATTTGGAAGAATGTATAAGGAACCAAGAATCACAGACAGTGTTATAGGGAACAGCTACAGTTCTGCTGCAAATCTTCTGGGGAATGATTCCGTCTGTACTCTAATCACATGACTTCCCCAGGGAGTTGTGACACTCCAAATTGATGTGGAGCTAGGACCTGATCCAACTGGGCCACTTTGATAGCCCAACTTTCTGGCCATAGTTGATTGGTCCAAGGGTGGACATATGACATAAACAAGGCCCATCAAAGCCTTTCCCCTAGAAAATCTGAACATGGAGCCAAGGAGAGCATGGCTCAGACTGCTTAGTGCCAGCCCTGTCTCTTGACTTGGGAGGGAACTCCGTCAGCACAGGCAGGAGGCTGAAAGACTGTTCTGGCAGTATCTGGATCCCTCAGCCCGCTGTATCTGCCTTTCCCAAGGTCTGGCCATGAAACCTTTTCTTTGGAATTCTTTCAGTAATTTCTTCATTTTACCTAAGCCATTTTCAGTTGGGTTTCTGTCATTTGCAACCGAGAAAGGCTGAATAAAAGTATGATAAATGCTATTTCAGGCCGGGCACAGTGGCTCACACCTGTAATCCCAGCACTTTCGGAGGCCGAGGTGGGTGGATCACTTAAGGTTGCGGTTCAAGTCCAGCCTTGCCAACATGGTGAAACCCTTCTCTATTAAAAATACAAAAAAAGGCCGGGCGCAGTGACCCGAACCTGTAATCTCAGCACTTTGGAAGGCAGAAGCGGGCGGATCATGAGGTCAGGAGATTGAGACCATCTTGGCTAACATGGTGAAACCCCGTCTCTACTAAAGATACAAAAAAATTAGCCGGACATGGTGGCAGGCGCCTGTAGAGGTGGAGCTTGCAGTGAGCCCAGATCGCGCCACTGCACTCCAGCCTGGGCGACAGAGCGAGACTCTGTCTCAAAAAACAAACAAACAACAACAACAACAAATTAGCTAGGCATGGTGGCACATGCGTGTAATCCCAGCTACTTGGGAGGCTGAGGCAGGGGAATCACTTGAACCAGGGAGGCAGAGGTTGCAGTGAGCCAAGATCGCACCACTGCACTCCAGCCTGGGCAACAGCGTGAGACTTGCTCTCAAGAACAGGGGAAAAAACGCTACTTCAGAAAATTTTGGAAGCAAGGAGGATGCCTACGTCTCCCTACACAAACCCAAGGAGAGCACCATTATCATTGCCCAATACAAAGTAGGGAAAAACCATGCTAGATTCTCCTAGCATCAATTCATGTTATGACTTTAACCAAGTGTCAACAGATAATTGAATGCTATCAGTTACTGGCATGAGAAATAAAAAAGAAAACACCATGAAAACATTGGATGAGGCGAGGTGCAGTGGCTCACGCCTGTAATCCCAGCACTTTGGGAGGCCAAAGAGGCAGATCGCTTGGGTCCAGGAGTTCAAGACCAGTCTAGGCAACAGGGCGAAACCCCATCTCTACAAAAAAATACAAAAATTAGTTGGGCCTGGTGGTGAGTGCTTGTAGTCCCAGCTACCTAGGAGGTTAAGATGGGAGCATCCCTTGAGCTAGGGAGGCAGAAGTTGCAGTGAGCCAGGATTGTGCCATTGTACTCCAGCCTGGGCGACAGAACAAGACCCTGTCTAAATTATTTTTTTTAAAGAAAAAAAATTAAAATTTAAATTTAAAAAAATGGATGAAGCGGTGGGGCATATTAAATTTACCATATAGTTTGGGTCACCAAACCTCAAAAACAAGCCTAATAGAATTGGGAAAAGTCAACAGAAGAAAGAATAAAATTATCAAGACTACAGGGCTCAATCATTTCAAGCTTATAGATCCCTTTTTAACATTAATAAAAGTCAATTTAAACTCTAAAAGTCAATTTAACTCTAGAAGTTCATGAATTAAGAAAAAATATAAAAACTTATGAATTCTTTAGCAATTTTAAGTGAATCTGCATTTGTTCAAAATATCATTTATATTTATTTGGAAAATAGTCATTAAATATGTCGGTCATATTACTTAGTTTACAAACATTTTTTGGAGCCTATGGATACATGGAACCCATTGGGAAAAAAAATCTGCTGTGTCCACCCACCTCTATTAAGGAACAGGGCTCACAGGTTTGAAAGTTGGGAATTGATGATGATGATGATGGCAGCTAAAACTTATGGAGCACTTGCCATAGCCAGGCACAGTGCTAAATACTATATAGATGACCTTATTCAATGCACTCAACACTCAAGACTGGTACTAACCCTGTAGATAATCTTTCTTGTACAGCATGAATATCAAACAGTATGTGAATAAACTGATCTAAGTAGGCCAGGTGCAATGGCTCACGCCTGTAATCCCAACACTTTGGGAGGCTGAGGCGGGTGGATCACCTGAGGTCAGGAGTTCGAGTCCAGCCTGGCCAACATGGCGAAATTTTGTCTCTACTAAAAATACAAACATTAGCTGGGGGTGGTGGCATGGACCTGTAGTCCCAGGCACTCGGGAGGCTGAGGCAGGAGAATTGCTTGAACCTAGGAGGCAGAGGTTGCAGTGAGCCGAGATTGCACCACTGCACTCCAGCCTGGGCAACAAGAGTGAAACTCTGTCTCAAAATAAATAAATAAATAAATAAACAAACAAACCAATCTAAAATTACTTTCTATTTAAAATCAAGTCCTTATCACATGCCATGTAATGACAGAATTAATTTTTAAATCTCTGAATTCAAAAGATTACACACTATTATAAGAGACATTTGTGAGTCAAAGATTGAGGAACACAGATCTGTTCTAACCTCTTTAATATGTAAATGAAAGAAGGGCCCCAAGAGACTAAGAAAGTGGCCCAAGGCCTCAATACTCAACCACCAGAAACAGTAGATCCAGAACCCAGGTCTCTTAACTCCTAATTAACTGCTCCTTTGACCTCATTAACACCTCTCTGACTCATATACAGTCATTTATCACTTAACCACATGGATGCATTCTAAGAGGCGATTTTGTTGTGTGAACATCATAGAGTGTACTTTCACACACCCAGATGGTACAGCCTACCACACATGTAGGCTAGATGGTATAGCCTAATGCCCCTAGGCTACAAACCTGGATAGCATTCTATTGTACTGAATACTATAGGCAGTTGTAACACAATGGTTAAGTATTTGTGTATCTAAACATATGTAAACACAGAAAGGGCACAGTGAAAATACGATATAAAAGATAAAAAATGACACACCTGTGTAAGTCACTTAAAACAGAGCTCGCAGGACTGGAAGTTGCTCTGGGTGAGTCAGTGAGTGAGTAATGAGTGAATGTGAAGGCCTAGGACATTACTGTACACTTTGTAAACGCTGTACCCTTAGGCTACACTAAATTTACTGAAATGTTTTTTTCTTCAATAATAAATTAACCTTAGCTTACTGTAACTTTTTAACTTTATCACCTTTTTAACTTTTAAAAACCTTCTGATTCATAATAAAACTTAAAACACAAACACTTTGTATAGCTGTATAAAAACGTTTTCTTTCTTATATCCTTATTCTATAAGGCTTTTTTGTATTAAAATTTTTGTTTTGTTTTGTTTTTTACTTTTTAAACTTTTTTTGTTGGCCTGGCGCGGTGGCTCACGCCTGTAATCCCAGCACTTTGGGAGGCCAAGGCGGGTGGATCACAAGGTCAAGAGATTGAGACCATCCTGGCCAATATGGTGAAACCCCATCTCTACTAAAAATACAAAAATTAGCTGGGCATGGTGGTGGGCGCCTGTAGTCCCAGCTACTCAGGAGGTGGAGGCAGGAGAATCACTTTAACCCAGGAGGCGGAGGTTGCAGTGAGCCGAGATTGCGCCATTGCACTCCAACCTGGTGACAGCGTGAGACTCTGTCTCAAAAAAAAAAACAAAAACAAAAACAAACAAACAAACAAACAAACAAACTTTTTTGTTAAAAACTAAGGCACAAACACACACATTAGCCTAGGCCTACACAGGGTCAGAATCATCAATATCACTCTTCCACCTCCATATCTTGTCCTACTGGAAGGTCTTCAGGGCAAAAACATGCTTGGAGGGTCATCTCCTATGATAATAATGCCATCTTCTGGAATACCTCCTAAAGGACCTGCCTGAGGCTGTTTTACAGTAAACTTTTTTTTTTAATAAGTAGAAGGAGTGCACTCTGAAATAACATAGATAATAAAATAACTAGGTAATAAAAAATAACATTTATTACCTAGTATCATGCAGTGTACCTAATTGTATGTGCTATACTTTTATATGACTGGCAGTGCAGTAAGTTTCTTTACATCAGCATCACCACAAACACATGAGTAATGCATTGCACTACTTTACAATGGCTACAGTGTCATCAGACAACAGACATTTTTCAGCTTTGGAACCTACAGGACCAATGTCATATATGCAGTCAGTCATTGACCGAAATGGTGTTATTTGGCACGTGACTGTATACTGTTTCGCCTTCCTCTAGTCTGATGGAGAGCTCTCCTATAACTTCATCCTTGCCTATTTTTGTTGGGTCCTATCACTTGACTTCCCTGTGGCCTTTTCAGATTGATTTCTGAGCATCATTTGATACACCAGCCCCTGCCAGCCATTGACTGTGTCGGCATTCACCTATTTCATACTTGCTAATGAGTCCTTAAAATTCAAGTTTTGGCAAGCCGCAAAAGTAATTCATGCTCACAGACTGACATTTCTGCTGAGCTTTCTCAAGCAATACATTGCAAAAGGGAGACTAAGAGGGAAAAGTTACAATTTTGTTTCTGGGCTAAAGAGGTATAGAGTAGAGAAGGCACAGTTAGTGTTGAGAAGGCCTGAAGAAAGCAGGATTTTCTAGGGAAGAGAGATTATTTCAGAGCAATTTCTGTGGCAAAATGAAAACTACACAATCCACACAAATAGTTTTTAGTATTATAATCTTTGAGGGTTTTCCCACTTATGAGGACACCTAGAGGAGAAAAGCAATAATTATTAAACAATTACTGTATTCTATGAGAGGTGTGTGCCTAACCTCCTTCCCTTAAAAAAAAAAAAAGTCAAGAGGTTCCTGTGCCCGTGAAAAGAGAAAATTCCTATTTGATGAAAAAAAAAAAAAAACTCACCCCATAATGATGGGGGTTTGTAAAAGTGGCACGAGAACCAACTGAGATCCCAATGTCCAAAACTGAACAATTTGAGCAACAAAATAAGTTAGTATTGGATTATAAACATAAAATAAATGTAGGTATTTATGGCCATAATGACATAAATAAACGAATGAACCCATCAATAAATGGGAGAGAAGAGATGAATTCCCAGGCAGTAGAATTTCAAATAATTTACGTAGCCTGCCCTCAAGGATGTGGAGTATAACTCCCTGCTCCTTAAGTGTGATCTGGGGATTCCTTCCACAGTATGTAGTGGAAGGAGAGTGGGGATAACACTCCTTCAGCCCCTCAGCCAGGTGACCAAGGTCAACAGCAATAGTGTTAAATCATGTTGATAGTATGTACCCTTGAAAGAATAAGATAAAAATTTACCTCTGTGATCTTCCTCCCCAGATCCCATAACCTCAATCTAGTAAGGAGAAAAACATCAAATGAATTCCAATAGGGGGGTCTCCTACAATATGCCTAATACTCCTCAAACGGCCAAGGTCATCAAAAACAAGGAAAGTCTGAGAAACTGTCACAGTCAAAAGGAACCGGTGAAACCCCGTCTCTACTAAAAATACAAAAAATTAGCGGGGCGTGGTGATGGGCGCCTGTAGTCCCAGCTACTCAGGAGGCTGAGGCAGGAGAATGGTGTGAACCCGGGAGGCGGAGCTTGCAGTGAGCCGAGATCGCACCACCACTGCACTCCAGCCTGGGCGATAGAGCGAGATTCAGTCTCAAAAAAAAAAAAAAAGGAACCTAAGGAGACATAACAATTAAATCTGATGCCGTATCCTGGATGGGATACTGGAACAGGAAAAGGATATTAGGAAAAAACCAAGGAACTCAAATAAACTGTGGACTTTAGTTGTTATTAAAATCAATAAAAATGTATCAATATTGGTTCATTAATTGTAGCAAATATCCTATACTAAGATATTAATAATAGGGCAAACTGTGTGGGGATATATGGAAACTGTACTATTTTCTTAATTTTCACAAATTTAAAGCTGTTCTTCAAAAATAAAATAAAATAGTTCTATTTTATCTTTTACCATGTAGCTATTTGCCAACACAAGCCACACAGACAATTTAATTAAGAAGAGAATAGGAAAGAAAGGCACAGCAGGGCTGTGTCTAGGAACAGGGTCCAGAAGAAATCAACTCCATGCCAAAAATGCTCATTAAGTCAAGCAAAAGTTTATGAATTCAGTTTGTAGTTATTCTAAGAATAAGTTCGCCTGCCAAGGGTCTGGTCTATTTCTGTAAAGTATGTATCTATTTACTATTTCCTCCAAATCCTCATTGCTGGGATTCAGATCAGCTAATGATATACAAAATATATCATGAGGGATCCCTACGAGAGTAAAAACATTATGCAAACAGCAATATTTAATTTAGTTTTTTCAGATGGAAAATAAGCTGTGTATGTCTGTAAAAAAGAGTGGATAGCTAAAAACAAAATCTATGAAACATTCTATCTCAAGACATAGGATCCCAATATCCAGTGTGATAGGTAGTTCTATTTTCCCACTACTAGAAATATGTCTGATTAATAGTCTAATAAACATCAAATATTAAATCTCAGTTAAAAGCTTGAACTAAATGAAAAAACAAAACAAAACCTTAGGACTCCCCAACAGGGTAATTCTGAATTACATCTAAATAATTCTAAAGGACTGATGTGATCTTTCTTTTAGAGGCTACGAGAAGATCTGGTTAAGAGTATCCTAAGGGAGGATCTAAGCCTGTTCATACTCTACAAGCAAAGAAACGTAAGTTAGTGATAACAGGCATACAAATAATTTTTTTGACAAATCTGCCCCTGAAATAATTTCATTTTCTGAAGATAACACTGAAATGTTGCTCTAAAACCAGAGCAAATGATTTTAATTTTTTTAAAAAGGAATAATAGTAGACAGGTCTTCTTTATAAACTTCATCTGCATTTCCTTAAGAAAACAGCCAAAGATTTCACTTCACAGAAACAGATTAGCATTCTCCAGTTATCTCCAACTTGAAGGAAGGTTACAGAGTAAACTAAAAGAGGGCAGGGAAAAGTTTACAGAACCAGCTATAAACACAAACTAAAGTAATCAAAGCAGTATTTGGAGGCCTAAAATTTGGTTGTCCTTTACCCCTCTGGACAATCAACTGCCTCCCAGCAGGGTAGGAACCTACACTATTCCGATAATTTACATAAGAAATTAGCAACCAAAATTTACATCTGAATGGTAAACCCCAGCAGCCCATCAGGTGTTAAGTATTTGCTTATCTAAATTGCCTCTAAAAATAGCTTTACCTTTCTTTGAGCCTTAAGTGAATAGAGGATTTCCCATGAAGGGAAGGTGGTATGCTTATTTAAGTTCAGGCAGTATATTGCCCTATTTCACTGCCATTTTCATAAGGAAAATTTCAGAACTGTTCTCCCTTTGAGTAAGAAGGCTCTTAAAACTGTCTTAGAATGAGTTCAATTGAAAGAGCTACTGGCTGGGCGTGGTGGCTCACGCCTGTAATCCTAGCACTTTGGGAGGCCGAGGCAGGCGGATCACGAAGTCAGGAGATCTAGATCATACTGGCTAACACGGTGGAATCCTGTCTCTACTAAAAATACATAAAAAAGAAGCCAGGCATGTTAGCGGGCGCCTGTAGTCCCAGCTACTCAGGAGGCTGAGGACTCAAAAAAAAAAAAAAAAAAAAAAAGCTACTGGCCAGGCACAGTGGCTCACGCCTATAATCCCAGCACTTTGGGAGCCGAGGAGGGTGGATCATGAGGTCAGGAGTTCAAGACCAGCCTGGTCAAGATGGTGAAACCCCATCTCTACTAAAAATACAAAAATTAGCCAGGCGTGGTGGCGGGCACCTGTTATCCCAGCTACTTGTGAGGCTGAGGCAGAGAACTGCTTGAACCCGGGAGGTGGAGGCTGCAGTGAGCTGAGGTCGCGCCACTGCACTCCAGCCTGGGCAACAGAGTGAGACTCCGTCTCAAATAAAAAAAAAGGTATCTACAAACTATAAACTACCAAATTAATTATAAACTTTGTGTTTTAAATGCCTTCCCCCAAGGTGAATTAAAACGGGAAAAAAATGGACATTAATTATAAGAACCAAAAGTAGCTGATACAGGAATCTAAGTGTAGGACTAGTGTTTTTGAATTGTCTTGGAATCTAAATCTTGAACTTGAGTGAGACAGTTAAAAAAAACTGCACCTCCTTTATCTTTAAAATGATATTACCCTTCCCATACACTCTCATATTCTCATGTTTTAAAGTTTAAGAAATACTGGCTATCTCTAGATCACTGAGTTTATTATACCTTGGTGGGTACTAAACAGCTCTCCATACCTGCTTATAAATAACACCAGTGCCAGATACCCTATAAGGCAAACTAAAAACATACCTAGGGCACAGGAAGAATGGAAACCTCTCTCCCATTTTTTGGTATAAAATTAGATATTTGAAAATTATCCTCTAAAGCTTTTACTCTATGTAACTCTCACACATAACAAGATTCTCAATGGGAATCCAACAACGTTTTAAGCACTATTTCACCTTCCATTTTGTTACCTGATAAATGAGTTGACAGCTCAATTAAATAAAAGGCATGAAGATGGACGTAAAGCAAGTAAGAAGAAACATAATGCTAGTCACCTCCTACACCTCCACAGGCTTAAAGGCCTGTATTATGTCAATAATGAATAAATCCATATATATTATATTAAGTTTGAGCAATCATAAACAAATTCATAAGGAATAATGCGCTACAGGCAGGGCCGAATCAAAGAGCAGTAGTACTAATTGCTAGAGGCCACCTTTAGTGAATTGGGCACTTAGAAGCTACCAGGAGAATTATTCAGCTTTCCTCATCTCCTAGGTAGGGGATTTTGACTCCTTTACTGTTTATCACATTGTCCAAAAAAAAAAAAAGTCAAGAGAAAATAAAACTCCCAAGCAGGGCTTTCTGACTTTCCATATTTGAACCTCTAGTTTTTCTCTAATTATTTGCACTTTAAGCTTTGTAAGAGGAATGTTCTGAAATTATATCCCTTTTCTTCTTCTCCCATTTCCCCCACTCCAAAATTTTCATGCACTGAAATCATCCTAGGTCCAAGTCATTCTGGGTATAAGAACAATACTCTGGCTAATCGGGACAAAGTATTATTCACGAACTAATTAGGCTGGGATGGTCAGAAAATAGCACAGTAAACTATTAAATGGAGGGAAGAGAGTGTAATTTAAGTTATGATATCACCAAAACCATGAAATACTGGAAATGCTTTATACTAGGATTTTCTTGTAAAGTGTGAAGCCTTGGTGGAAGAGGAGGTTGACCCTAATAAATAAAAAGGGATTAACAAAATATACACATTTTAATCCTCTATAAATTTTTACATTTATAATATGTATAAAATATTTTAATCCTCTATATCGGATGAGTGTTCAAAACAAATGTAAACGGTAAATATGAAATCTCCAATATCTCTCTGATTGTTTGCAGGGCCGGGGGCGGGGGGGAATAGAAAGAAGTACGAAGAGGGAACACTAAAAAAGTCCTAAAATAGTAGCATTCTTGCAGAAAGTACTTGGAATACTGGAAAAGCCTTGACCTGGGTTTAGAATTGCCTCTGCAATTCTAAACAGACCATCTCAGGGAAGTCAACAACTGTGAATTTCAGTCTCTTTATCTGTTAAGATGGGATGATAATACTTGTCTTTCTTACAGACATCTGTTGTGAAGTCACAGGAGATAATGTGAATGAGAGCATAATCATTTCTCATTCCTCTCCATACGATAATTACTAGTTTCCAGCCTTGAGCACCTCATGTAATAATTAGAAATATGTCAGACAATATTAGAGACAAAATAGCAAAAAGAAAACACAACTGAAACCCACCATCTGTAGTGCAAGATCCTTCTGGGGCAGGTTTTTGTGAATAGGGAATTGGTGGGCTGTTTGAATCAGACATTTCTTCATCGTCTTCATCATCTTCCATTTCATTAACTGTTAGATTGTTAGAAAAATCCAGACTTCCATTTTGAGTGTAGCGGTTTACCAAATCTTTGTCCAGATCCTCCACCTTGGGTTTGACATCTGGGTAAGCAAATAAATCACAGCAGATTTAATAAAAAGATGCTTATGGAAAAATGCACAGTTCTGAAAGACATAATTGAAGAAAAAAGGTCTAGCATTTTCTAACATTTAGCCAATTTATCTCAGAGGTCCCAAGATTTGGAATCCCCACTTCTAAAACAAGAATCCCACTTTTTAAAAAAGGAGTCCAGTGGCCGGGTGCAGTGGCTCATGCCTGTAATCCCAGCACTTTGGGAGGCGCAGGCGGGCGGATCACGAGGTCAGGAGTTCAAGACCAGCCTGACCAACATGGTGAAATCCTGTCTCTAATAAAAATACAAAAAAAATTAGCCAGGAGTGGTGGCGTGCACCTGTAATCCCAGCTACTCAGGAGGCTGAGGCAGGAGAATTGCTTGAACCCAGGAGGCAGACGTTGCAGTGAGCCGAGATCACGCCACTGCACTCCGGCCTGGGCAACAGACGGAGACTCCATCTCAAAAAAACAAAACAAAACAAAAGAATCCAGAAATGTGTGTGATTGAGAAACTTACCTGCAGATGAGAAAGGATGCTGGTCAGGGTCCAGGTATAGCTGGGAAAAAATTGGCCGTGGTACCACACTACTACATCTGAGGGAGGCTTCTATGGAGTTGTGGAGAGCTTCCTCAAATCGAGCAGATTTCAGTTGCCCAGCATATGAATTCCCCATGATCTACACCTACCCATCCCCAAGAAAAAGAAGAAAGGATAAAATTGATATAATTAGAGGTTCTATGTCTCAAAGTACAGGTAGAGCTAATTTAAACTATGTCCATATATCTTGTTAAGATGTGAAATATATGAACTACCCAGAGATCTTAAGACAGCTTGTGTAAGTTACTTGTTATCATGTCACGTGTGCTTTTTGTCTTCACAGCCCAAACCCAACTCAAAAAGCCCCTTTGAGGGATTTTGTATCTATAACAGTAATAAATGCTTAAGTCAAGGCTCTCCAACCAGTAAATCAAGACTGACCTGTCAGTCATGAATCCCAACCTGGTTAACAATGTGGCCATATCACCTTTATAGGAGGCTACTATAACTCCCTAGAAACTCTATCAGTGGTTTCAGAGTAAGTAATGAATTTTCTCTTTACAAAGATCTATTACTCTAGACGGGGGAAAAAGGCTCTCTTCTGGAAAAAAATGAAAGTTTTATGGTTATATATTTAATTAAATTTCTGAAAGCAAGACTTGAGCATTTTCAACTTGAATAATTCATTTATGTATTACTAGTATTTGAAAAACACTGTTGTTTCTTTTGCTTCATCTGAAGTACAATCTTATTTGGGACCCTTCAATTAAGTATATCGCAAAAAACTTTGAAGTCATGACCTTTACTTCTCATCACTAATATTTATATAGTACTATAGTACTTGCTGGTTGTAAAAATTTCCATGTATAGGCTGGGCATAGTGGCTCATGCCTGTAAAACCGGCACTTTGGGAGGCTGGGGCAGGTGACATGAGGTCAGGAGATTGCGACCAGCCTGGCTAACATGGTGAAACCCTGTCTCTACTAAAAATACAAAAATTAGCCAGGCATGGTGGCATGTGCCTGTAGTCCCAGCTACTCAGGAGGCTGAGGCAGGAGAATCACTTGAATCCGGGAGGCGGAGGTTGCAGTAAGCCGAGATTGCGCCACTGCACTCCAGCCTGGGCGACAAGAGCAAAACTCTGTCTCAAAAAAAAAAAAAAAAAATTCCATGTATAACAATAATAACTACAATTTATTGGGTGCTAATTAATGGCTAATGATACTCAAAGGGTCTTGCGGGTGGAGGTGGGGCCAAGACCCTACCCTTCTGATGGTCCACGAAGTCAAAACTATTTTTTTTTTAATTTTTTTGAGACACAGTCTCACTTACTCTGTTACCCAGGCTGGAGTGCAGTGGCACAATCTTGGCTCAGTGCAACCTCCGCTTCCCAGGTTCAAGCAACTCTCCTCAGCCTCCCAAGTAGCTGGGACTACAGGCACACAGCACCATACCAGGCTAATTTTCATATTTTTAGTAGAGACGCAGTTTCCCCATGTTGGCCAGGCTGGTCTCAAACTCCTGATCTCAAGTGATCCACCTGCCTGGGCTTCCCAAAGTGCTGGGATTACAGGCATGAGCCACCGCACTCAGCCAAAACTATCTCAAACTATTTAAACAAAAATTTTTTTTGTTCAAAGCTGGTAGGTAAGGCTTGTAGGAGCTGGTTCAGCTGTTCAACAGTGCTCTCAAGAACAGAGCTCTTCCTGTCATTCTGCTCCATCACCCTGAATGTGTTGACTTTTACTCTCGATCTTGTCCCCAAACAGCTGTGACAAACCAAAGCATCATGTCTACATTCCAAATAATCAAAAGGGCAAAAGACCTTCTTTTTAGAAACCTTGGTCTCTTTATTTGGAATGGAATGCCTCTTCCCAGCAAACTTTTCCTTGAATCTCTGGCTAGAAATGCTGTCATTCCTGGGCACATCATCAAACTACTACTAGAATATTATTTGTCTTTTTGACTCTGATTCACTCATATGTGTACATGGAATTTTCCAGAATCTGCAGGATGTGTGATATTGCAACAGGTTGAATGCAGAAGCACATAAGCTACTCACTAACTTGTCTTTGGAAAATAATTATTTTTCATAAAATATGCTATCTATGTTCATATACAGTGGGGTTTTATTATAATTTCTAAAAGTAATACATATTCGTAAAATTTTTCAGTTTTAATTTTTAATAAACAAAAATGCTATGGGGTCCTCAATAATCTTTTTTTTTTTTTTTCTTTTTTTAAGATGCAGTCTCACTCTGTCGCCCAGGCTGGAGTGCAGTGGCGCAATCTTGGCTCACTGCAATCTCTGCCACCTGGGTTCAAGCGATTCTCCTGCCTCAGCCTCCCGAGTAGCTGGGATTACAGGCGCCTGCCACTGTGCCCGGCTAATTATTATTATTATTTTTGAGATGGAGTCTCGCTCTGTCGTCCAGGCTGGAGTTCAGTGGCACTATCTCGGCTCACTGCAAGCTCTGCCTCCCAGGTTCATGCCATTCTCCTGCCTCAGCCTCCCGAGTAGCTGCGGCTACAGGCGCCCACCACCGCACCCGGCTAATTTTTTGTATTTTTAGTAGAGACGGTGTTTCACTGTGTTAGCCAGGATGGTCTCGATCACCTGACCTCGTGATCCGCCCACCTCGGCCTTCCAAAGTGCTGGGATTACAGGTGTGAGCCACCGCGCCCGGCGTGCCTGGCTAATTATTGTATTTTTAGTAGAGACAGGGTTTCACCATCTTGGCCAGGCTCGTCTTGAACTCCTGACCTTGTGATCCACCCGCTTCAGCCTCCCAAAGTGCTGGGATTACAGGTGTGAGCCATTGCGCCTGGCCAATAATCTTTAACAGTATAAATGGGTTCTAATACTAACAATCTGAGAACTATTGGGCTAGATAGTCTACTAAGCACTTTACAAAAATTGTTGTATTTAATCCTCAGTATTCTGAAAAAGGTATGACCTTTTTCCATTTCACAGATTAAAAAACAAAACAAAAAACCAAAACTTGAAGAAACGAAGTGACCAGTTCACTACCATTCAACTAATACGGGATAGAGCCAGGACTCAGTATCTAGTCATGTGATGACAAAGCCCGCACTCTTACTGTACAGCCTCACCTTGGATAAATCTCATTTCAAGACAGGTAATTTCGAGAATATCTTAGGCCCCCCTTCTATCAAAGAGAGGGATCAAATTTAAAATTTATCTGGAATACCAACTCTGATTAACTCCCTGGAGAGAGTCCCTGGAGGACTGGTTGAGAAGAACCCTGAGGATGTATCAGTGTTCATCAGGAAAGGGCGCTAACACCCAGCGTGCCCACTCATGAGTAGGGAGGAGATGATGCATGGGAATCCACAACTCTATCTCAAGTTTCCCAGACACACACTAAAGCTCTGCAGAAGATTTTGGTGCCCCTGAGCTACTTTTACACAGCAAAGAAGACTTCTGATGTGATTCCTGGTGGCAGTGAGTAGTATGCGATGATTTCCATCAGAGTGGCTGGGTTTGTCAAAGCTTTATTAGAGATTCCTATGATTTGGAGAAAAAGCCAGGGTCCTATTTTGGCAACTTTTCTGATATAAGTAATAAAAACAAAATGCCATGAATTTAAATTGTTAGGTTTCTTTTTTACAAAAAGTTTATACTCAAAATGTACAATATCCAATTACAAGTTGCATATGTATATAAAATACCCAATTAAAAGATGAAGAAATAGAAGAAAATCAACAAAGTCTGTCAACTGAAATGTTCCTGAAACACCAAGTTTTTGGCCAGGCTCCTAAGACTCCCCACCAGTACAATACAAACATTAAAAATTTTTAAAGCTCAGAAGTAATTTACTTTTCAGCAGCACCACACGTGATCAAAACAGGGGTGAGGTTGGAGGAGAAATAGGCTGTGCCACTAGTTTATGCATCTAAACCAAAATCCAACAACCATTTCACCTTTCTTCCTTGCTAAAGAGAGAAAAGGACCAGGAACTAGCACAGAGTTAACCATAGGATTGCTTATCTGTGAACAATGAAATAACATCAAAAGTGAACTTTCAGCCTTTTTCCAGAGCACCAATGTCTGGAAATATTGCTGCCTCTTAATCTATTACCACTCCAACAAGTTATCTTCCTTTCATCATTGAAAACCTTGAAAACCTCCTGGCATGGTGGCTCACATCAGTAATCTCAGCACTTGAGAGGCCAAAGCAGGCAGATCACCTGAGGTCAGGAGTTTGAGACCAGCCTGACCAACATGGAGAAACCCGCTTTCTACTAAAAATACAAACTTAGCTGGGCGTGGTGGCACCTGCCTGTAATCCCAGCTACTCGGGAGGCTGAGGCAGGAGAATTGCTTGAACCAGGGAGGCGGAGGTTGTGGTGAGCCAAGATCATGCCATTGCACTCCAGCCTGGGCAACAAGAGCGAAACTCCTTTCAAAATAAAAAAGAAAATCTTGAAAACCTACATTCTCCAACAGGTCTTTTTAGTTTAATTTTTAAAAAGTACCCAGTTATACATGGAGGATCACATAATCTCAATTTCTTCGACTAAGAGTTTAAGGAGTAATATGACAGAACATATATAAACAACAGATAAATATCATGCTGAATAAAAATATTAAATCGGGCTGGGCCTGGTGGCTCATGCCTGGAATCCCAGCACTTTGGAAGACTGAGGAGGGAGGATCACTTGAGCTCAGGAGTTGGAGGTTGCAGTGAGCTATGATTGTGCCATTGCATTCCAGCCTGGGTGACAGAGCAAGACCCTGTCCCCCCCGAAAAAAAAACACTAAATTAATTTAAAAATGGGCAATGGAGTTTCACCATTACAGAAGACATACGCAATCCTACAAAAGCATTAGCAATATTCAGATGAAGTCAATGGGAAGTATCTATTCCCTGCTGAGACTTGGTAGAATAAAAGGAATTAGCTGACTCTATTCCAAATAAAAACATAACAGGGCATTTAAAAAATGATAATGGTGGCTAGGTGCGGTGGCTCACGCCTGTAATCCCAGCACTTTGGGAGGCCAAGGCAGGCAGATCACCTGAGGTCAGGAGTTTGAGACCAGCCTGGCCAACATGGCAAAACCCTGCCTCTACTAAAAATACAAAAAATTAACCAGGCATGGTGGTGTGCTCCTGTAGTCCCAGCTATTCTGAAGGCTGAGGCAGGAGAATCTCCTGAGGTCACAGTGAGCCAAGATGGCGCTGCTGCACTCCAGCCTGGGCAACACAGCAAGACTCCGTCTCAAAAAATAAAATAAAATAAAAAATAAAAATAAATAATGGTAATGTAAAGAATTATGTAACTGACCCCAGACTTATTTAGTGCTGACTATGGAGTTCTGCCCTTGATATCCCAATGCTACCCAAAGAAGAAGGGTGGAGTTCAAAGGACGCCTGTGTAATATATTCTAAATGTCATATGCCATGGTATTCAGGGTCACTGAAATTGTTGGCATTATCCACCAGCCTCCGTTTCCTCTAAATCTCAAAGAGCCCCCATGCCTGAGATGGTGTAACACCTGACTGGAAGTCAATGTGAATAAATTTGACTTCAGGCAGAAGATGGAAAGATACTTTTCAAAACTAGTCATTACATCAAATGCAAAAAGAAAGGCAACTTCTGGACAGGCATGGTGGCTTGTACCTGTAATCTCATCACTTTGGGGGCTGAGGTAGGAATGCTTGAGGCCAGGAGTTTGAGACCAGCAACATAATGATACCTTGTCTCTGTTTTTTTTTGAGAGGGAGTTATACTCTTGTTGCCCAGGCTGGAGTGCAATAGCGCTACCTCGGCTCACTGCAACCTCCCCCTCCTGGGTTCAAGTGACTCTCCTGCCTCAGCCTCCCTAGTAGCTGGGATTACAGGTGCCCCCCACCACAACTGGCTAATGTTTGTATTTTTAGTAGAGATGGTCCATGAAGTCAAAACTATTTTTTAAAAAAATTTTTTGAGACACAGTCTCACTTACTCTGTTACCCAAGCTGGAGTGCAGTGGCAGAATCTTGGCTCACTGCAACCTCCGCCTCCCAGGTTCAAGCAACTCTCCTCAGCCTCCCAAGTGGCCAGGCTGGTCTCAAGCTCCTGACCTCAGGTGGTCTGCTCGCCTCGGCCTCCCAGAGTACTGGGATTACAGGTCTGAGCCACTGTACCCGACCTCTCTGCTATGTACTTAATAAATACTATAGAAGTACAGTTTTAATAATAAGAGTAATTATTAACTAAGAAACCTTTCACAAAAAGGAAATGAAAACATACAGGTTAAGGAGTACTGTCCCTCAGAGTGCATTACACTTTTTTCCATTTTCAAAAGGAAAAGGAGAATTGAGGAGAGGCGTGGAAGCATTAGCAGGCACCTATTTCCCAAGCTACTCTTTTTTTTTTTTCTTCTAACCTCTCTAGCCCCACTTCCTAAAGTCACCGGGGATAGAGGCTGCCTGTTTTACCCATATCACCATTCTGCAATTTTTCTTTTTGTGGAAAAAGGGAAAAGGACAGAGCAGAAAGGCCGCAAACCACAATGTTGTGGTGGTTTGTAGTTGATCCAGTCTGCATTTGGAGCAATTAATTAGGGGTGCAGAAAGATTTGCTCATATTTTTTACTGTCCTTTTCTTTGACATTTTCTCAAAGTCACAGAAGTGCTTGTTAATATCTCAGAGGTCTGTAGTGCTATGACAAAATATTTAATATAGTTTGTCCTTTTGTAATTTTACAATAAAAATTATGGAAAAGCAATGTAATGGAGTCTTATAAACTTGATGTCAGCCAGATACATACAATACATAAGTATATAGTGGAAATTAAAAGTTGGCTTTCTTTTTTTTTTTTTTTTTTTTTTTGAGACGGACTCTCAGAGTCTCGCTCTGTTGCCCAGGCTGGAGTGCAGTGGTGTGATCTCGGCTCACTGCAAGCTACGCCTCCCGTATTCACACCACTCTCCTGCCTCAGCCTCCCAAGTAGCTGGGACTAGAGGCGCCTGCCACCACACCCGGCTAATTTTTTTGTGTTTTTAGTAGAGATGGGGTTTCACCGTGTTAGCCAGGATGGTCTCCATCTCCGGACCTCGTGATCCGCCCACCTTGGCCTCCCAAAGTGCTGGGATTACAGGCATGAGCCACTGCGCCCGGCCCTGTCTATTTTTTCATAATTATGTCTTAGAATCTACAGAAGTGACGTGAGATTTTTGGGCCCCTCAGTTCTTTGTTTTTGCTTTTTTTTTTTTTTTTCTTAAAAATAGGCCAGGTGGCTCATGCCTGTAATCCCAGCACTTTGGGAAGCTGAGGTGGTGGGTGGATCACCTGAGGTCAGGAGTTTGAGACCAGCCTGGCCAACATTGCAAAACCCCGTCTCTACTAAAAACACAAAAAATAGCCAGGCATGGTGGCAGGCGCCTGTAATCCCAGCTACTTGGGAGGCTGAGGCAGGAGAATCACTTGAACCCTGGAGTGGAGGTTGCAGTGAGCCGAGATCACGCCATTGCACTCCAGCCTGGGCAACAAGAGCAAAACTCCATCTCAAAAAAATTTAAAAAAAGTATACAGCAGAGAGAGAGAGAGAAATGCCCTCCTCAGTGATAAAATTTTCCCTTAACTCTCAAAGACTTTTTACAATTAAAGCATTGATTTCAGAATATACAGTCATACTTGTAGTTAAAGTTGTATGTGAAGCACATGTTACAATGGCAGGCATTACTGGCAGTTAATATAATAGTAGCTGTTGTTATTATTACTAGCAGTAGTGATGGTGGTGGTGGTGGTGGTGATGGTGGTGGTGGTGGTAGTTATTGTCAAAAAATGTGAAAGAAAGCAGCTCTTCAGTGATTGCAAGAGTAGCATGGAGAGCTTACTAAGTGCCGAGCAAGCACTATTATTACTCACATTTTCAAGATAACTGAGGCTTAGAGAAGTTAAGGAACTTGCCTAAGATCACCCTACAAGGAAACAGGTAAACAGGGTAGAACCAAATCAGTTTGGCTCAGAAGCAGCTCTCTTAGGTGCTATCTTTATCACTCAGACCATTAAGCTACTAACCCACTGACCAAGATGGCCCAATTGGGTAAATGAATGCTTGGTAATGTACTATAAAACTGCTGACCTCCAAAGAAAAAAATCAGAAAAGAAAATGTTTGTTTGCTGATGTGGCCTCATCTCTATTTATCACAGTTGCAAGACAGGCTGAAAAGGAAATTTTAACTTAAGATATGAGCCTAAGAGTCACAAAGCCAAATAACAATTTTAAAAATCACAACAAAATAACCGTACCGCTCTAATAAAAAACTCCTCACATCAGGGCCAGGTGCGGTGGCTCACGCCTGTAATCCCAGCACTTTGGGAGGCTGAGGTGGATGAATCACGAGGTCAGAAGTTCGAGACCAGCCTGGCCAAGATGGTGAAACCCGTCTCTACTAAAAATACAAAAATTAGCCGGGCGTGGTGGTGCGTGCCTATAGTCCCAGCTACTCAGGAGGCTGAGGCAGAAGAATCGCTTGAACCCAGGAGGCGGAGGTTGCAGTGAGCCAAGATCGTGCCACTACATTCCAGCCAGGGCAACAGAGTGAGACTCCATCTCAAAAAAAAAAAACAAAAACAAAAAACAAAACAAAAAACCTCCTCACATCAAAAATTAGCCAAGATTGGTGGCAGGTGCCTGTAGTCTCAGCTACTTGGGAGGCTGAGGTGGGAGAACTGCTTGAGCCTAGAAGTCGAGGCTGCAGTGAGTCATGATCATGCCACTGCACTCCAGCCTGGCTGACAGAATGAGACCCTGTGTGGAAAAAAAAGGAAAAGGAAAAAAGTTCCTTTTGATTAAGTATAAATATATTTTCAAGTACTGCACTTGGGGTTTTAATAAAAGTTTCTTTTAATACCAACTATCTGGAACAAATAAACATTAATTTTTAAAAGTATTTTTAAAAAGGAAATGACAAGGAAGAACAAGAAAAACACTGATTTTTAAAAAGAGCATGTACAAGCTAAAAGAAAAAGAACTGAATCTAAAACACTAATTTGGGGTTGTGTGATTTTAACAGCAAAGTAAGCTGTGGTACAGGTAGATGGGGATGTACATATTCTAAGTAATAACTCATTTTAAGTTTTAAAATATGTATTTCTAAGCTTTGTCTACTGAAAAATCTGAGAAGCAATACCATTCAATTACTATTAATAAGCACTTCCTATACTCTGATTGTAGTGGCCTAATGCCTTCCACACTGAAAGGAATCAAGATTTTTTCAAGGTATGACCAGTTCCAAGTCTGGGGCAGGGAATACGCAAGATGAGCCTCGAATATCTGAACAAGAAAGCAAAGGCTATCAAGAACTAATAAGGCTGGGTGCAGTGGCTCACACCTGTAATCCCAGCAATTTGGGAGGCCAAGGCAGGCAGATGACTTGAGTCCAGGAGTTTGAGACCAGCCTGGGCAACATGACGAAACCCTGTCTCTACAAAAAATACAAAAATTAACTGGGCATGTGGTGGTGTGTGCCTGCGGTCCCAGCTACTCAGGAGGCTGAGGCATGAGAATTGTTTGAGCCTGAGAGGTGGAGGCTGCAGTGAAGTGTGGTTGTGCCACTGCACTCCAGCCTGGGTGACAGAGTGAAACCTGGCCTGAAGAAAAAAAAAAGAACTAATGAAGCATGTTAAAAGACATATGAGACTACCTGAAGAGCTCCCATAGGCTAAAGATTAGAGAAACCCAACATAAAAGAGAATAAATCCAACTGACCAAAGCAATTTAAAATATAAAAATTCACAAATTAATTTTGCTACTACAGGAGAAAAAGCAAGAGCTCCTTTGGAAAGACAAAAACAAAGCACTACAAGGAGGAAAAGAAAAGAGCAAAGCATTTATTCTACTCTTTCTGTACTTCAAAAAGAAAAGAACAAAGCATTTATTCTGCTCTTTCTGTACTTCCAAGTAACCAAATAGTCCTGATTATTGAGAGTTTGAATTTTTTTAAAAGAAGAATTCCAGCTAAAAAATGTTCAAAGAGGGCCAGGCACAGTGGCTCATGGCCTGGAATCCCAGCACTTTGGGAGGCCAAGGCGGGTGGATCACCTGAGGTCAGGAGTTCGAGACCAGCTTGGTCAACATAGTGAAACTCCGTCTCTACTAAAAATACAAAAATTAGCTGGGCACGGTGGTAGGTGCCTATAATCCCAGCTACTCGGGAGACTGAGGCAGGAGAATCGCATGAACCTGGGACGCGGAGGTTGCAGTGAGCTGAGATAGCACCACTGCACTCCAGCGTGGGTGACAAAAAACTCTGTCTCGAAAAAAAAAGAGGCAGGGGGCAAAGAATGACAGAATTATAAAATTATCACTTTGTAACCCCTAATGAAAAATTCATGCAGGCAATGGTAATAAGTGAAACCATGAGACAGAAGGTTGATGGGGAACTTTATAATGGAGAGATCACGCTGTCACCTCCTGAACCCACTGGTTGAGCTTAGCATCACTAAAAGTGAGGCAGTGAGATGATGCGTGCCTTCTCAGTGGAGACGATATGAAGCACACTCACCACCTAGGAAGCATTCCTGCCAAAGGGTATCATGAATTTAGTCATCCCTCTAGAACAGGGGTGTCCAATCTTTTGCCTTCCCTGGACCACACTGGAAGAAGAAGAAATGTCTTGGGCCAAACATAAAATACATGAACACTAACAATAGCTGATGAGCAAAAAAAAAGAAAAGAAAAGAAAAAGGAAAAATTGCAAAAAAAACTCATAATTTTTTGTTGTTGTTTTGGCATGATCTCAGCTCACCGCCACCTCCACCTCCCAGGTTCAAGTGATTCTCCTGCCTCAGCCTCCCAACTAGCTGGGATTACAGGCGCCCGCCATCATGCCCAGCTAATTTTGTATTTTTAGTAGAGATGGGGTTTCTCCATATTGGTCAGGCTGATCTTGAATTCCCGACCTCAGGTGATCCACCCGCCTCGGCCTCCCAAAGTGCTGGGATTATAGGCATGAGCCACCGCACCCAGCAAAAATCTCATATTTTAAGAAAGTTTACAAATTTGTGTTGGGTCACATTCAAAGCCATCTTCGGCCACACTGGAAGAATTGTTCTGAGCCACACATAAAATACACTATCGGCAGCTGATGAGCTAAAAAACAAAACAAAAAAAATTGCAAAAAAAATCTCTCGTGTCAGGTATAATACTAAAAAGACAAATTTGGGGCCGGGCATGGTGGCTTATGCCTGTAATCCTAGCACTTTGGGAGGCTGAGGCAGGTGGATCACAAGGTCAGGAGTTCAAGACCAGCCTGGCCAAGATGGTGAAACCCTGTCTCTACTAAAAATACAAAAACTGGCCTGGCGGGGTGGCGGGTGCCTGTAATCCCAGCTACTTGGGAGACTGAGGCAGATAACTGCTTGAACTCGGGAGGCAGAGGTTGCAGTGAGCCGAGATCACGCCATTCAACTCCAGCCTGGGCAACAGAGCGAGACTCTGTCTCAAAAAAAAAAAAAAAAGAGACAAATTTGTATAACTTCATAGTTTTCTATTACCTTTTTCTTTACAGATGTCACTTTCTAAACTTTAACAATTAATCACTCAGCATTTATAGAAATACTACTGTCATAGGGATTAATTACATTGACTCAGGAGTCCAATGACCTTAATTCAAATCCTGTACCCACCTACTCCTAGTATGATATTGGGCAAATTGTTCAATCTTTCATCTGTAAAATGGAGACAGTACTTTCAATTTCATAGATTTTTGTGAAAACACATGAGATTTTACATACAGTAATAAGTTTTTAGAATAGTGCCTGGCACAGAAAAAAAGTGCAGAAAATGTTGGTAGTCATAGTAGCACCTTTTTTTTTTTTTTTTTTTTGAGATGAAGTCTCAAACTGTCTCCTAGGCTGGAGTGCAGTGCTGTGATCTCGGCTCACTGCAAGCTCCGCCTCCCAGGTTCATGCCATTCTCCTGCCTCAGCCTCCCGAGTAGCTGCGACTACAGGCGCCCGCCATGCCCGGCTAATTTGTTGTATTTTTGGTAGAGACAGGGTTTCACCATGTAAGCCAGGATGGTCTCGATCTCCTGATCTCATGATCCGCCCACCTCAGCCTCCCAAAGTGCTGGGATTACAGGCATGAGCCGCCGCACCTGGCCAGTAGCAACCATTTTTAAATTAAAAAAAAAAAAAATTGTATCATTGTGCCACGTTGAGGATATGAAGAAAAGTAAGATGCATTCTTTCCTTTATAAAAGTTGGGCACTACAGTAGATTCTGGAGCCTTGTTTCTAGGAAAAATAATGTAAAAGTTCCAAAGGCTGCTATTTGGCACTATATACAATTTATTTATTAAGAAATTGTACAATCATATATACAAATCATGAGATGACCTTTGACACCAAGAACAGCACTGCCCAAAAGAATTTTCTAAGATAATGAAAACGTTCATATTCTGGACTGTCCAATATGGTAGCCACTAGCTACATGTGGCAGCTGAACACTTAAAACGTGGCCAGTGTGACTGGGGAACTAAAATTTCAATTTTATTTAATTGTAATTAATTTTTTTTTTTTGACACAGAGTCTTACTCTGTTGACCAGATTGGAGTGCAGTGGTGTGATCTCAGCTCACTGCAACCTCCACCTCGTGGGCTCAAGCAATTCTCCTGCATCATGCCTCAGCCTCCCAAGTACCTGAGACTAGAGGCATGTGCCACCTGCCCATCTATTTTCTGTATTTTTTTTGTAGAGACGGGATTTCACCATGCTGGCAAGGCTGGTCTCGAACCCCTGGCCTCAAGCAATCCACCTGCCTCAGGCTCTCAAAGTGTGGAATTATAGGCGTGAGCCACTGCGCCCAGCAGTAATTAATTTAAATAGCTACATGTGACTAGTAGCTGTCATACTGAACAGTACAACTCTAGAGTATGTACAATGATTGAGAGATAAAAGATTTCTTAAGTTCTAAGAGGCTTGGCTGTGTCCCTACTGATGTGATCTTGAACAAGTCCCCTAACCTATCTCAAGCTCAGTTTCTTCATCTGTAGAATAATTCTATAGGATAGATTATGACTGTCCCTTACAGTGATAAAACTCTTTGTATAACAAAATTATTTGTTACTGTATTTCTGCTTACATGCTCTTTCTCTATTAAAAACATTCCCTGATGAGAGTGAATAATGTATGACTCTCAGACAAATAAACCAAACACACTTCCTGTAAGTTTTCAGTCTCAAATCCAAAATATTAAACAATTACATATTTTTGTTCTTTCTCTTTTGTGCTCTCTGAGCATTTCATTTATTCTTTTAAATTGATATTTGTCATTCTCAATTATAGTTAGTTGGGTCTAGTATCTGTCTAACTTCCCCCAATAGATTGTGAGTTTTGGGGGACATATAATTTGTTTAAAGCTGGAACTGAGTAAAAAAAATGAATAAATTGAGCTTTTGTGTCTTATCCAATTATATATTAAACAGGTCTGAAGAGATATCTCTTCCCAAGCACATTCCATAAAAGCACAAAGCTAACCATGCATTCAAAACAGAAGTGTTTTATTTCACTTTTATTCATCCTTTTGCTGAGAATGTTTAGAAAGTGCAAACAGATTAAAAGACAAAAATTTTAAACTCCTTTAATAGTTTTGTACATTTAAATTTGGAAATTTGGATGAATTTCTTTTTTCTTTTCTTTTCTTTTTTTTTTTTTTTTTTTTTTTTGAGATGGAGCCTCGCTCTGCTGCCCAGACTGGAGTGTGGTGGTGCGACTGTGGCTCACTGTAACCTCCGCCTCCTGGGTTCAAGCGATTCTCCTGCCTCAGCCTCCTGAGTAGCTGAGATTACAGGCGCGTGCCACCACGCTTGGCTAATTTTTGTATTTATTTAGTAGAGACAGGGTTTCACCATGTTGGCCAGGCTGGACAAATTTCTTTTTATAGTTTGTAAAGCCAAAAGTATTTTAGGTATTCAAATAAAAACCCAACCCTATTAACTTAATCCTAAAATTTACCCTTTTTAGCAATATACTTACAGATATGCAATATATATTAAATTGTTTTAGAAATAATTATTGTACTATGCTAACTAATTTCATAATAATGACTAAAAACTATCATGACTACAATGCTGTTTTTCCTTTGTAACAAAGAAGTACACGTTACCACTGGAAATCTTTACTTTTCCTTGAAATGCCAGAAATTCTTCTGTAAAATAAACACCTCTTGTCAAGACTCTCTGGAACTAGTATAATTACCAGAGGCAATCCTTGTGTAAGATCAAAGAAGCAAAACAATAATAGGCAACGTGTGACCTCTGCCATGTCACCAGAGACCAATTTTTCAACAGGGAGAACAGTCAATAATCCAGAACAGAAAACATTAAATAACCAGAAATGCTTCCAAAGTGTGGCTCACCACATCTTTCAACGCTGTCACATTCAGAGTTCAGAGTCTCTATGGTTTCCGAAAACAAACTTCTGGGGATTTATCACAACAATCATTAAAATCTGCATAAAACACCAGAGGCAAAAAACAATTCGCCAATTTCCCAAATGCAGAGTAGAATTTCAAAAGATACTATAATAATTTTCCAAATTTCATCTGATGCTTTAAAAAGTATAGTGAGAAAGGCATAGATAACTAAATATTTTCCACCTAACACTCAACTGATTTCTCTTATTTACCTAGCCCCATTTAATTTTCCCAAAAAAGTTGTTTGCAAAGTTGGCTATGAACATCAACCAGATAATTAGTAATAACAACACATTAAATACTTCTACAGGTTTTTTTTGGCTTTGTTTTTGATAATGGTGGGTCACTAAACCCAGAAACAAGGTCTCCTGTGTAATATATTTGAGTGACTAAGCATTACAAGGGTACAAAGAGGGGTAAATAAATTCCCAAAGTAATTACAGTAAAACAGAAGTACATTTAAAACTGACTTCTAAAAAGTACCGCAAATCAAATTGTGCCTTAGAATCAGCAAAACTTGATTGTTTTTCTTAAATACTATTGCCAAATAGCTGTCTTCTTTCAAAATCAGATGTGAATTAGGGGCTGAACAAATATATTTGAATTATTTAACCTGCAAAGCACACATTCCACTGGTAATTCAGAGAGTAAGTAATAAAAGAAGGAGACTTTGCTTGAAAGAAAAAGCACTATAAATTCAAAGCAACCGTGAACACTGTTTTTTTTTCTTAAACATTCTATTCTTTTATGATTTCTTGCTACCTCCATCTTTCCACTCTGTCATCTGCTCCTGTCTTTCCATCTTCTTAGCTTATTAACATTGCTAATCGTATTTGTCAGTTTTGCCACAATTTTAAGTCCTCTTAAACAGCTGTGGGTTTTCTCTAGGCAATTATCAGTCACTATACTTAGGTTTCTAAATTAGTTGTTGAAAGGTGCTTTAACCTTGAGAAAATAGAAAATGAGCAGACTACATGCTAAGCCTTACATTTATGTGTATGTTCCTTTAACACGAGTGATTATCAAAAATTCAAAACAAATCACACACAAGTAGTAGATATTGTAAATTTATAAATTAACAAGGCCTATTATAGGCCTTATCATTTTATCTTTCTTCCCTTACTATATACATTGTAATATATGCTTTCTCTCTATATATGTGTATAGATTGAAATATAAACGATAGTATATAAACTGGAATATCAAAATACTGCCAAATTCCTCTAACAGTCTCCTTTCATAACCTGTCAGGTGGCTAATACCTTTCAAAGGTATCCACAATCATATAAGCGGTCTCTTGAGGTCATGGGTTGTGGTAAAGAGAGCTTTTACAATATGCAGATTTTTCCCTTCTCCATTTCCCTTCAAAGAGAAAACTCCTTACTGTATTGCTTTTCTTATGCTCTATTCTTGACTCTGACACTGATTTTCTTCTTGACCACATTCAGGAAGAAACACAAGGTTTAAGGTTGTTTGTCAACTGACAGCCCTTTCTATCAACAACTAAATAAAAAAAATCTGTATTCCAGAAACATGACACTTCATGTACCACCCATTTTCCTCGTAAGTTAAAATAAATTCAAATATTACTTTTTAGAGTTAACAAGTTTTGGTGTTTTTAAAGGTTTAATAATAATACTTTGTTTGCAGATTAGGCCAAAAGCTTGTAAAATGATTTTTAAATTAATGTAGGTTCCCGGCTTACCTCTCCCCGTCCACCCTCCCTCACTCCCCACCCGCTACCGCTTTCTGCTCCAAGGAAAGAAAAAGGTGATATTTCAACAGTGCAAAATTCTTCCTGAGAGAGAAACACTAAAATGATAAACATTTTGAAAAGCAAAGTACACTTCAAACTCCAACTGTTCTTTCAGACCTATATTGACTCTTATAGACGTTGCCAACATTTGGTAAGGATTATCCTTCCATTAGACAAAAGCGAGCATTCCTTAGATAAATCAGGAGTTTTTGCCATGAGACTCATAAAACCTTTTCACAACACAGATTTTCAAGAGAATCCTTTAAGGTTTAGGAGGCTGCTCCTTTTACTAAGTAACAAAATACACCCCATGGTGTCTCACTGACCCCACTCAGCTGTCCTTTGACCTCCTCAATTGTTGCAGCCTAACTCCAGGGTCCACAGAATGTGCCTCCCATATCAAAAAGGCTAATGTTGCTTCCTCCTAGCACCTGGTGAAACAAAATGCAACAGTTCTCTTTCTTCTGCCTCCTCCGCTCCCTCTCTGACCATTTTCCAGATGTTCCAGGCCCAAATGTTAAGCCCATCCTGGGTTTCAGTATCTGCGTGGTCACCATGAAGGAACAAACAGGGACCAGGCTGAAGTGGCAATGACCCTCTTGTTCTTTTTGGCCTCAAAAGGATACAACGTGTTATAAAAGAGGAAAAGATCTTTGGCCTCTCTTGGAAATGCCAGGCTATTTAAGCACATTGTAACTTCCAAAAGGAGAGAAACAGTCTTGGGATATGCCCCTTCTGACAGACAGGAGTTACCTAAACAGTAGCCTTAAATTCTCAATTCTAAGCAAGCATCTGATTTTCTTTGATGGGGGTGGGGGGTGGGGAGCATCACCTTTTTCCTTTTCTAAATTAAAAGCCTCCTAAAATAGAAAAAAAAACTTTTATAAAATCTTTAGAACATATATCTCAGGATAGTGTTATATGAGACAAATATATGCAGTCAATAGGGATAATCTGGGTATTTATGCAGAAGCCTATAATCTAGAAGTCTCATTTATTAGACAATTTGAAGCATAAAATCATAATCAACAAAAGGGAATAAAGAACTGAATTCTTATTTTCTTAATTTAGGTATATAGGAAATACAGGGGTTGTTGTAGAGAAAGAACTCTGCAGAAGCTTTCTGGTATGGGGTAAGGGGATGGGGGAGGGGAGAGGAAAGCAGGGAAGGAGAGGAGCTCATGGAAGTATCTTATTCACTTTAAGAAGCAAACATAGTAGTTTTATTTGAATTCTAAATACAACTTCCTAAAACAAATTTGATCTTGAAAAATTGGGGAGGGTCATATATAATTGTACAATACCTTGGTTTATTTATTAACATTTTTGAATCACAGTCATGATTAAGTTGGGCAGTCAACACTTCAGGGAGTCTGTTGCCTAGATTTTAACTTGTTTAAAGCTTTTTGTGCACCTGCAAAAACATAAAAAATAAAAATATATACATAAAGACATGAGTTAATTTCCAAATACATATTCTATAATATAATAATCTAAATATTTATAATTCCATGAAAATCACAGTTAGAAATTATCAAAGTCTCACACTTTCCAACTCCATATACATTATAATGAGCAAATATACAGATACTCCACCTTTCTCAATAGTCTCAAAATAATTACTCCTAATTATATATACTCAAAGATAATTTCTGTTGTTCTTATGATTTCCCCCACTAAAAGTAAGTTGAATAAGTCTGTCAAGTCTGCATTTATGGCAGATGTTACCATAATATCAAAAGCCAACAGACTACTTTTAGGAATGAAATTAGTGGAAGGTAATTTTCTTATCTAAGGAATTTAAGAGTAATAATCCCTGATACCCGGCCCAAATTTATCTACTCAAAGAACTATCAAAAACGTAAAACATAATTACTATTGATTGAAAATTTTCCAGTAAGAAAGCCTGCAAAAAGAACAAGAGCTATTGTTTCTTACCCTTCTGAGTAATGTATTCCTACAAGATATTAAACTAAATAATTATAATTGCATATAATTGGTTGAAAAGTATAGTATGCATGCTCATCTCTCCTCTAAATAGATTATGGTCAATATAAACTACTGCATGGGAAAATAGGAAATATAGTTGTAAAACATAAAGTGAAATGAAAACTACTTGTCATTGATTTTTATAGATAACATAGAAGCATTTCTAGTCCTTTGTTACTTTGTTTAAAAAGAAAACAAAAGAGGATTTTCCTAAGAAACTAACTTCAATATAAATATCTATATAACTAAAATATTTGAAGTAAAATTAATTTATGTTGTCTAAAAATGGTTTTTTTCATTTTACTTTTCTCTTATGCCGACTTGAAAGAAAAAAAATTTTAGATTTTTCGAATAAAAATATTTATCTTACCTCTTACTGTCAGAAGAATGTCTTCAGGCAAAATAATAATTAAAAATGGAAGGTCTAGGTTTTCAAACTCACATATATCCCACCCGCCCACACATAAATAGACATCTTTACCTAAGTCAGCAGGAGCCTTGCTACCAACATCCAAACCCAAGATTACCCCATATGGTCAACAAGGTCAAACTGCATTACTGCCAATGAAACTATATTACTCCACAAGGACCCTAATGATTAAAAAAAAAAAAAAAAGTAATCTAATTCCAATAGCTTCAGAGTCTAAAATTGCTAATTTTTGGCCACGTGCTGCACACTTCACCTGTTAGTAATGACATTTTTGTATTTTCTTCTAATTACACTCAAAGCTAAGACCTTTGGCCCTGGGCCACAGACCCCTATTCAGGCTGCACACATTCTCTTAAACGACCTGATCCTTTGTTGTCACTCTTACTCTTTCATCTATTATTTACACCCATAGAGAAGGAAGATACTCAACCATTTGTATAGCTTAAAGCTTCTAATCATCTTAATTTCTTTGCCTTTCAACCTATGGTCTTTTTAATAGACAAATGCCAAGAAGTTTGACAAAATCATTTTTTTTTTTTTGCAATCATATTGCCCCCTCTTCTCCTTTCTTACTCCCTGGCCAACCTCCTTCCTGTTCCTTGTCTTTCACAGGAGGGACTTTGTATTAGCCAGGATTTATAAATTTTGACCTTCACCAACAAAATAAATTTCTAAATACAATACAAATCTCCAACTTGTTCTGACAGATCAATAACAATTACATTTCTTTTTTTGACCAAAGAGCCCCTTAAGTTGAAGGTTACTGAAAATAACTTAAAATCTGTCCCCAGCCTCCCAAAAGCCTGAGCATTGAATTTTCAGAATTCCTCTACAAAAGTGCCAAAAAGCATTTAGTAAACAATAAGAATATTAGTTATGTGGCCAAAACTTTTCATTTTAATGTCTATGCTTGCTCACTTGTTTACAAAAAGAAAATTTAGAAAAAAAGAGGAAGAAAAAAAGAAAAAACAAAAATTTTAAGGTTAGATTTTTAATTTAATCTTTAAAACATTTAAAAGACTACTAATTCTCCAAACAGCAAAATCCTCACATAATATATTCTGTATCATTATGATTATTTCCCAATACTTTATCAAGATTAAAAAATATATATTCAAACACATTTTGCAAATCCAAAGCATGGAATTGTTTACCATGATGCAGATGTCTCCCTCAGATCACGAAAGCCACCAAAAGATTCTGATTTCCAAGATGTTTATAAAATGACATCTGATCCATCTTTGCTCTCTTCCTCTATTGCTCAGCTTACTCTTGATTTCTAACAGTGTTTCCTTGTTGTCTGTCCCCTCTGCAGACCCTGAAACCCCTTGATTTTCTTATTTTCACCATTTGCTTCAACCAGCAGTTCACTGGAGACCCATCCATCTTGTAATGCCTAAAGTGACAGATGCTCTCAGAAACGACCACACTGCTGAGTGAACAAAAGATAACATCACCTCCAGGAACTCCAGAGAGAAATACAACTGCAAGCTTAAGACAGGGGCTGACTTGACAGACATTGGACCATAAACCTCTTCTAAGCAAAAAAGAAAACAATTGCCACACACACAAAAAAAATCTGACACAATCAAAGGCAGAAAAGAGTGATTATTTGTGGATTGCCTTTTCACTCTGTAACTCACTTTTCCCCACCCAATGCTTTTATATCGGGGCAATTCACTCACCAATAGGCAGGAGGAGTTCTTGTGTGTGTGGCGGGGGGGAGGCGGGGGGGGGCAGGGGGAGCCTTTCTCAAGTATCTTCTTTTATTCATCAATATTCGAAGTGAAATTCATTCGCAAGTGTTTCAGGAAATCTAAGTCTACCATACAGCATTCCTAAGCCTGACTCTTAATATCTGGACTCAGAAATGCTGACTCAATTCTACTGCGGTGAAAGGCACATGCATGCTTTGCAAATTAAAAACACATTAGAAATTAAAAAGCAACCTGTGACAATGTCAACAATATGTGCAGCACATTTGAAAAAGCCAACCATTCATCAGACAACCTCCAACTTGGGTTAAAAAGACATTTTACAAGAGGATTCTGGGAAGGGCTGCACAACTCTTTTCTAACAAAGGAAAGGTCATATTAACATCTCCCAGCAACAAACTAATGACAGGGAAGCTGTAGATGCAGGAGACTCTGCTTGATGCCATCTAGGTTCTAGGACTTTCGTTGTGGCTGTTGTTTAAAACATCTTATTTAAAACTATCAGACAGCAATAGGAAGTAAATATAACTAACATTCAGACAAATTCAGTGAAGGGGAAATTTTGAAGAACATAAAAACAAAAACTAACCTGGAGGTCAATTAAGAACATCATGTGGTCAATGCCAATTATGGAGATTAACAACCCATTTTTAGAATAGATATCGAGCAACACAGGAAAACCTCTGTTGGAGCTAAATACATTATTCTTCTCAAAAAGGGCAAATGATACAAATATTTATGTTACATCTAAAGAAAAGAGCCAAAATGCTTAAGAAAATTTCCATTGACAATATTTCTAAGAAGAAATCTAAATACTTATAATGGCATTTCTTTAATAAAAATATTTTTTTCTCTAAAATGTTTGCACACAAAGCCTTTAAGTTATGCTACAATCATTTTTCTTTGGGGTTACTAATGACTCCTCTCCTCCCCACTTTCCAAAAAAACCACAAATTTTAAAATATATTTTGTCTCCTGTGATTGAATTACTTGTGGGGAGGAGGTTAAAAAAATTTCAACTTATATAAATCAACGTATCAGTTACTTAAACATTTTTATGTCTCTCTTATTTCCTCAAACACTTCAATGTATCTTTCATAAATAACAGTATAATATTTCATAATCTCAGAATTTTCTGGGGTTTTTTTAAGGCTGGCAAAGTAGAATACATACAAAATAATAAAATGAGTATGTAAAATCATATCACAATAGAAAAAAGATTAAATAATTATAGAACACTTATATAAAATACTTGTTCTAATATGGACTGGATCTTTAACTAGGAGACTTTATAAACAAAGCCTTATACACACTGGCCCTAGGTAATCTCCCACAATCTATTAATCCAAAAGTACCACATCATTCAACACTTTCAAACTTTGGCATTAATAACAAGAAAGAGAAGTGACCTTGAAATGACAGCTCCACTGCAGAAGGCTCAAAAAAAGATCCAATTAAATGATCTACTTTAAAACACAATAGAATCAATATGCATGCTAGAAAAGTACATCCCTGTGGAAAGTTCTTATTGTCTGACTGATCAAAAACAAAACTTTTTTTTTTTTTAAGGGCCCCTTCCAGATCACAGTCTGTACCAGAAATCCACACAGGAAAAAAAAAAATCCATCAAAATGAAACCCTAAAAGGGTTTACTCTTCACCATTCTATTTGCACTTCAAAACCCTGTCAGTCCTTCAGTTAAACCCCAGGGCTGTACCATTTCAATAATAAGAGAGGTGGCCAGTGGTGATTTATCTCCCATTTGGCCTCTGGACAGAGCTGTAATGTCTAGGAAGCTTCCCTTCCCTGACTGGATCCCTCCCCCAAGTCTCCACCTTAATTTGTGCAGCCTTGGGTCTGCAATACCTTAGAAACAATTCATGTGCCCCTTCCAATCAGATGCAGGAACACTCTGTACTCAAGATTTGGGTACATTTTCTCAGCAATAATTTCACAAAATGGCATGCTGCTGAGTAATCAGAGCATGGCAAATACCAGCTTAAATTTCAGATTCTCTTTGTTATAAGTTAGAGCAGAAAAGAAACTTCCTTAACTGTAGCCTCTCTCTTCTCACATACGTTATCGGAACTTCATAAGCTTTTCCCAGTGTATACTTTGATATCCTTTATGTTTTGGACCACATTAGCCAGTATCCTTCAGTGTGGTACTCATCTAAATTTAAATCTTTGCATTGTAAAATACCTTAACAAATCCAAAAAAGTGGAGATTTCATAGGTCACAGACTCCTGGGTCAAAAAGACCTAAAAATAGATAACAGACCACCACGACTTAACTGATTTATTCTACCCTTGTTATCCAATATGTACTGTAACTGTCATCACATACACTCACCAATTTTCCAACAATGTCAACAGTTATTTAAATGGAAATATAGATCCCAAAAGTCACCAAATGTGAAACACAGTGAAATTATTCCTTAAAAATGGAGGATATTTTATCATTAAGCATGACTTATCTATTTCATAATTATGTTCATTTGCTTTCTAAAATGGAAAGAGAATAAAAAGCATGTATAACCTTTTCTCTACGTATTCAATTTTTTGTTTTATTTAAATGAGAGGAGTTTTTCTAATTGAGTCTGATAAATTCTATCTGAATGTCACATTAACACTTTGCACCAAATGATTCAACTATAGTGATCTAACTTTACCAGTTGAAAATGTTCAAGCTATTTCACTAAATTCATAAGTTTAGAGACTCCATAGGCAAAGATACATGTATTTCATTTAATCCTAATATCAGTCACCGGGTGCAGTGGCTCCCAGCACTTTGGGAGGCCGAGGTGAGTGGATCACCTAAGGTGAGGAGTTTGAGACCAGGCTGGCCAACATGGTGAAACGCCATCTCTACTAAAAATACACACACACACAAAAATTAGCTAGGTGTGGTGGCAAGCACCTGTACTCCCAGCTACTTAGGAGGCTGAGGCAGGAGAATTGCTTGAACCCGGGAGGCGGAGGTTGCAGGGAGCCGAGATCGTGTCACTGCACTCCAGCCTGGATGACAGAGCGAGACTTCGTCTCAAAGAAATAATAATAATAAAACAAAAACAAAAACCCTAGTATGAGTTAAGAAAGCTTAAAAATAAGAAAAATAAATATATGACTGATAGTTTAAAATACAAGAAATATAACTGTTTGTCAACTGAAAGAATTATTCACAATTTTGGAAGTATTTATCAATAAAAGTTATATTTCTTCCATTAAAAAATACACCACAAACATCCTTATACCACATTAGCAAATGTTTTTCATTTTCAGAGCCCTAAATACCACAAATTCCAGAAAAAACAACCCTCCTACCAAATTACTTTATTGCATGCAACCAGATCAGTGACTCTCAGATGACACATTTGAGATGATATATTTGAGATGACACAAATATCTAAACTGGCATTAGTAACAATATTCAAGAAAACAAATTTCTTAACCTACTTCATGAAAACAACCATAACAAAAAGAAGCTTTCCTCAACAGTCAACAAGAGTAACTGATGTACCACAGAGGAAATATCCAATCTTCATTAAATATTTATTCAGTGCAATAGATTGTTAGGTGCTATTTAGACCTCAAAGAAGAAGCAGTTCCTGTCTGGTAGGAATCAAGTCTTAGGAGAACTGAATGGAGATGAGACGCAGTTCCTCAAGTCGTGACACTATACTTCAAAATGACAATGCTAAAAACTGGAAATGTGCTATAAAATGTATATTATCACTTTGAAGTCTAATACCAAAGAAAGTGATACCTAAGGGAATACTAACTTGAATAAGACTTGACTGAGTAGTTCTTGATTTTATTTATTTATTTTTTTTTTGAGATGGAGTCTCATCCTGTCACCCAGCCTGGAGTGCAATGGCACAATCTCGGCTCACTGCAACCTCTACCTCCTGGGTTCAAATGATTCTCCTGCCTCAGCCTCCCAAGTAGCTGGGATTACAGGCGCCTGCCACCACGCCCAGCTAATTTTTGTATTTTTAGTAGAAACGGGATTTCACCATGTTGGCCAGGCTGGTCTCGAACTCCTGACCTCATAACCCGCCTCGGCCTCCCAAAGTGCTGGGATTACAGGCGTGAGCCATTGTGCCCAGCCCCTGATTTCTTATTAATGTAGCATGAAAATATTTGGATACTCAAGATGTGCAGTTCCCAAATCTGCCCGAGTAACCGTGGCCAAGACACCTATCTTCCCTGGGCCGCCATTTCCTTATCCATAAAATGAAGATAAAAGTAATACACTTCTAGATTGAAAACATTTATGGTGGTCTCTGCAGATGACATGATCTTGTACATAGAAAACCTTAAGACTCCACCAAACAACTGTTAGAACTAATAAACGAATTCAGTAAAGTTGATACAAAATCAACATACAAAATCAGCATTTCTTCTTTTTCTTTTATTCTGTGAAGTTATTATCTTTTCATTTTATTTCAACAGTTTTTAGTGAGCAGGTAGTTTCTGGTTACATAAATAAGTTCTTTAGTGGTGATTTCTGCGATTTCGGTGCACCTGTCACCTGAGCAGTGTACACTCTACCCAATGTGTAGTCTTTTATCTTTCACCCCCACTCCCAACCTTTCCCCCAAAGTCCATTATATTATTCTTACACCTTTGTGTCCTCACAGCTTAGCTGACACTTATAAGTGAGAACAGGCTGGGCGCGGTGGCTCATGCCTGTAATCCCAGCACTTTGGGAGGCCGAGGTGGGCGGATCACGAGGTCAGGAGATCAAGACCATCCTGGCTAACACAGTGAAACCCCATCTCCACTAAAAATACAAAAAATTAGCCGGGTGTGGTGGCAGGCGCCTGTAGTCCCAGCTACTCAGGAGGCTGAGGCAGGAGAATCGCTTGAACCCAGGAGGCGGAGCTTGCAGCGAGCTGAGATCTCACGACTGCACTCCACTCCACTCTAGCCCGGGTGATAGAGCAAGACTCTGTCTCTACATAAATAAATAAATAAAGAGAACATACAATAACTGTTTTTCCTCAAAAATCAGCATTTCTATATGCTAACTACAAATTATCCAAAAAAGAAATGGAAAAAAATCTTATTTATAATAGCTACAAAATAAAAAAAAAATTTAGGAATACATTTAACCAAGGAGGTGAAAGATCTGTACACTGAAAACTATAAAACATTAATTGAAGACACAAATAAATGGAAAGATATCTTGTGTTTATGGATTTAAAAAATGAATATTGTTTAAATGCCCATACTACCCAAAGCAGTCTTCAGATTCAATGCAATTCCTATCAAAATTCCAACACATTTTTCTCAGAAATAGAAAAAATAATCGTAAAATTTATATGGAACAACAAAAGACCCCAAATAGCCAAAGCAATCTTGAGCAAAAAGAACAAAGCTGGAGGCATCATACTACCTGATTTCAATTATTTACTACAAAGCTATAATAATCAAAAAAGCATGGTACTGGCATAAAAATAGACCAATGGAACAGAACAGAAAGCCCCCAAAATTAATCCACGCATTTATGGTCAACTGATTTTCAAGAAAGAGGCCAAGAACACACAATGGGGAAGAACAGTCTCTTCAATAACTGATGCTTGGAAAACTGAATATTCAGGTGCAAAACAATGAAATTAGATCCTTACATCATATAGAAAAATCAACTCAAAATAGACTTAAATATAAGACCTGAAGCTATAAAACTACCAGACGAAAACATGGGAAAAGCTCATGACATTGGTCTGGACAATGATTTTTTTGACTATGACTCCAAAAGCACAGGCAGTAAAAGCAAAAACAGACAAATGAGATTGCATCAAATTAAACAGCTTCTGCACAGCCAAGGAAACAATCAACAGGGCGAAGAGCCAACATACAGGATAGGAGAAAATGCTTGCAAACCATACATCTAATTAGGGGTTAAAATCCAAACTATAAATAACTCAAGTAGGCTGGGCGCAGAGGCTCATGCCTGTAATCCCAACACTTTGGGAGGCTGAGGCGGGCGGATCACGAGGTCAGGAGATAGAGACCATCCTGGCTAACATGGTGAAACCCTGTCTCTACTAAAAATACAAAAATAACCAGACGTCGTGGCATGCGCCTGTAGTCCCAGCTACTCAGGAGGCGGAGGCAGAAGAATTGCTTGAACCCAGGAGGCAGACGTTGCAGTGAGCCGAGATTGTGCCACTGCACTCCAGCCTGGGCAACAGAGTGAGACTCCATCTCAAATAAATAAATAAATAAATAAATAAATAAATAACTCAAGTGATTTAACAGTAGGAGAACAAATAACCCTAATTTTAAAATGGGCAAAGGACTTGAATAGACATTTCTCAAAAAAAGACATACAAATCGCCAACAGTATATGAAAAAATGCTCAACTTCACTGATCATCAGGGAAACATAAATTAAAATCACAATGAGGTATCACCTCATATCTGTTAGAATGGCTATTATAAAAAAGATGAAAGATAACAGGTGTTGGAGAGGATGTAGAAAAAAGGAAACCCTTGCACCATGTTGGTGGGAATGTAAATTGGTACAGCCATTACAGAAAACAGTATGGAGGTTTCTCAAAAAATTAAAACCAGAACTACCATATGGTCCAGCAATTCCACTACTGGGTATGTATCCAAAAGAAATGATACTGGGATCCTGAATAAATATGTGCACCCCCCTGGTCACTACAGCATTATTCATAATAGCGAAGTTATGAAATCAACTTAAGTGTCCATCAACAGATGTATGTATAAGGAAAATGTGGTATATATACACAATGGAATACTATTCAGTCTTTAAAAAGAATGAAATCCTGTTATTTGGAACAACATTGATGAACCTGAAGGATATTATATTAAGTGAAATAACCAGGCACAGAAAGACAAATACTGTATAATCTCAATTATATATGGAATCTAAAAAAGTCAAACTCATTGAAGCAGAAAGTCAAATGACAGTTATCAGGGGCTGGACTGGGAATAGGTTGAGATGTTGGTCAAAACACACAAAATTTCAGTTAGAAGGAATAGGCTGGGTGCTGTGGCTAATGCCTGTAATCCCTGCACTTTGGGAGGCTGAGGTGGGCAGCTCACCTGAGGTCAGGAGTTCGAGACCAGCCTGGCCAACATGGTGAAACCCCATCTCTACTAAAAATACAAAAAAAAAAAAAAAAAAATTAGTTGGGTGTGGTGGCACGTGCCTGTAATCCCAGCTACTCAGGAGAATGGCGTGAACCCGGGAGGTGGAGCTTGCAGTGAGCCGAGATTGCACCACTGCACTCCAGCCTGGGCGACAGAGTGAGACTCCATCTCAAAAAAAAAAAAAAAAAAAAAAAAAAAAAGAAGCCTAATTATTTTAAAAATAAGTATTTCTCATACAAAATTATAAACAACACAATTCTAATTAAATCTCAGTAGAATTTTCATGGAACTTTACAAAAACATTTATAAGTTCACAAGGAAGATAATTTAAGACAAGAAAAAAATCTTTTCAAGAAGATTATAAGGGGAGGTGAGTAAGAACCACATTAAATCATGTCATAAAGAAAGAACTCCGGGTCAATAAATCCGTGTCACTAAATCCAGTGAACATTTTTCAGTTCTCATCTAACATGCCTTTGAGTAGATTTCTGAAACTTCCTTCCCTTCTGCTGGATTTCATCTCATTGCTTTTCTGGTTTTCCTGTATCCATAGGCTGCTTCTCAATTTCCTAAATGTTAGTGTTCCACAGGGTTTAGTCTGTGGTAGCTATCTTCCAAGGTGGACTCCAGTGATTCTTACTTTCTGTGAATCAAGGCTGACTTGTGTGATCAATAAAATATTGAACAAGAAGGCCGGGCGTGGTGGCTCACGCCTGTAATCCCAGCACTTTGGGAGGCCGAGGCAGGTGGATCACGAGGTCAGGAGTTTCACACCAGCCTGGCAAACATAGTGAAACCCCATCTCTACTTAAAATACAAAAATTAGCCGGGCATGGAGGCGTGTGCCTGTAGTCCCAGCTACTTGGGAGGCTAAGGCAGAAGAATTGCTTGAACTTGGGAGGTGGAGGTTACAGTGAGCCGAGATTGCACCACTGCACTCCAACCTAGGCTTCAGAGCAAGCCTCCATCTCAAAAAAAAAAAAAAAAAAAAAAAAATTTAACAAAAGACAGCATGTGATTCCAAAGGTCATAGAGGATACTGCAGCTTCTGACTTGATCTCTTGGATCACTTTCTCTGAGGGAAGGCAGTCACCATGCTCTAAGGACACTAAAGCAGCTCTGTGGAGAGACCTTCATGGGTTGGAACTGAGGCCTCTTCCCAAGAGCTGGTATCAACTTGTCTAATTGTCCTCCTTGCCTCCTCTCTAGCACCTTCCAATCACTTCTCTGCATTACAATGCAAATGCAATCATGCTAACCCTTTGCTAAAAGCCTTCGAGATTTTACATTTCTCTCAGGAAAAAAATCAACATCCTAAGTATCCCTGCACATCTCTCCAGCCTTATCTTGCAATGTTCTCTTCCTAAATGCTGTGTTCCAGCAACACTGATCAACCTTTAAATGCTTACATTCCCTCTGCCTGAAATACCACCCACCCCATCTTTTACTTTTGTCTATTTAAACTTCTTTTGCCCTTTAGATTTCAACTCAAGCATGGCTCCTAATGGAAGCCATCTTTGACTCCCTCCGTCCTTTGCTAAAAGCTCTCATAGAACCTTGTTCATCTCCCTCCTAACAATTAACTCACTTTTAAGCCGCACGATAATCTGTATGATTAATGTTTATCTTCCCTATTATATTCTAAACTCCATGAAAGCAAAAATTATGTTTTTCTGTTTTTGCCTATTCTGAAATCACAGCACCTACTGTAGTACCCACCAACATAAGAGGCACTCAAACTATTTTTTTAAACTTCTTGTTGTTGTTGAAAACTGGGTCTCAATATGTTGCCCAGGCTGGTCTCTAATAACTGGGCTCAAGCTATCCTCCCACCTCTGCCTCCCTAAGTGTTGGGACTGCAGGCATGAGCTACCATACCTGGGCAAAACTATTTTTTGAATAATAATCTAACGTATCAGATTGGCACAAAAATGAAAAGCTCAATGGTGACAGTCTGAAAAACTTTATTATTTATAAGAATTCTTATGTGACAATTGAGGCATTATAAAATAATAAAGGGAAGGACAAATTACTCATTTAATGATCCTAAAATAATGATCAACAATTTTAAGAATAACAATTAAGAAAGAATTAATTTATAGGCTGGGTACAGTGGCTCACACCTGTAATCCCAGTACTTTGAAAGGCTGAGGTGGGTGGATCACTTGAGGTCAGGAGTTCAAGACCAGCCTGGCCAACACGGTAAAACCCTGTCTATACCAAAAAATACAAAAAAATTATCTGAGTGTGGTGATATGCACCTGTAATCCCAGCTACTCGGGAGGCTGAGGCATGAGAATCACTTGAACCCAGGAGGCAGAGGTTGCAGTGAGCCAAGATTGCACCACTGCACTTCAGCCTGGGTGACAGAGAGAGACTCTGCCTCAAAAAGAAAAGAAAGAACTTATATGTGACACTAAAAATAAATTTGAAAGAATAAAAGATTAAATTTAAATGTCTATACATAAATACATTTACATGCCCATTCATATCAAACCATATAAAAACTAAGAGGAAACAGAATTATTTATTACAGATATATATCACATATATTACCAGCATTTATTATGTTATAGTGAAAGTTTAGCTTTCTTAACCTAGAAATCACAAAGGCTGACATAGTTGACTAGTGAAAATATAAAACATCTGTATATTACACACCTAAAATAAATAAAATGAAAAAAGAATCAGCTAAGAGAAATGTTCCTGAGGAGCTAATGTCTATTATATATATAATAAAGTAAAACATTAATACCCCCACCCTTGAGAACAAATATTCCATCAATAGAGAAATGGTTAAGCATATTCTAGTAACAGTAATAGCTGCTACTATTGAGTACCTGCCATGTACCTTGCATACCCTGTCTCGGTTAATACTTACAAATCCATCCGTAAGTGAAACACTATCATACTATATTTTTGACATAGATATGTATTTATAATACATGAAATGGAAAATATGTTATAAAAGCAATATGGTCCCATTTCTTTTTTTTTTTTTTTTTTTTTTTTTGAGACAGAGTCTCACTTTGTCACCTAGGCTGGAGTGCAGTGATGCAATCTCTGCTCACTGCAAGTTCCGCTTCCCGGGTTCGCACCATTCTCTTGCCTCAGCCTCCTGAATAGCTGGGACTACAGGCGCCCGCCACCATGCCCGGCTAACTTTTTTGTATTTTCAGTAGAGACGGGGTTTCACCGTGTTAGCCAGGATGGTCTCAATCTCCTGACCTCATGATCCGCCCACCTCGGCCTCCCAAAGTGCTGGGATTACAGGCGTGAGCCATCGTGCTCAGACTATATGGTCCCATTTCTATAAGGAAAAAATAATTTAATAAGATATAAATTCACACAGTGATATAATCACATTATGTGGGTGATGTGATTATAGAATATAAATTTTTCCCTTTATGCTCATTATTTTCCAATTTTCTACAATGAAATTGTTACTTTAAAAATATAAAAGCCGGGTGCAGTGGCTCATGCCTGTAATCCCAGCACTTTCGGAGGCTGAGGCGGGTGGATTGTTTGAGCTCAGGAGTTCAAGTCCAGGCTGGGCAACATGGAGAAACCCTGTCTCTACTAAAAATATAAAAATTAGCCAAGCATGGTGGCATGCACCTGCAATCACAGCTATTCAGGTGGCTGAGGCATGGGAATTGCTTGAACCCGGGAAGCGGAGGTTACAGTGAGCCGAGATCTCACCATTGCACTCCAGCCTGGGCAACAGAGTGCATAAAAAACATATATATATGCACACTGCAAACTTAATTAAGCCCTGTATTTATTATTATTATTGCTAATACCATTATTGACTTTGGACATTTGCTATTGCAAAACATTGACGTTTTCATGACAAGTAATACCTTTTCACATCAGTAGGTTTATTGTAGATAAATGTACTGTGACAAGTACAGTTTATGGATGTTTGCATAGTAAAGACTACAAATATAACTTGTTTTTAATACCCCATTCATATATTATTTTTATCATAAGCCAATGAATTTGATAAATTTATTTAAAATAGCTTGCATGGCTGGGCGTGGTGGCTCACGCCTGTAATCCCAGCACTTTGGGAGGCAGAGGCAGGTGGATCACGAGGTCAGGAGTTTGAGACCAGCCTGGCCAACATGGTGAAACCCTGTCTCTACTAAAAATACAAAAATTAGCCGGGTGTGGTGGCGCATGCCTGTAATCCCAGCTACTCAGGAGGCTTAGGCAGAAGAATTGCTTGAATCCGGGAGGCGGAGCTTGCAGTGAGCCAAGATTGTGCCACTGCACTCCAGCCTGGGCGACAGATCGAGACTCTGTCTCAGAAAAAAAAAAAAAAATAAAATAAAATAAAATAAAATAAAATAGCTTGCATATGTGAAGCTTTGCAAAACTTTCCATGACCATACAGGAAGTAGTCTGAAACTGATAACCTGCAGGATGAAACACAAGTTTCACAACCTAGTGTTTGAAAACTTTCGTTATCTTACCTTTCTGTGCCTATTGAAACTTATCACCTATCATACCCCAGAATGTAATATCTATTCCTTTCCATTTGATTTTATTGCCATCCCCAACAATAACAAGCCCATATCCATCTCTGTGCCTTTTTTTTTTTTTTTTAAGACAAAGTCTCACTCTGTTCCCCAAGCTGGTGTGCAGTGGCACGATCTCGGCTCACTGCAACCTCCACCTTCTGGGTTCAAGTGATTCTCCTGCCTCAGCCTCCCGAGGAGCTGGAACTACAGGCATGTGCCACCATGCCCTGCTAATTTTTGTATTTCTAGTAGAGACGGGGTTTCACTATGTTGGCCAGGCTGGTCTCAAACTCCTGACCTTGTGATTCACCTGGCTCAGCCTCCCAAAGTGCTGGGATTACAGGTGTGAACCATCACTCCTGGCCAACAGTTTTAATTTTTAAATAATTGAATTAACCAGTTTTCAAAATGTTAAGCAGTTGTGTAGAAACATCTACATAAAGCAGTATTATATTTCCTAGAGGCTCTAAGAAAGCAAAACAGTAGAATAGAGGGAGAAAGAGATAAGAAGGAAAAAAACCTATTTGAATAAATGTTACATTTCACTTAAAAATAAATTAAACTTTTTCAGTGTATTGATTATTTTGTAAGGGGAACAAAATATATATATTTCCATCTTACCCATTCTCTCTTGCTATTACGAAAGGGACAGAAACTCAAACTCCCCCACCACCACCATCTCCAAAAAACAGAGAAGAAGAATGAGAATAAATAAGATGGGGTTGAAGTAGCCAGCCAGGAATATGGGGTATGGGGTATGAAGGGAGAGGATCTCAGATAAAAGTGTCAAACAGTTTTTTTCCAGCAAGGTTTTTTACGGATTTTCTCCCTGCATACCCCAAATTCCCACTACAATCTTTTCCCCACTTCTTATAGATGTTCTAACTTTCTTCAGTTCATTCCTGAAAAACATGGGATCCAATCAGTTGTTTCCTATCGTCTGTGCTGGTGACTCCTCCATCTACATCATTGCCCATGAAGTCTTTTCTGAGTTGCTGCTCCCAAGCTAGAAAAATCTAGGAAACATCATTTTTGTGTTATGCCATCCCGTCAAACTCAATATGCCAACTCAACATGTTCAAAATATGTAAAACATAAATTATTATTAAAGCAAAATCTAGCTGGGCGCAGCGGCTCACATCTGTAATCTCAGCACTTTGGGAGGGTGAGGCGGGTGGATCACCTGAGGTCAGGAGTTCAAGACACGCCTGGCCAACATGGTGAAACCCCATGTCTACTAAAAATACAAAAAATTAGCCGGGTGTGTTGGTGTGTGCCTGTAATCTTGGCTACTCGGGAGGCTGAGGCAGGAGACTCACTTGAACCCAGGAGGCGGAGGTTGCAGTGAGCTGAGATCACGCCATTGCACTCCGGCCTGGGCAACAGTGTAAGACTCTGCCTCAAAAAAAAAAAAAAAAAGAAAGAAAGAAAGAAAAGAAAAGAAAAATCTATTCCCTTTCCCTGATTTTATTATTTTATTCATGTATTCACCTAGAAACTACTGAGAACTGTGCTAGGAATGATGATAAAGGCAGTCCCTAATCTCAAAGAGAGTCCAATCTAGACATGCAGACAGATCTGTGAATGTATAAATGTTCATTAGAAGTAGGAAAAAAGTACTATAAAAGCTCATAGGATGTAGCAACTCTGAAGAAACAGAAACAACATCACACAAGAGGTGATATTTTGGGTGGTTTTAAAGCAGCAGTCCCCAACCTTTTTGGCACCAGGCACTGGTTTCGTGGAAGACAATTTTTCCACAGCCAAGGGTTGGGGTATGGTTTCAGGATGATTGAAGCCCATTACATTTATTGTGCACTTTATTTCTATTATTATTGCATTGGAATATATAATAAAATAATTATACAACGCACCATAATATAGAATCAGTGAGAGCCCTGAACTTGTTTTTCTGCAACTAGATGATCCCATCTGGTGGTGATGGAAGACAGTGACAGATCATCAGGCATTAGATTCTCATAAGGAGCATGCGACCTAGATCCCTCACACACACAGTTCATGATAGGTTTTGGGAGCCTACGAGAATCTAATGCCACCACTGATCTGACAGGAGGTGGCACTCAGGTGGTAATGCTCGCTTGCCCACGGCTCACATCCTGTTGTGCCGGCCCAGTTCCTAACAGGCCACGTGGCCAGGGGACTGGGGATCCTTGCTTTAAAGGACAAAGTAGGAATTCATCAAATTAGGAGGACCTCACAGGTCAACAGAACAGACTATCAAAGGCATAGTGTATTTTAGAAATACTAAAGTTAATTGTTGGGTGCATGATTTGGGGGATGGAGATTGAGTGGCAAGAGAAAAAAAATTTAAAAAGTAAGTTGGGGCCAGTCTCTATAAGGAGACTTATACACTAAATTAGGGATTTGAATATAATTCTAGAAGCAGGAGAAAGCCAATGGAAGTTTTCAAAAAAAAAAAAAATAACATAATTAGATGTTTTAAAACATAAAAGGTAACTTTGGAAGTGTGAAAGCGTGATTAGAGACCAGATAAAAAGTTTCTGCAGGAGTCTAGGAAGAGGTGATGGAGCTTGCACATAATCAGGGGTGGAAGGAACAGAGAAGAGAAGCCCTTTCATTGTGCACTGAGAAACTCAGGACTTGACTTCAGGATGTGAGGACTGAACAAGCAGTCCCTGGAGACAGAGGGCAGCCACACAGATGGCCGCTATGGACACTGGGCTTTTTGTTGTTGTTCTTGTTTTGAGACAGGGTCTCACTCTGTCACCCAGGCTGGAGTGCAGTGGTGCAATCATGGCTCACTGCCACTTCCACCTCCTTGGCTTAAGTAACTGTCCCAACTCAGCTTCCTGAGTAGCTGGGACTACAGGTGCATGCCACCATGGCTGGCTGATTTTTAATTTTTTTTTTTTCTTCGAGATGGAGTCTTGCTCTGTTGCCCAGGCTGGAGTGCAATGGTGCAATCTCAGCTCACTGCAACCTCTGCCTCCCGGGTTCAAGCGATTCTCCTGCCTCAGCCTCCCGGGTAGCTGGGATTACAGTCACCTGCCACTACGCCTGGCTAATTTTTGTATTTTTAGTAGAGACAGGGTTTCACCATGTTGGCCAGGCTGGTCTCGAACTCCTGACCTCAAGTGATCCACCTGCCTCAGCCTCCCAAAGTGCTGAGATTACAGACATGAGCCACTGTGCCTGGCCTAATTTTTAAATTTTTTGTAGAGATGGGGTCTCACTATGTTACCCAGGCTGGTCTCAGACTCCTGGGATCAAGTCATTCTCCCACCTAAACCTCCTAAAGTGCTGGGATTACTGGCATGAGTTACCATGCCCAGCTGCTATGGGTACTGGTGAGATTACCTGGTGACTGCCTAGGTGGGAGAAGTATGTGGAATGAGAGAGGGTCCAGGAGGAAACCATGAGAAACACTGTCGTTTAAGAGTCAAGCAAGCCAGGCGCGGTGGCTCACGCCTGTAATCCCAGCATGTTCGGAGGTTCAGGCGGGCGGAACACGAGGTCAGGAGATTGAGACCAACCTGGTTAACACGGTGAAACCCCGTCTCTACTAAAAATACAAAAAAATTAGCCGGGCATGGTGGTGGGTGCCTGTAGTCCCAGCTACTCGGGAGGCTGAGGCAGGAGAATGGCGTGAACCCGGGAGGCGGAGCTTGCAGTGAGCCAAGATCGTGCCACTGCATTCCAGCCTGGGCGACAGAGCAAGACTCTGTCTCAAAAAAAAAAAAAAAAAAAAAAAAACAAATTAGCTGAGTGTGGTGGCACGTGCTTGTAGTCCCAGCTACTAGGGAGGCTGAGGCAGGAGAATCACTTGAACCTGGGAGGCGGGGATTGCAGTGAGCCGAGATTGTGCCACTGCACTCCAGCCTGGGCGACAGAGCAACACCCTGTCTTAAAAAAAAAAAAAAAAAAAAAAAAAGGTCGGCGGGCTGGGCATGGTGGCTCACGCCTAATCCTAGCACTTTGGGAGGCGGAGATGGGTGGATCACCTGAGGTCAGGAGTTCGAGACTAGTCTGGGCAACATGGCAAAACCCCGTCTCTACTAAAAATACAAAAAATTAACCAGGCATGGTGGCAAGCTCCTGTAATCCCAGTTACTTGGGAGGCTGAGGCAGGAGAATTGTTTGAATCTAGGAGGTGGAGGCTGCAGTGAGCTGAGATCTCACCATTACACTCCAGCCTGAGCGACAAAGCAAGATTCTGTCTCAAAAAAAAAAAAAAAAAAGAGTGAAGCAAAGGAAGAGTAAAACCAGCAAAGAAGATGGAGAAGGAGCAGCAGAAGCAGGAAGGGAGCCAGGAGCAGAACAGTGTGGTGAAAGCTGAGGGACAAGACAATCTGGAGAAATGGAAGGTGGTAGACAGTTACAGTTGTTGTTGGTTTTTTTGTTTTTGTTTTTGTTTTTGTTTTGAGACGGAGTCTTGCTCTGTTGCTCAGGCTGGAGTGCAGTGGTGCAATCTCAGGCTCACTGCAACCACTGCCTCCTGGGTTCAAGCAATTCTCCTGTCTCAGCCTCCCTAGTAGCTGGGACTACAGGCTAATTTTTATATTTTTAGTAGAGACGGGGTTTCACCATATTGGTCAGGCTGATCGGTGGTAGACAGTTTTAAAAGGTAGGAGAAGTCAAATAGGATCAGGAATGAAAATGTCCCATGGCATGTGATTAGCCTTTCAAGAAGCAAGTGTGGTGAACAAGGGTGGAAATAGGTTGGTAATTGTCAGAAAGGTACAATGGCAGGAAGAAATAATTAGAAGGAGGGATGCTTGCAGGATGAGGTTCTTTCCTTAAAGAAAAGGAAGAGTTGATGACTAATGGAATAAGGTTCTAGAGGGGGCAGAGAAGAGAGAGAGAACAAGGATGGAAGCCACACATTGATGGCAGAAGCACGAGACAGGACCGAAGCTCCCTGATGATAGCAGAGATGCTTTATCAGTCTTGGACTGTTACCTCCAAATGTTATGCCAAGAAGAAAGAAACTTCTAACTTGCTGTTTCAGGTTTCCTGTCATTTGCAGACAAATGTAAACCTAATTAGGACAGGAGAAAGGGCTGTGGAAAGAACAAGAATAACCAGAAACCTCTTAAAAGCATGAAGACATGAAATAGCACAGTATGTCCAGAAGATAAGACCAAGACCAAGTAATCTTGGTCTAGACTCCCAAGTGTGAGAGAGGGCATGTTAGGAAAGAAAGATGGAAATATAGCCCAGGTCTGAATTGCTGCAACTAGATCCTATAGATAAAAGATAGCCGTGAATGAGTGTTAAGCAAAGAAATGACATGTTCACATTTTAGCTTTGAACGGATTTCCCCAGTGGCAGTCTGGTAGGGGCTTGTGAGGAAGTAAAACAGGATGCAGGGAGAGTGTTTAGAAACTCCTACTATAGTCCTAGTGAGTGGTCATGATAGCCTGTGTGGGTGCAGTTATGGGAGGGTTACAGAGGGTGGGATGAGCCTGGGAAATATTTAGGAATGAAATCAGTGGGAATTAGTGATTGATGACACGGCGAAGTAATTCAGGAAGACGTCGAGGTTTCTGCCTTGCATTGCTCCTTTTCTCCATCCCTATTGTCAGTAGCTTAATCTAGGCATGCCGCTACCTCATTTTCTCATTCAATGAGTATTTACTGAGTGCCTTCTTTGTGTCAGGACTGGCAGATACAGAAGTGAGTGAGTCAGAAATGATCTAAATGATCTCTGCTCTATTTGGTCTTAGTTAGGGATACCTATGATGAATGCTTCATATGTGAGAACTCATTTAATCCTCAGAATACCCTGTAAGTACTTTTTTTTTTTTTTTTGAGATGGAGTCTCACTCTGTCCCCAAGGCTGGAGTGCAATGGCATGATCTCAGCTCACTGCAACCTCCAGCTCCCAGTTTCAAGTGATTCTCCTGCCTCAGCTTCCTGAGTGGCTGGGATTACAGGCACATGCCACCATGCTTGGCTCATTTTCGTATTTTTAGTAGAGATGGGTTTCACCATGTTGGCCAGGCTGGTCTTGAACTCCTGACCTCAAGTGATCCACCCACCTCAGCCTCCCAAAGTGCTGGGATTACAGGTGTGAGCCACCGCACCTGGCCTGTAAGTACTATTATGGTCTCCATCTTTCAGAAAAGGTAACCCAGTCTTAGAAAGTTTAATAATTGGCTCAAGGTCACACAGCTGACTGACAAGTGATGGTGCCAGGAATCAAACACAGATCCATCATACTTCAAAGCCATGTTTTTAATCACTTGACAATGCTATTTCTCATGCAATTATATACAACGTGTTAAAGACTACGACAAGGATTACTGCAGCCTCCTACCTGGACATGGCATGTTCCAGCCAGAGTAGTTCTTTTTTCAGGCAAACTGGGGTGGATGATGGTACCTTTTCTGATTCAGGGAACCCTGAGAAAGAAGGTGAGATTTCTGGACAGAGGTGATCCATTCAGTTCTTAGACATATGGTTTTCGAAATGGCTGTGAAACAACCAAATGGAAATATCCAGCAGTAATCTAATAGGGTCTGAAGTGCAAGGGAACCCAGGGTTGGAGATAAAGAACTTGGCTTCACTAGTACTTAGGGTCAGCTAAAGTCAAGGCAATTAATGGGACTCTTCAGGGATTCCTAGAAGTGAGAGGAGCAGCCTGCTGAGAAAGGGGCAGGTGGGTACAGGCTTGAAGAGAGTGGAATAGATTTGGAATAACTGATTAGATAAAAAGGAAAGGAACTCAGCCAAAGGCAGTCAAAGATATAATTAGGTAGCATTTAGGGATAGGGACAATGAATTTAGAGTGATCTCAGTCTGCAATGATGAGAGATTTTCTCCAGTAGCGATCACCAACTCAAGAGTAGGAACACTGGCCAGCATTTTACTGTAAGTTCCTTTCATTTCTTACAGTCTTATTTAAGACTGCCTATGAGTTCCCAGACGACCCTGAATTTACCTTTGACCAGCTATTAAACACCTGGCCTATGAAGTTGTATTAAAATCCATCTTTCCTTTAGATTTTGAAATCTTTAGAGTCACAGTTTGTGTTTTATTCATTTTTATTCCCACTGACTCACACAGTACTACTTGTATACTTGTTTTATTTCCAGATTAGACTGTAAATTCCCAGAGGGGAGGAACTATAGTTTCAACACCTTTGCAGGAGCATCACCTCAGTACAACATCTGTGAGATCAGATTGACTTTACACTGTCAGTTGCAATGGAGAAACAAGCCAAATGTCTAACACTATCAAGCAGTTTTGTTGTTGTTGTTGTTGTTGTTGTTGTTGTTGTTTTTGAGACAGAGTTTTGCTCTGTCGCCCAGGCTGGAGTGCAGTGACACAATCTCGGCTTACTGCAACCTCCACCTCCCGAGTTCAAGCGATTCTCCTGCCTCAGCCTCACGAATAGCTGGGACTACAGGCGCCTGCCACCAAGCCTGGCTAATTTTTGGTATTTTTCATAGAGACGGGGTTTCACCATGTTAGCCAGGATGGTCTTGATATCCTGACCTCGTGATCCGCCCACCTTGGCCTCCCAAAGTTCTGGCATTACAGGCGTGAGCCACCGTACCCAGCCTCAAGCAGTGATTTTTAAGTGTTCAGACTTGGAGTTAACAATCCAGGCTGGGCATGGTGGCTCATGCCTGTAATCCTAACACTTTGGGGAACTAAGGCAGGTGGACTGCTTGAGGTCAGGAGTTCAAGACCAGCCTGGCCAACACGGTCAAACCAGTCTCTACTAAAAATACAAAAATTAGCCGGGCATGGTGGTACACACTTGTAGTTCCACCTACTCGGGAAGCTGAGGTGGGACATGCCTGTAGTCTCAGCTACTTGGAAGGCTGAGGTGGGGGAATCACTTGAATCCTGGAGGCAGAGGTTGCACTGAGCCAAGACAGTGCCACTGCACTCCAGCCTGGGTGACAGAGCGAGACTCTGTCTCAAAAAAAAAAAAAAAAAAAAAAATCTCTCTTCTCAACCTTCTGCTCCCTGTGTTTCATTAAGAGGTAGCGAGGACATGTCCACCCTGGTATGCGGCCATTTTGTCTTTGGGGTTTGGGCTCTACTGGCAGCTCGATAAATTCTGTGACCAGGGACAAACTACTAAGCACTTCTGGGTCTCTTGATCCTCATTAGTAAAACTGAGTGGATTGAACCCAATAATTGCTTATGCCCTCTCTTGTTGTATAATCCAAAGATTCCATGACCTTTGGGAGACCTTTAAACCATACCTGAGAACCACTGTCTTGTGAAGCACAATAATACATGGGCTCTGTGTTTCCCTACTGGAAATGGACAAATCCCTCTCTATATAAAATTGGGTTATAATCTAGAGATCATAGCATTTCTAAAATGAAGACACTAACATTTTATATTTATTGCTTTGACAGCTAGGCAAGACATTTTATCAGATACAAGGTTGTTTTTCAATGGTAGGTTTACCCACGAATCCAGTCGGGGCACTTTAGTTCACTATGATAGTAGAAAAGAAAGCTAGAAGAATATAAAACATCATCTTGGCTCTTATATGTACCTTGCTGACTAACCCCCTTTTTTTTTTCCAGATAAGAAACCAAAAGGTGTCCATGACTTAGGTACTAAATGGCAAGGCTAGAACCAGAATCCAAGTTGCCCAGTCACACAGTTTTTGTTTTTTAAATAACCAAATTGGTCAAAAATCTTCCTCAAAGACAAAAACAGATGAAGGTAAAATGCCAATTGGTTAAATGTAAACAGATACTTCACTTTGTTCTTTTCAGGTTCAATAATAAACAATTCTAGTGATTAGCATGAGGGGCTGGCAGAGGAAACATTCTGACTCCTAAACAAAAATATTTATATTTTTGCATGGTGGTTAGTAAATCAATTGTAAAAATTATATGGAAAACAAGGAGAATTAGAAAACCCACAGCACAATTTCCTCTACTCTTCTGGGGGACAGATGAAAAAACAAAATGAAATCCCTGTGGCTACCTTCATTAGCAGCCAGGGTGGTGAGTCCCATTGTAAATCTCACTTATAGAGGCTCATGGCTACCTGCAGAGCCTAGGAGTACAAATCACATTAGTGAAGACACCAGATGACCAAAGGAAGCAGTGAGCGTCTGGTAAAGCTAGTAAACAAAAGGCAGCATTCCAGATGAATGCCATTGCTAGAGCCTGCATTGTAAAATGCTTGGATTTGAGAACCCTAAAGCAGATTAGCTTAAAGCAACAAAAGATTCAAATAAGATACAAAGAACTCATTTTGGCACATTAAGAAATTGTCTTCATTAGATCATCAGGTGCTTAAGTGTAATTATTACAGAAAAAAAAAATCCCATCTAAGTTTTGTTTGAGGCAGTGAAGCCTAGAACAAGGACCTAAGGATGGTTCTTGAATATAACATGTTCATGACCAAAATTCACCAACCAGACACAGTGGCCTTTTTCTCTTTTAATCTTCTTAACATTTTAAAGGTCTGTAATGACATTAAAATTTGTTGTGGACATCATTTCAACATTCAGTCCATGATGATGGACTGAACATCAATTCAGGCCATCAATCAGTCTGAAATTTTACAAATGCATTTAGAGACCCTATAAGCACATAGGCAAAAATGGTTCCAATAATTTAAATACTAATCCTAAAACCCTAAAGCCAAAATTGAGGTTTAATAATGAAAATCTTTCCCTATAATTTCTATTTTCAGGAAATTAATTTCTCATCATATCTCCCCAGTTTTGTTTGATTATAACAATGGCCCCTCACCACCAACAAAAGCAGTTCAGCTCCCACTTTCCCTTTGAAAAGTATTCCCAACGTTGTGTCAAAGCCTAATAGGGTCATAAGCAAGGCTGCACTGACATGGAAGGAAAGACCTTACACCTAATACACTGCTGTCACCTGAAGCTTTCAGGCCAGGTGAAAGCTTTGACTTCATTTGTGTTCAAGCAGAAAAACACTAGAAAAATTCAGTCAGTATGAACTCCAAAATGCTTTTTGGCTTCACCACTCCTTTAGGTTTAAAAATTATAATAAGTAGCCAGGTGTGGTGGCTCACACCTGTAATCCCAGTGCTTTGGGATGCTAAGGTGGGAGGATCCCTTGAGGCCAGGAGTTTGAGATCAGCCTGGGCAACACAGCAAGAACCTGTCTCTACAAAAGATTTAAAAAATTATCTGTGTGTGGTGGTGTATGCCGATAGTCCCAGCTACCCTGGAAGCTGAGGTGGAAAGATGCCTTGTGCCCAGGCTGCAGTGAGCACTTGCAATCACATTTGTTTGACAGAGGACAAGGGAAGTACAGAAATCAAGAAGCTTGTGGCTGAGTCATATTTCAAGATGATTGCAGATGAGAGGCACAGCTCCCCACCACAAACTTTCAACTGGAGGAACCCTTGCCAATGCTGTGGCCTCTCCTGTCTTTCCAGTTTTGTCACAAAGACAAGTGGCAGGTATCTATCCTATCAAGTCAGTGACTAGTACAAATTCTCAGATAGCTCCTTATTTGCTGACTGCAACACACAGGGTCTCCTTCCATTTTCTCATCTACTCCTTTCCTCTCTTCTTGGTAGCCAAGGCAGGACCAAAAATGGCCTGACCATTACTGCTCTGAAAGCCAAGACAGGCAGTGGTGATCAAGCTTCACTACTTCATAATCATGTAGCTTGAGGCTAGTTATCTGTAAAATGGATATATCTCTTACTTCATAGTGTTACAGTAAAGAAGATAATGTATGTGAAGTACGTTGCATGTATTAGGTATGCAACAAATGTTAACACTCCTCCTTATATAAATCCCTAACCATGGGAAGAACACACTTCTCTACTTTATAGAATTCTTTCATGTATATTATTAATATCTTGGTTAGGGCCGGGTGCGGTGGCTCAACGCCTGTAATCCCAGCACTTTGGGAGGCCCAGGTGGGTGGATCATGAGGTCAGGAGTTCAAGACCAGCCGGGCCAACACGGTGAAACCCCGTCTCTACTAAAAATACAAAAAAATTAGCCAGGCATGGTGGCGTGCGCCTGTAATCCCAGCTACTCAGGAGGCTGAGGCAGGAGAATCACTTGAACCTGGGAGGCAGAGGTTGCAGTGAGCTGAGATTGTGCCATTGCACTCCAGCCTGGGCGACAGAGCAAGACTCCGTCTCAAAAAAAAAAAAAAAAAAAAGAAAGAAAGAAAAAATCTTGGTTAATCTTTATAAAATTACCACACTCATAAGTAGCCAAATACTGACACTCAAATGCATGTCCTCTGACTCCAAACCAATGTGGTTTTTTTTGTTTGTTTGTTTTTTGAGACGGAGTCTCACTCTGTTGCCCAGGCTGGAGTGCAGTGGCGCAATCTCAGCTCACTGCAAGCTCCACCTCCAAGGTTCACGCCATTCCCCTGCCTCAGCATCCCAAGTAGCTGGGACTACAGGTGCCCACCACCATGCCCGGCTAATTTTTTTTTATATTTTTAGTAGAGACAGGGTTTTACCATGTTAGCCAAGATGGTCTTGATCTCCTGACCTTATGATCTGCCCGCCTCAGCCTCCCAAAGTGCTGGGATTACAGGCGTGAGCCACCACACCCGGCCCCAATGTTTTTCTATTGTGCTGCAATGAGGGGTTGTGGTAGTGGGACCACAATTATATTCCTGTAGCATCAGATCCTGCAGGTGGGGGCGAGGAGCATGGCCTGAGCCGGGAGGGATCTTAGAAGCAAACAAATGAAGCAAAAATAGAGACACAAATAAACCCATACCACTTAGGTAGCTGCCAGAGAGGTGAGGTGGACTTGGGTTTTGTCAATAAAGTGTCCACTGTAAAAGGTAATCAGAATAAAAGTGAAAACAATTGTATTGTTGTAGGTTCTAGATCTTTATAAGAATGTTATTATTTTAGGTTGCTCAAAAAAAATCTTATGAACACAATAGACCCAACAAAATGTTATCTTAGTCTAAGGTTGAGAGAGGTTTCCTAATTGTCATTAGACATAACCAATGTCTAAATTAACCAAAATTTTATAAACAACATCTCAGAACTGCATTGAAAGCTTTGAACACTTTGCTTCACTTAATTCTTATAATGACATTATGAGATAGAGCCTTTCATTCATTACATGAGAAAACAGACTCTAAAAGGTTGAGTGACTTGTTCAAGAAAGTTAGCAGTGCTAAGATTCAAACCTAGGTCCTTTAAAATCTATCATATGCTTTTCAGGCTAAGCTACACTAAATTGTCCATAGTCACAGAAAAGAATATGTAAAATGGTCCAAACTGTAATCAAATTGTTAATCAAAATTCAAGGGAGAAATAACTAATGCTATGTTGGTTAAACATGATTTTAATTAGACAGATTGTGAAAATTCCTGATTAGAAATATCTGAGGTCAGACTGACAGCCTAAAACTGCCTTAGAATAGAAGAAACAATATGGGATTCCTAGTCCACTCTTACATGATTCTATACAATCAAATACATTCTGACTCCACTATGTGCCTTTTAAATTTCAACTTTTCTAATAAGATATATATATATTTTTTTTGAGATGGAGTCTGGCTCTGTCACCCAGGATGGAGTGCAGAGGTGCGATCTCGGCTCACTGCAACCTCTGCCTCCTGGGTTCAAGCAATTCTCCTGCCTCAGCCTCCTGAGTAGCTGGGATTACAGGCGCCCGTCACCACGCCAGGAATTTTTGTATTTTTAGTAGAGATGGGGTTTTGCCATGTTGGCCAGGCTGGTCTTGAACTCCTGACCTCAGGTAATCTGCCCACCTCAGCCTCCCAAAGTGCTAGGATTACAGGCGTAAGCCACTGTGCCCAGCCTAATAAGATAAGTTTAAAACCTAACTCAGACTGATAATTTTTGATCCACGGACATGATCCTCACTCTCCTTTATAACCTTTCATTCTGTTATCTGCCTTGGGAAAGTCTTTGTTGAGAAGTAAAATATAAGGAACCTCCTAAAGGAGTTGAGATATGTAGGCTGGCGGCTTAAGTTGAAAAACAACTTATTTTTATTTTGGGGTAAAAAGTGAAGAAACACAGGAGAATCCTAGGAAGAAACAGCATGGAGAAACAAGTGATCATAGCTGTGGATGAAGACAATCAACAGACAAGTGAGGTGGAGTGGGTCAGCCCTGAGGCCTGGTGCCCAGAGATAGGCTCTGAAAGTCATTTTGCTGGTCTGACAGTGATGGTGGTGGTAGAAAGTGCTAAATGATAAACTGGAGTAGCAAGGAAGAATAGAACAGATATTTCCATTTGTTTCAGCAATGGCTACAGCATGGGCTATATTTGATCTGAATATAACAAAATAGAAAATCTCTTTGGAATTACTACTGATTTTCCCTGATGTGACTGGTGTGGCCAATGAAACACTCTTTACATTCAGAATTTTAGATCAGTGTTTCTCACAAAGTCTAGCTCAAGGACTGCATCAGCATCACCTGAGGAACACTGTTGCCATGTAGAGCTCTTATTCCCTCTCAGAGATTCATGAGTCAGGGGGTCTAGGAAAGGACTCAGGAGTTTGCATTTTGAACACCCTAGAAAGGGTTGATGGATTAAGCAAATAGGCAGCCCTAAGCTTGATTCTATGACATTAGAGTTTGAAAAACCACTTATTTGGATTAAGAGAGAGATCAAAATTGTGTATAATTATTAAATGGGATGCTTATTTGTAAGGATTAACCAAACATATTAAAAAGAAAGGAGAAAAAAAGAATTTTTTTTCTTTTTTTTTGAGACGGAGTCTTGCTCTGTCGCCTAGGCTGCAGTGCAGTGGTGCGATCTCGGCTCACTGCAAGCTCCGCCTCCCAGGTTCACGCCATTCTCCTGCCTCAGCCTCCCGAGTAGCTGGGACTATAGGCGCCCACCACCACGCCCAGCTAATTGTTTGTATTTTTTAGTAGAGACGGGGTTTCACTGTGTTAACCAGGATGGTCTCCATCTCCTGACCCCGTGATCTACCCGCCTTGGCCTCCCAAAGTGCTGGGATTACAGGTGTGAGCCACTGCACCCGGTGAAAAAAAGAATTTTTAAAAAGACCTCTCACTGTCTGACTTTAGGACTAGATAGTTGACTGCTCTGTGCTTCTATCTCCTCCTTCAGAAAATGGAAACAAATCAGTTATGGTGCCTCCTAAGCCCCTTGCCATCCTATGGTTCTGTTCACAAAGTGCTCAGAATTCCTCAAGAAGGGTGCTTACAAGCACCAGAGAGTTTTGAAAGGCCGTTTTGCCATTACAGCAGCAACTGGTCCTGGGATGAGCATCACGTCCACTCTCCACTACTTCTTGGATGCCTGTAGCATTTGACCTTTACCTTTTCCTCTGAGGCTAGCACTATCATGGAACAAGAATACTAAACACAATTAAACACTGTTTATCAACTAGGCTCTTTATTATAAAACATAAAAAAAAATCAAAACACTAAAAACAAACAGCAAAAGAATCCCAAAAGCTTCATCAGAAATAAAACCTCACAAAATCACTGAGATTCAACAGTATGCTTAGGATCTGAAGAAAAAGGGATTCCTCCAAGTTTTATATTCTACTTTTTCTTCTAAAATGGCTTTTAACCAAGCTTTCAATAATCATCACTGGATCCTGCATCACATGAAGGGTATGTGTTCCTAAAGAACACTGCGGAATGTTCAACTATGTAATAAGAGATATCAAGTCTGTGGAATTTTGAGGTTAAGGAGGCTGCAAATGATACTGACACCCTCATTTCATGGAAAAGTTAAGCAATAAAATCACATTATTGAATACTAATTACTGAAGTATTTCACTAGAGAAGGATAAACCAGAAAGGAGAAGAGTTCTGATAAAGTGGTCCAGAAGCAAAAAGGCTGGAGCGGGGTAGGGAGGGTATAGAAAGATGCACAGGGAGTCTGCAAAGATAAATTCTGACCACTAGCAGTATGCTGATGGTAAGTAAATGCCAGTGTGCCTGAGAAATCATGGTGCCGCTGCCTATAGCATCGTGCTCTGGCTTGCTAAAGTTAGTGTATGCCAGAAAGGGAAATAGATCACTGTATAAACTGAAAATTAGTCCCATTAAGTAGAGCACATGCAAAAGAATAAGTATAATCTGACTCCATATAAGGGGGACCCAGCAGAATTTATGTGCTTATTCAAAGTTTCCTTGCAGCATTACTGTCATAAGGTCCTGTTGCTTTACTACTAACAGGTATGCGGGCAGCTGGGGCGAATGTCATCCCATGTAATTCCCAATGCTGAGGGATTTATTTTGCTTATTGCTATATAATAATGCTATTGGATTACTGGTAAAGCAATCAGGGTCTCTCACTATGGCAGCTACGCAGGTCACTTCACGGAAGGAAGGGAGACACCTGGTTCACATGGCCAAGCACAGCAAAGGGAGCATGTGAACTTTCAACAGAAGAGAAAGCTTTCTACCAGATGTGAAGAAGTAAAGTTTATTTTTCCATTTAGCTTGTTTATTTAAGTAAGAGGGAAGAAGAGGGTGGTTGCTTCCCATTCCATACTACGCAGGGAATGGCTTTTCTTTTTTTCTTTACAAATGAACAGAGTTGGCTATTACAGTTTCCAGTGGGATCTGGAAAGGTACCAAACTACTAGTGATTACCTTTCACCTGTAGCTAGTTTAACCTTTGAAACCTGCCACTAACAGAGGAGACCAAGATAGAACGTCAGTGCAGCCTTGCTCATCTAGCATCCTCTCACTGAAAGAATGAAGAATGCTTTAATGATGAAATTATTTTAAGAAATGCAAAACACGGCCGGGTGCAGTGGCTCACACCTGTAATCCCAGCACTTTGGGAGGCTGAGGAAGGTGGATCACGAGGTCAGGAGATCGAGACCATCCTGGCTAACACGGTGAAACCCCGTCTCTAGTAAAAATACAAAAAATTAGCCAGGCATGGTAGCAGGCGCCTGTAGTCCCAGCCACTCGGGAGGCTGAGGCAGGAGAATGGCGTGAACCCGGAAGGCGGAGCTTGCAGTGAGCCGAGATTGAGCCACTGCACTCCAGCCTGGGCAACAGAGCAAGACTCTGTCTCGAAAAAAAAAAAAGAAAAGAAAAGAAAAAAAGAAATGCAAAACACATTATAGCTATAATCAAGGCCTTCATAAGATTAGTTTAAATGCTCAACAGCTGAGAAACTCTCAAGTCTTAAGTTAATTTGCCTTTTAATCATTGTGTATAAGAAGCAGTGTGATAGAGCTTTTACATGTAAAACAAAATAGCCCTCCAAAAAAATCTTTTGTCCTTGATTCATCTAACTTCTCAGATTAATTTTGTCTTACAAACCATTTGTTTTTGGAATGAAGACCTTCTTGATATACATCCAAAGACACACGTGATCTTTTTCACAAATTGTTTTAACATTATTCTTAATGCTAAAGGTATGATATGCTATTAATAAATAATACAAAAAATAACACAAAACAATCATGGGTATTTTGATCATGTATCCATACTCAAAAAGGCTAGGCTCCAAAGTATTAAATGGCCTTTTCCTATTATACAGTCATTTAAAAAACATTTACCGTCTCCTCTTTTCCCATAATAACCCGCTGTCCTGCTTATTACAGGGAAAGAGAGAACACTGTCACTAAGATTAATGGAGCATCAGTAAAATATGTTAGGTACAAATGACCCACTTTTATGTACTGCCAGAACAATTTAGCAAGGGTTTAGGAAGGAGAAAACCCAAAGTTCTTTTCCACTGAATTCATACAGCTAGTGGGGGGATAAATTGATTGTTCTCTTTTAATGGTAGGCTCACAAAGACAAAGAGAGAAACATTTTCTGTAACTGGCTATATTTTTTATTAATTAGTAAACTTTTATCTTCAAATGTTCTAAGTCATCAAGATGAATTACCTCCAGTTTTAATTAAAGCCTCTCAAAGGTTAATTCATCCTGCTAAAAGAGAGCACAAAAGGATAATAATGGGGCAATTTTTTTTTTTTTTTTTGAGATGGGGTCATACTCTGTCACCAGGCTGGAGTGCAGTGGCGCAATCTCAGCCTACTGCAACCTCCGCCTCCTGGGTCCAAGTGATTCTCCTGCCTCAGCCTCCTGAGTAGCTGGGAGTACAGGCGTGTGCCACTATGCCCGGCTAATTTTTTTTGTTGTTGTTTGTTTTAGTAGAGACGGGGTTTCACTGTGTTAGCCAGGATGGTCTCGATCTCCTGACCTCGTGATCAATAATGGGGTGATTTTTTTATCCAGCAAGACAAAATGTAACAGAATCATCAATTCCCTCTTCACAAAGGAAGAAGAAAACTTTTTTGGACTTTTATTTTCCTGGAACTGTTTCTTAAACACGTTCTATGTTTCATGAGAATCATCACTTTAGTTTTATCATCTTCAAAAAACTCAAACTGGATATGGAACTGATAATAAAGTTTAGATCCTGCTCAAAACTCAAAATTTCTAAATTTTGAACCTAAATCTATTTACCCAGGTACTGACACCAAGTGGAATTAAAACAAGACTCACTCACTTCGTCATGGCTACAAACTCTCACAAAAATCTGAATCGGACCCTACAATTACTATAGTTACTGCAAAACTTACTAACATTAGCTAATATTTAACGCACATTTTAATGATTTTGTCTTGAGGAATTTAATAGTTCATTTTTATTTAAAACCAAGGTTTGACTACCATTTCACAATAGCAATGTTGGGGCCCTAGGAAAGGTAGGGAAGAAGCATCTAAAGTGGTACAGTCACTAGAAATGTAATTTTTTTTTTTTTTTAGGCAAGATCTTCGTCAGTCAGTCACCAAGGCTGGAGTACAATGGCACAACCATGACTCACTGCAGCCTCAACCTCCCAGACTCAAGCAATCCTCCCACCTTAGTCTCCCAAGTAGCTGGGACTACAGGTACATGCCATTACTTTGAGCTAATTTTTAAATTTTTTGTAGAGATGGGATCTTGCTGTGTGGCCCAGGCTGCTTTTGAACTCCTGGCCTCAAGCAATCCTCTCACCTCAGCCTCCCAAAGTGTTGGGATTACAGGGGTGAGCCACCAAACCCAGACTAGAATTCTTTTTTTTTTTTTTGAGACAGAGTTTTACTCTTGTCCCCCAGGTTGGAGTACAATGGCATGATTTCGGCTCACCACAACCTCCACCTCCTGGGTTCAAGCGATTCTCCTGCCTTAGCCTCCCAAATAGCTGGGATTACAGGCACCTGCCACCACACCCAGCTAATTTTTGTATTTTTAGTAGAGACAGGGTTTCACCATGTTGGCCAGGCTGGTCTCAAACTCCCAACCTCAGGTGATCCGTCCGCCTTGGCCTCCCAAAGTGCTGAGATTACAGGCATGAGCCACCATGCCCGGCCTTAGAAATCTATTCTTAAGGCTCTGATATAAAACTATTACCCCGATGATATAATCACAGAGTAACTAAGATAATACATTATACATAACATAAATATTGTATCACTATCACTATACAATTAATAGTTAATAAATGAACCCAGTTATAATGAACCCAGTTATAATAAATGAACCCAGTGCATGCGAGTGTGTATATGTGCGTGTATAGTAATACATCCTTCCAGGCACCAGACTTCTGGGAAACCTCTACTACCTAGCCTAGAACCAGTTAGATACCCAGAAATAAGAGAGACTGTGTGCGCGTGTGTGTGTGTGTGTGTGTGTGTGTATTAACATGGGGTCTCTGTCACCCAGGCTGAAGTGCAGTGGTGTAATCATGGCTCACTGCAGTCAGCCTCAACCTCCTGGGCTTAAGTGATCCTCCTACTTCAGCCACCTAAGCAGGTGGGACTACAGGTATATGTCATCACACCCAGCTAATTTTCTAACTTTTTGTAGAGACAGGGTCTCACTATGTTGCCCAGGCTGGTCTCGAACTCCTGGGCTCAAGTGATTCTACCATCTCAGCCTTCCAAAGTGCTGGGATTACAGGTGTTGAGCCACTTCACCTGGCCAAAAATAAATTTTTACAGTGGTAGGCCAGGTGTGGTGGCTCATGCCTGTAATCTCAACACTTTGGGAGGGTGAGGCAGGTAGATCACTTGAGGTCAGGAGTTCAAGATCAGCCTGGGCAACATGGTGAAAACCCATCTCTACTAAAAATATAAAAATTAGCTGGGCATGGTGATAGGCACCTGTAATCTCAGCTACTTGAGAGGCTGAGACTGGAGAATCGCTTAAACCCAGGAAGTGGAGACTGCAGTGAGCCAAGATTGTGCTACTGCACTATAGCCTGGGCAACAGAGCCAGACTCCATCTCAAAAGAAAAAAAAAATTTTTTTTTTTAGAGTGGAATAAGAAAATAAACGGAACTGGTTTGTTTTGTAGGTACAGGCTTACGCTCAGGTTAAAGCAAAATAGCCATTTACCAGCAACATGATACATACATTCTAGGGAGAAGAGATAACATAACTTACCTGAAAGAAAGAGACTCCATTTGTATAAAAAGTGACAGTAGAAATAAAAATGCGGCTGCTCAGGCCACTTAGCGTAGAGGCAAATAACCCTACACTATGCTTCAACAGTCCCTGAGGATGACAATGTATTTCAATGTAGTACAACAGCAGATCTTCATATTTATGACCCTGGGTCAGTTAATGTGCATTATTTAAAAGCCAGAGTATTAACTAATGAATTTTAGGAAGATTTTTCATTGAAATCTTTTTTGTTGTTGTTGTTTCAGTTTTGAAGTTTCAGTTATCTGGAAAATAAAGTTACTTGGAACAACTTTACTATTCTTATGTTCTATGAAATATATTGAGTCTCTAACTTTCAAAGGTTTTTCAGAATACCAATTTGTTTTGTTCAGAGTGACTGTGAAGAATGTAAATACCTTAAATATTATCACTATTTACAACTAAATTAAATCATACAATTAAGTGAATTTTTTAAAGATACCTTTTCAGATTATAGAATTCATTGTCTTGTTAAAAACTGTGTTTATTAATCTTCTGTACAATTTTTGGTTGTACTGCCCATATCTCCTCTGCCATATCACTACAAGAAACTGTTCCTGGTTTGTAATAAGTTATCACCTACATTATTATGTCATTTTTAAAGCTGATATACAAACTCAGGTATTAAGGTTTCTGAAGATCTGCATGAGGAACAGGAGGAGGAATTTCTTGAAACAGAAATTCCAGATTCATTCATTACTCCTTGAATGTCATGGATGTAATCCAGGGGTCTCCAAGAATTCTTAGAAGACAACAGAATAAGAAGATTTTAGAGCAGCTGAAATCTTTAACTCTCTTTCTTTGAAAATCTTCTGTCACAAGTCAGAAGGATAATGTCTCTTTTTACCCAATGAGAAAGCTGTTCTCACACGAGCATAATTAATCTTCTGACACCATGACAAAGAAATTCCTTAAAGGGATTTCTCCGATTTCCTCTCAAGACAGAAGATTGTCTTTATCCATCATCTGTTCTTCCTGATCCCTTCTTTTTGAATATCCACATCAGCAGAATTGTCCATCAGAGGAGACAGCAGGAGGGAAATCTCTGCATGATTGATAGGGCCCCAATGCTCTGCATGCCTATTTAAGTGCAAGCATCTATTGTTGCAAACTTACTTTACAGCAGTTAAACAAATATAATAGTCACCAATTCAACCATTGTGTAGCTCAGACTTGACTAAAACTAGTAAGTGAAGTTTGCTAATGACAAGGCACTGATTTTGAAGCCAGAAAAAAACTCCGCAGATGAAATAGCCTGATGTCGATTTATAAAAAAGAAATTCTCAAAACTATGGAACAGTATATGTATATTAGAAAGTGTTATAACCTATACTGTATGCAGATGGACATTTCCATTAAAGAGCAAGAAAAATCCAATACTTATATAATGTTGTGATTTTTTAAAATTCTAACAGTCACTCAATGCTTTTTACCTCCATTAATGCTATCTAGGTCGGGAGGAAGTGGGGAGTTGGGATGGCGTATGTTATCATCCAAAAAAAAAATTAGGTATGTCAAGGAAGCAAGTTTGCTTCTGACACTCCCTTAAAATTTTTTTTTTCAGACTCATTCTAGTAAAGTTTTTTCAAAGAGAGACTTAGGTATGTCTGTGTGTTCTTACCCCCCTCAGTGGAAGAAAACCAAAGGCCATTTGAGACTTCCTGTGAGTACTTGCCACTTCCGTGGGTGGGACTAATGAGTCAGAGCAGTATAGGTCAGTTTCAAGTGGAGGAGCAAAACATGCAGGGCAAAGGTCCAATCCACAGAAAATGCAAGCTGGGCTCTACATTCAAAGCAATCAACACGAAATGGAAACGGATCTAGAGATTTCGAAGTGGTGGTAAGAGCGCACCCAGTATCAACAGCAGAGGTTACAGCATGCTCTGTGTTCTTTACAGATGCTGCCAAGAGAGGCCACTTAAGGCCAGATACTAGGACACACTGACACCATGCATTCTGTCTGTACCACAGTGACCTTGAATACTCAGTTCTGGACGCACCCTGTGAAAATATTTGTTTATCCTTCCCAATTTCCAAATAATGAGGCCAGCCCTCACGAGCCAGGGCTGCAGCTCGTTGGTGCTGCCCTTGGCATGGTTAGGACAGACTGCCACTGCCTGGCCCTACTCTGGGGCTTCTTCTCCAGCTGACCTGCCTGACCAGCCAACAGAGCAATTGACAGCTGACCCATAGCCAGGACCCACATGTTCTATAAGAACTGGCTTAATTATGGTTTTTCTTCAGTTACAAAGTTAAATGCAGGATTGATGACCCCTTTGAAGACCTAGGGAAAAAGTTATATCCAAGATAAAGACCCCCCCCCCCAAAAAAAAAACCATTGTGGGTAAAGAGGAGTGCCAAGAAATTGGAATGTAGGATATACTCCAGAATTTGAATACAGAGAATCTGGAAATCAAGAAAGAGTGAGCTGGTAGTGAAAGTAACACAGGAGAGGGGGCTAGATGGGAAATGCATGCAGCAGCCCAGAGGGAACTCTAAAGTGTTCCCTCAGCAGCAGAGGACCAGAAATTAACAGGATTGTGAGGGTTGTTTTGGGGAAGGGGGACCAATCCTCATTGTTTTTGTTTACCTATTTTGCATCATAAGGCATCTCGTCAAGGAGACCAATAAACATTTACTAATGGTTAGAATGAAACTTGAGCAATAGGCTACTAATGCTGCTCAAAGCCAGGTGCGTAAGACCCAGGAAAAGGTCTGAAAAGTCTTCCTTGGACACTCTGGGTGGAAAAGCAATCAAGTCCTTGAGATTAAGTCCAAGTTCAAAAGGAGTATCTTTTTGCCCACAATTATCCTTGGAGTTAAATCATTCATGAGAAAAAAAAATACCAGTGCTCACAAAAAAACTCAAGGAAAAGCAAACATTTCATTATTTTGCCCTTCAGAGATCTTTGTAAGACAAGGGTCAATTGTAATATGGTCCATTACAATTTTTTTTTTTTTTTTTTTTTTTAGACAGAGTCTCACTCTGTCGCCCAGGCTGGAGTGCAGTGGCCTGATCTCTAATCACTGCAACCTCCACCTCCCAGGCTTAAGCCATTCTCGTGCCTCAGCCTCCCAACTGGTTGGGATTACAGGGACACACCACTATGCCTGGCTAATTTTCGTATTTTCAGTAGAGATGGGGGTGGCACCATATTGGCCAGGCTGGTCTCAAACTCCCAGCCTCAAGCAATCTGCCTGCCTCGGTCGCTCAAAGGGCTGGGATTACAAGGTGTGAGCCACTGTGCCTGGCCTCCATTACAATATTTTAAGACTAATTGTGCTTACAGCAGTGACTCTGGATTAAGACATATGCTGACTGGATCCCAGCTCCCCCACATTTCAAGGGTGTGTGTGACTCAGTCTCTCTTTGCTTCAGTTAACTCATCTGTAAAGTGGGGATAATAATAATGGTGACTACCATTCACAAGGTGGTTTTAACAGTTAAATACAAATCCTGACATTTGGCAAACAGTACATAATAACTGATTACTATCATTTCCTGTTTTCCCCTTTCCCCCTCATTCATACAACCCCCTAAGTGGACACACCCAGTTCTATTTCTGGGAGTTCATCTTGAGACACATACACACACATGCACACATATTCACATATGCACGTACACACACACACATGCATGTATCAGATGCATCAGCCTTCAGTGCTAAGAAAGGAGCATGTCCAACAGATTAAGCCAAATAGACCCCCCTGAGCAAGTGAGAGAATAGAATGAAGAAGTTAGGCAGAACAAGCAAAGAAGATCAGGGCAGGCCAGGGTGACATGAGGGCCGGACACAATTTCTCAGGACTCCATTTGAACTACTGCAGACTGTCTGTGCCTAATTCTGCTTCATGCAGCTCAGCTGGACCACTGATCAGTTTCCTGGTTGTCTTGGCACTATTTTCAGGTTGGGGTCTTACTGGGATACACAAAGCATATCCTGTACTTGCTTTTATTTCACTCGATTCAATGCATTGGGACAGATGCTGAGGATACACACATGAACAAGACTACACTATCCAGAAGTTCACAGCTCAGACAATTCCATCCAGTGTGATTAGGGCTCTCATAGAGGAGCACACACAGTGCTTAAACATCCTGGGGAACGGGGGGGCAATGGCACTGAACCAGGACTTCAAAGATGACCAGGAGTTCATGACAGAGAAAGGTTGAAGCTGAAGACATTCTTCATAAAGAAACAGGCAGAAGTAGGTGTAGCTTTATGTGGGTCCTGAAGTTAGGCTAGAGAGTGGAGCTAGGTTAAGAAAGGCTGGGGTTGGCCAGGCGCTGTGGCTCACGCCTGTAATCCCAGCACTTTGGGAGGCTGAGGCGGGCGGATCACGAGGTCAGGAGATCAAGACCATTCTGGCCAACATGGTGAAACCCCGTCTCTATTAAAAATACAAAAAAAATTAACTGGGCGTGGTGGTAGGCACCTGTAGTCCCAGCTACTCGGGAGGCTGAGGCAGGAGAATGGCGTGAACCCGGGAGGCAGAGCTTGCAGTGCGCCGAGATCGCAGCCACTGCACTCCAGCCTGGGTAACAGAGTGAGACTCCGTGCCCCCCACCTCCCCACCCCACCAAAAAAAAGAAAAAAAAAAGAAAGGTTGGGGCCTTCCTCTTTCTTCTTTTTTTTTAATAGATAAAAGGGAGTCCTTGAAGACTGTACTCAAAAGAATGGTGTGATCAAATGTGCTTTTCAAAAAGATAATTCACAGGAGATAATTCAAAAAGATAATTCAAAGATAAAAATGGAAGAGTGGGAACAGGAAGAGGAACAGTCCAAAAGCAGGGAGCCCAGTAGGGAGATGACTACAATGGTCTAGATGAGAGATGAGGAGAGACTGTCAAGGAGAGTGGAGCTGAGATGTCGTTTATTTAAGGCTTACGTAGGATGCTGAGTCGACAGGGTTTAGTGACCCAACAGGTCTGGGACATGAGGAAGGGAGGGAAGCCTAGGATAACTGGGAAGTTTCTAGTTTGAGGACTTCAGCAAATGTCATCCCATTAATTTGGATGGGAGTGTTGCCCTTTGTATGTGTGTGAGTTGAATTTGCATCATGACATGCCTGAGGGCCTTTCTGTTTACCTTGTGTTACTAACACCTGGACTCCCCAGGAGGGAATTCAAGAACAGATTGGAACCTTAGGAAAATAACATTTTAAAATTTGTTTGTAGTAAGCTATCCTTTTACTTCTTTTCCAAAGGAATCCTATGACACACACTATTGATTGTAATTTTTAAGTTGCCCCAGAAATTCAAGGTTTCATGATTTATTTCATAAACTCAATGTCTCAATGGATTTTGTGGCTAGACCAATCTTTAAGCCTGATACAGCCAGGTGAAAAAAAACAACAACAAAAAAAGAAGAGCAGACATCTACCAAAAGGCTTCATGTGCCAAATGGGAAATGAGAGCAAGTTTAGGGAAAAAGGAGGAAGGAACAACAGGCTGGTTAATACTTCTATTTAACTGCTCGGGAAGTTTCTAAATGGGAAGAACTTGTTTAACGATGAGTTTAATAGAGATCCAGGTCAAAGAGAACTTTTCAGAAGGCAGTAGCAGTCTTATTCTCATGTTATTGTTTTACATGTATCTATTATACCAGATTAAAAATGATTTGTATTAACAATGAACTAAAGTGTTACAAATGTAAACAAAATTAACATGATGCTTTAGTGAAAAGCAACTTGGTTTATTCACTAAAAGACATGATCATCCAACAGGTTCACTTTTATAAAAAGAATATAAAATTACTGCTGAGAGTCAGGGAGGACTGTAGACAGGATGCCTGGAGCCCCAGCGACCGGCTATCGGTGTCTGTAGGAATGTTGAGGATCTAAAGACAGAAAAAGCCTGGGTCCCTGACACCATCTTGGACCTAGATTGCCTCCCTTGGGACTTCCTAAAAGAGAGAAATAAATTCTATTTTATTTAATCTACTATTTCTTAGCTCTTTGTTACTTATTGCCAAACCTAATCCTAACAAAATCAACTCCTTTTAACATTTTTTTCTATATGAACTTTTTTTTGTTTTTGCATATGTGTGTGTAATTTCTCGCAAAAACGTGGGTATCATATTATACACACTGTTCTTTTTTCCATGTATCAATTTATGATATTTTCATATGCTAAAAACAACTATGAACAAATCTTTGAAGACTGTTTGAATCCTACAGTATGAAAGTACCATCATTTATTAACCAATTCCCTGCTTGGGGACATTTGGTAAATAGTTTTATTTAGACTTTCCTAATTTATTATATACATTATGTAAAGTTTAGACACAATTTTAGTTTTTGAGCTTCCTCATGACACCAATCTCTTTGGTAGAAAAATCCCAAGTCTTATCTACTTCTGTCCAATTAGGCTAGGGAATTTGTCATAGAGATTATAAAGAGAAGGTTTTTGTGCATGTGAACCCAGTAGTCTGGGACATGGGACTTTTTTTTTTTTTTTTTTTTTTTTTGAGACAAGGTCTTGCTCTGTCACCCAGGCTGGAGGGCAGTGGCATAATTCACGGCTCACTGCAGCCTCAACCTCTAGGCTCAACTGATCCTCCCACCTCAGCTCTCTGAGTAGCTGGGACTACAGGCATGCACCACCTCACCCGGCTAATTTTTTACTTTTTGTAGAGATGGGGTCTCCCTCTGTTGCCCAGGTTTGTCTCAAACTCCTGGGCCCAAGTGATCCTCTTGCCTCAGCCTCCCACAGCGCTGGGATTACGTATGTGAGCTACCGCAACAGGCCCTAGTTTATTATAATTTACTAAATGACATAAAAAATATATATACCTGTACCTTCACAACAAGTCAGCATGACCATATTCTCTGCCATATAGTATTGAGCAGTGTGGTCATTATTTCATTCAGTTCAATTTCTGTTGGATTCAAGCACAGAAGAGATGTACAAGAAAAAATGTAGCAGATACTTGGTTATTTGTCTCCCAAAGGTGGAGAAGAATTGTAGATAATGCTGCTAATCTGGATCAACTTATTATAACTAACATTTTACCAAAAAGCTTCAGACTAGAAGGTTCATGTCCACAAAAACGCTCTCTTCATAATCTCTAAGACAAATTCCCTAGCCTAATTGGACAGAATTAGATAAGACTTGGGATTTCTCTACCAAAGAGACTTCGGTGTCATTAGGAAGCTCAAAAACTAAAATTGTGTCTAAACTTGACATAAAATAAGGAAAAGATCAATAAAACAGACTTCTACCAGTAGTTTTACTTAAAATATTTCTGAAATTCCAGTTAAGTGTCTTGAGAGCAATGAAAAGGCAATCCTGGGTATTAAATTACCAGAATCTACACCCATGCCATACGGAACCGCTTCTGAGGACTGTGACTCCAGGACCAGAAGGAGTCCTCATATGCAGCAATTAACTTATGACAAATATGGTTTCCTTCTACAGCAGAAAAGTAGAGTAATTCTCCTTAGAAGCATTTTGTTTGTTTGTTTGTTTTTTGAGACGGAGTCTCGCTCTGTCGCCCAGGCTGGAGTGCAGTGGCACGATCTCGGCTTACTGCAAGCTCCGCCTCCTGGGTTCATGCCATTCTCCTGCCTCAGCCTCCCCAGCAGCTGGGACTACAGGCACATGCCGCCATGCCTGGCTAATTTTTTGTATTTTTAGTAGAGACGGGGTTTCACCGTGTTAGCCAGGATGTTCTCGATCTCCTGACCTGTGATCTGCCTGCCTCAGCCTCCCAAAGTGCTGGGATTACAGGCATTAGCCACCACACCCGGCCAGAAGCATTTTTTAATGATAAAGATTAAAACAAAAAAGTTTTCTGGTTGATTTTGACAGAGACAAAAATTCCCAGTTACCTAGAATTTCCATTTATCTGTTATTTTCTCATATAAAAATGCCTTTCATATTTAATCAAGATTTATCTTTTCCCCAACAGCCAAATTATACCGTAGAAATAGGGAGTACATCTGCACCCAAACTCCCACAAACTAAGCTCTTGAACACAGCTTTTATCCTTATTTGTGATAATAGGATAATACAGTACTGCTTCAGTTAGATTCGGTAAGTGTGAATTGGCCATCTATGTGCTGAGCATATTTTATTAAATATTATTAGTTAAGAACCATAAGTACATGCCCAAATTTTCCAACAATTCAAATATAGTAACAACTTCTCTATCTGGGAGTCACTGACTGGAATTCCCAGTGACTGGAAACAGTATCTAAAAGTAATCAAATACCCAACAGGTAATTTTCCATCCCTCATCCCCCTTCCATCCTTCTCCCTTCAGAATCTCCAATGTCCATTATACCACTCTGTATGCCTCTGTGTATCCATAGGTTAGTTTCCACTTGTAAGTGAGTACATGCTGTATTTGGTTTTTGATTCCTGAATTATTTCTGTGCCTCAAAAGTTTGATAGATGTTACTAAATTACTGTCCACAGAAATTATATTAATTTATAATCCCACCAACAATGTGTGAGAGCACCTCTTCATCACACCTTCACCCATGGAATGCTATCCTAACTTTCAGAACTTTGATTTAAAAAAAAATTTTTTAGAGATGGGGTCTTGCTATGATGCCCAGGCTGGAGTGCAGTGGCGATGTATAGGTGGTATCATAGTGCACAACAGCCTCGAACTCTGGCCTCTCAAAAAGATCCTCCCACCTCAGCCTCTGGAGTAGCCACAGGTACTATGCCCATCTTAGAAGTTTGATTATTTAATTGAAGAAAACCAGTAGCTCACTGCAGTTTTAATCTGTATTGCTCTTATTTTGAGTGAGGCTAAGCATGCTTTCAAGTTTAAGAGCCATTTATAGCTTTTCTGTGAAATGTCTGTTCATATTCTTTATTCATTTTTCCATTTTTTGTTGGTTGATATAGAAGGACTCTTCACAAAGTCAGGATAATTAGCCCTTTGTCTGTAGTATCAGTTACAAATATTTTTCCAGTTACTCTTTTGTCTTCTGACTTTAACTTATATTATTCAATTTTGATTTTTTATTTCATTTTTGAGACAGGGTCTCACTCTGTCACCCAGGCTGGGGTACATGGTGCAATCTCGGCTCACTGCAACCTCCTTAACCCCGGGCTCAAGCAATCCTCCCACCTCAGCCTCCCAAGCAGCTGGGACCACAGGCACACACCACCACATCCCGCTATTTAAAAAATATTTCTAGTAGAGGTGGGGTCTTGCCTTGTTGCCCAGGCTGGTCTTGAACTCCTGAGCTCAAGCAATCTGCCTGACTTGGCCTCCCAAAGTGCTGAGATTAGAGGTGTGAGCCACTGTGCCCAGCCAATACAATTTTTATTTCTATGTATTGAACTTAACAATCTTTTATTTGCAAACTTAAAAAGTCCTAAGAAAAAAAAAAATCCCATGTTTACTACCGTAAGTTTTACACTTAAATATTCAATTAATTTTTCATTTATTTTGGTGTAAGATGTGGAATATGGGCCTAATTTTACTTTTTTCCAGATTGCATCCAATTAACTTAAGTCTGTTTACTAAATAATGTATCTTTCCCCCTCTGGTCTGAAAGGTCTTCTCTATTATATCCTAAATTCTAGTATGTATTTGAGTCTATTATAATTAGTTCACTGTTATATTTATCATAGCTTTAGATACGTTTTAACATCTGATAGGGATTACTCTCTATACACTACTACTGTTCTTATTCAGAATTTTTCTAGAATTTTTTGCTTAATTTTATATATGAACTTGAGAATCAGTTTTTCTGGTTCATTTTATTTTTATTGACATTTCATTGTATTTATATAACAATTTAGGAAAATTTTATGTATTCTACCATTTAGGAGCTTCTTATCCAAGAACACAGATTAGCCTTCTTTTGTGGTCCTAAGTAGCATTTTAAAGTTTTCTTTATCTAGATCAAGGCTCCTCAACCTACCACTACTGAAATTAGACAATAAAAAATGTCTCTAGGTATTGCTAGATGTCCCCTGGGTGGCAAAGTCATCCCCAGTTGAGAATCACTAATCTAGATCAAGCATATTTCTGTTTAAATACCAGTTTTTTTGTTTTTTTCCTTTACTTGTTAATCTAAATGATTTATTTTCCTCTAGTTTGTCTTCTAGTTAGTTGTTTATACATATACGCTACTTACTTTCACATTTAAATTATACATCCAGCCACCTTCTGAACTCTGTTTATAATAGCTTTTCAAAAGTCGATTTTCATGAGTTTATGAGGTAATCACATCTGCAAATAATAATTTCACCTCCTCCTTATTCTAATTTTTTTTGAACTTTATTGTCAATAGCCCACAATGATGATAAATCAAGCTGCTAATAGTGAACATCCTTATGTGGAATGTTCCTAGTATTTACCCATTAAGCATGACGCTGGTTTGGGGTTGGATATATTGTGTATCATGCAAAAGAAACATCCATCTTTTGTTACTTTTTTAAGGAAATTTTAACCAAGAACAAATGTTAAATTTATAAAGTGCCCTTTTGACATCTATGGAGGTAACGACATGCTTTTTCCATTAATGCACAAATTATTTGAACAATTCTAGAACTGCTAGCAGAAGCCCTACTTAGTAATAGCATAGCATTTTTTTTGTTTTTGTTTTTTTTGAGACATAGTCTCACTGTGTCGCCCAGGCTTGGAGTGCAATGGCGCAATCTCAGCTCACTGCAAACTCTGCCTCCCGGGTTCAAGTGATTCTCCTGCCTCAGCTTCCCAAGTAGCTGGGATTACAGGTGCCCGCCACCATGCCCAGCTAATTTTTTTTGTATTTTTAGTAGAGACGGGGTTTCTCTGTGTTGGCGAGGCTGGTCTTGAACTCCTGACCTGAGGTGATTCACCCGCCTCAGCCTCCCAAAGTGCTGGGATTACAGGTGTGAGCAACCGTGCCTGGCCTATCCTTCACTTTTTAAAAAACTGGGAAACAGTATTTTCAATCTGTTGACGGAAGATTTCTTTAGTTTCTGATAAGGTTTCTTAAGATTTTATTTTATTTATTTTATTTTATTTTTTGAGACTTCTGTCGCCCAGGCTGGAGTATAGTGATGTGATCTTGGCTCACTGAAACCTCCACCTCCCGGGTTCAAGCGATTCTCCTGCCTCAGCCTCCTGAGTAGCTGGGATTACAGGCGCATGCCACCATGCCTGGCTAATTTTTGTATTTTTAGTAGAGACAGGGTTTCACTATGTTGGCCAGGCTGGGCTTGACCTCCTGACCTCAGGTGATCCATCCGCCTCAGCCTCCCAAAGTGCTGGAATTACAGGCATTAGCCAGAGCACCAGGCCAAGTTACATCTTTAAATATTATTTTTGACATTTTTTCATCTTATTTAGGAACAGTAGTTATGCAAATATCAGACTTGTTTTCCATATGTATCATTTTTCCTCTAATTTTTAAGAACTCTTCATTGTCATTTCATTTTCTCTTTTCAATCCTCCTCCTGTCCTTTACTGTGTTTCAAAATGTTTCTCTTCCTTTGTGCTGCTTCTAGGAAGGCCTTTGTTGCTAAAATAGTTTTTTCTTTTTTTTTTTTTTTTTGAGACAGTCTCGTTCTGTTGCCCAGGCTGGAGTGCAGTGGCGCGATCTCAGCTCACTGCAAGCTCCGCCTCCCGGGTTCATGCCATTCTCCTGCCTCAGCCTCTTGAGTAGCTGGGACTACATGCACCCACCACTACGCCCGGCTAATTTTTTTTTGTATTTTTACTACAGACGGGGTTTCACTGTATTAGCCAGGATGGTCTCAATCTCCTGACCTCATGATCCACCCATCTCGGCCTCCCAAAGTGTTGGGATTACAGGCGTGAGCCATCACGCCTGGTCCAATAGTTTTATTTTTCTAATCTGTTTTCTTGAGCTTTACTGTATTTCATCTTTCATTTGACTTGCCATATAGTCCCTGAGCTCTTGTATCTGCACTTTAAGCTCTTGTTTTTTAGCTGTAATTACAATATTTTATACATACATTTTATATATATATTTTAGTGTATGGCTTATTTGGTGACAATTTCTATATGCTCTTCTAAGGCAACCTTTTTTCTTGTTAGTGGGTGTTAGTATTCTTCATTTACCAATTTTCTCCCTTTTTCTGGTTGTAACTTTGTACATATTCTGTGCAGTTTCCTTTTTGATTACTCATTCTTGAATGAGACAAGTTCTAGGACCAGCAATTTATAGCAGATTCATGTAGAACTGAGACTAGGACCATATTTTGAGCTAGCAGGAATTCTCTCTTTGACACAATGTTGTGTGTGTGAGTTAGCTTTAACTTCTTGATCAGAAGACAAGTGGAAGTTAAAGTCCTATTCAAAAATTTGAGTCTCTTTCCTTTACCATGCCTTACCCACAGACTGCTTTATACGAATGTTATTTCTGTGGGCATTCCTTATTTAGCTCCAACTACCTTGCTTTTTCTTTAGGCCAAACCAGCTCTGGGGAAGCTCTTGCATTAGTTTGCACACCTATTCTCAATGTTCATAACTAAAAATTATTGGTTTTGCCTCTAAGGGTGCTCCTTTTCCTTTCGTAACTGTTCTGCCAGCTTTGTCTCTGATCTTCAGCACAGGGCTCTCCCCTCTAAGCCTCTACCCATGCCCTGGTTTACTTTCACTGTATTTGGCAGTGCCTGCTCATGTATTATAGTTTGGGTTTCAGATGTTTCAAAGTCTAAGTTGGAGTTTTAACATCTGTTTCTCTTTTTCCTAGTTGCCTTTTTAAGATCTCTGAGAAAAAGGGAAAAAATACTAACTTTTCTCTGTAACTAAAATTGGAAATTCTATCCAGCTAATTATACTAATTCTAAAACTAAAACATTCTAACTTTTGTTTATTAACTCTGAAAATACAATATAAGAGTATAGGGCCTTTCGGCATAATTTCCTAACATTTATCAACATACTTGAAATGTAGATAGGAGAATAAATAATAGGAAAAGCCTTTTAATTTGGCATGATTGGGATCTACAATTGGTTGGTTAACCGAAAGAAAGAGTTAAAGTGGATGTGCAGGATTGGGCTTCGTCAATTTGGTTAACCTAGGAAATATGTTTCCCCTTCTCTGTATGATTTTGAATTAGACTTTGTAGGTATGGAAGAGGTTGGTGTGAGATTTGGAACTGGAAGTGAAGAAACAGCCATTACCCTTAGAATATTGCTTCAGTTAAAAACTGACAAATGGTCACTGGTGCCAGAATGGATATCTGCTTGTCCTTGCTCTCCTCTCTTCCACATCTAGGTTTTCTTCCTGACTGTTGGCCAAGAGGGACTCCAGGCCCACCACCAGTTACTGGCTGCGCATTCACAGAGGCAGCTACACGGGGGCTAAGCAGCTCCCCATAGACCTCTCCATGCGGTGAAGTCCTTCTTCCAGAGCAGGCCACACTCAGCTTCCACAAAGTTCCTACTGTTCACCCACACCAGTGTTTCAGGATGACTGGTTAGCGACCCTGTGATCCTCTGAGTCCTCCTTTCAGATCTTCACTTTCCCAGCTCTTCTTGGTCAGTGGGCATCTGTTACGCATGTTTTATATATGGGAAGGAGAGCCCTGGTGACTCCTACAAGGTTAAAAGAGCTGTCACTATAATCTGAGTCTGACACATCTCACAGATTGTTTTTGGATACATTTCTTATACTGGCATATTTATCAGTGACTTCCTCTTTAGGAAGGTAGAGTATAGAATATGCATGAAAATGTATCTGAGTTTCATACTCACTGGATTTACATTATTTAAAATTTTCAAAATTGTAGATATTAGAAGGTATAGACCAATTATGACTGGGTTTTGACCCATAGATGTGGGCCCTGTTGTGAAGATCGCATTATCCTTGGAAGAATCTAGACCAATTTTTAAGAGGCACATAATGAAAAGAATTAAGAAAGGATAAGGAAGAGTCTTTAAGGTCCCACCTGGGAGGAAAAGAAAAACAAAATCCGAAAAACCTATAAGATACCAGGGGTTTTCATCTGAATTTAAGCACTAGTCTACCATTACTTGCTGTTTTTATCCTTATCATCCTTCTTTTGCTGTGGCCTGATCAAACAGATTTAGATTCTCTAGACATTTGTTGAATACTTTCTACATACCAAGTTCTGAAATGGGTATTTTCACAGTAGCATCTCATTGAACTCTTACACCAATCCAGGAGGCTATTCTCATTTTCTTTCTGTTCTTTCTCTGTTTTTTTTTTTGTTTTGTTTTTTTTTTTGACGGAGTCTCACTCTGTTGCCCAGGCTGGAGTGCAGTGGCATGATCTCAGCTCACTGCAACCTCCACCTCCTTGGTTCAAGCAATTCCCCTGCTTCAGCCTCCCGAGTAGCTGGGATTACAGGCACATGCCACCATACCCGGCTAATTTTTTTGTATTTTTAACAGAGATGGGGTTTCACCATGTTGGCCAGACTGGTCTCCTGACCTCAGGCAATCCACCCGCCTTGGCCTCCCAAAGTGCTGGGATTACAGGTGTGAGCCACCGTGCCTGGCAGATTTATCCTCATTTTCTAACTGAGGAAACAGATCAGCAGGATTGGGGACTTGACTGAGGTTACCCAGATGTAAGCAGCAGAGCTGAAACTGACTGCAGGTCAGCTCATTGGCTTTTAGTTCATAGCTGTGAGGAAAATGAGCAGCAGATCATACTTCTTAGTCACATAAAAGATACTTGATAAACTAAATTTTTTTTATACTTGCACATTTATTGATTAATTGATTGAGAAAGGGTCTCACTCTGTTGCCCAGGCTGGAGTGCAGTGGTGCAATCTCGGCTCACTACAACCTCTGCCTCCTGGGCTCAAGTGATCCTCCTGCCTGAGCCTCCTGAGTAGCTGGGACTACAGGTGCATGCCACCATGCCTGGCCAATTTTAGTATTTTTTTTGTAGAGGCACACTTTCGCCACGTTGCCCAGGCTGGTCTTGAACTCCTGGGCTCAAGTAATCTACTCACCTTTGTCTCCCAAAGTGCTGGGATTATATGTGTGAGCTACTGCGCCAGGCCTACAATCACAAACTTATTGTATAATGAGTTTGCAATTTTTTTTAACATTGTATAACTTTAGATAGGGGATCTTTTGATTGAATTGATTGATTAATCCATTGATTGATTTTTAGAGACAGGTCTCACTATGTTGCCCAGGCTGGCCTTGAACCCCCGGGCTGAAGGGATCCTCCTGCATAGCTGCGATTATAGGCACGTAACACGGCACCCACTTGGATAGGAGATTTAAAAAAATATATTAGAAAAGAAGATGCCTGGCCAGACGCGATGGCTTACACCTGTAATCCCAGCACTTTGGGAGGCCAAGGCAGGCGCATCACCTGAGGTCAGGAGTTCGAGACCAAGCTGGCCAACACAACGAAACCCCGTGTCTACTAAAAAATACAAAAATTAGCCAGGCATGGTGGCCCGTGCCTGTAATCCCAGCTACTCCGGAGGCTGAGGCAGGGAGAATTGCTTGAACCTGGGAGGCAGAGGTTGCAGTGAGCCAAGATCATGTCACACTCTAGCCTGGGCGACAGACCAAGACTCCGTCTCAAAAAAAAAAAAAGACATAGTCATAAATCATGGTAACACTGGTGACAATACAACTTTGTATTTATACAGATACTTTATTTTCAACAACTTAAAACAACTTCTGAAACTATTATCTATTATCTTTTGCAACAGCCCAATAGCAAGGAAGTGGTTTTTACAGCCAGGTAACATGGGAAAAGGCAAGCTCAGAAAGTTCCAAGAGCACAAAAGCATGTGGATAAAACAGGAATAACCATCTCTGTGCTTGATGTTCTGCCTGTTAATTCTAGCTTCATCTCTTCAGGTGCCTTCGAAATGCGTCACTGCTATTTGGCAGAGACAAAAAGATCTGGGAGACAAATTTCAGTTGTAACCTCAAGAGTATTCTAATATAATATTGTACCTTCTTTGAGTTTTTATAATTTGAGCCAGATCTGTCTTCTACCACTTAGACAAAGATTGGTACAAAAGGAAATTGCTCATGCCCTACTTTTGCCAATAAATAATGCCAACGTACTCCAGCCTGGCAACAGAATGAGACCCTATATCAAAAAATAAAAAATAAACAAAAAATAAAACCAGGCAAATGCTCCCTTGCCCTGGACCCTGTGTTTTAAAGCTGCCTCACTGTGGCCCTCCTCTGGCTCCTTTCCTCATCATGTGATGGGCGGGTGCACAGAGAAAAAGGTTATCTCCATAGAGTCTGAGCCATCCTTCTAGACCATTCTCACAGTACTTGGAGTCCTGAAATGCCACGATGAAAAGGTGCTGCTTAGCCTCCTTCCTCAGGCCTATCCCCGAGGGCAGACTGCACAGCACTGTGTGCACCCCAGGCCCACAGCGGGGAGGGTCGGGTCACAGAGTGTTGATGGACTTCGATGTGCGGGTTGTGTAAGGCTCCTCTTGCTGCGGGGCTGAAACAGAGCTGGGAGGCGGAGCAGGCTGGCTGCCTCTCCTCAAGCCACCACATTCCAACAGGGAATTCCAAAGAGTCTGAGAATTCTGGATTTAAACCTGGCCTTCCAGGTCATTAAGAAGGCGTATTTGTCCAAGCAGAAGGATGAAACATACTTTAGCAGTCTGTTAGCTTGATTTATAACTTTAAAATATTTAGACATATATTAGTAGGCCTCCCTGTGTCCTCTTGCCCTGGGCCACAAAAATGCTGGGAGGAGGCTGGTAACAGATACATATTTTTATGTAAATACATCATAATAGACTTTACCATTCCTCTAATGCTGAACATTTAAATGATTCCTAAATTTTTATTTAAAATGATATGTGTTGAACATCTGTACATAAATATTTGCCTTTATTGCTGATTATTTCTTATGACATACTCTGAGATGAAAAATTACTGGGCCAAAGGGCAAAAATTCTTAATGATCAATGTCTTAAACTAAGCTGGGTGTGGTAGCTCATGCCTGTGATCCCAGCACTTTGAGAGGCTGAGGCGGGAGGATCACTTGAGCCTAGGAATTCAAGACCAGCCTGCGCAACATAGTGAAACCCCATCTCTACAAAATAATTTAAAAAATAGCTGCACATGGTGGTGCGTGCCTGTAGTCCCAGCTACTTGGGAGACTGAAGTGGGAGGATTGCTTGAGCCCTGGAGTTTGACGTTAAAGTGAGCCATAACCATGCCACTACACTCCAGCCTGGGTGACAGAGTAAGACCTCATCTTCAAAAAATAAAAATAAATAAATAAATAAATACCTTAAACTAATAGATTATAAGCAGATCTTACTGAATGTAATCCTTACCTCTCTACCCTCTACCTACATGCCAAATCCACTGACCTACATTAATGGTTACAAAGGCAAAGCCTAAAGACTTTTACATGTGCTCATTTTGTTTCAAGACAGGAAGCTGACTCACCTAGTATCTTTTGATCTGAGGTCCATTAAATTTCCACCCTTAAAATCAAGGATGGGTAAACCATGCTCTCCCACCAAATCTAGCCTATAGGCTATTTTTGTAAATAAAATATTTTTGGAGCACAGCCATGCTCATTCATTTTCATATTGTCTAGAGCTGCTTTCACATTAAAACTGCAGAGTTAAGTAACTGCAACACGGACCATAGATGATTGGCTTACAAAGCCTAAAATATGTACTGTCTGGCCCTTTAGAGAAAGTTTGCCAATCCATGATCTAAAATTATCACAAAATACAAACCATGAAACAGGGAATTAGGAAATACGAAGTCATAAATCTGTAATAGGTTCTTCTTCCCCATTTCACAAGTCAGATGCCCTGGCCTTGTTTTGATGTTCCTGCTGACATCTTAATCAAGCTGCCATCATTTCCTATTCAACAGACACTTATCAAGTGCCTACTATGTGTCAAGCAGACTTTGTTTCAGGTGCTGTGGGCTTATGCAACAGTAGTTAATCATTTTTGACCTTGTGTGAAAGCGTGGAAACTGTGAAAATTTCCACGCTTTCACACAAAACCAATGGGGTCTTCCTAAACTATCTAAACTATATCCTAAACTATCTCCCATCACGTCTGAGATCCTAGGAATGAGATGTGTAAGGAGCAAGCATTATAAAGAAACTGTAGCAAAGAATAGAAGCATCCTCACCATAGCAACTTGGAGTTTGAACCACAATACTTAGGCCACCTTGGTGAAAAGTCACTAATAGCAGATACAGGAAGAGCAGGTGAACAGGCAAGACAAATAATTCCTAGGTACCAGGTAATCACTTCTGCAGAAATTCTCTTATTGTTTTTGCTATAGCCAGTCAGGGAAAAGAATGCTCACTTTTTGACAGTAGGATAAGCAAGAGATTGGTCAACAGTTATTTTGTTTACTTAAAAAAATTAAAATTCATGTCTAGGAGGGAAAAAACCCATACAAACAGTGAGTAAAGAGAAATAAAAGAAGCTACCACTGTTGTTTTTTATTCTTTGTAAAGATGAGGAAACAGCAGAGTAATTTGGCTTTGGGAAAGAACATAAACCTGAGCCAAGTACTTTGGCAGATTCTAAGAAATGTGGTTTGACACAAGATGGTTTTGTTTTTTGTTTTTGAGTTTTAGCGGAAAGACAAATGGGAGGAGAAAGTATTTAAAACCCAGATACCTTCTTTTTTTGTGTTGGCATGATTAGCTAGTTATCAAATTACATTAGAAAAACTACAAACCAAAAACAAATGTCTTGAAATGCTCTGTTGTTTTAAGTCACTGCTGGTATGGCTGTCCTACATCATGGGGTGAAAGAGAAGATTCTGCATCTGTGGACTTGCACTCCTCCTTTGCCCCTCATTAGCTGGCAACCTTGTCTACATTTCTTTACCTCTCAGAGCCTCATCTTCTGCAAAATGCTGACAATACCAGTGACCTTGCCAGGTTGTCTTAAGGATTAAATGAGGTAACATGAGTTAGCTCATAACAATAATTGGCTTTTAGTAAGTACTCAATAAAATATTGTTTGCTATTGTCTTCATATTGTATAATACATGTTAAAGCACCCAAAATGGACTTTTCAGAGTTGGTGAAGTAGACACAGTTGCCTACATGATTTTGTATGGCAATTACCTTCCTGGCTCTTATTTTTCTTTCTTAGTCACCAAAATTCTACTACCAGCAATATTAAATAAAAATATTTAATATTTTTTAATATTTTAAAAAATATTAAAATCTTCTCTGTTAGCTTCTGCACAGCAAAAGAAACTAACAGAGTAAACAGACAACCTACAGAATGGGAGAACATTTTTACAAACTATGCATCTGACAAAGGTCTAATATCCAGCATCTATAAGTAACTTTAACAATTAAAAAGTGGGCAAATGACATGAACAGACACTTTTGAAAAGAAGACATACATGCAGCCAACAAGCATGTGAAAAAAATCTCAGTATCACTGATCATTAGAAAAATGCATATCAAAACCACAATGAGATATGATCTCACACCAGTCAGAATGGTTATTACTGGACCGGGTGCAGTGGCTCACACCTGTAATCCCAGAATTTTGGGAGGCCAAGGTGGGCGGATCACAAACTCAAGAGATCAAGACCATCCTCGCCAACATGGTGAAACCCCATCTCTATTGAAAATACAAAAATTAGTTGGGCATGGTGGCATGCGCCTGTAGTCCCAGCTACTCGGGAGGCTGAGGCAGGAGAATCACTTGAACCCGGGAGGCGGAGGTTGCAGTGAGCCGAGATCATGCCACTGCACCCCAGCCTGGCGACAGGGCGAGACTTTGTCTCAAAAAATAAATAAATAAATAAATAAAAATAATAAAGAATAAATAAAGAATGGTTATTACTAAAAGGCAAAAATAACAGATGCTAGTGAGGTTGCAGAAAAAATAAAATGCCTTTGCACTGTTGGTGTGAGTGTGAATTACTTCGACCACTGTGGAAAAGCAGTGTGGCGATTCCTCAAAGAGCTAAAAACAGAACTGCCATTTGACCCAGCAATTTCATTACTGGGAATATACCCAAAGGAATATAAATCATTCTATCATAGAGACACATGCATGTGAATGTTCACTGAAGCACTATTCACAATAGCAAAGACACGGAATCAACCTAAATGCCCATCAATGGTAGAACTGGATAAAGAAAATGTGTTAAACATACACCATGGAATACCATGCAGCCATGAAAAAGCATGAGATCATGTCCTTTGCAGGGACATGGATGGAGCTGGAGGCCATCATCCTTAGCAGAGTAATGCAGTAAACCAAATACCACGTGTTCTAACTTATAAGTGGGAGCTAAATGATGAGAACTCATGGACACAAAGAGGGAAACAATAGACACTGGGGCCTACTTGTGGGTGGAAGGTGGGAGGGGGACGGGATCAGGAAAAATATCTATTGGGTACTAGGCTTAGTACCTGGGTGATGAAATAATCTGTACAACAAACCCCCATGACATGAGTTTACCTGTATAACATACCTGCACATGTACCCTTGAACCTAAAATAAAAGTTAAAAAAAAAAACCTCTCTGCCATTGAGAGTGACCAGAAAAAATGTATACATTTCCACATGCTTGTCATCTCAGCATGCTATAATTAATTGAGATTTTTGCCATTACTTTTAATGGCAAAACCTAATATAGCCAGGTTATATTCGATTGCACCAACCCAATATAACCAAGCTGTTTCTGGAAATTAGGTGGTATCCAGCAGCTCATAGTATCTTTAGAATAATGTTTCCATATTGAGCAGCACATGTACCTGGAGGGAAAGATACATTGAGTAGGCAGATGGACGGGTGCTGCTTAGGGCAAAATTTGTCATTTTTCAGAGGATTATCTTCAACGACTCATTTGTGGAAATATGTTCATTTGCAAAGAGGAACACCCATCTGCTAAAGGAGTGGTCACTCCTGCCTGGTGATGCCAATCCAAAACCATTGGAATAACTTGTTCTGACCAACTTAGAATAAACCTCTATACCCCTATTAACTATTTATATTGTCTGACTCTGTTACAAAAACACCACTGTCAGAATATCTCCAAATTTTATGTGTAATTTGCTTTGAGGCATTTATCACCCCACTGTCAAAGACATTACAGTTTTGTTTATTTTACTCTTGTGAGAGAAGTCAAAATAACTAATGCTTGCATTGATAACTGGCTCTTTTAAAGTGTCTTGATTCAAGTGTAACTTCGGCTTAGTCCTTGCCTGGAAAATCAACTATTGTCCTCTGTCCCTCACCAAGTGTTAAAGTAGTTTATCTCAACTTCCTCACCATCCATCACTCCTGTCACTCCTTGTAAACATTACTTCTACAATCACCATTTTATAGATATTGTTTTCTCAAAGTTTGGCGATATAGGCTCTCTACTCACCAAACCCAAAGGCCTTACATTCAAAGACTTCATCCTCTACAATAATGGGTCTCCAAGGAGGTGTGCGTTGTGCAAGATGGCACTTGAGGTGCAGGAAGAAAAAGTTTTTAACTCTTATTCATGTTTCTAATTTCAAACTTAAAATTTTTTTCTATTTTTTTAACAACGTATTTAACATAACAGTATAGCAGAGAGAATGATTACTAATGATGGAAATGTCAGACTCTTAGTAATAGAATATGAAATCAATAAAATTTTGCAGCCTACTTTTCGGTTTAGCAGTAGTTCTCAAAGTATGATATAGGGACCTGTGGGGGTATCTGAGATCCTTTCAGGGTGTCGGTAAAGTCAAAACTGTTTTAATCATAACATTAAGATGGAATTTATCTTTTTCACTCATTCTCTCATGAGTACACAGAAGAGTTTTCCAGAGGCTACATGTTACATTGAATGCAGAAGCAGATATGAGAACCCAGTTGTTTTCCAGTAAGTCAGACGTTAAAAGGACTTGCAAAAAATATAAAACAATTATATCTTTGTCATTACATTTCTTCTTTTAGAAAATAGGTATTTTTCATGTAAAAAAATGCAGCAGCCTTGAGCTCTTGCGCTCAAGTGATTCTCCTGCCTCTGCCTCCCAAAGTGCTGGGATTACAGCACTTGATCAGTCTCATGGCTTCTTGAAGATACACTTACCTTGCAGCTTCCTCTAAACTCCTTCATCGGTCCTCTCTTCTCTCAGTTACCAACCTTTTCTGCCCAACATTTGTAAACCAAGGTATTTAGACAGGATACATGGTCTAGATTTGCACTGTCTAGTATGGTTGCCTCTAGCTAGAGTGCAGCTGTTTAAATAAAAGTTAAATTAAAAATTCAGTTTCTCAGTTGCCCTAGCCACATTTCCAGTGCTCAACTGCTACCTATAGTAATGACTACTGTATAGAACATTTCTATCATCACAGAAAGTTCTACTGGACAGGTTAAGGTCTAGATTAGGGTTTCTCAACCTTAGGACTATTGAGATTTGGGGCTAGATAAGTCTTCACAGTGTGTGTGGGGGGGATGGGGGGCTGTTTTGCGCATTGCAGGATGTTTTTAGCAGTATCCCTGTCCTCTCCCCACTAATTCCAGTAGCACTCCCTCAGTGTGACAACCAAAAATGTCTCCAGACATTGCTAGACCCTGATTTGGATGAAACCATACAGCTATAGGTTATGTTTTGCTCACCCACAGAGAAGGGGCAAGATGAATTGAGAGAGAAAATGGGAGAAATAGATTTAGGGCAGGTTACAGGAGACAAAGTAAGGGAAAAAGGCCAGAGGGTAAAAGGCTGATTATGACTTTTACTTTTTTATAACAGGTCCTAGTCATTCCGTAAGGTGCAGTAGTAGATTTTCTTCTGGCTACCCCCATGGCCCTTAGATCACTCAAACAGCATCGTGCAGTGCCCCAGTTGTAGTGTAGCATTCTGGCTGTAGTGCAGAGTGATGATGTCTCTTGTTCAGAATATGACATGCAGGGCTGCCAAAACACTCTCACATAATGATGCTAAAGATGACCATGAGGCCTTCCCAACTGGGCAGGGGCACTCACACGGACAGAATAGGGAGTGTCAGATCTTTTTTAACCTTCCTGATACTGTGTCTTCTGACTGAACAGCTCTTCTGGGTTAGCAGGCATTGACAGCCGTGTAGGGAAAAGTCTACAGCCTAAGGTTCTGGTGGATACAACTCAACTATACAAAGCAGGTTTTCCTAAAACGTGGCCAACAGCCTTAAGAGTTGCCCTATAGTGAAGAAACTTTTTAAAGACAATGTCCCAGTCTATTTAACTACAGGCTCCTTCTTCTGAAGTATATCCACTGAGTATGTCTTACCCAATGCCAACATAAAGAAAAGACTTGTGCTTAACTGAAATCTTCCATCTGCCCAGAAGGGCTTCCTTGATACTCTACAAGGTTCCCATCCAAAGAGACGAAGGCACAAAAGAGGTCCTGTTATGAACTCAGGAAATGGTCACGCTTGAGAATCACAGAGGTCACCATATAGAAGTAGGAGGTGGAGGCTAGAACAGAACAGGACAGGCCCAGGCATCAGGCACAACTAAACAAGCTGATGATTTCTGCTTATCAAGCTCCCAAGACAGGAGATTTACTGAGGACTAATGAGTGTCAATAGCACCATGAGCTGTAGGGACACAGAAATCAGGCTGACATCTCTCTCCTCAGTCCAGGGCCACAAAGCACTGACAAAGGTTCAGGAAGTGGGCATCAGAGAGGTTTACAAAACTGGTGGTATGACCCAAGAAAACAAAATAAATCACAGAGTGAGAGTGAGAGACACCGGCAGGCTGAAGCAAGGCACTGAGTGGTACCAATATTCTAAAGATGAATTAGGGCAAAGCCCATCCCTCCACGTTCTCCCAATCAGCTCCCTATGGACCAATGACGATGATGACGACGGTGATAGTGGCGATGATACTCTCAGCTGTTGCTTAGTTTTGGCAAATGTGTGAGGCTGCGATGGAAGGACTTCATCTCTGTCTGGTCCAGGACTGTGAATTACAATTATCTGAACACCTAGAATGTTCTGTAAATACACAGTTAAAATAAAAATTTATAATGGCAGGGACCAAATAGTGTTCAGCTTTGTATCTGCCTGAGATGCATACTCCATGTCTGGTTTACAGTAGCTATTTCATAAACGTTGACTGAATACTAAAGAAGGTAAAGGAGAAGCTGTCTATCTCACATGACAGACACCCCAGAAAGCAGTGACTCTTCTATTTTGTGCCTACTCCACAGACTGTATTAAGGTGATATGTATATAGTAGGTACTTAGTCAAAAATAGTTGATAGTGTCAAAATTCCAAGAAACAGTAAGTCATTTGTATCAGATGGGATCCAAACAGGAAACAGATGGCACATCCAAATTAGCATAACTTGTAGAAATTTATCTGAAAGCAACTATTTGCAAAGATATGGACATGGTATCGGGGTACTAAAAGGGATACTGCTCTAATTTGGCAACAGTAACGGCAGAACTGTTACCACTCCTGGAGGAAAAGAGATGAGAAGGATTGATTACAGGAACCCCAAAGGAGAAAGTCTTATAGGGAAGAACCATGACCTTAGGTCGAGGGGCACGGGCAGCCCAAGGCAACCCCACAAGGAGGGAGCAGGAGAATAATGAGCCTGACCTCACTCCTCCCCCGCCGCCCCCGAGTCTCCTGCTGGGGCTTTGCTACTGGCAGAAGTCAGAGGGCACAGGAGCCCCTCACTGTGGTCCTCACAGACAGCCTCCCGGGTAGGGAGACTTAGGGTAGAGGAGGGTGAAAAGGTGACCAGAAGGGGTAAAAGGAAGATATCTTCAACACAGTAATCACCATCCCTGAACCAGTGATGTTTAGAAATCTTCAAGGTGCCAATTCACGATCAATCTATCCATAATCCAATGAGAAAGAATCATTTTTAAACTCTTATTCTGTATTGCTGATCAAAATCTCAGTGTTAGGACCACCTCTCTAATTTAAAAACAGGATATCATCCAGGACAAAAATCAGATCCCAATTAAGAAGAAAGTTATATTCAAATAACAGAGAAACAGTGAACCTTAATTCTACCAGGCCAAGTCGGTCAGCCCCAAATCCACCAGCTCTAGATTCCTGCATAGTTCCTACCAGGGGAACTGATCGAAGGATTAATGGTAACTGCTGCATGTAACTAAAGCTTTTATTGTGAGAGAATGTAGCAGAACTCAGATTTGGGTACTTGCCATTGGAACAGGGGAAGGAAAGGGGCTCAAAACTCCTAAAGGAAAAATTGCTACCGTACAGTGGAACACAGAAGACAGTTGGGACTGGGAAATTTGTGAATGTCAGTGGGAAAAGTTCTTAACTTTGAAGTCTGCTACTTTTACTAAGAATGTAGAAAGGAAAACATTATCAATCACATGACAGAAAATAACACAATGGAATAATGGAAAGTAGAATCTAAGAAGATTCCTAGAGTGGTCTGAGAAATAAAAAAGATAAAACATATCACCATCTTTTAATTTTGGTGAGTCTGTGCCCTATAACCTATGGATATTTATCAGCAAAGAGCAGCAAGGGAAAGAAAAAGATCTTTCTGTTTTCTTCTCCCTTCTCCCTTAATCATAGGCATATGCCCAATTTATATTATGCTTCATTTGTAAAGATTTAGTCACAAAAGAAATAGTAAGTTGTCATTATCTACATGTTCATTAATTCCTGGAAAATCATTATATATTCAGAAGCTTTGCAGTTAAATGAACTGCTGTTTACCACACTGAGTCTGCAATTTGATGTTTTCTTTCTTAAGAGAGATGTATGCATGGCTACTGCCTGTTCAGTGCAAGCTGTTCTCATTGTAATGAGTACTTACCACGATTTCAGACTCTTATCTGCAAGGAGTACACTTTGTACTGTTGTTCAAGCACATAACACATCAAGTTGCAAAGAAAAGTATGCAGAACTGATAAATGATGACCAGTTTATATACACAGGTATTACAAGAGAAAAAGCTATGATTGCTAGTCTCTTTTCCTTGTCACAAATTGATTGAATAACCAGAAGAGAAGGTTCATTCCCTTGCCCATAGACCACTTAATTATCATGAAAAATTGGCAGGAATATCCCCCCTAAAATACAACCTATACTTACCTTTAGTGATTCAGCAGTTTATATGCCTCATGGGCCTCAATATTCTCATTCACTAATTCAACCATAAACATGTATTGAACACCTACTGTACATACCAGGCAATGTTACAAGCACTGGGGATACCTCAGTGAACAAGACAGACAAGGTCCCCACCCTCATGGTGCATAATTCTAGGGGGGATGGTGAATTACAATAAACAGGTACCTAAATCAATGAGAATTTTAGATAGTGATGTTTGCTAGGAATACAATAAAATAAGGTAATGGGATAAAAATTAACACAGGAGGGAGGAATATAATTTAGATGAGATGTTCAGGGAAGGCCTCTCTGAGGAGTTGACATCTTAGGAAAGACTTGAACAACAGGAAGAAGTCAGCCATGTGAAGATCTGGGGAAAGAGTATTCCAGGACAAAGATCAGCTAAGATAAAAGCCCCTAGCTGGGAATGAGCTGGGCAGGCTTGGGGAATAGTCAGAAGGCCAGTAAGTGAAAGGAAAGTGATAGGAGATAAGACAGTAAAGGTAGCTAGATACCAGACCAGCAGGGTCTCACAGGGCAAAGAATTTAGATTTTGTTCCAAGAGTGATGGGAAGTTGCCATAGGGTTTTCAGCTGGAGAGGATCTGACTTCTGCTTTAAAAGAATCATTCTGGCTTTGCATGAAGAAGAATAGACTGCAGGGGAGAGAAGGCCATTGTAGTCAGTCAAGTAACAGGTAATGATGGCTGGAACTACAATGAGAATATGAACATGGGAAGAAGCGTACAGGCTGGGAACCCATTCTGGAGATAGGCTTACTAGCAGATTGAATGAAGGATCTGTTTAGAGACAGAAAACATAAAAAGAGCAGGTAGATATTGTCAATAACTGAAAGGGGGTTGAAATGGAGACAAGCAAGAATGAGGTAGATAGAACAGTTATGTAAGGGAATCAAACAGGTACATAAATCAATAAGAACTTTACATAGTGATCTTTGCTAGGAATAAAATAAAATAAGGTAATGGGATAAAGATTAACATAGGGGCCGGGTACAGTGGCTCACATCTGTAATCCCAGCACTTTGAGAGGCCAAGGCAGGTGGATCACGAGGTCAAGAGATCGAGACCATCCTGGCCAACATGGTGAAACCCCGTCTCTACTAAAAATACAAAAATTATCTGGGCATGGTGGTGGGCACCTGTAGTCCCAGCTACTCGGGAGGCTGAGGCAGGAGAATCGCTTGAACCCAGGAGGAAGTTACAGTGAGCCAAGACCGTGCCACTGCACTCCAGCCTGGCAACAGAGCGACACTCTGTCTGAAAAAAAAAAAAAAAAAAAAAAAGATTAACACAGGAGGGAGGGATATATAATTTAGATGAGATGTTCAGGAAAGGCCTCTCTGATAGTTGACATTGTAGGGAAGACTTGAACAACAGGAAGAAGTCAGCCATGTGAAGATCTGGGGAAAGAGCATTCCAGGACAAAGATCAGCTAAGATAACAGCCCCTAGGTGGGAATGAGCATTTTCCATTCCCATTCCCCCTCTCCTCTCAGTTATTGACAATACCAAGCTGCTCAGGCTATAAAAACCTAGGGGTTATTTTTTATTTTTTCTTTCTCTAAACAGATCCTCCATTCAATCTGCTAGTAAGGCTATCTCCAGAATAGGTTCCCAATCTGTCTGCTTCTTCCCATTTTGTACATCTTACATGTCAGATACCTATTTGTATCCAAATGGAGATATAGACTGGACAGCTGTATGTATAAATCTGGGGTTCTAGGGAAAGGTCACACATACTTTTTTTTTAAATAATCCAAATGAAAAATAGTAAAAACATACACTTGAGAAAGGTGGGGACTGTGTCTTTAAATGTCCTCTATAGGCTGTTGTGCCTCACATAGTGAAGTGCTGAAAAAACACAGAATGATGTGAAGTAGCAATCATAAAAACAAAAACTGAAATATCATCTTTTGTTTGCTCAATGCTCTTGCCAACTTTGTTCAATTATTCCCCTACCAAAGACTGTATGACTGACAATAACTTATATCAGAGAATGACCACAATCAGGAAATAATAATAATAATAATAATAATAATAATAATATGGGCTTAACTAGTGAAGATTTCAAAGTAAGTCAAGGCAGTACTCTACTGATTCACAACCAGACGCATTGCTCTGATAGTTTAAGCCTGACACATAGGTCACACCCAGATGATATCTAAGAAGAGGCATGACAATTGCAGGAAAGGTTTATCAGTACTGCTACATCAAAAGAGTAAATTTTATGGGGGCGCAACTGACTAAAAGGTGTTAAGAATGCATTAATGCTTTTTGCTATTTTGGTTGTAGATCAACAAAATTTCACAGAAATGTGAACATCTCTTGACTAGGCTGTTCCCCAACACAGTGTCAGCTTCTGATTGACCCTCTACTGCATAATCCAGGGAAGTAAACAAAAAGCATTTCAACTCTCATAAGACGAACTCTCAAGTCCCAATAAGTATGACCTTATATTATACAATTAAAAATATTCAATTAAAGGTTCAAATGAAAAAGCAAACGTGTTAAATTTAATAGACATGCAAATATCAAGAATTTTTCATTGGGCTGACTTCTTTACAGTAAGGTTACTCACGAAATCCCTTTGTAAGGACAATAGGGCCGGAAGTGGCAAAGTCATAATCAGTGAGTGACCTTAGATCTTTTTGAAGTGCAAAGAAGCAAAGTAACAGCCTACAGGGTAAAACTAACATCACACCTTTGAATCAGTAAGTGAAGAGTGAAAACCATTAACAGCTAACCAATTCTTTAGTGACAATTTCAAAATCAATTATAAAGTCTCCGGAAAAATGTTATATTTATGCTTAATAGTTTAGTTCTCCCAAACATTTATTTCCAATATATTTCAGAATTTTTTTAAAAAACAAAAGAACAAGAATTTTTCCATTTGGGAACTTTTCTCCCCCTATTTTTTGTTTAATTCTAAGAGATTATTTGGTGATTTCTGTGCAAGTCTAACAGATGACAGTAACTGCACCCAGAGGGTGAGAATACAGTGCATAAAAACTTCAAGTTCACCTTAAAGGTATCCATGTGAAAACCTAGACTTCAAGAACACATTGCATTCAAAAGGCTTGCCAATGTAGAGTGAAAGTAATGCTAAATAAACATAGGGCTGGGCATGGTGGCTCCCAGCACTTTGGGAGACAGAGGTAGGCAGATCATCCGAGGTCAGGATTTCGAGACCAGCCTGGCCAACATGGTGAAACCCTGTCTCTGCTAAATACAGAAAAATTAGGCCGGGCGCAGTGGTTCATGCCTGTAATCCCAGCACTTTCAGGGGCGGAGGCGGGTGGATCACAAGGTCAGGAGATCAAGACCATCCTAGCTAACATGGTGAAACCCCGTCTCTACTAAAAATACAAAAAATTAGTCGGGCATGGTGGCACATGACTGTAGTCCCAGCTACTCGTGAGGCTGAGGCAGGAGAATTGCTTGAACCTGGGAGGGGGAGGTTGCAGTGAGCCGAGATCGCACCACTGCACTCCAACCTGGGCGACAGAGCAAGACTCCGTCTCAAAACAAACAAACAAACAAACATTATGGAAGGCCATTGTTTGGAATGAACTCCTGCACTAAGCTCCAACAGACCAGACCAAACCAAAATGAAGTCACTCATGTTAAATGTCACGTCATCAAACTGAGGCTTTAAGGAAGCCGATATGTCCCAGTCTGCCTGAGGCAGTGCAGTAAGGAAGTCCTTCTGCTTTAACCCTTACAAAACAGTAACCTGAAATAATCTGATATTAACCAATCAGCTTTCCCTCTCTATTGTTCTGTTTTCTTTTTCCACCTTACAAAACCCACTATTCTGCCATTGCCTAGTAGGAGCTCTCATTCTATTTTGTAGAATGGAGGCTGTCCTCTTTCATGAATTGCAAGTAAAAGCCAATTAGATATAAAACTAAATTTGTTGTAATTTTGTCTTTTGACAGTAATAATTAAAATCCTCTGAATGTGGAACCCCCACCTCCTCCAAAAAAGCATACTACTACTTACTATTCATTCCCAAGGCACTCTTTGGGTAACAAGGTGTCTTTCTTTGAATCTTCCACCCTCCATCCCAGAAAAAGTTGCATACCTTAGATCTTAGTTGGCTTTTCCTTAGTTTCAACATATTTATAGCCATACATGGGAGGGGAGGAGGAGAAGAAGAAACAAAACAGAGAAGGAAGAAAGTAAAAGGCTATCAATGTTCATTTCAACATACCAGAGTTAAAATGTGGTAAATGCTGTCAAAAGTATGTCTACCAGGGTATCTATGTTCTCAGCCTCTCTTCCTGAGTTTCCTCCTTTTTCTCCCTTAGTCCGTTCTTCCTCCCTTAAGCAACCTCCTTCCAATTCCTCGTGCCAGCAATGGCCAGATCATGCAAACGCAGGCCAAAAATTAAGTTATGAATATGCTTCAATGGCCTGTACCATATTAGAACTGGCCATTTTTAAAGTTTGCTAATTGGTTTGAGCTGAGCTGAATAAATATTCAAGATTAGTGATTCTTATTCAATAAATCTGAAAAAAAGTTCGTTTGTTTTATCTCATCAAATATCATAACCAGCTATAAAAGACTGATGAGGATTTATCTAAGACCATGTAATTAAATTATATCCCATGAGCTATTTCTAGAGTTTCCATAGGAAAGATGGCCATAAGAAACCTAACTAATATTTAAATTCTACCACTTCTAGGCTTTCTCCCAAAATTTCCCTAGCATCTGGGGTTCCAGAACATGAAAAGAGTCCAGATATCTCAAATGCTTTCCGTTTATTGACCTAAATTTCTTTGTGAGCAGAGTATTCATGAATATCATTTGCTAAAAGGGGTAACTGGGAAGCGGTAACTGGGCTCCATGAAAGCCTCTCAGAGAAATCTGGTAGGAACTAAAATGTTCTGTGTCAAAAGACAGCCTCTGGGAGGAGAAGTTTGGCTAGCTTCCCTTCCAAGATACCAGCACCTCAAGGAAAGCCAAGGATGGCTTCCTCCTGTTAAGTTTTACAAAGCAAACAAAATAACCTGTTGTCAGCTTCACTCTAACAATGCACATAGATAAGGAGGCTCAAAATCCCTTTAAAAAGCCATGAAATAAATGGCAAATTATCTCAGTCAGTTACATTAAATGCTTCTAAGACAACATGCAGGAATATTTACATTCTCTTTTCCGAATAGCATCCTGCCAGATATCAAACACTCTCAAATGCCAGTAGCACAGAAAGCATCATGCTACTGAATTAAACACAGGCTCTACCTCAGAGACAAACATCCCAGACATCAAGAAAACACAGGAAAGACTCAAACTTCCTTTAGGCACATGTGAGGCATGACTAGATCTTGAGTAAGTCTTACAATGCCTCCCTGAAAGTAAGTTAGGGAATAATTTTCTAAGAGCAAGATCCTAGATAATGTGATCTTGTTCAAATAGGCAGCCTCCCTCCCCCCACCACCCCTCACACACGGATGGTGTGTGTGTCCTGTTGGGGAAGAAGGGGTGAGGAGGGAGTGTTTCAAGAAAAGATGATGAAAAAGGAAATAAAATAGGATAACAGCAAGAACACAGCAGTGGAAGAAGTCCTCCATACTAGTATAAAACCTGCCACCTAGATGGACAGACTAGGTGAAAATATGTTCCATTCTTTCTGCTTATGTTGGGTTGATTTTATAGATTAAAACAACGTAATTACATCAAAGCATCTCTGCAAAGATAAAATCTGGGGCGTTTTCAAAAGAGAATGTTTAGAGAGGGGGATGGGAAAGGGAAGAAGTAACAGAAGTTAGATTAGGATAAGAGAGTCACAAAACTGGCTTTGGAGCAAAAGAAAATAGAAGCATAAAACATTTAAGAGTGTTTCTATTTGTACAATTTCTTCCTAAATCAATGAAAACATTGGCTTATGATGGATTTACACCACAATGAAACTCCTGACAACTTCAAAATCAACTTCATGTTTGGATTCCATTCTTTCAGGTGATGAATAGTGGGAAATCCGTGAAGGAATGTCACTTGAAGTCAGCCATTTATCATGAACCAAAATGGCTAAGTACCCCATAAACTGCAATGATCCATTTCCTATTAGCATCACACAACAGAAGGCAACCTCATCTGCATTAACAATTTTTATGACCTCTGTAGGCAGAAAAGCTAATGTTAGGAAATGGCTTATTTCTGTTCTGTTATAAATGTTATTATACCATAAAGAATTCTTTAAGGATATAAACTACTGATCGATGCATTAAGGAATTCTTTAAAAAGATTTTCTCCAGGTTTAGATTTTTTTTTAAAGTGTTGATTTAATTTCAGTAAAGTAGTTTCATTCTTTCTGGTCAAGCTCTAGCTGGTATTCTATATGTAATATACATTTATTTTATCATAATGTCTAATATCATAACAGACTACAATTAAAATATTTTCCCCTTCAAAATTTAGGTGACACTGACAATTTTCAGTAGTCCCAAGTTTCAAAATATATCTGCCTTTTGAATTTGGCAAATAACTAGGTTTCAGAATTCCAAGAAAGGGTGTGAAAATAGCATGTCAAGATTTGAAACTAAGTGAAATTGTTAAAGCATTTAAGTTCAATACACTGCCCATAAAATACAATCTAATGGTTTAAACATCTTAGTGGGTCACATCCAGATGGCTAGTGACACTCTTGATGACAAACACAGTCAGGGATTACCTTCCTACGACAAATGGTATCACTTCCGAACAGAGGGGAAAGAAAGAAAGAAAGAAAAAAAAAAAAGAAACCCAAATGGTAGGAGGAGAAAAGCAACTAAGGAAAATGAGTACCATATAAAAAGGTTAGGAAAACAGGGATATTTACTAAGAGTCTATATATTTATAATTTTTAAAAAACTTGTTTTGAAATGAGTCATTGAAAGCACAAAAAGATCCGAATATTTTCTGGCTTAATTTTAAACCATGTAGCTTAAAATGAACACTGGATATTTACTATATTTTTGAAGATTCTTTTTTTTTTTTTTTGAGACTGAGTCTTGCTCTATCACCCAGGCTGGAGTGCAGTAGGCACAATCTAGGCTCACTGCAACCTCCGCCTCCAGGGTTCAAGTGATTCTCGTGCCTCAGCCTCCCGAGTAGCTGGGATTACAGGCATCTGCCACCATGCCTGGCTAATTTTTGTATTTTTAGTAGAGACAGGATTTCACCATGTTGGCCAGGCTGGTCTCGAACTCCTGACCTCACGTGATCTGCCCGTCTCAGCCTCCCAACGTGCTGGGATTACAGGCGTAAGGCACCAGGCCCAGCCTTTTGAAGATTCTTTAGCCTTTCCTTCCTACACCCTCAATTCCCCCTCAACCCCCTCCCCAGAGACAGGGTCTCGCTTGGTTGCTCAGGCTGGGGTACAGTGGCATGATCACAGCTCATATGCAGCCTCAACCTCCCAGACTCCAGTGATCTCCCTACCTCAGCCTCCCAAGTAGCTGGGACTACAGGCACGCGCCACCATACCCAGCTAATTTTTACATTTTGCATAGAGCCGAGGTCTCACTATGTTGCCTAAGCTGGTCTCAAACTCCTGGGCTCAAGCGATTCTCCTGCCTCAGCCTTCATTTTTTTCACTGGAAATATAACAAACTTGAAAAACACAAATGTATATGGCAAAGTATTTTTAATTGGTTACATTCAATCAGGAGCACCCTTGAAAATAGCTATTTTATAAAGTCACAAATCCCCCAAGGAAATGACTCATCTTAGAAAATCATCATTATTTGTACACACTTAGCAAAAAGCCCTAAGAAGACAACGAAGAATAAGATATGGTCCACGTCCTCAAGGTGCTTACCATGTATTTTTGGAGACAGGATATAATCATAAATCAGAAAAATGAAATAAACTCTGAGTTATTAGAAAATAAGTAGATACCACAGTTACTTTTCAAATATCGAAACTAAAAAAATACTTGTTGAATTATTAAAGAGAATTTTAGGAAGTGAGAGAGACAAAGAGAGAAAGAGAGAAAAGGAGAACAAGAAATAGAGCCTGAGACTGAGAGTGAATGTGGACGCACAGTGAACTGGGGTAACTAGGGAAGAATTCCCAGAAGAGGTACAATTCTAGCTTGGCCCTGAAGAATAAATCAGTTTGACATACCAATAATTTCAACATTTATTTCCAAATAAAACAATCTCCTGTAATGTGTGGGTTCCGTTGTGAGGGCTGTCCCTACTGGAGTATATAGTCCTGATTCCACAAAAGCAAGCCTTTCATACTTGGACTTTTAACCTCCCCATTTCCTAAAACTCCTCCTCACTGCCCAGTCACCAAATGATGGCCATCATTGTTTTCCTTTCTCCTTTGAAATCCACTAATAACCCTCAAGTCAGATGATCCCACCCACCAAGAACTAGGGGGTCATGCAGAGTGAGTGCTGAATGTTTATGACCTTATTTATGCCAAGCAGATTTTAATCATCAGAATTCTCCCTACCCTTAGAGATAATGCCACACAAGCATAAACCAAAACAAAAACAAAGTTAAAAGGTGTCTTCAGAAAGGCATAAGGGAATCTGTTGAAATTCCTTCCAAGCTTTGCTCTGAAGACTTGGGAATGGTATATAAGTGCTATCCCGATTCTTAAGCATGACCATGCTCCTTAGTTGTGGCTTCTCTCACCTTGTGTGTCAATTATTGCAACTTTCTCCTAACATGCCTCCCAGACCCCAGATCACCCCCAACACAGTCCATTCTATATGTCTCTGTCAAGACCTTCTTCCATCACAACATGACACACATAACATCCTTTGATCAAAAATCTTCAGGGGATCCCCACTCCTGACAGGTGCTCTGTGGCTGGTGCTCCCCTGCCCTTTTCCCTCAAGGCGCCCAAAGAACTTGCAATATCCGAGGAGCACAAAGAGATAACCAGAGGAGACTTCTTGCCGACAAGAAGTACAAGCATTCCTAATGGCTTGAGGGGACAGTATTATCACTGCACACCTGTAATTCATGCCCAGCCCAGTATAAGGGCTGGGAAACCTGGTTAGGTAATCAGGCCCTCTGCAACCATATTTCTCATCTTTTCTCTATAGCAGTGCTTCTCAAACTTTAATGTGTATAGGGGTTACCTGGGATCTTGTGAAAATGCAAATTCTGTTTCCCTAGGTCTGGGAATGGGGCCTGACATTTTGCATTTCTAACAAGCTTCCAGGTGGGGCGGCTCTGCTGGTCAGAGAACCACATTCTACGTAAAGAGACTCTAGCAATGGTCCCTCACCTCGGCTCTACACTAAAATCATGTGTAAAACTCAAAAATCCTGATGCTCAAGCTATACCTTAGATCAATTAAAGCAGAATGATGGCTCATGCCTGTAATCCTAGCACTCTGGGAGGCCGAGGAGGGTGTATCACTTGAGGTCAGGAGTTCGAGACCAGCCTAGCCAATACGGTGAAACCCCGTCTCTACTAAAAATACAAAAATTAGCCAGGCGTGGTGGCATGTGCCTATAGTCCCAGATAATCAGGAGGCTGAGGCAGGAGAACTGCTTGAACCCATGAGGTGCAGGTTGCAATGAGCTGAGATCACGCCACTGCACTCCAGCCTGGGCAACCAAGTGAGACTCTGTCTCAAAAAAAAACAAAAAACAAAAAACAAAAAAAAGCTGAATGATTGGGGTGCTGTTGTATTTTTTTCATTTATGTGTATGTATTGGTGATTTTTTAAAAATAATTTCCACTTTTATCTTAGATTCAGGGGGCATACGGGTAAACTGAGTGATGCTGAGGTTTGGAGTATGGATGATCCCATCACCCAGGAACTGAAAGTAGTACCCAATAAGTAGTTTCTCAACCCTTGCCACCCTCTCTCCATCCCCTCCAGTAGTCCCCAGTGTCTACTGTTCCATCTTTATGTCTGTGTGTACCCAATGTCCACCTCCCATTTATAAATGAGAACATGTGATATTTGTTTTTCTGTTCTTACATTAATTCACTTAGGATAGTGGCCTCTGGCTGTATGCATGTTGCTGCAAAGGACATAACTTCATGCTTTTTTATGGCTGTGTAGTATTCCATGGTGTATATGTACCACATTTTCTTTATCCAATCCACTGCTGATTGGCAGACACCTACGCTGATTCCATGTCTTTTCTATTGTGAATAGTGCTGCAACGAATATGTGAGGGCATGTGTCTTTTGGTATAATGAGCTATATTCCTTTGGGTATACACTCAGTAATGGGATTCCTGGGTCAAACTGTAGTTCTATTTTAAGTTCTTTGAGATATCTCCAAACTGCTTTCCATAGTGGCTGAATTAATTTACACTCCCACTAACAGTGTGTAAGTGTTCCTTTGCTCTGCAGCCTCACCAGCATCCATTGTTTTTTGACTTTTTAGTAATAGAGAAGTGTTGTTAAAGCTCTGCAGGTGATTTTCATGTGCAGCCAAAGTTGAATTTTCTACTTCAGTCAAACCATTCTACTCTTTCCCTCTACCCTGTGCCTTTGCCCCTACCTGTGTTCCACGTATAGCCTGACCTTTCTCTCCTCAGGTAAGTCCTGCCCTCCTTGAAAGACCTCCAGGAGGACTTGCCTGCTTCTGTCCTCTCATCCTGCATTAGCAGTGGAGGGCGCTCCTTGAAGCAGGTGTTGTTTATTATACTCCTGCATATGCTCAAGACCTGGCAGGTACGAATGTTAGATGAATCTTACTATGACTCTGTCATGGATTTTTAGGGAAATTCAGCAAATAACACTAAGTGAGTTCTTTCGCATCTGAAAAGAAAAAACAAAACAAAAAAATCCTCACAAAGCACATTTTCCAGCCAGAAGGGACAATTTCAGGACTTGACCCTGCCTGCCGTACAGGTGCAGATATCCAGTTCCTCTTCACTAAGAAAAGCAAAGCCTCTGTCCAGTCACTAAGATTCGCTCTTAGGAAGAGTAAAAAGAAAAAAAGAAGTCAGAGGTTAGGGTCATGACCTTTAGGTTAAGATGTGGAGAGGCTCGAATAACAAGCCATTCCTCACCACGAGGAAGCAAGGGTTCTCTGACCTGATGGTCACAGGAGCCCATTCAAATTTGGGAATGAATGGACTGGGTCCTCCAATTTAACTGACGAATTCCCTAACTACCCCATTTTAGGATATAAAAGGCTCCTAGTGCCATAACTATACAGAAAAAGAGGAGACATTTTTAGTAATTTCCAAAATCTGAGTTCATGAAATTCTTTGTTAATGGGATAGACTCATCTTATAATACCTATCTCTTAGCCAGAAAATATTTTAAATATGAAATTAGAGACAAAAAACTAATAGAAGATGTCTAATGGCCAGAAATGAATCATGGGACACATACCAAGGGAAATTCATCACAATGCCAAACTGAGAAAAATTTAAATTGAAAGACATATTGTGAAGAGATTGATCTCTAAGTCAAACAGGCCTGGATTCAAATCCTGACTCTCCAATCCTTGTGTGTTCCCTGGCAAATTTCTTTAACTTTCTAGGCCTCAATTTTCTCTCTGTGAAATGAGAATGCTAATGACTATTGTAAATGACAAATATGGCAGTTCTTCTAACAATGTATACCATAAAATAAATGCTGTGTTAAAATTGTTTTTAATCTTTACCCTTTACCATAAAAGCCATTTTTGTCATTATTATATTATATATAACTATTATATTATATACAACATTATTATATTATAATAACCACTAAACAATTGACCCTACCAAGCCACATGGCTTTTCTGGAACTTGCATACATGTTCCTAATGCCTCAAGGATTCTGCAAATCTGCCTGAAATGAACCTCCTCCACTCCCTCCCCACCCTTTGTATTATTATTATTATGATTTTGTTTTCAAAGTCTCACTTCCATGTTATCTCCTCTCCTCTGGGCGTTTTTCTTCTCACTTCCACCACCAGAAGCATCTCTTGAGCTTCTAGGGCATTTTATAGGGACCTGTATTGGAGGATACATCACACCCTGAATTGTGATTACCTGTTTTTCTATCATTTGACTGTGAATTTCTAGAGCTGTGCTATCTAATGATAGCCACTAGCCTCACATGCCACTATGAATATTTAAATTAATTGAAAATAAATAAAAATTAAGGTTCAGTTCTTCAGTCACATGAGCCACATTTCAACTTCTCAAAAGCCACATGTGGCTGTGACTACCATACTGGACCACGCAGAATAGGACATTTCCATCGTCACAGAAAGTTCTGTGTGCAGTGGCTCATGCCTGCAATCCCAGCACTTTGGAAGGCTGAGGCGGGCAGATCACTTGAGGCCAGGAGTTCAAGACCAGCCTAGCCAACATGGCAAAACCCCATTTCTACACAAAAAATACAAAAATTAGCCAGGCATGGTGGCACACACCCATAATCCCAGCTGCTCAGGAGGCTGAGGTATGAGTATCACTTAAACCCGGGAGACAGAAGTTGCAGTGAGCCGGGATCGCTCCACTGCACTCCAGCCTGGGTAAGACAGCAAGACTCTCTCTCAAAAAAGAAAAAAAGAAAGAAAGTTCTGTTGAACAGCACTATTATAATCTAATGGATAGGGACCATGTCTTATTCATTCCTAGAGCCTAGCTCTAACTATAGTGACTTTGTAAATGAGTGACTATATTGGCAAACAGGCATATTTACACATACTGTTTTGGCTGAATAAAAAGGGATTAATTATTAGTATCTAAACCCATAAGAGAAAATATACACAATATATACAAAATACCTAGCACGAAGGTCATCACATAGCGGCAATAAATGGTGCTTAATTAATTAGTTGGTTAAGAAGTCCAACTCCTTGCCTTCTTCTGGTAATTCATAATTCATATTGTACCAGAAGACCATTAAATAATTTTTTTAAATCAGGTAACACTTCATTACATAAAATAAAATGATTGTTCCCATTAAAGAGATTTTATGTCAAGGGTTACCACCTTCAATGGGTGAATGGTCAGTTCTGTTTAGTAGTTTGGCTGTGTTTTATTTGCCTCACCTTGCCAAGTCTACTTGCTCCTTAATCGTAGAACCAGAGTGTATCCCTCTCATGTGAGAGGGTGCAAATCAGTTCTGCAGTCTCTTACATGCACAGACAAGGCCAGTGGCATAGCCAACAGAAAATATTTCTGCCAAGGCCATACCAGAGCTGCAAAATCACTCATTTTGTGATTACTGCTTTCTTGCCAATGACTTCCCCAGCCCCTCTTTGTTCCTTCTCCATCCTGAACAGAGATTGTTAAGATATCCAGTTACTAAACTGCCCCTGCTTCGTGATGCCACCCAATCCAATGTTGATCCTCTCTTCCTGGTCCTTCTTTAGAATCATTCAACATAAATCTAAACCTTACAAAAAGACCTTTATGCCTCTGAGATGCCCACAGTTCCCCTGCTGTGCTCTCTTCCTTGCTTCTCCAAGTTAAAAAACCTAACTACATCTACAGTAGCATTCCTGAAGTCTTTCCCAGTGACCAAACTTCAGAACCTAGTCTACGATGGCATTCATTTCACTCCATAAAATTTCCCATAGCAGGAAGTAACAAAATGTCTTTTGCTCATCCGATTTTTGATCAAGAGCTGCATTTCTCAATTCAGCCTTGAAAAGAGGTGAAGTACTGATACATGCTTACATGGACGGACCTTGAAAACATCAGGCTAAGTGAAAGACGGCAGACACAAAGGGCGACACGTGATATAATTCCAATGAAACATTCAGAATAGGTGAACCCACAAACACAGAAAATATTAGAGGTTGCCAAAGACTGAGGGAGGCAGGAGTGAGAAGCGATAGCTAACGAGTACGGGGTTTCTTTTGGGGGTGATGAAAATGTTCTGGAATTAGATAGTGGTAATGGTTGTACAACCCTCTGAATATACAAATAACACCAAACAGTATACTTTAAAAGGCTGTTTTTTATGGTATGTGAATTATGTCTCAATTTTTAAAAAGAACCAAATTTCTGCCTTTGACTTAGAGTACAGTTTTTTGGTACAAGCATCAAAGCCAGCTTTATCCTCCTAAGACAGCACCAGACAGTGCATCAAGGAAGATCAGCCTCTTAAAGCATCTCATTAAGCTATGCTGGACAGTTACTTATTGATGCCAGTAGCACCTAACAAGGCTTCCCATGTAAATCCTTCTACCTTGTCTTCATCCCTAATTTGTTTCCCCTCATTCTGGTACTTTGATTTTTTACAGAACTCATCAGTTCTGTATCTTTTGAAATTTTACTATAAAACTGCCCCAGCAGATAATTTAACTCTTCAAATGTTGTTCTATACTTAAAACCAAGGTAGAAATATTGCTTCCCTAGTCCACTGAAAATAACATCCAAGCCCATCCTGTATCCTCTACAGTTCATGTTACACAAATATTCAGAGTAAACTATGTAGACCAGTAATTCTTTACAGTGGTTTTTGTTATTCTTAACAAATCTTTCAGCCTTTTGGTGTCATTATGTAGAGATCCCTGCACGTACGGCCAGGGGCGTTTTCATGGTTCCACGCGTGAACCACCATGCCCAGCCTCCATTTCTCTTTAAGGTTTTAGTCCCCAATGAGCTGCATGAGTTCAACCTTATAAGGAAGTCTTGGGGAACCACCTTCTTCACAGTATTGTGGAAGGTTGCCACTGATTCATGATTTCAGTATGCTTTTTAATACACAGCCATTGTGTTCACAGTATTTTCAAATAACATGGGCTCTTCACTTCCTCCCTCTTTTAATAGTATAAAGGAATAAAAAAGGATAAACATGACACAGGCTGCCTCTTTGTTCATTCAGCCAACCAAGTACTGCACTAGATATTGAGAATACAAAGGAGAAAAGGCACTTACTCTACAGTGGTGAAGCAGACATGTGAGCTCAACATGGAAATGCCCCACATGTCTCTAACATGAAGAGTGGATAGTGAGTGAAAGGTAGATAGCGAGTCAGGGAAGGCTTTAACAAAGAGGTAACCCTAGGGCTCAACTGAGCCAGGCTGTCATCAGGCAAACAGGTTTGGGGAGAGTCAGGGCGGGACAGCACCCCAGGTGAGCAAAGAAATGGTGTGTACAAAGTTGCTGAGATTTGAGAATGCTTGGGTTTCAGGAACAATGGGTCAGGTCCTCAGTATAGCTAGGGTACCGCCTGGGGGGAGTGGGAGAAGAGGTGAAACAGGGCCAGATTGTGATGTGTGATCACCTGGCTGAAGAACATGACAGAATATTGGCCTAGAAATTAATTTTTAGTTGATGACATCAGTAGAATAAATATAGAACTATGTTTAGAGAATAAACTGCTTGGCTGGACAAATATCCTATAGGACAAGCGTTGCTCATTATAAAGCATTTCAAAAGGGGAAGTCTCGTTATATAAACAACAGCTACTAATGTCAGCTCACAGGTCTGCTAAGTGTTACATGACTTGACTCGACAGTAAAGTTCACCATAAACTTGAGATGGTCTATCTTTTTTTTTTTTTTTTTTTGAGACAGAGTCTTGCTCTGTTGCCCAGGCTGGAGTGCAGTGGCTCCACCTCGGCTCACTGCAACCTCCACCTCCCAGGTTCAAGCGATTTCTCCTGCCTCAGCTTCCTGAGTAGCTAGGATTACAGGCACATGCCACCACACCCAGTCAACTTTTGTATTTTTTAGTAGAGACGGGCCTTCGCCATGTTGGCCAGGCTGGTCTCAAACTCCTGACCTCAGGTGATCCACCTGCCTCAGCCTCTCAAAATGCTGGGATTATAGGCATGAGCCACTGCACCTGGTGAGATGGTCTATCTTAAATGGATTTGTTTTGGGGGGAAAAACCCAAATCATGATTCAGAAAAGTGAAATGGAACCATCTGCCCAGTAGTTAAGGATTATATAAACATTTATATAAGCTGTGTTTTTTAAGGGAATTTATATTAGAGTATTGTGATTTCAAAATAAAGCAGTGATTTACATATAAAAAGATGACTCATCCATTTAATACAAAATACAGCAAGGCTGCCTGAAAATTAAAGGCTAAGAAACTTACTTCATCCTTAAAAGGAATATGGTACTACCATTAGCATGCATTGAAACCCCTCACTCTCTTGTTTTTGCTACATCTAGAGGGCGATTAAAATGATCCGTTCGGTAGTTGAATGAAGAAGTAGAATATGAAAGCAGGTGTTCTATCTACTGTTATATTTTCCACAGAAGCACTCCAAGGCCAAAGCCCACTCTACCTTTTCCATTTCCTAGAAGCCAAGTAACAGCATAGCATTTGTCAGCAATCACAGAGACAAGGCAGTAGTAAGTCACTGGTAAATCCCAGGAGTCTCATCTTTTACATTCACTGCAGTCAGTGAGCTGCTGATTCTGAATAAAGTAGCTCTGACAGCACCCTTTTTGCATGTTCTACAAACACTATGTGTCTTGTCAACAAAAAACCCTCCATGTCCTCTTAATTCTGGAGGCAATTAGTAGCCACCAAGAATGTAGCCTGTTGTTACAGTAATGGCATATCACCATCAAAAATCACCCATGGACAAATATACAATTCTGATTTAATTGCCTAAAGCAGAAAACAATCCAGATTATCACAGTGACTGTACGTTTGTCCTCCAAATAAACATGGATTGTTTCCCTTCCTATGCTAAATCAAGGGTGCAAAGTAAACTGGAATCACAAAATACACAAAATAATTATTTAAGTCAGTATCAGTAAAATGATAATTTACATTCTATTTAAATAGATACATATGTTAAGGATAAGACTAGAAAGCCTTTTTTTGGGGGGGGGGGATGGTCTCACTGTGTCTCCCAGGCTGGAGTGCAGTGGCATGATTATAGCTCACTGACTGCAGCCTCAAGCTCCTGGGCTCAAGTGATCCTCCCACCTCAGCCTCCCAAGTAGCTGGTACTTTGGGTGCTAATTTAAAAAAAATGTTTTTTTGGAGAGAGGAGGTCTCTCTTACATTGCCCAGGCTGGTCTCAAACTCCTGGGCTCAAGTAATCCTCCTGCCTCAGCCTCCCAAAGCACTGAGATTACAGGCGTGAGCTACCACACCTGGCCTAAAAAGCATACTTTACAGAAGATCCTCTCTGGTAAATTTTTACCATTGTAGGTCTAGGAAACAGAAGGAAAGAGAGGTGGCTGTTAGCAGTTTCCTTTCAGTAAGTCAGAGTTCCTTGAATGTACAGAAGGGTAGCTCAGCCTCTAATGAAGAGTATGATGCACAGTCTTCATTTTCTTGTCCTCAGTCACTGGGAGGGTGATCAAGAAAGAGAAAGAAAGCATGGTAGCCGGCCGGGTGCAGTGGCTCACGCCTGTAATCCCAGCACTTTGGGAGGCCGAGGCGAGTGGATCATGAGGTCAGGAGTTAGAGACCAGCCTGGCCAACATGGTGAAACCCCGTCTCTACTAAAAATACAAAAATTAGCTGGGCGTGGTGGTGGGCGCCTGTAATCCCAGCTGCTCAGGAGGCTGAGGCAGGAGAATCACTTGAAACCAGAAGGTGGAGGTTGCAGTGTGCCGAAATCGCACCATTGCATTCCAACCTGGGTGACAAGAGTGAAACTCTGTCTCAAAAAAAAAAAAAAAAAAAAAAAAGATGGTAGCCTTACAAGTTCTGTGCCATCTATTTCAATTCCCTGCTTTTTGTAAACAGCATAACTTCCCACATACCCCCAGAATTTATCTCAAAATTAAACCTGCACAAAAGTTCTTAGACTTACATAAAAGGGAAATAGTTATTTCAAAAAATCTGTATGTATGATTGGGGACAAACTATAAAAAGAATATCCAATTAATATAAAATGGGAGCCTTTTCATTTTTATTTACTGTTGAAAGAAATAACTCTCTTGATATTTTTTCGAACCTGTGCTTACCACTATTCATTAATTACTGGTGCTGACTGGTCAGCCCAGACAGTGGTCCGTGGTCCAAAAGCAGTAATCTGGCTACAGCCCTGCAGTGGCACAAATGTGTTCACACCAGAAATGAGGGACCAGCATAGCTCCCTCCACAGAGAGATTCACACCCATCTCCCCCAGGTGGAAGAAAGATCACAGCTCTTTTTTTTTCTGGATAATCTTCTTGTTCTGGGAAAAAAAGCTTTTGGGGCTATTTTTAGCTAACACAACCCAAAATGTCTTATGCATCACACTCTCCACTAAAAAAAAGAATGGGGGAAGAAGTAATAATATTATACTGACTTTTAATAAGTTAAAAATGATTTTTAAGCCAGGCGCAGTGGCTCACGCCTGTAATCCCAACACTATGGGAGGCTAAGGTGGGCAGATCATGAGGTCAGGAGATAGAGACCATCCTGGCCAACATGATGAAACCCCATCTCTACTAAAAATACAGAAATTAGCTGGGCATGGTGGTAGATTACAGGGTATGCCTGTAATCCCAGCTACCCGGGAGGTTGAGGCAAGAGAATCACTTGAACCCAGGAGGCGGAGGTTGCAGTGAGCCGAGATCATGCCACTGCTCTCCAGCCTGGGCAACAAGAGCGAGACTCCATCTCAAAAAAAAAAAAAAAAAAGATTTTAAACTTATTTCATGCAGATAGGTTTAAGTTAATGTTGATATTCTTTTCCTCCTCTCACAGGCTGCTAAAACCTATTAGACTCTTCCTCCACTTCCCTAGAGCAACAACTCTACCCATATGAAAAGATGGTAACTATTAACTCTCATGCTTGGTACACAAATATATTCAAGGGCAATGTTTCCCTTGTTAAAAGTAGGAGTGAGTCATAAAATACTAGGCTCCTACAGGGAACAAAAATATTGGCTATGTTTTAAATTAAAATTCATTTTTAGTAACATGTAAGAAAAATAGACAATTCTTCCGATGATCTTCTTTCGAAAGAAGATACAGATGACAGGGCTGACTATGAATGCTTGATAAAAGACAACTGCAAATATCTGGGCCATTTATCAAGGAACATGTATCTCAAATGGCAATGAACATTGCACTCCATTTTAACAAAAGACCTCTCCTACTCCCCAAGGAGTTATTATTTGACATCTACAGAGTGCCAATAGTGTGGAGTATGCAATTCTTTAGAACAATTACTGCAAGTTCTTGGTGTAAGTCTTGGTGTGGGGAAAAAATAGCATATATGACTAATCACATACTCTATTCTATTTCTTTTCTGTTTTTCGAAACAAACAAAAAACTCAGGCCAAAAAAAATTTCCTATATAATTGCTCTACTAGAGGGTTAGCTCATTTTAAAAGGCATGGCACTAACAGGACTCAAAGCAGGCTAGGTGAAATACTTTATTATATACAAGGTAGACACAGGACCTTAAAAACCTAAGCATGTAGTTCGGAGAAGCTACATGACTAGAAGTAGATTATAAAAGGTCCCTTACAAAATGTTAAGATCTGACCAAGTGCAGTGGCTCACGCCTGTAACCCCAACACCTTGGGAGGCTGAGGTGGGAGGGTGGCTTGCATTCAGGAGTTTGAGACCAGCCTAAGCGACATGGTGAGACCCTGTCTCTAAAAACAAAATCAAAATAAAATCAAAACCATAGGCCAGGTGCAGTGGCTCATGCCTGCAATCCCAGCACTTTGGGAGGCCAAGGCAGGCAGATCACTTGAGGTCACTGCACTCCAGCCTGGGTGACAAAGTGAGTGCCTGTCCCAAATGATAATAATAATAATACCACATGGGATTGTTGTGAAGATTAAGTGAGATTATATATGTAAAGTGCTGGGAACCATATTCAGCATGTAAGAGAGGCTCACTGAATACTTCTGCTGTTGCTCCATTTTTACTTCCACAGCCTCAGACTTGACCACATATTTATTTGTTTGTTTTTTGCCCAAAGTCTCATGACTTATTTTTTGAAAGGCTCATTGTGTTTCATTTTCCTCCCTATAATCAATCTTAAACATGAACATTATTTCTAGAGATGCCATTTCTATTTTATTACACCCTCCTCCTTCCTGTTAGAATCTTTTTACCCTACAGAATGAAGAATAGCTAAATTTTTGGCCTCATCTCTTGGAAGACACAATCATCTCCTGTTACCCCTGAGTATACATTCTAGTCAAAGAGATCTCCTAATCAACTTCACATACAGGTAATCCAAGCCCTGGCATAAGCTTATCAGGATAGTTCGCCCTCTAAACCACTGCTACTGAAAGTGTGGTCCTCGGACAAGTACAGAACAGCAATTTGACAGAGTTACTTTATGTCTGTTTAATCTAATATTGAAAATGTGGGAGTTGTATGTTGTATGTCTTTTAAAATTTAATTTTTCTAATTATTTATGTTTATTGCATTTTATAAAATTATTGTCCTATTCCAAGTTCAAAAGAAAATAAACTGGTCTTCATCACAGACCATTTGAGAAGCACTGCTCTAACCTACTGCCCTGCTCTATTAAATGCTGTCTATTAAAAAGGGCGAGCTCAGGTAATCTGAACACTGAAGACCATGCTAAGATGTAGAGAACCACCTCTACCCCACAAGCAACTATAGTCACCTATTTACACACATGTGTTAGCTGTAATTTTTCCCACTGGAATTTTGCTAGATAACAACTTAGTATGGCATTAAATTCTATATAGGGTTAGTCCATTTGGGGCCCCTTCCAAGCACCTTTCAGGTTTTCATTCACTATTTTAATAAGATGCTTTAGATAGAAATTAATTTCAGACAAAAATATTTAAATAAGTGCTCCTATGGCATGAACCACAAAGAACATTTTGAGGAGGTTCTGGTTGATTTGTTCTAACAACAATTATATTCCCAGGGATCTTTGTACCTAGATGGACTCTCCAAGTTCTTCCTGCATTGGTCTCATTTTCCACTACTCTCCCAGATATGACCTGGCCTCCAAGAAAACCTGCATTTATTGTATTCTCAAAAATTCATGTGCTTTCAACTATGTTGACAGATGTTTGTATCATAAAACTTAGGAAAATAAGAATAATATTTGAGCTATGTGGCAAAAAGGATATTTTCCACTAAGAAAACCATAACATAGGTGTAAATCTCCATGACCTTGGATTAGGCAACGGTTTCTTAGACACAAATCCCAAAATATAAGTGACAAAATAAAAAGATAAACTGAACATCATCAAAATTAAAAACTTTTGTGCTTCAAAGTATACATACATCAAGAAAATGAACAGAACATTTTTAAAATGATAAAAATTAAAAAGTAACAAAAAAGAAGAAAAAAAGAAAATGGACAAGCCACAGAATGAAAGAAAACATTTTTAAGCCGTTTATCTGATAAAAGCCTTGTATCTAGAATATGTAAAGAATTCTTACAACTCAACAATAAAAAGGCAAATATGATCAAAAACTGGGCAAAGGATTTAAACAGGTATTTCTCCAAAAAAGACATATAAATGGCCAATAAGCACATGAAAAGGTGCTCAATATTATTAACCATTAGAGAAATGCAAATCAAACCCACAATGGGATACTACTTCATACCCATTGGGATGGCTAAAAGAAAAAAAACAGACAGTAGCTAGTGTTGGTGAGGATATGGCAAGAGAACAAACCTCATACCTTGGCAATGGGAACATAAACTGGTGCAGCCACTTTGAAAAACAGTTTGGCAGTTTCCTTAAAATGTTAAACATAGAGTTACCACATGACCCAGCAAATCCAGGACTAGGTACGTGCCCAAGAGAAATGAAAACATACATCCATACAAAAATTTGTACACGATGTTCACTGCAGCAGCAAGCACTATTTATTATAGTCCAAAAAAGTGGAAACAGCCCAAATGTCTATCAACTGATGAAGAATAAACAAAATGTGGTATAATCATGCAATGGAGTAGCATTTGGCAATAAAAAGAAATGAAGTATCAGTACATGGATGAACTCTGAAAACTATGTTCAGTAAAAGAAGCCAGTCACAAAAGCCCCCCAATTATATAATTCCATCTGTATGAAATTTCTAGAATAGGCATATCTATAGAGACAGATACATCAGTGATTCTCTAGGACTAGGGGATTTGGGGAGTAATGAAGGTAACTGCTAATGAGTACAGGTTTCTTTTGGAGGGTGATAAAAACGTTCTAAAATTAATCGTGATCATGGTTGTGCAACTCTGTAATTATACTAAAAACCACTGCATTGTACATTTTAAGTGGGTGAGTTTTATGTGAATTATAGCTCAATAGAGCTTTTTTTTATTTTAACAGACCATTGAATCAACTGGGGGATGAAGTAGGGGTGTGTGACAGGCTGACAGGTACAACACATACAAAGGGGGTGGCAGGGACAGAGCATTTTGTGCCCCTAACATTGGGCTTCCTGGCTGTCCAGGTACTGAAGTGGGGTGAGAAGGAGTTGCATTTGCAAAGGAGGAAGCTGGCTTTAAAAGTTTTACAACCTTTAAAAATTGTCTTTTTAAATGTTTGTGACAAGGCTTTGGTTGTCATGCCCTGGCTATAGCACAGAGGAAAGCGTAGGGAAGATTATAGGAAAACACACATTGTTCCTTAGGAACCAAGTTGATCCTGGGCTTGCCCTTACCACCTAACTTGTCCATTGAACAAGATGTTCATATCCTAAAGACAGTTAATACAGACTGCAAATAGCTGGTCATTTCAGAAGAGCAAAACTCTCAGACTCCTTGACTCCAGTGACTTGAGTACCCTGCTCATGTTAAAGGATGTTTCCTAGAGGTGTTTCCTAGATGCTGAGAACTTCCAGAGCCTTCTCCAGAATGCCCAGTCACTTCCCCACTTGGCCAAGTAGTGATCTATTAGTGCTAAATGAAAGCTTTTTAAAATTTGTTTTTGGTATAAAAGAAAGCCTCTCAGCTTGTATCCAGTAAAGCACAGCTCCAAATCAATGATGAGATACCCCAACACAGACAATTATTTAGGATAAACAGGCATTAGAAACCTCAGGCTTCCTAACCTAAAGTGGGTTCTTCACCTCTTCATTTGGGAATTTTAAGTAAAGCAAAAGCACTGTGATGTTGCTGCTGCCTTTCAGCAAAATAATATCTAGGATTTTTTTTCCCACAGAATTCCTGCCTTTCTTCACTCTTTTGGATCAGTATATCCGATAAAATATATGTTCAGCAAAATATCAGAACCCATAATGTAGAACAATTTAACAGGTATTAGCAACAAATAACTGATAGGTTCCCTATGCATGGAATTTTCTGAGGTACATTAAAATGGAATTATGTAAAAGCCAGTTTGTTTTGCTCTGAAGTCATTCATGATTAAGTTTAAGTGAAGTGGAGACTTTCTAGGAATTTATTCTAAGTAAAAAATCAAAAAAAGATGAAAAAGCTAAATGCATAAAAGTATGCATTACATCATTTTTGGCAGTAGAAATTTTGAAACAGCAAAAATGCTCATAGAAAAATAGGTAATTAACGTACAATACATGTACCTTATGAAGTACTATGCATTAGGTTGCCATTAAAAGTAATGGCAAAGGCTGGGTGCAGTGGCTCACGCCTGTAATCCCAGCACTTTGGGAGGCCAAGGCAGGAGGATCATAAGGTCAGGGGTTCGAGACCAGCCTGGCCAATATGGTGAAACCCTGCCTCTACTAAAAATACAAAAATTAGCTGCGTGTGGTGGCAGGCGCCTATAGTCCCAGCTACCTGGGAGGCTGAGGCAGGAGAATCACTTGAACCCAGGAGGCGGAGGTTGCAATGAGCCGAGATTGCGCCACTGCACTGCATCCTGGGTGATAGAGCAAGACTCCGTCTCAAAAAAAAAAAAGTAATGGTAAAACCCACAGTTACTTTTGCAACAACCCAATAACTGTCAACAATAACTATGTAGCATATGGAAAAATGGTTAGCGTGCTGTTTTATCATCACAATTTAAATTTCATACAATAATTATAACTATGCATCAGTATGTAAGCATATAAACAAGAATGAAAAGAGGTAAGCAAAAATTTATTATGAAAGTGGATTTCATATATTTTGTAAGGTGAGGGGAAAAGAGTAGGGGAGAAATACAATGTGTTAATTAAACACCATTTATACTTTATAGATCTAAATTTAATTTGTCGACATGAAAGGTATTCATCATATTTTTTTTTGAAGAGATGGGGTCTTGCTCTGTTGCCCAGGCTGGAATGCAGTGGCTCCATCACAGCTTACTGCAGGCTTGAACTCCTGGGCTTAAGTGATCCTCCTGACAGCTTCTTGAGTAGCTGGGGCTACAGGCACATGCCACAACCCCTGGCTTCTTTTTTTTTATTTTTTGTAAATGTGGGGTGTCACTAAGTCACTCAGGCTGGTCTCAAATTCTTAGGCTCAAGTGATCCTCCTGCCTTGGCCTCCCAAAGTGCTGGGATTACAGACATGAGCTGCTGTGCCTAGCCACACAATAAATTTTTAAGTGAACAAATATTTATAATATATATGTTATAATGATTTGAGTTTTCTTTGGCTGGTTAGTGGGAAATTTCTAAAACAACTTTATCCAGTTATAACTTACATACCATAAAACACACCCATTGTAGGTATGTATTTCAAAAGTTTTCCACAAATTTGTAGAGTTATGCAACCATTACCACAATCCAGTTTGAAGATGTCACCTCAAAAATATCCCTCATGCCTGTTTGCAGCCAATTCTCATCTGCTTTCTATCTCTAATAATTGTATTTTTGAGACACACAAAAATGAAAATAAATCATGTTATGTATTCATACAGAAAAGTCAGAATGGACATGTACCATAATTTTATGCAAGGGTCTGTTTATAGCAAATATTAATTAAAATTTTGAAAAATATTTTTCTGATGTTTTTAGCCAATTAGCTTCTATTACCTATAGAGTTTTTAAACCTTCCCTTTAACAAAAAGATACATGAGTATTCCACATAAATATGGCAGATTGTATAAATGCATTTATTTTCTCTTCCTACCAAAACCCAACTAAAAGTATAGTAAAGAGGTTTTTAAAGGCATGACATCAGAATGACAAAAGACAGAAGTAAATGAAACAGTAACAACATTTATAAACTTGAAAGCAAATGGACAGGCAATAATTGACCTTGCAGCAATGAGAAGTTGAATCTCAACTCAGCAAAGAGGGAAGCTTAGAAACAACTAGTTTTACACAATAAACCACACCACGTCCCCAAAGGCAGCACCAGGTTAGGTTCCAGGTATGGAGACAAAGGTGAGGTTATTAACAGGAGAAATTAACTGAAATTCTCTTTTACAAAGTCGGTTCAATCCCCAGATACTTTCTTCACTTCCAGGCAGGCAACTATACCTCCCCTATTCTACAGAAAGCTGGACAGCCAGAGTTGTGGGTGGGGGTGCCATTCTGCAAACAGGGGGATTAGGTGAACATTGTATATACTGAAAGCTGAGTCCACCCACCTCCAGACCTCTTTTCCAACTCAGCTCCCAGAAAGATAGTAACCAGTCCTACACCATCATGACAGGAGGCTAGGTTTCTCTCTGTAGAATCTAACCAGTCCAAGGAGAAATGCTTAACATACTGACAGTAGGCATTTCTCAGTGAAAGAGCGAGACAGCATGGATTACAGCTTCTTATCAGCTTTATGGGGCACTACTCTTAAATAAGAGCAAACAACCAGAATTATTAGACAACTGAGAAACATCTCAGACATGGAAAATAGAGAACAAAACAAGCAAACAAAAAGCAACCTGGAGAAAACAGGCTCTGAAGGGAGAAAAAAAGTGTTTAAACACTTATTTCATTAATACATTCGAGATGGAAGAGAAGATAATATATGTATTAAACAATAACAAGTAGATATAAACACATATACTTTACCCACAAGTTGAAACCTTATATCTATACCAACAAACCTGCACACAAGTGTTTTTAGCAGCTTTATTTATAATTGCCCAAACTAGAGGCAACCAAGATGTTCTTCAAAAGGTGAATAGGTAAACTGTGGTACATCCACACCATGGAATATTATTCAGCAAAAAAGAAAGAAAGAAAGAAAGGAGATATTAAGCCACAAAAAGACATGGTAGAACCTTAAATGTATATTGCTAAGTGAAGGAAGCCAATCTGAAAAGCCTACCTACTATCTGATTCCAACTATATGACATTCTGGGAACAGGCAAGATTCAAGAGGCAGTAAGACCTATGGTTGCCCAGGACTCACAGGGAGGGAGAGAGGAATGAACTGGTGGAGCTCAAAGGATTTTTAGCACAACGGTAGAGCACAATCAAACTATCCTGCATGATATGCTAATAGTAACAGATGAAACTATGTATGTGTCAAAACCCATACAATGTACAACACAGAGTGAACCCTAATATAAACTATGAATTTTAGTTAATAATGTGTAAATATTCATTCATCAATTGTAACAAATATACTACAATAATGCAAAATACTAATAATAGAGGAAACTGGAAGAGGGGTTCAAAACGGTATATATGGGAGCCTCTGTACTTTCTGCTTCATTTTTCTGTAAAGCTAACACTGCTCTAAAATAGTCTACAAACTAAAAACAAAACAAAAAACAACCAATAACGTACTGTTTTTTAAAAACCTGCTAAATCAGGACAGCCACAGGTGGCATGCACCTGTAGTCCCAGCTACTCTCATGGCTGGGGTGGGAGGATTGCTTGAGCCCAGGAGTTTGTGTGGTGCATGATGATCGATCCTGTGAAAAACCACTGCACTCCAGCCTGGGCAACATAGCAAGACCCCACCTCTTAAAATGAACACAGCAAGACCCCATTTCTTTAAGAAAAAAATTTTAAACCTGCTAAATTCGCAGTGAAATTGGTACTCTTACATTCCGGGGGAATTAAAAATTGGAAGAATCTTTTGGAAAATTATCAAGATATTATGTATCTAAAAGTATAACTTTCAACTGAATATTTTACTTCCAGAAATCTACCCTAAGGAAAAAGTACAAAGTATGCTGGGAAGGGATCCATAAGTACAGAGTAAAACACTGGATCTCATTTAAAGTATCCAGTAAATGATAACGAAATTTAGGCATATAATTAGATGGAATTAGGCTTCCATAAGAAATTATAATAATAACTATTCAGTAACATCACAGAAAAATATTCATGAGAGAAATACTAACTTTAAAAGAAGAATATAAAATTACATATATAATTACAATTATGAAAATAAACGTTTCTGCAAAAAGCTATATGAAGTTGGTGGGATTATAGATGCCCTTTTTCTCTAGTTCTCAAATTTTCTAAAATGTAATCTTTTCTTTAAACAAGGAAGGGATTTGAAATGATGAGACAAACTGCATTTTTAGAATGATTTTAATATAAATATTAGATTTGGTAATGTCTTAATGATTTTTTTACTTTATTGAATGCTTATTTTTACAATAAGATATTTGTCAGGAAAATTAAGAAACATGGAGTTAGCTGAAAATAACACTACTTCATAGGACATGCGTTCAGATGTATAGGAACTATTGCTATTCTAATGTAACTATTAGACTATTCTAATGTTAATTAGTTTCAAATTTCCAAAAGTCTTGAGTTTTTCTTAATGAAACATTGACATTAAGACAATCTGAATTTTAAAAATACATAATCAATTGGTTTCTGCACTGAGTTTGGCATACATATCTTTTCCTTATGATTTCTGACTGATATTTTATTAATTCAAATCTGGACTCTGAAAACCATAATTTTTCTACACATCTACCACATGACTGGTGTTTTTTTGGTTGCATATCTTTTAGTCGGTGTTATGAATTGCTCAAGGATTAGTATTCTGACTTCAAAGTATTGAGAAACAGTTGATACCAGAACATTTTACACCCAGAACACTTTACACTGAGTGCTCTCAATACCACCAAGTACCAAAAATTCAGGTACTAAGCAAAAGTGTGCTAAATGTTAAATGTAAAATTCTCAACGTTTACCACTAAACTTCATGTTTTGAGGAGGATGCTGTTGTAACTTTATTTATTTATTTATTTATTTTATTTTTTTTGAGATGGAGTCTTGCTCTTGTTGCCCAGGCTGGAGTGCAATGGCACGATCTCGGCTCACTGAAACCTCTGCCTCCCAGGTTCAAGCGATTCTCCTGCCTCACCCTCCCAAGCAGCTGGGATTACAGACGCCTGCCACCACGCCTGGCTAATTTTTATATTTTTAGTAGAGATGGGGTTTCGCCATGTTGGCCAGGCTGGTCTCGAACTCCTGACTTCAGGTGATCCACCCGCCTCGGCCTCCCAAAGTGCTGGGACTACAGGCATGAGGCACTGTGCCCAGCTTGTTGTAACTTTAATATCCTTCAATCTATAAGCCTAAATGGCTTCAACACTAAATAAAAAGTCACTTGTCATGGCTATACCCATTTCGACAGGCCTCATGAGTTTTTGTTGTGTTTTATCAGCAGGCCCTAGAGTAAGGAGAACATTTTTGGCACTTTCTTGCTTTCACTCTTCTTCCTTACTTCCATTCTCTCACACATTCATTGAGCAGACTCAGTGTACCGGACACTAAAGATACAGAGATAAAAAATGAGATCCCTGCCCTCAAGAAGCTCAAAATAGAATTGGGCAGACAGACAAGTCACAGAGCATGACGGTCTGGTGGCTCATGCGGTATGACAGGGTGCAGCATGGCATGGTGTGGATGGCATGACAGGGGTGACAGGGAGTTGTGTTTTGACTATGTTCAGTTTGAGATCACATTAGAACATCTAGGCATGCAGATCTCCTAGTAGGCACTTAATGGAGGAGTTTACACAAAGGCCTAGGCTGGGACTAGAGATTTACAAATCATTAGTACAAAGGTCATGGGATTGCCTAGGAAGAAGGTGACAAAAGGGGCTAAGGATTGAAATTCTACTTAAGAGGCAGGAAAATGAGTAAGAGCATGCAAAGCAGCTGAGGAAAAACCAAAGTGGGAAACTAAAAGAGAACAGTATCAACAAAGAAAATGAAGCACATTTTAAGAATGAGGCAAAAGCCAACTCTATCATAAGCGCCAAAGAATCCAAGAAGACAAGGATGAAAAGGGTACCCCTAGCATGGCAACTTGGCCAGGGCACCTGCACGAGCCTCACAGGAGGCTAAATCTTATGACATAGTGAGGAACTGGTGACAAGTGGACAGCCTGTATTCAAAAGGCTGGGCTGGGCCGGGCACGGTGGCTCACGCCTGTAATCCCAGCGCTTTGGGAGGCCGAGGCGGGCGGATCACAAGGTCAGGAGATTGAGACCATCCTGGCTAACACGATGAAACCCCATCTCTACTAAAAATACAAAAAATTGGCTGGGCGTGGTGGTGGGTGCCTGCAGTCCCAGCTACTTGGGAGGCTGAGGCAGGAGAATGGCGTGAACCCGGGAGGCGGAGCTTGCAGCGAGCCAACATCGCACCACTGCACTCCAGCCTGGGCGACAGAGCAAGATTCCGTAAAAAAAAAAAAAAAAAAAAAAAAAGGCTGGGCTGTAAAGGGAAGGAGAGCTGTGTAGGACAATTGGTGAGAAATGGAGGATCCAAAGAAGTATCAAAAACGCTTCCTTTCTTCCTTTTCTTTCTTTCCTTCTTTCTCCCCACCTCATCTCCCTCTCTCTTCCTTCTTTCCTTCCTTCTTCCCTTTCTTCCTTTTTTTAATAGAAAGACTAGAAATGAACTAATTTATAAGCTAAAGAAAACATTTTAGAGATAAAATGCTTACAATAAAGCAGAAGGAAGGTGTCACAAGTGGATTCCTCACTCTGAGGAATGAGACAAGGTTAAGATCCAGGACTTACTACATGAAGGCCTCCATTTTCTCTGTGCAGTAGAAGCCAAGTTCATTTTCAGAGAGCTGGAAAGGATGGTGGAACAGGCATGCTGATGTGAGAGAAGAAAGGTTAGGCTGGCCACCCTTTAGAGGTAACTGGAGAGGAGCTTATTTGGAATCATGTAAGATTTCAGGGCAGCGTTCCCAGCCCAGGGGAGAGACCGTGAATGTAGAACGGGTGGGAATGAACCACCCATTTCCCAGGTTGTGTGAATTTCTTCAATAAAAGTCAACAACCTGAGTGCAAGAGCAAAGAAGAATAAATGGTTGGAGAGTTAGGTATTGATGAAGGTCAGAGAATGGGTCTTAAAAACACCCAGGCCTCCGGGACTGGTTTACCACGGAAGAGGTGGTGTCGCAGAAGGTCAGGGTAGAAAGACAGGTCGATTGAGGACTGATCCAATGGGAATAAATGCATAAGAGAGGACAGGTCTTATGTAGGCATTCGCATGTAAAAACCTGACCCAAGACAAGTTCAAGATAAAACAGAATGAGAATGAGGAAGGAACCTCAAGAGCCCAACTGGTCCATTCTCCTGAAGCTAAACAGAACCACCAAAAACCATCCCAAAGAGAAGAGACTCTACATTGTCTTCCAAGACCACCAACAGTGGATTTTCCTTTATATAAGAGGTCAGGAAACTGAGACTAAACATTGCTGGTTTTGACGTCACATTCAACTCCGTCACTGTAGCTCAAATGCAGTCACAGACGATATGCAAGTGAACAAGCATGGCCATGTTTCAATAAAACTTTATTTTCAAAATAAGACATGGACTGGATTTGGTCTAGGATGAGTTTGTCAACTTCTGCCCTAGATCCCTTTCTTCTGAGGTATTTGTTCTTTTAAAATTGATTATAAGAATGTTTTATATGTAGAGAATATTAACACTTTATTTTATTTTATCCTGTCATCCAGGCTGTCATCCAGGCTGGAGTGCAGTGGTGCAATTTCAGCTCACTGCAACCTCTGCCTCCCAGGTTCAAGTGATTCCCCTGCCTCAGCCTCCCGAGTAGCTGGGATTACAGGCGAGCACCACCACGCCCAGCTAATTTTGCATTTTTAGTAGAGATGAGATTTCACTATGTTGGCCAGGCTTTTTGTTTATTATATATACTGCTACTGCACTTCAGCCTGGGCTAAAGAAGAAGACCCCAGCTCTAAAAAAATAAATAATTAAAAATTTTAAAATAACATACTTGTAACAAAAATATTTTCCCCCACTTATTTAAACCTATTTCCTACATTTCTCTCAACTAGTTTAGTTTCTCTCCTTCCCTTTATGAAATATAACCAACATTTTTATTTATTTATTTAGAGACAGAGTCTCACTCTGTCACCAGGCTGGAGTGCAGTGGTGCAATCTTTGCTCACTGCAACCTCGACCTCCTGGGTTCAAGCTATTCTCCTGCCTCAGCCTCCTGAGTAGCTGGGATTACAGGCATGTGCCACCATGCCTAGCTAATTTTTGTATTTTTAGTAGAGATGGGGTTTCACCGTGTTAGCCAGGATGGTCTCGATCTCCTGACCTCGTGATCGGCCCACCTCGGCCTCTCAAAGTGCTGGATTACAGGCATGAGCCACCAAGCCCAGCCTATTTTATTTTTTTCATTGTTATTACAAGTGTGGTATTTTAAAATTTTTTAAATTAATTATTATTAGTTTTTTTAGAGATGGGGTCTTGCTGTGTTGCCCAGGCTGGAGTGCAGTAGTGCACTCATAGTTCACTGCAGCCTTGAATTTCTGGGCTTAAGCGATCCTCCCACATCAGCCTCCCAAGTAGCTGGGACTATGGGTGCACTCCACCAGGCCTGCCTAGTTTTTTTGTAGAGACAGGGTTTCACCATGTCACCCAGGCTGGTCTCAAACTCTTAAGCTCAAGTGATCTGCCCACCTCAGCCTCTCAAAGTGCCAGGATTACAGGCATGTGTCATTGTGCCTAGCCGGTATTTTTAATTGAAAAATAAAAACTAAATAAATTAGCCGGGCATGGTGGCACATGTCTGTGGTCGCAGCTACTCAGGAGGCTGAGGTGGGAGAATCACCTGAGCCTGGGAAGTGGAGACTGCAGTGAGCCATTATCATGCCACGGGACTCCAGCCTGGGCAACAGAGTGAGACCCAGTCTCAAAAAATAAAAATAAAAATTGTGTTGTTTGTGTGTGTGTGTATATATATATACTTGGTATTTGCTATGATCTGAATGTTTGTGTCACTCCAAAATTCATATGTTGAAATCCTAACCCCCAAGGTGATGGTTTTAGGAGTTAGGTTTTTGGGAGGTAATCAGGTCATAAGGTTATATCCCTCATGAATGAAATTAGTGACCTTATAAAAAAGATCCCAGAGAGCTCCATTGCCCCCTCTACCATGTGAGGATACAGCTAGAAGGCATCATCTGTGAATCAAGAAATGGGCCCTTACCAGATACCAAATCTGTTGGTGCCTTGATCTTGGACTTCCAAGCCTCTAGAATTGTAAGAAATAAATATTTGTTGTTGAATAAGCCAACCAATTTGTGGTATTTTTGTTATAGCAACCAAAATGCACTAAGACAGTATTTACATATCTTATTCTAAAATATTTTATGATGGCTAAAATGTTTATTATACATTGTCATCTAAAACAGTAAGTTTTTCTTTCTTTTTTTTAATCACATGCACAAATGCATTAAAGTAAAGATCCAGTGGCCTTACCATGGTCTGGAGGCCCATGCTTACATCTCCACCTGTCCTGTCCCTCCAGCCGATGGCCCTAGCCTTCTTTCTCAGTTCCTCCCGTGTGTCAAGCACTTCCTCTTAGCACCTTCAAACATTCTGAAGTGCTCTCTCCCCTACTCTCCATTGTGCTTTGTCTCAATCTTCCTCTTCATCTCAACACAGAAAACCTCTTCAAAAACTTTCTTAAATCTCCAAGACAAATTATGAACTCCCAGTTAATCTAACCTTTTCTAGCCCTCATCCCAACGAATAAAATCATTTAATTATATAATTACAGATTAGTGTGTGTATTAGTTATCTTCTGTTTGCATAGGAACTCAATGAATGTTGGTTGAATTAATGAATAGAAAATTAAAATAGTTAAGTATGACAAATATTATTAATAAAATAAAAATCTCATTTATTCTTCACAGATGTGAAATATAAGGCCACTCAAACTGAACAGCATACTTAATATATTTATGAAAAAAATTTAAGATCTTCACCTCATAATCACTTGAATAGAACTAGATGTGACAAAATATTACTACATATGTTAATTATTTGTGAGCAGCTAGTTCAAATTATCATTATCATTTATGCTACAAACTTTTGTTTTTTGTTTTTTTTGAGATGGAGTCTCATTCTGTCACCCAGGCTGGAGTGCAGCGGCACAATCTCAGCTCACTGCAACCTCCGCCTCCCGGGTTCAAGCGATTCTCCCTGCCTCAGCCTCCCCAGTAGCTGGGATTACAGGCACCCGCAACCACACCGAGTTAATTTTTGTATTTTTAGTAAAGATGGGGTTTCGCCATGTTGGCCACGCTGGTCTCAAACTCCTGACCTCAGGTGATCCACCCGCCTCAGCCTCCCAAAGTGCTGGGATTACAGGCATGAGCCACTGTGCCCAGCCTGCCAGAGAAAAACATTTTTATAAAAATTATATAAATAAAAATTTTCATGAATTTAAAACTAGCTTTTTCTCTTTTTAGTCTGAAGTTTTACTATTGTCAATACATGCATTTATCTATTTGGACATTAATTCAATTACATCTTTTTTTATTATCTTCTTGGCATTAGGCCCTGGTGATTAAAAGATGAACTGTACATAGTCTTCACCCTCTGAGTTTTGAGCCAAGTGAGACGTATGCCAACCAGTTATTACAGCTAAGGGGTAGCCCAGCACAGAAGTAAATGCAGTGAGCTGCTTATTGTCTGGAGAGGTCAAGGAAGGTGTTTTGGAAATAACGTGCTTGAGGCTGCCTCATATTTTAACCGTTGACAAAGAGGAAAAGTAGGTGAAATATCTTTAAGAAATATCAAAAAATTATAAGTCCATTTATAACTTCTTATGAAAGCCATTTTTTACATTTGTAAAAAAATACCTTTATCCATTTTGTCAGCTGTCTTCAGTGACAACTAGATTTCACTCAACTGCAGTGTGGCAGAGGCTGGCTAGATGCACAGCAAACCCACTTCCTCTCCCTGGAGACAAGGTCGAACATTTCCTAGCTCTGACAATGGAACGTGGCTGATGTGAAGGACAAGACAGTTAAGAGTTGTTTGCCTTCCCTATATGCTCTCTTCCTTCCACAGCAATCTTGAAGTCTAGAATTGGAAGATAGTAGTGGAACAAGATGAAAGGACCTGGATCCTGAGTGACGGCAAGGAGAAGTGTCTCACCGTGTCAGACTACAGCATGAGCAAGTAATTAAGCCAGTGGAATTTTAAGGATGTGTGCTACAGCAGTTAGCTTATCCTAATGAATCATTCCATTGTGAGGGTAGTGTGTAGTCAATCATAATTTTAAAGAACATAATGAATGACAGATATTCTTAGTCCTGTTTTTAGTATCTACCCCCACTTCTTTGCTAACAGGACTCCAGTTTTGTTTGGGGTGCCAATTTGCACAGCTTTAAGGGAAGATTTTGGTTGGTCTAAACTCATCATGAGAATTCTGTTCCCCACGCTTTTAGCCTCCCCTGTAGTGAGGGATGGTCATGCAGCCCAGTTCTAGCTAAGAAACCTAATGGAAAGTCCACCGCAGGGATTTCTGGGAAAGGTTTTCCTTCCCTTATAAAAGAAACCTGCATGGCTGACATCATCCCTTTTTCCCCTCTCCTTAACTTAAACAGCAACCTGCATGAGTGGGGTCTACATTCTGGACTAACATAATAAATGCATTCTTTTTTTTTCTTTTTTTTTTTTTGAGACAGGGTCTTGCTGTCACACAGGCTGGAAGGCAGTGGCAAGACTATAGCTCACTGCAGCCTCAAACTCCTGGGCCCAAGGTATCCTCCCACCTCAGCCTCCCAAGTACCTGGGACTACAGGTGCATGCTACCATGCCTGGCTATTTTTTTTTTTAGCTTTTTATAGAGACAGAGTCCCACTGTATTGCCTAGGGTGGTATCAAATTCCTGGCCTCAAGCGGTCCTCCTGCCTTGGCCTCTCAACGCGCTGGGATTACAGGCGAGAGCCACCATGTCCAGTCAATAAATGAATTCTGAACTAACATGACAATACACTAATGCCATAAATTTGTGGGGTGATATGGGACATGCATGAAAGAAGAGTGCATGCCCCATCTAAAGACATCCAAAGATATTTTTTATTTAAATATTAAAATGACAAAACAAAGGCCTCAATGGGCCCAAAACCACTCAGTTCATGAAATTTGAAATATAAAGGTCTGTTATATACTGTTAAATAACAGTCACACTTCATTGTTTGTCATCATCTATTGAATACAGAACATGTGTCTCTCATACTTTCTTAATGTGTTTCCTTTAAATCAATATGATGTACTGGCTAATAGTTCAGGCTTTGAAATCAGGCTGCCTGGATTCAAATCCCAGCTCTGGCACTTACTGTGTGAACTCAAGTGTAGTGTACTAGACTTCTATCTGTTTTTTATTACTAAGATGGAGATAATCATAGCATGTATGTCTAAGGATGGTGATAAGGATGAAATGACACAATCAATACAATGTACTCGGTCGAGTACACAATGCTCAATAAATACAAGCAGTTATTTTTATTACTTCCAAATGTCACCAGAGAGCTTCAAGTAGTGAAATAACCCATTGAGAAAGTCCTTGCTGACTATGCGTGTAAGTGTACTTTATGTTCAGGGACTACTGATGAATAAACTAAAGAATAATTAAGGTTGCCTGGCAGCCTGTGGACTCCTCGGATTTTAGGCAGGGTTAAAACAACATTACAGCTTAGTTGTTTTAAGTAAAAGATTAGTCAGTGACTAAGAGTCAAGGGCGGGATGAGAGAGGACACTCAAAGAGTGGGTGTGTGCCCTCTCCTATCCCTATGAACTCTTACACCCTGGGCTTATAGTATCTGGGGCCTGGCTCTAGACATGATGAGAAAGAGATAAAAGCCAAGGAATAGCCACAGATGATAATCCTAACAGCGCAGGCAGCCAGGCTTCCCTCCTACCACGCCATCCACCTTCCCCATGATTCTCCAAAATGATTATTTGCCCTAACAAGGATTAAGGCCCATGTTTTTCTGCCTCTACATCTCTGCTCATGCAACTCCCTTCCCTAAAAAACCCATCAGCCCATCTCTGCCTGTGAAACACTAATTGTTTCTCAGAGTTAAGCATAAATGCCCCTTTTTTCACTTTGTTGAACAAGTGACACTTCTCAGATACATCACAAGATAGCATGTTACACTGTTAAGAGCACTAGCTCATAGACAGGTTTTCATCAATCTCCAAAGTACCAAACGATATGTTCAATATATTTTCCTAAATGCATGTACATACACAGAATTATCTCAGGAAGGGTATACTAGAAATGGAGTTATCTCTGGTTAGGGGATTTGGGTGACTGGGAAACAGCTGTAGAATGCAACCTAATTTTCATTATTAGACTCTTTAATATATTTAACAGTAAAGTAAAATATGTTTTAAGTTCTTTCTTGTTGTATGTTTTATCTTCCTCTGTGAAATTTTTATCCTAATCCTACCTATTTCTGATCTCTAGAGATGCCCGGTATAAATCAAGTATGCTGACTAATTAATTGATAAACATGTTAATGAACTGTTGCTAAGAATCATATAAATATGTATATACAACTGAGTTTTTACTAAAGCCCTGAAAGTATTAATAACATATTCTTTTAAGTGAGTTAAAAATTTGTTCCAGTATGCTTAAACAATCCTTTTTTTTCTTACTATTACACCATTTCCAAATCAGTTGTCTTCATTGGTTTATTTCCTCTTCTGACTCTCATGTCTTGTTTTAATTAATTTTTTCCATAGGCCTTGTATTTTCATTCCTACTGGCAGAAAGCACTTGTTGCCTAAGGCATTAAGGTGTTATCTTGTATACTACATGAGCAGCTCTACAATGTTCTTGACACCTGTAGTGCCCTCTTATTGCATGAAGCCATAAGACATGTTCAGTAGCTTTAAGGATACATAAAGAATTCCCAGAATTGGGCATAATCCCCAAATTATAAAACATCTTTGAGAAGAAAGGCCATTCCTAAATACTGTAAAAAATTTATGGAATGAATACAGATATCCTCCTTTACCATTATGAATAGGTGATTATATTGGGAATCAAACAGCCTATGCTCTAATCCTGGCTCTTTAAGTATCTCTGGGGCCCCAATTTCTTCTCCATCAGTAAAACAGACATGAGTATTAGACTAATTTTGAGATCCCTTTGCACTCTAGTTTTCTGTTTATGACATCTTCATCCCAGAAAGTACCCAGGCATTACAGTACATGTATTAATAATTAGCATTTATAACTACTCACCTAATGAAAAGTAACCCTTTTCCTGGGGTATGGCAAGGCTTCTTTAGTGCTGGAATCATTTACTGGCTCCAGACATTCTTCTTGTCACTTACCAACAATGAACAACTTGTACGGAGATCTTCACAAGCCTATTTGTGTTTTCAGATATGACTAATCTCCTCATTTGAACTCTAAGAGACTGACACCAGGGCCGGGCACAGTGGCTCACACCTGTAATCCCAGCACTTTGGCAGATCACTTGAGCCCAGGAGTTCAAGACCAGCCCGGGCAACACGGCAAAACCCCATCTCTACAAAAAAATACAAAAATTAGCCAGGCGTGGTGGGTGCACCTGTAGTCCTAGCTACTCAGGAGGCTGCAGTGGGAGAATCACTTGAGCCTAGGAGGCAGAAGTTTCAGTGAGCCAATATTGTGCCACTGCACTCCAGCCTGGGCAAGAGAATGAAACCCTGCCTGAAAAAACATATATATATAGACATCATGAAACTTGTTCCTAAACTCGCCTGACTTTGTAGAGGAACAGGGGACTTCAAGCAAGAAGAACTATGATTCCCACCTACGGTGTGTACTGTAATTGGTAATTCCTCTGAAAGTACCATTAATAAAATTCAGCTTGATTCCATAAGTACTTCTTTAGTGTCTACTTGGCACAAGGCAATGTGCCAGAAGCTGGCACAAACACTTCTCCCTTTCCCACCCAAGACAAACGCAGGAAATATGAAAGGCCTTCTATGGATGAAAGTGCTGCTTTTGATTCCGCTGTGCTCATCAAGCACCTGCCTAACCCTATTAAGTCTACCACCGTTACTAGATTCCAATAGTGCATCTGGAAGAGCTTTCCTGTAATTCATATCCTTTAGTCCTAGTTCTCAATATCATGAGAACCAATTGAAATCAGGGGGCAAAAGACCCTGAAGTCAAGGCTGCCAATGTGATCCTCTTACAACATATCCTCCTATTTGCACTTGGAATATCTGGAAATCTCCTCACTTCACCATTCTACTGTGCCTCAGTTTCTTATTTGTATGGAGAATCCTGATTTCCATGTTAAATTTTTTAGCTATTAGGCTCTCTGGGAGCAATGTTCACTTTTTCAGACAACGCAGTATTCTGGCATTCTGGGCAAAAAAAAAAAAAAAAAAGAGCTTGGGGTGGGACTGACTTATCTCAACTCTCTGTCACTTCTACTATTTCTTAAGGGCAGAAAGCAAAAGTAGAAAAAAAAATTCCTGCAAATACCTTCCCTTATCATCATTTATGATTGGATGGGGTCATAAGGCAATCAAGCAACTGCTTCTTGCACTCATTTCTCTATCAACAGGTATTTACTGAGCCCCTACATCTGTGCTAGGATCTGAGGAATCCAAAAGCAAAAACAATGAAGACATTGTTCCTACTCTCTGTAACTTCACGATGTAATGGGGAGGTGGGGTTTCTCAAAAAGCCCAATTAAGAACAGCTAAATGTGGCTGGGCACAGTGGCTCATGCCTGTAATCCCAGCACTTTGGGAGGCCGAGGCAGGTAGATCACCTGAGGTCAGGAGTTCGAGACCACCCTGGCCAATATGGTGAAACCCAGTGTCTACTAAAAATACAAAAATTAGCTGGCTGTGGTGGCATGCACCTGTAATCCCAGCTACTCAGGAGGCTGAGGCAGGAGAATCGCTTGAACCCGGGAGGCAGAGGTTGCAGTGAGCCAAGATCATGCCACTGCAGTCCGGCCTGGGCGCTCCGTCTCAAAAAAAAAAAAAAAAAGCGGCCGAGGCAGGCAGATCACAAGGCCAGGAGTTTGAGACCAGCCTGGCCAACATAGTGAAACCCTGTCTCTACTAAACATACAAAGATGAGCCCAGTGTGGTGACACACGCATGTAGTCCCAGCTAGTCGGCAGACTGAGGTGGGAGAATCGCTTAAACCCAGGAGGTGGAGGTTGCAGTGAGCCAAGACCATGCCATTGCACTCCAGCCTGGGAAACAAAGTAAGACTCTGTCTCCAAACAAACGAAAAAACAAACAAAAAAACAGCTAAATGTCAGATTATCTGATACTGACAATAAGAGAAGAAATAAATCACACAATCTTAGAACTGTAGGAAATCCAGGAGGCCATCTAACTCAACCTTTCCTCAAAAGCAGAAATCTTCCAACATCCTTGCCAGGGTCATTAATGTTCTGCTTTAATGTGGAACTCACATCTCACAAAGAAGTTCATTTAATTTTTCAAAGTCTCTTATTGCTAGAACATTTTATTGTAATTTGAACCAAAACTCTCTCACTTATTATTCTATACAGCAGTGTTTTTCAAAACTTTAATTTTTAAAGCATGCAATGTGTTTTTAAAAGAAATAGTAGGCACGAACACAATATATAAAGCAGTTAAAAGTGGAACTCTTCTGTTGGCAGCTGCAGGGGGCACTCAGCATGTCCACTTGTCTCTGGCTCTTCTCTACCTTCCTGCAGCCCAAGGCTCACCACAAAATCCCTGAAGCTCTGCACAGCACAATTTGAAACCACTGCCTTAAAGGTAATTAGAGTAAATCTAATTCCAGCTGCATATGTCAGCCCTTGAAGACAGATATCTTGTCTCTCTTTAAATCTTTTCTAGATTAAACTTGCCCATTTCAAATGATCTATTCCATCTATGTTATTTTCCCTTTGTATCTCCCCCATCCTAATCATTCTCCTCCTAAAAATGTTGAAACCCTATTTGAACACAATTCTTTCGATACCGTAACCAGCTGAGGATACAGCCTCTCTTGACTATCTTCCGGACACCAGCAGCTGAAGAGGGCTTAGTGAATGGAGAAGGACCTGAGCCAGACCTTGAGACATATAGGATTTAATAGGTAGAGATGAGAAAAGATAAAATTGCAGGCTGGGAAACTAGCATGAACAGAGATACAGAAATTAAAACAAGGGCCTCCTGATACATTTTTAATACTTTTCTTCCAGATCCTTATGGGTTTTTTTCCATTGAGCCAGCTGCCCACTCTCTTAATTATTTCTTGGAAGAAAATTAAGCCAGATCTTATCTCCATGAACATAGGCTTTTACTGTGTTGCTGTGTTGGGGCCAAATTAGTGACATGATCTGATCAATACTAAAATTAGGTCATTTCAATATTACAGTCATTGCTACAGGGAAAAGAGTATTTAATGAAGATGTTTGATAAGCCCATTAAAAAAAAAAGAAAAACTGTGTCATCTTCCAATTGAGTCAACATCATGGCAAGAGGATTCATAAAGGTTATAACACCATTGAGAAGCATCCCTGAAGAGTCTCAGTTCTAAAGCCAACCCAAAGAACACCTTGTCTCCACAAAATAATCTTTTGCTTATCACTCATCAAACCACAGGTTTGATATGTGCCCCAAATAGACTGTAAAAACAACAGAATTTCAATATAGGTGAGTGCTAATCTATCAAGACAAATCATCCTGTAAAAACAAATATCCAAAAAAATGGTTTGAATAAATATGCCCATCACAGTCCATTTTTTCATGCTACTTGATTTTACCATTTACAGATAGGAATTCAAGCTCATCAGTTTTTTATGTAATTTGGTTTTTCATTCAGGAAGGAAGATCTTAAAGACAGTATAGTTCACTATATACCTTGTTCCTATAAGATACATTCTTTACTGATTATATGAATATGTACTATTTCACCTTACAAGAATGGGAATTTCATACACACAGCATCACAAAGTTGGGAAAGTGAACTTGTCCTAAATTTTAATGTGTTATGAATCTAACAATTTTAAGGCATTAAAAAAAACTGATCTTACTAGCATTCAGGGTATTTGATTCAGACATTTTATTTCCATTATTTTCTCTTTTTCCTTCATCTCAAAAGGAGATAATCTGAATTGCTCTAATCTGAAAAACAACAATAAGTGTAGCAAATACTTGACAATGAAGATGGAAAGCCTCTAAAAATCTGTTACCTTAGTAACAGCAAGAATGTGGAAGAATAAGAATACACTGTCAGGACATCATTTCAGTTTCTACAGATTTGAGGCCTAAATACAGTCAGCTTTCATTAGCTTTTTGTTTTTCCCAGCAGGTCCTTGGACTTTGAAACAAAACCTGAATGACAGCTATGAGCAATTCCAGCCTGGCTCCTGATTAGCTATGCCAAACAAAACAACTCTCTGCAGTGTAAACTTTCCAGGCATCTGCAACCAAGCCTCTGTAGAGACTATAATTCCTCAGTGAGATTTGAAGGAGAGTCAGAGGTTGGGGGGCGTGGGGCGAGGGTGAAGGGTGACCAGGAGGGGGGAGGGGGAGAAAGGATAAGACCTTCCCCTCTACCTCGAACTAGTCCCCTGAACTAGTTTCGGATTAAAGCAGGGGGAAAATAAAGTAGAACTTGTCTTGGTCTTGTTGTTGTTGTAGCTTTTAACTCTGGCTTATTTTACAGTTTAATTAACCAATCCTCTAAATCCGTGTATTCTATTCCAATGAACATCCATGACACCCTTAATATCAGTGTATCCAAACTACTCATGCATTTAAAGCAAATAAGCAATTCTGAGACCTTATTAGCATCGAATAGAGTAAGGAGTAGATTAAAGTGATCCAAAAGAGAAGAGGAACAACAATTATAAGTGGATAGTGCCCTATATGGATGCAAACTAAGATTTTGTGTCATTTGTTGTCATTTTTTTTTTTCTGGATGCAGATCTAAAATTAATTACACTAAATAACAGCAAACTGTGCTGTGTGGTCCCATCTGCTACATAATTAGATCCCTAAGGAACTAACTATTAAGCTTTTTTCTTGTGATCAGGCCCTTTGATTCTACCTAAACAACATACCTTTATCTACACAAATGAATTATAGGTTAGATCTCAAAGCAGTTTATTTTGATCAGATGCTTGATTTTGAAGTTATCAGTGGTTTCAGAGAAAATTCTGCACTGGGGAGTCACAAGGCAACTCAACTGTAAAGAGATGAGAATTAAACTAAAAGGTAGACAAAATCTGCCAACAATCTTCCTATAACTTCAGAAGTGAAAATGATTGTTTTTGTATTTCTTGGTCATACAACAAAATGGTAGCAATGAAGGTTGTTCTTGTCTTCTGAAAAATGACACTTAACTACTCTCTGATCTCTATTGCTTCTGAGATAACCTACAAAAACTGATGACTGACTGACTTAGAATGCTAGGTGATGGAGATCCCTACTTCTCTAGTCAATAACCATTTATTAAACAGTGTCACAGTGAGTAGGTAGCATTTAAAGTAAGGAGTAGCTCTACCACCCTAAAATATAATTTGCAGATATATGACAACAGATATCACAGAAAATTTACCATTTACATAACCATATAAGTCTAACTTAGATTTAGGACAACATTAAACTTAAGTAATTGAAAATTCAAATGGAAAATTCAAGTTGAGACTTAAGAAAAGATTCTATATAAAGATTTATCAAAAATCACAACCAGGGAGATATGAATTCTGGAAACTAAAGACAAGGAGATTTCAATGTTTAAGACAGGTAATACACAACTAGAAAACTACATGTCCAATTATTTTATTCAATTTGTCTATAATCTCAGCACAGAAACTACAGAAAACAACCTTAAGGCTATTTTTGTAATGGATGAAGACAAGGATAGTGACCTACCAACAAGTGAAAACCCTTCAATATGAGTCTGTGCTTGCAATCCCAAACCAAACGTGCTGATTCAGCACAAAGTCATCAATGGAGTTCTTATCTTTTCAAGGAACAATCCATTGTCTGGCTGAAACAAAGGGCAGTGCACAGGAAATCAGCCAAATCTGGGCCAGATGGCCACTGATTCAAGTTTCATTCTCCCCATCCCCCACCTTCCCTGGCACTGCAAAAAAAAGATCCAGGCAGCACTTTCAGTCACCAGGTAATAATCTGCATGTGGGGTATAAACCTTTTACAATTACATATACTCCCCACCTCAACACCATGTAATTTGTTAAAGCAGAATGTCCTTATAAAATGTTTAATGAGGAAGTTCTATAAAGCAATTCTTGAAAATACCCCTGTAAGCCCATCGTTTCTTAGGCATGGCATGAAGTTTTAGCAGACGAAATGATTAAAAATATTCATACTAACTTGTTCTCATCTACTGTTTTTCTCAAACCATGACACAAACTAGAAATGAACCCAGAGAAAACTGCTTTATCATGGCCACTTCCATGGGTTGATATCACTGGCCCACCGCCTTGCAAAGAACTTCTAGGTTTTGTAACCTAGAAACATTTTGTACAATTACAATGACAAACTACTAATACAAGGAATTAGAATAATGATTAATACTAACTTCCAAATCATGTTAAGAAACATAAAATTTTTGTTACAAAATATCTGTCTTAAACTAACTGGGCTTTGATCCAAATGAGGTAGAACATTGCTTTCTGTGTGAAATAACAGAAACAACTATTTGGGAAAGCAGAAGTGTAACCGAGCAAAAGTATCTCTAAGCATGTAATCTTATAAAGAATTTTATAAAGTATTTACATACTCCATCTGGGATGGGAAAAGCCCAACCACAAAAGTAACCCCATAAGGTCTGTCATTCAAAACAGAGAAAGAATTCTAGTTTTTAAAGTTCACTTTCTCCAAGCCTCAGAAGTTAAGAGGAATGGCAAGGAAGTTGGAGAAGGAGCAAAAAAAACAGATCTGTGTTTGAAAGGAGAGGTACTGTTACTACCCCTAAGAATGATGCTAATAACTCCTGTTCTCAAGGAAATCACCCCTACATATTATTCTGGAATCACGGAGTAAACAGGAGAAAAATGCTCGTGGATTTTCATAAAAACCAGTATGTCTGACCGTGTGTCATAGAATCTGTAAATTAGTATACTGCTATAAATACACAATTTGCATCCTTACTGGTTACTATAAAACTCAATTTTAAATTCTAACCAATAACTATTAATTTAAAGCAAATCATACAGAATTATGTCATACTTAAATCGTGGAAACATGTATATTAAAGAATGGCATAAGTAAAAATGTAAGACCTCAAAATGTTCAAAACACTTTTACTTTTCCTAGCTTTATAAAATAAAGGTATTTAGAAAATAAAAAATTAAAATAAAATAAAGGTATTTAGAATAAACAAAAGTCTTTTCTTTGATGGCAACCCTTGACTCTATAAGGGTTGCTTGAGAAATATTTACATTTATGTGGCTTAAGTAAATTTTGTCAACCAACAAATAGCAATTCCTTTAGTAAATTTTATAATCCTTTTTATAATTACTTTGGAAATGTCAATGCAGGAGTAAATTTTATTGGCATGCTACAGTGTCGCTTTTCCAAAATTTACATATAGAAAGGTTAGGGTAGATCAAGGAGGTTTTCTGCCTACTTGTTTGTTTTTTTAACACAAGATAATCACAGGCTGGTAATGAAATGACTAAAGACAAAAATGACTTGAAAATATGCAATCAACAGCAACTCACACAAATGGCCTATTTTATTGTAGGGAAGTTGAAAAGGCTGCTAAAAGCAACATAAGGTAACCTTGCTTAAGAGAACATTCATGGTAGCTGACACAATCCCAACAACAACTATGAAATAAAGCAAAATTACAGAGCTTCAAATCTTGACCTGTTTTAAAGAGAATAGCGGTAAGCAGAAGCTTCCTTAAAAACTTGTCCTCAAGAATTGCTCCTGGAAGTTTATTTATAATTACAGTATCAGACTAAGTGTAAGACTAAATTTTAATCAGTGGTTAAGAATATATTCAAGCCAGCAACTGTGTGTTGGAAAAATATACATATAGTCTAAATATTTACATAGTATATAGATATGTGTGTGTCATACACAGGTCAATGTGTTTCTGCTAACGTTAGCAATCTTTTTCACAGCTCAGATTTAATTATTAGAAATGTATTTCCACAGCCTGATTTCTCTATAAAACACTACTGTTTTCCTTTACATAGAACTAAAAAATAATACTCAGTATCATACTAGAAACTTTAAAACGAGGTAATTGAGTATTGGCTGTTTAATAGGTTTTCTTTCTTTAGTATAAAACCGATTTTAGTATTCATGAAAAAAAGAAAATGACTATTCAAATTAAAATTATCTACCTTCTGAGCTCAACTTTAGAGTCTCTGAGATAAATTTACATTTAAATGAAACACACACAATGGCAGCTGGACTATCATAACCACCCCACACACATTAATGTTTTCAGAGATTTAAATCTCTAATTCTTAGGAGAAAGAAAATTGTGACTATACAACTATTTTTAATCAGTCAACTTAATACATCATTTTAATTAGATTTATATGTTAATGCTTTAAATATAAGAGTTAAGGGAAAAGTATTTCTAAACACCTAAGACAAAACAGAATTACTACTAACAAAAGTCAACTCGGAACAAATGGTCCTTTGCATGTTAAGTCTCCGGAAAATCAGCTACTGTGAGGAGCTAAAATTTAGCAGGCTAACTTAAGATTTTTAGTGGATCCTAATATAAAGGACTAACAGTTTAAAGCTAAAATATTATTGTACAAGGAATAAGTTCTAATTAATCTTTCAGTCTCTTTCCTTTTTTTCCCTCCTTAATATGTATCTTCTTTTCTCTGATGGTCCACAAATCAGGTAGAAAATTTAATTTCATTCAATTAAAAGGAAATGTATTTAAAAATAACATACTTATGGTAAATATTTTGTCTATTGTTTTTTAATACTGCTCATGATGAGAAATATATCAAGGACCAAATTAGAGTACACACAGCTTTCAGTGATATAAAATTGCTGAAAATCCAAATTCCTAAAAAGTGAATTTATAAGAAAATGCTTTAAGATCTATGTTTCAAATATTTATTTCTCAATATAATCTACATCAGTATAATAGTTATGTACTAATTAATCTTGTACAATGTGCTTTAAACATAGTCTGAAGGTCCAAATGAGCTTTCATTCATTTTCTTTCTAAATGATAATTTCTCATGCCTTAAATTTCTATATAAAGAACATCTCAAAAGCGGTATACTAACTGAAGTTAGTTTCTGCTCAATAAGACAAAAAAAAAAAAAAGGATATGAGTTGAACAGTGGTCAAATTCATACCCCCACCATGAAAAAAAAGGAATGCCACAGTTTTGGTATTATTTATGGGTACCTTAATATCCATGAAGTGTCACTAACAACTTAAGGATCATACCATGATTTTCTTAACATCACCAATACCATTTCAAATTTTATAATACGTTCGATGCCTCATGAACAAGTTAAAAACATCTTCTAGTTTTTAAAAAATTAAATGGGCATAAAATTCCATTTGATATAAGTTCAATTGAATTCTTTTGTAATTTAGGTATTGGGAAACAGGACAAAAAACACCTTTACATATTATGTTATATAAATATTTTCCTATATTAGTAATGGTTTGAGGAACATGGTTTGAATAAAATGAGATCTGAATCTAGAAAACCACAAGTCACATTACTGTGTTTTAACTAGACTGTCAGTTTCCCCAAGGGCAGGGACAGCTCTTCATTTTCCTCTCTCTCTCCACAGCATCCCTTCCAATTATAGGTGCTTAAAAAAGACTTATTAGCTTACTTATTGTTAATTTCCTGCCCAATGGTGTATTCTATTATCCCCACTGAATAAACACCTCTTGCACAGTAGAAAAATTATGAGAAAATTATTTTTAAAGAAGTGACAAATGTATTTCATGAAATCATTCCTTTTACCCAAATGAAAACTGAGAGACAGTTTGATAATTATTGCTGCCAATTATTACTTCAAATCCTTTTTAAAAATCAGTACAGGTTAAACAAACCTTAATCTAGGATAGAATTATGGTGTCTGTTTGCAATATGTGAACTTTAGCTTTCCAAGGGTAAACACCATACAGATGTCTGGTAATCTCCCATGCAACAGTATCTAAAATAAGCCCACACTGTTTTGATTTTGGACGTCTTGTCCATTTAAAATCTAATAAGAAATATGAATTGTAACAGCTATACTGTACAGGAAATGTCACATTTTTCAAAACACTTTTTTCCAGACTATCAATTCCATGGCTCTATTCCACTATGCGGTATTATCCTGGAAATACACGGCTTAGACTATTTTTTATTAACTAGGATATTTGTTGGCAAATTTAAAGCCCATATTAAATTATATAGGTACATTTGTAAGTAAGTAAATTTGATGATCAATTGAACACGCACGAAGGATTATAAACACATCATCATTTTGTGTAATTCAAAAACAAAAGGGAAATGAAATGTATCTCCCTTCACCTCTGCCACAGAATTGTTTTGAATTTATTTTTCCTCATTACCATCCTTTATTTAAAAGATAATGCTACTGAACTAGCTTCCAAAGGGCATGGGTCTTGTGTTGGTATTTCCAGTCAACGTAATAAGCTTATGTTGTTCCATTACCCTCCCTTGCCCCAACTCCTGTGTAGTCAGTGGCTTAGATCAGAAGGAAGTTTGGCCTAGGTTAAGGATGTAATACATAGCCATGGAAGAAAGCTAACAGTTCCTACAGACCTGTTACTATTATTTGTCATTAACAAATATTTATTGAGGGGGCAACTATGTGCTTGGTCTTAGGTGCTGGGGATAGAACAGTGAGCAAAAGTGACAAAGCACTTGCAGTCTGGTGAATAAACAAGATCTGACCCCCACTGGCACCATTCCTTGCCAACCAAAATTGAGCCTTGTACAGCCTGTTACCCAAAAATATGGCACTAAATGGTCCCCTAGTGGTATGTGCAAAGGCTAAAATGTCCCTCGGCAGCTACCTATAGCACCTTCAGCAGGAACAGCAACATTTGCCACAAGTTACCTTTCTGGGTAATATAACACATTGTAAGATGCAATTCCTGACATCCCGATCTTATAATCTAGTTGAATCACAAAACAGGTACCCAAGAGGATGACACAGAGGCAGGAACAAAAGCTTTAAATCAGCCAGACTGAGATTTGAATTCTGACTTTACACTTACTACCTGAAGGCTCTTGTGAAATTTACCTAAGCCTTATCTGAGTCTTAGTTATCTCAGCTGTAAAGGTGAGAATAATGATGCCTACTTTACAGGGCTGTTGTGAGGATTAGAAATGATATGTGCACAATGTGTGAGGTGGGGTACATTTTTAATAATTATATTGTTGAATTAAATTATTAATTTCTGCTATTAATTAAATCAATAAACAGCAGAAGACTAAGCAGAGAAGACCTTTATGGCAGTTTTTTAAATCAAAAGCTGCGTTTTGTGCACACACACATACTCTGACATACATATGCTCCCTTTGAAATTCCAGATATGCAACTATGCCATGTGTTACACTGTTCCATCACAGTTCCTACTCTGGAGGCAGAAGTTGAGATAATGCATACCACTGGCTCAGAGGTCTTTATGATGGCATAAAACCTCAAACATTTAGAATACCTGAAATACCATAACCAGACACACATTTACAGACTCTAAAAGATCTTCAGTAGATTATGCAAATGGTCCATTTAATACCTACTGATATGAAACAATTCTGATACAATTTTTGACCAACAATACTGTAAAAAATACCACAGTTAGTATTTTATTGCTCCATTAAAATGAACAAGGGGGGGAAAGGTTATTTTTACATGGTCTAATTTTTCCAGAAAAGAACTTAGTAACATTTTTAATTCAGAGGCAAATGCTTAAAACTAATTGCGGCTGGTCACAGTGGCTCATGCCTGTAATCCCAGCACTTTGGGAAGCCGAGGCGGGCGGATCACCAGGTCAGGAGATCGAGACCATCCTGGCTAACACGGTGAAACCCCGTCTCTACTAAAAATACAAAAAATTAGCCGGGCATAGTAGCAACTAATTGCTACTCTCTAATAAAGTCTGAGACTTGTCATTCAAATTCAACAAGTCTAATGAGGAAAAATAACTAACATTTCCTGAGAGTCTTTTTTTTTTTTTTGAGACGGAGTCTCACTCTGTTACCCAGGCTGGAGCGCAGTGGCACGATCTCGGCTCACTGCAACCGCCACCTCCCAGGTTCAAGCAATCCTCCTGCCTCAGCCTCCTGAGTAGCTAGGATTATAGGCGTGTACCAACAAACCCAGCTAATTTTTATATTTTTGCAGAGAAGGGGTTTCACCATGTTAGCCAGGCTGGTCTCGATCTCCTCACCTCAAGTGATCTGCCTGCCTCGGCCTCCCAAAGTGCTGGGATTACAGGCGTGACTGGGAGTCTATTTTGTACCAGCCATCATGCTTGGAAGCACTGATTCATTATCTCAGAAACGTGACCTGTTTTGGAATCAAATTATGCGGCAACTGTCTCAGAGTAAAAAGTATCAAGAGTCTCAGGAAGGTAGTTATTTGCTCATAGAGATTTTATTCTTAATAGATTAGACTGATTTTTGTACCAAAAGGTAATGAGCCTACCAGAGAATGTAGTTGTTTTCACATCACCCTGGGGAATGATACAGTCTGTGAAATTATGCACAAAGAGAAATATTCCTCACCTTAGAACTAAGTGAGTTGCTGCTAGTCATGACTACCCTATTACTATTCCACCTTGATAATTCACTGTGCTCCAACTTGTGAAAATGTACACCTAACTATTCTCTAATGTTGCCAAGATCTTAACCTCCTGCTCCAGCGATTTTCAGGCCATTATTAAATCATCAAAGTAGAGCAGCCAGAACAGCTACCTGAATTCTCTAGTTAATCTGGAGAAGAACCCTGGTTCAAGAGGGGAGTTCATTTGCAACAGAAAGTTGCTTTATCAACTATGGCTTCAGAAGTTTGACTAGTTTATGTTCCACAAAGAATCAAAAGATCAGGGCACTTTAAAATAGCCGTTTTTTAAAATGATGCTAATTTATTATGGGGAACAACCTCATATACTACTTGTTAGAAATATAACCAATATTTTCAGGTTTATTTCCAACAAATAAAATTAAGAAAAAATATTACAGAAATACTCTATCATCCATATTCAATATTGCAGACAGTATTATGATTTTCAAAGAACTGCCAAGTGAATATACTATAGATTGACAATTCTGTAGAATGTAATTAAGCAGTCAATACTTCATATTTACTATGCACCCTATTTTATATTCAACATTTTGGAAAATACAAGTGATAATATGCCATAGTACCTCCTCTTAAAAGGCTTATACTCTAATATTCAGGAAGAATACTTTCTGAGACAATTAGAGAATATTAATATCGTAAAGAAATTCTAAAACTTTATATATAAACTATGAATGCTATAGAAGTCTAGAGAAGGAGAAAATTAATGAAAACTCCAGTGGTCAGTATATTTCCATAAAAGAAACAAAACTAGATCTCAAAGCAGTGTTCTTCATCTTTATTGGGCATGAAAGTGGCTCAGGGCCTATTCCTAGGGCTCAGAATCTGCATTTAAACAGCATCTCAAACAGCTGATTCTCATCTAGGTGGTCCATAGTTTGACAAACACTGTGTAAATAACAGGTATGCTTTGTAAGAATTTCCAGAGCAGTGCTTTCCGTCAGAACTTCCTGTGATTATGGAAATGTTCCGTTCCTTCACTATCCAATACAGTAGCCGCTTAGTCACAGGGCTACTGAAGTGGGACTTGTGTGCCTAAGGAACTAAATTTTAAATTTTAATTAAAACAGCCACATTAGCTCTAATAAACAGGGAGAACTTTCTAAGAAAGTGAAATAACGTATATCAAGGTACAGGTAGGAATGCACATGAGCAGGATAGATAGGCAGGAAAGACAACTGATTGGCTTGTCTAGAATAGAGGTTTTATATTAAATTATCATGGGGTCAGATTATGAAGAGCCTTGAAGGGAACTAAGTAAATTCAATTTTATAGCACACACTGCTGGTTGCCTAATCAAGCCATTTCCTGATCTTCTTCAATATTAACCCCACAGTTTGTACATGCTTACCTCAAAGAATAGACCCTTTCCCAGGCTCTGGAGTAAATCTTGAATATTCTACATCAGTTATGGTAATCCCATTTTCCTTGTCAGTGACTGGCTGACTCATGACTATACAGTGAAGTCTCACTAAGATTTGGGACATCAATGTATGTAGGTAAATTCTTTTAAAAGCATTTAGCCTGAACATAAAGAGCCTTTTTCTGACTCCAGTCAAAGCTGTGTGAGGGTATGAGTCGTGTGTGCTGCAAATATCTTGGGATAGTGAAAAGACAAGCTGGAAGACAAACACCAACAAGCTGAGGATGGCGGAGAATGACCAAAAGAATCTTGGTTCTTGAGGACATTGTCAAGCACCCAAATTAACCCAAGAATTGCAGTGCCCTTCCCGCCACCCTGAGAAATGTTGGTGATATAACCAACTCATTACTGTTTAATACCTTTAGTTTTTTGTGCTTTTTTTACATGCAGCTGACAGCGTAAGACTGGGGTGTTAATGTTTAAGTGTTTCCCACCCTTTGGGAAACGCTAAGGGAGGCAACTGGTACCTATAAAAGACATTTGATCATTTGTAGAATGATACAAAACAATGTTCAAGGATTAAAAATGACACGCGTGAAAAACAGAAAGAAAGTAGAGTCATGCAGACCAGCTTAAAAAGCCCAAAAGCGGCTGGGCATGGTGGCTCATGTGTGTAATCCAGCATTTTGGGAGGCCCAGGTGGGCTGATCACCTGAGGAAAGGAGTTCGAGACCAGCCTGGCCAACATGGTGAAACCCTGTCTCTACTAAAAATACAAAAATTAGCTGGGTGTGATGAAGTGTGCCTGTAATCCCAGCTATTCGGGAGGCTGAGATAGGAGAATCGCTTGAACCCGGGAGGTGGAAGCTGCAATGAGTCAAGATCGTACCACTGCACTCCAGCCTGGGAGACAGAGCGAGACTCTCTAGCAAAAAAAAAAAAAAAAAAAAAAAATGCCTGAAAGCCTGGACAGCAAAGTGACACCCTATCTCCACAGAAAGTTTTTGAAATTAACCAGGCATAGTGGTACACACCTGTAGTCCCAGCTACTCTGAAGGCTACGGCAGGAGGATCCTTTGAGCCCAGGAGTTCGAGTCTGCAGTGAGCTATGATTGTGCCACTGCACTCCAGCCTAGGTGACACAGCAAGATCCTAACTAGGGAAATCATATTAGCAGTATGTAAAATCATTAATGCATAGAGATAAATACTTGAAGCAGAACTGCAATAACAGTTCACTTTGTAAGGACGGTAGAATTACAAGTAATGTTTGTTTTTCTGATTTGTTAATATCATTCTCACATGCTACTATTTCTATTTAAAATCTAAACACATTACATATAATTTCTCTAAATGTGGTATATTCGGTTTTTGAAAATGAGAAAAAGTCCTTGAAATAGGTGAGCACGGTGGCTCACACCTATAATTCCAGCACTTTGGGAGGCCAAGGCGGGTGGATCACCTGAGGTCAGGAGTTCGAGGCCAGCCTGGCCAACACAGTGAAACCTCAACTCTACTAAAAATACAAAAATTAGCCAGGCATGGTGGCACATGCCTGTAATCCCAGCTACTAAGGAGGCTGGGATTAGAATCACTTGAACCTGGTAGGTGGAGGTTGCGGTGAACCGAGATCGTGCCATTGCATTCCAGTCTGGGCGACAGAGCAAGACTCCATCTCAAAAAAAAAAAAAAAATTCTTGAAATATGTTTTCTCTATATTAGCTGCAATTACAAGTATAAGAAGACACTGTGAAACAATATGGTAAACCAGAAAACATGCAGGACTAGTTTAGTGATCTTGGGCAAGTCAAGTAAACCCTGCAGTGTTTTCCTCTCAGGGTAGATTGATCTATGGCTCTAAAATCCAACAAAGCTCTGTCTTAGAACAGAAGGAAACCCTTTTGAATACAAATGGGCAACTGATATCAAAATTAAATTTTCTAAGCTCTGTTCTCATAATTTGGCTTATGAGCTAAGACTGAAATAAAATAAAAGTCAATCTCCCTCAAATTATCTGAGCAAACAGGAAACCCTGGGAAATTATGTTTTACAGCTTTAATAAAACTTTCTTTTTTGGGGGGTGGGGAGGGACAGTCTCACTCTGTCACCCAGGCTGGAGTGCAGTGGTGCTCACTGCAACCTCTGCCTCCCGGGTTCAAGCGATTCTCATGCCTCAGCCTCCTGAGTAGCTGGGATTACAGGCACCCACCATGACGCCCAGCTAATTTTTGTATTTTTAGTAGAGACAGGGTTTCGCCATGTTGGCCAGGCTGGTTTTGAACTCCTGATCTCAGGTGATCCACCCACCTCGGCCTCCCAAAGTGCTAGGATTACAAGCGTGAGCCACTGTGCCCGGCCACTTTAACTTTTTTTTTTTTTTTTCAGATGGAGTTTCACTCTTGTTGCCCAGGCTGGAGTGCAATGGCGCGATCTCGGCTCACCGCAACTTCCGCCTCCCTGGTTCAAGCGATTTTGTTGCCTCAGCCTCCCGAGTAGCTGGGATTACAGGCATGCGCCACCATACCAGGCTAGTTTTGTATTTTTAGTAGAGACGGGGTTTCTCCATGTTGGTTAGGCTGCTCTCGAACTCCCGACCTCAGGTGATCCATCCACCTCAGCCTCCCAAAGTGCTGGGATTACAGGCATAAGCCACTGCACCCGGACTAATATAACTTTCAAAACAAATGTTTCTGCACAGATTTTTCAAAGAACAAATAAACTACTTCTGGAAATTTTAACGTTGATTAAAGTTCTATAGTAATATCAAGTAGGTATCAAGTGATAGTTTACTATTATTTGTAACTTGCATTTCTAAACAACTAATAAGGCTAAGCATTTTTCATACTTATTGACCATTTGGAATAGTGGTTCTGTGAATAGCTAGTGACAATGTTTGCAAAATACTTTAAAATTATGTTTCATAAAATATTTTATTACCATTTTATAAGAGTTCCTTATAAACTAGAGATGGTAATCCTTTTTTTTTTTTTTTTTTGAGATGGAGTCTCACTCTGCCTCCCAGGCTAGAGTGCACTGGCACAATCCCAGCTCACTGCAACCTCTGCCTCCTCGGTTCAAGCGATTCTCCTGCCTCAGCCTCCTGAGTAGCTGGGATTATAGGCATGCGCCACCGTGCCCGGCTAATCTTTGTATTTTTAGTACAGACTGGGTTTCACCATGTTGGTCAGGCTGGTCTTGTACTCCTGACCTTGTGATCTGCCCACCTTGGCCTTCCAAAGTGCTGAGATTGCAGGTGTGAGCCACCATACCCAGCCGAGATGGTAATCTTTTATTTGCATATGGTACAGATTTTTTCCCCAATCTATCATATGTCTATGGTATTTATTTATGGTTCTTGCTTTACAAAAATGTTTTTAAATTGTGTTATCATATGTCTATCTTTTAATATATACCTCTTGTTTCTTGTTTGGCTTAAATAAATGCCCTTCAATGAAGTAATGGTTGTTTAACTGTGGAATACAGATGCTATAGATTATTTTTATAGGATATTGTATAATAATTTAAAAGAATAAAAACAAGCTATACCAGTTAACTTAGAGTTATGTTCCTTGTGTTTTATTGAATATTAGGTGAAAATCAGAAAGATATGATAGCACATATACAGTACTAAAATATATATAAGGGTACATGATCATGGAAAAAGTTGTAACAACATAAGTAGATGAGTGACATTGTTGGAGTGAAAAGAAAGGGGAAAGGGAAAAGACAGCCCTCAAATTTTTAAAAAAGAAGTAACTACAGTTTTCGTTTGTTTGTTTGTTTTTAGAGATAGAGCCTCATTACATTGCCCAGGCTAGTCTCGAACTCCTGGCTTCAAGCGCTCTTCCTCCCACTTTGGCCTCCCAAAGCACTAGGATTACAGACATAAGCCACTGTGCCTGGCCTACAAGTTTTTTAAAAAGCATAATATGATCCTATTCATGTAAGATTATTAATATTGATTATATATAAATATGCATGGAGATGCATAAAAGAATGGCTACCAAAATGTTGATGATGTTTGACTTAGCGTGGTTAGATTTCAAGAAGAGAAAAGGAAGAAGAAAGGAAACAAGAGGAAAAGAAAGAAAACATGAGAAAAAAACCAAAGAGATATAAATGTGCCCTTTCCAAAAAATAGAACAGACTGTATGGGTGAGAGGCAGAACTCTCAAGTGAAAAGGTTCCCCCATCCTTTGATGTGGATACAAGTTATGGTAACAGACTCAGAGTTCCCTGAATACCCCAGATATACATGTTAACTTATATTAGTGTCCATTTAAATTGGTTTAAAAATACAGAGAGATATTATACCAATTACATCTTCTCTTCACACTAACCTATACAGGCAGAGGTGACAACTTCAAGTGCATCTGCTCTAAAAATAACTAAAATTACAGAATGATACATTTGAGTAGTAGTTCTAAGACTTGTGTCATAAAAACCACCTGGGAAGACACTTAAAATGCACATTCATCCTCAGACTATGGCAGAACATTTTTTTTTAAATGCACATTCATGGGTCCCACCCTAGAAATTCTTATTAGTGGGTCTAGTGATCAATAATCCGTATTTAACAAGCACCCCAGGCAAATGTGGCAGGAGGAATTGACAGATCACGCTAAAGAACAGTGAATTTCAGGATGTTTGATCTCTTTACAAACTGATTAACCAAAGAATCTGAGAGTGTGGTGCACTAGAGAGAACAAAGAATTTGAAGTAAAAAGATCTAGATTACCTCCCTGACCTAATCCCCCACTCGCTCCCTCGCTTACCTCTCCCCATCTGCTCCCAGGCCTCCTAGTTGCCCCTCTAACAACAAGCTGAAACCCTCTTCCCCTAACCTTTCCAGTGGCTCAGTCCCTCACCTCTTTGTGTCTTCACTCAAGTCACTTCTCAATGACACCTGTAGAAAATCGCAACCACCAGCTTACTTTCTAATTCCCCTTTCTGCTCTACTTTTCTCTCTGGCACTTCTCACTACCTAAAAAACATCATATTTTCCTCAATTTCTTTTGTTCATTGTTTTATTCTCCTGAGAACAGAGATATTTGTCACTTTTTTTTTTTTTTTAAGACAGAGTTTTGCTCTTGTTGCCAGGCTGGAGTGCAATGGCGCAATCTCAGCTCACTGCAACTTCCGCCTCCGGAGTTCAAATGATTCTCCTGCCTCAGCCTCCTGAGTAGCTGGGATTACAGGCATACACCACGATGCCTGGCTAATTTTGTATTTTTCTTTTAGTAGAGACAGGGTTTCACCATGTTGGCCAGGCTGGTCTCAAACTCCTGACCTCAGGTGATCCACCGACCTTGGTCTCCCAGAGTGCTGAGATTACAGGCATGAGCCACCACACCCGGCCAGATATCTCTCACTTTTCTTCCCTGCAGCATCCCCAGCACTTAAAACAGTACCTGGACAGAGGTCAGATTTAACTTGGCCAAGATAAAACAACTGAAGCTTGAGCAATTCAGTGATAGAAGGCAGATACCACTAGTAAGCAGACAGTTTGTTAATAAAGGTTCCTGGGTCCTGCCAGAGATTCTGATTCAGTAGGCTCGGGATGGGGCCTGAGATTTTGAATATCTAACAAGAATCCAGCTGATACGGATGTTATTTAGAGAGTTCTCAAGTGCCTCTGCTCATGTTTTAGTGAAAGTCAACCCATCCTACTATAAGAGCTGTAGGCTAAAAAGGGAAAGCTCTGTCATACTCATGTGCGTTTGTGACAAGAGAAAAAGTGATCCCCAAACCCCTTGTAACTAAGTTATCTACCTAAATAAAAAAAGATTCTACAATAGAAATAGTTTCACGACATATGTAACACTATTTTCATAGATATTTACTACAACTTGATTTTTAATAACACGGTGTTTAGGTGGTTTCTAATGTTTTTACTTTTATAAATAATGTTTCAAGTGATATTTTTGCTATATGCCTTTGTGCATTTGTCTAATTGTTTTTTTCTAACAAATTCCAAAAAGGGAAATTTCCAAATCAAAGAGTTTAGACCAGCACTGTCCAATAGAACTTTCTCCAGTGATGGAAATGTTCTATATCTACACAGTCCAACATGGCAGCCACCAGCCATGAGCAGCTATTGAGTGCCTGAAATGTAACCAGTATAACTGAGAGACTGAATCTTTGGTTGCATATAATGTTAACCAATTTACATTTAAATAGCCACATGTGGCTAGAGGCTACCATATTGGACAGGGCAGGTATAGACATTTAAAGTCTTGAAACATAATGCCAAATTACTCCCCAAAAAAGTTGTAATCATTTGCCATCAGTCTTAGTATAAGAACAACCATTTATTTATCCAATTGCCAACATTAGATTTTATCAATCTATTGAATCTTTGTAATCTGAAAGTTAAAAAGTGTCTGTGTGATTTTAATATACATTTCTTTGATTATTAATAATGTTGAATGGGATTGTTTCTTCTGTCATCACACTCATTCAAATGCAAATATGTTCACCCATATTATTTAACTCAGGGGTTGGAAGTTATTTGGCTTCCAGATTATTAGGTCCATATGTTTTCTTTAAAATGTATTGCCAACATTTAAATTCACATAAAAATGTGAATTTCTAGCTTCACCTGAAAAATCAAATGGCCTAGCAACAGTGGCCCACAACCCCAAAAGGCAACAATCAGTGGAGCCTTAGAAACTCTGCCACCCTCAGACTTTCTTGTCCACCAGAACTCATCACCTCTATTACTTTACAAGTGTCTTGCTTCACAACTCAGGTTTACTGCTTGGCCCTTCCACACATCTGAGTTTACAATTCCTACCTGAATTAAATTTAGAGAGATTAAAAGACAAATAGCAGCTAATAATAGCTAATTTTCATTCCATGGTTAGCATGCAAAAATGATTTATGATATTTCTGGATTATTTTATAACTAATATTTAACTATTAGGAGAATACTTTTTTAGTGGGCGCTGAAGTTTCTTACTCCCTAGAACAGTGCTTCAGTATCAGAAGGGTTGTTAAAATGCAGATTGGTAGGCCTTATCCCCAGAATTTCTGATTCAACAGGTCAGAGTGGACCCCAAGAATCTGCATGTAACCTCAAGCTCTAAGTGCAACTCTACATCAAGATGAGGTTTTCTCAAAGATATGGACACTCCTAGAAGGGTAGTGACATTATGTAATTTTGACAACATAATATGAATTTGTAGATCCTTTTTTCTAAAATATGTCTACATTTATTATTTCATTTTATCTCCAAAATAAACCTATCCAGAAGGTTGGTAATTAGAGCAGTAATTGTTAATCTCATTTTACAGAAGAAAAGTAAGGCACAGGAGTTAAGAAAGTCTCCTAAGCACACAAAAAGTTGGAAGAGCCGTAACAAGCAGGTCTCCTCCTAACTCCTAACCTTGGTAATATAGGCAAACACGGGAATACAGGACACAACTGGTGCTTGCTTCTGCAGACTGGCACCATAAAAATAGAACTATGACCAGGAAAGAGAAGACAATACAAGATATAGTTCACAGCAACAAACATTTATCAAGTGATTATGTGTTAATCTATGCTAACATGGCTACAGTCCCTACTGTAGGGACTGCTGAAGATACTCATAAAGCATAGGGAAAAATAAAAATAAAATCTGAAACCACAACCTTGAAAAGATAGTGAATTCTCTACATCATAGGCAGGTCAAAAACAACTGCACTAAAGGGTGGGGTGGTAGGGGCAAATACAGAGTTGGGTAGAAGAGAAGAGTCACTGTGGGACTCCACATCTGGACTTGAAGGAGTTGCTATCACCAGTCAGTCAAGAATGGGAGGGAAGAAAGTGTACACAATAGGGAGCCCTCCTGGGGCTCAACAGCACAAAGAGCTGTTGTTATCCATGTTGGGTGTATATTTGCCAAAAATATCAGGGATGCTGGAACTCCAGAACTCACAAGGGCATGCTTTTTGTAGTCTAAATTACCTTGACTATATAAGAACTCAAGTCAGTGGGCATAACTTCATTATCCATTTGTAGCCAAAAGATAACATGATTGGAGATCATAAATTTTCTCTCTGATTTTTCCTCAAGTTTTGAGAAGCATTCCTAGTAAAATTCCAGCAAACTGTGATCACAATACTAACCACAAATCAGCTCTTCAAGGAAGACTGCATTTTCACTTAAATATCATTTATATCTTAGTTAACAGCTACTTTTCTAAGAGTTAAATAATAATAATAGTAATAGCTAATAAATATTACCATAGACTGAAAATACAAGAAAACTACAATTAGTTTGAAAAAAGTCTATTGGAAAATTTGGTTCACTATTCATTAGTGGTGTAACTGACCACTCCTATATGTCTAGCTTATGGTACAGCTCAAAATGACTGAGGTAATGAAATTTCCATCACTCAATGTGGAAAACTATAGCAATATGGCGGAAAAAACTATCCCTCACTTTGTATAAGACCAAAGAAATGCAAAGCAAAAGAAAGGTATAAAATGTTACACTGATCAAATTAGTAACAATAATATGTTTTAAGATAACATAAGCACACACATAGATTTTTAATGACAGTATAAATTTATATAGTCCTTTTAGAAAGTAATGTGGAAATTACTGTAAATCTAGAAATTTCCTAATAAAAATAAGAGCTAACATTTATGTTTCATGTGTTATTGCTTTTTATCTTAACTTTAAAGAACTATTAATATAACCCATTTTACATCTTAGTAAGCTAAAGTTCTGAGAAAATAAATTACTTGTCCAATATTGCCAATGAGTAACAGAGCTAGGTTTAAACCCACAACCTCTAATTTTAGAACCCACCCATTTACAACTACATTATACTATCCCTCAAGAAAAAAACGATCCTAAGGAAGTTAAGGGAAAAAGAAGAAAAGAAAAGAAATAAAGTTACATGTATAAGAATAGGCATTATAGGCCAGGCATGGTGGCTCACGCCTGTAATCCCAACACTTTGGGAGGCTGAGGCGGGCGGATCACGAGGTCGAGATCGATGAGATCGAGACCATCCCGCAACACAGTGAAACCCCATCTCTACTAAAAATACAAAAAATTAGCCAGGCGTGGTGGCAGGCGCCTGTAGTCACAACTGCTAGGGAGGCTGAGGCAGGAGAATGGCATTAACCCGGGAGGCGGAGCTTGCAGTGAGTGGAGATCGCACCACTGCACTCCAGCCTGGGTGGCAAAGCAAGACTTCGTCTCAAAAAAAAAAAAAAAAAAAAAAAAAAAAAAGGAATAGGCATTACATTTTTTATGCTGCAAAATCAAAAACAGGAAGGCTTAAGTTAATAATGAACATCCATTGCATAAACTTTTATAAAATTATTGTAAATAATGGGAAGTAAGCTATAGAAAAAATGTTTATAAAAAACAGGGTGAAAATTATCTGCAATATAAAACATTTGTAAAAATATTCGTTCATATGGCAAGATTGGGAAGAGAGCTGGAAAAAATAAAAACTATTACCATTTCGAAGAATTTCACTACTGGTATTGAATTTTCTTTTGTTTCTGTCAGCTTCATTAATCAATCAATATTACTCTAAGTACCCTTACAAATATATTCTTCTAGTTCTTATTCTTAGGATCCCAAACAATTCCTACAGCGAATTTATAATTTATTTATATTAGACTTATTCAAAATAATTACATATGTTTCATCAGCGGTGCTTTTAGAAAGCTTTAGCTTTCAGTATGAGATCTCTATCTTAACATCAACACTTTTTGCAATCACCGCTTACAGTGTACCTTTGAAATCCCTTAATTTAGACCATACGCAGTGACTAAAATCAGCTAATTTTTACTTTCACAACCTTACAATCACTCCTCAACTCCTGTCCCCATCATTAGCCCAAAGGCTGCAGGTACTTTACAAATTAGAAGTTTCCTAATAAGAACATACTCCCTAAGTGAATATTTATCAAGTAACTAAAATATCTTAGCTATAAGGGATGTTCATAATCTAAACACTTCAGAGAAGTATTAATTAAATTATGTCAAGTCTCTTTCAAGTAGGTAAAGTTTATTTCCACTTTACCAAAAAGAAGAGTTTGGTAAGAGTAATTTTCCTAAAACTGACACTGTGGGCTGCGAGGAGAATTCACTCTCCTTAGCCACACAAGGTGACATGCAGAGGCCCTCAGCCTGGTGTTTGGCCTCTATCAGCAACATAAACACACATTCTGTGGGTAAAGAGAGTAGCTGTTCTCCAATGACATCAAACTCGTAAGAGCAGGGATATAGTTTAAACATCTCTAACCTCCTCTTCATGAATCCACCATTCAGGAATGTTTTTTGTCGCCCCACTGTCTAACATCCACAGTCCAATGGTTATCTTTAGCCAGTTTTAGGACAACTATTTTAATGGTAGAACTCTGGAGTTCGAAGGACCCTTAAAAATCACATAGTTCAATTCCTTTATCTAACCGAGTGGGAAACAAAGTTTTCCAAAAAAAAGTTACGTCGTGTGGCGGGTTTGTGGCAAATCCAGGCCTAGAATTAGGAGATGCAACCAAACATCTGAAACTTGGCCTTCGTATTTATCCTTTACCACTAACATCTTTATATTATGTCATGTCAATGGGAGTATACACACGCCCTTTCAGTGTTTTCAGATACACACTGCGGTAGACAAAGTAAACTACTACAGTTCTCATTCTCTACTTCATAAAGAATTCCAAAATGGAGGAAAAATTCAATGAAGATTGCAAAAACCAGTGTAGGGAAACTGGTGTGTGTGCAGGAGGAGATATTAGTTTAATAGTTTTGCTTTCCACTGCATACTGTTCTAAGATTTTTAGCCCTCTAATTGATCTTCAAGGTAATAATTGTCCACATTTGGCTAAATAATCTCATGTCATCATGAGTGGGTATCAAGTTAATAGTCATCACCACGAATATATAGTTCAGTCTTATATTCAATCCCTTTCATCATCTATACCTATAATGTAATTCCATTTTAATAGACTTACGGAAAGATATACAAAAAATGTACAACAGTGGCTGCCTCTGAGAAGGATGAAGGCTTGTATGGAGGAGAGGAAAGAGGGCTTAATTTACACTGTATACTCTTCACTGTTGTTTGAAATGTTTACCCTACTTATATTACTTTTCAATATTCATTCATTAAACATTTTCCTCTTGAAATACATACCTATATGCATGTAATTGCATTGCTAAATATTTCAACAATTTTTTCTCTTTTAAATAATTTTTCAGTATCATTCATAAAACCTCCTAGAAAATTTCAGCAAAGAGAAGAAACAACACAGTCACAACACTCAAAGCAGAATTCCAGGATTTAAAGTCTAAGAACATATATAGATGAATGAGAGGTTTTATTAAGGGGGACTGAGTTCAAAAACCTTTTGTGGGAAAGCTCTTCCCTGTATTTAAATGGCTAGGTTTAAAAATGTCATTTAAGCAGGGATTCCCGCCTCGAGGCGGGGGGAGGGGGAAAAAAAACACCTTACGGTGTGAAAAGCAGAAATTAAAATGTGGTTTCTATCCTCTCAGCCGGGGCCAGAGGAGTGGGTGGGGAGGATAAGGACCTTGGAACCGTCACGTTCACCGGAGAAAGGGGCAAGACTGAGGAGTTTCTCCAGGACCCGCAGCCTCGGTTAGAGGCAGCGGCAGTTCCGAGCAAACGAGTCGCGTTCGGGGACGTTCCTTGGACTCATGTAACTGAGAAACCCCACGCACTGAATCTCCACATGGAGTTTCCTCTTAACGGAGCTGGGAAGAGGGACGGCGGGAATGGATTTCCTTTAACGAGTCTCCCTCACCCTCCCCGGCCAGGGCGCACCTCACTCGCTGTCTGCTTGTGTCAGGGTCAGCTGTCAACACAACTCTTTGTGTCTCATTCGGAATAAGAGTGGTCCTCAGCCATGCACAGAAAAATGGACATGCTGGCCGGAAAACACGCGCGCCCGCTCGTGACGAAGTGACATTTGGTGTTGAGGAAAAAAACCCACAGACGCCGAGCGAGCGCCCAGCCACCTCTGGACGTTCTCAACTTTCCCAGGCTGAGCTCCATCCATCCTCTCCCCGCCACCTCCGCGGCGCCCTACCTGTCGCCCGCCCGCCTGCCCGGCACCCCCTCACTGCCCCGGGCTCGGGGAGACGGACCAGGTGCCCCCTCGCCGCCTCCGCCCGGGGACCCCGCGCTACTCGGCGCGCCGCAGCTCCCTCGTCCCACCCCCGGGCCGCCTCGCTCCCGCCACAAAGGCAGCGAGTAGAGCCCGGTGACAGGCCTTCGGCCTCTGGGCGCGGACAGCACGGCCGGGTCCCTTCGGTGGGCGACGCGAGGCGGCAGGGAGGGCAGGCGCGGCTCCCAGGCTGGCACTGGCGCTCCCTCGCCACCCGCACGCGCTCCGCTCACACCCCCGCTGCGCTTCCCATCCCTCCGGAAAAGTCCGCTGCGGCGCTTCCCCGCGCGGCCAGGGCGTCCAGCCCGCCAAAGGGCAGCTCCTGCCGGTCACAGGCGAGCTCCCGCGCCCGGTTCGCGACCTCTCACCTCCCGCCCGCGCCCCGGCGTCCCCGCGGCCGCTCACCTGGCCCTGGCGGGGCGCGAGGGCAGAGGACCAGGGGGTGGCCCTCGGCTCGGCCGGGCTGGTCTCCCCACCCCCAGTGCCGTTCCCTGCGCCGCGCTGCGCTCCGCTGCTCCGGCCGCCCGACTCCGAGGTGCTAGCGCCGCCGGCGGCTGGCGTCTCTCTGGCAGGCGCGCGGTCCGCGCGCTCAGTTCCCCGGGGCGGAGCGAGGCGGCGGCCGCCGCAGCCGGAGGCGGATTCTTCAGGTGCTGCCCCTCCCGCCGGCCCTGGCCTCCGCAGCGGGGACCCCCGCGCCCCCTCCCCCCGCCCCGCGCCTTCCCGCTGCCTCGGCGTCCGCGAGTGGCTTTTGGGGGTCCCTCGCCCCCCAAATGTGGTGGGCGCACATTTCTCCCTTACCCCCCTCCAACGACGCCCCCCACCCAGCCTGTGGAGCCCTCGATGCGCGGTCCTCACGCCTCCATTCCCAAACCCCGCCGCACAGACGAACGCGCAGCCCCTGGGGGCTGCGAAGGCGGGGGTGTACAGGGGGTCGTGCGGGGGGGGGTCTTCTGTGAGGGAGGGCTGCACTCCAGTGTGCTGACGCGCGAAGCCAGGAGGAAAAATTATTTCCCCTGGAGCCCGCGTTCATTCAGTGTGCTCTCGCCTCTGCGCAATTGCTTTCTCTGTTCACTGGACGGCGGCTGAAGAGCCCTAAGCGTGAACTCGGCCTGGGCAGTGGTGGCTCGGAAACCCTTGGCCTTTTGCATGAAGGGGGTAGGGTGGGGGCAGGGCGCGGACAAAACCAAACAAACCCGGGAGCTCCGGGCCCAAGCCGACTTTTGCACCTCCCGGAGGAGCACGCCCTCCGGCCCCGGGCCCCGGCTCGTCGGTAGCCTCCCGGGACCACGGGGAAGGCTCCACCCCAGGGCAGCCGCGTCCAGCTGGCCCTGGGCCTTGACGGGTGCTGCGGGGAAAAGGTTCTTGAGAGATGCTGCGGCCCAGTAGAGAGATTTCGCTCCACTTTTCACAGCTGGAGGCTTTTGTTATTAGAGATGCGGCTCCATTTTTAAAACTAATTGTTGCCACAGATAGGCGACTACATCTCTGGAAGCAGCAGCCCCATGCTGGATGTGGTGGAAGAATCTAGGTAAGGAAAGGCTGATGTATTTTGAGTGCCTTTAGTGCAGTACAGCCCGGGAGAGCTCCCCGTGTGCGTGGGAGTGGGGAGGCAGCCGCGGCGCCCAGGCCCGGGTGAGTTGGAATCATTGTCAAGTGATAGGTACCATTTAAAGACATTGTCAATTAAACTAGTTCTCATACGATGTCCCAGTACTTTTGTTTGCTTGTCTTGCATTTTTCTTTTTTGGCATATCCGAAATACATTTTTTTCTTTCCTGTCACTTTTGATCCATGCAGAGGGAATGGACTGGAAGTTTGGAATCACCGGAAAATAACAAGGCATAGCTAAGCTGTGACTAGCAAGATAAACGATTTGTTCGAGGTTTGATTGTCCTTTCCCTCCTCCACTCGGAAGACATAGTTGTCTTTTTTTAAATCATGTTTTGTACCGAAATATTTTTATTTTATAATTGAATCCCTGTTGTTGGGCCTTTAAAAACCCATAGAAACATTGTTATGTGCCACGAAGGTGGGAAACACGGCTTTCTCAGTCATTGCTGTACTCCCACAATTCTGGGTCATGCACACAATACAGGTTTAGTAAATAAAATCCGTATGTTTTTGGCCCCACGCGGTGGCTCATGTCTGTAGTCCCAGCGCTTTTAGCCTGGGTGACAGAGAGAGACCCTGACTCAAGAGTGTGTGTGTGTGTGTGTGTGTGTGCGCGTGCGCGCGCGCGGGCGGGCTTTAAAATAACTACAACAGAAAGGTGCAGATGATTAGCAATAGCTAAAAAGAATCCAAAGTCACTTAGTAAACTCATCATGAGAACTGGCCATACACGTGGAAAAGACAGTGCTGTAGAAACTGAAATTTTAAGTTCACCTGGTGAATATAAACTAAGCTCGTAGAAGTTAAAGCAGGTGAGAATCTTTTGAAAAACTCAACCCATCACAAGGTCTGTAGAGTGTGTGGGGGTTGGGCAGAAGCAGAACACCTTCCAATTTAAAGATAAGGACACTGAACAAGGAGCAGCTTTAAAGTAAAACCACCAGTGCAGTTTTCTCTCTTAGTGCAAGGACCATTTGTTGAGTGTCAAGTACACTAGACCCTAGAAATGTGAAAGCAAATCTGGCAGTCACTCAAGGACCATAGTCTAATATTACAGGACTCTGGTATTCATTCTTCATCCATTCAACAGATATTGAGCACCTAATGTGAGTTAGACGGCACAATATATCAGTAGTAGTGGTGATTTGTCAGTAAACAAGGCAAGTCCCTAACAAGGGTAAAAGTGAGAATAATCTATATATCCTGGTAGATTGAAAAGAGTTCAATGCCATCTTCATTAGATAACAAACTCCCAGCCAGGTACAGTGTCTCACGCCTGTAATCCCAGCCCTTTGGAGGCCAAGGCAGGTGGAACACTCGAGGTCAGGAGTTCGAGACCAGCCTGACCAACATGGTGAAACCCCATCTCTACTAAAAATGCAAAATTAGCTAGGTGTTGGTGGCACACACCTGTATTCTCAGCTACTTGGGAGGCTGAGGCAGGAGAATCGCTTGAATCCTGGAGGCGGAGGTTGGAGTGAGCCAAGATTGTGCCATTGCACCCCCAGCCTGGGCAACAAGAACAAAATTCTGACTCAAAAAAAAAAAAAAAAAAGATTTCACACTCCTTTGTCCTGAATTTGTGTTTCTGTCTTGTCTTCCCTTTGGGATTTCTATGTCCCTCAGCATGCCCAGTAGACCTCCATAATTATAAAAGATGATAGGGTTCAGAGTGAACATTCTGAAAAAAGGTCCCATAGTTTTGAATCCTGACTCCAGCCTGGTGACAGAGTGAGACTATGTCTCAAAAAGAAAAAAAAAAAAAAAGAAGATGCATTAGTGCCTTAAACACTTTTTTTTTTTTTTTTTTTTTTTGAGACAGAGTTTTGCTCTTGTTGCCCAGGCTGGAGTGTAGTGGCATGAACTCGGTTCACTGCAACCTCTGCCTCCCAGGTTCAAGCGATTCTCCTGCCTCAGCCTCCTGAGTAGCTGGGATTACAGGTACCCACCACCACGCCTGGCTAATTTTTTGTATTTTTAGTAGAGACGGGGTTTCACCATGTTGGCAGGCTGGTTTCAAACTCCTGACCTCTGGTGATCTGCTCGCCTCAGCCTCCCAAAGTGCTGGGATTACAGGTATGAGCCACCGCGCCCAGCCCGGAACACTATTAAATGTTGACTGTGATCATTGCCTGTGCATCCCTCCACTCTCTCCCATAACAGTGATTCCCAAGTGTTTCTACATAGATACGCTGCCTTAAAACCCTAAATTTAGTGAAAAATACGAGACTCACAACAGAGTTCATACATAAATGGCAGAATCCTTCTGGGTAGTTACTGTGACGATCCTTCACCTTGGCAGTGGAGGAAGTTCTATGATTACATCCTGGTTCTGCTCTCAAGGATGAACACCACTTTGCATTTATTTCTGTGGCCCTTGGCTCCACACTCTGGAATATTCTTCCTTGTTCATTATTCTCCATGACCATATCTGAAGTGCAACTAGGAAGTAAGCCCTCCAGAGACTTCACAGTTTTCACAGTGCATTTCCTGCTGGTATAAGTTTGGAGTCCTGAGGGCTCATTCATACTTAAGGATTTTGTTTTGTTTTTGCTTTTGTTTGTTTGTTTTTCCTTTTTGTGGACAACGAGGTCTTGCTATGTTGCCCAGGCAGGTCTCAAACTTCTGGGCTCAAGCCATCCTCCAGTCTCTCCCTCCCTAAGTGCTGGGATTATAGGCATAAGCCACGACTCCTGGCCTACATGTAAGGCATTTTAAAGGCCAGGTTTATAGCTGATTTGACCTTACGGTTTTCTTAGACACTTAGTAGACTATTCTCTTCCTATGAGTTCCATGGACCAGTAATCATACCCAAAGTTCTTTCCTGGGCAAAGCTGCAAATACTTTATTTCTTTGCTTCCTCACTGTGTTTCCCTTTCTCTCAATTTAAGATCTGAGGCTTAGTGGCTCAGCATACTCATGCATTATAAGAATTCACCTTCTGGCCGGGCGCGGTAGCTCACGCCTGTAATCCCAGCACTTTGGGAGGCCGAGGTGGGCGTATCACAACGTCAGGAGATTGAGACCATCCCAGCTAACATGGTGAAACCCCGTCTCTACTAAAAATATAAAAAATTAGCCAGGCATGGTGGTGGGCGCCTGTAGTCCCAGCTGCTCAGGAGGCTGAGGCAGGAGAATGGCGTGAACTCGGGAGGCAGAGCTTGCAGTGAGCTGAGATCATGCCACTGCAGTCCAGCCTGGGTGACAGAGTGAGACTCCATCTCAAAAAAAAAAAAAAAAAAAAGAATTCACCTTCTACTAGAAAGGGTGCTACTACTTTCCCACTCAAAGCCAATTCACTGGAAAGGAAAACCAACCTACCACCATCTTCATCAGAGGGGAAGATACACTGTGGGGAACCGAACAAAGGTCTCTCTCATTCCAGATCGGATGCCAGTTACCAATGCTGAATGATCTAGATCTTCACTTAGAAATATGAGCAGATAAAAAATATCACCAATCATAAGGAGAGAATCTACCATTTGAAAGAAGAGGACCAAATGAGAGCAAATATCACCCACTAAAATGGAGTTAATGCAGGAAATAAGACAAAACATTTTTTAAAAATCTTGTTCATGTTCTTAGTGAAATTTAAAGAGTAACAAGCAGGTTGTGAAAATGAAGCAATCTGAAAACCAGAATGTTGTTGGAAATTAAACAGTAGATGACTATTTAAGTTGAAAAAACTAAGAAGTTAATAGAAAAAATGGATACTGCTGAAAACTGAATTAGTAAATTATAAGACCATCTCAATATTTCCAGAGTACAGAGCAAAAAGATGAAGAAATTGAAATTGTGAAAGAAAAAATAAAAGAGAAAAAATAAATTCAGGGGAGCTACTATTGATATGTTGGACGCTTGAAAAATAAAATGGAGCACATGATATACACTATAACTGCAAAACATCATTAAAAGAAATGAAAGAAAACCTAAGTAAATGGAAAGACATCCTGTGTTACTGGATTTAAAGACCTAACATTGTTAAGATGGCAGTAATCTCCAGGTTGATCTACAGATGCAATATAATCTCTATCAAATTCCATTTGCCTGTCTTGTAGAAATTGATAAGCTGATCCTATAATTCATATGGAAATGCAAGGGATCAAAAATAGCCAAAATAAACTTAAGAAAAAAGAACCTAGTCAGAGGACTACACTTCCCAATTTCAAACCTCATGACAAAGCCATAGTAATCGAGACAATGTGGTGCTCATATAAGTACATACAGATCAACAGAATAGAATTAAAAGTTCAGAACTAAACCCATGCATCTGTGGTCAACTGGTTTTCAACAAGGATATCAAAATAATGCAATACATTGGGAAAGAATAGTCTTTTCAATAAATGGTGCTGGGACAGGTGGATATCCACATGAGAAAGAATGAATTTGACATCTACTTTACAGCAGATACAAAAATTAACTTAAAATGGATCACAGATCTAAATGTAAGAGCTGAAACTGTAAAACTATAGAGTTATTTGACACTGGATTAGGTTTCTTAATATGACACCAAAAGTACGAGCAACAAAGGAAAAAGCTAGATAAATTGATTCATAAAAATTGAAAACCTTTGTATATCGAAGGACAGAATCAAGAAAGTGAAAAGACAACCCATAATACGGGAGAAAATATTTGCAAATCATCTATCTGATAAATATCTATTATGGAGATATATAAATATCTATTATGTAGATATATAAAGAACATATATGTATATATATAAAGAACATTTGATGCTTCTTGCAATTAAATAAAAATAAAGAGGTAAATAGAGAAAACAAAAAGTACTGGAGAGTAAAAGCCCCGTGGGATCTAAAAAATTATTGATAATGTTTTTATAAAATCTAATACAAATGCTACATAGCATAGAAAAAACAAAAATTGAAATATTAAAAATAATCTGTAATTAAAATCCCAGTTTATTTCAATAAATTTGGGTGGTATGGGCCCTTGGGGAGTGAATTTTAACCGTTAAAACTCTATGTTTGGAGAAGAGAATGGGAAATAAGAAAATATATACCACCAGGCACAGTGGTTCACGCCTGTAATCCTAGCATTTTGGGAGGCCAAAGCAGGAGGATCACATGAGCCCAGGAGTTTGAGACCAGCCTGGGCAACATAGTGAGACCTTGTCTCTATAAAAAATAAACAAATTAGTCGGGTGTGGTGGCATGATCCTGTCGTCCCAGCTACTTGGGAGGCTGAGGTGGGAGAATCACTTAAGGCCAGGAAGTTAAGGCTACAATATCCATTATGGTGCCACTGCACTCCAGTCTGGGTGACAGAGATCCTGTCTTAAAAAGAGAAAAGATACATCCTTTTTTTCTTTATAAGCATATCAGTTATTTATAAACATATCAGGGTTTTTTTTTGTTTTGTTTTAAAGATACTGACCACAACTTCTTGTAGAACTTTCAAATAATTTGAGAAGAAAGAAATACAAAGAAAGCAAAACCAATACCACTTCACCAACACCACAAAAGTCAGGAAGAAAAGGGAAAAACAAAGCATAAAAAAGAGAAAACACAATTTAAGGTGTATGAATACATTCTTAGCATCAATAACAATAAATTCAGTGGGCTAAATTTCCCTGTTGAAAGACAAAAATCTCTCTGAAAAAACAGAAGAAAATACAGCTATATTCTCTTTATGAATAATATCTGAATTAAAACAACATAGATTGAAATTAAATGAATGGCCAACAAAGGTAAAACAAGTGAAGACAAAAAGAAGCAAAAGTAGCAATATAAAATCAAAGTGAAATTGATGATTTAAAAGAAAGCACGGGCCGGGCCTGGTGGCTCACGCCTGTATATCCAAGCACTTTGGGAGGCCAAGGCAGGCAGATCACAAGGTCAAGAGATCCAGACCATCCTGGCCAACATAGTGAAAGGCTGTCTTTACTAAAAATACAAAAATTAGCTGGGTGTGGTGGTGCGCACATGTAGTCCCAGCTACTCGGGAGGCTGAGGCAGGAGAATCGCTTGAACCCAGGAGGCAGAGGTTGCCGTGAGCCAAGATTATGCCACTGCACTCCCGCCTGGCGACAGAGCAAGATTCTATCTCAAAAAAAAAAAAAAAAAAAAAAGCACTGCCAGGCATGGTGATGCATGCCTGTAATCTCAGCTACTCAGAAGGCTCAGGTGGAAGGATCTCTTGAGGCCAGGAGATTGAGACCAGCCTGGGCAACATAGCGAGAACACCACCCCACCCCTGCTGCCACCTGCCCCATCTCAAGAATCAATGAATGGGCCAGCTGCGGTGGCTCATGCCTGTAATTCCAGCACTTTGGGAGGCTCAGGTGGGCGTATCATGAGGTCAGGAGTTCGAGACCAGCCTGACCAACATGGTGAAACCCTGTCTCTACTAAAAATACAAAAATTAGCCAGACATGGTGGTGCACACCTGTAATCCCAGCTACTCAGGAGGCTGAGGCAGGAGAATCACTTGAACCCAGGAGGCACAGGTTGCAGTGAGCTGTGCCACTGCACTCCAGCCTGGGCGACAGAGCAAGACTCCATCTCAAAAAAAAAAAAAAATGAATGAATGAATACAAAAAATAAGCATTAAGTAGGACAAGACAAAAGAATAGTGAGTATCTTGAACACACCTGTAGTGAGAGTGCTTTAAATACATCTTCTCAAATAATCTTTACTACTCCATGGAGTGACTGTGGTTAATGCTTTCTTTCATTTTGCAAATGAGGACTAGACATCAGAGAGATTAAATGATGTTCGTAGTTCACAGTGATAGATGGACATGGAACTCAAACCCTGATATGCTAATTCTAAAGTGCAAGCTCATAACACCAAAATATTTAAATAACTAATGGGGATAAAAGAATTTATTTTAAAATTTTTAACCCATTTCTTTAAGAATCTGACAGATCGCATAGACCAAAAATAAACAGAGAGGATTTGGAAAAATAAAACACATATGTCAGGAGGCTGAGGCAGGAGAATCGCTTGAACCCGGGAGGCGGAGGTTGCAGTGAGTGGATATCGCGCCACTGCACTCCAGCCTGGTGTCAGAGTGAGACTCTGTCTCAAACAAACAAACAAACAAACAAATAAGAAAACACATGTAATACATATAGATAATGTTGAACTCTAAAAAAAATAGTACATGCATTCTTTTCTTTCTTTCTTTTTTTTTTTTTTGGATGGAGTTTTACTCTTGTTGCCCAGGCTGGAGTGCAATGGCATGATCTCGGCTCACTGCAAACTCTGCCTCACAGGTTCAAGCGATTCTTCTACTTCAGCCTCCCGAATAGCTGGGATTACAGGCACCCACCACCACGCCCAGCTAATTTTTTGTATTTTCAGTAGAGACAGGGTTTCACCATGTTGGCCAGACTGGTCTTGAACTCCTGACCTCAGGTGATCCACCTGCCTCGGCCTCCCAAGGTGCTGGGATTACAGGCATGAGCCACTGCACCCGGCCTACATGCATTCTTTTCTAAAGTCCAAGAATATTTACAAACATTGAAATGTTCTAAACCACAAGGAAAATCTTAACAAATTCTAAAGAATGGAAATCTAGAGCCTAAGCCATAGTTTTTGACCCTAAAATAAGAAAGCTACAAATTAATTATTAAAAGAATAAATCTGCTTGATGAGTTAATTTTTTCTATATAAAAAATAAATATAATCTGCAATTACAGATTAGTTAGAAGTTATGAACAGTTAAAACACACTTACTAAAACCCAGGGGTTCATGACATTGGATTTGGGAATGATTTCTGAATATGACACCGAAAGCGCAGGCAGCAAAAGTAATAATAGATAAAACAGACTACATCAAAATAAAAAACTGTGCATCAAAGGACACAATCAAAGAGGGAAAAGAAAAATTACAGAATGACAGAAAACATTTGCGAATCTTCTATCTGATAAGCGGTTAATACTCAGACTATATAAGGAACTGCTAAACTCAATAACAACAACAAAAGACCAGGCTGGGCGCAGTGGCTCACACCTGTAATCCCAGCACTTTGGGAGGCCGAGACAGGCAGATCACTTGAGGTCAGGAGTTCAGGACCAGGCTGGCCAACGTGGTGAAACCCTGTCTCTGCTAAAAATACAAAAATTAGCTGGGCGTGGTAGCACATGTGCCTGTAATCCCAGCTAGTCGGGAGGCTGAGGCAGGAGAATCACTGGAACTCAGGAGGCAGAGGTTGCAGTGAACCGAGATCGCCCCACTGCACTCCAGTTTGGGTGACAAAGTGAGACTCCATCTCAAAAAACAAACAAACAAAAAACCAAAAGACCAACCAGATCAAAAAACAGGCAAAGAATTTGAGTAACATTTTCCTAAAGAAGACATACAAATGGCCAACAAGCACATGAAAGATGCTCAACAACACTAATCACTAGGGAAATGCAAATCAAAGCCACAATGAGGTACCACCTTATACCCAGCAGGATGGCTACTATTAGAAAGAAAGAAAAAATAAAATAACAAGTATTGTCAAGAATGCGGAAAAATCGGAATCCTTGTGCACTGCTGGCAGGAATGTAAAATGGTACGGCTGCTGTGGAAAACAGTATGGCAGTTCTTCAAAAAATTAAAAACAGAATTGCCACACATGATCCAGTAATTCTGGATATACACTTAAAAGAACTGAAAGCAGAGACTCAAGAGAGATTTGTACACCCATGTTCATAGCAGCATTATTAACAATAGTCAAAAGGTAGAAGCAACCCAAGTATCCATTACAGATGAATCAATAAATGAATCAATAAACAAAATGTGATAAATACATACAATGGGATATTATTCCGCCTTAAAAAGGAAGGACCTCTGACACATGGATCAGCCTCGCTTTAAAAGCAAGCCTTGCCAGCTTGCTTTTAAAACTCTCTAGGTTATTTTATTTTGTTTTATTTTATTTTATTGAGATGGGGGTCTCACTGTCACCTAGGCTGGAGTGCAGTGGTGCAATCTCAGCTCACTGCAACCTCTGCCTCCCAGGCTCAAGAGATCCTCCCACCTCACCCTCCTAAGTAGCTGGGATTACAGGTGCACACCACCACACCCAGCTAATTTTTGTATTTTTAGTAGAGACGGGATTTTGCCATGTTGGGCAGGCTGGTCTCAAACTCCTGACCTCAAGCAATCTGTCCACTCAACCTCCCCAAGAGTTGGGATTGCAGGCATGCGCCATCACACCTAGCCTAGGTTATTTCATAATGTCCTCTTTAAATGCTTACATCTCTTCACAGATACATTTTAGTAGAGAGATAATAATATCTGATTATTTTGAGACTACACAGAATGAGTTGTTGGAATTTTTCATGTTTCCTTGGATTGTTTTTCTTAGGTTTTTTTGTTTGTTTGTTTGTTTGTTTTTGAGATGGAGTTTTGCTCTTGTTGCCCAGGCTGGAGTATAATGGCGCGATCTCGGCCCACTGCAACCTCCCCATCCTGGGTTCAAGCGATTGTCCTGCCTCAGCCTCCCAGGTTGCTGGGATTATAGGCACCTGCCACCATGCCCGGCTAATTTTTTGTGTTTTTAGTAGAGATGGGGTTTCACCATGTTGGCCAGGCCGGTCTCGAACTTCTGACCTCAGGTGATCCACCTGCCTCGGCCTCCTAAAGTGCTGGGATTACAGGCGTAATGGTTTTTCTTTTTAACTTTTTGCTTGTTTCTTTCACATTTTTAATTTATTTACTTATTTTCCATTCTTATACATGTTTCATGCTGATATTTTCTTATTTTAATTACTTAAGTAATTCAGTTAATTGCTGAAGAATAGTGTGGGGTGGAGGAACTGGGCAAAGGTTAAATAAATTGAGGGAGTCCCAGCTATGATTTGGAATTTTTGGTCATTAATGAACTCTTATCAAAGTTGATATATCCTTTCTCCACGGACATGTCTCCTTTTAGTTTTGGGCATTAAAAAGACAGTGTTGGCCGGGCGCAGTGGCTCATGCCTGTAATCGCAGCACTTTGGGAAGCCGAGGCAGGCAGATCACTTGAGGTCAGCAGTTGGAGACCAGCCTGGCTAACATGGTGACACCTCATCTCTACTAAAAATATAAAAATTAGCCAGGCATGGTGCACGCCTGTAATCTCAGCTATTTGGGAGGCTGAAGCAGAAGAATTGCTTGAACCCGGGAGACAGAGTTTGCAGTGAGCCTAGATCATAGCACTGCACTCCAGCCTGGGCGACAGAGCAAGACTCCATCTCAAAAAAAAAAAAAAAAATGCACAGTAAACCTTTACATCTTTTCCCTGTCATCCAGTAATCACTGTCTCCCGTCTTTCCATTTTACCTCTGACAGTCTCCCTTGGCCTCACTACTGAGTTATCAGTGATAAAAATGCCATGGTTACATAATTTCTATGACTTACCTCAGATGTTCTGTAATATAGTACTTTCCCCTTACCTCAGGGGATACATTCCGAGACCCCCCAGTGGATGCCTAAAACAATGGATAGTACCAAACCCTATATCTACTGTGCTTTTTCGATCTGGTAACCAAGACACTACTAAGTGACTAACAGGTGAGTAGCAGAGATAGGGACACCTCTGTTTTATTGTGCTTCACTTCACCGTACTTCAGATACTGCATTTTACAAAATGAAGGTTTGTGGTAACCCTAAATCAAGCAAGTCTATGCGTGCCATTTTTCCAGCAGTGCTTACTTCATGTCTCTGTGTCACATTTTTGTAATTCTTAAGATATTTCAAACGTTCCCTTTTTTTTTTTTTTTTTTTTGAGATGGAGTCTTGCTCTTGTCACCCAGGCTGGAGTGCAGTGGCGTGATCTCGGCTTACTGCAACCTCCGCCTCCCGGGTTCAAGCGATTCTCCTGCCTCAGCCTCCTGAGTAGCTGGCGTTACAGGCACAAACCACCACACCCAGCTAATTTTTGTATTTTTAGTAGAGACGGGGTTTTGGGTTTTGCCGTGTTGGCCAGGCTGGTCTTGAACTCCTGGCCTCGTGATCCACCCACCTCGGCCTCCCAAAGTGCTGGGATTACAGGCATAAGCTACCGCGCCTGGCCCAAACTTTTCCATTATTATTATATCTGTTAGGTGATCTGTGATCACTGATCTTTGATGTAACTATTGTAATTGTTTTGGGGTGTCATGAACCATGCCCATCTACATACGACAGCGAACTTAATACATAAATGTTGTGTGTGTTCTGACTGCTCCACCAAGCAGCCATTCCCACTTCTCTCTCCCTTACCTCAGACCTCCCTATTCTGTGAGACACAATAAGATTGAAATTAGGTCAATTAATAACCCTACAATGGCCTCTAAGTGTTCAAGTGAAAGGAAGAGTCACCACATGTCTCTTTCTTTGTTTGTTTTTTTTTTTTTTTTGAGACAGAGTCTAGCCCTGTCGCCCAGGCTGGAGTGCAGTGGCACAATTTCGGTTCACTGCAAACTCCGTTTCCCAGGTTCAAGTGATTCTCCTGCCTCAACCTCCTGAGTAGCTGGGATTACAGGCGCCCACCACCACACCCAGCTAATTTTTGTATTTTTAGTAGAGACGGGGTTTCACTGTGTTGGCCAGGCTGGTCTCGAACTCCTGACCTCATGATCCTCCCACCTCAGCCTCCCAAAGTGCTCGGATTACAAGCGTGAGCCACTGCGCCCAGCCGTCTCTCACTTTCAATCAAAAGCTAGAAATGATTAAACTTACTGAGGAAGGCATATCAAAAGCTGAGGGAGGCCAAAAGCTACACTTCTTGCACCAAACAACGAAGTTGTGAATACAAAGATAAAGTTCTTTTTTTTTTTTTTTTTTTTTTTTGAGACAGGAGTCTCACTCTATTGCCCAGGCTGGAGTGTAGTGTGACTCAATCTCGGCTCACTGCAACCTCCGCCTCCTGGGTTCAAGCAATTCTCCTGCCTCAACCTCCTGAGTAGCTGGGATTACAGGCGCCCACCACCATGCCTGGCTAATTTTTGTATTTTAAGTAGAGACGGGGTTTCACTATGTTGGCTAGGCTGATCTCGAACTCCTGACCTTAAGTGATCCGCCTGCCTCAGCCTCCCAAAATGCTGGGATTACAGGCGTGAGCCATCGTGCCTGGCCAGAAAAAGTTCTTGAAGGAAATTAAAAGTGCTACTCCAGTGAACACACAAATAAGACAGTGAAACAGCCTTATTGCTGAAATGGAGAATGTCTAAGTGGCCTGGATAGATCAAACCAACCACAACATTCTCATAAGCCAAAGCCTAAACCAGAGCAAGACCCTAACTCTAACTCTCTTCAATTCAATGAAGGCTGAGAGTGCTGGAAGCAATGGAAGAAAAGTCTGAAGCTAGCAGAGGTTGGTTCATGAAGTTTAAGGAAAGAAGCCACCTCCATAACAAAAAAAGTGCAAGGTGAACCAGCGAGTGCTGATGTAGGAGCTGCAGCAAGTTATCCCGAAGATCTAGCTAAGATCATGGGTGAAGGTGGATACACTGAACAACAGATTTTCTTTTTTGTTTAATTTTTATTTTTTGTAGAGACAGAATCTCGTTTTGTTGTCCAGGCTGGTCTTGAACTCCTGGGCTTAAGTGAGCCTCCCACCTTAGCCTCCCAAAGTCTGGGATTACAGGCATGAACCACCACACCAGACCACAGATTTTTCAATGTAGACAAAACAGCCTTATATTGGAAGAAGAGGCCATCTAGGAATTTCGTAGCTAGAGAAAAATTAATGTCTGGCTTCAAAGGACAGGCTGACTCTCTTCTTACGGGCTAATGCAGCTGATGACTTTAAGTTGAAGCCATTGCTCATTTACCATTCCAAAAACTCTAGGGCTCTTAAAAATGATGCTAAATCCAGCCTCGCCTACATGGCGAAACCTTGTCTTTACTAAAAATACAAAAATTAGCTGGGTGTGACGGCATGCACCTGTAGTCGCAGATACTCTGTAGGCTGAGGCAGAAGAATCACTTGAACCTGGAAGGTGGAGGTTACAGTGAGCCAAGATCGCACCACTTCACTCAAGCCTGGGTGACAGAGTGCAACTCTGTCTCAAAAAAAAAAAAAAAAAAAAAGCTAAATCTACTCTGCCTGTGCTCTGTAAATGAAACAACAAAGCCTGCATGACAGCACATCTGTTTACAGCATGGTTTACTGAATAATTTAAAGCCCACTGTTGAGACCTACCGCTCAGAAAAAAAAACATTCCTTTCAAAATATTACTGCTCGGGCCGGGCGCAGTGGCTCATGCCTGTAATCCCAGCAATTTGCGAGGCCAAGGCAGGTGGATCACCTTAGGTTAGGAGTTCCAGACCAGCCTAACCAATATGGTGAAACCCCGTCTCTACTAAAAATAGAAAATTAGCTGGGCATGGAGGCGCATGCCTGTAATCCCAGTTACTCAGGAGGCTAAGGCAGGAGAATTGCTTGAACCCGGGAGGCGGAGGTTGCAGTGAGCTGAGATTGCGCCACTGTATTCCAGCCTGGGCAACAAGAGCAAAACTCCAACTCAAAAAAAAAAAAAAGTTATATATATATAACTGCTCGTTGACAATGCATCAGATCATCCAAGAGCTCTGATGGAGATGTATGAGTAGATTAAAAGTTGTTTTCCTGTAATCCCAGCACTTTAGGAGGCCGCGGCAAGTTGATCACCTGAAGTTGGGAGTTTGAGACCAGCCTGACCAACATGGAGAAACCCCGTCTCTACTAAAAATACAAAAGAATTTGCTGGGTGTGGTGGCGGTTGCCTGTAATCCCAGCTACTTGGGAGACTGAGGAAAGAGAATTGCTTGAACCCAGGAGGCAGAGGTTGCGGTGAGCCGAGATTTCACCATTGCGCTCCAGCCTGGACAATAAGAGCGAAACTCTGTCCCAAAAAAAAAAAAAAAAATAGTTGTTTTCATGCCTGCTAACACAACATCCATTCTGTAGCCTATGGCTCAAAGAGTAATTTTGACTTTCGAGTCTTATTTTTTCTTTCTTTCTTTTTTCTTTTTTTTTTTTTGAGACAGAGTTTCGCTCTTGTTGCCCAGGCTGGAGTGCAACGGCATGATCTCGGCTCACCGCAACCTCTGCCTCCCAAGTTCAAGCGATTCTCCTGCCTCAGCCTTCCAAGTAGCTGGGATTACAGGCATGTGCCACCATGCCCTGCTAATTTTGTATTTTTAGTAGAGAAAGGCTTTCTCCATGTTGGTCAGGCTGGTCTCAAACTCCCGACCTCAGGTGATCTGCCCGTCTCGGCCTCCCAAAGTGCTGGGATTACAGGCATGAGCCACCACGCCCGGCCCTTATTTTATTTTTGAGATAGAGTTTCACTCTTGTTGCCTAGGTTGGAGTGCAATGGTCCAATCTCAGCTCACTGCAACCTCCACCTCCTGGGTTCCTGCCACCACACCCAGCTAATTTTTATGTTTTTAGTAGAGACGGGGTTTGCCATGTTGGCCAGGCTGGGCTTGAACTCCTGACCTCAGGTGATCTGCCCGTCTCGGCCTCCCGAAGTGCTGGGATTACAGGCATGAGCCACTGCACCCAGCCTTGAGTCTTATTATTTAAGGAACACACTTTTTGACCGGGCATGGTGGCTCACACCTGTAATCCCAGCACTTTGGGAGGCGTAGGTAGGTGGCCCCTGAGGTCAGGAGATAGAGACCACCCTGGCCAACATGGTGAAACTCTCTCTACTAAAAATACAAAATTAGGCCGGGTACCGTGGTTCACGCCTATAATCCCAGCACTTTGGGAGGCCGAGGTGGGCAGATCACCTGAGGTCAGGAGTTCGAGACCAGCCTGGCCAACATGGTGAAAACCTGTCTCTACTAAAAATACCAAAATTAGCCAGGTATGGTGGTTGGCACTTGTAATCCCAGCTACTTGGGAGGCTGAGGCAGGAGAATCACTTGAACCCAGGAGGCAGAGGTTGCAGTGAGCCTAAATCGCCCTATTGCACTCCAGCGTGGGCAACAAGAGTGAAATTCTGTCTCAAAAAAAAAAGAAAAAGAAAAAGAAAAAAAAATTAGCCAGGCGTGGTGCTGCATGCCTGTAATCCCAGCTACTCAGGAGGCTGAAGCAGGAGAATCGCTTGAACCCGGGAGGCAGAGGTTGCAGTGAGCTGAGACCGCACCATTGCACTCCAGCCTGGGCAACAAGAGAGTAACTCCATTTCAAAAAAAATAAAAGAAACACATTTTTTAAGGCTATAGCTGCCATTGGTAGTGATTACTCTGGCGAATCTAGACAAAGTAAATTGAAAACCTCTGAAAAGGAATCACCACTTAGATGCCATTAAGAACATTTGTGATCATGGGAGGAAGTAAAAATATCAACATTAACAGGAGTTTGGAAGAGGTTAATTCCAGCTCTCACAGACAACTTCGAAGGGTTCAAGACTTCAGTTGAGAACGTAATTACAGATGTGGTAGAAATAGCAAGAGAACTAGAAGTAGAAGCAGAGCTCAAAGATGTGACTAGATTGCTACAATCTCCTGATAAAACTTGTACAGGTGGCCGAGCACAGTGGCTCACGCCTGTAATCCCAGCACTCTGCAATGCCTAGGCAGGCAGATCACGAGGTCAAGAGATCGAGACCATCCGGGCCAACATGGTGAAACCCTGCCTCTACTAAAAATACAAAACGTAGCTGGGCATTGCAGTGAGCGCCTGTAATCCCAGCTACTCGGGAGGCTGAGGCAGGAGAATAGCTTGAACCCGGGAGGCAGAGGTTGCAGTGAGCCAATATCACGCCACTGCACTCCAGCCTGGTGACAGAGCGAGACTCCAACTCAAAAAAAGAAAAAAAAAAAAAAAAAAGAAAAGAACAGGTGAGGAATTTTTTTACTTGATGAGCTAGCAAAGAAAGTGGTTTCTTGAGACGGACTCTACTCCTGGTGAAGAGGCTGTGAACATCGTTGAAATTTTCAGACAACAAAGGGTTACGCACAGTGGCTCACACATATAATCCCAGGACTTTGGGAGGCTGAGGCAGGCAGATCACTTGAGACCAGGAGTTCGAGACGAGCCTGGCCAACATGGTGAAACCCAGTCTCTACTAAAAATACAAAACTTAGCTGGGCGTGGTTGCACATGCCTGTAGTTGAGCTACTCAGGAGGCTGAGGCAGGAAAATCACTTGAACCCAAGAGGCGGAGGTTGCAGTGAACCATGATCACACCACTGCACTCCAGCCTTGGAGACACAGCGAGACTCCCAACTCAAAAAACAAACAAACAAAAAATGACAACAAAGGATTATTCCATAAAGCTAATTCATAAAGCAGTATCAAAGTTTGAGAGGACTGACTCCAATTCTGAAAGTTCTACTATGGATAAAAGTGGATCAAACAGCATTGCATGCTACAGAGAAATCTTTTTGAAAGAGTCAATCGAGGTGGCAAACTTCACTGTTTTCTTTTAAAGAAATTGCCAGGCCTGGCACGGTGGCTCACGCCTGTAATCCCAGCACTTTGGGAGGCCAAGGCAGGCGGATCAGCTGAGGTCAGGAGTTCAAGACCAGCCTGACCAATATGGAGAAACCCGATCTCTACTAAAAATACAAAAATTAGCCAAGCGTGGTGGCACATGCCTGTAATTCCAGCTACTCAGGAGGCTGAGGCAGGAGGATCACTTGAACCCGGAAGGCGGAGATTGCAGTGAGCCGAGATTGCGCCATTGCACTCCAGGCCTAGGCAACAAGAGTGAAACTCTGTTTCAAAAAAAAAAAAAAAAAAGAAAGAAAGAAAAGAAAAAGAAAATAATGTCTACACGCGTACTTTGACATGTTTCTCATACCTGTAATCCCAGTACTTTGGGAGGCTCATGTGAGCAGATTGCTTGAGCTCACAAGTTCAAGACCAGCTTGAGAAACATGGTGAAAACCTGTCTCTACACAAAATATAAAAGTTAGCCAGGCATGGTTCCATGCACCATAGTCCCATCTACTTGGGAGGCTGAGGTGGGAGAATGGCTTGAACCCAGGAGGCAGAGGTTGCAGTAAGCCAAGATGGCACCCCTGCCCTCCAGCCTGGGCAATAGAGCCAGACCCTGTCACAAAAAATAAAAAGAAACATGTTTAAAAATAAGATGGATTGAAGGATGAATAGAGAGATATGTGATAGAGCATTTATAGTAAAATGTTAACTGTATAAATAAGCGATGAGAATATAGGTGTTCACAGTAAAACGTTTTCAACTCTTCTGTATGCTTCAAAATATTTAAGTAAATCTACTGAGAAAATTGTATATAAAAATTATTATAAATGTGTAAAAAGAGACTCTGCCCTACCCAAGAAAAACTAAAGGAAATTTACTAAATTATTAATGGTAGCTGTGTTTGGATGGCATCATATGAGTAATTTTTATTTTTTCCTTTTTGTACTTTTTAGTATTTTACAAATGTTTAACAGGCATGTTACCCAATTCTAATAAAAACCATTTTTAAGAAAATAAGGATGCATATTATCTCATACTTTACAATCTTATAGTAAAACTAACAGGACATAAGAGAGAGAATGAGAATCAACGGATAGAGGCAGACAGATAAAATGGAGAGTTGGCCCTAAGACTGCCTCCATGCTTTAATAAATATAACCTGAGGAACTTAAAGGACCGCCCCTTTTTACTGAAAGGTCTCTACTGTTAAAATATGTCTATTTTCCTTTTTTTCTTGATGATCAAAAAGACCACTTCTAGTGGAAGTCCTTTCACACTCCCTTACGTCCTATTGCTTAGAGCTGAGCCAGCCCCTGGAGCCCTTGGCTGCCACCAACAACTACTACCCACTTCGTGTGTTGGTGGAGGCCTCCCAGTCCTGTGGAGCTGATGATTTGGTAAATAGCTCTTGAGGCTTTTTAAAAGCATATTCCCCCAGAATTCTGGCTCCCTACTGTTAAAATAAATAAATTCTCTACACCAGCATGCCAGAATGGAGTTGGGCTTTAGAGCTAAGGTCAAGGGTAGGGTCAATCAGCAGGGGTCTCACAAAACCCCAGAGGCTGACATTTCGAGGCAGGGTAACTTTTTTAAATGTAAAAGTAAGTGTTTGCAGATTCTGGAAACAAACAAACAAACTTGACTTGGTATCTTTTCTTGGGGGTGGAGGCAATCTGTAGTTATCAGATGGTAAAATCATAATTAAACAAAGCTCCAGGCTTTATTTAAGGAGGTAACTTTTCTGAGGTTTAACCTTGTTTTGATCAGGTAATTTTCCGCCACAGAAAAATGGGCTCATATCAAACAGAGTCCTTTTAATGGACAAACTTAAGCACAAAAAGTTGTTTCTAAGGTGGCATCTTTGGCGAAAACACTAGAGAATCAAAAGACTATAAAATTAATATCAAGAAAATATTGAACTTCAATTATATAATTGGCACCATTTCAGTCTTTTAGCATAACACATTACCTGTAACTGCCACCTGGTTTAGATTACTTGAGAAAAACAAACAAACATGTTCTCTAAGTTTGGTATGTATTAAAAAGATCACATAATTCTTTTTTTTTTTTTTTTGATATGGAGTTTAGTTCTTGTCGCCCAGGCTGGAGTGCAATGGTGCGATCTCTGCTCACTGCAACCTCCATCTCCTGGGTTCAAGCTGTTCTCCTGCCTCAGCCTCACGAGTTGCTGGGATTACAGGCGTGTGCCACCAGGCCCAGCTAATTTTTGTAATTTTAACACAGACGGGTTTTCACCATGTTGGCCAGGCTGGTCTCAAACTCCTGACCCCAGGTGATCTACCCGCCTCGGCCTCCCAAAGTGCTAGGATTACAGGCATGAGCCACTGCGCCCAGCCCCAGCCTAATTCTTGTATATTCTAAGTGACCATGCCTGGCCTAATTCTTACATGTTCTAAGTGAAATTAACACTAGCAAAATAATTAGATTTCGTATAGATCTACAAAAATACATTTAATGTACAAATGCAGAATCACAGAATTAAGCCAGAAAAGGAACTCTTCTTGCCCAAGTTTTTAGAGCACAGTCCTACATGACACTTCATTTAAAAGGTATCCTATAGTCAAATAAGTTTGGGAAATGGTATATGTTAATACTTTACCCTCATCTTGAGAAGCCACAATTCAAATAATCATATTAAAGGTTGCAAGAAATTCTATTATAAGAACCCAGTATAACTTTGTTTAACCGGTAGTTTGTGAAACACACATGAGCATGTAGCACCCCCCCTGCCTTTTTTTTTTGAGATGGAGTTTTGCTCTTGTTGCCCAGGCTGGAGTGCAGTGGCGCATTCTCAGCTCACTGCAACCTCTGGCTCCCAGGTTCAAGCAATTCTCCTGCCTTAGCCTCCTGAGGAGCTGGGATTACAGGCATATGCCACCACGCCTGGCTAATTTTCTATTTTTAGTAGAGATGGGGTTTCACCATGTTGGTCAGGCTGGTCTGGAACTCCTGACCTCAGGTGATCTGCCCGTCTCAGGCCCCCAAAATGCTGGGGTTATGAGCCACCACGCCCAGCCCCCCACCCTTTTTTTTAAAATATCTATTAACATTTTGTAGAACCTCTTTGGGAAACTGCTCTCTAGACTGATGCCCTCATTTTTATAGAAAGACAGGATACAGGGATAAACCGATTTGCTTAACCAAACAGTCCCTTATTTACTTAGACAAACTCACAGGTAAGTAAGCTACACAGTATTGTTATTTTTATTATTTATTTATTTATTTTGAGACAGGGTCTCTCTCTGTTGCCCAGACTGGAGTGCAGTGGCGTGATCTCGGCTCACGGCAACCTTTGCCTCCCAGGCTCAAGCAATTCTTCTGCCTCAGCCTCCGGAATAGCTGGGATTACAGGCGTGCACTACCACGCCGAGCTAATTTTTGTATTTTTAGTAGAGATGGGGTTTCACCATGTTGGCCAGGCTGGTATCGAACTCCTAACCTCAAATGATCCACCTGCCTTGGCCTCCCAAAGTGTTGGGATTACAGGTGTGAGCCACTGCCCCTGGCCTTTTTTTTTTTTTTTTTTTGAGACAGAGTCTCAGTCTGTCACCCAGGCTGGAATGCAGTGGCACAATCATGGCACACTGCAGCATCTACCTCCTGGGCTCAAGTAGTCCTCCCACCTCAGCTTCCTGAGTAGCTAGGACTACAGGTACACGCCACCACACCCAGCTAATTTTTTGCATATTTTGTAGAGACAGGGTTATGCCATGTTACCCAGACTGGTCTTGAACACCTGGGCTCTAAATATCCTCCTGCCTCAGCCTCGCAAAGTGCTGGGATTACAGGTGTAAGCCACCTTGACTCTTAAATCAGATTATGTAAATCAAATAACTCAGCATCTGATGTAAATTGAACTATTTTGGGGAAGGGAGTAAATTAACTGTTAATGACCTAGCTATGAAAATATCACCATAAACGGCCCTTACAAAGTTCAGCAGAGTTTCCACTACCCTACAGAATCTTCTCTGATAACTCCCATTCAGAGTGATTTTGCCCTTCTCTGATCAATATGTCATCAAATTCTGTCTTCTATTGTTACCTACCTGCCTCGTGTGTAATCTTATCTTCCTGAGCAGATTGCAAGTTCCTAGAGAGCTAGAAGGAATTCTTACTTTTCCTTAGAGTCACTTGAGTCACATAATAGTCTCAATAAATAATTTTGAAAAGCTCACAAATGACCAACTGAATGGAATAGGGTCAGCATGAAGGATTACAGAAGGAGCCAGCCATCCACATCCTTTCTGTCTTCAGTGCAACACTCTCCCTTCCTTCTCATTGTATGGCTAGCAATTACCTCTTGGCAATTTTTTCTAGAGGTCTACAGTAAAGGAGGCTGCCATTGCTCAAGGACGCTGCTTGATCCTACCAAAATTCCCATGGATCTGTGAGGAGCTCCTCAAATCAGCAGGACATGCCCCTGTCCTGCCCAAAATCTGTTTGGAGATCAAATGGGCCTTACTCAATAATAAAATGGAAGCCTGAATTTATTTCTATTTGTTTGGCCTCTGATTAATTAGGTACATTCTCCAGAATACAAAGCAGCTGCTTTTTTGACCATTAAACTGTGTTCCTTAAAGAGAAGTGAATCCCAGAGTAGGAACAGTTCTAATGATTTGTTTTAGTTTGTTTTATGGCAAGACCTTAGAGAAGTCGAAGAGGAAGAAAGGAGACTCCCTATCCCTCCTTATTGCTGACGATCCAGGCTGACAGTAGTTGGAGAGCAAGCTCCGTGCTGAAAAGATTCAAACACACCCATGACCCACAAACTGCAAACTGTCAGATTAATTGTTTTTGCCTACAGACAACTCAATGAGTGCTCATTGTGCAGACAGCATGTTCTCAGCACTGCTTTAGGCGCCGTGGGATTATAGAAGAGGTATAAAGGTATGTTTCCTCCCTTCCAGGAATTTACAATCTAATAAGATGAGATAAGACTAACATTGAAAGCAGCTGTGGACAATACAAGGCAGGCTATAGGATCTAGTGCTGACTTTGGGGCCTTGGACTTTTAACTGTAACAGAAATTCAGAGAGGGAGGAAAAGTCACTGGGCGTTTCAGTCTTACAAGAAGACTTCATGAAGAAAGTACAACAGGAGTTGAACATTAAAGGAAAGGCAGCATTCCAGGCAAAGGAGGCAGGCTGTCCTTTTCAGTTTCAGACAATATTGTGTTAATCATTTTACATGCCCCAATTCTTGATTGCTACAAGGCGAAAAGGTATATAAGCACCCATACTTTCAATCACTGGGCTATTGCTTTTTAAAAATTACCTTTAAGATATGGTTGTCTTAGTGGCCTATAAATAAATTTGCTCAATTTTCCATTTTACCCATTTGGCATGCTCAGATCAATAATTTGACTTATTAGCTTTAGAGTTATTAATTACACGGATGCAGTTTATTAACAAAAAGAAAACAAAGTGCTTACTATGTGCTAGGCCCTGTGTTAGGTGCCGGGGATAAAACAGTGCATAAATAATCAAGATGCCTGTCAAGTTTAAAAGCAATAGCAGGCCGGGCCCGGTGGCTCACGCCTGTAATCCCAGCACTTTAGGAGGCCGAGGCGGGCAGATCACCTGAGGTCAGGAGCTCGAGACCAGCCTGGCCAACAGTGAGAAACCCCGTCTCTACTAAAAATACAAAAATTAGCCGGGTGTGGTGGCGGGCGCCTTTAATCCCAGCTACTCAGGAGGCTGAGGCAGGAGAATCGCTTGAACCTGGGAAGCAGAGGTTGCAGTGAGCTGAGATCGCACCATTGCACTCCAGCCTGGGTGACAGAATGAAGCTCTGTCTCAAAAAAAAAAAAAAAAAAAGTGACAGCAGACACAGACATACAAAGAACAACATGATTATAATTACAGTATGAGTCATCAGAGAAAAACATAGAGCTAGAAAAACAGATATCAGAGAAGTCTAATTTATATTGGAAAGGCAGTGACAAATTTCTTGAGGAATTGATAATTTAGGCTGAGACCTGAAGTATGTAGGAGTTACAGGCAGGGGAACAGGAACAGAAAGGCAGCTAATATGCTCTGAAGAGCAGAGCGAGATGAGGCTAGTCAAGTAAGTAGAGCTGATCATACTTATCTATTTATATTACAAATAAATTATAAATTATAGCAAGCTGAACTATTCAGCAGTGATGACATTTAATTTTTATCCTTTTATCACAAGCTAAAATGATAATTAATTTCTCTTTACAATAAAAACAATTTGAGAAGATGAACTCGAAACAGAAATGCCTTTTGTATTTCATTCCATGTTGTCTTTCACACAGTAGCTAGCTACAAGATACAAATGAAATGTTAAAATTCCAGCTAAAGTGGTTACCTCTAAAATTATGAAATAAACTGAGAGAAATCAATCCCCCAGGAGGCAACATAGTGAAGTAGGTAGGTGCATGGAATTTCGGAACCAGACTTCCTATCTTGAACTCCTGGGCTCAAGTAATCCTCCCACCTCAGCCTTTCAAGTAGCTGGGACTATAGGCTACCAGCAACTATAGAAACCAGATTCCCTGGGTTGAATCTCAGTTCAAAAAACACCATCAGTCAACTGGATATGACTGACATCTATAGACTACTTCCTCCAGCAATAACAGAATACACATTCTTCTCAAGTTCATGTGGAGCCTTCACCAAGGTAGATCATATTCTGGGCCATAAAACACACCTTAACAATTTTTTTTTTCTTTTTTTTGAGACAGAGTCTTGCTCTGTTGCCCAGGCTGGAATGCAGTGGCGTGATCTCGGCTCACTGCAAGCTCCATCTCCTGGGTTCACACCATTCTCCTGCCTCAGCCTCCCGAGTAGCTGGGAGTATACAGGCGCCTGCCACCACGCCCGGCTAATTTTTTTTTGTATTTTTAGTAGAGACAGGGTTTCGCCGTGTTAGCCAGGATGGTCTCCATCTCCTGACTTCGTGATGTGCCCGTGTCGGCCTCCCAAGGTGCTGGGATTACAGGCGTGAGAACAAATTTAAAAGAAAAGAAATCATACAATATCTGCTCTCAGATTACCGTGGGATTACACTAGAAGTTAGTAACAGAAAGATAACTGGAAAATTTCAAAACACATGGAGACTAAACAACACACAAATAACATATGGGTCAAAGAAGAAAGTTCAAGAGAAATTTTAAAGTATTTTGAACTAAATGAAAAAACAACTTATCTAAATTTGTGGGATGCAGCAAAAGCAACGTTTAGAAGGAAATTTATAGCATCGAATGCATATTTTAGAAAAGAAAGATATAAAATTAACAACTAAGCTTCTACCTTAATAAACTAGAAAAAAAAAGCAAATTAAATCCAAAGTAAGCAGAAAAAAGGAGATAATTTTAAAAAGTAGAAATCACTAAAATTGAAAACAGGAAATCAATAGAGAAAATCAACAAAACAGAAGCTGATTCTTTCAAAAGATCAATAAAATCAATAAGCCTCTAGCCAGACTAAGAAAATAAAGAAAGAGGACACAAATTACTAATATCAGAAATGAAAGGGGGGATATCACTACAGATCCCATGGACATTAAAAGGATAATCTAGTAATACTATGAACAACGCTATGACTTCAAATTTGATAACGTGGATGAAACAGACCAGTTCCTTGAGAAACACAATCAGCCAAAGCTCACCCAAAGATACATAATCTGAATTCTTTAATATATCTATTAAGAAACTGAATCACTAATTAAAAACATTCCAGGCCGGGCGTGGTGGCTCATGCCTATAATTCCTGCATTTCAGGAGGCTGAGGCGGATGGATCACCCGAGGTCAGGAGTTCGAGACCAGCCTGGCCAACATGATGAAACCCCGTCTCTACTAAAAATATGAAAAATTAGCTGGGCATGGTGGTACATGCCTGTAATCCCAGCTACTCAGGAGGTAGAGGCAGGAGAATCGCTTGAACCCAGGAGGTGGAGGTTGCAGTGAGCCAAGATCACACCACTGCATTCCAGCCTGGGCAACAAGAGCAAAACGCTGTCTAAAAAAAAAAAAACAAAAAAAAAATTCCAAAATAGAAAGCACCAGGCCAAGATGGGTTCATTGATGAATTCTACCAAACATTCAGGAAAGAAATTATACCAATTCTCTACAACCTCTTTCAGAAGATAGAAGCAGAGGGAACACTTCCTAAGTCATTCTATGAGGCCAGCATCACCTTAAAACAAAACCAGACAAATACATTACCAGAAAAGAAAACTACAAACCAATGTCTCTCATAAACATAGATACAAAAATCCTCAAAAATATTAACAAATTGAATCAACAATGTGTAAAAAGGAATTATATTACCACACCAAGTAGGATTTATTCCAGGTATGTAAGACTGGTCCAACATTCAAAAATCAAATAATGTAATCGATTACATCAACAGCCAAAAGAAGAAAACTCACATGATCATATCAATAGACGCAGAAAAAAATAGTTGATAAAAATCTAACTTCCATTCATGATAAAAAGTCTCAGCAAACCAGGAATAGAGGGGAATGTCTTCAACTTGGTAAATACTATCTACAAATTAGCTGAGCACGGTGGCTCAGGCCTGTAATCTGAGCACTTTGGGAGGTCAAGGCGGTAGGACTGCTTAGGCCCAGGAGTTCGAGACAAGCCTGGGCAACATGGCGAAACCCCATCTCTACAAAAAATACAAAAATGAGCCTGGCGTGGTGGCATGCACCTGTAGTCCCAGCTACTCGACAGGCTGAGGTGGGAGGATCACTTGAGCACGGGAGGTCAAGGCTGCTGCGAGCTGAGATTGCACCACTGCACTCCAGCCCAGGTGACAGAGTGAGACCCTGTCTCAAAACAACAAACAAACAAAATAGAATATCTACAAAAACCTACAACTAACGTCAGACTTAATGGTGAGAAACTTGAAGCATTCCCACTAAGATTAGGAACAGAGCAAGATGTCCATCTCACCACTCTGTTTCAACATTGTATTGCAAGTCCTAGCTAATACAATAAGCCAAGAAAAGGAAATAAAAAGCATACTAATTGGGAAGAAAGGAATAAAACTCTCCTTGCTAGCAGATGCAATGATGGTATATGTATAAAGTCCAAAAGAATCAACAACAAAAAACTTGGAACTAATAAGCAACTATAGCAAGGGTGCAAAATTCAAGGTTAATATACAAGAGTCAATCATTTTCCCATATACCAGAAATGAACAAGTAGAATTTGAAATTTAAAACACAGTATCAGGTGGCTCATGCCTGTAATCCCAGCACTTTGGGAGGCCAAGGTGGGCAGACTGCTTGAGCTCAGGAGTTCGAGACCAGCCTGGGTAACAGGCCGAAACCCTGTCTCGTGGTGCTGCACGTGGTGGCACATGCCTATAATCCCAGCTACTCTGGAGGCTGAGGTGGGAGAATTGCTTAAACCCGGGAGGCGGAGGTTGCAGTGAGCCAAGATTGCACCACTGCACTCCATCCAGCCTGGGTGACAGAGTGAGACTCTGTCTCAAAACAAAACAAAACAAAACAAAACAAAAAAAACAAAAAAAGAACAAACAAAAAATAAACACAGTATCATTTACATTAGCACCCCCCAAAATGAAATAATTAATTTTAAATCTAACAGAATATGTACAAGGTCTATATTAGGAAAACTGCAGAACTCTAATGAAATAAATTAAAGAACTAAATGAATACAGAGATTATTTCATGTTCATGGATAGGAAGACTCAGTATTGTCAAGCTATTAAGTTCTTCCCAACTTGATCTATAGATTCATTGCAAGTCCAGTAAAAATCCCAGAAAATTATTTTGTGGATTTTGACAAACTGATTTGAAAGTTGATATGGGAGCCAGGCACAGTGGCTCATGCCTGTAATCCCAGCATTTTGGGAGGCTGAGGAGGGTGGATCACTTGAGGTCAGGAGTTCAAGACCAGCCTGGCCAACATAGGGAAACCCCGTCTCTACTAAAAATACAAAAATTAGCCAGGTGTGGAAGCGCATGCTGGTAATCCCAGCTATTTGGGAGGCTGAAGCAGGAGAACTGCCCGAACCTGGGAGGCGGAGGCTGCAGTGAGCCGAGATAGCACCACTGCACTCCAGCCGAGGGAGTAGAGCGAGACTTCATCTCAAAAAAAAAAAAAAGTTGATATGGAGAGCCAAAAGCCAAAAGACCCAGAATAGGCAACACAATATTGAAGGAAAAGAACAAATTGGAGAAATGACACTATGTGACTTCAAGACTTACTACAAAACTGCAGTAATCAAGCCAGCATGATATTGATGAAAGAATAGACAAACAGATCAATGGAACAGAACAGAGAGCCCAGAAAGAGACCCACATGAATACAGTCAACTGTTCTTTGACAAAGAAGCAAAGGCAATACAATAGAGATAGACTTTCCAACAGATGGTACTAGAACCGAACATCTACATTCAGAAACTTGAATCTAGACACAGATCTTAACACCCTCCACAAGAATTAACTCAAAATGGATCACAGACTTGAAAAACACAAGACCATAAAACTCTTAGAAGATAACATAGGAGAAAATTTAGGTGACCTCGGGTTTCATGATAAATTTTTGATGCAACCAAAGTTGTGATTCATGAAAGAAAGAATTGATAAGCTGGACTTCATTAAAATTAAAATTTTTTGCTCTGTGAAAGACACTGTTACAGGAACGGGAAGACAGGCCATAGACTGGGAGAAAATATTTTCAAAAAATATACCTGGTAGAGGATTGTTATCCAAAATATACAAAGAACTCTTAAAACTCAACAATAAGAAAACAAATTACCTGATTAAAAAATAGCTCAAAATCTTAAGTCACCAGAGCAAAGAAGATATACAAATAACAAATAAGTACCGTACACAAATGTTCATAGTCGCCTTCTTCCTTCTTCTTTCTTCTTTCTTCCTCTTCCTCCTCTTCCTCTTCTCTCCTTCCTTCATTCCTTCCTTCCTTCCTTCTCCTCCTCCTCTTCCTTCTTCTCCTTCTTTTCTCTTTTTTTTTTTTTTAGACAGGGTCTTGCTGTGGCCCCAGGCTGGAATGCAGTGGTACAATTACGGCTTACTGTAGCCTCAACTTTCTGGGCTCAAGTAATCCTCCCACTTCAGCCTCTTGAGTAGCCGGGAAAACAGGCACACGCCAGCATGCTCAGCTAACTTTTGTTTTGTTTTTTGTTTTGTTTTGTTTTTGTTTTTTTTTTTGTAGAGGTAGGTTTTGCCATGTTGCCCAAGCTGGTCTCAAAGTCCTGGGCTCAAAAAATCTGCTCACCTTGGACTCTCAAAGTGTTGGGATTACAGGTGTGAGCCACTGTGCCCGGCCAGTAGCTTTATTTTTAATTGCCAAAACTTGGACACAAGCAAGATGTCCTTCAGTAGGTGAATGGATAAATAAACTGTGGTATATCCAGACAATGTATTATTACTCAGTGATGAAAAGAAATGAGCTATCAAGCTATAAAAAGATATAGAGTAAATGTAAATGCATTTTACTAAGTGAAAGAAGAAGCCAATCTGAAAGAGCTGCATGTTATAAGATTCCAACTATATCACATTCCGGAAAAGTCAAAACTATGGAGACAGAGTAAAGATCAGTGGTTGCCAAGGGTTGAGGGGAGGGAGGGAAGAATAAACAGCACAGAGGAGTCTTAGGGCAGTGAAGCTACTCTGTATGCTACTATAATCATGGCTACATGTCATTACACATTTGTCTAAACCTAGAGAATGTACTCGAAGAGTGAATCTTAATGTAAACTGTGGACTTCTGGATGATAATGATGTATCAATGTGGGTTCATCAGTTATAACAAATGTACCACTCTGGTGGGGGATGTTAAAAATGGGCAAGACTATACACATGTGGGATAGGGGGTGTGTGGGAAATCTCTGTACTTTCCTCTCAATTTTGCTGTGAACCTAAAACTGCTCTAAAAAATAAGGTTTTGTTTGTTGTTGTTGTTTTACCAAATAAAGTAGGCAGATTTTAAAAAAAGGTCTTTTTTTAAAAAGAAAAAAATTATTGGACTATGAAACTCATATAATTGGCTTCCTATTCCCAACAGCCAAGGCCACACTTGGAAAGATCACCTTGTTCTCAGAGGCACACTAGAGTTTGGAGGTTAAAGACATTTAGAAGGATAAGGCCAGGGCCAGGGCCAGGCCAGATGTGTGTTCCCTTCTATGTTGCAATTTGCTCCTCAGATTTCTGACTAAACTAAAACTAAAGGCATAGTGGTAGATAAATGGTTTATTTTATACCATAAACTGAAGCATGGTCACTAAGAGAAATTTAACTCCAAATTCAACATTTAGTTGTGTGCAAAAATAAAATAATATAGTTGTAGGAGACTAGAACATTTCAAAGTCAATTTATGAATGAAAATGACAAATTCCACTCATTCATTTATTTTTGCATCCTATTGAAACTCTATTAACATAATAATAAAGGGATTTTTTTTTTTGAGACGGAGTCTTGCTCTGTCACTCAGGCTGGAGTGCAGTGGCGCGACCTCAGCTCACTGAAACCTCCGCCTCCTGGGTTCAAGCAATTCTCTTGCCTCAGCCTCCCAAGTAGCTGGGACTACAGTCATGCACCACCACAGCCAGCTAATTTTTTTGTATTTTTAGTAGAGACGGGGTTTCACCATGTTGCCCAGGATGGTCTTGATCTCCTGACCTCGTGATCTGCCCACCTCACCCTCCCACAGTGCTGGGATTACAGGCCTGAGCCACCAAGCCCAGCTGGGATTTTTTTAAAAGACAGAAATCCATAGGGATATAAAGGACCAGAAAGGAGACAACAGGAACAAAACTTTGGAAGCTGGAAAGAGATGGATATATGACAACGGATCTAGCAGATTTGAGAAAGCTAATGTCTAAACTGGCAAACAGGAAAGCATGGAAGCAAACACATATACAAGGATTTTTCAGAGACTTAGGAATTGGTGGCATCAGCTATAGTTGGAAGTTGGGGCTCAAAATAGAAGGCTAAGTTGAAACTCTATGAAGTAGTTACATTCCCAGATCTCCTCTTCAATTCCACAAAGCTGGATGACTGTCTTTTACCTCGCAAAATAATGGAGGTTTATTCTTTAAAGGTGACACAGAGGTTCCTGGCCTGTGAGCACAACAGGCACACCTGTAGTTGGGGGTATTAGTCTAAAGCAGAAGTATTAAGTGAATATTTGTAAATTTTGTGCTGAATCCTATAAGCCCTCTTCCCCTTTTAAGCTCACAGGGCACTACATCTAGATATTAACCTCCAGGAAGGTGACTGGAAGATCTTCTCTGAGGAAAATTAACCCTCCAAGGGGAAACACCTAAAGGTACACATAAAGCGATTCCCCAAATAACTGATCCAGCCAGATCATCCTCTGTTAAAGCCCTACCCATGTGCTCAAAGATTTCTGTCGGCTTCTTAGTGTCCCTCTTTTGAATGTGAACTTATAACCAAGGACCACCGAATACTGGAGAAAAGTCTCTGGTAAAAAAGGTAAAAACCAAAACAAAGTGGAAAAAGAAATATGGAGAGAACAGAGCTATTCATAGTGTTATTAGTCTGTTTTCACACTGCTATAAAGATACTAACCGAGACTGGGTAATGTATAAAGAAAGGAGGTTTAATTGACTCACAGTTCTGCATGGCTGGGGAGGCCTCAGGAAACTTACAATCATGGCGGAAGCAGAAGCAGGTATGTCTTACACGGTGGCAAACGAGAGAGTGCCTGTGAAGGAGGAAATGTCAAACTCTTATAAAACCATCAGATCTTGTGAGAACTCACTATCACAAGAACAACATGGGGGAAACCACCTCCATGATCCGATCGCCTCCCACCAGGTCCCTCCCTTGACATTTTGAATTGCAGTGGGGATTACAATTCAAAACAAGATTCGGGTGGGGCCCCAGAGCCAAACCATATCATGTGGAAATGAAAATGTCAAATAATAAATCAATATCTTTAGAGAGATGAGATGATATTGAATATATAAAAGAACAGGATCATGTAAAGACAGCTCTTGGAAATTAAAAATGTGTTCACATAAATAAAAATATAAGTAGAAACACTGGAAAATAAAATTGAAAAACTCTTCCAGAAAGTAGGGTTAAAAAAAAAAAACCAGAAATGGAAAACTGAATAGAAGAGTTAGGAAAAATAAAGGATCAGTTCTAGAGATCAACATACAACTAACAGAAGTTCTAGATAAAGAAATGAAAGGAAGAATATTATCAAAGAAATAATTCAAGAAAAATTTCTAGAAATGAAGGATTCAAATTTTCAATTGAAAATATCCAACACTATCAATAAAAATAGACTCACCCCAAAGCATATCATTTTGAAATGTATTACAATAAGGAATAAAGACAGGATTCTACAAGCTATTAGAAAAAGCAGGTCATATGCAAAGGATCAAGAATCAGAATAGGTTTATACATCTCATTAGAAATAACTGGAATCTAGAAGACAATAAAGAAATACCTGCAAATTTCTGAAAGAAAATTATTTCCCAGTGATAATTCTAGACCAAGCTAAACTATCAATCAAATGAGAGAGTCAAATAAAGACATTCTCAATCACAAAAGGTTTCAAAGCTTTACCTTTCATGTATTCTTTCTCAGGAAACTCAGATAATGCGCTTTATTAAAACAAAGAAGTAAATCACAAGCAAGGTGTAAGAAACAGGAAACAGGCCGGGTGCGGTGGCTCACACCTGTAATCCCAGCACTTTGGGAGGATGAGGTGGGCGGATCACGAGGTCAGGAGATCGAGACCATCCTGGCTAACATGTGAAACCCCATCTCTACTAAAAATACAAAAAAAATTAGCCACGCGTGGTGGCAGGCACCTGTAGTCCCAGCTACTTGGGAGGCTGAGGCAGGAGAATGGCGTGAACCCGGAGGCGGAGCTCGCAGTGAGCCGAGATCGCGCCACTGTACTCCAGCCTGGGCGACACAAGTGAGACTCCATCTCAAAATAAATAAAATTTTTTAAAAAAGAAAAAGAAACAGAAAACAAAAGGCCCAACATAGTAGAAAAGCCAACAGAATTCTCAGAATGATGGTGAAGAAATATCCCAAGACAATGCCTATCTACTGGGATAGAGGGCAATTGGTCCAGACTGGAACAAGCCAGAAAACACAGGGAAAGCTTCTTAAGATTAAATTGATGAAACACCTGATACATGTGAATGTATTAAGAGATTTAGACAATTAGTGGAGATTTGGGGGTTGACTTAGTGAAAAAATATTTATATATAGATAACAAGGCAAATGAAAGACATTCCACAATAATTAATACTAGAGAAAATAAAGAGTCATACAGAAAAGACTAAATAATTATAGTTTCCTATATGGCTTAGCTGTGAATAGTATTTACATAGTCATAATATGTATATGTATAGTTAGATCCATATTATTTATATCATTATCTTTGTTAGATACATCTTATTTATATAATAATTTTATAATATAATACTTATATAATTTACATATTTTTTTGTTTTTGAGACAGAGTTTCACTCTTGTTGCCCAGGCTGATGTCCAATGGCGCTATCTCGGCTCACCACAACCTCCACCTCTAGGGTTCCGGCAATCCTCCTGCCTCACCGAGTAGCTGGGATTACAGGCATGTGCCACCATGCCCAGCTAATTTTGTATTTTTAGTACAGACAGGGTTTCTCCATGTTGGTCGGGCTGGTCTGGAACTCCCAATCTCAGGTGATCCGCCCGCCTTGGCCTCCCAAAGTGCTGAGATTACAGGCGTGAGCCACCACGCCCAGCCATTTATATATTAATAAGTAATATGGATATGACAAAAATTATAACTGTATTGGAAAGATGGAGGATAGGAAGAACTCAAGTATGTTGTGGGAACATGTAGGGGAGGGGAAAGATCTAAATATTTGTCTTCCTTCATGCAGTTTTATTCATAATGCCTAAAATCATAAAATAGCAGTATAAGTGTATTATTTAGATAGAGGTAAATATCAAAATTATTAGATAAGAGGAGAAGTGGTAAAGGATAGCTGTTTTTCCTAATAAACCTTGAGAAAGAACTACTTGGTTCTTTCAAGTATAGGCATGTATAATTTTGATAAAAGCCAAAGTAAAGAAGTTTAGGCCCGGCACGGTGGCTCACGCCTGTAATCCCAGCACTTTGGGAGGCTGAGGTGGGCGGATCACAAGGTCAGGAGATCAAGACCATCCTGGCCAACATGGTGAAACCCCATCTCTACTAAAAATACAAAACATTAGCTGGGAGTGGTGGCGCGTGCCTGTAATCCCGGCTACTCAGGAGGCTGAGGCAGGAGAATCGCTTGAACCCAGGAAGCAGAGGTGGCAGTGAGCTGAGATCGAGCCACTGCTCTCCAGCCTGGGTGACAGAGTGAGACTCCGTCTCAAAAAAAAAAAGTTTATACTGGTGCCGTGGAAAATACAAAATGAACAAGATCCAATGCCTCAAACTGCTTATTGTCAAGTTGGCGGAAGAGGGCTTTTGGGTGATGGTTAATGTGATTTGCTCTGAGAGATTAAAACGAAAACTATGGGAACCCTGAGGACAGAGAGGTTATATGCTTTGGGGATAAAAATATTTCTCTTGTCTGGTGAGGAAAGTATGATATGATTTCATCTGATGTAGTGAAAGCAGGATGTACTGAGAAACAAGGCCAGGGAAGGAAATTGAGGACAGACCTCTGGATGACCTTGAATACAACATTAAAGCTTTTGGAACCCGATGGAAAATGGTTAGGTATTTGGAACAGGGAGTTGATATGATCTTAGCTGTAATTTAAGAAGATCATCTGGGAGTAATATATAAATTGGATCGAATAGAGAAAAAAAGAAGGCAAGAAAATGAGAAAAAACCTAATTCAATAACCCAGGGAGGAGGTATGAGAGTCTGAACTTGAACAGGGTTGGTAGAAACAGGAGGTCAGGGAAGGATAGGAGATATTCCAGACAATAGTTAAACTCACTTTTCATAATTTATCTATTTGCTTCTGCTTTACTCCTGTTGGAAATTCTTAATGGGGACTGCTGCTTTTTTTTTTAGTTGGATTTTTATTATTATTATTATTATTATTTGTCTTTTTAAATTTTTTTTTATTATACTTTAAGTTCTAGAGTACATGTGCACTGTGCACAACGTGCAGGTTTGTTACATATGTATACACGTGCCATGTTGGTGTGCTGCACCCATTACCTCGTCATTTACATTAGGTATATCTCCTAATCCTATCCCTCCCCCACCCCACGGCAGGCCCCGGTGTGTGATGTTCCCCTTCCTGTGTCCAAGTGTTGGCTGATTATAAGGAGGCCAGGAGCCAAGTAAACCACATTGATTTGTAGCTTATTTAAAAAAAAAAAAAAAAAGCCAACCAGTTAATAAGCCTTAGAACATTCTGATCTTGGTACAAATGCTTGATGTAATCTTATTTTCTAACATTATATTTCATTTCAGTTGCTTGCTATATTGTTGACTAGAGACTTCAAAAAGAACTTTGTTTTACTTTTCATCCTCTCATTATTCTTATGAGCCGAACTGTTTTTTTGTTTTTTCGGTTTTTTTTTTGAGACAGAGTCTTGCTCTGTTGCCCAGGTTGGAGTACAGTGGCGTGATCTCGGCTCACTGCAACCTCCACCTCCCCAGGTTCAAGCGATTCTCCTGCCTCAGCCCCCCAGGTAGCTGGGATTACAGGCGCCCACCACCACGCTGGGCTAATTTCTGTATTTTTCGTACAGACGGGGTTTCACCATGTTGGCCAGGCTGGTCTCGAACTCCTGACCTCAAGTTATCCATACGCCTCGGCCCCCCAAAGTGCTGGGATTACAGGCATAAGCCACCACGTCCGGCGAGCCAAACTATTTTTAAATAAATTAAGAAATAATAATAAATTAGCAAAATCAATTACGTTCAATCACTACAGTGATTACACAGCCAGTCACACTGACTTCAGTTTCTTCCATATTCCCATTCTACCTATCATTCACAACACTGTCAGATTAACGTTCCTATTTAATATTTAACCACCCACTCAAATTTATACAGTGATTCCTTAATGCCTGCCCCCACAAAGCTACAGATTTTCTGCTTGATATTCAAGGCCTCCAAGACCCAGTCCCATTCACCTGTGCACCTTTACCTTCAATGACGTCTAACACCACACCTCCACTCCATCCTGGCTGTCTCATTACCCACTACCCTCACCATGCACATTTGCACCTCAGTGTTTTGCTTTCTGGCCTTTCCTACCTGGAATTCCCTCCCTTAACCTTTACCCTTATTCAGATTCTTACTTGCCCTTTAAAGCAGTGTTTTTCCATCTCTGCTTTCCTCTGAGAAAATGAGATCAGGCAGAGTCTTCCCAAGTATCAGCAAAGGTGGTCAGTAGCAACTCAATTCTGAACAGTTTAGCAAACCCAGGAGAAAGACTACATATAGTTCACCGTGGTTCTGGAAAAAGACCCAAGGTTGACTCTCATTGGCCTGGATAGGAGCACATGCTCACCCCTGAACCAATTACAGCACTTCTGGCTAATTCGGCTTGGGTCACATGATCAAGCTTTGAACCAGGGGCATGGGGCCAGTTTCCCGCAGGTGCAGGCCAAGAATAGCAATCGCGGCATTGTCCCTGGAAGAGGAGGAAATTATCCTGGGCAGACAAAAACAGTGGATGTGCGCCATACATTTTCTATCTCACATACCATTTAGAATATTATAGAATCTCTTTCAAATACTTAAATAAGATATACTTTCTTGAGGATTCTATTTAATTTTGAAGCACGATGGTAAAAACATGTATGGGCACGATGTGGCATCTAAAAAAGTGGAGACTTATATTTTTATTCTCCTTATGTAAGCATTGTTAGTCAGGTCAATCATAACCTAGAGTAAAATAATATTGCCAGACAGCTGGCACCGGGGCTTATGGCTGCAATCCCAGCACTTTGGGAGCCTGATGCAGGAGGATTGCTTGAGGCCAACTGTTCCAGGCCAGCCTGAGCAACTTAGTGAGAGCGAGATCCTGTCTCTAAAACAAAAATTTATAAGAATAGTAATATTGCCAGATTAATCTTCCTCAGTTATTGATTGACACAGATTTGAAAAGCACTGATTCATGTGGTATTAAGCATCTTAACTAAATCAAGCATTTTGTCCTTGTTTCCTGTGCCGTTAGACACCGATGAACTTCAGGAATGAAGACATTCACCCTTTGGCGCATTCAAAATAGAAAACGAGTTTGGTAATAAGTCATAATGACCATAGTTATAAAAATAAACAGTAATTTAGCTTTAGGCTGGGTGCAGTGACTCACCCCTGTAATCCCAGCACACTGGGAGGCCAACTTGGGCAGATCGTTTGAGCCCAGGAGTTGGAGACCAGCCTGGGCAACATAGCGAGATCTCCTCTCTACAAAACATACAAAAATTAGCTGTGTGTTGGCTGGGCACGGTGGCTCATGCCTGTAATCCCAGCACCTTGGGAGGCCAAGGCGGGTGGATCACCTGAGGTTGAGAGTTTGAGACCGGCCTGACCAACATGGAGAAACCCCATCTCTACTAAAAATACAAAATTAGCCAGGCGTAGTGGCGCATGCCTGCAATCCCAGCTACTTGGGAGGCTGAGGCAGGAAAATGGCTTGAACCCGGGAGGCAGAGTTTGCGGTGAGCAGAGATCGCGCCCTCGCACTCAAGTTTGGGCAACAAGAGCGAAACTCCGTCTCAAAAAAAAAAAAAAAAAAAAAAATTAGCTGTGTGTGGTGGCGTGCAACTGTGGTCCCAGCTACTTGGGAGGCTGAGGCCAGGGAATCGCTTGAGCCCAGGAGGTGGAGGTTGTAGTAAGCCGACATCCTTCCACTGCACTCCAGCCTGGCCAATGGGAGTAAAATCTAGTCTCCAAATAATAACAATGTAATAAATAAATAAATTAAACTAAAGAGGAGAATGGGGGGGATAGGAAAAGAAGGGGAAAAATTGGAACTTTGAAGTCAGAGTACTCCAAATCCATTTTCCCACCACTTACTAGGTATAACTTTGGCAAAATTTTGCACTTTCTCCAAGCCTCAGTTTTCTCTATGTGTAAAATGAGCATAACAACTGTATATAGGTTGTTTCAAGGATTAAATGAGACCATGCATGTGAAATATTTAGCACAGTACCTGGAGTAAAGCCAGGCGCTAATTATCAACACACACACACACACACACACACACACACACACATATATATGATTTTATTTATTTATGTATGTATTTATTTATTTATTTTGAGACAGAGTCTCACTCTTTTGCCCAGGCTGGAATGCAGTGGTGCAATCTCGGCTCACTGCAACCTCTGCCTCCGGGGTTCAAGGGATTCTCCTGCTTCAGCCTCCCGAGTAGCTAGGACTACAGGTGCGTGCCACCACGCCTGGCTAATTTTTTGTATTTTTTAATAGAGGCAGAGTTTCACTGTGTTAACCAGAATGATCTCGATCTCCTGACCTCGTGATCCATCCTCCTCGGCCTCCCAAAGTGCTGGGATTACAAGCTTGAGCCCCCGCCCCCGCCCCATTATTATTAATATTAATTCTTCAGGTAAGTTATTTGAAGGAAAGGATGAACCATCTAATACTTTGGAAGCAGGATTAGAAACAAATTGAATGGGTTAGGCTGGGCACGGTGGCTCACGCCTGTAATCCTAGCACTTTGGGAGGCCAAGGCGGGATCACAAGGTCAGGAGATCGAGACCATCCTGGCTAACACGGTGAAACCCCATCTCTACTAAAAATACAAAAAATTAGCCGGGTGTGGTGGCGGGTGCCTGTAGTCCCAGCTACTCAGGAGGCTGAGGCAGGAGAATGACATGAACCTGGGAGGCGGAGCTTACAGTGAGCCGAGATAGCGCCACTGCACTCCAGCCTGGGTGACAGAGCAAGACTCCGTCTCAAAACAAACAAACAAACAAAAAACTCGACAGTACATTTGCAAGCATAAACCAAGATGGGTCTTGCTAGATTCCTGAGCAAAGAGGTAGAGGGGTCCCTTGTGGATGTCAAGGGGTGAGGGTCAGCCACGAATGCTTTTGTAAAATCAGGGATTGTTGTGTCCTCCTCACATCTATATCATGTGTGCCTGTATCCCAGGACACAGCTGTGGAATGAGTGGAAGAATGACTCTAGGATACACTCATGAGGACATATGTCCATTCAGAAATCATGAAGTGATTCTTTAAGTATCAGAATTTTATAAACTATCTTTTGGCTGGGCACGGTGGCTCACACCTGTAATCCCAACAATTTGGGAGGCCGAGGCGGGTGGATCATCTGAAGTGTGAGACCAGCCTGGCTAACACGGCAAAACCCTGTCTCTACTAAAAATACAAAAATTAGCCAGGCGTGGTGGCACATGCCTGTTATCCCAGCTACTCTGACACAGGAGAATAGCTTGAACCTGGGAGGCGGAGGTTGCAGTGAGCCGAGATTGCACCACTGCACTCAGCCTGAGCGACAGAGCCAGAATCCGTCTCAAAAAAAAAAAAAAAACAACTTATAAACAATCTTTAATTTCTAGAAAAGGAGAGATCGTGGTACCCAAACCTATCTTTGTAAGTGATCACTGAATGTCCTAGCAGCATATGGATCCTTAAAAACCAGCCAATCAATACCTTAGCCTTGGTTGCTATGTTGCTGCTGTTTCCAGAATACCTGAGCTCTGGACAGGTATGCAGCACAATGGGCTATGAAGCTGGAATCAGATTCAAAGGATGATTCGTTTTCAAATTCATTTCGGCTGATTTGCTGAATGTGTGTGGAGTGGTCAAATCAAAGCCTCTTTGGGTAGTTTTAAGTACTTAGGCTTGTTTTCCGTGCTTCTTTTTTAAAAAAGCATTGGCTGGGTGTGGTGGCTCACGCCTGTAATCCCAGCACTTTGGGAGGCTGAGGTGGATGGATCACCTGAGGTCAGGAGTTCGAGACCAGCCCAACCAACCTGGTGAAACCCTGTCTCTACTAAAAATACAAAAATTAGCTGGGCGTGGTGGTGGTGGGCGCCTGTAAGACCAGCTACTTGGGAGGCTGAGGCAGGAGAATCACTTGAATCCAGGAGGCGGAGGTTGCAGTGAGCTGAGATAGCACCATTGCACTCCAGCCTAGGCAACAGAGCAAGACTCTGTCTCAAAGGAAAAAAAAAAGTGTCACTCTGGTGTATCTTGTCTACCTGTTCAGATGGCTTGCTGGCTGCCATTTGTGAAAATTACTTAAATGTGGGCTGAGACTGCAAATGAAACAGTAGTGACAACAACAAATTTTAATCAATAAAGACCACATACATTGAGAAGGCAATATATAAAGACATAAGAAAAAGAAGTAAAAACACTTTTAACAATTACCTAAGTGCTGTGTAAATAAGGTTTAAGAATGGTGGTTGAGACTGAGCTATATAAAGTTCAATAGGGTGTGATGACAGAGCTATTACAATATGCATGAAAAATGACATTTTTTAAAAAACAAAAGACGTCTTCTATAACTACTATACCATTAGATTTTGGCTAAAAGTATTGAAAAACAGAAGGCTAAAAGAGAAAATTTGTTAAGAAAACTAATATTATAAAAGAAGGTAAATAGGCTACAAATAAAGAAATATGAGATTGAAAGATGTTTGATGAGTTTTTGCTGAACCTGAATTTTTGCAGAGGAGTGGTGAGGTGAAGGTGTTGGGAAGGGGTGGAGGAATCTCTAGCCCTCCATATCAAAGAAAAGCCAGGATTTTAAGCCCAGAGCTTGGAACTTTCTTGGGACTCTGTAATGACCAGCATCTGCCACTGTAATTACGAAACGTGTTACCTGACCAACTTCATGCTACAATGTTAGCTTATTGGTGTGAAGCAAAACAAAATTTTACTTTCTTAACATCCTTTAAGTAGGTGTTACTTCCCTTAATAGCACTGCCATGCTTGGTCGGGGAGGAGGGGAAATCTAAATCCTCATGTAACAGCTTTAAAAATGTTCCAGCTATTATTTTTAAGCCTATACATTTTCCCCTCTAAAATTCTCTAACTTCTTCTAAGTTTTATGTTTTTTTTCTTCTTTCTTTGATGCTTTAGGTGTTTTTAATGTGCTCTCAATAGAAGTGCCAAATACTTATTAGAAGTTCTTTAGATCTTGTCTTTAGAATGTATAATGTAAAATTCTAAATTTATAATCAGAACAAAAATAATTTTCCTTTAATTTGTGTGGCATATAGTTTCCAAGTATTTTTTTCTCTGTTATAACTGAATATCACAACTTATTTCAGGATCAAAATATAGTGTGAGGAAGAAAAGATTTATCTAGTGATCAAACCTAAATTTAATTTTAACATTTTCCCCTGGGGTAAAATAAGGATGAAAAATAAGTTATAAATGTCTATATTCTGGCCATAGTTTAAATAGATAATATTTTCTGTCTTCAGTGATATTTTCATCTAATATCCAACATTTCTTAAATAATTAAAGCAAACCTCCTAGAGAATAACAGAAATTATGAGGAAAGTCCTATATATAAAATAATGAATTAACTATTGCTAGTTAAATTTATGTTTATGTTTCTTAAAAAAAAAAAAAAAGATGGCCGGGCGCAGTGGCTCACGCCTGTAATCCCAGCACTTTAGGAGGCTGAGGTGGGCGGATCATGAGGTCAAGAGATTGAGACCATCCTGGCCAACATGGTGAAACCCCGTCTCTACTTAAAAAAATACAAAAAATTAGCTGGGCGTGGTGACGCGCGCCTGTAGTCCCAACTACACAGGAGGCTGTGGCAGGAGAATTGCTTGAACCCGGGAGACGGAGGTTGCAGTGAGCCAAGATGGCGCCACTGCACTCCAGCCTGGTAACACAGTGAGACTCCGTCTCAAAATAATAATAATAATAATAATAATAATAATAATAATAGTTACAGTCTATGACTAGCCTGATCATAAATCAGTGCAGCACCTCTCTGGGTCTTAACAGATGCTCCACTTATTTCGCTTATAGTCATCTCTCCTTTAGCACTCAGTCTATGTTGGTGACCCAAGGTGCTGCTCCTAAGGCACATCCATCAGCCTAAACTTTCATCATTTTCCCTGGTAGTGTGAGCAGAGGACTACTAGCACTTGAGGGTTTTTTAGGCTCTTAGAAATCTACAGGACTCTTATCTACTTCACAACAAAATCAAATGCCATGCAAGATTGTGGCTTTTATATCAACAATCATGGCCGCAAAACATAGATAATAGATATAGATAATCTCTATATATAATTGTGTGGACTTTTACATATACTATATATAGATAGTAGTTTGGATTTTTTTTTATTATTACTAAAAGTGGTACCTAATTTCTCCGGTTAATTTTGAGAAATGTTTTATGAGTCTGAGGATGCAATTTTAAAGACAATCGAGCAAGTGCTTTCTAAAATTGTCCACTTGGCTCAGATGAGTCTCCATGTTTGAGTGCATTTTAGACTAGTTCATTGAACATGATAGAAAATGTCAAGGATTCAAAATCTCCCAAACACTTGAAGCTTGTAAGTTATTCTTGTGAGTATCCACTTGAGAACATTTGCAGGGAAGAGCAAGCATCAAAGGAATTGTAGTTTGGTTAAAAACAAATAAAGAAACATAGACTGAGTCCAGAAAGAACTGGGGCTTGAGCCCTGCAGTGTCACATACTGGTTATGTGGGTTTGGGTAGTTTCTTAACATCACTGACCTCAGTTTCCTCAGCTGTAAAACAAGAGAGCAACACCTACTTGATAGGGTTGATGTGAAGACTAAATAAGTTAAATGGGAAAGCACAGAAAGTGCTCAGCTCAGCCACTGACACATAAAATATATTCAATAAATGGTAACCAATGTTATTAAAAATATATTAAGGAAGCAATATCTAAGGCATGACTCCTATTTATAATGTTGGCTACCGTAATCTGGACAGTTGTTCCCTATCTCTTCTGTCCAATCTTGGAAAAAATATTTTTGGAATAAGAAATGAAAAAATTTTTAATAGTTTTACACAAACTATATTAGAAAACAAATTAACTTGAATTTAGAAGCAATAACTTCTGTGCCTTAAAAGGGGTGCCTAAATATTATTTTCAGATAGTTATATGTGTTTATAATGTTCCTTCCCTGTGGTAAACTGAGGATGGAGGAATAAATTGAATCAAAATACATGGTGAAAAATAACTGGATTCAGAAGACCCTGAGAGACAAAAAAAAAAAAAAAAAAAAAAAAGCAGATGATAGGAACACTTCATTCCAATCCCTTAAAATGTGATTCTCAGTTTCTCTGTTAGATCCGATGACAAAAGAAGCATATTATCTAGGCTCAGGCTGGCTGGAGATTGATCTGCTGAATGGAGCTAAAAACAAATTTCCAAGAAAATTTAATAGATTGACCTTCCCTATACCATACCAATAAATTTTATGGGAGAAATTACCCCTCTTTAATGAAAGGAATAAGATGTTGCTCCATTTCTAACTTAATCCGTGTAAATCACCCGGGAAGGGTAGGCTTGTCCAGTAAATGTTCTCCAATAAAATGAATTGCAAAGAGGCTAGACTATTTAATAACAAGATGAAATTTTCAGTTATTTGAGGAAGCTGCATTCACTATATAACAAAAAGCATTATTACCACAGGAGAAATACTTTCAAGATTCACTGTTCTTTCACTAATATAAATAACTCCTTTTGGGCAGTTCGGATTATTTAGAATCCAATAGAAAAAGAACATTGCTGGTAATATCTGCTGTAATAGAAAGCAATATCGAATCCTCTTTTCTGGAAGCATAGGATTGTGATGGCTAGACAATGTTCCTACAATTCGTTGCTTAAACTGTTTCATGGTTCTTTTTACTATATGAACTTTCTTAGATTAGTTCAAATTTGAGGAGTTTTTACCTGAGGTTGTTCCTTAAGGGTTCTATGTAAAATAGATTTAGAATGGAGTTGGCCTCTTTCCCAGAGCTGAGGGCTTATAGTGGCTTGGGCAGCTTGGGCAAAGAGACCATTAAGAAAATTCTTGTGGTAGGAGAGAGGCAGTGGCTTGGACCAAGGTGGTGCCAGTGGAGATAAGAGTAGTGGACATATTATATATATATATATATATATATACACACACACACATTTCTATATATTTATATATTTATTTATATATATTTATATATTTATTTATATATTTATATATATTTATATATTTATTTATATATATTTATATATATTTATATATTTATTTATATATATTTATATATATTTATATATATTTATATATTTATTTTTATTTTATTTTTATTTTTTTTTTGAGACAGAGTCTCGCTCTGTCTCCCAGGCTGGAGTGCAGTGGTGCGATCTTGGCTCACTGCAACTTCTGCCTCCTGGGTTCAAGCAATTCTCCTGCCTCAGCTTCCCGAGTAGCTGAGATTACAGGCACCCACCACCACGCCCAGCTAATTTTTGTATTTTTATTAGAGATGGGGTTTCACCATGTTGGCCAGGCTGGTCTCGAACTCCTGACCTCGTGATCTGCCTGCCTCGGCCTCCTAAAGCGCTGGGATTACAAGCATGAGCTGCTGCGCCCAACCTAGAGATATATTTTGAAGGAAGAACCAGTAGATTTATTTGCTAATGATTTGGTTATAGATTATGAAGGGAAGGGAAAAATTAGGAATACCACAAAGTTTGAGGCTATAATAATTGAATGGGAGTGGAGCCATTTACAGAGCTGGTAAACTGGGGGAGTGTTAGATTTGAGAAGGAAGATAAAAGGTAACATGATATGAGTCTTCTGTGTATAAGAAACATCTAAAAAAATTAAAATAATTAAAGCACTATCAAGCCTTTGCTTTTGAAAACATGTTCTAAATTTTTTTCCGTGGTATAGTATTGTTTTGGTGTAATCTTCAGACCTCTTTTAAACTATTTAACACTTTGATAGCTCTACAGATAATCATAATAGATCATAAAATATTTACTACTCATTTGTATTGCAAAGGGTTAGTTTATCTTTTATGAAGATTAAAAGACAAATTTTTCAGCCCTCTCTCCAAGTTCCATTATTTTACCCCCCAAAACACAATTAATTACATGCTTTTGAAAATCAATATATTTGTTTCAATAGCAGTACTAACTGGGATGGCAGGGCTAAGCCAATTTATTTAATGGAGTAGTTTTTGTTTTGGGATTGAGTCATTCCTTGTTGAACCTGCATACATATAAAGACTTGGTTTCATTAAAACAAACAACAAACAAACAACTTCAGGACAGAAATGCTTTTATTTTTAACTCTGAGATTTAACCAGGAAAACGACAATTTTAAAAGCTGAGTTTAGAGGTAGAATTAATAGCAACTCATTTGCTCAAACAAAAGATAAGAGTGCCATCTAGTGTTCATTAGGAGTATCTGTAACTTGGACTACTACTTTCTCAATTACAGCAGAAAAACAAATGAGAGGGAGACAAAGGAAAAAGACCACTGTGATAGCCACAGCAATTGAAAATAGGGACATGATTCCTGAGAGCTCAGAGAGGGGCACCAGATCTGAATTTAGAAATTATGAAGTTGCATCATGAAGTAGCTACCTCCTGAGCTGATAAAGGAGGAACAGTCACAGGTGACAAGGGCAGGAAGAGCACTGATGTCTAAGACATGAGTCAAGGTGGGAAATCAAAGAACAACATAATATTGTGGGCAAGTTTAACTGCTTGAGATAAAGCAGTGGAAAGTGAGTGCCTGGAAGGAAGGCTAGAGACGGGAGCAAAGCTGAGATCAAAGAGAGTTTGTATTTTCTATGCAATGGAAAGCCACTCAAGAGACAGCCTTTCATGGTGGCCCACCCCTGTAGTCCTAGCTACTCGGAAGGCTGAGGCAGGAGGATGGCTTGAGCCCAGAAGCTTGAGGCTGCAGTAAGCTATGGTCATGTCACTGCACTTCAGCTTGGGTGACAGAGCAAGACCCTGTCTCTAAAAAAAAAATAAAGATAAAGATAGAAAACAGAGAAACAGCCTTGCAATTCAGATACAACCCTGGCAGCATATGGGGGATGTATTAGGGTGGGAACTGAGACTAAAATTATGATGTAATTATAGTAGATGATGGTAGTAGTAAGCAGGAAAAAAGGATGACTCAAATAATTGGAAGAAAAGATAAATAATTAGGTTTGATGGCTGGATGTCATCTTTTAGAGTTCAGATAGATTATATTTTTATCAATTAACATTTTAAAATTCTATTTAAAAGAGTAAAGTTAGTGGGAAAGATGATTAATTTCATGTTGACAAGTTAACTTTGAGCTGCATGGGAAATAGTGATGTGTTGATGCTAACAGGCAATTGAATATCTGGTTCTTGAAGCTTTGAGGAGAGGGTTAAGTGGAAGATATAAATTTACTTTCATCAGCAGAGGTGGTTGCTGAAACAATGTGAACAAGATCACCCAGGAAATATATATAGTATAAAATAAGAACCTGGATAGAAAAGACATTACTAATGCTTAGTTTAAAGGAATGATTTGAATTTGGATATGTTCAGAATATATTAGAAAGAAAGGAGATAATTTCTTTAATCTCAAATTATAATTCACTGATGAGGATCAGTGTTTCAGAAGTTCCCTGTTGAGGTCTATCTATACAAATATTCAATGAATACATTTTCTATTTATGAACTATATTAATCAGGACCCTTTCAGCAAAGGATAGGAGCTAAAGTTGCAAAATAGTTCGAAGAGTTGCTCATATTCTTCATCCAGCTTCCCCTAATGTTAACTGACATCTTATATAATTTTAGTACAATAACTTGACAATTTTTTATCCCAGAAAAGATGGTATCCTTTCTAAAACATTGTGACATAAATTCCTGGTCAATTAAGATGAGATGTGACTATTATATTTAATAGTATTTCCTTAGAATTAAAGAACAAATTTAAATCTGGAAGTTATTAACGTCAAGGACATTTGACATCTTTGCTCTTTTCCAGTTGTATTTTAGATAAAACTTTGCTTGTCTAGATAATAAATTGGGCTGTTTTTCCTCCCCTAGAGTACTGATGAAAAGTACCACAATAATTATTGAATAATATATGGGAAATGTCAACAGAGAAATGGAAACTATAAAAAAAGAGCCAAACGCATATTCAATAACTGAAAAGTACAATTTCTGAAATAAAAACATTCACTGGCTGGGCTTAATAGTGATTGGGGATGGCAGAAGAAAGGGTCAGTGTGTTAATCTGAGTTTTCTGAGAAGTAGACACCAAGAAGGAATCAAACATGCAAGGATTTCTTTTTATTGCAATAGTTTTTGGGGAACAGGTGGTTTTCTTGTTACATGGATAAGTTCTATAGTGGTAATTTCTGAGATTTTGGTGCACCTGTCACCCAAGCACATACACTGTACCAATGTACAGTCTTTTATCCCTCACCCCCTCCCTCCCTTCCTACCAAGCCTCCAAAGTCCATTATATAATTCTTATGCATTTGTGTCCTCATAGTTTAGCTCCTACTTATAAGTGAGAACATACAATATTTGTTTTTCCGTTCCTGAGTTACTTCACTTAGAATAATGGTCTCCAAATAATGGTCTCCAACTCCATCCAGGTTGCTGCAAATGTCATTATTTTATTCCTTTTTACGGCTGAGTAGTACTTCACAGTGTATATATACCACATTTTATCCACTTGTTGGTTGATGGACACTTAGGCTGGTTCCATATTTTTGCAATTGCGAATTGTGCTGCTATAAACATGCATCTGCAAGTGTCTTTTTCATATAATGACTTCTTTTCCTCTGGGTAGGTACCCAGTAGTGGGATTGCTGGATCAAATGGTAATTCTTTTTTTTTTTTTTTTCAACAGAGTCTCGCTCTGTCATCCAGGCTGAAGTGCAGTGGCATGATCTCGGCTCACTGCAACCTCTGCCCTCTGGGTTCCAGCAATTCTCCTACCTCAGCCTCCCAAGTAGCTGAAACTACAAGTGCCCACAACCACACCTGGCTAATTTTTGTATTTTTAGTAGAGATGGGGTTTCACCATGTTGGCCAGGCTGGTCTCGAACTCCTGATCTCAAGTGATCTACCTGCCTTGGCCTCCCAAAGTGCTGGGGCTACAGGTGTGAGCTACCGCGCCCGGCCTGGATCAAATGGTAGATCTACTTTTAGTTCTTTAAGGAATCTCCATACTGTTTTCCATGATGGTTGTGCTAGTTTATATTCCCACCAGCAGTGTAAAAGTGTTCCCTTTTCACCACATCCATACCAACATTTATTTATTTATTTATTTTTAATTATGGCCGTTCTTGCAGGAGTAAGGTGGTGTCTCATTGTGGTTTTAATTTGCCTCTCCCTGATAATTAGTGATGTTGAGCATTTTTTCATATCAAAACTGCAAGGATTTTATTAGTGGAAACACTTGCGAGAGAAAATGGAGACAGAGCTGGAGAAGACTGGGACAACCATCAAATTGTAACGCAAGTCTGACCCCAAGTGAAGAAGAGAGGTTTGGAAAGACAAGAGAGTCCTTGAGTCAAAGCCAGCCAGCAGAGGGCATCAGTGTCTCCCAGGAGCAGGCTTCCCTTAGCTCCCTGTCATTCATGTCAAGCATACTCCAGATGCAAATGCAGCAATAGATTTCAGAGCACAGTAGCTATGGCCTGTGAGCAATTATAGTCCCTGAAACTGGAGATCTGAGAGGTATATTCTTGTGGCTGCTGCCATTGACCACTTCTGCTCCACAAAGTCATGTTTCTACATAAGTGCGAGGAGCAACTCCTTTATAGCTCCTGCCGGCCTTTCTTCCTGAGGGGAAACTCAGAAGAGAGAAGTTAGTGTGATAGACAATAGCCCCTGTTACCATAGTTGCTCTCGGGGGCCACAGTTGGAACTCATCCTATCCCTCCTCTTCATCCCATCTGACTGGATCACAGATTTGTCCACCAGTCCTCTGTCCTTCACATAACAATCCTGCCTTGGTTGAGCATTCAAATGTCTTCGGAGCTCTACAACTCTAACAATTAGGTCTTTAGCCTATCACTCAGCTGGGCCTACCATTCCTCTGTAGAAATAAGGGCTTCTTTGTAAGCTCTCACTGAAGATCTGTGGCTTGTCTCTAAAGTTTTGCTAGTAGTCGTCAATCCTCATTATCCTTCTGCAGAACGTCAATGCAATTTAGCAATAACCAGCCAACTCCACTGACTTTGTAGGTATTGTTTCCCCATATTTTTCAAAAGTCTCTGTTTTTTTGTTTGTTTGTTTGTTTGAGATGGAGTCTCACTCACGCCCAACCTGGAGTGAAGTGGCCCTATCTCAGCTCACTGAAAGCTCCGCTTTTTGGGTTCAAGTGATTCTTCTGCCTCAGCCTCCTGAGTAGCTGGGATTGCAGGTGTGCGCCACCATGCCTGGCTAATTTTTGTATTTTTAGTAGAGATGGGGTTTCATCACATTGGCCAGCCTGGTCTTGAACTCATGGCCTCAAGCGATCCACCTGCCTTGGCCTCCCAAAGTGCTGGGATTACAGGCGTGACCCACTGTGCCTGGCCTCAAAAGTCTCTGTTAACTTACTTTTTACAATATTGCTCTCCACTGATACAGTTTCTCAGTTCACCACCAGTGAAATATTCCACAATAGAGCTGCTGTCTTTTTCCAGGGGCTCTCTTTGCTCCACTTGCCAACAGAACAGCGTCCTGTGTGCCTGCCAGGTAGTGGGTGAGTCAACCCCAGAGCCTCACCTCACTGCGTGTTTTGTCAATCCGCCCATGATTTAACTTATTTTATTCAGGTGTCCCTTCAGAGCAAACGCTAAGACTGGATTAAACATGAAAGGCTTTTATTCAGGGAAATTATCGTTATAGAAAATGTGGGGGAAGGGAACTGGGGAAGGCTGTGAGAACCTCCAAGTCTGTCCTGGAGTGAAGGGGAGAGGGAAGGAAGGTTAGGTGGAAGCTTCCTAGGCTGTCTTGAAATCCAGGGAAAATTCAGCAAGGCCACTGGGGAGTACTTGAGCCAAAGTCAGCCATTAGAGGGGCCCTTAAACGTTTGCCATACTCAGTGTTTGAGTGGGTGCAGCCTGTGGGAAGTGCGTCCTCAGCACAAACATAGTGATGAATTTCAGAGCGTGGCAGCTCGGACCCTCAGTCAATTATGCTTCCCGTAGCTACAGGCTTGGTCATTCTCATGACCACTATAGTCCATGAACTCGGAGAAGGACCATTAGAAATTATGCATTTTGAAAATGAAGGGGAGCAAAGATGAACAATAATGAGCAGAGCCTCAGTGATGTGTGGGATATTTTAAATGATCTGTGTTAGTCTATTTTCACACTGCTCTACAGAACTTCCCGAAACTGGGTAATGTATAAAGGAAAGAGGTGTAATTGACTCACAGTTGTGCATGGCTAGGGGGGCCTCAGGAAACTTCCAATCATGGTGGAAGGTGAAGGGGAGGCAGGGACCTTCTTCACAAGGTGGCAGGAGAGAGAATGATGCAGGATGAACTGCCAAACACTTATAAAACCATCAGACTTGTGATAACTCAGTATCAGAAGAACAGCATGGAGGAAACCGCCCCCATGATCCAATTACCTCTACCTGGTCTCTCCCTTGACATGTGGGGATTATGGGGATTATAATTCAAAATGAGATTTGGGTGGGGACACAAAGCCTGACTAACATAAGTATAAGTATAAGTATAAGTATAACATAAGTATAAGTATAAGTTGTCTAACATAAGTATAATTTCAGTCCCAGAATGAGAAGGGAAAGAGAATGGAACAAAAAAAGAGCTGAAGAAAAAAATAATTGAAATTTCCCCAAATTTGGTGGAAATAATCTACTTACATATCAAGAAGCTCAACAAATGCCAGCAAGAAAAGTACAAGAAAATCATAACTGGACACATCGTAGTGCAACTACCAAAAACTGAAGTAAAGAGATTATATTGAAAGTAGCTGGAGAATGACATTACATAAAGAAAAACAGTGACATAAGTGACGGATAATTTTTTCCTGAGAAACAGTGGATGCCAGAAAAAAATGGAAAAACATCTTTAAAGTGTATCTGGAACATGCATCAACATGAATCATGTGTTAAAACACAAAACACATCTCGCAAAATTTCCAAAATATTGAAATTTTACTATGTTCCTTGAACACAATGAAATTAAAGAATAGAAAAGAAGTAAAGTTGTCTTTATCCACAGGTGACATGACTGTTTCTACAGAAACATTAGAACGAATGCCCAAAGAACACTAGGTGTATTAAGTGAATTAGTACAAGGTCAAAAGTACAAGGTCAAGACACAAAATTCAATTATATTTCTGCTAACTGGTAAATAATTAAAAATTAACATTTAAAATGCCATTTACAATCACATAAAAAATGTAAATCACTGAAATGTAAATGTATAAAAATTACGCAAGATCTCTACACTAAAAAAATATAAAACATTGAAAGAGGTATTAAATAAAACATCAGTGAATGGAGAGCTATATCAAAATCATGGATTAGAAGACACAATATTGTTAAGATTAATAGTCTTCCAAAAGTGATCTGTAGATTCAACACAATTCCAACCAAAATTCAAATAGAACTTTTTTTTTAGAAATTGACACATTGACTCTAAAAATTTTATGGAAATGTCAAAGACCAACAAGAACCAAAACAATCTTGAAAAATCAAAGCAAAGCTGGAAGATGTACACTACCTTATTTCAAGACTTTGTTTAAAGCTACAGTGGGGCGGGGTGCGATGGTTCACGCTCGTAATCCCAACACTTTGGGAGGCCGAGGTGGGCAGATTACCTGAGGTCAAGAGTTCGAGACCAGCCTGACCAACCTGGTGAAACCCTGTCTCTACTAAAAATACAAAATTAGCCTGGCGTGGTGGCACGTGCCTGTAATCCCAGCTGCTCAGAAGGCTGAGTCAGGAGAATCCCTTAGAACCCGGGAGGTGGAGGTTGCAGTGAGCCGAGATCATGCCACCACTGCACTCCAGCCTGGGTGACAGAGCGAGACTCTGTCTCAAAAAAAAAAAAAAAAAAAAAGAAAGAAAATACAAATAAACTTAATTATATGAAAAGATCTCAATGACAATAATATAAGTGAAATTGAAACTACAGTGAAATGTGTTTTATCTGTTATATTCATCATGATAAAAAGTGAAAACACTTGGCGTTAGCTGGGAATGAGGAAAAGTGAGGAAACAGGTTTTTTTGGTTTGTTTGTTTGTTTGTTTTTTGAGATGGAGTCTTGCTCTGTCGCCCAGGGTGAAGTGCAGTGATGCGATCTTCACTCACTGCAACCCCCGCCTCCTAGGTTCAAGCAATTCTCCTGATTCAGCCTCCTGAGTAGCTGGGATTACAGGCGTGCACCACCATGCCCAGCTAATTTTTGTATTTTTAGTAGAGATGGGGTTTCACCATGTTGGCCAGGCTGGTCTTAAACTCCTGATCTCAGGTGATCCTCCTGCCTTGGCTTCCCAGAATGCTGGAATTTCAGGCGTCAGCCACCACACCCTGCAGAAACAGGCATTTTTATACATTCTGGGTAGGAACATAAATTGATGTCCTCTCTAAGGAGGGCAATTTGACCCAGTGACTGAACTTATGATATTTATCTTGCAGCTACATTCTGAGAACTACAAAATAACTCTTGGCAGAACATGAGCTCTAAGAGACCTGGCCAGCTCCAGTGTGGCTTCTGGCTGCCTAAAGCTGCATCCTGGGACAACCTCGCTCCCTTTGAGTTCCTGTCTGTGAAAGCTCAAGCTCAGTTTGTTCTAGCCAACACCTGACAATAGGCCCTGACTCCTTCTTTCTTAGAGAATTTAGTTGAAAGAAGCTTACATTTGTAAATCCTTTCTCCGTCACTTTGGGTTATAGAGCCAGTGTTTTGTATCTGTTGGATTCAATCAACTGTGGATCAAAAATACTTGGAAAAAAATTGCATTGTACTGAACACGTACAGACTTTTTTCTTGTCAGCATTCCCTAAACAATACAGAATAACAATTATTTATATAGCTTTATATTATATTAGATATTATAAGTAATCAAAGATTATTTAAAGTATACGAGAGGACACATGTAAGTTATATGCAAATACTACACTATTTTATATCAAGGATTGGTGCATCTGGGAATTTTAGTATCTTTGGGGGTCCTGGAATCAATCCCGATGGTATATATACAATACCGATGGTATATATACATAGCTCATATAAACTAGGCATGTCATTCTCAGGGACCTGAAAGCCATTCCTTTGAAATGTAACCACCAGGAAGGATAGGACCTGTCTCTCAGTCTGTAGGAGAGTCCTAACTTCAGTAATTGCCAGCTAGTAGGCCAGGCGTGGTGGCTTATGCCTGTGATCCCAGCATTTTGGGAGACTGAGGTAAGTGGATTACTTGAGGCCAGGAGTTCGAGGCCAGCCTGGCCAACATGATGAAACCCCATGTCTACTAAAAATACAAAAATTAGCCAGGCGTGGTGTTGTATGCCTGTAGTCCCAGCTACTCGGGAGGCTGAGGCAGGAGAATTGCTTGAACCTGGGAGGCAGGGGTTGCAGTGAGCCAAGATCATGCCACTGCACTCCAGCCTGGATGACAAAGAGATACTCTGTCTCAAAAAAAAAAAAAAAAAAGCCAGCTAGTAGACATAGCTGGCCTAATCACATTTACACTCACCCACCTTTTTTTTTTTTTTTAGAGTGTCACTCTATTGCCCAGATTTGAGGCGCAGTGGCATGATCACAGCTCACTGCAGCCTCGACCTCCTCAAACAATCTGGCTCAAGTGATCCTCTTGCCTCAGCCTCCCAAGTAGCTGGGACTACAGGTGTGCACCACTAGGCCCAGCTAATTTTTGTAGTTTTTGTAGATGGAGCTTCACCATGTTGGCCAGGCTGGTCTCAAACTCCTGAGCTCAAGTGATCCATCTGCCTTGGCTTCCCAAAGTTCTGGGATTACAGGTGTGAGCCATTGTGACAGGTTGACCCAACTTCTTACCCACTTTTTGTAATTTTTCACTTCCCTGACTGTATTTGAGCCCCCGTTTATTCCCCTTCCCTTCTCTGTTATTCTTTTATTAAATTGCTCAGTTACCTCTGGGTAAATCGGAATGGAGCTCACCTCTTTCAGCTACTGTCAGTAGTTCCTGAATAAAATCTGTTTTCATTACTTTAATGTCTGTCTTTGATTATCTTTAGCAATTCACACATGTTGAAAATGACATACAGGTTGGGTATGCTGGCTCATCCCTGTAATCCCAGTACTTTGGAAGGCTGAGGCTGGAGGATTGCTCGAGCCCAGGAGTATAAGACCAGCCTGGGCAACATAGTCTCTACAAAAAAAAAAAAAAAAAATTAGCCAGGTGAGGTGGTGCACGCCTGTGGCCCCAGTTACTTAGGAGACTGAGGTGGGAGGATCACTTGAGCCAGGGAGGTTGAGGCTGCAGTCAGCTGTGATTGTGCCACTGTACTCCACAGAGTGAGACCTTGTCTCAAAAGAAAAAAGACTGGTCACAGTGGCTCACACCTGCAAACCCGGCACTTTGAGAGAACAAGGCAGGTGGATCACCTGAGGTCAGGAGTTCAAGACCAGCCTGGCCAACATGGTGAAACCCCATCTCTACTAAAAATACAAAAATTAGCCGGGCATGGTGGCATGTGCCCATAATCCCAGCTACCTGAGAGGCTGAGGCAGGAGAATTGCTTGAACCTGGGAGGCAGAGGCTGCAGTGAGCTAAGATTGTACACTGCAACTGCACTCCAGCCTGGGTAACAGAGTGAGACTGTCTCAAAGAAAAAAAAAAAAAAAGAAAGAAAGAAAAGAAAAGTACAAGGCAGTTCATTATAGCATTGTTTGTGATAGTCACAGATTTGTAACAACTTTTAATTTGTAGGAGTCCATCAAGAGGGGCCTGCTTGAATAAAGCATCATAGCACATCTATACAAACAGTACTATTCAACCATAAAAAACAAGGCACTTTATGAAATGGTAGAAAGATTGCCAAGATTTGTAGTTAGATGAAAAAAGAAGCCGAACAGTATGTGTTGTCATTATTATTTGTCTAGAAAAAGAAAGAAAACAGGTGAATATCAATTGTATGCCATTTATATACTGGAAGGACAATAAGACACTGAGAACAGTGGTTACCTGTTATAAGGAGACAGCAATTACCCCTGGAAGGGCAAGCAGGCACCTGAAATCCAGAGGTGGGCAGAGGCAGACACAGTTCATACTTTGTTGGGGAGCTGCTTCCTGGGCAGCTGATCCTGGACTTCCAGGAGGTGCTAGGCCATGGCAGATGGCCAGCACTGAGAACAGGCTTGAAGGGATGAAAACGTAATTTTTTTTTTTTCAAGATGGAATTTCACTCTTGTTGCCCAGGCTGGAGTGCAGTGGCACGATCTCAGCTCACTGCAACCTCTGCCTCTGGAGTTCAAGCGATTCTCCTGCCTCAGCCTCCAAAGTGGCTGGGATTACAGGAAGGCACTACCACATCCGGCTAATTTTTTGTATTTTTAGTAGAGATGGGGGTTTCACCATGTTGGTCAGGCTGGTCTTGAACTCCTGACCTCAAGTGATCCACCTGCCTCGGCCTCCCAAAGTGCTGGGCGTGAGCTGCTGTGCCTGGCCTGAAAAGGTAATTTTTGGAGAAGGCAGAGATCAACAGGGCCAAGGTTAGTGGGCCATGAAGCAGAGTGACTACAGAGCTTCAGCCAGCAGATTGGATTACATTTAATACTCTCCTTGCTCCAAAGTTCTGGAGAGGCATCAGAAAGGGAAACGCCACTTAGCATGTGGGAGATCTGCTGAACCTCAACTCCATGTGGCCGGAGTATCCTTATTACAGATTATAGTACATTATTGAATGAACTCTATGGAGCAGGGATGAAAATGCACCACTTGGATTTCCTAATGCAGGGAAGATAGTTGGCAGGGAGCCTCAGCTGCCGCTCCCCAGGCCCCTTCCAGGTTGCAACAACACCGTGCTCCCCAGGCTGCTTTCCTGTGAAGGACTGGGTATGGTTGTGAGTGCTGGTTCAGGGTGCTCCTGTAATGGGTGGCTTTGGCTTGAGGGTTTCCCACTGGTCTGGTGAAACTTTCTTAGAACGGAGTCCCTTTCTAGTCAAGCTTTCTTCTTTCCCCACTCGCCTTTCACAGGTGTCAGATCAGCTCCAAAATCTGAAGGCCCTTCCTGCCCAACCTGCTCCCCTTGTCCCTCCTGGGCATTTCTCCCAATCTACCTCTTGCATCTCTAATATTACTCGCCTAGTACTTCCTTATCAGAGCACCTGAAGTCACACAGACTCCTTATTTTACACTTCTGGTTTCCTGGCCTCTTCAAATATTTGATTTTATTTTTAATGATTATATTCTGAAATCAAGATTTTATTGAAGTTTAGAAAGAGAATGGAAAGAGATCTTATTTAAGACCCACTAACTAGTGGATTCTGTAGGATACTTGGAGTTCACCCAAGGGATTCTCATCAATAATTGAGGAAGAGAACTTTGCAATGGGAGCTCAGAATTGTTGACATTACAGGTGCTGTCGATAACCCACTTCTCACTCTCAGGTTTTTAGAGAAGAGGACCCCAAATGGGTCTCTTGGTCTGTTTATTCAGTTCTTTCATCTCTACCACAGTTACTCTAGGTAGTTCCAGAATAGCCTCACTCTTTACTCAGAATCACTGTTCCCAACACTCAGATTGATGCAGTCTGGCCCACTCTCCAGACTTCTGCACTCAGGAGGATTCCCCTAAGGGCTTTCACTTTCCTTATCCAGCTCTGGTCATGTCCCTCTCTCCACCCATCCCTGCACCTGCTCATCAAATGTGTCCAATCATGAAGAGAGTTCAGTTCCTTTTCCACAGGACTCTTGGAACCCATTCGAATGTGGAAGTATGCCTAGGCACATGTTTAACAGTCCCCAGACATTCCATTTAAAGCAAACATGTGGCTGGGCAAGATGACTCACACCTGTAATCCCAGCACTTTGGGAGGCTGAGCGGGCAGATCACCTGAGGTCAGGAGTTAGAAACCAGCCTGGCCAATATGGTGAAACCCTGTCTCTACTAAAAAATACAAAAATTATCCAGGCATGGTGGCTGGCACCTGTAATCCCAGCTACTCAGGAGGCTGAGGCAGGAGAATTGCTTGAACCTGGGACGTAGAGGTTGCAGTGAGCCGAGATCGTGCCACTGCACTCCAGCCTGGGCGACAGACAGAGACTCTGTCTCAAAAATAAATAAATAAATAAATAAAGCAAATATGTGGTACTTTGGGTCAGATAACTGCCGAGGGTATTACTTCCCACCTCAGAGGCGCCTGGTGTTTTTTGAGTGGCTGCACGGTCAGGGCTATAGTGGGCACCATGGGAGGTCGGCTCACAGCCCTGCAGTTCCTCTAGAGTCAGGGTGCTGAGGCAGTGGTGGCAGTGAGGGGGCTGGATGAATCTGCAGAAAAGGCTCTGGGGACAATTTGGATTCCCTTTAACTGGAACAGAGACAAGGTGATGCAGACAGAAAACATTGTATATTTAAGCCTGGTCCCAATATCCCTCCAACCTTCAGTGCCTTCAGCGAGGACCATGTTGGAAGCAGGTAGTCCTGAGGACACACGGCTCCAGCTGGAAATAACAAATGTTCAAGTAAAGGCTGAAACTTTTTACCTTTCTACTATTGTGCCTTGGGATTTCATAATAATTCTGGATGTTGAAACAGAATAGAAATGTTCTGTTGAGAACTGACAGGGAGGTTTGAAGATATTTGGGTAGTATCTGGGCCTTTGACCTTACCGCAGACTAGAAGTGATGGAAAGAAAAGAGGTACTAAGTGATCGGTGAGACAAGATGGCAGTCCCCTCACACCTTTATGAGGTGATCCTGGCCTGTAGAAGCCCAGTTTCTACAGAACTAATGCCACTAGGGGCCTTTGTGATACCCAGTGGAGCCACTGGCTTCCAGTCCTAGTTAACTGGATTCCAAGCGAGCCTCTGGGACCTAGAGAAGTTGTCAGAACTGATGTTTTTTCCTTGTTTGGATAGAATTAGTGATGTCAGAAATATCTCCTCTGTGGACACTTGTAAGCACCTGGATTTCTAGGAGTTCACTGTACCTGAGCACAAGAAAGATTGAGGAAGCCAGATCAGTGGACACACTGGAAAAATTCCTGGAAAATTTGAAGAATGCAGGGATTGAACCAGATGATTACTTCATGAGTCTCTGTGAGAAGAAACTAGAAGAACTCAAAGCTAAGGAGCAGTCAGGAACCCAGACAAGAAAGCCATTCTGGTTTTCATCTCAGAACATGTGTGATATTGGCAGGACGCAGTGGCTAATGTCTGTAATCCCAGCACTTTGGGAGGCCGAGGCAGGCACATCACTTGAGCTCAGGAGCTCGAGACCAGCCTGGCCAACGCGATGAAACCACATCTTTACCAAAACTACAAAAATTAGCCAAGCATGCTGGTGAGTGCCTGTAGTCTCAGCTACTGGGGAGGCTGAGGCAGGAGAATCACTTGAACCCAAGAGGCAGAGGTTGCAGTGAGCTGAGATTGTGCCACTACACTCCAACCTGGGTGACAGGGCAAGGTTCTATCTAAAAAAAAAATTAAGTTAAATATAAATAAGTAAACAAGAACATGTGTGATATCATCTGTAAGGAAGCAGGCACGCCCTCCTTACACTAATATATTATAGTGGCTTTGCTTTTTGCTTTTTTTTTTTTTTTTTTTAAGACATGGGGTCTCGGTCTGTCACCCAGGCCAGAATGGAGTGGTGTGATCATAGCTCACTGCAGCCTCCTACTTCTGGGCTGCTCAAGTGATTCTCCCGCCTCCGCTTCCTGAGTAGCTGGTACCACCCACGTGTGCCACCACCCTCAGCTACTAGTGACTTTGCTTTAAATAAATGGTGGAATCCTAAATTTACAATTAAAAATTTCCCTAAAAGATGAAAGATCTACAATTTTTTGGTTGGGTATTTTATAGGACTTGGGAACTAATTGTTGAGGAAGCTATGACACCTGCAGATGGAGGGCTGATCTTGTATGAAGTTAACAGGAGGACCGTGTCCACAGATGACGCTGCATTTGTGTTTCTCTGGATGTGTAGTATTGTGAAGACATTGCTTAGTTTTATGCCTCCAAATCATGCATCGCCTTTGATGTATCTGTTCATCCTTCTTGAAACTCAGATTGTACAGTCTGTTCCTCCTGGGACCTGAATTTGTCTTGGAGGTGGCTGTTAGAAATCCTCTATATGTTATCCTGTTGACATGCACTGTGTATTCATTTCTTCTTTCTCCTCTCCTGAACCTGCTGTTCTTCCATTTCTGTCTGTGTAGAAGCACTCAACAACTACAGTTTCTGCTCACTTAATGCATTCTATATATTCGTTCTATACACTGGACTCAGTGCTTGCCATGTATTGTCTCACAATGACCCTCTGAGGTAAACACCGCTATCCCCATTTTATCTGTGAGAAAATTGAGGCTTAGAGAGCTTAATGTCTTGCCCAAGGTTCACCTTTCCAAAGTAGGCATCCACAAAGTATGAGGCAGACAGTTCTAAAGAAGAAAGATAGCTGAGGTTGACTCAAATCTTCTCTCACATGGATGGAAGTTTTTGACTCAGAAATACATACCGATTTCCATGGGTATCTGTGGGCCCCAGGCCTGCTTGGTAAAAGGGTTCTGATTTCTTGTCTGCTGTGTGAGCCAAAGGAAGCTTAACATCCTCTGAACTGAACCTTCCTTCGCTCTTTGGAAGGAGGCGGTCACCACAGGTACTTGGGAGTTAGAGGACAGTACTTTGTAGGGTTGATCCGAGCCCCTGCTTGCCCGAGGCAGCAGTTCTTTTAGTGACCAGATGGTGCCAAATCGATGTTCCTAGCTTTCCAGATGAGCTTTTTGTTCTTAAGATTAAGGAGGCTGAGAAGGGTCTGCCCACAGTCACCAGCTTACGGTTTGCTGGCCTCTGTGCCTGCTTATCTACCTGGGTAGCACTGGGCAGGTGGTGCTTTGAGCCAAAGGTCCAAAGGCCGTTAGTATTTCTGGGGAAAATAGTGGCTGTTTTTCTGAGCCAGATCTCTAGATTTGGGTTTACATGGGGTCCTTTCATGGACTATCCTGAGTATCGGTGGTAAAATGTCTTGGGGCATACAAATTTGTCTGAATCTGACATACCACTGCTATCTTTCCAAGTGGTATTACAAGAAAAAAAATTTTGTGATGTGTTTGTTCTAACAGAAATGCCAAGGCTTTAAGATAAAGATAAGATGATAATGGAAAAAAAGAAAAACAAATATAAAGTCCTTTAGGGAGATGTTTTCATATCTCTCAGGCCAGCCTGACTCAATCTCAACTCCCTTCAGCCAAGATAACTTAATTATACAGTTTATTATTAATAATACAGTTTTATTATTACATGAAGTCCTCATTTTATACTCCTGGTTGCCTAAAATTTGCAGCTATTTTATTTTGCTTTTACATAATTTCATTCTGAGATAAAGAATTTCTACCAATTTATCACTTATCCAGGAAAAGATTGTATAAAGGAAAAGACTACCATTTGTCCAGAAACAAAGTATGTTCTCTAAAAGAAGTCATCAAATTAAAACTGAAGTGTGGAAGTAATAACATTGTTATCATGCTTCCCTTTGAAAACAGCTGGTTATCACACTTTAGAAAACCATAGGCCCAATGACTGTCTCAAAAGGCACACAGACCTTTGGCATCATTGTACCGGTGAGTACCTATCCCACCATACGGTGTCTGAGCTAGTGAAATCTATTTATATAACCCTGCTGGTGTTCTTCGTACATGTGTTAAACAATCAAGGTGAAATGGTATTACTATCAAAGATAGTCAACTGAGGAGAGGCAATTATAAGCAGCCAGAATCTGCAAAACAGCTGTGACATTCACTCATTTTGCATTCAGGCTTGTTTTTCCGCAATTTCTTTTCCTATATGTGGCTATGCTACCACTAGATGGCAGTGCAATGGCATTCTGGTGGTCTTTAAACGAAGAGCCACGATATTGGCTTCAGGACTTCCCCTCAGCCTGGCTGAAAAGTAGAACTGAGACTTCCATTGCCTTCATCTATCCATCCATCCAACCATCCATCCATCCATCCATCCATCCATCCACTCATTCACCCAACAAATATTCATTGCCTTTAAAAATAACTCTTGATAATTATACAGTTGAGTTTAAAATGATATTGCCAGAATTGTATTAAAGTTGACTGAAAGAGACCAGAGAGAAAATGAACAGATTGAAGTACATTGTTTGTGCACCGTCGGTACAGGGTAGAAGTCCAAAAGTGGGTGCTAGGATGTTTCCAAGCACAAGGGATCAAGCATTAGGTTTGGTCTCAAATCAAGGAGGTAGTAAAGGGCTGAGGGAGCTTTGGGAGCCATTTCTTGGGATGGGATCAGAAATCTAAAGTAATTGAAGGTCAGAGTTTTGGAACCAGAGTAACAGATAGCCACCAGTCAGAAATACGGTGGTGTAAATGAATTTTGGTCGCTGATGTCCTTGTGGATCCAGGCAATTTTGTAGAATTCTCACACATATAGCTGCCAACAGAGTCAATTTGGTACTCAGCTTGCCAATTCTTAAGCACATACTGTGAGTTTCCTTGTACACAGTCAAGGAGAGAAGCATCTGGTTCCTTTGCTTACATATTTGCTGCTTGTGTACTTCTTTCCTGTTCTGTTGTTTCTAGCCTATATTTCACCTGCATCTGTTAGAAGTTTTAACTTCTTTACTAAGAGAGCTTTATAAGACTACTCCTAAACTAAAAAGGGTCTGGGCATGGTAGCTCACACCTATAATTCCAGCACTTTGGGAGGGCAACATAGCAAGACCCCATCTCTACAAAAAATACTTAAAAATTAGCTGAGCATGGTGGTGCGTGCCTCTAGTCCCAGCTACTTGACAGGCTGAAGTGGGAGGATCACTTGAATCCAAGAAGAGGTTGCAGTGAGCCATGATCCTGCTACTGCACTCCAGCCTGGGCAACAGAGTAAGACCCTGTCTCTAAAACAAAACAAAACAAAACAAAACAAGATATTCAGAGAAGGACTGTGTGGTAGATAGAGCTCCCTCTCCCCTCTCCCCTCTCCCCTCTCCCCTCTCCCCTCCCCCCTCCCCCGTCTCCCCTCTCCCCTCTCCCCTCTCCCCTCTTTCCACGGTCTCCCTCTGATGCCGAGCCGAAGCTGGACGGTACTGCTGCCATCTCAGCTCACTGCAACCTCCCTGCCCGATTCTCCTGCCTCAGCCTGCCGAGTGCCTGCGATTGCAGGCGTGCGCCGCCACGCCTGACTGGTTTTCGAATTTTTTTTGGTGGAGACGGGGTTTCGATGTGTCAGCTGGGCTGGTCTCCAGCTCCTAACCGCGAGTGATCCGCCAGCCTCGGCCTCCCGAGGTGCCGGGATTGCAGACGGAGTCTCGTTAACTCAGTGCTCAATGGCGCCCAGGCTGGAGTGCAGTGGCGTGATCTCGGCTCGCTACAACCACCTCCCAGCCGCCTGCCTTGGCCTCCCTAAGTGCCGAGATTGCAGCCTCTGCCTGGCAGCCACCCCGTCTGGGAAGTGAGGAGCGTCTCCGCCTGACTGCCCATCGTCTGGGATGTGAGGAGCCCCTCTGCCTGGCTGCCCAGTCTGGAAAGTGAGGAGCGTCTCTGCCCGGCCGCCATCCCATCTAGGAAGTGTGGAGCGCCTCTTCCCGGCCGCCATCACATCTGGGAAGTGAGGAGCGTCTCTGCCCGGCCGCCCATCGTCTGAGATGTGGGGAGCACCTCTGCCCTGCCGCCCCGTCCGGGATGTGAGAAGTGTCTCTGCCCGGCCGCCCTGTCTGAGAAGTGAGGAGACCCTCTGCCTGGCAACCGCCCCGTCTGAGAAGTGAGGAGTCCCTCCGCCCGGCAGCCACCCCGTCTGAGAAGTGAGGAGCGTCCTCCCTCCTCATCTGGGAGGGAGGTGGGGGGGTCAGCCCCCCGCCTGGCCAGCCGCCCCGTCCGGGAGGTGAGGGGCACCTCTGCCCGGCTGCCCCTACCGGGAAGTGAGGAGCCCCTCTGCCCGGCCAGCCGCCTCGTCCGGGAGGGAGGTGGGGGGGTCAGCCCCCCGCCTGGCCAGCCGCCCCGTCCGGGAGGGAGGTGGGGGGGTCAGCCCCCCGCCTGGCCAGCCGCCCCGTCCGGGAGGCGAGGGGTGCCTCTGCCCGGCCGCCCCTACTGGGAAGTGAGGAGCCCCTCTGCCCGGCCAGCCGCCCCGTCCGGGAGGGAGGTGGGGGGGTCAGCCCCCCGCCCGGCCAGCCGCCCCGTCCGGGAGGGAGGTGGGGGGATCAGCCCCCCGCCTGGCCAGCCGCCCCGTCCGGGAGGGAGGTGGGGGGATCAGCCCCCTGCCCGGCCAGCCGCCCTGTCCAGGAGGTGGGGGGGGCGCCTCTGCCCGGCCGCCCCTACTGGGAAGTGAGGAGCCCCTCTGCCCGGCCAGCCGCTCTGTCTGGGAGGGAGGTGGGGGGGTCAGCCCCCAGCCCGGCCAGCCGCCCCGTCCGGGAGGGAGGTGGGGGGGTTAGCCCCCCGCCTGGCCAGCCGCCCCATCCGGGAGGTGAGGGGCGCCTCTGCCCGGCCGCCCCTTCTGGGAAGTGAGGAGCCCCTCTGCCTGGCCAGCCGCCCCGTCCGGGAGGGAGGTGGGGGGGTCAGCCCCCCGCCCGGCCAGCCGCCCCGTCCGGGAGGGAGGTGGGGGGGTCAGCCCCCCGCCCGGCCAGCCGCCCCGTCCGGGAGGGAGGTGGGGGGTCAGCCCCCCGCCCGGCCAGCCGCCCCGTCCGGGAGGGAGGTGGGGGGGTCAGCCCCCCGCCCGGCCAGCCGCCCCGTCCGGGAGGGAGGTGGGGGGGTCAGCCCCCCGCCCGGCCAGCCGCCCCGTCCGGGAGGGAGGTGGGGGATCAGCCCCCCGCCCGGCCAGCCGCCCCGTCCGGGAGGGAGGTGGGGGGGTCAGCCCCCCGCCCGGCCAGCCGCCCCGTCCGGGAGGGAGGTGGGGGGATCAGCCCCCCGCCCGGCCAGCCGCCCTGTCCGGGAGGTGAGGGGCGCCTCTGCCCGGCCGCCCCTACAGGGAAGTGAGGAGCCCCTCTGCCCGGCCAGCCGCCCCCTCCGGGAGGGAGGTGGGGGGGTCAGCCCCCCGCCGGGCCAGCCGCCCCGTCGGGGAAGTGAGGGGCACCTCTGCCCGGCCGCCCCTACTGGGAAGTGAGGAGCCCCTCTGCCCGGCCAGCCGCCCTGTCCGGGAGGGAGGTGGGGGGTCAGCCCCCCGCCCGGCCAGCCGCCCCGTCCGGGAGGGAGGTGGGGGGGGTCAGCCCCCCGCCCGGCCAGCCGCCCCGTCCGGGAGGTGAGGGGCGCTTCTGCCCGGCCGCCCCTACTGGGAAGTGAGGAGCTCCTCTGCCCGGCCACCACCCCATCTGGGAGGTGTACTCAACAGCTCATTGAGAACGGGCCATGAAGACAATGGCGGTTTTGTGGAATAGAAAGGGGGGAAAGGTGGGGAAAAGATTGAGAAATCGGATGGTTGCTGTGTCTGTGTAGAAAGAGGTAGACATGGGAGACTTTTCATTTTGTTCTGTACTAAGAAAAATTATTCTGCCTTGGGATCCTGTTGATCTGTGACCTTACCCCCAACCCTGTGCTCTCTGAAACATGTGCTGTATCCACTCAGGGTTGAATGGATTAAGGGTGGTGCAAGATGTGCTTTGTTAAACAGATGCTTGAAGGCAGCATGTTCGTTAAGAGTCATCACCACTCCTTAATCTCAAGTACCCAGGGACACAAACACTGCGGAAGGCCGCAGGGTCCTCTGCCTAGGAAAACCAGAGAACTTTGTTCACTTGTTTATCTGCTGACCTTCCCTCCACTATTGTCCTGTGACCCTGCCAAATCCCCCTCTGCGAGAAACACCCAAGAATGATCAATAAAAAAGAAAAAAAAAAAAAAAAAGACTACTTTAAAAAAAAAAACAAACAAACAAAAACAAAACAAAACAAAACAAAACAAAACACTACTGAGAGAAGTGGATTATTCTCCCCATCTGACTTCTTCAGTTCAAACTGCCTTCCACCAGAACATTAAAAAGGGCAAAATTTGCTATCCCCTAATGATCAAAAGTGTGATTTTATTCTTTCAATATGTAGAGAGAATCACATAAAATTGAGAGGGTAGCTTTGTCTTCTAAGGTAATGGCTTTTAAATCTTTTAGAACCCAAACCTCAATCAGAAATATATATTACTTCACAACTGTGGCGGCCCCTGGCCTGTTTGCTCTCAAATCCTTTCCTATTCTGCTGCAATGTCGTGGGTATGCTGATCCCAACAGGCTGTGTTTCTGAGGCTCTCATGTTGTTAAGTGATTACTGGCTGGGTCCTACTGATACGAGGCCCTGCCACAACGCTGGAGAGTGGGAAGAATGGAAAAGCTAGGATGATTCTCCTTGCCTTTCTCTGCCCGAGGTGCATCTCTGACAGTGGCTAAATCTCCTCCCTGGCTCCAGCTCCAGCCAGAAAGGCCCTCCTGTCATTAGATGAGTCCAGTTCTGGGATCTAGCCACACTGCCTCCTCTCTTTGTCCCTCTAGTCGAAAAGGATTAGTGGTTTCTGCTGCTGCTAATCTCTGGTTGCCTCACTTTCCCCTATTTGGCTTCTCAGCGTTATCATTTGTGTAACCAGTTTCCTGTATTAAATTCCCTATATTAAAAACAGATCGAATGACAGTTTCTTTTTTTGTGACACATTAATATAGTACATATATACATATATATGAAACTGAAACAAATGTTTCATTAACCATATTCCTCTTACTGTGTGCAATGATTTCTTATATTAGTCTATTTTCACTTTATGCATTTATTTTGAGGCAGAATCGCTCTCTGTTGCCCAGGCTGGAGTGCAGTGGTACGATCTCAGCTCACTGCAACCTCCACCTCCCGGGCTCAAGCAATCCTCCCACCTCAGCCTCCCATTTAGCTGGGACCACAGGCGTGTGCCACCATACCTGGCTAAATTTTTTCTACTTTTTGTAGAGACTGGGGTCTCACATATTGCCTAGGCTGATTTCACACTCCTAGGCTGAAACAATCCTCCTATCTTGGCCTTCCAAAGTGCTGGGATTACAGGCATGAGCCCCACAATGGCCAGCCAATTTCACTTTTTTAAAATGCCAGTCACAACCCACTAAATTGAATTCACAACTTACTCACTGATGGATTATATCTTACTAATTTGAAAAACCCTCGCTTTAGAGACTGCATTTATTCATTTACTTTTTTCATAGTCAGGCTTGCTGAGTCATAATCTAGGCACAGTAAAATACTTTTTAGGTGCACAATGTAGGAATCTTGACGAATGTATCCAGAATATTTCCATCATCCCCAAAAGTTCCCTTGTGCTCTTTTGTAGATAACCCCTCCCTCCCTCCCTAGTCCCTAGTAACCACTGATGTGCTTTTGGTCTCTATAGTTTTATCTTTTCCAGAATGTCATATAAATACAATCATATAATATATAGCCTTCTGGCTGGGCACAGTGGCTCATGCCTGTAATCCCAACACTTTGGCAGGCTGAGGTAAGCAGATCACCTAAGGTCAGGAGTTCGAGACAAGCCTGGCCAACATGGCGAAACCCCATCTCTAATAAAAATACAAAAATTAGCCGGGCATGGTGGCTCATGCCTATAGTCCCAGCTACTCAGGAGGCTGAGGCACGAGAATTGCTTGAACCCAGGAGGTGGTGGTTGCAGTGAGCCGAGATCGTGCCACTGCACTCCAGCCTGGGTGACAGAGCAAACCCTGTCTCCAAAATATATATATATACACACGTGTATACATATGTGTGTGTATATATATACATATGTGTGTGTGTATATATATGTATATAAATAGCCTTCTGCATCTGGTTTTATTCACTTAGCATAAGGCTTTATATAGTCATCCATTTTATTTTTTTTTAATTTTTTTATTTTTGAGATGCTCTGTTGCCCAGGCTGGAGTGCAATGGCGCGTTCTAGGCTCACTGCAACCTCTGCCTCCTGGTTTCAAGTGATTCTCCTGCCTCAGCCTCCCAAGTAGCTGGGAATACAGGCACGTGCCACCACACCTGGCTAATTTTTGTATTTTTAGTAGAAACAGGGTTTCACCATGTTGGCCAGGCTGGTCTTGAACTCCCAACTTTGTGATCCACCTGCCTCGGCCTATAGTCATCTATATATTTCTGCATATAAAATTAGTCCATCCCTTTTACTGCTGTGTGATATTCTATGGATGTACTATGATGTATTTACCGATTCAGCTATTGAAAGACATCTTGGTTGCTTCCAGTCATTGTTGGTTATGAATAAAGCTGTTATAAAAATTTATTTATTTATTTATTGAGATGGAGTCTCACTCTGTGACCCAGGCTGGAGTGCAGTGGCTCTATCTCAGCTCACTGCAACCTTCACCTCCCAAGTTCAAGTAATTCTCCTGCCTCAGCCTCCAGAGTAGCTAGGATTACAGGCGCCCACCACCACATCCAGCTACTTTTTGTATTTTTAGTAGAGATGGGATTTCACTATGTTTGCCAGACTGGTCTCAAACTCCTGACCTCAGGTGATCCACCCCCCTCTGCCTCCCAAAGTTCTGGGATTACAGGTGTGAGCCACCGCACCCAGCCATACTGCTATAAAAATTTATATTCAGATATTTGTATGAACACATATCTTGATTTCCCTTGGGTACATACCTAAGAATTGGGATTGGTGGTTCATAGGGTAAATATATTTTTGTTTTGTTTTGAGACAGAGTCTCACTCTGTCTCCCAGGCTGGAGTGCAGTGGCTGCAATCTCAGCTCACTGCAAGCTCCGCCTCCCGGGTTCTCGCCCTTCTCCTGCCTCAGCCTCCCGAGTAGCTGGGACTACAGGCGCCTGCCACCACGCTCGGCTAATTTTTTGTATATTTAGTAGAGACGGGGTTTCACCGTGTTAGCCAGGATGGTCTCAATCTCCTGACTTCGTGATCCGCCCGCCTCGGCCTCCCAAAGTGCTGGGATTACCGGCGTGAGCCACTGCACCCGGCATATACATGTTTAACTTTATAAGAAAGCATCAAATTATTTTCTAAAATGGCTGTACATTTTGTATTCCCACCAGCAATGCATGAGAGTTCCAGTTGCTCTGCATCCTGGCCAGCATTTAGTATTGTCATGTTTTTTGGGGTTTTTTCTTTTTCTTTTCTTTCTTTTTTTTTTTTTTGCCATTATAATAGGTATGGAGTGCTATCTCATTATGGCTTTAATTTGATTTTCCTTAATGCCTAATGATGTTGCACAACTTTTTATATGCTTATATCTTGTTCATATATCTTTTTTGGTGAAGGGTCTATTCAATTATTTTTCCCATTTTAATTGGATTGCTTGTTTTTTCTTCCTTTTTTTATTTCTTTTTTTTGAGACAGAGTCTTGTGCTGTTGCCCAGGCTAGAGTGCAGTGGCATGATCATGGCTCACTGCAGCCTCCAACTCCTGGGCTCAATCGATCCTCCCACCTCAGCCTCCTGAGTAGCCGGGGCTACAGGCGCACACCACCATGACTGGCTAATTTTTGTATTTTTTTTGTAGAGATAGGGTTTCACCATGTTGCCCAGGCTTTTCTCGAACTCCTGGGCTCAAGCAATCCAACTGCCTTAGCCTTCTAGAGTGCTGGGATTACAGGCATAAACCACTGTGCCTGGCCAGATTGCTTGGTTTCTTATTATTGATATATGAGAATTCTTTATATATTCTAGATATATGTGATTTATAGATATTGTACCCAGTAGGTAATTGTCTTTTAATTTCCTAATAGTGTTTGTCAAAGAGTAAAAGTTTAAAAAAATTTTATTAAATCCAATTTATTGATTTTTTTTTCTGTTGTGGCTCATATTTTTTTGTGTGTCCTATCTAAAAAATCTTTGTGTAACTCAAGGTCGCAATAATTTTCTTCTATGTTTTCTTCTTCCAGAAACTTTATATTTTTAGATCTTACTATATGGTCTATGGTTTTATTTAAATGGTCTATGATCTATTTTATTTTATTTTTATTTTTTGTTTTTTTGAAATGAAATCTCACTCTGTCACCCAGGCTGGAGTACAGCAGTGCAATCTCGGCTCACTGTAACCTCTGCCTCCTGGATTCGAGCTATTCTCCTGCCTCAGCCTCCCGAGTAGCTGGGATTACAGGTGTGTGCCCCCACAGCTGGCTAATTTTTGTATTTTTAGTAGAGGTGGGTTTTCACCATGTTAGCCAGGCTGGTCTTGAACTCCTGATCTCAAGTGATACACTCGCTTTGGCCTCCCAAAGTGCTGGGATTATAGGTGTAAGCCACAGCACCCAGCCCTATGATAGATTTTAATTTGATATTTGTATATCTTGCAGGATGTGGATTAAGGTTGATTTTTTATGCTTTTGAGTGTCCAATTGTTTTGGCTTCATTTGTTAAAAAGGGTATTCTTTGTCTACTGAATACTTTTGCTCCTTTGTTAAAAGTCAGTTGACCATCTATTTGTGAGTCTATTTCTGGATTCTCCATTTTGTTTCATTTATCTACGTCCCTATTTTTTCACCAATTCTACATCCTCTTGGTTACCGTAGCTTTAGATTAAGTGTTGAAATCAGGTTGTGTGAATCCTCCAATTTTTAAAATATTGTTTTGATGATTATAAATCATAGTCAATTTTAGAATTTTCATATATACAAAGAAGTCTGCTAGAATTTTGATTGAGATTGCACTGAATCTGTAGACCAATTTTGGGAGAATCGGCAAAAATATTCAGTCTTCTAATCCATGAACACTTTAAATCTTAGAGACTGTATTTTAGATTCAGAATGGATATTGTACTTCTGATACTTGTTTTGTTACCCAATTAGTCTGAAACCATGCAGGACCTTTGAAGAGATCTTAACTGCTGGGGCCTGATGATTAAAGGTGCAGAGGTGGGAGTTCAGCACAGAATGGCCTCAACTATCTTTATGTTCAAAGGCAAGAGAATAATAGCCTGGGCTCTGGAGTCTTCCCCCCTGGATCAAATTCTGCATTCAACACTTGCTACCTCATGATCTTGAGCAAATTACTTAACCTCCCTTAAGGTGTTTCTTCATCTGTAAAATGACATGATAAGAATGCTACACGTTTCAGTGAGTTTTTGTAGGGATAAAACAAAACAAGACAAAATGTGTAAAATAGTGCAATAACTTGTCACAGTCAGTACTCACTAAATCAGCCTATGGTCTATGAAAGCTAGTATGAATTTTGCCAATTTAAAGGTCAGGAAGAACAGCTTTTTTCAAGACCAACTCGCTCCTTTAAGGCCCAATTGCTCGCTTCTAAATGCCTGGGAGGAGTGCCATTACCAACAAAGGAGGAAAAGAGGCCTGATTCAGTCCATGGGATCAGGAAGAAACGACTGTGAAACCCAAATCTGTGGACTGCTCATTTACTCTGGCACCTGACTTTATTAAGTTAGGTGGTCATTAGACTCTAGCTCAGCAGATACGGGGTGAGGAGTGGGATGGAGTTCACATCTCCTTCTTTGTTTATTTTTATTTTTTGAGACAGGGTTTCATTCTGTCACCCAGGCTGCAGTGCAGTGGCACTATCATAGCTCACTGCAGCCTTGAACTCCTGGGCTCAAGTGATCCTCCCACCTCAGCCTCTGGAGTAACTGAGACTACAAGCACGCCCCACCACACCCAGCTAACTGCTTTATAATCTCCCCAGTACAAATCATGTTTTGAAAAGATGCAGGCAGCATGGTACCACAGGGAATAACCCAAATTTAAAGTTCAGAACATGTTGGTAATAGCCTGAATTTGACACTTTTTACCGATCTGACCTTGAGCGAGTAACCTAGTGTTGCTGTGTCCTAGTTTCCTCATCTGTAAATGGGTATATAACATGATTATTTCCCATGAGGCTTCCTGAATCCACTGTTTTGCAGTGTTTTCAAAATTAACATTTTATGGCGGGGCATGGTGGCTTACGCCTGTAATCCCAGCACTTCGGGAGGCTGAGGCGGGTGGATCACTTGATGTCAGGAGCTCGAGACCAGCCTGACCAACATGGTGAAAACCCGTCTCTATTAAAACGTACAAAAATTAGCTGAGCGTGGTGGCGGGCACCTATAATCCCAGCTACGTGGGAAGCTGAGGCAGGAGAATCGCTTGAACCTGGGAGTCAGAGGTTGCAGTGGGCTGAGATCGCACCATTGCGCTCCAGAGTGAGACTCCGTCTCAAAAAAAAAAAGTTTACAGTTTTAATTTTTTTTTTTTTTCAGATGGAGTCTTGCTCTGTTGCCCATGCTGGAGTGCAGTGGTGTGATCTTGGCTCACTGCAACCTCCACCTCCCTGGTTCAAGTGATTCTCCTGCCTCAGCCTCCTGAGTAGGGACTACAGGCGCGTGCCACCACACCCAGCTAATTTTTTGTATTTTTAGTAGAGACGGGGTTTCACCGTGTTAGCCAGGATGGTCTTGATCTCCTGACCTCGTGATCCACCCACCTCAGCCTCCCAAAGTTCTGGTATTGCAGGCATAAGCCACCACGCCTGGCCAAAAGCTAACATTTTATTATAGCTTATATAGAAAACACAGTTGATCATTCAAATATGGCTATTCAGATTTGAATTATATGCACCTTCTGTGATATCATGAGCCTGGAGACTGTTTCTGTGAAATTGTTATTGCTGTAATAAAGACTGATTGAGTTTATAAAACACTATTCCACCTGACCCCTGAATGTCAGTGCTTAATATGCATCAGACATTCACATTCTAACAGCCTTTGTGTTAGTATAATGGGCCAGCGAATTCTATTTGCTGCCGGGAATTCAATCATATCCTACAAACAAAGACAGATTGTTTTGATTTGGTATGTGTTGGGGAAATATGTTCAATTGGTAAATTACTTTATGTGTGAGTTTTAATCAACTTGAACATATTATTTAACAAGTCATATTTCTCTGTAGAATGAAATGTTTATGAATTAGATAAACCAAATTATTGATCTATATCTACATATTTAAATGACACTTGCAATACACATTTTATTTGTGCACGTGTGTGTGTGGTGGGGGGCGTTTTGTTTTGTTTGTTTGTTTTGGAGACAGTCTCATGCTGTCACCTAGGCTGGAGTGCAGTGGTGCAATCTCAGCTCACTGCAGCCTCAACCTCCCGGGCTCAAGTGATCCTTCCACCACAGTCCCACAAGTAGCTGGGACTACGGGCATGTGCCACCATGCCTGGCTAATTTTTTTGTATTTTTTATAGAGATGAGGTTTCACCATGTTGGCCAGGCTGGTCTCAAACTCCTGAGCTCAGGCAATCTGCCCACCTTGGCCTCCCAAAGTGCTGGGATTATAGGCGTGAGCCACGGTGCCTGCCTGCAGTATACATTTTAAAAACACATTTTAGGACTTTCAGAAATCCATGTCAGTGGCTGAGCATGGTGGCTCATACCTGTAATCCCAGCAGTTTGGGAGGCCAAAGTGGGAGAATGGCTTAAGCCCAGGAGTTGGAGACCAGCCTGGGCAAAATGTGAGACCCCATCTCTAAAGAAAAAGAAAGCCATGTCAACATAGGATACCTGTAGTTTAACTGTTTTCTGCGGAGCCTCATCCAATAATATAATGTAATATAATATACATCCATCATTGTATTATAGAATATCTATTATATACTTGAAATTGTGTTACCTGAGAAATGCAAAGATGAATAAGGTAAGGAGCTCACAATTTATTGAAGAAATAAAGATACAAACAAATAATTTATAGTACTATAAAAGGAGTAGTATAATCAAAATATTAATTCATTAAATTTTTTTGGAATAAATGTAGTACTGGCATGTGCCAGACCCTACACTAGCTATTAAGAATAAGATATAAGACTTAAAGAGTTTATAATCTAATAGAGGAGACAGACAAATACAGAAAAAATTACCAGAGGGTACTGAACCTAACCATGTTGTATGGTACAGGAATGAGCTCCCATAGGTGAAATTGAACCTGAGTTTTGAAAAACTAACAGGAGTAAGAGGAAAAAGAGGAATAAGGGTATTCTAGGCAGAAAAACAACTTTTGCAAAGGTCCAAAATGAGGAAAACTGCAAATCATTTAGTATGTCTGGATCCTGGGGTCCCTGGTGGAAAATGGCAAGAGTTACAGCTGGGATGAGTAGATGAAGGTAATGAAGGGCTGTGTGGGCAGTTCTAAGGGGCTGGACTTTATCCAAACCATTGAAGGGTTTTCAGTAGAGACTATATACACACACACACACACACATATATATATTCATAAATACATGTGCATATGTGTGCCTCTATATATACTTTATTGAGATATAATTCTTGTATCGTGTGTGTGTGTGTGTGTGTGTGTGTGTGTGTGTGTGTGTGTGTGTGTGTTTCCAGACAGAGTCTCGCACTGTTGCCCAGTGCGATCTCGGCTCACTGCAACTGCTGCCTCCCGGGTTCAAGTGATTCTCCTGCCTCAGCCTCCTGAGTAGCTGGGATTACAGATGTGTGCTACCTCATCTGGCTACCTTTTGTATTTTCAGTAGAGATGGGGTTTCTTAATGTTGGCCAGGCTGGTCTCAAATTCCTGGCCTCTGTCTTGGCCTCCCGAAATGTGGGGATTATAGGCGTGAGCCACGGCACCTGGCCTATCATATAGTTTTAAAAATATATTCACTGAGTTGTCCTACTGTCACCGCAATAAATTTTAGAACATTTCATCACCCCAAAAAGAAACTGTATCCATTAGCAGTCACAGCCCAACCCGCCCCTAGCCACAGGCAACCACCAATCTTTCCACCTCTTTTAGTGACAGAACTAATTCTGTCTGCTTCAAAGGGCTTTTGCCTAGAATTATGCCCTATTTCCATTTGGTTAACATAAAACAGTCATTTTCTTGTTTTTATTTTTGCTCAAGAATTTGGGGTCAGAGGAATATTATATTTCAAGTGGTTTTTTAAATTAGTTTCTCTATGTTTTGATATCACAATGGAACGAGGTGCATCCTTTGGTAGACTTCTGGTTTCTGGAAAGAATTTTATTTTTTTTTCCTTTTCTGTGTCATAAATCCCACGTTTTAAATAGGTTCCCTTACATTTTTTTCCTTTTAAAGTGAAAATATCCTATAGAAAGGGGAAGGGATAGTGGGTAAACACAAGTTGTAAATGCCACCATCGTTGCCTCCCCCTCCCCTTTTTGCTCTGCATTTATTATTTTTGATGCAATAGGAAATACAAATCAGTCTTTGTCTCTTGCTCAATTTATCCTCCTCTTCAGACCCTATTGCCTAATGACCTCTAACAAGCCTTTACATAGAGCTGTGTAAAAAAATGTATTCATGGGCAAATATAAAGCAAATAGAGATATGCTTTGTATTTCTAGCATTTGTGATGGTAGAATATAAGATACAACAAAGTTTGGCTCTCAAAGAAGACCCAAAGCTAGAAGTTCAGGAAGCAAGATATTAAATATATGTCATAAAACACTCAGCAAATATTTATTGAACATTTTTTATGTGCAGCGAATCCAGCTGATCACTGGGGAAGTTACAAAAGTGTGTAAAATGCAGGTCTTACCTTTGATGAACTTAACAGTCGAACGGAAGAGACACAGTCACATATCCAAACCACAGCACAAATTATAAGAGATTTGAAAATTACTTCAGTGATATAGGAGTGTCTACAGAGTATTTGTTTGGTCATTGTTGACAGCTCTATTGAGATATAATTTATATGTGATAAATACAACTACTGGACATGCACATTTGAATTGTTTTTGGTAAATTTATACAATTGTACAACCATCACTATGATCCAGACCTTGGCACCCATGACTCAGGTATTCATTACCTTTGGGTAGATGTTGGCAGAAGTGCACATGCACGACCCTGAAAGTGAGGACCTACTTAAAATGTGCACCTAGGCACTTTAGTCCTGGTCCTGGCTAGCAGTCACAGTCAGTAGTGGTGGCAATTTTTGTGACAACTGGATGCCAGTAGGAGAAAAAAAAAAAAAAAACTGGTGATTTCCAGCCAGCCGCAGTGGCTCATGCCTATATTCCAACACTTTCAGAGGCTGAGGCAGGCAGATTGCTTGTGTCCAGGAGCTCAAGACCAACCTGGGCAACACAGCGAGATCTCCATCTCTACAAAAAATAAAAAAAATTCACCAGGCGTGGTGGTGTGCACCTGTACTCCCAGCTACAAGGGAGGCTGAAGTGAGAGGATTGCTTGAGCCTGGGAGGTCGAGGTTGCAGTGAGCAGTGATTGTGCCACTGCACTCCAGCCTGGGCAGCAGAATGAGATCCTGTCTCAAAAAAAAAAAAAAGATGAGTTCCACAGGGAACCATGAAGTGTAATCTTTGAAAAACTCATAATACAACAGTCACTGTGTAAGCACCATGTAGGATGAATGTTAGAGTGGCCTCAGAAACAATATGCTTTGTTGACTCAACTCTTCGGTGGCACATGGTGGGCTATAAATGTAACAATGAATCAGTCAATCATTTAAAACATTTTATTGCATATGAAGACTTGGGATTCACATGGATATGTGAATTCCCTTTCCACACATCAAATTGTAGTTGATGTATTATATTTATTCTGGAAAGCTAGAGAAGTTGCAGCCATGTAGTTGTGTTATTTTCTACTAAATATTTGCCTTATAATGAAGGGAAACAAGCATATTTCTTAAGGAACAGGTGTGTGTGCTAGTGGTCAAGAGAGTAGCAAACAGCAGTGGCCTGCTGTCATGGAAACAGTGTGGTATCCTAGCAACAAGCATATTCATTTGCCTGGCCTGCCCTGTGGAGTTCTGTCAACACAGGTAAAAGGTTTATCCTTTACACAGAACTTGAGCGACAGCCTTTCTACTCCAGAGTAAAGCTACACCCATATATGTAAATCTGGAAGTGGAGGGGAAGGTGAATTTTTCTGCCAAGGAGCCAGTGGCTTGGGGGCTACAGGACAGCAAAGTGGGAGTTAAATGTACTCATCTAATTCTTCGTCTAGATAGGCTAGAAATAGGTCTCTTTCTATATTTGTTGGCTCTCTTAATGGAAGGATCGAAAATTCAGTGGCAGTGGTTAATACCATGACCTATGGCTCTGCTCCCCTCTGCCCTTCTTTGGGTTAAAAAGTGCAGTCTTTTCCCAAAACTTCATTTGTTCTCAGCTGTTCCTGTGTTTTAAGCCACAGAGACTATGGGGAAGAGGGCAGGACATACCTGGGTAGTGATTTGAAGGTTGTAGCTTCCTTTTTTCCATATATTTTAACTGTAGTCCCTAAATTCTATGAGAAGATTGAGAACATTTTTGATCTGGAAAATGTCCAAAATATCTCATGAGGAAATCTCAAATTATTGGAACCTAGTTTGGAATAGCAAGCATCCTGCACTATGGCATAACACAAAGGGGAAATTTTCTAGTTCAGGACAGGAATTTGATAGGATTTATACCCTGACTTCTTTTTTAAAAAACACTTTATGTCTCCCTTTTTCCATTTTTCTTTCCACATTTATTTACTGTGTGCTAGGAATTATTCAAAGCATAGTGAATCATGATGGTTTCTCTATAATTCTAGAGATGTACAAAAATAGTAGGCATCCACAAGCAAATGTTGAATTTCAATTCAGGGCTAACAAATTCAATATTAGATCAGATATGTCCTCAGGGAGCTAGATGAATTGGGAATTTTACTGTTGTCAGTTGGGGGATGTGTTAGGCCATTCTTCCACTGCTATAAAGAAATACTTAAGACTGAATAAATTATAAAGAAAATAGGTTTAATTGGCTTAAAGTTCTGCAGGCTGTACAAGCATGGCACCAGCATCTGCTTGACTTCTGGGGACACCTCAGGGAGCTTTTACTCATGGGACAAGGCAAAGCAGGAGAAGGCACCTTACATGGCGAAAGCAGGAGCAAGACAGAGAGAGTTTGGGGAAGGCGCCACACACTTTTAAACAACCAGATCTCATGAGAGCTCACTCACTATCATGAGGACGGCACCAAGATGATAGAGCTAATCCATTCATGAGAAATCCACCACCATGATCGAATCACCTCCCATCCCACCAGGCCCCACCTCCAACATTGGGGATTACAATTCAACGTAAGTTTCAGAGGGGATACATATCCAAAGTATATCAGGGGACTAAGACTTTTCAATGGATTCTCAATAAACTTTATTCAAAAAAAGATTTCTCCTAAAAGATAATCCATCCATCTTGGGGATTTTTTTGGTTTTTGTTTGTTTGTTTGTTTTGAGACAGGGTCTCACTCAGTCACCCCAGGCTGGAGTACAGTGGTATGATCTCAGCTCACTGCAACCTCTGCCCCCTGGGTTCAAGTGATTCACACCTCAGACACCCAAGTAGCTGGCATTATAGGGGTGCGCCACACTAAAAAAGCCCAGCTAATTTTTGTGTGTTGGTTTGTTTGTTTGTTTTGAGATGGAGTCTCACTCTGTCGCCCAGGATAGAGGGCAGTGGCGTGGTCTTGGCTCACTGCAATCTCTGCCTCCTGGGTTCAAGCAATTCTCCTGCCTCAGCCTCCTGAGTAGCTGGGACTATGGGCATGGGCCACCACATCTGGCTAATTTTCTGTATTTTTAGTAGAGGCGGGGTTTCACCATGTTGGGCAGGCTGGTCTCAAATGCCTGACCTCAGATGATCCACCCGCCTTGACCTGCCAAAGTGCTGGGATTACGGGAGTAAACCACTGCGCCCAGCCATTTTTGTGTTTTTTTTTTTTTTTTTTTTTTTGTAGAGACAGGGTTTTGTTAGGTTGTCCAAGCTGGTCTCAAACTCCTGGCCTCAAGCGATCCACCTGCCTCGGCCTCCCAAAGTGTTGGGTTACAGGTGTGAGCCACCCCACCCGGCTGAGAATCCATCTTCTAGATAAGAAATAGAGTATATTGAGAATGAATATTTTTCTCCTGCTTTGTATGTGTGTTTACACACACACACACATACACACACACATAATTTTAATGATGGAATTAAAAGAACTTAAATACAGGACTTAAGTTAAACTTTTATTCTCTTAGAATGGTTCAACTCTTTTATCAGTTGATGTCATAATTTAGTAGTCACATAAACACATACATAAAATGTTTTAGTTTCCTAAGTAAACCACGAAACACCAAAAATAAAATCACTGGTGGGGCGCGGTGGCTCACACCTGTAATCCCAGCACTTTGGGAGGCTGAGGCGGGCGGATAGCTTGAGTTCAGGAGTTCAAGACCAGCCTGGGCAACACGGTGAGACCCCATCTCTACTAAAAATACAAAAAAAAAAAAAATAGCTGGGCATGCTAGTACACGCCTGTGGTCCTAGCTAATCAAGGGGCTGAGGTGGGAGGATTGATTGAGCCTGGGGGCAGAGGTTGCAGAGGGCCAAGATTGTGTCACTGCACTCCAGCCCGAGTAACAGACTGAGAACTTGTCTCAAAAAATTAAAACAACAACAAAAACAAAATCACCTTAATAATAAATTAGTTTTTCTTAGTTTCTAAAGGAAATTCAGGCTTTCATTTTGACTCAAAATGATGATACATAAAATTCTTATAAATTATTATTTGGAAGCCAACAAGGAGGGTAATGACATAAATTATTAAAGTTCAAGTGGATGCCTGAAAAATATTTTTGTAACTCAGGAGATAATTGTTTACATATTGTGCAACTATATTGTTATTGTTACTGCAACTCAGGCTTTTAGAAGGAAGTTTTACATGGAAAAAATTATTTCCTACCTCCGAGTTGGTGACCAACCAATGAATTTAGAGATTAATTTCAGTATAATCTTTCAGCTGATTACTTTTAATTAAGTAGTAAAAGGAAACTACAAACAGATGAGATATGCTTTTTTTTTTTTTTGGTGTATGATTGGCAAGGGACAAAAAAACAAATTATGCTGAGTAATTGCATGGTGCATGTTTCAGCAAAGCATAAGGAGACACCAGGAAATAAATTACAGGTAAAGCTAATCAATACAAGGGCAGGGAGTTTTGAAGAAGACAGCAAAAGAAAGATTTTGTTAAAAGTGAATATGAGGAAAGTTATAAATGTGTATATTGTTAATAGCTCAAATGCCCAAATACATTTTAAGTAATGCCCTTAATTAAATGTAAATAGCAAACTTAGTAGTTACGTCAACTTCTTTCTTAGCAACATGTTTAAAGCAGATTACAAATCTCTTAGTAACAATGTAGCCGCAGTCCTTCTTGAAAAAAAAAAATTGCTTCTCTACAGTTGGTTCTGAAAGACAATATATTTCTAGAAATGAAATTTGCTACCAATGAGGTCTTATTTTGTAGGTGAATTCTGTGACTTTTAACTTGCAGTATGCTTGTTGAAAGTACATTTAATTTTCCAAAGGAAAGTTCTCCACAAGGTTAAACAAAAGGTTTAACAAAAGTTTGAAAGTCCTGCTAAAGATTTCCTAAGAGCTCTCATCTTGCTCGCTTCCATTTTACTTCTGCTTCTCTGTGGTCACTATTACTGCGCAGGAAGCAATTTTGCAAGCATTTATATGGCTGTGAGCCATGCATGAGTCAATTAGATTGCCTATTTTTTAAATCTCTCTAACAGTTTATAGAACAGACTAACCCCTTCACTCGCACTGCATCTGACTTGGATTCTGCCCTTTTGAGGAAGAATACATTAGGCCAAAAAAAAAAAAAAAAAGGCATCTCACTGAGATGAGGACAGAAAGTATCAAACTCTTCTCCCTCTTCTCCCTTTAAAAATGCTCCACAAGGCCAGATGTGGTGGCTCATGCCTGCAATCCCAGCACTTTGGGAGGTCGAGGATCACTTGAGCCCAGGAGGTCGAGACTAGCCTGGGCAGTATAGTGAGACCCTGTCTCTAAACAGCAACAACAACAAAAACAAAAAAACAAAAGCTATACAAACTCCTCCTGAGAGTTATTTGAAATGCACATACAATGCTCAGATAATAGCAATTCTTTAGTAATGGTCTAACAGATCATTGTCAGCCCCCTATTCTTCCAGATTTGTTTATTTTAGGATAACTTAGCTGCATTGCAAATAACTTTCCATAAGAAATCCCCCTTCCATGAATGCAGGTCTGTATAGATAGAAGAGAAAGTGCTGTGATATAACAGCCTGTTCAGTATCCGTCTAGGCCAGTATTTAAGCTAAATATAATGGACTAATAAAAATGGGTAATACAAAAACAGGAAGTAGAATAATTTTTTTTTCTTTTTTTTGAGATGGAGTCTCACTCTTTGCTCAGGCTGGAGTGCAGTGGTGCGATCTCAGCTCACTGCAAGCTCCGCCTAGCCGGTTCACGCCATTCTTCTGCCTCAGCCTCCCGAGTAGCTGGGACTACAGGCGCCTGCCACCACGCCCGGCTAATTTTTTGTATTTTTAGTGCAGACAGGTTTCACCGTGTTAGCCAGAATGGTCTTGATTTCCTGACCTCGTGATCCGCCCGCCCCGGCCTTCCAAAGTGCTGGGATTACAGGCGTGAGCCACTGCGCCTGGCTGAATAAAAATATTTTTAATATCCTTTGGGGGCAGCAGTTTTGCCTTCCTTCCTTTTTTAGTTCCTTCCTTCTGCCTTTCATTTCTATTTGTTGATGTGGCTAATATTAGCATTAGTTTGCATTCCCTGAGCACAGAGCAGATGCCTAGGTCACTTGTGATGAGAAGTGAACTAATAATGTGCTGAAAAAATTTCATTTGGAATGTCTGCCTCATATGTTTTCATCGTAAGAACTTACTTGCCTACCTTGATAACTGGATGCTATTTTGTTCTACATATGCCATCTCTTTTGGGCCTTCAGCAATTGATGTTGACTATTTAGCTACATAGGAGCAGGGACTGGACCTCATTTTACTCATCATTGCAGCCTAAGAACTTAGCAGAACATGACATAGAGTAGACACTCAATAAATATTAAGGAATGAAGTGACTTTGGGTTAGTTTTTCTGATCATTTACACATGCAAATGAATAAAGACAACTGCATTGAACTAGCCATGCTAAAATTAGTTGCCCTTCCTCAAACACACCATGTTCTCTGTATCTCCCTGTATTTCCACCCATTTTTTTATTCAAGTAGAATTTCTTATAGCCAGCCTTTTACCTATACCTTCCTACTTTAGATTCCTAATTAGCCCTCATTTTTAGATGAAACAAAATTGTGATATTTCTTCCTACACACGGTGCACAGCATCTCATACAGACTGGTCTCTTATGACATTGTGATGGCTTATTGGCCTAAAAGGATGCTCTCTCCCTAGTCTATTCATTCCTTAAAGGAAGGTGAGATGGTTAATTTTATATGATGGCTTGACTGGGATACGAGATGCCCAGGCAGCTGGTTAAGCATTATTTCTGGGTGTGTATGAGGGTATATCTGGAGAGATTAGCATTGGAATAAGTGGACTCAACGAAGCAGATGGCCTTCCCCATTGTGGGTGGGCATCAGCTAATCTGTTGAGGACCTGAATAGAACAAAATTGTGGTGGAAGGTTGAATTCACTCTCTGACTCCTTAGGCTAGGACATTGATCTTCCCCTGCCATCAGTGCTCCTGATTCTCAGGCCTTCGAATCTGGTCTGGAATCTACATCACCGTCTTACTGGCACTCAGGATCTTTGAACTACACCACTGGCTCTCCTGGGTTTCCAGCTAGTAGATGGCAGATCATGGGACTTCTCAGTGCCCATAATCACATAGGCCAATTCCTTATAATACATTTCTTCAGCCAGGTGCAGTGGCTCACGCCTGTAATCCCAACACTTTGGGAGGCCGAGGTGGGCAGATAACCTGAGGTCGGGAGATGGAGACCAGCCTGACCAACATGGAGAAACCCCGTCTCCACTAAAAATAGAAAAATTAGCCGGGCATGGTGGCACACGCCTGTAAGCCCAGCTACCCGGGAGGCTGAGGCAGGAGAATCACTGGAACCCTGGAGGCAGAGGCTGTGGTGAGCCAAGATCCTGCCACTGCATTCCAGCCTGGGCGACAGAGCGAGACTCCATCTCAAAAAACAAAAAACAAAAAACAACGGTCGGGTGCAGTGGCTCATGCCTGCAATCCCAGCACTTTGGGAGGCCGAGGCGGGCAGATCACAAGGTCAGGAGTTCGAGATCAGCCTGGCCAATATGGTGAAGCCCCGTTTCTACTAAAAAAATATAAAAATTAGCCAGACATGGTGGCATGTGCCTGTAGTCCCAGCTACTCGGGAGGCTGAGGCAGAAGAATCGCTTGAACCCGGGAAGCGGAGGTTGCAGTGAGTCGAGATAGTGCCACTGCACTCTAGCCTGGGTGACAGAGTGAGACTTTGTCTCAAAAAAAAAAAAAAATTACATTTCTTCTTATATGGATTCACAAAGATATATTCTATTGGCTCTGTTTCTCTGAAGAACCCTGACTAATACAGTAGGAAACGTATCTTTTCATCATTGTATAGTCCCAGTCTTAGCACAGGTCTGATTTGTTGAGATCCATACAATGTCAACAGAATAGAAATCCATTTTCTTTCACATTCCAACAGGAAAGTCAGACATCTTAATCAGTCAATTGGGATAAAATGTGACACATATTATAGTAGAAATATAATACAATAAATTCCATGGGAGCACAAAGAAGGGAATGGTTATTTCTTCCTAGAGATTAGGATTAGGATATATAGAGGAGGTAACATTTGACCTGGCCTTGGGACCTTAAAAAAAGTTCACCAAGTGGATGTTCTAGAAGAGATAACAGTATAAGCAAAGAAAAGAAGATTTAAAAGTACTTAGTATGGCATTGGAATTCTGATTCCAGCCAAGATGGAGTAACAGGAAACAGATTTATCCTCCCACCTGAAACAACTGGAAAAAAAAAGAAAAACAGACAAAATATATGAAACAATGGTTTGAAGATATTAGACACGGGTAACAGAGGACAGTGATCGGTGCAAGATGGAAAACAAGTAAGATGAGCCCTATGATTATCCCAGTTTACCTAGAGAGAGTTTCCTAGCCATGGCTCAGGATGAGGGAACCTAGTCAGACAGAGCCCATTGGTCTTCCTGAGTGGAGGAGACTCTCTGATCTGAGAGTCTCAGGAGGCCAGGATTGTAGAGTTTACAAAGAAAAGTACTGGGGCTGCAAAGAGAAGGAACTCCAGGGCACAATGGCTCACACCCGAATCCCAGCACTTTGGGAGGCCAAGGTGGGTGGATCACTTGAGGCCAGGAGTTTGAGGTCAGCCTGGGCAATATGGCGAAACTATGTCTCTACTAAAAATACAAAAATTAGCCAGGCGTCGTGGTGAGCACCTGTAATCCCAGCTACTCGGGAGGCTGAGGCACGAGAATTGCTCGAACCCTGGAGGCAGAGGTTGCAGTGAGCTGAAATCGTGCCACTGTACTCCAGCCTGGGCGACAGAATGAGACTCTGTCAAAAAAAAAAAAAAAAAAAAGGCCGAGCGCTGTGGCTCACGCCTATAATCCCAGCACTTTGGGAGGCCGAGGTGACGAGGTCAGGAGATCGGATCAGCCTGACCAACATGGTGAAACCCCGTCTCTACTAAAAGTACAAAAATTAGTCCAGAGTGGTGGTGTGTGCCTGTAGTCCCAGCTACTCAGGAGGCGGAGGCAGGAGAATCGCTTGAACCTGGGAGGTGGAGGTTGCAGTGAGCCAAGATTGCGCCACTGCACTCCAACCTGGGCGACAGAGCGAGACTCTGTCTCAAAAGAAAAAAAGAAAAGAAAAGAAAAAGAAGAGAAAAAAGAAAAAAGAAGGGAAGATATAATTATTATCTCTATTAAAGAAAAATAAAAGAAGTCAGGAGTTTGAGACCAGCCTGGCCAACATGGTGAAACCCCGTCTCTACTAAAAGTACAAAAATTGGCTGGGTGTGGTGGTGGGTGCCTGTAATCCCAGCTACTTGGGAGGCTGAGGCAGGAGAATTGCTTGAACCCAGGAAGTGGTGGTTGCAGTGAGCCAAAACCGTGCCACTGAACTCCAGCCTGGGTGACAGAGCGAGGCTCCATCTCAAAAAAAAAAAAAAATCAGAAAGAATTCCAGAGACCTGAAGAGATTCCCCCTGGAGTATTTAGACTGAGCACGGAATAACACATGCTGTACAGAAACTACCTGAGGCTGGGGAAAGAGCAACAAAAAAATTAGAAGGAATAATTCTTAGAACTAATACATTGGTGGAAATACTTTCCTTTCCAATAGCCACAGTGGAAAACCCCATAACTCACAGAATATTGGACAGAAAGATTTTGCCTGAAGAGTGGGGCAAAATTAGCTCTAGACTCAATGCTGCTCTAGTCCCATCTAACAAAGCTCTAAAGCAAGAACCATGTATTAGTTTTTTATTACTGCATAACAAATTGTTACAAATTTAGCCACTTAAAACAACACAAAATGTGTCTCAGACTTCCTGTGGGTCAGGAGTCCAGGTATGGGCTATCTGGTTCCTCTGCTCAGGGCCTCAACAAGTTGAAATCAAGGTGTGGCCAGGGTGGTGATTCTCATCTGAGGCTTGGAGTCCTCTACCAAATCATTCAATTCTTTACAGAATCCACTTCCTTGCAGTTGTAGAATGAAGGTCCCTGTTTTCTTTTTCTTTTTTTTTGAGAGGGAGTCTCACTCTGTCACCCAAGCTGGAGTGCAGTGGTCAATCTCGGCTCACTGCAACCTTCGCCTCCCAGGTTCAAGAGATTCTCCTGCCTCAGCCTCTCGAGTAGCTGGGATTACAGGCGTGTGCCACTATGCCTGACTAATTTTTTGTATTTTTAGTAGAGACAGGGTTTTGCCATGTTGGCCAAGCTGGTCTTGAACTCCTGGCCTCAAGTGATCTGCCTGCCTCAGCCTCCCAAAGTTCTGGGATTACAGGCATGAGCCACCATGTGCCCAGCCTCTCTGATGCTTCTTGTAAAGGCTCCTCTGGTTTTGTCAGGCCTACCCAGGATGGTGTCTCACCGCCAAAGGTGTGTAGAGGAAAGATTTAACACAATTGCATTTAAAACAGGGGAAGTTAAGCAGATATAAACAAAAAGCATGGTTTTTAAACTTTATTTGAGTAGTCAGTTGTCAACATGGGTAAACTGTGATAAACTGTACATATATAAAATATAATGCCCAGAGTAATCACTAAAAAGCTATTCCTGGAGGGGGGCTTCAAGATGGCTGACTAGAAGAGCCTGGCACTTGCCTCCTCCACCAAAAAGTACCCAAACACTAAGCAGATAATTACACACTGAACAGATTTCCTAAGAGAGAACAGTGGAATTCAGCAGGGAAATGACAGGGAATCTCTGAGGCATGCAAAGAGAGGGAAATGAAGCAGCCAGCCCAACTGGGATCTGCTTGGAGCCAGGAAGACGTCTCCTTTGTGGGGAAAAGGTAAGTGAGAGGTCTCCAAAGGTCCAAATTCCCACTATTGACTCCTGCAATCCTAGCCACGGGAAATTCCCTTGGCCCTGATGGGCCCTGAGACTAGTATAGGTAGCTGTCTGGAGTTCACATGACAGGATTGTTCCAGAGGGAGAGTTCATGCTGGGTCTCACACACTCCCTGAAACCCAAACAGCCGCAGCATGGTACGATGTTGAGCGCACAGTCCATGCCAGATTACATCCTGTCCTGGGGCCCAGCAGCCCCTGTATCTTCATATCCCAAAGCCTGCCCCCGAAGCCTCGGTTGACATCCCTCCATGTCCACCGAGAGGGCTGTAGCATCATGACACTGGCAGAACCCAGCAGTGCTGTTGGGTCCCTAGCCTTCTAGCCCATGCAGTGTCCTAAACCCTAGGGCATGGGCAGTACAGTGCATGAAGGAGACTGGCCCCAGGATAAAGGAAGCTGAAGCATGTGCTCCCCAGAGCCTGAGAGCCACCTGTTCAGGGCCACTAACCCTGACAGCAATGCCATTCCCTCCAGCAACAAGGCTGCGTGAACCTTCAGGGGGCCTGGAGACTGCCTTACCCAGGCTCTGTTTTGGGGCCTGAGGACAAGTCCACACTACCCACTGCCACCTATGCCTGAAGATGTTTTCTGAGGGCCTAAGGACAGGTCCACTCCACCTGCCAGTGCTGGCGTGGTGCCCATACACACCATCAGGTGACCTGATGATAAACACATCCTGCCTACCTCTGCCAGCATCTGTACATGACATCTGGGAGCGTGGGGATCAACCCACACTCCTTACTGCCACAAGCACCCACATGCACGATCCAAGGGCCTGAGGACAGAGCTGCCTCACCCACTGCTGCCACTGCCAGTGCCCATAAGTATCATCCAGTGGCCTGGGGATTGACCCACCCCATCTACCACTGCCAGTGCTTTACATGCCTTTCCAAGGCCTAAAGACAGTCCCAGCCCATTCACCACCACTGCCTGTGTGCACTGTCTGGGGTCCTGGGGATAGGCTGCTTGGTGACCATGCACACCTCTTGGGGACCCAGGAACTGGCCCACCTAGCCTGCAGCCACCACCACCAGCAGCACCCACCCACATGTGCCACTTGGGGGCTTGGGGACTGGCCCACCCAGTCCAGCACTGCCACCATTGGCACACCACGCGTACTTCTCAGGGGCCTGAGGGTTAGCCTGCCGTCACTGCTGCCACGACTGATGCCATGCATACTACCCAGTAGCCTGAGGATCCATCCACCTGCCTACCCCACCACTGCCACCATTGTCACCAAAGCAAGCTGCCTGGAACCCCAAGGACTGGCCCACCCATGACTGCCACTACTAGTGCCCACGTATGCCAGCCAGCTGTGATGCTTGGGCCACTGACACTACCACTGATACCTGAGGACTAGACCACCTGGCATCCCCATCTTCAGCAAAGCGTTACCACAGCCTTTATTAACCACAGCCCGAATCACTGAGGAACTCACAGATGCCACTGACACTGATCATAGCCATAGAAATCATATGGAAGCTATACTACCGCACCCACCAAGAATCAAAGCCAAAGCACCCTACCCAACCAACATTATAGATACATCTGTAGGAAAAAGTTTTTTCTTATAAAAGAAAATCAATAAAACTGAAAGAAGACACTGTTACACCAGATGTGCAGATATCAATGTAAGGACAAAAGAAACATGAAAAAGCAAGGAAATGTGACCCCTCCCGAGGAAAACAATAATTCTCAGCCAGGAATGGTGGCCTATAATCCCAGCACTTTGGGAAGCCAAGGTGGGAAGATCACTTGAGCCCAGGAGTTCAAGACCAGCCTAGGAAACATAAAGAGACTCTTTCTCTATAGAAAAGTAACAAATTAGCTGAGCATGATGGCACATGCCTATGGTCCCAGCTACTTGGGAGGCTGAGGTGGGAGAACTGCTTGAGCCCAGGGGGTCAAGGCTGCAGTGAGCTATGATTGCACCACTTGCACTCCAGCCTGGGTCACAGAGTGAGACCCTGTGTCAAAAAAGAAAACAAAGGCAGGGTGCTGTGGCTTACGCCTGTAATCCCAGGACTTTGGGAGGCTGAGGCAGGCGGATCACCTGAGGTCAGGAGTTCAAGACCAGCCTGGCCAACGTGTTGAAACTCCATCTCTACTAAAAATACAAAAGTTAGCAGGGCATCGTGGCAGGCACCTGTAATCCCAGCTACTCGGGAGGCTGAGGCAGGAGAATCGTGTGAACCCAGGAGGCAGAAGTTGTGGTGAGCTGAGATTGCACCATTGCACTCCAGCCTGGGCAACAAGAGCAAAACTCTGTCTCAAAAAAAAAAAAAAAAAAAAAAAAAAGAAAGAAAAGAGAAAACAAAAATTCTCTAGTAATTCCAACGAAAAGGAAATTTATAAAATACTTGAAAAAGAATTCAAAATAATGATATTAAAGAAACTCATTGAGATACAAGAGAACATAGATAAATAATACAAAGAAATGAAGTAAACAATTAATGATCTAAATGAGAGATTGAACAAATAAATGGATATCATGAAAAAGAACCAAACAGAAATCTTAGAACTAAAGAGTTTAATGAATGAAATAAAAATACAACTAAGTGCTTCAACAACAGATTAGATTATGCAGAAAAATTTAAAGAATTTCTAAACTTGAAGACAGTTTTTTTTTTAAATAACCTAGTCAAGAAGAAGAAGAAATGAAGAAAGCCTACATGACATTACATACGAGACATTATAAAGTGACCAAATATTTTAATTTTGGAGGTTCCAAAAAGAGAAGAGATAGGCAAAGTCATAGAAAACCCATTTAATGAAATAATAGCTGAAACTTCCCAAGTCATGCAAGAGATCTAGACATCTAGATACAGAAAGCTCAAATATCTCCAGATAGATTCAATCCCCAAAGGTCTTCTCTAAGGCATATTATAGTCAAACTGTCAAAAGTCAAAGACAAAGAAAGGATTCTAAAAAGAGCGAGAGAAAAGCATCAAGTTACATATAAGGGAATCCTTATTAGACTAACTGGATTTCTAAGCAAAAACCTTACAGGCTAAGAGAGAATGGGATGATATATTCAAAGTCCTGAAAGAGGCCAGGTGCAGTTGCTCACGCCTGTAATCCCAGCACTTTGGGAAGCCAAGATGGGAAAGAAAGTCAAGAAAGAAAGATTGGATTTAAACTGGACTTTAGACCAAATGGACCTAACAGACATTTAGAGAACATTTTGTCCTATAGCTGCAGAACCTTCTTCTCATCAGCACATGGAACATTTTCCAAGATAAAGCATATTTTAGGCCGCAAAACAAGTCTCAACAAATTTTTAAAATCAAAATCACAGCAATCATATCAAGCATCTTCTCAGATCACAATGGAATAAAAATAGAAACCAATTAAAAGCTGACCTTTGAAAAGTGTACAAATAATGGAAATTAAATGACATGTTCCTGAACAGAAGTCAAAAAATTTCTTGAAACAAATGAAAATGGAAACACAACATACCAAAGCCTATGGGATACATTAAAAGTAGCACTAAGAACAGGTAACAGTAAATACCTTTTTGATGTAGGCAGCAATAAATACCTACATCAAAAAAGTAAAAAGATTTCACATAAACAACCAACAATGCACCTCAAGGGGCTAGAAAAGCAAGAACAAACCAAACCCCAAATTATAAGAAGGAAAGAAATAATAAAGATCAGAGAAAAACTAAACCACATAGAGACTAAAAACCAATACAAAGGATCAGTGAAATTAAAAGTTGTTTCTTTGAAAAAATAAGTAAAATCGATAAGCTGTTAGCTAGACTAACCAAGAAAAGAAAGAATTTCCAAATAAATAAAATCAGAAATAAAAAAGGAGGCATTATAACTGATACCACAAAAATACAAAGGATCATTAAACTATTATGAATAACTATATGGTAATAAATTGGAAAATCGATGGGAAATGAATAAATTCCTGAACACATACAACCTATCAAGATTCAACCAGGAAGAAATAGAAAACCTGAAAAATCCAGTAACAAGTAACAAGATTGAATTAGTAATAAAAAGTCTACCAAAGTTATGAAAATTTTACCAAAGTTATAAAAAATTAACAACAATTTTTCTCAAAGTATTCCAAAAACTTGAAGAGGAGGTAGTTCTTCCTAACTCATTCACAAGACCAGCATTACCCAGGCACTAAAACCAGACAGGGACACAATAACAAAAAACTACAAGCCAATATTCCTGATGAACGTAGATGCAAACACCCTTAACAAAATACTAGCAAACCAAATCCAACAACACATTAAAAAGATGATATACCAGGATTGAGTGAGATTTATCCCAGGGATGCAAGGATGATATGCAAATCAATGCATTATCAATACATATGCAAATCAATAAATGTGATACATCACATCAAAAGAATGAAGGACAAAAGCCATATGATCATCTCAGTAGACACAGAAAAGGCCTTGATAAAATTCAACATCCCTTCATGATAAAAACTCTCAACAAATTAGGCATAGAAAGAACATACCTCAAAATAATAAAGGCCATATATGACAAACTCACAGCTAACATCGTACTGAATGGGGAAAAGCTGAAAGCCTTTCCATCAAGAACTGAAACAAGACAAAAATGTCCACTTTCACTACATTTATTCAACATAGTATTTTAAGTCCTTGCCAGAGTAATCAAGCAAGAGAAAGAAATAAAAGTCAACCAAATTGGAAAAGAGGAAGTCAAATTGCCTCTTTGCAGAAAACATGATCTTATATATAGAAAAACCCAAAGACTCCACCAAAAACTCTTTTGAGCTGATGAACAAATTCAGTACAGTTGCAGAATACAAAATCAGCACACTAGAATCAGTAGCATTTCTTTTCATTTTTTTTTTTTTTGAGACAGAGTCTCACTCTGTCACCCAGGCTGGAGTGCAGTGGCCCAATCTCAGCTCACTGCAACCTCTGCTTCCTGGGTTCAAGTGATTCTACTGCCTCAGCCTCCTGAGTAGCTGGGATTACAGACGCGTGGCACCACGCCCAGCTAATTTTTGTATTTTTAGTTGAGACGGGGTTTCGCCATGGTTGCCACGCTGGTCTTGAACTCCTGACCTCAGGTGATCCACCCTCCTCGGCCTCTCAAAGTGCTGGGATTACAGGCGTCAGCCACCGTGCCTGGCCAAGAATCAGTAGCATTTCTATACACCAATAATGAACTAGCTATAAAAGAAATCAAGAAGGCAGCCCCATTTACAATAGCTGAAACAAAAATTAAGTAGCTAGGAATAAATTTAACCAAGGAGGTTAAAGACCTCTACAATGAAAATTATAGAATGCTAATGAAAACAATTAAAAAGGACACATGCTCATGGAATGGGAGAATTAATATTGTTAAAATAATCATATTACCCAAAGCAATTTACAATTCAATGTAATCACCATCAAAATACCAATGATATTCTTCACAGAAATAGAAACAACAATCCTAAAATTTGTATGGAGCCCAAATAGCCAAAGCAATACTAAGTAAAAAGAATAAAGCTGGAGGCTTCATATTACCTGACTTAAAAATATACTACAAGTCTATAGTAACCAAATCAGCATGGTGCTGGCATTAAAAACAGACACATAAACCAATGGAACAGAATAGAAAATCCAGAAAATCCACACATTTACAATCAACTAATTTTTGACAAAGGCACGAAGAACCTTCAATGGGGAAAAGATACCCTCTTTAATACATGGTGCTGGGAAAACTGGATATCCATATGCAGAAAAATGAAAGTAGATTCCCTATCTCTCACCATATAAAAAAATAAAAATGGATTTTAATGTACAACATGACACTGTAAAACTACTAGAAGAAAGCATAGGGAAAATGCTTCAGGATATTGATCTAGGCAAAAATTTTATGACTAAGACTTCAAAAGTATAGGCAACAGAAACAAAAATAGACAAATGAGACTATATTAAGTAAAAAAGTTCTGAATAGCAAATAAATAGTCAACAGAGTGAAAAGACATCCTGTAGAATGGGAGAAAATATTTGCAAACTATTTATCTGACAAGGGACTAATATCCAGAATATACAAGGAACTCGAACAACTCAACAGCAAAATAACAACATATAATAATAATAATTTAATTAAAAAGAGGCAAAGGATCTGAATAGACATTTCTCAAAGGAAGACATACAAATAGCCAACAGGTACATAAAAAAATGTTCAATATTACTAATCATCAGATAAATGCAAATCAAAATCACAATGACATATAATCTCACCCAGGTTAAAAAGTCAAAAAGTAACAAATGCTGGCTAGTGTGTGAAGAAAAGGGAATTTTTTTTTTTTGAGACTGAGTCTCGCTCTGTCGCCCAGGCTGGAGTGCAATGGCACCGTCTTGGCTCACTGCAACCTCTGCCTCCCCAGTTCAAGCGATTCTCCTGCCTCAGCCTCCTGAGTAGCTGGGATTACAGGCATGCACCACCATGCCTGGCTAATTTTTGTATTTTTAGTAGAGATGGGGTTTCCCCATGTTGGCCAGGGTGGTCTCGAACTGCTGACCTCATGATCTGCCCGCCTCAGCCTCCCAAAGTGCTGGGATTACAGGTGTGAGCCACTGCACCTGGCCAGAAAAGAGAATTCTTATACACTGTTGGTGGGAATGCAAATTCATACAGTTACTATGGAAAACAATATGGAGGTTTCTCAAAAAAACTAAAAATAGAACTACCATATGATCCAGCAATCTCGCTACTGGATATTTATCAAAGGAAAGGAAATCAGTATGTCAAAGGGATAACTGTACCCCCACGTTTATTGCAGCACTATTCATAATAGCTGAGATATAGATTCAACCTAAGTGTTCATCAACAGATAAATGGATAAAGAAAATGTGATATATATATACACAATGAAATGCCATTTAGCCATAAAAAGAATGAAATCTTATTATTTGCAGCAACATGGATAATCATTATGTTAAATGAAATAAGCCAGGGTGAGAAAGATAAATATCACATGTTCTTACTCATATATGGATGCTAAAAGTGTTAATATCATGGATGTAGAGAGTAGTATGATAGTTACCAGAGGCTGGGAAAAGTGGAGAAGGGTATGAAGAGATGGTTGATGGGTACAAACATACCATTAGATAGAAAGAATAAGCTCTACTGTTCAATAGCACAGTAAGGTGACTATAGTTAATAATATGTTGTATATTTCAAAATAGCTAGAAGAACAGATTTGAAATGTTCTTAGCTCAAAGAAACAGTAAGTGCTTAAGGCGATGGATATCCTGCATACCCTGATTTGATCATTACACATCGTATACATGATCAAAATATCACATGTACCCCACAAATAAGTGCAACTATTATGTATCAAAAATTAATTTTAAAAAGCGATTTCTTCATCTGGGACTAAACATACCACAGATAAATAAAAATGGAATTTTAAAAAATGTTCAAGTAACCTATAGGGAAAGAATTAAAAAAGAAAAGAGAAACAAAAATAAAAATAAACAAAAAAATAAAATGGTAGATTTAAGTCCTAAAATAACAGTAATTACATTAAATGTAAATGAACCAAAACACCAGTGAAGACTCACTATAAAGCTACAATAATCAGGACAGGTTGGTACTGGTGAAAGAACAGACAGATAGATAAACAGAAGAGAACAGAGAGCCCAGAAATAATCCTTATAAATATAGTCAGTTGATCTTTGACAAAGGAGCAAAGACAATTCCATAAAGAAAGAATAGTCTCTTCAACAAATGGTGCTGAAACAGCTGAATATTCACATGTTAAAAAAAAAGAGTGTAAACATGTATCTTACATCTTTCACAAACTTAAAATGGATCAAAGACTGCCAGGCGTGGTGGCTCACGCCTGTAATCCTAGCACTTTGGGAGGCCGAGGCGGGCAGATCACGAGGTCAGGAAATCGAGACCATCCTGGCTAACACAGTGAAACCCCGTCTGTACTAAAAAAATACAAAAAAATTAGCGGGGCGTGGTCGTGGGCGCCTGTTGTCCCACCTACTCGGGAGGCTGAGGCAGGAGAATGGCGTGAACCCAGGAGGTGGAGCTTGCAGTGCGCCTAGATTGCGCCACTGCACTCCAGCCTACGTGACAGAGCGAGACTCAGTTAAAAAAAAAAAAAAAAGGATCAAAGGCCTAAATGTAAAACGCTAAAACTGTAAAACTCTTAGAAGATATAACAGGGCAGTGGTGGTGGGGAGAGGCAGAATCTAGATGACCTTTGATATGATGAAGATTTTTAGATACACCAAAAGCACAATCAACAAAGGAAATAATTGACAAAATGGACTTCATTAAAATTAATGACCCTTGCCCTGCAAAAGTATTGTTAAGAGAATGAGAAGGTAAGTTGTAAATTGAGAGAGTATCTTTGCAAAACAAATACCTGAAAAAGGACAGATATTCAAAATATACAAAGAATTATTAAAATTCAACAATAAGAAAATAAACAACTCAATTTAAAAGTGAGCAAAAGACCTGAACCAGGTGGGTGTGGTGGCTTCATGCCTATAATCCCAGCACTTTGGGAGGCTGAGGCAGGTGGATCACTTCAGGCCAAGAGTTCAACACGAGCCTGGGCAACATGGTGAAACCCTGTCTCTATTAGAAAAATATGAAAGTTAACTGGGCGTGGTGGCGCTCACCTGCAGTCCCAGCTACTCTGGAGGCTGAGGTGGGAGGATCGCCTGAGCCTGGGAGGTGGAGGTTGCAGTGAGCAGCGATCACGCTACTGCACTCCAGCCTTGGTGATAGAGTGAGACCCTGTCTCAAAAATCAAACAACACCTGAATGGGTACCTCACCAAAGAAGATACGCAGATGGCAAATAAACATATTAAAAGGTGCCAACATCATGTGTTATTAGGAAAATGAACATTAAAGCAACAGCGAGATACCTCTATACACTTGTTAAAGAGCCAAAATCCAAATTCACAACACCAAATGCTGGTGAGAATATGGAGCAACAGGAACTTTCATTGCTGGTGGGAAAACAAAATGGTATAGACAATTGGGAAGACAGTTTGGTAGTTTCTTATAAAGCTAAACACACTTTTACCATACAATCCAGTAATTGTGCTCCTTAGTATTTACCCAAATAGGTTGAAAACTTATGTCTACACAAAAGCTTGCACACAGATGTTTATTGCAACTTTATTCATAATTATCAAAAGTTGGAAGCAACCAAGAGATCCTTCAGTAGGTGAATGGATAAATAAACTGGTATGTCCAGACACAGGAATATTATTCAGTGATAAAAAGAAAAAGAAGGCCAGGCCAGGTGGCTCGCGCCTGTAATCCCAGCACTTTGGGAGGCCGAGGCGGGTGGATCACCTGAGGTCAGGAGTTTCAGATCAGCCTGGCCAACATGGTGAAACCCCGTCTCTACTAAAAACACAAAAAAATTAGCCGGGCATGGTGGGGCTCCCAGCTACTTAGGAGGCTGAGGCACGAGAATCTCTTGAACCAGGAGGCGGAGGTTGCAGTGAGCCAAAATTGCACCACTGCACTCCAGCCTGGGCGACAGAGTGAGAGTCTGTCTCAAAAAAAAGAAAAAGAAAAAGAAAAAGAAAACAGCTGGATGCAGTGGCTCATGCCTGTAATCCCAGCACTTTGGGAGGCCAAGGCAGATGGATTGCTTGAGCTCATGAATTCAAGACCATCCAAGGCAATATGGCAAAACCCCATCTCTACAAAAAATACAAAAATCATTAGGGTGGCACCTGCAGTCCTAGCTACTTGGGAGGCTGAGATGGGAGGATCACTTGAGTCTGGGAGGCAGAGGTTGCAATGGTCCAGGATCATGCCACAGCAATCCAGCCTGGGTAATAGAGCGAGACTGTTTAAAAAAAATAAAGGGAAATCAACTACTGAAAAACAAAAACAAACAAAAAATTGAGGAGGCTGGGCACGGTGGCTCAGGCCTGTAATCCCAGCACTCTGGAAGGCCGAGGCAGGTGGATCACCTGAGGTCAGGAGTTTGAGACCAGCCTGACCAACATGGAGAAACCCCACCTCTACTAAAACTACAAAATTAGTCGGCCATGGTGGTGCATGCCTATAATCCCAGCTACTCGGGAGGCTGAGGCAGGAGAGTTGCTTGAACCTGGGAGGCGGAGGTTGTGGTGAGCCAAGATGGCTCCATTGCACTCCAGCCTGGGCAACAAGAGCAAAACCCCATCTCAAAAAAAAAAAAAAAAAAAAAAAAAAGTATATATAGATAGATAGAGAGAGAGAGGAAACTTAAATGCATATTACTAAGCAAAAGAAGCCAACAATCTAAAAAGGCTACATACTATTTGATTTCAATTATACGACATCCTGGAAAAGGCAAAACTATGGAGATAATAGAAAAGATTGACGGTTGCCAAGGGTTTGTGGGGAGGGAATAATAAATAGGCAGAATACAGAAGATTTATAGGGCAGTGAAATTATTCCGTATGATACTAAAATGGTGGCTACATGTCATACATTTTTTAAATTCCATAGAACATAAAAAATTGAGGGAACCTTAATGTAAACTATGGCTGATGATGCATAAATGTATGTTCATTGATTGTAACAAATGTGCCATTCTGGTGTGGAATGTTGATAGTGGGGAAGGCTGTGTATGTTGGGGAGTGGAATGGGTACAAGGGAACCCTCTGTACTTTTTGCTCAATTTTGTTGTGAATATAAAACTGTTCTGGCCGGGCGCGGTGGCTCATGCCTGTAATCCCAGCACTTTGGGAGGCCGATACAGGCGGATCACAAGGTCAGGAGTTCGAGACCAGCCTGGCCAATATGGTGAAACCCCATCTTTACTAAAAATACAAAAAAAATTAGCTGGGCATGGTGGCGGGCGCCTGTAATCCCAGCTACTCGGGAGGCTGAAGCAGGAGAATTGCTTGAACCCGGGAGGTGGAGGTTGTGGTGAGCCGAGATTGCACTACCGCACTCCAGCCTGGGCAACAGAGGCATACTCCATTTCAAAAATAAAATAAAATAAAAAATAAATAAAAGAGTAAAACTGCTCTAAAAAATAAAGTCTGTTAAAAAGCAAAACACAGTGCAAGAAGGCCAATGGAGCCACTTATAAAGGAAGCAAAACATCCAGATTAAGGGACAACCTCGTTAAATTTTAAAACAATGAGGACAAAGAAAAAAATCCTAAAATCTTCCAGAGAATTGAAAAACAAAAGCGTCAAGAATCAGAACAGGGCTGGGCACAGTGGCTCATGCCTGTGATCCCAGCACTTTGGGAGGCCAAGGTAGGTGGCTCACTTGAGGTCAGGAGGCCAACCCTCCTGGTCAGCCTGGTCAACCCAGGAGGCGGAGGTTTCAGTGAGCCGAGATCGTGCCATTGCACTCCAGCCTGGGTGACAAGAGTGAAACTCTGTCTCAAAAAAAATCAGAATAGCACTGGACTTCTCAACAGTAACCTTGGATGGTAGAAGACAATGGAGCAATGCCCTCAAAAATCTGAGGGAGAATTACTTCTAAATTAACATTTTATACCCAGCCAAAGCAACAGTCAAGTGGAAGAAGAGGAAAGTACAGATGTTTTCGATCATACAAGTTTCATAGAAAAGAGACAAAGAAAATTACCAGGCAGATGATGATTAGAGTTCACTAGGCATAATGGAAATTAGTCCAAATGGAAGTAGGAGGATAGCAGGCTTAAAGAGGGATGTCTCCAAGGAAAAGTTGAAATTGATAGATAAATCAATGTGTGTGAATTTATCAGGAAAGAAATAATATAATATAGGTATACAGAAAATTAAGCAAATAAGCAAGGAAATAATTAACTAGAAGAAAGGCAAAGAATTATGAAAAGTGCAATCATAATACACCATAAATTAGATGTGAATAATTAACACAGTTTAAATACTGTATATTGCTAACCAAAAATTATGTGCAGGGTGTATATTAATCCAGGTCCTTTAAGAAGCATATGCCAAGAAGGAATTAGATGTGAGAGAACATGAAGAGGAAGCTGAGGGAGGCTTGGAGAGCCATCAGACCTCTGTGCATGTCCATGTGAGTGAAGGAGAGAAGTTTCATAGTCTGTAATCAAAATCTAAAGAAAGGTCAGCAAGCACATTGCAAAATCCTTGAACTAAAGCTATTGGCCAGAGGAGCCCGGTCTTCCAGGAATGAGCCTTCCTTAGTATGTCTGTTATACTCAGTTGTTAGTTAGGAGCAGCCTGTAGGAAGAATGGCCCCAGTGTGCTTGGCAGCAATGGATTTCAGAGCCCACAGTAGACTGTCAATTATGTTCCCTGCTGTTGGAGAAATGAGAGGCACATTATCAGGGCTACTCTAGGATGGATCTAAAGACCACTATTTTTTATTTAAGCCCCATAAAGCTATTTGACCTTAAAAATTAGATAAATGTATATTTTAATAAAAATAAAATATTAATGGGCACCGTGGCACACGCCTGCAGTCCCAGCTACCCAGAGGCTGAATCAGTAAGATCACTTGCGCCCAGGAGTTCAAGGGTGTAGAGAGCAATGATCATGGCTGTGAATAGCTACTGCATTCTATCCTGGGCAATATAGAAAGACCCTATCCCTTAAAATAAATGAAATAGTTCCAATCTTCCAGGTTGGTTAAAAATAAATAAATAAATGAAATGTTAAAATGTCAAAAGGAATTTAAAACTGCTATTTGTGAGTCATTTAGGGTGCTTTACAGCATGTCTAAACTTGATTTCTTAGCCACACAGAGATGCTTCAGATTTTCAAAATTTTTCATACTTCTGTCATGTATTATAATAGATGCGGTAGAAGGATTAATGTAGAAGAATAACATACTTCTATTAAAATAAAAGAGCCATATTCTGTCAAGGGGGCAAAAAAATAACAAAAAAATAGATATACTCATGAGGTATACAATGTGAATATATACACCATATGTTTTTTAAAATCCCTTAAAAGTATAAGTCTTTGGTGGTTTATATTTGATACCAGAGAAGGGAATATCTTCCTAGCTTCCTCTTTTAATACAATTAAAAATAATAGAAATTCTTTACTTGTATATTCACACACACATGAATACACACAAACACATGGAAATTCACAGATTATGAAGTCAGAGACCCAAGTTAAAATTATGTTCTGTCACATATCTAGTTCCTGACATGGCACAAGTTAATTCATATTCTGAGGCTCATCATCTTTATCTGTAAAATTGAGATATGTCAGTGGATTATGTTAAGTAAAATGAGATAATCAGATAAAATCTAGAACTGTACAAGGCACATAGGCTTTACTAAATCTTGATAAATATAATAAATAGTCATTAGAATTATAAATATTAACTATTAGGATTATATTCATCCAACAACTCACTCTGATGTTTTATTCCATTTAAGTTATGAAGTTTAAAATAAATGTCTTAGTGAAATACCTATATTTGTCTTTTAATTACAAAAAACATAAAAAGTTCTTTTAATTAACATTTTAAATCTTTTGGAGTGCTTCAGCTTAAAAATCTGGTCATTAGTTTTTAATAGAGAGCAACTGAATAATGAATACTGATATCCATTCCAAAACTGGAATATGAATTCTCATATTTATAAATATGAATAGTTTGTAAACTTATGTGTTTATTTCTTTGTGTTTCTATCTTTCACAAACGCCAATCCTTCATCACTATGAATGTATTTCTTCCTGTCCCACTTGCCTGTTTAATGCAAAATGTGCAAAACTTCTATTTATTTGGAGTGCAAGCAATTGAGAAAATCAAATAACTGAAAATCTCCTACTCTTCATATTTGCAAGCAATCCACCCGCCTTGGCCTCTCAGGGTGCTGGGATTATAGGCATGAGCTACCATGCCTGGATAATAAATTATCTTAAAATATAATTTGTTTTAATTATTTTTGTCAACCTCACATACTTCAAAAAAACACATATACCTTATATACAGACTTTATTATTTCTTCTTCTTATTATTATTATTTTGGAGATGGAGTGCAGTGGCATGATCTCGGCTCACTGCAACCCCTGCCTCCCAGGTTCAAGTGATTCTCCTGCTTCAACCTGCCAAGTAGCTGGGACTACAGGCACGTGCCGCCACACCTGGCTAATTTTTTGTATTTTAGTAGAGACAGGGTTTCACCATGTTACTCAGGCTGGTCTGGAACTCCTGAGCTCAGGCAATCTGCCTCCCTCAGCCTCCCAAAGTGCTAGGATTACAGGCATGAGCCACCGCACCCAGTGCATACAGACTTTATAACTATGTTTTGCATAGACAAATTACACAGTGAGGCTATATCTGCAACTGGCCTTGTCTGCAGCAGTGTATATATACATATATATATCTTTTATATATATACATATATATCTTATGTATATACATATATATCTTATGTATATACATATATATCTTATATATACATATATATCTTATATATACATATATATCTTATATATACACATATATATCTTATATATACACATATATATCTTATATATATACATATATATCATATATATACATATATATCTTATATATATATATCTTGAGCTACAGTGATGATTAAATATGAATTCTGAGAACTTCAACACTGGTATCTAGGGGCAATATATTTTAGAAATAGTGGAGCAAAGATTTTTACCTTCTCAAATTTAGTCTTTAAAAGATAAGATGTACCATGTATATTCGTGGAAATATTTTGTGTACTTAAAATACCTTTAAATAAACATGGCTACATAGAAAATAATGTCGATGGATTTGATCATCTTGTTGAAAATAGAAAGCAGAGGAAAAAATATAAAGGATAAAGGACTTTTAAAAATAATTTACTGAAATGCCAACTGCCTCTCTTTATAAAGGAAACAAGCAATTGGAAAGAAATATAAGCCAAATAAACATATCAACTTTTTCAATTAAAACTAAATTATTAAGGTGATAAATCATATTGGTGCATTAAAAAACAACATTAATAACATTTACTTAGAATTTTGCAGTTTATTAAATTTTTTCCAATCAATTATCTTATTTCTCAGAACAATTCCCTGCAGGAAGCATTATAATCCACATATGCCAGAAGAGAAATTTGAGACTCAGAAGAGGTACTCCCCATTTTCATCATTTAATATTTCTGCCAAATCTCACCAAAGACAGTGTTCTCTTTCTTTAGCAGTAAGGGCTGTTTTCTGATTTGTAGCATTGGGTTTTTTTGTTTTTGTTTTTAAGTTTTTTTAGACAGGAGGCTGAGGTGGAAGGATTGTACACACACACACACAACTACCCGGGCATGGTGGCACCAGCACCTAGGGAGACTGAGGCAGGAGGAACACCTGAGCCCGAGAGGTCAAGGCTGTAGTGAGCTGTGATGGCACCACTGCACTTCAGCTTGGGCAACAGAGTAAGACCCTGTCTCTAAAATAAACAAATAAAAGTGTGTATGTGCGTGTTTTTTAAAGAAAATAACAGTCATGAATAAGTAGCGAGGGATACTATTTCCTACCCCAATTACACAGCAAGCTATGCTGGCTTATGCTGCCTTGTTAGGACTAAAAACACCCTAACAAAACTCTGCACTATCCTGAGGTCCAGAAATAGATACCAGTTGATCCTGGCTCCCTCAGGAATTTAGGATGGCATTTAGGGAGTGGGAGTGTGTGTACTCTGGCATTAGGGGTCACTCTGGTAGTCCTATTGATGTTTGCTGGGAGAACATTAGTTTCCAAGAAGTATAAGACAAGAAAGCAGGCTAGAGGTCCTAAAATGCAAGGAAAAACACAACAGAGGGTTTCATATAGGATTTCAAACTTCAATCTACGATTCCCCCTAACCGCCATAGAATGAGTTCTAAAATTGTTCTCTTTTGCTAATGTGAAAATTCCTTGTATTTGGAGGTTATACGTTTCAGTCACTACACAGCTCTCCACTTGTTGTGCAAGTCAAATAGTTCTGTTTTTAGAAACATGTAAACCCACTGTAGTTTCTGACTAAATTAGATTAAGATATGTGACTGGGGAATGTGAGATGGAATACTTCCAGTTCACGAATCTGGATAGCTTATATTAAAGGAGATTTGGAAAAAGAAGTAAGGTTTGAACATCCCTTCTCCGAAGTGCTTGGTCCAAGAAATGTTTCAGATTTTGTATTTTGTATTTTTTTCAGATTTTGTAATATACACATACACTTAATGAGATATCTTGGGCATAGGACCCAAATCTAAGCATGAAATTCATTTATGTTTCATATACACATTATATACATAGAATGAAGGTAATTTAATACAATATTTTATTGTATTTTATTTTTATTTTTTTGAAATGAAGTCTCACTCTATCACCCAGGCTGGAGTGCAGTGGTGCCATCTCAGCTCACTGCAACCTCTGCCTCCTGGGCTCAAGCAATTCTTCTGCCTCAGCCTCCCAAGTAGGCGGGACTACAGACACACACCACCATGCCCAGCTGATTTTTTGTATTTTTAGTAGAGACAGGGTTTCTCCATGTTGGCCAGGCTGGTCTTAAACTCCTGACCTCAGGTGATCTGCCTGCCTTGGCATCCCAAAGTGCTGGGATTATAGGCAAGAGCCACCGCGCCCGGCCCAATACAATATTTTAAATAATTTTGTTCATGAAACAGAGTTGGGTACACTGAACCATCAGAAAGCAAAGGTGCCCCTACTGTAGCCACCCATGTGGATGATCTGTAGTGGTTTGGCATCACCATCATTCCTGACTCTGAATTCATATGCTACCGATAAACAATCATTTTCTTACACTTATTCACACGAGTACCTAATAGTAAAAAAAAAAAAAAAAAAAAGACATATCATTAATACTGAAAATGATATGACATATCACTAATGTCAAAAAAATAATGTGTGCAGGGTAACAAAACAGCACAGCAGCACCACCAGAATACTTGGATCAGCTGTTAAACAACAGCATGAAAAACAGCGGCAGGCTTTCAATCTCAACCCACCATGCTGTGTTTTGACTAAAAGGTAACTGTACATTGTATTTTTTTTTTTTTAGGTGAGAAGAAACATTAGAAGCAGTCAAGAGACCAGCAAGTGGGTCCTCTAGGGATGAGGAGGCATCTGAATAGGCTGGGTTGTACTCCTATGTTCTGACTGCAACCCATCCATGGAGTCAAGTGTGGAATTTTCCATTTGTGGTGTCATGTCAGCACTCCAAAAGTTTCAGATTTTGGAGCACTTTGAATTTCAGATTTTCAGATTAGGAATGCTCAACCTGCACTATTATGAATAAAGAGGAACATTACATAATTAAAATGTGTAACTCATTAAAGAGGTAATAATCCTAAATGTGTGTGCACCTAACAACAGGGCTTCAAAATATATGAAACAAAAGCTAAAAGAACTAAAGGAAAAATAAAGAAATCTGCATTTATACATGTAGACATCAACACTTCTTTCTCAGAAATCAATAGAAGAATTTAATTAAAAATTAGTAGGATATAAGAGAACAATACTATCAATTAAGTTGACCATATTAGCTTTTTTTTTAACAACATTTTACCCAACATCAACAGACTACACAATCTTTCCAAATGTACATGGGACATTAACCAAAATAGACCATACTCTGGACCATAAAACAAATATTGACAAGTTTAAAGAATTAAAAGCATACACAGAATAGACAATTTCATAGAGACAGAGAATAGGCTAGTGGTTACACGAGGTTGGGGGAAATGGCATGCTATTGTTTAATGGGTACAGAGCTTCTGGTGATGATGAAAATGTTCTGGAAATAGTGATGATGGTTACACAACATTGTAAATGTGCTTAATGCAACTGAGTTGTGAACTTGAAAATGGCAAATTTTATATCATGGTTATTTAAAAAAAAGTCCACTGGGGAAAAAAATCCATATATATAATCTATTATCTCACCAGAACAGGATTAAACAAGAAAACAATAGAACGATATCAGGAAAATCCTCAAATATTTGGAAATTGAACCACATACTTCTAAATAAACCATGTGCCAAAGAGAATTTTCAAGGAAATTAGAAAATATTTTGAATTGAATAAAAATAAAAAGAAATAAAATAAATAAAAACACATTTAAAAAAATCAAAATTTGTGGACTGCAGCCAATACTTAAAGGAAAACTTACAAAACAGAATGTATATATTAGAAAAGAACAAGTGTGTAAAAGTAATAGCCTAAGCTTTGAGCTTAAGAACCTAGAAAAAGGATGAAATAAATGCAAGCATGTAGAAAAAATAAAATAATAAATATAGCAGTGGAAATCAATAAATTTGAAAATAAGGAAATAATAAAACAATGAAATAAAAAGCTGATTCATTGAAAAGACCAGTAAAATGTATAAACCTTTAGCCAAACTGACCAAGAAAAAAGAGAGCAAAGGCAAATTACCAATATTAGGAATGAAAGAGAGGCCATCACTAGAGACACTACCAACACTATAAGGACAATAGGGGAATATAATTTAAAAATTTATTCTCAGAAATATAATAACTTAGATGAAAAACACAAATTAACAAAGCTCCCTCAAGAAGAAATGGGTAACCTGAAGAACCTTATATCTACTTTTAAAAATGAATTTATGGTTTAAAAGTTTTAATAAAGAAAATTCTAGATTTCCCTAGTGAGTTACACCAAACAGTTAAAGATATTATAACGATTCCACATAAACATAGAAAATAGTAGACGACAGGACACTTCCCAGCTGATTGTATGAGTCTAGCACTACTGTGATAGTGAAACAAACCAAAGGAAAGGGAAAAGAAAAAAATAAGAGAGAGAGAGAGGGGAAGACACACGCACACACCCCCCACAGACATGAGAGAGAGAGAATATAAACATAGACACCTAAAATCTTCTAAAATGTTGGCAAATTGAATCCAGCAATTTATTAAAATAGTAACACTTAATGACAAGTTATTCAAGAAATGGGATAATGTTGGTTTAATATTTAAAATGTATTTAAAAGTCAGTGTAATTTACCATATCAACAGAATTTTAAAAATCATATGATCATCTCAATACATGAAGAAAAAACATTCATACTTTAATTTCTAAAAAGCCTACGAAACCAAGAAGGGAACTTCTCCATTTTAATAGAGGGCACATGTAGCTAACATAATGGTAAATGACTGAATGGTTTCTCCTAATATCAAAAACAAAGGAAGGATGTCCACTGTCATTGCTTCTATTCAACACTGTACCGGAAAGCAAAGCCAGTGCATTAAGACAAGAAAAAGAAATAAAATGAATACAGATAAAAAAATAAATAATTCTGTTTCTATTGGCTGACAACATGATCATCTAAATAAAAAACTCCAAGAAATATATAAAACATCTAGTGGAGCCTCTCCCTCCCCCCCCTCCCCTCTTCTTTCTTTCTTCAGTCTCCCTCTGTTGCCGAGGCTGGACTGCACTGCCGTGATCTCGGCTGGCTGCAGCCTCCCTGCCCTGGGCTCCCATGGTTCTCCTGCCTCGGCCTGCCGAGTGCCTGGGATTGCCGTCGCACGCCGCCATGCCTGACTGGTTTTTGTGTTTTTGGAGGAGACGGGGTTTCGCCCTGTTGACCAGGCTGGTCTCCGGCTCCTGACCTCGAGTAGTCTGCCTGCCTCGGCCTCCCGGGGTGCTGGGATTGCAGACAGAGTCTCGCTCACTCAATGCTCAGTGTTGCCCAGGCTGGAGTGCAGTGGCGTGATCTCGGCTCGCTGCAACCTCCACCTTCCAGCTGCCTGCCTTGGCCTCCCAAAGTGCTAAGATTACAGCCTCTGCCCGGCTGCCACCCCATCTGGGAAGTGGGGAGCGTCTCTGCCTGGCCGCCCAACGTCTGGGACGTGGGGAGCCCCTCTGCCCGGCCACCCCATCTGGGAAGTGAGGAGCGCCTCTGCCCAGCCGCCCCGTCTGGGAAGTGAGGAGTGCCTCGGACCGGCCGCCACCCCGTCTGGGAAGTGAAGAGCATCTGACTGGCCACCCATTGTCTGGGATGTGAGGAGCACCTCTACCCGGCCGCCCTGTCTGGGAAGTGAGGAGTGCCTCTGCCCGGCCGCCACCCCATCTGGGATGTGAGGAGCGCCTCTGCCCGGCCGCCCTGTCTGGGAGGTGAGGGGCATCTCTGCCCGGCCACCCTGACTGGGAAGTGAGGGGTGCCTCTGCCCGGCCGACCCATCTGGGAGGTGAGGGGCGCCTCTGCCCGGCTGCCCTGTCTGGGAGGTGAGGGGCGTCTCTGCCTGGCCGCCATCCCGTCTGGGAAGTGAGGGGCGCCTCTGCCAGGCCACCCCTTCTGGGAAGTGTACCCAACAGCTCCGAAGAGACAGCGACCATCGAGAATGGGCCATGATAACGATGGCAGTTTTCTTGAAAAGAAAAGGGGGAAATGTGGGGAAAAGAAAGAGAGATCAGATTGTTACTGTGTCTGTGTAGAAAGAAGTAGACATAGGAGACACCATTTTGTTCTGTACTAAGAAAAATTCTTCTGCCTTGGGATGCTGTTAATCTATAACCTTACCCCCAACCCTATGCTCTCTGAAACATGTGCTGAGTCAACTCAGGGTTAAATGGATTAAGGGTGGTGCAAGATGTGCTTTGTTAAACAGATGCTTGAAGGCAGCATGCTCGTTAAGAGTCATCACCACTCCCTAATCTCAAGTACCCAGGGACACAAACAGGGCCGAAGGCCGCAGGGACCTCTGCCTAGGAAAATCAGAGACCTTTGTTCTTGTGTTTATATGCTGACCTTCTCTCCACTATTATCCTATGACCCTGCCACATCCCCCTCTCTGAGAAACACCCAAGAATGATCAATAAATACTAAAAAAAAAAAAAAAAAAAAAAAAAATCTAGTGGAATGAATAAGTGAATTTAGGAAAATCACAACTTTCTTTTTTTTTTTTATTTTATAAACTCCAAAACCCATCACTTGTAAAAATTAAAGGATTTAACATCAATATACAAACACCAATTGGAACAACTATTATATATTGAAATTTGAAGAGAATAATATATATAAAAAATGTAAAAATATGAAATATTTGTGTATAATCTAACAAAATATGTGCTAGAAATTCCAAATTATTAATGTAAGAAATAAAAGAAGGTAGGCTGAGTGCAGTGGCTCACGCCTGTAATCCCAGCACTTTGGGAGGCTGAGGCAGGCGGATCACCTGAGATCGGGAGTTCGAGACCAGCCTGACCAACATGGAGAAACCTTATCTCTACTAAAAATACAAAATTAGATGGGCATGGTGGCGCATGGCTGTAATCCCAGCTACTCGGGAGTCTGAGGCAGGAGAATCGTTTGAACCTGGGAGGTGGAGGTTGCGGTGAGCCAAGATTGTGCCATTGTACTCCAGCCTGGGCAACAAGAGCGAAACTCTGTCTCAAAAACCAACAAACAAACAAACAAATAAAAGAAGACTTAAGTAAATGGAAATTATATGGTGTTTATGGATTAGAAGACTCAGTATTATTAGGATGTCAGTTCTTCCCAAATTGATTTCTAGATTTAATGTAATCTCAATCAAAATCCCATTAGGGTATTTTGTAGCAATCAGCAGGTTGATTTTACCATTTACATGGCTGGGTGTGGGGCACACAGTAGTTTCAGCTACTCAGGAGGCTGAGGCAGGAGGATTGCTGAGCACAGGCGTTTGAGGCTGTAGTGCACTGTGATCATGCCTATGAATAGCCACTGAACTTCAGGCTAGGTAACATAGCAAGACTCCCATCTCTAAAAATAAATAAAATTTAATTTAATTTAAAAATAAAACAAAATAATAAATAGAATGTACATGGATAAGCAAAGGACCTATAATAGCCAAAACAATTTTGAAAAATACAAACAAAGCTGCAGCAGTCACACTTCTTGATTTCAAGGCTTTTATAAATCTAGAGTAATCAAGACAGCATAGTATTGGTAAAAGACAAACATATAGATCAATTGAATAGAATAGAGAGTCCAGAAATAGACTCACACAAAATTGCTTAATTGATTTTCAATAAAGTTGCCAAAGAAATTAAATGGTGAAAGGACAGTTTTTAGCAACTGGCAATCCAATAATTTGACATCCATATGCAAAAACAAAATGGAATTATATTTCTGTTGTTGATTTCTAACATAATTTTATTATGGTCAGTTAAAATGCTTTGTGTGGTTTCAACTTATGTAAATTTGTTAAGATTTGTTTTTGTCCTTCATGTATCTTAAAACCTTGTTATTAGATGTGTACCCATTTAGGATTATTATGTCTTCTCCAAATTCCTTTTGATTATTGTTTGCATGGTATATCTTTTTCTACCTTTTTACTTTTTACCTAAGTCTTTATAATTAAACTGGCTTTCCTGAGGACAGCACATAGATTTTTTAAGCCAATATAATAACTTTTATCTTTTAATTGGTGTGTTTAGATCATTTATATTTAATGTAATTATTGGGATGTTTAGATTTAGTTATATCATTTTATTATGTATTTTTTGTTTGTCCTGTCTGCTTTTTTGTTTCCCTATTTTCTCTTTCCCTTTCTGCCTTCTTTTGGACTGTTTGGATAGTTTCAGTATTCTACTCTATTTTATCTGTTGCTTTTTGGTTCTCTCTCACTCTCGCTCTTTCTGGTTGTTCTAGAGCAAGGTTTCTCACTCTTAACACTATTGATATTTTGAAACAGATAATTCTTTGTTTTGGACCAGATAAATCTTTGTTCTGCATTGTGCAATGTAAAATGTTTAGCAACATTTCTGACCTCTACCCACTAGATGCCAGTCACACGCCTTTCTCCAGTTATGGCAATCAAAAATGTCCTCTCGACCCCAATTAAGAATGACTGCTCTAAGTAGTACAATAGAAATACTTAACATTTCTGGGTCTACTTAGAGCAATGTTTTACTATTTAAGTAATATGCAGATGCCTTACAACCATAAAGGTCCTTTAACTTCCTTCCTTTATGTTATAGTTGTCATATATATTAAATCTACAGAAGCATTAAAAACCCCATAGGACAATGTTAAATTTTTCTTTCAAAAATTTTTTTTTCTTTCAACAATTATACATATTTTAGGCCGGGCGCAGTGGCTCATGTCTGTAATCCCAGCACTTTGGGAGGCTAAGGTGGGTGGAACACGAGGTCAAGGGATTGAGACCATCCTGGCCAACATGGTGAAACCACGTCTCTACTAATAATACAAAATTAGCTGGGCATGGTGGTGCGTGCCTGTAATCCCAGCTACATGGGAGGCTGTGGCAGGAGAATCACTTGAACCAAGGTTGCAGTGAGCTGAGATCACGCCACTACACTCCAGCCTGGATGACAAGAGTGAGACTCCATCTCAAACAACAACAACAATAACAAACAACAAAAAACAACAACAAAAAATTATACATATTTTAAAGAACTAAATAGGAAGAAAAAGGCAAACAATCTTTTAGATTTACCCAGCTATTTACTGTTCTTGTTGTTCTTCATTCATTCCTAAAGTTCCAGGTTTCACCTAGTATTATTTTGCTTCAGTCTGAAGAACTTCCTTGCACATTTCTTTTAGTTAGCTATGAGTTTTCTTAGTTTTCCTTCATCCGAGAATATCTTTGTTTCTCCTTCATGCCTGAGGATATTTTTGCTGGATGTGGAATGTTGGCTTGACAGTTTTGTCATAATTTTACAGATGTTATTCCACTGTCTTCTGGCCTCTGTGGTTTCTGATGAGAAGTCCAACATCATTGTTAACATCATTGTTCTCCTGTATATAATGTGTCATTTTTCCTTAGCTGCTTTTAAGATTTTTTTCATTACATTTAGTGTTTAGTAGTTTGATTATAATGTGTTCGGGTGTGCTTTTCTCTGAGTTTATTCTATTTTGGGTTCGCTGAACTTCTTAAATCTGCAACTTGATGTCTTTTTCTGCAAGTTTGGGAAGTTTTCAGTCATTATCTTCAAATGTTTTTTTCCATACCAATATCTTTATAGGACTCCAGTGTTATCAGTGTTAGACTTTTGATATAGTCCCATGAGTCCCTGAAGTTCTATTCAGTTTTTTTCCAATCTTTTTTCTCTTTGTTCTTCAAATTGGATAACTTCTATTAATCTGTCTTTAGGTTCACTTACTCTTTTCTCTGTCATCTTCATTCTGCTATTGAACCCATCCAGTAAATTTTATTTTATGTATGTATTTATTTTGAGACAGGGTCTCACTCTGTTACCCAGGCTGGAATGCAGTGGCACAATCTTGACTCACTGCAACTTCCACCTCCCAGGCTCAAGTGATCTTCCCACCTCAGCCACCTGAGTAGCTGGGACCACAGTTACGTGTCACCATGCCTAGCTAATTTTTTGTATTTTTGGTAGAGACCATGTTGCCCAGGCTGGTCTTGAACTCCTGACCTCAAGTGATACATACGCCTGCCTCAGCCTCCCAAAGAGCCGGGATTACAGGTGTGAGCCACCATACCCGGCCCCATCCAGTAAATTTTAAATTTCAGATATTGTATGTTTCAATACTAAATTTTCTATTTTCTTTTTTAATGATCTTTCCACTTACTTTACTTAACATGTGTTTTCCTTTACCTCATGAAGCTTATAGTATCTATTTTAAAGTCTTTATCTGACAATGTCACCAGGTGTGTCATCTTGGGTTTGACCTTTGCTAATTGTCTGTTCTCTTAAGAACTGGTCACGGCCGGGCACGGTGACTCACGCCTGTAATCTCAGCACTTTGGGAGGCCGAGGCTGGCGGATCACAAGGTCAGGATATTGAGACCATCCTGGCTCCCACGTGAAACGCCGTCTCTACTAAAAATACAAAAAATTAGCCTGGCATTGAAAGGGGACAGCGTGCTGGCAGCCCTCGCAGCCCTCGCTCACTCTTGGCACCTCCTCGGCCTCTGAGACTGCTCTGGCCATGCTCCAGGAGCTCTTCAGCCTGCCACTGCGCTGTGGGGGCCCCCCTCTGGGCTGGTTGAGGCCGGAGCCGGCTCCCTCAGCTTGCCGGGAGGTGTGGAGGGAGAGGCGCGGGTGGGAACCAGGGCTGCGTGTGACGCCTGCAGGCCAGCTAGAGTTCCGGACGGGCGTGGGCTTGGCGGGCCCTGCACTCGGAGCGGCCCTGGGCAGTGGGGCCAGCAGCTGCGGAGGGTGCACTGGGTCCCCCAGCAGTGCCTGCGCTCGATTTCTCGCCGGGCCTTAGCTGCCTCCCCGCGGGGCAGGGCTCGGGATCTGGGCTCCTGCGCGGCCCGAGCCTCCCTGAGCGAGCGCCACTCCCTGCTCCACAGTGCCGGATCCCATCCACCGCCCAAGGGCTGAGGAGTGCAGGCGCACGGCCCAGGACTGGCAGGCAGCTCCACCTGCAGCCCGGTGCGAGATCCACTGGGTGAAGCCAGCTGGGCTCCTGAGTCTAGTGGGGACTTGGAGAACCTTTAGGTCTAGCTAAGGGATTGTCAACACACCAATCAGCACACTGTGCCTAGCTCCAGGTTTGTGGATGCATCAATGGCACTCTGTATCTAGCTAATCTGGTGGACACTTGGAGAATCTTTATGTCTAGCTAAGGGATTGTGAATACACCAATTGGCACTCTGTATCTAGCGCAAGGTTTGTAAATGCACCAATCAGCACCCTGCATCTAGCTCAAGATTTGTAAATGCACCAATCTGTGGGTGCTCTGTATCTAGCTGATCTGGTGGGGACTTGGAGAACCTTTATGTCTAGCTAAGGGATTCTAAACGCACCAATCAGCACCTTGTCAAAATGGACCAATCAGCTCTCTGTAAAACAGACCAATCGGCTCTCTGTAAAATTGACCAATCAGCAGGATGTGGGTGGGGCCAGATAAGACAATAAAACCAGGCTGCCCAAGTTCCCAGTGGAAACCTGGTCTGGTGTCCTTCTGCACTGTGGTAGCTTTGTTCTTTTGCTTTTTGTGATAAATGTTGCTACTGCTCATTCTCTGGGTCCGCACTGCCTTTATGAGCTGTAACACTCACTGCAAGGTCTCCAGCTTCACTCCTAAAGTCAGCGAGACCACGAACCCACGGGGAGGAATGAACAACTCCAGACCCGCTGCCTTAAGAGCTGTAACACTCACGGCGAAGGTGTGTAGCTTCATCCCTGAGCCAGCGAGACCACGAACCCACCCAGAAGGAAGAAACTCTGAACACATCAGAAGGAACAAAACTCCGGACATGCCGCCTTTAAGAACTGTAACACTCACCAGGAGGGTCTGTGGCTTCATTCTTGAAGTCAGTGAGAGCAAGAATCCACCAATTCCGGACACAACATGGTGGCAGGCGCCTGTAGTCCCAGGTACTGCTGAGGCTGAGGCAGGAGAATGGCGTGAACGCGGGAGGCGGAGCTTGCAGTGAGCCTAGGTTGCTGCACTGCACTCCAGCCTGCGTGACAGAGCGAGACTCTGTCTCAGGGGAAAAAAAAAAACAAAAAAACACAAAACTGGTCACATTTTTCTGGTTCTTTGTTGAGTAAGTTTGAATTGTATTCTGGACTTTTTGAATATCAAATTGTGTGGATATGAGTCCTATCAAAATTCTCTAGGGGATGTTATTATTACTTTATCATTTTAGCGGGCAATCACTCCAGTAAGCTTCAGACTGCATGTTTTAAAAATCACTTTCTGTGGGCAGTGTTCCAATCTCAGTTCAGTTTTCAAAATGTAGTGAATGCTGCTTTGGGTCTGTTCAACACACATACTTCTAAGAAGTTAGTCTGAGACTTGGGTGGTGGTTTACATATTAGTTCAATTCTCAAACCTTTGCTATGTTGTCTTAGGTCTAGTCCCATGCATATGCACCTCAAAGGTAAACATGGATTTGTATAGTTTGTTATATATTATTAAGACATCCTGTTCTCCGGTACACTTCTCTCCAGGATTCCTTCTACACTCTGTCCCATGGAGATCCCTTCTTCCAGTTCTTCTGTGCAGAAAGATAAGGTTTCTTTTAAAAGTGTTAATTGCCTGGATCACTGCTACTAAGAAGTTCTGCACTTGAGGCCTGCCCTTGGGGCACAGCCACAGGAGAAAAGGGGGAAAAATGAGAAGTCATTCTCATATGTGTTGCTTCTTCAAGTTTTGACTCCACATCACTATTTGCCTGTTTTACTTTCAAGAGTCCTCAGATTTTTTTTTAAATTTTGTCCAGAGTTTTCAGTTATAATCAGCAGAAGATATAGGTCATAGTGGATGTGCTCCATTTTGATCCGAATAGGAAGTCACATCCTGATATTTGATGTAAGAAAAAATTTTGGCAGGGCCTGATGGTTCATGCCTGTAATCCCAGCACTTTGGAAGGCTGGGGCACGCGGATTGTCTGAGCTCAGGAGTTCGAGACCAGTCTGGGCAATATGGTGTAAATCCATCTCTACAGAAAGAAAAAAAAAATCATTAGCCGGGTATGGTGGTGTGTGCTTATGGTCCCAGTTGCTCGGGAGGCTTAGGCGGGAGGATGGTTTGAGCCCAGGAGGTGGAGGTCACAGTGAGTTGAGATTGTGCCACTGCTCTCCAGCCTGGGTTACAAAGTCAGACCCTGTTTCGAAAAAGAAAAAATTTTTTTTGATATTTGTAAGGATGTATGAAATTCATATAATGGAAGGATGAAGTCTTGGAGATCACATAGTCCAGTGGAACTCCCTCAATAGTTGCCTAGGGTAGGAGAGGGGTAAGAGTGCTAAGTACAGACAATATTCATCAAGTGTATTCTTAAAACAACTGACTGAAGTCAGAACTCAAGCATTCCAGTTATGTTGAGATCTTGATGTCTTTTCTCATACTCTTCTTTAGTGGGTAGCCTTGCACAAACACCCTCCAATGATGTCTAGGATCATCGTTTAGACATTTTGCTACTCAAAGCTCTAGGCATTCCACAGAGCAGTTTCAGGGCCAAAAGCAGTGGTGTGTGGGTGGACTTGCGTTATTAGTGCCTGCTTCAATTAGAGCAGCCCACTTTGATCTCTCTTTCATATTGGACTGCAAGATGTCATAACACGATTTACAGTGGTAAACAAAACATGACAAATCATAGAAAACCACCAGTTTACAGTAAAGAGCCTGGGATTGGATTGATCAGCAGTAGCAGTATATGATGTTGCTTTCCAGTTCGTCTTCTCTGATGCTTGGAAAACAGCTGACACACTAGATAGGAAGTAGTGACAACTCTTCAGGGATTGCCTGGGACACTAGGGGAGGTTTAGAGCAGACAACATGTTTCTGTTCCCTTGCATTTAAAGCACTTGTCTGTATGCTGGAAAATGCAACATTAGCTGTCATTGGCTTCTGTGTATCACTCCCTTACTACCAGAGTAAACCAGTTCTGCTTGATGACCTAAAGCTATCAAACCAAGATGATACTAATTTTACCTTTTTGGAGAGTATTTGCTTTTTATAAGAAACTCCTGAGAATGGTAAATTCTTTACAACACAAAGAAATTGAATACTTGCATTTAAGGTATCAGGCTAGAGGAAGAAGAGACTTCCTTGGTTATCTTATAACACACAGGTTATATAAAGTTAAACAATCCTGGACCCATCTGTTAGGGCTAGGGTGCTGGCTGAGTATTAATTACACCTAATAGTTATCCCAAGCTTCCGATAAATTCTCACAAAGCAGTACCAAAAAATGAAAATGCACGACACACAACAACCTGTGAAACAAAAAAGTCAAACATAGAGGAGAAACCTAGAAGTATTTCTATTATTAAACTCTTAGTAGAGCCAAATTAAGAAACAGAAGTGTATAGTGATGCACACAGCACCTTTTTTGTTTGTTTGTTTGTTTGTTTTTGTTTTTTGAGACAGGGTCTTGCTGTGTTACCCAGGTTGGAGTGCAGTGGCATAATCATAGCTCACTGCAGCCTTGACCTCCCAGGTTCAAGCGATCCTCCCATCTCAGCCTGCTGAGTAGCTGGGACCACAGGCATGTGCTAGTGCACCCAGCTAATTTTTGTTGTTGTTGTCTTTTTTGTAGACAAAGGGTTTTGCCACGTTGCCCAGGCTCGATCTCCTGAGCTTAAGCAATCCACCCACCTCGGCCTCCCAAAGTGTTGGAATTACAGGCATGATCCACCATGCCTGGCCTCATATAGCATCTTTTGAATTAGGAAAACACAGCTGGAAAATAGGTAAAAATAATTCTGTTTCATATCTCCCCTCACTTCCCCTGAGTGCCCAGAGTTTGGGAACACAGAGCTTCGTTAATGAGAAGGCTAGGCAGCCATGGCTTTCACCGTGTGAAAACTGATTTCTGAATGGTCAGAGTGTCCCATCCTGTCATTAACAGCCCCTTTTAGCCAATTCAGGTTCTACAATTCCCAGTGCATAATAGGCTAGGATAAAGAGAATGGAGATCTTGAGATACGAAGTCCTCTCAAAGGTAAAGAATTTCAGGTGGGGTAAATGTAGAGGAACCATAAAGGTGGTGCAATCTGGGGAAGAGTTAGAGTTTTCATTCACCACTCAATGGCATTAAAGGATAAATATGCTTAAACTTCTACACTTCTCTAAACATCCTCTTCCTAATATAGAATTAGGAAGAGACTATTTCATTTCAAAAAAATGACACAAGATAAATGCTCGTTAAGCAATAAAAACTGGCTTTGCATGTCAAATCACGAAGTATTAGAGAAGCGTCCATCAGTACCTAAGTTGTTATTATTATTAATTTATTTTTTTTGAGACAGAGTCTTGCTATGTCACCCAGGCTGCAGTGAAGTGGCACAACCTCAGCTCACTGCAACCTCTGCCTCCTGGGTTCAAGTGATTCTCACGCCTCAGCTTCCCGAGTAGCTGGGACTACAGGTGTGCGCCACCACACCCAGCTAATTTTTTATTTTTTATTTATTTTTTAGTAGAGATGGGGTTTTGCCATGTTCCCCAGGCTGGTGTCAAACTCCTGAGCTCAGGCAATCCACCTGCCTCAGCCTCCCAAAGTGCTAGGATTACAGGCATAGGACACCGCACTTGGCCAGTACATAAGTTAGATGTACTAAATAGCAAAACTCTGTACCTTATCTGTTTCCAAACTCTGGGCCTAGATATTTTCCCTCCAATTCGAAGATGAGAAAATAAGGGAAAAATAGTGGAGCCTACGGAAAAAAGATCTTAGTATAAGACAGCTCTCCTAGGAACTCAGAGAAGTCTTCATCTAATACTGATTTTCTACAGGCAGAGGAAAAAATTTTAGAAAGATTGTTTATTTTAAAACAAAACCTGTATGTTGACTGACAGGTGAATGGGTACACAAAATGTACTATATACACATAATGGAACATTATTCAGCCTTTAAAAAGGAATGAAATTCTTATATATGCTCCATTGTAGGTGAAACATGAAGACACTATGCTAAGTGAAATAAGCCAGCCACAAAAGGACACATATTGTATGACTGCACTTATATGAGCTGCCTAAAATAGTTAAATTCATAGACAGAAAGTAGAATAGTGGTTGTTAAGGGTTGCGGGGAGAGAAGAATTGGGGAGTTGTTGTTTAACGGGAATAGAGCTTCAGTTTGGAAAGATGGAAAAGTTCTGGAGATGAATGGTGATGATGATTGTACAACAATGTAAATGTATTTAATGCCTCTGAATTGTACACTGAAAAATAGTTAAAATGGCATATTTTATGTTAAGTACATTTTACCACAATAAAAAATGCAAAAAAAAAACTATGAAAAACCAAAGAAGTCACAAAAAAGTACATACTGTATTATTTCATTTCCATGAAGTTCAAAACCAGGTAGAACGAATCTATGGTGATAGAAATCAGAATATTGATTACTTTTGGTGGGTAAGGTTTGTGGGAAGGGAAAATGAGGAAATATTTGGGAGTATTGAAAGTGTCCTGGCCGGGCGAGGTGGTTCACACCTGTAATCCCAGCTCTTCGGGAGGCTGAGGCGGGTGGATCACGAGGTCAGGAGCTCGAGACCATCCTGGCTAACACAGTGAAACCCCGTCTCTACTAAAAATACAAAAAAATTAGCTGGGCGTGGTGGCGGGCGCCTGTAGTCCCAGCCACCCAGGAGGCTGAGGCAGGAGAATGGCGTGAACCCGGGAGGCAGAGGTTGCAGTGAGCCAAGATTGCACCACTGCACTCCAGCCTGGGCGACAGAGCGAGACTCCATCTCAAAAAAAGAAAGTGTCCTATATCTTGACTGGGGTAGTGTTCACCCAGGTGTATACATATGTAAAAGTCCATTGAGTTGTATACTCAATTTGTACGTTTTACTAAATATACATTATATTTGTATGTATTATATACAGTGTATTATATATAGTATATCAGATATTATATCTAATTGTATATATTATATCTGCACCTATGAAATACAAACAGGCTATTAAAAAGAGAGAGAAGTCTAGGCCAGGTGCAGTGGCTCATGCCTGTAATCCCAGCACTTTGCGAGGCCAAGGCGGGTGGATCACGAGGTCAGCAGATTGAGACCATCCTGGCCAACATGGTGAAACCCTGTCTCTACTAAAAATAGAAAAATTAGCCAGGCATGGTGGCGTTTGCCTGTAGTCCCAGCTACTCAGGAGGATGAGGCAGGATAATTGCTTGAACCCAGGAGGCGGAGGTTGCAGGGAGCCCAGATTGCACCACTGCACTCCAATCTGGGTGACAGAGCGAGACTCCGTCTCAAAAAAAAAAAAAAAAAAAAAGCAGTCTAAAATGAGATGAAAACAGATTGAGATTCAAAACAAACAAACCAAAACAAACAAAAAAACAGGCTATAAAAGGCTTCAAGGAAATCAAAAATTTAAAAGGCAGTAATTCTTTGAGAGGCTGCAGCAGGAGGATCACTTGAGGTCAGGAATTTGAGACCAGCCTGGGCAACATAGCAAGATCTTGTCTCTACAAAAAATTCAAAAAAAAAAAAAACAAAAATAATTAGCCAGGTATGGTGGTGTGTGCCTGTAATCCCTGCTACTCCAGAGGTTGAGGTGGGAAGATTGTTAGAGCCCAGGAATTTGAGGCTGCAGTGAGCTATCATCACACCACTGCACTCCAACCTAGATGACAACATGAGACTCTGTCTCTAAAAAAATTTTTTTAAATAAAAATTAAAATGCAATGACTCAACATCCATTTTAGGAACAGTTTATAGCAGACTTGCAGATCAAATCATGAAGTACTAGAGATTTACTAATAGGTAAAAATAATTTCTCAGTGCAGAAAATTAAATTCGTGTTTCAGAAGACAAACTTGGAAGTCTTCCCAGAATGCAGAATAAAAGAAAGAAAAATAAAAACAGATGAGGACAGAGATAAGACTGTGAGTATTGATAATTGATGTTCCAAAAGAAGAAAACAAAATAAATGGGGCATAATCAATAAACTAATATATGAGAAGAAAATTTTACTGAGGAGAAAAAACCGAGTCAAAGAGTTCTCTCTTTTAGAAAAACATTATGGGAGATGCACCTCTGGGATTATACCAGTCAAGTTTTTGAATTTCAGAAATACACAAAGAATCTTACGAGAGCTAAGCTGGAAAACATTGCCTATAAAGTAGCAAAGCGCAGATTGTTTCTTAACTTTTTCTCAGTGGCACTGAGTCTAAAAAAGAAAATGGAGCAAATGTAATGAATTTTGAGAAAACTCTATCTACCCATGTTGTCACTGATGTGAAGACAATAGGCATTCTTACCCACGCAAGATTTCACCTAAGTATTTTTCATTTTAAAATTATTTAAAGTTTTACTTTAGGTTGCCCAAAATGAGTCAAAATTAAAACTCAAGAAAACAGATTCTCTAGGACTAGAAATAAACATGGGAATTAAACATACAGAAAGAAATCTAAACATTAATCATAGTTTAGGTACAAATCTGAATTAGTATTGTAAAACTTAGAAAAAAAGGTTATAGTGTTTTTAAAAGAGAGAAAGATAAAGTTTGAGGCAGCAAATGTGCCAAGTTTCTCATCCAAATAGAAAGTTAGAAAGTTATCATTTTATTTTTAAATTTATGATCAGAGAAATGTGTGGTCAACATTGCTTATGTTTCAAGGTAATTATTAGTAAACTAACAAGAATTTTTTAATCCGAAATCCAAATCATTGCAGAAGCAAGAGGAAAATAAGGTCAAGGTTATAGAGCAAATTATAGAAAGCAAAAACAACAATTAAGAAGAAATTTTTTAAAAAAGAATGAGGGCGGGTATAGTGACTCGTGCCTGTAATCCCAGCACTTCGGGAGGCCAAGGTGGGAGGATCGCTTGAGCCCAGGAGTTCAAGACCAACTTGGGCAACAAAGTGAGACTCCCTTGACCCCACCTTACCCTCTCTACAAAAAATGGAAAAAAATTAGCCCATCATGGTGGCAAGTGCCTGTAATCCCAGCTACTCTTGAGGCTGAGGCAGGAGGATTGCTTGAGTGCAGAAGTTCCAGACTAGCCTGGGCAACAAGTGAGAATCCATCTCTACAAAAAATAGAAAAAATTAGCTCAGTAGGGTGGCTGGACCCCTGTAGTCCGGATCACTTGAGCCCAGGAGTTTGAAGTTGCAGTGAGCTATGATTGCCCTACTGCATTCCAGCCTGGGCAACACAGTGAGACCCTGTCTAAAAAATATATGTATATATGGATATGATTGTGTACCTATGGGAAGAATAAAAGAAACTGAACAGCCATTTCCTTTTGTGAAAGGAACTAAGTGGCTTATGGAGGCTTTATTTATTTTTATGGCTGCCTTCCATTTATGAAAAAATATGTTTTTTTCATCTTCCATAATGGTATAACGTTTTTAAGTCAAAAAATTATACAATTAATGGAGGAAGAATTATAATAATACTTTTCATTGTATACCCCATTGTCTCTTTTAAATTTGTGTGATCATATACATATACTAATTGTTTGAATAAGAATAGTATAAAATTTTCAGAATATGAATTGCAACAAGAGATACTTCTCAATCTCTGTTAAACGCATTGTATGTGTATGATGCTGAAGTTGTATTTGGCTTATATGTAGAGAAAAGTAGAAAAAGTTGGTTTTAAGGACATGGGGAAAACAATAAAGTAGACGTATTTGAAAAGATGGAAACCATTTAGGCCTGAAAATTCGAAGAACATGCTTGTTCATCGGAGCTTCTCATCTCCTGGTTTTAGTCCCTGGTGGTGCCCAGCTATACTTTCTGCTGTTGCTTAAATTGGCTTAAGTTGGTTTCTGTTTCCTGCAATAACCACATCAAAATACCTAAAACCTTGGTGATACAGTTGTAAATAGGAAAATCCTAAATAAACCATTCAAAAGTAGCAGTACATTGGGATGAATGTGTGTGTATTTATCTCTAGAACTATGAGGGTAACATAATATTACCCTTGTAACATAATATTAGAAATTTTCTTTCTTTTTTTTTTTAAGATGGAGTCTCTGTCACCTAGGCTGGAGTACAGTGGCGCAATCTTGGCTCACTGCAACCTCTGCCTCCCAGGTTCAAACAATTCTCCTACCTCAGCCTCCCAAGTAGCTGAGATTCAGGCACATACCACCACATCTGGCTAATTTTTTTGTATTTTTGGTAGAGACAGGGTTTCACCCTGTTGGCCAGGCTGGTGTCAAACTCCTGGCCTCAGGTGATCAGCCGGCCTCGGCCCCCCAAAATGCTGGAATTACAAGCGTGAGCCACTGTGCCTGGAACTTTCTTTATATGATACATATGTCAATCATTAGCTATATAATAACTTCAACATATACCAAAAAAGCAATTGATAAAATATTAAACAAATTCCTAATGAAGCTTCAAAAGCAGATTGGATAGATAATTTTAGATGGGACTCAGCATAGTTTTAACTGTAGTGATAACATTATTCTATGTCAATTATCTTTGTAGTCTAATTACTTCCAAAGAAAGTTTGAGTTTGGGCCGGGCGCGGTGGCTCACGCCTGTAATCCTAGCACTTTGGGAGGCAGAGACGGGCGGATCACGAGGTCAGGAGATCGAGACCATCTTGGCTAACACGGTGAAACCCCGTTTCTACTAAAAATACAAAAAATTAGCCGGGCGTGTTGGCGGGCGCCTGTAGTCCCAGCTACTTGGGAGGCTGAGGCAGGAGAATGGCATGAACCTGGGAGGCGGAGCTTGCAGTGAGCCGAGATCGCGCCACTGCACTCCAACCTGGGAGACACAGCGAGACTCCATCTCAAAAAAAAAAAAAAAAAAAAAAAAAAAGAAAGTTTGAGTTTGGTGCACTAGTATACAGTCTTAACACTTTCCTAACACTTCCTAATGTCCTTTTTTTTTTTTTTCCACTGAGCAGTTGGCATTAGGCTCAGTGCCTTTGTTGTTGTTGTTGTTGTTGAGACAGGGTCTCACTCTGTTGCTCAGGCTCGAGTGCAGTGGTGCAATCACGGCTCACTGCAGTCTACTTCCCAGGCTTAGGTGATCCTCCCACCTCAGCCTCCCAAGTAGCGGGGGCTACAGGTGCTCGCCACCATGCCTGGCTAATTTTTTATATTTTTTTGTAGAGATGGAGTTTCGCCATGTTGCGCAGGCTGGTCTCAAACTCCTGGCCTCAAGTGATCTGCCCGCCGGGGTCTCCCAAAGTGCTGCGATTACAGGCATGAGTCATGGCACTCAACCAAGCTCAAAGCCTTAAGCAAGGAATAGTAATAGAATGTTACAACATTGTTTTTGTGTTATTTTATTTATTTTTATGGTTGCCTTCCATTTATAGAAAATGATTATGTTTTTCTATCTTCTATAATGGTGTAAAGCTTCCTTTTTAGTGGAATTTAAATCTAAAAAAATTACACAGTTGAAGAAAAACATTAGGTAAATAAAATCATATGTTGTAGTAGATATGATGTTAGTATTTAACTGATGTCCATACATCAGTGAATAGAAAGACAGCCTTTACATGATAGCGAGTATTTATTTTAAATCAAAACTTAACATATGCTTAAATATGAGTTGTTTCTGAGGAAAACTGACAAAAGACAAGGATATCTGTTGTCTGTCTCTACTGCTGTAGTTAAAGCACTGAGACCTGAAATAGATGTGAGGTATGGTTACTGGTAAGAAAGAAACCAAACCAAATGTCTAAACATTATTTAGACACACATGATATTTTGTCAAATTTAAGATTTTTTTTTTCACATTTTAGACTCCCTGAAATTGAGATACATCTCAAAAATGATAGCTTGTTAGTGTCCTTTCCTTTGGTGGTATGTAAAATAATTATATATCTTATAATTGATATTGTTTTACATTAAAATATGGTAGTTATCAATAAACCTTAAAAATTTCAAAATGAGAAAATTTTGTAGACACAATAAGTTCAATAAAATGGCTGGGTAAGAGATGCTAAATATATCATAATCAATAATAGTGAAATAATCAAAATAAAAGTCCTTTTCAGAATGACAGAAAGATTTTTAGAATATCCAGAAATAATCTCAGTGAAAAATCTGTGTGGTCCAGGTGATAACATCTATAACATTTTGTTAAAAAATATTTTTAAACATTTTTGGGCTGGGTGTGGTGGCTCATGCCTGTAATCCTAGCACTTTGGGAAACTGAGGCAGGCAGATTGCTTGAGCCCAGGAGTTTGAGACCAGCCTGAGTAACATAGCAAAATTCTGTCTCTATAAAAGAATACAAAAATTAGCTGGGTGTGGTAGCAGGCACCTGTGGTCCTAGCTGCTCAGGAGGCTGAAGTGGGAGGATCACCTGAGCCTGGGGGGTCGAGGCTATGGTGAACAGTGATTGTGCCACTGCACTACAGCCTGGGTGACAGAGTGAGACCCTGTCTGAAATAAAAATAATTTTTTTGAATAAAAGTTACCAATTATTGATTGGGAAGATGGAATAGCATAAATATTTATTTTCAAATTAAATTATAATTTAAAATATTTTCAGTTAAAATGGCAGTGGAATGGGGGTACAGTGAGGAAGAACTTGAAAAGTTATTCTAAAATTTGTATGTAAGAATAACAAGTTAAAATAACTTTTTAAAGAAGAAAAGTAACAAAAGAAGACTAGATTTTCTGGGCTATCAAAACACACCATATGACTATAGTTATATTACTATACTAGTAGAATAAATATATTTACAATGAAATAGAAGAGAGCAGGAATATAGTTACACATAATTCATCCTTGTTAATGAAAGTATCATAATGAATCATTAAGACAAGCTTATTTAATAGATGGTATTAATAGAATTGTTTAGCAATTTGAAAAAGTACAACAGATTCTCACCTTCTTCAATACATCAAAATATATTCACTTATAATTAAAAATAAAATATGGAAAACCAAGCCATGGTGGGAGAGTGCGGGGACAAAAGTAAATAGAAATAAAAATATATTAAGCCTTTGGAAAGTGGAAGGGCTTTTTTTTTTTTTTTTTGAGACGGAGTCTTGCTCTGTCGGCAGTCTGGAGGGCAGTGGCGGCAATATCGGCTCACTGCAAGCTCCGCCTCCCGGGTTCAAGCGATTCTCCTGCCTCAGCCTCCTGAGTCGCTGGGACTACAGGCATGCGCCACCCCACCTGGCTAATTTTTTGTATTTTTAGTAGAGACAGGGTTCACCATGTTGGTCAGGCTGGTCTCGAACTCCTGACCTCAGGTGATCCGCCTGCCTCGGCCTCCCAAAGTGCTGGGATTACAGGCGTGAGCCTCTGCGCCTGGACGGAAAGTGGAAGGACTTTCTAAACATAAAAACAGCAAAAGAAATGCTCACTTGGGCAGCACATATACTATAATTGAAAGATACAGAGATTAGCATGGCTCCTGTGCAAGAATGACACACAAATTAAATTGTTTAAAAAAGTAAACGTTTTGGTTGTCAAAAATATACTCAGAATTTAAAAATAAATAAAAAAATTGGTAAGAATGTGCAATTAAGATAAAGGTTAGTATTGTATTTATATTCATACAAATCAATAAGAAAAATTCCGAGTCAATTGATGAATAGGCACAGAATGTAAATTAATGCAAAAAAACCAAAAACAATTGACAAACATATGGAACACATATCCAACCTCATAATAATCAATGATATGCAAATCAATAGAACAATGAGCTCAGATGTAAATAGTAACACACCCAGTGCTGAGGAAAAAATAAAAGGGGCGCAGGCTAGGCGTGGTGGCTCACACCTGTAATTCCAGCACTTTGGGATGTTCAGGCAGGCGGATCACCTGAGCTCAGGAGTTCGAGACTAGCCTGGCCAACGTGGTGAAATCCTGTCTCTACTAAAAATACAAAAAATTAGCCAGGCTTGATGGTGCGCCCTGTAGTCCCAGCGACTCAGGAGGCTGAGGCAGGAGAATTGCTTGAATCCAGGAGATGGAGGTTGCAGTGAGCAGAGATTGGCCACTGCACTCCAGCCTGGGCAACAGAGTGAGACTCTATCTCAAAAAAATAAATAATAAATAATAAATAAAAATAAATAAGAAGGCACGCAACTACTAATAGTGGGAGCATAAACTTGTATTACCAAATTAAAACAAACAAACAAACAAACAAACAAAAAACTCCCTTCCTTTTGGCCGGAACCGCCATTTTCTAGTAATTCGCCAAAATGACGAACACAAAGGGAAAGAGGAGAGGCACCCGATATATGTTCTCTAGGCCTTTTAGAAAACATGGAGTTGTTCCTTTGGCCACGTATATGCAAATCTATAAGAAAGGTGACATTGTAGACATCAAGGGAAGGTGTACTGTCCAAAAAGGAATGCCCCATAAGTGTTACCTTGGCAAAACTGGAAGAGTCTACAATGTTCCCCAGCATGCTGTTGGCATTGCATAAACAAACAAGGGCAAGATTCTTGCCAAAAGAATTAATGTGCGTATTGAGCATATTAAGCACTCTAAGAGCTGAGATAGCTTCCTGAAACGCTTGAAGGAAAATGGTCAGAAAAATAAAGAAGCCAAAGAGAAAGGTACCTGGGTTCAACTGAAGCCCCAGCCTGCTCCACCCAGAGAAGCACACTGTGTGAGAACCAATGGGAAGCAGCCTGAGCTGCTGGAACCTATTCCCTATGAATTCATGGCATCATAGGTGTTAAAAAAATAAAAGATCTCTGGACTGTAAAAATGTTTCTCTTCATTGAGTAGAAGTGTGGTGTCCTCTCCCCGAAAGAAATATTTAAAGCAAATTTTAATTGTGTCCTAATTCATTATGTAATGTCTTCACTATGCAAATTTAATGTATTTCCTGTTGAAATATGTGAGGTAGCTTATTGTGCAACAAATTACTGAATTGCTTAGAAAAAGTCCAGGTATTATGTGTGAAATATTTTTACTGGTTTGAAGATAGTCCCTTTAAATCATCAAGGAAGAGATAAAATTATTTACAAAAAAAACTCAACTTTATGTACAAAGATGTTTACAGTAGCATTATTTATAGATGAACAGAGTAATGGTTAAGCAAACTATGGTAAATTTCTAGAATGGAATATTATGCAGGTTTCAAAAGTTACAATTAGAGTAAATATAAGACTGTACGCTGTAAAAATGTATACAATAATTATACATATAGCATATAAAACGAACAAACAATTACAGAGGGAGAAAAAAGATGAAAAGGGAAACTCCAAAAACATCAACAGTGATGGTAATTGGGTGGTGGGAATATGGGTGATTTTTGTTCTCTGCTTACTTTTCCATATTTTCCAAAATTTTAAAAGTAAGCATGAACTATTTTTACAATGAAAAGAAAAACATGATTATTGCTTTTAACGTCTTAGCCTATGCCCTAGGGAATGTATGAAGCAGCAATGACAAGAACACATAAACAAAAACAAATGTATAAATTCAACTAGCAGAGTATTTACACTGCAAATTAAAAGGGGTAAAGTGTATGAGTTATCATGGCTATTAAGAAAGAACACAGAGAGTGTAAGGGTAACATTTATATAAATATGGGTAGGCATAAGGAATCAGTGTCTCTTTTCCAGTTAGAGAGATTTTTAGGGAGGAGGTTACATTTCAGGAGGTATTTGAATGATAGAAGGGAGGGGAAAACAGTGAAATGTCAGAAACATTTTTCTGTTTCCAAGTGTTTGGTATGGAAGTCTGAAAGTTGGGACTGAGATGAGTGATAAAAGTTATGACAAATAAAAAAGAGAAGTAGATACTGAGTGACGAGCCCGTCACTGCCAAAAAAAGGCAAGTCACCAGTTTAGGAACATTAAAGAGGAAGATGTCAGAACCTAAAAAGCAATAGGACAGAAAGTACACTTGGTCTTGGAACTCAGTGGAGTGGTGCTGGGTGGGAGGGGGAAATCTGGATAGGAAGCTGTTACAGAAAAATGAGAAAGAGTATGTAACCAGCTATGTGTAACTCCTTGATCTGGGCTTCCTTCTCTTATTATGGCCACATACCAACTATCTCAGAAATTCCACAAACATAACAGCCCCCACCCTTAGAATAAATTGTAATATCAGCCATTTGCATGCTTGGGGTTGTGAGTATGATACCAGTAGGGTTATCAAAATGGCAATGGCATAAAGCAGGGAAGTAATTGTTTTACAAAAATCCTTTTCCCTCTATTTCTTCATTCTGTTTCTAGGGTCAGTGCAAGTATTTTTGCAGTTGAATGGAATAGCAGCTTCTAAGAAATAAAAAACAGATGTTAGAGGAAGGCATTCCAGGGTGAGTCAGGAGAAGCCTTAAGGGTACTCTGTGCTCACAGCTTGCCCTACACTTTTCCTTGCTGTAATCTTGATAGATGCCTACATCCCCAACTCTGCGTAGGCAGCATTAAGGCCATAGTAGATCTAAAAATGTCAAAATACATTTACTCCCACGCCTGAATGTCCTGTGGAAAGAAAAGCTTGACTGATCTCAAAAGGAGTACTCTTAGGTAAAGGAACACACTCTCTTGATTCGCTTTTCAGATCTAGGAAAATATACACAGATAAACTACTTATGGGTAAATATTAATCATATAAAACCAACCTGTTAAAACAGAACTGAACTTAATTTTTCACAACTTTCTGTTTACTAAAGTTGTTCAGTATCAAGTGAAGTTATTCTATGTGAATAAAAAAGGTATTGCCCTTTGGAAAGTTATATTAAACATAATAAGTATCATACTTTCTTGGAAATGTTAGCTAAAGTTTCTATAGGAACTTAGCCACATCACATTGTTAACACGTTTGTGGTATGCATTTTTGAAATAACATGCAATTTATAGCACTGAATTAGAATTGATGCGTGATCATACCTGCATTTTTGGTATGTTTTTGAAATAGAATAAACATGATTATCTTCTAAATTGAGGAAATAGAAAAACATAGGTAGAATGTGTTTATATGAGAATATGATAATTTTGTAATAACTTAAAACACCTGAAATCATTCTTTAATTTGTTTAAAAAGCTTTTACATTTCTTTTGGACACAGTTTCCACTGAAGTGAAGATTAACATGAGTTAGTCTGTCATTCCTTTACCAAGGGTCTATTGTGGGCAGCTTCCTTTCATAGTGGGTAATATAAAGAAGTATAAAAGGCATTCCCAACATATATCTCTCTATATATTTACTTATGATTAATTATTTTCTGAAATTCAACTGTTTTGTCTTGTATTGCTGTAAAACTATGCCAAAACCTAGTGGCTCAAAGTATCAACCATTTTATTATTTGCCCATGATTCTGCAGTATGGGCAGAGAGCTTGGAGGGATCAGCTTGTTTCTTATTCTACATGCCATCAAAGCTTGGGGGCTGCTGGAATGGGCCAGTCTGGGGTCTCTGTTCTCAAGGTCTGTAGGATTCTTTGGTTGTCTTCCATGTGATCTGTTCATGTGGTTACTTAGCTTGGGTTTCCTCACACCATGGTGATCTCATTTTAGTCTGACTTCCCAGAGCATAAAACTGTTAGCTGCCAGGCACCCTCAGAGTTTAGGCCTCCTGCTGGCACAGTGCTACTTTTGCTGCATTGTACTGGTTAAAGCAGGTCACAAGACCCCAGCCCGGATTCAGTGTGGGAGGGAATGCCACAAGGGTGTGAATATTGGAGACATAGTTCATTGGGGGCAATCTTTGGAGGCTAGCTAACACATCAATGTTTATTAGAGAAATTCACAAACATGATACCAAGCCTATTTCCTACCAAATGACCAAAAGCAAAGGAATGCTCAGCTTAATTGTCTTTTACTATACAGAAGTCTACACCCAAATCTTTCTGATGTTTCCATGATCTCTCCCAAATATGCCTCATTCAAATTCTTTCAGCACTGCAGTCTCTTCACTAGGTTCTAGCATGACTCTCATCTACACTAAATGTTTCCAGATGCCTGAATTCCAAAATTCACAAAAATTAAGATATAACTAGTTTAGTCTATATATTTACAGAGAGTTGTCAACTTTGTAAATTTTTTTTAATAATTTTTTTTTATTTTTTAGAGACAGGGTCTTGCTATGTCACCCAGGCTGGAATGCAGTGGCTTGGTCCTAGCTCACTGCACCCATGAACTTGTGGGCTGAAGCAATCCTCCTGCCTCAGCCTCCCAAGTAGCTGGGACTATAGACACATACCACCATGCCTGGTTAATTTTAAACACGGGGATTTCGCCATGCTGCCCAGGCTGGTCTGCAACTCCTGAGCTCAAGCGATCCTCCTGCCTTGGCTTTCCAAAGAGCTAGGGTTACAGGCATGAGCCACCGCACTTGGCCAACTTCGTAATTTTTTAATTGCCAATTAAGAACATTAAAAAATGTACCATCTACTATTACTCTTGCTTCTTAAAGTATGTTTAATTTTTAAAAAAGTAACAGAATTTCATACTGAAGGACAGCCTTAGATCTGGTTACTTTATGAAAACTTAACTATATATCTTTATTGTTCTCATTTTGCTGCAAGTCATGAAAATCCCACCAAGGACTGCCACTGGTTCCTGGACCCAGTGTTTGGGAATCCCTAGTCAGTTCAGTGTTACTGAACATTTTCAAGGCCTTTAAAAAAATTTTTTTTTATTTTTTGAGACAGGGTCTGGCTCCATTGCCCAGGCTGGAGTACAGTGACATGATCTCAGCTCACTACAACCTCTGCCTTCCAGGCTCAAGTAATTCTCCCACCTCATCCCCCTCGGTAGCTGGGACTACAGGTGCCACCATGCCTGGTTAATTTTTGTATTCTTTTGTAGAGATAGGATTTCACCATGTTGCCCAGGCTGGTCTCCAACTCTTGAGCTCAAGTAATCTGCCTGCCTTGGCCTCCCAAAGTTCTGGTATTACAGGTGTGAGCCACCACACCCACCCTTCAAGACCCTTTTCATTCAACCTGCTAAAATCATTTCACATCTTTACCTAAGGACTGTAATCAGACTGATGATATTGCAAATTCTATAACTCCCTCATTTACATGGAATCATTTAAATCTGTGCTAATGTAAATAATCCAATTGTTAAATACTTGTCACTGTATTAGGACTAGATAGTGTTAACATAGTCATAGTTATGAATGGGGGGGTTCTGTAGTTAGATTGTCTCTGTTCCAATCAGGATCTGAGCAAATATTAACAACATTTCTCTCTGCACTTCAGTTTCCCCATCTGTGGCATAGTTTTAAAGAGATTATGTATAAAGTGTATGGAGTAGTACCTAGCACATGGTGAGCACTCAGTATGTTTGTTATATTATTATTATATTTATACATGGCATCAGTATTTTGCACTTGCATGTAGGATTTTAACATACTTTATATTTTAAGGGTGATCTCAAATATCCACAATACTTTGGAAGAGATTAGTCACAATTAGACGATAGAATTTTAAGGTTGGAAGGGAACTTTATTTTTATTTATTTATTTTTTTGAGACAGAGTCTCGATCTGTCACCCAGGCTGGAGTGTAGTGGCGCCATCTCGGCTCACTGCAACCTCCGCCTCCCGCGTTCAAGCAATTCTCCTGCCTCAGCCTCCAGAGTAGCTGGGATTACAGGTGCCTGCCACCATGCCCAGCTAATGGAAGGGAATTTTTAATATCATATGATTCCACCCTATTAAAGGTGAGGACCTCTTTATTAAAAAAAGTTGGCCTGGCGCAGTGGCTCACGCCTGTAGTCCCAGCACTTTGGGAGGTCGAAGAGGGCGGATCACGAGGTCAGGAGTTCGAGACCAGCCTGGCCAACATGGTGAAATCCCGTCTCTACTAAAAATATAAAAATAGGCCAGGGGCGGTGGCTCACTCCTGTAATCCCAACATTTCCGGAGGCCAAGGCGGGCGGATCACCTGAGGTCGGGAGTTCAAGACCATCCTGACCAACATGGAGAAACCCCATCTCGACTAAAAATACAAAATTAGCTGGGCATGGTGGCGCATGCCTGTAATCCCAGCTATTCGGGAGGCAGGAGAATCACTTGAATCCAGAAGGTGGAGGTTGCGGTGAGCCGAGATCGCGACATTGCACACCAGCCTGAGCAACAAGAGTGAAACTCCATCTGAAAACAAAATAAAACAAACAAAACACAAAAAATTAGCTGGGCGTGGTGGCGTGTGCCTGTAATCCCAGCTACTCCGGAGGCTGAGGCAGGAGAATCGCTTGAACCCGGAGGCAGAGGTTGCAGTGAGCCGAGATCGTGCCACTGCACTCCAGACTGGGCGACAAGAGTGAAACTCCGCCTCGGAGAAAAAAAAAAAAGTTAATTCAGAGTCCATCTATCTTATGGCAGAAGATAACTAGTGATGTGTCACAATAATCAGAAGAGCCTTGTAGGTAAGTAAGCTATATATGGACCCCACCTATATTTCTAGTAGATATTTCTAGAAATATATGGACCCCACATATATTTCTAGTAGTTCTGCCAGGTTGGTTATCACTTCCACTTATATTTATCAGTGTCACTCATGTATTGTCTTAACTACTTGTATTTTTTCGTATGTGTCTAAATGGAAAGCAACATAATGTTCACGGTTCTCTGAGAAACAACAAAATTCCTAATACCTAAAAATGGTAGTAATAATAAAAAAAAGACAAGCAGGGTTTAGGAAATTTATTTTAGGGCAACTGCCTGATTTATTTTAAGCCCTATGCTTAAAAATAAGTCTAATTCACATGACTTAAAATGCTGGAGCCAAGAAAAGTCACTGCAAAGGCATTTAATGAAATACCTGGTTTGTCTAGTTGTCTTTGTTATGATTTTTGTATAAACCAAGAACGTCCTATCTTGATATATATAGTGGATTTTATATCTAATTAATTTCTTGTATTTAATAAATTGAAAATAGACATTTTTTCAAACAATATAAGATTTTCCTAACCTCTGACTCACATCGTAAGGCTGGTGGACTGTTCAGATGCTGTACGATGCTTTTTACTCCGATGCTTTTTGGTTCATCTGTAGCATTTTCCATCATGGGGTAAAAGATCCACATTTTCTATTTCTAGTGATCCTTAATTTGGCTTCTGAGCAAAAATAAAGTTTGATGAGAAATAAATTAAGGTAGATTTCCTGCTGAAACCAGTGAAGAATATAACTTTATCAGGGGGAGTGAGTGACAAGTCTTTCACCTTTCCTCACACCATAGTCAACGAAGTAACGGAACTAGGAGAAATGCCCATTATTCTCATGTCCTACATTAGTTCTGATAAAAATCACAATTAAGTTTCACTGAATGTTTTGACATTGAAACGGCAGCATTACACGTCCAGGAGAGAACTACAGTAGGGGTGTTAAGAGAACTAACACGAACGACTTAAAAATATTGATTTTTTTCTACGAGATTATTTTCCTTTAAATAAATTAAATTGAGCTTGACTTCTATTGACTGTATCTTCCGGAGTCAGTATTTTATGGCTCCCCTGACACACACGCCTGGCGTGGGAGGGCTGAGCGCTGCAGCGCTTCGGAACTTTCCCAGTGAATCGTAAATGGGTTCAACGCCGGGGCTCGCGGAGGGCTGTCCATGGAGTACCACTGAAAACCAAACGCCACTGGTGCTCAATGCTGGTACCTGCCGACGAAAAGGCTTCTTGCCTAAAAAAGAACCTATTACCCCACCCTAACAGCAACAAGGAGAACAAGCACTCTCTCCTCGTCAGAAGTCTCTGGACTGGCTGCAACCCAGAGGAAACAGAGCTGGGGCATCTGCCGGGACAGCGATCAGAAGCAGCCAGAGCTCCGCCTCCGTCCGGACCTCCAAGGCCGCTCTAGAGCCCTGCATGGCTCCTCAGAGCCGGCCAAGGCGAGGACCTCGCCGGCCGCTGCTTACCCCTACTCGGCTCCTCCCAGCGGTCCGCCTTCTCCACCGCCTGCCCGCAAGGCCCCGCCCACCTCACCGCCCCGCCCCACCCTGCGGAGGCGACAGAGTGCGCGCGCGCGCGCGGGGTCCCGGCTGGTTCCCCTTCCGAGCGTCCGCGCCCCGCATGCGCAGTCTGCGCCGGCGGTCTCCGTTTGTTTGAACAGGAAGGCGGACATATTAGTCCCTCTCAGCCCCCCTCGCCCCACCCCCCAGGCATTCGCCGCCGCGACTCGCCCTTTCCCCGGCTGGGACCGCAGCCCCTCCCAGAAGCTCCCCCATCAGCAGCCGCCGGGACCCAACTATCGTCTTCCTCTTCGCCCGCTCTCCAGCCTTTCCTCTGCTAAGTCTCCATCGGGCATCGACCTCGCCCTGCCCCACCGGACACCGTAGCAGCAGCCCTAGCAGCGACGGGACAAAATGGGAGAGTGAGGCTGTCCTGCGGGGACCGAGACTGATCGGTGCGTCGGGCCGGGCCGAGTAGAGCCGGGGACGCGGGGCTAGACCGTCTACAGCGCCTCTGAGCGGAGCGGGCCCGGCCCGTGGCCCGAGCGGCGGCCGCAGCTGGCACAGCTCCTCATCCGCCCTTCGCTTTCGCCTTTCCTCTTCTCCCTCCCTTGTTGCCCGGAGGGAGTCTCCACCCTGCTTCTCTTTCTCTCCCCGCTCCTGCCCATCTCGGGACGGGGACCCCTCCATGGCGACGGCGGCCGGGGCCCGCTAGACTGAAGCACCTCGCCGGAGCGACGAGGCTGGTGGCGACGGCGCTGTCGGCTGTCGTGAGGGGCTGCCGGGTGGGATGCGACTTTGGGCGTCCGAGCGGCTGTGGGTCGCTGTTGCCCCCGGCCCGGGGTCTGGAGAGCGGAGGTCCCCTCAGTGAGGGGAAGACGGGGGAACCGGGCGCACCTGGTGACCCTGAGGTTCCGGCTCCTCCGCCCCGCGGCAGCCTACCCACCGCGGAGGAAGTTGGTTGAAATTGCTTTCCGCTGCTGGTACTGGTACGAGGGCATTGTCACAGCAGCAGCAACATGTCGACTGGGGACAGTTTTGAGACTCGATTTGAAAAAATCGACAACCTGCTGCGGGATCCCAAATCGGAAGTGAATTCGGATTGTTTGCTGGTGAGTAGCGCTGTTCTCTTTTGCTTGTCTGGGGTTTTGCATGTCTTTCCTTCCTCTTGCATTAGTCTGGTTCGCTGCAAAAGAAAGTCTCAGGTGTGCATAATCGTCTTGGAAAATGCTAGATTTCTGTTTCCTGAAGAATCTTGGAGTACCATTAACATCTCATGGTGTGGTCCTATTTGCCATTTGACTGGCTCTGTACTAACTACTCTGAACTTTTAATTCTGACTCAGTTCATGAGTACCCGAAAGATACTTACAAACTGCTATTGCAGGCATCCTATAAAAAGTTATCACGTCAGAGTTACTGCAACGTATACAGTTTGTTGAATGGCGATCGTAGTGATGTTAATCTTTCTGATCCGTTTGACAGTTAAATTGGAAAGACTACTTTGCATTTTTTTTTCCTTTTTGCGATTTAGCTCCTAGGGGTTTAGTTTTTAGCCTTGAAAATGATAACGGAGAATTGCTATTGAGGAAGTGATTTTTGAGCCAAAATTTCATAGGTGATTTGAGTTTGAAGTAACTTTTTGCTGAACTATTGTAAAAGCCCAAGATAATTGGTCATAGGTAATTACAGTGTTAACTTATTGTATTATTGGTTACAAAAGTACGTACCATACAGTTATTGTAACTGTCTTTTTGGTGGTGTGGCACTTAACAGTGTCACTTGTAAAACATTCTAAAGAGGGTTTTATGACATGAAAATCCAAAATCCCATTTTAAAAATAGTTAAGTGGTTGATAATACAGTTATCTGTAAATAATTGGAATTCTTAGGTTTGATACCTAAGAATGTATCAAATGTATTTACAGGTTTGATACCTGTAAATGTATCAAAGTTGTTCAGAGTTTCTGAACAACTAAGGGTTATATAATATTTCTTGGTCCAAACAAAACTACATAATCTCTAAAATAAGGTTTCAGGGAGCATGTATATGGACAGGATTTCACAATGTCTTCGGTGAAATAATGTTAGATATGCTCAATTTTGGGGATTAAGATTAAGGAAACAAAATAATACCATTCAAAGAAATAATACAATTCAAAAATCCCATCTTGAATCAAAGGATAATTAATGTAGATTGTTTAAAATTAACGTGCATTTCAGTTACTCTAAATTTCTGTTTATTTGTATTTTTCCACGTGTATGGGTTTTACAAGAAGCTTCCCAAAGCTTTCAGAATTGTTGTAAGCATCCCTGACCAGGAAATAAGAGTATTGTGGGTTGTTTGAAATGTCTCACCACATTATGGATGCTCTTTATATTGAGAAATAGTAAAGAAGGTTGATGCGTAATAGATTTTAAAACATTTTATTAAACGAGATAAGTGGAAGGAATTAGAATATATCTTGTAAGGATTTCTATAACTTCTAAGAAGTCTGATTTATCTTTTAATATTTATCCAGTTTTCATATATTTTTGATTTTATTTTGCTTTTCGATCTCCTTATTACATGAGTGGTGTTATAGGGAGGGTTTAGTAGCTTTCTTTTTCTTTAAATCATCTTCTGGCCTCTTGCTATAGCTTCATTTGGTGGGGACCTTTATTTACATGTGGGGGATACAAGGAAATGTAAGTCATGACTCTTTCCCTGAGAGTCCAATCTATTTAATGGAAGACAAAACCTTGTCTCACGTATATACACAGAAACAAAGCTAAACACTTCACAGATTGAGAAAACGTGATAAATTCCAGATGATTGTTTAGATAATGTACGTTCTTGGAAATTGAGAGAAAGAAGTCACTGTGAGTTGAGAGAGCCAAAGTATGTTTTATAATGGATGGATAGGATTTAGATAGAGGGTGCTCAAGAGGAGTGGAGGATAACGTGAATAGAGGGTGGAGACATGACTGGCTATGACATGTTTGGGGAAATAAGGAAGATAAGGTTGGAAGGAAATATTAGGGTTAGATTGTGGAGGATTTGATTGGTAGGCTAAGGATTTTGGACTGCCTTTACACTGTTGTGGCTATTAAATATTTATAAATAAGACCGTGCTAGGATGAATGAAGAAGATGAATCTGGTGTGTGGAAGATGGGTTAGCATGAGAAAAGATTGGAGAGACAGTGAGATTGGACAGTTTTTAAAAATTGTTATTATTGTAATAGTCCAGAAATGATTGAAGCCCAAAATTGGGGCATGAGAATGAGAAAAGAAGAATTAATGGAACTTTATTGGCAGGGAAAAGAAGGGGAACCAAAGAGAGAGGCAATGGTCAGATGACTCTAAAGAGGTTGAGCCTGGATTATAGGGAGAATGGTAAAAATAGCAAAGTCAGGTTTGGAAATTGCTTGTGAAGAATAGGCCTACAGATAAATTCAATTTTAGATTCGTTGTGTTTGAGGGGATAGTGGAGCAATCATGAGAAAATGACCTGTAGACTGTTGGAGATACAGAACTGAGCTCATAATTACAGATAATGATTTAGAAGTCATTTGCACAAAGGTGCAAGTTGATATAATGGTAAAGGGAGAAACAATGGAGGGAAAACTGAGGGTGAAAGATGAAGGTTGAACAAAGAGGAAGAGTGGAGGAGGTAAGCCATCAAGGCCTCCAGAGTTAGGACAGCCAGGTATCATGGAGCCCAACACTTCTAAAACAACATTTTGTTAAAGAGAATAGTCAACAGACAGATTTGGTTGTTTTTTTCCCCCTTGAAATCTTATAATCTTGTCCTCTTTTTCTGTTTAGTTCCACAGCTGTTTATTGATAGCTGTTACTGAAATTTTATTACCCTGTCAATCTGAACTTGGTAAAGACTGAATTTTCCTTTTTTTTTACTGAGATGGAATCTCACTCTGTTGCCCAGGCTGGAGTGCAGTGGCGCGATCTTGGCTCATTGCAACCTCCGACTCCTGGGTTCGAGTGAGTCTCCTGCCTCAGCCCCCGCGAGTAGTTGGGATTACACGCGTGCACTACCACGCCTGGCTAATTTTTGTAGTTTTAGTAGAGATGGGGTTTCACCATGTTGGCCAGGCTGGTCTTGTACTCCTGACCCCAAGTAATCCGCCTGCCTTGGCCTCCCGAAGTACTGGGATTACAGGCGTGAGCCACCGTGCCTGGCCCAAGACTGAATTTCCTTTAGAGACAAAAAATCCTTTCTCTGGTTTTGTAGTATCTAGCATGAATTTTCTTCGCATGATGTTTTATGTTTAACATTGAGCATTCATTCGTTCATTCATTCATTGTGTCATTCAGTGACCTATCAGGTGACTTCAGCTTTTTCAGTGAGTCTGTTCTTGTTCTTCCCTATCTGGACGTTGGACCTCTCATGTATTATAGGAACAAAACTCCTTTTACATTGGTTGCCTTTTTCTGTTATTTTGACTTTTGTTGATTTGTGTAACTGATACTTACTTATTAGTGTGTATTATGTGCCACGTGCAGTCCTTTAGTTCTAGAGTTTTTTTTGTAATCCCAAAAATAAGGTTTTCAAATTGTTTCTTCTCTACCTCCTTTACTAGATTCGTGCTTAGAAATGGAAACTTCCAAATCTTTTGGTTTCAGAAATTTGCTGGTATATGTCCTTACCTACTAAACAGCTTTTTTGTTGAGACACTAATGATGAATAGCATCCGTAATCTGAAATCTGAAGTGCTCAAAATCTGAAACTTTTTGAGTGCTCACATGACGCCATAAGTGGAAAATCCACCTGACCTTGTGAGATGGGTTGCAGTCAAAATGCAGTCAGAACTTTGTTTCATGCACAAAATTATTAAAATATTGCAAAAAATAACCTTCAGGTTGTTGTGTATAAGGTATGTATGAGACGTAAATGAATTTCTTATTTAGCCTTGGTCCCCATCCCCAGGATATCTTATGTATATGCAAATATTTTAAAATCTGAAAAAGTCTGCAGTCTGAAACACTTCTAGTTCCAAGCATTTTAAACAAGGGATACTCAACCTGCAGTAGTTTAGAATAATGTAGCTGGAAGAACTCTGATAAGTGGCTATCCAACCTTTTCTTGAACACCTGTAATTTTTTTCAAGAACTAAGTAAGTTCAATCTTCATATCATATATAAATGCTAAAATAGTCTGCAAATACTAAGATACATTATGATAACCATTCACTTGTTTCCTAGAGCATTCAAATTAGTCAACTTTGGTTTTCTGTAAGTCAGATTCTTTCCAGTGTCCTAATGGTTGTCTTTCTTACTGTCCATGTTACAGTTTATAAGGATTATCGGGAGCTATTTCTCTTTTCCTGAATTCCTTATCTTCTAATTATTTTGTCTAGGGCCTGTAATAATTTCTCAGTGATTTTGAGTACCTTTGAAAACAGAATAAGGGATGGAGTTTAGTTAAGTCTGTTTAATCTTTGCAGAGGAAAAAATGCTTATGATTTGTAAATTAAATAGGAAAAACAAGGCCAGGTGCAGTGGCTCGCTCCTGGAGGGCTGAGGCCAGAGAATTGCTTGAGCCTAGGACGGGGAGGTTGCAGTGAGCCGAGATTGTGCCACTGCACTCCAGCCTGGACGACACAGTGAGAACTTGTCTCAAAAAAAAAAAAAAAAAAAAAAGGAAAAACAAAAATGGTTGGGAGGGTTATAGATACATTTGTTTTGAAGTTTGACATACTTTTCATGAAAATATCTTGCTTGTAGCATATTTATTAGCACACCGCTTCATGATGCCTGTTAAGAACATGACCTTTCCACTTTTCTTCTGGCTGGTGGAGGTGAAGCAACGGGTGTGTGGAGGAGACAGAAGGGAACCAGTATTAGTCAAATAGTGCCTGTTGAGTTCTAACACTGTGCTGTTTGTCACTACTATTTCTTATTAGGGAGTTTTTCAGAATGTGGAAGATAAATGTAAATGAAATTTCTGGTGTTAGTCTTTGAGTTTTTCTTCCTTTAAATTATCTTCCTGGGCTCTCTTGACCTAGTGCTTTCCCATCTTTTCATTCTTCTTTTTTTCTTTTCCTCAATCTTTGGCCTATCATACTTATCTTTGTCTTCACTCTCTTGAAGAATTCATCCATTCTTACAGCTTCAATTATTATTATCTCTATGTACATGATACCCAAATCTTTATTTTTAGTCTTTTGTTTCAAACCTTAAATATCTGACTGCCTTGTAAGCATTTCTACTTGGATGTCATGTTAGTCTCAAATCCCTCATATTCCAAAACAAGCTTCCTCCCATAAACTTATCTGTTTTGTCATTAATTCCACTATTGTCCCTGTCGCTAAACTGGAATTTTTGTTGTGAACTTTTTTGACAGTGTTAGTCCACACATTGGGTTATTACAGCAGATTTTGGGTAGCATTTTCGAATCTAGATTATTGCTATCTAATCCCCTGTATGCCTTGCCACTTGAATTGATCTGTTTTGGGGGTATATTACTCTTGGAATGAAAAGACCTGAGGTCATTAAATCTTTGAGCCTTAAAGTTGTATCTCTGCCAGTGTTCCTAATTTGTGAGTTAATAGGTGTTATTAGTATCAATTGCATATCTGGTTAGTTTGGACCAGACTTTTTTGGATGTTAGTATGTTGAAGGAACTTCTTTTAAAAAAACAAGTTACTCTCCTAATTCATTTTTATTCATTCAGCAAATCTTTGTATAGGGCCTAAACTTGGATTGAAATCTAGGCTCTGACATGTATTTGCTGAAATATTTTAGGGAGTTATTTTAACCTCTCAATGCTGTTTCATCTTCAGAAAAATAAGAGGGGATAAAAGTACTAGATTGTTGTAAGAATTGAATAATATAGTCAAAGCAACTATCACAGCATTTGGTATTTAGTAAGCATTTGTAATATTGTCATATTTATAATATTTCTGTTATATACTAGTCAGTGTGCTTAGTCTAGAAGTTGATATTTATTGTCTTCTCTAAGTACAGAGTAATTTATCTGGCACCTCAAGCTGCTCATAAATTCATAATCTAGCTGTGCGTTATTGACGTCTAAGCCAATTGTAACTGAAAATTGAGACATTTATTAATAGAGTCAATAAATGGGGAAGATCTTTTAGAGACTGTTTATTTGTTTAGTCGTGATTTATAATATGGTATATACTTTGTGCCAAGGGTTTAGTTGGATATAAAAGGCAATTGGGAACTAATTTATGGAGATTGAGTTGTTATCTTGTTCTCTTTCTGTGTGTATCTTTTATACTTTCAGTGTGTGTTCTGTAAATAGGCCCTCTTGCACTACAGGCACCCTGTGGGTGTGTAGAGATGTGGCTCAGAGTAACGGCTGAGATATGAATTGGTTAATTCATTAATCTTTTGAGTCAGAAATGTTTTTTTTCCACCCAGTCCGGAGTGCCATGGCGCTATCTTGGCTTACTGCAAGCTCCACCTCCTGGGTTCACGCCATTCTCCTGCCTCAGCCTCCCGAGTAGCTGGGACTACAGGCGCCCGCCACCGCACCCGGCTAATTTTTTGTATTTTTAGTAGAGACAGGGTTTCACCGTGTTAGCCAGGATGGTCTCGATCTCCTGGCCTCGTGATCCGCCCGCCTCAGCCTCCCAAAGTGCTGGGATTACAGGCGTGAGCCGCCGCACCCTGCCCAGAAATGTTTTTAATCCAGAAGAAGGAACTACATATAAAATTTTATGTTGAATAAAGAGTAAATTCTCAGTTTTAGATTAGACTTTGCATAACTTTACACCAGTTTTACTTCACAATTATAAGTTTTGGTGTTATGGATATATGGTGAAAACTACAGATTCTATTACGATAATTGATAGAAAAACCCACTTATCAGGAAATATTATATATAGAGTTCTATTGCTGAAGATAATCCAATAGCTCTACTTCTCCATTCCTCATCCCCACTAAAAAGGGGGTATATCCATTTAGTTTAAGTCCACAGTATAGCTGTTGGATACGACACACATGTGTTCAAGAAGATGAACAGGTAGTACTGCAATTCACAATGGAAAGTATTTATTCTTTAAAATATGCCATTAGTGTGGTGTGAAAAGAACACTGGACTGAAAATTCAGAGCATAGTCTTGTTTTGCTGTTAAATCTCTGTGTAATGAAGTACATCATTTTTCTCATCTAGGCTTCAGTTTCCCTATTTGTAGAACAAAGAGTTGGACCAGATAGTTGCTGATGTCCCTTGTGTCTCTGAAAATTCTATGATAGGCCTGGCATGGTGGCCTGTAATCCCAGCACTTTTGGAGGCCAAGGTGCAAGTATCCCTTGAGCCCAGGAGTTTGAGACCGGCCTGGGCAACAGAGAGGGACCTCGGCTCTACAAAAAAAAAATAAAAATATTACCTGGGTGTTGTGGCTTCCACCTGTAGTCTCAGCTACTTGGGAGGTTGAGGTAGGAAGATCGCTTGAGCCCAGGAGGTTGAGGCTGCAGTGAGCCATGTTGGTGCCACGGCACTCTAGCCTGGTTGTCAAAGTGAGACTCTGTCTCAAAAAAAAAATAATAAAATAAAATTTATTAAACAAAATCTATGAGACTTTGTTTATTACACTTCAATTAAAACTTCAAAAAATTGTCTTTGATTTATTATTTAAGAAATAAAACTTAAACAGTTAAATGATGTTGGGGTAGAAATGTAAGACTGTCAACCATCTTTAGTAAGTGCTTTTTTTGGAACTAGTTCCTAAATTAATTTCAATAGTTATATTTGCCATTGTTTTTTGAATTTGTGACTTACGTTCATAATTGTAGGGTTTTGTACTTTCTGAACAGAGGAAGTGTAATTTTTTATTTGTATATCTATTAAAATGTAAAGATATGATTTTCTTCTCTAGTATACTTGCCCTTTCTGTTTGGGATTATGAAATATAGAGTGTATTTTTATTACAGTTCCCAAACAATTAATAGGAAGGTAGATGTTCAAATTAACATCCAAAGTCTGATATCTCAGGGAGGTGAGAGTTTATCTTATACTTGTGTTATATTAAGGGTAGGCCAACCTGTGCGCCTCTTAATTGATCCATACTTCTGATACCAGATTTTTGGCAAGAAATTGAAAATTTTCTCAGATTGTTGTCTTGAACTACTTTTTTTTTTTTTGAGACAGGGTCTGGCCCTGTCACCCAGGCTGAAGTGTGGTGGCATGATCTCAGCTCACTGCAGCCTCCACTTCCCGAGCTCAAGCCATTCTTCTGCCTCAGCCTCTTGAGTAACTGGGACTACAGGCAAGCGCCACCATGCCTGGCTAATTTTTGTATTTTTTTTTGGTAGAGATGGGGTTTTGCCATGTTGCCCAGGCTGGTCTCAAGTGAGCCATTGGCCTCAGCTTCCCAAAGTGTAAGGATTACAGGCATGAGCCACAGCACCCAGCCCTCAAACTAATTTTGAAACAGTGGACTGCAATTAACTTTCCTTTTTCTCTTTTCTGTTATTCATTCATTCATTTGACAAATGTTTATTTGGTGTGTACTGTGTGCTAGGAATTCTGCTATGCAATGGAACACCATGGTGAGTAAAAACAAACATGTCCCACTTTCATGGAATTTATGGTGTCAGGAAAAGGATTAATTAAATGTCTGTCACACTAAGATAGGAGTGGGGTATGGTGAAGGGCAGGTAAGAGATATGATCATGACTTTCCTTTAAGGTTTGGTTTACTTGTAGTAAAGCAATTAAGTGTATAGTTTTCAGATATGAGGCTGTAGATTGTATCAGATTCACTTGAGGCACTTCTTAAAAATGGAATCTGGGATCTTGCGTAGACAAACAAAATCACAATTTTTTGGGATGATTCTTAGGATTTGCATGAGATGTGGATTCTTAGACACACTCAAGTTTGAAAACTGTAGTTACAGTGGAAAGAATGTGAATTTTCGTTCTGTTTGGTAATTTTATGATAAGAAATTTCAAATATACGCAGAAGTAGGGAAAATAGGATAGTGAACTCCTGTTACTCAGATTTTGCAGTTTTCAAAATGTCATCACATTTGATTTCATTAATCACCCTTTTTCTTACCAAAATATTTTAAAGTAAATTCCATATATTGTCATTTCATCCTTACATACTTCAATAAGCATCTTTGAAAAAAAAAAAAGGACATTTTCTTACATAATCATAATGGCCATTATCATGCCTAGCAAAATTAAAAGTGCTTTGGTATCATTAATTCCCAGTTTATATTCATATTTCTGATTGTCTAAAACAGTGTCTGTTTTACAGTTGCTTTATTAGAATCTGGATCCAAAGTCCAAATGTTGCTTTTCTTTGGTTAGGTTCTTTAAGAGTCTTTTAAGTCTCTTAATATAGAGAAATCTCATTCCCCCAACTTCTCCAACTCCCCTCCCCCTGCATGTTGAACTAGTGGTACTATACAGGACCTTGTTTTACATTCTGGATTTTTCTTTTTACTTTCCTAATGATGTAATTTAACTTCTTCCTGTATTTTCCATATTTCCTATAAAATGGTAGTTAGATCTAAAAGCTTGATTTACTTATTTCAGATTTCTAGTCAAGGGTACTTAATAGATTGTATTTTCTTTTGCCTCATACGGAGGTGCATAATGTCTGCCTGGCCTGTAGTGATGCTAAGGTTGATCATTCTGTTCAGGTGGCATCAGTCTGTGATAATTTCCTGTAAGAATCATTCATTAACCTTTCATCTAATGGTTCCATTCATTCGTGATCTTTAACTGAATCCCTGTTATTTCATTAGGGAATAGCAAAATAATGATTTTCTAATTCTGTTATTCCTTTCACATTTATTAACTGTAATTCCTCTGTTAAGAGTAGAACTTTTACATATTAATATCAACTAGGGCTGTATGTTTACCATGAAATCCAATTCATGAAATACAGGATGAATGCTTCAATCTTTTCCTTAATTGCCACTTTTTATAGCAAGGTATTTTGGAGACTTATTATGATAGATATGCCACAAACTGGGTAACTTGAGGGGAGTTTAAGTAAAGGACTGTTTACAAAGGTATAGATAATATTTAAGGAAACTGGTAGGGATAATACAGTGTTCTGTGACTAGTCACAGTGAGGAAGGGAGTTGCGATCGCCTCTAGGCCAGCAGGAAACAGGCAAGAGGAAAGCAGCTGAGGAGGGTAGCTCTATGGAAGAGGTCTGTCTGACAGGGAGTGTGCTTTCAAGTAAAGAGGAGCTTGTGGATCAGGTATTAAGGGAGACAGAGGAATATATCCCCTACCCTTATTCTCCTCCCTCCCTACATGCAGTCTCCTTCTGAGATCTCCCATTACCTGAAAAGCTAATATGCAAAAGAGCCTGTTGATATGATCCATATGAGTCACAAACAAGACATAACCAACATTTATGTATTTATTTCGCTCTCAGTCTTTTTTTTTTTTAATTTTTGGCATCATTATAAACACATTTTAAAATATTTTTGGTGTGTTTTCAGTCAATTTATGTCATCCTTGCTGATACTCAGTTTGTCCTGTCTTTGGCTAATGGGGGCTTCTTCAGGTTGATTCTCATGTTATTTGTATATGACCCTAATTATCTTTGATAGAGCTTCCTTGTTTTTTTTTTTTTTTTTTTTTTTGCTGCAGTAAGGTACTCAGGCTCATCTTGTACATTTCTTGCCTCAGACTTGGAAATCAGCCATTCCTCCAGGAAACTCTTTCCTTTTGGTGGGGAATGCTACTCTTTACTATTGGTTGAAATTGTTTCTTGTCCTTGTTCAGTGAATAGAGCTATGATATTTTATTTTTGAAAAGAAGAAAAAGTGACTGATTATTTCACCACCTTCTTGTCAGTTAGGCTCTTTCATTTTAGGTTTTTTTTTTTCTTTTTTTCCAGTACTTAAAAAGTGCTTTCTTTACTTTTTGATGTAATTTTATTTTATTGTGTATGTGAAACATTTACATGCTTTTTGGTTGGTTTGGGTTTTTTTGTTTTTGTTTTTGTTTTTGTTTTGAGACAGTCTTGCTCTGTCGCCCAGACTGGAGTGCAGTGGCACCATCTTGGCTCACTGTAACCTCCTCCCTCCAGGTTCAAGCAATTCTTCTGACTCAGTCTCCCGAGTAGCTGGGACTACAGGCATGTGCCACCATGCCCGGCTAATTTTTGTATCTTTAGTAGAGGTAGGGTTTTGCCATGTTGGCCAGGCTGGTCTCGAACTCCTGAGCTCAAGTGATCTTGCCTGCCTCAGCCTCCCAAAGTGTTGGGATTACAGGCATGAGCCACTGCGCCCGGCCTGTTTTTTGAGACAGGGTCTTGCTCCGTCCCCCAGGCTGGAGTGCAGTGGCATGATCACGGTTCACTGCAGCCTCTTCCTCCTGGGCTCAAGCGATTCTCTCACTTCAGTTTCCTGAGCGGCTGGGACTATAGGCACGTGTTACCATGCCTGGCTGATTTTAAAAATGTTTTGTAGAGATGGAGTCTCGCTGTGTTGCCTAGGCCAGGATCAAACTCCTAGGCTCAAGGGATCCTCCCACCACAACCCCCCAAAGTGTTGGGATTAAAGGTGTGAGCTACTGTGCCAGGCCCATTTACGTGGTTTAAAAGTTAAAACTATACCAGATATATTCAGAATATTCTTACTTTGATCCACATCTCTCTACCCTGTTCTTTTCCCTTTACTCTTTTTTTTGATTTGACATTTCAGTGTTTATTCTTATAAATATAAGCAAATATATATCCATATACACATATACATAGATATATACATAGATATATTTATATTCTTTTTTTATCACTTTCTTACACAAAAAGTAGCATGTTACATATTGGTGTATGATTTTCCTCCTTCCTTTTTACAGCTGAGTCCTGTTCCATTTTGTGGGTGTTAGCATTGTTAATTCAGTCTCCTATGGATGGACATTTGAGTTGTTTATATTTTTACCAGTGTGTCTTTGGAGTAGATTCCTAGAAGTGAGATTGCTGGGTTAAAGACACATGCATATATAATTTTGCTTACTGTTAAAATATTCTCCCTCTCCTAAGAGTTGTGCTATTTTACATTTCCACTAGTAATGATATGGGATTGTCTGTTGTCCTCACCAACAATATGTTGTAAGACTTTTGAATTTTTGTCCATTTAACAGGTGACAAGTGCTATTTCAGTATAATTTGAATTTGAATTTTATTTTCTATTTTTTCTATTCTAATATTAATTTCAATTTCTATTCTTCTCATGAGTAAGGTTGAATATCTTTTCATATTTTAAGGGCTATTTGAATTCCTTCTGTGATCTGCCTGTCCATATTTTTTGTTCATTTAAAATTGTTTTTCTTCTCAGTTTTTAGAAGCTCTTTATATATTAGGGAGCTTAGCCCTTTTTCTGTGGTAAAATGCAGATTTTTTTTTTTTTTGCAATTTTTCATGTTTTAGACTTTGCTTCTGCATTTTGTTACTTTGCCGCACAATTTTTAAATGTCTCCAAATTATCAGTCTTTTGTTGCTTCAAAATTTTGAGTCATAGTTAGAAAGACTTCCCCTATGTCCAGATCATAAAGGAATTCATCCATATTTTCTCTGATGCTTAATGTTTTTTTCAGTTTTTACTTTGAAATCTACTCGGAATTTTTCATGTATGGTAAATTTTGAGATACATCCAATTTTATCTTTATTCAAATGGCTGTTTATCGCCACAGCATTTATTTTAAAATGCCTATGTTTGTTGGTTGACAATGCCACTTTCTTCATATATTAAATTTCCATGTGTACTTGGGATTATTTCTAACCTTCTGTTCCATTGGTCCCTCTTGCTTTTTCATGTGCTAATACCACACTGTGTCAATTATAAAGGCTTTCTAATATCTCTTCAGCTTTTAAAATGTCTAGTAGGGCCATCTCCACCCCTGCTCTCCCATGCACATACACCGTCACATTGAAGCGCATGGGTGTTTTTTAGGGATAACTAGCTTCCAACCCTGGCTTTGTTGTTTACTAGCCCTTGGTCCTTGGACAGTTTACTAAAGCACTGTGATATCCATTTATCCCATCTCTGAAATGGGATGATGATGCCTACCTTATATTGTTGTAAGGATTACATGACACCAGCAGAACTGCCTTGTCAGGCATGAATTCTGGAGTCAGACTGGGATTTTTGACTCCCACCCAGGTCAGCCACTTATTAGCCCTGTGACTTTGGGTAAAGTTCTTAAGAGGAACTCAAACACATCACCTTCAAATAAGATTAATCATAGACCCTCATAGAACTCTTAAGAGTATTAAACGTGATAATGCATGTAAGTGCTTTGCAGAGTTCACAACATTTAGTAGATGTTAGCTGTTTCTAATCATCGTCATCATTATATATCCTTATGATTTGTCCTTGGGAAAAACTACTTTTGATCTAAGTGGATTATTATCTATCTCCCAGCTCTGCTGGCCAGGTTTTTATTTAGTTGTGTAATCTTGGACAAGTTACCTAACTTTTTTGAGTCTGAATGTATTTAATCTGCAAAATGAGAATCATGATAATACGTCATAGGCTTAGTTAGGAGGATTAAATGAAATAATTTATAGGTGGTGCCATGGTTACATACAAGTATTAGTAGTTAATTCTTTTCCTTCGTTTACTTTTATAGTATAGGTTGGATGAAGCTTCCACTATAGGCAAAAATACTACTTGGGGGTAAAGTAGAGTGGGATACTTTATTTGAAATGTTCCCTGAATCTGATCTTTACTTTTTGTTACTGCTGCACTACCCAAATCCAAATTTTCATCCCAACATTCTTGGATTTGTGGGACAGCGTAGCAGCTTTCCAATATAATCTATACTACATCTTTTCTTAACTTTGGTGCTTTTTGTCATGTGGTCTCAGTGTACCTATTTACTTAGTCTTTATTCCCAGCATTTCCCAAAATAGACTGCGCTCTACTGGATTTTCTCGCTTTCTATAGTATCTCACCTACTCTTTCCTACTTTTGCTGTCATATTTCCAGGACCTACCTTTCTCTCCCCTTGAATTCTCCCCCATGTCCTCCTCACACAATTTTCTCATCTTTATAGTCTGACATAAATCACAACTGTGTTAAACTGTTACTTTCTTTTTTGAACTCCTGTAGTCTCATGAAATTTATAAATTCATCATAGTTGTCTTGTATAGGGCTATTTTGTTTGTTAATCTTACCTAATGAGAATTCCTTGAGGGCTAAGCATAATTCTAGACATCAGTGTTCAGTATTACTTATTGATTGGTGTGAATGATTATCTCCCCTTTCCCCATTCCTTTGTTTTTTCCCTTTCTTTCTCTGAATTAGTTGATCATACCTATCTGGTATAGGGCTATCTTGTTTGTTAATCTTACCTAATGAGAATTCCTTGTGGGCTAAGCGTAATAATTCTAGACATCATATTCAATAATGCTCATTAATTATTGTGAATGATTATCTCCCCTATTTCCATTCCCTTGTTCTTTCCCTTTCTTTCTCTGAATTAGTTAGGACTCTTTCAGTTTTAAGTGATAGAACCCAACATAAATATTTGTAGACAGGCTGGGCATGGTGGCTCACGCCTGTAATCCCAGCACTTTGGGAGGCTGAGGCAGGCAGATCACCTGAGGTCAGGAGTTCAAGACCAGCCTGGCCAATGTGGTGAAACCCTGTCTCTACTAAAAATACAAAAGTTACCTGGGCATAGTGGCAGGCGCCTGTAATCCCAGCCACTCGGGAGGCTGAGACAGGAGAATTGCTTGAACCCGGTGGGGCAGAGGTTGCAGTGAGCCAAGATTGTGCCGCTGCACTTCAGCCTGTGTGACAGAGTGAGACTCTATCTCAAAAAAAAAAAAAAAATTCGTAGACAAAAAATAATTTTAAAAATGCTTTATTTTAAAATTTTATGGGAACATAGATATATGTATTTATGGGGTACATGTGATGTTTTGATATAGGCATACAATGTATAATAGTCACATCAGGGTAAATGGAGTATCCATCACCTACAACACTTACCATTTCTTTGTGTTAAGAATGTTTCAATTCTACTCTTACTTTTTTTAATTTTCAATTTTTGTGGATACATAGTAGGTGTATATATTATGGGGTATATGGGATGTTTTGATACAGGCATGCTGTGTGTAATCACATCATGGAAAATGAGGTATCCATCCTCTCAAGCATTTATCCTTTGTGTTACAATCCAATTATTCTCCATTAGTTATTTAAAAATATATGATTAAATTATTATTGACTATAGTTAGCCTGTTGTGCTATCAAATACTAGATCTTATTCATTTTTTCCAGCTAGTTTTTTTTTTCTTGTACCCATTAACTATCCCCCCAGTCCTTTTCTCCCCTACTACCCTTCCTATCTCTGTCTCCATGAGTTGAATTGTTTTGAGTTTTAGATCCCACAAATGAATGGGAACATGTGAGATTTATCTTTCTGTGTCTGGCTTATTTCACTTAATGTAATGACCTTGAGTTCTATCTATGATGTGCAAATGATAGGATTTTATTCTTTTTTATGGTTGAATAATATCCCCTTGTGTATATGTACCGTATTTTCTTTGTCCATTGATCATGGACACTTAGGTTGCTTCCATATCTTGGGTGTTGTGAATAGTGGTATGATAAACATGGGAGTGCAGATATCTATCTCTTCGCTATACTGATTTCTTTTCTTTTGCGTATGTACCTAGAAGTGGGATTGCTGGATTCTGTGGGTAGTTCGATTAGTTATTTGAAGAACCGCCAAACTGTTCTCCATAGTGGTTGTACTAATTTACATTCCTGTTAACATTGTAGGAGAGTTCCCCTTTCTCCACATCCTCAGTTGTATTCATTATTGCCTCTTGGATTAAAAAAAAAAGCTATTTTAACTGGAGTGAAATGATACCACATTGTAGTTTTGATTTGCATTTCTCTGATGATCAGTGGTGCTGAGTACCTTTTCATATACTTGTTTGCCATTTGTATGTCTTTTTTTTTTTTTTTGAGCAGAGTTTTCCTCTTGTTGCCCAGGCTAGAGTGCAATGGCGCAGTCTTGGCTCACCGCAACCTTTGCCTTCCAGGTTCAAGCGATTCTCCTGCTTCAGCTTCCCGAGTAGCTGGGATTACAGCCATGCACCACCATGCCTGGCTAATTTTTTTGGTATTTTTAGTAGAGACGGGGTTTCTTCATGTTGGTCAGGCTGGTCTCGAACTCCAGACCTCAGGTGATCTGCCCACCTTGGCCTCCCAAAGTGCTGGGATTACAGGTGTGAGCCACCGCGCCTGGCCATCTTTTTTTTTGAGACAGGATCTCATTTTGTTGCCCAGGCTAGAGTTCAGTGGTGGGGTCATGGCTTACTGCAGCCTTGACCTCTCTGGCTCAGATGATTCTCTCACCTCAGCCTCTTGAGTATCTGGGACTACAGGTGCATGCCACCATGCCCGGCCAATGTTTGTATTTTTTTTTTTTGTAAAGACAGGGTTTTGCCATGTTGCCCAGGCTGGTCTCAAACTCCTCGGCTTAATGATCTTCCTCCCAAAGTGCTGGGATTATAGGCATGATAGACGTCTTCTTTGGAGAAATGTCTATTCAGATCCTTTGCCCATTTAAAAATTGGATTGTTAGACTTTTTTTCTCCTGAGTTGTTTGAGCTCCTTATATATTCTAGTTATTAATCCCTTGTTTGCACATATTTTCTCCCATTCTTTAGGTTGCCTCCTCACTTTGTTGATTGTTTAAAAAAGAATTTTGGATTCAGGAAAACCTAGTCTCATTAAAGGTAAAGATTCAGTTGAACTTCAGTAAAAACCAGAATTTGGGCTTAAATGCAAGCAAGGCTCATTCTCTGTGTTCTCTTACGTTTTTCTTTGTGTTGGCCTCATTCTCTCAGATTGTAGACTGGTTTTAGTCATATGTGGAAAATATGGCTGCCTACAGCACTGGAACTTTATATCTAACAGCTTCAGCTTTGACCATTGACTTCAGATCTTTGAGTCTTGAGTATAGAGCTCTGGAGGAAAAGATTCATTAGTTACATTTAGGTCAGGTGCCAGGTGCCCACTCCTTGACTAATTTTTTTTTTTTTTTTTGAGATTGAGTCTTGCTCTGTCACCCAAGCTGGAGTGCAGTGGCATGATCTCGGCTCACTGCAACCTCCACTTCCCGGGTTCAAGCGATCCTCCTGCCTCAGCCTCCCGAGTAGCTGGGACTACAGGTACACACCACCACACCCGGCTAATTTTTTGTATTTTTAGTAGAGATGGGGTTTCACCATATTAGCCAGGATGGTTTCAATCTCCTGACCAAGTCTTGATCTGCCTGCCTCGGCCTCCCAAAGTGCTGGGATTACAGATGTAAGCCATCGTGCCTGGCTCCTTGACTAATTAATCGTGATCAGGCGGGTAGGGTCACATGAGAACTATGAGAATGGGGAGGCAGTTCGCAGGAAAATGAGGGCAGTAGGGCAGGGCAGACAGTGCCGTAGGTGTACATTATGCTACTCTTTCTTTCCTCTTTGTCCTTAGAGAAGTCATATACACTCTTCTAAAGTGCAGTTTTCTCAATCTGTAAAATTGAATTAACAATAACTTATTTCATGGGGTACTGAGGAGGACTAAATGAGATAATTTAGAAGGCAGCATTTGAAACTTCACAAAAACAATAGAGTAACGTGGTGATAAGTGGCTGTACCTTGGTCTCTCACAACGTGCCCTGTGCTTATTTGGCCTGGCCCCAAAGGTTTTGCAAATGATGTGACTGCAGCTGGTTTTCCAGATCGGCTTCTTTGGTGTTGTCCACCAGAGAACTTGTGGTTACAAGACGAGTGCCAGTAGCTTCTAAGACTATTTGTTCAGGTACAGTGGAAAAAGTCTTTTCTTCTTACCTTCAAATAGAATCTCTAATTGATCTGACCAATTTAGATATAATGTACCCATATCTGAATCAATCTCAGTCAGAATAATGGTGTGCTGATGAGCATAGGTCTGCATCATGTGCTCCAGTCTTGGAACTGGGGAAGAGCCAGCTTATACCAAGATACATTACGGTTGCATGAAGGAGGGGTGGAAATTGGAGTTCATTTACCATTATTAAGTTATCTGACATTAAAATAAATATTGCCAGCCGTTTGCCAAACCTCAACTTAAGACCACCAACTGAGATACACTTGGACTTTTAAGAGAGGGATACCTGTGTGCTGCGTTGCCTTGATGATATGTCATAGTGAGGATTTCCAAATGCCTGTTGATGGATCCAGTCACATTAGAACCAAATACAGATTCTTGTGATTCATCACAGCTCCACCATATGAGAATTGAAGAAAAAGTCTTGTCTCCCATTTAATAAATTATTTTATCTTTAAAAAAATGTGGTTTAAAAAATGCCAGGCTATATGAAGAGGATGAGCATTTTCTGACACTTGCTAAAAAGAAGTTGTGTTGGTTTTTTTTTTTTGTTTGTTTTTTTTTTTTTTTTTAAAGATGAGGTCTCGCTTACCCAGGTTGGAGTGCAGTGGTGCGATCATGGCTCACTGCAGCCTTGACCTCCCAGGCTGAAGCAGTCCTCCCACCTCAGCCTCCCGAGTAGCTAGGACTACAGACCTGTGCCATCACAGCTGGCTAACTTTGTTGCATTTTAGTACAGACGAAGTCTTACGATGTTGCCCAGCCTGGTCTTGAACTCCTGGGCTCAAGCAATCCTCCCACCTTGGCTTTCCAAAGTGCTGGGATTACAAGCAGTGCCTGGCCAGTTTTGTTTTATTTTGTTTGGTTGATCTGATTTTTTTATTGGGGAAGGGAAAATCAAATTTTATACAGAAGCCAAATAAAGAGATTCCCTTAATCATCATTGTAACTCTCCAATACCTTGTTCCTTCACCTGTCAAAAGGAAGGGATTGGCTGTTTAGTAATTTATGAAGACATTATTTTAATGTGAAGAGGCTATAAAATAATAGTTTTACAATTGGTCCCTGAACAGCATGGTGGTTAGAGGTGCTGACTCCCCTAATAATTGAAAATCTGCATATAACTTTGACTCCTCCCCAAATTTAACAGTTTTTTATTTTATTTATTTATTTATTTTTTGAGACAGCGTCTCGCTCTGTTGCCCAGGCTGGAGTGCAGTGGCATGATCTCGGCTCACTGCAACCTCTGCCTCACCGCCCACCCCCGGTTCAAGTGATCCTTGGGCTTCAGTCTTCAGAGTAGCTGGGATTAGAGGCATACGCCACCACGCTGGGCTAATTTTTGTGTTTGTAGTAGAGATGGGGTTTCACCACGTAGGCCAGCCTGGTCTCAAACTCATGGGCTCAAGTGATCCACTGGCCTCGGCCTCCCAAAGTGCTGGGATTACAGATGTGAGCCACTCTGCCCAGCCCCATATTTAACAATTAACAGCCTTACTAATGTAAACATTCAACTAGCACATATTTTGTGATATATGTACATAGTTATTTAATTTTTGAGATGGAATCTCGCTCTGTCACCCAGGCTGGAGTGCAGTGGCATGATCTTGACTCACTGCAACCTCTGCCTCCTGAGTTCAAGTGATTCTCCTGTCTCTGCCTCCTGAGTAGCTGGGACTACAGGTGCGTGCCACCACACCTAGCTAATTTTTGTATTTTTAGTAGAGACGGGGTTTCACCATGTTGGCCAGGCTGGTCTTGAACTCCTGACCTCGTGATCCACCCACCTCGGCCTCCCAAAGTGCTGGGATTACAGGCATGAGCCACCGTTCCTGGCTGTTATATATCTTATATACTGTATTCTTACAGTAAAGTAAGCTAGAGAAAAGAAAATATTAGGAAAATCATAAGGGAGAGAAAATATATTTACTATTCATTAAGTGGAGGTAGATCTCATAAAGGTCTTCATCCTCGTTATCTTCATGTTGAGTAGCTGAGGAGGAGGAGAGATTGGTCTTTGTATCAGGGGTGGCAGAGAGGGAAGAGGTAAAAGAGATGGAAGGGGAGGCAAGAGAGGCATACTCGGTGTATATTTTATTGAAAAAAATCCACATATAAGTAGATCTATGCAGTTCCAACTCATGTTGTTTAAGGGTCAACTGTTACAGAAAAACAGATATTTTCACAGATTAAAAAGGTTTAGAAATTTACTGTTCCTATGAGATTAATTTTTTTTCCCTAAATGGTAATAAATTTTGCTTACTTAGCTTTTATGCTTCTGATCTATTGTACTTTGAGATACTGATGCTCTTACATGTAAGCTCTGTGAGAACAGGTATCTCATTGTCTTGTTCACTGTTGTATCACTGGTTCTTAGAGCCCTGCTTGGCACATTATAAGTTTTCAATAAACATTTATTTGTTGTTGTCGAATTTCTGGAAAATATCTTTTGCTTATTTGTTTCTGTAACAAGAGCCGAAGATGGTTGACATCATGTTAGGAAATAGGGTATAATTGATAATTTGTTTAAATGTAAACTGTACCTATCTGGGGGATAACATTTTAAAACTGCAGGAGGTCTGTATGAAAATATAGATATTCTGCTCCCCACCCCAGTACCTCTTGAATTTTGAATGAAGGACCAAAAGCCAATAATGTGTTGTTTTGTGTGTGTGTTTTTTGATACAGAGTCTCAAAAATAAAGGGAATCACTTTATTTGGCTTCTGTATGCAGTGGTGGGATCATGATTCACTACAGCCTCAACCTCCTGGGCTTCAGTGATTCTCCCACCTCAGCCTCCTGAGTAGCTGAGATTACAGGCATGCTAATTTTACCTGGCTAGTTTTTGAATGTTTAATAGAGACAGGGTCACACTGTGTTGCCCAGGCTGGTCTTAAACTATTAGGTTCGAGGGATCCCCCCGCCTTGGCCTCCCAAAGTGTTGGGGTTACAGATGTGATGAAATGTGTCAACATTTGGCTGCATAATTCAAGGAACCAGTATTTTCTAAGTGACCAATCAATGCATGATGTTATAAAATCATCCATGAATAAAAGATCCATTCAAAGTAGAAGATAGACCAATAAATTTTAATGTTGCAAAGTGTGCAAAAAGTTCAGAAACCATTGATATAATTTCAGATTCTACAATGCCACTAATCTTTAAGAAACACCACTTGTCAAATTTGATACAGTAGCAAATAATTTCCAGTTATCTGAAAAGACTGTTAACATACTCTTCCCTTTTCCAACTACAATCTCAGACTTAATAGTGGTTCACTTTATGATTTTTCCACTTTATGATGGTGTGTGTAAAGCTATATACATTCAGTAGAAACCGTACTTTGAGTACCCATACAACCGTTCTGTTTTTCACTTTCAGTACAGTATTCAATAAATTACATGAGATATTTGACACTTTGTTATAAAATAGGCTTTGTGTTAGATGATTTTGCACAACTGTAGGCTGATGTAAGTGTTCTGAACACGTTTAAGGTAGGCTACACTAATCTATGATGTTAGCAGATTAGATGTATTAAATGCATTTTCAACCTACGATATTTTCAACTTACAAGTGGTTTATCAGGATGTAAACCCCACCCATTATAAGTCTAGGAGCATCTGTCCATATCTGTGTGAAGTTAGATTTTCACGCTTCAAACCAAGGCAATGTATTGTCATAGATTGAATGCAGGCGTAGATATGAGTGTCCAGTTGTCTTCTATTAAGCTAGATGCTAAAGAGATTTGTAAAAATGTAAGATAATGCCATTCTTCCCAGTTAAAAAAAGTTTTAGGCCGGCTGCGGTGGCTCACGCCTGTAATCCCAGCACTTTGGGAGGCCAAGGCGGGTGGATTGCCTGAGGCCAGGAATTCAAGACCAGTCTGGCCAACATGGTGAAACCCCGTCTCTACTAAAAATACAAAAAAATTAGCCAAATGTGATGGCGTGCCCCTGTAATCCCAGCTACTTGGAGGCTGAGGCAGGGGAATTTCTTGAACCAGGGGAACTTCTTGAACCAGTGGAGGTTGCAGTGAGCTGAGATCGCGCCGCTGCACTCTAGTCTGGGCAACAGAGCAAGACTCCGTCTTAAAAAAAAAAAGTTTTAATAAAATATGTTATTTATAGTAACATATAATGGGAATATTTTTTTAAATTCCTGTCCTAGTTTATTTCTGCTGCTATAACAGAACCAAGACTGGGTAATTTATAAAGAACGGAAATTTGTTTTCTCATAGTTCTGGAGTCTGGGAAGACCGAGATCAAGGCACCAGCAGGTTTGGTTCTCTGATGAGGGTCTAGTCTCTGAATCCAAGAAGGTGCCTGGAAAGCTGCATCCTCCAGAAGGGAAGGGTCAGTATGTCCTCACATGGTAGAAGGCAAAAGGACAAAAAGGGTCCAAACTCCCTAATCAAACCTGTTCATCATGGCATTAATATACTTATAAGGACTCTGCCCTCATGACCTTTACACCGCCCCAAAGGCCCCACCTCTTAACACTGTTTCTCTGGGGATTAAGTTTCCAATAAATGAATTTTGGGGAACACTTTCAGACCATAGCAAATTTGTTCAGATGATCCCTTTCTAGTTTCTTGAGAAAGGAACTTAGATTATTAATTGAAAATTATTATTCTTTTTCTTTTCTTAAAAAATTTATTTTAAGACAGGGTCTCACTCTGTCACCCAGACTGGAGTGCAGTGACGTGATCATAGCTCACTCTAGCCTTGACCTTTCAGGGGCTCAGGCTATCCTTCTGCCTCAGCTTCTCCTGAGTAGCTGGGACCACAGGCGTGTGCCTCGATGCCCCGCTAATTTTTAAATTTTTTTGTAGAGACGAGGTCTTTCTATTGTTACCCAGATGGGCCTTGAACTCCTGAGCTCAAGTGATCCTTCCACCTCAGCCTCCCAAAGTATTAGGATTATTGGCCTGAGCCACTGCACCTAGCCATCATTACTCTTTTCTAATCGTTTAATGCTATACATTTTTCTTTTAGCAGTGATTTAGCTGTATTCCACAAATTCCAGTGTTGTGTTCTCATTTTCATTCAGTTCAATGTATATTTTTATTTCCTTTGAGGCTTTCCCTTTGACCCAGAAATTATTTAGAAATCTATTGTTTAGTTTCCAAGTGTTTGGAGATTTCCCTACTATCTTTTTCTTATTTATTGTAGTTTGTACATTTTGGTCAAAGAACACATTCTGTTACGATTTTAATTGTTTTTAATATGCTGAGGTTTGAATTATGGCACACAATGTGGTGGTCTGTCTTGGTAATAGTTCCATGAGCACTTGTAAAGGATGTGTATTCTGCTATTTTGGGTTGGAATGTGATATAAATGTCAATTAGATCTTGTTGATTAATTGTGTTGAGTTCTTGATGATTTTCTGCCCAGTTCTATCAATTTTTAAGAGAGAAGTATTCAAGTTGCCGACTAAAATTGTAGATTTGTCTATTTCTCTTTTCATTTCTGTCAGGTTTTGCTTCACTTATTTTGCAGTTCTATTGTTCTGAGCATACATGGTTCAGATTGTTGTGCCTTCTTGGTGGATTGACTCTTTTGTGATCATGTAATTTTCCATTCTGTGCCTGGCCATTTTCTTTCTCTGAAGTCTGCCTTGTCTGACACTAATATAGCCACACCCACTTTTTTTATTCACTCTTTTTTAAGGCTGAATAATATTACAGTGTATGTACATACCACCTTTTATCCATTCATCTGTTGGTGTACAATTGTGTTGTTTCTACCTTGAGCTATTTTGAATATGCTGCTGTGAACATTGGTGTACAAATATCTGTTCAAATCCCTTCTTTCAGTTCCTTTGGGTGTATACCCAGAAGTGGAATTACTGATCAGGTGGTAATTTTATGAGAAACTGATACACTATTTTTCACAGCAGCTACACTGTTTTACATTCCCACCAGCATTGCCAAGGGTTCCAGTTTCATTACGTTTCATTCCAGTTTCATTCCAGTTTCATTCTAACACTTGTTCTTTTCTGATTTTTTAAAGTAATAACTATCCTAATGGGTGTCAAGTGATGTTTCATTGTGGTTTTGATTTGTATTTCCCTAATGATTTATGATGTTGAGCATCTTTTCTTGTGCTTATTGGCCATTTCTGTCTTTGGAGACGTTTTTATTCAAGTTTTTGCCCATTTTAAAATTGAGTTGTTTTGAATTTTAGGAGTGCCCTACATATTTTGCGTAATAATCTCTTATCAGATATATTATTTGCAAATATTTTCTCCCATTCTGTGGATTGCCATTTCCCTCTGTTAATACTGTTCTTTGGTGCACAAAAGTTTTTAATTTTGATGAGGTTTAGTTTGTTTTTTCTTTTGTTGCCTGTGTTCTTGGTCTCATGTACAAGAGATCATGGTCAAATTCAATGTCCTGAAGCTTCCCCCTATGTTTTCTTCTAAGCATTTTATAGTTCTAGCTTTTATGTTTTGGTCTTTGATCCCTTTTGAGTTAATTTTGGTATATGGTATATTGTAGGGGCTCCCACTTGATTCTCTTGCATGTGGATATGCAGTTTTCCAGCACCATTTGCTAAAAAGACTGTCCATTATTGAATGGTTATGTCACACATGTTGAAATTAATTGACCATATGTATGTGTGGGTTTGTGCTCCTTCCCCCCCCCATTCCATTTTTCTGCACAATTGACCCTTGAACAACATGGGGATTAGGGGCACTGACCACTACCCTTTCTCCATACATTTGAAATACATGAAATACATACTTTTTTAATTTCCCCAAAACTTAACTACTAGTAGCCTGCTGTTGACTGAAAGCCTTACTGATAGCATAAACAGTTGATTAACAACACGTATTTTGTATGTTATATGTAAATATATGTACTGTATTCTTACATAAAGTTAGCCAGCAGAAAGAAAATATTACTAAAATCATAAGGAAGAGAAAATATATTTACTATTCATTAAATGGAAGTGGATCATCATAAAGGTCTTCATATTCACCATCTTCACTTTGAGTAGGCTGAGTAGAAGGAAAAGGAGGAGTTGGTCTTGCTGTTTCATGGGTAGCAGAGGTGGAAGGAGGTATAAGTGGACTCATGCAGTTGAAACTTATGTTGTTTTGAGCACCAGCTGTATATGCTTGTCCTTATGCCAGCAGTACACCATTTTGGTTACTGTAGCTTTGTAGTGATTTTTGAAGTCAGTGAATTTGAGTCCTCTAACTTTGTTCTTTTTCAAGATTGTTTTGGCTATTTGTGATCTGAGATTACATTTGAATTTTAGGATGAGGTTTTCTATTTCTGCAAAAAACACCATTGGGATTTTGATAGGGATTACATTTAATCTGTATATTACTTTGAGTAGTATTGCCATTTAAAAAAATATTTTTTCCAGTCCATGAACATAGGATGTCTTTTCATTTATGTCTTCTATAATTTCAGCAATGTTTTATGGTTTTCAGTGTACATGTCTTTAGCCTCAGTTAAATTTATTCTTCAGTATTATTTGTTTTGATGCTTTTATAAATGAAACTGCTCTTAAGTTTCTGTTTGGATTATTCACTGTTAGTATATAGAAATGCAACTGATTTTTGAGTATTGACTAACCTGTAACTTGGCTGAATTTGGTCATGGGCTCTGACGGATTTTTTTGTTTTGTTTTGTTTTGGTGTGTGTGTAATCTTTAGTTTTCCACCTATAGGATCATGTCACCTGTGAATAGATAATTTTACGTCTTTGTTTCCAATTTGGATGCCTTTTATTTCTTTTTCTTACCTAATTGCTCTGGCAAAAACTTCCAATAATGAGTTGAATAGAAGTGACAAAAGGTGACATCTTTGTCTTGTTCCTGATCTCAGGAGAAAAGCTTTCAGTCTTTCATCATTGAGTATGATGTTAGCTGTGGGATTTTCATATGTGGCCTTCACCATGCTGAGGAAGTTTCTTTCCATTCCCTGTTTGTTGATTGTTTTTTATTATGAGAGGGTGTTGAATTTTGTTGAACATTTTATCTGTATCTAATGAGGTGATGTGGTTTTTGTCCTTTATTCTATTAATATGGTAGATTACATTAAAATATTTTTGTATGTTAAATCAACTGTGCATTCCTGGCATAAATCCCACTTGATCCTGGTGTGTACTTCTTCTCATATGTGCTATATTCTACTTGCTGTTATTTTATTGGGCATTTTTATGTCTATATTCATATGTTTCATAAACTCTGATATGTAACTTTTGTGTGATATTTTTAGTTTTGCTATCAGGGCAGTGCTGCACTCATAGAATGAGTTAGGAAATATTTCATTCTTTTCAGTTTTTTGAAGGAGTTTGAAAAGGATTAGTGTTAATTCTTCTTTAAACGTTTGGTAGAGGCCGGACATACTGCCTACTCACAATCTGTAATCCCAGCTCTTTGGGAGGCCAAGGCAAACAAATAACGTTGAGCTCAGGAGTTCGAGACCAGCCTGGGCAACATGGTAAAACCCCATCCCTAAAAAAAAAAATTAACCAGGTGTGGTTGCTCACACAAGCTACTCAGGAGGCTGAGGCTGGAGGATAGCTTGAAGTCCAGGAAGCAGAGGTTGAAGTGAACTGAGACTGTGCCCCTACACTTCACCCTGGGCAATAGAGTGAGACCCTGCCTCAAAAAAAGGAAAAAACAAACAAATAAAAATACATAAATGTTTGTTAGAATTCACCAGTGGAGCCATCTGGCCCAGGGATTTTCTTTCTTGAGAGGTTTATTATTACCATTTCTGTCTTCTTACTTGTTACAGTTATTGGTGTATTCTGACTTTCCATTTCTTTATGGTTCATTTTTGGCAGATTGTATGCTTCTAGGAATTTGTCCATTTTATGTAAGTTACCCTTTTTTTCTGGTGTGCAGATGTTCATAATATTCTATTACAATTATTTGTAGAATTGATAGGAATGTCCTCACTTTTATTTCTGAAATTACTAATTTGAGTCTTCTCTCTTTTTCCCTTAGTCAGCTTAACCAAATATGTGCCAATTTTATCTTTTCAGAAGACCTACTTTGGGTCACATTGGCTTTCTCTGTTATTTTCCTATTCTATGTTTTATTTATCTTCACTTTAATCTTTATTCTTTCCTTCTGTCAGCTTTGGGTTTCGTTTGCTTTTCTTTTTCTAGTTCCTTATAGTATTAAGTTAGGTTATTTTTATTGATTTTAAAAGCTTTTTTTCTTTTTAAAATGTAAGCATTTATAGCTATAAATTTCCTCCTTTGCACTGATTTTTCAGCATCCTACTAGGTTTGGTATGTTGTATTTTCATTTTCATTTGTCTCAAAGTATTTTCTAATTTCCCAATGATTTTTTTCTTTGACCCATAGTTTTAAGAGTTCATTGTCTAATTTCCACATTTGTAATTTTCCAGTTTTCCCCTATTATTGTTTAGTAGTTTCATTCCATTGTGATTGGAAAAGATACTTTGTGTCATTTTGGTCTTTTAAAAGTTATTAAAAGTTGTTTTGTGGCATAACATAATAAGTCTATTCTTGAGAATGTTCCATGTGTACTTGAGAAAAATGTGTATTTTGTTACTGGATAGAGTGCTCTCTCTCTCTTTATAATCTGTTAGGTCCAGTTGGTTTATAGTGTTGTTCATGTCCTCTGTTTTTTATTAATCTTCTGTCTGGTTCTATTCATTACTGAAAATGGATTATTGAAATCTCCAACTATTTGTAGAACTATGTATTTCTTTCTTAAATTCTTTCAAGGTTTGCTTCATATATCATGGGGCTTGTATATTTATATACCAAATGTACATATTTGATGCATATAAATTTATGATAATATATTTTTGGTGAATTAACCCTTTTATCAATATGTAATGTCTTTTTTGTCTGTTAACCATTTTTTTTAACTTAAGGTCTGTTTTGTCTGATATTAGCCCACCCACCTCAGTGCTTTTTTTTGTTTGCTATTTGCATGGAGTATTTTTTCCCATCTTTCACTTTTAACCATTTGTCTTTGGACTTGAAGTGAGTTCCTTATGGACAGCATATAGTTGGATCATGGTGTTTTTGTTTGTTTTTTAAAATCCATTTTGTCAGTCTCTGTAGTTTGATTGGAGAGTTTAGTCCATTTATACTTAAAGTGTTAGTTTTTAGCTCCAGAATTTGTTTGGTTTCTTAATATAGTTTCTTTCTCTTTGTTGACATTCTCATTTTGGTCATATATAATTTTCCTAGTTTCCTTTAGTTCCTTTTCTGTGTTTTCCTTCAGCTCTTTGAACATATTTAAGACAGTTTTTAATGTCTTTATCAAGTCCAATGTCTGGGCTTCTTGGATATGGTTTCTGTTCATTTATTTCATTCCTCCCAGCCGTGTTTTTCTGTTCCTTTGTATATCTTGTGGTTTCTTTATGGAAAATTGGCCGTTTAACTGTTATAATGTGGTGATTTTGGAAATTAGATTTTCTCTATTCTCCAGGGTTTGCTAGTGATATGGCTTTGATGAGTGGGGGAACACCAGGGTCTTCGTCTCGAGTCGAATTAGAAAAAACTACAGGAACACACGTGGATCACATACCGAAAGGAAGGAGAACGCTTTTATTCTCACTTCTCTTTCTAGATGGGTAACAGATCGTCTTCAACATGCACTCCCCTGGAGTGTATTTTAAAGCACTGGGACTCCTTCGACCCTAAAACTTTGAAGAAAAAGCAGTATTCTATTGCACAAGGGCATGGCCTTCCTACCCTCTTGGTAAACCTGGCTTGGGGAGACTTAATTTTAATATTATCCAACAGTTAGAACTTTTCTGCACACAGGAGGGCAAATGGACTGAGGTCCCCTATGTACAGGCTTTCTTTGCTCTGCGAGACAACCCAGACCTTTACAAGTTCTGTACAATCGATCCAGTTCTTTTAGTAGCCATGGCAGGCAAACCCACAGGGAGTAGTTCCCCAGAGCTAAAGCGGGCTCCAGAGGAGCAATCTAAGACAGCTACTGAAGTCCCAACCCTTCCGGTTCCACTCCAATTGTACCATCAGCACCACCATCTCCAGTATATCCTACTCTCCCCTCTTCACTCTTACCCCTCCAGGAAATGCCTGATGGGAATGGTGCCGTAAGGGTTCAAGTTCCCTTCTCATTGCAGGACGTTAAGCAAACAAAGGGAGACTTAGGTCAATTTTCTGATGACCCTGATAGGTATATAGAAATTTTCTGAAATTTAACTCAGATGTTTGATCTCACGTGGAGGGATGTTATGTTGCTGCTACGTTAAACCCTCACTATAGCTGAAAAGCAGACAGTTCCGCAGGCAGCAGAAAAATATGGAGATGAGCAACATGCCTCCATACAGCAGACCAAGGAAAAAAAGAGGAGAAAAGGAAGGTGAGGAAGAGGTGAAAACTTCACTCCTGCAAGGAAGGGAAGCAGTTCCGGTAAATAACCCTAACTGGGATCCCAGTAACTCAGCAGATGAATGGAAAAGGAAGCACTTTTTAAGGTGTATATTAGAAGGCCTGCGGAAGACCACAGCTAAACCTCTCAATTACTCCAAACTATCCATGATAGACCAAAAACCAGACAAGAATCCCACAGCTTTTATGGAAAGGCTGAGAGGGGCACTAATAAAGCACACTTCTCTATACCCCAATTTAGTTGAGGGACAGCTCATCCTGAAGGACAAGTTTATTACACAGGCAGCTCCCAATATTAGAAGAAAGCTACAGAAGCAAGCAGTAGAACCAGATAGCACCCTAGAAAGCCTCCTGAGAATAGCCACTTCAGTCTTTTACAAAAGGGATTGGGAGGAGGCCCGAGAAAAGGAGAGGAAGTACAAGAGAAAAACAGAGGCTCTAGTAGCAGCATTACAAGCTTGTAAAGTCCTGAATCTCCAAGGTGCATCCACTAGCTGTTATCAATGTGGTCAGTCAGGGCATTTTAAGAAGGAATGCCCAGGAAGCAAGACAAAGCCACCTTGACCCTGTCCAGCCTGTGGTGGAGACTACTGGAGACAGACCTGCTTTGGTCTTTTGTTCTGGATTCAGAACTAGTCTCACAGATGGTCCAGCAGGACTGATGGGTCCCAGAGCTCAAACTCCATCCACTCAGACTGCCATTACAGCACAGGTGCCCCGGGCTTTCCTGCTAGACAAGAGCTGCGAAAAACCTTCCAAAGGACCTTTTTTTTTCCTCTCTATCTGCCTAAAATAATTTCTTAATAACTCCTACCACACTAGGTTTTCTCTCTGTGTGTGTGTGTGTGTGTGTGTGTGTGTGTGTGTGTGTGTGTAGGTGGGTGTTTTGAGATAGAGTCTTGCTCTGTCGCCCAGGCTGGAGTGCAGTGGTGCCATCTCAGCTCATTGCAGCCCCTGCCTCCTGGGTTCAAACGATTCTCGCACCCTAGCCCCCCAAATGGTTGGGACCACAGGCGCACGCCACCACACCCGGCTAATTTTTGTATTTTTAGTAGAGATGGGGTTTCGCCATATTGGCCAGGCTGGTCTCGAACTCCTGGGCTCAAATGATCTGCCTGCCTTGGCCTCCCAAAGTGCTGGGATTACAGGCATGAGCCACTGTGCCTGGCCAGTTTGTTTTTTATTGCTGATGGCTGTAGTACAAATGACTGCAGTCCATTTGTTTTGAGACTTTTCCAAATTGTTTTTGCAAAGACTATTCCTTACTGTGAGTGATTACTGAAGTCTTGGTTCCTTTAGCTTGTTTTCAGCTAATGTTTGGACAGAGATTTCCTTGAATGTGAGATGCTCCAATACATACCAGAAAAGCCTCAGAAAACAAAAAGAGAACCACCTCTCAGTCTTTGCAGATTTGCCCTCTGCTGGGGTACTCCTTTACCACTTAGCTAGGCTTGTTCTGAGTTTCAGGATGAAACTCACATGAGATGAGAGCTTAGGATCTTCTCAGGATTTTCCTTAGCATGCTTTTTTTGCCTGGGCTTCACACGGCTTTTTATATTCTCCTGTATACATGGCTGCTTTTGAATCATCTAATTTCCCAAAAAGTCTCGCCCCGCTTCTCCTCTGGGCCTAGATGGTCTATTGTATGTGTTGTGTCCATTAGTCCTCCCTACTCCCCCATCTTTTACCTCAGGTGTGTCAGTAGATTTTGTAGTTAGCTTTCTTGTAGCATTTATGAGCAGCACCAGCTGCTTTTCCTGCCTGTATTCTGAATTATGTGAAACAGAGTTTAGGTTCTTGCCTTAGTCCTTCAGGTATCTCCCATACAAGATAGAATGAACATACACAGTATGGTCTTATTCTACCCTCTTGGGTTCAAGGTGTGGGGGAGTAGGAAGAGGAGGAACCAGTCTGCTACCTGCTCAAGACTTAAGACTGTCCTTTTCCCTGGCAGGGGGTGGGACAAGAGCAAGTAAACTGCCATAACACTTTCCTACCATTTGGGATAGCTTTTACTTGATTGGATATTTGCTTGTTTGCTATAAACCTAAATTTTCCAGAACTATTGCAGACCTACTTCAGATAGCTTGTTACTTTTGATGTTTCTGTCGGTGAAGGAGAGCTTGGAGCTTCCTAGTCCACCAATTTGCTGACATCTGATAGTGACTTAAAATAAATTATGGCTCTGTGTGTGTGTGTGTGTGTGTGTGTGTATGTGTGTGTATGTGTGTGTGTGTGTGTGTATGTACCAAGAGGGGAGGATCACTTGAGGTCAGAAATTTTAGTCCAACCTGGCCAACATGGTGAAACCCCATCTCTACTACAAATACAAAAATTTTTATGTGTGTATATATATGTACACACACACAAACGTATCATAAAACTTATCATTTAACTGTTTCTTTTTTGTTTGAGACAGACTCTCCCTCTGTCACCTAGGCTGGAGTGCAGTGGCACGATCTCGGCTCACTGCAATCTCCACCTCCCGGGTTCAAGTGATTCTCCTGCCTCAGCCTTCTGAATAGCTGGGATTACAGGTGCCTGCCACCATGCCCAGCTAATTCTTGTATTTTTAGTAGAGATGGGGTTTCACCGTATTAGCCAGGCTGGTCTTGAACTCCTGACCTCAAGTGATCCTCCTGCCTTGGCCTCCCAAAGTGCTGGGATTACAGGCATGAGCCACCTAGCCCATTTAACTGATTCTAAATGTATAGTTCTGTGGCATTAATCATTCACGTTGTTGTGCGACCATCAGTGATGTTTAAATGGCAAATGATTTGGCTTCTTTTGCATTCTCTATTCTGTTTGACTTCCTGAGATGTTTTAAATTCATTCTTAAGGCATTGCTTCTTTTTAAGTTCCTTCTCAGCTTCCTTGGTACTATTCTGTCTTTCTTCTCTGTGTCCTCCTCCACCATTTTTGCTCTGTGTACCTCTTTTTTTCCTTTCCTTTTTTTTTTTTTTTTTTTGAGACAGAGTCTTGCTCTGTCACCAGGCTGGAGTGCAGTGGTGCGATGTCGGCTCACTGCAACCTCTGCCTCCCGGGTTCAAGCGATTCTCCTGTCTCAGCCTCCTGAGTAGCTGGGACTACAGGCGTGCATCCCCATACCCGGCAAATTTTTTGTGTTTTAGAAAAGAAGGGGTTTCTCCATGTTGATCAGGCTGGTCTCAAACTCCGACCTCAGGTGATCCACCAGCCTCGGCCTCCCAAAGTACTGGGATTTCAGGGGTGAGCCACCGTGCCCAGCCTGCTCTGTGTACCTGTTAAATGTTAGTGTTTCCCAGTGTTCTATTCTTCAGTCTTTCTCTACTCTCCCTGTTTATTCTTGTTGGATGATTGCATATGTTCTCATGGATTTAAGTGTGCTCTCATGACTCCCAAATCTGTATTATAGTCCCAATCTCTCTGTTAAACCCAAACTTATATTCAGCTGCCATCTAGTTATTCATGAAATGATATCCCAAAGGACCTCAGATGTAGTGTGTCTGAAATATTTATCATCTCTCCAAATTATATTATCTGCCTTGGTTAATGAAGTCATTGTCTACTCACATCAACTTGAAGATCATATAATCATTTTCAACCCTTCCTGTTCCTCTTTCAGTTATTCATCAGATTCTTTTGCCTCTAATGCCCCATTCCTGTTTCCCCAGTTTTTCAGTCTTTTATCCTTTTATGCTTGTATTACCACAGTATCCTCCTAGTTGCTTTCATCTCCACCTATCTCTTCTACTTTTAATTTATCATCTTTATCATTGCCAGACTACTAAAATAAAAACCAGTCATGCCACTTTCTCCCCCGCAGAAATTCCTGTGGTTCCAAATTATCAGAAGGTAAATTTTTCTCCTGGTATGTTATACCTTTAACATTCTCTCCCTCATCATCACAGCTTTGACTCCTTCTCCTTCATCTCCTTCTCACCTTTCCCAGTCCAGAACATTCTATCCTCATTCTCTGAATTCTTGTTGCTTTTCACCTCTAGATTGCCTTGCCCCACTTCTGTCTTATTCCTTCATAATTCTATTCTTCAAGGTTCAGCTCAAATTTCATCTTCTCTGTGAAGCCCCAAATAGCCTTTTCTCTATTTATGTAGTACCTACTTATAACACTTGATATCCTGTATTTACTTTTTCTACCTACTAACTAACCTCTGAACTCTGAGAGACAGGAAGTATTTATTTTTTTTTCTGCTTTCCTGCAGAAGAGGAGGCAGATTTAGAAATAAATAATTACAGTATAACAGCTAAATACATAATTTCTGTAATAGCACAAAGGAGGTTATATAACATTGCCCCTCGGGGCACTAGGGAAGGCAGCACAAAGTAAGGGACATTTGAGGCAGTCTTAATGTAAGAATGTTCACATTCCAGCGGGAGAATAGAGCAGGTGCAAAGGCCCCATAGGGTAGAGTGAGCCTGGCTTATTTGGGAAATGGCTGGTAGCACACTGTGGCCTAAGCCCAGCTATGTATGTGTAGAGAAACAGGCTGGACAAAGGTATGATTGGAGACTGATTGGGAAGAGCCATTGTTTGTTGTACTAGATAATTTGGAACATTATTTACTTATTTATTGACTATAAATGTCCTGGGCAGCATTGACATGGGTGTAGTAATGTCACACCAGTTAAACAGATTTTAACTGTATTTAATATCAGGTTGTTAAAATTCCCTAAGGAAATTCTGTTTTCATTTTCATAGCTGTGCTTAATTTTGATGAATTATTTCTTTATCAAGTGAAGAGAGATTGACAGACTGATTGATTTTTAGAGACAGGGTCCCACTCTGTCACCAGGGCTGTAGTGCAGTGGCAAAATCATAGATTACTGTAGCCTTGAGCTCCTGGGCTCAAGCGATCTTCCTGCCTCAGCCTCTCAAGTAGCTGGGACTGCAAGCATGCGGCACCACGCCCAGCTATTTTTTTTACTTTTATTTTTGTAGAGATAGGGTCTTGGTATGTTGTCTAGGCTGGTCTTGAACTCCTGGTTTCAAGTGATCCTCCTGTCTCGATCTCCCAAAGTGCTAGGATTGCAGTTGTGAGCCACAGCATCTGGCCTAAGGGACTTAGTTGAAACAACATTCTACTACATATACCAAAAACATTTTCTTTAAATGGTATATCCTCTCTTACCAAAGTTGGTCAGCACTCTTTAGTACCAGTGGTCAGCCCATTTTAGAGGTAGTTTGATTTTCAGAAGCCCCAGTTTTGCTGCCATAGTTTTCAGTGGATTTTGAGGGTGGGGTGGTGTTTCTCCAAAAATATGTCTGTTAGGTTTAGAATAATAACCATTTAGGTTTTGAAAATTTACCTAAAAATGAATGTTTCTTATAATAGTGTAACTGTCCTTTCCCAGTGCCATTAAATTCTCATACCTTATAATGTGTTACTTTTAATGGATTTAATCCTAAATGATGTTTTACACCTGACTCATATTTGTTAATTCAGATTTATCCAGAAAACTAAAGTTTGTAGTAGTGTTGAATAATTTTCTTTTGCTTCTGCTTTCACTTGAACTCTGTTGTGGCATAACACAATGGACCTCTACCTCCTCTTCCCCCTGCTCCCCCTGCCATATCAGTGCTTCTCAGGAAATGTGAAGTGTTTTTACTTTAGAGATCACTGTAAAATGTTATACTTTTAATTGATTATGCCTGCCTTTGTGTGTATATGTGAAAATACTTCTCTTATGTAACTACCTTCTTTTAAAATGTAACTGCTACAACTGGTCTACTACCCTTGTTCAACTATTAGTAGCAAAGAATTTAATTACTGTAATTTTTTGACATTGATTGGCCCCTCTGTTACATATTTTCTCCTCCACTTTTTTTTTTTTTTTTTTTTTTTTTGGAGACGGAGTCTCTTTCACCCAGGCTGGAGGCATGATTTTGGCTCACCGCAACCTCTGCCTCCCGGGTTCAAGCGATTGTCCTGTCTCAACCTCCCGAGTAGCTGGGATTACAGGTACCCACCACCACCACGCCTGACTAATTTTTATGTTTTTAGTAGAGATGGGGTTTCACCATTTTGGCCAGGCTGGTCTCTAACTCCTGATCTCAGGCAGTACGCCTGCCTCGGCCTCCCAAAGTGCTGAGATTACAGGAGTGAACCACCGTGCCCGGCCTCCTCTACATTTTTAAATTGTTGATTAAGCTATATGATGGACATGTTGTGAAAGTAGAAGGTAGTTTTGCTCATGCCTAAATCATAAAATTAAGTGAAGGATCAGTGGAAGTATATCCTTTGATTATCATTCCTTGTGAATTGTTTTTGCACTTGGATGAATGTTATGTTAACATTCCGAGTCCTGGTACTAGAATTTGGACTTTTAGGAAGTGTGGAAGTCTTATCTGCATTATTTTATGGAACTTCAGAGTATTGAATAAAAGCTAAGATTCCTGCCTCATTTATAGTTGGACATACACATTCCTTGCATCGTGCAGCTTTTCCACTGCATTAAAATGGAAGCCTGCATCCCTCTCTCCCACCCCAGTGTCTTGACTCCCCTTAGAAACCTCAGTTGGTATATGCTTTGGTTAAGTTAGAAGAATACATTCTTGCCAACTTTATTTCCCTAATAAAGGCACACAAGTTTTGCTTATGGGTGATGCTGAAAAGTAATAGACTATCCCATGGTATTGTAGAATTAAAGTGTATGGTACCAGGTCCAAACACTTAGTGACTATATGTAATTAGTGGAGGCAGCTCACTTTTCATTAACAAACACGTGATCAAATACTTGGTCACGCAAAACTCAGATGCCCATGTGTAACAATAACAAAAGTACTTTGGATTACTGCATTGGGGAAGGGTTTAACATCATGACCTAAGATTTACTTTTAAGGTTTTATGACCACATGACTAAAATGTCTGTTTTCTGTGTAGGTCATTCCTGTCAATAGGGAGACTAACATTCAGAGCTTTCAAATGTCAGTAACAGAAATAAAAGAGAGAGAAGTGAGACTATTAAGGTCCAGACACTTCACATGTTAACTCATTTAATTCTCACAAATCTGTTACGTGTTGTAATCATTATCCCTCACTTTACAAAAAAGAAAACTGAGGCTCAGAAAGGTTATGTGACTTGTTCTCCCAACGGTATCATGTAAATATACTATTTTTTTCTTTAAAATGCTTTTGCCTGGTTCTTTATTTTTTTAATGTTTTGACCTGTCTGGAACTGATTACATTATTAAGCATCACGCAAAAACCATTCTTTTCCATAGTGCTATTCAATTATACAAACAACATTTACTAAAGAGTGAGACTTTATAATGAAGATTGCTTAGGATTATCTGAAGTTCTTCCAGTTCCTGCCATGCAGCAGGATATAGTCTGAATAGATGCTTTCCTACTTCAACACTGCATGGTATACCTTCACACTGCCGTGCATTTGCTTAGATAATATTTAAATATCCACTTAAAAGCAAAAGCTCGGCCAGGCGTGGTGGCTCACACCTGTAATCCCAGCACTTTGGGACTCTGAGACAGGAGCAATTGTTTGAGGTCTGGAGTTCAAGACCAGCCTGGGCAATATGGTGAAACTCTGTCTATACACAAAAAGACAAAATTTAGCCAGGTGTGGTAGCGTGAGCCTGTAGTCCCCGCTACTCAAGAGGCTGAGGCAGGAGGATGGCTTGAGCCCAGGAGGTGGAGGTTGCATTGAGCCAACATTGCACCACTGCACTCCAGCCTGGCCAACAGAGCAAGACCCTCAAAAAAAAAAAAAAAGCAGAAAAAATGCAAAAGCTCATGTGTGTCCTTTACTGCTAGCTTTCCCTAGAAAGTGCCTCAAAGAAAGAAAGAAGACCCATGACAATCTAATACATTTTTATAATTAAAAATGTATATAGCTTGCATTTGTGATTATGCAGTATTTATTTTATATTAAACCTCACATTTTATTATTTAGCTGTTACCTTGTAAAATATTTATAGTAACAAATGTAAGTTTTTGATGTCTAAGATAAAGATAAATGCAGTAGTAAGGAGAAGTAATGCAAAATAAAATTTCATGTCCTTATGAGGGGAAAAGTGCATGGATTGAAATCACTTGCAGCCAATCTGTGGTAATTTTCTTGCCCCTGGGCCTGGCAGACTTAGAAGGTGAAAAGAACTGCATATGAAATGAAAACCACTTTTCTCCCAGTACTCATCTAATCTCGTAGAGGGTGTTAAATGTACACAAGATGTGTTAGGGGAAATTAAATATTAAAGCATATATTTTATTCTTTCATAAAAAAGGAGACTGTATAATGTGATCCAAAAAACTAACCATTGTTTGTTTGTTTCTTTAGGATGGATTGGATGCTTTGGTATATGATTTGGATTTTCCTGCCTTAAGAAAAAACAAAAATATTGACAACTTTTTAAGCAGATGTAAGTAATTTTTTGTGGAGGTTAATGACAGACTTCATATAACTACATTTTGACTTAGGTCATTCAAGCCCTTATTTTTTCTTCTATTTACTTTTTGGTGATTTCATCAATGATTTCTACATAGAATTTAGTAGGAAGTGTGAAAGAAACAATTTGGATGCCTGTTAGGAGAACCAAAATATTTTGAAGAGAAAGGGATGAAAAATAGTTAAAATAAGTATTCAAAAAACTGTGCATTGAGTTTGAATAACTGCACATTGAGTTTGAGTAACTGCTGAGATATGAGAATTTTTCTCCATGAAAGCTGTTTTATATTTAAATTTTACAGATATTCTTTTCCGAAGGCTCCTTTTTAGATTGGATATTATCATTTAAAAATTTGATTAAATAACTTATAATTTCAAACTTTTAATCTTAAAGAATTGATAAGATTTAGATCATAAAGTCCTCCTTACTTCATTTATTTATTTCTGTTTCTGAACTATAAATATTGATACATGTAAGTTTGATTGGTTTTGGTGTTATCTTTCAATTTTGGTTATATATGTTTTATTACAAAGGTTTTGTTTTTCTAAATAGTCATATCTTTTTGATTTTTTAAATCACTTCTATACTTTGAAATCTTGTATTAGAATTTTTTAATTTTATGATCTTTTAGTTTTTCAATTTTTAAAAAGTTATTTAGTTTTATTTTCGTTTTTGAATATGGTGCCAGATTCTGAACTGAGAAGTTTTTAAGTATAAAAGTTTTAATTATTTCTCATGTCCTACGGACATAGCAGTAAAATTTTATTAATATTTACAGTTGCTTAGCTCCCTACCTGACAACATAGTGAAGGAACTAAAAAGATGGAGAGGCTTGACTATTTATCTTATGGTAACTATTTATTTTATGGTAACTGGCATTTATAGAGATGGTGTAGATAAGGGGTAAATGCTCCTTAGTACAAAGGCAGAGGGTGGGGCATGGTTTTTTTTAAAGTAATGGCTAGCAAGAATGAAATTCATGCTTCCTTAAACTGTGGTACTTTGTTGCTTTCATAATGTTAAGTATGCTTGTATATTTTATAAATAGAGACATTAATGCTTTAGTAGAAATAAGTGAAATAAAAGTGTAAATCTAAAGTAAACTGTTTTAACTGGTAAACCTGTACAATTTATTTTAATTTTTAAATTGGAGAAAAATGCAGAGAATAATATAACAAAATTTTAGGGCAGTCATATGTAGCAGTAGGTAAAAATCATGACCAAGGATAGTTTATGCCAGGATTACTAAGTTAGTATAAAATTCAAAAATCAATTAGTTTAATTTACCATATTAACATATTTTAAAAAGGAAATTTAGTAGATGCAGAAAAAGCATTTGATAAAATTTAATATCCATTCACAATTTTAAAATATCTGTCTGCAAACTAGGAAGTGAAGGAAGCTTCCTTTCCCCAATAAAGGGAATCTACAAGAAACCTACAGTTTAGATTGTATCTACTTGTTTAAGACAAATGCTTTTCCCCTAAGATTGGAAAAGGCAAATCTGTCCTCTCTTACCACTTTTATTTAACATTGTCTTAGAAGTTCTAGCCAGTGCCATCAGGTAAAATAAAGAAAAGCCGTACAGATTGAAAAGGAAGAAGTAAAACTTTCCCAATTTAGACAGCATGATTTTCCATATAGAAAATCCTCAAGATTCTGCAAAAAAGCTACATGAACTAATAAGTACATTCAGCAAGGTTGAAAGTTAGAAGATTAATATCCAAAAAGCAGTTGCACATACATTTATTAACAACAAGCAATTGGGAATTAATTTATTATAACAAATACAGCACCATTTACAATAGAAGCAAAAACATGAAAAATTTAGGAGTAAATTTGACAAAATATGTGTAAACCTGTTTACTGAAAACTATACAGCATTGTAGACAGAAATTAAGGAAGACCTAACAAGATATTCAATGTTCATGGATTGTACAATTCAATATTAAAATGTTAACAGTCCCCAAATTAATTGATCTATAGAGTCCGTATATTCTCAGAACCTTAGCAGACAGTTTTTTGTATAAGGTGACCAGAAATTCTGTAATTCATATGGAAATGTAAAGGACCTGGAACAGCCAAAACAGTTTCGAAAAGTAAGAGCAAGTTGGAGGATTAAGGTCAATATCAAGACAGTATAGTCTTGATGAAAGAATAAACACATAGTTCAGTGGAACAGAAAAGAGCATCTAGAAATAGACCTGTGCATGCAAGTATATGGTTAATTGATTTCAACAAAGGTGACAGGATAATTCAATGTTCAAGCCTCAGTTTGCACTGTATACAAAAATTAACTCAAAATAGATCATCAACGTAAATGTAAGAGCTAAAACAATAACACTTCTAGAAGAAAACACAGAACATATTTGCCACTTTCCTTAGGCAAGTTTTTCTTAGATAGGACACAAATAACACAAACCATTTTTGAAAAAGGATAAATTAGACTTATCGAAATTTAAAATAGTTCTCTTCAGAAGACACTGTTCAGAAAATGAAAAGATAAGCCAAAGGCTGGGAAAAAATAGTTGCAAAGCATGTGAAAGAAGAAAGAATAATCCTTTCAACCAGTGGTGTTCAGACAACTGGATATCCGTATGCAAGGGAATGAATTTGGACTCCTACCTCGTATCATGTACAAAAATTAACTGAAAATATAAAAGTTAAAAATGTAAAACTCTTAGGAGAAAACATAGGTTGAAATCTTCATGACCTCGGACTAAGCAGTTGTTTCTTAGATGTAATACCAAAAGCACAAGCAACAAAAGAAAAATAGATAAACTGGACATCATCAAAATAAAAAACTTTTATTTATGCTTCAAAGATACTATCAAGAGTGAAGGCCAGGCATGGTGGCTCACGCCTGTAATCCCAGCACTTTGGGAGGCTGAGGCGGGCAGATCAGTTCTGTCCAGGAGTTCCAGACCAGCCTGGCCAACATGGCGAAACCCCATCTCTACTAAAAATACAAAAATTAGCAGACATGTTGGCAGACACCTGTAATCCCAGCTACTTCGGAGGCTGAGGCTAGGAGAATTGCTTGAACCCTGGAGGTGGAGGTTGCAGTGAGCCAAGATTGCACCACTGCACTCCAGCCTGGGCGGCAGAGCAAGACTTTGTCTCAAAAAAAAAAAAAAAAAAAAAAAAAAGAGTGAAAAGACAACTTACAAAATAGGAAAACATTAGCAAATCGTATGTCCAATAAAGGACTGGTATCTAGAATATATAAACAAGTGTAACAACTCAATAATAACAAGACAAATAGTTCAGTTTAAAAGTAGGAAAAATATTTGAATAGACATTTCTCCAAAGAAGATGTAAAAATGGCCAGTAAACACGTGCAGAACTGTTCATGGTGGTTAGTCATTAGGAAGTTGCAAATTATGGCCACAATAAGATACTAGTACACCTCTATTAGAATGATTAAAACTTTCTAAACTGACAATATCAAGTATTTATGAAAATGCATTGCAGCTGGAACCCTGTACATTGCTGACTGGTAAATGGTAAGGCACTTTGGAAAACAGTTTGGTTGTTTCTTATAAAGTTATACATGCACTTTACTATATGACACCAGGAATTCTGCTCCTAGATATTTACTGAAAAGAAATGAAAGTATATGTCTGCACAAAGAGCTGTATTAAAATGTTTAAGGCAACTTTATGTTTGCTGAAAACTGGAAGCAACTCAAGTGCCCGTCAGCTGATCAATGGATAAATTGTGGTACAACCACATAGTGGGATATTACTGAATAATAAAAAGTAATGAATTACTGATATGTGCAATATCCAGCAATCTCAGAAGCATTCTCTTAAGTGAAAAAAGCCAGACACAAAAAGGCTACATACTGCATGATTCCATTTGTAGGACATGCTGGAAATGCAAAACTTTGAGCTAGAAATCCTATGGTTGAGGTAAAACTTCAGGAGTTAGAAAAGGATATGAAGAAACCTTGGAATTCTGTAACCTCTTTGTGGTGATGATTACATGAGTATATGTGTTAGTCAGAAATGCATTGAAATCTATATACAAAAAGCATCATTTACTCTGTGTTTATTAGTTATATTAACAAACTCAACCTTAAAAAACATGAAGTTTAGTGCTCATTTAGTAATCAGCCTAATTCTAAACTAATATGTTACTTCAAGAAAAAAAATTACTTCTATGTAAGTTAATTTTTTAAGGAAAACAATGTATATGGCTACCATGAAATCATAATAAAATTTAAAGACATGAACAAAAACAAGGTGAATAAACATGTTATAAGTGTAAATAAACATAACAAACTTATTTTTTCAATATAATTAGAACATTCTCCTTCAATTACTGGCGTTGTGTTTTTATGTTTCACACAGAGCAATAGATTTGTATAGGATAGCATTTTACATACCGCTGAAATTCTTTTATATAGATTTAGCTTTCATCAGCAAGCACATCAAAATTATTTTATTAAAGGTAAATTTTTGTTTTGTTTCTAATTGCTTTTTGCTGACATATATCAGATGTAGTGATCTAAGAATATACCTGGAATATGGGATAAAATATTTTTCTTTAAAAAATTCAGCTTAAGTCATATTAAATTAAGCCTCAAATATAATTTTTAATCATCAGGTTTAATTATATTCCAACCTGTTAATTTTTATCTCTCTGTGTTAAGAAGTGTGTGGAAACAAAAGGGAAAAGAGAATCTGTGAACATTTGACTGAATAGTTAAATATAAAGATTTACTTTTCTGGGCTCTGGTGTATGATACCTAAATAATAAGGCTGCAAAGACGATGTTTATCAGCCTCACATACCTGATAAGGAAAGATTTCGGGTGACATTTTCATAGGAGTTAGAGAGATGATACCAAGATAAAATTAAGCGATTGTTGTGGGAGTTAGTCACAGTTTTGAAGACACATGTTGGGAGCCAGAACATTGGGAGGATGAAGGGAGAGAAAATTTGGGAACAGTGATTATGATTGTATATGCTTATAAACCATTATGGATGTCACAAAGACTGTAGGGTACAAGATTCATAATTATATGTTAATAGAAAAACATGTTTATCAAACAAACCTTAGTCTAAAAGAAGATAATGGAGAAGGTAAGACCATTGAATGAAGAAAATTCATGAACCTCCGGGTATAAATGCAAGAGAGCTCATTTGTTTGGCTTAAAAAAAACAGAACTGATATTTTATGTCATATACTATATCTTTTATAGTATAGATTACAAAAGTGACATAATAGCTATGGTGATAAAAGCATACAGTACAGTTGGTAAATTTTTGGTTGCTTTGGCACTAGTACAATTACTGAGAAAGTAATGCGAATAATCACTATTCAGAGTTAGTGATCAAAAGAGATGATCATTTAGAATGTTACACAGACCTTGAGACAAAGCATTCAGTTCACTTTAGACCAGGGTTTCTCAAGTGGCACCAATGACATTTTGGTTCAGATAACTCTTTGCTGGGAGGCTGTTCTTTGCATCGTATGATGTTTAGCAGCACCCCTGGCCTCTGCCTTCTTAATGCCAGTAGCATATCCTAACACCTATCCCCAATTGTGATCACCAGAAATATTTCTAGACATTGCCAAATATCCCTTGAGAGGCAAAACTGCCTAAGACTTTATGTTGATGAAGGAAAGAAATAGTGGGCACAGTTAGACACGTGCTCCAAGCTTAGAAAATGTAATCAAAAGCAATAAATATTAGAAGGTTGCAGCCATAGAAAGCAAGGTTCTTCCACAGGGAGTTCTTAGCTGAGATTATAAAGTTTTATGAACCAGATCAGAAGTATGAATACATATCCAGGGATAAATACAAAAGAGTAGTATAAATCTATTAAAAATGTGCTAGGCTAGAAGACTATAATGAGCCACAACTTGTGAAAAGCTCTTAAGCCCTTTACAAGTCATTCTCTCTTCTACTCCCATCCTTCCTGGTTAGAATTAGGATTCAAGATGTGTGAGAAAAGGATAATTTCACTACATGAGACCATTCTTGAAACAGTTTTTGAATGACCAGTCACTAAAGACATGAAGAACAAGACTGTTTTTCTTAGGAACTGTAGCTCTTACCATCTCATGGATGGACACACACACAGATATACCTTATAATAGTAGAAGTTTGTAGAGAATGTAATGATACACAGATCTTGAATGGGGTAAAGAAAGGCTTCCAAAAGAAAGTAATATTTGAGTCTTAAAACATGGGCTAGATTTTTCAATTGAGGAAGGACAGTTCTGAGAGGGAAGACCATTTAAATCACAGAGTCTTCCAAAAGTATGACATCTTTGAGGAACCAGGAGTTTGGTGTAAATTGAACTTGGTTTATAATGAGAGAGAGGGTCGGGAGGACGGACTGCAGGGGATGAGACTGAAATGGCAGGCTGGGGCTTTTGGGTTAATGGGTTGGATATTTTAAAAAATTACTTAGTTGCTTGTTTTTTCTTTTCATAATTCTCATGAGTTTTAAAAACTTAGATAAAGAAATTGAAGTTCAAGGAAGAGGAGAAAGTTTGAGTGCTTTAAATACCTCTAAATCGAGGCAGTTTACACCTATTGAATTAACATGCTGAGGTGATTGAAGATCTTTAGAGAAACTTTGGAGAATGATGGAGTTCCCAGAAAACTAAAGATAGGTAAATGGTCTGGTTATAATAAACCAAAGAAAAGACTGATAAGTGCAGATTTCTGAACAGTGGCAGTCTTCATACAGAGGCTTGACTTTCCCTCTTTTTCCAACAGAACTGTTGTTTAAGCTTCTTCATTTTCATTTAAATGATCACAAAAATCTTCCATTCAGTCTCAATAATACATCTAGTTTTGCCTATTACAATTACCTACGTTGCTGCCAGAGGATTCTTTTTGAATAGTAAATTTAAGTAAAATTCCATTCCCAGCTTTTTGGTGGATTTTCTAAACTTGATGCTATCTAAGCTTCTAAGTTACATTCTTAACTGTACACCTCTCCTCCTTGTTTCCTTACACATCAGCTACACGCTGACATTTATTTCCTGGAAAGTACCATGACACCTTCTCCATAAGACTTTTCAGATGTTGTTGTTCTCTTTCTAGAATTCTTTCCAACCCACCCAACTCAAAGCAGTCATCCTTTAAATTTCAAATAAGCCTTCATTTTTGTTCCCTAACCTCTTGGTTATCTAGGCTTCATAGATCTGACCTTCTAAGCATGTACTTCTATGGCATCTTGTATACTTATCACAGGTTATATTTATCTGTATGACTATTTGATTGGTACCTGCTGTGGTTTGAATGCCCCCACCAAAACTCATTAAAGTTTAATTGCCAGTGCTAGTAGGTGGGGACGTTAAGAAGTGATTAGGTCATGTGGCTTCCACCCCCATGAATGGATTAATGCTGTTATTGTAGGAAGGGGTTATAAAAGTGAGCTCTTGTGCATGTATGCTCTTACTCTTCCACTTGTCTACCATTGAATGACCCTTGCCAGATGCCCTTTTTTCTTTTATAAATTACCCATTCTGTGGTATTCTGTTATAGCAGCAAAAAACAGACTTAAGACAGTATCCATTCTCCTTTTTCTCCTTCTCCTGTCACTAGATTTTAAGTGCCATGAGAGCAAGGGCATTTATGTTTTTACTGCCAAACCTGACAGCATAGTAAGTACTTGTTATATATGAGCTCAGTGCATTAGACGTTGGATACTGACTTGTTAGAGATGATCTAGAAAGTTCAGGTGGTCTCTGACTTTAAAATTTCCAGCTTTATGAGGGTTTCATTGGAACATAACTCCATCATAAATCTAGGCACATCACTGGTGATGTTAACGCTTATCATTTGGTTTAAGGTAGTGTCTGGCAAGTTTCTCCACTAGAAAGTTACCATTTTCTTTTTCCAAACGCTGTGGAGGGGAGCGTATTCTCTTTCCATACTCTCCTGGAGGGGAGACTATTTACACGTATTATTTGGAATTCTGTAGGGAAGATTTGCCTTTTCTCCCCCATTTATTAATTTAGTCATTGATTTACATAATATAAACTGCATATATTTATTTCATACTTTGGGTTGTAATCCAGTAGTGTGTTATTAGGTTGGTGCAAAAGTAATTGCAGTTTTTGCCACTATTTTTAGCAAAAATCTCAATTGCTTTTGCACCAACCTAATACTTTGTTACTTAAATTGTTCTCATTTTTGCCTTTTGGGAGCTCTTTCAGGTTGGACCCATCTCCTACTCCTGTGTTCTTTGACATGTTCTTACTTTTTTTAAAAAAAGGAACACTTCTTTACTTTCTGGCATTACACGATGCTCCAGGCTCATCTTATATTTTCCCTCAGCCCTGAAATCAGCCATTTTTTCCAAGGAGTTCTGGTTCCTTTTATTGGAGAATGATATTTAGAAACCAAGATCTGGGTGCTAGGTGTGCTTATTGCTACTGGTGATCACTATTTCAAGGCCCTCTCAGCTGCCATAGCTAGGAAATATATGTATGCATGTATACCAGCCTGTGACTATACACATAACTATAATTCTATACTTGTACACATGTTAAACGTGTTTAGACTGATATTACCAGCTCTAAACTAGTATCACAAGATTCATTCTAGCTTTCGCCCTTGCCTGTTTCTAACTTTTTTTCTCTGATGATGAGAAACCTGGCTTCCATTATTGGTATTTACTTACTCAACCCTAATATTCATGTAAAATAAACCATACACCCTGTGAGAAATGGATTTACCAACTGGAACACAATATCTTTGTACAGTTCCTTTTTTGTCTTTAGCCTTAGTTTCCAGCTAAAACAGTTTTCCAGCATTACGTAGTTCAGCTTCTTTTCCCTCACCACCTTCAATGAGGGCATGTCATATGTTAGTCATACATTTAGATTCATTTGTTAGAATCTGGATTCCATCCTGAGATCCCCCAGAATCCCAAATGATTTTTAAAATTTGCATAAAGTGTATATAGTTCTGTGGGTCTTAACAAACACATAGTCTTGTCTGCAACACCCCAATACCATGCGGAACAGTTCCATCACCCCCACTCCTGGGAAACACTGATCTCTTTTTCTGTTCCTATAGTTTTACCTTTTCCAGAATGTCATTAAATGGAATCATACAGTGTATAGCCTTTTGATTCTGTCTTTTTTTCACTTAGCAAAAATGCATTTAAGGCTGGGCACGGTGGCTCTTGCCTGTAAGCCCAGCACCTTGGGAGGCTGAAGCGGGCAGATAACCTGAGATCAGGAGTTCAAGACCAGCCTGGCCAACATGGCAAAACCCCGTCTGTATTAAAAAATACGAAAATTAGCCGGGTATGGTGGCAGGTGCCTATAATTCCAGCTACTTGGGAGGCTGAGGCAGGAGAATCAATTAAACCTGCGAAATGGAGGTTGCAGTGAGCCAAGATTGCGCCATTGCACTCCAGCCTGGGTGACAGAGCAAGACTCTGCCTTGAAAAAAAAAAAAAAAAAAAAAGCATTTAAGATTCCTCCATGTTGTCCATGTTGTGTGAAGTAGTTGCTTTTTCCTTTTTTCCCCTAAATTGCAGAGCAACCTTCTATTGAATGGATATACCTTGGTTTGTTTGTTCATTCCTCTGTTGAAGAACATATTCGTTATTTCCTGTTTGGGGCAATTATGAATAAAGCTGCCGTAAATATTCGTGTACAAGTTTTTGCATGAATTTAGGTTTTTTTTTTTTTTTTTTTTTTTTTTTTTTTTTTATGAGATGGAGTTTCGCTCTTCTCGCCCAGGCTGGAGTGCAATGGCGCAATCTCAGCTCACGGCAACCTCCACCTCCCAGGTTCAAACAGTTCTCCTGCCTCAGCCTCCCTAGTAGATGGGATTACAGGCATGCGCCACAATGCCCGGCTAATTTTGTATTTTTAGTAGAGACAGGGTTTCTCCATGTTGGTCAGGCTGATCTTAAATTCCCGACCTCAGGTGCTCTGTCTGCCTCGGCCTCCCAAAGTGCTGGAATTACAGGCGTGAGCCACCGTGCCGGCCATGAATTTAGTTTGAAATTCACTTGGGCAGATATGTAAATACACAGATGTAGCATTGCTAGGTTGTTTGCTAAGAATAGGTTTAACTTCTTTTTTTTTTTTTTTTTTTTTGAGACGGAGTCTCGCTCTGTCGCCCAGGCTGGAGTGCAGTGGCGCGATCTTGGCTCACTGCAAGCTCCGCCTCCCGGGTTCACGCCATTCTCCTGCCTCAGCCTCCCGAGTAGCTGGGACTACAGGCGCCCGCTACCATGCCCGGCTAATTTTTTGTATTTTTAGTAGAGACGGGGTTTCACCGTGTTAGCCAGGATGGTCTCGATCTCCTGACCTCGTGATCCGCCCGCCTCGGCCTCCCAAAGTGCTGGGATTACAGGCGTGAGCCACCGCGCCCGGCCGGTTTAACTTCTTAAGAAACTGCCAAACTGTCTTCCAAAGTGGCTATACCATTTTATTATACATTCCCACCAACAATGAATGAGAGTTTCTGTTGTTGTGCATCCTTGCCGCATTTGCTACTGTCAATTTTCATTTGCATAATGTCTTTCATAGAGCAAAAATTTTAATTTTGATGAAATCTAACTTATAAACTCTTTCTGCATTGATTGTGCTTTTTGTGTCATATAAAAATCATTGCCAAACTCAAGATTGATTTTTTAAAGCAACTTTATTAAGTTATCATTTACATACTATAAAATTCACCCGTTTGAAGTATACAATTCAGTGAGCTTTTTGGGTGTATGTGTATTTTCAGAGTTGTGCAACCATTACCACAGTTGCTTTTACAACATTTTCATCACTTTGTAAAGTAACCTCATACCCATTAACAGTCAGTCTCCATTTCTCTCCAGGCTTCCAGCCCTAGACAACCACTAATCTATTTTCTGTCTCTATAGATTTGCCGACTCTATAGAGACATTTCCTATAGAAGGAATCATCAATAAAATGGTCTTTTGTGACTGCCTTCTTTGGCTTAGCATGTTTTCATTGTTCATAGTGTTATAGCATGTGTCAGTATTTCATTTTTAATTGCCAGTAATATTCCATTGTATGGATATACCACATTTTGTTTATCTGCTTATCAGCTGATGGACATTTGTATTGATTCTCTTTTGGCTTTTATGAATAATGCTGCTATGAACATTTGTGTAGAAGTTTTTGTGTAGACATATGTTTTTATTGTTCTTGCGTAGATACCTAGAAGTGGAATTGGTGGGTCATATGGTAATTCTATGTTTAACATTTTGAGAAACTCAAGATTGATTTTTAAATATTTACTTTTATTACTTTGGAGTAAATATATATGGCTTTTCTGTTGTTCCTGAATAGATAAATGCAGCATGTGTTTATCTCCATTTGTATATAATGTCATTAAGTGTTTTTAATATTTCAGTAGCATCGAGTACAAGTATAATCTCTATCCTTAAGGATTGTGGGGACATACAATGTAATAGAAGAAACAGACCTATAGAAACAATTCCAGTTCAGATTGTTAGGTGAAATATAGGGAAATAATGTCCCAGAGAAGGGAGTCATACCTTGTGCTTGAGAGGGAATCAGGAATGTCTAAAGAGGAGATAAAAGATTAGATCTTGTTTAATAGTAACTTGGTCAGATAAGGTGGTGGGGGAAGTCATTTTAGGCTAGTGATAACATCTGCAAAGGCACAGATTGATGAAGCAATATGGGCTTATATAGGTAATTGCAAATAACTAGGCATTGCTAGAGCATGGTTGTGGGGAGTATCTTATCTAGAACTATAAGACTGGACAGTCACTAATGATATATATATATATATTTTGCCATGTTGAGGAGTTTGAATTTAGGAGTCTGGATTTTTTATATTTATTTTTTGTTGGTCTGTTTATCAAACTGGATTACTCTGTGTGTATGTGGGTGGGTGGATGCGTGCATATGTGCCTATGCAGTCAAAATGTAGCACATCTTCCTAGAGTGTGATTTTATTTGAACATTTGGACATGAAATAATTTTCTTAATTAAAACAGTGCTGGTTGCAGTGGCTCACATCTGTAATCTCAGCACTTTCGGAGGCCGAGGCAGGTAGATCACTTGAGCCCAGGAGTTCGAGATCAGCCTGGGCAACATGGCAAAACTGTGTCTCTGCAAAAATACAAAAATTAGTTGTCCATGGTGTTGTGTGCCTATAGTCCCGGCTACTTGGGAGGCTGCGGTGGGAGAATCGCGTGAACTCCGAGGTGGAGGTTGCAGTGAGCTGAGATTGCATGACAGCGTGAGACCCTGTCTCAAGGAAAAAGAAAAGAAAAATCAGATTTTTATGGAATTGAATATAACATTCTTGTGAATTTTTCAAATAAGTTTAATTTTTGAGCTTTTTAGGGCTGCTTTCACTACTCTAAAAGTATGCAATGTATACTGGGCTTTTTTAGGCAGAGTAGCAGTATTCTGGTCAAACAGTACATGGTACATAATGTTTATTACCATATTTTACCTATTCTGACATTTAAAAAAACTTTGAACATTTTTGAAATTAGAATGTGTCTTAGAATCTCTAGTGGTACATAAAGTAATGGTACGTTTTATAATCTAGGATCTTAGGGTAGGCAAAATACATCTTTTTTTTTTTTCATTAGAAAAGCAACAAAGGGTCATTATAAAAAACTTAAAATATATAGAAAATGTGGCAGAATAATCTGTAGTCTCACCAAACTCAGAGATGACTGCAGTTATTGTTTTGGCATATTTTCTTCTGGCCTTTAAAAAAATCCATATCTGTGTATCAGTATATAATTATGTTTTTAGAAAATCAAGTTCATATACTGTATACAGTTCTATTTCTTTGCACAACATTATATGCTGAACATAATTCTATGTAATTAAATATTCAACACAATTTTAAATGTTACCTAATACTCTATGTATATGAAATTATTTGCTCTTTAAAATTGTAAAAACTACTTTATTGTAGGTATCTTGGTCCCCCATTGTATCTCATTTCCTTAGGATAAATTCGTAGAAGTAAAATTTACTGGGTATAAAGTTGATTTTTATTTATTTTTAATTTAATTTAATTTTTTTCTTGATACAGAGTCTCGGTCAGTCGCCCAGGCTGGAGTGCAGTGGCCCGAACTCGGCTCACTGCAATCTCCACCTCTCGAGTTCAAGTGATTCTTATGCCTCAGCCTCCCGAGTAGCTGGGATTACAGGCGCCCACCACTGTGCCGGCTAATTTTTGTGTTTTTAGTAGAGACGGGGTTTCGCCATGTTAGCCGGGCTGATCTTGAACTCCTGACCTCAAGCAATCCACCTGCCTTGGCCTCCTGAAGTGCTGGGATTATAGGCATGAGTCACAGCGCCTGGCCAATTTTTAAAACAGTATTAGGAAAAATCATCCATTTGCTTTCTTGAAAATTAGATTGAAGAGATTATATATGATTGAAATGCTTTTGAATTTTTGGTAACCCAGAAGCTGTAAGTTAACCTTTTTGCACTGGCCCTTTTGCTAACTTGTGATCATTTGGAGAAAGATTAACTCTAAACGACTAGCTCTAATGATTAGCTAGTTAGTGGTTGTCAAGACTGTGGTTCCTATTTATGACTCAATTTGCTCATTTTATTTCTTGCTGAATATGTTGCATAGTAGTATTTCACTTCTCTGAATCTTAGCTTTCTGCCAGCATCACCTGACTCAATATAGTTGACAATCAGAAATTGATAAAAGAGTCTAGATGGTCACAACATCCTATTTGGAGGTTTTAGAATGAATGAAGACTTACCAGATTTGTGATTTTGCAAATATTATTTTGCATAAAACTAATTTTGTGAATAACAAAGAGGTCAAAATCTGCCATAGGAAAAGATACAACAGTTTAAGAAGGATCGGAAGTTCTGAGAAGTTTGCTGTTTTAGGTAAGGTGGCCAGGGTAGGCCTTGCTAAAAGGTGACATTTGAAAAAAGAGTTGAAGTAGTTGAGGGAGTTAGCCATGTGGATGTCTGAGGGAAGAGAGTGGCATACAGAGGAGCAGCTAGTGCAAAGGCCTGAAGGGAGGAGAGTGTACCTGGCCTGTTTGAGGAACATCAAGGAAGCCAGTGTGGCTGGAGAGGATTAGGCAAGGGGGAGAATTGTAGGATGATATCATAGAGGTAAGGAAATGGGGAGGCTAGGTCATGTAGAGTCTTGTAGGCCATTGTAAAATCTTGGGCTTTTGCTCTGGGTGAGATGGCAAGACATTAGAGACTTTTGAGCAGAGAAGTGACATGATCTGACTTGTGTTTTAAGAACATCACCCTATGTTGAGAATAGACACAGGGCAATCAGTTAAGAGTCTATCACAGTAATCCAAGGAAGAGATGATGGTGACTTGGTCTAGCATGGTAGCAATGTAGAGGGTGAGAAGTTATCAGATTACAGATATATTTCAAAGAGAGAGCCAACATATTTTCCTGAAAGATAGGATGTGGAGTGTAAGAAAAAAAAGGAGTCAAGAATGCCCCCTAGGTTTTTGTCCTGAGCAAAATTGAGCCATCGGCCAAAGTGTGGGACACATAGGGTATAAGTTTTGGGTGAGAATATTTCTTCAGTTTTTGGCACGTTAAATTTGAGATGTTTTTCAAAAGAGGATATATTTTGAAAGTAATTGAATAGATAAGTTTGAAGTTTAAGAGAGACATGTAGACTAGAGATAAAAATTTGGAAGTTGATATGTAGATGGTTTTTAAAGCCCACCAGAGAAGTGAGTGTAGATAGAGAAGAAGTCACCATTGAGGACTGAGCCTTGGAATGCTCCAGTGTTAAGAAATCTGAGAGAAGGGGAGGAACCAGCCAAGGCAACTGAAAACTACTAAGGTTGAAAAGTAAAATCTTCAGTATTGTTGGAAGAATGTTGTGTCCTGAAAGTCAAGTAAAGAATGTGTATCAGGAGAGAGTGATCGAAGTGTTAAAACCACTGATATATCAAGATGAGGGCTGAGAATTAGTCATTGGATTTAGCAACATGATGCTCATTTGTGACTTTGACAAGTAGTTTTGAAAGAAAGGTAAGAGCCGGCCTGAAGTGGGTTTTAGAGCAAATAGTAGGAAAGATTTAGTCACAGAAAGTATAGACAACTTTTGAGAAATTTTGCTGCAGTGGGGAGTTGAGTAATGGGACAGTAGCTGCTGAGAGAAATGGGATCAAGAGTTATTTTTTGTTTCCCTAAGATGGGAGAGAAAACAGCATGGTGGGATCCAGTTAGGAGGGGGAAAGCTTAGTAATAGAGGAGAAAGGGGAGAATTGCTTGAGCAATGTCCTTGAACTACAGTAATGAAAAAGGATGACATCTAGTGCATGAGTGGAGGGTTTAAGTTAAGATAGAAGTAGTCTCCCATAGTAAAAGATGAAAAGACAAAATATATGCTTGTACATGCTGATAGTTAAGTGTGTAAGTGGTGGTAAGTCAGTGATAGTTTTCTTCTGATTGTTTCGTTCGTTTCAGGGTAGTAGCCAAACAAGATCATTAGCTGTGAACGAGGATCAGTGGGAGAGCTGTGGGAGGTGTGTGAAGAAAGAAGAAAACTTGAAATACGTCTCTAGGAGAGTGGGAGAGTGACTAGAAATTTAGGATTGCCAAGTAGAACTAAGGGCCAGCTTGATGTTTGTGATTATGAATTTTAAAATAGGATCAGTCATTGTGATTTTATGTATTTATCGAGACATATTCAACTACATGGGTGCTGACATAGAGTAGTTGGAGAGTTGGATTTAACTATAATAGGATTGTCGTTTTGCCAGACTAAGTAAAGTGAGGCAGAAGAGAGCTCATGACATTAAAGGTATATGCAAGGGAGTGATTATAATAATTGACCATGTAATTTAAGCTGGCTAGGTAGGAAAAAGAGGCTATCAGTGCAACGAGGGAAAGTATGAGTGTAGTAGAATCAATGGATTGGAGGTCCTGGTAGGGTTGGGGTTGTTGGAGTTAAGATGCTAGAGGAACTGAGCAGGAAAGCTATAAGAGAGTGCTTAGAGAGTGTAAGTTTTCTAATTGAAATTGTTGGAAGATTGTAATTACGAGTAATGACAAGATCTAGTATATATGACCATGGAAATGAGTGACCAAGGTAAGGTAGAGGACAAGATCATTGAAGGAGAGAAGTATAGATGTTGAGAGGCCAAGGTACTGTAAGTATTATCTGTGGGTATATTAAAGTTATTAAGAATTAAAACAGGAGAATATTGGAGAGAAGTTCAGTAAATCAGGAAGTAAAACTGTCTAGCAATGAGACATGGTGACCTCTGAGAGTCAGTAGATTACAGCAACAATGAGAGGTGGGAAATACAACCTAATATAATGAAAATCAAAGCTAGCAGATTTAGGGATGGGGATGTGGGGGATCTCCCACTTTCAGGGTCGGTTGTCTAAGGCATGTGGAAAAGTAAAGGTCCCCACTTGAGAGCTGTGGGGAAGCAGTGCCCTCAGAAGGCCACTGGGTTTTATTAGAGCAGGAGTTGGTGAACTACAGCCCACAGGCCAAATCTCGCCCACCACTGTGGCTCATGAACTAAGCATGTTTTTTGTATTTTTTCATGATTGAAAAAAAAGTCAAAAGAATATATAATTGAAGAATATACAATTGCATATATAAGTTTGAAGTTTAAGAGAGACTAGACTAGAGATAAAAATTTGGAAGTTGATATGTAGATGGTTTTTAAAGCCCATCATGATCATGATGGTGAAATAATGAAACAATATCATGAATGTGAAATAATAGGAAATTCAGATTTCAGTGTCCATAAATAAAGTTTTCTTGGGACGTTGCTACACTTTAAAAAATGTATTGTGTATAGCTGCTTTTGTTCTACAACACCTAAGCTGAGTAGCTACAACAGCGACCATATGTGATGCTCTCCTTGCTTCACACTGCTGCTCAGCACAGTAGAAATCACAGTGATGCTGTTACAGCTTGACAGTTTTGAGTGCTATATGTATCACCATATCACAACATTTTATTTGTTTTCTATTACCAGTGCATACGCATGTGTCAAAGCACGAAGAGAAGAGTATACTTAAAATGTTGTCTTTTTTTCCCCTCCCCTAAAAGACTGTCACACAGGCAGGAGTGCAGTGGCACATTCATAGCTCACTGCAGCCTCGAACTCCTAGGCTCAAGCAGTCCTTCTGCCTCAGCCTCCCAAGTAGCTGGGACTACAAGTGCATGCCACCATGGGCCTGGCTAATTTTTAAATTTTTTGTAAAGACAAATCTTGGTATGTTGTCCAGGCTGGTTTCAAACTCCTGGCCTTGAGCAATCCTCCTGCCTCTGTGTCCCAAAGCACTGGGATTACAGGTGTGAGCCATCATGCCCAGCCCAAATGTTGTCCTTTTTGAAGCATAATGGAGTATGGATTATTTTTATCAAGTTAGGTGGCAAAGCATTTTTTTAAATTATGCAGTGACAGTATAGCTGTGCTAAACGAATACAGTGTACTTTGGACATTCCCAGACTAAGCACTCACTGTGATCTTCCTGACTCATAGGACAGCAACAGTGAGAAAAAATAGAAAATTTAAAAGAGAGTATCTCATCCCAGTAAAATTTCTTCATAAAGAAAAATGATCATGCAGGCTTGACCAAAAAAAAAAAAAAAAAAAAAAGAGGCTGCAATGTTATGTAAGTGTATGAGTGGTTTATTCACTACCCTAGCAGAGAAAGCTGTTCACTGATGGTGTGTGATTGCAGCAGCCAAACAAATGTGTACAGAGAGAAAAACTTGCCTAAGACTGTTAGCCTTTGGGCAAGAATAGCTGCTCAAAGAATTGGGGGTATTGGGAGTGGCGTCAATAGTCAATTAAAAAATAACCAATTTTGAGTTGTTTTCCTTGACTCTTGTTTATTTGAGGAATCAGTGCAGTTTGAAGTGACTGAAGAATTAGCCTGTGTATATAGTCTCCCCTTACAGACTTGGGAAAGCTTGGTCTTATTTTCTTTAGAATATGTATCACAATGTGAAATTAAGTTACATATTTATTTATGTACTTATTATTTTTCTTTAGAGCAGCAGTCCCCAAACTTTTTGGCGCCAGGAACCAGTTTTGTGGAAGACAATGTTTCTATGGACAGGTTGGGGGTTGGGGGGTGGCAGACGGGATGGTTTTATGAAACTATTCCACCTCAGATCATCAGGCATTAAAAAAAGATTCTCATAAGGAATGTGCAACCTGGATCCCTCGCATGTGCAGTTCACAATAGGGTTTGTGCCCCTGTGAGAATCTAATGCCGCTGCTGATCTGACAGGAGGTGGAGCTCAGATGGTAATGCTTGCCTACCCACTGCTCACCTCCTGCTGTGTGGCCCAGTTCCTAATAGGCCATGAACCGGTACAGGTCCACGGCTCAGGGGTTGGGAATCCCTGTTCTAGTGCATGCATTGTTTTCTGTCTCAATGGAGCCATAAGCCTACAAAGTTCAGGCTATATAGTACCCCTAGACCAAGAGTGGGTTTCTTACATGACTACTTTACAATAAATAGGCTTTGTTTAAGATCCTGAGATTTGGGTGGGTGTGAATACATAGTCCTGAGTGTTTGGGAAACTAAAGTCTAATGCTTAGATTTTTACCATTAAGTTCTTGATTAGTTCTAGGTTGGACCCTTGGTGAAATGAACTAGGAAAACTAGAACCATAGAATCTCTGAGTTTGATTGAAAGCCATCCAACAGAGGCATTTACACTTGTTAGCACGTAAACCTGTATTAGAACAAGCTAAAATCCAAGGCAGTAGAACATAGAAATATCTTTTAGATTTCAAATGACTTGTCTGCGGTCTTTGTCAAGACTCTACAGCCTATTCTAGCTCATAGCTAGAGCCAAGAATCTTTTTTCAACGTAACAGGCTATTATATTATCCAGGTTCAGAACTTTCTCTCTCATCTGGGGTATTACAGTACTCTTAAAATTCTCCCCACCTCCTGTCTTGACTTTATTGGACTCATCTTCTACGTATTTCCTAGAGTAGTTTTCCTGAAATGTAAGTTTGACTATGTTGTTTTATCCATCGTAATTCCTTTTCATGGCTTCCTGCCCAAAGTAGTGGTGCTTCTCAGTTCCCAGCAGATTCCAGAGCATTCCTCAGGGACTGTATTATGGAAGAGCCTGAAGTAGATGAGGCTCTGTCTCTTCTCTGACACCTTTAACCTCATTTAGAACAGAGCAGTTTCTTTGATCTATTTCATGTAGAGAGCTACTTTAAACTTTAATGTGAAAACGGTTTTTGGTACTTAAATATTAGTTTTATTACTGTAACTACCGGCTGACAGGTAAAGTTCAAGCTCCTGAACTTACCTGGGGCTCTCCAGCCTCTTCTGTCAGTCCTTACTACAAACTTGATACTCCAGCAACATAGAACTTAGATACAGTTCCTCTGTGCTTGGTTTACATTGCTTGTCTGCTTATATTGTTCACTTGTTCGTTCCTTATTTTGAGACAGAGTTTCGCTCTGTCGCCCAGACTGGAGTGCACTGGTGTGATCTTGGCTCACTGCAACCTTCACGTCCTGGGCTTAGGTGATCCTCCCACCTCAGCCTCCTGAGTAGCTGGGACTACAGGAAACTGCCACTGCACCCAGCTAATTTTTAAAAAAATATTTTTTGTAGAGACAGGGTTTCATCATGTTTCCCAGGCTGGTCTTGAACTCCTGGACTCATACATTCTGCTTGCCTCAGCTTCCCAAAGTTTTGGGATTACAGGCGTGAGCCACCACACCCGGCCTGTTCTTTCTTTCATTCTCTATCGTCTAGCTAACCGCTACTATTCAGTTTAGACTTGTTTCAGGTACCATCATTTACAGAAAGTCTTCCTAGCTATCGCTCACCCAGCAGGCTTTAGTTAGGTGTCCTCCTTAGTACTCAAAAAACTGTTTATCTTCCTTATTACATTTTTTTGAATTCTTTTTTTCATTGTTTCTGTTTTATTTGCTAGAGTTTGAACTCTTAAAGAATAGGAACTACATTTTAAAGTTACGTTTATTTATCTCCAGTGCTGTACAGCCTGATGTATGGTAGATAGAAATATTTGTGCAGCGAATTAATTGATTATTGTTCATCTTTCTGGTGCATCTTGCAGTGGATATGTAACCTAAAATTAAAGGTACTTATAACTTTGTAGAAATTTGCTCTCTGTTGCATGTATTTATTGGTCATAAAGTACACAAACACTTGAGTTTAAATGCATTTGAAAAGGAAAACAAGAATATTAATACAGCTCTTATTAGGAACTGGAACTGAAGTTTAATAGCTGCTGTGTATTTTGTACAACTCTGAAATGTGAAGCTTTTCCATGTAATCTCATGCCAGTGTTGACCCATGTGGATTAAAATAGCCCTATTTTAATCTATGACCAAATTAGGAATTAGAATATCTATCCAGTGGGGATTTGTGAATTATTGTAGTTTGTAGTATGACAGGTTTATATAAATAATTGCAGTGATTTTCACTGTGTGTTTCAAGTTAAAATCTAGGTTCAAATAGAGAAATGTAATGCTATAAGTATTAAAGATTACCAGTTGGAAAATTTACTGTGTTTTTTTTTTTTTAGTGTGTTTGCCTTTGGTATCTTAAATTACATCTTTTTTTAAAGGATCACTAAAACTGACCTTATAAAAAGAAAAATTTATTCCAGTATTAATCTAAAATATCTACTCATGTTTCCTAAATTCAGATTTGATGTGTACTTAAAATACCAGGAACTAATTAGCTAATTATTTTCAGCTTTTGTTTGTAGTGTAATATTTGTTTTTAAAACATTCTATTAAGTCAAATTTTGATTAATAAAAACCTTTAGTAGTTGTAATGAAGTTATTCTGGAATTTACTTTAAAAAGTCTTAGCAAATTGAACACTTAGCTACTTTATAGCTTCAAGTTTCACCATATTTTCAAATAATTCTTCATGAAGTTTGTTGTTTTTCATTGTGTTTCTTAAGAACTCGAATGTAAAATAAGTAGTGCTAGTTGTAATGCTTTAGTGATTTAAAATGATAAACTTTTCTTTTCATACAGATAAAGACACAATAAATAAAATCAGAGATTTACGAATGAAAGCTGAAGATTATGAAGTAGTGAAGGTGATTGGTAGAGGTGCATTTGGAGAAGTTCAATTGGTAGGTTATTTTAATGAGAATACAAAAGGACTTTATTAAATTAAAATAATCCACTTGTGTGTTTAACATATTATTTGGGAAAATACTGTTTTTATAGAATTGTTGCTTTAAGTTCCTTTAGACATTGTTGCCTGAGGGTATGGAAGCCTAGTGTCAAATCTAGCCATAGTGGGAAGTGTTTTCCCCAAGTATCTGTGGCAGAAAAGAAATGTCAGGCATCAGAAGATAAATCTTTGCTCCTAATATTAGACTAAAATGCTGTAGAATAGTAAGCTTTATAAACAGGAAGCAGCTTACATAGCCGTGTGGAGGGGGGAAAGTATCTTGTAATATAGGAAATAAAAATTTTTTTAAAACATTACTTCTGATAATTAAAGTCTTGACATTAGCTACTTGGAATAATTTGGCAGAAGAGAAGAATAAAAATAACTGAAACAGTAAGGCTGAATTATTTAGCAAGTATTAAAAGCACTTAGTAAATTGTTCTGTGAAACCTTGAGCTTTAAATGTTAACAAAAGGTTCATTATTTTCCCTTTTCAATTTTAAAGGTAAGGCATAAATCCACCAGGAAGGTATATGCTATGAAGCTTCTCAGCAAATTTGAAATGATAAAGAGATCTGATTCTGCTTTTTTCTGGGAAGAAAGGGACATCATGGCTTTTGCCAACAGTCCTTGGGTTGTTCAGGTATGACTTTGCTACTCTTTCATTATTGCTGCATTAGTTTGTAACTAAACATATCTGAGAAGCTTAGTTTGTGTTTTAGAATAGTAATAGAGAATTTACTGGCAGTTACAAAATTGTCTAATTACCTTTTAAATCTTAAAATTTAATTGTATTGAATCATTTCTAGCAAGAAAGGCTAGAACAAAATAATCATGCTTCTGTAGAATTTATATATAGGAAATTTAATTTAAATGTAGAATTTGTGCTGGGCGTGATGGCTCATGCCTGTTATCTGAATACTTTGGGAGGACAAGGCGGGAGGATAGCTTGAGCCCAGGGGTTTGAGACCAGCCTGGACAACATAGTGACACCTATCTCTACAAAAAATTAAAAAAAGTATTGAGGCGTGGTGGTACATGCCTGTGGTTCCAGCTACTGGGGAGGCTGAAGCAGGAGGATTACTTGAGTCCAGGAGGTCGAGGCTGCAGTGAGCCGTGTTCACATCACTGCACTCCAGCCTGGGCAACAGAGTGAGACCCTGTCTCAAAAATAAAAATAATAAATATAAAATTTAAATACAGAATTTTAAATTAGATATTTTTAAATACAGAAGATATAGAAAACTTAATCTACTTAGATTTGAGGGAAGTCGTATATTATTAAAATTTAAATAGATACTTTTATTTAATATTGAATTTTTTTCCCCAAACATGAGGCTCTCATTTTGTTTAGCTGTCTCCTCATTTATCTGTCTCTTATTTTGTGAAGAGGAGATAATAAGAGAAATGAAGGGAAAGTGAGAGGAAACCAAGTTAAGCTAGGTCACCAAATAATACTTGTCTTTCGGTTTTCAGTGGAAAGAAAAACTAGAAGTCAGTAGTTTTAGGTCCTCATCTTGATTGCCATAGGCCTTTCTCTGAAGCTGTGGCCATGTTACTTAACATCTTTGGGCCACAATTTCCTTGTTCATAAGTCTGAAAGTTGTCTTTGATTGGTTATGTTCAATTGTGGAGGTACCTTAGGCAAAATCATGGGGTCAAGTGGGGTTTTGGGTAGATTATAATTCTGAGTTTTCTCTCTGCTTTTATGAGTTCAGCTTCATGTTTTATCTGTCTTACGTATTGGGGTCCTTAATGCAAAATGTCGTACGGGGGAAGTTAAACTGGGCTAGACCATTTCTAATTTTCTAACATGTTTTTGTGATTTATTTATAATATATAATGAAGTCTATCCTTAAAAAGCATACCAGTAATTGGAATTAAAAGGTTATGAAAAGTGTTGAAGGTTTATGCCATAGCACCTTTTTTTTTTTTTTTTTTTGAGATGGAGTCTCGCTCTGTCGCCCAGGCCGGAGTGCAATGGTGCGATCTCGGCTCACTGCAAGCAAGCTCTGCACCCTGAGTTCACGCCATTCTCCTGCCTCAGCCTCCCGAGTAGCTGGGACGACAGGTGCCTGCCACCACGCCCGGCTATTATTTTTTGTATTTTTAGTAGAGACGGGTTTCACTGTGTTAGCCAGCATGGTCTCGATCTCCTGACCTCGTGATCCACCTGCCTTGGCCTCCCAAAGTGCTGGGATTACAGGTGTGAGCCATCATGCCCAGTCACCATAGTACTTTTAAACTTGAAATGTCTATGTTTTTACCAACTATGTAGATCAGAGTTTCTCAGGCTTAATACTATTGACATTTTGGGCCAGATAATTCTTTGTTGTTGGGGGCTATCCTTTATATTATTTCAGTTACTAATGTGTTTGTTTAGGATGTTTGGCAGCATTCCTGGCCTCTACACAGGGGATGCTAGTAGCGACTCTTCCCACCTCACACACAGTTGTGACAACCAAAAATGTTTTCACCACTAGTTAACAACCACTGATACATGAACATTCAGTGTCTGTTAGTGAAAAAATATGTGACATAATTGTTACTTTCAGGGCTATTTACAATTTAGGTATTCAGAGCTTTATTTCTCTGGATATATTGTCTATAAATAGAGTAAAACTGTCACCAAATTAACAGTATTTCTTTATGGGGCCCAAATGACAAATTGTATACTTTAATCTGGGATAGTCATGAAATGCCACTTTGTTTCTTATCCTTCTCTCTTCCCCCAAAATACATTTTTTACATTAAAATAACTGAGTCTGGGCCGGGTGTGGTGGCCCCCATGCCTGTAATCTGAGCACTTTGAGAGGCTGAGACAGGAAGATCACTTGAGGGCAGGAGTTCAAGACTGGCTCCCAATCTCTACAAAAAAACAAAAAATGAAAACAAAGTAACTGAATCTATAACTAAAATTATTAAACACTGTTGAAAAAAATGAAACATTAAGAAGATTTTAAGACAAACATCTGGGTAAATTAGAGATCATCTTCTCTAGGGCTTGTTTTTTTTAGTTTAATTCTAAACTTCATGTATTTACTTAAAATGTTATTTTATAAATTTGCCCTTCTTTTTATTTGATCCCCAGTCACATAATATATTTATGCCTGATATCCTCGCTAATTTCACATTAGTGGATTTTGCTGTTACTATTTTAACCCTAGCCGCTGCCTTCCTCCTACTTCTGTGTTAGCTATTACTGCTCCTCCTCCTGACTGCTGTCATTTGTTGAGCATCTGTTGCACTAAGTGCTTTCTATATTCAGTAATCTTTTTTAACAACCCTCAACCCTGAAAGACAGTTAATCTGTTAGGTGCACTGTTGCTTTGTGGATTAGTTTATGATTTGGTTCATTAAGCCTTTATTAAGCAATTGCTAACCGCCAGGCATCTGGATACTTGACTAAGCAGCAGGTATAAAACTTAAACGAAGTATAGTCCTTACCGTGTTTTAGAAGAGATTATAGTCTCATAGACTCGGGTAGGTTAAGCAAATTACTAGTCACACAGCTAATAAGAAACAGCTGAGGCCGGGCGCCTTGGCTCATGCCTGTAATCCCAGCATTTTGGGAGGCCAGGGTGGGCAGATCACGAGGTCAGGAGATCGAGACCATCCTGGCTAACACGGTGAAACCCCATCTCTACTAAAAATACAAAAAATTAGCCGGGCGCGGTGGCGGGTGCCTGTAGTCCCAGCTACTCGGGAGGCTGAGGCAGGAGAATGGCGTGAACCTGGGAGGCGGAGCTTGCAGTGAGCCGACATCACGCCACTGCACTCCAGCCTGGGCGACAGAGCGAGACTCCGTCTCAAAAAAAAAGAAAAGAAACAGCTGAAACTGTAAGCCAGATTTATCAAAGACTTCTTGAGCATTGTGATATTGATACAAATTTAATAGTAGACCCCACTGATGCACAAGTTAAATTAGAAATACAATATTTCTTTGCCTAGGAGATTTGTATATTTACTGAAAATATTACAGTTTAAAAAAATTCTCAGTAAAAGAAATTCAAATAGTGTAGAAAGTTATGAAGAAAGGATATCTCCATGTAACTCTTCTGAATAATCATGTTATAGTCATTTTGCATATACAAGGGTCTTTGTGGCATTTATGTTTGTCTTTTTTTTAAAACTAGACTTGCAACTTCTGTAATTTGATTATTTTACTTAAATCTTTTATTAACATTTTTGCCACTTTTTGAGTGAAACAATTTTGTTTAACATTAATGAATGTGTTTTGTTTGTTTTTTCTATTTGTATAGCTTTTTTATGCATTCCAAGATGATCGTTATCTCTACATGGTGATGGAATACATGCCTGGTGGAGATCTTGTAAACTTAATGAGCAACTATGATGTGCCTGAAAAATGGGCACGATTCTATACTGCAGAGGTAGTTCTTGCATTGGATGCAATCCATTCCATGGGTTTTATTCACAGGTAAAGATAAAAGTGCTTTAAATTTTCTCATTTGTTGAGGGAAATAGCTAAAAATAACTTTAACATTTCTTACTCTCAGTTCACCCATTCTTCTTCCGTATGACATAAGTGACATTTCAGAACTCAAGACTCTGGCCAGGCGCTGCCTCACGCCTGTAATCCCAGAGCTTTGGGAGGCCGAGGCAGGCAGATCTCTTGAGCTCAGGAGTTTGACACCAGCCTGGACAACATGGTGAAACCCATGTCTACCAAAAAACAAAAACAAAAACAAAAACAAACAAAAAAAAAACAGGTGTGGTGGCATGCACCTGTGGTCCCAGCTCCTTGGGAGGCTAAGGTGGGAGGATCGCTTGAGCCTGGGAGCAGAGGTTTCAGTGAGCTGAGATCTAGTCACTGAGATCTAGTCACTGCACTTCAGACTGGGTGACAGAGTGAGATTCTATGTCAGGAAGGGGGGAAAAAAAAGAACTCCAAACTTTGAAGTTTATAATTTTAGCATTTCAATTTAATGTTGATATAAATGTATTCTTTAATATTCCTTAATCTGATCATATAGCCTTTAAATGGTGTTCTGAAAAGTAAAACTTGTAAACTAGTTTTCTAAGGTATGTGCCAGGAGTTAAACACTTTGATGTTAATTTTTTAAATATGTAACTTAATTTGCTTTTAATTAGTGAATAGGTCGTATTTATTCATTAGACGAATTCATTTGTTGTACAAACACTGCTTGAATCCTGTGTGCAGTTGCTGTGCCTACATGTCAGGGATCAAAAATGAAAGTGACTTAGACCCTGCCGTGGGTTTTTTTTATGTACTTATCTATCTAATATGTTTCAATCACCTTTTATGTCTGAGTGTTGTATTTTTGATGGCCTGTCTCTCTCAAACGATTTGATTTTCCATCTGAAAGAATCAAACTTTTTAAAAAGGAATATATATGTTTTCTTCTGAGGCATTAACATATAAAGAAGTTTCTTTGATGAAATTTAATTTATAGATGTGGATAGAGAACACATACAGATCAAAGATGACCTTACCTAGATTGAGGATGCTTGACCTAAAATAACTGCCTCATATAATTTTTACAGTGTCTAATCTGTTTCAGAAAATACTGTACTATTTTTTCCCTCCTGCAGAGATGTGAAGCCTGATAACATGCTGCTGGATAAATCTGGACATTTGAAGTTAGCAGATTTTGGTACTTGTATGAAGATGAATAAGGTTAATTAACTAGATTTTAATTTAGTTTTTGCTAATTCAAGGTAGATGCTTCTTTAGAAAATGGTTTAAGAATTCTTTAGAAAATGGTTTAAGAATTTACTAACCATAGCTGGACTTGTCCAGAATTGATATGACCTTATTTGTTGAACTAGATACCATGGTTTCAATGTTGTATTAGTAACTTGTTAGTGATTTATTTTTTCCTCTCTATTTAGGGTAAATATGGATTGCCAGATTTACTAAATCCTTCATAACAACTCTAATATACACTACTGGTAACTAGGAATGGAATTAGCTTAAATGTCGTTAAATACTTATGCCAGTGTTAAAATTAGACTTTCATAAAAATTGGATTCCAGTAATGTGTGTATTTTTTAGTGTTTTACTTCAGTTAACATATAAAAGATTTTACTGCTTATTTTAGGAGTGAGTCTTAAAAGATACCTATCCTCACTATTTATATAATAAATAACATATACATATACATTATGTATATGTATATACATATAATAAATAACATAAATAAATGTTATTTATATAATAAATAACATATACACAGCTGAAGGAGCTGTGTATATGTTATTCCTTCACTTCATATACACAGTGAAGGAAACACTGCATGAGAACTTCTGTGTGAACATTTAGTTATAATTCTGTTTCGTTAATACCAGCAAATATAGGTAACAACTAACAAGTCTCTCAGGTTTGGTGGGGGAGGGCAGTTAAAATTCACATCAAATAGACATTCAGTGTGCTTTACACTATTATGCCCTTTTCACATACATATGCTTCCCCAGTTTGTATTTGTACAGTCAGCTTTTGTATGTTTCTTTTGTAGTTTCAAACATAGTTAAATAGCTATTTTAGTAGAAAATAATGAAGTCAGCGTTTATACCAATATGTTGTAAAATGCCCTATCCTGTGAACTCCCCAATGTATTTGCACTGGCCTATGTTCTTGTTCTCAGCAGTTAAATGGTATCATGATATTGGCACAACTTGCGGAATAATAAATGTGGCAGTATGTCTTTCTAGTGAGCATTATTACAAAATAATCACTGGTGTGTGTATATATGTGAATACACATATAATGTGTGTGTATATGCATACACATGTATACACATACATACATTATATGGTATATATGTATATGGTGTGTATATAGTATGTATATATATGATTAAGCTGTGTTAATTTTTGTCAGGTTTCCATTAAGTTTTAATATATGATATTTTATAGCTCAAAGATTTGGAGTCCCATAGGTAATATTAATAAGAAAGTCATTTTAAATAATTGAGGCTTTATATCCTAATTCAAAATTTGACCTGCCGCTCTTTTTAGGAGGGCATGGTACGATGTGATACAGCGGTTGGAACACCTGATTATATTTCCCCTGAAGTATTAAAATCCCAAGGTGGTGATGGTTATTATGGAAGAGAATGTGACTGGTGGTCGGTTGGGGTATTTTTATATGAAATGCTTGTAGGTGAGTAAGGAAGATTTTATGTCTCTCTATTATAGTTGTTCATCTCAAAACTTGCCACTTGACTCTTTCTAATATATTTATTATATTAAGCAATCTTGATTTTATTTGTGGGTAATAAACATGATCCAAACCTGCTTCGTATGTGTTTTTAAAAGCATTTAGAGGCTTAGAGCAACTTTGTGATGTGTTCTTTTATATATTAAGTGTATGTTTTTAGTTTAATACATACCTAATAATCTTTTTAAATGGGTAACTTTGACTGTTCCTTTGCAACTGACTTTTTAAAAATGTATTTCATTTTGCTTTTGTTTTCTTTATCAATTTTTCAGGTGATACACCTTTTTATGCAGATTCTTTGGTTGGAACTTACAGTAAAATTATGAACCATAAAAATTCACTTACCTTTCCTGATGATAATGACATATCAAAAGAAGCAAAAAACCTTATTTGTGCCTTCCTTACTGACAGGTAAATAATTTTAAAACTGAGCCTGTATTAATTCTGAAGACTTCTCATCTTCTGCTCCATTTTTAAGGTCCATATCTGAGCTTCTACATGTAAATTGTTAGAATATAAATGACAGTGAAACCTGATGTAATTTTATGATATTCTGGATGTCTTTTGTAGATCTCAACTCACTTATCATACCTAAGAAATTGTGATAATAATACAGTCTTGGCTGATGACTAAACTAGATGACTTTTTTCTTTTATTGTTCAATTTTTAACTTGGTTAATTATAAAAATTACTGTGTATTTTACTGAATCTAAAAAAAATTTTTAACATAACATCTCTGAAATTAGAGTACATCTCACAGTCAATGGTATGAGTTGGGAGCATTCTTTTTCATAGTGGTATAAAAACGGTGATACACCTTATACTTTAAACCATTTTAGATTTGATGATGTATGGTGTATGGTTGTTGAAAAAGTCAATAGTATAAAGCCGTTTTTAAAAGTATACTATCTTTTTTCTTCTAGACATAATAGTTGGTGTTCCATCTTGTAGATTCAACAAGCATTTTAATAATAATATCTGTCTGCACTTTTGAAAGAAAAATGGCATATTATGTATACCTTTGTGGTTTACTTTTGAAATTTGAAAGTGAACCAGATGTATTAGTAAGATTATATTTAATGTTTATGATTGTATATTGTTAAATATTAGGGAGACCTAGTACTTTTAAATATGTTTCAAGTTGAGATTTGCTTTAACTTGTCTCCCTTCATTATGTCCTTTAGAGCTTGAAGTATGGTTTTTCAAATGTTTACTTTTTTTTTTTTTTTTTTTTTTAAATAGAGACAGGGTTTTGCTCTGTTGCCCAGGCTGGTTTCAAACTCCTGGGATCAAGTGATCCTCCCACTTCAGCTTCCCAAAGTGCTGGGATTACAGGCATGAGCCACCCATGCCTGGCTAATTTTTACATTGATTGATTGATTGATTGAGACAGAGTCTCGCTCTGTTGCCCAGGCTGGAGTGCAGTGGCATGATCTCGGCTCACTGCAACCTCAACCTCCCAGATTCAAGTGATTCTCCTGCCTCAGCCTCCCAAGTAGCTGTGACTACAGGTTCCTGTCACCATGCCTGGCTAATTTTTGTATTTTTAGTAGAGAGGGTTTCACTATGTTGACCAGGCTGGTCTTGAACTCCTGACCTCATGATCTGCCTGCGTTGGCCTCCCAAAGTGCTGGGATTACAGGTGTGAGCCACCGCACCTGGCCAATTTTTACATTTTAGTATAAGGCATTATATTAAGCTGTTTATTAGGTGCTAGGGATATAGTAGTGAGGAAGATACAGAGCCACTTTTCTCAAATACCTCATAGTCCTTTGGGGGAATTAGATAAGCAAATCAGACATTTATAGTACACACATTTAATTACCATGAGATAAGTACCATGTGCCGGAGAACCATGGAGAGGTTTTCTAATCCAGTTTGAGAGTTCATGAAAGCTTCTTGGAAAAATTGTCACATGTCTAAGCCAACTTATCTTTTAGCTTATGCAAAAACTTAGAATTTAGAGTATTTTCTTTATTTATAAGCACTGTACTAGGGAAAAAAGGTACTTTCTTTTTCCAATTCAGCTAAAATCACATTTTTAAAAACTTTTTACTCACCAAAAAAGAGGCTGGTATCAGTAACTTGTCCAGTGAAAGCTCTGAATTCTGTGGCAGTATCAAGAATTAGCAGTCATTGGCTTTTGAATGGTCAGAAATAATTAATAGATTATAAATTGGAAGTTCAAAATTTTAAATGTGTTTCTGGAGGTTTTTGGTAGCATCTGGTATTGCTGCCTAAGTAAAGTTTTGGTTGGGGAAAAAAAAAGCCTAACTTTACCATTGTAAGAAAAAAATAACACACACACCAAAAAAACTGTCAAGAAAATGCATGGTGCTTTATTCATTTTGCTAATGAAGTAAGGTGGTGATTAATCTGGATTTTTGTTGTCAGTAGAAAAGTCATGGGTGTTTTTTGTAGTTATTCTTTAGTTTTCTTTTTTTTGAGACGGAGTCTCGCTCTGTTTCATCCAGGCTGGAGTGCGGTGGCGCGATCTCAGCTCACTGTAGCCTCTGCCTCCCGGGTTCAAGCGATTCTCCTGTCTCAGCCTCCCAAGTAGCTGGGACTACAGGCGTGTTCCAGTACACCTGCTAGTTTTATATTTTTAGTAGAGATGGGGTTTCACAGTGTTGGCCAGGCTGGTCTCGAACTCCTGACCTCAGATGATCCACCCCACCTGAGCCTCCCAAAGTGCTGGGATTATAGGCATGAGCCACCATGTCCAGCCTTTCTTTAGTTTTCTTTTAAAAAAATTCTTTAATGTTCTCAATCTTTAACATATTTTCTATTTGGGCTGATATTATGCTGACAATATAATTTCACCTTAGAACTGTATTTGTCGTCCTACACTGATTTAATATCCTGCCCACAAATAAACCTGGACAGGTTATAATAAGATCTTAAGTGATTGATTACTTTTCTCCTTCTGTCATTATTCAGGGAAGTGAGGTTAGGGCGAAATGGTGTAGAAGAAATCAAACGACATCTCTTCTTCAAAAATGACCAGTGGGCTTGGGAAACACTCCGAGACAGTAAGTTTTTTTTTTTCTTTCATATTTTAGTGAATATTTGAAAGTAGTTGTGGTAGTTTGTTGAAACTACATTGCTAAATATTTGTGTGTATGTGATGAAAATCAGAAGCCACAAATACTATATGGGAATTGTCCTAACCTATTAATTTGATAATATCGGGCAGATTATATTGTTACTCCTCTTATGTCCCACGCAGGATACCCAGATGAAATATAAATGTAATGGATTTAGACTCACCAGTCATAATTTTACATTTGATCTTTGTTGAATTGTTCATTTTAGGCCTTAGTTATCTTATTATGGAGGTGGTCAATAAGTAGTAAGTAATGAGATTAAAATATATGTTTTTGTGAGAAGACAAGTTATTCTCTTGTTTTTATTAAAACCCAAAATATAAGAAGGTTCTATTATTAATTCCAGAATTCAACTTAATTTTATTTATGAGTTTATAGGATATTGTGATATACTTGATTCCATCAGGCTTTTGCAGCTTGCAATTCGGAAACAAAAACGTATTGTATAAGAAACTAATTTTCAGTCAGTTTAGAACACTTTCTTACTTTTTAAAGAAAGTTAAAATTACAAGATGATTCACAGAAAACTCTACAACATAGCTGAATCAAAATTATCATGACACCAAAGGTTCTCATCATCTTTGTGGATTTGGGAGGTAAAGAATTCATCTTACCCCTGCTGACATCTTAGGATTTTTTTCCCTGTTCATCTATCAGAGAAAGGATAATGTATCTCAGTCCCTAACTTGCTGCCATAGCAATAGCAGTGAATAGTAACAATGGAAATGAACTCAGCTACCTTATTTTAGAAAGTTACACAGTAGTTATTTGTCTTAAGGACTGCCTATCTAGTTGAGACAGTGAAGGATAGTACTTTGCAGAGAGATGGAAATCTTGTTAATTCTGATGAAATAAATCGTGTAGGTTTGCTAATATTAGTGAAGCATTCTAGTTATCAAATATTTTAAAAGAACAATTGTATTGCCTTCAAGTACTATAGCACAGTACTTACATTGTGCTGAGCTATAAAATTGTCTAAGGAGGAGAAAGGGAAAATAAATTCTCTGGAAATTAAGAAATTATACAACAAAGAACATCATTGAATGACCAGCTGTCTGAGAAGCTGTAAGAGCAGCTTGACTTTGGGAGAATTTTATTAGCAATTATATACTAGGAAATAAGGAACTTCCTCCTCTTCAGAATTAAATGTGACATAATTATTATCTTCATGCTGCAAATGAAATTGTTGCATGACAAAGAGATGATCAGGGAGTGAGAAATGGTTACATCAAAACACTTTTTGTGTTTTTATTCAGGTTATTCTCTTAGTAAAGTTTAAGAAGGCTGAAGGACGTACAAATATTATAAATCTGAATAAAACTTTGAAGGGGACTGAAGAAAATACAAAATAATATTTTGTATTGCTTTAAATTCTTTTTCAAAGTTAAGCAATGCATAAATAATTATAGAATAACCACACAATAAATCAACCGCAAAAGTAACAAGGATATTTTTCCTTTTATGTATTGAAAAACCGATCACTTGAAAGAGGAGGTAATTTAGTCAACAACTATTTATTGAACACCTGTTGTATATTGAGCACTGTTCAATTTCAGACACTGGGAAAACAGCAGTGATCAAACCACCAAAAGTTTCCTTTCTCCCTTCTGGAGCTCATAGTCTTATGGAATTAGGGAGTCCAGATCAGTGGCATTTTATTATATTGCTGTACCTCCTTCATAAAACTACTTAAGATCTGCATTATCTATGGTTTTATTCTAGCGTGGTTAGATTTAGCATACTTAAAAGAATTTTGGTAGTTTTTCCTAATTCTAAGAGGTCCTGTTTTGTGGTTATTGGAAAAAACAAAGAAAAATTGAAATCTGTAGAACTTATTGTTCTTTGCTTCCCTTCCCCTCTTCCTACCCCTTCTTTACTTCCCACCCCTAAAATACCAAGAATTCTTTTATTCTGAACTGACCTCTTTGACCTGCTGAATTTTTAAAACTTATGTAACAGTTATAATTCCTTTTAATTTTTTTGGGTTTCCATTTTCCTTGGCAAAATTGCTTTCTAATACAAATAATAGTTTTTTTTGGTATTTTTACCACTTAACATGTCTCCACGTTGCAATGGCAATTAATCTTCACCTTGTGTTCCTTGGTAATGTGGGAGCAGGATACAAAATAGCTTGATTTTTGGCAGAATTTCCATGAGCTTCCTGATCTTGTTCACAAAGTATTAAGATTTTAACACTATTTTTCCACTCATTTGAGATAAAATTGAAGGAGTAACATGAGTAAGAGCAAAGATAGGAGAAGGACAAAAGAAATGAAAAGACCTAAATAACTTACTACAGGTCATAACTGCAAGCAAACAACAATGTCAAAATTCAGATCTAAGTCTCTTAACTCCAAAGCCTTTGATCTTTGAAGTACCATGTACGATTTAAAGATCTTTACCTGTTCAGTGTTATATAGATCAAAAATGGAAGGAATTGACAATTGTTGGCAGTTAAATTTGGGGAAAAAAAAATAACATTTATTACATATTTAGCATACATTATTAATAATACTGTTATATTTAGTATTTAACATAGTATTAATAATTTCAAATGAAATGGCAAAGGATTTTGCAAGTTACCACATATTTAACATATTATTAATATTAATAATGAATAGGGCCAGGTGGCTCTATTGTACAGTGTTCTACAGTATTATACAGTGGCTCATGCTTGTCATCTCAGCACTTTGGGAGGCCAAGGTGGGAGGACCTCTTGAGGCCAGGAAACCAGCCTGGGTAATGTTGCGAGACCCTATCTCTACAAAAATAAAAATAAAAAATTAGCCAGGTGTGATGGCATGCACCTATGTTTCAACTACTCGGGAGGCTGAGGTAAGAGAATCACTTGAGCCCAGGAGTTCAAGGGTGCGGTTAGCTATGATAATGCTACTGCATTCCAGCCTGGGCAACAGAACAATAACTGTTTCTTTAGAAAAATTAATAATACTACATTAAATATGTGGTAACTTGCAAAACACTTTGCCATATATTATTATCTCGTTTGAAATAAGATATTGGTGTTACTTCATCAACCTATAGTTTGTGGGCAACACACAAGATGCTAACAGTGGTAATACTTCTGCCGGCTCAAAACTCATTGTGTACACACATATATATTATTCTAGGTTCTGTGAGTTAATCAAGACTAGTACCCTTTCTGTTTGAATTTTATATTCTCATGGGAGAGATTATCAATGTGGGCTTTGTGAATAAAGAACTGAAGGCCTAACACGTTTCAGGGCTCTTTTACTTAGGAGTTTAGACTTTCTGAACATTATAATGGATTTTTAAAAAATAAGTTATCTCTTTATATTGTGATAAAGTATGCATAAGATAAAATTCCCCATGTTGGGCATTTTTAACTGTACAATTCAGTGGCATTAAGTACATTCACATTGTCTTAAAACTATTACCTCTACTGTGTCCAGAACTTTTTCATCATCCTAAACTAAACTCTTAAATAGTAACTCTCCATTTCCCTGTCCAGTAATCGCTATTCTTTCTATCTCTATGAATTAGACTACTCAGGGTGTTTCATTTAAATAGATTACTATAATATTTGTCTTTTTGTGGCTGGTTTATTTCACCTAGCACAATGTCTTCAAGGTTCATTCATGTCATAGCATGTATCATAATATTCCATTGTATGGATATACTATATTTTGTTTATCCATTTATCTGTTAATAGACACTTAAGATTGCTCTCTCTCTTAGCTATTGTGAATAACAAACAGTAGAATACAAATATCTGCTTTCCATATTATATTACGGATATTTTATATCCATATTAATGTTATATATATGGATATTCTGTAATATCCCTGTTTTCTATTAATTTGGGTATATACCTAGAAGTGAAATGGCTAAGTCATATGATAATTAGTTAGTTTTGTAGAGACAGAGTCTTGCTGTGTTGACCAGGCTAGTCTCAAACTCCAGGGCTCAAGAGATCCTCCTGCCTCAGCCTCCCAAAGTGCAGGGATTGTAGGCATGAGCCACCATGCTCAGCCGTATGTTTAATGTTTTGAGGAAATGCCATAAAATTCACAACATTTGCACCATTTCACATTCCCAGCAGCAGTGCACCAAAGTGCTGGGATTGCAGACGTGAGCCACCACGCTCAGCCATATGTTTAATTTTTTTGAGGAAACGCCATAATAGTATCCACAACGTTTGCACCATTTCACATTCCCAACAGCAGTGCACATGGGTCTGGTTTCTCCACATCTCCAGCATTTGTTCTTTTCTGTTTTGTTTGTTTGTTTTTTGTGTTTAAATAGTAGTCATCCTAATGGATGTGAAGTGGTATCTCATTGTGGCTTTGATTTGCATTTCTCTAATGACCAGGAATGGTAAACATCTTGTCATGTTGCTTATTGGCCATTCGTATATCTTCTCTTGAGAGATTTCTATTCAAGTTCTTTGCCCATTTTAAAATTTGGTGGTTTGGCTTTTTTGTTGTTGTTGAGTTATAGGAGTTCTTTAAAAATTTTGGATATTAATCTCTTATCAGATATGTGGTTTGCAGATATTTTCTATTCTCCGCACTCTGTTATTAGTGCTTTCAAGCACAAAATTTTTAATTTTGATGAGATCTGGTTTATTTCTTCTTTTGTTGCTTGTATCTTTGGCTTCGTATTTAAGAAATCATTGCCAAATCCAATGTCATGAAATGTCTTACCTATGTTTTCTTTGAATTTTATAGTTTCAGCTAGTATGTTTAGGTCTTTGACCCATTGTGAATTAATTTTTATATAGTGTATAGTAAGGGTCCAATTTAACATTTTTGTATGTGGATATCCAGTTTTCCTGACACTATGTGTTGAAAGGACTGTCCTTTCCCTGCATTGAAAGTTGTTGGCCCCTTGTATCAATCATTAGACCATATACATGAGGGTTTATTTGTGGTTTTTGTTGTATTCCATTGATCTGTATATGTTTGTCTTTATGTTGGTACCACACTGTATGATTATGGTAGCTCTGTAGTAAGTTTTGAAATCAGGAAATGTGAGTCTTTCAACTTCGTTCTTTTTCAAAATTGTTTTGACTATTTGGGATCTCATGAGATTTCATATGAATTTTATAATGGGTTTTTACGTCTTTGCCAAAAAGGACATAGGGATTTTGATGGAGATTGCATTGAATCTTTAAATTACTTTGGGTAGTATTACCATCTTAACAATGTTAGCTTTTCCATTCCATGAACACAGGATGTGTCCCCATTTATTTAAGCCTTCTTTAATTTCAGCAACGCTTTTAAGTTTTTGGTGCATAAGCCTTATACCTCCTTGGTTAAATTTGTTCCTAGGTATTTCTTTTTGACTTTTTTTTCTTTTCTTTTTTTTTTTTTTTGAGATGGAGTCTCGCTCTGTCACCCAGGCTGGAGTACAGTGGCTCGATCTCGGCTCACGGCAAGCTCCGCCTCCAGGGTTCATGCCATTCTCCTGCCTCAGCCTCCTGAGTAGCTGGGACTACAGGCACCCGCCACCACACCCGGCTAATTTTTTTTTTTTTTTTTTTTTTTTTTTTTTAGTAGAAACGGGGTTTCACTGAGTTAGCCAGGATGGTCTCGATTTCCTGACCTCGTGATCTGCCCACCTCCGCCTCCCAAAGTGCTGGGATTACAGGCGTGAGCCACCGTGCCTGGCCTTTGACATTATTTTAAATGGAATTGTTCCCTTAATTTTCTTTTCATATTGTTTATTGCTAGTATATAGAAGTAGAACTTTTATTTCTGATCTTGTAACCTGCAATTTTGTTGAATTTGTCTATTACCTCTAATATATTCTTTTGTAGCTTCTTTAGGGTTTTCTATGATAGGATCATGTCACCTGCGAATAGAGATAGTTTTACTTCTTCTTTTCCAATTTATATGCCTTTTATTTATCATTCTTGCCTAATTACTCAGACTAGAGCTTCCAGTAAAGTGTTGAATAGCAGTGGTAGAAGTGGGCACCTTGTCTGTTCCTGGTCATAGGGGGAAGCTTTTAGTCTTTCACCGCTAAATATAATGTTAGCTGTGGGATTTTCATTAATATCCTTTATCATATTGAGGAAGTTCCTCTCTAGTCCTTGTTGGCCAGGTGTTTTCAATCATGAAGGGGTGTTGTGTTTGTCAAATGCTTTTTGTATGACAACTGAAATGATCATATGGGTATTTTTCTTCATTTTATTTTATTTTTTTAATAGAGATAAGGTCTTGCTCTGTTGCCCAGGCTGGAATGCAGTGCCACGATCTTAGCTCACTGTATTTTTGAACTCTCAGACCCAAGGGATCCTCCTGCCTCAGCCTCCTGAGTAGCTAGGACCACGGTCATGTGTCACCACACCTGGCTAATTTTCTTTTAATTTTCTGTAGAGCTGGGGTCTTGCTATGTTGCCCAGACTGGTTTCAAACTCCTGGTCTTAAGCCACCCTCCCTTGGCCTTCCAAAGTGCTGGGGTTACAGGTGTGAGCCACTATGGCCCTATTTTGATTCTTTATTTCTTTTAAAATAGATTTTGTCAGTCTGTGTTTTCTAGGAATGTCTCTATTTCATCTAAGTTATCTAATTTGTCACTGTAGGCCGGGTGTGGTGGCTCACCCCTGTAATCCCAACACTTTGGGAGGCCAAGGCAGGTGGATCACTTGAGGCCAGGAGTTCGAGATCAGCCTGGTCAACATGGCAAAACCTCATCTCTACAAAAAAAAAAAAAAAATAGCCAGGCATGGTGGTGCACTCCTATAGTCCCAGCTACATCAGAGGCTGAGGCAGAGAATCACTTGAACCCGGGAGGCACAGGTTACAGTGAGCTGAGATCGCACCACTACAGTGGAGTGTAGTGCAATGCACTCCTGGGTTTTTTTGAGACTCTGTCTCAAAAAAAACAAAAAAACAAAAAAAACCTTTCCTATTTGTTTCCTATGTCACATATTTCCTTTTTATTCCTCAGCTAATACATTATTGCTTTCTTTTGTGTTTAGTTTTTTCCCCTAGTATGCTATTTTGATTCCTTCTTCTTTTCCTTTTCTGTATATTTTTTAGTCATTTTCTTATTAGTTAATGTGGAATTACACTTAACATTCTAAATTGAAAACAATCTAGGTTGAATTGATACCAGTTTACTTTGAGTAGCTTAAAAACCTGCTTCTGTTTACGTTTATCTAAATAGTTACCTTTACTGATACTCCTTTTTCTTCTTCATATGGCTTTGAGTTAAGACAGTTTGATTATGGCATGTGATTATGATGTGTCTTCATGTGGAGCTTTTGGAGTTTTTCATAGTTGGCATTCAGCTTCTTGGATGTGTAGATTTATATCCTTTACCAGATTTGGAAAGGTTTGGCCATTATTTCTTCAAATAGTCTTTCTGCCCCTTTCTCTCCTTCTGGAACTCCCATAATGTGTATGTTGGTCTGGTTGATGCCACAGTTTCCTTAGTCTCTGTTCACTTTTTCATCCTTTTTCTTTCTGTTCCTCACGCTTGATAATTTCATTTGTCCTATCTTCAAGTTCACTGATTTTTTTTCCTCTGCCTGTTCAGATCTGCTGTTGAAGCTTTCTAGTGAAATTTTAACTTCAGCTATTGTACTTTTCAGTGCTAGAATTTCTATTTGGTTCTATTTTTGATCTCTTTCATGATATTTTTTCTTTGTTAAGTCATCATCTTCCTGGTACTTCATCCATAGTGTTCATTTGCTTTTTGAACACATTTAAGAGAGTTTAAGATTTTGTTGAGTAAATCTAATGTCTTGGTTTCCTCAGAGGTGGTTTCTATTATTTTCTTTTCTTTTTTTTTTTTTTTTTGAGACGGAGTCTCGCTCTGTTGCCCAGGCTGGAGTGCGGTGGCACGATCTTAGCTCACTGCAAGCTCCGCCTCCTGGGTTCACGCCATTCTCCTGCCTCAGCCTCCCAAGTAGCTGGGACTACAGGTGCCCGCCACCACACCTGGCTTATTTTTTGTATTTTTTAGTAGAGACGGGGTTTCACCATGTTAGCCAGGATGGTCTCGATCTCCTGACCTTGTGATCCACCTGCCTCGGCCTCCCAAAGTGCTGGGATTACAGGCGTGAGCCACCACGCCTGGTGGTTTCTAACATTTTCTATATTCCCTGTGAATGGCCCATACTTTCTTGCTTCTTTACATGCTTTGTAATTTTTTGTTGTAAACTGGACATTGTTTTAAAGCAGCTGTATCCTTCTAAGAGGGACATTTTGGATGTTACAGTGTTGTAACTCTGGAAATCAGATTCTTCCTCTTTCCCCCAGGGCTTGCTGTTGTTGCTTGTTGTGGGCTGCAGTCATTCATTCATTTAGTGACTTTTCCAAACTAATTTTGCAAAATCTGTATTCCTTGTCATGTGTATTCACTGAAATCTCCATTTCATTATCTCAGCCAGTGACAGAGATTTCCTTAAATGCCAAATTTTCATAGCCTCTTTCTTCATTAAACACTCCTTGCTTGTTATTAGTTTTTTATTAGATTCCAGAGTTCTCAGAAAGTTGCTCTGGTCGTTTTTGCCAACTCAATGGTTGCTTCAGTGGAGGTATGATTTCTTTGAGTTCCCTACTCTGCCATTTTTGACAACATCTGCTGGACTCTTTTTTATGGAACATGATTTCTAAATTAACAGTTATTTAATGAAAATAAATTTTTAAACAAATATATACTGATGTTTATTCCATAAAGTTATCTTTATTCTTATTAGTTCTGAAGTGATTAAATGGCATTATATAAAGCCTAAGCATCTTAATTTAGAAGCAGAAATAATTACTTTTATAACTCTTCCAATATTTTCCCCACTTGTATCTTAGAATTTAAACAGGTGAGAATTTGTCATTTTAGAACTACTGTGAAATAGTGTCATTTATAAAAAGAGTAGGTCCATCAGAAACAGCAAGAGAAAATGCAGCACACTTACTCTGTTCTTTCTGATATAATTTTGAAGCAGGTTTTCTGAGCTTTAGCAGTTGACAGATCATTCTTTTTGTGGGGATTATCCTAAACTTAAGGATGTTTAGTGGCATCCCATGACTGTACTCATTAGGTGCTAGTAACACCTTTTTTCCCATTAATGACAACCAGAATATGTACCCAGACATTGCTGAACACCTTCCAGCAGGCAAAAGTGTCTCTGATTGAGATCACTCTTTTAACATAAAATGTATGCCAAGACCATAATTAACTTCTGTATTTCCCAAGGGCGGCAACTGTTTAGTGTTTTCCCCTCATTTTACAAATATTAGAAAGCTGACCATGTCTAATCAGACAGTTCTGTTGGCCATTAAGGAAAGTGGAATGGTGGAAAAGCCCTAATATCACTCTTGTGTTACTGTTAGTACTACAGCTTCATTTGGCTAAATGTGTTGTTTCGTTCCCTAAATATTAATTTACTGTGTCTCAGATGGCACAAGAATAGGTATTTCTTGCCTGAAATACCCAGATGATTGAAAAGAAAATTGATTCCTTTTCCCTAAAAGAACATGAGGTTATTGCACCTAAAATAATTTTTTAGTATTTTGATGATCATAATTCAGGGATGTTTTATTATACTACAGTATCTTTAAGCTAAAAAATAAATTTTCTTAAAATTTTATTTTCTTAGAATTTATTTTTAGATGTACCCTTCTAACATTCAAGCCCCAAAAATAGATGTTAGTAGTATTAGTTTTATATGGAATTTTCTCCTGTATTAGGAATATTTAAACGTTGTCACATACGGTTTTATATTATTAAGTATATGGAAGACTTGGTCCACATCAAATTTATAATTCTTGAAGATGTCATGTCCATTTTTTATATTACTGCCCTTTTTTATTAACAATGATATCATAAATACCTCACTGCATTAGTCTTAATCACTTGATTCTAGAGGTAGCTAGTCTGAAAATACAATTCCAAATCCATTGCTTCTGTGGCTTAATCTTATGGAGATATTGGGGTGGGAGAAAGGAGTATTGATCATCTGGATTCTGAGTGAGTAAAAATATTTCAGTACCAAATTATTATGTCCAGGAAGCTAAGAAGTAACCTTAATTTCTGGTTTACTATAAAGCAGATTAACCAAAAAATACTATATTTAAAGCTAAACAATTTTTTCGAGTACAGTTTGTTATGCTTTAGTTTCTAAAAAGTCTTTTCTGTAGTCCCGAATGCTTTTGTGTATTTTATACCTTGGTACATTCTAAAACAAACCTTAGTAATACTTGATTTGTAATAGTCAAGTTAAACCCAAGGTATAGATAATTATAGGTGACTTTGAAGATAATTGTTTCATAGAATTACATAATGATCAATTATCAGTTGATTTTTAGTCCTGGTAAAGCTTAGTGTAATAGGATTCAAGCCAGGTGGAATTTGTGGTTTGCAAGCTTTTATAAGAGAGAAACCATCAGTAGTTGGTATGGAATGTGCTTCACTTTACTTGTATTTTAAGTTTGAAGTGAACAACTAATTTTGTTTTGTCTTTAGCTGTAGCACCAGTTGTACCCGATTTAAGTAGTGACATTGATACTAGTAATTTTGATGACTTGGAAGAAGATAAAGGAGAGGAAGAAACATTCCCTATTCCTAAAGCTTTCGTTGGCAATCAACTACCTTTTGTAGGATTTACATATTATAGCAATCGTAGGTAAGTATGCTAAACAGTGATTGTAGGAGTAAGTGCTGATTTTGTTCTTAGAAATATCTAAAAATCATTTTAAAGTAGATTTAATGGTATATAAAGATACACCTTATTATGCAATTTTTCATTGATGCATGATATTTCCAGTATTTCATATTTAATTTCTCTTGGACTCATCCATGTTTAGGACATTGTTTTTCAAAATTTTTTTTGCTAAATGATATACTATATATCCTCAAGTTAACAACAATTAATAGGTCAAAAAATGCTATAAATACTGATATTTTGATCTGTAGACTTATGGTTTATAATACATTTTGAAACAACATGTAGACTTTTTTTGTTTTGTTTTGTTTTGTTTTTTTCCACAATGGAGTCTTGCTCTGTCGCCCAGGCTGGAGTGCAGTGGCACAATCTTGGCTCACTGCAACCTCCACCTCCTGGGTTCAAGTAATTCTCCTGCCTCAGCCTCCCGAGTAGCTGGGATTACAGGTACCTGCCACCACACCCAGCTAATTTTTGTATTTTTAGTAGAGATGTGGTTTCACCATGTTGGCCAGGCTGGTCTTGAACTCCTGACCTCATGGATCTGCCTGCCTCGGCCTCCCAAAGTGCTGGGATTACAGGCGTGACCCACCGTGCCTGGCCAGCATGTAGACTTTTCTAGCATTATCATCACCATATTGATGCTGTATCAATTTTTAGCTCTTCAAAAATTAAGTGATTCCTCCCCAAACCTGTTTAATTTACCATGTGTTATAAAATGTAGTATTACCTCCACTGTGACCTTGGACAAATAACTTTGGCCTTTTATGCCTCCATTTCCTCAAAAATAGGGATGATGATAATAACAGTAATACTGCTTGCCTACTTACCTGATAGGATTGTTATAAGGTTTAAGTAAATTAAAACACAGTACAGCACTTAGAATAGTGCTTTGCATGGTGTAAGCACTCAGTGTTAACTATTATTACCATTAGTATGAGTTCATGTTAGCTTTACTGTAATGTACTTGAGATTTAAGTTAAACATTTAACATTATTTTAGTGTGCTGAGCATTCATTCATTCCACAGATATCTTTGATAACTTATTATTTGTCAGGTATATACTGAGCACCAAATTGCATGGAGAAGGATGAATAAGATACAGTGCCTTCTCTTGAGATGCTCACATCTTGGTGAGAAATGGATAAATTGTGCAATGTAGGTTGGTAAGAACTACATAGTAGAAATCTCGGCCAGGCACGGTGGCTCACGCCTGTAATCGCAGCAGTTTGGGAAGCCAAGGTGGGCAGGTCACTTGAGGTCAAGAGTTCGTGACTAGCCTGGCCAATGTGGTGAAACCCCGTCTCTACTAAAAATACAAAAATTAGCCAGGTGTGGTGGCGTATGCCTATAATCCCAGCTACTTGGGAGACTGAGGCAGGAGAATCGCTTGAACCTGGGGGGCGGAGGTTACAGTGAGCCAAGATCACGCCACTGCACTCCAGCCTGGGCAATGGAGCGAGACTCTGTCTCAAAAAAAAAAAAAAAGAAAGAAAAAGAAATCTAAACAAAGTGCTATACCAGTATAATGCATTGAACTATACGATAACACTTACTGGGTGGGTTAAATCTACTTTTAATTACCTCAAAAATATATACTTCTAATCAAATTATACTCCTTTGGAATGATATCAGATAACTGATTGGCTTGGAGTAAATTATTACATTTGAGGTCATTATAACTAATCTTATTTTAAAGTGAAGGGTCTTGTCATTTTAGTGTAAGCCATTCAAGTTAATCTTAGAAAACAAAAAGACCATTTAGTCCGGCTTTTTGAAACTTCTTCAGTAATCCACTGTAAGATAGTACTTAATACTTTTTGTTGCTACATCAATGAGATAGCTGGCACTTATCTTTTTTTCCTCCCTAACACTCTGTGAGTATAATATTATAACTGTATTCAATTAACATACATATACAGAAGAGCTTCAGGGTGGTTTTTGCTGAAGCATTCTTTTTTTTTTTTTTTTTTTTTGAGACAGAGTTTTGCTCTTGTTGCCCAGGCTGGAGTGCAATGGCACAATCTCGGCTCACTGCAACCTCCGCTTCCTGGGTTCAAGCGATTCTCCTGCCTCAGCCTCCCGAGTAGCTGGGATTACAGGCATGCGCCACCATGCCCGGCTAATTTTGTATTTTTAGTAGAGACAGGGTTTCTCCATGTTGGTCAGGCTGGTCTTGAACTCCTGACCTCAGGTGATCTGCCCACCTTGGCCTCCCAAAGTACTGGGATTACAGGTGTCACCCACTGTGCCCAGCCTGCTGAAGTGTTAACTTTTTGTATTTTTATCAATTATTCTTTGACTTGGTTTCTGAAACACTCAAGTTGTTGATATAAACAACCCCCGATGTTTTTGTATTTTCTGTAGTAGAGTCCAGCAGTTAATAACTTTATTTAGGTTTCTCTGTATAATGGTAACCTTGAGTTAAATAAACATTTATTATACTATTTGTCCTACATTATCATGCACTTGATTATGTTCTCTAGCTTTTCTTTGTATTCATGTTTTATGGCCCAAACTGATTTTTAAGTTTCTTAAAAGTAGAAATTATACTATGTTCTTAACTGTCACAGCCTATTGACAAATAAATATAGTATTTTTTAAGTAATCACTTACTACATGAACAGGCAAAGGTACGGTTGCTGTTCATAAAGAAAGAACCAACAAAATATATATATATTTTTGAAACAAGAGTCTCACTCTGTCGCTGAGGCTGGAGTGCGGTGGTGTGATCTTGGCTCACTGCAATCTCTGCCTCCTGGGTTCAAGTGATTCTTGTGCCTCAGCCTCTGAGTAGCTGGGATTACAGGTGCATATCACCACACCTGGCTAATCTTTGTATTTTTATTAGAGACGGGGTTTTGCCATGTTGGCCAGGCTGTTGGCCAGGCTGGTCTCAAACCCCTGGCCTCAAGTGATCCACCCACCTTGGCCTCCCAAAGTAATCCCAGCGGATTACAGGTGTGAGCCACTGCACCTGGCCCTGGCAAAATACTGATTAGCTTTATTGTAATATGTAAGCATAATTTTGAATATACAGATATGAAATAGAAAACCTCTGAAATTCTTATCCCTGAAATCCAGATATACTTTTAATACCAAGGGCAGAAATCATTGTTGCTTAATTATAGCTGAATTAACCATGATTTTTAAAATAGCCTTAAGCTATATTCCTAATATAGTAACTCCCGTTTTGTAAAAAGTTACCTAAATGACCAGATTCTATGTAAAAGCACCAATATAATATGCAAATGTACCTTGATAGAGAAAAGACAGAAGGTGGAAGAATTAATGGATGTATACAAGTGATGTCCTTACATTTCCTTTGCTGCATTCAAGCTTATATTACTAATTTTGCAGAAGACTAAAATGTCAGTCTCAGTCACATAGCATGTTAAGTTTAGAAAATATCTTAGAGATGAAACAGTCTCATCTAATTTAGATTCCACTGGCATTGCTATATGCCTTATTTATATTACATAAGCAGAATCTCACATTGAATTTCTGAGATGCTTAGTAGTCAATGGAATTAAATTGCACCACACCTAGAATTTGTCATTTGTTATATGGGACTTTTCCTCTATAAAGCTGCTACACAGCCACTATTATTGTCTTAAAGTTATTTGAATCTCCATTTGATCTGAATAATTTTCAAGGAAAACCTAGGAAGTGGCATATTTCTAGCTGTTTCTTTTATAGTACCATTATACTGTGTATGTTTATTGATACTTAATGGATACTTGATTATCTTCTGTTATTCACTAATTTTTAAAATTTACTTAAACTGCTCTTTTGGAACATTATTAATATCTGGTGTGTTAACACATGCCTCCAATAGCTATGAAGTATACTGTAACTATTTGATCTCCTTTTGCAATAGCTCTACTGGTTAATCAGGGTGCTGACTGTAGTGGTGGTGATGGTAGAAGTAGTGATTATGGTAGTTGTAGCATGGTGGCAGTAGGAGCAACACTGGCGGTACTAGTACCTTACCTTTATATAATATTTGGTAGCTTAAAAAATTGTTTACGTATATGATCTATTTAGATTGTTTGAGAATCTTGTGAGACATCTAAAAAAGACCTCTAAATTAGTTCACTAATAGCTTTATTTATATACAATTCTAACTTTACACTGAATTTAAAGAACTCTGCAAGGCTGGGAGTCCCAAAAGATTAGCAGCATCACCTAAACTTTGGTTCTGTTATTTCACCCACATAGGCAAAAACTTTTTTGACCCGAAGAGGCAATATTATGCTTTGCTGAAGGATAGTTGGGTGCAGGAGAGGTGGTTATGCATATGTCTGCAGAAGTCAGCAGTTTCTTACCCCCAATTCTTATATACAAAAAGCTCTGAAAACTGAATGTTTTTAAGTTATTTGTTTGGTGGAAAAACCTGTCATAACCTGCTCTCATGACCAGAAAGCCTAATCTGAACTAACTTGAGACTGGTTTTTATTTATCCTACTTGGTATGAATATTCTTATGTTTTGCTGCAGGAATATTAAGTCATATGTTTACAGGCTGCTACTATTTTTAGACCTAACTGGGTGTTTTATTTAATATATATATCATTTCTGAATTATGTTTATAAAAATTATGAACCTATACTTAATTTTTAAAAACAAAGTTACTATAACTGAACATAAAATAGGCGTGTAGTATTTATTATTGGTTGTCATGGGATATTACAGAGTTTTTTGTTTTGTTTTCTTTTTAAACTTTTCTTTCCCTCAGATACTTATCTTCAGCAAATCCTAATGATAACAGAACTAGCTCCAATGCAGATAAAAGCTTGGTAGGTATTTTCTTAGTATTAAGAAAATTGTTTTTAAAATTGTTTTGTGGATAATATATTTGTGGGTATGATAGTAAATTTATATATTGTTTGTGAAGCTGTGGTTAGCTGAACTTAGATTTTTATGGCACTTTTATCTCCCATCTCCTTTTCAGTCTGATTTTTTGCTCAAATATCAAATGGAATAATATATTTGGAGGCAGTTAGTAAACTAAATTGTTACACAGATTGACAGTGGTCATCTTTTTTAATCTTCGGAATCAGGAACTATGATATATCAATGTATCATTAAGGGTCTTGACAGGCAAACAGATTACATGTTCAAAATATTTAAACAGAGAGTTTTGTGTGTATGGCAAATATATGTAACATGAAATTTACCATTTTAATCATTTTTAAGTGTGCATTTCGGTGGCATTAAGCACCTTCACGTAGTTGTGCAGCCATCACTGCCATCCATCTCTAGAACCTTTTCATCATCCCAAACTAAAAATCTATACCAATTAAACAGCAACTCCTCATTTCACCCTCCCCCCAGCTCCTGGTTACCACTGTTCTACTTTCTGTCTCAATGAATTTGCCAATTCCAGGTACCTCATATGAATGGAATCATACAATATTTATCCATATGTGACTGGCTTATTTCATGTAGCATAATGTCTTCAAGGTTCATCCATGTTGTAGTATGTATTAAAATTTCCTTCGTGTTTAAGGCTGAGTAATATTCCATTGCATACATATATATACACACACACACACGTATACACACACACCATATTTTTGCATTTATTAAATCAAGAGTTTAATGAAGGGATGATTAACATGCTGTGAACATCAGTAGAGGGAAACAATAAAGGGTACTAAAGCACCCATGTATGAACAAGAGTGGGAAGCCATTGCCCTATACTGAAGGAGCAAAGAGAGAAAACCTTATCGTAACTCAGAGAAAGCCTGACATCATAGAAGAGGAATATAAAACGTAGAGCATTGCGAGAACCACAGTAAAGCACAAAGGGTGTAGGGAGAATGAATATTTCTTTTTTTTTACCTTCAGATTTCTGCTGGTGTCTCCTGTGGGTTGAAACCAACCTTAAAATCATAGGGCTACAGAGTAATACAGGCAATGCACTCTGTAGATTTTAAGGCAAAGAAGAGCAGAGGATGAATTTTCAAGGTTAGAAGGGAATGGGGGAAATGGAGAATAACCAGTATAGTTAGCATCATCTTAATTTGTCCACTGAGAAGTAAATTACTCCAGAAAATACATTTTAGTTGAGTTCTTTCTGTTGTTTATATAGCTCATGTTCTGATACAGAGGTAAAACAAAATCTTACTTGCTTACATTTCAGAAGGTCCTTTTGGGTTAACAGGAATTTTCTGAAAAATATCCAGAGTAATTATCTGTCCATTCCTAGAGCATTCTTTGAACTTTTTGTCTACTATAGCCTACATTTTTTTGTTGGGGGGCACAGAGACATTGCAAGCCTACATATTTTTAACAGAGGAGAGGAAGAGGTAAGCAGCCATTTTTAAAAAGCTGATAATGATTCTTTTCTTTCTCTTTGATATATTGACTCTTAAATATAAGCGAACATGCGGTGAAAAGGGAAAATGAGAAAAAGGTGAAGGAACTACATGAGTACGCATTTGGTGTTAAGTTCATCTTTCTCTTAAATTTTAATCCCAGTAGAGCTGTTTGGCAAGTTATGTATTGCTAACAAGGGCTCAAAAATCTTTGACCTACGTAATAATAAGGAGTTGCTGTAAGTCAGCTCTCACTGTGTTACTTGACTGTAGAGTTAGAAGTGCCTTCGGCCTTCAAAAATATTCAAAGGATTCATGTTTTCTTTGGGCTGATTTTGTTCAGTGGTGATTACCATAAGTTTATCAGTGGTTGCTACCTTTATCTTTTGCTCTAATAATATCAGGGGGGATATACTAATTATTTCAACCTAGAACTAAGTACAAAATCAACTAATTTAATTTTCCTTGAAAACCTTTTAGCAGAGATGCTATTGAACAACTTTGCAATTGCCAAATACAATGGATGATTTTCAGCCCATATCTTATTTTTCTTCTTTGCTGTATTTGACACTGACTGCTTCCTACTTCTTTGGAACTTCAAACATTTTTAACTCTTCTATGTTCCTATTGTTTCCCTCTTTTTTACCTCCCATATTTTTGAATTTTATTTATTTTTCAATCCTCTTTTCAGGATCTTCCTCCTCTGCTCACTTTCAATTATTAACATTTCCCAAAGTTCTGATCTTGGCTCTCTGCTCTTTCTCTGTAGGTAATCTCATTCATGTCCAGCTTGCTTGTCTGAGCTCCAGTCCTGAATCTTTCTCTCTCTTCTGTATACTTCTCAGGCATATCAAACTAGGCCAGAGCTAAACTCACTGTTTTCCTGTCCCCATTCCCTCCCTAGCAGTGTGTTGGCTATCTTTCATAATGGTATTATATCTATTCTAACTTCCAGTCGGTTTGGTCATACATTGTGCTTTCCAATTGATACCTTTATCCATTACTTCCTCTTCATTCCTGTAGCCTCTGCCTTTTATCAGATCCATATTCTCTTGTCTGAACTGCTTTGATAGCTTTTTAACTGGTTGCTCTTCTTAGAACTTCACTGCCCTCTAAGCTGTTCATTAACCTTATTATTGTAGTGATGTTTCTGAGGTGCCAGTATTATGTCATTTCTCATTTAAAATGCTTATGGGTTAAAGTCCCCAACTCCAATTTGTGCATACAAGGATCATTACCTTCTTAGGCTTAATGTGAGTTGTTTTTCCTATTACATTCTGTGCTCTGCTATAGTACTTGATTTCTTTCCATTTCCCAAATATATCATATTTTCTTCTGCCTTTCTACTTTTGGGCTCATTGTTCATTCTAGCTAAAATGCCTTCCTTGTGCCACCTTCTTTGTTTTATCAGATTATCAGTTCTTCTTATCTTTTAGGCCTCAACTCAAGGATTATATATTCTCGGCAGAGTTAGAAGTGACCTTTTCTCTCCTTTGGAACACTCCGTAGATAATTTTTTTATTATTTACCACAGTCTATTGTAATATTTTGTGTATACGTCTTTGGGACATTGTAGCTTCTTTTTTCTCTTCCAATTTAACTTTGCCTCACTATGTAACTATTTGCTTCATGAGAACAGGAACCAAATCTTTTTAATTTTTGTATTTCTAATGGCCTAACATTTAGTAAATGTTAAGAAAGTGCTTGTTAAATTAATAATAAAAAAATTGAGATAGAAAGAGGTAAGATTAAACTAAATTATTTTCTAAAAAGGTTTAAAATATTAACATAGACTTGATATTTTAAATGTCTAAATATTCTTAGTAGAATGAGTTTTTGTTTTTGTTTTAAATTAAAGCAGGAAAGTTTGCAAAAAACAATCTATAAGCTGGAAGAACAGCTGCATAATGAAATGCAGTTAAAAGATGAAATGGAGCAGAAGTGCAGGTGAGAATATACTTTAAGTTTTTCATATTAAAAGTTTTATATACCAAATACTTACTTGAAAGCTTATACCCTGTAAACATCTGAAAGTAGAAAGAAAATGAGGATGTAAAGATTACTACTGATAATACATTGATGATGTGTCTCGGCTAGAATTGAGAAGTTGTATTTATGTTGGCTTAGTTATAGATGTATTTTCCTCAGAATATTTAAAGTACATTTGTTCCTGGCAGTCTGTATTCTTTTTTTTTTTTTAATTCATGAAAATAATATATTGTGTGCTTTGTAATATGTTCCAACTGTGTTTTCATTACAGTCATCAGAAAGTAAAGCAGTATTCTTCTTTTTTTTTTTTAAGATGGATCGCTCTGTCGTCCAGGCTGGAGTGCAGTGGCACGATCTTGGCTCACTGCAAGCTCCGCCTCCCGGGTTCACGCCATTCTCCTGCCTCAGCCTCCCGAGTAGCTGGGACTACAGGCGCCCACCACCAAACCTGGCTAATTTTTTTTTTTGTATTTTTAGTAGAGACGGGGTTTCACAGTGTTAGCCAGGATGGTCTCGATCTCCTGACCTCGTGATCTGCCCGCCTCGGCCTCCAAAAGTGCTGGGATTACAGGTGTGAGCCACCGCACCCGGCCAACAGTCTGTATTCTTAAAAAACTGTAATGCTAATTCATTTAGTTGCCTGACTTACTGCTTTTTTCTCTTTACATAATTAGCTAACTAAAAGGGCAAATTAGGCTGCACATGGTGGATCACTTGAGGGCAGGAGTTCAAGACCAGCCAGGCCAACATGGCGAAACCGCATCTCTACTGAAAATACAAAAAATTAGCTGGGCACGAAGGTGTGCACCTGTAGTCCCTGCTGCTTGGGAGGCTGAGGCATGAGAATTGCTTGAACCCGGGAGGGAGAGGTTACAGGAAGTCGCGATCACACCATTGCACTCCAGCCTGGGCGACAGAGCAAGACTCTGTCTCAAAAAGAAAAATAAATAAAGGGGAAATTAGTTTACATTAAATCAGGTGCTTTTTGAAATGTAAAATGTTGAAGATTAAAATATACTAAATTTTTGATGTGGCCATTCTAATTTCCACTGTGGTTCACCAGAGCAGTAACTCAGAGTATCTTTTTCTGTGGGTCTAATTTCAGCATGTTATTGTCATTAGACTCACAGAAAAAATATCTTTGAATTATGCTCACGTTTATTTTAAATTACCTAGCATAATACTGAATTACTTATCAATTATAAGCAATAATTTTTAATAATTATTTGTGTTTTTAGTGAATAGTATTGAATAAATGAAATGCAAAGGTAACACGAAAAGTATTCAACAAATAAAATTGGGAACACTGGTAATTTTGTGACAGAGCAGGTGGGGGGTTTGGTACAAAACAGATAAAATTCTCACTTTTAACCATTCCTGATAGATTATATGGTTAAGTGTATAATACAGATTTCTTTTAAAAAGGCATTTGAATATAAGCAAATAATTAACTGACCCCAGGATTTGGAAAGAATTTCTAAATATAAAATATGTAAATAAGGGGAAGAACTGGGTGGATACTGTTATATAAATGTTGAGAAGTCTCTACATCCAATATTTTTTTTTTTTTTTTTTTTGAGACGAAATCTCACTCTTGTCCCCCAGGCTGGAGTATGATGGCGCGATCTCGGCTCACTGCAACCTCTGCCTCCCGGGTTCAAGTGATTCTCTTGCCTCAGTCCCCCGAGTAGCTGGGATTACAGGCACCTGCCACCACGCCTGGCTAGTTTTGGTATTTTTAGTAGAGACGGGATTTCACCATGTTGGCCAGGCTGGTCTCGAGCTCCTGACCTCAGGTGATCCACCTCGGCCTCCCGACGTGTTGGGATTACAGGCGTGACCCACCGTGCCTGGCCCAAAAAATTTTTTAAACAAAATTAAAAGACAAGTGACAAACTGGTAGTAATGGTGAGTAGGGATCAGTTTGAGGAAGTAATAAGAATGGCTGAATTGGCTAATAATCATATGAAAGTGTATCACCTCAAGGAAATAAAATTGAGATGAAACTTTTAAAAATTATATATTGAATTGCTAAATAGTTTTTAAAATAAAAACCTAGTGCTAGGGATTGTGGAGTGATATTTACTTGCATTTCTTTATTTCATTTATTTATTTTTTTGTTTTTATTTTTTTTGAGGCAGAGTCTCACTCTGTCACCCAGGCTGGAGTGCAGTGCCGTGATCTCAGCTCACTGCAAGCTCCACCTCCCGGGTTCATGGCATTCTCCTGCCTCAGCCTCCCGAGTAGCTGGGACTACAGGCGCCCACCACCATGCCCGGCTAATTTTTTGAATTCTTTAGTAGAGACGGGGTTTCACTGTGTTAACCAGGATGGTCTCGATCTCCTGGCCTTTTGATCTGCCCACCTCGGCCTTCCAAAGTGCTGGGATTACAGGTGTGAGCCACCACGCCCGGCCACTTGCATTTCTTTAAATCAAATTCTCTGCATTCAAATCATTTTAGTTACATTCATTTATTCAATAAAAATTTCAGTTAAAGTGTCATATAATGTGCTTGTCAACAATATAGTAGTGAATAAATCACGACATGGCCCCTCTCCACAAGGAGCTTGTAATTTAGCAAGAAAAACAAGTAAGTAATTATCAAGAGGTGTGGTAGGCCAGGTGCAGTGGCTCATGCCTGTAATCCCAGCACTTTGGGAGGCCGAGGCGGGCGGATCACGAGGTCAGGAGATCAAGACATCCTGGCTCACAAGGTGAAACCACATCTCTACTAAAAATACAAAAAATTAGCTGGGCGCGGTGGCGGGCGCCTGTAGTCCCAGCTACTCGGGAGGCTGAGGCAGGAGAATGGCGTGAACCCGGGAGACGGAGCTTGCAGTGAGCCGAGATCGAGCCACTGAGCTTGCAGTGAGTCGAGATCGAGCTACTGCACTCCAGCATGGGCAACAGAGCGAGACTTCGTCTCAAAAAAAAAAAAAAAAAGAAGTGTGGTATGTGTTAATTGGGGGAGAGAATAAAATTATACAGGAATATCAGGAATACATCAGGAGATGCCTGTACTGTTTTGTCAGAGATCAGAGAAAGCTAAAACCAGAAGAGTCAATGGAAATTATTAGGAGAAGAGTGGAAGGAAGTGTTAGGGTCCAGGAGGTGAGTATCTGTGAAGGCCGTGAGGTAAGAGACCTTGACTGGCCAGTAAGATGTGAGGGAAGGAAAAGCCTGAGATGAGAATGGGGAGGATGGCAAGGTCTAGATTGGGGAGAATTTTTTTTCTCTTTTTTTTTGCAGGGGGTACTAAGAAATTTGGAATTTAAGCGTAATGGAAAAACATCAAAAGTCATTAAACTAATAAGTAAAAAATATATATTAAATTTGCTGTTTTCAAAAGAAGTTCCTGCTTAATTAGCAGCACTTGGCACTTTATTCAACTAAATGGGAGTGAGGGAGGATGAGTCAAGGATGATTCCTAGGTGTTGTCATTTACTTAGGGACTCTAGAAGAGAAGCAAATTGGTATTGGGGTGGAGTGTGGAACAGAGGCAGTAAGTTCCATTTTGGAGATGCTGAATGAGGTATTTAATGAGTCATCCATGTGAAAATGTTGCATATATAGGTTTTGAAGCTCAGAATTACATTTTGAACCAAAGAAAGCAAATGGTAATGAAGATAATACACTTTGAGTGTTGCCAAATGGTGCCTTAACTGATTTGATATATGCTACCTTTCTCTTTGTTTACTTTATCCTGTATTAAAGGATAAATGGCTAATTTTTGAGTAGTGGCAAGTATTGCATGACGGAGTTTAGGGATCCTTAACCTGAAATCCATAGACCTCCCCCAAAGAGTCCATGGATGAAATTTGAAGTCCTTAAACTTGGATGATAAAAGGTGAACGTTTTCTCTAACTTATAACTTAATTTTAGCACTTGTTTCAATTCTGAGCATAGGCAGCAATTCAGTTATTAGCAGTAGTTGTTAATTTTTATTACCGATAGAAATTATAGATGTTTTCTTATTACAGTTGTTACAGCTATCTCTAAATATCATTTATGCTCATCAATACTTTGAAATTACTGCCACTAGATCTTGTGATTTAATATATTAATAAGGAAGCATATATACTACTGAATTACACATTTTTTTTAAAGTTTATTACTGTGTTTCAATATAATTGGCTTCTTTTTTTTTTTTTTGAGATGGAGTCTCACTATATCACCCAGGCTGGAGTGCAGTAGCATGATCTCGGCTCACTGCAACCTCCGCCTCCCAGGTTCAAGTGATTCTCCTGCCTTGGCCTCCCAAATAGCTGGGATTACAGATGCCCGCCACCATGCCTTGCTAATTTTTTTTTTTTTTTTAATTTTTAGTAGAGACGGGGTTTCACCATGTTGGCCAAGCTGGTCTCGAACTCCTGACCTCAGATGATCCACCCGCCTCAGCCTCCCAAAGTGCTGGGATTACAGGTGTGAGCCACTGCACCCGGCCTAATTGTCTGTTTTAATCATATATAATTTTTGTGCTTCAAAAAATATTTTGAAAAAAGGCCATAGGCTTCACTTGACTGCCAAAGAGATCCATGGCACCAAGAAAGGATACAAAACTCTAGTTAAGTGGAAAAGTAAGGAATGTTAGTGTTTAACACTGGGCAATAGGAAATACGTATATTTCTAATCTGTATTGCTTTTGTTTTTACAGAACCTCAAACATAAAACTAGACAAGATAATGAAAGAATTGGATGAAGAGGTACTTTTTGTTTTCTAATCAAGTTTCCTTTTTGAGATTTTTCCCTCTTTCAAATTGTTTCGTTTCCTGAGAAAATTGTATTTGAATTCTGTAGTTTGAAACACAAAACAGAGCCAGAGAATTGTGATGAAAGCCTCACCTTGGAACTGCAGTTTCAAGTGGTACAGATTAGATTATAATTTAGTTTCCTTTGTACAATTGTTTTCTACAGCCATATTAATTTTAGTACGTAAATTTCAGTTCAGTGGTTCTCGATAGTTGAAATGTGAGAAAGGAGCCAGAGAAGCAAGCGATCAGAAATTGAATCTCAAACTATGTCAGAAAGAGACAGACAAATAAGGAAAAGAGAGAAATACAGTTTAAAATATTTTTAAAAGATTAACACTGACATAATCTCATGTAATCAAATGGAAAATATATTGATTTTAGAATGTTCATCTTTTCCATGGTTACCTGTCAAAATTTTTTATTATCAGAGAAACAGTAACAAGCATTCATAATTCAGATGTTTGTTTGCAAATATGTAATACATTTCCATTCCTCTTAGTCAACTTCTAAGTATATTTCTACTGTCTATGAGTCCCATGAAAAGAAATACACTCTCTGTAGTCTTCTCCTAATACATTACTTACTTTGTCCTTTTTTAGGTTTAATCTCTGATAGTTTTTATGCTGTGTTAATTTTTTCTTCCCTTATAGAATGGTATCTGTCAATGGCTTGCTTTCTTTCATGGGTAGCTTTGGATATCTATGAAGATTTAGATAGCATTTACTAACTTGCCTTTGTACTTAACCTTAGCAGTATATATTTGACTCTGAGTGTTTAAGGAGTCCTTTTTTGCATATCTTCCACTTATATTTAACTTTTAAAACACAGATAAAATTCAGATGTGCTAGATTTAAGTTATTCATTTTTCCAAATTAGAAGTAGAGAGGGAAATTTGAGGTATGAAATTAAAATAGTCGCACTTCTAGAAAGATGGAGTAAGAGTACCTTTTCTGTATTCCTCCCAGTAAGTACAACTAAAAACCCTAAACATTAAAACATAAAACAAACATGAAAAGATTTTGAAAGGTGGAAAGAAGGCAGACCAACCTGGGTTACTTGCGTCCTGAGAAACAACACATGAATGAGTCTTCAGGGTTTTCTTTTTGCTGCATGTGTCCTAGACGGGGTGCCAGAGAAGCCAGCAACCTTGAAATATCAACAGTTGCAGACAAAGCTCCAAAAAAAGCTAATTTCCTTAGCCTAAAGACCAAAAAAGGAGCAGGCTAGCAAGTCAGAAAACTTACACTATCACTGCTCTTTTCAGCCAAACACCACAGAAAAACGGTAGCCCCATTCTTTTTTTTTTTTTCTTCTTTTTGAGACAGAGTCTTGCTCTTTTGCCCAGGCTGGAGTGCAGTGGCGCGATCTCGGCTCACTGCAAGCTCCGCCTCCTGGGTTCACGCTATTCTCCTGCCTCAGCCTCCCAAGTAGCTGGGACCACAGGCGCCTGCCACCACGCCTGGCTAATTTTTTATTTATTTTTTTTTTAGTAGAGATGGGGTTTCACTGTGTTAGCCAGGATAGTCTCAATCTCCTGACCTTGATCCGCCCACCTTGGCCTCCCAAAGTGCTGGGATTACAGGCCTGAGCCACCACGCCCAGCCAACTGTAGCCCCATTCTTAACAGCAAAGGCTGAGTGGGAAGTCTAGATTTCCATCTCCACTATGCTGTAGCACACCCCAACTTCCAATTAGAATAGTGTCAGAGAAGGTCCAGTAAAGGAATTTTCATCTCCTGTGGGCAGTAACGAACCTTCTTTCTCTCCCCAGACAGCGTAGCAGTGACCATGTGGGGAATCTACACTTACACTTCCAGCTGGCAGTAAGGGGGTGCCCCTCCCACTGCCTTCTGGGTTGGTATCAAAGAGGCATGGTAGGGAGTCAGAACTTTCCACTGAAAATAACAAGCTCCCCTCCACAATGCAGTGTCATCTGTGGGGGCCACATAAGGAGCAGCCATGGTGCACTCAATGGAGGCCTGGTAGAGTGCCAGAACTCCTGCTTCCACCCAGCAATGATGAGGATCTGCTCCCCTCCCTACCTGAGGTGTCAGTAGAGGCTGAGTGGAAAACCTGGACTTCTGCAAACTCCACCTGGCAGAAAAGAGGCAGCACCCCCTTAGTTTCACCAGAACAGTGTCAGAGGAGACCTTCTAAAAGAGATTTTAAATAAGATCCAGAATGTTGTAAGATAATGTCCAGGTTTGAATAGCAAACTGCTCATCATAATCAGAACTAGGAAAATTTTAACTGGAATGAGAAACAATAATAAACTAATACCAACGCTGAGATGACACAGATGTTAGAATTATCTGACAAGTATTTAAAGGAATCACCATAAATATGTTTCAGTGAGCAACTATAAACATACAAACAAGCAAAAAAATAGTCTCAGAAAGACATAGACAATATAAAATAGAGCCAACCAAAAATTACAATAACTGAAATAAAAGTCTCAATAGATGGTGTCAGCAGCAGAGTGAACAATGCAGAGGAACGAATCAGAGACCTTCAACAAAGAAAAATAGAAATTATCCAGTCTGAACAACAGAGAGAAAATGATCAGAAAAAAAGTGACAGAGCCTCTGGGACCTGTAGAACTGTAAGAATAAAGTTCTAACATTTGTGTCACTCGAATTACTAAAGGAGAGGAGAAAGGGCGTGGGAGGAAATGATGACAGAAAATTCAACAAATTTGACAAAAGACCTGAACTGACAAAAGACATGAACTACCAAGAAGCTTAGCAAACCACAAAAAGTGTAAACCCAAAGATATCCACACCAAGACACAATAGTCAGATTTCTGAAAATTAATGACAAAAAAGAAATCTTAAATACAGGACACACCTTACCTAGAAAGGAAACAACAGTGTAAGTGACAGCTGATTTCTTATCAGAAACCATGGAGTCCAGGAGGAAGTGGCATGACTTTTTCAGGTGCTAAAAAAACAAAAAAACCTATCAACCCAGAATTCTGTGTTCAATTAAAACATCCTTCTCAAATGAAAAAGAAAATGACAACATTCTCAGATGAGGAAAAACTAAGATAATGTGTCACCAGCACACCTTCCCTAAAGGAATTGCAAAAGAAAATTCTCTAAACAGAAAGGAAATGATAAAAGAAGGAATCTTGGCCAGGTAGGATGGTTCACACCTGTAATCCCAACACTTTGGGAGGCTGAGGCGAGCAGATCACTTGATGCCAGAAGTTTAAGACCAGCCTGGCCAACATGGCAAAACCCCATCTTTACTAAAAATACAAAAAAAATTAGCCAAGTGTGGTAGCGTATACTTGTAATCCTAGCTACTCAGGAGGCTGAGGCTGAGGCTAGAGAATTGCTTGAACCTGGGAGGTGAAGGCTGGAGTGAGCCAAGCGCACCACTGCACTCCAGCCTGGGTGACACAGCAAGACTCTGTCTCCAAAAGAAAAAGGAGGAATTTTGAATTACTAGGAATAAAGAAAGAGTAAAAGATGGGTAAATACATTTTTTCTCCTCTTGATTTTTTATAGTAGGCAGTTGAAGCAAAAATTATATTGTCTAATATGATTCTCTGTGTATGAGAAAAAATATTTTAGACATAAACAGAGAGTAATGGGTCATAAAGAAAGGTAAAGTTTTTAGGTGAAGTGTGGTGGCTCATGTCTGTAATCCCAGCACTTTGGGAGGCCAAGGCCAGCGGATTGCTTGAGCCCAGGAGTTCAAGACCAGCCTGAGCAACAAGGCGAAACCCTGTCTCTACAAAAAATACAAAAATTAGCCAGGTGTGGTAGTGCACGCCTGTAGTCCCAGCTACTAGGGAGGCAGAGGTGGGAGGATTGCTTGAGTCCAGGAAGTTGAGGCTGCAGTGAGCCATAAGCATACCACTGTACTCCAGCCTGGGTGACAGAGTGAGACCCTTTCTCAAAAATAAATAAGATAAAAATTTAAAAAAGAAAGGGAAGATGTTTATTCTTTACTCAAACTGGTAAGATGCCAATACCAGTGGAGTGTACTATATATTAAGCTATGCATATACAATGTAATATCTAGGGCAGCCACTGAAAAGGCCTTACAAGGAGATACATTCAAAAACACCATAGGTAAATCAAAAGGAATGCTAAAATAATGTTCAGGTAACCCACAGAAAGACAGGAAAGAAAATGTAGAAATAACAGAGATCAAACAAAAAAACAAAAATGGCAGACTTCACCCTAACATACTACCAATAATGACGTTAAATGGAAATTAAATGGAATACCAATCAAAAGAGGTCAGATGCGTTGGTGGTATAGTGGTGAGCATAGCTCAAAAGAGGTGGTAGGCGTAGATTTTTTTAAATCCCCCATTTATATATCTGTTAGAAACTCTTCAAATATAACAATATAGGCAAGTTGAACATCGGAAGATGTGAAGAGATAACATAACAAATATTAAAAAGAAAGCAGCATATTGGCAATGTTAATACCAACTAAAGTAGACTTCAGAGCAAAGAAAATTACCATGAACGTAGAGGAATATTACATAATGATAAGAGTCAATCCACCAAAAATAAATAAAAATCCTAACTGTACACCAAACAACAGAGCTACAAAATATGTGAAGCAAAAGTTGATAAGACTGGAAGGTGAAATAGACCAATCCATAATTATTGTTGGAGACTTCAGCAGCCGTAAGAATCACCAAACATAGGAGAACTCAACCACACTGTCAGCCGTCAGAATTTGTTCAACATTTACAGAACCCTCTGCTTAACAGCACAATATGCCTTCTTTTCAAGTGCTTAAGGAACACACACCAAGGTAGACCACATCCCAAGCTATAAAACAAACACATTTGAAAGCACTGAAATCATACAGTTTCCTGACCAAAATGTACAGATGAGAATAACAGAAAAATCTGCAAACACATGGAAAGCAAACAACAAACTTCTAAATAATCCAGAGGTCAAAGAAGAAGTCTCAGTGAAAAAAATACATTGGAATGTTAATTATGTCTCATAAAACTGTTACGGCTCTTTATCTTTACAAAATATTTGAACAATGAAGTGAAAATACATCATCAAAATTTGTGAGATACTGTTAACATGGTGATGAAGGTTAATTTATAGCACTAAATGCTTACCTTAGAAAAGAGGAAAAGTCTAAAATCAATAATTTAAACTCCTACTTCTGGAAACTAGAATAAAAAGAGTGAAATAAACCCAAAACAAGCAAAAGGAAGGACAAGTAACGATAAGAGCAGAGAACAATGCAGTTAAAAGCAAAAAAACAATAGAGAAAATCAGTGAAACAAAAAGCTGTGTGAAAAGATCAACAAAATTAACAAACCTCTAGCAAGACTGATAAAGGAAAAAGAGAGGACACAAATTACCAGTATGAGGAATGAAATAGGGCATATACTATAGACCATATAGGTATCAAAAGAATCATAAGGAAATACTATGAACAGTTCTAAACACAATTAAGACATGTAGATGAAAGGGACTAACTTCTCAAAAATCAAACTATCACAACTCATACAGTATGAAATAGGTAATTTCAGTAGCCCTATATAAGTGTTAAGGAAAGTGAATCCATACTTTTTAAACTTTTTAGATATATGGATGAAAATAAACATATGAAAAGAGGTTCACATAATTAGTCATTTGGGAAGTGCAAATTAAAACTACCATGAAATATTACTCCATAACCATGAAAAAAAGTAAGTTTTAAAATTATGTCAATAGCAAACTGACAAGGATATGGAGAAACTAGATCACTTGGACATTGCAGATGGGGATATAAAATGGTACAGACATTCTGGAAAACCAATTGGCTGTGTTCCTGAAAAACTAAACATGTGCCTACTATGTGACCTAGCAATTGTATTCTTGGGCATTTATTCCAGAAAAATGAAAATGTATATTCTCACAAAAACCTGTATACTAATGTTTATAAGAGCTCTATTTGTAATAGCCAAAAACTGAAAATAAATCAAAATGTCCTACAGTAGGTGAATGGTTGAACAAACTTCGGTACATTTGTACCATGGAATACTCAGCCACAAGAAGGAATAAACTGTAGATACATACAATACAGAGATGGATTTTAAGGGCTTTATGTTGAGTTTAAAAAAAAAAAAACCTGTCTTGGCCAGGCGCGGTGGCTCACGCCTGTAATCCCAGCACTTTGGGAGGCTGAGGCGGGCGGATCACGAGGTCAGGAAATTGAGACCATCCTGGCCAACATGGTGAAACCCCATCTCTATTAAAAATACAAAAAAAAAAAAAAAAGCCTGTCTCAAAAAGTCATATATTGCATGGTTCCATTTATACAACATTCTCAAAAAGACAAAATTATAGAAGTGGAGAACCATTAGTTGCCAGGAGTATGGGTGGTGGGAGGACGGGGATGGGTGTGGCTATAACTAGTGACTGGAAAGAAATTGTTGTGATGACCAGTTCTGTATCTTTGTTGCGGTGGTGCTTACATGAACCTACGTATGTGATAAAATGAGAGAATCATACACTCCTTATACCAGTGAGAATTTTCTGATTTTGTTATTGTACTATTGTTATATATAATGTCTCTACTGGGGGAAGCTGAGTGGAAGGGCACTTGGGACCTCTCTGTACTATCTTTGCAACTTTCTTTGAATGTATAATTATCTAAAAATTAACTAAAAGTTAGAATGATAAACTCTTAGAATCAGAAAGACCTTGAATGATTTATGTCCAATTTTTGCTTAAAGATGAGAAAGCCCAGAAACACTATAAAACAGGTTTCCTAATGTGGAGTCTTAAAAAGTGAAGCATCAAAAACAAGATTTACTGATAGTGGTAACTCAGAAAGGTACATTTTTAAGTTGTGAAAATTTGGGTATTTTAGGCTGGGCACAGTAGCTCATGCCTGTCATCCCAGTACTTTGGGAGGCAGAGGCAGGCGGATCACCTGAGGTCAAGAGTTCAAAGCCAGCCTGGCCAACATGGCAAAACCCGTCTCTACCAAAAATAGAAAAATTAGCTGGACGCAGTGGTGCGTCCCTGTAATCCCAGCTACTTAGGAGGCTGAGGCACGAGAATCGCTTGAACCCTGGAGGCAGAGGTTGCAGTGAGCCGAGATTGCACCACTGCACTCCAACCTGGGCAACAGAGTGAGAATCTGTCTCAAAAAGAAAAGAAAAGAAAAAAAAATTTGGTATTTTAATCCTCCTGTCTCCAGTAGTTTCTTTTTCTAAAATAAGAATTTCTTGCCAGGCGCGGTGGCTCACGCCTGTAATCCCAGCACTTTGGGAGGCTGAGGCAGGTGGATCACGAGGTCAGGAGATCGAGACCATCCTGGCTAACACGGTGAAACCCCATCTCTACTAAATAGTACAAAAAATTAGCTGGGTGTGGTGGTAGGCACCTGTAGTCCCAGCTACTCGGGAGGCTGAGGCAGGAGAATGGCGTGAACCTGGGAGGTGGAGCTTGCAGTGAGCCAAGATAGTGCCACTGCACTCCAGCCTGGGCGACAGAGCCAGACTCCATCTCAAAAAAAAAAAAAAAAAAGAATTTCCTTGATTGCTTTTTAATACATATTGGTGGGTAGATACCTAGAACATTTTAGAAAGATAAGCAAGTTGTTATTGACAGAGATAGGATTAAGGGAGACATCGAGGAAATGGTGAACTCACTGCACATTCTCTACCATCTGGTAATGTTTGAGCTTTTCATCGCTTAATTATCAGATGATCCTTTCATGTTTCATACCTTAAATTTGGGATTGTTAACAAACCAAAATATTGGTAATACAATATGATTGTCTTAAACTTAGAGAGTGGCTTTCAGTCTGAAAAGATTCACAGGGTTGTATTTTAAATATTTGGAGCCAGAAGTCTCTGAAAATTTTACCTATCAAGTTCAAATAAGCAGATTCTCACTGTCTTCTTAAAAGGCAAGCTACTTAGAAAGTTATATTAGGAGATACTATTTGCGTTTGAAACAGAACATTCATCTTAAGTGTTTGTCTTTTTTTTTCTTGTTTTTTGTTTTTAAGAACAAAATACTCCCTTGAATGAATGACGAGAGTATTAATCACAGTGGTAACTTTTATCATTACAATTCCAGGGAAATCAAAGAAGAAATCTAGAATCTACAGTGTCTCAGATTGAGAAGGAGAAAATGTTGCTACAGCATAGAATTAATGAGTACCAAAGAAAAGCTGAACAGGAAAATGAGAAGAGAAGAAATGTAGAAAATGAAGGTAAATTGTCACTACTTTTGAAAAATGATAGAATTTCTAACACTGTCATGAGGTTGTCTTTAATTTAGTGTCCATGATACATACATGAAGCTACAATCCTAAGACACTTTATAAGCTAAATAACCCAGATCTCAGGTTAAATTTATAACAAATTAAATATTAATTAAATTAAATATTAATTAAATTACATATTAAAGTTAATAATAAGTAGCATTTAACTAGAGTAGTGATTGTCATCATGGTGTGCATACTGGAATCTCCTGGGAAGCTTTAAAGAGTACTGATGCCTAAATCCCAGCGATTCTAATTTAATTGGTCTAGATATGTGGCCTGAGTATCATTATTTTTTACAAGCCCCCTAGGTACTTCTAACAAGCAGCTGCGTCTAAGAACTTCTAAACCAGAATTTCTTGTTTAATGCCTGTGTTACAAATATATTTAAAATACCTTTCTACACCCATTGATGCAGTGATTTCACTTTGTAAGTTATTTCACGTACATACTCATACTGCAAACTGATATATACACAAGGCTATTCATTGTAGCATTGTTTAAAATGACAAAAAAATGCAGTCAACGCTGTATATGAAACATAATGTAATACATATATGAAACATAAAGGTAATGAATGCTGTAATAAATTTTAGTACATCTATATGGTAGAATACTGTGTGGCTTATAAAAAATAATAAATCATCTCCTTAAATACGGTTATAAAACAATCTCTAAGACAGATCTTTAAGTGACAGAAACGGATTGCTTGTGTTTAAAACAAGAGTACTTGTCTATATATGCTTAAATTAAATATATATTAGGGAGGAGAGCCAGTTAAGGGAGACTCAGAAGGGGCAAAAATGACTAAATGGAGAAAGGAAGACTTATTCTATACTATCTACCATTTGGTACCTTTTAAATTTTGTATTTTTATTAAGATATTGAATTATCAAGCAATTGAACTATTGAAAAATAAATAATATTAAAACTAGCTTTATAAGTACACTAACAGTGATCTTATAAAGGGAATAAAGGAGTTTGAGATTTACAACAGTAAGAAGAAATCTTTTTGCACTCTGTATTAGAAGATAATGTTCTACTTTTTAATGAATTTAAAATGCAGGTACTTCCAAATTGGAATTTGGCTTTGGGAATGGACCTAATGTAGCTGACTATTATGGCCTAAGACTAAATGTCTTTTTTTAAAAAAGGATTTATATGTTTCCCCTATGAAAATGTTGTAATTTCTATATATTATTCTTTCATTTTCTAGTTTCTACATTAAAGGATCAGTTGGAAGACTTAAAGAAAGTCAGTCAGAATTCACAGCTTGCTAATGAGAAGCTGTCCCAGTTACAAAAGCAGGTAAGTGTTTCAAATGAGGTTCCTTTTTTAAAAAATTGTAGATAATTAAATTATATCGTACTTTGGTCAGAAACCTATTTTTTTGCTTTCTTTTTAAATAGCTAGAAGAAGCCAATGACTTACTTAGGACAGAATCGGACACAGCTGTAAGACTGAGGAAGAGTCACACAGAGATGAGCAAGTCAATTAGTCAGTTAGAGTCCCTGAACAGAGAGTTGCAAGAGAGAAATCGAATTTTAGAGAATTCTAAGTCACAAACAGACAAAGATTATTACCAGCTGCAAGCTATATTAGAAGCTGAACGAAGAGACAGAGGTCATGATTCTGAGATGATTGGAGACCTTCAAGGTAATATTTTTTCTTATTGTGGTAAAATATGCATAACATGAAATTTATTATAACATTTTAACCATTTTTATATATACAGTTCAGTGGGATTAAATGCAGTTCACAATGGATGCAACCATCATCATATAAGTGGAATCATACAGTGTTTGTCCTTTTGGCGTCTGGCTTTTTTCACTTAGCACAGTGTCTTCAAGGTTTATCCATGTTGTGTGTGTCAGATTTTCCTTCCTTTTTAGGGCTCAGTAATATTCCGTGGTATGTGTATACCACATTTTGTTCATCCACTCATCTATCAATGGAAGGAATATTTTACAATTTTTATTTTTAATTGTTAAAAATATATAACATAAAATTTACCATCTTGACCATTTTTAAGTCTAAGTTAATATATTTATGATCATATTACCCTCATAAAGAAAATGACTTTGATGAAACCAGAAATGGTTGCATTCTTTTTTATTGTTTACGTTTTTTTGAGATAGGAACTTGCTCTGTTGCGCAGGCTGGAGTGCAGCGGCATGATCACAGCTCACTGCAGCCTTGAACTCCTGAGGTCAAGCAATTCTCCCACCTCAACCTCCTGAGTAGCTGGGACTACAGGTGCATGCCACCATGCCCAGCTAATTTTTGCATTTTTTGTAGAGACGGGGTTTCACCATTTTGCCCAGGCTGGTCTCAAACTCCTGAGCTCAAGCGATCCGCCCACCTTGACCTCCCAAAGTGCTGGCATTATGGGTATGAGACACCACACCAGGCCAGCATTCTTTCTCTTTTAGGATAATGCCCACATTTGTAACACATTGTAATTTCTTCACCCTCACAGGTACTCCTGCAGCGTAGGTAATGCGGATATTTTTCAGTTTTACAGATAAATTAACCAAAAACTTCATTTAAAAACTTGCCTAATTCATAAAGGTTTTACTCAAAGTGAGACTAATCCAGGCAAAGAGGATTATCACTATTAAAACCTAGGAATTCCTCATGCATCGTTGGTAGTAATAGAAACTCAATTGCAGAAATAGAATCCCATTACACATTAAAAGTTAGATACTTGGGAATGTTTGAACTGGAGATATTGACAGTCTTTGTGAATCTAAGAGGCAGAAGATTGAGTATAACTAAGTGAATAAATGAACAGTTTTTAAATAGTAATAAAATTCAGTTTGTTTTCAAAAAGATTCCTGGCTTTACCTACTCACATATTTTTCTATTTTCTATTCCTGTTAGCAGCAGCATCCATACTACCTAATCAAAACAAATATGCATAGAAGTTGCCAGATGTCTCAGGAAAAAATTGGAGGGAGGAGTTCTTTTTAACCTTAGTTAGAGATGGGAACATAGTTTCAGGTCCCTTGGGGCTTGATGATTAGCTATAATTCAGTGGAGAGAGGTCAGGGTCAGTTTTTGTGACTAAGGAAACAGAAAATACAATCTCCTGTTGGTTCTTAGCTGAGGAGTGTTGTGCAATCATATTTCTCAGGGACCAGGCTTAAAATAGATCTGATTATAACTAAGAAAGTAACCACTTTATATGTAATAGGAAAGTCACAGACTTCCTTAAATTGTTTTCCTAGGCCTTTTTATACAGCTTATTAGCTGTTTGAAAGTCTCTTCATCTCCCTTCTTTATCTGTAAACCAAGGAGATAAGAATAGGTTACCTCTATAAATCCTTCCAATTCTAAAATTCTTATAAGTTTGTGATCTGTGTTTGACTGAGCTTTAAGCTCCTTGCTTCAGAGGTAGAGATCATCCATGTACTATCAACAGTGGTTTTTAACTGAATCTATTTTTTAGATATCAGTAAAAGTTAAGGAAAATTTATAGCATGATTTATTGTTAGTTTATTCTTTTTCAGTGTTTCTTCAGTTTGGAACTTAAACGTGAATAAAAGCTCACATACACTAAAATAATGCACACAACTTATGTGAGTTTCAACATACATATAAAAGTGCATTGTGGGTTTTTAAAAAAATCACAATGCTTATATTACTCTTTTCTGGTCTTTAAGAACTTTCAGGTCTCTCAGTATAAATTTAGTTTGGGATGGTGGGCTTCTGGCAGAGTCTCGATTGTTATTCATTAATGGAATGTCCTCCATATATGATCTCTGTTGCATAGTCTTTTTTATTTTTTACTTTTTATAACCCTTTAAAGTATAAAAACCATTCTTAGCTTGACGTCTGTACAGAAACAGGCTGCAGCCCTGATGTTTGCCAGTACCTGGACTAGTGCAACAATAAGGCTGCAATTGATTACAGGGAAAGTTTCCAAAAGTTCAGGCTATAGAGGCTTAATGAAAGTGATCAAAATGTTATGGAGGATTGAAATTTTAACTGAATTGATAAGCTTTCATCTAGTAAGTTTATCTCTGCTTCAGATTGAAAGGCAAAAATCAATTTTTTTAATTAACCATTTTTAAAAGTCTTTTTCTGTTTTTTTAATTGTTTGCTTGGAACCAGAAGTGCTTCAGATTTTGGATTTTGGGTGGTTTGTGAGAATATTTGCGTTATGTATACTTACCAGTTGAGTATCCCAAACCTGAAATCCTTGAATGTCATGTCAGTGCTCAAAAAGTTTCAGAATTTGGAGCATTTTGGATTTTTTGGATTTTCCAATTAAGGATGCCTAACCTGTACTATAGTGACCTCTTGTGTACTCATCATTAAGCTTCAAAAATCTTCATTTGGTAACCAGTCGTGTTTCATTTTGTACCTCCACCTCCCCTTCCCAATCCTCTGACACTGAATTATTTTGAAGCACATATCAGGCACCACATTGTCCTTTTGTAAATACATCCTAATTTGTAAATATTTCATTATCTTAAAGATAGGGACTCTTTTTTAAAAAGACAAAGATAACTACAATGCCATTATCAAAGGTAGAAAATAGATGACAGTTATATAATATTATAAAATATCTAATTAGTGCTTAAGTTCCTCTATTAGTCTCATAATTTGTTCTTATTGCATTTATTTTGCTTGAATTTGGATCCAAAGTTTGGACATTGCATTTCATTAATACGTCCCTTAAGTTTATTTTAATCTGTATTTTCCTCCTCCCTTTTGTGTTCTTTGTAATCTCTTTTTGCTGTTGTTTTTGTTTAAAGAAACCATGTTTTTTTCATCCTGTGAGTGGCTCCTGTTCAGAATTTTACTGATTTCATCTGCTGGTATCATTTAGCATGTTGCTCTGTCCGCGGTAGTACTTTAAACTAGACGTTAGATCTAGAGATGTGATCTACTTCGGGTAGGACTTTGTCAAGAATACTTGTAAGTAGTATTTAGGTACCAGGAGACACATAAACATAAAATCTGGGCTGGGTGCAGTGGCTCACACCTGTAAAACCAACAGTTTGGGAGGCTGAGGTGGGTGGATCTCTTGAGCCCAGGAGTTTGAGGCCAGCCTGAACAACATGACGAAACCTCATCTCTACAAAAAATAAAAAATTAGCGAGGTATGGTGGCACGCACCTGTAGTCCTAGCTACTTAGGAGGCTCAGGTGGAGGATTGCTTGAGCCCAGGAGATGGAGTTTGCAGTGAGCTGAAATCGTGCCACTGTACTTCAGCCTGGGCAACAGAGCAAGACCCTGTCTCAAAAACAACAACAAACAAACAAATGAAAAAACATAAAGCCTGGCTGTATCTTTTTGTGGTGTTAGTAGCCATTGATGATCATTGCCTAGGTCCTTTGTTTCTTTAGGAATTTGCAGTGGTGATCATCTATTTTTATCCTTCCTCCTTCATTTGTTAATTGGAATACTACTCTAGAGATGAACATTTCCTTATCTATTATATAGTAGTTAATTTGAGGTACAGCTTATAAAAGAAAGTCAGGTTAAATACTTAATTCTTTGTCAGTTTTTGGAACAGTGAGTTATTTCTCAGGCATCCTCCAAAGATGATTAGTGAATTTTTAAAATATATTTGTGAACTCATGAATTTTAATATATTTAATATATGTTAGCCCTTTGCATTATTCTTAATGATGCTCACATGAAGTTTAGTAGGAATTCTTTAAGTTTAGACACTACCCTAGTAGTTTTGGATCACATCCTTGCTTTTTGATATGCATAGATTTTCCAGAATTATTTTTTGTCCCAGACCTGGAATCACCCATTTGCCTAGGAACTCCAGTTCCTTTTGTAGCATATGACATTCAGGGTCTATAACCTGAATTCTATGGGCACTCACTACTGTTGGGTTGGTCAATGTTTGTAGGTCATTTTAATGGACAGAGGTAGGAAACAATTTTTTTTGTAATTAATAATTTCTTATTTATTGTGATCAGGAACTATTAAAAGATTTCTACTTTGGGATTTCTACTTTTAATGATTTTTTTTCTGGCTTAGTTTATAAATGATTTTTGCATTTCACTGTTACATGGGCATTTGAAAATTGTCAATTTTTGTATGAAACATCTTTTTGGGTGAAAAGTTGATCCGTTTTCTAATGTAATCCATCAGTTTTCTAAGATTGCATTTATTCTTTGTCTCTTTGTTCTGTCAAATTTTAAAATGTGTTTTAAAAGTTTTCACTATCATTGTGGGTTTTTTCTCATAGCCTCCCATGTATTTCTTTTTTTTTTTTTTTTTTTTTGAGACGGAGCCTCACTCTGTCACCCAGGCTACAGTGCAGTGACATGATCTCGGCTCATTGCAACCTCCGCCTCCCAGGTTCAAGTGATTCTCCTGCCTCAGCCTCCCAAGTAGCTGGGACTACAGGCATGCGCCACCATGCCCAGCTAATTTTTGTATTTTTAGTAGAGACAGGATTTCACCGTGTTGGCCAGGATGTCTTGATCTCTTGACCTCGTTATCTGCCTGCCTCAGCCTCCCAAAGTGCTGGGATTACAGGCATGAGCCACCACGCCTGGCAGCCTCCCTTGTATTTCTAACAGCTTTTGCTGTCTATATTTTTTAATTAAGGTGAAATTCTTGTAACAAAAGTTAACCATTTAAAAATATACAATTCAACAGTATTTACTACATTCAAAATGTTCACAAATACCTCCTGTATGTGGTTCCAAAACATTTCATTTTGAAACTACAAAATAGGATCCATTAAGCTGCCCCTCCCTATTTCCCCCTCCACTATCTCCTGGCCACCACCAATTTCCTTTCTGTCTCTGAATTTACCCGTTCTGGATATTTCATATAAATGGCATCATAGAATGTGTGACCTTTTGTGTCAGGCTTCTTTCACTTAGCATAATGTTTTACAGGTTCATCCATATTGTAGCATGTGTCAGTAGTTCATTCATTTGTGGCTGAGTAATATTCTGTTATATGTATTTACCACATTTTGCTTAGCCATTCATCTGTTGATGATATACATATAACAGAGTATTACTGTGGATTGATTCCACCTTTTGGCTATTGTAAATAGCACTGCTTCAACATTTGTGTACAAGTATTTGTTGGAGTACCTGTTTTTAATTCTTTAGGGGTGTATATTTAGGAGTGGAATTTCTGAGTCTTCTCGTAATTCTATGTGTAACTTTGGAGGAATTTCCAAACTGTTTTCTGCAATGGCTGCACCATTTTACATTCCTGTCAGCAATGTACAGGATTCCAGTTTCTCCATATCCCTGCCAACACTTGGTATTTTCCTTTTTTTCAGTTAGTTACTCTAGTGGGTATGTGGTGGTTGTCCCATTGCTGTTTGTTTTGATTTTCATTGTCCCTAATGACTAATGATATTGAGCATCTGATATCCAGTTGTCCCAGCAACATTTGTTGAAGAGACTATTCTTTCCTGTGTAAATGGTCTTGGCATCTTTGTTGAAAATCGATTGGCAGCCAGGTGCAGTAGCTCACACCTGTAATCCCAGCACTTTGGGAGGCTGCGTTGGGCGGATCGCTTAAGCTCAGGAGTTTGAGTCCAGCCTGGGCAACGTGGCAAAACCATGTCTCTACTAAAAATACACAAATTAGCCAGGCATGATGGCACGCGCCTGTAGTCCCAGCTACTTGGGGGACTGAGGCCGGAGGATCACTTGAGCCTGGGAGGCAGCGGTTGCAGTGAGCCAAGATTGCACCACTGCACTCCAGCATGGGCGAACACAATGAGACCCTGTCTCCAAAAACAAAAGAAAATCAATTGACTATAGATATCATGCATCTATGATATTCTGGATTCTCAACCCTATTCCATTGGTCTGTGTGTTTGTCCTTATGCCAGCATGTACCACACTGTTTTGTTTTGTTCACTGTAGCTTCGTAGCAAGTTTTGAAATCAGGAAGTTTGAGCCCTCCAAGTTTGTTGTTCTTCAGTATGTTTTACGTATTCAGGGTTCTTTGCAATTCTGTGTGAATTTGAGGATTGGCTTTTCTATTTCTGCAAAAAAGACCTTTAGAATTTTGATAGCAATTTCTTTGAATCTGTAGATTACTTTGTGTAGTATTGCCATCTTAACAATATTAAATCTTCCAGCCAGGCGCCAGTGGCTCACGCCTGTAATCTCAGCATTTTGGGAAGCCAAGGTAGGCAGATCACTTGAGCACAGGAGTTTGAGACCCCCCCGAGCAACATGGCGAAGCCTGTCTCTACAAAAAATAAAAAATCAGCCAGGTGTGGTGGTGCACGCCTGTTGTCCCAGTGCTCCAGCCTGGCTGACAGAGGCAGACCTTGTCTCAAAAAAAACCAAAACTAATATTAAGTCTTCCAATCCATGAACAAGGATATATTTTCATTTATTTAGATCTTTTAAAATGTGTTTCAGCAGTGTTTTTGTTCGTTTGTGTGTTTGTTTTTAGTTTTCTATATACAAATTTCTTCCTGGGTATTTTATTCTTTTTGATGCTCTTTTAAAGGGAATTTTCTCAATTTTCTTTTTGGATTGTTCATTGAGTATGATGTTAGCTGTGGGTATTTCATGAATACCTTGCTTTACATATTTTTAATGCAGTGTTTTTTGGTGTGTAAGATTTTGACTCCTGTATCTTCTGGGTGGATTAAAATTTGTATTATAAATGATATTAAATGTATCTGACTCTGAGGCTTTTTCTTAATGTGCATTTTCTTCTTATATCTTGCCCATTAATTTATTTTTAATTTTTGTATGTTCTTGGTGGGACTCAATGCCTTTTCGTAGATTATGCCTTTTTGTAAATTTTATATTTTATTTTGGCATTTTAACACATTTAAATTAGTTTTTTGCTAAAACATTAATATTTCAGCAAATGGTATTTGTCATGATGAATGAACTTTTTAATGTATTGTAGAATTTGGTTTGCTAGCATCTTGTTGAGGGTTTTTGCATGTGTGCTCCTCGTGAATATTGGCTTATAACTTTTTTGTTTGTTTGTCTTTTAAAATGTGTCTTCATCTGGTTTTGGTATCTAGGTAATACTGGCCTTGTAGAATGAGTTTGGAAACATTCTCTCCTCCTCTATTCTTTGAAATAGTTTGAGTAGGATTGTTATTTGTTCATCTTTAAATGTTTGGTAAGGGCCGGATGCGGTGGCTCACGATTGTAATCCCAGCCCTTTGAGAGGCCAAGGTGGGCGGATCACTTGAGGTCTGGAGTTCCAGACCAGCCTGGCCTGGCCAACATGGAGAAACCCCATCTGTACTAAAAATACAAAATTAGCCGGGCATGGTGGTGCATGTCTGTAATCCCAGCTACTCGGGAGGCTGAGGCAGGAGAATCACTTGAACCCGGGAGGCGGAGGTGGCAGTGAGCCGAGATTGCATCACTGCACTCCAGCCTGGGTGACAGAGCAAAATTCTGTCTCAAAAAAAAAAAAAAAAAAAAAAAGTTTGGTAAAATTTAGCAGTAAAGCCATTCAGTCCTGGGCTTTTATTTGCTGGAAGACTTTTTATTACAGCTTAGATCTCATTACTTATTATTTGTCTGTTTAGGTTTTGGATTTCTTCATGGTTCAATCTTGGTAGGTTGCATGTGTCCGATCTTTATTATTTATTTTCTTCTACTAATTTTGGGTTTGTTTTGCTCTGGCTTTTCTAGTTCTTTGAGATGTATCATTAAGTTGTTTATTGAAACTTTTTCTACCTTTTTGATGTAGATGCTCAGAGCTATAAGCTTTCCTGTTAGTACTGCTTTCACTGTATCCCATCGGCTTTTGTATGTTTTGTTTTCATTATCATTTGTTTCAGGAAATATTTTAATTTTCTTCTTAATTTCTTCATCAATCCGCTGGTCATTCAGGAGCATATTCTTTAATTTCCAGGTATTTGTATCGTTTCAAAAATTCCACTTTTTGGCCAGGCATGATGGCTCATGCCTGTCATCCCAGCACTTCGGGAGGCTGAGGCGGGTGGATCACTTGAGGTCAGAAGTTCGGGACCAGCCTGGCCAACATGGTGAAACCCTGTCTCTACTAAAAACACAAAAATTAGCCAGGAGTGGTTGCAGGCACCTGTAGTCCCAGCTACTTAGGAGGCTGAGGCAGGAGAATCGCTTGAACCCGGGAGTCAGAGGTTGCAGTGAGCCAAGATCACGCCATTTGTACTCCAGCCTGGGGTACAAGAGCGAAACTTCGTCTCAAAAAAAAAAAAATCCACTTGTTGTTGATTTCTAGTTTTGTTTCATTGTGGCCAGAGAAGATAGATACATGATATCATTTTACTTTTTTTGAATTTTTCAAGACTTGCTTTGTGGTGTAACATATGGTCTGTCCTTGAGAATGATCCTCATGCTAAGGAGAATGTATATTCTGTGGCTGTTGGATGAAATGTTCTGTAAATATTTATGAGGTCCCATTTGGTCTATAGTGCAGATTAAATCTGATGTTCTCTTTGTTGATTTTCTGTCTAGATGATCTGTCCAGTGCTGAAAGTGAGGAGTTGAAGTCTCCAGGATTGGGGTCTATCCCTGTCTTTAGCTCTAACAATATCTGCTTTATATATCTGGTTGCTCCAGTGTTGGGTGCATCTGTATTTACAATTGTTATATTCTCTTGCTGAATTGACCCCTTTATCATTACATTATGACCTTTTCTGTGCCTTTTTATAGTTTTTGTCTTGAAATCTATTTTGTCTGATACAAGTATAACTGCTACTGCTCTTTTTTTGTTTTTGTTTTTGTTTTAATTGGCATGGAATATCTGTTTCCATCCCCTTGTTTTCTCTGTGTATGTCTATGTATACCTTTATACATGAAGTGTGTTTCTTGTAGTCAACAGATCATTGGGTTCTGTTTTTTTGTTTTTTTGTTTGTTTGTTTTTTGGTCCATTCAGCCACTCCATGTCTTTTGATTGGGCAGTTTAGTTCATCTGCATTCACTGTTATTGTTAATAAGTAGGGACGTACTCCTGCCATTTAGTTATTTTTTTGTGATTGTTTTGTGGTCTTCTCTTCCTTCTTTCCTTCCTGTTTCCTCTTAATGAACATGATTTTCTCTGGTGATAGGTTTTAATTTCTTGCTGCTTATTTTTTGGGTATCTATCTGTTGTATGTCTTTTGATTTGAGGTTACCATGAGGCTTGCAAATAATATCCTCTAACCCATTATTTTAAACTGATGATGACTTAACAGTGATGGCATTAACAAACTAACAAACAAGCAAAGAGAAAACTAATACAAACTCTACACTTTAACTTGGTCCCCTGCATCTTAACTTTTCGTTGCTTCTATTTATAATCTTACTGCATCTTGGAAAGTATTGTAGTTGTTATTTTTGATCAGTTCTTTTAGTCTCTCTACCCAAGATATGAATAATTTATACACTGCAATTGCAGTGTTACAATAGTGTTTTTCAGTGTACTTATCATTACCCTGTGGCCACCACCCCTGGAACTGTGCTGAGTCAGACCTCTGAACCCTTAGAACCTTCTTGTGCTTGAATGTTGGTATCTTTTTCTAGATTTGGGAAGTTCTGTATTATTACCCTTTGAGTAAACTTTCTACCCTTCTCTTTCTGCCTGCTCTTTAAGGCTAATAACTCTTAGATACTGTCTTTTGAGGCTATTTTCTAGATCTTATATGCATGTTCCATTCTTTTTAATTCTTTTTTGTCTCCTATGACTGTATTTTCAAATAGTCTGTCTTCAAGCTCACTAATACTTTCTTTTGCTTGAACATTTCTGCTGGTAAGAGACCCTGATGCATTCTTCAGTATGTCAGTTGCATTTTTCAACTCCAGAATTTCTGCTTGATTCTTTGTATTTATTTCAATCTTTTTGTTAAATTTATCTGATGGGATTCTGAATTCCTTCTTTGTTTTATCTTGAATTTCTTTGATTTTCCTCAAAACAGCTATTTTAAATTCTCTGTCTGAAAGGTCTTATATCTCTGTCTCTCCAGGATTGGTCCCTGGGGCCTTATTTAGTTTCTTTGGTGAGATTATGTTTTCCTGAATGGTCGTGATGTTTGTGGTTGTTTGTTGGTGTCTGGGCATTGAAGAGTTAGGTATTTATTGTAGTCATTGCAGTCTGGGCTTGTTTGTACCTGTCCTTTTTGGAAAGGCTTTCCAGGTATTCGAAGGGACTTAGGTGTTGTGATTTAAGTTTTTGGTCACTGTAGCCATATCTGTATTAGGAGGCATCCCAAGCCCAGTAATACTGTGGCTTTTGCAGACTCTTAGAGGAACCATGTTGGTGGTTTTGGGTAAGATGTGGAAGAATTATCTGTATTATAATGCAGAGACTCTTGTTCTCTTCCCTTTCTCCCAAACAAATGGAGTCTCTCTGTGCTGAGCTGCCAGGGAGAGGTTGGGGAGGGGTTACACAATCACCCTTGTAGCCACCACCACTGGAACTGTGCTGGGTCAGACCTGAAGCCAGCACAGCACTGGGTCTCAATGCTGCCAGGCTTGGGACTCTCCCTTCAGGGCAGTGGGCTCCCCTCTGGCCCAGAGCAGGTCCAGAAATGCCATCCAAGAACCAGGACCTGGAATTGGGGGCCCCAAGAGCCTGCTTGGTGCTGTACCCCACCATGGCCAAGCTGATATATATCACTAAGCTGATTGTTGGTTCTTATGAAGGTGCTTTTCTGTGTGAATGGTTGTTCAAATTGGTGTTCCTGCAGGGAGGACAATCGGTGGAGGCTTCTATTTGGCCCTTCTCTGCCTCCCCCTGTTTTATTTTTAATTGACACATAATAATTGTACATACTTATGGGATGTTTTGGTACGTATATACAATGTGTAATGATCAAATTATGGTAATTAGTATGTATATCTCCTCAAACATTTGTCATTTCTCTACGGTGAGAACATTCAAAATCATCTCTTCTAGCTATTTTGAAATATGCAGTATGTTATTGTTAACTATAGTCAGCCTACTGCATGGTGGGAACATTTTCATTCTTCAGTGCTGCTTTTGGATAAGCAAAAGGTCTTAATTTCTTGTATTTGATGTAGTCCAGTGTATCTAGTTTTTTCTTTATTGTTAGTGCGGTTTTTAGTGTGGCCTATCGAAAAAGTCTTTGACTAGATTATGAAGATAATATCTTCTATTAGCTTTTAGAAATTTTGTTTTAATCAACTTAGATTATGATACCTAGTGTTTGGGCCCTTATTCCTCCCACTATGTTTTTATATTTTCTGTATATAAAGCTTCTTTGCTTTCGTGTATTGCACAGGTAAGTTCTAGTTTATTTCCGACATTTCTTTTCAGACAGAGTAAATGAGGAAAATAAACTATACTTAATTTGTCTCTTTCATGTGGTTGCTAGGAATCTTGCATGGATTCAACCCATATAGTTTATTATCTTGTCTCCTTAGGAGTTGGTTTGTAGTAAGCTGCTTCTACATGAAAAATTCAAAGATTAATCTGAATTACTATCTTTGTACAGATTTTTTTAAATGATTTTTAAAACAGATTTTCTCCTAGAACTCCTGGGCTCAAGCGATCCTCCCACCTCAGTCTCCCAAGTAGCTGGGACTACAGACTTGTGTCACCACACCCAGGTGATTTTTGTATTTGAGACAGGGCTTCACCATGTTGCCTAAGCTGATCTCAAACTCCTGAGCTCAGGCAATCTGCCTGCCTCAGCCTCCCAAAGTGCTGAGATTACAGGCGTGAACCACTACACCTGGCCTATTTTAAAGATAATTATATCATTTATTTTTTAAATTATAATTTCTAAATAGCACTTCAACATTTAAACATCTTAGCACATTTGCTTTATCTCTGTCCACACAAACACACATATACTCTGTATTTTTGGTCAATTATTTGAAAGAAAGCGGCAGCTGTTTCTTTCTCCTACATGAACATACTCCAACATGAAAATATCTCGAGTGTGTAAATAAAATTATTTATTTCATTGTTCTCTAGATCTAGAACTAATCTAGCAGATATGCATTATCAGGTGCCAAAGATTTAATATTTATTTGTTTATTAAAGAACTACCTTAGAAACCCTGAAATATGGGAGGTGACTAGAGTACATTTGAGAGTGGGACAAGTACAGTAAGTCAAACTGTACTTTGAGTAGTACAGAAGTTTTACTGGCCCATCTGGTACTTCATCTATTTTCCTTGTCAAATCCTAGGCCACTTTGAATCACAAAATATGAAAATATAATTTTTATTTTAAGCTAGACAATATAAGTATATTAAGTCAGATACTACATGTGTTAAATTTGTGTGTTTATTAAATATTTATGCCTTAAATACCTGTAAGGTTAAAGCACGTTTTAATGAGTAGACAATTACTAAATATATGAGTTACTACCATTGCAAGGCATGAACATCAGGTAAGTTAAAACTAAGCTTTGTTAGAGTACTTGAATTCCTTAAAAACTTAGTTTTCTATGAAAATAGAGTTTGGCTCCATTAAGTTTAAAAGTAATTTTATTAAACGCTTTGCAGTGTCTGGCACATATGGACCACTTAATACTTGCCTTAATTAACTAAAGGCTCTCACCTTTAATGTGGTTAGAAAGAGCACTCAGTGCCGGGCGCAGTGGCTCACGCCTGTAATCCCAGCACTTTTGGAGGCTGAAGCAGGCGGATCACGAGGTCAGGGGATCGAGACCATCCTGGCTAACAAGGTGAAACCCCGTCTCTACTAAATATACAAAAATTAGCCAGGCCTGGTGGCAGGCGCCTGTAGTCCCAGCTACTCGGGAGGCTGAGGCAGGAGAATGGCGTGAACCCAGAGGCAGAGCTTGCAGTGAGCCGAGATTGTGCCACTGCACTCCAGCCTGGGCAACAGAGCGAGACTCCATCTCAAAAAAAAAAAAAAAAAAAAAAAGCACTCAGTAAGGACTTGGATCTGATTTCTAGCTCAAGCTGAGGCTTTATCTCTTTGGCTACTTGTAAATAAGGAATATGCACTAGATTATATCCAATTAGCATTACTATTTTTATTCCATATCTTGTGTTTATTGTGAAAACACTTAATAAATCTTATCGGATCAGGAAACTTAATACATTAAAAACACACATTTTTTAAAAACTAAATTGTCAATACTGAACAAAAAGACTTCTTTCAATGACTACAGACTTGAACTTTTTTCTCACTTGATAGCTCGAATTACATCTTTACAAGAGGAGGTGAAGCATCTCAAACATAATCTCGAAAAAGTGGAAGGAGAAAGAAAAGAGGCTCAAGACATGCTTAATCACTCAGAAAAGGTAAATGATTTAACATATACCAATTATTATAAAATAGTAATTACTGATTATCATAGACTACTAGGTGGTTTTATAAAATAGCATTTATTCTTAATGTTTATATAGTTACATTTCTAAAAGTTTTTATGTTTGATTGGTTGTACGTGGGGATGTATGTATGTCTTATTTAGGGTTTTGTTATTTGTTATTTTTATTTTTACCCTAGAGAGCATTAGATGTTTCATGTTAACAGATCATCACAGATTCCTTTGGTTTGGAAATACCTTTTTATAAAGTATGTTTCCCTATTTTCTTTGTACATGAGTAAGATGAATGTGCTGTGAGGGCTTATGAAGAAGGAAAACAACAGATCAGTACGTGGTAGATGATGAGTACCTGTTCTGTTGTTTTACAGTTAGCAAAATAGAAAAGAGCATAAAGTGATTGGCCTTTGCATTTAGAATTTTCTTAACAATAAAAATTTCATTGGTTATTCTCTGTTATATACCTAGCTAAGAGTTAAATAGATGATATAAAGATACAGCTGTCACTTTTTCAAAGCCTCTGAAATGTTGGAGGTTCAATAGAACCTCAGGTAAATTATCAGAAAAGCCACTACTTATCTTGTCCTTTGGACATGTTTTGTCACAATTAGAATAGTTTTTGATGGCCAAGCTGGTGTAAATGTGGACATAGGATAAAAGAAGCTTGAAGAGTAGAAAAGGGTACCCAAACAGAAATGGAATATATTTTGACTCATTTTTCCTTTCTATATCAATGACTTGCCACAGGATAGTTTGTGGGTTTTTTTGTTCGTTTTTTGTTTTTGTTTTTTTGTGAAAGCAAAGTAAATGTGGATATAGATGCAAATGTAGATAAAGATCATTTAATATATTTTTTTAAAGTGGTAGCAGGCCAGGCAAGGTGGCTCATGCCTGTAGACCCAACACTTTGGGAGGCTGACACAGGAGGATTGCTTGAGCCCAGGAGTTTGAGAATAGCCTAGGCAGTGGAGCGAGACCCCATCTCTACAAAAAAATGCTTAAAAATTAGCCAGGTGTGGTGGCATATGCCTGTAATACTAGCCACTCCAGAGGCTAAGGCTGGAGGATAGCTTGAGCCCAGGAGTTCAAGGCTGCAGTGAGCTGAGAAGGTGCCACTGCACTCCAGCCTGGGTGACAGAGTGAGACCTCATCTCTTTAAAAAAAAAAGAAAAGAAAAAAAAAGATGGTATCAGAAATTTTTAAATAAACTGAAAATTTGTCTTATTCATTTCTGATCTTAGCAATGAACTGTCCTGAACATAACCACCAGCACAGCCTTGTTCTGCCCTCCGCCATGGTTAATGATTCAAATGGGAACGGAGGGGGTAAAGAAAAGGTTATCTTTTGCTTTTAATTATATGTGTTTATTGTGATTTTTAAAATAAGGCATCATATCTCTTCCAGAATATTAAATGTAAGATTTACTAACATGCATGCCTTCTGCACAGTTTATTACATGACTCCTACTCCCATTTTACAGGAAAAGAATAATTTAGAAATAGATTTAAACTACAAACTTAAATCATTACAACAACGGTTAGAACAAGAGGTAAATGAACACAAAGTAACCAAAGCTCGTTTAACTGACAAACATCAATCTATTGAAGAGGCAAAGTCTGTGGCAATGTGTGGTAAGTGTCAGTTTTAATATTTTTACAAAATTGGCTTTCAATAGTGACTACAAAAAATTTGGTTTTGGTCAAAATTTTATACGGTATAACTCGTAGAAATTATAATATAAATTATAGGCCTGGCACAGTGGCTCATGCCTGTAATCCCATCACTTTGGGAGGCTGAAGCCAATGGGTCACTTGAGGCCAGGAGTTTGAGACCAGCCTGGCCAATGTGGTGAAACCCCGTCTCTACTAAAAATAAAAAAATTAGCCAGGTGTGGTGTTGCACGCCTGTAATCCCAGCTACTGGGGAGGCTGAGGCAGGAGAATCGCTTGAACCCAGGAGGCAGAGGTTGCAGTGAGCCGAGATGGTGTCACTGTTCTCCAGCCTGGGCAACAGAGTGAGACTGTGTCTCAAAGAAAGAAATTATAAATTATAATCAAGAAGAGGATGCCTTCCTTTTGATACTTTCCTTTTTTTTTTTTTGAGACGAAGTTTTGCTCTTGTCTCCCGTGCTGGAGTGCAATGGTGCGATCTCGGCTCAATGCAGTCTCCGCCTCCAGGTTCAAGCAATTCTCCTGCCTCAGCCTCCCGAGTAGCTGGGATTACAGGCACCCGACACCATGCCCGGCTAATTTTTGTATTTTTAGTAGAGACAGTGTTTCACTATGTTGGCCAGGCTGGTCTCGAACTCCTGACCTCAGGTGATCCACATGCTTCGGCCTCCCAAAGTGCTGGGATTACAGGCATGAAACACCATGCCTGGCAATGCTTTCCATTTTTTAAGATCACAATTTCACCTTCTAGTTCCCTCAGTTTACTACTCTGTTTCCTATAAAAGTTAGTGGAGTCTGTCTTTTCTCTGTTTTTTAGTAGCCCTTTCCTTGATTTTCTTTATGATCCACTCTGGACCTCATCATCTGTTAATTCATCTGCTATCTTGCTTTGTACCCTCAATTTTCACATTTCTTTGTACTTCCACTGTGTTATGCCTCCAAACACAACCCTAGTTCAGACCAGCCAGCCACTTTCTTCAAGCAGTTGAGTGTTAGTCCAATGCATTATCTGCAACCTGAGTTGTCAATTTTTTTTCAATTTTTAAAAATTATTTATTTTTGGTAGAGAAAGAGTCTCACTATGTTGTCCAGGCTGGTCTTGAGCTCCTGGGCTCAAGGGATCCTTCCACCTCGGCCTCCCAAAGTGCTGGGATTACAGGCATGAGCCACCATGCTTGGCTGTCAATTTTTTTTGAACATATCGGTCATAAGTTTCTTCTCCCAGATTTTTATTTATCTTAAGTTTCCTGTGCCGTTTCTTTATCACTCCAGTTTTAGGTGAATTTTATTCTTATTTCACAAGTAAATAATGAAAGCATAGGTGTGAACTCCTCAAAATCTAGTTTTCTTGTCAATCTATCCTATCCTTTACCTGTCTTCATTATCTTCACTGTTATCTTAAAGGAGGGTAAGCTCCTCTTATCTTAACTTCTTTTCTCCTTTTCTTTTCTATATCATCAACCTTTTTACCTCCATTATCTTCTTTCTTACTGTAAACATGAACAAGTCTCCCATCTTAAAAACAGAGACAAATCCATGCAGCAATCTGTGATCCTTACTAATTACTACTGTTTTATTTCAAATAAATTAATAAAATAGTCAAACTTCAATGGTGTCAGATTCTTTATAGAAAAAAATTAAAAAATATCCAAACTAACAAGTCTTTTCCTCACCTTCGGCTTATTCTTAACCTACTACAGTCTGGATGTGTTGGCATCTTAAATTATTTTTGCTCAAAAGAAAGCTCATAATCTCATCCATCAAACCTGCTCTTATTCTTTATTCTCACTAACCTAGTTAATGGCCATATGGTCTTTATGAGCTCAGGCTTTGGAATCAGACAGATCAGTGTTGCTCTGTAACTATTCTAAGTTAGATGAAAAATGCATGTAAAGTGCCTGTGCATAGAAAGTTTTCAGTAGCTATTATCTTGGCTACTGAACATCACATCATCATCTTGCCAAGAGTTGTTCTACTCATCAGTCATTCTCACTTAGGTTAGAACAATTTTCCTTTTTAGTCAAATTGTATTTTGGTTGTCCTTAAAATCCTTTAGTGGCTTTTCATTGTTTGCAGGGTACCTTTCAAACTCCTTGTATATACAGAATCTTTAAGTTGACACTTGCCTGTCTTTACAATCTTACTACTCTACACTTTGTTGTGTGTACCCTGTGCTTCTGCCATATTGAGCTTCTTTTATTTCTTTCACTTAAGTTAATTATTGACTGCCTACAGACAAGGCACAGCTGGGAATATCGCAGAGAATAAAACTGACAGGAAGCCCGGAGATTACATTCAGATGGTGAATATAGACAAAAAAAAAAAAAAAGAATACATAAATGAAAATACGTACAGCTTGTAATTATTAATGGGAAGGAAATACATATTAATATGATTGTTTTGACTTGGCACTGCCCTGGATGGAGGTTCTGAGGAAGGCTTTCTGAGCTAGTAATATTTGAGGTAAGAACTGAAAGTCAAAATGAACCACCTGTTAAATGCGCTGGAGAAAGTGCATTCCAGGCAGAAGTGATAGTAAGTTCAGTATTCTTATTCTAAGATTTGTATGAAGCCACTAGCACATTTTAAGCTTCTGGGATGTGTAATTTATATTTTTAAAGATCATTCCCGCTGCTCTGTGGGGAATGCTTTCAAGAGTGAGAACAGTGATAAAAAGGGAGATCAGTTAGAAAGCTATACGCTGTAAACACTGCTAGTAGTAGAGAGGGAAAGAAGTCGAGGTATAGAGGAGAAGAGTGATGAATTGGATAGAAAGAGGCCGGGTGCGGGGACTCACACCTGTAATGCTTGCACTTTGGGAGGGCAAGGCAGGCAGATCATTTGAGGTCAGGAGTTCGAGACCAGCCTGGGCAACATGGTGAAACCCCCATCTCTACTAAAAAATACAAAAATTAGCTGCATGTAGTGGTGCGTACCTGTAATCTCAGCTACTCAGGAGGCTGAGGCAGGAGTATTCTTAGAATCCAGGAGGCAGAAGTTGCAGTGAATCGAGATTGCACCACTGTATTCCATCCTGGGCAACAGAGCGAGACACCATCTCAAAAAAAAAAAAACAAAAAAAAACTGAGTCTAACTGGGGTTGGAATGGTTTGGGGATAGGCCAGAAGTAAAGGCATCTATTGTGGATATGTTAACTTTAATAAGATTATTAGATATCTAGGTGGAGATGTTAAATAGTCAATTGGTATCTAAGTCTGGAGCTCAGGAGAGAGATATCAAGAGTCAGAAGAACATAGTGGATGGATTTGTGTTTGATTAAACAGAAGGGTCTTAAGAGGTGACAGTTTTATTGGTGTAGCTAAGTTTGTAAGTTTGGGGGGAAAGATAAGGAATAGTTTATTTATATTTATTTAATAGTTTATATTTTGTCACCTAGAGGGTGGTCTCCAAGAGTGGGAAAGCACACTTTAAATAAACTTGAATCCTTATGGGGCAACTTACTAGTTACATGAACATGGAAAAGTTTAACCTCTCAGAAGCTTAGTTATATTTCAAAAAAGGAGCCTCAGTGTAGACTAATATATTCCAGTAATAATTAAAAGAGGTATACTACTGTGGAATCTTATTCATCTGAATTGTATAAATTGGAGTTCCCACCATAGCCTTAAGCCTCTTCAACCTTTTCTGGAACAATGCAGGGTATAAATTAATAACCACAACCTTATTTTTCTGCTTTTGCTTGATATACGTTCATTGGTCTTTGTTAATTCACTTCCTTTCTAGCTATACTCTTCACCTTCTAGTCTGAAAGTGGTACCGATTAATCTCTCATCATTGGGCAAGAGCTGGGTTTAGAAGATTTTATTACTGTATTATATTTTATAACTCCTTTTCTTTAGAGATTTCTGCTATATAGTTTACATAATGTGAGAATTTCTATAATTACTAGCTCTATTCAAGTCCCAGAATAAAAACAATAGAGACATTTGAAACCAGTTTACAGCCCATATAAAGTGAAATGTGTTAAAGTACTCTTTCTTTAAATGTATGTTTGTAACTTTTTGCTTTCCCAGAGACGGAAAAAAAGCTGAAAGAAGAAAGAGAAGCTCGAGAGAAGGCTGAAAATCGGGTTGTTCAGATTGAGAAACAGTGTTCCATGCTAGACGTTGATCTGAAGCAATCTCAGCAGAAACTAGAACATTTGACTGGAAATAAAGAAAGGATGGAGGATGAAGTAAGAAAAATAGTACTGACTTTGTTCATCTGTTAAAAGAGAAACGGTTATATAAGTTATGACTGAAGAGTTATCTATAATTTAAACACCATGAAGGAGATTTGAATGAAATAATTGACATGGGTCTATATTCACTGCTGTATGGTTACCCCAGCACCTAGAATTTTCCTCTTCAAATAGTTATTGAACATTCACTCTGTGTGATCTATGCCATTTTTCACTATGACAGTACAACTATATTGAAATGTCATAGTTCCTTCCCTGAAAAAACTGACCATCTGCTTTAAAGAAAAAAAAAAGTCTTTATTATAATGCATCTTATATCCCCAAAAAAAGAGCATTGCTCTTAGATTTCAATAAAAGTGTTTAGCTGCAGTCTTTCCTGGCTTAGATTGATAGCACAGGGTATACATTTTATAAAGCAGTTAATAAACAGATAAAATGACAGTATGTCCTGGTGGTTACTATATGTACTTTAGAAATTATTTCTAAGACTGAAAGTAGGAAAGCCTTTTCAAGAAGATGTAACATGTTACCTAGATTTTAAAGGTTGAGTAAGACTTCAAAAGGTAATAGTTTTGGAGTCAGGGCTTTACTTGCTAGAGGGAATATTATCAGTAAAGAGATGGATAATAAAGTGAGTACCGGCTGGATAAGAAGGTGCATAAGGAAGGCATAAAAAGGAACTTGATAGAACTTTAACTTTTTGAAGGAAAAACGAAGACATGTTGAGTAGTCATGGGAGAAATTTGTAGGCCAAAGTATCGATACTCTTTAAAACTTGCATGGGTGGCCAGGCACGTTGGCTGACACCTGTAATCCCAGCACTTCGGGAGGCTGAGGTGGGAAGATGGCACATTGCTTAAGCTCAGGAGTTTGAAACCAGCCTAGGCAACATGGTGAAACCCCATCTCAAATACAAAAATCAGCTAGGTGTGGTGGCGCATGCCTATAGTTCCAGCTACTCAGGAGGCTGAGGTGGGAGGATTCCTTGCACCTCAGGAGGTCGAGGCTGCAGTGAGCCAAGATTGCTCCATGGCACTCAGCCTGGACATCAGAGTGAGACCCTGTCTCTAAAAAATAAAAAATAAAACTTGCATGGGAGCTATAGGTGAAAGCACTTTTAGAAAAATCAATCTGGTAGTGGTATATAGAATGGACTAGAAAGAAGAGAAATTAGAGATACCTATTAAAGCTAGCATGCAGGAGGAATGTATGTTCAAAATTTGAAAGATAATATTCAGTCATTTAAAAAACATAATTTTTGACTACCTATTTGGCTCTGTGCTAGGAATTGGGGGTTACTGAAGTGAATAAGATATAGGTATGGTCCTGACTTTGTTGGAACTTACAGCCAGGAGGGAAAAACAGATATTAAAATAGTAACTACAAGCATTGCAAATAATTAAAAAGAAAGTACTGAATGCTATAGGGGTGTATTACTAATCACATTTGGGAGTTACAGAAGGCCTTGCTAAGAGTATGACATCTGAGAGCTGAAGAATGAATAAATGAAGGAGGATAAAACAGGAGTAGTGCGTACAAGAAATGTGAGGTGAGGGAGAATTTGTTGCATTTGAGGATCTGAAGAATATGATTGGATTGTAGAGAATGGCCAATGATAGGAATAGAATTAGAACAGATCATGAAGGCCATTGTAAACCACTGTATGAATTTTGAGTTCATTGGTCTCAACACCTAATAAACACTTCAGAAATATTTGTTGAGTTGAATAAAACATACGTTCAGTTTGTTTGGTTAAGCTTTGAAGGGTTGTAGAATAGAGCACGTAAACAGGTAAATTTAAGTACTCCATTCAAATGTTCCCCCAGAAATAGCTTTTTTTTTTTTTTTTGGAGACAGAGTCACTCAGGCTGGAGTGCAGTGGCGTGATCTCAGCTCACTGCAACCTCTGACTCGCAGGCTCAAGTGATCCTCCCATGTAGCTGGGACTACAGGAGTGTACCACCATGCCTGGCCAATTTTTGTATTTTTTTGTAGAGACAGGGTTTCACCATGTTGACCAGGCTGGTCTCAAACTCTGGGTTCAAGCAATCCACCTGCCTCAGCCTCCCAGAGTGCTGGGATTACAGACATGAACCACTGTGCCTGGCCCAGAAGTGAGTTTTATAATCACCTTGTACTACAGAATTTTCATGCTGATTAGGGTAGAAAGGAACCAGAATTTTTTTCCCTCCACAAGATCTCATGTCTGAAATTTGGAAATTAATTTGACTTAATAGTAAATCTACAGTAATAAACACATGGAACAATGAAGACTCTTTAAAATACTAATATTTTCTACTAGTACCATGAATTATAATGTGCTTGATTTGGTTAGTAGTCTTTCAAATAATGTCTAATAAATTATTTAAGAGATTTAAGATCCCAATTATTTTTCTCATTCATAGGTTAAGAATCTAACCCTGCAACTGGAGCAGGAATCAAATAAGCGGCTGTTGTTACAAAATGAATTGAAGACTCAAGCATTTGAGGCAGACAATTTAAAAGGTTTAGAAAAGCAGATGAAACAGGAAATAAATACTTTATTGGAAGCAAAGAGATTATTAGAATTTGAGTTAGCTCAGCTTACGAAGTAAGTCTTTAAAATAACATTGTGATTTCTTTCTTTTTTGTGTTCATCATTGACTTGTGTGTTTGACATTTTACATATGTACAGATTATGTACTTAGAGTTTGTGAAAGAAAGAAAAAAAGTATTTAGAAGTAAAAGAATTTACTTGCAAAGGTTTTCAAGGGAGTTCAGGCTTTGGAAAGACCACAGTTTTCTCATCTGATTTTCATGTCCACAAAAGTCATCACATTTCTTCAGGTTAGAATTACAAAAATCACAGTGCCTTGTAGGAGATGTTCAAGGTTTATTTCAGAGGCTAGAATTAGACATGACACTTTGTTCCTTTTGTTTTGTGTCTTTGGTTCATCTCAAAATGCAAAAATGTCTTTTTTCTTTTTCTGTTACTCTTGGGATGTGATATGCCTGCTTATTTGAAATGGAGAACAAGCAAGATCGGGAACACTTTCACAATTTGTCGAAGAATATGCTTCACAAGTTTAATATCAAAAGTGGATATATCTTATGCCAAGTCCTGTGTTTTTATTTCCTCCACATTTATTTTATCATATCATCACTTGCTAGCTTCATTTACAAAAGTGATTCTTGGATTAAATTGTCAGTTTTCATAAAATTGGATTTATATTGGTGAAATTCTTTTCCTCTTTTAGGGCCACCATTTTCACAAAAATGTGTTTTATATTTTTTTTCTCCAAAAATACTCTCGCCCAGCATTCAGTGGAGATTGGTGTAGACTTTCTGTCAACCACATACATGCCTTTTGAGATACTGAGAATACAAAGCTATTACTGTCTAATATGAAAGTCTAGCAGCTAGATTTTCAAGCCTAGCTGCTAGGCTTTCATATTATACAGTAAATAATTATTGAAAATCTGTGTCTTTGGGTTACATTGTGTTTCCATCTTTTGGACTCTGCTCCTATGTGAGTTGTGTTTATGTATGTATTATATACATGCAGTTGTCTATCTACGTTCCTCCTTGTCAGTTTGTTGTTCTTGCTTTCCCTTCTTACCTGATGGTTCATTTCCACCAGCCCCTTTCTTGTGCTTAATTGGCCATAATATCTAGTATGCAGTACTGAATTATTACTTATTAAATATAGTACTATGGTATGTAGCACTGAATTATTAAATTTTTCATGCCCCCCTCTTTTTTTATTTACTGTACAAGACATTTTCTTCCCTATGACTGCTTTTCTCTGTAAAAATTTACCAAAAATATGGTATCAATTTTATTTTTTCATTTTGGATAGATCCACAATTAATATTCTCCAAAAAGTGATCATCAGTAGAAAAGGGTTCTCACTACTTTTGCATAGTGTCATTTTATAAGGAGCAAGATAGAACTGGTGTGGCCTGACCAAGTTAATTAGTAAAATAATGAATAATGAAGTATGTTTTTAAAAAATAAAGATTGTTTTAGTAAACTTTTTTATATTAGCAACTTTAACAAACTAAGAAAAAATAAAGTCTAGTATAAGTAGGAGCATTTGTTCACTTGTTTTTCTTTTCATCTGAAGACAGTATAGAGGAAATGAAGGACAGATGCGGGAGCTACAAGATCAGCTTGAAGCTGAGCAATATTTCTCGGTAAGTGAGAATCATTTTTAACATACACACTGTTTCAAAACCTGACTTAAAACAAGATATTTAGATTCTTTTATGTGAACTATAATTCTTTTTCAAATGACTCTTCATCTTCTAATAAACATTGTGACTTTTCTGCTTTTTGTTTGTCCATTTGTTTCTTGGCATATTAGGCTATCATTGGTATATGTTTTTAAATTGTAAAACTTTTCAGGCCAGGTGCGGTGGCTCACACCTGTCATCCCAGCACTTTGGGAGGCCGAGGCGAGTGGATCACTTGAGGTCAGGAGTTCAAGACCAGCCTGGCCAACATGGTGAAACCCCGTCTCTACTACAAATACAAAAATTAGCCGATTGTGGTGGCAGGCACCTGTAGTCTCAGCTACTGAGGAGGCTGAGGCAGGAGAATTGCTTGAGTCCAGTAGTTGGACATTATAATAAGCCAAGGTCATCTGTGCTCCAGCCTGGGTGACAGCAAGACTCTGTCTCATAAACAAAATGAAAGACTTTTAAATATTGTTGAAAACTCTTTCCGTTTGCTAAACGTAATTATTCAAAGTGTCTACTGCTAACTTCTGCAAAGTGATCTGTAGCATCCCATACACTTTCTTGCCATATGCTTCCACAGAGCAGTCATGCAGTGCCTCCAAATGTTTGGATGGATGTCAAATGACTTGTGGTGATTCTTGTGGATTCTTGATTTTGCTTCTAGAAAATAGTACAAAACCTGACCCTATCTCAGTTCTGATTTATTCCATTGCTTGTGGGCATTGGATTAAATAGCATTCAATTCAATAAGCTGTTATGAACCAAATTTTAAGATTTGTCTTTTTTCTGGGTTTTCAAATCAGATTATTTTTCTTTTTATCCCTTCATTGATTTACTTATTTGAATTTCAGTATTTGAAGTCAGAGAGATAAGAATCTGAGTCCTAAAGGCCAAATAGATTAATTTTAGAAATTATAAATACTTAACCTAGAGTAAGCCCTTATTCTTCTTTCATTTGCATTCCCATGGACATTTATGTATTTTTTTGCCTAGAAAAGTGCTGTTTCTTAGTGTAATAAATAAGTGTTAAAAGTAGTTCTCCACAGCTGTTTCCTGGCCCTTGCTATTTCTTTCCCTTCTCTTTTTCTTTTAAAATGAAGAGGGTAGTTAAAAAGAAATAGACATCAGAACTGGAAGTTCACTCTGTAACTTCAGCAACTAACACAATATGAGTCTGATGTGTTAAATATTTTTCACTGGCGTTGGCAAAAGCTTAGTGAATTTTGTAAGAGCCATTGTTCTGAAATAAGCATATATTATAGATATGTTAGCAGAATACTTGATAAATCTTATTTGTGGATATTTCTTTTTTTTTTTTTTTTTGAGATGGAGTTTCACCCTCTCGCCCAGGCTGGAGAGCAGTGGCACGATCTCGGCTCACTGCAAGCTCCGCCTCCCGGGTTCACGTCATTCTACTGCCTCAGCATCCCGAGTAGCTGGAACTACAGGCGCCCGCCACCATGCCTGGCTAATTTTTTGTATTTTTAGTAGAGACGGGGTTTCACCGTGTTAACCAGGATGGTTTCGATCTCCTGACCCCATGATCTGCCCGCCTCGGCCTCCCAAAGTGCTGGAATTACAGGCGTGAGCCACTGCGCCCGGCCCTTTTGTGGATATTTCTTTACCTGTCTCTCAACTACCCAGTACATCCCACCCACCAAAACAGAAGTGATTTTTCTAACATTAGTCAAGAATTGATCTAACCTTTAAATTAGTAGTATGTGTTAAATTTCTTTATAATGTCTTCCCAAATCTATAATACACTTTATTAAGCTATAATGTCTTTTTTTTTTTTTTTTTTTTTGAGATGGAATCTCACTCTGTCGCCCAGGCTGGAGAGCAGTGGCATGATCTTGGCTCACTGCAACCTCCCACTCCTGGGTTCAAGCGATTCTCCTGCCTCAGCCTCCTGAGTAGCTGGGATTACAGGAGCATGCCACCACGCCCAGCTAATTTTTTGTATTTTTAGTAGAAACGGGGTTTCACTGTGTTAGCCAGGATGGTCTCAATCTCCTGACCTTGTGATCTGCCCGCCTTGGCCTCCCAAAGTGCTGGGATTACAGGCGTGAGCCACCGCACCTGGCCATTAAGCTATAATTTCTATATAATATACCCATTTTAAGTGTACTGGTTAGTAAATTTTGACAAATATGTACAACTGTGTGACCACCACCGCAGTCAACATGTGGAACATTTTTTTTTCACTGCAAAAAGTTCCCTTATGGCCCTTCACTCTACATTTTCCCCACCCATCTCTATACACAGACAATGACTGATTGTTTTCCATGATTATTGATTATTTCACCTGTCCTAGAATTTCATCTACATGGATTCACAGTATACACTCTTTAACACGTGGTTTCTTTCACTCAGCATATTTTTTAGATTTCTTAGATTTACATGTTGTATGTATCAGTAGTTCATTCCTTTTTATTGCTGAGTAATATGAATTAACCACAGTTTTAGGCCGGGCGCGGTGGCTCACGCCTGTAATCCCAGCACTTTGGGAGGCCGAGGCGGGCGGATCACGAGGTCAGGAGATCGAGACCACGGTGAAACCCCGTCTCTAATAAAAATACAAAAAATTAGCTGGGTGCTGTGGCGGGCGCCTGTAATTCCCAGCTACTCGGGAGGCTGAGGCAGGAGAATGGCGTGAACCCGGAAAGCGGAGCTTGCAGTGAGCCGAGATCGCGCCACTGCACTCCAGCCTGGGCGACAGAGCGAGACTTTGTCTCAAAAAAAAAAAAAAAAAAAAAACCACAGTTTTGTTTTTTGGTTTTTTTTAACCCATGTATTGATGGATGTCTGGGTCATTTCCAGTTTGGAGCTGTTATAAATAAAACCATAAGGGAAATTCATGTGTAAGATTAGGTGTTGACATATATTTGCATTTGTCATGGGTAAATACTTAAGAGTGGAATTGTTGGATCATATGTTAATTTTTTAAATTTATAAGAAACTGCCAAATTGTTTTTAACCCACCATAAACACTTATTTCTTCTTGTCACTTGTTTTGCAGACACTTTATAAAACCCAGGTAAAGGAACTTAAAGAAGAAATTGAAGAAAAAAACAGAGAAAATTTAAAGAAAATACAGGAACTACAAAATGAAAAGTATGTCCATTTTACTTTAGAACAAAAATCAGTACTGCAACAGGCATTCTTAAGTTTTAAGATAGTGAATAGATGTGCCATTATTCTGGTGGGAATGGTATAGAACACAGTTTATTGGGCTAATTCAGAACAAATCAGATTAGGCTGAAATTTGCCTTTATGGTGAAAAAAACAGTGCTATAAATCAACACTGTAGCAATTGCAGAGATTCATTAAACTGACAAAAAGTTGGTTTGACAATTGTTTTCAGGGGTATTGCAATTTTTATTTTTTTAATTTTTTTTTTTTGAGATGGAGTCCTGCTCTGTCACTCAGGCTGGAGTGCAGTGGCATGATCTCGGCTCACTGCGACTTCCGCCTCCCGGGTTCAAGCGATTCTCCTGCCTCAGCCTCCTGAGTAGCTGGGATTATAGGTGTGCGCCACCACGCTCCGCTAATTTTTGTGTTTTTAGTAGAGACAGGGTTTCACCATGTTGGTCAGGTTGGTCTCAAACTCCTGGCCTCATATTCCGTCCACCTTGGCCTCCCAAAGTGCTGGGATTATAGGCATTAGCCACCATGCCTGGGCTAGTATCAATTTTAAAAGATCTATTTATATATAAATCATGCTGTCTTTGCAAATCATTATTTTAAGTTAGATAAAGGTATTTAAGGTCTTCTTAGGATTACTATGCAGGTTATGGCCGGGCATGGTGGCTCATGCCTGTAATACCAGCATTTTGGGAGGCTAAGGTGAGAGGATCACTTGAGCCCAAGAGTTCAAGACCAGCCTGGGCAACATAATGAGACCCCATCTCCAAGGAGAAAACCTTATAAAGCTATTTCAAGTGTAACAGCTTTATTTTAGAATTCAGCTGACAGGCGCAACAAGATAGTAACTCCTGCGGAGTATCTCATAGCTAGGTAATGTCAGAACAGACACTAGAACTAGTTTTTGAACATTGTTATATTCTCTTTACATTTAATCACCTTTGAAAGACTTGTTGAAAAAAACAATTACAGAAAACAGCAAAACTAATACAGTTCTTATGAATTATGACAAATGTCATTATAACCATCATCATCCATGAAAGAGAACCTTGCTATCCACTTCAGAAGCCCACTATATCCCACCTCCTAATTATGCCTTCTTTCCTCCCCACCTCAAGAGTAATCACCATCCTAATACTAATTTGTTGAAGAAACTGGATTTTTTTTGTCCTGTAGATGTTCCCTCAGTTGCGATTTTATTGATTGCATTTCTGTAGTTGGTTGAACATTCCCCATTTCCCTTATGTTTCCTGGAAGTCAGTAGTTGTATCTAGAGCTCCTCTGCCCAATATGGTGGCCAGTAGCCACATGTAGTTACTTAAATTTAAATTCAATTACGTAAAATTAAAACTTAGTTCCTCACATGTACTAGTCGTATTTCAAGTGCTCAGTAGTCACATGCAGTTAGTGTCTACCATATTATAATAGATGGTACAGATACAGAACATTTCTGACATCCTGGAAAGTTTTATTGGACATTTCTGATTTAGAAGCTTAATCAGATTCAAATCTGATTTTTAGGAGGAAGAAGACTAATTCATATATAGCCTTGTACTTTCTGGTTGCCTATTTCTGTTGTTAACCACTATGGCATTCAATGTTAGATCCTTAATACATTAGGTGTTGCAAACTGGAGATACTCACTTTTATCATTCTTCATTTTTTTTTTGTTGGAATACATAACTTTTATTTTTACTAGTTTTATAAATAAACTTAGACTTTTTGTTGTTTAACTTTGTTGACTTGATTACAAATTAAGTATAATTGCATCTTTTTGCAATTAAGTTGCCTTAATCGAGTTGATTATATTGATTAAAATATTTAAGGTCCAAAATTGACAATAGTTTGTTGCAGAGCTGTATATTATCTTAAATTTTAGCATCACAGCGGGTATAAACATACTAATTCGGTGGCCAAGTATCATAGTTTAGGTAACCTAATTAACTGGAAGCTAAGGTAGACACAAAGCTGCATTTCCTGGTTATTCTCTGATATAGTCATATTGTAGAATCTAGTCTGTTACCTACCATTTGTATGGTATTCACAGTGCAATATGCAATCCCAGGTGTATGCATTCACTGTGAAGGGGACAGTTTAGGCAGAAGCCAATCAGTGATCTGAGGAACAGAAAGAGAAAGTGATTAAAAGTGCCAAATATTCACTCCATACTATATTGTTTCAGAGTTGATATATTTTCTCTTTTTCATCTATTCATCTATTTAAGACAAATATATGGATCACCACTATTGTGCTATAAGTACTGTGCTTTGTGCAGCTATCCAATTATTAGTAAGTTATGATTCTTCAGGTGCTTCAGAATCAAGTTAGGAGAGATATAATCAAGGTATAGTGGCTATGCCAAAGGATACCTCATCTTACCATGTGGGATTCAGAGAACATTTCCTAACAGAGATCACAACCGATGGAAAGTAGAATTAGCCAGGGAATGGGATGTGGGGAACAAGGGACAATATAGGCAGAAGCCAATCTGTGATCTGAGGAATAGCAAATGGTTAGTTCGTGACAGATAAGGCTGGAGAGAGAAAACTGAGTCAGATTACAAAGGACCTTGTGTATCATGCTGAAGAGTTTAAAATATTGAAAAGTGGGGACTTTTGTTTCTTCTATTGTTGTCTATTGTCTATTCCCAGCACTCCAATCAGGGACTTTCAGAGAATAAGTATTCAATAAATATTGAATAAATAAATGAAAATTCTAAGCTAGTGACTGATAAGTATTTTAGAAAACTCACTCTAAGGAGTGGAGAATGAATTGAAGTAAGGGAAAGCTGGGTGGATGCAGGGAGCCCAATTATATAACCGCTGGAAAAACTTAGATGTAAAATTATAGTGGAAGTTGGCAGTAGGAGGCAAGTGCATAAAACGAAGTAGGAAGTAAAAGAAGTAGGATTTGTAGATTTGGAGGCATAGGGGTAAAGGTTAGGATAATTTTCAGGCTGACTCTCAAGTTTCTGACCAGAGCTGTTGAGTTGATGGTAGTGCTGGTCCCTGAGCTAAGGAATGCCAAAATTGTGAGATGAGAGGAGAGAAGATTATTTTAATTTCAGGCCTATTGAGTTTGAGGTGCCTATGGGATGTCCAAACAGAAATGGATACCACTGTATTTGGGCTTATTGCTTTAGAATGCAGATAAAAGATAAGAACTTGAAGCTGATTTGATAGTCTTTGCATACAGAAACCACTAATATAGAGATCTGTTAAGGTGATTGTGTATCTCAGAGTTTATAAACTCATGAGCCTGTGATGCTATAGGTGTAACTAGGCTGTAATTAGTGGGGTCTAAGTGCAGATATATTCGTTATGTAAGTTGTAAGGATTATAACAAACTGAAGATCTCGCCTTCTCAGTTCCAGCCATTTGTTACCACATGATAACACTGGCCCAGTATGTCAAGATCTTCTGATTTTTCAAGAGAAACCAAGAATCTGAATTTTTATGTAAAAGGCTGACCCAAAACTCTTTTAGGTGTATGTTTGTGTATGTGTGTCTGGATCCCTCCAGACAATTTTCTAGGCATTTGAAATATACCTGTGTGAACAAGAACAAAGCCACTCTTTATAATCTTATAATCCAGAAGAATATGGAATTATTGATTATTGAATTCTTTTAAGAGGTAGGAGAATAAGGGTGAGAGATTGACCTTAAATATTATTAAAGACAGTCTTTCATTATGGAGAGTTGTAAAGGAAGTCTGGATGAATATATAGATGCAGGGGGCACTGTTGTAGACTCATTTGGTCCTCTCAGGTAGCAAATTGTAACCCATAGTATAGGATCAGAAGATGCAAAGGCTGAGGAAAGACTACTAGCTCCTAGACTTTTAAGGAATGGGCAAAGGAAGGGAAACCAATAAGCTACCAACAGTGTAAGAGAAGATCAGAGCAGGATATCACAAAAGCTGGGGTAAGAGAATATTTCAAGAAAGAGAAAGTGATTAAAAGTGCCACATATTGGCCAGGCATGGTGGCTCACGCCTGTAATCCCAGCACTTTGGGAGGCCGAGGCAGGCGGATCACAATATCAGGAGATTGAGACCATCCTGGCTAACAGGGTGAAACCCCGTCTCTACTGAAAATACAAAAAAATTAGCCGGGCGTGGTGGCAGGTGCCTGTAGTCCCAGCTACTCGGGAGGCTGAGGCAGGAGAATGGCGTGAACCTGGGAGGTGGAGCTTGCAGTGAGCCTAGATGGTGCCACTGCACTCCATCCTGGGCAACAGAGTGAGACTGTCTCAAAAAAAGAATAAATAAATAAAAATTAAAATAAATTTCAAAAAGTGCCACATACCCACAAAGGTCAAGAAAAACAGTCATAAATTGTCCATTGTATTTATATTGAAGGTTATTCCTTATCTTGGTGAGAACAGCTTCTAAATAGAGATGAGAATAGGTATTAAAGTAGATTGAGACTGAATGGAAAGGGTAAAACAAGAGACAGAGTATATCTAACAGCCTGATTAGCCTTATTTCTATTCAACAAACCAATTAGTCACTCTCCTACTTCCAGGTATGTACATTGCTCTTCTCTCTGCCTGGAACAGTTTCCTCCAAGTATCTACGTGGCTTGCTCCTTGGCCCTTCTCCAGGTCCACATCATTTGAGAAGGCCTTCCCTGAATATGCTTTTTAAATTGCAAACATCCCCACCCCACTACCTTGGTGCCCAGTTCATCCTTCCCTATTTTATTTTTCTCTGCAGCACTTATTCCCTCCTAATATATAACTTTCTTACCTGTTGTATTTATTGTTTTTGTTTTTCCGCTAGAAACAAAGCTCTATGGCAGGAGGAATTTTCAGATGTTTCATTCTTAGGTTCAATTCATTGCTGTATGTCTAGCGTCTACAATTGTAACTGCAGCATTGTGATGCTCAGCAAGTGTTTGTTAAACAATTCAGGAGACTTGGCTGTTATGGCAAGGGGATGTAGCAGTAGCTAGAGGAGAATGTGAAGGAGAGCACTTTCTTTTTAACAGTAGTGTAAACTTGAGCATATTTAAATGGATCATGGGAAGGAGATCAGAGTAGGAACAGCCCCACATCTATTCATTCAAATAAATAAAATTTCTGAGCGCACTCTATGGGCCAGAGAATTTTCTAGGCATTTGAAATATACCTGTAAACAAGAACAAAGCCACTCTTTATAATCTTCTAATCCAGAAGAATATGGACTTATTGATGATTGAATTCTTTTAAGAGGTAGGAGAATAAGGGTGAGAGATTGACCTTAAATATTAGTAAAGACAGTCTTTCATTATGGAGAGTTGTAAAGGAAGTCTGGATGAATGTATAGATGCAGGTAATTTTACCCTGAACCATCTAATTCTTTCTTGCTTTTTCTCTTGCACAGTAGCATAACCAGGGATAGAAATATATTCTGGATTAAATAGGTTTTCTGGTGTTTTAAAGTATAACACAGATACTTTTATCTTAACACAAAGCAGAAACTCCAGATAAGAACATGTCATGAACCTGAAGCCCTGTATTATAGTAGCTAGCAGAACCACTCCCAATATTCTTAGATTTGGCACTGGCAGCATTTCCTTTCTTTTCCTAAAGTACTAACTCTACTACTCTCCTAAGAAAATTATTTCACATCTCGTGTCTACTCAGATCTCCAGCTTTTCCTTATTCTTGTACTTAGCTAATGGCCTTGCTTCCTAAAAATCAGAAGAGAACATCTATTCTCTTTCACCACCATAGCTACTAACTTGTCTGCATCAGAGTAGAGTATCACAAAAACTGGGGGAGGAGGATATTTCAAGAAAGAGAAAGTGATTAAAAGTGCCAAATATTGCTGGGCACGGTGGCTCACGCCTGTAATCCCAGCACTTTGGGAGGCTGAGGCGGGGGGATCACGAGGTCAGGAGATCGAGACCATCCTGGCTAACATGGAGAAACCCCGTCTCTACTAAAAATACAAAAAATTACGGGCGGGCGCCTGTAGTCCCAGCTACTCGGGAGGCTGAGGCAGGAGAATGGTGTGAACCCGGGAGGCGGAGCTTGCAGTGAGCCGAGATCACACCACTGCACTCCAGCCTGGGTGACAGAGCGAGACTCCGTCTCAAAAAAAAAAAAAAAGTGCCAAATATTGAGAAAGGTCACAAAAAAGTTATAAATTGTCCATTGTATTTATTTTGAAGACTACTCATTATCTTGGTGAGAACAGCTTCTAAGTAGAGAATAGTACCTATAAACCCTGCCTTCCTTCTGATGATGTAAATGGACATCATGAGCTAACGCTCTTATCTAATGCTAGTCCCTCGATCCTATCTCTTCCTGCCTACTTAAGAATATGACTTGGCCGGGTGTGGTGACTCATGCCCGTAATCCCAGCAATTGGGGAGGCCCAGGTGGGTGGATCACTTGGGTCAAGAGTTCGCTACCAGCCTGGCTAACATGGTGAAACCCCGTCTCTACTAAAAATGCAAAAATTAGCCGGGCATGGTGGCACATGCCTGTAGTCCCAGCTGCTTGGGAGGCTGAGGCAGGAGAATCGCTTGAACCTGGGAGGTGAAGATTGCAGTGTGCCGAGATTGCGCCATTGCACTCCAGCCTGGGCGACAGAGACTGAGTCTCCAAAAAAAATTATGATTCCAACAATTCTCTTATCTTTTCTACATCAATTTTTACCTTTTTGTAGTCATTATCATTGTTATGTAAACATATTTAGATATCTCCTCTAAAAACAACCCTCTTACACCGGGCGTGGTGGTTCACGCCTGTAATCCCAGCACTTTGGGAGGCCAAGGCAGGCGGATTCCCTGAGGTCGAGAGTTCAAGACCAGCCTGACCAAAATGGAGAAACCCCATCTGTACTAAAAATACAAAATTAGCCGGGCGTGGTGGCACATGCCTCTAATCCCAACTACTTGGGAGGCTGAGGCAGGGGAATTGCTTCAACCCAGGAGGCGGAGTTTGCAGTGAGCCAAGATCACACCATTGCACTCCAGCCTGGGCAACAAGAGCGAAACTGCGTCTTTTAACTACATTATCTACATGGTAGCCACCATCCCACTTTTCTTTTTTTTATAGCCAACTTACTTGAAAAGTAACATACCAGGTATCTTTCACCGTCTTCTTCCATTCTCTCTTGAGCTCACTCCAGTCATACTTTTGCATTCATCATGCTAACAAAACAACTCTTCTCAAGGTCAGTGGGGTCTTCCTAATAGCGACTTCTCAGTTCTCACCTTATTTCATAGCAGCATTTGACTTAGTTGATTACTCTCTTGAGAAAATGTCTTCATTTGGCTTCTGTGACACCACATGCTGTATTTTCCTTATTGAACTGGCTACTCTTTCTCAGCCTCCTTTGTTCCTTTTTCCATTCTAATTGCTGAGACCCTTAAAAGTTTGGAGTGCTCAAGGGATTACTCCCTACTTGTTCTCATCCAGCCTTGTGGCTTTAAATGGTGTCAGAGTCCAAGTACATCCTCCCTTGAATTCCAGACTTACGTATCCAGCTGTCTAATTGACATCTCTGCTTGAGTGTTAAGCACCCCACATTTAACGTGTCCAGAAAAACTTCCTGATTCCCTCACCTTGCGAACTGCTCCTTCCTGTCTTCCTCATTTCAGTACTGAACAATTCTGTTATTCCTAGTTGTTTAAATGAAAAATTTAGTCATCCTAGACTCTTCTTTTTTTCTTACACTCTAAATGCAGTCCACCAACAAATTTTCCCAGTGTTAACTAAAAATTATGTATAGACTCTAATCACTTCTCACCACTTGTACCATTTACTGACCTGGTCCAAACTGCCATCATCTCCAATCTTGATTATTTCAGTAGTCTCCTAACTGGTATCCCAGCTTCTGCCATTGTCCGCCTACTGTCTGTTCTTAATACAGCAGCCAGAATGATCTTTCTAAAACACCAGAGTACCAGAATAAAAGTCAAAGTCCTTGTATTGCCTTGGAAAGCCTTACAGTATCTGTTGTTCTCTTCCCCCTACTTTTCTTCTACTGTTGTCTTAGCAGAGAGGCCTCCTTGATCAACCTGTAATAAAAGTGATCATATTCATAACTTTCCATATTTTATCTTGTATTATTCTCTGTGGCATACTATATAGCACTTGTTCATTTTTTAAACAGCCTGTACGGCCCCACTAATGCATGCTCCCTGAGGGCAGGAACTTTGTTACTGCTGTGTCTATTTATTTATTTTTGAGACGGAGTCTCGCACTGTCACCTCAGCCTCCCAAGTAGCTGGGATTACAGGCACATACCACCACACCTGGCTAATTTTTTGTATTTTTAGTAGAGATGGGGTTTCACTACGTTGGCAGACTGGTCTCCAACTCCTGACCTCATGATCTGCCCGCCTCAGCCTCCCAAAGTGCTGGGATTATGGGGGTGAGCCACTGCTTCCGGCCTGCTGTATCTCTTAATTCCTAGAACAGCGTGATGCATAGTAAACATAGTGTAGTACTTAGTAAACCTTCAAGTAAATAGCTGTTGGGTGAATTAATGAATTTTCTCTCTCTGTGTGTGTGTGTGTGTGTGTGTGTGTGTGTGTTTACTATATGTCTCCCTCTTGAGGCTTCAGGCAGAAAGTTTGAATTGTAATACTCACTAGAAAATAGGAGGTGGAAGTCACTCATTCAGAACATATTTATTGAGCACCTACTCTGTTCAGGGAATACAGTAGTGACTAAGAGAGCTTATCCAAGAGAGGCTCTTTGAGAAGAGTAGGCAAACTGGAGTTGTCTTGGTCTGAATGTCAGTTCTGAAATGTTTTAGTATCATTTCCAGGGAGCATTCTCAGATTAGTTTGTAGTGATTTGCAAATCTCTTATAAGTTTTCATAATCTCATTTAATTTCGGAGCTGGAAGGGACTAGTTTAACCATCTCATTTTACAGATTTGATGAAACTGAACTGCAGGAAGTGTAAGGGACTTGCCCAGTGTCTCTACTCAATTAGTTAATGATAAAACAGAGATAAAGTTCTGGGTCTAGCCTGCTGATTAACAAGTCAATGACTTTTCCACTATGCCATGCTGCCTTCCATTCCAAATCCACAAGAAATTTCTTTTCAAAAGCAGACTATTTGCTGTTGCTTTATTACCTTTTTTAGTTAAGCACAATATGAGATAGAAAACTAAATAGTTCTTTTATAATTTTTCAACATGTGAGAGGTTAAATTCATTACTTTTATAGAAAGTTTGCAATGGATTTAAATTTATTTTAAGCAATAAAATAATTCTTTTTATCATTTAAAGTTAATTGTGTTTTTAAGAATATGATTAAGTTGGAAGAATGAACTGCATTTGTTTACATCAGTTTCTCTTAAAAAATTGTTGCAGAGAAACTCTTGCTACTCAGTTGGATCTAGCAGAAACAAAAGCTGAGTCTGAGCAGTTGGCGCGAGGCCTTCTGGAAGAACAGTATTTTGAATTGACGCAAGAAAGCAAGAAAGCTGCTTCAAGAAATAGACAAGAGATTACAGATAAAGATCACACTGTTAGTCGGGTAAGTGTGATAGTCAGGTAAGTTATATAAAATTTATTTAAATCACAATAGGTCACATCTTGAAGTATTAGGGTAAGTGTGTGTGCAAGTGTATTTACTTCTGTGTTAATATATAGTGGTCATTCTGTACTCATGTATAAAATAGTTTGTATAATACCAAACATTTGTTAATTATTGAAATTCTTGTTCAAGATATTGGGCTTTTGTTTGTATAGGCACAGAACCAATGCAATATTGGGCTGTTTTTCTGGCTGTAGATCTTATTAGTTATATTTCATATGAAGTAATGGCTTAGCTTAAATTCATTTGTTGTTCTCTTAATACATTGCAACTGATTTTATGGGCCAGAATTCTGTGAAATACGGAGAAACCATTTGGGAATGAAGAATTCTTGGGATAATATATAAATCCATTATAAGAAAACCAATACTCCAAACAATTACCTATTCCTGAGGTTTATACTGTAATCTATATAGAATCATGGGACTAAAAAGAGGAGTTAGATTTTTCTTGTAAAGCCACTATCAGTCACTCTGGGTTCCAGTTTTGCCCCTAAGAAGTTATATGGTCTTGGCAAAGTTGGCTTTAACTTCTCTAAGCCTCAGATTTCTCATCTATAAAATAGAAATAGTAATATCTCTTCCACATGATTGTTATGAGGATTAAATAAGACAGTAAACATAGAATGATTAATATAACATATAACAAGTAATGATTATATATTACTAAAAGTAATCTATAAATAAATGTTTTTATTATCGTTTTCATCATCAATATTCAGATAAAGATATTGAAGTCCAGAAAAAGTATGACTTGCTTGGGGTCACATACTAGGTTAATCGCAGAGCTAGAACTAAATACAAATTTCTTAGTTTGCAATCTAGTTATCTTGCCATTACATATGCCCCCCTTTTGTTCATACATATATCTATATGCATACAATGAAATAGTTTTTGGATGCTGTTAACTACTTTTAAATATTTTTGATGTAATTATATTTACATATTTTAAGCTGGAAACCAGACATTTGCTGTAGTTCAGCAGTGTCTGACCTGTCTTTATCTAGCAGTATATTTAAAGGTTATTGCCTGAAATATGAGAATAGCAAAGAGGCTGGAGCTTAAACTTTTGTGTGCTTTGTTTAGCTTGAAGAAGCAAACAGCATGCTAACCAAAGATATTGAAATATTAAGAAGAGAGAATGAAGAGCTAACAGAGAAAATGAAGAAGGCAGAGGAAGGTATGTAGAATTTTTAAAAAATCATGTTAAATCAAATTCAGTGATTTATCTTTACCTATGTTGTGTTAGGTTTCTAAGATACCTGTTTTCATATATTAAGTAACTTCTGTAGCCTTAAGAATTATCTTAATGAAGTTACTGAAAGTACTATGTAATGTATACTTATTTGGATAATTAAAGACATTGTTAGTTTGAAATGCAGAAATTAATACCATACAATAACATTTAAAATAATTTGTTGACAGAATATAAACTGGAGAAGGAGGAGGAGATCAGTAATCTTAAGGCTGCCTTTGAAAAGAATATCAACACTGAACGAACCCTTAAAACACAGGTATACATGCTTTCGATCTTTTCCACATGTTCATTTTTGAGTTAATCATTGCTCTTTATGCACTTTTTCCTAAAACCAAGGCTTATAAGGTTCAAGCTTTTCATCAGAACAAATAAATTCTCTCCCCGCTAACTATAAAAAACTTATTTGTGAAATAGAATTTCAAGGCCAGGCGCGGTGGCTCATGCCTGTAATCCCAACACTTTAGGAGGCTGAGGCCAACACTTAAGGCCAGGAGTTCGAGAGCAGCCTGGCTGACATCAAAACCCCAGTCTCTACTAAAAATACAAAAATTAGCCGGGCGTGGTGGTGCGCTCCAGTAATACCAGCTAGTCAGGTGGCTGAGGCACAAGAATTGCTTGAACCCAGGAGGCAGAGGTTGCAGTGAGCAAAGATCATGCCACTGCATGCCATCCTGGGCAACAGAGCAAGACTCAGTCTCAAAAAAAAAAAAAGAAATAGGATTTCAGTTAAGAAAGCTAACTTGCCTAGTAATATTGTATAGTTGTAGAAGTTAAGAGTATGTGGCCAAGGCATAGAAGCTTTATTTGCTAGTACCCAACATCAGAGTAGGATTAGCAAACTCTTGATTCAGTACTGGGTTGTAAAGTTAACCAAAGAAAGGCTCCTGGTTCTTACATTTAAGTAGTGTGATAAGTCAGTGTTAGTTACTTGTGCTACCAGTTATCATGTCTCAACCATCATGAAGTTGTCCTAATTTTCATACACACAAAAAGTCCTGCTTCCTGATTTTGAAGAAAAAAATACATTTTAGTATTAAATTGGATGACTACACTATTGATCTTTATTAATAATATTTTAATAGGCTGTTAACAAGTTGGCAGAAATAATGAATCGAAAAGATTTTAAAATTGATAGAAAGAAAGCTAATACACAAGATTTGAGAAAGAAAGAAAAGGAAAATCGAAAGCTGCAACTGGAACTCAACCAAGAGAGAGAGAAATTCAACCAGATGGTAGTGAAACATCAGAAGGAACTGAATGACATGCAAGCGGTAAGGTTTCTGTGTGTGTATGGATATGAGTGTGAAGGATTATTTTCTTAAATTATTTCTGTATATACTTGTTATCTATTTATCTTGTTTAGATTGGGAACAATCAAGGGTTCTGCCTGTTTGGTTTCAGACTGAAATTGGGATATGGCTGTTATAATATTAACTATAATTGGGGTAGAGGTTTTGAAGTATTGTAGCTTATTTATTTTCTCTAGTCAAGACTCACTTTTTTGAAATCAAAATAACAAGCTTAATTTTTTGATACCCCTTGGCTTGTTAATAGAACAAAATTGAGAACCTGGTCTCGGGCACTTAGATCTAAGCTTTTTAGCTCCATCAGTTAGGGTTTTCTGAAGTTTTCTATACCTTTAAAGCTACTTCGTTTGGAGCCAGAAAAGCATTTTCTTTTGTTGTAACTTTTTTGTTTTGATGGCTTATGGTTGAAAACAAAAACAAAAACTCTTTTTAAGGCAAGGAGAAAAGGAATTTGTCCGAGCAATGTATTACTGAGAAAGAACTTGACATTTCTGTAGTGTATCAAAATCTGTGGTAGCAAACATTCATGAAGTTTACTGTACATTTTTAGTATTAGCAATTTAAATTATCATATTTCAATTAATAATGTTGGAAATTGTTCTAGCTTGATTATATTATCTTGATACTTTTCAAAATTAGCAATTGGTAGAAGAATGTGCACATAGGAATGAGCTTCAGATGCAGTTGGCCAGCAAAGAGAGTGATATTGAGCAATTGCGTGCTAAACTTTTGGACCTCTCGGATTCTACAAGTGTTGCTAGTTTTCCTAGTGCTGATGAAACTGATGGTAACCTCCCAGGTAAGAATAATTCTGTATCATTCAAACATGTATAAATGTCATGGAAATTAGTGTATATTTCTTTCATTTGGTTTTCTACCTCCTTGTCATTTTGTCCATGGATTCCTAAGAGGGAATTCTGATTTCTGATAGCCAAGGCCTGATGATGATTATACACTTGGTGTATTTTGTGGAGTAGAGCAGTTGTAAGCAATCTTAGGCTATTTAAATAGACCTAAGAAGCTTTACCTGAATAAAAACCATAAGAGGTTTATGAACCTATTTTGAGCAGCCTAAGTCCACAGTGAGAGTCAAAGCTGCTACTACACATCTCACTATTTTTTAAAAGTTGTACATTTTTGTGAGTAATAGCTCTTTAACATTTTATGTATTCTTGTGCTAAAACTAAGAACTGTACTTTATCATCAGAACCACAGCAGCTACATATAGAACCCTATCTAGTGGAGTAGTGATCAACTTCAGTCAGACTTTGCTAAGTTTTAAGTTTGGGGAAATAGATAAAATGGGTTGGGCAGTGCAGTAAGAGGCCGGGGGTGTCAAATAAAGGCAGGAATGAGTGGCTAAGATTTGAGACTTTTTTCTGTGTCTTCTTTTTTCCAGTGGAGAATCAATTTAAAAATAAACACAACCTCATTCTTGGTTTAATCGTCATGTAAACTATAGTACATTTATGTACTTTACAGAGATGAGAAATACACATACTATAAGTTCAATTTAGAAATAAAATGAGTAGGTTATCATTATTAAAACATGCATTTACATATACACAGAGTCTTAGTTCAGAGTCTTGGAAGTTTTGTATACATGGTAATAAACTTGAAAATAGATTTTAATTAGTGTATTTTCTGAATAATACATAAATAGGAAGATATTTATGAAGCAGCATGTTTGATATTGGGATTCTGTTTTAACAGATATTACTTGTTATTGTGAATTTGATATAAGGAACTAGATGAGTCACTCAGAAAATTTTATAGTATCTTTCTTGGTCAAGAAAGTGGGACTCAAAGTGGGAAATGAATTCAGCTCCTCTCTGTATGCTCTGTGATCCCTGGCCTCATTCTTGTGTGGCTTTACTAGGTCAAAATCAGGTATCTGGGAATGGAAAGGCAGTGAAGAAATATTTCTTATTTTAATGGTCAAGGAACTCCTCTGTTTACCTATTTTTGGCTCTCTGAAACTGCCTACCTCTTGAGAAACTTGCAGATACACACGATTCATTATTGTAGGATCACTTTGAATTTAATAAGAACCTGTAGCTTTAGTAGTTGTTTGAACATCTTTCTAAAGTTAGACTTAATCATCACTAAGAATATGACTTTTAGAAGTGTTTGGCTACATTCTTTCAATTGTTGAACTGAATTTGTAGGTTAGATTCCCACTTCATTAACTCTGAGATACTTCTGGAGTTATTTAGTGTAGGGGTTTTACTCTATGTATTTATGTATGTATGTATGTATGTATGTATGTATACATTCTTACTCTATGTATATATGTATGTATGTATGTATGTATGTATGTATGAAACAGTCTCACTCTGTTGCCCAGGCTAGAGTGCAGTGGCGTGATCTTGGTTCATGATCCTGCCTCCTGGGCTCAAGCGATCCTCCTGCCCCAACCTCCTGAGTAGCTGGGACTACAGGTGCACATCACCACACCCGGCTAATTTTTTTAATTTTTTGTAGAGATGGGATTTCACCATATTGCCCAGGCTGGTTTTGAACTCCTGAGCTCAAGCTATCCGCCTGCCTTGGCCTTCCAAAGTGCTGAGATTGCAGGCATCAGCCACCCGCCTGGCCGACCTTGCTCTATTTAGTGTCAGTTCGAAATCCTGACCAATTTTATTTTTATTCCACCCATTTCCCTTTAACTATTTATAATGCCTTATATGCTCCTTAGTTTTCTTAGTATTGGGTTAAATATGTCAGAAATGGACACATTATTGGTGAATGCTAGTTAGAAGATTTGAGTTGAAAGGTGAGCTGGTGGGACTGCTAATGAGGAAAGTGATTAATTTTACCCACCATCGTGGCTGATTCAGAAAGGCTAAGCTCATAGTGCCATCAGCTGGCTTCATTGGCAGACTTAGGCTGGGAATCCATTTAGGTTTCAGAATCCTGACCTAATAAATTGACTTATTAAGCAAAGAGATTTTTAAGTGTTTCTACTGGCTCCATTTTCAGTATATTTCTTAGAATATTAGTGTACTTTCAGGAATTTTGTTTTTAAGGTTATCAAAGTCCAAACCAAGTGGGGCGGGGAGTACTGGTGGCCATTCTCCCTTGCTAGAAAATGAGGCCAGTTAATACCTCTTTTCCTATTACTGTGTTCTTAATTTTGAGACTTTATAAAATCTCAACAGTGCTGAACCTTGACTTTCATATTGGAAGTAGAAATTAATGGATAGTCTTTGTCAATATTATTTACCTCTCTGTGGGTCAGATATTTTGCTAGTAAATTGAAAATCTGTATTAAATCCACCATTTACTAGATGCTCAAAAATGGTCCCTGGCAAATAAAGTTAAGGTTTTGCATTCATATCTAGTAAGAATTGTTAAAGAATGTTGATATTCATTCTTAATATTAGATAGTTACATATCATTCAAGTGTCTAAAAAATGTCTTGAAGGTAATGGCTAATGATTAATTTTTACTTCAGTTTAGAAAATAAGTAAATGAATATACGTACTAAAAAGGAGAGGGCTTTGAATAGATTAAGTTTACTCCAAGTTAAAATGATGGCTTTTTGAAATATGGGTCACATTTTTCAGTTTTTTTTTAAGTAGTTGGATGGATAAACTGACACTGCAACTTTTATTATTTCTCTTATATTTCATCATTCAGTATAAAGATTATAATTTAATTATCTTGCACATCTAGAACGCAGCCTCTATGAATCCTTAGTGGCCATTTTGTTATTAACTAGCTTAAATATTAAATCTCCCTTCTAAAATTCCCAATTCTAAAAACTTTATTAAAAAATGTTACTCCTTCTCTGACTTATAACTCTTTGAAGTTCTTGAAGTCACCTTCATTCTCTTAATTCTTTTATGTCTTTATCCTCTCTTTGGTTCTGTAGCAGGTTGTGACCTAGCACACAATACAAACATAAAGATTACCCTTAGGGTTATGGATGCCTGTTGCCTAGATGACAAAAAACTTTAATGTGATAACTGTTTCTTTTCCTCATTCTTTCTCTTTCCTTCTTTTGGAACTGTTAACCTAGACATCTGAAGAGAATGTAGAAATAGATGATGGATTGGGAAAACTTGGTATTGATACTCCAGTAATATTCATTATCTCTTATGGATTATTTGTATCATACCCTTTTCCATCCAGCTTGACCTTAGGTTATGTAACTTAAACCTGAAAATGGTGGATCTCTTGGTGTGTTTCCCAATATTTGAATATATGAATGTTTCTGACCTTGCCCAAATCTACAGTGATTTGAAGTTGGTGTATCTGACTTGTTGAGTATTAATTTTCTTTTTTATATCACTTTTGAATTTAATTAAAGTGTTTTGAAATGGTTCTTTAGCCCTGTTTCTTAAGCAGTATGTTTGTGGTATAGCTAAATAAATTAGGTAGTCTTCAGAGGTTAGCTCTGATGTTTGAATTGGCTATATCGAGTATTGATGTACATATAGTTAGATTGTCTCTTATTTGGGTAAAGAAATCGCTGATATTGCAGTAATATACATCTAACTTCTTATAAGTTAAAATTGTTCTACAAATATATTGTATAAAATTTAGAGCCAAGTTGTTTTTGTACATATGTAGAATATTATTAAGGATAATCCAGACTTAGAGGTTCTCTCGGTGGGAGTTTCATTTAGTTATCTGGAGAAGCTGTTTTCTGTGCTTGTGATATAAAAGATGGAATTTACAGCATTATACCTCCAGATCACCACTTAAGTTACAGGTGGTCCCGATTTTAGAGGAGGTCTTTATATATTTTAAAAACTGGTAAGTATATTATCTTGCAACTATGGTAGGCGTAAGGAAAGGAAACGCAGGAGAAGCTAGTATGTATTTTTTATCTGTTATTATTGAGCTTAGTTCAGTTGCTTCTCTGAGGGAATTCACCAGATGGAAAAACTAAAATTTTCTCCCATGACATTGTTGTAAATTGGCAAAAACCTTCACATATTCTTGACACCTTTATTTGCATTCCAGATTTCTTCATTTAATTTATTTTCTCCCTGACCCTCTTCATTTAATTTAAATATGAGCAAATGTAGAATTCTGGCTTATTTGACTCATAAGATTCCCTTGATATATAAAATTTCTAAGGAACACTGAAATGACAGATAAAGCCATACCATATAACAACTTATTGAAGATATATTAAAGAAAACTGGCAGGTTAACCCACATCTAGAGCCAGAAAGCATAAATATTTTTGACATTGATTGTCACAAAGAAATAATGTGAAAGTATAGGGTATTTTGGCATACAAATTTTGTGTAAATGTCAAGAATTCAAAGGGTTTTATATCTTTGTTTTTGGTGAGGAATTACTAATACTAAACAACTTTGTATTATCAGATATTAAGACTCCTTTTCATTCTCACTAATGTTCATCTTAATGTTTTCCAAACTACACTTTAAAACCAGAGCTGCAATTTCTACCACACTAATGGGAAAATTTCTGGCAATAACTTTTTTGCTTTTATAAGATAAAATATTGGTGAATGATCAATATGTGATCAACAGTCTTCTGCATGCTATTTAGTATAAAACTGCCTGTTTGGTTTTTAAACTGGAACCACTATTTACAAAGGATGACTTTAATTGGCTAATTCAGAAAAATGCAGAATTACAAAATAATCAACAAATATCTGTCAAGTACCACCTCGTTGTGTAAGGATATATAAAATCAAGTGTTAAGATATGGTCCTTGCTCTCACAAAACTTACCAAGGAACTACCTAAGCAACAAAATAATTACTTCATGAACTAAATTGCAGCAATTAAAGCTAGGTGCTGTGGTACATGCCACTGCTTAGGAAGCTGAGGCTCAGGAGTTTGAGGCCAGCCTGGACAACGTAACAAGACTTCATGTCAAAAAAAAAAAAAAAGGAAAAAGAAAAATGTTGGGAGAAGAGAGGGATCATTTTGAACTAAAGTTATCTCATCATTTCCTCCATTTCAACAATTTATATGAAGAGGAATAACACAAGCAAAGGTGTGGAGACATTACGTACCTGGTGGGAGTAGGGGAAAAAAATATTTCCCACAATTCAGTCAACTGCAAAGCTTGTTTGCGAACAGAATAGTGTTGTGCTCTAGAAACATAAGCTCAGAAATTAGACTGCCGGGGTTTGAAACCATAGAGCTTTGATAGATACTGATAGAGTTGCCTTGCCCAAGTCCGTTTACCCGGCTAAGCCTTAGTCTCTTCTTTTGTAAGTGAAAGATGACAGTAGAACCTTTTCCGAATTCCTCGGAATATAATATCCTGTATTCATGGACTTATACATAGGTTAAATATGAGATATTATAAAGCATGTGGCAAATAGTAAATTTATGAATAAATAAATCAGTAAATGTTACCTATTGTTAACTGTTACTGTAAGACTGAGTTTATAGCTTTTAAATTATATGAAGGGGGACAATATATTGCCTTAGGATTACCATTTGAATGATAGTATAATCTCATATTTTAGTGTCATACTTTGAAATTGGTTATTTTTCTATTCTTTTGTGTTTCAAATATAAGGTAGATATGGAAAATAGTTAAATTGAATGGATTTTCTTATTTCCAACCTGATCTAAAATAACTATTTCTAATGGAGTTGTCTTTATCCCCCAGATATTTCTAGTAGACATTAGTTATATTTAAACAATAGTAATAATTATTATAAAATGCCTTGATCAAATAGTCAAGGAATTCCTGGTATGCACGTACTAGTTGAAATAATGGCAGTAGACCAAATGGATTCTGTGTTGTTTTTACTGTTTATCAAATTGTGATATCACAAACTTAAGAGGCTTTAAAACTCTTTAGTTTGAGTAGAATTGTAATTGAACTTAGCACTAGAGTTAAGTGCTCCCCTCAACCAAATTTGGACAATTTTATTGAAATAGTTACAAATTCAAATTGAAGTTGTTTTACCAAAAAGCTTAATCAGAATATTGTACTGAGAAAACAAATAAAATACTTGTCTCTTATTCTTTATATCTAGTTGATTCTGCCTGCATTCCTTATTTATTTATCTTCTATTCTTGTCTTCTGTGAGTAATAGGACACTTCTATACTTTTGCTTGCTCTTTCTTGTGTAAATCATGGCTCTGATTTGTTCCACTTGCTGCATTATTTTTTTCTTTCTTTTTTTTTTGCTGATTATTTTTATATGAATGTTAAATGATAAAGTCTTCTGTATCATATCCCATTTAAGCTGCAATCCATTCCAGTCTTGCCTGGCTCTTAAGGGTATTGTTACTTCATACTTTTGTAATTGATTACTAAATGTTAAATTGTATGGGAAAAGTGGCTTGGAATTTTTTTCTGCAATATTTGTATGGCCATTAAAGTTGATTTGTGTGATTGAAGCATGGAAGAGCAAATTATAGCACTTATTCATTTAGTTGTGTTCAATTGCTTGTTGCTGCATGCTGTCAGACAACTTTTAATAGTTTTTCTTTTGTTACAGTTTAAGACTGACTAATACATATATTCTTTTTCTCCTAGAGTCAAGAATTGAAGGTTGGCTTTCAGTACCAAATAGAGGAAATATCAAACGATATGGCTGGAAGAAACAGGTACCATATACCTAATTATTTTCTAACTGGTATTTTGCTCTGTATTTTACTTTGGAGCATAGAACTTATATTAGCTACTTTTTTTTACTAGCATTTATTTTACATTAATACAGTATAATCTAGATATTAGTGGCAAATATTATGCTTATCACTTTAAACCAAGTTAATGTTGCTCTTGTAACTCTTCCCCCTTTTTTCTTATTTCAGTATGTTGTGGTAAGCAGCAAAAAAATTTTGTTCTATAATGACGAACAAGATAAGGAGCAATCCAATCCATCTATGGTATTGGACATAGAGTAAGTTGCCTTTGATTGAATTTTAAAGGGGTTGAGAGCTAACTTTTGATAATTATTTTTAGACTTAAAATTTATTTTATATTTTGTGTTACTTCAGCACTGTTACCTACTTTTCTGTTTTTCTTAAGCATAAATGTTGACATTATATTAAATCTTCAGCAAAATGTGAGAAGGAAAAATGTATATACTTATTTCGTGTATTTGGAAGACAACTTTTTTAGTTCAAGTGTTTAGTACTTTGAGTTCAGAGAGCATTTCAAAAAGTATAGTCAGCTGTGTATCAGTGGGTTCCATATCCACAACTGTGGATAGAAAATATTTGAAAGAGGGCCGGGTGCGGTGACTCACACCTGTAACCCCAGCACTTTGGGAGGTCGAGGCAGGTGGATCACCTGAGGTCAGGAATTCAAGACCCGCCTGGCCAACATGGTGAAACCCTGTCTCTACTAAAAATCCAAAAATTAGCTGGGCGTGGTGGCAGGCGCCTGTAGTCCCAGCTACTCAGAAGGCTGAGGCAGGAGAATCACTTGAACCTGGGAGGCAGAGGTTGCAGTGAGCTGAGATTGCGCCACTGCACTCCAGCCTGGGCCACAAGAGCGAAACTCTGTCTCAAAAAAAAAAAAATATATATATATATATATAATATTATATATTATTTTATACATATATTATATATAATATATATAATTAGAAAATTAAAAATAACAATATAACTATTAATAGAAATTTCTTTTAAAAATACAGTATAACAACTGTTTACATCGCATTTACACTGTATTATGTCTTATGAGTAATACAGAGATGATTTTAAAGCATACAGGAGGATGTGCCTAGGTTATATGCAAATACCACACCATTTTATATAAGAGCCTTGAGCATACTTGGACTTTGATATTTTTGGAGTTTCTGGAATCCATTCCCTGTGGATATAAAAGAACAACTGTGTAGGATTCTTTGGTCATTATTAAGGGGAAATATAAATATATCTGTTCTTTTGTAATGATAGGTCAAAGAGGCCTATAATATAGTATTTTTTCTTATATTCATTCTAAAATCTTTTCTTAAGTATTGTTGCTTATATTATCATAGATTATGTAGTATGTATAAAGATGAGTAAATTCCATCATTAAGGAGCTTACCGACTAGTAGGAGAAAAGGCAAAACATATTCAACAAAATATATATTCAAAGTCAAGTCTGGTAACTGCTTTTTAAAAGAAATATATATATAAAATAAAGTATTATCATCCCTTTGGAATTAAGTATTTGTGGAGCTGGTTATAGTTAGAATGTAAAAAGAATTAAGCAAGTCCTAGAGAATACTCTTATTTTATTTTCTATTTTTTTAATAAACAGCTTTAGTTGTCAAAATTTAAATTATCAGCTTAAGCGAAATAATACATAAACGCTAGTATGAAAGATACTATCTTTCAACTAATTTAAATACTTTTTAGATTGATGAGAGATTTCTTTCCTCTCTTTATTAAGGTATAATTTCCCACAATAAAGTTCATAGATCTTAAGTGTTCTCTTCAGTAACTTTTTACAGTTGTAAACACTCATATAATCACTCAATACAAGATTTTAAAAAATCGTATTTCTTTAGAAAACTCACTTGTGGCTGGGCACAGTGGTTATGCCTCTAATCCCAGCACTTTGGGAGACCAAGGTGGGCGGTTGGCCTGAGTTCAGTTTGAGACCAGCCTGGGCAACATAGCGAGACCCTGTCTCTGAAAAAAGAATTTTTTTTTTTTTTTTAAATTTATGAAGAAAGCTCACTTGGGCCAGTTGTGGTGGCTCACACCTGTAATCCCAGCACTTTGGAAGGCTGAGGTGGGAGGATCACGAGGTCAGGAGTTCATTCGAGACCAGTCTGGCCAACATGGTGAAACCCTGTCTCTACTAAAAATACAAAAAATTAGCTGGGTGTGGTGGCAGGTGCCTGTAATCCCAGCTACTCGGGAGGCTGAGGCAGGAGAATCGCTTGAACCCAGGAGGCTGAGGTTGCGGTGAGCCAAGATTGCGCCACTGCACTCCAGCCCGGGTGACAGAGCGAGACTCCGTCTCAAAAAAAAAAAAAAAAAGAAAAGAAAAAGGAAAGCTCACTTGTGCCTCTTCCCATGATCTGATTTCTATTGCCAAGATTAGTTTTGCCTGTTCTAGAACTTTATATAAATGGAATTAAACAGTAATGTACACTTTTGTGCCTAGCATCTTTCACTCAGCCTGCACCTGTGGTGGTGTATGTATTGATTGTTCTTTGTATTGCTGAATAGTATAACATTGCATGAATTTGTTTATCCATTTTTGTGTTGATTGACATTTGGGTTGCTTCCAATTTGGGGCTATCGTAAATAAGACTTATGAGCATTCCTTTTTTTAACTTATGTTTTCATTTCTCATGGGTAAATACCCAGGATTGGAATCCTGGGTTATAAAGTAGATCTGTGTTTAACTTTTTAAAAATCTACCAAACAATTCTCAAAAATTATTATGTCACACTATTTTATATTCACCAACAGTATGAGTTTCAGTTGCTCCACATCCTCACCAACATTTGGTGATATCAACCTTTGATTTTAGCTTTTCTAGTGGATGTTAAATGCTATTTCATTGTTATTTTAATTTGCATTCTCCTCATAACTAATAATACCAAGAATCTTTCATGTTGTTATTAGCCATTGTATATCTTTTCTTTTTTCAAGTCTTTTGCCCATTTTTAAATTGGGTTGCTTATGTTTTTAAGATTGGTTTTTAAGAGTTCTAGATATATTCTGAATAAGAATCCTATGTTAGAAATATGTAATGCAAATATTTCCCAATCTGTTGCTTACCTGTTGATTTTGTTAATGGTGTCTTTTAATGAGGATCAGTGTACCAATTTTTAAAATGTTTTCTGCCTTTTGTGGTCTGTGTTTGGTAAGAGGTAGTTGTTTAGGTCAGGTTGGCTTTTTTTCCCCCACATAGGTATCTGGTTGTTCCAACAGTATTTGTTTTTATATGTTGACCTTGAATCATTTAATCTTGCTTTGCACTTAACAGTTTTATAGGGTTGTGGGGTTTTGGGATCAATTCCACAGAGCTTTTCTACACACAGTCAGCCCTCTGTATCCATGGGTTCTGCATCTGTATATTCATCCAACCATGGATTGAAAATGTAGTTAGGCCTATTGTGGTTGTGTCTGTACTTAATATGTACAGATTTGTTTTCTTGTCATTATTCTCTAAACAATATAATATAATAACAATTTCCATAGCATTTACATTGCATTAGATATTATCTAGAGACAATTTTAAATATACAGGAAGGTGTACTTAGGTTATATACAAATACTATACCATTTCTTTTCTTTTTTTCCTGTCTCTTCCCTCCTTCCCTCTCTTTCTCTCTCTTTCTCTTTCACTCTCTCTCTTCAAAATCCTCCAGGGTCCTGGGACCAATCTGCCACAGATACCACGAGACAACTGCATACAATCATGTCATCGCCAAATAAAGAGTTTTACTCCTTTCTTTCCGATCTGTATGCCTTTCTCACGTGTATAGATTTGTATGACCACCACCACACTCAAAATACAGAACAATTCCATCACAAGCGTCCCTGTGCTACTCCTTTTGTAGTCAAAAGGCAGCTTCCTTCCTCTACCTCTCCCTAATCCATAGCAACATTAATCTGTTCTCCATCTCCATAACTTTGTCTCTTCAAGAGTGTTATATGAATGGAATCAAATAATGTGTAATCTTTTCTGATCAGCTTTTTTTCCCATTCAGTATAATTCCCTTAAGATCAATCCAAGTATAATTTGTTTTTTTCTTGTTGAGTAGTATTCCATAGTATAGATGTATCACAGTTTGCTTACCCATTTATTTGGGTTGTTTCTAGGTTTTGGTTATTATGAATAAAGCTCCTATGAACATCTATGTGCAGGTTTTTTTAAATAGATATAAAATGTTATATGAATTTTTGTTTCTTGAAATTAAAGGCCCAACAGTGCAATTTGCTGGGTTATATGGTAAGCATATGTTTAGTTTTCTAAGAAATTGCCATATTCTTTTTCCAGAGTGGCTCTGTAATTTTATGTTTCCATCAGCAGTATATGAGTGATTTACTTTCTCTGCATTCTCACAAGCATTTGATGTTACTACTGTTTTTATTTTTTTTAACTCTGATAGATGTGTAGTGACACTCATTGTGGTTTTAATTTGCATTTCTCTAATGACTGATGATGTTGAATATCTTTTTGTGTGCTTATTTATCACCCATATGTCCTCTTTAGTGAAATGTCTTTTACAATAAATGAGTTTTTGTAAATGGCCTATATTTATTTTCATTTTAGTAAACTGTTTCACGTTAGACCTGTAACCCAAGGAGATGTGTATAGAGCTGAAACTGAAGAAATTCCTAAAATATTCCAGGTAAAAATTTGAAGTTATAATTTTAAAGAATCTAAGTCCTAAGCGTTTTTGTGAAGTAAATGTAAAATATACCAATGCTTAAAATTTTTTAAATCTTTTCCTTTCACCATTCCTGAATGTAGATACTATATGCAAATGAAGGTGAATGTAGAAAAGATGTAGAGATGGAACCAGTACAACAAGCTGAAAAAACTAATTTCCAAAATCACAAAGGCCATGAGTTTATTCCTACGCTCTACCACTTTCCTGCCAATTGTGATGCCTGTGCCAAACCTCTCTGGCATGTTTTTAAGCCACCCCCTGCCCTAGAGTGTCGAAGATGCCATGTTAAGTGCCACAGAGATCACTTAGATAAGAAAGAGGACTTAATTTGTCCATGTAAAGGTAAGGCATGGTAATTATTGTTACAACTTATAACAAATTTAGTTTTAAGTCTCAATGAACTAACTTATGTGTAGTGATTTCTATACCAAGTTGAAAAGAGATTATAAAAAGTATTATTTTGACACTGGTGGGGCAATATGCAGCTATTTACAGATTTAGCTTTTAAAAATCTTTTTATTTATTTTTATTGATTGACTGATTGATTGAGATGGATTCTCACTCTGTCTCGCCCAGGCTGGAGTGCAGTGGCGTGATCTCAGCTCACTGCAGCCTCTGCCTCCCAGGTTCAAGTGATTCTCCTGTCTCAGCCTCCTGAGTAGCTGGGACTATAGGCGTGTGCCACCACGCCCGGCTAATCTTGTATTTTTAGTAGAGATGGAGTTTCACCATGTTGTCCAGGCTGGTTTCGAACTCCTGACATCAGGTGATCCACCCACCTCGGCCTCCCAAAGTGCTGGGATTACAGGTGTGAGCCATTGCACACCTGGCCAACAGTGTTTTTAAAGAGAATCACCCCCTTGTAAACAAACAAAAACAAACAAACATGCTGCTAAGAAATTATTCCAAGTTGGAGAGAAGAGCAACAGGTGAGTTCCACTCTATTCCTCCCTTGAGTTTTTCCTCTTCTTTTTGTCTGGCATTCACTGCCTGGATCAGCATGCATGCTGTATCATAGAATATCTTCTAATTTTACAGAGGTAGCTTGAGGGAAAGAATACAGACCATAGCTATTTTCAGATAAGAAGCTTATGTTCTTTAAATACATTTATTTGTTTTACATTTTTTTATATTTCTGATTTTACTTTATTAGTTTGACTAATTTTTTTTTTAATTTCAGCCTTATTTAACTTAAGGAGAATGAGATATTGTTCATGCTTAATTAAGCATATTAAAACTTTTAAAACCTTAAGAACTTGAAAAACTATGCATTTGATAGGTTGGATTTTAAAAAACTATATGGCTTTAATTATGCTTTTTTTTCCTCCTTAACATAGTAAGTTATGATGTAACATCAGCAAGAGATATGCTGCTGTTAGCATGTTCTCAGGATGAACAAAAAAAATGGGTAACTCATTTAGTAAAGAAAATCCCTAAGAATCCACCATCTGGTTTTGTTCGTGCTTCCCCTCGAACGCTTTCTACAAGATCCACTGCAAATCAGTCTTTCCGGAAAGTGGTCAAAAATACATCTGGAAAAGCTAGGTAAGGATTTGAAATGCTAACGTTTTTAACAATGTGAAAATGATTGGATAACAGCTATTAAAATCAGAAATCTAATTGTGCTTTTCACCACAGAGGGCATCATTTTTAGGTATTTGTATGTGAATTGCAGTGACTTTATAAATTAGTTTAACTTATTCTTGTTAGAGTTTAATAATAATAATACATGCAATATTATATTTATTTAGTTCTGTGTCTAATTTTATTGTCATAAGTTGCTGTACATGGCATAGTTTTAGCCCTTAATGCTTTAACCAACTTGTTAATTTTTTTAATGCAGAAATTCATATAAAACTTTTCATCATCTTTTCTGTTTTTTAACTGTGTTGGCATAGTTTTTCTACAAAAACCAAAATTGTTTTTCCCCTTTTTGTTAACTTCCCATACTATCCCAACATACAAAATTATTTGGTATTATCAGTGACTATGTTTTTTTAATTATTATACTTTAAGTTCTGGGATATATGTGCAGAACATGCAGGTTTGTTACATGGGTATACACGTGCCATGGTGGTTTGCTGCACCCATCAACCCATCATCTACATTAGGTATTTCTCCTAATGCTATCCCTCCCCTAGCCCCCCACCCCCCGACAGGCCCTGGTGCGTGACGTTCCCCTCCCTGTGTCCATGTTTTCTCATTGTTCAACTCCCACTTACAAGTGAGAACCTGTGGTGTTTGGTTTTCTATTCCTGTGTTAGTTTGCTGAGAATAATGGTTTCCAGCTTCATCCATGTCCCTTCAAAGGATGTGAACTCATGACCCCCCTTTTTTTGTTTGTTTTTTGTTTTTTGAGACAGAGTCTCACTCTGTCACCCAGGCTGGAGTGCAGTGGTGGCGCTATCTCAGCTCACTGCAACCTCCACCTCCCAAGTTCAAGCAATTCTCCAGCCTCAGCCTCCCAAGTAGCGGGGATTACAGATGCATGCCACCACGCCTGGCTAATTTTTGTATTTTTAGTAGAGAGAGGGTTTCATCATGTTGGCCAGGCTGGTCTCAAACTCCTGACCTCGAATGATCTGCCTGCCCCAGCCTCCCAAAGTGCTGGGATTACAGGCGTGAGCCACCATGCCTGGCTGTTTAACTATTTTTGATGGACTTTTTTCCAAAAATATGTTTTATGCCATGATAAACAATTATAAGGCATAACCATTCATTCATTCATTCATTCATTCAAGACAGAGTCTTGCTCTGTCACCCAGGCCAGAGTGCAGTGGCGCAATCTCAGCTTACTGCAACCTCTGCCTCCCAGGTTCAAGCTATTCTCCCACCTCAGCCTCCTGAGTAGCTGGAATTACAGGCACATGCCACTACGGCCTGCTAATTTTTGTATTTTTAGTAGAGATGGAGTTTCAACATGTTGGCCAGGCTGGTCTTGAACTCCTGACCTCAGGTGATGCACCTTCCTGGGCCTCCCAAAGTGCTGCGATTACAGGCATGAGCCACCGCACCAGGCAGTTAACTCTTTCTTGGAGAGAAATTATGAAATCTCATCTCATTAAGTTCTCATTTTACACATTAGTAAATAAGGCTCAGAGAAATTAAGCAGTTTGCTCAATCACACAGCCAATGGATTGGAAACCATTTCTGTCCAATTCTAAAGCCTATGTTGTCCAATTCCAAAGCCTCTATTCTACCACATACCACCTTCCCTAGAGTGTACTCCCTAGATTAATAGGGCCACTCGAATCTAGAAGCTGAGACCTAACACTGATTTGCCTCGCTGCCAATGTCACCCACATCTTCCAAGCAGGCTTAAAGCCATCTTGAATTCATCCCTTTTGTTCATGCCCTATTGTCAGTAACCAGGCCTAATTCTTTGAAATGACTTATATCCTTTCCTTTCTCAGCCACCATACTATGCCAGGTATTATCACCTTACTGCTAACTTAATTCTGTAGAATGCTATGTCAGCCTTCTCCTGAGCATAGGTTGTAAACTGGATCTAAAATGATTTGAAATGGGATTATAGCTGAGTAAGAAAATGTGTAGAAACAAAGAGGAGAGAATACTAAGTATATTTTTCCTATTCCTTGTTTTCCAAATTTTGTGTAATTGTTAATTATTGTATGTAAAGATAATATATATTTACCTTTCCTCCTAATGTTTGTTTCTTGTATTTTTAAACTGAGTGCATTTCTTAAATTAGTTTTTTCCCCCTCCCTCAACAGTTAACCATGTGACTGAGTGCCTTGTGGAATCGTGTGGGATGCTACCTGATAAACCAGGCTTCTTTAACCATGCAGAGCAGACAGGCTGTTTCTTTGACACAAATATCACAGGCTTCAGGGTTAAGATTGCTGTTTTTCTGTCCTTGCTTTGGCACAACACACTGAGGGTTTTTTTTATTGCGGGTTTGCCTACAGGTAGATTAGATTAATTATTACTATGTAATGCAAGTACAGTTGGGGGAAAGCTTAGGTAGATATATTTTTTTTAAAAGGTGCTGCCTTTTTGGATTTATAAGAAAATGCCTGTCAGTCGTGATAGAACAGAGTTTTCCTCATATGAGTAAGAGGAAGGGACTTTCACTTTCAAGTGGAACGGCCATCACTATCAAGATCAGCTCATGGAAGGAGTAAAGAAAATATCTCAAAATGAGACAAACTGAAGTTTTGTTTTTTTTTTAATGACTTAAGTTTTTGTGCTCTTGCAAGACTATACAAAACTATTTTAAGAAAGCAGTGATATCACTTGAACTTCAGTGCCCTCACTGTAGAATTTAAAAGCCTTACTGTTGATTGCCCATGGTGGACTTGATGGAGAAATTAAATATCTTTCATTATGCTTTACAAAATACTGTGTATGTTTCAGCAAGTTTGGGGAATGGGAGAGGACAAAAAAAAGTTACATTTAATCTATGCATTTTTGCCAAGCCATATTGAGTTATTTTACTACTAGAGACATTAGGAAACTAACTGTACAAAAGAACCAAGTTTAAAAGCATTTTGTGGGGTACATCATTTCTATAATTGTATAATGTATTTCTTTGTGGTTTTAAATGATAAAGACATTAAGTTAACAAACATAAGAAATGTATGCACTGTTTGAAATGTAAATTATTCTTAGAACACTTTCAATGGGGGTTGCATTGTCCTTTTAGTGCCTTAATTTGAGATAATTATTTTACTGCCATGAGTAAGTATAGAAATTTCAAAAAATGTATTTTCAAAAAATTATGTGTGTCAGTGAGTTTTTCATTGATAATTGGTTTAATTTAAAATATTTAGAGGTTTGTTGGACTTTCATAAATTGAGTACAATCTTTGTGTCAAACTACCTGCTACAATAATGACTTTATAAAACTGCAAAAAATGTAGAAGGTTGCACCAATATAAAAAGGAAATATGGCAATACATCCATGATGTTTTCCAGTTAACATAGGAATTACCAGATAAATACTGTTAAACTCTTGTCCAGTAACAAGAGTTGATTCATATGGACAGTATGATTTATTGTTTATTTTTTTAACCAAATACCTCCTCAGTAATTTATAATGGCTTTGCAGTAATGTGTATCAGATAAGAAGCACTGGAAAACCGATCGTCTCTAGGATGATATGCATGTTTCAAGTGGTATTGAAAGCCGCACTGATGGATATGTAATAATAAACATATCTGTTATTAATATACTAATGACTCTGTGCTCATTTAATGAGAAATAAAAGTAATTTATGGATGGATATCTTTAATTTTGACTGCAATGTGTTTTCTCATGGCTGAAATGAATGGAAAACATACTTCAAATTAGTCTCTGATTGTATATAAATGTTTGTGAAATTCCATGGTTAGATTAAAGTATATTTTTAAAAGATAAAACGTGGTCTTGGGCTCTAAAACAAGAGTGGGAATAGTTCACATGAAAAGCTGGCTAAAGTGTGTTGGAAAACAATTCTCCATGGGTCTCTTGCATTTCTGCACATCAGGGAAGCAGAGGCTCTGACAACCTTTCTTTTGACTATCTTTTCCAAGGATATTTATGTAGTAAACAGCCTTGGAAGATAGAGTGTCTCCCTTGAGAGGATGTCAGGTTCTTTTACTGTCCAGTATAATAAAGATAACGTCTCCCACCTATGATGCAAACCCACTGTGTGCTCAGCACCGACGTGGGCCACTCTGCATTGCCCACATGGGGCTTGGAGGGCAAAGGGAACTGATGGAACATGAAACTTAAGCTGCTTTTGCTGTGCTGTGAATGAAGTCATCTGACTCTGACCCAGGGGTCTCATCTCTTTTGTCAGGATCCATGAAACTGTGACTGGCAGCATGCAAACAGGATAAAATCTCAGCACAGTTCCTGATGGTGTCCTTACTACCTTCTCAGACTCATCACCATTACCTAATATTTTAAGGTCCAGTTGCAGAGAACAGAGTTAATTCTAATTAGTTTAAGCAAGAGAAGACTTTCCAAATGACATACTAATCTGAACTTAGAATTGTTGAGAACTGAGAGAGCTTTGAGGAATCACTCCCAATGCCACATTACAGAACTGGGTCAACCAGGAGAGCTGCTTCCTCTTCTAAGTTCAGGAAACCACTCACTCCCAAGTATACCAATATTGAGAGGGTCCAGAGATAGTGCCATAATCGGGAATCCACACTACCACTGCTGGTTCTCTGCAACACTTGTCAGGCTTGCTACAATCTACCTCCAGTTAGATGTTTTGTACCATTCCTCTTGCCACTTAAGAACCTCATGTCTGCACACTGCCTCAGAAAAGGCACTTCCATGACCCTGCTTGCTGGCATTTAGCACAGCCTGCATCTCACGTCTACCTTCTCTAGGTGCATCTACGTGGCCAAAATTAAATCACATCCAGACCCCTAGCTGCAAGAAAGTCTGAGAAATAATAGCCTCTAGCTTTCTCTCTAATTTGTTACAGGAGGACACACTAGGAGTGTGGAATGAAGGTTCAGCATTGAGTTAGCCCATGCACCCACACCTGTAAGCTTCTCTGAGATCAGGAACTCCAGCTTTGGGCAACAAAGAAAACATAGCCACTGTCATTATTCACAGGTTCACTCATGACCTGTCATTTGGGGTTTCAGCTTAAATTAACCCGTTCACCCTTCATTTAAAGTAAAAAAAAAATAAGTAAAAGAACTTAAATGACAAACTCATAGTTACTTGAGTTTGTAATTCATAGTTAACTTTCACAGTTCTATAATCAATCTGGAATTCATTTGTGAGGTAGAGATCAAGCAGTATTTCTCCCATATGGATATTCAGTTGATACTGCAGTATTCATTGAAAAGACTTCTTTCCTGCATCGTAATTCAGGTGAACAATCCATTGGTGTTATTTCTCTGTCCTTGCCAATATCACACTTTTAATTACTGTAGCTTTATAATAAGATTTTATATCTGTAGTAGAAGTCCAACTTTGTAATCCCTCCCAATTGGCTTGGCTATTCTTGGCCTTTTGTATTTCCATATAATTTTTTTTTTTTTTTTTTGAAATGAAGTTTCGCTCTTGTTGCCCAGGCTGGAGTGCAGTGGCGCGATCTCGGCTCACTGCAACCTCCGCCTCCCAGGTTCAAGTGATCCTCCTGCCTCAGACTCCCGAGTAGCTGGGATTACAGGTGCCCACCACCATGCCCAGCTAATTTTTGTATTTTTAGTAGAGATGGGGTTTCACCATGTTGGCCAGCCTGGTCTTGAACTCCTGACCTCAGGTGATCCACACCCACCTTGGCCTCCCAAAGTGCTGGGATTACAGGCATGAGCCACCGCGCCTGGCTGCATTCCCATATAAATTTAAAAACATTCTACTGAAAGATGTATACAACCTCCACCAAGAAAATTGTAAGACATTTGGAGAAGTTTAAAAAGACATGAATAAACGGAAATGGTTTTTTTAAATAAACAAATGATTTTTAAAGTTGATCATTAGGTTAATAAATAGTCATATAATGACAATCCGATGAGATTATGTTGCCCAGGGTAGTCTCTAACTCCTAGCCTCAAGCAGTTTTACTCTCTCAGTACAGGTGTAGGCCACCGTGCCTGGCCTGACACTTGGAAATCTTAATCACAATTATTCTTTGTTTTTATAATGTTTACTGTTCAAATCAATTTCTGGTTGGATAGTATGTATATATAAAGCCATGCTCAATGGCCTAGATATATTTACTGCCAAATCTTTTATGCTTTTAGTGTTTTTTTCTGGACAAGATCTATGCTTATTGCAATAAATTAAATGCAAAGAATATTCTAGTAGAAAGTCAGTCTGCACTTCCTAAACCCCACCCCACCCCACCAATTCCTTCATAACTGTTATTAACAGTTAGCTGTGTTTTCTAATGGATTATCTCCAAAGTATATGTAACTCAGATTTTTTGTGAGGTAGGAAAAGAATAACATTAATTCCACTTCACATATTGAAAGTCTAACATACAAAGAGATTATCTCCTTTCTTTTGCCAAATGTTAATGAATTGTCTTATGAGAATTAAGATATGATACTTTCTCCCAAGCTATACTGTTTCCCATAAAGTATTTGAGATGTTGGAGATTCAAGGGAAAAAATATAAATGCTTAGAAATAAATTGTATAATTCAAAGATTGTGAATAAAGTGACACTTGTATGTTAATCTTATAAATTGGTTTCTTGTACCATGTAGGATGGTTTGGCTATTAAATTGAATTAAGTGGTTCATTTGCCTGGATAACTGTGAGTGTAGAATCTAACTTTCACTTAGTTATTTAAGAAAGTCTACAACCGGCTGGGCACAGTGGCTCACGCCTGTAATCCCAGCACTTTGGGAGGCTGAGGTGGGCAGATCACCAGGTCAGGAGATTGAGACCAGCCTGGCTAACATGGTGAAACCCCATTTTTACTAAAAATACAAAAACAAAATTAGCCAGGCGTGGTGGCGGGCGCTTGTAGTCCCAACTACTCGGGAGGCTGAGGCAGGAGAATGGCGTGAACCCACAAGGCGGAGCTTGCAGTGAGCCAAGATCACACCACTGCACTCCATCCTGGGCGACAGAGAGAAACTCCATCTAAATAAATAAATAAATAAATAAAGTCTACAACCACATAATGTGGCAGAAATATAATATGGGCCCAGCTGGGTAAAAGGAAATATTTTGGATCTTCCTTCTACTTAGGCCGAATGGATGTTTCTAGTTTGTTTTGTTTTGTTTTGAAATGGAGTCTTGCTCTTGTTGCCAGGCTGGAGTGCAGTGGTGCGATCTCGGCTCATTACAACCTCCACCTCCCGGGTTCAAGCAGTTCTCCTGCCTCAGCCTCCCGAGTAGCTGGGATTACAGGTGCCTGCCACTATGCCCAGCTAATTTTTGTATTTTTAGTAGAGACGGGGTTTCGCCATGTTGGCCAGGCTGGTCTCGAACTCCTGACCTTGTGATCCACCCACCTCAGCCTCCCAAAGTGCTGAGATTATAGGCGTGAGCCACCATGCCCAGCCTGAATGGATGTTTCTTAGATTTACTCACTCTTGGCCAAGGTTTCATTAGTTCTGGTTGATGTAAGTTCTGTGCTGTGTGCAACACATTTGCTAACTCTGCTCAGGCCTAATTCTCATTCAAAATATGTCAATTAATCACAAGAGGGGCCATCTAAGAGTAGGCATAAAGGAGGTCAAAACTAGAAAAGAAAAAAAAAATGTTTCCACTACGTTATTACCTCAAGATCTTGAAATTAATATGTTTCAAGGTTAAAACGTAACTTTCACCTTTACAAAAAGTATCCTATTCTCAACTTTACAAGGTATTACCAACTATAGGTATTAACATCCCTACTTTATGATAGGACAATTTTATATGTTTAGGCCAGGCACAGTGGCTCATGCCTGTTATCTCAGCACTTTGGGAGACCAAGGCCAGTGGTCACTTAGGTAGCTCAAGACCAGCCGTGGGCAACATAGCAAAACCCTGTTTCTACCAAAATACAAAAAAGTAGCAAGGTGTGGTGGCATGCATCTGTGGTCTCAGCTAATTGGGAGGCTGAGGTGGGAGGATTGCTGGAGCCCAGGAAGTTGAGGCTGCAGTGAGCCGTGATTGTGCCACTGCACTCTAGCCCGGGTGACAGACTCTGTCTCAATAAATAAATAAATAAAATACATAATATTCTGTTCTAGGGCACACAGCTATAAACCTCAATTTGCTAGATGGAATGTGAAGGTAAACTAACTTACAGCTGAAAAAAAAACAGTCATGAATTTGAATCCTGACTTACTGGGCTTTAGTATATTTCATATATCATAATCTGTTATTTAGAGGGGAAAACTTTGATTTCACTGTCATGGTATGGAAATAAGTCTTGGTTTTTTAAACTTTATAGTATGAACTCATCACTCATTTATAGTAGGCAGAAATATAGCTGTAAATGAACATTTTATCAAATGCAAAATAACAAATATAATAATAGGTGTCATTTTTTACTGGACTGAAAGCCTCTAGCAGGCTACACTTCATAAAGGAAACATTAAATGAATTATGAGCTTTATGAACACTATAGATTATTTTTCCTTTATGGTAATGTCATTTAACAGGAACTTTATTCACTAAAATTCATCTCTAGGCATTGTTCAGTTGGATATATGTTGTATGTTGTCATTTCATAATATTCAGAAACTAATATTAGCTATTATAGAAATTTTTCTTATTTTTCCTTTTTACACCATATATACATTACATCCTGTGTCAACTACAGCTCACTTATATGGTTCTGACTATTCAACAAGAATTCCTAGGTCTGTCCTGTGTACCATATTGTTATTCTAATTATCCATATAATTATACTGCATTAAACACTGCTATCTGTGAATAGGCTCATTTATTTTACTAAGTTCAAGATAATACTGATATTTTTTAATTCTGCAAAAAATATAAAATGCATTTCTATACCTAGTACCCGAAAGAGCAAATATTGTCTTTATATTTCCTTTAAATTGCTTTTTTTAAAGAAATAAAAATTACAGATTTAACCAGACTTCTGTGTACCTCCGTTCCCAGTTCTATTCTCTTTCCTTCCCCCTCAAAAGCCATAAATAACTGCTGTTAATTTGATGTGTATTCTCCTCATTCGCATTCTGTCCCTTTGCTAAAACCCTTGTATCTATATAAAGCTGTTTTATATGGCTTCTACATTTATATAAATGGCATTACACTTTTCACATGTAATACTCTATAACTTGGCTTTTTTTGTTTTTGTTTGATTGTTTTTGTTTTTGTTTTTGTTTAAGATAAGGTCTTGCTCTGTCGCCCAGGCTGGAGTGCAATGGTGTGATCACAGCTCACTGCAGCCTCGACCTCCTGGGCTCAAGCGATCCTCCCCCCACCTAAGCCTCCCAAGTAGCTAGGACTACAGGCATGCACCACCATGCCCTGCTGATTTTCTTATTTTTTGTAGAGATGGGGTTCCACTGTTGTCCAGGCTGCTCTTGAACTCCTAGGCCCAAGCAATCCTCCCACCTTGGCCTCCCAAAGTGCTGGGATTACATATGTAAGCCACAAAGCCCTGCCTCTATAACTTGTTTATTTCATCAATATTATTTATACCATTTACAATCCAAAGAGTATTTACATTACATTATAATGTCATATCTATTCCAACCAGGCTTTCAAGAAAGTGCATTTACTGTCATAGAAAAAAGGGAACATCTTCATAATCGTGCCTGAAATTGTATTTCTCATTAGCTCACTTGTTTAATGAATGTATTACATTAATTCACACTTGCACCACAAATACTCAAAAAGTAGAAACTCTCAACTATTCTCATGTTAATCATATTATTATTATAAATTATGTGATCAATAACTCCTCTAACTATAAAAGAGGCAGGCCAACCTAGAATAAACATTGTAATTAACAAGGAAACTTCAGAGTCAGAAACAACCAGGATTCCTACTATTATTCAACATTTTTCTGAGATAAATGCAGCAAAACACAAATACGTATTACACATATTGGAAAGAAGCAGCAAACCTGCCATTACTTGCTGATCATGATTGCTTACCAAAACTGTTCCAAACAACTAACTGAAAAATGATTAGAACTAGCAAGAGACCTTAGTCATATTTAGCCTTATTTGTTTTGTTAGACTCATATCATATTTTTAAAATATTGTTTAGTTGCTAATTTATCTTTTTTTTGAGATGTGTATTAGTCCATTTTCACCCTGTTAATAAAGACATACTTGAGACTGAGCAATTTACAAAAGAAAGACATTTAATGGACTTACAGTTCCATGTGGCTGGGGAAGCTTCACAATCATGGTGGAGGCTGAAAGGCTTGTCTCACATGGAGGCAGACAAGAAAAGAAAGCTTTTGCAGGAAAGCTTCCACTTATATAATCATCAGATCCCATGAGGGTCACTTACCCCCACAAGAACAGCACAGGAAAGACGTGCCCCCATGATTCAACTACCTCCCCCAAGGCCTCCCACAATGCCTGGGAATTCAAGATGAGATTTGGGTAGGGACACAGCCAAACTACATCATTCCACCCTGGCCCCTCCCAAATCTTATGTCTTCGTATGTCAAAACCAATCATGCAGCCGGGTGCAGTGGCTCATGCCTGTGATCCCAGCAGTTTGGGAGGCTGAGGTGGGTGAATCACCTGAGGTCAAGAGTTCAAGACTAGCCTGACTAACATGGTGAAACCCTGTTTCTACTAAATATATAAAGGTTAGCCAGGCATGGTGGCAGGCACCCATAATCCCAGCTACTCGGGAGGCTGAGGCAGGAGAATCCCTTAAACCTGGGAAGCAGAGGTTGCAGTGAGTTGAGATCATGCCTCTGCATTCCAGCCTGGGACTCAGAGCAAGACTCCATCTCAAAAAAAGAAAAAGAAAAACAAAACAAACCAATCATGCCTTCCCAACAGTCTTCCAAAGTCTTAACTCATTTCAGCATTAACTCAAAAGTCCACAGTCCAAAGTCCCATCCGAGACCAGGCAAGTCCCTTCCGCCTATGAGCCTGTAAAATCAAAAGCAAGTTAGTTACTTCCTGGATACAATGGGGGCACAGGCATTGGATAAATACAGCCGTTCCAAATGGGAGGCATTGGCCAAAACAAAGGGGCTACAGGATCCATGCAAGTCCAAAATACAGTGGGGCAGTCAAATCTTAAAGCTCCAAAGTGACATCTTTTGACTCCATGTCTCATATCCAGGTCACACTGATGGGAGAAGTGGGTTCCCATGGTCTTGGGCAGCTCTGCCCCTGTGATTGCAGGGTTCAGCCTCCTTCCTGGCTGCTTTCATGGGCTGGTGTTGAGTGTCTGTGGCTTTTCCAGGCACACAGTGCAAGCTGTCAGTGGATCTACCATTCTGGGGTCTGGAGGATGGTGGCCCTAGGCAGTACCCCAGTAAGGACTCTGTGTGGAGACTCCAACCTCACATCCCTTCTGCACTGCCCTGGCAAAGGTTCTCCATGAGGGCCCCACCCCTGCAGCAAACTTCTGCCTGGGCATCCAGGCATTTCCATACATCTGAAATCTAGGCCAAGGTTCCTAAACCTCAGTTCTTCACTTCTCTGCACCTACAGGCTCAACACCACATGGAAGCTGCCAAGGCTTGGGTTTTCCACTCTCTGAAGCAACAGCCCAAGCTGTCTCTTAGCCCCTTTTAGTGACGGCTGGAGTGGCTGGGATGCAGAGCACCAAGTCTTTAGACTGCACACAGCATGGGGACCCTGCCTGGCCCACAAAACCATTTTATCCTAGGCCTCTGGGTCTGTGATGGGAGGGGCTGCCGTGAAGGCCTCTGACATGCCCTGGAGACATTTTTCCCATTGTCTTGGGGATTAACATCTTATGCAAATTTCTGCAGCCAGCTTCAATTTCTCCTCAGAAAATGGGTTTTTCTTTTCTATCACATTGTCAGGTTGCAAATTTTCTGAACTTTTATGCTCTACTTCCCTTATAAAACTGAATGCCTTTAACAGCACCCATGTCACCTCTTGAATGCTTTGCTGCTTAGACATTTCTTCCACCAGATACCCTAAATCATCTCTCTGAAGTTCAAAGTTCCATAAATCTCTAAGGCAGGGGCAAAATGCTGCCAGTCTCTTTGCTAAAACATAACAAGAGTCACCTTTGCTCCTGTTCCCAACAAGTTCCTCATCTCCATCTGAGTCCACCTCGGCCTGGACCTTATTGTCCATATCGCTATCAGCATTTTGGACAAAGCCATTCAACACATCTCTAGGAAGTTCCAAACTTTCCCACATTTTCCTTTCTTCTGCTGAGCCCTCCAAACTGTTTCAACCTCTGCCTGTTACCCAGTTCCAAAGTTGCTTCCACATTTTCCGGTATCTTCTCAGCAACACCCCACTTCTGGTACCAATTTACTGTATTAGTCCATTTTCACACTGCTGATAAAGACATACCTGAGACTGGGCAATTTACAAAAGAAAGACATTTAATGGACTTACAGTTCCACGTGGCTGAGGAGGCTTCCCAATCGTGGTGGAGGGTGAAAGGCATGTCTCACATGGTGGCAGACAAGATAAAAGAGCTTGTGCAGGGAAACTCCCCCTTCTATAATTATCAGATCCCATGAGAGTCATTCACCACCATGAGAACAGCACAGGAAAGACCTGCCCCCATGATTCAACTACCTCCCACCAGGTCCCTCCCACACATGTGGGAATTCAATATGAGATTTGGGTGGGGACACAGCCAAATCACATCAGATGGGGTCTCACTCTCTTGCCCAGGCTGGAGTGCAGTGGTGCAATCTCGGTTCATTGCAAGCTCTGCCTCCTGGGCTCCAGTGATCCTCCCACCTCAGTCTCCCTAGTAGCTGGGACCACAGGCGCATGCCACCATGCCCAGCTAATTTTTTGTATTTTTGGTAGAGATGGGGTCTTGCCATGTTGCCCAGGCTGGTCTTGAACTCCTGAGCTCAAGCAATCTGCCCATCTTGGCCTCCAAAAGTGCTGGGGTTACAAGCAAATAGTTGCTAATTTAAAAACTGGAATACTTCAAATACAAATCTGATTTCCAATAACTGTTTCTCAACACAGGGCCAGAGGCCTGCACGGCAGCAATATCCTCTCACTGTTTTCTGAGAGAGGATATGTTTTCTATTTCACCCAGTCCTTACCTGGACCACTTATTTGTGTTATCTGTCTGATGTTTAAGATCACCTGAATTTTCAGTGCTGCCAAAAAAGGTAACAATTGGCAGATGATACATACAAATATAAAACTTCTATATGGCAAATAACTCCAGAAACAAACAAACTATAAATGGCACTGAGAAAAATACTTGAAACATGAGAGAAAAAGGTTAAAATTCTAAAAATCCTGTAAATCAATGGATTTTTTAAAAGTAACCCTATAGAAAAATGAGCTAAAGGTGATGAACAAGCAGTTAATTTTAGAAATGCAAATGATTTAGTGCTGCTTGCTTGGTTAGGTAAAAAATAATAATATACAGGGCCGGGCACAGTGGCTCACGCCTGTAATTCCAGCACTTTGGGAGGCTGAGGTGGGCAGATCACTTGAGGTCAGGTGTTTGAGACCAGCCTGGCCAACACAGTGAAATCCCATCTCTACTCAAATACAAAAATTACCCATGCATGGTGGTAGGCACCTGTAATCCCAGCTACCTGGGGGGCTGAGGCAGGAGAACTGCTTGAACCTGGGTGGTGGTGGTTGCAGTGAGACGAGATTGTGCCACTACTCCAGCCTGGGTGATAGAGCAAGACTCCATCTTAAAATAATAATAATAATAATAATATACAAATGGCTAATAAAGTATGGGAACTGCATTTAGAATACCAGCATACCTTCTTGCCCATTAAATTTATGGGTTTTTTTCATTATAATATCCATTACTTTCAAAAAATGGAAAAATGGTTACTACTGGGGGTAATTTATTTTGGTGGTATTTATCAATATATTAAGTATATATGCCTTTGATAGGGAATTTCACTTCTATGACTGATCCCATGGAAATGTTCACACATATGCACCAAGATATATATGCATAAGTTTAGTACAGTGTAAGAATACATTACTAAGCCATTTTTGTCCCTGAAGCATCACATTTGTGTTTTAAGGCCCCTTTGAACACTACTTCCAAACCAGGCTTTTGTTGTTGTTGTTGAGTGGTCTGTGTCTCTAAAGAATTAAGTTGGATGGTATCAACAGGAAAACAAAGAAGGTTGGTGCTGTAAGTGAAGGGCGGTTGGGGGTGGACTAACCTAATCCAAGATGGGGCAGGAAGAGGGGCAGGGTGGAAAGGAACCTATGGAGGGAGAGCCTGAGACACCATGTGGATCTTGGATGGGACTTGAATGGACATAGATGTGTGAGTACATAGGAGAACTGGCCATTAAGAACCCAGGCTCGGCCAGGCGCGGGGGCTCACGCCTGTAATCCCGGCACTTTGGGAGGCTGAGGCGGGTGGATCACCTGAGGTCAGGAGTTCGAGACCAGCCTGGCCAACATGGTGAAACCCCGTCTCTACTAAAAATACAAAAATTAGCCGGGCATGGTTGTGGGTGCCTGTAATCCCAGCTACTCGGGAGGCTGAGGCAGGAGAATTGCTTGAACCCGGGAGGTGGTGAGTGGAGATCATGCCACTACACTCCAGCCTGGGTGACAGAGTGAGACTTTGTCTCAAAAAAAAAAAAAAAAAAAGAACCCAGGCCCTGGGGAAGTTTTCAATCCAAATGATGTGACAGAGGATTCAGAATATTAGTGACAACCACTATGGGTTAAATTCCAGATCCCCCTCATTTTCCCAGATGGAGATAAGCTCCTGCGTTTTTGCACTATCCAGTGGAGATGGGCAAGGAACCCAAATAATAACTGGTGTTAGAGTGACCATATATATAGTCCAAACTGGAGTACTTTTGAAATAAATGGGGCTAAATATACCAAGAAAATCAGCATAAACTGGGACATATGGTCACCCTTTTGGTAATGGATGTCTTATCTATGTTAGAAAATGAGAACAGAGGAATATATATATGGATGTTATCATTTATAGAAAAATATTTCATGTATCTTGAGTGTCATAGAACAATTTATATTATTAACTTCACATAACAAAAATTTATAACCTAAATATCTTAAATTATTAGCAAATTAATTACAAAATTCTCTATATTCATGATAAAAAAACTGTAGATGTATATGTATAGACTTGGAAAGATAACGAATATAATACAATTATAAAAGGTTCCCTGTGGTTTTGTTCTATGTCACCTTGGCTACACTGGAACTACACTTTCTAGAATTCCATGCCCTGTATGATACTGAGTTACAGCTGGCAAAAGAAAAATTTACTTGAGATTTGGGGTGGGGAAGGAATACTTCAGACATTACTCTCTGCAGGTCTTCATGGTTAAATAGGGTGCCTTACCTGCGGTATTACCACTTTTAGGATTCCAGATTAGAAATCCTAGCCAACTGGATGAGCGCAGTGACTCATTCATGCCTGTAATCACAGTACTTTGGGAGGCCAAGGCAGGCGGATCACTTCAGGTCAGGAGTTTGAGACCACCCTGGCCAACATGGTGAAACCTCGTCTCTACTAAAAATACAAAAATGAGCTCCAGCCTGGGTGACAGAGCAAGTCTTCGTCTCAAAAAAAAAGAAAAAAAAAAAAAAAATCCTAGCCAACTATATTTCAATATTTATGTGATATTTTTCAAGAAGAGTAGTTACAAGATTACCAGACATTAATGGTGAAAAACAAACAAACAAAAAATCCCCTCCATCATTGTGGAATAGCTCCATTATTGTCTTCAAAGCATTTTCTGTACAAGCTCCCTCAGAGCTCTTTTTTCCGGGTGTAGCTCCTACTTCAGAACATGGCATACAAAATTCCCCACAATCAGGCCGGGTGCGGTGGCTCACACCTGTGATCCCAGCACTTTGGGAAGCTGAGGTGGGTGGAATACTTGAGGTCAGGAGTTTGAGACCAGCCTGGCCAACCTGACACGTCCCTGTAATCCCAGCTACTCGGGAGGCTGAGGCAGAAGAATCACTTGAGCCAAGATCACACCACTGCACTCCAGCCTGGGTGACAGAGTGAGACCCTGTCTCAAGGAAAAAAAAAAAAAAAAAATCCCCACAATGAGTAATTTTCCCTTGAAAAGCCCCTTGAATAGTAATCTCTATTTTTATAGGCCTCTAATACATTATTTTAGTGTTTAAAAGGTAATTACAAGAAGATACGTGATTACAAACAGAATTTTTACAGTTGCTTCAGGTGTTACCCTGATGCTGCCTATAGAACATTTTTAACCTCTTTTCCAATTTCTGATGGACTTATAGCCACTTTTTTAAAAAGCCTCAGGGTTTCACAGGTTCCACCTAATTATCAGCTTCACTTTGAAAGATCATCATTACATATTACAACTACATTTCACACAAAATCTCCACTTCAGGTCTGAAGTAGCTCCCTGTTAAACTGAACTTCTGCAGATGTGACTCCCTCATGATACTGGCACTATTGCAGGCCATATTTTTCTACTTTTAAGTAATACTGTTGGCATCTAAGCCATTCATTTTAGAAAAATAATCCTTGTATAAATTTTCTGTATTTATTAAGACAGTGCCAGCCTCAACCTTAGTAATTATAGTGATTATCTCAACTTTATATATGTAGAACAAATCAAGCCTTTATAAATGAGGTTGAGAATTTTTAGGGTCTGCATAACCACCTTAATACACTTTTGTTTCATCACCATTACAGCATGGGTCTGGAAGGCTAGATTAGGCTGTGGTATCACTCCCTCAAATCTCAGTGGCTTACAGAAACAAAGGTTTATTTCTCCCTCATACTACATTTCCATTATAGGTCAGCTGCAACTTTGATTTGTGTCCTATTCACTCTGGGACCCAGGGCAATGAAGTAGCCTCTCTTTCAAATATTGCCAATCATCATGGCAAAGGATAAAAGGACATGGTGATGCATGAGCTAGTTTTCAACACTTCCGCCCAGATATGGCACCTAGCACTGCCAACTTGCATTTCATGGTCATAGCAAGTCATAAGGCCACGTCTGCCATCAAGGAGGTGAGGATACATAATCCATATGGGAGTGCAGAAAATACAGGGGAACAATAAAATATTCTGCCAGAATTACTTTCTTTTTCTTTGACTAATAAATCAATGTTTTTATACATGGGCACCAAAAATTAATACCTGTGTTTTGCTGGAAAAAAAGTGGTTTGATTTTTCTTCTCTACTTCCTCCCATTTATTTTTTTTCCATTTCATCCTCCAAGCTATATTTCTAAGAGCCACAGAATTAATTTTAATGCTGGTAGTGATCTTAGAGATAGTCCAACTCAAGTTACTTACTCTTCAAGTAAGGATACCAATACTAGAGAGGAAATTGTAAGATGCCCATGTTTTAAACTGTAATTAGCTGGGCCTGCTGGCACACTTCTGTAGTCGCTACTCAGGAGGCTGAGGCAGGACCAGGAGTTTGAGTGCAGCCCGGGCATCATCTTTAAATAAATAAAGTTGCAACGGAACAAAACAGACTAAAACCCAGGTCTCTCAATTTATAATTGAATGCTTCTGCAACATATAGCTTTGTTTCCAAAACTGAGTTATTAAAATGATGTGCCTTTTAATAAATAAGAGTGCATGTTATCATTCAGTACCTAAAACATAATTACAGAAAACATTTAAATATGTGAGGAAAACCATAAAAATAGGACTCATGTTAGAAAATCATTTTTACAATGTGCACTTTTTTGCATGAGGAATCTTTTGGTTGCAAATGGAAAACCCAACACACACTGGCTAAAGAAGAAACTTACTGACTCATGAAATTTGTTTAATTCAAAGTGCAGGGAAAAAGCTAGCTTTGAGCGTGAGTGCAGTAGCTCCAATGAAGCTGCTAGCATCTTTGTACCTCTAGCCCACTTTTCTCCTTTGGGTTGGCCTCCTTCTCACAGTCTCCTCATCTTACTGCAGCGCCAGGCCTACGTTCTACAAACGTAGCAATCTCAGGACAAAGAACATCTCTGTTGCCTACTTATTCCAGGGGCCAGGGAGCTCCTCCCATTAGCTGAGTCATATGTCTCTGGTTGAACCAATCACTACAGGCAGAGGGGAGCCGTGTTCTGATTGGTCACACCAGAGTCATGTCAGGTCAGACCCACACAAACCACCTGAACTGAAAGTGGCGGAAGGACTGGTTTGCAAACCGGCTGCTGTTTCCGGCAAAAAAAAAAAAAAAAAAAAAAAAAGAGAAGAGGCAAAAGCCACAAATTTTTCTTATAGCTGTTGTTTGCCCTGATTCACTACAGGCAAAACCAAGAAACTATGGCAAATTTTACAGTCAATAAAACTATCTGCGTAAAAATAAAAAAAGATTTGATAAATAGGTGTTTGGTGGAAAATAAAGTCTAGGGATGATTAATATAAGAAATATTAGTCTAAACATGGTGAGCTTTTCTGTGGAATCAAAAAATCTGAATGTGGCCGGGCGAGGTGGCTCACAGAGGCGGGTGGATCATCTGAGCTCTAGCGTTCGAGAACAGCCTGGGGAACATGGTGAAACGCGGTCTCTAGTAAAAACAAAAATGAGCCGGCGTGGTGGCGCGCGCCTGTAATCCCAGCTACTCCGGAGGCTGAGGCAGGAGAATCGCTTGATCCCAGGAGGCGGAGGTTGAATTGAGCCGAGATGACGCCACTGCACTCCAGCCTGAGTGAGAGAGCGAGGCTCACAACAAGGAAGAGGAGAGAGAGAGAGAGAGAGAGAGAGAGAGAGAGAGAGAGAGAGAGAAAGAGAGAGATCTGAATGTGAGGATCAAAAGTAAATTGAACTGCTGACCTTAAGTGATCTGCCTGCGTCAGCCTCCCAAAGTGCTGGGATTACAGGTGTGAGCCACCGGGCCCGGCCTGTTTATATAATTAAAGGAGGGCAATGAAGAAGCAGGAGCTGGGGTTGTAGTGGGAAACTGGTTAAAGATTGTCTGGCTCACTCCATAGTGATTGTACTGTTGGGCTTGCCTAACATAAATATAAATATAAATATAATTGAGTGCAACATAATGTTCTTGACCAATTCTCTTTGGATGGCGGGACTCATGACTGGGGGCATTTGTGATTTTTCCACCCATATCTGTTTTGCCTTTCTTCTGGTCTCAGCATCTCAATTTTTGAGGGGTGGGGAGGACTTCCTTTCTGCCATTGTGTCCTGGTTTTGGTTTTTTTAAGAGACAGAGTCTGTCTATATCGCTCAGGTTGGATTCGAACTTCTAGGCTCAAGTGACCCTCCTGCCTCAGCTGCCTGAGTAGCGGAAACTACAGGCATGCTCTACTGCACCTGGCTTGTGTTCAGTTTTGACTCTCAGTTGAGGTGACTCCCCTAATTTAGTGGAGTCATGATTTTTGGCATAACAGTTGTGATTGTTAATTTTAAATGTCAACTTGACTGGGCTGTGGGGTACCCAGACGTTTGGCCAACCATTAATCTGTGTGTGTTTGTGGGGGTGTTTCTGGCTGAGATTAATATTTGAATTGATGCTACATCCATATAATGTACAAATAAGAAATTACTTGACCACACAGGAGCACTAAAAAAAAAAAAAAATGAGCTATCAAGCTACAAGAACACATGGAGGAAACCTAAATGCTGTATTAGTCCCTTTTCACGCTGCTAGTAAAGATACCCAAGGCTTGAGCAATTTACAAAAGAAAGAGGTTTAATTGGACTTACAGTTTCAGGTGGCTGGGGAAGCTTCACAATCATGGCGGAAGGCAAGGAGGAGCAGCAGGCAAAGTAAGAATGAGGAAGATGCAAAAGCGGAAACCCCTGACAAAACCATCAGCTCTCGTGAGACTTATTCACTACCATGAGAACAGTATTGGCGATTCAATTATCTCCCACCAGGTCTCTCCCACAACATGTGGGAATTATGGGAGTACAATTCAAGATGAGATTTGGGTGATGACACAGAGCCAAACCATATCAAAGGCATATTGCAAAGTGAAAGAAGCCAATCTGAAAAAACTATATACTGTAAGATTCCACCTAGATGACATTCTGGAAAAGGCAAAACTATGGGGACAGTAAGAAGATCAGTGGTTGCCTGGGGTTAGGGGTGGGGAAGGGAGGAACAGGTGAAGCACAGAGGCTTTTTTGGGCAGTGAAACTACCGTTTATGATACTGTAACAGTGGGTATATGACATTCTACACTTGTGAAACCCATAAAATGTTCAACACAGGGTGAACCCTAATTTAAACTATGAACTCTGGGCTGGGCGCTGCGGCTCACCCCTGCAATCCCAGCACCTTGCGAGGCCGAGGTGGGCAGATAGCTTGAGCTCTCAAGTTTGAGATCAGCTTGGGCAACATGGTGAAACCTCATCTCTATAAAAATACAAAAATTAGCCAGTTGCGGTGGCACGTGCCTGTAGTCCCAGCTACTCAGGAGGCTGAAGTAACAGGCTCACTAGGCCTGAGAGGTGGAGCCTGCAGTGAGCTGAGACTGCACCACTGCATTCCAGCCTGGGTGACAGAGTGAGACCGTCTCAAGAAAAAAGAGGATAAACTATGGACTTTGGGTGATAAAGATGTGTCTGTGTTGGTTCATTGATTATAACAAATGCACCACACTGACAGGGGATGTCAATGGTGTGGATGGCTGGGAGTGGGTGTACGGGAATTCTTGGACTTAACATTCAGTTTTTCTGTGAGCCTAAAACTGCTCTAAAAAATAAAGTGTATTAATTTTTTAAAAAATGAAGGAGAAATAAAGAGTTTATTAGACACACAGACACACACACATGAAACTGAGGGGTTCGTTTAGTCAGCTCTGCCTGCCCTGCTTGCTCGTTTGTTTTTTCCTTTTTTCCAGGATGTTGAAGGCTGCAATACCGAAGGCCTCACCACTGAACGCTGAAACTTAACCATCGCTGGCTACTTTATAGATAACATCCATAAGTCACCATAGTAATGGTTGCTTCAGTTGTTTTTCAGAAATGTGGGCCGGCTCCTGTCCAGTTCAAACTGTTTGAGACCACTGACCCTTCAACTGGGCCAACACAATTGCCCAAGACGTGGCCTTTTGACCACAGAGGGCCAAAAACTCCCCCCTCAGATCAAGCTAATGCCATCATTTTCTGTACATATGCCACACAAATGTCATGAGCCCCAGCTATGCTTGTGCATCATGAACCTGTTACTTTATTTTTTCCCCTGCCAATCACCTTTCCCCATGCTTTAGATCACTCCACTTTCCTAACCCCTAAACATCCCGAAGCCTCATTTTCATGGAGGTGGACTTGAGAGCTGTTCTCCCACCTCCTTGCTTGGTGCCCTTGTGAATAAATCTTTTCTCTTTTGCAAAATCCATCTTCACTGTGATTGATTTACTGTATGCAGGCAGAATGGATCTGGACTTGGCCAGGAACACACACACACACACACACAGACACGCACACACACACACAAACACACACTTGCAGATGGACTGAAAAATGAGATAAAAATTCCCCATAGACCAAAAATAGAAGCAGGCAGAGGTGACAAGTTTTGCTCTTGTAGGATAACAGATTAAAATGCTCAGCATGGCTGGGCACAGTGGCTCATGCCTCTAATCCCAGCACTTTGGGAGGCCGAGGTGGAAGGATCATTGGAGCTGAGGAGTTCGAGACCAGCCTGGCCAACATGGTGAAATCCCATCTCTACTAAAAATACAAAAATTATCCGGGCGTGGTGGCGCACGCCTGTAATCGCAGCTACTCAGGAGGCTGAGGTGGGAGAATCACTTGAACCCAGGAAGTGGAGGTTGCAGTGAGCCGAGATCTTGCCACTGCACTCCAGCCTGGGCAACAGAGTGAGACTCCGTCTAAAATAAAATAAAATAAAATAAAATAAAATAAAATAAAATGCTCAGCTTGAAAAGGGGAATAAGAGTGGATAAATACTTAACAACCAGAGGCAAAGGAGGAATCGCCCCATTCATGAAACAGGCTGAAAATAACAATAAAAAATACATAAATAAGCAAAACCAAAAACTAAAAACCCTGTCTCTGTGTAGAGCTGTGACTCCAGGAAGATGGGAGGGTAATGGCAAAGCTATGTGACAAGTAACTGAACTGAACTGGCCCTTGGCTTAGTGACTGGATGTGTCATATCCTAATATCAACATGGAGCAGGAGACCCCAAACACCAGGCTGGAGAACGTCAGAAAAAGACCAGAAGACAGGAGGGATGAAAACAGTGAGTCATCCTGCAAATTAGACGGTCCCCCAACCATATGAATGGACCCCTCCTCTCAGCTAAGGGCATTCCAGAGTGAACCTGACAAACTAGTTCAGGCCATGATGGAAGAGGGGTTTAGGTGTACCTCATTATACCTCCCCAGCATTAATATCGACACAGACCTTAAGTCTGATAAGAAACATTTACAATCTATTCTCTCTGAAGTCTGCTACTTGGAGGCTTCATCTGCATGATAAAACCTTGGGCTCCACAACCCCTTATCATAACCCAGACATTCCTTTCTATTGATAACTTTCTTTTTTTTTTTTTTGAGATGGAATTTCACTCTTGTTGCCCAGGCTGGAGTGCAATGGCGGGATCTTGGCTCACCGCAACCTCTGCCTCCCAGGTTCAAGCGATTCTCCTGCCTCAGCCGCCTGAGTAGCTGGGATTACAGGCATGCGCCACCACTCCCGACTAATTTTGTATCTTTAGTAGAGATGGGGTTTCTCCACGTTGGTCAGGCTGGTCTCAAATTCCCAATCTCAGGTAATCCACCAGCCTGGGACTCCTAAAATGCTGGGATTACAGGCATGAGCCACCGTGCCCAGCTATTGATAACTCTTTCGACCAATTGGCAATCAGAATTTTTAAATCTACCTATGATCTGGAAGGCTCTCCCCGCCACTCCGAGTTGCCCCACACTTCCTCCCTTCCAGATCGAACCAGCGTATATCCTACATGTATTGACTGAGGTATTATGTCTCCCTAAAATGTATAAAAACACACTGTACCCATACACCTTGGGCACATGTCAGGACCTCCTGAGGGTGTGTCTTGGGAGTGTCCTTAACCTTAGCAAAATAAACTTTCTGAATTGATTGGGACCTGTCTCAGATACCTTTGGTTCACAACAGGGAGCCTAACAATGGGGAGATCACAGAGTCTCACCTAAACTCTGCCCCGCCATCAAGCTCACCTGATCATTACTAAGCCTGGGACCATCAGATGCTGTGCGCCTCCTCATCCAATGCAACGTGAAGCACACAGCATCATTCTTGGAGTATTTCTGTAAAAAAAGGCTTAGCTAGAATGTAATCAAGTCTCTACAGCTAATTTCTCTTACAAGAAATATAGGGAAAATCAAGGTAAATGGTGCCACAAAGCAGCAAACCAACAACTCCAGGATATGGGACATTTCATATTATGGAATGGCTTACCTGGCTTTTCTAAAAGTTAATGGCATGAAAATAACGTAGTGGGGTTAAAGAAAGGCAGCAGCCGCTGGGTGCGATGGCTCACGCCTGTAATCCCAGCACTTTGGGAGGCCGAGGTGGGCGGATCACTTGAGGCCAGGAGTTGGAGACCAGCCTGGCCAATATGGTGAAACCCTATCTCTACTAAAAATAAAAAAAAAATTAGCTGGGCGTGGTGGTGCGAGCCTATAATCCCAGCTACTCCGGAGGCTGAGGAAGGAGAATCGCTTGAACCTGGGAGGTGGAGGTTGCAGTGAACCAAGATCGCACCATTGCACTCCAGCTTGGATAACACTCTGTCCAAAAAAAAAAAAAAAAAAGAGAGAGGCCGCAGCTTTATTTCAAAAGGAACTTAAGAGACATAACAAATGTAATCTATGGATCTCATTTGGATTCTAACTCTAAGAAATAAACTATAATTAACAAATAAAAACAAACAAGAAAACCAGCAAAAAAAACCCCACCATTTTAAAAACAACTGGGGAAGTTGACTGTAGTCTACAAAATAGATAATACCAAGAAAATATTGTTAATTTTGTTAGGTAAGATAATGATATTATAGCTATATAAGAAAATAATTCATATACTTTTAGGGATGGTTAATTGAGGTTCTTAAGCAAAGAAAAAGAGGGAAAGAATAGATGAGACAAATAGGCAAAACTTGAATTTTGTTAAATCTTGATATGGGAATACAGAGGTTCATTGTACTATCCACTATGCAACTGGCATAATGATTTTATTCTAGGTGAATTTTCTTTTATGTAAAAGTCTTTAAAAGATGAAAATTAGGCTGGGGAATTATTGTTTGAAATTTACAAAGATTAAAAACCATAACTCTAAATGCAAGGCATGATCTTGGATTGGATCCTGGACTAGAAAAAAAATTACTAGAAAGGACATTTTGCAAAAATGTCCTTTGAGTAAAGTCTATAGATTAGGTAATAGTGTTATTGTATTAATGGTGAATATCCTGATTTTGGTAGTTGTCCTATGGTTATACAAGTGAATGTTCTTGTTCTTACGGAATCACACTGATTTATTTAGAGCTAAATATACATCATATCTGCAACTTACTCTCAAATGATTAACACAAATGTCATGAGTGTCTATATATAGATTTATATCTATATATCTATAACTATATATAATATATATATATATATATATATAGCAACTATGGTGAAATGTTACTGAAGGGTAAACAAGAGTTCCTTGTATTACTCTTGCAAATTTACTGTAATTTTGAAATTACTTCAAATAATAAGTTAAAAAATAGTAATGACAAAAATATTAGTTTAAAGGGATCATATTCTTTTCAAAAAGACCAATAAATTATGAAAAGAAAACAAAAATATTACACAAGACAGGACAATTATAAAAAAGAACCAATAAGCAATCTTGGAAGTGTAAAATATAATCATTAAAATATAAAACAATAGATGGGAAAACCGGCTGACTGGACAGAGAGAGAATTAATGATTTGGAAGAGAGTACTGAGAATTCAAACATAATTTACCACAGAGATAAAGAGATAAAAGAATATGAGAGACCAGGTAAGACAAATGAAGGATGTAGAATCTTCAACAGGCCAGGCAAGGTGGCTCACACCTATAATCCCAGCACTTTGGGGGGTCAAGGTGGGCAGATTGCTTGAGCCCAGGAGTTTGAGACCAGCCTGGGCAATATGGTGAAACCCCGTCTCTACAAAAAATACAAAAAATTAGCCAGGCATGGTGGCGCATACCTATAATCCCAACTACTTGGGAGGCTGAGGTGGGAGGATCACCTGAGTCTGGGAGGTTGAGGCTGCAGTGAGCAGAGAATTGTATCACTGCACTCCAGCCTGGGTGACACAGTGAGACCCTGTCTCAAAAAAAAAAAAAAAAAAGAAAGAAAGAAAAGAGAAGCTTCAATAAAAACCCACTTGTAAGATGACAGCAAGAATAAAAAATTTTGTTAATTTTTAAAAATATGAATTATAAGAGAAAATTTTGGCTGGGTATGGTGGCTCATGCCTGTAATCCCAGCACTTTGGGAGGCTGAGGCAGGAGGATTGCTTGAGCTCAGGAGTTCCAGACCAGTCTGGATAACGTGGTGGAACCCTGTCTCTACTAAATAAATAAATAATTAAAAGAAATTTTTATTTTTTAAAAAAAAATGGTAGTTTCAAAACAGAGAATAAGCAGCATCCAAAAACCTAAGTCTCAGCTCAAAACTTCACTCCTAGTACTGAGATGGATAAATTAAATACACAGCTGAACACGCTACATGAAACTGCAGAATATTAAGAACAAAGAGAAAATTCTAAGAGTTATTAGAGAGAGAAGACCTTATCTACAAGGTAACAACAAATTAAACTTAACAAAAAAAGTTTCATCAGCAATAGTAAATGACAGAAGACAACGAAATTTCTTCAAAGTGCTCAGGAAAACTACTGCCAATCTATTAATCTCTACTCAGCTAACCGATCAGCAAGAACAAGATTAAAATAAAGATATTTGCAGACATACACAGAATAAGTGAGGCTATCTAGTACTTATGCAAGAGAGCGCTTCACCTACCTACCCTGACTGAAAGTACTGTTAATATAGCTAATGTTGATAATATGGTGAAAGAATTCGTTCCTCTCGGCAGCAACGTCTTCAGCAGGTCTCATTGCCAGAAATCACTCCGTTGCCCAGCCCTCTGGGGCTTCCATCACTTTTGTCCATTTCTTCTTAATTTTTTATTTTTTTTATTTTTTTGAGACAGAGTCTCGCTCTGTTGCCCAGGCTGGAGTGCAGTAGCGCGATCTCAGCTCACTGCAAGCTCCGCCTCCCGGGTTCACGCCGTTCTCCTGCCTCAGCCTCCTGAGTAGCTGGGACTACAGGCGCCCGCCACCACACCCGGCTAATTTTTTGTATTTTTAGTGGAGACGGGGTTTCACTGTGTTAGCCAGGATGGTCTCGATCTCCTGACCTCGTGATCGGCCCGCTACGGCCTCCCAAAGTGCTGGGATTACAGGCGTGAGCCACCGTGACCGGCCTCTTCTTAATTCTATAATGTTCTTAGTTTCTGTTGTTGAAAATCTTTCACTATATAAGTAATGGTATAGCTGAAAGACATTGGAAGTGAAGGAAATAAAAAGGGAAGGGAAGGCTAAAAATTCTAATTTTCTTATCTTATATAACAGCAGTCAGGAAACACTCTAAGGTCAATGGAACAGTGCAGTGGGGCCGGGCACGGTGGCTCACGCCTGTAATCCCAGCACTTTGGGAGGCCAAGGCAGGCAGATCACGAGGTCAGGAGATCGAGACCATTCTGGCTAACACGGTGAAATCCCGTCTCTACTAAAAATACAAAAAAAAAAAAAAAATTAGCCAGGCGCGTTGGCTGGCGCCTGTAGTCCCAGCTACTTGGGAGGCTGAGGCAGGAGAATGACGTGAACCCGGGAGGCGGAGCTTGCAGTGAGCAGAGATCGCGCCACTGCATCCAGCCTGGGTAACAGAGCGAGACTCAGCCTCAACAACAACAACAACAACAACAACAACAACAACAACAACAACAACAAAAAAAGCTGGGTGTGGTGGTGCACACCTATAGTCCCAGGTACTCAAGAGGCTGAAGTGGAAGGATCACCCGAGCCCAGAAGGTCAAGGCTGCAGTGAGCTGTGATCACCCTCGGCAAGAAAGTGAGACCCTGTCTCAAAAAAAAAAAAAAAAAGAAAGAAAGAAAGAAAGAAAAAAAAAGTAAAAGTAACCAACAAAATAACTACAACCTAATTATTAAAATTTGGGAACCAGGCATGGTAGCTCATACCTATAATCCTAGCACTTTGGAAGGATGAGACAGGCAGATCATTTGGATCAGGAGTTCAAGACCAGCCTGGGCAACATAGTTAGATCCCCTCTCTACAAAAAGTGAAAATAAAAAAATTAGCTGGACATGATGGCAAGTGCCTGAGGTCCCAGCTACTTGGGAAGCTGAGGCAGGAGGATCACTTAAGCCCAGGAGTTCAAGCCTGTGGTGATCCAGGATCCGGCCACTGCACTCCAGCCTAGGTGACAGAGTGAGACCCTGTCTCTAACCAAAAAATAAAATAAAATAAAATTGAGAAGAAAGAGGAAGAAGGGGAGGCAAAATACAGCATAACTGACCCACATCCTCATTGTTTACACTGGGGTTCAACAGATATTGCTTACACTTGATAAATTAAATAGAGTTATAAGCATATTATTCAGAATTATAGAGGTGACCACCAGGAGAGCTAAAATCAGAAAGAGTTAAAGTCAGTTGCTGATGAGAAGTGAGATTGTAGGTGGAATGAGATAGGAGAGTTTTGTTTTACTTTAAATGTTTTCCTGTTACTGTTTGAATTTTAAACCTCGTATGGGTATTACTTTACTAATTTTTTAAAAAGTAGGTAACATTAAAGGGGTCTTTCTGCCTTAACTCATGGGGAGCCCTATGTAAGGCTTTTTGATTCAGGTTAGGGCTTTGCTTTGGAATAAGAGATCATCTGCAACAGTTGAGTACACAGACTTTTTTTTTTTTTTGAGAAAGGGTCTCACTTTGTTGCCCAGGCTGGAGTGCAGCAGCACAGTCTCAGTTCACTGTAACCTCCGCCTTCTGGGTTCAAGCGATTTTCCTGCCTCAGCCTCCCTAGTAGCTGGGACTACAGGCCAGCGCCACAACGCTGGCTAATTTTTGTATGTTTAGTAGAGAGAGGGTTTCACCATGTTGGCCAGGCTGGTCTTGAACTCCTGACCTCAAGTGATTCACATGCCTTGGCCTCCCAAAGTGCTGGGATTGCAGGCATGAGCCACTGCACCCGGTCTACACGGACATTTCAATATTATTTTTCTTCTTTGTGAGGAATAGTAATTTTAAGAAGATAGAAAACCCCACCTAATTGAGACTAGTCTTTTAATCCTGGCACTCAGGCTCTCTGTAATCTTGTCCCATATTGCCAGCCACCTTATCTATTACCACAGCACCATATAGAGGTCCTCCATTCTGCTCTAGTTTCCCTCCTACCACCTGCATGCATAGTTGCTATATATTTTAATAATTTTTTCTACTTTTCTACATTTTTTTTTTTTTGAGACAGGGTCTCGCTCTGTCACCCAGGCTGGAGGGCAGCGGCATGATCTTGACTCACTGCAACCTCTGCCTCCCGGGCTCAAGCAATTCTCCCACCTCAGCCCCCAACTAGCTGGGACCATAGGCGTGTGCCACCATGCCCAGCTAGTTTTTGTATTTTTTGTAGAGATGTGGTTTCACCATGTTGCCCAGGCTGGTTTCGAAGTCCTCGGCTCCAGTGATCCTCTCGCCTCAGCCTCCAAAAGTGCTGGGATTACAGGCGTGAGCCACTGCATTCAGCAATTGTTTTCTACATTTTCTGATAGACTGTGAATTCCTGGAATGCCGGGTCCCTAAGTAGACAGTCAATAAATAATTGTTGAATTGATGAATTTGATTGCTTTGGGATTTTGCTTTTTTTTGAGACAGCGTCTTGCTCTGTCACCCAGGCTGGAGTGCAGTGGTGCAGTCACAACCCACTGCAGCTTTAACCTCCCGGGCTTCATCTATCCTCCCACTTCAGCCTCCAGAGTAGCTGCAACTACAGGTGTGCACCACCAAACCCAGCTAATTTTTTATTTTTTGTAAAGACGGGGCTTTCCCATGTTGGCCAGGCTTGTATTGTGCTTCTGGGCTCAACTGATCCTTCCACCTCAGCCTCTCGAAGTGCTAGGATTACAGGTGTGAGCCACTTTCTTCTCCTCCTCCTCCTTCTTCTTCTTTTTTTTTTTTTTTTTTACAGAGTCTTGCTCTGTCTCCAGGCTGGAGTGCAGTGGTCCGATCTTGGCTCACTGCAACCTCTGCCTCCTGGGCTCAAGCAGTTCTCCCACTTCAGCCTCCTGAGTAGCTGGGACTACAGGCACCCGCCACCACACTTGACTACTTTTTTGTAATTTTGTAGAGATAGAGTTTTGTCACGTTGCCCAGGCTGGTCTTCAATTCCTGAGCTCAAGCAATTCACCTGCGTTGGCCTCCCAAAGTGCTGGGATTATAGGTGTGAACCACTGTGCCCAGCCAGGTTTTGCTTTTTCTATATTTCTCTAGAACCTTCCTGCCCCCAACTGCTTCCCACCCCCTTCAATTTCTTTATTCTCTGAATTCCTATTACCAATAACCTCAACCCATTCATTCACCAAATATATAGAATGCCTACTCCATGCCAGGTCTGTGCCAGGCCTAGGAGACACAGAGATGAACGGCATAGATGCAGGCACTGTCCGGACACGAAGCAGATAATACACAGATAGCAATCTAATGATAATTATTAAAGTGCTTCAGAGTGTGATATGACCTCTAATTGAAATACTCCTCAAATATTATTGAAGGAGCTGCAAAGAAGTATTCATAGTCTAGATGGAAAGATAATATAACTGCCAGGGCTCACGCCTGTAATCCCAGTGCTTTGGGAGGCTGAGGCGAGCAGATCACTTGAGAACAGGAATTTGAGACCAGCCTGGCCAACATGGTGAAACCCCGTCTCTACTAAAAATACAAAAAGTTAGCCGGGTGTGGTGGTGCCAGGTGTGGTGGAGGGTGCCTGCAATCCCAGCTACTCAGGAGGCTGAGGTGGGAAAATCTCTTGAACCTGGGAGGCAGAGGTTTCAGTGAACCGAGATTGTGCCACTTCACTCCAGCCTGAGTGACAGAGTGAGACCCTGTCTCAAGTAAAAAAAAAAAAAAAAAGAAAAGAAAGATAATATAACTGCTCTATACACATAAAAAGACAGTAAATATTAAATGTTTAATGTCAAAGATAGTAAATATTAAATGTTAAAAGATAGTAAATATTTAAAGATGGTAATAAAATGTTGAGTGATACAAAAAGCAATTGCTTAAATAAGCAGAGAAAAGTTCACGGTTTGCATCATGGAGGTGAGAAATAAGTAGAGAGGAATTGGGAAGAACATTCCGAGGTAGTAGCGTGGGGAAAACAATGGAAGGTAAGAAAGCACAGTATTTTCAAGCATCATTTAATTTTTTTTTTGAGACAGGGACTTACTATGTTGCCCAGGCTGGAATGCAGTAGTGCAATCAGAGCTATCTGCAGCCTCAACCTCCTGGCTTTAGTGATCCTCCCACTGTAGCCTCCGGAGTAGCTGGGACTACAAGCATGCATTACTGAACTCGGGTTTTTTGTTTTGTTTTGTTTTTAACTAGAGACAAGGTCTTGCTGTGTTGCCCAGGCTGGTCTTGAACCCCTTGCCTCAAGTGATTCTTCCACCTCGGCCTCCCAAAGTGCTGAGTTTACAGGCGTGAGCCACTGTGCCTGGCCAAGCATCATTGAATTTGAGGTAATATAGGTAAAAAAATATTAGGGATAAGGCCAGACAGTTTATTCATGTCCAGTTGTAGAGATTTTTGTTTCTAAAAGAAATGTTTTGAGAGTGAGGATTGCAAATCATATATTTCTGTTTTGGCTTTAATAATGCAAACTTTGGGAATTGAACTTAGCCTAGAACTTAGCCTACTCATGTGTAGATATATAAACAGATGAGTGCCTGTGCTATTTGTTCTGTTGTGGTTTAGCTCTATCTGATAATTATTCCTGACATATATGCTCTCAACTAGCATTTATACCTTACAACTCTAAGAGGGTCCAGGGACAGATATGATCATTTTCATATTACAGTTGAGAAAACTAAATCACCAGGAGTTTGATCACTTGTTTTAGGAAAACTTTATAAGCTTGAAGATTATTGATAAAAGAAACCACCATCTGCATGGCAGAGACTGCTGGTTTTTCATCAAAATCCATTCTGCCCTTCTTGCATTGTAATAGGATTAGGAAGTGTATACCTGTGACAGGTTAGAGACTATATTTCCCAGACTTGCACGTAGCCAGGCATGGTCACATAACTGTTTTCACCAGTGAAATGTGAATGGGAGTGATCTGGGGACATCCCTCACATTCCTCTTGCTTAAAATGAAATTGCTGCCTTGTACCCTTTTTGTCTTCTATTTCTTCTTCTTAGGGGCTGAAACTTGGATCCTGCAACCCATCTTCAACCAAGTAAAAGACAAGCCCCTTCACAGCTTACTACTCAAGTAGTAAGTACTTGAGACTGAGTATTATACTTCAGACTGAGTATTATTGTTTCCTGAGAGCTTGTTAGTATCTTAGACTCCACTCAAGACCTAGGAAATCAGAATCTGCATTTTAACAAGATCCCAGGTGATACATGTTCACATTCACCTTCAAGAAGCACTGCTCTAGTGGGTAGCAGAGGAGCTTTACAGATGGAATGTTGGTCCATAAACAACCTCATAATGCAAGTACTTTCACTTCCGTGGCTCCTGCATAACTCGATCTTCAATAAGCAACTGAATCTGGCTGGGCACAGTGGCTAACCCCTGTAATCCCAGCATTTTGGGAGGCCAAGGTGGGCAGATCACTTGAGGTGAGGAGTTTGAGACCAGTCTGATCAACATGGAGAAACCCCATCTCTACTAAAAATACAAAATTAGCCAGGAATGGTGTCACGTGCCTGTAATCCCAGCTACTCAGGAGACCGAGGCAGGAGAATCACTTGAACCCGGGAGACAGAGTTTGTGGAGAGCCGAGATCACACCATTGCACTCCAGCCTGGGCAACAAGAGTGAAAACTCTGTCTCATAAATAAATAAATAAATAAATAAATAAATAAATAAATAAGCAACTTAATCATGAGGCACTTTTGCCATAGCAGCATAGCATTCACCTAATATAATTTGCATCATCTGTTGACCCAAAACTAGGTTATGAATTCATTTAGGAAATACTTTTAAAAAAATCTTTTAGGAGACTGGGTCTCACACTCTGTTGCCCAGGCTGGAGTGCAGTGGTGCAATCTTGGGTCACTGCAGCCATGAACTTCTGGGCTCAAGTGATCCTTCTGCGTCAGCCTCCCAAATAGCTAGGACTACAGGGGCAAGCCACCCTGCCTAGCTACTGTTTTTAATTTTTTTTTTTTTTGTAGAGACAAAGTCTCTGTTACTTAGACTGGTCTCAAATTCCTGGCTTCAAGCTATCCTCCTGCCTCGGCCTCCCAAAGCACTGGGATTACAGGCATGAGCCACCATACTTGGCCAGGAAATACTTATTGAAAACCTTTTTAGGCAAACTACCGTTCTAGGTTATAGAATATGAGTGTGTGTGTGTGTGTGCGTGCGCGCGCGCGCGCGCACGCGTATGCATATGGTGTGTATATGTGTGTGTAGGATCCAAAATTATTATTATATTAATTTTTTTGAGACAGAGTCTTGCTGTGTTGCCCAGGCTGGAGTGCAATGGTGTGATCTCAGCTCACTGCATCCTCCGCCTCCCAGGTTCAAGTGATTCTCTTGCCTCAGCCTCCCGAGTAGCTGGGACTACAGGTGCCCGGCACGATGCCCAGCTAAGTTTTGTATTTTTAGAGACGGAGTTTTACCACATTGGCCAAGTTGGTCTCGAACTCCTGACCTCAAGTAATTCGCCCGCCTCGGCCTCCCAAAGCGCTGGGATTACAGGCATGAGCCACCGTGCCCGGCAGGATTCCAAATTATTTAAGGCAGGGCTTATAGTTTATTATTTATTATTTATTTTTTTAGACAGAGTCTTGCTCTGTCACCCAGGCTGGAGTGCAATGGCGCAATCTTGGCTCACTGCAACCTCTGCTTCCTGGGTTCAAGTGATTCTTCTGCCCCTGCCTCCCAAGTAGCTGGGATTAGAGGCGCATGCCACCACGCCTGGCTAATTTTTTATATTTTTAGTAGAGCTGGAATTTCACCATGTTGGCCAGGCTAGTCTCGGACTCCTGACCTCAGGTGATCTGCCCCGCTTGGCCTCCCAAAGAGCTGGGATCACAGGCATGAACCACTACACCTGGTAGGGCTTATAATTTATAATTTAGTAGAGAGAGAAGAGAGAAACATAGGAATATTAAACTGTAGATCCTCTAAGAAGGTGTAGTGATATTTGTTGTTTTCTGTTTTATTATTTATTGTCTGTCCTTGGTAGACAGAATAATACTTTTACAAATATGTCCATGTTTTAATCTTCTGAACCTATGATTATCTTGGTTGTCTTCCAGAAGGGATTGGCTGATGTGATTAAGGATCTTAAAATGAAAACAGTATCTGGAATTATCCAGTTGGGGCTAATGTAATCACAAGGGACCTTCTAAAAGGAAGGCAGAGGTCAGAGTCAGAGAAGGCGCTATGACGACTCAAGCAGGGGTTGGAGTGATGCTGTGGCTGGAATGGAGCCAGGAGCCAAGGAATGTGGACAGTATCTAGAATCTGGGAAGGGTAAGGAATAGATCCACCCTCAGAAGCCAGGTGCAGTGGCTCACTCCTGTAATCCCAGCACTTTGGGATGCTGAGGTGGGTGGATCGCCTGAGGTCAGGAGTTCGAGACCAGCCTGGCCAACATGGCAAAACCCTGTCTCTACTAAAAATACAAAAATTAGCTAGTGTGGTGGTGCGTGCCTGTAATCCCAGCTACTTGGGAGGCTGAGGCACAAGAATCGCTTGAACCCAGGAGGCGGAGGTTGCAGTGAGCTGAGATGGTGCCACTGCACTCCAGTCTGGGCAAAAAAGTGAGACTCTGTGTGAAAAAGAAAAAAAAAAAAGAATTCACCCTCAGAGCCTCTAGAAGGAATGCAGTCCTGCCAACACCTTAATGTTAAGACCAGTCTCAGACTTCTGACCGCCAGAACTGTAAGATAATAATAAACTTACGTTGTTTTAAGCCACTAGGTTTGTGATAATTCATTACAGCACTCATAGGAAACTAAATCAGCCATAATAAAACATAATAGTATTTGACACAAAGGGGTGATTGCATAAGAAGGCTTTGAGTTCATGTGAAAAAGTTAGCATTAAATGGAGACTTTAAAGTTGGACAGGATTTCCCATGGCCAGATGAGGAAGGAGGGTACATTCTAAGCAATAAATTGTAGGTAATTCACCAAGTGAAAACATTTCTGATATTTGGCCATTTTTTATAGAACTTATTTATGTATAAACATGCAGGTTAAGATCTTACCAATTTATTCATTAAAGAAGTCAACCTTAAGAAGAAAATCCCATCCATTAAACACATGGAGGGCAGGGCTTAACAATGTGTGTCATGGCGATGAGGTCGCTGTCATCTTTAACTCTGACGTTTAGGAAGGCCAGTTGTGCAAATTTCTTTTTATGCTTCCTTTCAGTTGCTAGCATGGTTCCACCTCCTCACTCTGCCCCCATTTGTCTTAAATTTAGGTCTGCGGATCTTCAGAGAGGCTGGAAGAAGCTAGTTGTACCAAAGGGACCAAAACTTGGTCTACAAGATTCCCTGGTCATCTACATGATGAATAAACTTCAAATAGGTAACTTTCACATCCAGTTCTCACAGCATCAAGTAATTCCTGAGTGCCTACGAGATAGCCACGATTCCTGTTTATAGTGTACTTGGGGGAATACAGACATTAAAAAAATAGAAGTGTGATGAGAGTTACTAAAGAAAAAGCTGGCCGGGCATGGTGGCTCACGCCTGTAATCCCAGAAGTTTGGGAGGCCGTGGGCGGATAGCTTGAGGCCAGGAGTTTGAGACCAGCCTGGTCAACACAGCGGAAACCCCATCTCTACTGAAAACACAAAAATTAGTCAGGCGTGGTGGTACACACCTGTAATCCCTGCTCCTCAGGAGACTGAGGCATGACGATCACTTGAGCCTGGGAGGCGGAGGTTGCAGTGAGCCAAGATTGCATCACTACACTCCAGCCTGGGCGACAGAGCAAGGCTCTCTCTCAAAAAGAAAAAGAAACAACAACAATAAAAAAGCGCAGGCTGCAATGTGAGTGTAGCAGACAGGATGATGATTTTTGCCTCTGAATCTCTCAATCTTTAGGCCTCCTTTACTGTCAGCTTCAACAAAGGGCAGCACAGATTTTTCCACAGATGATCTATACATTTTTATTTGGTTTTGTTTTGTTTTTTTGAGACAGAGTCTTGCTTTGTCACCCAGGCTGGAGTGTAGTGGTGCAATCTTGGCTACTGGAACCTCTGCCTCCCAGGTTCAAGCTACCCTCCCATCTCAGCCTCCCCAGTAGCTGGGACTGCAGGAGTGCACCACCACACCTAGCTAAGTTTTAAATTTTTTGTAGAGATGGGGGTCTCACTTCATTGCCCAGGCTAGTCTGGAACTCCTGAGCTCAAGTGATCCACCTGCCTTGGCCTCCCAAAGTGCTGGGATGACAGGCGTAAGCCATGGTGCCCAGGCAATCTATGCAATACATTTTTAAATATGTATGTTATAGAAATATATTACTGAACATAAAAAAAATAGAAAATAAAGCTATCCATAGCCTGCTATGCTAACATACCCTGCAAAATCCCTTTGAAGTTTTACTGTGTAATATAAAATAGGTATCATAGCACATGTACAATGCACTGTGCTAAGAATCTTCTATACATAATCTTATTTAGTCCTTATAACAATCCTGAGATGTATCTCCATTTTACATGCACAGCTTGAACACATTGCTAGTTTAGTTCCAGACCACTGCAATATTGCTGATATTGTAATAAAATGAGTCACACAAAGTTTTTGGTTTCCCAGTGCATATAAAAGTTATGTTTCTACTATACTGTAGTCTATTTAGTGTCAAGGCTGGGTGCAGTGGCTTATGCCTGTAATCCCAGCACTTTGGGAGGCCTAGGTGGGCAGATTGCTTGAGACCAGGAGTTCAACACCAGCCAGGGCAACATGGCGAAATCCCGTCTTTACAAAACATACAAAAAAAAATTAGCCGTGTGTGGTCCCAGTTACTCAGGAGGTTGAGGTGAGAGGATAGCTTGAGCTGGGAGGTTGAGGCTGCAGTGAGCCATAATTGCGTCACTGCACTCCAGCCTGGGTGACAGAGTGAGACCCTGTCTCAAAACAAACAAACAAACAAACAAAACTTTACTGCTAAAAAATGCTAAGGATCATCTGAGCTATCAGTGAATCATCATCTTTTTGCTGGCAGAGGGCTTGCCTTAATGTTGATGGCTGCTGACTGATCAGAGCGGTGGATGCTAAAGTTTGGGGTAGCTGTGGCAATTTCTTAAAATAAGACAATAATGAAATCTGCCACATCGATTGACTCTTCCTTTCATGAAAGTTTTCCCTGTGACATGCAGTGCTGTTCAGCATTTTACCCACAGAAGAACTTTCAAATTTGAATTTCTTTCAAAATTAGAGTCAATCCTGTCAAATTCTGCTGCTGTTTTATCAACAGTTCCATAGTTTATGGAATATTCTAAATCCTTTGTTGTCATTCAACAGTGTTCACAGCGTCTTCGCCAGTAGTTTCCATCTCAAGAAACCACTTTCTTTGCTTATCCATAAGAAGCGACTCCTTGCCCATTAAAGCTTTGTCTTGAGATTGCAGCAATTCAGTCACATCTGTGGGCTCCACTTCTAATTCTAGTTCTCTTGCTATTTCCACCACACCTGCAGTTGTGTCCTGAACTCAAGCCTTGAACCCTTGTGGGAAAAGACTTGTTGCCAGAGCAGTCAGAATACACAAAACATTGGAGTTAGCTGTTTTACACGGGGGTGGTTAGTGGCACCCCAAAACAATTAAAATAGTAACATCAAAGATCCCTAATCATAGATCACTGGAACAGATATAATAGTATTTAAAAAGTTCAAAATATTGTGAGAATTACCAAAATGTGACACAGAGACACGAAGTGAGCACATGCTGTTAGAAAAACAGAACTGATGGACTTGCTAACCCAGGGTTGCCACAAACCTTCAATTTATATATATATATATATATAAATAAATAAAAATATATAAATAAATAAATATATATATATAGAACGCAATAAAATGAGGTGTGGGTGAAAAGAAAACTGAGGTTTGCAGACATACAGCTAGCTAGTAACAGCTGGGTTTCAAAACACCTCTGACTTTACAACCACTAATTTTATTTATTTTATTTTGAGGCAGGGTCTCGCTCTGTCGCCCAGGCTGGAGTGCAGTGGCACGATCACAGCTCACTGCAGCCTCGACCTCCTGGGCTCAAGCGATTCTCCCGCCTCAGCCTCAGACAGCAGGTGGGATACCAAGTTCCCACTTCATCTGCCGCAGGGCTGGGTCGCGCCAAGACCACGTGGCCAGTGCGCGCAGGGCGATGGGCGGCAGTGCGCAGGCGCGCACCTGCTGCGGTGTATGGGGCCCCGCGCCCGTCCCTCACTTGCTCCCTCCTTCCTTCCCGCCACCCCTCCACCGCCTTCCCCCTCCTCCGTCCTCTCGCCACCTCTAGGCCCCGCCCCGGTCCTGCAGCCCAGTCTCCTCGCTGCAGTCGCTCCGGAGCTGCACGGGTGTTCTGCGTGTTGCTGCGTCATCGCCAGTGGCCGGTTTGAATGAGACTCGTCGCACCGAAGTCGCCGCCACCACCGCGCCTCCGCCTCGGCCGCCGCCGCAGCTGCTTCTGGTCCCCGTCCCTTTGCCGCCCTTGTCAGGCCCAGCTCTCCTGCGCCGCTGCCTCTCGCCGCGCCCCGCCATGCCGCTCTACTCCGGTGAGCCCTGTCCTGGCCTCGCGCGCAGCACACCGGACCGGCGCTAGGCCTCCGCGTAGGCCTGGCCTGCACGGGCGGGCACCCGGCATGGACTGGGAGGGGCCGGGGTGGGGTGCGCGGGGCCGGCGGCGCGGAGATGACCCAGGCACCGTCCCTCTCCCGGCTGGGTCGGAGCCCTGTGTGGCAGGGGAGCGCCGTCCCCCTGAGCCACCGATGGGTGGGGGGAGTGGAGATGGGGAAGCCTCTCAAAGTCGTGACTCTGCAGAATAGTTTCTGACGCTGCCCTGGTGTGCGGTGAAAGTGAGGGTGTGTCCTGGGGCGCTGGGCCAGGCTGGAGGTGCAGGGAGATTCCTTTGGGCTTCTCAGTGGTCGCCGTGGAAGGGAGCGGGGAAGAAGGGGAGGGATGGAGCGACCCTTCTTGGGGTTGCCAAGCGGCGTTCGCCGCCCTTCGTCGTCCTTCGCCCTTCTCTTGCCCCTTGCCTTTGTTCGACCGCCCCTTTGGTACCAGTTTTAGTTTTGTCCCGAGGCAGATTATAAACCTTTTTGCTTCGTTTTCGTTTCATCAGACGTTGCATTGGATTTCTGTATCCGAAACATGGTGTGAGCTTTCAGAAGTAGATGAATACACATATCCCCGGGGTGTCATTTCTTGATTGGCGTTTGACAAGGGCTTGTATTGTTTGCTTGCTGACAGTCCAAGGTACTGGCCAGGGATCACTTTTACTTAGGGAATGGACCTTGCTGCTCCCTAGCCTTATTCAAAATGGCACCTAAAATATGTGTGGTGTCTCCAACTGGCTGTAGGTGTGTGATTCGTTGACCATCCCTGTTTATTCTGTTACAGTTCCTTTATTGAAGATTCAGCATTTACAAAGCATGATACGAATCAAGAGTATTGTTTGATCTCAAGGTGGATTCTTGATGGTCTAGAATCTTGAATCGAATTCTTAATGATTGCCCAACCCCTTTCTAAAGCCATAACAACAGTAGAATGGCTCTTGAAATATTCTAATACTTAAACACACCAGTAGATTCACACACATAAAACAAAACCCCTCTGTTTCCTCAAAATGCCAGCGCTGACCAGAGTTTCTTTTTTAAAATTTGAGCTTTATCTTAAATATTTAATCAGATCCTTTCCTCATCCCCCAAATGAAGGAACTCAAGTAGATTTCTAAGGTCCCTTCCTTTGACCTCTCCATATTGAGAATCTGTATTTTGAGGGTCAGCAAAAAGCTCTATATTAAAATGAAGAGAACATTTTAAGTGCTATTTCATAAGATTTAGTAGAAAATTAAGTATCTAGTCTGAGCGCGGTGGCTCACGCCTGTAATCCCAGCTCTTTAGGAGGCTCGAGGCGGGCGGATCACTTGAGGTCAGGAGTTCGAGACCGCCTGGCCAACATGTTGAAACCCTGTCTCTACTAAAAATACAAAAAATCAGTCGAGAGTGGTGGCAGGTGCCTGTAATCCCAGCTACTGGGGAGGCTGAGGCAGGAGAATCGCTTGAACCTGTGAAGCGGAGGTTGTAGTGAGCCAAGATCGCGCCATTGCTCTTCAGTCTGGGTGAAAAAAGCGAAACTGGGTCTCAAGAAAAGAAAAAAAGAAAATTACATATCTAGATTATTAAATGGTTAAGGATAAGTGCAGTTAAAAATTAAAGCCAGGGGCCATGATGTATGCTTTTAATCCCAGCTACTCGGGAAGCTGAGTTGGGAGGATCACTTGAGCCAAGGAGTTAGAGGGTGCTGTGATCTGTGATCACGCCACTGCACTCCAGCCTGGGTGACAGAGCAAGACCCCCGTCTCTAAAAATAAACACACACCTGTGCCTCTTATAGAGTTAGGGTTTTGTACATATTGCTTTGTTTTAATCTTCAACATAATCCTGTGATACTGGTATAATTCCTCTTGTAAGCATAAGCAAAAAGTTTTAAGTAACTTGCTCATGGCAATAGCGCAATAAATTTCAGGTAGGTTCCTCTCCTTTACTTCTAGTACTGTTTTGGTTTAATCCTGTAGCATCTTTAGCTTGTACTATTGTAATATGCTTCTAGTTTATTTTAGTGATTACAGTATGCCTTCTTCAAGCCTGATTTCTCTGCTGCTGCAAGTGATCTAATAGTATTCAAACCAGACTAAAGTGGCCTTTATGACAGCCTTTCAGGAATTACACATTGCCTACAACATAAAGCCTTTACGTATTTTATTGTATTTATTTTTTTATTTTTTGAGACCAAGTTTTGCTCTTGTTGCCCAGTCTGGAGTGCAGTGGCGCGATCTTGGCTCACTGCAACCTCCACCTTCTGGTTTCAAGCGATTCTCCTGCCTCAGTCTCGCGAGTAGCTGGAATTACAGGCGCCTGCCACCATGCCTAGCTCATTTTTGTATTTTTAGTAGAAACGAGGTTTCACCGTATTGGCTAGGCTGGTCTCAAACCCCTGACCTCAGGTGATCCACCTGCCTTGGCCTTCCAAAGTGCTGGGATTACAGGCATGAGCCACCATTCCTGGCCTCTTTATGTATGTTTTAGGATGACTTATCTTCCATAATTTGATCCTTACCCAGCTTCCAGTTTCATCTACTGCTGCTTTCCCTTCACTCTGGTAATTAATTACTTACATCTTAGAACACACCATGCTGCTTTATGCTGTGGAATGTTTTCCTTCTTTTCTGGGAATTCTCCTGTCCTCTCCTAGTCTCTGACTAACACCTAATCTTTTCTTGAGATTCAAAATTGATAGTGATAACTCAGAAGTTAACACTTCATCCAGGAAATCTTTCCTCATTTATGAAGCATTCCACTTTGTTGCTGTAGCCTTTATAATACTTACATGGTTAATTACTCTAACCTCCTCCCACCCCGCTATTAGGCTATAAGTTTATGGAGAGTCTTCCCAATGCTTTGTACCGGGCTTGTCATTAAATGAATACTCAACATATTAATTGAACTGATGATAGAATTGGGATTTGGTGTCTGAGTGAGGTTTTCAAATTCTGATTTCAGGAGTTAGAAAGCAATTAACAGTTGTGAGGTTCTTATTTTTGAGAAGGTATAAAATTTTCAGTGGAAACAATATATATCCTTGGGTTTTAAAAATATATATTTCAAAAGTTAGCTATTTTATGAGGCTGATTGAAATTTTTTATTGTGGTAAAATATATGTAATAAAGTTTACCATTTTAATGATTTTTACATATGCAGTTCTGTAGCATTAAATATATTCACACTGTTTTGCAACTGTCACCTTCATTCACATCCTCTGGCAAACACCATTCTCTTTTTGTGTGTATGAATTTGACCACTTTAGGTATCTCATAACCGGAATCATCCATGTTGCAGCATGTATAAGAGTTTCTTTCCTTTTTAAGGTTGAATAATATTCCATTGTATGTATATACCACATTTTCTTTGTCCATTACTTGGTTGATGGACACTTGAGTTGCTCCCACTTTTTCCGCTGTTGTGAATAATGCTGCTGTAAACATGGGTGTACAAATATCTGTTTGAGTCCTTGCTTTCCGATCTTCTGGGTATACCCAGAAATGAAATTGCTGGATCATATGGTAATTCTATGTTTACTTTTATTCCCCCCAGCAGTGTACAAGTGTTCCAGTTTCTCCACATCTTTGCTAACACTTGTTATTTTCTGTTAAATTTTAAAAAGAATAGCCATTCTAATGGCTGTGAAGTGGGATTTCTATATATTTTTAAATGATTTAGATATGTCTTTGGATTTTTTCTTAATTGAGCACCTCTTGTTCAGAAATGACACTTTTCAATTCTCCCACATTTCTTATGACTCAGAATCTGTATTCCTTAAGTTGTTCTAGATGTGCTTTATTCTCCCAGGAATTTTTCTTCTTCTCTTAAACTAACCTTTCTCTCTCTCTCTTCTTTTCCAATGCTGTGTGCTGATGTGAATGATTCTTCAATTAAACACATGGGGGCTGCGAAACTTATCATTTTGGGAAATATTTCAATATGATCATATTGTTGGAGTAGGATTCAGAAGACTTGGAAGTTTATTAACCAATTTTATGACATTAGCAAATCAGTCTACTTCTCTGAAGTTTCAGTTTCTTTTTTTTTTATTTGAGATGGAGTCTCGCACTGTCGCCCAGGCTGGAGTGCAGTGGCATGATCTTGGCTCACTGCAACCTTCGCCTCCCGGGTTCAAGCGATTCTCCTGTCTCAGCCTCCTGAGTAGCTGGGATTACAGGTGTGCGCCACCACACCTGGCTAATTTTTGTATTTTTATTAGAGACGGGCTGGTCTCGAACTCCTGACCTCATGATCCGCCCGCCTTGACCTCCCAAAGTACTGGGATTACAGGCGTTAGCCACCACGCCCAGCCTGCTGAAGTCTCAGTTTCTTTAACTATGAAATGAGAAGTTAGGTTTGATCCAGTGAAATTTTATTCAGCACCTACTGCATGCATGCTGCTCTTGATTAGGTAAGTGTTATGGGCATAGAAAGATGAATGACATGTTTTGACTCTCGATAACTGCCTAATTGGTGATCTTCTATGGGTCTGTAAATCTTGTCTTGTTATTTTTTAATTAAAAAAATTGTGATTTTGTTTGCAGTTACTGTAAAATGGGGAAAGGAGAAGTTTGAAGGTGTAGAATTGAATACAGATGAACCTCCAATGGTATTCAAGGCTCAGCTGTTTGCGTTGACTGGAGTCCAGCCTGCCAGACAGAAAGTTATGGTGAAAGGAGGAACGCTAAAGGTAAATTGCAGTCCAAATTTTCATCACATTACTATTATTGTATACTTTTTGAAAAATAACGCCAGAAAATTATTTAATTTTAATGTAGCATTTGAAGTGCTTTTTTTATTTGATGAGAGTATGTCAGCTATGGTGTTAAAACTGTCTTATGCCTGTTAGAGTAAGGGAGAAATATTGTAGCTGTTTGACAACACTATATGGTATTATAAAAACATCGTTTTAAAACTCTTTTTACTTTTGTTTATTTTTAACTTTCAGGTTCTGAGATACATATGCAGGTTTGTTATATAGGTAAACTCGTGTCACAGGGTTTCGATGTACGGATTTCATCACCCAGGTACTAAGCATAGTACCCGATAGGTAGTTTTTTTTTTTTTTAGATCCTCTTCCTCCTCCCACTCTCCACCCTCAAGTAAGTTCCAGTGTCTTTTGTTCCTCTCTATGTGTCTATGTGTTCTCATTATTTAGCTCCCACTTAGAAAAGAGAACATGCAGTTTGCTTTTCTGTTCCTGCATTAGTTTACTAGGGAACTAGCAGGTAATGATCTCCAGCTCCATCCATGTTGCTGCAAAGGACATGACTTTGTTCTAAAAGCATCATTTAAATTTTATTTTAAAATGTGTTGTATTACCAGATACCTCTGTGGGTCAGGAGAGTGGAACACTTTACAGTTATCTGTATTGTGTGAATTTTTTTTCCTATAAGGATGTATTAAAAGTATTAGTTTTATTTTGTTTAGACTAAAATGAAACCAATTAATATTTCCTTAGTAATTTTCTGTAATGAGGTTGGAAAATTTTATCTCAGTTTAAAAATATGGAACAATACAGATAGGTTTGTTTTCTTAAAAAAACTACTACAGAATGTAATTTTGTACATGCATTTGTATGTTGAAATTCAAAGCACTTCAGCATTTTTACCAAAGCCCTGGTTCTGGAAAACTGTTCATTTTTTTTTTTGGCCTTTATTGCATCCTACCCATTAACGAAGAGCTGTTTTTCTTTTTCTTTTTTTTTGAGACGAGTCTTGCTCTGTTGCCCATGCTGGAGTGCAGTGGTGCTATCTTGGCTCACTGCAACCTCTGCCTCCTGGGTTCAAGCGATTCTTATGCCTCAGCCTCCTGAGTAGCTGGGATTACAGGTGTCTACCACCATGCCCGGCTAATTTTTGTATTTTTAGTAGAGATGGGGTTTCACCATGTTGGCCAGTCTGGTCTTGAACTCCTGACCTCAAGTGATCTGCCTACCTTGGCCTCCCAGAGAGCTGGGATTACAGGCGTGAACCACCGCACCCAGCCCCCTTTTTTCTAAACAGTAATTGTTACCTAACTCCTACCTGGAGATGGGAGGAAAAAATTTTTGTTTAAAAAGAGAAGAAACCTAATTTTTTTCTTTACTTCCTTTGGAATGATCTCAGTGACCACAGTTAAGAATCCATCCCTGCCAGCATCATTGATGAAGGACTGCAGAAGAGACAAGAAGATATCTATTATTATTATTATTATTTTTGGGATTGAGTCTCCCTCTGTCACTCAGGGGCTGGAGTGCAGTGGCGCCATCTCGGCTCACTGCAACCACTGCCTCCCGGGCTCAAGTGATTGTCCTGCCTCAGTCTCCCGAATAGCTGGGATAACAGGTCACCGCCACCATGTGTGACAAATGTTTGTATTTTTGGTAGAGACAGTGTTTCACCATGTTGGCGCTGGTCTCGAACCTCAAGTGATCTGCCTGCCTCGGGCCTCCCAAGTGCTGGGATTACAGGCGTGAGGCACCACACCCGGCCTCTATTATTTTTAATAATATGAGTATAGTTTTTAAAAATACTTCCTTCAAGGGTTAGATAAAATGCTAAAGATCTATAGTTAACTTTAGAGATAAAGACTGGCTACCCCCACTGGGCAGTAAAACACACGTTGGAGGAAAATCTTTGTTTACCCCCGAAGGTACAGTATGAACCTTTGGCCTTTAGTGAACTTCATAGCCTAATTTGTGCTGAACACTGTACTAGTGGTATGCTGTCGAGAATTATAGAAGTATGCGAATTAAATGAAACTGTGACTGCTAATAGTTACCATTTATTGAGTACTTATTTTATGTCAGGCTTTTATTATATTTTCTTTAATTCTCAGCTGTATGTTATCCATATCATATATATGAGGAAATTTTATAAATGAGTGTCAAAGAGGTTTAAGTAACATAGTAAGGCACCAAAAGAGCATATGATTTATACATCAAGCAGATCTGTGTTCACTTCCCAGTTTTGTGTGACCTTGGGTAAGTGATCTTAGGGGGCATTTATAGTTATCATTCGTTATGTTTGGCAGTCATAGCCCTTAAATTGAGAAGGGCCTTTAGGAAGTTACCGTTCCATTTTAAAGCAGATAAAAGAGATAATTAGTGGCACCAATGAAGGGTAGACAAGCATATTGGGTACCCGATACCTTCTATAAAAGGGAGTAATATAGAATCGACTTTATCCTATGAGGGGAAAGGCCTAGCTGTAGTAAGTTAAAATATTACTCTGGACTAATCATGCATTTAAAAAAAAAATTCTTGATTTTTATTCAACATATTGAAAGGAAAGTATATACTTGCTTTATAGATGCGTTATAGGCATTAACTCTTCATTCTTGCCATGTAAGCTCGTTATTTATTAGCTCTGCTGGTTCCAAACATCCAAAAAATAGGATCTATCTTTGTCATTAGTCAAGTGTTTTTTAGTACTTGCTAAAAGTATTTTTTTATACTTATGTGTTTTTTAGTATTTGATGCTGTAAATACAGGTTACTGCCTTTTGTATTGTGTTACCTTATGCAGTTGAAGCAAATTATTTGAAACCCTGGCTTTAGTACCACTTGTGTTTAAAAAAAAATTTATTTTTTTTTTGAGATGGAGCCTTGTTCTGTTGCCCAGACTGGAGTGCAGTGGTGAGATCTCGGCTCACTGTAACCTCCGCCTCCTGGGTTCAAGCAATTATCTTGTCTCAGCCTCCCGAGTAGCTGGAATTACAGGTGTGCACCACCATGCTCAGCTACTTTTTGTATTTTTAGTAGAGATGGAGTTTCTTTATATTGGTCAGGCTGGTTTCGAACTCCTGACCGCAGGTGATTTGCCTGCCTCAGCCTCCCAAAGTGCTGGGATTACAGGCATGAGCCACTGTGCCTGGCCAAAAAAAATTTTTTTAATTGCCATAATTTTAAATAAAATCTGCATATAGGATAAATTTTATTCTGTTTTGAAGTAGATTAAAATAAATTGATTATTAGATTGTGTTCAGCTTGTACAGTGGTGGTTAAATGTCTTTTGTTTGTCTTTGAAACAGGATGATGATTGGGGAAACATCAAAATAAAAAATGTAAGTATTATCTTATGAATGTTTATTATAATGCAGTAACCTCATTATGATACCAAAATACATTCTAGATGACTTTTTTTCATGTGTATATCCAGTTGTTCCAGCACTATCTGTTGAAAATACTTGCCTTTTCCTATTGACTTGTGTTGGGCTCTTTCTTGAAAACTAGTTATAGGTTTGTTTTTGGGTTTTTGTTTCATTGATCTAGTAGATTAAAGTTACACTAGTACCAAATGGTTTTGATTACTAAAGCTTTATAATAAAAGCCTTGAAAAAAAATTAGCTGGGTGTGGTGGTGCATACCTGTAATCCTAGCTACTCGGGAGGCTGAGGTGGGAGGCTGAGGCGGGAGGCAGAGGCAGGAGGCAGGAGAATCGCTTGAACCTGGGAGGCGGAGATTGCAGTGAGCCGAGATCGTGCCACTGCACTCCAGCCTGGCAACAGAGCGAGACTCCGTCTCCAAAAAAAGAGTCTTGAAATAAGATAGTATATGTTCTTATGCTCTCCAACTTTCTCCTCTTTGAGATTTTGTTTGAGATTACATTGAATCTGTAGCTCAATTTGGGGAGAATAAACATCTTAACAATATTGAGTATTAAAATCCCTGAATATGATGTACTTCCTTATTTATTTAGGTCTCTGTTTTTCTCTTAGCAGAGTTGTAGTTTTTAAACATAGAGGTTTTGCATGAGTCGTTTTTTTTTTTTTGAGACAGGGTCTCACTCTCACTTACGCCGGAGCACAGTGGCATGGTCACGGCTCGCTGCAGCTTTAAACTCCCAGCCTCAAGCAGTCCTTCCATCTCAGCCTTCCAAGTAGCTGGGACCACAGGCGGGTGTTACCATGCCCAGTTAATTAATTAATTTTAATTATTTTTTGTAGAGATGGGGGTGTGACTATGTTGCCCAGGCTGGTCTTGAACTCCAGGGCTCAAGCGATCCTCCTGCCTTGGCCTCCCAAAGTGCTGGGATTAACAGGTGTGAGTCACTGTGCCCAGCCCTTGCATGACTTCTCTTAAATTATTGGAACTTAACATTTGTTCGCTGCTTAAAATAATATTTAAAAATATTTCCAGTGTTCATGGCTAGAATGTAAAAATACAATTGATTTTTCTCTTTCTCTTTTTTTTTTTTTTTTTGAGACAGAGTCTCACTCTTATTGCCCAGGCTAGAGTGCAATGGCGCGATCTTGGCTCGCTGCAACCTCTGCCTCCCGGGTTAAAGCAATTCTCTTGCCTGAGCTGGGATTACAGGCACCCACCACCACGCACAGCTAACTTTTGTATTTTTAGTAGAGATGGGGTTTCCCCATGTTGGTCAGGTTGGTCTTGAACTCCCGACCTCAGGTGATCCGCCCACCTTGGCCTCCCAGAGTGCTAGGATTACAGGCGTGAGCCACCGCACCCGGCCAAAATACAGTTGATTTTTCTAAGTTTATTTTCATTCTTTATTCTTGTAAGCAATTCACTTAATTCCAGTTGTGTTTTGGGCAGATTCCATTGGGTTTTCTATGTACATAAACGTGTTATCTGCAAATAATGACAATTTTACTTCTCCCATTTCAATATTCATGACTTTCAGATTTCTTAAACTTTATTGACATATAATTGATAAGCAAATGACTTCTTTTTTTTGAGACAGAGTCTTGCTTTGTCGCCCAGGCTGGAGTGTGGTGGTGTGATCTTGGCTCACTGCATTATTTGCCTCCTGGGTTCATGTGATTCTCCTGCCTCAACCTCCTGAGTAGTTGGGATTACAAACGCCTGCCACCATGCCTGGCTAATTTTTGTATTTTTGGTAGAGACAAGGTTTCGCAACGTTGGCCAGGCTGGTCTCGAACTCCTGACCTCAAGTGATCTGCCTGCCTTGATCTCCCAAAGTGCTGGAATTACAGGCGTGAGCCACTGTGCCAGGCCTTGTCCTACTTTTTAATAGGACTTCTAATACAGTGTTAATAGAAAGTGATAAGAGTGGCCGGGTGCGGTGGCTCATGCCTGTAATCCCAGGCTGAGGCGGGTGGATCACGAGGTCAGGAGATCGAGACCATCCTGGCTAACATGGTGAAACTCCGTCTCTACTAAAAAAAAAAAAAAAAAAACAATTAGCCGTGTGTGGTGGCAGGTGCCTGTAGTCCCAGCTACTCAGGAGGCTGAGGCAGGAGAATGGCGTGAGCCTGGGAGGCAGAGGTTGCAGTGAGCTGAAATTGCGCCACTGTACTCCAGCCTGGGCAACAGAGCGAGACTCCATCTCAAAAAAAAAAAAAGTGATAAGAGTGGACATCTTGGCCGGGTGTGGTGGCTCACACCTGTAATCCCAGCACTTTGGGAGGCCAAGGATGGTGGATCACTTAAGGTCAGGAGTTCGAGACCAGCCTGGCCAACATGGTGAAACCCCGTCTCTATTAAAAATACAAAAATTAGCCGAGTGTCATGGTGCACGCCAAGAGAATTGCTTGACCTTGGGAGGCGGAGGTTGCAGTGAGCTGAGATCACACCACTGCACTCCAACCTGGGCAACAGAGCAAGACTCTACCTCAAAAAAAAAAAAAAAAAAGAGTGGACATCTTGTCTTATTCTAGTTCACTACAACTTAAAATTATGAAAGACCGTTAAATTTTGTTAAGTGTTTTTTCTGTTTGTTAAAATGATGGTGTGATTTTTTTTTCTTTTTTTCTGTTGGTAGTGTGGTTATTCTCATTGATTTTTAACTTAAACCTTGCATTTCTGGGACGTGCAGTTCTCAGATTTCTTGGTTTTGTGACCCTTTTGCCCTCTTAAATATTATGATTGACCCCAGAGTTTCATATAAAGGCACACCTCATTTTATTGTGCTTCACAGATAATTGTGATTTTTATAAGTTGAAGGTTTGTGGCCACCTTGCATCGAGCAAGTTTATAGGCACCATTTTTCCAGCAGCCTATGTTCACTTCATGTCTCTTTGTCACATTTTGGTGATTCTTGCAATATTTGAAACATTTTCATTACTCTCATGTCAAGTATGTTGATCTTTGATGTTAGTTTTGTAATTGTTTTGGGGTGTCATGAATCACACCTGTAAGATGGCAAACTTAATCGACAAATGTGTGTTCTGACAGCCTCACCGACCCGCAGTTCCCTCCTCCCTCTTCTCGAGCCTCCCTATTCCCTGAGACAAGACAGTATTGAAATTAGGCCAATTAATAACCCTACAGGCTGAGCACGGTGGCTCACACCTGTAATCCTAGCACTTTGGGAGGCTGAGGCGGGTGGATTCCTGAGTTCAGGAGTTCAAGATCAGCCTGGCCAACATGGTGAAACCCCATCTCCACTAAAAATAGAAAAATAGCCGGGCGTAGTGGCACATGCCTGTAATCCCAGCTATTCGGGAGGCTGAGGCAGGAGAATTGCTTGAGCCTGGGAGATGGAGGTTGCAGTGAGCTGAGATCATGCCACTGCACTCCAGCCTGGCCGACAGAGCGAGACTCTGTCTCAAAAATAAATAAATAAATAAATAACCCTACAATGGCCTCTAAGTGTTCAAGAGAAAGGAAGAGTTTCATGTCTTTTAGTTTCAACAGAAAGCTAGAAATGATTAAGCTTAGTAAGGAAGGCCTGTGTAAAGCCAAGACAGTCCAAAAGCTAGGCATTTTGCAGCAGTTAACCAAGTTGTGAATACAAAGGTCCAGTTTTCAAAGGAAATTTATAATTTAAAAGATAAGTTCTTGAAGTGTTACTGCAATGAACACACAAGTGATAAAGCAAAGCAGCCTTATTGATGATATGGAGAAAGTTTAAGTGGTGTGGATAGAAGATCAAACTAGCCACAACATTTCCTTAAGTCAAAACCTAACCAGAGCAAGACCCTAATTCTCTTTAATTCTGTGAAGGTTGAGAGAGGTGAGGAAGCTACATTGTCCTCATCAGACTAACACAGGAACAGAAAACCGAACACCGCATGTTGTCACTTGTAAGTGGGAGCCGAACAATGAGAATACATGGACACAGGGAGGAGAACAGCACACACGGGGGCCTGTCAGGCAGTGGGATGTGGGGAGAGCATCAGGATAAATAGCTAATGCATGCTGGGCTTAATACCTAGGTGATGGGTCTATAGGTGCAGCAAACCACCATGACACAATGTTTACCTGTGTAACAAACATGCACATCCTGGACATGTACCCTGGAACTTAAAAAAAAAAAATTATATATATATATATATATAAATTGAAGCTAGCAGAAGTTGGTTCACGAGGTTTAAAGAAAGAAGCAATCTCTGTAACATAAAAGTGCAAGGTGAAACAGTAAGTGCTGATGGAGAAGCTGCAGTAAGTTATCCAGAAGATCTAGCTAAGATTGTTGATGAAGGTAGCTACACTATACAACAGATTTTCAGTGTGGATGAAGCAGCCTGATATTGGAAAAAGATGCTGTCTAAGCCTTTCATAGCTAGAGAGGAGAAGTCAGTGCCTGGGTTCAAAGGCCAGGCTGACTGTCTTGTTAGAGGCTAATGTAGCTAATGACTTTAAGTTGAAACCAATGCTCGTTTACCATTCCAAAAACCATGGATCTCTTAAGAATGATGCTAAATCTACTCTGCCTGTGCTCTGTATATGGAACAACAAAGCCCAGATGCCAGTACGTCTGTTTATAGTATGGAGTACTGAATATTTTAAGGCCACCATTGAGACTTACTGCTCAGAAAGATTCCTTTCAAAATATTACTGCTTATTGACAATGCATCTAGTCACTTAAGAGTTTTGAGAGAGATAAACGAGATGAATGTTGTTTTCATGTCTGCTACAACAACTATTCTGCAGCCCATGGATCAGGGAGTAATTTCTACTTTCAAATCTTATTATTTAAGAGATACATTTTGTAAGGCTAAAGTTTCCCTATAAAGTTATTTCTCCATGAATCTGGGCAAGATCAATTAAAAACCTTCTGGAAAGGATTCACCTGAATTCTTGATACCATTAGGAACATTCATGGGAGGAAGTTAAAATGAAGTCAGTATTTACCAGGAGTTTGAAAGAAGTTGATTCTAACCCTCATGGATGACTTTGGGGAGTTCAAAACTTGAGTTGAGGATACAACTGCACATGTGGTGTAAATAGGAAGAAACTAGAATTAGAAGTGGCCAGGCACGGTGGCTCACTCCTATAATCCCAGCACTTTGGGAGTCTGAGACAGGAGGAGAGCTTCAGGCTGGGAGTTTGAGACCAGCCTGGGCAACACAGTGAGACCCTGTCTCTACAAAAAATAAAATTAGTTGGGCATGGTGGTGTATACCTGTAGTCCTAGCTACTCTGGAGACTGAGGCAGTAGGATCGCTTAAGCCTAGGAGTTTGAGGTTACAGTGAGCTATGATTGTGCCACTGCACTCCAATCTGAGTGACAGAGTGAGACCCTGTATCTAAAAAACAAAAAAGAATAGAAAAATGGAGCTTGAAATTGTGACTGAATTGCCACAATCTCATGATACAACTTGAACAGATGAGGAGGTAACTTATGGATGTGCAAAGAAAGTAATTTCTTGAGATAGACTCTACTCCTAGTGAAGAAGCTGTGAATGTTGTTGAAATGACAATAAAGGATTTAAAATATTACATAGGCTTACTTGATAAAGCAGGATTTGAGAGGTTTGACTCCAGTTTCGAAAGAAGTCCTACTGTGGATAAAATGCTATTAAACAGCGCTGCAAGCTACAGAGAACTCTTTCATGAAAGGAAGTCAGTCAGCGTGGCAGGTTTCATTGTTGTCTCATTTTAAGCAATTACCCAGCCTTCAGGAACCAGTGCCGTGATCAGTCAGTAGCCATCAACTTGCCCCCACCTGCAAGAAGATCATTAACTGAAGGCTTAGATGATTGTCAGCTTTTTTTTTTTTAAGCAATAAATTATTTTAAAATTAAGGTATGTGCATTCCTTTTTAGACATAATGCTGTTGCATACTTCACAGACTGATAAAAACATGATGTTTGTATGCACTGGGGGAAAATTTTTGTGTGACTTGCTTTATTGCAATATTTGCTTTCTCATGCTCTGGAACCCAAACTGTAATATCTTCAAGGTATCCCTGTGTTTTAATCTATGTAATACTCTTTTGTTGGATAGAAGCTAATTTTATCTAAGTCAGTTTATCACATTTTTTAGTGATTTGTACTATGTTGTAAGAAATCTTCGCCTGTGCCAAGTTTACAAGATATTTTTTTTTTCTGCTTTCTTGTAAAGCTTGATAAGTTTTAGCTGTTACATTTAGATATATTGTCTGTCTTTTTTTTTTTTTTTTTTCTTTGAGACGGAGTCTCACCCTGTTGCCCAGGCTGGAGTGCAGTGGCACGATCTCGGCTCACTGCAAGCTCCACCTCCTGGTTCATGCCATTCTCCTGCCTCAGCCTCCCGAGTAGCTGGGACTGCAGGTGCCTGCCACCATACCTGGCTAATTTTTTTGTATTTTTTTTAGTAGAGACGGGGTTTCACCATGTTAGCCAGGATGGTCTCTATCTCCTGACCTTGTGATCAGCCCGCCTTGGCCTCCCAAAGTGCTGGGATTACAGGCTTGAGCCACCATGCCCGGCCTATATTATCTGTTTTTTTTGAGACGGAGTTCCGTTCTTGTTGCCCAGGCTGGAGTGCAATGGCGCGATCTCAGCTCACCGCAACCTCCATCTTCCAGGTTCCAGTGATTCTCCTGCCTCAGCCTCCTGAGTAGCTGGGATTAAAGGCATGCACCACCACACCCAGCTAATTGTTTGTATTTTTTTTAGTATGTTGTTGGTCAGACTGGTCTCCATGTTGGTCAGGCTGGTCTTGAACTCCCGACCTCAGGTGATCTGCCCACCTCGGCCTCCCAAAGTGCTGGGATTACAGGTGTGAGCCACCGCACCCGGTCTATTGTCTGTTTTGAGTAAATTCTTGTGTTTGCTGTTAAGCAATGGTTGAGGTTGTTTTTTTCACATGAATATTTAGTGTAGTGAGCAACATTTGTTGAAAAGACTATTCTTTTCCATTCTTCCTCAGTGCCTTTGTTGAAAATCAGTTGACCTTAAACATAAGGGTTTATTTCTGGATTCTGTTTTCTTCCATTGATTTTTATATGTACCTTTATACCAGTACCCATTCCCTGCTGTTTTGATTCTTCAGGCCTTGAAATCAGGTCGTCTAAGTCTTCCTGTTGTTTTTCTTTTTTAAAGTTGTGTTGGCTATTCTGGGAACTTTGTACATCTATTGCACATTTTTAGATTCTGCTTGTCATTTTCTCCATAAGAGCCTGCTGGGATTTTGATTGGAATTGCATTGAATCTGTATGTCAGTCTGGGACATCTCAATATTGAGTCTTCTAACTCACAAACATGGTAAACCTTTCCTTTATTTAAATGTTCAATGTTGGGACTTACACATATTTTGTTCCACATATTGTTAAGTATTTCACGTTTTTCTTTTTTTTGAGACAGTCTTGCTCTGACGCCCAGGCTGGAGTGCAGTGGCGTGATCTCAGCTCACTGCAGACTCCGCCTCCTGGCTTCAAGTGATTCTCCTTCCTCAGCCTCCTGAATAACTGGGATTGTAGGCACTCGCCACCATGTCTGACTAATTTTTGTATTTTTAGTAGAGACGGGGTGTCACCATGTTGGTCAGGCTGGTCTCAAACTCCTGACTTAAAGTGATCCGCCTGCCTCGGCCTCCCCAAGTGCTGGGATTATAGGTGTAAGCCACTGCACCCGGCTTATTTCATGGTTTTTAATGTTGTTGTAAGTGGTACTTTTCTTTTTTTTTTTTTTTTTTTAAAGATGAGGTCTTGCTTTGTCGGCTGGAGTGCAGTGGCACAATCATAGCTCACTTCAGCCTTGAATTCTTGGGCTCAAGGGGTTCTCCCACCTCACCCTCCTGAGTAGTTGAGACTACAGGCATGCACCATTGTGCTTGGCTAATTTTTTGTTTTTGTTTTTGAGACAGAGTCTTGCTCTGTTGCTTGCCTAGGCTGGAGTGCAGTGATGTGATCATGGCTCACTGTAGTTTCTGCCTCCCAGGTTCAAGCAGTTCTCGTGCCTCAGCCTCCCGAGTAGCTGGGACTACAGGAATGTGACACCACGCCGGACTAATTTTTGTGTTTTTAGTAGAGATGGGGTTTTGCCATGTTGGCCAGGCTGTTCTCGAACTGGTCTCAAGCAATCCTTCTGCCTTGACCTCCCAAAGTGCTGGGATTACAAGCGTGAGCCACTGCACCCAGCTGTGGTGTTTTTGAAATGTCATTTTCCAATTGCTTGCTAGTATATAAAAATAAAGTTAATTTTTATAATTGACTTTGTATCCTGTGACTTTATTTCATATATTAATTTCTTAGGATATTGTAGGTATACATGTCATCTGCAAATAAGGACAGTTTTATTTCTTCCTTTTTAATCTTTGTGCATTTTGTTTCTCTTTTTTTCTTTATTGCAATGCTTAAGACTTTAAACAATGCTGAGTAGAAGTGGTTGATAGTGGACATCATTGCCTTTTTCCTGACCTTAGGGGAAAAGCCTCCAGTCATGGCTGGAGGTAGTTTATAGATGTTCATCATCAGGTTCAGGAACTCTTTCTAGTTTGCTGAGAGGTTTTGTCATGAATGGAAGTTGAATTTTGTCATTTTGTTAAATGCCTTTTCTATATCATTTCTTCCTCTCATTTTATCCATTAAACTACACCGACTTTTGAGTATTAAACAGGACTTATATTCTTGGGATAAACCCCACTTGGACATTATATATTGCTAGATTCTATTTGCTTATCTTTTGTTAAGGTTTTTTGTGTCTCTTTTCATAAGAGATAATGGTTTGTAGTTTTCTTGTATTCTTTTTTATCTGGTTTTGCTGTCAGTGTAATGTTAGTCTTATACAGTGAGTTAGGAAGCATCCCCTCTTTTCTGAGTTTGTATTAATATTTTTTCTTCTTTTTTTATTTCTGCTCCCACTCCACTGGGATATTTTTTCTTTAAATGTTGCCTAAAATTCTCTAGTGAAGCCTAGTTCACTAGACTTCATCTGGGTTTGGAGTTTTCTTTGTAGGAAGACTTTAAATTAAGAATTTAGTGTCTTTAATAAATGTAGGACTATTTAGATATTATGTTTTCTTTCCTATCAGTTTGATAATCAGTATTTCTTAAGGAATTGGTTCATTTAATTTAAGTTGCTGAATTGATTGTCATATTCTACTGTTATTATCCTTTAACTCTAGAATGTGTAGTGCTGCTTTTTCGTTTTCCTCTCTAGTATTGGCAAATTATGATTTGTCTGTTTCCTTTATCATCAAGCCAGAGTTTTATCAGTTTCATTGATTGTGTCCCCCCCCCAAAAAAAACATTTGGCCTGTTCATTTATTACTTCGTTTATTTTTTTCTCTTTGCTTTCTTTCTACTTCGGTTTTAATTTTTTAAAAATTTTGAAAATTTTTATATAATCATATTTTGTTGAATGAAGTGCTGAAACCCAGGCAAATGGTGGTGACTTTTTTGGTTTGTTTTAGAGATGGGGTCTTGCTATGTTGCTGAGGCTGACCTTGAGCACCTAGACTCAAGCAGTACTCCCACCTTAGCCTTCCGACTACCTTGGACTACAGGTGTGTGCCACCACACATGGCTTGGTTTTAATTTTTACTTTTTCTAGCTTAAGGTAGAAGCTTACCTAGTTCATTAATTTTAAGCCTTCTTTTAAATCTCTTTTGCTCATTTTTGTAGTATGTATTTGCTTTTTCTTATAGATTTGCTTTTTGAGTGCTTAGTATATATGGTATAGTTTTGCCCCTAGTTTATTGTTTTCAAATGTTTTATAGACATTTTTAAGATTTGTGTAGCTAGTTACATCAATCGTTAATATTTATGTCAATTTTAGAAAATCTTCCAACAATGCATGAGTTTTTTGATTCACTTGCATTCTTTTATGAATATTAATTTTTTTACATTTAAATCTTTACCTTTAATTCATTATTGTTGTGGTATGGTATGAAGTAAAGAGCTGATAGTATGTTTTTTCTAAAGTATACAGTTTTTCTCAATATTTTTCATTATATAATCCCTTTTCCTAATAATTTTTTAAGGGCATTGCTTTAGTCTCTATTCTTTTTCAGAAATTTCTTAGCTATTATCATGGGTATAAATTTGCTGCATGAATGAATCATTTTGCAAGGTTTTGTAAAGGAATTTCATTAAATTTATATAACTATAATTGCATCTTTATAGTAATTTTTCAAGTCCAGAACTTGTCATGTCTTTCAGTTTATTTAGGTGCTTTTTTTTTTAATATCCTTAAGTAAAGCTTTATTCTCTCATTAAAGTATTACATTTTTCTTGTTATGCTTATTCTTAGATATATGTTGGCATTTCTTCTATTGTGTTTTCCAACTGGTTATTGCTAGTGTATTCTTTAAATAGTTGGCTCTTGAGACAGTTGTCTTTGGAAAAAGATTCTTGGTCTGGTGGGGTGGCTTATACCTGCAGTCCCAGCACTTTGGGAGGCTGAGATGGGGGGATCACTTGAGGCCAGAAGTGTGAGGCTACAGTGACCTATAATTGTGCCACTGCACTCCTGCCTGGGTGACAGAGTGAGTCCCTGTCTCTAAAAAAAAAAAAAAAAATTCTGTAGTGACGGCTTAGTACTGCTTTACTGCTTTGCAATGATCTTATAAAATGTCTATGTAGAAATAAAAGGTGATAGAATAAAGGTCATTAAATTTAATTGTAGGTATTCTTAACTGAACTAATTTCCTAATTTTAATCATCATCTGGATATTTTTAGTCTTCTGGCTATCATTTTTCCCTCCCTGTTTTTTTTTTTTTAAATCTCCACTTCTGGTCCTACCTTTTACTTTGTCTCATGTGTTCATGCCTTCCAATTAAGATACTGAGTAAGAGAGTAAGATGTTATTCATATTTTAAGATTATGAGCTTTACAATGACAGTGTCTTCCTTGTCTTTCTATTGATTGTATGGAGTGTTTGCATATGTATTAAATAAAAGTATTTACTTAGGTTAATGTGTAGAATTATATAATTGGATATTTTGAACAAATTTACTCTGTATTTGGTTTGATATTTTTTAGTAATAGAGAATTTAATGCTCTAAAAATATTTGTATTTAAATGTAAACAATCACTACAGTTACACAATAGACATTCACAGAAAGAATTTTATTAGTGTTTGTTTGTTTGTTTGTTATAATTTTTGAGACGGGGTCTCACTCTGTCGCCCAGGCTGGAATGCAAGTGGTGTGATCACAGCTCACCACAGCCTCAACCTCCCAGGCTCCAGTGATCCTCCCATTTTAGCCCCCAAGTAGCTGGGACTACAGGCATGCACCCCTATGCCCAGCTAATATTGGTAATTTTTGTAGAGATGGGATTTCGCCATGTTGCCCAGGCTAGTCTTGAACTGGACTCCAACCATCCACTAGCCTTGGCCTCCCAAAGTGCTAGGATTACAGGCATGAGCCACCATGCCTGGTCTGAATTTTATTAGTTGTTAGTTTGTTATGGAGAGAGATAATGCCACTAAATGCTAATGATCATTTGAGGAATTCCCTCTGCTTCAATATTGTAAACATTATTAGGTGTTTTTATGGCAATACTTATTTTTTCCTTAAGCTTTATTCAGGTACAATTTATATAGAGTAAAATTCACCTGTGTTTGATGTACAGTTTGATGACTTTGGGCAATTCTATATTGTCATGTAACCACTACCACAATCACGATTTAGAAGTTTCATCACTAAAAAGTTTCTTTGTACACCTTTGCCTTGGCCTCAAACAGCCACCCCAGTGCTTTTTACTTGTTTTAAACAATGCAGTGATTTTTTAGTAGTGTATTTACAGAGTTGTGCAGCCTTCACCAAAATCTAATTTTAGAACATTTCCGTTACCCCAGAAAGAAACTTGTACCATTTAAAGTCACTGCCTCTTCCCATCTCCAGTCCTAGGCAGCAACTAATCTACTTTCTGTAGATTTACTTTTTTTGGCAAATAGAATTATGTTATATGTGTTCTTTTGTGCCTGGCTTCTTTTGTTTGACATAAACATTACCAACTTTTAAGGATTTTCATGAAATTACTTTTTTTAAAAACAGGGAATGACTCTACTAATGATGGGGTCAGCAGATGCTCTTCCAGAAGAACCCTCAGCCAAAACTGTCTTCGTAGAAGACATGACAGAAGAACAGTTAGCATCTGCTGTAAGACACACCAGATTTTATGTGTTTGATCACTACTTTTTGAAGGACCATTATTAAGGTGTCTTTCAGAAAGTAGCATCTAAATGTCTTGAAGACTTAATCATTAATACCAAGATAGATATTTTTAGCAGTAAATAAGAGTTTTATTATTTTTGATTAGCTTAAGGGAGTCCTTCTGTAGTTAAATAAGGCACAGCTAGGGGTTTTTTTTTGTATTGTACACCTTACTACTGGTTTTCAGACTTCCAAGTGAATTTACTTAGGCTTAACTTACATATATTTAGCTAATATCTGTAATAAATATGTTTCTGGCAGATAGTACTATATAAGTATTTACTATTATTATTTTATGAGAAAACAGGGTCAAAGAGTAGTTTAAATGTTGGGATATTTAAATTTTTAAAATCCTTCATGTGGAAAATACATACATTTTATCCTGAATTTAAATGCAAAATCAGTTTAGAAACTGGTCAACACGTGTCAATTTTTTTTTTAACACCTAGCATTTATTTAGTGCCATTCATTCATTTTCATGGTTTTTTTTTGGTTTTTTTTTTTTTTTTCCTTGAGATGGGGTCTTGCTCTGTCACCCCGGCTGGAGTGCAGTGGTATGATCATAGCTCACTGTAACCTCAACTTCCTGGGTTCAAGTGATCCTCCCACCTCAGGCTCCTGAGTAGCAAAAATTGTAGGCGTGCACCATCATGCCCAGCAAATTAAAAAAAAAAAATTTTTTTTTTTTTTTTTTGTAGAGATGGGGTCTTGCTGTGTTGCCTAGGCTGATCTTGAACTTCTGACCTCAAGCAGTCCTTCCACCTCAGCCTTCCAAAGTGCTGGGATTACAGGTGTGAGCCACTGTGCCCAACCTGTTATTTTGCTTTTTGTTTTGAAGTGTTTCTGTGCATATTTTGCCTATTCTCTTCTCTTGATAAACCTGCAAAAAAGGCAAGACTAGTATGATTATTCTCTTATTATATTTAAGAAGGAAACTAAAACATAATATGATGGCCAGCATGATCCAAGTAAACTTTTTTTGGGGGGAAATTAAACTGTTTCTTTAGAGTGAAGGCAGAATATAAATTGGTAGAAGCTAGTAAATGGTACTTAATTCAAAATGAGAATTTTAGTGATTTATATATGCCATGTCATTTTGTGAAAATGGTTTAATGATTTAATCCTTTTTTTTTTTTTTTTCCAACTAGATGGAGTTACCATGTGGATTGACAAACCTTGGTAACACTTGTTACATGAATGCCACAGTTCAGTGTATTCGTTCTGTGCCTGAACTCAAAGATGCCCTTAAAAGGTAAGACTGCAGTCTTTTTTGGGTAAGGGATGTTCACATTTGGATGAGTAGTATTGTTTTGTTTTGCTTTCTTTAGCATCCTAATTGAGATATAATTAATTTATTATACAATTCAGCATTTTAAAGTGTTTAATGCTTTTTATACTATTTACAAGTTTGTGCAACCATCACCACCATTGATTTTAGGACATTTTCCGCCCCCTCCAAAAGAAGTGTCATACTCACTGGCAGTCACTCCTTAAACCCTTTCACCCACCTCTAGCCCTAGCCAACCATTAATCTACTTTCTGTCATAGATTTGCTCATTCTGGGCATTTCATGTAAATTGAATCATATAATATGTGGTCTTTTTGTGACTAACTTCTTTCATTTAGCATGTTTCCATGGTTCATTCATGTTACAGCATATATAATTACCTCATTCCTATTTTATGGCTGAATAGTATTTCATTTTATGGATATATCACATTTTATTTATCCATTCATTTTGTTGATGGAAATTTGAATTGTTTCTCCTTTTTGGCTGTTATGAGTAATGCTGCAGTGAACATTCATGTTTTTTGTGTAGGTGAACATTTTCATATAGTAACTCTATGTTTAATGTTTTGAGGAACTGCCACAATGATTTTCCAAAGTGACGGTACCATTTTACATTCTCACCAGCAATGTGAGAAAATTGCCAATATTGTCTGTCTTTGATTAAGCCATCTAGCGCTATGAAGTGTGGTATCTCATTGTGGTTGTCATGCACATTTTTTTTAGTGGCTAATGATGTTGGGCATCTTTTCATGTGCTTATTGGCCATTTGTATATCTTCTTTGGAGAAATGTCTGTTTAAATCTTTTGCCTGTGTTTTAATTGGGTTATTTGTCTTTTTAAAAATTCAATTGTGTTTTTACATATATACAAGTTCCTTACCCAATGGATAATTTGCAAATCTTTTCTTCTATACTATAAGCTGTCATTTTACTTTCTTTTTTAAAATTTATTTTTTTCCTAAGTCTGTTGTATGCAGTCTCCTTTTACTTTTCTCGATGGTACGTTTGTAATGCAAATGTTTTTTAATTTTGATGTAGTTTAATCTTAATTTTTATTTTTTCTTTTATCACATATGCTTTTGGTTTCATATGTAAGAAGCCATTGTCTAATTCTAGGTTACAAAGACTTACTTCTTTGTTGTTTTTCAAGAGTTAATATACTTTTAGCTCTTCTATTCAGGCCTGTGGTTAATTTTTATGTATTGTGGGAGGGAGGGAGGTATTTGCCTATTATTTTGCATGTGTATATCCAGTTCTTCCAGTATCATTTGTTAAAGGCTATTGTTTCCCCACTGAATTGTCTTAGCACCTTTTTTGAAAGTCAGTTGACCTTAATGTATAGGTTCATTTCTGGACCCTGGATTCTTTTCCATTTATATATATGTCTATCCTTATGTCAGTCAGTACTGGTTTCAAAAAAGAAAGAACATTTTGTTTTTATACCATCGTATGAAAGGAAAAGAGTAAAGAATTAATTACAAATGTTTTGAGAACCTGTAAAATGGTCTACAAATAAGGGCCCTTTCTTCCAGTGAGTATAAGTGTAACTTAAAAAATATGTAACTTAATTCTGACTAAATTTATACAACTGTCTTGATACATAAATTGTCAGTTCTTTATGATAGAATTCTGAACTACAATTTGGATTCTAGACAGCTTTATGAATATTGATTTTTGTTTTTTCCCCTCAGTCTATTGTGAAATGTTGTGATAGAACTGAGCAGAAGAGAAGGGAGAGGAGTGTGCAAAAATCTGAAAGAGTGACTTTAAAGGTTTTCTACATTTCTCTGAAGCGAATAGTTGTCAGGTATTTATGAGAAATTGCATAGATTGCAGCTGATATATTATCAGTGAACAAGACACAGTATCTGTCTTCAAGGCATCTACAGTCTAACAGAGAAAGACTATCAAGTAAACAGGTACTGTTTCAGAACTGCTTTGATGGGAAATGTAGGCTGCTATGAGAACATCTAAGGGAGTTCATCAGGGGTATCTGCGGATAGTTTGGGAAGACTTCTTAGAGTAACTGGTATTTAAACAGTTAGGTGTTATCCCAGCCTGGATGAGAGGTTAGGGAAGTGTGAGAGTGGACTGGAGGAAAGAGATTTTAAGCAACAGTCTGGAGGCAGGAGACTGCAACATACTCAGTGCAACTGCCTGGAGAAGGATGGATGTAGAAACGGTGATAGATGGGAGATTAGCAGGGGCCAGCCAGAAATCTTGAAGTCATTTTTAAGAAGTGTGGACTTCGTGTTGTGGGCGAAGAGAAACCGTCGGAAGATTTTAAGCAGAGTACTGACATTCAAATTATCCTCTGAATTCTAGGTAGCTAAGATTATTATTTTATTCTTTAATAGTTTTTATTTTAATTTTTCTTAAAAAGTTGCCTGGTGAATCTTACTGTGTCTTTTATATATATCCCAAAATATTGCTTTATTTTACCCTTTCCTCTTATCCTTGGATGATAATATTGCTTGGAGCAAGAGTCTAGGTCAAAGCCATTTTTCCTCAGTGATTGGTAGTTATTTCTCCACTATTTTTGTGTGTCCATGCTTACTGATGAGAGGTCTGATATCAGTCTTGATTTTTATTCTTTTCTGTTAGTAGCTTTTAGGGTTTTCTCTTTTTTTTTTTCTTTCCCCCAGTTTTCCAAGAATGTGAGACTGTGGGTTTTATTTATCTTATAAAAGTACTCAGTGAGCACTTTTAGTCTGAGGACTCTTGTCGCAAACTCTAGGACATTTCTTGGTCATTATTTCTTTAGATACTGCTTCTCCTCCACCTGGTTTCTTATACGTATTAAAATTTCTAGATCTGTTTTTTAGTCTTCTAACTTTCCTCCGTGTTTTAAATTTTTATAATTTTTATGTGATGTGCTCTAGGAAAATGCCTCAGTTCTGTCTTACATTTTACTGATTCATATGTCTACTTTGTTTCACTGCTTACTTATCATGACCTTCTGTTCTTTTTTATAACTCCTTATTCTTAATTTTTGGATCTAAATCCTGCTTTTATTTTTCTGAGGCTCTGAAGTATTTTTGTTTAACGGTTTTTTTTTTTTTTTTCCTTGTTGTTTGGCCTTTTAACTCTGTTCTTTTTGGATATAAGGGTTGTTCTTCCCTCATTTGTTTAAAGGTTGTGTGCTCATATCATGCAACCATATTCTCTTCCTTATGTCCCAGTTGCAAATTATCTGAATAGGTAGTTTGCTGGGGTAGCTTTCTGGCCAGCACCCGTGGGAGTGGCTGATGGAGATAGCCTTGGCTCACTTCCAAGATTTCCTCTTTACTGTTTTCTTCTTGGATGCCTTATTAGCCTCTGTTCCTGAGAGAGTGCTCTTTTATGTTTTGGAAAGAGTTCTGTGTAAGCAGGGGAGATTTCATCCTATGTGGTTCTATTTTCCTGAAACCAAAAGAAGTATTTTTTGTTTTTCCTTTTTTTAAAAAAAATAAAAAGTGAAAGTTACTTTTTTCGCTTTTTGGTTTTTATTTTTAGTATTTTTTCTTTTTTTTGTACAGCAACCTCTGATGCCAAACAAAAGAAGTAGTTTTTGAATTCTAAATTTTCTCAAGAGAGTGCACTTACTAACGTAATTGATACAAGATGTCACGGATGGTGGTATGTCTTTGGAAAAATGGCACTAACTGATAAAACAAGAATGAAAGAACAGAAAAACATTCCACAAGAGGTGTTTTACAGCTGGAGATGAGGAAGACCATCCTCACAAATACTTAGCAGAACTTGTCTTTGGCAGGTTCTATAGAGTGGGAGGTATGGGTCCCGAGTGTGATGGCTCATGCCTGTAATCCCAGTACTTTGGGAGGCCGAGGCGGGTATCTCACTTGAGCTTAGGAATTTGAGACTAGCCTCGGCAACGTGGCAAAACCCCACCTCTACAAAACAGACAAACAAACAAAAAACCAAAATTTAGCCAGGCATGGTGGTGTGTGTCTGTAGTCCCAGCTACTCAGAGGCTGAGGTGGGAGATTGCTTGAGCCTGGGAGGTCGAGCCTGCAGTGAGCCATCAGTGTGCCACTGCACTCCAGGCTGGGTAATAGAGTGAGGCCCTGTCTCAAAAATAAAATAAAATAAAAAGAGAGTGGGATGTATAATGATGGAGGGTAGAAGGAAAGTATGTTCAAGAGAAATAGACTGGATTAGCTTAAGAGGCAGTAAGGATCAAGAACTATAGGCACAGGTGAAAATAAGGTTTGAAATGGCTTGCTTAATGCCGCCCAACAGTGGAATCTCATCATACTCCTGGAGTTAAATTCTCAATTTAGAACCTAGAGTGAAAACTATGTTATAAAAAATCATCCTAAAATTCTATAAATTACTCCTCAAAAGACAGTATCACTTGGCCGTATCTGTTGTATTGGAGACTGGCAAGCCCCAGCTCTCAATATACACAGCGTTAACAGTTACTAGATTGCTGATTTTCTTTCATTTTTTTTTCTTATTTTTTATTTATTTATTTTCGAGACAGAGTCTCACTCCCTCACCCAGGCTGCAGTGCAGTGGTGCAATCTCAGCTCACTGCAGCCTCTGCCTCCCGGGCTTGAGCAATTCTTCTGTCTCAGCCTCCCAAGTAGCTGGAATTACAGGTGTGTGCCACCATGCCTGACTAATTTTTGTATTTTTAGTAGAGACGGGTTTTGCTATATTGTCGAGGCTGGTTTCAAAATCTTCACAAGTCATCTGCCCGCCTCAGCCTCCCAAAGTGCTGGGATTACAGGTGTGAGCCACTGTGCCTGGCTGAAAATATTTGTCTGTTAACACTAGAGTCTCATTCAGTTCAGTGAGATGCTCATATTATGAGAGGCATGCAAGAACTGAGACACTCAGAGGGAACAGAAAAGCCCCATATCTCATCTCACAGCTGTCTAGGGGATATGTTCATTGAGTGGAATTGCATGTGGGATTGCTTACACTACTTAAATTATTTTCTTTTTTTTAGCTTTTTGAGGGCATATCTTCATTTAAAATTTTAAAAAATTTTAAATTATTTTTTATTTTTTGAGACAGGCCCTCGCTCTGTTGCCCAGGCTCTGGAGTGGCACGATCACAGATCACTGCAGCCTTGACCTCTTGGGCTCAAGGATCCTCCTGACTTGGCTTCCCGAGTAGCTGGGACCTCAGGCATGCACCACTATGTGCAGCTGATTTTTTTTTTTTTTTTTTTTTTTTTTTAAAGTAGAAACAAGAGATGGCTATGTTGCTCAGGCTGGTTTCAAACTCCTGGCCTCAATCAATCCTCCCAGCTCAGTCTGCCAAAATACTGGGATTACAGGTGTGAGCCACCACATCTGGCACACATATCTTCATTCTAAGTAATTGATTTCAACTTGTTCTTGACAAAAAAATTTTAAATAACAGAAAAGTCTACATATTTGATATTCACTTTTTCTCAGCCATCTTCTCAGCCCTTATGTCAGGATATGATGAAAATGCATCATACATTTAATTCATACAGATTGAAGATGTGCCGTGGGCTGGATGTGATGGCTCATGCCTGTGATCCCAGTGCTTTGGGAGGCTGAATCTATAGCTTGAGGCCAGAAGTTTAAGACCAGCCTGGGCAACATAGTGAGACCCGCATCTCTGCAATAAAAAAGAAATAGCTGAGTGTGGTGGTGTGCACCTGTAGTTCCAGCTACTCATGAGGCTGAGCTGGGAGGAATGCTTGAGCTCAGGAGTTTGCAACTGCAGTGAGCTGTGATGATGCCACTGCACTCCAGCCTGGGCAATGCAATGAGACCCTGTCTCTTAAAAAAAGAGATGGGCCAGGAGCAGTGGCTCATGCTTGTAATCCCAGCACTTTGGGAGGCTGAGGCGGGCAGATCACCGAAGGTCAGGAGTTCAAGACCAGCTTGGCTAACATGGTGAAACCCCGTCCCTATTAAAAATACAAAAAATTAGCCAGGTTTGGTGGCAGGCGCCTATAATCCCAGCTACTCGGGAGGCTGAGGCAGGAGGGTTGCTTGAACCCGGGAGCAGAGGCTGCAGTGAGCCGAGATTGCACCACTGCACTCCAGCCTGGGCGACAGAGGGAGACTGTGTCTCAAAAAAAAAAAAGAGAAAGGGATGAAGATTTGTGTTATATTTGGGTTTTTTCTTTAAACATATGTGTAGCAGTGTATGTGTTTTTTATAACCAATTCAAACAGTCTTAAATTTGTACTCATGTCTTTGTTTTTATGCTTACATATTAACAATTCTGCAGTACATCTTGATGCATAGGATTCTTTGGATCAATTTCTGGAAGTGGAGTTAGTGGGTTAATAAATTAGAGTGGATAGTTTGACCTTTTAGATATTGGCAGTTGTTATCCCAAAAGGTAGAAAAATATGAATGCTACATTCTGTACATATTCATCAATGTAAAATATTATAATGATAAATATTTTTTGATTACTGGTAAGATTGAACTACTGTTTACTCGTGAGTTTATTGGTGACTTACATTTCTAAGGTAAAAATCTAGGTTTCTCTTTTTTTCTCTCATCACCATTTATTGTATATTGATACACATTGATCTTTTATCATATGTATTATTATTAAATATTTTTGAGACCTGTTCCTAGATTTTCTAATTGGGTTTATTTATTGAGGTCTGATTTTCGATATGTGTTTGTATTATGCCATTTTAACCATCTGGTGTGTAGTAATGCATACTTCTTACTTTCAGTATATTACCGGATAGTTTGATCCATATTTTACATCTCTTTGAACTTCATAGTCATGTTCAATACGCCTTTCTCCCTCTAAATGGATATATAGTGGGAGTGTCAGCCTTTGGGATTTTGACCATAATGGCTTTAAGTTTGGGATAAATTGACATTTTTGCAATATTTAGCCTCCCCATCCAGGAATATAGGCTGTCTCCCCATTGTTTCAGGTCTTATTTGACTTTCAGTAAGATGGATTTTTTTTTCACGTGTTTTATTTCCAACTGTTTTGAATTTTTGTATTTTGTAATGTTAGATGAATTTTCCCTTGATCATTTTGTTATTGGCCCTGCTAGCTGATGGGAAGAAATCAGGAGTACTAATTTCAAATATCAGATTTCCATGGTTCCAAGATATACTTTCCCCTAATATTGAAATAGTCCTTATATTCTATGAAAATTTTAATGTAGTTTTTATTTACCTTGAAAACACATTTATTTACCCTGAAAACACATTTTAGTTATGATGATGTTTATGATTATGATTTATTTATGATATATTTATGAGGAAATAAGGCATATTTTCTATTAGTATTTGGATTTTCTAAATAGATAATCAAATCCATTACTCAGGTTATTTTTGTCTGTTTCAGGTAGTTTACTTCATGTTTCTTTCGTGCTTCACTGGCTAGAACTTTTAACACAATGTTAAATAGTAGATGGTTGTGGAATTCTCTCTTGTTTTTGATTTTAATAAGACTGTTGTATTTTAGGGTTAAATATTGATCTTAGGTTTGGTGGAAATGTTCTTTTTTTCTTTTTTCTTTTTTTCTCCTTGTCTTCTTCCCCTCAGGTTTGGTGGAAATATTCTTAAGAATGTTAAGAAAGTATCCCTCCATTTGTTTACTGGAGGTTTTTTTAAAAATAAGAAATACATGTTAAAATTGTCAAATGTTGTTTGTTGACCTAGTACTAAGATTTTTCTCACTGGATCTATTTGTGATACATTATGTTAATAGTTAGCCTAATAGTAGACTATATTCCTGATACATTCGTATTCTTTCAATATATAGCGCTGAATTTAATTTGCTGGAACATTTTAAAAGGATTTTTTGGGGTCATTTGTTAGTAAGACTGATATATAGCATTCTGTCTCCCTCTGGCTTTTTTTTTTTTTTCTTTGTGAGGGTTTGGTGTTACAGTTACGCTAGCTCTATGTCCATCTTTTCCTGGAACTTTTATTTTCTTTCATGTTTTTATAGGACTGATCTGTTGTTGAAAGCCTTGCCCATGAAATTGTCTGCGCTCAGCTTTTTTGGGGTATTTTATTTTATTTTATTTTATTTTATTGAGACAGAGTCTTGCTGTGTTGCCCAGGCTGGAGTGCAGTGGCATGATCTCGGCTCACTGCAACCTCCGCCTCCTGGGTTCAAGCGATTCTCCTGCCTCAGCCTCCCAAGTAGCTGGGATTACAGGCACCCGCCACTACGCCCAGCTAATTTTTTGTATTTTTAGTAGAGACGTGGTTTCACCATGTTGGCCAGGATAGTCTCGAACTCCTGACCTCAGGTGATCCCCCGGCTTTGGCCTCCCAAAGTGCTGGGATCACAGGCGTGAGCCACCGTGCTTGGCCTTTGGGGTATTTTAAATGTACTTATTCTCTTCTAAAGTCAGTTTTGGTAATTTATATTTTCCTACAAAATTGTCCTGTCTTTAAATTTAATTTCAGCTTAAGAGTTATTCTACTATTGGACCTGTATGGTTTTTTTTGTATTTTTATTTCTTATTTGTTATATTTGTGTTTTCCTCCCTTGATTTTCTTGCTAGAGATTTGTATTTTAGTTTTCAAGGAATTGGCTATTAGATTTGTTCATTCAATTTTTTGAGTTGTCTGATTCATCCTACTTTTGTTTGTATTAATTTTTTCTTATTTCTGTTTACCTTAGGCTTGTTTTATTGTCTATTTTCTAACTTAAAGTTTCATATGTGGATTGTTTACTTACCCTTGTGTAGTAATGAAAGCATTTAGTTCTCAGATTTTGCTTGTTCTCTATTTGTTAGATGAGGCTGTTCAAATGTTAACAAAAGCCACTACAAAGTCTCTTATCTTTTCCTTTTAGCTCAGTTTTGTTTGTTTTTTCTTTGTTTTTTTTTGAGAAGGAGTCTCACTCTGCCTCCAGGCTGGAGTGCAGTGGCATGATCTCGGCTCACTGCAGCCTCCGCCTCCTGGGTTCAAGTGATTCTCCTACCTCAGCCTCCCGAGTAGCTGGGACTACAGGCGCGTGTCACAATGCCCAGCTAGTTTTTGTATTTTTATTAGAGACAGGGTTTCATCATGTTGGCCAGGATGGTCTCGATCTCTTGACCTCGTGATCCACCTGCCTCGACCTCCCAAGTGCTGGGATTACAGGCAAGAGCCACCATGCCTGGCGCGTTTATTTTTGATTATTGAAGTATAACATGCGAAAGTATACAAATTATAAGTGTACAACTCAATGAATTGTCCCAGGGTGAACACATCCGTATACTCAAAATAAAGGCAGAACCCTTCTAGCACTCTAAAAATCCCCTCACAGATCTTAATCACTAACACCGTTTATGTTTCCCAAATTGGAAATACTATCCTGACTTCTAATCTCATAGATCAGTTTTACCAGTTTTGAACTCTATGAACAGAAATGTACAAATTGGGCCCATTTGTCTGGCTGATGACTGGGTAATGGGTCTGGCTCATGATGTTTAGTGTATCCATGTTCTGTGTATTGGTGGTTCATTTATATTCATACTATATAGTATAGTATTCCGTTGTGTCCTGTACTACCAAGTTATTATCCATTCTTCTGTTGATGAATATTTGGTTTATGTTCAGTTTTTGGTGATTATGAAAAAATATACTCTGAATATTCTAGTACATTTTTGGGCACATGCATTTGTTTCTGTTGGGTATATATGAGTATGTATGCATATGCACAAAATATATATGAGTGAAACTGCTGGGTCATAAAAGGATGTATATATTCAGTTTTAGTATGTTTTGCCAACCAGTTTCAAAAACGGAGGTACCAATTCATATTTTCATTAGCATTATATGTGCTTTCCATCTGTTCCACATCCACCCCCAAGAGTTTAAGCCAAGTTATTTAGCCAGTGGATTTAGAAACACATATATGAAAGCATATGTTATAAATGTACTTTATTTCACTATGGGTAAGGATTGTGGCCTACATAACTTTTGGTTTTTGGAAATTTGAGTTTGTCTTTTTGATCTGATGTATGATTGAATATTTCATAGGGACTAGAAAAGTCAAAATGTCCTCTCTTTGTAGGTGTCAAAGTGTAATAGACATTAGGTTAATTTTATTATGTTCAGATTTTCTATATCATTACTTTTTATTTATTGACTTGACAGAGATAAGGAAAGATTCTCAGTACTTTTGACTGTAAAACCTCTCAGTATTTCTGTCAGTTTCCTTTTATTTTCTAAGTTTTTCTTTATAAACTTCAGTGTTAATGTTATTTGGCTTAATGGATGGTTTTACATGAATTAGGAATTACATTTTATTGCTCTAATATGGAAATTTTTTTTTGGATATTAAATTACATATGACCTTCCTTAGTTACAAAAAAAAGGTTGATAATTCATTAGTGTATCTTTGCCATAAATGTAGAAATAGTTACATATTCATGTTACCCTATAACAAGAAGTAAAATTCAGTAACAGCAGCGATTATATAGCTAATTACATACCCAAGTGATGTTCAGGGTATGTCTGCTATATTAGTACTTAATTTTAATTTCAAAAATGCCTTTTAAGAAGTTGCTAAAATGTCTTAACAGGGAAATGTAATGATTTTCAGGTTTTTAAAAATGAACACACATAATTCAGGCATTATTGTGAATTATTGTGTATTGAAAAATTAAGAAAATTCGTTGAGTCACAACAGTTTCCGAAAGATGCAAACAGATGAAAAAGGGAAAAACAAAATCCTTCAATTGAGTACAATTTAACACAATACTCTCTGTGATTTCTTTCATACTACTTAACATAAGCATAGAGATTTTGCTTTTTAAATTGAGATATAATTCACATCTAGTGAAATGCATATATCTTAAGTGTTTGGTTTGATCAGTTTTGACAAATGCAAATTCTCTGTAATCCATTTCCCTATCAAAGTATAGAACATTTCTATCATCTCAGAAAATTTCTTGGGCGTGCCTTTTCTCAGTTAATCCTTATCCTCTCCACCCCCTTCCAGCAACTACTGATTTCATATTAGTTTGCACATTCTGAAACGTAAAATAAATGGAATCCTACAGGTCATGCTTTTCTTTTGTTCTGGCTTGTTTCACTCAGTATCTAGCTTGGAGATCCATTCATATTATTATTGACTAGATCAGTAATTCTGATTGCTCCACAATCTTGCCGATATTGGGTGATACTAGTTTTTTTTTAATTTTGATTTTAGTCACTCTAATGGGTGTGTAGTATGTACACATAGTTTAATCATAGTGTATATGCAGTCTCCCTCTCACTTCAATGTTTGATATTAACTGAATGATAATTTCTGAGCTTTTGTAATAAGACATGTGTGAGTAATGACTATGGTTTGAATAGTCATTTGAAAAGGAATTTGCATGGCCAGTTTGTTGTACTGTTGTAAATTAAGTGAGGATCATAAAGCTGAAAGTGAATTTAGAAATCATTTAATAGAAGCTTCTCAGTTTACAGATGAGCAAACTGACCTACAACCTTAAGTGACCTATTTAATGATACACAGCAAGCTAATGCTGAATGTAGGTGTATGATTTTTGATTGAATGTTTTTGATCTAATGCTTGTTTCTTCCAAGTTATTTCAGAGATTGTATTATTTTATTTTCTTTGTAATTAATGAATAGTTTTGTTTCACAATACTTTCAGAAAATGTTTGTTTTAGCTGGGTACAGTGGCTCATGCCTGTAATCCCAGCACTTTGGGAGGCCGATGTGGGTGGATCACCTGAGGTCAGGAGTTTGAGACCAGCCTGCCCAACATGGTGAAACCCTGTCTCTACTAGAAATACAAAAATTAGCTGGGCATGATGGTAGACGCCTGTAATCCCAGCTGCTTGGGAGGCTGAGGCAGGAGAAATTGCTTGAACCCAGGAGGTAGAGGTTGCAGTGAGTCAAGATCATGCCATTGCACTCCAACCTGGGAGACAAGAGCAAAACTCTGTCTCAGAAAATAAAAAATAAAATGAAATGTTCGTTTTATATGAGTTTGACAAAGGGAAAGAGCTTAAAGTAGGCTCCATCTAAATTCCCTTTTCAGCATTCCTTTTTTTCTCCATATTTCTGGTCATGCAAGACCAGAAGAGAAGAAAAGGAAAGGTGGGAACAACTCTGAGGAACTTGCAGTTGAGCGTGTCATAAGAACTCCTTTAACTGGTTTCTTCCCATTTGAATGTTAGAATGAATTGAATTCTATTGTTTAACTCGTCTTTAATGTTCCTAGGTATGCAGGTGCCTTGAGAGCTTCAGGGGAAATGGCTTCAGCGCAGTATATTACTGCAGGTTTGTATACTAAATATACTACTTTTTGATAGGAGTAAGACATTTTATTTTTCACTCACAATCCTTTGCAGTTTACAGAATGTCTTTTGTAAAACATCACCTCATTAAGCTTGGAGTGTACATTATACTTAAGTTAAACAACTTGGTACTTATTTTATCGTCCAGATTATCAATCAATGATGTCTGTCCTTTGTGAAAAATAATCTTTGGATTTTTTTGGATTAAATTATAATTTTGGCTTCAGGTTTGATTTGTATAATATATCTTTGGGGTTGACTCTGGGGATAGCCAGCGACGGGTTTTATCACAATCCATGTATCATTATAAAAGAGGGTCTTAGTGAGTATTGGTGTAAAGAAGTGATGTGTGTGAGGAGAAATAGTAATCTTAAAGGATAGAAATAACTGGTTTCTTCATTGCATAAGAGAATATAACCCCCACCTAATTTTGGACATTTTAATACTGTTAAATCTTTGGGTTAGGTCAATAGGGTTTTACAGCCATGCCTTTTTTTTTACTCTCTCTCTAACAGCTTTATTGATACAGTGTACATATCATAAAATCCACCCATTTAAAGTGTATAATTCATTGTTTTTTAGTTTATCCACAGAGTTGTGCAAATATTACTAAAATGTTAATTTTAGAACATTATCATTCCAAAAAGCAACTTCATAACATCTAGCAGTCACCTCCTTTCCCATTTCTAGCCCTACCCATTTATCTATGTGTTATTTCTCTCTAGATTTGCCTACTCTGGACTTTTACTCTAAATGGAATTAAATAATATGTAGTCTCTTGTGACTGGTGTCTTTCACTTAGTATAATGTTTTCAGAATTCATCCACATCGTGGCATGTATCAGTACTTCATTCTTTTTTATTGCTAAATAAGAGTGCCTTGTATGGACATGCCACATATCATTTATCCATTCATCGTTGGTGGATATTTGGGTTGTTTCTGCTTTTCGACTATTACAAATACTCCTGACAGTCGTGTACAAGTCTTGGTGTGGACAAATGCTTTCATTTCTCTTTGGTATGCATCTAGGAGTGGAATTAATTACTGGGTCATATGATTACTATATTTAACCTTTTGAGGAACTGCCAGAATTTTCCAAAGGAGTCGCACCGTTTTACATTTCCCCCAGAAGGGTATGAGGGTTCTGATTTCTCCGTCTCCTTACCAGCACTTAGTATTGTATGTCTTTTTGACTATAGCCATCCAAGAGGTATGAAGTGTTGTCTCATTGTTGTCAACCATTGATTTTTGATATTATAAACAGGTTTCTTTTGTGTCATTTGCAGTTAGAGAGATTTTACTCTAACTTTTTTTCCTAAAGTAGACTTACTTGTTGAAATGAAGTTTTTAGTGAGAAAGTGTGATCATTTATATCTACTTCATTTGACAGCTCATGTATCTTAGAATAACTTAGAATTTCAGCAGCTTCTGCAACATCATATATGCGGCTAATAGTATTGATGCGATGAAAAATACTGTTCTTTACATTTTTGCTTCTCGATTTTTTAACTTTTTGTTTTGAAATACATTTAAATTTACAGAAAAGTTGTAAGAATTCACCAGTTACTAACTTTTAGTCGCATTTGGTTTCTCATTTTTCCGTTATGCATGTAATTTTTTTCTGAACCATTTTAGAATAAGGCGCCAGACAGCAGGTGTTTTATTCCTGAATATTTCAGTATGTATTTCATAACAATAAGGATATTCATAACCACAAGACAATTCTTAATTTTGAGAATCTGGGCTGGGTGCGGTGGCTCATGCTTGTAATCCCAGCATTTTGGGAGGCTGAGGCGGGCAGATCACTTAAGGCCAGGGGTTTGAGACCAGCCTGGCCAACATGGCGAAACCCCGTCTCTACTAAAAATGCAAAAATTAGCCGGGTGTGTTGGTGCATGTCTGTAATCCCAGCTACTCGGGAGGCTGAGGCACGAGAATCGCTTGAACCTGGGAGGCAGAGGTTACAGTGAGCTGAGATTGTGTCACTGCACTCCAGCCTGGGCAACAGACTGAGACACTGTCTCAAAAAACAAACTCTTTTTTTAGAATTTGGGAGTTTCACACAGTACCCTAAAATACAGTATTTATTTAGATTTTGCCAACTGTCCTAGTATTGTCCATTAAAAAAGTTTTTTTTTTTTCCTTCTTCAGGATTCAGTTTAAGATCCCACATTGCATTTAGTTGTTATGTCTTATTAGTCTCTTTTAATCTATATTTCTTCTTGACCTTTTTCTTTCAAACTAATGAAATACTTTTGAGATGCTCTGTTGATGGTATATACTAGATCTTAAATCATCTGTTTTTTTGAGTAGTGTATAAAGTATTGTTAAAATGTAGGCTTTTATTTAAAAAAATAATTAGCTTGGTAGTGATGCCCAAATTTCAGCCTTCCCTCCAAAAATATTTTTTAAACATTGTGTTCAGTTTTGTTATTCAGGAACATTTTATTGAGCCCCTGCTTTGTGCTAAGATGCTGTAGTATTTGGTGGGTTCAGTCTGTATAATGATGATAGGTGACATTTCACATCTTGGGTATTAATAAAACATACAAGTTGAGATAAGCTAGAGGAAGAGTTTTGCTGTACATGAAGGAGGGCAAGGTATGATCTCTAGGAAGTCAGCAGAGGAGAAATGGTTCGAAATCCAAGAGAACAGACTAGTCCATGACTGTGAGATTCATGCTGCTGAGAGGGGTAAGTGGAAAGTTTTTCTGACGAAGGTAAATTCTTAGTAGTTTTGGTACTTAGCTGTCCAGTAGAGTCAGCTGTTTAAGGACCCAGATTTAAATCTCCAGGAGTTGAGTAGATGAGAACCAACTATAGGTTTAAAGGGAGGTAAGTTGGGAGAGGTGACCCGCTATCCTGATCTTGGCAGAGTAGCAGAACAATTACATTATGCCTGTTTGTCCCTAAACAGAGGTTATGTGTTCTTTGTACTGAATTAAAACGCCCTGCTTTGTTTGGGAAGACAAAGGCTGGCAAGAAGAAAGAGAGAGGCAGGGCTCAGAAGTTGTTTACAGCTAGTGATTGCTTTGTAAGGTCTTCTGGTGAGTTCTTTAAGATTTAAAAAGGATTTTTTTTTTCTTATTGAGAGTCCAACAATTGTCAAAGAGTAGATACACTTAAAAATATTTAAGCGGCTGGGTGTGGTGGCTCACACCTGTAATCCCAGCACTTTGGGAGGCCAAGGCTGGCGGATCACAAGGTCAGGAGTTCGAGACCAGCCTGGCCAACATGGTGAAACCCTGTCTCTACTAAAAAAAATGCAAAAGTTAGCCAGGCATGGTGGCATGCTCCTGTAATCCCAGCTACTCGGGAGGCGCTTCTGTGTTCAAGCAGTTCTCCTGCCTCAGCCTCCCGAATAGCTGGGGTTACAGGCTGAAGTGAGCGGATCATGAGGTCAGGAGTTGGAGACCAGCGCCTGGCCAGCATGGTGAAACCCCGTCTCTACTAAAAAAAAAATACAAAAAATTAGCCGGGAATGGTGGCGTGTGCCTGTAATCCCAGCTACTCTGGAGGCTGAGGCAGGAGAATTGCTTGAACCCAGAAGGCGGAGGTTGCAGTGAGCCGAGATCGCGCCACTGCACTCTAGCCTGGGCAACGGAGCAAGACTCCATCTCAAAAAAAAAAAAATTAAGTAAGTTTTTGTTTGTATTAATTAAAATTAATTTACAGTCGCGTGTATAATATGTGACTGTTTTACTAAGGCAATGTTTGCTTTGTCTTTAAGCCCTTAGAGATTTGTTTGATTCCATGGATAAAACTTCTTCCAGTATTCCACCTATCATTCTACTGCAGTTTTTGCACATGGCTTTCCCACAGTTTGCCGAGAAGGGTGAACAAGGACAGTATCTTCAACAGGTAATTAGGGCAAGGTATTTTTCATTCTGTAAATGTAAAACTTAGGTTTCCTACATTTACCATACTTACTGGAACATAGTTCGAAATATAAACATCAGTCTTCTCTAGTTCAGGCCACGGCTGTCTCTTGCCTGGAGCCGCACAGTAGTCTTAACTGATCATCTGGCTTCTGCCTTTGCCCCTTTGCAGTTTCTCTACACAGCCCGCAACGTCCTTTTTAAAATGAAGATAGGATTATGTTGGCCCCTTGTTCAGTACTCCCTAGTGATTTTCTACCGCAGTCCTAAATCCTCTAGCCCCTGGCTTTCTCTCTGAGTTCATTGCTACCACTCTGTCCCTTGCTTGCCTCTCTCCAGCTGCACAGGCTTCCTTAAACCCTTCAAGTGCCCTCTTCCTGCAGGGCCTTTGCTCTTGTTCTTTGGCTGTCAGATAAGTGCAAGACCAGCTCCCTCACCTCCTTCAGGTCTCATGGCTCCAAGGCCAAAGCCTTAGGCTTTCCCTGATGACCTTATTGGAATAGCACACTTCCCTTCCCCTGATCACTTACTGTTTCCATCCTGCTTTTTTTCGCTTCATAACCCTTATCTCTACTTGAATTTTATGTATTCACTGCTATTATGCTGAGTATCTAGTACAGTGTTTAGCACAAACTGGAGCTCAGCAGATGTCTGTTGAATGAATAAGCTATTCTAGAATGCTTTATTTTTTGGAAGATCGTATGTCTTATTTGGCTTAATATTTTTAAAGAAGGAAACCACTTTCTTGCCTAGGAGACAGTGATTATTTTGGAAGAACTTTGTAGATCATTCACTGCCAGGATTACTTACTTTGTCTTTTTTTACATTACAGGATGCTAATGAATGTTGGATACAAATGATGCGAGTATTGCAACAGAAATTGGAAGCCATAGAGGATGATTCTGTTAAAGAGGTAATTGAAATATATTTGTGATTATAGACTTTCGTTATACCTTGATTTTTTTTAAAATTTTTTTCCCCTCAAAAGCTTAAAATAAGTTCCATCTTATAGGTAGATGTGTATTTAAATACTTTAGATGCTCAATCTGTAGTCAGAATTTGGAAGCTCGCATACGACATTTAAATTTAATGTATTATTTATTAAACTTAATTCATTGTTGATTTTTGGTAATGTTTTTTGAAGGATTTTACAGTAAGGGACTACATTTTAAAAAAATATGTATTACTAAACTGGATTGTGTGGAAGAAAATCTACATTAATATTTATATAAAGTTGGAATTTTTATTTTATTTTAATTTTTGCAGACAGACTCCTCATCTGCATCGGCAGCGACACCTTCTAAAAAGAAAAGTTTAATCGATCAGTTCTTCGGTGTTGAGTTTGAAACTACGTATCCTTATGAGCCAAGATATAGACTATACTCATACCTTATTAGAATTGGCATAAATAGCATCATTGGCTGATTGATTGGTGGTGGGTAGAAGAAAAATTCTTCAGAGGTTTTTTTTCTTTGAGATGGAGTTTCAACTCTTGTCGCCCAGGCTGGATTGCAATGGTGTGATCTTGACTCACTGCAACCTCCACCTCCTGGGTTCAAACAGTTCTGCCTCAGCCTCCCAAGTAGCTGGGATTACAGGCGCATGCCACCACACCCAGCTAATTTTTTGTATTTTTAGTAGAGATGGGGTTTCACCCTCTTGGTCAGGCTGGTATTGAACTCCTGACTTTAGTTGATCTACCCACCTTGGCCTCCAGGTGTGAGCCACCGCGCCCAGCCCAGAGGTTTTTATACCTAAAAAAATACAATAATGGAAATTAGGAATTTGGAAAAATATACCTATTGGAGTGATCTTGAAGGATAATGGGATTATTCATTATGTTTTGATTAATATAATTATTTTAAATTTATTTCTTGAAGGATATTTATTTTTTCCTAAGAACATCTTTAGCAGAGTCTACCTCATTTTCATTCACCTTATAAAGAATTAATTTCTTATATGTCAAGGTGACTGTTAATAATAACTTTTAAAATAAAAAAAGAATTTTTTAATTTTATAAAAGGGTGTGTATCAGCTATACATGAGATTGAACCAGTTAATAAAACATGAATCAGGAAAGTACTGTCTTCTAGGTCATGGTTAGAAAAACTTAGAAAAAATTTATGTACCTTTGGGCTTCTAAGACCATTATAAGACCATACTAAATACCAGCTTATAGTTTAGAGTTTATTGCAGTTTATCTTTTAATACACATTTATTACTCATTGTTGTTTCTAGAATTGTTGGTAGCCAAATGAACATTCTTAAGTATGTTGAAATGAATCTTGGGAGACTAAAAGGTTTTAAATGCCAATGAATGATACTATTAATTTTAATGGAATTAGGATAATGTATTATATTCAAGAGTATATAACAAATTGAATACCCGTTGGCATATTCCTTATCTTAGTTTACAAAGCATGAAATGTACAGAATCTGAAGAAGAAGAAGTCACCAAAGGAAAGGAAAATCAACTTCAGCTTAGCTGTTTTATCAATCAGGAAGTCAAGTATCTTTTTACAGGACTTAAATTGGTAAGGACAATCCCAGTCCATCCTTGTTGTTTGTGAATTCCATGTTTGCGAGTAAGCCAAAGTCATTATTCACTGGGCTTTAATGGTCATTTGTAGACATGTGCAGAGCAATACGCATTTTGAGTTGCCCGATACACACAGTCTCATCTGAGGTCAAACAAGTGCTTGGCCTTCTTGTTTCAGCTTGGTAAACAAATACCATTTTAGCAGGAATGTTAGAACTGTTGTTTTAAAAAAAAAATTCTGCTCTTTGTTGGTTATTTCACTGTTTAAGATGACCCCCCAAGCACAGGGCTGAGTGCTGTCTAGTGTTTCTAGGTGTGGGAAGGCTGTGATGTGCCTTACTGAGAAAATACACTTGTTAGAGAAGCTTCAGTTGGGCCTGCGTTGCGCTGTTGGCTCTGAGTTCAATGTTAATTAATCAACACAATATGTGAAATAAGGTGTCCTTAAACAGAAACACACATAAAACAAGGTTATGTATTGACTGGTTGATGAAAATGTTGTGATCAAAGGCTGGCGGGAATCTAATCCTGTATTTCCCCTAGGAGCAGTGGTTCAGTATTCACTGATTCAGTGCTTGTGGTGACTTTGTAGAACATAATTATCGTGACTAACAAAATCAACTGTATAGTCAGAAATCAAACAAACTTCAACTAGCTCTTCATTTCATAGACAAAAGCATTATTGACATGGTTGCATATGCTAACAAATATTGGGACATCTCACTTTTTAATCACTGGGTGTTCCTGCTTCACACTGTGAAGAAGCACCTAGTGCTTTGTGCTGTACCTTGCTTTATTTTAAAGCACTCAAGAAACGTTTGTTGAATAATTTACATGTTTGTTAAGATTTTTCCTTAGAGATAGTTGTTTTCATGGGCCCTATAACTTAGCTGAACTATTAACTTTAAGGAAAATTACTTAATCTAAGCTACTGTTTTCTTACGTGAAAATGAGAGTAACTATAGGGTTGTTTGTGGGTTTGTGCTCTTAACCATTAAGGGTGATCATATAATATATTGTCTAAACGAGGACACTTTGGTGGAGAGTGAATGAGGGTATGTTAGTAATTATGCAATATAAACTGGGATTTTTCTGTGCAAGTCAGGGCATGTAGTCGTTCTGCCATTGCACTGTCTTGCAGTTGAAGCCCTGGAATTTAAAGTAACCTAATTGGCTTTTGGCAGAGCCAGAACTAGAACTTGCTTCTTTCATTATTCAGTTAGTGCTGCTTTTCCAGTGCCATACTAAAGAATACGGACTCACATAAAATGTCAGCTTCCACTCTGCTAATAAGCCCATGGATAAAACATACGGTTTTGCTTGCTGACTTATTAATTTGGTGTGCTTTGGGGATATGTATATCTCTCGAAGGATCTCCCCATTTGAACTGATACCTTTTAATAGTTTTCAAATTACAGTTCATGTGATTCCACTTCAAAAGCACTGATAATTAGGATTGTTTATTTTATTTTATTTTATTTTATTTTATTTATTTATTTATTTATTTATTTATTTATTTATTTATTTTTGAGACGGAGTCTCTCTCTGTCACCCAAGCTGGAGTGCAGTGGCACAATCTCGGCTCACTGCAACCTCTGACTCCCAGGTTCAAGAGATTCTCCTGCCTTAGCCTCCTGAGTAGCTGGGACTACAGGTGCGTGCCACCACACCTGGCTGATTTTTGGTATTTTTGATAGAGACAGGGTTTTGCCATGTTAGCCTGGATGGTCTCAATCTCCTGACCTTGTGATCTGCCCACGTCGGCCTCCCAAAGTGCTGGGATTATAGGAATGAGCCACGGTGCCCAGCCAGGATTATTTATTTTAAAAGTTAGCTTCTTCCTAAACACAGTTGTATGAAAAATAAATGAATGAATAAAAGTTAGCCATTGCAACATCTAGATATTTGAAGAAGGGCCTGGAGGGCAGAATTTTTAAAAATCCTGGTTGATCCTCTTTGCTGTCTCCTCTAACCATGACCAATAAAGAGAAGTCTTGAAGGAAGAAAAGTCAGTGAAAAATGATGAGGCATTGGAATAGGTCCTCTGTGCAGAGGCCTAGTTTGGGCAGAGGGGGTGGGTTGATAAACACTGAAGTGGAACATGGATTATGTTGATAAACAAGATGATTTGTTACCTGGGGGCTCTCATCTATGGTTTGGGGTAAGGTTGGCAAGGGGAAGGGTTGTTAAAGGGCATAAGAAGAAGAGAGAGTGAGTCACGCTATGTCTTATGATACCAAGGAGAGAGTTTTGAGCCAGTGTGGATATGAACATGGTGACTTTTAAGAGAAATTCATTTAAAAACACACAAAACTACTTAACCCCCAGGAGCCAAATCATGTAAGGCATGGTGTGCAAGTTTCAGGATATACCAGCAAATGAAGTCTCAGTGTTAATTGGAGAGTGTAGAGTGGAGTGCTTTGGCAGGGACTCTCCAGGATGGTATTTTCTTCACAATTTTGTAAAAGTATAGGAAAACCGAACATACCCAGAAGGTCTAGATGATAGTGGATTGGTGGTAATATTAAGATTTCACCAGATATGCTTTCTTGAAAAACGTGTATTCCTAGAATGTATTTATTTCCTTTATAACTTTTAAGATATTTTATCTTTTGTTCTGATAATTCTTGAGTAATTTGGCTTCATTTCTCTACTGCTTTGCTGCTGAATAAACTTGGTTAAACATTAAAAAGCTACTCCACAGTGATTCCTTTTGTAATATGATTAGTAATTTTAAAAAATCAGATGTTAAAATTATACAAGTGTAACATGCTTAAACATTACCAGTAGGTTATTTTAATTCTAATTTCTTTTTTGTTTGTTTTCTTAAAGCAGAGCACATAAGTAGTGCTAATTCTTTCTGTGACATTAGAAATAGTAGTGAATGTTTGTTAAATGTAGAGTATATGCCAAATATTTTACCAGGTTTTCTACATGTACTAACTGTAATTCTAACAATAACACTATAACATTGATTACCACTGCCACCTTTTCCAAATGATGCCCAGAGGGATAAATACCGTTTCCACTGTTACAGGGGCTGTAAGAAGCAGAAAGGTGATCATGCTGGTTAAGATATGTGCAGTAGCTAAAGGGTTTCCCACATCTGTTAGGTTAACAGAGGTTTCTGTGTTATGACTTTTTTCAAATTTAACAATAATTGATTGGTGCTGATTGGCTTTTATGCATAAAATGTAAAGAACGGGAGTTTCTTGGGCTCTCTTAATTTTCCTCTAGAGTGAATATTCTGATAATAAACAGGAATGACAGCTTTGTTATATAAAATACAATATAAAATTCTCTGAATCTAAGCATCATTTGGGGCATAGCTAAAAAAGAGCAAACAATATTTACACTCGGAGGAATCCACAACAACGTAAATTATTTGATGCCTTATAAGAATTGAACAGTATCTAAAAGTCTTCCCATATTGTCATCAAATTGTGTCTCAGTGGTATAAACCCATTGATGTACTGTATATTGCCTTTTAGGTAGTGCTAGTTTTTAAAGGCTTACTGGTGTGATTCTATATTGCAGAAATAAAATTTTTAAAACTAATGTTTGGTCTTCTGTTATGTTCTTTTTTAGCGACTTCAGGAAGAAATCACCAAACAGTCTCCAACGTTGCAAAGAAATGCCTTGTATATCAAATCTGTAAGTTATGCAGTCCTTTCGAAGCCAAATTCCGCTTCACTGAAATATTTCCAGTTAATTAATTTTATCCAGTCTTAATTTTTACCACCAAATAATTAAAACTTGTGTGGTATTTTGATGTAATGGGATTTCTTTCCATTTTGTCTCCTCAGTCCAAGATCAGCCGGCTGCCTGCTTACTTGACCATTCAGATGGTTCGATTTTTTTATAAAGAGAAGGAATCTGTGAATGCCAAAGTTCTTAAGGTTAGTAATGAACTTTACTTTGTATAAGAAATGTAATTCTTTGAAGGTAATTGCTAACTTACAATTGCTTTCATTATTCCTTTAGGAATAGTTAAGCTTTCTTTGAAATATTTAGGGGAGCTAATATTAGACAAGTGATTCTTAACTCAGAACGTATATTAGAATTATCTATTGTCTTTTTTATTTTTAACTGTACACACACCTGGCTTCTCCCTCACCCCCAAACATCTGGGTAGGTCTTCGGTGGGGCCTAGGATATTATATTTTTCAAAAGATTCATATACAATTCTGATGGCTCTCCTGCACTACCCAGAAATAGTGCCCTAGACCACGTCCTCAGCTTCAGGGATACTGATTCAGTAGGCTTGGAGATGGGCGTGAGGTAGGGAGTGATAACTCTGCACTATACTCTAGGTGGTTTCTTTCTCTTTTTTTTTGAGACGGAGTCTCGCTCTGTCACCCAGGCTGGAGTGCAGTGGCGCGATCTCGGCTCACTGCAAGCTCTGCCTCCCAGGTTCATGCCATTCTCCAGCCTCAACCTCCCGAGTAGCTGGGACTACAGGCGCCCGCCACCGTGCCCAGCTAATTTTTTTGTATTTTTAGTAGAGATGGGGTTTCACCGTGGTCTCAATCTCCTGACCTCTTGATCCGCCCGCCTCGGCCTCCCAAAGAGTTCCTTTCTTTCAGGTGAAAGGAGAAAGAATTAAATCACTGGTGCCCAGAGAGTACTCAAATTGTAATCCCTTGATTTAGGATCCAGCCTCAGAATCTGACTGTTTTTGTTGAGTTGTAGTTCTGCTACATCTCCATAGAGTCCTGGGAGGGGCCTATCTATCATTTTAGCCTTTTGAGCTTAAATTCTTAGTATATTTTCCAGTATACTTAGCGTTGTATGAGAAGGTTAAATGTAGTTAAAGTATCTAGTGTTGTATACTTTAAATATATACTACTATAAGCTATTGAACTATATCACTATTATTTCTATGTAAAGTTGTATTTCAAATTAAAAAAAAAAAAACATAAGTTTATTCCAGTTTGGGAGATCCATTATTTTCACGGCAGCTTGTCCAGTATTTCTGAGATGTTTCTTTTCTCAGGTAAATTTTGGTACTTCCTCTGTGGTTAGTTTTGTGGGTTAGAGTATTTAATGGAAAAACATGTTTTAAAAATTTCTCACCTTAAAGAAGTTAGAACCAGATCATTCTTGAAAATAGGCATTCTTAAGAGGTTTTCAACTGCAGATTTCCAAGTGATTTTCACAGATTTTATTTTCAACTGTATCTGAATTATGAAAGCATTACTTCAGATATGTGATACTTTAAATAAATATCTTTATAAATGTGTTTACACATGTTTTTTGTTTGTTTGTATATAGGATGTTAAATTTCCTCTTATGTTGGATATGTATGAACTGTGTACACCAGAACTTCAGGAGAAAATGGTGTCTTTTCGATCCAAATTCAAGGATCTAGAAGATAAAAAAGTGAATCAGCAGCCAAATACAGTAGGTTCTTACTGCTGACTTTATACTCTTTATATCTTAATCTCCCATCAGTGCTCAGCAATTACTCTGTCTTTTTTTTCCTGCTTCATTTTTCCTTCAGAACTATACTTTGTATAGTATTAATAAAAATGGATGAATCTGTATTACAATTAGCAGGTATACACATCCTCCATATATCGGTGCAGATCTTTAAAGTTTTGCATGTGTTTTATTTTATTTTCCTTTTTTTTTTTTTTTTTTTGTGACAAGGTCTTCCTTTGTCACTCAGGCTTACTGCAGTCTCAACCTCCCAGGCGCAAATGATCCTCCCACCTCACCCTCCCAAGTAGCTGGGACCACAGGCGTGCGCCACCATGCCCAGCTATTTTTTTGTATTTTTGGTAGAGACAGGGTTTTGCCATGTTGCTGAGGCTAGTCTCGAACTCCTGAGCTCAGGCGATCTGCCCACCTAGGCCTCCCAGAGTGCTGGGGATTATAGGCATGAGGCACCACACCTGGCCTTTAGGTGTATTTTAGCATGAGAAACAGAACTCTACTTAGAATAAATGAGTCCTTTGTGGTAGAATAAGCTTAATATTTTCCTTCCCCCCGTAATCTGTAGCTCATATTCCTTTTATACTTATCTCCTCAAAGTACTTCACATAAAACCTTACCTAGTGTTGACCTTGATGCAGTCAAAATACAGTACATTTCCATCACCACAAAGATCTTGCATTATTGCCACAGGGCCACTTTTCTTCTGCCCTACCCCTTCCTTAATTCCTGACAACTACCAACCCGTTCATTTCTATAATTTTTGTCATTTCAAGAAAGTTGGCCAGGCATGGTGGCTCACGCTAGTAATCCCAGGACTTTGGGAATTTGAGGCAGGAGGATCACTTTAGGCCAGGAGTTCGAGACTGTCCTGGGCAACGTAGTGAAACCCTGTCTCTACAAAATATGAAAATAAAAAAAATCAGTTGGATGTGGTGGCATACGCTGGTAGTCCCAGCTACTTGGGAGGCTGAGATGAGAGGATCGCTTGAGACCAAGAGTTAAATGCTGTAGTGAGCCATGATTGTGCCACAGCACTCCAACCTATATAACAAAGCAAGACTCTGTTTCTAAAAAAAAAGTATACAAACGAAATAAAAACTCTTCCACTTTTTAATATAACCTTTCTCACTCAGCATAATTCTCTGGCGACTCATCCAGGGTGTTGTGCATATCAGTTGCTCCTTCCATTTCATTGCTGATCAGTATTCCCTGGTGTGAATTTACCACAATCTGCTTCACCATTCACCTATTGAAGAACACCTGGGTTGTTTCTAGTTTTTGTCTGTGATGAATAAACCTGCTGTAAACATTCGTGTACAGGTTTTAATGTAAACGTAAGTTCCATTTCTCTGGAATGAATGCCTAGGAATGCAGTTGTTAGATTGCATGGTAGTTGCATGTTTAGTTTTTCAGGAAACTGCCAGATGTTTTCTAGAGTGGCTGTACCATTTTACATTTCCACCAGCAAGGTGAGACTGATTCACTTTCTCTGCATTCTCACCAGCATTTGGTGTTGTCACTATTTTTCATTGCAGCCATTGGATAGGTTTATAGTGATACTGTGTTTTCCTTTGCACCTTCCTAGTGGCTGATGAAGTTGAGCATGTCTTCGTGTGTTTATTTGCTATCTGTATATCCTCTTTTGTGAAATGCTTCCTCTTGTCTTTTCCCTATTTTCTAATTGTACTGTTTGTTTTTTTACTCTTGAATTTTGAGAGTTCTCCATATTCTAGACCTTTGTTGGATATGTGGTTTGTGAATATTTTCTCCTAGTCTGTAGCTTATGTTTTCATCCTCTTAACCTAGGGTCTTTTGCAGAAGAAAGGTTTTTTTAATTTTTATGAAATCCAGTCTATTTTTTCTTTAGTTGCTTGTGCTATTGGTGTCATATCTAAGAAAGCATTGCCGGGCTCGGCATGGTGGCTCTCACCTGTAATCCCAGCACTTTAAGAGGCTGAGACAGGCAGATCACTTGAGGTCAGGGGTTTGAGACCAGCCTGGCAAACATGGTGAAACCCTGTCTCTACTAAAAATGCAAAAAATTAGCTGGGTGTGGTGGTGCGGACCTATAATCCCAGCTACTTGGGAGGCTGAGGCAGGAGAATCGCTTGAACCGGGGAGGCAGAGGTTGTAGTGAGCTGAGATCACGCCACTGCACTCCAGTCTGGGCGACATTGCCCAGTCCATGCCCTCAGAGATTTATACGTATGTTTTTTTCTGAGAGTTCTGTGGTTTTAGTTCTTCCATTTAGGTCTTTGATCCATTGAGGGTTAACTTTTTATATAGTGTGAGGTGTGGGTTCAGATTCATTGTTTTGCATGTGAATATCCGGTTGTCTCAGCTCCATTTTTTAAGAAGACTGTTCTTTGCCCATCAGATGGTCTTGGAACCTTTGTAGAGATTAATTTGACCATCTGTATTTATGAGTGTATTTCTAGACTATTAATTTTATTCCGTTGGTCTATATGTCTGTCCTGATGCTCATACCAGACTGTCTTGATTACTGTAGTTTTCTAATAAGGCTTGAAATTGTGAAGTATCAGCCTTCACTTTTGTTCTTCTTTTTGAAAGTTATTTTAGCTATTCTGAGTCCCTTGCATTTCCATGTATATTTTAGGATCAGCTTGTCCATTTCTTCAAAAAAGATTGACGGGGATTACTCTGAATCTGTGGATCAATTAAAAAGTATTACTATCTTAATAGTATTAAGACTAGTCTCAGCACTTTGGGAGGCCAAGGTGGGCAGATTGCTTGAGTCCAGAAGTTGGAGACCAGCCTGGGCAACATGGCAAAACCCTGTCTCCACAAAAAATACAAAAATTAGCCAGGCGTGGTGGTGTGTGCCTGTAGTCCCAGCTGTTCAGAAGGCTAAGGTGGGAGGATCACTTGAGCATGGGAAATGGAGGTCATAGTGAGCCAAAATGGTGCCACTGCACTCCAGTCTGAGTGACTGAGTAAGACTGTGTCTCAAAAAATAAAAAGTATTAAGTCTTACAATCCATAAACTTCATGTGTCTTTCTATTCATTTAGGTCTTTAATTTTTTTCATAATGTTTTATAGTTTTCAGTGTACAAGCCTTGGACTTTTTTGGTTAAATTTATTCCTAAATAGTTTATTCTTTTTGATGCTTTTGTAAATGGCATTCCTTTCTTAATTTCATTGTCTAGAGTGGCTAGTAAAGCTAGCGTATAGAAATAAAATTAACTTTGTATATGGATCTTAAATCCTTGACTTTGCTGAATTTATTAGCTGTTTTTATCCATTAGTGTTTTGAAGAGATTATGTAGAATTGGTGCTAATTTTTTTTTAAACATTTGATAGAATTGGTGGAACAGTCTGCGTAGGGATTTTACTTTCAGGAGCTTTTATTTGTTTATTTTATTTTATTTTATTTTATTTTATTTTTATTTATTTTTTTTCTATTGCCTAAACATAGGCAGGCACATTTTCAGGAGTTTTTACATTTCAAATTTAATTTCCTTCATAGATATAGGGCTATTCAAATGATCTATTTCATATTGTATTTGTTTTTGTAAATTGTTTTCCCAGAATTGATCCATTTCATAAGCTTACCAAATTTGTATGTAGAATTGTTTCTAGTATTTATTACCCTTTTGATGTCTGTAGAGTGTTTAGTGAGTGAGATCCATCCTGTTTCATTGCTGATATTAGTAATTTGTGTTTGTCCCCCTTGCTTGAGGATTATTAATTTTATTGATATCTTCAAAGAATTGGCTTTGTTTCATGGATTTTTCTCTTTTTTCTGTTTTTAGTTGTATTGATTTCTGCTCTTATTTCCTTTATTCTGCTTGCCTTGTGATATAAATTTTTCCTTGTATTTTTAAAAATTTATCTTGAGACTTCCTCTTTGGCCATTGGTTATTTAGAAGGGTCTAAGTAATTTTCCTGTTATGTTTCTGTTGATTCTAGTTTGATGCCATTGTGGTGACAGAACACACTTACTTGATTTAAATTCTATTACATTTATTTATTTATTTATTTGAGACTGAGTCTTGCTCTGTCGCCCAGGCTGGAGTGCATAGGTACGATCCCGGCTCAGTGCAACCTCTGCCTCCTGGGTTCAAGCAATTCTCATGCCTCAGCGTCCCGAGTAGCTGGGATTACAGGCGAGTGCCACCATGCCTGGCTAATTTTTGTATTTTTATTAGACACAGGGTTTCATCATGTTGGCCAGGCTGGTCTCGAGCTCCCGATCTCAGGTGATCCACTCGCCCTGGCGTAAGCCACTATACCCGGCCTAAATTATATTAAATTTAAATGTGATTTAGGTATAGACTATTTACATTTAGTGCAGTCATTGACATGTTAGGGTTTAATTCTGCTTTTTTGATGTTTTGCTTTTTTTTTTGTCTTCTTGTGGGTTACTTGAACTGTGTTTTAAAATCCTATTTTACTTTATGTTTTTAAATGTGTTTCTTTGTATAGTTTTTTCAGTGATTGCTATAGGTGATTTCATTATCTGTATAAAAAAGATGTGATTAACCTAGTTGCCATTTTTTGTTGTGGAATCCTTTGACTTCTTGCCATCACAGCTACCTGTAAGCTGCTGGCATTGTCTTCATTACCATTATAGTTTTAAAGAACTTTGTGCTGTATTCCTAGATAAGTTATTTTTCTCATGTTACATGCTAAAATGAGTTGAAGCAGTGAGTTCCTCCTAAGAGTCCTTGTCTAATTTAAATCATACCTCTTTAATGTAGGTAAGTCTTTGCTGAAAAATATTTCAGTTCATTTGTGCTGGCGTGGTAAATGGACATGGCTCAGGAGGTTTAATACAAATTGCAGGAATTCTTGTTTTAGAGGTAGTTGTTTTTTTCCCCCACCTCTGTGGTTTGATAGTATTTTGGTAACACTGGGGAATTGGGTTTTTCCTTTTCTGCCCTAGAGCACTGTTTAACTGTACTGCTGTATTCACTGGTATGCTTTCACTTTAATGGTTTAAAATTGGTCATCACATTCAGGGTGTCTGTTACTGTACTGTAACAAGATTTTATATTGTTGAAGTGTAGGACTGCTGGGTTTACAGTTTTAACTGTGGTTATATCATTTTAGTAATTTGGAAGGTAGACTGTATTTTGTCTCTGTGCTTTGCACTGTAGACAGTAAATATTTATGAAATTGAACACTTACAGAGAATTCAAATTTTATTTCCAAAATCATGATTTAAAATTAAACATTTTTTTCTCCTCAGAGTGACAAAAAGAGTAGTCCCCAGAAAGAAGTTAAGTATGAACCCTTTTCTTTTGCTGATGGTAAGTAACATTTTCATTTTAATTGAGTTATTGTATGTGGGTCTTTTTAAGGTAAAATTTACATCTTACCCCATATTTACTTATTCTGATGTGCTTTTCAAACAAAATGTCAGGTTTCTTGAACAATTTACCTTAATGACATATAGTAAATTTACTCATTGGCATACAGTTTAATAAGTTACTTATTAAAACATCAATCATGAAGCCTTAACTATGATTGGACAGTAGTATCTTATTGGATTCTGATAATACTTTCCTAATGTGAACTTTAGAGTTATTCTTGTTACTTAGCTTGAGAAGTCACATGTCTATTCATTGTCTAATATTAATGGATTTACATCTTTCTTTAGATATTGGCTCCAATAATTGTGGATACTATGACTTACAAGCAGTACTAACACACCAGGGAAGGTCTAGTTCTTCAGGTCATTATGTATCATGGGTGAAAAGGAAACAAGGTAAAGAGTATTCTTTTTTCAACTGTTCAATATTATTTTAACAGTTCATTTATTATAAATTTTATAGCAGTGTGGTTTTCAAACTTTGGGTCTCAGAACCACTTTACATTCTTGAAGCCCCAAAGAGCTTTGGTTTATGCTCAGTTTGCCTCTCTTAATACTTACTGTATTAGAAATTAAAACTGAGAAATTAAGAAAGTTAGTTTTAAAAATGATAGTAATAAGCCCATTTACATATTAATGTAAAAACAAAATGAGTGAGAAATGGTACTGATTTACATTTTTATGTCTTTCTGTTGTCTGGCTTAAATAGGAGGCAGCTGGGTTCTCCTGTTAGTGTTCACATTCAGTCTGTTGCATTATCATACATTATGTAGCCTCTGGAAAATTCCAGAGTACACTTGAGAGAATGTGGGTGGAAAAGGCAAGCAGTGCTCTAGTGGTGTCATTGAAGTAGTTGTAACCTGGTGGAACCCCTGCAGTGCCCTTAAGCCTGTGTGGTCACTGGGTCACACTTGGAGGACTGTTGGTGTGGCCAGTGGAGCATTGCTGTGCCTCCGATGACTCGATACCTTTTTTGCAGTGGAACTCTGAGAAGAATCCTGCATAACATTAATTCATCTTCTTCTCCCTGTTATTTAGATGAATGGATTAAGTTTGATGATGACAAAGTCAGCATCGTAACACCAGAAGATATCTTACGGCTTTCTGGTGGTGGAGACTGGCATATCGCTTACGTTCTACTCTATGGGCCTCGCAGAGTTGAAATAATGGAAGAGGAAAGTGAATAGTAATCTTCATTTTAGCTATTTATGCTTAGATGTGAAAATAAATGTTATTTGTTGATCATTTCTATAATCCAGAGCTTTAGAGGAAGACACATAGGTGGTTTTATGTTTCACCTCATTTGGAACAAAAGAGGACAGAAGCAGACCACTCTGTGCACCAACCTAAAAAATTACAGAGAAGAGAAAATTATCTTTGGATTGTGCTGCCCTATATAAAGGTGGCAGAAAGACATTTTTTAAAAGCTTATTATTTCTTGCATTATTTTAAAAAGTTCAGAGTTGAAATGCCTTTCAACCATTTCCTTCTGTGGTCATTTTTCTTGCTGCCTTTTTCACCCAAGATTCAGCAATCAGATGTTTATTGCACACCTATTACCTATTATTTGTTGTTCTTGCATGGTTCAAACCACCATTCTGTAGCCACCCATTCTTTGCCTTATCTAACAAACATTTTTCCAGGAAGGTGGAAAAGGAAGTGTTGCTCTCATTGTGTGACTCAGTGCTGCTGTCCATCCCATGGAAACATGGGCACAATCAAGTATTTGTCCAGCCTATTGCAGGCTTTTCCTGACTTTAAAATAAATTGTGATCAATAATAGTACCTTTGATTATACATTTGTGTCTCTCTCTGATGTACTGTGGATTGTACATTTAACTTTGGAATGGCTTTGTAATAATCAGTCTTAAGAAAATGTTGACAAGCTCTGGTTGCTTATTTTTAGAAAATGAGGACATTTAATAATAATAAAAAAAAGAGGGATTAATAGCTTTTGACCTCAAGTCTTTTGTCTTCTGAGTGTTGGAGCTCGGCTGAAGATATGTTTAATACTGTACAGTTTCTGAAGATGGTTATTAACACTGTGCTGTTAAGCATCCATTTAAAAATATGTTATCTTCTTTGCCTGCCTGTATTTTAAAAAGAAATACAAAGTTGTAAAAGTAATGGATTTCTTTGGATGCTGAATGCAGTGATGTTATCAGTTTCTTTCCTTGGTTCAGTTGTGTTTGTATTTCCTTTCTTAATTTCCCAAATCTTGGCTGGGCACGGTGGCTCACGCCTGTAATCCCAGCACTTTGGGAGGCTGAGGCAGGTGGTTCACTGGAGGTTGAGTTCGAGACCAGCCTGGCCACATGGTGAAACCCTGTTTCTACTAAAAATATAAAAATTAGCTGCATGTGGTGGTGCACACCTGTAATCCCAACTACTTGGGAGGCTGAGGTGGGAGAATTGCTTGAACCCGGAAGGCAGAAGTTGCAGTGAGCTGAGATCACACCACTGCACTCCAGCCTGGGTGACAGAGAGACTCTGTCTCAAAAAAAAAAAAGAAAAAATTCCCAAATCTTAATGTCTGTTTCAGAATTTTAGTGATTTTAAAGTGATAGTAGAAAATACCAAGCATATGAGGTATTTCAATATGATAGGCTTCTTACATTTTAATACATTAGTTACTCATCTTTGTTCCAGGACCCTTGACTGATTGCTAGGGAAAGGATAAAGCATAGAATACCAGCCAGTTTGGCTCTGATTTTGAGTTATTTATAATAAAAAGTTTGGGGATTATCGTAACATCTCATATCTTTGTGTATGTTGTTTTAATGCTCGGCAGAGCACAACACTGATAACTATTAAAAATAGAAAATAACAGCCATTTTACTTTCAAATCTGATGTGATGCAATCTGTGAACACTAGGAGGGGATAAAATAAGCATTGCAGGGAAACTTATTTGTAAATAGCTTTCTCACCTAAACTTTGACTTGGCAATCAATACTTTCTACTTTGTGGAGGGGATTAAGAATAGAATGGGCAGGATGAGACCATGAAAATTATAATGATTCATGTATATTTGTATGATGCTTGTAACTTTGCAAAGTCTTTTTTATTCATTGCCTCATTTGGTCAGAACAGTTTTATTGAGGACATGAATTTAACAATTAGAATTTAGATTTTCTGACTGTAGCTACTAAATGTTGTAGCTACTAGACCAGGTGAGCTAGGTTTAGAGCAAAGTATATAAGCCTTGTATGGACTATATTAGAATTTTAAAAATTGTAATTAATTCCTTATCATTATAAAAAGCTTGATTTCATTTTATTTGATCTAAAAAAGCATTATTCCAAAGAATTTTTTCAAGTAGAAATGGGAGTTGTACCAGTGTCGTTTTTAACTAATAAGGCTATTTTAGAATTCAGCCTTGCCTGTAAGGTCTTTGAGAAGGGAGAGGAGTAGGCCAAAAAAAAAAAAAAAGTCTTGATTCCTGAATGTGCCTTATATGCTGTGCCACTCACACCAAGGCCATCATCTCAACATTAGACTTGTGCTGGATTACTGCTTGACTGACTAGCTAGGTTAGGCCTAAGAGTGTTTACAGAATAATCTGCACTCAGTAGCCCTTCTTCAGGATTAAAAACGATGATGACCTCATCTTAGAGCCCTAAAGGGAAATGCTTATGTGGGAACAGGAAAAGTTGGTGGTACTGTCTTCTGCTACTACTACTTAGTGCTTTGCTGTGTATAGGGTGTGTTAACATATATCTCAATTGAATGTCACAAGAATCCCTGAAGTGATTAAAAGTCTTGAGAGGTCAGGCAATTTTTGTAAGGCCAGAAGGAAAAGTGAGGTTTTAGACTTCATTTCTTTTAAAGAAGTTGGCAAACATTTTCTGTAATGGATGAGATAGATAGATGATTGATAGTAAATTATTTCAGGCTTTGCAGGCTATAAAGTGTTGCAGCTCCTTAGCTTTGCTGTTATAGTGCAGCTGGAGCCATAGACAGTTAGTTAGTTATGAGTGAGCACAGCTGGGTGCCAGTACAATTTTAATGATCAAGACTCGTGGCAGGCAGAAAAAAACATCATTTGTTGATCCTCTGCTTGAAAGCACGAATAAGTGAGAACAGAGCAGTCATATGGTTTCAGAAAGTGTTATTCTGGGATTTCAGGATAAATTTTGTAACTACTAACAAACAGCACACAGGAAACTAATTTGGTATAAGAAACGACATATCCCTAAATAGTGCTTATTTAACTTCATTATAAATATATCTACTTAACAAAAATATATTTTGTGATCTTGAGGTCACTTCGTTTAGGTCATTATCTCAACCCAACCTCCCCAAACTCTGGTTTGAGCCAATATGTGTTCTATTGTTCTCAGAGCACCAGTCGACTGTACAACAATTGTTATAAAAATGTTTATTGTTTACCAAAACCAGTGGACCTCTTATCAAATGCTGCTTGGTAACAAAATCTATCACAGTTTTAATAAAAAGAAAAAAAAAGAAGCTAACTATTTGTCTCATTGTCATTAGTTAGACTTTCTGCAAGGTCACTTAATCCAGACTTATTCAGTGCATTAATCAGATTCTCAGGTGTTGCATGAACTCCCTCTTGATCTTGCCAGGCAACCAGAAGCTGCTTAGCTCTCATCTTCATGTCTTCACTGTCACACTCAATCTGCCTAATTTCTGAGTCTTTCATTTCCAAGTAGGGAGCCAGAATCTTCCATTGTTCACCCAGCTTGTTGGCAAATACCTCTATTTGTTCTCCTGTTACAGGTTTGTCTCGCCGAACATCAGGACCTAGAAAATGAAGAGAATATAAATTATGTGCAATTCTAAGTATACAACAGAAATGGAAAGCTATGGGGCCAATAAGTTTTATTAACCACCTTTAGTAGACTTTATTTTAAAACTAAACAATTATTTTTTATATTCTCCATAAGTTGAATACCACTCTTAATAAGCATGGTCAATAATCAAAGCTAAAGCTGTTACCTATGTTATAATTATGTAGGCTTTCCCTGAAATGAGGTGCTCCCCCTCCAATAACCAATAATTAACAGAGCTATGGGTCGCCTTCAAATGTATTTTCATTCCCTTTTAAAGTACCATTACTTCCCAATTTTATTGCATAAAATGTAGTGTTTTAAAAGTTATTATTAAGCAATGTTTTAAATTCCTCACTATAAGTCAGAAACAGTTGAGATAAAATGGGAGAAGTTGAGAAGTCGATCAAATTAAATAATGTACCTATCAACAAAGAACCCCAATCTTCTTCAATTTTGTTAAATAACCAAGAAAATTCAGTTCTTACTTTCATTTTCCTTCAGTAAAGCATCATTATCTTCCTCATCTTCATCCTCACCTGTTTTTATTTCTTCAGAAGGAGGCTAAAAATGAGAAAGAAGAATGTTTGAAAGAATGCCAGCCTCTGAAGTAAGGTAACAGGTATTTTGTTTGGATAAGGACGGTTGTGAGATTCCAAGTACAGGGTGCCAGAACCTCACCCCTGAGAGCGTTAAATGACAGTGTCAGGTAAGGATCCTAAGTGGGACTATCTTCACCTGCAGAAGGAGTGAACTTGGGAAGACCTCAGAGTTGGAAAGACTCCCCACCCCCAATCTGGGAAGCAGGAAGTCAGTAAAAAGCACAGTTCCAGGATTTGCAAATACCCAGGGTTTATTTAGTAAAGACGGCCTCAAGGAAGCCAGTAGCAACAGTGTCCTTAAAAGTTTCTGATTCTTATCTTTTATCTTTGATAAAAGACAATATAATGCATTGGCAAACAGGAAAAAATTCATGTCTGTGTGTATAGATGCATAACAGTTTACCTTAAGTATCACGAACTTTAATTTTTTGAGACAGTCTTGCTCTGTTGCCAGGCTGGAGTGCAATGGCGAGATCTCGGCTCACTGCAACCTCCGCCTCCCAGGTTCAAGCAATTCCCTTGCCTCAGCCTCTTGAGTAGCTGGGACTACAGGCACGTGCCACCACGCCTGGCTAATTTTTTATATTTTAGTAGAGACGGGGTTTCACCATATTGGCCAGGATGGTCTCAATCTCCTGACCTCGTGATCCACCCGCCTAGGCCTCCCACAGTGCTGGGATTACAGGTGTGAGCCACCACACCCACAGCCCTGTTGAACTTTAAATTACATGCTGTACAGATAATTATCAGTTACTTCTTTATCAACTCATGTATTTCCTGTAAATGTATATTCCAATGTGTTTTTCCCTCATTCTAAAACATGGGAGCTTGTGGATCACTGGTTTTTCACATGATTAAGTCAGTTTTTTGCTCACATAGTGACAGCAATTTTAAAGAAGATGTCAACTAAAGGGTATGAAAAGTTGATCTATGGTACTTACCGGTAATTCCTTGGCTAGCTTTATTACCATATTTTCAAGATATTCTGGTAAACTTTTAAACTGCTGGTTGGTTGGCTGGAAGAAGTGAGGGCTTCTCCGTGCTAATAGTCTCAGGGCTCTCCAACCATAATTTGAATTGTTCACAGCCCTATAAAAAGAGGTGTCAGGCTTGTAATTTATAGTTTTGTATTTCTGTATTCCCTTCTGCTCAGTTCTGCCATGTGTAATTCTGTATTTAAGGTAAATGGCTCAAAGTGCCATTCTTTGTATTTGAATCTTATTCCTAAAGAACTTTTCGGTATGTAGTCCACTGATAATAACAAACCAATAGATGCACATGTAACTAATCACAGGAACCAACAATGCCTGAAGAGGCAGGCTCATATGCAGCAAACACATTTTCAAAGTTTCCGTTCATTCTGTTTAATTTTAACAAGTCAACAAGTGTGTGCAGTACTGGCTGGATGCAGTATGTATACAACAGGAATCATCCATCTAGCTATTTGGAATCCATGAACTGTTCCCTAATGAAGTATAACAATGATCAGGGTGGTATACAATCAGGTGAGAAACAAACTGCAGAGAAATTCTAAAGATAATGCTCCAGAAATATGCAATGCTGCAGAAGAAACCAAACCACAAATTTATTCCATTTAAGAGTTTTGGATTGGAAGTCTCTCCCTCCCCTAAGAATAGCAATTTGGTTTATTTGGTCACCTCTTATAAATGAGCATATGTTACCTTTAGGATGTGCAGGTACCACTGAAGACTTAACAAAAACTACCCATAGACATTGGGGACTCTTCCCAAGTTAACACCTGCTGTGAGGCTTTGCCTAAACAGTTAAGAGCCTTCCTCTCTGACATATCTCTGTTTAGACAATTTGATTATTTTAGGCATTTTCAAAATTCACTGTCAATTATACACATCATTTTTCTTATTCTCCACAAAACCCTCTTTGGAGATAATAATTTGAACTATCACTTTAGGAATGAGTCCACCTAGTCTTATGTAACAGTGATAAATTAATATTCTTTCAATCGACAAACACTTTTGAGCCAGGCACTCAGTAGCTGTGGAGAGTACCTGAGGCACAGTAAGGCAGGCATTGCTAGTGATAAACACACAAGGTATAAGACAATTTCATAAGGATGAGGAAAACTTGAGAAATGAGAAAGTGGTAAGTGCCACCTTCTCATTTGGATAGTGGTAAGTGCCATGAAATAAAAACCACGAGAATGCAAAAGAGGAGACCAGGGAGGGGAAGAGCTTCCCAGCCAGGGGGACTTAAAGCCACGGCAACCTTGGGGAAGAAGTGGTTCAAGCAAGTGAGACAGTAAAGTGTGAAGGTCCTGACAGGAAAGGGAAAGACAGGACCAAGAGGCCTGCTGTGGTTAAAGCAGAGGGGAGGCATGGCCACACAGGAGAGTATGAGCCAGACCAAGGAGGTCTTTTAGGTCCTGGGAAGGAGTCTGGAATAGGCACTCACTGGGAGATTTTAAGCAGATTAGACTTGGACAATTATTTTAAAGATCACTGGCTGATGCATGGAGCACTGACCACAGCTAGAGAGATTAGTTAAGAGGTCACAGTAATTAACAACTCTGGTCACAGGGTCACACTAGTCACAAATACTGAGTGCTAACTACATGCCCTGTAGGGTTGAAAGTGCACTGTCTTATTTAATCCTCAGAATAACCCTGTGAAATGGGTACTGTTACTATTTAACAGATGAGGAAAGGGAAATGGCGGTTTAATTATTAAATTAGCCTTAGTTGCCTGGTAAGTGGTAGAGGGGATCGAACCTATGCATTCTGACCAGAGGCCTCTTGCCTTTAAACCACTACTCTTCAATTCCTATTTAAAGCCATGAGACTGTGGTGTCACCCAGAAGGTTCTAGATAAAGAGGCTAAGACCAATTCCTGATGCTACTCCAAAATTTGAGTTAGGCAGAGGATGAGGAGGCTGAAATGGAATGTGAGGTGGAGTGGGCAACGAGGGCAAAGGGCAAACAGAAGAACCATGGATTTGGATTCTCATGGATGCCAAGAGAAGAAAACATTAAGGGGAACAGGATAGGTTAACAGCTGCTGTGAGATACTGTGCTTTGAAGGGTAGAGAGAAAATAACTAATAGTTGGAGAGAAATGGGGGTCAGGGGGAGTTTTTTTTTTTTCTTATATTTTGAAACAAGGGTGATTCCAAGTCACGCTTAGTTAACAGGAATAATCCTTGAAATCAGGATGTGCACTAACAAGAACTTGGAACATAAACTCACCTAAGAGAAAAAAGCACTACTCTATCTACTGCCTCTCTTAATAGGCTTTCTAGTATACACACAATTCCTAAGGAAAAAACAAATTGAAGAAAATTAAAAGGAGCTAATGAGAAACATTACTTACTTATATTCATTTTCAACCATATTTTCAGGGTCTGCCTGTTCAATGGCTTCTTCAAAGAATTCCTCCAAAGTGGGCATGTATTCCCTGAGCAGGATAAAATAACTAGTGAGGATGACATATATTCTTAATAATAAATACTCATAAAGTGGTGGCAAGACAAGATTCTAATGGCCCCATACTTTTAGTTACAGTTTTGATTACTTGGGAACTCCAGACTTTTAAGGAAGTAAAACCCTCAAAACTAAATTCAAAAAGGACAATAAATAAAGGGGATAGTCTAATACTAAATATTACATAGTATTTACTACATATAATATTATATACTTTAATTACACACTATAATATATAAATATGTTGCTATTCAAAGAGGGCAGCCAGGGGATTTTATAGCATTTGAATTTTACCAGCAAATAAACTTTTACATTAAGTCCCTATCCATGAATTATTTTTTCTTTAAACCAGAATTAAACCAAAACTAATAATCAGACCATAATACGATTTCAAGGGTTTAACCTTTAGCTCTTATTTAAATTGTTACCATGGTAGCATGGTTGATTTTTAAAATGCATCTTTCTTGAATTTGTTTTTAGAAATAAAATTTTGATACAGGGTCAAGCAAAGAAATGAGGTCTCAGGATCAGAAGACATCTTCTAGAGTAAAACTAGGAAAATGGGCTCTCTTAAGAAAACTATCCCAATATCCATTCGTTTTCTAATGCTATAGATACTATATTCCATTTTACGAACATGCCCCAAGTTATCCATGTCCTGCCCAGAGATATTTGTCTTCCCACTCTTTGCTCTGACAATGTTAAATGAACATTCTTGCACCTGTCTCCTTGTAGATGAACTGATTTCTTTAGGCACTGGGCCTTCAAACTTCCACTGCAACCCACAGTAAGAAATTCATTTTACACTGCAACCCAGTATACACATATATGCAAGTATATGTACAGATATATATAAGTAAAGCTAATGCTTCACAAAAGTATATTTCCTATTTCTTTTAAAAAATGCTAGTTGAAATTACTAAATTGACTTTACAAACCACCAATGATTCTCAAACTTAGTTTTTAAAAACACTGTTCTCATCAACACACCTACTAGCGGGGCACAGACATCTTTAACATTCAGATAGAGTGACTGTGCCATCAGATTCCTACCAGCAGCACTGGCAAATTATTTTTATCCATAATTCTAACAAAATCTGGGTATTTTTAAATTACTGAATCTCTTAGCTGTGAAACTGCTTGCTGTAGTTTTTAACCGTACTTCCAGTTACTAGTGAAGTTCCCCATCTTTTCAGAGGTTTATTAAGGTTTCTACTTCTGAATCTGACTATTTGTTTGTCCATTTTTCTACTGGGTTGATTTACTCTCATAGATTTGGCAGGAATCAATCATGTTAGAATTTTATCTATTTTTCCTGGTCTTAAAAAAAAAACTTTTTGATTTTGTTGATCTTCTCTATTGTTTGTTGTCTATTTTACTGATTTCTAATTTTATTTTACTTTCTACTTCTATGAGTTTACTTTTCTTCTGAATGACTCTCAGTGTCAGACTCTTATTAGCTTGGTTTTTAGATTTCATTCTTTTTGAAAGTGTAAACACTTAAGGTTATACATTTCTCTTCTGTGTTCTACTGAGTTAGATCTCAAAGTCTGAACATGTAGTGTTTTCATTATTATTTAGCTCTACATTTTCTAATTTCCATTATGACTTCTTTGATTCAAGGGTTATTTAGAAGTGTGTTTAAAGGAGTTTTAAGTATTTTTGCTTTTGCTATTCACATATAATTTACAAAAACTTGTGGTTTCTGTAAGACCAAGCCTGTTAATTATTTTGTTAAATTCTAAATGTATTACATTAAGTTTTTTCCACCAAATTTATTAAATTCTGAGAAAGGTCTGTCAAAATCCTACTAGATGGTAGGTTTTCTGGGTGGTGGATGGTGAAAACTGACCCTGGGTCAACTTCTCATTCTAATTTTGTCAAATTTTTGAGAACACATTCTTAGAAAATAAAGTTTAAAATGTGTATATTTCTATTTTTTCCTTTTATCTTTATGCAATGATTGCCTTTATTTTTAATACTGCTTTCTGCTTTTAAGCCTTTTCTATGCCTTTTAAAAATTACGTCTTTTAAAAGTTCTTTCAGTTTCAACCTTTCCATATCTTTATTTTTAAGGTATATTTCTTATAAACATATAGATGGATCTTTTTTTTTTTTTTTTTTTGAGACGGAGTCTCGCTCTGTTGCCCAGGCTGGAGTGCAGTGGTGCAATCTCGACTCACTGCAAGCTCCGCCTCCTAGGTTCACGCCATTCTCCTGCCTCAGCCTCCCAAGTAGCTGAGACTACAGGCGCCTGCCACCACACTCGGCTAATTTTTTGTATTTTTAGTAGAGACGGGGTTTCACTGTGTTAGCCAGGATGGTCTCTATCTCCTGACCTCATGATCCGCCCGCCTTGGCCTCCCAAAGTGCTGGGATTACAGGTATGAGCCACCGCGCCTGGCCAATAGATCTTTAAAATATAACACCAATTTCTGTCTTTGAGCCAGAAAGTCCATTTCCATTTATATTTGAATTTAACCATACTGTTTTGTACTTTCTGCTGTGTTTTCTGTTCTTTTTTTCTCCTCTCCTACCTTCTAATTTACTTGCTTAAATTTTCTGTATTTACTTTTACCCCTCAATTTATTTAAAAATTACATATTCCATTTCTTTCACATACTTTACAAGCATGTTTGACTTAAACCGTAGCATTCTTTAATTCTGACCACCCCTTCTTGTCTTACATGTCACTTTTATCAAGTTTACCTTTTAAAATAACCCTAAATAGTAATTATTACTATTTTATAACAGTGAATTCTTGATAAGATTTATTCAGATTTCTTCATGTTTATCAAAGTGTCTACACAGTAATCCTTTCTGCAATTTACTCCTTTCTGGGTTCAGTTTCCTTAAGACAGCTTTTTTACTGGGGACTGTTGATAATTTCTCATAGTTTTAGTCAATCACTCAACCACAACTGTTTAACTTGTTACAGAATTTTTTAGTTGAAATGTTGAAAAAGCAAGTAATACTTCTAGAAATGAGAAAATATAGTCATTGAATTTACAAAATGAGCAGGTTTAACAGCAGTTTAGACATAGGGAAAGTAAGAATTACTGGATTAATGATTAAGAAATCACCCAGAAAGCAATACAGAAGGAGCAAGAGTTGGAAACTATGAGTTAATGATAGTTGAGGAGGTCCAGCAAACATCTAATGGCAGAAAGAAATAATAGAGAATGTGAAAGACATTTTCAAGCACTCATCCCACTGTCTTCTGATTTCTTTTGTTGTTCTTGAAGTCAACTGTTAGTTTAACTTTGCTCCTTTATAGGTTGTCTGTTTTTTCTCTCTGGTGACTTTATTATCATGTACAGAGATATGGATTTATTTGGTTTATCCTCCTTAAGTATTATACTTCTTGAACCTATGAATTCATGCCTATTCTTAATAATTAACTCAATTATTGCCTCTTTCCCATTCTCTATTATTTCTTTCTGCCATCAGATGTTTGCTGGACCTCCTCAACTATCATTAAGTCATCGTTTCTAACTCTGCTCCTTCTGTATTGCTTTCTGGGTGATTTCTTAATCATTAATTAACCCATTAATTCTTACTTTACCTATGTCTAGACTGCTATTAAACTTGCCCATTTTGCAATTCAATGAACTTTTGTGACTATTAAAACCCAAGTTCCCTGGTTGTCAAAGCTGGCAATCATTAGTACTGCTGCCCTAGAACCGTATCAGTTCATAGGCTTACTCTTCTGTTTGTAGTTTTGATTCCTTTTGTGAATCTTTATTTTTTTGTGATTTCTAAAATTATTTTATCAGCACTTCGAGGAGTTTTATGGTGGGAAGTTATACTCTGCTGTGCCAAAAGTCAACCACAATAAACTTTTAAATTTCATTTGAGCTCTGATCATAGCTGAGAAAAGGCTCCATTCTACTCAACACTTGACAAAAGCAACACTTCAATTTGAAAAATGTTCAACTTGCCTTGTCTCTGATTTACAGGCTTCCATATTATCAGGACAAAGATTCCAAAGCCTTGTTAACTCCTCACTACAAAATAGACACAGAAATAAATACATTTTTTATGGACACCATCCTCATGTGCCTTGAAACTGAACAGAAAAACAATACAATGTAAACAGTGGATTTAGGGATGTTGATAGTATGAGTTTTACTTTTCTCAATAATTTTTGGTATTTAAAATACCTAAAATTATTCTCATATAATCATTAATCATGACTAATGATAATGATATAATCTTTAGTTTTTTCTAAAAATATTCCAGCACAATATAAAGCAATGGATAGTTAACTGGAAGGTAAGAGAACTCAAGGATTATGGTACCTTGCAACAACTGGAATCTAAACAATTCTACTGTCTGAAATGGAAAAAATGGCACAGCCTAGAGACACAGATTTTGGAAGCTGGAGACAAAATGAAGGTTTATCTGGTGCATGAACCCAAACAATGGGCAGTATAGAGAGTGCGGTTTGCTTTGGCTATCTATGTGTGTACCAAACACAATCTCATACTATATTTTGGATGGAGAGTTCTTAAAGTAACATCTTCAAAATATAAAAATAACTAAGAACATCCCACATGAAGACAAGTTGACCTACTTTCCCATCAGAATTTTTTTGCTGGGTCCTTTTCCTAGGAAGTCCTCGGGTGCTGTTCTCTTCCGAATTATTCTCGTAGGTTTGGTATCTGATGTTCTGTGGTGAACAAAACATACACTATTTTTTGAATTACAAATGGATAACAGAAATAGAAGAATGTTTAACGTAAAAGAAAATTTAGTTATTGTTTTCCTCTTAAAAAATATGAAAACTGGCTGGGCATGGTGGCCCATGCCTGTAATCCCAGCACTTTGGGAGGCTGAGGTAGGTGGATCACCTGAGGTCAGGAGTTCGAGACCAGCCTGGTCAACATGGTGAAACCCTGTCTGTACTAAAAATACAAAAATTAGCCAGGCATGGTGGTAGGCGCCTGTAATCCCAGCAACTCAGGAGGCTGAGGCATGAGAATCGCTTGAACCCAAGAGGCGAAGGCTGCGGTGAGCCGAGATCACGCCACTGCACTCCAGCCTGGGTGACAGAGTGAGACTCCCTCTCAAAAAAAAAAAAATGAAAACTTCATATTATGATAGAACAATTATCAGATATAAGATAAAAATGCCACATTATATGGCAAATTACACGGAGTAGATATATAGTATTCTTCTCAATAATAAGTTGTTCCAGGAATTTAATGACAAGAAATTTATGAGGGTTAAAAAATACAGAGGTAAATCAAAGTGGTTGTACTCTTACAAAGTTCAACTTACATTTTTTATGTGAAATATATACACGTATTTTTACATGCTATAATCATATCGGAGCATATTTTCAAAAGCCTTTCTCGTCGTTCTTGTGATGAGTATGTATTTACCTTTCTTTCACAAAACTTGGGCAACCTTCATTTTTCCACGAGTTCCAGTTTTCTTCAGTGTTTAATATATGCTGGGAAAAACAAAGCGATTACATTTAGGTTAATGGAATCCTCTGAAGTTCTATTTCGTGCTAAGAAGAGGATGTAAGCATAAAAAACACATACCTCTACCATCTTTGAAAATCTTTCTCCATCGGGGGGGTTTTCAGATAGTAGCTGTGATTAGAAAGAATATACTAAGCTTTCAACAACTTTCTGCATCATAGGAGTGGTTTGTAGGCAGAGAACCAAGGAGTGTTTGTGGTCTTGTACCTGAGCTTAACTTTATCCTTATTTTCCTATTTGGGGCTGAAACAAAGAAAATCCTATATTTCCATTTTTTCAATCATGGGTTTGTTGCGTGTTGAACTTACTTGATAAACTGATTTTGTAGTATCTTCAATCCAAAGTGATTGCTCATCAGTTAAAACATAGTTTGAACTAGGGAACAAAGCAATGAAAGCATGCTTGAGTTACAGCAATGCATATGCAACTTTAAGGTTTAAAAAACACAAGGCATGTAACATGTAACTATACTGTGGATAGTGTCAAAAATTACCAAGACAAGAATAATCACAAATGAGAGGATTATAAGAGAAAATTCTTGCACTTCTTCCTCAAGAGGGTTGGTACTGAAGACATAAAAGCATATGCAGGGAATAAAACATTCAATTAATCAGATTCACTATGAACAGAGCAATATATGTTTCCTAAAATAAGCTGAGTGTGAAACGAAAACTTCTGATTTGATATTAAGATATGTGTATACATGATGCACATTCAGTATGGCATGCTACATTAAGATTCATTCAAAATACAACGAATAAAACACCCAAACCCTAGAAAAGGCAACAGGCAAACCCAAATTGTTAATAGCTGCCACTAACTGAGCTCCCATAATGCACTAGGTGATTTAAAGACATCCAATAAATATTGATGGCTAGGATCTGAACACTTTACATACATTATTCATTGAATTCTCGGAACAAGTACATGTACATATTAAACAGAGACTACCGTGTCTCACTGATTTGCCCAAGGCCATAAAGCTTTAATTCAAACCCACGTCTCACTTCAAAGTCCCTCATCTTCCTACTATGCTGTTATACCAAACCTCCAAAATAGATAGAAGGATAAGAAATAACATTTTTTGAGTGTTTACCATGTGCTACTACCTTAAAATTACAAGTCTGAAAGAGCTGCACTGCAGCCAGCAAATGACGAGCCTGGGATTCAAACCCAGCAGGTAGTGAAGTCATTATACAACTAATACGGCATTGCTCAGTGTCCTTAACACAAATACCGTTAAGTAACAGTGGGCTCCACCTTCAGTTATGGACAGGATAGGAGGAAATGGATGGAAGTATTTAGATAGACAGTAGAGAGCCTAATGAGGTTTTGTGAAACCCCAAATAAATGAACTCCCTTTTGCTTAAAAATTTTCTTTGCATCTTTTAGCTTGAATGTCCTACAGAGCTCCACACCTTGTGAGATATGTATTACTGGCTTAGTCTGCAAATCGGCTTTGGAGGAGGTCTGAGGGAGGTGAGAAGGGAATGACGGAATTTTGGAGCAGAGACCTCCACCTGCCAATAAAGACGACAATTCCTGGCAAGCCCTGGAGTTGGGCAGGAAAAACTCACACTGACAGATATATTTAACATCTTTTCCTTAAATATCCTAATATATAATATATAATATTTAATATTTAATATATAATATATAATATATTTAATATATTATACATATAATATATTATACATAATATATAATATAATATATATAATATATTATATATAATATATATAATATATTATATATAATATATATTATATATAATATATTATATATAATATATATTATATAATATATATAATATATATTATATAATATATATTATATATAATATATATAATATATATTATATATAATATATATTATATAATATATATAATATATTATATATAATATATATTATATAATATATATAATATATTATATATAATATATATTATATAATATATATAATATATTATATATAATATATATTATATAATATATATAATATATTATATATAATATATATTATATAATATATATAATATATTAAAAGCCTTCAATGTATCAGCTGCAATACATGTGTTTTAGGGATACAGCCTTAACATGAAATGGACACATACATAAGAAAAATCATAAGCAAGTCCTTTTTTTTCTTGGCTACTGTTTACAAATTGTTTACTACCCATATTATCTTACCTTTTGAATTTGACCTGCCCCTTGAGATATTGGAATAAAATGAGATACTGCAACAGGATGTGTCGACGAAAGTTACTGTCACTCAGTTGTAAATCCATCAGCTACTCAAGAAACAAGCAAACACATACGAAAACAACACATTAAAATCAAGTTTTTCCTAAAGGTACAAAATGTGCTAATATAGAAATGGAAGATTCCAATTCAATTCAAAAGCCATTTGTTCAGAGTTAACTGCATGTGAGGCATTACCGCACAAGCCCAAAGACAGCCCAGTCAAGGTTTCACTTAGATTTCTTGACTGTTTTATGCCATGACACATTCTTGCTGGTGGATAACAATGCTCTATCTGTGGTCCAGACATGAGGATAAAATAAAGCAGAAATAGAAAAAAGTAAGCTGGGCATGGTGGCACAAAGCCTATTATAGTCCCAGCTACTCAGGAAGCTGAGAAGGAGGATCACTTGAGCTCAGGAGTTCGAGATCAGTCTGAGCAACATAGCAAGACTCTAAATTTAAAAAAAAAAAAAAAATTAAAAGTAAAACTGAGGCTACTACTTTCTCACATATGAAGAAATAATGGCTAAAGAAGATATGGATAACAGCACAGTATCAACGGGGACCACTCATTTTTGTAGCCCTATAAAGTGCCTGCAACAGAGGTATTACTTGACAATAAACAAGAAATTAGAGGTGAAGATCATCTCTGATTAGATGGGCTTTGTTTTTTTAGCTTTTAGTGAGAATTACATCATACTTGTATTATCACAGAATCTGGATTAGAAAGGACTTGAAGGTCACTTATGAGGAAGTTCTTCTTCAACCACCCTGCCATCCAGCTGTTAAGAATAACCTGCGGCGATGAAGGAAGGTCATTCTGATTATGTGCATGGAACACTGAAGGAAGGCTGAAGTCTGTATCCACAAACTCATGCTAGTTCTGCCTTCAAAAACTACAGTAACAAAGGAAAGCCACGTTCTTCTAAATGAATCACCAGTAAGGCAGCTGGAAGCGTCGAAGATTGGTTTTGGTTCAATGTCCCAAGTGCTGGTGGCTCTGCTTTACGTGGTTGGTACCATTTACGAATGCCACCTAACACGCACTAGCAACCCCTTCCACACTGCGACTCCAGGTCTTAAAAAAAAAAATTAATGATCAGCCTTCCAGTCAGGTTTCCCTCACGTTTAAGGACTGAATATATTTGACTGTTATTTATATTAACTCTCCTATCCCAAATTGGAAATGTGAATGGCCGGCCATCAGCCTTCCCTTCCTCCAGCCCCTGGGCAACTTGACTGTCTCCACTCAGGCTGTTAGTTCCTTGCCCTTAACTCCAAGGACAGGCCCATCTCTGCTCCAGCTACCCATTACTGTGGCCACAGCTAGACCTGGGGTCACTCACAGCTGCCCCAGATCTGAAGTCTTCAACTCACAATCCTATCTCACCATAACCTCTATCCTTCCCAGGTCTCTCGCTCAGTTGCTTCCAATATACCTAATATTTGGATCTTACCGAGACTTTAAGGCCCTTGACCCGTCTATTCTCTGCCTGTTAGTCCCATCCCATTTTATTATAATCCTATTTTAGTCTTTATAAGGGGTCAGCAAACTTTTTCCTGAAGTGTCAAATAGTAAGTATTTTTATTAATAGGTTATGTGGGCTAAGAGACATATTATGGATATTATGTAGGTATTTAAACATCTAAAATGTAAGGGGGAAAAAAAAACCAAAATCACCAAAAACAACCAACACAGGTGGTGGGCCAGATTTGGCCTGTAGGCTATAGTCTGCCAACTCCTGGTCTAGACTTCATGGTTAATCTCTTCGGCCATTTTCTTGCCAACTTCCTCAACACACTTGTCCCATATTTCTTTTGTCATGTCTAGTGAGCAAACAGCAACCTTGAATAAACCAACTGTTAGTCACCTTCCCTATACCAACCCTCAGGCTTCCAATCTCAGCTGAAAGTGAGGTGCCTGAGTGAATATACCAAATTACACAGCTATGCAGAAGGCACCACTGGTATGTTGTCGCCACCTTAAACATCTGTTTTTAATCAGCAATCTTTCTTTATTCTTCAAGGCCATTCTCTCTCCTATTCTTCACAGTAATGATTTTAAACCTTTTCCACTTAGCAAAAATACTATTTTACCACCCCTTCTCACTTTCAGTAGATAACTACTTTTGCCATCAATGAGGAGAAAAATTAAATTGGAAAGCATTTCATTTCTTGGCCCCCAAAATGACAAATCAGCTGCACCTACACCTTTGTTTACTTCATTTCCTTCTGTCACAACTCCTTCACGGCTAAAGGTATTCCATCTGGATTACCTTCCATCTGGAATCCCAATATCCCTAACAATTGAGTTCCATCAACTAACTGCCCTGGTTTCTGTATCTACAACCTCTTCTTTCCAAGCTCCTTTCCATAAGCATTAAATAAGCTCCCTCAAAAATCTCCCACATTCTCACCTCACCCTTTAACAGCAAAGCTTCTTAAAATAATTGACTGTAGGCACTGTTGCCAACCAGCTCCTCAACCTGCTATCATCTGACCGCCTCATCCACTAATCCATTGAAAGTGTTTTTGTCGGCTGGGTGTGGTGGTTCACGCCTGTAATCCCAGCACTTTGGGAGGCTGAGGCGGGCGGATCACAAGATCAGGAGTTTGAGACCAGCCTGGCCAACATGGTGAAACCCCGTCTCTATTTAAAAAAAAAAAAAATTAGCGGGGCGTGGTGGTGCATGCCCTGTAATTCCAGCTACTCTGGAGGCTGAGGCAGGAGAATAGCTTAAACCTGGGAGGCGGAGGTTGCATTGAGTCCAGACCATGCCACTGCACTCCAGCCTGGGCAACAGAGCAAGACTTCGTCTTGGGGCAGGGGAAGAAAGTGTTTTGTCAAGATCACCAATGACTTATTTGTTGTTAAATCCTGTGAACACTCTTTACTGTCCTCATCCTATTTGATATGCTTGGCTTCCATGAGTGCATGCTTTTCTAGTTTTTCTCTAATCTCACAGGTTACTCTTCAATCTTCTCCTCTTGTCCCTTCATTCTCCCTTAAACATGGGTTTTCTTCAGGATTTCAGTATTTTCTTCTCTTCTGAATCTACACTCTCCCCTTTAGCTCATTTCATATACTCTACAGTTTGAATTACCATTTATAAACTGGTAACTCCTACAACTATAATCTCAACCTAGATCTTGTTCCTAATCTCCAGATTTGTATACTAGACAACCTATTACACATCTCTACTTGAATGTTCAACTGACACTTGATCAGATTTCATGAACAAAGTAAAACATCAATTTCCTCCACAAAAGCTGTTCTCCAGTGTTGGCTAATTCAATGAGAGGCTCCAACATCCATTTGCCCAAGCAACTCTAGGAAGGCTTCCTGGAGAAAGCAGCATCTAAACTCTCAGCAAGGAACAAACCTAAAGGTGGAGAGTGGGGGTTGGGGGACAGTGGTCCAAGAGGGGGAGCCAAATAAGAGACTGGCCTATTTGAAGGACCAAAGTACACAGTTCAATACATCTGGAGTAGAGATGTGAACCCCTAGCTTAAAGAGACGAACCAAAGTGGCTAGGTGATGCTTACTAGCTGTTCATTTTATTTTTTTATGTTGAAAGATTTTCCTTGATAGAAACAATGGATTGAAAATAGGAGTCAACAAAACACTGAATCAGGGGTGGAAAGGACCTAATGTGATTCAAGCTAACTGCTTCACATTATACTTAAGGAAACTAGGTCCAGAAAAGTTAAAACTACCTAGGCAAGATTACACAGCTAGTTAGCGACACAGCTGAGAGTAAAACTAATACACTCAATTGTACCCTTTCTTTCATAATATCTACTATCTAGTTCCATTTTTCTTTGGTTATTTAAAAAATTATATCATTTACACTATGTCATGGGTCAAACATTTCATTATTATTATTTTTAGCAACAGGGTCTCACTCTGCTTCTCAGGCTGGAGTGCAATGGCACCATCATAGCTCACTGCAGCCTTGAACTCAGGGCCTCAACCAATTCTCTCGCCTCAGCCTCCTGAGTAGCTAGGACCACCGGCATATGCCACAATGCCCAGCTAATTTTTTTCTTTTAAATTTTTTGTAGAGACAGAGTCTCACTTTGTTGCCCAGGCTGTTTTGAACTCCAGGCTGTTTTGAACTTCAAGCAATCCTTCAGCCTCAGCCTTACAAAGTGCTGGGATTACAAGTGTAGGCCATCATGCCTGGCCCAAATGTTTCTTTGTAAATGTCTTTGTATCTTGAGCAAAGGGCTTTTATTATCCTTAGCTGTATGTATGTATGTATTTAGTATAGAAGGGTCTCGCTATGTTGCCCAGGCTGAACTTGAACTCCTAGGCCCAAGTGATCCTCCCGCCCCGGTCTCCTAAATAGCTGGAATTTCAGGCATACATCACTGGACTAGGCTACTGTCCTTAGCTTTTATGGCACATCTTAGCTCAGGCCTCAGTTTTCCTGATATTCTAAACCTAAAAAGGCTCATGCTTTTCATTTTAGTCATCCTTACATGCCTTTCTGTCAATCAATTTTACATATAAATAATATTCCTGGGTAAGATTAAAGTGTATGAAATCTTCCATTTCTATCAATTTAACACAAAATACATAAAAAACATGCTAGAAAACAAAATATTCAGAACATTCTCATTAAAATCTTACCAACTGTCATAACACATCAGCTGAGATCAAATTATCCAATTTTTAAATTATGAAATATTTTAAATGTTCAAAAAGGTATAGTTAAGTAATACAACATTCATGTACCCACTACCCCGCTACATATAAAATCCTAACATTTTTACTTGTTACATATCTGTTAAAGAAACAGAATATCATAGACACTGTTGAAGCTCCCTCTATAACCTCCCCACTCCTATTTCCCTCCCTCCCTCTACTATGGTAACCACTACCATGTATTTCACGGTTAGGATTTTTATACACATTTTATATTACTACATATGTAAACATCTATAAATAATATATGGATGTACTTTGCACTGTTTCAAACTCTACACAGTATGTGCTATTCTGCAATTTGCTATTTTCATACAACACTATGTTTGAAATTTACCCATCCTAATACATGTTGCTCTAGTTCAGGGATTGGCAAATCTTTTAAGGACCAGCCAGAAACTATTTTAGGCTTTATAGACTATATATCTCTGTCACAACTATTTATCTCTGCTGTTACAGAGCAAAAGCAGTCAGAGACAATCTAAATGAATGAGGGTGGCTGTGTTCCAATAAAAATTATTATTCTTATTTATTGTTTTCTGAGATAGGATCTGACTCTGTCACCCAGGCTGGAATGCAGGAGCATGAATATGGCTCACTGCAGCCTTGACCTCCTGAGCTCAAGTGATTCTCCTGCCTCAGCCTCCCCTGTAGCTGGGACTACAGGCATATGCCACCACACTCAGCTCATTTTAAAATTTTTTTGTAGAGATGGGGGTATCACTTTGTTGCTCAGGCTGGTCTCAAACTCCTGGTTTCAAGCAATCCTCCTGTCTTGGCCTCCCAAAGTGCTGGGATTACAGCCACTACACCTGGCCCAATAAAAATTATCTACAAAAATAGATGATAGGCCAGATTTGCCAACCCCTGCTATAATTAATCCATTTTCAGTGCTTTATAGAACTGTCACATAAAATTATCACCCAGTCTTCTGCTTGTGAACATTGACACTGTTTCTAAACTTTCATTTACAAATACATCATTTACAAACAATGGTACAGTGAATCTTCTCAGAGATTTCCTTGTGTATGTGGGTCCTGTGTAGGGGGCCATATTTAGGAACAAATTTTAACTTCACTAGTTTTTACAAAAGTATTCTGCAAAGTGGTTGATTCAATTTATATTTCAACAGTGTATAAAAGTTCTCATTTTCCCACATCTCTGCCAATACTAGTATTGTTAGGCTTTTCAATTTTGGCCAGTTTGCTAAGTGTGAAATGGTTATCTCATATTTTATCTGCACTAGAGATTCTTAGCAACTTTTATAAGCTCATTCACTATTCAGTTTTCTACATCTTTAAATTACTTTTTCTTATCATCTTTTCAGTTTTCCATTTGGTTGTCTTTTATCAATGGAATATTTTGAATACTAATTTTTCCTGGTTATGTAGGTGACAAATAATCTTCTCCCAGTCTGTGCCTTGTCTTTTTACTTTGCCTATGGTATCTTTTGCTATTCAAGACTTTTACATCTTAATATTAAATCTTAAATACTAAATTGATATTTTTCCCTCACAATTTGTGCTTTTTGTAGCTCAAGAAATCTCTCCCTACTCCAAATTTACATATTTCATGTTTTCTTCTAAATGTTTAAAAGTCTTGCTTTTCTCATTCATACTTTCAATTAACCTGGAATTGATTAACCTAGAATTGACTGTACTGAGGTATAGACTGAATTTTAATTTTTCCATATGGATAATGAATTGTCCAAGCAACATTTATTAAGAATAGGCCAGGCCTGGTGGCTCACACCTGTAATCCCAGCACTTTGGGAGGCTGAGGCGGGCAGATCACCTGAGGTTGGGAGTTTGAGACCAGCCTGACCAATATGGAGAAACCTTGTCTGTACTAAAAATATAAAATTACCTGGGCATGGTGGCGCATGCCTGTAATTCCAGTTACTCAGGAGGCTGAGGCAAGAGAATCACTTGAACCCAGGAGGTGGAGGCTGCGATGAGCCAAGATCGCGCCATTGCACTCGCCTGGGCAACAAGAGTGAAACTCTGTCTCAAAATAAATAAATAAATAAATAAATAATTCATCCTTTCCTCACAAGTTTATAATGCAAACTCTTTTGTATATTAACCTTTTCTACAATTTGGACTTTCTATTGTTTTAGTTTTCTTCTTCTGTATATTAGTACTAATAATTACCTGCCCTAATTACTATTGCTGTATAGGTCTTAATATCTGACACAGCAAGTGTCCCCGCTTTCTTCATAGTTTTCTTACTCTTGGCTCTTTGCTTTTCCATAGAAATAGTAAGACTAACTTTTTGAGTTCCCATGAAAAAACCCATTTGGTCTTTATAATAAAACAATTTATATTCCTTTGGGTATAACTCAAATTAAAAAACCCATTTGGATACTGATTCAAAATATACTGAATCAATAAATCTGGGGAGAAGGGGCACTGGGTCTGTATCTATAAATGTAGAAACACTGCTCCATTTTTGTAATGTTTCTCTATGAAGATTACGCCTAGGAATTGGAGAGCTTTCACTGCTATTCTGAATAACATGTAATTGATTACTGGTTTATAAGAACACTATTGATGTTTCTCTTGCAATCTTGCTGAAGTTTCATTAGTTCTAACAGTTTCTTGGTTCTCTTGGATTTTTCTCTGTAGACAGTTATATTGTCTTCAAATGGGGATAGTTTACTCTTTTCTTTCCAATACTTATAACTCTTACTCCTTTTTTGTTTTTTTCTCTTATTGAAATGGTTAGATCCTCCAGTACGGTGTTGAACAGAAATATGGTTAGTGTCCATCCTTGTCTTCTTTTTGGATTTAACGGGAATACTTTCTAAAGTTTCATAATTGTGTATGATGTTTGCAATAGGGTTTTTAAAATCAGTCCTTTATCAACTCAGAGAACATTCCTTTCTACTTTTTATATTGAATATTAGATTTTATTGAATTTTCTTGGCTTCTGAGATGATCATACAGATCTTAAAAATCTTTAATCTGTTTTTTTTTTTTTTTTTTTCCAGACACGGTCTTGCTGTGTTGCCCAGGATGGTCTTGAACTCCTGGGCTCAAGCAATCCTCCGGCCTTGGCCTCCCAAAGTGCTGGGATTACAGGCGTAAGGCAATACGCCCAGCCAATCTGTTGTTAATCTGGCATTATATTCATCTTTCTGATGAACCATACTTACATTCCTAGGATAAACTGTATGTCTCTATTTTTAAAAAAATAACTACTTCATTTAATTTGTGAGTTTGTAAGACATTTTTTATTTCTATAAATAGAAAACATTCTATTTATATGTGAGATGAATATACATACACATTTTTCCTTGTTCTGTCCTTATTGGGATTTTAAGTTATAATCTTACATAATGAACTGGGGGGCTTCTCCTTTTCTAACTTCTGAAAATTTTCATTTATGGTAGAAATTATTTATTCTTTGAAGTGTTGATAAGATATGCCTAAAAAACCTCTGGGCCTGATGTCACTCAAAAAGTGTCATTCTGGCTGGTATTTCTTTAATGGTTGTTCATTTATTTGGTTTTCTATTTTTTTTTTTTTGAGAGTCTATTTCGGTCATTAAAATTTTCTAAACAATTCCCATTTTATTAGGCTTCAAAACTTATTCGTAGAAGTTGTTCATAATATCCTCTTAATCATTTGAAATATCTCTATGTCAATTTTTACTGTTAATATTGTTTGCTGGTATCTTTTCATTTTCCTTGCACAAGCTCTGGATTTCTTTTTATAACATTTTCTTTTCAAAGAAACAACTTTGTTTTGCTGATATGTTTTAGTTTGTTTTATTTCACTAAGTTGTGCTATTATTACTTCCATTTTCTTGAGCTTTATTTTGTACTTTTTCTAACTTCTTGAGTTGAACGCTCAATTTGTCACTCTTTCTTGACATTTTTTCCATTAATGCATATGAAGCTTTAACTGTCCCTTTACATCTCCCTTTATTTGCAACCCACACTTTGGACATGTAATTCTTCCTATAATTACAATTTTGATATACATTTATTACAAATTTGGAATTTCCATTATGATTTCTTCTTTAACTCCTGAGAAATGCATTTTTATGTTTTCATATATTTGCCTTTTTTTAAGCTATCCTTTTTGCAGCTCTAATTTTAGAATTCTAATTTGATTACAGAGAAATGTGGCCAGAGAATGTGTTCTTCGTGTATAATCTTTGAAATTTGCTGAGAATTTCTTTGTGACCTAGTACATGGTCAAATTTTGTGAATGTTCCACGTATACACAAAAAGAAATATGTTGCTTCTATTTGTTCTATACTACACCAAGCTTATTACTGTCATTGTTCAAATCTTCCATATACTTAACTAATCTTTAGTCAACCTGATCCATCAGAAGCAGTTAAAAACACATACTGTAATTGTGGGCCAACTTTTCATAATTTTGTAAGTTTTTGCTTAATATATTTTGAGGGTATATTGTTAAATACATATAAGTTCATGACACCTTCTTGGTGGTTCATTCCTTTATTATGTAGTGTTCCTTGTCCTATTTATACTTTTTCCCTTAAATTCTATTTTATTTGTTATTTATGTAGCTTTCTTTTTGTTGATATTAGCCTGGTATGTCTCTTTCCATCCTAATATTTCAATCATGAGTTTTGTTTTAGGTATATATCCCTTGTGGATACAAACTGCTCCATCTTCAATTTATTAAATTTTGTGTTCTTTTCTTTTCCATGTAAGTTTTAAGCTTCTTAGGTCCGCTTTTTTCCTTCTTACTGAAAATCATGGAATTACACAACTCAGTTTTGCATAACTAGGAAAGAATAAGATTCTAAGATGCAAACCTCATTAAAAGGAAACTGGTGCCCCCGGAAGACAAATGTACCAATGGCAATTTGGTACATGGGAAGCTCAGAGCATCTGTGTAAATGTGATTTTATGTTTTGCTCTTGAGCCCCAGTGAGGTACAGTACACAAAAGGATCGCTTCTATTAACCTTGAGTTAGTTCAGAATGTTTTCACTCCTTCAAAGTGCTCTTGTATGACCTCTAGTTGGCCTAATAATTTAATAATTTTCCTGTTGACTGAGTGTTAGGCTTTTTTTTTTTCTTTTATGTGAAAACCCATATGAATTGTGTGTCAGGGAGTGGGCAATAGGGTAGTCTTTCTGTAGCATGACTGCAGGAGTTGCATATTTCTCAAAAAAGTATTAAGTCTCTGAAAAGAACACAGCTGTACAGTTTCTATAGTATATAAGTCTGATCAGACTGTGTGGCTTGAGAGATTTCTAGAAAAGTACTAAATCTCTCATGTACTGGATTTTTTTTTTTTTATACAGAGTCTTGCTCTGTCACCCAGGCTGGAGTGCAGTGGCACAATCGTGGCTTACTACAACCTCTGCCTCCTGGGTTCAAGCAATTCTGCCTCAGCCTCCTGAGCAGCTGGGACTACAGGTGCGCACTACCACACCCAGCTAAATTTTGTATGTTTAGTAGAGATGGGGTTTCACTATGTTGGCCAGGCTGATCTCAAACTCCTGGCCTCAAGTGATCCACCCACCTTGACCTCTCAAAGTGCTGGGATTACGAGCGTGAGCCACCACACCAGGCTTCACATACTGGATTTCCTTTTTAAATTGTTGAAAGGCACCACTAAGTGCTTACATAATCCTGGACGAGCTGTTAAAATCTGCCCAGACAATTAAGAAATCAAGCCTAAACACCAAATGTTTTGAATATACCCATTTTCTCCCCAGATTACGAAAAAAAAAATACAGGTTCCACAGTTAGTATGTTTACAAATATTTCGCTTTAAACTTTAAACAATTTAAACTTTTAATTTTCACAAATGTGTTAGATATTAAATTAGGGTTTAGAGGACTAAACTGTACAATAGTTTTCTACCTGGAATAGTACCTTCCATATAACTTACTCAACTGAAATAGAAAACATTTGGTTTCTGAGAAAAAGAATGTGTAAACAATTGTATAAAAACAACTAAATTATAAATTTAAATAGTATTCCTTCTTTTTTTTTTTTTTTTTTTGAGATGGAGTCTCACTCTGTTGCCCAGGCTAGAGTGCAGCGGTGCGATCTTGGCTCACCGCAACCTCTGCCTCCCAGGTTCAATGGATCCCCATGCCTCCGCCTCTAGGGTAGCTGGGATTACAGGCACGCACCACCACGCCTGGCTAATTTTTGTATTTTGTGGAGATGGGGTTTCACCATGTTGGCCAGGCTGGTCTCAAACTCCTGACCTCAAGTGATTTGCCCACCTTGGCCTCCCAAGGTGCTAGGATTACAGGTGTGAGCCACTGCACCCAGCTCTACTCTCTAATAATTCTTTTCAAACTGTCTTTCAAAAAAAAGTTCTTAAAAAAATGAAAAATCTAATTTTAGCTTAAAGGTCTCTCAGTGTCCCTGCTGAGTTATAAGATAAAAGGAGATGCCCATTGAAGGCAGGAGCTATCAAGTCTCAATCCTTTTATTTAGTAAAAAGATAACCTGAAGATACAGTCTCAAATTAAAAAGTTTTAAGCAATTTTCTGTACTAATAATGTGTCGCTTACCTACAGGGATACATTCTAAGAAAGGTGTCATTAGGCAATTTCCCCATTGTGTGAATATCATAGAGTGTACTTAACAATAGAATTGCCTACTACACAACTAGGCTATATGGTACAGCCTATGGCTCCTAGGCTACGAACCTGTAGAGCATGTTACTGCACTGAATACTGTAAGCAACTGTAACACAATGGTTAAGGATCTGTGTATCTAAACATAGAAAAGGCAAAGTAAAAATACAGTATTATAATCTATAATCTTACAGAACCACTGTTGTACATGGGGTCCACTGTTGACCAGTTATGTGGTCGTTATGTGGTGCCATTATGGGGTGCATGACTGTACTGTGAAGTAGACTTAGAAGGCTACAGTATTCCTCAATAAAATAAATATCAAAAATTTACATTTCATTTTCCTTAATACTCATAATCAATGTAAAACAAACTCTTTAATGTTTTACATTAGTACTGTTTGAAAGTTTTCAGTTTAAAAGATGACTTTATGACTTTTCTTTGATTAAACAACAAGGTAGAAAAAAGATACAAATATAGATTTTTAATAAACATAAGACTTTTCTACCTTTAAAAGGCTAAAATGAAACTTTCTAATTAATATTGGTTATTTTGTTGTTACCTGTATTATTAACTCAGGATTATTTACTCATAAACATGGGTGAACAACTAAATCAAGCTGTGATTAAACAGCCAGTGTTTATATATTGGTTTTCATAAATCTCAGACAATACTGAAAATTATATGAATTTACAGAATATTCTTACGCTACCCGGTAAAGTTTTAATATTCTATAGGATTACAGAGTATTGAAAAAATTTCTACAAAAAGTTAAAATTCAGACACAGAAAACATAAAAAGTCCCTAACACATGATTCTTCTATTTTATTTATTTATTTTTTGAGACAGAGTCTCACTCTGTTGCCCAGGATGGAGTGCAGTGGTGTGATCTCAGCTCACTGCAACCTCTGCCTCCTGGGTTTACGCAATTCTCCTACCTCAGCCTCCCGAGTGGCTGGGATTATAGGCACCTGCCACCACGCCCGGCTAATTTTTTGTATTTTTAGTACAGACAGAGTTTCGCTGTGTTGGCCAGGCTGGTCTCAAACACCTGACCTCAAGTGATCTGTCTGCCTCGGCCTCCCAGAGTGCTGGGACACAGGTGTGAGCCATTGTGCCTGGCCTGATTCATGTTTTTAAACCTATGTATCTCTGACTATACCTTAACATGTTTGTTCTTCATAACACTCAGGATGAAATAAATCAGTTAATGTTTACATATTAAACATGATTGATAGAATTGTTTTAAAAACCAATTTCAAAGTTTTAAATAATACTGTTATTAAACACTGATCTATTAAAACATGCATATCAAAGTATACTGAAAACTAATAAACACTTGTATATAATAGAGGAGGGAGCCCAATTAACGCAGATAAAAAATTTTTTTTTCCTCTGGGTATGAAGTCCATTTATAACCAGGTAATATTTTTTTGCCCTCTACAGAGTCTGTCCAGGAGTCCAAAATTATTGTCCTCATCAGAGAACATTTTCTTTTCAAAGGTCTATTAACATTTATAAATATGACTTTGTTATGCTTTTGTGTAATCATGACTATACACTGTTGTAAAAATAATGAGTTCTCATTTCTAGAGGATCTAAAATTTGTAATGGTCTTTCTGTTATAGTCAGTATTAATTTCTATTACTTTGGCTAATAAGAAGGTTGGGCGACTTCTTATTCTATCTCTGCTCTTTATCTTATCAAATAACTAGTCTCCTCTGCTAAGCCTTTCAGACTTTGCCTCTCTTCAAGATTAGGCTCCAAATTCAGAGCCTACTTTGGCAGTACATCTTCTGCACCCTGTCTTTGGTCTTTCCTAGAGGGCTGCTACTTGATAGCATCACTTTACTTTCTTATCTTGCTTGTATAACCATGGCTTGACTCACACACAGAGGTTATTCTAAAAATAACAATGGCAGAGTATGCTCTAAGTTTTCTAATATGCTCAATGATATTTAAAGAACTGTTCTATCTGTCAGGACCAGAGTTCAAAAATGTCAAAACAGAGGGTAGTTCATGCTTTCCGCCCTGAAGACCATTACAAGTCAATTTTACAATCATATGAAAAGGTTTTGGCTATAGTATTTACCTTAACAGGACGAGTGAAAGCACACCCACATGCTAAGACTGACATGACTGTCAGCAAAAGACTTCTAAAGCAGGGATCCCCAACCTTTTTGGCACCAGGGACTGGTTTCATGGAAGACAATTTTTCCACAGACCAGGGGTTATGGGGTAGAGGGAATGGTTTTGGGATGATTCAAGTACATTACATTTATTGTGTACTTCATTTCTATTATTATTATATTGTAATATATAATGAAATACATATACAACTCACCATAATGTAGAATCAGTGGAAGCCCTGAGCTTGTTTACCTGCAACTAGAAGGTCCCACCTGGGGGTGGTGGGAGACAGTGACAGATCATCAGGCATTAGATTCTCATAAGGAGCACACAACCTAGATCCCTCATGATCAGTTTACAATAGGGTTCATGTTCCTATGAGAATCTAATGCTGCTGCTGATCTGATAGGAGACGGAGCTCAGGTGGTAATACGAGTGATGGAGAGCAGCTGTAAATACAGATGAAGCTTCGCTTGCTTGCCCACCGCTCACCTCCTGCTGTGCAACCCTGTTCCAGAGCTATCTAAAAGCCTCCCATGCCGAGAACAACTAATGAGATAAAAAAAAAAATTGTAGGATAGTGGTTAGCCTGCCCACTTTGTTAACAGGAGGGTCTTGCTTCTGCCTTAATTTGCTCCTAACTAGGCTATAGTGTATCTTATAAGAGACCCACCTTAGCCGTTACTACATAAAGATTCAACCTCTCAAATGGACATAAAAAGTACAAAACATTTAAGGCAGAATGACTATATGGATAGTTTCTTACTGCCAGGAACTTTTTTTAAAAAATGACCAAAAGTCCTAACTAGAGGCCTCTTCACACAATGCAGAGACCAAGCAAAATTGTGAATTTTCTTTTCTCCATGAAAATGAATGGCCTAATGACCACACTAGGGTCAACAGTACATAACTGTGGGTAACCTCACCCTGGTAACTGCTAGCCACTGAGTATTCCATCTGATCATTTTGGTCATTGAGTCTCAGATGGAAAGTGAGAAGTGTATTATTCTGAAGGACTGGGTAACCCTAAAGCCTATATCTAATTAGTGTTATTACACTCTTTCTGTGAGAACTTAAAAGATCCAAAAATATATTCCTTTAACCATCATGGTAATACTCATGGTACTTAAACGTTTTGAAATGTTTTTCTGCTTTTACATGCTACATAGTACAGAGGGAGGAATCCCTATAATACCAGTGCCTTTTATTTGGTATAAGTTGAACAATTAGAGGTAAAATCCTCCCTTAAAATTTCTGAGTATGATCCTGGACTAACCTTAAGGAACAGATACTTTTCCACTCCATTAAAAAATAAACAACCCAGGTATATCAGCACTACATTTAGCAAGTAGTATCCCTGGATTATTTTGCTCTGCTAAAAAGGGCCAACTATACTGTTGGGCATTAGTATTTAGAATCACACTCCACGTAGTACAAAAATGTGGCACTTTGTTTCTAGGGGAAACTTCCGTCTTTAAGAAGGAAGACACAATAATTTACAAAGACACCCATTTTATTTGTAGAACCTCTGCCTACCTGTAGTTGCCACATGACTGGCCTATCTCCAACTATAAAGTTTATATCATCTGGCTGGGCGTGGTGGCTCACGCCTGTAATCCCTGCACTTTGGAAGGCTGAGGCAGGCAGATCACCTGAGGTTGGGAGTTGGAGACCAGCCTGGCCAACATGGCAAAAAACCTGTCTCTATTAAAAATACAAAAATTGGCCAGGCATGGTGTTGGGTGCCTGTAATCCCAGCTACCTGGGAGGCTGAGGCACGAGAATCGCTTGAACCCAGGAGGTGGAAGTTACAGTGGGCCAAAAAAAAAGTGTCTCAAAAAAAAAAAAAAGTTCGTATCATCCTTGCCAAGCATTATTTCCGGACTATCCCTAAGGAAAAGTCTGACCAGATTCATGTAACAAAACACAATGCTTCTGGATAATAATATTCCCATTGGATGGGGTCACGGCTCTATTACAGAGATGAAAGATCTAACCTTGTAATGACAAGCACTTTTCTAAACCTGCTCACCAGTGAAATGATAGGCTAAAGAGTTATGCTCCAAATAATCATAGCTTTAGATTTCACTTTAGCTAGCTCTTACTGGCAAGGAATATGGCACCCATATCCCTGAAAAATCCAGACCTTTCTCATGACTTACCAAATCTATATCAAAAGTTGAAAGTAACATCAGGCCCAAAACTGGCATATATTTAGGTGTGAAGGCCTTTTTGGGAATCCTAGTATCAAAACACCATGTAAGGTACAGAGATGCTGGAAGGCTTCTTTCAGTGAAGCAGTAAAGCTTATAAAATGTTGCATATTTTTCATGATACACGTAATGCATTACAAATATTTTCACTTGTATATTAAGTAGTAAAAACTAAAAATACACCAAAAAATATGAAGAATGTACAAGGAGGACTGTAAATTTAAGACAAAGTTGTTGCTTAAGGGGCAACAAAGGGAAATGAAGATGCAAAACATTACATGCCTCACATTCTCTTTGGTACAATTTTGTGCCTTTTTCTTACTCCTATGGTATGTTTTAAGTTTCTCAAAGCTGTTTTTACCTTCCTCGTGATGTGATATTAATTAATGAAATTTCAGTGCTTAATCCTGAAAGTTCATGTTCTAACTGCTGGTGAAAGCAAGTTCACAAAGAATCAGAAAAGGAGAGATACTATTAGAAAGCCAAGTGTGACAAAGTGAATGGACTGATATAAAAGCATCAATCCCACATTCCAATGTGGAGATTTCTCTGAAAATGTTTAATCCTGCTGTTTTTCATTACTAAAATGTCTTTAGAAATGCTATTTGTTCGGGAGGTGGAGGCAGGAGAATCGCTTAAACCCAGGTGGCAGAGGTTGCAGTGAGCCAAGACCGCGCCATTGCACTCCAGCCTGGGCGACAGAGCCAAACTCCGTCTCAAAAATATATATATATATACATATATCAATTAAGACATCCAGAGTTTTGAAATAGCTGTCATGTCCTGAGAAATGTGGACCTGTAACTCTTAAAAGTACACAACTCTTACTGGTTGTTTTATTTTGTAACTTTTTTGCCCTGATAATATTAAACTGACACCTCTGCATTCTAAAAGTAGGTAACCTTGGGAAGGTTCTTTGTTAAGCAAGAAGAGCTTTGGGATTTTCTTACACATGAGGTAGAATAAAACTTTTGAATTCTTTAGTTAACCAAAAGGTTTCTATATTTGTTTCATTTAAATTAACAAATATAGCTGGAGTTTTAAAAATCCAATCTGATAAAGTCTTATTAGGTAAATTAAATCAGTCTATACTTGTTATTACTGACGTATTTCTCTCCTCCTTTCTCTTCCTTTTTTCTGCCATTTGCTGGATTTATAAAGTGGTCTAGATTCCTCCCTGCCTCCCTTTGATCTCTGCTCTTTGAGAGCAACAAGTTGGTTTTCTTTTGGTGGTTACCCTTTTAATATACATGAAAAGGAATATTCAGTATTCCTTTCCTACTCCTGAAGATTACAAGGACTGCCATAATTTTAAATTACTCACTAAACATCTCTGCTTTCCCCTTCCATATTATTACTGCCATCTAGTTAAGTTCCACGTGAATAAAATTTTTTAATTAAAAAAATTTTAACTCATTCATGACTTTTTTGTGTTTATAGTCAATAGTAAATTTACTGTCATATTTTTCAATTTTTGTGCTCACCGTTGCCTTCTGTATCCCACTCCATTCTTATGGGTTCAATTTCCTTCCTCCTGAAGAACATCCTTGAGTAGTTTTTTTCAAAATGAGGGTCACTGAGTGGTAAGTTATCCTGGTCTTTAAATAAAAATGTCTTTCTTTCATTGACAGTCTTGAGTATATTTAACTTGGTATAAAATTCTAGATTGAATGTCATTTTTCTTTCAGCACTTTAATATTTCTCTACTGTCTTCTGGTATTAATGGTTGATATGTTAGAAATCTGCTAACAGTCAAACTGCTGTGCCTTCCCAGTATATTTGTCTTTCTTATCCCTTAGTGGCTTTTAGGTTTTCTCTGAATGCCCACAGTTATGGCATGATGTAATGAAGAGTAGATTTATCTTTCTTTATCCTGCTTGGCAGTTGTGGCACACTTTTAAGCTGAGGATTTGAGATTTCCTTCAATTCTCTGCAATCCAGTTTCTCTACCATTCCCTCCATTTTCTTCTTTGGAAATCCTACTAGACAGATGTTGGAAATTCCCAATCTATTCACCATGGCTTTTAACTGCTCTTCCACTTAAAAAAAAAAAAAATCTGTCTGTGCTGCTTGCTGGATGAAGTTCTCATCACCTTCTTCAGTTCACTAGTTCTTTGTTCATCTATGTCCAGTGTATAGTTTAATTCTGTGTGCTGAGTTTTGGTTTCAATTATTGTTATTTTTCATTTCCAAGACTCCGATTAGTTGTATCGACTGTCCTACTTCATTTCAGCCTGCTTTTGTTTCATGATTTCTTGTTCCTTTTCAATGGATGTTATCTCATCGATTATCTTTTTGAGTATCCAAAACATACATAAAGTCTTGGTCAGGCTATATATTTCATCTGGAATAAATATATATATATCCCAATAGTTGATTTTGCTGGTGATCCTTCTTAGCATTAGATTTATGGATTTTGGAATTTTAATTTATCAGAGTTTTGAACAGGAGCCTTTTCTTTTGGGATGTTTGTTTACTTCCTTTCCCCTCCCTCTCTGTGTACATCCTTCCCTGTCTAGCAGTTTTGCATCTGCTTCTACCAGGGCCCCTGAGTCCAAAAGTCTAGAAGAAGTCTTATGATGACTTCTTGGAGCAGCTGTTTCATAAGTATACTGAGCATATCACATATTTGGTCACTGAGCAAGCAGATGGACACAAAGCTGTCTTTGTTATCCCTAGGCTCACAACTTCCTATAAAACCATAGCCCTTGGCAGAAGACTGGCAATATTTTTTCTTAGTTTCTTTCCAAAAGTGGATAAAAGTTCCACCCTAGTCCTTGGCTTCAAGAAGTGAATCTGGCTCTGGCCCCTTGTCCCACATGGTGCACATTTAGTCTCTGTTACTTGTAGCCAAATTCCTGGACACCACCACCTGCCTTGGATAGAGAGTCCAGCAGGCCCAGGCTGCAGTTTTGCTCACTACTTGGCATTTCTGGTCCATGAAGATATTTATCTTGTTTCTGGAAGCCCAGCCTTGTCTCTTTTGTTTTCTCGTTTATATTTTACCCGTCATTGCTATGTGTTTGGAGCAAAGGGAGTGAGTCGAAACATAAACTCAATGTGCCATCTTGACTAGAAACTTTACATAATCTTGTAGCATTATATTTGAATAAAATTTACTTTTTAAAATGTATAAATAAGATTAACAAGGAACTTTTAAACCCCTTACTTGTACCTAAATAATAATTATGAAATATTTTCATATACAAATTAAATCCTAACTTGACATTTAAAATATATAGACATGAAAGTAATTAAACTGCATTTATTCCAAAATTAGTCTACAAAACAGACTTAATGTAGAACTACTTTCACCTTTGAAACCAAATTAGTCCTACTTCTGAAAGGAAGAAATGGGACTTTCAAACTAACATTAATCAATCAGCTTTAACCCAAAGTAAAATAAGAAACATTTCTATTCAGTTTAACTTAGAAAGGCTGTCAGCTAAACGGAAATAAAACAAGACCATTTCTTATTATGCTTAATGAAAAAGAAAAACTTATACCTTTTCACTTGTTAAAAATTTTGCAAAATATACATGTTCTCCTCCTGTTTTCAATTCTTCCATCTTTTTTCTTGAGGCCTGAGTATCATCTAATTTATAACTCTTAAAAACAGCTAAAACTTCTTCAGAATACTGCAAAATAAAAATATTAGTTTTATTCGACATTGTTACCCAAATTTGTTTAGTGCTTTTCTGCATCAAAATGCCTAGAATTTACTCCCAGTCAATCATGTATGTAGACTGTATATTGCAAGGCACACTAACAATAAAAATTATGATAGCAAAATGGGAGTTAAAACTATTTTGTATGATATTTCACTTGTTGTAAAAGTAGGTACAAGCTCCCTACTCCTAAAGAAATATGATTTCTTGGCCAGTGGTGGTGGCTCATGCCTGTAATCCCAGCACTTCGGGAGGCGGAGGTGGGCAGGTAACTTGAGATCAGGAGTTTGAGACCAGCCTGGCCAACATGGTGAAACCCCTTCTCGACTAAAAATACAAAAATTAGCCAGGTGTGGTGGCAGGCACCTGTGGTCCCAGCTACTCAAGAGACTGAGGCTGAAGAATCCCTTGAACCTGGGAGGCTCTGTCTCAAAAAAAAAAAAAAAAAAAAAAAAACCAAAGAAATATGATTTAAGAAGTTTGCGTAAGGGACAAATAGATTAGGGAACATTTTTAAGAGTGTACAGAAATTTACCAGTGAAATTGTTTAACCACCTGTGGAAACTCTTACGCATTTCTTGTGCTAAAAACTGAGCAAATAAATTCCACCAAATTCTGTCCAGTTAGAAGACAATTCCAGATTATTTCTCACTAACCACTTAATCTGAATTTGGATGGTGCTGCCCCCACAAAAAATTGCATATAAAACAAAAACTATTAAAAATAACATAACACACACCATGCTATTCTGAGAACTACCTATTTATCTTAGATTTTGATTATGACAAAAAAGGACAACTGATCTTTAAGTAGCCAAGAAAAATACAACAAATTCTTCTAAAACAGGATTGGCAAACTTTTTCTGTAAAGGACCAGAGAGTAAGTATTTCAGGCTTTGTGGCCTTTATAATCTCAGTTGCAACTACTCAGCTGTGCCACTATAGTGCAAAAACAGCCACAGGTAAGTGGATGGTCATGGTACTATTCCAATAAACCTTTGTTTATAACCAGTAGGTTAGATCTAGCCCAGAGCCATGACTTGAGGACTTCTGTTTCAACAAGATAGCTAAAATAATTTTGTACAAAGATAGAATATATTCTGCAAAATATCAATTTATGTTAACAACACTCATTATATTCAAAAAAAGCAAGGCTGTAATGACAAACTTTTAAATATCTGATTCTTATATACTACTTCACAATATTAGTGGTTTAAATATTAATTTATAATTTCACTTGTTATGAAATGGGTATAAAAATGTAAGAGGCAGAATTATATAGTGAAAAGTATGTTAGACAAGATTAAGTTTTAGCTCTATCACTGGCTATAAAATACTGGGCTTCTGATAGTCTGTCACTGGCAACTTACCTTGAGAAAAGTTTTCCATGAAATCTTCTCATAGCATTGCACAGGGTTCCTGAAGTAATCCTGAAGTGACCAGAATTTTCGATACAGGTTGTAATCAATTGGAATAGAGCTAATAAAATAAACGTTATATTAAATAAATCATTCAAATTCTTTTATAAATATCTAAATATTCTCAGCTTTGGTCACAAACCGTTTTCAGAAGCTAATGAAAGTTATCAGAAAAGTACACATTCACAAATGCTTATATAAACTTTTACAAATCATTTTAGGGAACTCATAGACCCCAATAGACTCTTTATCTACACTGGTGGAGCCCCTGAATTTTGGAAGGACACATGGTTATTCAGAATTAAAGATTATGTTTCCCAACCAATCTTGCTGCTCGCATGGTCATGTGATTAAATTCTGGCCAATCAGTTGAGAGCAGAAGTCATATGTGCAACTTTTGGGCCATATTTTATCACTGGCCTTTTCCTCTTCCTGCTGGCTAGAATGCAGATGTGAGCATGAGCCACCTTGCACTACAGGAAAAAGGGCAAACACCAAGATGATGGAAGAAGAAGGTAGAAGAAACCTGGGTCTAGGCAATCTCACTGAGCAGCGCTCCCTTACCAGCCTTGGACTGCCTGCTTCTAGACTTCGATATGAGGGGGAAAAAATCAACTTTTATGTTATTTAAACCAATGTTAATCTGAATCTATGTTAAAAGTCACAGGTATCATATCCTAACTAATAATATTATATCCTAAGAAGCACTAGTATGAGAAAAACATATATGGTACATATCAAGTTAGCATCACAAAAATAAGCCCTTTATCTAGTAACTGCATGTATAGCTCACATTTATTCAATGTTTAATAACAGAAGCATTTTGATCTTTATCTAGGAGTTTGGTGATTGTTTTTGTGACCAGAAATAGGCCATAAGAACCTAACTTTTGTTTGTTAGCCTATGGGAAAATTGATTTCATTATACATCATTTCACTTAATGTTGCAGTTTCTAGAACCTATCTATGCCACTGAGGATTGCTTTTGGAAAGAAAGCACAGGGCTACAGAGGAGGAGATAAACAGTTTTAAGAGCAAGGGGAGAGAAGGAGGAAAGGCTTCTTAACTTGCCTATTTCATTAAAAGTTAGCCCAATACACACAGGCACTGGGTCCACAAGTTTAATGGAAGGGATTAAGGGGAGGAGCTCCTAAGGTTGCCTGTGGCTGGCTTTTCAAATGCTGGGATTATGCATAGGGTAGGCTATATAAACAATGAACTGTCTGCACATAATATAGAAACCAGCAGATAAAGCCCATTAGTGATTTACGATTTATTAAGTAATATACATGAAAATTACAGATGAAAGAAATTTCTTATAATTTCTTTCCTCCTTGTCTTATCTCCTCACTCCAGAGAGGATACTCAATAAATTAAGAGATTATCTCTGTAAGTCAAAAAGCTTAGGCTCTGAAAACTCACCACGTTGTTGGAGCTTCCTCATCTCCCATTTCGCCTTCTTCTACATCCATTCCTTCTTCTCTATCTTCAGTGTGCTAAATTGAAAAAAAAAATGTATAGCCTGTCATGAAGCAGTCATCAGACAGAAGAGATAAATGCTAGAATAACAGGTCAGTTACACATTCCTAGGCAACCCACAGTTAGAGAAATATAGTCACTAACTATCTAGACCTATAGTTAATCTGTAAGGGAATCAGAATTTTACCTGATGGACAGAAGAACTCAAGAGCAGTATGACAATGATATAACACAGTCATGAAGATAGTAGAAAGTTTCAAATCTGCATTTCTAAACATAATCAATGATTCCCTCTGGGAATAAAGGGCTAAATGTTTTGGAAATGCACAAGACAATTCAACAATAAAATGACCAAACAGCATGAATAGCTAATTCACAGAAGAAAAATAAATTCCAACCAACATATAATAAGTTCCTCAACCCAATAATGATCAAGGAAATGAAATTAAAACTAAGAAGACTTATTTTTCAAATATATACATCAATTAAGCCAATATTTTTAAAAAATTGATAATTCACACTGTTGGGGTGAGGCTGTGGGGAAAAAGGGCAGGCATTCTCCATGTGCCACTGGTGGCTGTATAAATTGGTATAACCTTTTTGAGAAGTAACCAGGCAATAGCTATTGAAATATGAAATACGCATATATTTTAACCCAGTAATTTTACTTACTGGAATTTATCCTAAAAAGACATCTGCATAATTGATGCAGACGATGCAGACTGATGCAATATTATACACTACTAGACACTGTAACATTGTTTTTCACTATCAGAGATAATCTAAATGTCCACAGGCAGAGAAATGTGATATATCCACTCTGAGATTTATCAAGAGCCATTTAAAAACTAAGATAAAACTAAATCTTAAAGGAAGAAAGTGAATTTCAGAATAGTATGAATGACCTCATTCTGGAGAAAAACAACATGTTTGTACATATACACAAAAAGTCTTGGTATGGTGAGACAGAGAATGTTATGAGTGGTTATAGAAATAATATGAATTTATAGAAAAAATACATATTCTGCAAAAAATAACCCAATGTTTAAAACAGAAAGTACATCTATTCTATAATCTACCTTATGATTAACACTATTAAAACAGAAAGTATAGCTACTTTGCTAATCCACATTAATAGAAAGCTATGCCATAATCTACCATGGTCTACCTTGGATTACAGAATAACTGTACATTCTATCTTAAACACTGGTTGAATTTTTTACATACAAAACATTATTTCTGTAAGTTGGAAATAAAGTTAAAAGTTTTTAAATTTTTGATGACTTATAGGCCCAGTTACATGAATTTTTTTTTTTTTTTAATGAGACAGGGTCTCACTCTGTCGCCCAGGCTGGAGTACAGTGGCATGATCAAGGCTCACTGCAGCTTGACCTCCCTGGGCTGAGGTGATTCTCCCACCTCAGCCTCTCGAGTAGCTGGGACCACAGGCGTGCACCACCATGCCCTGCTAATTTTTGTACTTTTTTGTAGGAATGAGGATTTGCCATGTTGTCCAGGCTGGTCTTGAATTCCTAGGCTCAAGTGATCTGCCCACCTCAGCCTCCCAAAGTGCTAGGATTACAAGTGTGAGCCACTGTGCCTGGACCCACTATCTTAATAACAAACTTGCAAATATGTTATCTGAGAAGATTTCAAATCAGCCTCACCTTCTGACCCAGGGTGCTTTCCTGCTCATTCGTATTGAAAACAGTGACATTTTCCAGATTAAACTGACTCTGCAAGTTAAGACCTAGTAAAAAAAACAAAAAAAAGATGCAAAGCAAGTCCAGTGACACCTAAACTTATGTATAACTTGTGTCATAATCAAAACTACAAAATGCTAAATCCATAAAGAGCAGTCAAAATTAACACATTTGATTTTCAAATCCTTTCAAAAATTCATTTCTTAAAAGTACCTTTGGAGTATGGGCATACCTTGTTTTGTTGTTCTTCACAGTTTCTTGTTTTTTTAAATAAATTGAATGGCAACCCTGCATCATGCAAGTCTATCAGCACCATTTTTCCAACAGCATATGCTCACTTCCTCTGTCACATTTTGGTAATTCTCACAATATTTCAAACTTTTTCATTATTATTGTATCTGTTATGATGATCTGTGATCAGTGATCTTTGAGGTTAACATTGTCATTGTTTTGCCACAGATTTGTTTTTGCCACAAACTGTGCCCATCTAAGATCTAAGACAGTAAACTTTTTTTTTTTTTTTTTTTTGAGACAGCGACTCACTCCTGTCACCCAGGCTGCAGTGCAGTGGCATGATCATGGCTCACTGCAAGTTCAGCTTCCCAAGCTCAGATGATCCTCCCACCTCAGCCTCCTGAGTAGCTGGGACTACAGGCAAGCACCACCATGCCTGGCTAAATTTTTTTGTATTTTCAGTAGAGATGGGCTTTTGCCATGTTGCCTAAGCTGGTAAGATAGCAAATTCAATCAATAAATGCTGTGTGTGTTCTGACTGCTTCACCGACCAACCGTTCCCATGACTCTCTCTCTCTCCTTGGGCCTCCTTATTCCCTGAGACGAAACAATATTGAATTTAGGCCAACTAATGACCCTGCAATGGATTCTAAGTGTCAAGTAAAAGGATGAGTCTCACATCTCTCACTTTAAATAAAAACCTATACATGATTAAGCTTAGTAATTAAGGCATGTCAAAAGCCACGACAGGCTGAAAGTTCTCTTGCGCTTAACAGTTAGCCAAGTTGTGAATGCAAAGATAAAGTTCTTGCGGGAAGTTAAAAGTGCCACTCCAGTGAATACATGAATGATAAGAAAGCAAAACAGCCTTACTGCTGATACAGAGAAAGTCTGAGTGGTCTGGATAGACAAGCAAACCAGCCAGAGAAAGGCTTTAACTCTTTTATTAATTCTGTGAAGGCTGAGACAGGTGAGGACACCACAGAAGAAAAGTACGAAGCTAGCAGAAGTTGGTTTACGAGGTTTAAAGAAAAAAGCCCTCTCTGTAACATAATAGTGCAAGGTGAAGCAGCAACTACCAATGGAGAAGTTGCAGTAAGTTATCAGAAGATCTAGCTAAGAATATTGATGAAGGTGGCTACACTCAACAGATTTTTCAATGCAGATGAAACATTCTGATATTGGAAGATGCTGTCTAGGACTTTCATAGCTAGAGAGAAGTCACTGCTTGCCTTCAAGGGACAGGCTGACTCTCTTGTTAGGAGCTAATGCAGCTGGTGACTTTAAGTTGAAGCCAATGTTCATTTATCATTCTGAAAATCCTGGGGCTCCTGAGAATTATGCTAAATCTACTCTGCCTTGGCTCCATCCATAAAAAGACAAACTCTGATGACAGCACATCTGTTTATAGCATGGTTTACTGACTATATTAAGGCCACTGTTGAGACTTAACTGCTCAGAAAAAAAGATTTCCTTTCACAATATTATTGCTTATTCACAATGCACCTGGGCACCCGAGAGCTCTGATGGAGATGGGCAAGGAAATTAATGCTGTTTTCATGCCTGCTAATACATCATCCATTTTGCAGCCAACGGATCAAAGGGTTATTTCAACTTTCAAGTCTTATTATCTAAGAAATACATTTCATGAGGCTACAGCTACCATAGTGATTTTTTTATGGATCTGAGCAAAGTAAATGGAACACCTTCTGGAAAGGACCTACAAGTCTAGATGCCATAAAGAACACTTGTGATTCATGGAAGGAGGTAAAAATATTCACATTAACAGGAGTTTGGAAGAGGTTGATTCCAACCCTCATAGATGACTTCGAGGGGTTCAAGACTTCAGTGGAGGAAGTAACTGCAGATCTACGTAGTAGAAATGGCAAGAGAACTACAATTAGAAGTGGAGCCTGAAGATATGACAGAATTGCTGCAATCTCATGATTGGATTTGAAACAGATGAGGAGTTGCTTCTTACGAATGAGCAAAGAAAGTGGTTTCTCGAGATGAATTATACTCCTGGTGAAGATGCTGCGAACACTGTTGAATGACAACAAAGGATTTTATTTCTGAGACAGAGTTTCACTCCTGTTGCCCAGGCTGAAGTGCAATGGTGCGATCTCGGCTTATTTTTTATTTTTTTTCTGAGACAGAGTTTAGAATATTACATAAACTTAGTTGATAAAGCAGCGGCAGGGTTTGAGAGGACTGACCCTAACTTTGAAAGTTCTACTGTGGATAAGATGCTACCAAACAGCATCATGTGCTACAGAGAAATCTTTCGTGAAAGGAAGAGTCAATTGATGTGGCAAACTTCACTGTGCTATTTGAAGAAAATTGTCATAGCCACCCCAACCTTCAGCAACCACCACCCTGGATCAGTCAGCAGCCATCAACATCAAGGTAAGACCCCCCACCAGCAAAAAGATGACAACTTGCAAAAGGCTTTGGTGGTCATTACCAGTTTTTAGCAGTATTTTAGAAGTACGGTATGTACATTTTTTTTAGATGCTATTGCATACTTAATAGACTACAGCATAGTGTAAACATAACTTTTATATGCACTGGGAAACCAAAAAATGTTGGTTGAATGAATATTGCTTTATTGCAATATTCACTTTATTGTGGTGGTCTGCAACAAAACCCACAGTATGTCTGTAAACAGAATTCTATATACATTATAATAGAGTTGATCCTTATTATTCATGACTATTCCAGAACAATTCCACAGAATGCAATACAGAATAATTTATAATTCTGTTGGAAGCACAAATGTAAATTATATTAATGAAAAAGTGATAATGTATAACAAATAAGTAAATACATTATAGTTAATGAGAGCCAAGTTTCTTACTGTTAGAGAAAGAGGTTAATAAACAGATCTACTGGTGCTGGATTCAACTCAGAGGTATCAGTAGAATCTCATATTTTTTGCTGCTGTTCATGTAAAATATATACTGACAGATACAGAAACAAATACAGATGAGTATGGTTAGTATACACATATGTCTTTCCTAGCTCTGGTCTCTGAGAGGGCCTAGAAGTAGTGATACTCCAGTAGCAGTGAGCACATCTTCTCAAATGTAACAGCCAATGATAACCAGCCACACAAAGAGGCAAGATACCATGAGTGAGAAACAGTCAAAACAGACAGGAGAAACAGACCCACCAAGACTTATTTAAGGTATCGGCATTACCAGATACAGACAATAAAGTAACAATGTTTACCAAGTTTAGAAAACTAAAAAAACAATTCTTAAGAAATTATTCAGAATCAGGTAGAGAGAGACAAACAGATGAAAAAATATATAAGGAGTAAAAAACAGAGGATACAGTGAGAGGGTATAATGGATGTTTAATTGAAGTTCCAGAAAAAGAAAAAGATAAAGAGGCATACACAATATTTGAAGAGATAATGGCTAAATTTTTACAAACTAGATGGAAGAATCTAATCCATACATTCAAGATGTCCACAATCCTAAGCAGGACAAATAAAAAGAAATTTACACAAGAGATACATCATAGTAAAACTAAAAGAAACCAAAGGAGAAAAAAAAATCTTAAGCGCAGAGAAAAAAATCTAGATTATCTTCAAGAAGTGAGACTGACATCTGACTTGTCAATAGAAAAATGGGAAACAGAAGACAAAGTAAAGATTATTTCCCGTGAGATGAAATCCTGTATCTAGTGCCAATCTAGAATCTTATATCTATTGGGAGGAGGTCAAAATACCAATATTAACAGGAGTTTGGAAGAAAGAAAGGAAAAAAAATAAAGGAGAAGTAACGATTTTTAGGCAAAACACAGACCTGCACTGAAGAAAAGTCTAAAAGGGAAAATGATCACAGACAGAAAGCCAGAAATACAAGAAGTGGTAAATCTATATTAACCTTGACCACATAAAATAAGTATGAAAGAAAACAGCACAGACATAGGATGACAAAAAGAAAGCACATAAACCACTGCTAACATACGCTATAGGTCTTTCTACATGCAGGCACTATTGTAAGCTCTTCACATGTTTTAATTCATTTAATCCTCAGAACATATAAAGTAGGTGGTACATTAGCCCAATATTAAGGAAGGGAGGATTGAAGCAAGGAGATATTAAAATCTCGCATATTTGAACATACTGGGGAGGCGGAAGGCTCTGGAGAACAAGCAATGTCCCATTTCAGGAGCTAGATAGTGGTTATACAGTATTCGTTTCATTATTATTCGCTTTATGTACTTTTCTATATGAGCGTTATATTTCACAATAAAAATTTGTTAAAAAAAGAGAAATGAAAGGAAGTCTATATAGCTAAATAGTTGTGACTGAGAGAAAATGCAAACACAAAAATAGGCATACATTATGAAATACAGATATGATGGTTCATATCTACATGTTTCAGTGTGATTCAACTTTACATTAATAAGCTTTGAACTTAAAAGAATCCATGACTTTGTTTCAGGATTACCTGTATTATATACTAGGACTGCTATACATTTATAAGTAAAAGAAAATAAAGTGACAATTTCTATGATGTCTTTCAACTTTTTAGAACCATTTTTCTCATTATCATGACAGATTTTAATCTATTAAAAACTGGAAAAGATTTTCCTGCAGAAAACTCATTTAATGTATAAAAGCTTACCTGATTTCTCAGACAGAGGGAAAAGCCTGGCCAAAAAGAGCTGAATCCGTCCACAGAAGACTGTATTCTGGGATTTAGACAATCTTCTTAGGAGATCTAACAATATACGAAAATGAACGTTACACAGAAAAGATAATTCTATGTTTATTACAACCACACCTAAAAGTTTCTAAACCAGTTTGTCAAGAGTATTTTCCTAAAGCAGTAGTTCTTAAATTGGGGGCCGAAACCACTGCCACAAAAAAGTACTATACATTAGGAACAAAACAAGTTCAACATGACATGAAAAAGACAAACTTTACTACGTTTCTGACTTTAAGCTTATGCCCAGAACAAAAACAGTTTAAAGTGAATAATGAGTTCTAAAAAATCAGATTGTTAGTTAAAAATGCAGATACCTAATCTATCTTTAAAATGTTATCACTGGTATTTAATTCAACCATGTGTTTTTCTGGGCATATTTACACTTTAAAAAGCAATCATTTTATCACTCAATTACTTACCATTGCACATACGTAGTAAGTAATTTTTCCCAGCAGAATAGAATGTATTCTGAAATTAAGACGGAAATTATCACTCTTCTTCAGAACTTGTTACACATTCTTCAATAATAAGTTGCCGGAAGTGAAATATTAAAGAACACTAACATGCACTGAGAATCTACTATGCCACTTTCACTTTTTTTAAGCAAATAACATTTTCAATGAAATAAAAATATTTTCAGATATAAGAAAACATGATACTAAGTAACTGTTTTAAACATGTGAAAGTGTGAATTTTCAAGTTAATTTTTATTACACAAATTAAATCAAATTTTGTATTTCAAGTTTTTCTCCACACATGGTTTTTATTTGGCTCTCCCGAGAGAGCAGTATATAATTTTTTCATAGGCACAAACTTGTTGGCATTCAGCAATACTACAAATAAATTAAAAAAAAAATCTACCCTCAGAATTCTGGATCTATAGAAAGATAAAGTTAGCAGGAAAAGAAACTAAGGCACTTACTGATTTCCAAGTAGCAACATTTTTTTCCACAAAAGTGAATATTGTGTCACACTGATCCAAAGGAAGACAATCCAAAACATCTCCCAACAATACAAAAGGTGTAGATGCGGTACAAATACCTTCAAGTGGAGCACAAGCCAATTTAAAAGTTTAAAAAATTGTAGAGTAAAATAGCCTATGAAAAATAATTCTGAAGAATATCTTAAAAGGTACACTTTGTTACTCATAACAAGGTTTTAAAAGGACAAGAAATGGAAGCAACCTAAAAGTCCCCAAATAGGACATACTTAAGTAATTTTTGATATGTGCACTCAGTAATGATGACAATAATTCTTGACAAGATCTAGAGCATTTACTATATGTCAGGCACACTAAGTACTTTACATATGCTAACACATTTAATCCTTATAACCCTATGAGGTAGAGCATATCATTATTTGCATTTTATAGAATGGGAAAACTGAGACACAGAGAGGTTAAATAACTTAACCAAGATCATAGAGCCAGTAAGTGGTAGAGCTGGGATACGAACCCAGGCAGTCTGGCTCCACAGTCTGTTTTCTTCACCACTAAGCTATTCAAAAGAATATAATGCAGCCAATTAAAAACGATGGTTATAACGACTATAATAACTTGGAAAAATGCTTATGATATAATGCTAAGTGAAAAAGGCAGGATTCAAAATTGTATGTACATATGGTTATGACAATAAAAAAAATTCTTAAAAGACTATAGAAACTAAAACCATTATACCAGATGAATGGTAGCTTTTAAAAGTAGAGGAATTAAGAGTACTGTTTTCTCTTCTTATTTCCAAATGTTTTGTAATGTTGCTAAATTGTCTTTGTGATTTGAAAAGATTATCTTCAAAAAATAACAAGGTTTGATATTAACTATGATTTAACATTTAAAATAACAGTATTGTTTCAGGGGAAAGAATGGAAAAGTAGAAAGTTACTGTTTAAAGAACAACAAAATTAAGATTTTTCTTAAGAAAAGGTCTACGTAGTCTATCTAGACTACTTAGAATACTTTTATATCCCTACTCATTCTTCCTTCTATTTTAAGGCAATGAGTACTTACTAACACTCATAAGTGTTTAAGAAAAGTAGTCACTTAGGCATGGTATATGGAGGAAAAATATCTAGGGTGATCTAAGCCCAAAACAGTGCATTAATATACTATGTCCAAAAAAAAGGAAGAAATATTTCCAGCTGTACTCTGCACTAGTAAGATCATATCTGGAATGCGACGTGAGGGATACTGCCTAGAAGCAGTGGGTGAAATAAAACAGCAGATTTCAACTCAATACAAGGGAACACACCAATAACCACATTTGTCTAACAGGACTCAAACAGTGAGCTCCGCTAATGAGCATGATTCAGCAGAGGCTGAATGACCACCTACCAGGGATGTTACAGCAGGGAAGCAGTCTAGGCCAAAGATGAGACTGGACTAGGTGACCTCTAAAGTCCCTAACAATACTTAGATTCAATGATATTATATACCCTGCACATCCAAGAGATTTGAGAAGCATATTTTCTGCCCTTAGTTGCAGTATAGCCTGGAATAAGTTAACTCACATTTAATAATTATAGAACTTTTTCTAGATTCTACTGCCAAAATTCTGAGTCAGTAGAACTAAGCAAGGTTTGGGAATCTCATCTAAAAAGAGATTCACTGGTGGTTCTGATGAGCCAGCAAGTCTGGGAACCATTGGGTTATAGTGTGATTCCCCCAAGAGCTTTCACAACCTGTGTCCCAGCTTCCACACCAATCTCTCTCCTTACCCTTACCTGGGCCACAGACATCCCTCTCTAGTTCCCACTCCCCAGTTCCCAAACACCATGCCATGTTCATCCTTCCATGGTTTTGTTCACAATGTTGTTTTCTGCATACTCTTCCTCCTCTTTACCACATGGTAAATTTCAACTCCATCTTTCTAAGCATAGAGCGAATGTCAGCTCATCTAAATAACTCTGATATCCTGAAGCAGGCTACTTCATCTATGCTTTTGAAGCACACTCTACATAAATATACTGTAGCATTTAGCACATCCTAACTAGTCACCTTTGAATGTAGATTATGAGCTTTTTAAGGTTAGGCATTTTTGTATGCTTTAACCAGTAGCATCTCACACTGAATAGAAGCTCAATAAATATCAGCCAAATTGAATTTAACAAAATATATTTATGGATAATTTAAAAACATGTCACATAACCAAACAATTATAGTCTGTCTCAAAAAGAAAAATTCTCCCTAAAATAAAAATGCACTATGCCTTTACAGTTTAAGCTCTTAAGTCCTTATCCTTCTCAAAAGTTCCAAGTATAGACTAGACTTTGTACAACTTCTTCATTAAAAACATCACCAGCTGTGCAAGAGTAATGTATAAAGGTAATCAATGAACTAAGGACACACTGAACACTGTTTGACAGAAACTAGACAAGGAATATTACATTGTGGGACTCACCTAACTATGCCTAATGAATGAATGATTAGGCAGCTTGTATAAAAGTTTAACAACGTGAATTTATGAACTTAAGTTCATAAAATAGTTTGCCCCCTATACTGGGAGGTGTGTGCCAGTTTTATAGAAGCATCAAAATAACACATAATGTGAATAATGCTTTACAGATTAAAAAGGAGTTTTCACATATATTATTTGAATTAATCAAATGAGTATTTTAACCAAATTGGTTAAAGAAGAATGCTGATAAACTAATTTTTTATTTCTTCTTTCTGCAAATATTTAACGAGCTCCTATTATGTGTTAGGCTCTGTGTACTATGTGCATTGTTTACCCAAAGTCTTCTAAAGCTATCGCACACAGCCATTTTAACAGGCCCCTGCCCAGTTTTCCTGCCAGCAGTGACTTCAAATGGAATCATTCATCTGCAGCTGCTCTTTTTTTTCTTTTTTTTTTTTTTGAGATGGAGTCTTGCTCTGTTGCCCAGGCTGGAGTACAGTGGCTCGAGCTCAGCTCACTGCAAGCTCCGCCTCCCGGGTTCACACCATTCTCCTGCCTCGGCCTCCCGAGTAGCTGGGACTACAGGCGCCCAGCACCGCGCCCAGCTAATTTTTTTTATTTTTAGTAGAGATGGGGTTTCATCGTGTTAGCCAGGATGGTCTCGATCTCCTGACCTCATGATCCGCCCGTCTCAGCCTCCCAAAGTGCTGGGATTACAGGCCTAAGCCACCGCGCCCGGCCTGCAGCTGCTCTTTAGTATGGCACCCAGTGCCCTTTATAAATGGACCTAACCTGCTTTCCTCATCATTCTCGTTGTCCTCTCCTCCTCCTGCTCTACACAATTCTCTAGCTATTCCCTTCTTAGTATGTCTAACAAATTCTTCATACCTCACATTCTAGTTCTCATGTTCTTTTCTAAAACCTCTCCTGACTCCTTTAGACTGAAGTTTAGAGAGCCATGTTGGCTCTATTCCCTCTAACTACACTTCATTCCCACTTCGACCATAGTACTTACACCATAGTAAGGCATGCATACATCTGTTTCTTCCATTAGCTCCACGTAAGCAGGGGAATATGTTTTATTCACCATTGAATCTCCAGGTCCTAGCTCAGTACCAGGCACATAGTAGATGCTCAATGAAAATTTACTGAATGAACAAAACAACTGGAGAACAAAGGAAGTGCCAAAATGTGCACTGCATAATAGAGATGAGAAATAAGAGTAAACTAATTCAACTGGGACTTCTTGGCAAAGTTGGGAGTCAGGCAGAACTTGAAGAATAAACAAAATCAGATAGGTGGAGAAGTATGGGGAGAAGACGTTTTAAATAAAGCATGTCATGTCCAAGATTACTTTAAACAAAACAAAACGGAACCATACTTACCTTCAGTTACTCCCCCAATAGCAAGAGAAATAATAGCTAAAACGTTTTCACATGATGAATGATTTATCTACCAACAGAGGAGAAACAATTTAATTTAGGGGCAAGAGTTCAGACTAAACTCTATTAACAGTAAAAACATGTACTCTGATATTAAATTGACTATCAGAAATATGGAATACAATATTTCTTATAGAAAACAATATTTTCTAATATGAAGTTACAAAAATGTAACAGTAACATATAGAATCAATAGTTGTAGAAGTATGTCAAGTAACAGGTAGGCAACTCACTCAAAATCCAATGGTCTCAGGAAAATGGTTATATTAGCAAGATGAAGGCTATAAGCTAATCAAGGACAGAAGTGCTGAAGCCATAACTCAGCCAGTGGCACAGGGCAAAGGCAGGGCTAGGAGAATTAACTACTAATACACCCATGTGTCTGAGGGGTGGTTTTAATAGAAGGAAGGCAGTGCTTAGGTTCTATAAAATCATAATAACCAGCATTTACTGAGTGTTCATTAAGTGCTGTTTTACACACAACAACACTGAAAGAACGGTATTTCCCCTCTCACAAAAGAAACTGAAGCACAGAAAAGGAAAATAACTTGCCCAATGCCTCACAATGGAAAAGTGACTAAGTCTGAAGAAAAGGAAAGAATCATTTTTTAATCAGACTTGTCTGAGAGAAAGGGACATTGTATTATGGCCAATAGAAGGGAATCTAGCTTTTGGGGACCCAACCTTTGCTTGACCAAGAATAAACTGTTGAAACTTTTCCTTTCATTCAGGTACCCCATTATTGGTAAACAAATTCAGATTTTTCATGGTTAGATTTCTCTACCGAAGTTGGAGAGCCCTCAGTTATTTATGTAAGTTTACTGATGAGGAGGATGCCAGAGGAAAATGAGGGAATGGAATCCCAGCTCCTAAGCTAAATATTTTTGGACTAGACCTTTCGTGCCACTACAGGATGTATCACTGCTTATACAGGAAAGTGGGAGAGCCCACCTTCACCTCTAGTTCTTCCTAAGACCTCATGTCAACTTTTCTTATTTCACTTGGAGAGGGCTCTTGTCATTTATTAAACCAAACCCTTAAAATGTACCTGTGCTATCAAAATCCTTAGAGAAATCGTATAGTCATCAAGTCAACTTTTACAAAGCAGAAAGCTTACTCTAAAAAAAGATGTTTAAATATCCATTCTAAGAAAAAAAGCAATTTTTAAATAACATGGTTTATTAATTTGTCAGCAAAATTTTAACAATGGAAAAACATACTTACAATTTCTTCTTCTAGAATACCTCTGAAAGCTTGGTCAAGGGTACATTTTTTTTCATTTTCACTATTAAAAACAAAAGACATCCTCATTTTTCAAACAGCTCAGGGTATGTATAAAGATTGAGGCAAGTATTTTTCATAGATATCAATGCCTTACCTGCCAGGTACCTGGCTGAAGGTACTTAACAACGGCTTGATGTTTTTGTTGTTCAAGGCCTCTCTGGTAGACTTCTAAAAAAAAATTAAAATGGCAAATAATTGTAAAGATTTTGCTTATTATTTGCTGAAAAATATATCGTTCATTGATAGTGTATCTTTCTAACTAAAAAATGCTTATACCTGGGAAAAATTACCTATCAGTCATTCTCTCAGTAATCCTTATTCCAACGCTACTTAATGATATGGATCCTCATCACTTTAAATCTAGCAAGAGCTTCCTTGCTGGACTTTTTCATTCTAGGTGATATTTCTGTCTCTTTAAATATCACATTCATGAGAGTATTGTGCTTACAAAAAAAAAATCTCCAAATGGCTCCTTATTTGCACGTTTTAGTTTTGAAGCTTCACAGCTCCCTCAAGGTCCTTGATAATGTTATCCCAATTTACCCAAACTTAATTCCCAATACTCCCTAACACATACTTTGCACTAAAGTCTAGCCATTTTTCATCACTTTATATCAAACTCATTCTACTGTATTCACACATTCATGTTGCTCTTCCTACCTGTTCATCCAAATTCTATCCATTCTCCCACACCCATGTCAGGTCTCGCCTCCTGGAGGTATCTTGTTCAGTCCCTGACACGTAGCACTCAATAAAACCATGCTGACAATCTGTAGATTGTTTTAAAGTAATCATAACTTAAAGACAAAAATATTGCAAAAGGCATTCATTCTATGAACACTCACATACACTTGGAAAGTCATCTTATTACCTCACAGGAATTAGATCTATCCTAAAGGTGTCCATTCCTTGCTCTGCCACTAACAGGCTGAGTAATTTGGGGCCTGTTCCTTTATCTCTTTGTGCTTCATTTTCATCACCAGTTAAATAAGAGGGTTGTTGTAGATTTTTACTACCAGCAGCAGCTACAGTGGCATCACCTAGGAAGCTGGTAGAAATGCAGAATCTCAGGCTCCCTTCCACACTTACTGAACCAGAATCTGCATTTCACAAGAAGCTTGAGAAACACTGAACTAGATGATCTCCAATTTCATGGTCCTTTTCAGGGCCAGTATGATTTTTTTTTTTTTTTTGAGATGGAGTCTCCCTCTGTTGCCCAGGTGTTGTGCACTGGCATGATCTTGGCTCACTGCAACCTCCGCTGTCTGGGTTCAAGCGATTCTCCTGCCTCAGCCTCCCAAGTAGATGGGATTACAGCGCCCACCACCACGCCTGGCTAATTTTCATATTTTTAGTAGAGATGGGGCTTCGCCATGTTGGCCAGGCTGGCCTTGAACTCTTGACCTCAGGTGATCCGCCCGCCTCGGCCTCCCGAAGTACTGCATTTACAGGCGTGAGCCACTGCGCCCGGCCGCCAATATGATCTTGGATAGTCCTAACAGTTACTCTTAGCAGGCTTTCAAAGCACCAGAGATTGCAGCAAAACGCACACAAAGAAAACGATTATGACGACATACACAAAATATAATCCATTAAAAAAAAACCTCACACTGTGTGTGTGTGTGTATATATATATATACATATATATATATAACCCTGCAAACAAGAAAACTACTTACTACAAAGGATGAATTTTTCTTTCACACAATTTTCATCCTGGCATCCCTATAACTACTAAAACACAGCCGAATATCTGAGAAATGTTGGTGCAAATGCTAGAGACGAATAGTCAGGCAACTTAAAAGTGTTCTTCATACTTACGTTGCTGTGACGAGCAACATAAAAAGAACAGAGTGTCTAAAGTCAGAAAAACCAGTGAAGTCACAACTTTTTGGGGGGTGTCAGCTTCTACCTCATGTACCAGGAATAACCAACTTAGCCTATTTCACAATGTTACTCTAATAGTTAAATGAGAAAGTGCTCTGTCAAGTGTTTCCCAAATGCTCAAAACCACCCTTCCACATTGAGCAAGAATAAAATAGCATCTGGTTACCCTTCCCAAGGTGATCTATCTGCCTTTTCCCGCTTAGGATCTCATCGATCGCTTAGGAGTTAGACACGGTGGGTTAAGGGGTGGTGAAGAGACGGCGGGAACAAGCACTTGGTAGCTCAGAAGGCTAGGGCGGGAGCCAGGTCTTTGGACTGAAACCACTCCCACCCTCCCCCTTCAGCAGCTCCCCTTCCCCTTCTCGAGACATCTGCCCCACTAAACGAGCTGAGGGGATGGACCCAACCAGAAGTAGTCTGCAGGTGGGCACTCCAAGCGGGGAGCCGAGGCGCCCAGCACGCAGAGTCCGGGGACCCGCTGGAGGGTGGGCGGAGGCGGACGGCCCAGCCCACAAGGAAGAGGCGGGTAGTGCGTCTTTCCCTACCCCTCAACCTCCGACGGGGCCCGGAGCGGACGCTGAGGCGGACACACCTCTGTCTCACTTTACCCCAGGGCAAAATTCGAGTAATTTCAGGGAGTAGAGGGCAAAGCATAGCGCCGGGTCAGGCCTGCACCCTCCCCGCTACAGCTCACCGTAAACCGCGTCCGCGCTTCGGGCAAACTGAAGAGCGGCGGCGTCGGAGACATCTTCTCGGCTGCGCGTGCCCGCCACTGCGCTGCGGCGCCTGCCGATGACGTCAAGCCAGGAGCAACGAGACTGCGGTCTCTCTGAGCCCGGCTAGAGTGGCCTGTGAACACCGGTCGGGCGAGCTGGCAGTTGGGAGTTTCCCTAGCGACTCAGTTCGGGTGGGCGTTGGGCGCCTGAGTCAGCCAAACAGCCTAGTCGGGGTTCTTGGGTAGCCTTTGGGGTGAGGGGACTTGGGCGGCCTTGGTCTGTAAGCTCTGCGCTCCCGGGCGTGGAAGAGACTGGCCGCGCACATGCGTTTCTGTGGTTTTCCTGGTTTGGGGAAAGCGGGTAAATGGTGGCTGGTTGCGGCTAACTGGGCCGCGCTAAAAGGTAACCCAAGGCAGGTGGATTACCTGGGGAAACAGCTGGAGCAGTGGTCCTGGCCGCCAGTCCGCGGTCATCCCGGGAGCTTAAGATTCGGAGTGGTGATAGGCTCCGGATGTATGAGCCCTGTGGCTCAAGGGCACTGTTCTCTCTGCTCCGAAATAGAAATAATACCTGTCTCACAGAGCTGTTGAAAAGCTCCACTGAAATAATGACCGCAAGTGTGAATTGTAAAGCAATGTAAGTAGTATTTATTATTAAAAGGTCTCTACTGAAAGAAAAGATCTAGGAGGAATGCAGTGCCCGGCGCTGATTGGAAAACGGGTGGCGCTGCGTCCTGGGCCGGGGCTTCCCTAGCAAAAACCTTGTCTCCCTCGCCATTTCGTCCCTTGCCTGCCTTCCCAGGAGAGACGTGGCCAATAGAAGCCGAGTGGCAGTAACTCTAAGTTGGAGTTACACGGTGGAGAAGGAAGCACTGACTCAGACTCGGGTAACTTCCTCTTATTCCCTCACACGTGTATCTTGTTCCCTTCTTCGAAGTCTGTAAATTTAAAATCCTAAGCCCCCCAACAGCTGAACAGACCCCCTTGGGGCTAAGGGGACACCAGAAAAATCTTAACAACTGAGTTCCCAGTCATAACGGCATGGGAGGTCAGACGGACCTGGTTATACCCTCTCCCTTTTGTGATTTAGAGGAGATAGCTGACTGGCCATAAAGTTAAAATAGAGGCCAGGCGCGGTGGCTTACGCCTGTAATCCCAGCACTTTGGGACGCCGAAGCAGGTGGGTCACCTGAGGTCAGGAGTGGATCACCTGAGGTATGGCAAACATGGTGAAACGCTGTCTCTACTAAAAATACAAAAATTAGCCGGGCGTGGTGGCACGCACCTGTAATCCCAGCTACTCGGGAGGCCGAGGCAGGAGAATCGTTTGAACCCGGCAGGCGGAGGTTGCAGTGAGCAGAGATCGTGCCATTGCACTCCAGCCTGGGCGACAAGAGTGAAACTCTGTTTCAAAAAAAAAACGGAGATGATAGGACTGACGGAATTGACTCCATGGCAATAAGATACCAAAGTATAAACAGGACCTAAGCCCATGCCAAGCAAGGGTTAAAAGTCATGCATCCCTACGCTTAAAAAATAAACTATGTTCTCACTATGCTTCAAGGTTTTTCTTTAGCAGCTAAACAAGCGCTGGCCTCACAGTATTAAAACAATTTGCAGTTCATCGACCACCAGACACTAACAACCCTCTCCCACCAGCCGTAACTACAGCTTTTATTGATTTCAGTTACTTTCTCCTGATAAGAAGGTCACTGACCGTGGACTTGTTCTGGCCAATTTATAGTGACTGCATGCTTACGTAACTTCCTGTCCTGAAAAGATGTTTTGATGGATAGGACCTAACTGTAAATACATTTAAATGTTAAGTCTCCACCCCAAAGTGAACATGGGTTGTCTGTTAAACATGCATATTTGTTTAATATGCGTGTGTCAAGACCACCTTCATGAATATTCATAGCCGCTCCTCTAACTTGTAGAATATGTATGTTTAGCCAACCAGTTAAGCATAAAGTTCCTACTCCAACTCCTCCTCTGAAGTGTCTGTATGTGGTCTTGGCTGGAGGCATGCTTCCCAGCCTGCAGAATGGCCACCTTGCAGGCTGTAACTCCTTATAAGAAACAAAGTCTCTCCTTTTCTAAATCTATAGATCTTACGATTTTTTAGTTAACATACACAATAAGAATACAGGAAGCTAAGGAAAAGATAACTGCAGAATCTTACTCCTAAGTGGGAATTGTGAACAATAATGACTACCTGAAACGTTACAGGCTTTTTAAGAATCAGCAAGATCATTCAGGTTTGGTTGTATACATTAAATTTACAAATTGGCAAAATAAAAATGATTTAATTCAGAATTATACTTTGTTTATCTGATACTAATTGTTGTAATAGGATTATCATATTACAGATGACTATTAACCATCTGGAACAGAACTAAGACCTCAGAGGCAAGTACATTTTTTTCTTTTCTTAAGAGACGGTCTCATTCTGTCATCCAGACTGGAGTGTAGTGGTTTGATCATAGCTGACTGTATCCTCAAACTCCTGGGCTCAAATGATCCTCCTGCCTCCATTTCCCAAGTAGCTGGGACTAGAGGCATGTGCCACCAAGCTCAGCTAATTTTTTTATTTTTGTAAGACAGGGTTTTGCTATGTTGCCTAGGCTGGTCTTGAATTCCTGGGCTCAAGTGGTCCTGCCTCGGCCTCCCAAAGTGCTGGGATTACAGGCATGAGCCACTGTGCCTGGCCTGGCACTTTTCTTATATTACTTCTAGTCCTTACAACAATTTTTTACTTAGTTATATATTAATGAGTATACAGCCTCATTGGCCGTAGGTCACATGGCTAGAGAAAGCTAAGTTTGGAATTTGAGCCTAGCTGTCATCCCAAAGCCTGTATTTTTCTTAAGTCTTAACTCTTGAATCTTTACCATGGGCCTATTCAATGTTTCAGAAATTATTTCCTTACAATTGGATAAGGGCGAGGACCATAGTGTCATTAATAACAAAACATAGGCCTGGTGCGGTGGCTCACGCCTGTAATCCCACTACTTTGGAAGGCCGAGCCAGCTGGATCACCTGAGGTCAGGAGTTTGAGACCAGCCTGGCCAATATGGTGAAACCCCATCTCTACTAAAAATACAAAAATCAGCCAGGCATGGTGGCAGGCACCTGTAATCCCTGCTGAGTCAGGGAGGCTGAGTCAGGAGAATCGCTTGAACCCTGGTGGCAGAGGTTTCAGCGAGCCGAGATCCTGCCATTGCACTCCAGCCTGGGCAATAAGAGCAAAACTCCATCTCAAAAAAAAAAAAAAAAAAAAGAGTTTTTTGTTTTTTGTTTGTTTGTTTGTTTGTTTTTAAGTGGGTAATAACATCCAGAGGGCAGACATCCAGGAACATGTACCCTTTTCACTTATATTTACTGAGCACCTGTTTTTCCTCATGCTAGCTGGTGAAGTAAGATGGACGAAGGACTGCCTCTCTGTTAGGAAATAACTTGCATGGGAGAATCTAGGATGGATGGTTTAGATCAGTTCTAGGCATTCACATCTTCATTCCTCTTTTTTTTCCTTAGTGTGGCCTTACTTGAGTTCAGTTTACCGTTGGAATGGTAAGATCTGGGAGGAAAGGACTAAGGATGCAGTTTAATCTGCTTTTCTTCTAGTTCTTATCCTGACTATTGTCCAGGCAGAAGGAAGCTTTTTGCTCCATGCTTACAGGTCGGCCACATTAGGATGTTGGATTGCAGGTTTGCCTGGTTCAGCATTTGGGCCCCAGCCATCTCTCCCTTTCTCTCATTTGTAGTTTAAGTGGATTGAAATATATTTATTTAAAGGGAACTGATGTTTGAGTGGCAAAGTTGAATAAAAAGAATTAGACTCCTGCATTGTGAGAGGAATGGAACTGAGAAGAATAAAAATGAAAAAAATGGCCGGGCACAGTGACTCACACCTGTAATCCCAGCACTTTGGGAGGCCAAGATGGGTGGATCACTTGAGGCCAGGAGTTTGAGACCAGCCTGACCAAGATGGTGTAACCCTATCTCTACTAAAAATACAAAAAATTAGCTGGGTGTGTTGGCCGCGCCTGTAATCCTAGCTACCCAGAAGGCTGAGGCAGGAGAAGTGCTGGAATGTGGGAGGTGGAGGTTTCAGTGAGCAGAGATCGTGCTACTGCACTCCAGCCTGGGTGACAGAGTGTGACTCTATCTCAAAAAAAAAAAAAAAAAAAAAAAGGAAAAGGACGGCCCTTTATACTCTAGAGCTTAAATTTTCTTGGAAAAAGAGTAATTTTCATGAAAGCTATGTAGGGAGGCTGTATTTTTATAGCATAGTGGCAATTTTCAAGCATTTTATATTGTTGATATTGTACTGTTTGTTCAATATATTGAGTGCTTACTATCTGCCAGGCAAAGGTATAATATTATTGAAATATATATGTAGCTCTATTTTATTATATTGCAGGTACTGTATATATCATTATCTAGCATATATTGTAAAATCCTGTTTGGTGGGCTCAGTTGGACCACATAATGAGCATAATTCAAGGTGAGAGATAGAATAGTGGGTCAGTTTTTGCCCGAGCATGCCAAGCTTCCCTGCAGGGTTAGTCAAGGGATTTGCCTGAAATTCTACCATTGTTTGGCTTGTTCCCCTTTCCTGTCCTGTTTTTCTCTCTCCCTGAGAGTATTATCTTAACAAATCATTTGCTCATGAATTATCACCTCAGGATTTGCTTCTGAAGATCCGGATTGTGTTCGTTTGGGTCTACATAGAAGCAGACACAGATACATTACACCATACATTGGATGTGCAAGAGATTTACTATGGAGAGAGCAAGAGGAGGGAGGGAGAACTTGCAGACAGCAGTGCAGGTCTGACACTCACAGGAGGAGAAAAGGAAGGAATGTGGATTGGGTAAGAAGTTTCTGGGTACAGTGCAATTCCAAGAAAGGGTTGGCTTTGCAAAGAGTCCTGCAGTTTGTCAGAATGGGCCTGTACTAGTACCTTTGCCATCCTCATTCATTGACTGGGACCCTCAGAAAGCATGGCCTTGGTGCAAATGTGGTGGTTGATCCAGAGGGTAGCAGCTTGAGCTGTCAGTCAACTGTGGTCCCCACAGCTGAAGATCTGAATAGAGCATTATCATGGCCACACACTGCCCTAAGATACTAATAATGTAGTAATTTTTTATCTGTATTCAGAAAATATTTTCTTTGTTTATTCTCAACAAATATATGTGAACCTAGCACTGCGAACAAAGAAGAGTTACTACCCTAATGAGGCCTTTATTCTGTGTGGGAGCAGGGTTATTTATTTATTTATTTTTGAGACGGAGTCTCGCTCTGTAGCCCAGGCTGGAGTGCAGTGGTATGATCTTGGCTCACTGCAACCTTGGCCTCCCAGGTTCAAGTGATTCTCGTGCCTCAGCCTCCTGAATAGCTGGGACTACCGGCACACAGCACCATGCCCAGCTAATTTTTGTATTTTTAGTAGAGATGGGGTTTCGCCATGTTGGCCAGGCTGGTCTCAAACTCCTGGCCCCAAGTGATCTGCCCACCTCAGCCTTTCAAAGTGCTGGGATTACAGGTGTGAGCCACCGTGGCTGGCCAGGGTTTTTTAAATAAATAAAAATATAAAAGAATTTTACTATGTGGTAAATGGTAGCATCTACTGAGTACTGTTGTGTGCTTGAATTCTAAGTGCTATTCATTTAATCTTTTCAACCTTATGAGGTAGGTATCCTTTATTCCCATTTTACAGATGATAAAACCGAGGTGAAGTGCTTAAGTAACCTAGCCTCAGCAACACTCAAAGTCAAAGAAATGAGAGACTAAGGTAGAGAATACTTGGGTAGTATTTAACTTTAAATAGGGTTGTTAGGAAAGGCCTCTGTGAGGAAGTGATATTTAAGCAAAAACATAAAGATGTAAAGGAATTAGTTGTATAATCATTTTATGGGAAGGGGATTTGGCAAGGGAAGGCAAGGATGAGCGCTCCAGGTTGAAGGAGCAGCATGTGCGATGGCTCGTGTTAGGAAGGAGGTCCACCTATTTGGGAACTGACAGGAGGCCTGTGTGACTGGAGGACAGTTAGCAAAATGGAGGGCTGTGCCGATTGAAGTTGGCGGCAGGGCCACGTGGGTCAGGACTTCGCAACTCTGGAAGTTCACTCTGCACACAGTAGCCGTCTGGAATCTAGTTGAACACAGAAAAGTTTTTGAAAAGTTCTTAATTGTTTTGCATGAACGGTGGAGGATCATTTGCTTTCATTGGTCTCTTTGCTTCCACTCTGTGGAGCGTGATTTCCCTCACAGGACTGGTGCTTTTTCATTAAATGTTGATGATCATAAGGAAGGCTAAGATTGTTGAGTCCTCATAGCAGGGACTGGGGGACTGCTCAGCACATTTCTCACTCCTCCCTTGCCCTTCATCCCTAACCCCTGCCCCCACAACCCTGCTCCATTCTTGTGACAGAACAGGTGTGGACGTGTTCATTGACTTCCAACCCCTTCATGCATGGCTGACGCATGGGATGTTGCTGTCATGCATGTGTAACTGAATGGAGGGTTCCCTCAGGTGTTCTAGGCAATGGCACGATATTAGAGACGCCCTGAGGCAGAAAAAAATTGATGCAGCTGAAGTGAAGTGCTGTCAGTTTCACCTGTGTGGAGCTCGTTGCCATAGCAGTGGTTACTGTAAAACTGGGTCCAGAGGATGTGAACGAGGGCCAAGCGATGTACAATATAAGGCAGAAAAATGGCTGAATTTTTATCATACTCTTACATAAGGAAAGCCAAAATAAACTGCTTTATTGGATCTTGGCTAATTAAAAAAATAGAGGTTTAAGGATATATTTTTTAAGAACATAAAAGGTAATCATTAGTAGAATCCAAAATAATATGTACACCCCAAGGTCACTGGAGAAAATGAAAAAAAAGTAGCTCATATAACAAGAGTTAGAACAAAAAGGAGACTACAAAATAAATCTCTCTTTCTCTCTGTGTGTGTGTGTTTGTGTGTGTGTGGGCGAGAGAGAAAGAGAATGTGAAAATATGTGTAAGTACTGTACATATATGCATGTATATATTTTATAAATTAGAATGGTAGAAACAAAAGCAGACATAGAGCAAAGGTCGATCTAGGCTGATGTTCACACAATTTGGGAAGGGGGGGTCTTTAAGAAGAATAATTAAAAATTACAAATACAAAATGAAAGTGAATATTGATTTGGAATGACAATAGAAATGGTGATACATTATGGATGTCACAAATGTTATAAAATCCAGAATAACATTAACTGCCTGATATCTCTCTGTAGTACTTTCTCCCAACATTTTGTTTTTTTTAAGAGATGGGGCCTCACCACGTCGCCCAGGCTAGTCTCAAACTCCTGGGCCAAGTGATCCTCCCAACTTGGACTCTCAAAATGCTGAGATTACAGGCATGAGCCACTGCACTTGGCCTCCCCCAACATTTTTGGCTGCATATTCTTTGATCACCTCATTATATGACAATGATTATATAATATTTTAATTTAAAAGAACCAGAAAGATAATTTAGTATAGTGGATTTTTTAAATTATTATTGATAGTGTAGAAACTGAAAAAAGTTTCACAACTCACTATTGGGTGTTCCCTATCTGTGACTCCCTCTGCTAGTTCTTGCTCCAGTGACATTTCTTGCTCCAGTGACATTTCTTGCTCTGAGAACTCTAGTTCTTTGATATTGCTTGGTCTGTCACATGACAGTTGTTACAGCCAGAGCTGGCCTGGCCAGCCATGTCCTCCTGTCTTCGGTTCCCCTTCCTTCCACTGCCGCCAGCAAGCCAGTCTTCGGTGGGGAGAGGCAGCCTTGAAACTTGAGTATTGAGCCCTGTGGGGGGAGCAGAGCAACATTTAAAAAATATCTTTGTCTTTGGTGTCTGGATGCTCAGTGGGGGCCACCAGGGAGAAGTTGTCAAAGAGGGCCAAGAAGATATAGTAGTACAGGCAAGTCTCTAGATAAAACAGAACACTAAAAAATACTTGATTAACCAAAAGATGTCAGGAAAGGAGGAACAAGATAAGATGGGACAAGTAGAAAACAAATAGCATGCTGACAGACTTAAACCTATCCGTATCAGTAATTGCATTAAAAGTAAATGGTAGAATAATAATAAAATTGGTGGAATAAAAAATAAATGTAATATGGAATCCTGAATAGGATTCTGGAACAGAAAAAGGACATTAATGGAAAAACTGGTGACACCCAAATAAAGTCTGGAATTTATTTGATTGTAATGTGCTAGTTTTGGTTTTTTAGTGTTGATGAATGTACTATGGTTATATAAGATATTAACATTTGTAGAGAATGGGTGAGGGGTATTCAGGACCTCTCTGTAGTATTTTTGCATCTTTTCTGTACATACAATGTTATTCCACAATAAAATGTTTATTAAAATGTACATAGACTAAATGTCAAATAAAAATCATATACTGTCAGTCTGGATTAAGAAAACAAGCCTCTGGCCAGATATGCCTGTAACCCTAGAACTTTGGGAGGCTGAGACAAGAGGATTGCTTGAGATCAGCCTGGCTTAAACAATAAAAATCAGCCAGGCATGGTGGTGTGCCCCTGCAGTTCTAGCCAACTGGGAAGCTGACGTGAGAGGACTGCTTGGGCCTAGGAGTTCGAGGCTGCAGTGAGCTACAGTGGTGCCATTGCACACCAGCCTGGGTGACAGAGGAAGACCCTGTCTCAAAAAATAAAGAAAGAAAAAGAAAAAAGAGAAAACAAGTTTCAACTACCAACTGTTCAAAAGAATACACTTTAAAAATAAGAATAGGCTTAAAGTAAAAGAATGGAAAAATAAGCAAACACTAAATCATGAGAAATACAGTATTACTATATTGAGGAAAAAGCAGCCTTCTAGACGAAGAGTATTATCAGAAGTAAAGAAGCTAATTTCTTAATAATTAAACAATAATCTAATCAGGGAAACATAACAGTCCTAAACATGGATCTATTTAAAAACAAAACCTCATATGAAGCAAAAATTGGCAGAACTGAAAGGATAGAGAAATCTATAATTATAGTTGGAGATCTTAATACATTTCTCTCAGTATTTGATAGAACATATATAAAAACATACAATATTTGAACACTATTTTCAAACTTGACTTAATTGATATTTCTAAAACAGTACACCCAACAAATGCAGAATGAATTTTTCAAGTACACATGGATCATTCACCAAAATAGACCATATACTTGGTCATAATGTGAGTCTCAAAACAACCAAAGGATTAAAATGATACAGAATTCGTCCTCTTACAATAATGGAATTTAGAAATGAAAAACAAAGGATATCTAGAAAAATCAACTATTTGGGAATTAAGCAACAAAATCCTGAAAGAGCATAGGTCAAAGAAGAAATCACCAGGGAATTTAGAAAATATTGTATACTGATGGTAATGATAATGATAACTTACCAATATGACTGGGTGCAGTGGCTCACGCCTGTAATCCTAGCACTTTGGGAAACTGAGGCGGGCAGATCACTTGGGCCCAGGAGTTCGAGACCAGCCTGGGCCACACGGTGAAATCCCGTCTCTACCAAAAATACAAAAATTAGCTGGGCGTGATGGCATGAGACTGTAATCTCAGCTACTTGGAAGGCTGAGGTGGGAGAATGATTTTATTCTGGGAGTTGAAGGTTGCAGTGAGCCAAGATCATGCCGTTGCACTCCAGCCTGGGTAACAGAGCCAGACCCTGTCTCAAAACATCAAAAACCAAACAAACAAACCCAGAAACTTACTAGTATTTGTGGATGCAGCTAGAGCAATGATTGAGCAAAATCTATAGCTTTACCATATTTTATTTTGTAGTATAATTTGTATACCTTGGATGCATATATTAGAAGAAAGGTTAAAATCAATTTAGTAAATGTCCATCTCAAGAAGTGAGCAAAAGAAGAGCAAATGAAACCCTAAGAAAGTAGACAAGTAAATAATAAATATAAGGGCAACAGAATAGAAAACAAATAATAGACAAAATGAACAAAACCAAAAGTTGGTTTTTTGAAAAGATTAATAAATTAACCTTTAGCAATATAATCAAGAATAAAATAGAGGAGCAAAATTATCAATATCAGAAATGAAAAAGGGACATTGTTACAGATCCTACAGGCATTAAAAAGATAATGTGATGTGCCAGGAATGGTGGCTCACACCTGTAATCCCAGTACTTTGAGAGGCTGAGGCAAGAGGATCACTTGAGCTCAGGAGTTTGAGACCATCCTGGGCAACACAGGGAGGCCCTATCTCTACAAAAAAATTAATTAAAAAAATTAGCCAGGCATGGTGGCACACACCTGTTGTCCCAGCTACTTGGGAAGTTGAGTCGGGAGGATTGCGTGAGCCCAGGAGTTGGAGGCTGCAGGGAGCTACAATAGTGCCACTGCACTCCAGCCTGGGTGACAGAGCAAGACCCCTTCTCAATAATAATAATAATAGGTTAGTATGAAAAACTTTAGGCCCATAAATTGGAAAATTTAGAAGACAGAAAATTTTTGTAAAACACAAGTTACTAAAACTGACAAAGAAAAAATAGAAAATGAATAGTCCTATATCTGTTAAAGAAATGCAATTGGTAATCAAAAGCTTTCTCCAGAGCAAACTTTCGGTCTAGATGGCTGCGTTGGTAAATTCTACCATACATTTAAGGAAGAAATGATACCAATCTTACACAAAGTCTTTAGAGAATAAACAGTGAGAAACCATCTACCAACTTGTTTTGTGAACCTAGCATAACTCTTATATCGCAACCTTAAAAGTACATTACAAGAAAATAAAATTACAGATAAATATCCCTTATGAACTTAGGTATAAAAGTCCCAAAAGAAAAAAGGAAGTCCTGGCTGGGCACGGTGGCTCATGCCTGTAATCCCAGCATATTGGGAAGCCAAGACGGGTGGATCACTTGAGGTCAGGAGTTTGAGACCAGCCTGGCCAATGTGGTGAAACTCCATCTCTACTAAAAATACAAAAATTAGCTGGGCGTGGTGGCTTGCACCTGTAATCCCAGCTACTCGGGAGGCAGAAACACAAGAATTGCTTGAACCTAGGAGGCAAAGGTTGCAGTGAGCCAAGATGATGCCCTTGCACTCCAGCCTGGGTGACAGATCAAGACTCCGTCTTAAAAACCTAAAAAAACAGAAATCCAATAAAATATGAAAAGGATAGTATATCATGACCAAGTAAGGTTTATTCCAGGAATATAGGCTTGATTTAACATCTGGAGTAAGTCTATATCATTCACTGTTATCAGAATAAAGGAGAAAAATATAAATATAAGCATCTTAATAAATGCAGGAAAGGTGATGAAATTCAACGTCTATTCACGATTTTTTAAAACTCAGCCAACTAGAAATAGAGGGGAAATTTTCAGTCTGATAAAAGATATCTTTAAAAATCTTTATCTAACATCATAATAGTGAAATATTAAAATCTTTGCCCCTAAAAAGCCTAGAACAAGATGATGTCCACGTTCACCCAGTTTTATTCAACATTATAATGAAGGTCTTAGCCATTGAATTAAGATTTTAAAAAGCAACAAAAGGCACAGGATTGAAAAGGCACAAGTACAGCATCTTTATTTGCAGATGACATGATTATTTACATAGAAAATTAAAAGATAATAAAGGTATATAGGCCGGGCGCAGTGACTCTCGCCTGTAATCCCAGCACTTTGAGGGACCGAGGTGGGAGGATCTTGAGGTCAGGAGATCAAGACCATCCTGGCCAACATGGTGAAACCCTGTCTCTACTAAAAACATAAAAATTAGCTGGGCATGGGGGGCGCATGTCTGTAATCCCAGCTACTCGGGAGGCTGAGGCAGGAGAATCGCTTGAACCCGGGAGGTGGAGGTTGCAGTGAGCCAAGATCGTGCCACTGCACTCCAGTCTGGTGACAGAGAGAGACTCTGTCTCAAAAAAATAATAATAAAGATATATAGCTCAGTATGAATAAGTTAATTTAGCAAGATTATAAAATAAGATCAATCTATATTTTTATTTCTACATAGTAATTCTAAAAATTTGGAAAATAATATTAAAAATCACACTGTTTACCATTGTATAAACCCCAAGTACCTAATAATGAATTTCCTAAAAGATGTACAAGAATTTTAAATTATTGCTGAGATAAAGAAGATAAGATATTTCTTCTTTATAGGAGAAATTTCAAGCCTGGTGAGACACACTGTCTCTTAATGGTTTGTCTTTGAACAGACAAATCATCTTAATGGTTTTGAAGATTAAATATTATAAACATATCAATTCTACCCAAATTGGTCATAGATTCAACACACTCTTAGTAAAACTCCCAGCATACTTTTTATAACAATTGAGTAGCACGATTCTAAAATTTACACAGACATGCAAAGGAATTTTAATAGCTAAAATAATCTCGAAGAATAATAGAGGAATTACACCGGATTTTGAGACTTTATAAAGCTACTGTAATTAAGGTAATGAAATAGTGTCATAAGGGCAGAAAGTAGACCAAAGGAACAGAACAGAGTATGCAAAACAGATGCAGACTGTTGGTTATTTGGTTTTTGACAAAAGTGAAAATAGAATCCAATATAGAAAATGAAGATCTATGTAATACAGGCATGCCTTGTTTTACTGTGTTTTGCTTTATTGCGATATTGTATTTTTGTTGTTGTTGTGGGTTTTTTTTTTTTTTTTTTGGTGGGGGTGTTTGAGACAGGGTCTCACTTTGTCGCCCAGGCTGGAGTGCAGTGGCGCAGTCACGGCTCACTGCAGAGTCAACCTCCCGAAGGCTCAGGTGATCCTCCTACTTCAACTTCCCGAGTAGCTGAAGTTCACGCCACCACATCCACCTAATTTTTGTATTTTTTGTAGAGATGGGGTTTCACCATGATGACCAGGGTGGTCTTGAACTCCTGGGCTCAAGCAATCCTCCCACCCTGGCCTTCCAAAGTGCTGTGAATACAGGCATGAACCACTGCATCTGGCCTGTTTCTTTTGTTTGTTTGTTTTTGTTTGTTTGTTTTTTCTGCAAGTTGACTGTTCATGGCAACTCTGTGTTGAGCAAGTCCATTGGTACCATTTTCCCAACATCATGTGCTCACTTTGTGTCTCTGTGTCACATTTTTGTAATTCTCTCTATATTTCAAACTTTTTGGTATTATATCTGTTATAGTGATCTGTGATTAGGGATCCTTGATGTTGCTATTATAATTGTTTTGGGGTGTCATGAATTGCACCCATATAAGACAGCGAACTTAATCAGCATAAGTTGTGTGTCTTCGGACTGCTCCATTGACTGCTGCACCTACTGCCGTTTCCTTGTCTCTGTTCATCTCTTTGGGCTTCCCTATTCCCTGAGACAAGACAATATTGAAAGGAAGCTAATAACCCTGTAATGACCTCTACATGTTCAAGTGAAAGGAAGAGTTGCACATCTCTTACTTTAGATATATTTTTTGAAATAGGGTCTCACTCTGTTGCCCAGGGTGGAGTAACAGTGGCATAATCACAGTTCACTTCAGCCTGAACTCCTGGCCTCAAGTGATTCTCCTGCCTCAGTCTCCCAAAGCGCTGGCATTACAGGTGTGAGCCACCAAGCTGGGTCGGATGTCTCTCACTTTAAATCAAAAGCAAGGAATGATTAAGCTTAGTGAGGAAGGCATGTCAAAAGCTGAAACAGGCCACAAGCTATGTCTCTTGTGCTAAACAGCCAAGTTGTGAATGCAAAGGAAAAGTTCTCTTTTCTTTCTTTTAAAATTTTGGCTTTTTTTTTTTTTCAGACAGGGTCTCACTCTGTCACTCAGGGTAGAATACAATGGCATGATCATGGCTCACTACAGCCTCGACCTCCCAGGCTCAAGCCATCCTCCTACCTCCGCCTCCTAAGAAACTGGGACCACAGGTGCACCCTACCATGCCTGGCTAATTTTTAAATTTTTTGCAGAGATTGGGTCCCACTATGTTGCACAGGCTGGTGAAAGTTCTTGAAGGAAGTTAAAAGGTGCTACTCTAGTAAACACATGAATGATAAGAAAGTGAAACAGACTTATTGCTGATATGGAGAAAGTTGGAGTGGTCTGGATTGAATATCAAACTCTCCGCAACATTCCCTTAAGCCAAAGCCTAATATGTAATAAGGCCCTAATGCTCTTCAATTCTATGAAAGCTGAGAGAAGTAAGGAAGCTGCAGAAGAAAAGTTTGAAGCTAGTAGAGGTTGGTTCATAAGATTTAAGAAAAGAAGCCATCTCCATACCATAAAAATGCAAAGTGAAGCAGAAAGTGCTGATGGAAGTTACAGCAAGTTATCCAGAAGATCTAGCTAAGATCATTGATGAAGGAGACAAGACAGCCTGATATTTGGAAAAGATGCCGTCTAGGACTTTCACAGCCAGAGAGATATCAATGCATGGCTTCAAAGGACAGGCTGACTCTCTTGGTAGGGGCTAATGCAGCTGGTGACTTTAAGATGAAGCCAATGCTCATTTACCATTCTGAGAATCTTAGAGCCTTTAAGAATTATGTGAATCTACTCTGTCTGTGCCTGGATGACAGCACATCTGTTTGCAGCATGGTTTACTGAACATTTTAAGCTCATTGTTGAGATGTACTGCTCAGAAAAAAAGATTTCTTTAAAATATTACTGTGCATTGACAATGCACCTAGTTGCCCCAGAGCTCTGATGAAGATATACAAGTTGATTAAAATGTTTTTAGTTAACACAACATTCATTTTGCAGCCCATGGATCAAGGAGTAATTTCCAAGTCTTATTATTTAAGAATTACATTTTTTGAAAAAAATTACATTTAGTAAGGTTATAGCTGCTATAGATAGTGATTCCTCAATGAATCTGGGCAGAGTAAATAAAACGCCTTCTGGAAAGAATTTCCCATTCTAGATACCATTTGGAACATTTGTGCACCAGACACAGCGGCTCACACCTGTAATCCCAGCACTTAGGGAGGCTGAAGTGGAAGGATCACTTGAGCCCAGTAGTTCAAGACCAACCTGGGCAACATAGTGGGACCCCATCACTACAAAAACAAAAATAAAAAAATTTTAGCCGGGTGCAGTGGCTCACGCCTGTAATACCAGCACTTTGGGAGGCTGAGGCGGGTGGATCACCTGAGGTTGGGAGTTCAAGACCAGCCTGACTAACATGGAGAAACCCCGTCTCTACTAAAAATACAAAATTAGCTGGAGTGGTGGTGCATGCCTGTAATCCCAGCTACTCGGGAGGCTGAGGCAAGAGAATCACTTGAACCCAGGAGGTGGAGGTTGCAATGAGCCGAGATCACACCATTGCACTCCAGCCTGAGCAACAAGAGCGAAACTCCGTCTCAAAAAAAAAAAAAAAATTAAAAAGAATATTTGTGATTCACTGGAGGAGGTCAAAATATCAACATTAATAGGAATTTGGAAGAATTAGATCCCAACCCTCATGGATGACTTTGAGGGGTTAAGACTTCAGTGGAGGAAGTCATTGCAGATGTGGTAGAAATAGCAAGAGAACTAGAATTAGAAGAGGATCCTGAAGATATGACTGAATTGCTGCAATTTCATGATCAAACTTGAGTGGATGTGGGGTTGCTTCTCATGGATCAGCAAAGAAAGTGATTTCTTGAGGTGGACTCTTCTGGGTGAAGTTGCTGTGAACATTGTTGAAAACATTGAATCGCAATGAAGAATTTAGAATATTATATAGACTTAATTGGTAAAGCAGTGGGCAGCAGGGTTTGTGAGAGGACTGACTCTAACTTTGAAAGAAGTTCTACTGTGAGTAAAATGCTATCAAATAGCATCACATGCTACAATGAAACCATTTGTGACAGAAGAGTCAATTGATGTAAACTTCATTGCTGTCTTAAGAAACTGCCATAGCTCCCCCAGCCTTCAGCAACCACTACCCTGGTCAATCAGCACCATCAACATTAAGACAACTCTCAGCTGGGCGCAGTGGCTTATCCCTGTAATCCCAGCACTTTGGGAGGCCAAGGCGAGTGGATCACTTGAGGTCAGGAGTTCGAGACCAGCCTGGCCAACAGGGCAAAACCCCATCTCTACTAAAAATACCAAAATTAGCTGGGCGTGGTGGCACATGCCTGTAATCCCACCTACTGGGGAGGCTGAGGCAGGAGAACTGCTTGAACCCGGGAGGTGGAGGCTGCAGTGAGCTAACATTGTGCCATTGCACTCCAGCCTAGGCAAAGAAGTGAGACTCCATCTAAAAAAAAAAAAAGACAAGACTCTCCACCAGCAAAAGATAATGACTGTATTTTTTTAGCAATAAAGAAGTTTTTTTGATTTTTGGTTTTTATTTTTGAGGCAGGGCCTCGCTCTGTCACCCAGGCTGGAGTACAGTGGTGTGATTTCGGCTCACTGCAACCTCTGCCCCCCGGGCTCAAGTGATCCTCCCACCTCAGCCTCCTGAGTAGCTTGGACCACAGGCGTGAGCCACCACATGCGGCTAATTTTTTTGTTTTTTGAAGAGACAGGGTCTCACCATGTCGCCCAGGCTGGTCTTAAACTCCTGGACTTAAGCGATCTACTGGCCTCGGCCTCCCAAAGTGCTGGGATTACAGATGTGAGCCACTGCGCCTGGCATAATGCATTTTTAAATTAAGGTATGTACATTGGTTTTTAAGACTTAATGCTATTGCACACTAAATAGACCACAGTATAGTATAAACATAAATTTTAGATATGCACTGGGAAACCAAAAAAGTAGTATGGCTTGCTTTATTGCAACATTCACTTTATTGTGGTGGTCTGGATCTGAACCCTCAGTGTCTCTGAGGTATGCCTGTAAATGGTGCTGGAGGAACTGAATATTCACATGGGAAAAAAAATGAACCTCGACCCTAACTTTTGTCATACACAAAAATTACTTTTTTAAATTCAATTATACACATTCATATGAAAACTAAAACTGTGATGCTTTAGGAGAGAAAATAGAATGCCTTCGTGAATGCCTGTTAGGCAAAGATTGCTTAGATATAACGCAAAGTTCATTTACCGTAAAAGAAAAACAATTGGTTTATTGGACTTCATCAAAATTCAAACTCACCCTACTTAATGTAAATTTCTTAGCTATAGCAATTGAGATGCCATAGTAATGGTTTAGGGATAGACAGACTAAAGGAAGAGAACAGGGAGCCCCTAAACGGACCCACACATATATATAGAAACTTCACCTATGTTTCATTGTATCCCGTTGTAAAGCAGTCAATAGGGAAATGGGAAATTGTTTGATGAATCACCCTGGAACAATTGTTAAAAAATAAAATGAGGCCGAGTGTGGTGGCTCACGCCTGTAATCCCAGCATTTTTGGGAGGCTGAGGTGGGTGGATCACCTGAGGTCAGGAGTTTGAGACCAGCCTGGCTAACACGGTGAATCCTCATCTCTACTAGAAATACAAAAATTAGCCGGGCGTGGTGGCGGGCACCTGTAATCCCAGCTACTGTGGAGGCTGAGACAGGAGAATCGCTTGAACCCGGGAGGCAGAGGTTGTAGAGAGCCAAGATCGCGCCACTGCACTCCAGCCTAGCTGACAAGAGTGAAACTCCATCTCAAAATAAGTAAATAAATAAATAAAATAAAATTCGATCCCTTGTATCATACAAAAAAATTCCAAGTGGATTAAAGACATAGTATGAAACGCAAAACTAAATTGTTTAGAATATATCTTAATTATCTTGGAGTAGGGAGAGATCTCACAAAATACAAAAAACATCAACCAAAAAGGAAAAGATTGATAATCTTGGCTACATTGAAATTAACATTGACCTATCAAAAGACAGTATAATAGAAGTGAAAGATGAGACTTAGAGTGGTAGAAGATATTTGCAGCATATATAACTAGTGATTAGTGTCTACAATATATTAAAAACTTTTATAAATCGGTAAGAAAATGGCAAATAACCCAGTTAAAATGACAAAAGACATAAACAGGAAATTGATAGAGAAGAGGAAACATGAAAAACTGCTTAACCCCTCACAAGTAATCAGGGAAATGCATAAAACAACACTGAGACATCGTTTTCTCATCTCACAGATTGACACAAGTTAAAAAAAACATGATGAATGTGAGTGAGGAAGTTGAGCGAGTGTACTCAGCTGATGGAAATGTAATTTGGTACAACCATTTTGGGGAAGAATCTCACATTCTAGTAAGGCTGAAGACGTAATACCCTTCCACCCTGAATTTTCTAGGTGTGAACACGAGGATTTCTTACGCATGTACAACCGTGTATACACAGAGACATAGAAAAATGTTTATTGCAGTATCATTGACAATGCCACAGAATTGGAAATGCCAAGTGTCAATCAATGAATTGATGAATAAATTTTAAAACATTTATTTGATAAGTGTGTCAGGCAGTGAAAATGAAAGAATAAACAAGTCTCACTGGTTGCAGTGATCATGTTTTACTTTCATAATTTTCAACAGGAATATAATCAGCAAAATTGATTTTAATGGGAAAGCCACAAGAGAAAGAGAGAAAGTTCTGGGGATTGCCAAGGAAAAAGCATTTTGGAGATGAACCCCCTTTTTTTTTACCCATTAAAATATGATAATTTAACTTACTTTGTCTCTTTCCATAGTAACACAAATTATTTTATATTCCACTGGAATATCTTCTTTGAAGTAACTGGTTCCGACCACATGAGGACAGCATTTGCATGGAAATATTTCCTTCAAAGTAGTATAGTGGGAAAACACAGACACACACAAACTTTTTGTATTTAGATGTATTACTGTCTGGAGTGGATTCTGACACTGACCTTCAACTATCTTAGTCAATGGAAATTTTAAGTAAGTTACTGTCACAGCAAGTGTTGTGTTAGAATACTGTACTTCATTTTCATTAGTTTCGAGTCACTCAGCATCTCTATGCTGCAGATGTCAGGAAGGCTCATCTGGACTTTGGTGGTGTTTTTCTTTCAAGCTGTTTCTTTTCTAATAGCTGTTTATGTCAGTTCAGAAAATAAGTGGTACACATCTGCATCGGGGGAATTACTAAACTGTGATTATTTCACAAGGTTTTGTGACCTTTAGCGTGTATTATTTTATTAACACCTCTAAGAGGAAAATGAAGCACTTTGCCCTCAGGGCTGGAAGAGAGATCTGCCACTTGGTTCTGGTTAGATTTTCCACTACACTGTTTTTTGACCCAACACCAGATTCCACCCACTTTGTGAAAAAGTGGAAAGAAATGAATAGTTTCCTGTTTTGAAGTTAGCACCAGACCTACACTAGATTTTCAGCACTGATGGCAACAAATTATACACCGGGAGTTTAAGATAGCATTTTGAGGCCGGGTGTGGTGGCTTACGCCTGTAATCCCGGCAATTTGGGAGGCCAAGGTGGGTGGATCACCCTAGGTCAGGAGTTGGAGACCAGCCTGGCCAACATGGTGAAACCCCGTCTCTACTAAAAATACAAAAACTAGCCGGGCATGGTGGCATGCACCTGTAGTCCCAGCTACTCAGGAGGCTGAGGCAGGAGAGTGTCTTGAACCTGGGAGGCGGAGGTTGCAGTGAGCCGAGATCGTGCCACTGTACTCCAGCCTGGGTGACAGAGTGAGACTCCATCTAAAAAAAAAAAAAATAGCATTTTGATTCAAACATCTTTCCCATAGTGTTTAGCTCACTGCCTTGTAGTTGAATGTCTTCCCTAATGAAAATAAACCTGATCAATCTATTCCCCAGCTGAAAATCCTTCAGTGGTTCCAAATGGCTTTCAAGACCTAGTTAATTCTGTGTTCAAAACTGTTTATAAATCACCCGTGCCTAACCGTTCAGTCTTATATTCATATTAGCCCAGCACGGTGGCTTGTATCTGTAATTCCAATGTTTTGGGAGGTGGGAGGATTGCTTGAGGCCAGGAGTTTGAGACTAGCCTGGGCAAATAGTAAGACCCTGTCTCTACAAAAAAACTTTTTAAAAATTAGCCAGGCATGGTGGTGCCTGCTTGTAGTCACAGCTGCTTAGGAGGCTGAGGCAGGAGGATCGCTTGAGCCCAGGAGTTTGAGGCTGCAGTGAGCAATGGTTGCACCACTTCACTCCAGCCTGGATGACAGGGTGAGATCCTGTCTCAATTTAAAAATATATATATTCATATTAATAAGTTACTATATGCTAAGCACACATCACATGCCATCATTATGTTTCATATTTTATATACATGATCTCATTTATTCCTTGTTTTTAAAGATACTGTTTGCAAATTGGGAAACTAAGACTCAGAACTTAAAATATCTCTACACAAACTGGGATTTGCACTTGGGTGTGTACTGCTCCAAAGTCATAACTATATACAGTCATTTGCTGTACAATGATATGCAGATATATATATTTTGTATATGTGTAATATATGATGGTCCCATAACATTATTATACCATACTTTTACTATACCTTTTCTATATTTAGATAGGTTGAGATGTACACTTACCATTGTGTTACAATTGCCTATGGTATTCAGTACAGTAGCATACTGTAGTCCTAGGCTATTCTATATAGCCTACATGTACAGTAGGCTCTGCCATCTAGATTTGTATAAGTATGCTCTAGGATATTTGCACAACAACATCACATAACAGTGCATTTCTCAGAACGCATCCTTATTGCTAAGCAACACGTGATTATATTATACTTTTCTCATCTTTCCTCTCCTCACACCCATTTACTCAACAGTCAGTCTCAGCTACTCTCAGTTCCTTTCATACCTAATAACTTTTGCATATGTTTTTGCTTCTTCTTGGAATGTCTTTCTCCTCTCCTGTAACTGGTCAAATCCTCCTTTATTTAAGACTCAGCTTAGGCCAGTCATGTTGGCTCACACCTGTAATCCCAGCGCTTTGGGAGTCCGAGGTGGGCAGATCACTTAAGGTCAGGAATTCGAGACCAGCTATTGCCAACATGGTAAAACCCTGTCTTTACTAAAAATACAAAAATTAGCCAGGCGTGGTGGTGCCTATAATCATAGCTACTTGGGAGGCGGAAATGGGAGCATCGCTTGAACCTGGGAGGCAGAGGTTGCAGTGAGCTAAGATCATGCCACTGCACTCCAGCCTGGGTGACAGAGGGAGGGAGACTCCATCTAAAAAAAAGCCTCTTCTTAAATTAAGCTGTAGTTATCCCTCCCTGATCCATTCAGTTCTGTTCATTGCCCCTGCTCTCAGTTACAGAGTCAGAGTCTTGAGAAGTTTTTCTTAAAATGTGTGTGTGGGCGTGGGGCAGAGGATTGGAGAGGGAATTGCCGATGTTACACTAAAAGAACCATTACCCTAAGCAATGTGGAAATCCATTTTTAGGTTGAACCCCAATAAGGAAGTGATTCTTCTTTCCAAGAGGAGCAAAATAAGTCCATCTCTCTTAACTGAGGGTTAAAGTCACTAGGAGAGAGAAAATGCTGATTAAAGTAGTAACTGAAGTTTCCAAGTTAAAGAGAGTTACAGGGCCAAGAGAACAGACAAAGCCATTACTTGGGTTAACAAATCAAATAGGAGCCATATTTAAAGGCAAGACTTGAAATGAACTTTAAGCCCTTGCAGACATAAAGACCAAAAGGGCTTTGAAAGTAAGGGGCAACAGGCCGGACGTGGTGGCTCACGCCTGTAATCTCAGCACTTTGGGAGGCCGAGGCGGGTGGATCACGAGGTCAGGAGATCGAGACCATCCTGGCTAACACGGTGAAACCCCATCTCTACTAAAAATACAAAAAATTAGCCAGGCATGGTGGTGGGTGCCTGTAGTCCCAGTTACTTGGGAGGCTGAGGCAGGAGAATGGCGTGAACCCAGGAGGCGGAGCTTGCAGTGAGCAGAGATCATGCCACTGCACTCCAGCCTGGGCAACAGATCAAGACTCCATCTCAAAAAAAAAAAAAAAAACTGGAGCTAGGCTGGCGAGGCTGTGGAGAAATAGGAACGCTTTTACACTGTTGATGGGAGTGTAAATTAGTTCAACCATTGTGGAAACTGTGGCGATTCCTCAAGGATCTAGAACCAGAAATATCATTTGACCCAGCAATCCCATTACTGGGTATATACCCAAAGGATTATAAATCATTCTACTATAAAGACACATGCACACGTATGTTTATTGCAGCACTATTTACAATAGCAAAGACTTGGAACCAACCCAAATGCCAATCACTGATAGGCTGGATAAAGAAAATGTGGCACATATACACCATGGAATACTATGCAGCCATAAAAAAGAATGAGATCATGTCCCTTGCAGGGACACGGATGAAGCTGGAAATCATCATTCTCAGCAAACTAACACAGGAACAGAAAACCAAACACCGGATGTTCTCACTCATAAGTGGGAGGTGAACAGTTAGAATTCTTGGACACAGGGAGGGGAACATCACACACAGAGGCCTGTCAGGGGGTGGGGGGCAAGAGGAGGGAGAGCATTAGGACAAATACCTAATGCATGCGGGGCTTAAAACCTAGATGACAGGTTGATAGGTACAGCAAACCACCATGGCACATGTATACCTATGTAACAAACCTGCACATTCTGCACACGTATCCCGGAACTTAAAGTAAAAACAAACAAACAAACAAACAAACCCCACAAAACTGGAGCTAGACTTTCACTTAGATTTGTAGCATGAATATTGCCTTTCTTATTTAGCTATTGCTTCTCCCTCCTTTTTTCTTTTATTTGCATGTATATCAGTTTTCTAGGTGCTGAGACTCTGGAAATTTCCAGGCTAAATTATGGTTCCATTTTCCTGAGAAGACTTTTTTAAAGATATGGCCTTATTAGTTCCCATTTCAAGTATTTTCTTTTTATCATTCATTTTGAAAATGTTATCAGAAAGAGAATGTAAATCAGCTTTTACCGAGGATGTGCCAAGTACCAGACAACTCTTTTTTTTTTCAAGACAGAGTCTTGCTCTGTCGCCCAGGCTGGAATACAGTGATGAGATCTTGGCTCACTGCAACCTCCGCCTCCTGGGTTCAAGTAATTCTCCTGCCTCAGCCTCCCGAGTAGGTGGGATTATAGGTGCACGCCACCATGCCCAGCTAATTTTTGTATTTTTTAGTAGAGATGGGGTTTCACCATGTTGGCGAGGCTGGTCACTAACTCCTGACCTCATGATCTGCCCGCCTTGGACTCCCAAAGGGCTGGGATTACAGGCATGAGCCACTGGGCCTGGCCCCAGACAACTTTTTCACATGCCTTTTCTCATTCAATTGCCAGCACAATCCCTATAATGTATTAATATCTCCATTATATAGAGGATGAAATAGATACTGATAGAGATTGAATAAACTGGTGGTAAGTGGGGAAGCTGGGATTTGAATAAGATCAAGGCTGGTCGTACTACCCCAGGGTTTTCCAAATTTGGATGAGGTATAAATTTTGTTTTAAAGGAAGACATTTCCACAGACCCCTTCTGTTGACCAAAATTATTTTATGTTTCTTAAATAAACAAGCATAAAACTAGATGTAAACATCTCATGCCTATGGCATTTATAAAACCACAGAACTAAATGTAAGTATACAAATTAAATGGGAACAAAACATCAATAAAATTCAAAATTCAAATTAACGTTACTAATGGGCAATGAATATCATTTTGTTGAAATGAAATGGAGGCTCGCAATATATTAGATTGATGCAAAAGTAATTGCGGTTTTCGCCATCACTTTTAATGTTTAAAGTTTAAAGCTGTTCTCTACGGCTTGGCATTTCTATCTGCTGTGGGATGATTCCATTTTGACGTTATTATTTTCTCTTTGAACTACTGTGAAAAATCCAAGATTTTTACAGCACATCGTGATAAAATTTAGCCTCTGCTGGACTCAGATGATTATTTTATTATGAAATCCATTGTTAAAGCAAACTAAATATGGCCTGAGAAGGACTCCATACTTCTATATTTGAGTCCTCGTGGATGAACTGCAACCTAACCTAACGTAATTAGTAGACAAGATTAAAAACCTAATTTAGGAGTATGTGCCTGTAACAATAGATGAGACTCGGCCAATCCCAGCAGCTGTGCTTCAACCAGTCATACGCTGCTGAGTGTTCAAACTGTGTTCAAACAAGGTAAACGCCAACCTGTAACCAATTCAGCTTTTTCTGTACCTCACTGCCGATTCCTGTGTGTCACTTTACTTTTTTGTGTCTATAAATCTGTTCTGACCATGAGACACCCCTGGTCTGAGTCTGTTGTGATTCTGGGGGCTGCCTGATTGGCGAATCATTCATTATTCAATGAAACTCCTTTAAATTTAATTTGGCTGAAGTTTTTCTTTTAACACCACCTCTGGTCTTGTTTCATTAGCGCATGGTAATAAAAATAGAATTATGTTACTGGAATGTCTACTCCTTGAGGGTGGGTTGTTTGTCTGTCTTTTTCACTGTCGTTTTCTTAGTATCTATAATAGTGCGTGGCACATAGAAGGTGTTCAGTAAATATTTCCTGACTGTAGGAGTTGATGAATGAAGAAATACTTGGTTCTAGTACATTGTTATAGGCAAATGGAAGCCCTGAACTCTGGGGGACAGTAACATTGTCAGATGGTCATCCAGAGGCTTAAACAATGTGTTAATATTGCTGATACAGTGTTCTGAGAAATTAATTGTTGATTGATTTCTCTCTGTGATTTTCTTCTACAGCTCTTCCCTTTCTTCCTGCCCCAGCCACTCAAGCAGGTGCTTGGGTTCTATGCTGATGACCTTGTTGGAGAGATGTGATTGGTCAGAAAAGCAGCAATTGGGCTGGGCACGGTGGCTCATACCTGTAATCCCAGCACTTTGGGAGGCCAAAGTGGACAGATCATTTGAGCCCAGGAGTTCAAGACCAGCTTGGGCAACATGGCAAAACCCCCGTCTCTACAAAAAACACACAAAAACTAGCCAGGCATTGTGGTATGCCCCTGAAGTCCCAGCTACTTGGCAGGCTGAGGCAGGAGGATGGCTTAAGCCCAGAGGTGGAGATTGCAGTGAACCGAGATCACAACACTGTACTCCAGCCTGGGTGACAGAGCGAAACCCCATCTCAAAAAATAAATAAATAAAAGTAATTAAAAAAAGAAAGAAAGAAAAAAAGAAAAGCAGCTGTTGCTTGCAAGCTTCTTGGTTTGTGTTCCCTAAATTTCCAGATGATAGGGGCATTTCAGAGTACACCCTTCTTCAGTGTGTTGGTTATCTTCCATTCCTGCCTCCACATCTACTCTCCATCTCCACCCTTATCTGTGCCCCTGAGGGCTGACCTGTATGAATTGCATAATTGGGCCCTCTTGCCTTTTGGCTTCTGCTTAGATTTGGTCAGTGGGAGGCACTAGGGTGAGGTTGGAGGGCCACATCTCAGGGGCCACTTGTTTAGACAGATGTCATTCCTCCCACACCACACCCCCCACGTCCTTTGGTGTTGAGCTCTGTGAAAGGCCATGAAATTGTGACAAAACCCTGGAGATGTGGGGTGAGGGGAAGAAAGAGACCTGAGGTTAAGTTGCCTGTCCTCCTGGTAGAATGGTAGACTCAAAATTAGAAATTAAGTTTAATTATAGAAAATTAAGTAATGTATTTACATATATAGATTTGCACACTGGGATTCATACCTTCCATGGTTTTGTTTTAAAGGTTATCATTGCAATGGAAATCCAAAACTTAAGAATTGTTGTAGTGATCTCAATGGGCTCCACCCATGAATCCAATCTGAGAAACACTACACTATATTATGCGAAACTTTGGGTTATAGCATTCTAAAAGCTGGTTTCTTGTGAGCATGAATAAAAGTTGTGATTAAAAGTTACACTCTGGGAGGCAGCAAAACATAGTGGATAAGAATAAGAAATCTGGACTCAAAATCCAGCTTTGCTACTTACCAGCAATATGATTTTCAGTGAGTTGCTTAATCTCTCTGTGCATGTTTCCTCACTTGTAAAACAACACAAAATTTTGAAGATTAAGTAAGATAATATGTGAAAATGACTTAGAATGGTGCGTATGATCTGCTCCCAGTAAGTGCTTTTATAATTATTATTACTATGATTTCAGTAGTCATTCAAGTGTTCCTTTATTTCACTAATGTTTACTTACCACAAACGCTGCAACGTGCAGCAGGAGGTATTCATGCAGACATGAATAAAGCATTCATCTGCTTCTAAGCAGCTGGCTACCTGTTCACCAAAAAATCTATTCCTTCTTTTTCTTGGGCATGTAGCTAGACTACATTTCTAGCACCCTTGCAGGTAGGTATAGCACATAAATGAGTTCTAGCCAATGGTTTGTCAGTAGAAGATTTTTATATGTCACTTTTGAGCCAGGGTTTTAAAGAGGCACATATGCCCTCTTCATCCTCATTCTCTTTCTAGATTCTTGATGCAGAAGATGACAAAGCCCTGAGAAATGACAGAACCTGGGTTCCTGAATCACTATGTGGAAGAGAGCTGTCAAGCAACTAGGAATATCTACCTCACACTGAATTAGGGCAAGAAGTAAACTTCTATTTGTCTTTGAACCTTATATACTATTATAAGGGTCTGTTTGTTATAGCAACTAGTATCATCCTAATTAATGCATTCTTCTTCTAATTGATGGAACCATGATGGAAAGGGTACGTACATTGCAATCACGGATGCTGTCTATTTGGATTCAAATTTTTAGGAGAGTGGGGAAGAAGCTAGAAAAATGGGATCCTTTTACATCTTGTCTTTTTATTGAAGTCAGACCCCTTTCAGATCCTCCTGATCTCACCATTGTGTCTCACCCTGGCCAGTATTTTCCCTGACCTTTCCTTCATCATTTTCTTTGTTTTTAAGGCTCCCAGACAGCAGCCTCCTTGGTTCAACCATGAATGGCATCCGCTAAAAGTGCTGACCCCTTTTTAATATCTGGGTCACGCTTTGTGTGTCTTTTTGCATTAGTGTGATGAAAAGGACTTCCTTTGGTTCCTTTCCCAAATGATCAATTGGTAATTTGTACAGTAGGTTGAAAGGTTGATCCTGCAAAAGTTCATAAATAACATGACTTATTAATCAAAGAAATTTCATAATACACAAGGCATTTACACTGTTTCTTTTAAAATAAGATTTGTTATTATTTTTGGAAAATGTTTTAAAATTCCAGATTAATTGCACATTTACTTCTTTTTTTTTTCTTTTCATACCTTTTATTTTTATTCTAGATTCAGGGAGCACATGTGCAGGTTGGTTACAAGGGTATATTGCATGATGCTGAGGTTTGGGCTTTGTTGATCCCATCACCCAGCTAGTGAACATACCACAGTACCCAATAGAAGAATTTTAAGTCCTTCCCCCTTCCCTCCATCGCCCCTTTTGGAGTCCCCAGTGTCTGTTGTTCCCATCTGTATGTCTGTGTGTACCCAAGCACATCTGCTTCTTGAGACAAAATACCTTACTTTCAATAAGCACTTTTCTGGAATACAGGGTCTACACCTTTACTAAATGGCAAGAACAGGTAGTGGTTTCCCATACTGTTTTATCACCATCCTCCTGCCTAACTTCTTACGACATGGACAAGCACCCATGTAGCAAATCTGCATCTGCACCTAGACAGGCCTGTGCAGAGTAGACTTATGTGAACATTGGTTTGGAGGGTACTACTGTGATTCAGGACAGCTCAGGGAGGCCCGGCATGGTCAGTTCCAGCATGGCCCTGCTCCAGGCTGTCTGGAGGCCTCCCTAAAGGAAGGTGTGGGTGGTGTCCAGTTCTCTTCTTTCTCCAGGACACAGCCAGTTTGCAACCCTGGCTCAAGAGGTGTAATAACACAACTAAAAGCAAATCATAGGCTCATTTTTACCTGGAGTTGCCAACTGTCCTGGATTGACTGTTCTCATCTCATAAGCAAGCCTGAATTTCAGAAATATAAGAACTTCGGAAACATTGCAAGTTCTCTCTCTCTCTCTCTCTCTCCCCCAAGCCCCTAAACCAAAAGAAGGCAATACTTCTTAAGTTGCTATATGCAGATTCAAGTACCTATATTGATAATATTTGCTATCAGGACTTCATTTTACATTTTAAAATAATATGCCACCTCTGAAAAAAATTATTGTTTTGGCAGGTTTTCAGGAAACAAATGCTCACCATGTGAGATTTTAGAAAAAAGGAAGGGAAATTAGTCACTCAATACTTTGAAGCATCCAGCAACTTCTAAATCCCTGGAAAAATCAACACAAGGCAGACCTCTTGAAGATTTCTTAACTTTTCTCTTCTCCTAGGAGATGCCAGTGTCTCAGCTGGCTGGAACACAATTTGTGAGCCAGGATTGGCCCAATCCAAATTGTGGTTTTTCATTCTTCTATAGCAGTGGCTTCCAAATGGGCAATAACAGCCACAGCCTAAAGTGTGCACCTGAAAACTAGGTAGAGTGGGATCTGGCACTATAGGCATTTTTTCTGATCTGCTCCATAGAGGGTGTCATGTTCTCGCCAGTCACTAGAGTAGGAGTGACCACCCACTGGGCAAAGAGCTTATGGGAGAAACTATAGATTCCCCAGCCTCGCATTACTCCCAGGGTAAGTTGCCAAGGAAATGCACAAATTAAGTACCAAAGAGTCTCACATCACATATCTGCCCTGAACTTACCACAGCAGGAAAATTAACCAGCTACCTACCACTTACCAGCAGAGTGAAAGAGAAAGATCACAGGGTCTTGGTGCTTGCTGAAAATGGACTGCTGCTACGATATAGTCCCTCTTGGGGTGGCCCTAAGGAACATGGGCAGAAATGTAAGCAGTACACTTGGTGGTTCACTTTATAAACAGGGAGAAATGGCCTGAGAACAGATTGGCATGGACTCTGGGGCAAGGATGAATGGCTTGGCTGCTTAAGTGGTCAGGGCCCAGAAGGAACCAGATAGGAAGGTCCGTGAAAAGAAAATGTAAGGGAGAAGCATGAGGATGAACCTACAGTTGCGGACACAAAGTATGTGTATCTTTGTAACTTAGATTAAATTAATGCCCACCAGGGAGCTCCCACTATAGAGGAAGCTCTCAACAATAAGGTGGACAGGATGTCTCCTTTTGTGGATGTGGACAGCTAATGCTGAGCCTTCACCATGACACCATTTCTTAAGGAGACCAGACCAGCCACTTGGTAGCAGACTGATTTCAATTTCACTTTGTCCTTATCAGAATCGATTACCTATGCTGCCCATATGTCTCGGTTAGCACCCATCCCAGCACTTACAGAATACCCGATTGTAGCAATGGGCACATGGTCATGAGATCCACTGCTCTTATCAGTTATTGGATCAACTGGAAGTAGCTAGTCTAACAGGAGAGTGGAAAGATTATTTGAAGGCTCAGGTAGGGTGCTAGCTTTGGGGCAATAGCCTCTAGGATTAGGGCACTGTTCTCCAGCAGGTAGTATATGCATGAAAACAGTGGCTATGGTGCTATGTTCCTGATAACTAGAACTCACAGGTACAGGAGCTGGGGAGTAGAAGTAGCTTTGGATTCCTTTACAATCACTGCTTCTCAAGCTTATGGCTTTAGGTTCTGCCATATTCATGGCTCTGGTTCTCACAGGGGAAACCAGGCAGTCGTTGAACTTGAAGCCGTGACTACTGCCAGGTCCTTTGAAGCTATTCAATGTCAGTGAACAAACTGGCAAAGAAAAGAATTACTACATTGACAGGTGAAATTGACCCTAATTACCAAGAGGAGCTAGGGCTGCTCTGACATCATGGAGTGTGACTGGAACCTGGGGGACTCAGTGGGGCATCTCTTGGTTCTTCCATGCTCAGGGGATAACAGGAAATGGGAAAGTGCAATAGCTGTGGCTCGATGAGGCCGAGGCAGCCAAGGACTCAGTGCTGAAGTTCTGGGTCTGCCCATCAGTCAGGCAGCCTCGACTCCCCAGAGTGCTGGCCAATGGTGAGTGAAATCAAGAATGGCGGTGAGGGAGGGAAGGGAAGGTTTATCTATCTTGGGATCTGCTTTCCAGGGAACTCAAGAATGGCCCCTTCACCTGGCACAACATCTGGAACGTAATGGGGGGGCCCTGTGTTGTTGACTGTGTGAATCTTTGATGAATACCTGAATGAGTAACTGTGCACAGTGCCCTGCAGTGAAAGTGCTCAAGTTAATTCATGTTTGAGAAGTGCTTCGGGATCTCAGGGGAGTCTGCATGCGAATGTGTGGCACTCCCAGCTCCTGCTTCATTCAGCAAGGTCCTCTGCGTGTCCCTCCCACAGAACCAGGGTTCTTGTGGCGAAGGCTCACACAACTTTGGAAGTGCACCAAACCACCTCTCTCCTTGCTTCCTCAAGACACTGTGTCACCAGCAGGAATTCATTATTCCTGCAAGTCAGAGTGACACAGAGAAATACAAGCCTTTGGGCCTAGCCATTTTCTTTCTCTCAAAAAAAAAGCCAAGTCACACATGGCTACAATTTGAATGCAATGTCACTTTCACACTTTATTGCTGCACACACAAACCAGCTGGATGTTTTTGGAAGTGACTGACTGAATTTAGTTTTTAAATTATCCCATGTACCTTATTTCAATAAATGACCAAAATAGCCAGTGCGCGTAATATAATTACAGTGTTGACAGTGGTCTAAGGCTCAGTGAGATGAAAAATTGCTTTCCCTCCACCCCTTCATTTCTCTCTTCTGAGATCAATTGGTTGGAGATGAATTCTCAACTTATGAGCTATTTCTTGAAATGGCCTGGATGGGCCCAGAAGTGTTTTTGCCTAGCTCCTGATCGTGAAAGCAGAAACTTTGCAGATAGGGTCATAAAATCTATCAGCCTTTCACTCAATTCCCATAATGTTGCTTCCTCTTAGTCTTGACATACTAATGGTTTGGCTCAATTATTCTCAACTCATAGGTCTCCAGCCCATTCTCGAATGCTGAAATTTTTGGTGGCATACCTGAAGAGAATGAAATACCCAAAACCACAGTAAATGAGTAAGCAGTAATTACCACGCCATCACTATTAGGGTTTAACACTTTCTCATGCTGTCTATAAAAGCATCCACAGTTATTGCCTCATTCACCTGGCACTTTTTCAGGCCAATGGTGTTTGAGAAGAGCTTTTCACTGCCTTGACCTTTCAATGACATGCTTAAATAAGTATAAAATTCAACTTTGGTACTTGCCCAATAAAAATATACATTTTGTGTGGCACATATACACCATGAAATACTGCTCAGTCATAAAAAAGAATACAATCACATCTTTTGCAGCAACATGGATGGAGCTGGAGGCCGATATCCTAAGTGAAATCACTCAGAGACATAAAGTCAAATATCACATCTTCTCACTCATAAGTGAGAGCTAAATAATTAGTACACATGGACATAGAGAGTGGAATAATAGACTCCAAAAGGTGGGAAGGGGTTAGGGGATGAAAACGGTACCTACTGGGGACAATGTACACTATTCAGGTGATGGGTACACTAAAAGCCCAGACCTCACCACTACATGATATATCTATGTAACAAAACTACACTCATACCCCTTAAATCTATAAAAATAAAAATAAAAAATACATTTTGCTCCTATAATTACAGAGAGTTGCATATAGCTCTATATCCCTTTTCACAGCCTTCTCACCTTTGTGTTTCATCTTTTGACTATGTCTGCAACAGTAAGAATTCTAGCTGTACCAAAAATGAAATGTATACCATGATAGAAATTTGGCTGCATGTTAGCAATGGGTTTGTGGGATGCCACAGTGCTACATGTGACCTACCAGTTAAGAACCATGGGTCTGGCTAGTCCTGATGGCTTCTGTGAAGAAAGAAGCACAAGGGTGATGAGTTATGTTTGTTTAGATAAAGTTATCCAAAAATTAGGTAAAAGGATGACCATAGATGCGTGCAAATGTCACCCTGCAGTGTTGACCCACAAGCCCATCCAAGGGCCATCTGAACCTCCAGGGGAATGTAACTTTGACGACTATATTGATTGTGGCTCAAACACTATAAAGTTAGATGTTAATGAAGGTAATTGGTAAGCTGCAAATGATTTTTGTCTGGCAGAGGGGCAGTTAACTTCTGTTTGGCTAGAAATATAATTCCAAAGGTTATGACTCCATTGTCCTGTAGGACAATTTTGTATCTAATTTAGTGGTCTTATTCTAAGAATCTTTATTTTTTAAAAATATACTTTATTTTTCTATAACAGTTTTAGATGTACAGAAAAATTGAGAAGATAGTACTGAGGGTTTCCTTATACCCTGCACTCAGTTTTCCCTATTATGAACATCTTACATTAGCATGATACATGTTATAATGAGTGAACTGATATTGATACATCATTATTAACCAAAGTTTTCCTTAGTGGTTTTTTGTTTGTTTGTTTTTGCTTTTGTTTTTTTTTGGAGACAGAATTTCGCTCTTGCTGCCCAGGCTGGAGTGCAATGGCGCAGTCTCAGCTCACCGCAACCTCTGCCTCCCAGGTTCAAGCGATTCTCCTGCCTCTGCCTCCCGAGTAGCTGGGATTACAGGCATGCACCACCATGCCCAGCTAATTTTGTATTTTTAGTAGAGATGTTGATCTTCATCACCGGGCTAAGGTAGCGTTTGTCAGGTTTCTCCACCGCAAACTCACTCTTCCTCTTCCTTTCCATGCTGTGCTCTTTGGAAAGAAGTTATCTGCAGCCCACACCTAAGGAGTGAGGAGTTGTACTCCCCATCCTTGAGGATGGAGTAGCTACATAAATCATTTGGAATTCTTCTTCATGGGAGAGTTGTCTCTTCTCCTCCACTTAATAAATTATTCAATCATTTATTTTAACAGTGTGGACTCATGGATGCTGCATATTGTGTTTATTTGTTGATACTGGGGTATTTTTTCTCTTGGGCTTGCAGTGAACAGAGCACAGAAATATATTTATGTATGTTAACTCATATATATATACACACATATCTATGCATACATAACATCTGTATCTATATGATGCCAAACATGAGTTCATACTGATATCTCCAAGTCAAATCCACGACTGCATGGATCATTCTAGCCTCCTTCTAGCTTATCTTTAAGTCTCACTCCAAGAGTGAGACACTGCCCCCTGCATCTGCCATTCATTTATTTAATTGATCAATTCCAGTAAACATGTATAGCAGCAGCAGAATTGTTCATCTGTGCCCCATGAGAAACCACTTCATTAATTAGGGGACAGTGGTGGTGTGCAGGTCCTTTTGCCTTTAGTCTTGCAGACCCCACTCATTTCCAGAGTTACTAGGTCAGCACGTTTCCCCCCACCCTCTTCAGTGAGGTTGTTTCGTACATTTGTAATATAGTTAGATTCTCATGTTACAGACTGCATTTCTTCCTGGGATCCTTTGACCTCTTAAATGATTTTTTAAAAATTTTTAAACATTAAAGTTCACTCTTTGTGCTGTAAAGTTCTATGGGTTTTGACAAATGTAAAACATCATGCATCTATCATCACAATTCCCATACCGTTTTATTGTCCTAAAAATCTCCTGTGTGCCACATAGTCACCCCTCTCCCCTCCCCTCCCTTTTCCTTCCTGGCAACTACTAATCTTTTTTGGTTTGTTTGTTTTTAGTTTTTGCTACAGATAGAATCTTTTTATATCCCTACGTTGCTAAGGCTGGTCTCACACTCCTGGCCTATGTCACAAAAGCAATATTTACATCATCCTAGAGGCAGAAGCATTTTATAAAAGTAGCACATCAAGTCATGATTGTCAAAAAGTTAAAAACATAATTTTTAAATAGGCAGTTCTCCCACCTCAGCCTCCCACAGTGCTGGGATTATAGGCATAAGCCACCATACCTGGTCCTGATCATCTTATTGTCTCCATAGTTTTGTCTTTTCCAGAATGTTACATAATTGGAATTATACAGTATGTAGCCTTTTCAGACTGGCTTCTTTCCGTTAGCAATGTGCACTTAAGGTTATGTCCTAGCTTTTTGTGGCTTGATATCTCATTTCTTTTTGTTGCCAAATTACATTCCATTGACAGGTATACCACAGTTAGTTTATCCATTCACCTATTGAAAAACATATTTGTTGTTTTTTGTTTTTGGCATTATGAATAAAGTTGCTACAAACATTCATGCCTATAACCGTTTTTTCATTATCTATATCCTGACTCTGTAAGACGTGGATGTCCATGTCCTGTTTACTTTAAACCAGGTTTTCCATCCTGCTAGCTCCATCATTAATAACATGTACCCATTGTATATGTGTAGGAAAATATGTTTTTTTAAAATTATTTTTAGAGATGGGGGGTCTCACTATGTTGCTCACACTGGTCTCGAACTCTTGGCCTCAAGCCATCTTCCTGCCTCAACCTCCTCCTGAGAGCTGGGATTACGGGTGCAAGCCACCATGCCTGGCATGAAAATTATGTTTTTAACTTTTTGACAATCATGACTTGATGTGCTACTTTTATAAAATGCCTCTGCTTCTAGGATGATGTAAATATTGCTTTTGTGACATAGGGCACATGCCACGTGACATGACTTCAAGCTTGCTGCTAACCTCATTTCCATAGGCAGGAACCTTGATGTGGCCTTGGGCTGGGTGGGGACTTCTAACGCTGAGCCAAAGGAACATTTCTGACCAGTGGTGCTATTTTTGGTGACGTCTTACAAGAGTGGTTTTGAAGGTACCACTTTGCTTTTAAAGCTAATTAAGATGACTCTGTGTGCCCTGAAACGGTAGGTCACATTATGACCCCCAATTATATTATTATTATATTGTAAGGAGAGTGGGAAAATAGTGGAATGGAAATAGGACTAGGTTTAGGGCTCTGCTACCCAGCAGCAAGTCCATTAACACTCTGAGCCCCAGGGTCCTCATTTTGTAAAGTAGAAGCACAATAGCAACATAATAATAATATGACTGATAAAATATCTTAATCCATAGAGGTATTTGGCCCTAAATAGATAAAATTATATGTGTGAAATAGTTTCTTTCTTTCTTTCTTTCTTTTCTTTTTTGAGGTGGAGTTTTACTCTTGTCACTCAGGCTGGAGAGCAGTGGTGCGATCTCAGCTCACTGCAACCTCCACCTCCCAGGTTCAAGCAATTCCCCTGCCTCAGCCTCCCGAGTAGCTGGGATTACAGGCACGTGCCGCTACACCCAACTAATTTTGCATTTTTAGTAGAGACAGGGTTTCACCATGTTGGCCAGGCTGGTCTCGAACTCCTGACCTCAAGTGATCCACCCGCCTTGGCCTCCCAAAGTGCTGGGATTACAAGCATGAGCCACCACACCCAGCTCTGTGAAATAATTTCTAAGCACTATAGAAGAATAAATTATATGTCTACTGTAAGTATTGGCAAACTTTTTCTGCAAAGGGACAGATAGTGAATATTTTCAGCTTTGCAAGCCATTATGGTTTCTGTTGCAACTATTCAACTCTGCCATTGTAGTTCAAAAGCAGCCATAGACAGTACACAATGAACACAGCTGTGTTCCAATAAAACTTTATTTATAAAAACAGACAGTGGGCTGTATTTGGCCTGTGGACTGTAGGATGATGATCCCCAGTCTAGTATGAGCATGGAAAGAAATAACCTTTCTCTTGAGATTTCTTCCAAATACAGTGCTAGGGAGGACATTTAATAATTTAGCCACTGTATTGATTCGCAGACTACAAAGTCCCTAGGTGGGATTAAGGAGTTGCTCGTCAGCCCAACTCCTTTTTTTTTTTTTTTTTTTTTTTTAGACAGAGTCTTGCTGGTGTCACCCAGGCTGGAGTGCAGTGGTGAGAACACTGTTCATTGCAGCCTCGACCTGCTGGGCTCAAGCAATCTTCATGCCTTGGCCTCCCTTGTAGCTGGGCCCATAGCTGTGCACCACCACAACCAGCTAATTTTTTTAAGTTTAATTTTTTGTAGCGGTGGAGTCTCACCTTGTTGCCCAGGCTGGTCTCAAACTCCTCAGCCCAACTCTTTAAAAAACACAGCTTCTTCCTTGCTCTCTTCTCAGGGTCTCGTCTTTTCTATGGGTGGAGCTAACCTCCTCTTTAAGGAGCAGCCACTCTTTTGTCTATCCATAAAACTGCTCAGCCATTCATCTGGGCCATATTATTAGGTGTCTGGGCTGACTAAAAGCTGTTATTTCCTAAGCTGCACCAGGGACTTGAAAGATAGAATGACAAGGAAAGGAAGGAAACCAAGACTGCGGCTTGCATTTTAGGAGCCAGATGCTGTGCTAGGTGCTTTTCCTACATTAATGAAATGAAATTTGCAAGAATTCTGTGAGACAGGTATTAGCACATTCATTTTATATTTAGTACATGTATTTAATTTTACAGTTAGCCCATTCAGCTTCTCGTATATGTCAGTTTCTTGAGTCCTGACTTCCCAATTTCCACAGGGAGCAGAAAATTTAATTTCGTCAATTCAAAGTAACTCAGTCCCTTCTGGATCTAAATATGGTTCCTACAGTTTCAAACTCAATTAATGCAAGATCTTCCTTCTCCCCCTCCTTTCCCCTCCCCTAGGATGTTCTAGGTTTCTAGGGGGTTGGCATGTGTATCATCCTGCGATGAGAGGCGTTCAGCTGCACACTGGCCTCTGCCTTTGCTGAGTTCTGTTGAGAGCTGTCTTTTCTGGTCCTCATGGTCCTCTTGGGTTTCCTATCATGTTTGTGAAGATCACACACTCTTCTTATCTCTAGCCCTGGCTTCTTTGGTATTGTGGCTTGTGCTCAGTCACTTTCCTGTTCCTTGAGGGGCTCACAGGCACCTTTGGCTTATGGTTCTGTGAGACTGCCCTGAATTTCATCTGACCAGGGCACTCCCTCAGCCATTGCCGGGTGTCTTAGTCCATTCGGGGTGCTGCTATAACAAAATGCTATAAACTGGGTGGCCTGTAAACAAGACATTTATTTCTCACATTTCTGGAGGCTGGGAAGTGAAGACCAAGATGCTGGCAGATTTAGTATCTGGTGAGGGCCTGCTTCCTAGTTCATAGATGGCTCCTGCTTGCCGTGTCCTCACAGGGCACAGAGAGAGAAAGAGAGAGAGAGAGAGAAAGTTAGCCCCGCTCATGTCTCTTCTTATAAGGGTGCTAATACCATTCATAAGAGCTCCACTCCATACCTAATCACCTCCCAAAAACCCCATCTCCTAATACCATCACCCTAGGGGCCAGGATTTCCTCATATGAATTTGGGGGGGATATAAGCATTTAGACCAGAGCACTAGGCTACCACTCTGCAGCCATCTGGGATGCGAGCCTTCTCCATAAGACTTGAATTCTCCTGAGCTGCTCTGTGGGGAGCCAGGCAATGCTGTCTCTGGCCGTGGAGACAGTCTAAAGATATCTAAGGTCTCTCTGGCCCTGGAGACAGTCTAAGGGTATCTGGGGTTTCTCTTTTATTTTCTAAATAAGTGGCATCAGTTTGCAAGCCCTCCCCAGCTGTGTAAATGGTTTTGAGCATGCAGTCTCTGTTGTCTTACCCCAGGAGGGCTAGTTGCTGTCTTTGTCTTGGATGACAGATTTTTTTTTCTTTCTGGAACTGCCTCCTAAATGCCCTGCGATAGCCAAGTTTCCAAGGAAAACGGCCACACAGAGCTCTGTCCACACAAGTGACTCACTGATGTGCCTCATGCCACCTCTAGGCTCTCCTGAGTTTTGCACAGCTTTATGGTCTCATACTAACTACATAAGGAGCTGAGACAGGGCTGGGCAGAGGGCAGAGTGGCTGCCATCAGTCATGCGACTGGAACCAATGTGTCTGACAAAAGACGACAATGTCACGCATACTCTCAAACAGCAGCTCTGCCAAGAATGGCGCATCCTTGGCTGGGAGAGGCAGCCTGTCACCTTCTCCTGTGGTGACAAACCCTTGGTTGTTTGTTTCATTTCTTCTAGAAACAAATATGACAAGCTTGAGATCAGATTAAATATAGATCAGTTTAGGATTCTGTTTGTTTGTTCGTTTTCTTTTTTTCTTTTTTTTGTTTTGAGAAGGAGTCTCGCTCTGTTGCCCAGGCTGGAGTGCAGTGGCGCGATCTCGACTCACTGCAAGCTCCACCTCCTGGGTTCACGCCATTCTCCTGCCTCAGCCTCTTGAGTAGCTGGGACTACAGGTGCCCGCCACCACGCCTGGCTAATTTTTTTGTATTTTTAGTAGAGACGGGGTTTCACTGTGTTAGTCAGGATGGTCTCGATCTCCTGACCTCGTGATCTGCCCGCCTTGGCCTCCCAAAGTGCTGGGATTACAGGCGTGAGCCACCGCGCCCGGCCAGGATTCTGTTTGTTTTTTAATTCAATCCGATTCCTATTTATTGGGTGCATTTCATGTATAAGGCGCTGGGCCAGGTGATGATAAAAATGTAAAATAGTCCTTTTCTGCAGATGAAGGATGAGAAGGGAACAAAAGTAAGAAAAGAAAGAGACCTAGCTACAGCCTCAAGAGATGCCTATTGCCTTGTGAGGGGAGGGGTAGACAAATACTCCGGGAACTCAAAAATCCCGGCAGAGGGTCAGTGCCTTCAGAGGAACAAAGGACGCATGAGAGAGTTTAAAAAGTTGTTCTGGTTGGTGTCTTCATGGAGGATGTAGCATTGAGGCAGAATTTGTAAGGAGGGCCAGATTTCATTGGGTGGAGGTGTGGATGAGGGGTATTCCACCTGGGGAAGCCAATCAGGGATATAGAAATTCCGGACTTCTTGGCCCTCTACAGACCCCAGACCACCTGCTATTCGAAGGAGGTCCCAGTTTGTTCCCCTGCTTTTTTTTTTTTTTTTTTTCTCCAGGACTGTCTGAAACTTCAGTTATTGTATGAAGTTCCCAGCTCCCTTGAGTATGGAAATACACAAAAAGTGCTTTTCTGGGAAAATGGAGAATAGCTGGCCTTGGGAATGTGAAAAGAAATTAAATTTGGGGACCCCAAAATCATTTAGCGAAAGGGAAAAGTCGAGCTGGGAAGTGGGTCACACACACCTGCCTCCCCCTTCTGGTTCCTAAACAAGATGGCTACAAGATGAAAACTACCAGACTCCCCCATATTTTGCTCATAAGGAAATTCCTGGTGAGCTGTTTAAACTTCACCATGGAAACGCAGATTGATAGCTTATCTTCACAGGTGCAGTCACTCTGACTGCCAGACACAAATGCATATCTGATTGTTCCCTACCCCATTTTGTCTGTGTTGTCTTATGCAAAATGCAGATTCCCCACACTATTCCTCTGCCCTTTTTGTTTATGTGAAAACTGCGTGCTTCTCAATGTCCCTGCCCTTTCCCCTTTAAATTTGGAGCCCTCAAAATCATCTTTGGAAAAAGACATAGACCTGTCTCCCAGGTGTGTCCTTAACTTTTGCAAATGAATCTTCTAAAATGATTGATACTTGTCTTGTCATTTTCCTCGATTGACAGGAAAAAGGATAAGAAGTCTGTCCTAGAAAGACGGAGATAGTAGGAGAAGCGGGGGGACAGAGCTGACTTTGCGTGTAGAGGAAAGGAGTAACAAGTCAATGGAAGTGACTATGGACCTCTTAATGCTTCAGAATACCACAAAGAAGGGGCAACTGAGTGAGAAAAAAAGAGATGTGTGTGTAGGTGTGTGTGGAGAGAGTGGATTTGAAGGATGAAGGCAGAGCTGTGTCTGTGGCCATTTGCTTCTGTTTCTTTGGGCTAGCCCCGGTCCCGTCAATCAGAGAATTCATCCAGGAAGAGCCTTTTGGCACATACCTTGGGCTCTGAGGAGCTCTGTCCTGAACACTTGGGCTCTTTCTGTAGTGGAGGTGGCTCTGTCCCCTGAAGGCACAAAATTACAGTCAGTGTGACAGGAGAAAGCACTGCAGGCCAGGATCACAGCGCCGTAGTGACAACAGGGATCACCTCCATGGGCCCGATACTGGACTCCAAATGTGTTACCTGCATTTTCTAATTGAATCCCCACAAAACCTCAGGTGGTCACCAATGACCGTAGAGAGCCCCTTTTTAGGAGGGCCGTGGGAGCCAGCTCTGCAAGGCGTAAAGGAGCGTGAAGGCAGAAGGGAACGGGTGCCTGCAGGTGTGGGCCATTCTTTTAAGAAGTGTGCCAGTGACAGGAAGGGGGCAGAAAAGGTGGCAATTTAAAAGAGAAAAAGAAAATTCTTTTTTACAGTTTTCTTTTTACTAAAACAATTCTTTTTTGGAATGAGAGGAACTGAGGGGAAGGGAAGGAACAAGCAGCAGAGAAGAGGCTGAGAATGCAAGAGAGGGCTCCCTGGAATGGCCTGTTCTCTGAGGGAGGAAAGGGGTGGCACCTTCCAGCAGTGCAGGTGCAGTGAGTTAGTTCTGGTTCTGGGAACAGGCATGGAGGGAATGGGGGACACAGCTGGAGGGGAGTTCTGTGGCCCAGGTGAGAGAAGCTTCTTCACCAACGAAGAAGGGATAAATAGGTAAAGGCACAGATATCGATATAGTTTGGCTGTGTCTCCACCCAAATCTCACCTTGAGTTGTAGCCCCCATGATCCCCACATGTTGTGGGAGGAACCTAGTGGGAGGTAATAATTGAATCATGGGGTGAGTCTTTCCCATGCTGTTCTCGTGACAGTGAATAAGTCTCACGAGATCTGATGGTTTTATAAAGGGCAGTTCCCCTGCACATGCTCTGTTGCCTGCTGCTATGTAAGACATGCCTTTGTTTCTCCTTTGCATTCCACCATGATTGTGAGGTCTCCCCAGCCATGTGGAACTGTGAGTCCATTAAACCTCTTTCCTTTATAAATTACCCAGTCTCGGGTATGTCTTTATTAGCCTTGTGAGAACAGACTAATACAGATAGATATTAAAGTGGGCAGGAAGGAGTTTGAAGAGCACATTTCATTGGCCTCAACCTTTTTAATAAAACAGGAGAAATAGACATTTACTGCGAGTGAAGGAGGCATGGAGGGTGTTATGGGCTGGATTGTGTCCCCCAGCATTCCTATGTTGAAGTCCTAACCCCTAATGCCTCAGAATATGACTGTATTTGGAGATAGGGTCTTTAATGAGGTAATTAAATTAAGTGCCTGTTGTGGCAGGTGCCCATCAGTGAGCTGAATTTCAGAGGGAGGAAAACTGTCCCCACAGGCGGAGGAAAGCAGCAATGCCAGACACCAGGGCCAGCTGACCAAGGAGCCACTTCTTACGCAGACTCTGGAAAATGCAATGCATGGGACCTTGCTGGCTGGGAAGGAAAATGAAAACAGGAAAAAATAATTTCCAGGGCTCTATACAGTAATTTTCAAACATTATGACCACAGAGTTGAAAAGTGAGCAAAGAGGATCTTGAGCAGGTGATTTTTTCATATCCTAAAAAAAGTGTGTGCTGCAGAGCCAGCTCTTCCTAATCTGTCAAAATCTAAACCTCAGGCTTGGGGTTCAGGGGAGAACCTGAGTGGATTTCGGGGGCAGGGCAGTGCTTTCTGCACTGAAAGAAGGACTTGTTCAAATGGACTCTGGGTTGAAAAGTAACAGTTGTGCTCCTAGTTGGTCCCCAGCCTCTCTCTGTCTGTCTCTATCTGTCATCTACCTTTCTTTTTCTAGGCTTTTTTTTTCTTTTTTGAAGAAACACCAAGGTCTCCATGAAGGTGCTGGTCATTAGGACTCTCAGTAACCTTCGCCCAGGGAGGTTGTAGGTACAGGGTTGAAATAAGTGAAGTTCTGGTGTAAAATAATTATTTCTTTGCAAAGCTTCAATTAAGTGGCATCTTATAGGACCTGAAATCCAGACTATTTTATAAAATGAACCCCAAACCATATATTTGGAGAAACAACAGCTTCTTTTCACATTGTATTCTGCAAATAAAAGCACAAAAAATAATTATTTAGAAATGAGGTATTAGCAAAGACATAGCAAAGACAGAATCAACTTAGATGCCCATCAACAGTGGACTGGATAAAGAAAATGTGGTACATATACACCTGAGAATACTACACAGCCATCAAAAGGCCCAAAATCATGTCCTTTGCAGCAATGCTGCTGGAGGCCATTATCCTAAGCAAATTAATGCAGGAACAGAAAACCAAATACTGCATGTTCTCACTTATAAGAAGGAGCTAAACACTGAGTACACCTGGACGCAAAGATGGGAACCATAGACACCGGGGCCTACCTGAGGTGGGAGGAGAGGAGTGGGGTGAGGGTTGAAAAACTATCGAGTACTATACTCAACACCTGAGTGACAAAATTATTGCAACACTAAACTCCTATGACATGTAATTTACCTATGTAACAGACCTGCACATGTACCCCTTGAACCTAAAATAAAAGTTGACTTTTAAAAAAGTTATTAGCTAGCACCATCAAAAAAACAAAAAAAACAAAAACCAAAAACCAGATAAAAGACAAGTGCAGTGGCTTGTGCCTGTAGTCCCAGCTACTTGGGAGGTGAGGTGGGAGGATTGCTTGAGCCCTGGAGTTTGAGGCTGGCCTGAGCAACATAGTGAGATTCATCTCTAAAATGAACAAGCCAACAGACAAGCAAACAAACAAACAAACAAACAAACAAACAAAAAACCAGGTGGTGTGAGTGCTACAGCACTTAAAATGTGGTAATTATATATGCTGACTAAGCAAGAGAAAAATGGATATTTCATTCATTTTACTATCTATGAACATCATAGTGAAAGGTTGAAGGTAGGAAATCTTTTTTTTTTTGAGGAGGGCAGAAATTATAGATTTAACAAAACATGTTTGCAGGTCCATTGAGGACTCTTGATTTCTATGTTTGAGTAGAATTTCCCAAAGCATCAGACTTCTGTGCCATTTCTCTTGTGCCACTTTCCTCTCATATCTCAGTAAGCGGGATCTGGAGCTGCCTAGTGGGGCTGAATCCAGCCAACCTGTCCCACATCCTTCTGACCTTCAGTCCCTTTTACTTGGCCTTTCAGAGTTTGGTCAAGGTGCCAGGAGAGATGCTTCCAGTATGATTTGTGGAGAATCAAAATGACATATTCCTACAGACCATGAGGAGGGGGAAGAAGCTATGGAGAAACTGCTTATGGTGAGGACCAAGTCCCCCCATTCATTCATTCATGCATCCCTGCATCCATCCATCCATTCATCCATGGATCCATCCATCCATCCATCTATGCATTCATTCATCCATGCATCCATCCATCCTTCCCTCCATCCATCCATCCTTCTATCCTTCATTGGCCCCTATTCTATGCCCTATAATAAAGGGAGAACAAAAATTCCTTGATTTGAGAGATATTTAAATTTGTTTTATTCGTTTTGGGTAGATTAGATTTATATCCATACAAAGTTGAAGACTAGTGTACTGCATCAACATTTTCAAACTCTTTAGAAACAGTGAACCTGAAGTGAAATCACACATATGACATAAATATGTAGTCCTTCTGACTAGTGATCCAGAATTCCACCTGCTCTGCAAATACTCTCCTCCCATTCACTGTGGCACCTTCACAGTCTTCCCACGGCCCCCTGAGCAATTCAGAGACTGCTGTACTTTTGTATGAAACAAAGCCTTGATGGTGTGGTGCAGGCAGTGGATCTTAGGAGAGGCTCGCTGGGAGATGGAGAATATGGAGGAAGGGGGGGACATGGGCTGTGCCCTGAAAGGGGACTCATGTTTGCACCCATGAAAAGAAGGGGATGCATTATGTGGTAAAGTGCAGGCCAGGAATAGGATGAGCAGAGGCCCTCAAGCCATGAAAGTGGGTGCAGTCAAGGGGTGGGGGTGTTAATCAGGTTTCGACAAGAAAAAGATGGCACACTCAGGCTGGGTAATTGAGGAGAGTTTAATAAAGGAGCAATTGACAAAGATGTGGGCAGGCTTTAGGGAAAACAACAAAAGATAGTGCAGGATCTTTGGCTAATGGCAGCTGAGAGTATCACTAGGGGCAAGAGGAGGTTGCTACTCCTGGAGCTGGACAGAGAGCTGGACCAGGCTGGTGTGGTGGCTCGCACTTGTAATCCAAGCACTTTGGGAGGCGAAGATGGGCAGATTGCTTGAGCCCACGAGTTTGAGATCAGCCTGGGCAAAATGGTAAAACCCTGCCTCTAAAAAAATATAAAAATTAACCAGGCATGGTCATGGGCGCCTGTAGTCCCAGCTACTTGAGAGGTTGAGGTGGGAGGATACCTTGAGTGCAACAGGTCGAGGTTACAGTGAATCGAGATCATGCCACCACACTCCAGCCTGGGCATGCAGTGGCACTGGCAGGAGAGAGAGAGTGCTGGACCAACTGATGGGAGATATGGCCTTTGGCAGAGAGATAAAATCTATTCCTGGTGACCTTCAGAGAGGAAACCAGGGAAATAAACACCTCAACTTCACTTTCTCCTGCCAGTGCCTCTCATTGTCCAAACACAACTGGTTGCCAGAAGCCAAGGGAACCTGTAAATATCTATCTCCCTGAAGCCCAGAGAATGGTGGAAAAGTGTGGAGATGGGATCTGAAGGGACAAATAGAAAAGAGCCACATAGACAGCTGCTAGGTTAGGGCCCAAGGACCCGTATGTTAGCTGTTGCCCCAATGATGCTGTGTAATGAACAACCCAAATCTCCATGGGATATATATATATATATATAGCATTAAGCATTTATTCTCACAGTCTGGGTTGACTGATCTCAGCTGGGCTTGGTGGGACTGCTTTGCTGCAGGCTCTGAAGGTTGGGCTGGCTCTGCTTCTAATCACAGGTCTGTTTGGCTGGGGCAGCTTTGTTCCAGGTGTGTTCACTCTAGGGCCCTGGCCACAGGAACAGAGGCGAAGGCCAGGGGAACTCTGCACGGTTTTGGCAGATATGCAAGAGGGCAAGCCCAGTGACCCTGGTGCTTTCCAAGGCTTTGGCTGTATCACATCCACCAATATTGGCCAAAGCAAGGCGCGTGACTGAGCCCAAGTCAAAGGGCAGGAAAGTACACTCCTCCCATAGAGAGGGGGAACTGCCAGGTTACATGGCAAAGAGGGTAGATATGGGGAGCTGTGAAGAATGGAGCCAGTAATTAAATCCACTGAAGTCTCCATAGGAGGGCAAGGTGGAAAATCTGTCCCATAGGAGGGGGATTCATGAGGGCAGCTGCGGATGGTGCAAATGCCATTTATGCTCCTCTCCACCCATATCCATTCTTCCTTCCTTGCATAGGCATGGAATTTTTAGCTTGGCACCTAACTGTAATTCCCAGCTAAAGACTGTATTTCTCAGCCTCCCTTGCAACTAGGTGAGCCTATGTGACTACGTTCTGGTTAAAGAGATGTGAGTCGAAATGACGAATGCAAATTCTGCCCTTAAAGGGAGAAATTTCATTTCGTCACCCCTCTCTTAAGCCCACTGCCTGGAATGTGGATGTGGTGCTGAGCCCTTTTGGACAATGCAAACGAGGGCACTGGCTAAGAGACTGCAGGACAACGAGATAGTCACAGTGCGGCTCCCTGGGCTAGTTGCATACGTAAAATTAGGGCCAGGGAGAGATGCGTCTATCTTATTCACCTGCTATCACTTTGGGTCTTTATTTCAGCAGCCAAATCTATATTTAATACAAATTGATAGGAACTTCTACACTCATACCCAAAGAAGAGATGACACACAAAGAGGTACGACTTCATTTTTTTCCCAGCATTTACTGGCCTAAAGGTGCAGAGATACCATAATTTTAGTTTTTTTCCCATGTCATCCCTCTCCAATATTTGGAAAGGAAGCGTTCTCAGTGAGATAACTGTCAAAGCAAACTTCCTTAATGCTATCAGGACAAGCAATGCCAGGACTTGTTCTTTTTGTGGGCAAGGGACCTGGCGTAAGAGGAAAGAGGAGGGAAAGAGCTATCTGCCATTTGTTTGAATACGTCTCACTTCTAGAAAGTAGAGAGCAGGACTGAGGCCAGGCACAGTGGCTCATGCCTGTAATCCCAGCACTTCGGCAGGCCGAGGTGGGCGGATCACCTGATATCGGGAGTTTGAGTCCAGCCTGACCAACATGGAGAAACCTGTCTCTACTAAAAATACAAAATTAGCTGGGCGTGGTGGCGTATGCCTGTAATCCCAGCTACTCAGGAGGCTGAAGCAGAATTGCTTGAACCTGGGAGGTGGAGGTTGCGGTGAGCTGAGATCGCGCCATTGCACTCCAGCCTGGGCAACAAGAGTGAAACTCTTGTCTCAAAAAAATAAATACATACATAAAAAAAAGAAAGTAGAGAGCAGGATTGAAACCTGGGCCTGTTTGGCTCCAAAGCCCATGCTCCATTCATTCAACACTAATTAAAGTAGAGGACTCTGTGAGAGGCTCAGTGACTCTAGAATCTAGGGTGTTTTCTCCAAATTAGATCTCTCTGACAACCATAGCATTGGAGGCCAAAATCAGTCTTGCTCATTGACAAGGAAGGGATTGGTCTAGTGCATTTATCTAAAGTGTGCAAATCAGGATTCCTACACCTCCCTGGTTCTTTCACAAAGAGGGTATTCTTGGTGGCTCATCTGTTTCCTGTGGCCAAGAAGAACAGAATACAATGCACAAAGCCCAGGCAGTCAATAAGATCAGTGTTAAAACACAGCAGACAGCATGACAGAGAGGAAGCCAGGAGACAATGGGTTCAAATCCCACCTCTTGGGAAAACTATTTAACCAGCCTGATTTTCAGTTTCCCTGGATAGGAGCTGGAGACAATATAGGTCAAGTTCCTAACCACAGTAGGTGTTATAATAGCTATTCCAGAGCCAGCACTTCGTACTTATTTATGTCATGCCTGATCCAGCTCCTTTGCTCCATGGCATAGGAATTGATTTTAAGAACCTTACAACTCCCTGAAGCTTCCGGGCATGATTTAGTGGGGTAGAGGCAATGAGTGGTGATTAAAGAATATAGAAACCTCTGGCACCAAATGTTAGAACACCAGCCAATGGACAATTCTCCATATCTGGCCCAGAGGACTAAATGGAGACCCCTTGGTTAAGCTCATTTAATTACCTGTCTGGATGAATTGTCAGAAGGAGCCCCAGCCCTGGCAGCTGACCCCCTCCACAAGTTGCACGGTGATCCTTGCTTTGCAAACTCAAGGCTAGTAAGTCCTTGGAGGAGGCTGGAGGCTGGGATACAATCCCGGCTATGAAGGCAGGGCTGGCTGGAGATCGTTCATTCATATACTCATTCACTGAAAAAATGTGAAAACCACTCAAAACCTCTGAGAAATTAAAGTTGGTTTTCATAGGGCTGCTTCCCTCTGGCCTTCTGCTCACCTGGCATAACCTGTGCATGCTACATACTTATTTGAACAGGGGTATGTAGGAGAGGAAGGATGAAAGAGTGAAACAAAATATTGTCAACATCTGCCTTGTGACTTAGAAAATAAATATGATGCCATGCCCTTAAGGGATTCTTCTGAGAAAAATGAAGTTATTGCACAAAGAAACAGATTCTTAGGAAGACTGAAAAATTTGCTTGTACTTCTAAAACTGTTGAGTATGACTAAGAAATGAGACACCCCATCACACTGCCATTTAGGACGGGTTCTAAAACGTTTCCCTGACTCAGGGCCATATTTTGGTAAAGAGAATGAAGAGAATGAGTCTGGTTTACCATGTGATTCCTTTACTCAATCTTCCATTCACACACACACACACACACACACACACACACACACGCACCAACTATTAGCAACATCATGAATTCCTTCACTTCTCCTGTTTGGCTTCTCTATTTATTTATTTATTTATTTATTTAATTTATTTTTGAGATGGAGTATTGCTCTGTCACCCAGTCTGGAGTGCAGTGGCGAGATCTCAGCTCACTGTAACCTCCGCCTCCCAGGTTCAAGCAGTTTTTGTGCCTCAGCCTCCCAAGTGGCTGGGATTACAGGTGCCTGCCACCACGCCCAGCTAATTCTTTTTTTTTCCAGTAGAGACAGGGTTTCACCATGATCCACCTGCCTTGGCTTCCCAAAGTACTGGGATTATCAGTGTGAGCCACCACGCCTGGCTTTTAATATTTTTTTCGAAAAGGTCTTGGCTCTGTCACCCAGACTGGAGCTCAGTGGCACAATCTCAGCTCACTGCAGCCTTGACCTCCCAGGCTCAAGTGATCCTCCCACCTCAGCCTCCCCAGTAGCTGGGACTACAGGCAAGCACCACCACACCCAGCTAACTTTTGTATTTTTTGTAGAGATGGGGTTTCACCATGATGGCCAGGCTGGCCTTGAATTCCTGGGCCTGAGCCATCCTCCCACCTTGGCCTCCCAAAGTGCTGGGATTACAGGCATAAGCCACCATGCCTGGCCTCTGCCTTAATTCATTAAGTTTTAGGCTTTTCAGCTAACCTGTAGATTATCTAACACAGTGAAGGGGTTTTCTCTTTTATTACCCACAGCACTTGGTGCAGGAGTCAGTTCTACCTCCAGGTGGGGTTTGTTGGGAAAGGATTCGGATAAGAAGTGATGCTTGAGCTGAATCTTAAAGGAGGTGTTTTCCAGGTAAAGGAGGCAGGGAAAGAAAACCCAGGGGGAGTATGGAGGTGAGAAAGAGGCTAGTGGAAGGTGCAGGTGCATAGTCCGGCTGTGCTAGTGCCAGGGCATGGGTGATGGGTCCCACCTGGAAAGAAGCCTAGACTTGGAGTTGGGAACCAGGTACCAAGTGCCTTATGGCCCCTGCAGGTATGTCCTGAGGCCAACCAGGATTGTTTGGAAGATTTTAAGCCGAGGGTGAGAGGTAGGATGGATTCAGATTTGGGGACCTGAGTGGGGAACCTGATCAGATTTGCTTTTTGGAAAGTGACTGTGACAGATACGTGAGCCATGGGCAAGTCTTCAACCTGAGCCTCAGTTTCCTCATTTCTCAAGCAGGAACAATAGATGTGCATGAAGATTGGAAGCGATAATGTATGTGAAAAGTGGTATATGTCAACTATTATTACATGACTTTGAGTCATGAATGAGTTAACATGCTTACTTTCTCAAGAAGAGATCAGTTTTGTCATCTGGGGCAAAATACACATGCTTGGTATTGTTTCTTGATTTATACAGCTGTTTCCTTAAACATTTTTCTTTAAATGGGAGCAGCTATTACTATTTTTTGTCTGTTTCAGCTTCAACTCTCTTACAAATTGGAAGGAACGAGCTGTTGAACATTGATCGTAGAAAAGGAAAAGAAAGTTTTTATTTTTTGCCTTGTTGTGCATTCATTCTTTCAAAAGCCATTTAGAGTAAAAAACATTTTCTATCTTCTCATAGTAAGTAGCAACTCAGGTGCCTGAAGACCCCATCATATTTTACTATAACTCTCCACTCCAAAAGAGCATCAGTTGTGTGTAGGTGAATAGAAACCTGGTGTGTAGGCCGGGCATGGTGGCTCATACCTGTAATCCCAGCACTTTGGGAGGCCAAGGTGGATGGATCACCTGAGGTCAGGAGTTTGAGACCAGCCTGGCCAAAATGGCGAAACCCTGTCTCTACTAAAAACACAAAAATTAGCCTGGCGTGGTGGCGCGCACCTGTAGTCCCTAAGCTACTGCAGAGGCTGAGGCGGGAGAGTCGCTTGAACCTGGGAGGCAGAGACTGCAGTGAGCCGAGATCGCGCCACTGCACTCCAGCCTGGGTGACAGAGCGAGACTCTGTCTTAAAAACAAAAACAAACAAAAAAGAAACCTGGTATGTAAGTAGCTAAATATAGAGACGTACAGGAGGCATCTTGTAATGTGTGATTATTCATTTGATTTTATTCAGTGTGGTATTAAGAAGGACCCTTGCTTCTAAAGAAAATTAGAACATTTTCAAAGCTTGCGTCTGAATCCTGTCTCACTACTCAGTAATGGAGTGACCCAGGAAACCACATCACCTCCCCAAGCCCCAGTCCCTGTGAAATGGGGTGTGTAGTAAGACCTGCTTCCTAGGGCTGTTGGGAGGATCAGGTGAGACAATCTGATTGAAGAACTTGGACCAGTGCCTGATAAATAATAAGCACTTGGTAAGTTATTATTAGGGCTGGGAGAGGAATAACTTCAGCTGCGAAAGCTAATACTAGTCTATCCTGATGATGGCATCAGATACTTATTTTCAAGTTTCTTCTGAAGACAAATTTTAATTGACACTTGAAAAACAGGAAGAGCATGAAAAAGAGGACTCAGTGTAGCCTCTAAAGGCTGTTGAGCCTGAAGAGGTATTGGAATGCGGTGCCCGCCTTGTGTTGCAGGCTTCAGCAGTTTAGGCCCAGATGACCGTGGGTCCCACCTGCCTGACAGCAGGGCACACAGGTGCTGAGCAGCTGGCCATTACTGGGCTGTGAAAACAGCATGAATGGGGAATGGAGACTGTGGGCAAAGCAGTACAGTCCACTTGTTTGCAGGTGGGAAAGTCAAACTCTGTCTTTATTCTTTTTTTTTTTCTTTTTGAGATGAGTCTCACTCTGTCGCCCAGGCTGGAGTGCAGTGGCGCAATCTTGGCTCACTGCAAGCTCCGCTTCCCGGGTTCACGCCATTCTCCTGCCTCAGCCTCCGCGCCCAGCTAATTTTTTTTTTGTATTTTTAGTAGAGACGGCGTTTCACCATGTTAGCCAGGATGGTCTCGATCTCCTGACCTTGTGATCTGCCCGCCTCGGCCTCCCAAAGTGCTGGGATTACAGGTGTGAGCCACTGCGCCCGGCTGTTTTTATTCTTTTACCATTTTATTTGGGATAGGTAGCAGTACTGCCTGGGAAGACCCTTGGGAGGGAGGAGAAGGAATCTGTTGGATGGAAATCTTACCTTTGAGCATCAGTTATATTTAATGCCTAGTTTCAGCCCTTTTCATATTAGACTTTCCAACAGCAAGTCAAGGAAAGTCAAGGAGCGAAAGGAAGATGGGCTCAGAGGAAAGGTTCTTTTTTTTTTTTTTTTTTTTTTTTTTGAGATGGAGTCTTGCTCTGTCACCGAGGCTGGAGTGCAGTGGTGCGATCTTGGCTCACTGCAATCTCTGCCTCCTGGGCTCAAGCGATTCTCCTGCCTCAGCCTCCCGAGTAGCTGGGATTACAGGCATGTGCCACTATGCCCGGCTAATTTTCTTATTTTTAGTAGAGACAGGGTTTTGCCATGTTGGCCAGGCTGGTCTCAAACTCCTGACCTCAAGTCATCTGCCTGACTCGGCCTCCCAAAATGCTGGGATTACAGGCATGAGCCACTGCGCCCGGCTGGAAAGGTTCTTTTAAGAGTTCCACAAAGTGGCCAAAAGTTTATTCTTGCATTTTATCATGCGTATGCCTTGGAGTTATGTTTTTGGAATATGACTTAAGAAAACAAACTTTCCAGGTAACACGTAGCTGGTTCCCATCTTTCTAGCATCTCTGCCTTTGGCTGATGTGACGCCATACGTTCCTGACAGTTAATGTCGGCTCTGTAGGGGTCTGATGCCAAGTACAGTCATAGCTCAGCCATGACATAGGGCCTTCTAGATAGGCCAGATTCAGTGCCCTTCCCAACAGATGCCTCTCCATCCCCCACACCTCCTGACTCCACCAAAATGAAGTGGAAGCACGTCTTGAGTTGCCCATTTCTTCTGCGTCTGGTCAGGCACACGTCAAGAATGTTGGCTGGTGATGGGCTCAAGGCAGGCACAGCCCGCTTCACTGTGCATGTGTGCAGGCTTGATTGACACTGGCAAAATCTGCAAGGATATTTCTAGACATTCCAAGTGATTGGTTCCTCTGAGGAAATGAAACATTAAAAAAAATATGTATATATATATACATGTATATTTAATTATTTTTTTAAAGCCACAATTGAAAAAATTCTTTGCCACTGGGTAGAATTAAATCTGACAGGAAACCCTAGGAGTTTTTATTAGTACCATTATTGTTTTCTTTGGCTCCATGTATTATGTCGGTAAAATGACAAAAAAAAAAAAAAAGGAAAAAAATTGTAAAAGACAAATATTTTGTACAAAAATACAAAGTTTTAAAAGCTCTTTAAGTATATTTCATATTATTACTAAGAGTTGGCCTATATATCTGTATGTCTGCATATTTTTCCTACACTTGGGATTTTAGAAATGTATGGCACTGTTTACACAGTATATGCTTAAGTTCTTCCTATAACTCAACGACCAATGATAACCTTTTTCTGATTGGAGTGTTCCATACTTTGGAAGACATAATTTGTATAATCGCACGGTTACTGACGGAGGAGAATCTATGTGATTCAGTCCATGTGCACAATGAAAATCAGCATATCACCCTGGGGAACATTTTAGTTCCCAAGTCTTTGGGTAATGACGGATAGTAAAAAACACTAGCTGTCAATTTTTTTTCAGTAATTGGCTTTCAGTGCTTTTTTTTTTTCAATCTGATGAGAAGGTGATGCAATTAGAAAGGAGTGTCCTTTGCCTTTGAGAGCTGAAAATTTGCTCATGTGATCCCATCACAGTCCGTTATAATGCAGATGACAGTACTAAAAGAGAGAAATAAGAATGGGCATTAGTTTTTCTTAATGTGCAATTCAAAAAAAGGGAATGTGTATTTTTATAGGACAGTGTCTAAAATACATCATTCAACAATGCTTATATTTTCAAAGAAATGTCTAGAAGATCTTATTCAGATGAAAAGATAAGTTTCATTTTGAAAAGCCAAGTTTCATTTTGAAAAGCCTATTCTGGGAAAGCCTGGTCCCTACTCAAATCCCAAATGGCCAAACAAAGCATACAAAAGACAAATCTGAGTTACTTGTCACCATCAATTATAATCTCTTGTTTAGATATCTGTGTTTTTCCCCCTCAACTGACCCAGCTGTGAGTTCCTATGTGTCTTAAGGTCCCTAGCACTTGGACCAATGCCTGACACATCAAAGGTGCTCAATAACTGTCTGTTGAATGGCAATACGGATAATTTATGCCCCAGTTACTTCCAAAAATAGTTTGACCAAAATATATTTGAGGTTTTTGTTTACTGCTAACTTTTTAAATGAACAGCTTTATTGAAATATAATTGACAAATTGTATAATTCACCCATTTAAAGCATATAATTCAGTGGTCTTTGGTATAGTGACAAAGTTATGCAATTTAGAAACAATCTAATCTAATTTTAGAACATTTCCATCACCCCAAAAAGAAACCCCATACCCATTAGCATTCATTCCCCATTTCCTCTGTCCCCTATCACAAACTTTTAATCTCATTCTGGTGAAGAAAACTAAGATGCCACATTCCAAAGAGGGTCGTGTGTTAAATGAAGCTTTAGATACATAGCCTTTGAAGTCAAGAAAATCTCCAAAAGCTGCTTTGGCTTATGAGCTGATAAGCAGCACAGACGATCTCCCTCTATTATGTATCACAGGATCTGGCCTATAGTAGATGCTCAATAGATACACGTGGAATTGAATGCTTGGCCACCTGGATTAGCTGTGTATGGATGTCTACGGAAAAGAACTAACATTGGTGCTATATCTCTTTTCTTTTTTGAGATGGAGTTTCGCTGTTGTTTCCCAGGCTGGAGTGCAATGGTGCGATCTCGGCTCCCCACAACCTCTGCCTCCTGGGTTCAAGCTATTCTCCTGCCTCAGCCTCCTGAGTAGCTGGGATTACAGGCATGCGCCACCATGCCCGGCTAATTTTGTATTTTTAGTAGAGATGGGGTTTCTCCGTGTTGGCCAGACTGGTCTCAAACTCCCAACATCAGGTGATCTGCCCGCCTCCACCTCCCAAAGTGCTGGGATTACGGGCGTGAGCCACCGTGCCTGGCTGGTGCTATATTTTAAAGAACAATTAACTCACAATATAAGATACTTATCTGGGCCAGTTAGTTTAGCATTCGTTGAGTACTTCCCACATGTGAGGCACATTTATTAACTTATTTAAATCTTCACAACCTCGTGAAGAAGATGCTATTACTATTCCCCTGAGGTTAATCACCTGCCCAGTTAATAAATGGCATAACCAGGACTGAAACCTAATTGCAGCGCCTGCATTCAGGGCCCATGTACTCACCACCCCTCACCCTTTCATAGGACATAAGCTGGCAGCTCCCTCTTAAATCCCATCTACTGCTCACCTGTCTCCCTGTCTTTTTCGCAAATGAAGTTGTTGACGTCTTCACATTGGAAATCGTTCCACTGCCCAGCATAAATCAACCCAGCACAGTCTTCTCCTGGCCCATGGCCATGACCCCAGTTATCCGGCTGTCCAGCTTTCCAATTTCTTTTAGCAAAACAGAAATTGAATGTTATTTGCACAGTAATGCAGAGCTTTTCTTTACTCAAGAGCAGCAGAGAATATAAAAAAACAAAATTGAAGCATGTCATTTATCCTGGAATGAAAATGCAGTTTAAAAATCAGTACATGCTCTTATTCAGAGAAAGGAGGAGCTGTTTTGCAGAGTAATGCATAATGCAGCATCTCCCTGCGGGCTTGTGATCTTTGCTACCATGAACCAAACTCACTAGGCTGGTTCATCAGAATGCAGAGGGAGCGAATCTTGCTTTGGGACAGTTAGATGAATGACTTTCTAATGTGTACTGGAATGCTGACTTCTGGGCATGAGTGTATATATGTGTGTGAATATCTATTCATTATGAGGACATGATACACACACACACACACACACACACACATGATCTTGTGAGAACCCAGAGGGACCTTGTACATTTCAATATCTTGCCTCTAACAAGTCCAAGAGCCAGGAAGAGAAAGTGAAAGACTTTTGATATACATTTACAAGAACCTACAATTACAAATAACTGGTTATGATTGTCTGGGTGAGTTGTAGAAGGTTGATTGCTTTAGAAAGAAATAGTAACTTAATCTTACTGAAAATGACTCCTACATTTCACTCCCTTTTTTGGGAGAGAGATTCTTAAAAACAAGTTTTCTTTAGGATGAGTTCACATGGGGCTTGTTAACTTGGATGCTGCTGCTCAGAACAGCACCTTGCCAGGGATAACAGTTCTTGATTACATTTCCATGAATAAATCAGGTGTGCTTCCAGACTCACCCCTTGAAGGTTCAATCTTGTCTAAGAAGCAGATTCATGCACAGAAGCTTGTGGCTGCTGCCTGAGAGGACAAGCCTGCCTCACGTGGAGGGTCTGGAAGAACATCTGCAGCAGAGGGTGCTTCCTATAAACAATGACTCATTACCGCACTGGCCACAGGGTGTCCTCGGGTCACCCGAGGAGACAGCCTGTATGGCCCTGCATCTTTGGACAATAACACCCGCAAAACCAGAGGCAGCGGGAAAGGACAGTTGAAGTTTATAGTCAAAGGGTGGGGACAGGGTAGAAATGACTGCCCCACACCAAATGTGTATTTTGGGATTTAAAAAAAATGAGTTTGAAGGCCAGGCGTAGTGGCTCATGCCTGTAATCCCAGCATTTTGGGAGGCTGAGGCAGATGGATCACCTGAGGTCAGGAGTTCGAGACCAGCCTGGCCAACATGGCGAAACCCTGTCTCTACTAAAAATACAAAAATTAGCTGGGCGTGGTGGCAGGCACCTGTAGTCCCAGCTACTTGGGAGGCTGAAGCAGGAGAATTGCTTGAATCCAGGAGGTGGAGGTTTGCAGTGAGCCAAGATCATGCCACTGCACTCCAGCCTGGGTGACAGAGCGAGGCTCCATCTCGAAAATACATACATACATATATATATATATACACACACACACATATACATATATAAATTGAGTGGCCTCAATTAAATAAACCTAGTGATGAAAGAGAATTCAGAGGAAACCATCGATTGGTGAGAGTAAAAACGGGATGCTACTTAGAAGGGAGAGTTAGAAAATAGTCTCACTCACTCACTCAACCAGGCATCCATAGCACTCCTGCTATGAGCCAGGTATCATCTGGGTGATGGCAACATAGCAGTGCAGAGAAGAGACAAAGTCCCAACTCTTACAGCTTACATAACAGATGAGTCACAATGAGTTCAAAATCTCAGCCTGTGACAATCTCAGCCTGACGCCAGATAGAGATGAAGTTGGAAGGAAAAGTAGTCTACTTTCACATTTGGTTTTTTGTGTAACTCTTTTCACCTTGTGAGATTCTTCTGGAGATGTCAACAATGCCTGAGCAGTTTAATCTTGTGGACGTACATTTCGTTCATTTCTGCCAGTAATATGGGGGGTTTGATTCCATTTTTGTTTATAAAATTTGAGATCTATGATTCCTGAATGTATAATGATAGGATATTTGATATTCTTGACTTCTCAGTTAATTGGGAAATTGTATAAATATGACTTCTTTGGGCTTAGAAGTCCTGCTTAATATTTTCCCCTTGCGTTTCCTTTTAAGTCATTTTAAGTTAAATAAATAAAAAGGATGTATCAACCAGGCAGAGAAATAACTGAGTGATAAGAAAGGAGATAATCTTTATCGCCTTTCTCCATTTGTTTTTCCAGGTCACTGGAATTCTTCACATACAGTACTCAAGGCTTTCTTTAGGACTAAAAGCAGAATGCAGTTCTGTGGCCATAAGCGGAGGTGACTGCAGTAGGCCAGAATGGGTGGAAAGTGGGTAGCCTGAAGCCAGACTGAAGGGACAATTTATTCTGTGGGCTGACCACCCAGAGTCTCAAAGCATCTCTTTGGCAAAGCTAAAATCACATGGAGTGATTTGTGGCAAAACCCCTCAGTCTGCATGTTTATAATAATATAGAACATAACGTGTCAAATAAGCAAAATGTATATATTTTGGAGAAGAATGTCAGCTTAAATAGTGCCTTAACCTCATTCACAGGTAGATTCTGGCAAGATGAATGGCTGAAGTCTGGGGCTCAAAGCCCTGAATTCTACATTATCATACACATGTCACAGAAGTGAGCGGTGGCAGCACATACATATACTTGGACATCACACTCTGAAAACACCAGGAATCTTGGAAATGCTTGGACTGATTGCTCCAGTAAGCTGGAAACACACACACACACATCAAATATATATATCTAAATATAAGATATTTAGAATAGGATTTAGAGGCTGGGCACGGTGGCTCACACCTGTAATCCCAGCACTTTGGGAGGCCGAGGTGGGTGGATCACCTGAGGTCAGGAGTTCAAGACCAGTCTGGCCAACATGGCGAAACCCCATCTCTACTAAAAATACAAAAATTAGCCGGGCCTGGTGGCAGGTGCCCGGAGTCCCAGCTACTCAGGAGTCTGAGGCACGAGAATCGCTTGAAGCCAGGAGGTGAAGGTTGTAGTGACCCAAGATCATGCCACTGTACTCCATCCTGGGTGACAAAGCGAGTCTCCATCTCAAAAGAAAAAAATAGGATTTAGAATATAGGACCATAGAATGAAAGAGCCTGGAACAGAACCTTTAACATCTTCTAATTCAGCCTAGCGCAGTGGCTCACACTGTAATCCCGGCACTTCAGGAGGCTAAGGCAGGAGGATCACTCGAGGCCGGGAGTTCAAGACCTGCCTGGGCAACACAGTGAGACCACCATCTCTATAAAAAATTTAAACTAAATTAGCCAGGTATGGTAGCTGATGCCAGAAGTCCCAGCTACTCAGGAGACTAAAGTAGGAGGATCACTTGAGCCTCGGAGGTTGAGGCTGCAGTGAGCTGTGATTGTGCCACTGCACTCCAGCCTGGACGACAGAATGAGACCATCTTAAAAAATAAAAAAAAAAACACAAAAAACTGAAAACACAATGTATGATATTATACGGAGCAGTCTGCATAGACAGAAAGGCACCACATTTTATCTTTGTGATGCCAAGATGAAAGCTGTGACTCGTAATGTGACAGCACACTCCCACCAAATGAGGTCCTGTGGACAGAGGAACAGAAGAGCTTCTAGTGCGTTTGGGGAGATTCTCAGGAAGACTGTCACATCTCTGATCTAAGGTGGGCAACTGCAAGCAGGGTAGGCAAGAGAGGCCTTAAAAACCTCCCTTAGCATTCTGCTCTGAGCAAGTGGGCAAGTACTCAGGTCCCGTATGTGTCCGGCTCCCGCAGGTCTAGCAGGCAGCCTCCATTAACAATGACAGTCTCCCAATCACATGCTTACACCTATACTCATTACACCAAGAGTAAAAGGATCAGCCTTTTTTTTTTTTTTTTTTTTTTTTTTTTTTGAGACAGAGTCTTGTTCTGTCTCGGAAAAAAGAAAAAAGAAAAAAAGCCAAGGCTGGAATGCAGAGGTGTCATCACAGCTCACTGCAGCCTCAACCTCCCAAGCTCAAGTGATCCTCTCACCTCAGCTTCCTGAATACCTGGGACCACAGATGCACACCAGCACACCCAGCTAATTTTTAAGTTTTTTGTAGAGATGGGGTCTTGCTATGTTGCTCAGGCTGGTCTCGAACTCCTGGGCTCTAGCAATCCTCCCGCCTTCGCCTCCCAAAGGAAAAGATCAACTTTGACATGTTCCTGGTTTTATAGATCCTTTCTACTGTTGGTCTTTCTATTTCACTGCTTTCCAGTCTTTATTATTTCCTTCCTTTGACTTACTTAGGGATTAATTTGTTCTTCTTTTTCTACCCTGGTAAAGTGGAAGCTTAGATAATTGATTTTCAACCTTTAAACAATGTTTCTAATATATGTAATTTAAAACTATAAGTGTCCCTTTCTAAATACTATTTTAGCTGCATCCCACAGATTTTGATATGTTTTCATCTTCTTTGAAACATTTTCAGATTTCCTTTGTGATTTTTTCTTTGACCCATGGGTTATTTTGAAATGTGTGGTTTAAAATAATTGGGATTTTACAGATATTTTTCTATCTATGTCTAATTTAATTATTTTGGTCAGAAAACATACTCTATATAGTTCTAGTTCCTTTTTGTTTTTTTTTTTTTGAGATGGAGTCTCGCTCTGTCACCCAGGCTGGAGAGCTGTGGTGCGATCTCAGCTCACTGCAACCTCCACCTCCTGGGTCCAAGCAATTCTCCTGCCTCAGCCTCCTGAGTAGCTGGGATTACAGGCACCTGCCACCACACCTGGCTAATGTTTTTTACTTTTAGTAGAGACGGGGTTTCACCATGTTGGCCTGGCTGGTCTCGAACTCTTGGCCTCAGGTGATCCACCTGCCTTGGCCTCCCAAAGTGCTGGGATTACAGGCGTGAGCCACCATGCCTGGCCTGATAGTTTTGGTTTTTTAAAATTTATTGAGACGTATTTTATGGCCCAGAATATAGTTCATCTTGGTGAATGTACCACATGCACCTGAAAAGAATATGTATTTGCAGATGTTGGGTAAAACGTCCCACAAGTATCAACTAAGTCAAGTTAGTTGATTGTGTCTACTATATCCCTATCAATTTTTCCATCAGTAATTGAGAGGGGAATGTTGAAATCTCCTTTGAAGGCCTGTTCTTTGCTGTATCCACAGTTAGGGTTGCTATGTTCTATTGACTGTGACATGGCCCTGGAAACCTGCCTTTTTAAAACATGATCCCAATGACGACTGCTCACTCATACTGCTGCCCCCACACTCCAGAAAAGATCCTGCAGGCCAGCACAGAGGCTGGCTCATGGCAGACACTTCAAGATAATCCATCAAATGTTATCATGAGACTGTGGGCCAATGGACTCTAATCTCCAGTCAGGGGCTGGGTGTTGACCAAGAATGAAGTTTTCACAGGACCTGGTGAAATGAGAAGAATACGGACAATGTGTGTGTGTGTGTGTGAATGTAAGATGGCCAGCCATCTCTTCTTGGAAATAATTATAGGTTTATTATTATTTTTTTTAATGCTGAGATTTGCTGATTGGTACTTTCTAAAAGCCTTGTCCTTAATTGGCAAATAAAATCCTGCTGATCTGTGTTGGCCCTGCCAGTCTTTCTTTTGAAATTGTATTGGTGTGTGGATCCAAAGCATCTGGGGACCCATCCTTGGAACTGTCCGGGCCATTGCAGGTGGCATCTCATGCCACCCTTTCCCCTCAGCTGGTCCTGTCCTGCTGCAGTGCAGAAAGAGCCATAAGATTCAGCAAGTCAGGTTGAGTGTTTCATGGGAAATAAGCCTGAGCTCAATCTGTGTGTCCCCTAAGCCTTTGGCTTCTGTTCCATGTCACTATTGCCTTCTGTCTGTTCCAGCACTCTCTTTCTCAACCAGGTCTCAGCATGAAAAATGAGGTGAGGCCGAGACGCAGAGGAGAGAGCCTTTTATCCCTCGTCTATTTGCTCTTTAACGGTAACCACAAAACCTGCAAACTGTTTTAAAAGGATTTCATGTGTGTTGGGAGAAAAGAATAAGGGGAAAGCAGTGGTACTTAATTCTTCTTAGCCTGGGCAAGGGATGGGATGGTGCCAGGCCCATCGACTTCTATTTTTTGGAAGAGTTTAAGAAGGACTGGTGCTAACTCTTCTTTGAATGTTTGGTAGAATTTGGCTGTGAAGCCATCTGGTCCTGGGCTTATCTTTCTGGGAGGTTTCTGATTGCTACTTCAATCTCCTTATTTGTTATTAGGCTGGCCAGGCTATTTCTTCCTTTTTTTTCCTCGTTTTTTTAAGAGATGGGGTCTTGCTCTATTGCTCAGGGTGGTCTTGAACTCCTGGCCTCAAATGATACTCCCACCTCAGCCTACGCTTTCTATTTCTTCTGGATCCAGTCTTGGTAGGCTGTAGGTTTCTAGGAATTTATCCATTCTTCTAGGTTATCCAATTTGTTGGTGAATAATTGTTATAATTGTTCATAATAGTCTCCTGCGATGATCTGTTCCAGAAATCACTGCTGGCGGCAGGGGAAAGGGAGGTGGATGGGCCAATCCTTGGAGGCCACAGATGCAAAGACAAGGAAAGTAAAAGTGAGTCTGACTAGGAGGAGACATATTTGGGGCGGTTTATACTGGTAGGAGACCCTTGAGAGCCTGAAGCCCAGTCCCCATTCCCAGGCCATGCAGAGAACGTTTTTCTTGTCTTCTTCACACACCTGTTGTGGGACTTGAGTGAGACACTGTGTGGACGTCCCAGTCAGGATACTGTAAAATATATACATTCTATGTAGTATTTATCTGCAACTGCTAACTAATATGATAATAATTATGATGATAATAGCAATAATATACCAATACCAGCAGGTACTATTTCTTGAGCACTTCCTATGTGCCAAGCCCTCGACTAAATGCTTTGCATACAGCTATCACACTTTATTTTCACAATACTGACATAGGTATTTTGGAAAATTCATCTTATAAATGGGGACATGGAGGTTTTGCAGAGTTGAGCAACTCACACGAGGCCTTGCAGCTTTGAGTGTTGCTGGGTCAAGGCCCAGAACCCCGATCTTGCTGATGCTAGATCCCTCTAGCATCTAGCTGATGCACTCCCTCCCTCGGCTGCACTGGCTTTCTTTCTAGTTTGTGCAATGTTTATTATTACATGTCAAATTAAATTAGCCTTTGGTTATTGAGACCTCATAACACGCCTGTCTAACTTACTCTTGCTTTTAAAATTTGATCCTGGGGATTTTTATGTTCCTATGTATTCCTTTGGGTGGAAAACGAGAAGCACAGCCTGTGTGGTGGCTGGGGTGCAGAAGCTGAGGATTTGGGAGGCTCCAAAATGGCTGTGGTTGGGGACTGGGTGCCCAGTAAGGTGTCTGGTGACGTCATTCTTCTCAGGTCCTGGGTACCAAGCTGGTGCACTCCATCCAGATCATATAATTCTTGCTGGACCCCAGGGAAGAGGAGAAAAATTTCACATTGGGAGAGCTGGCATAGACAGTAATGTTCCAGCTCAATCCATTCCATATGGGCCAATCCAGTTTTTTTCTTGGGGAAAGGCTTAAGATTGAATTTCTTAGTGAGTCTAACCCAGACCTTTGTGCATTTATAGCAGTGAAAAAAGTGGAGAAGATGATTTTTTGTTTCAGCTTCTCCCAACTCTCTTAAAAAAAAGACCCCGGCGCTCTTGGCTGTCAAAAAAGCAGAATTTTGTCTTTTTTAAAAAACAGTCTCTGTCTCCCATCCCATCCCCAGCTCCAACCTTCTACAGCTACTGTTTTAGATGGTGATTCCTGCAAGTGTTTTGAGTCTCCTAAAGTGTGTCCCTGCTGTGTTGGGCACTTTCCTTGGTTCATCAGGCAAATTCTCAAGTGCCAGATTATGCCAGGGGGTACCCCTTCCTCTCCCCAGGACAGGCGCAGAGGAGCAGACGAGTCTCTGACAGGCCTACAGCAGATATCCACTTGCCCTTAAGGGCAGTCTGAGGCTCACCTTCAGAGCAGACCTAAAATCTTCTAATGTTCCAAATCAATATTTCGCCACATGTTTATTTTTTATAAAGAGCTGGCCTGGCTAGGTGCGGTGGCTCATACCTCTGATCCCAGTGCTTTGGGAGGCCAAGGTGGGAGGATCACTTGAGGCTAGGAGTTTGAGACCAACCAGAGCAACATAGTGGACCATGTCTATCCAAAAACTTTAAAAATTAGCCGGGTGTGGTGATGTGCACCTGTGATTCCAGGGACTTGGGAGTCTGAGGTGGGAGGATCGCTTGAGCTGGGGAGATAAGAGGCTGCAGTGAGCCATGATCGTGCCACTGCCCTTCAGCCTGGGCAACAGAGTGAGACCTTGTCCCTTAAAAACAAACAAATAAAAACAAAAGAGAGATGGCCTTATTCTGGTTTCCTCCTTTATCCTCTGATCCTACTCACATGGAGAATTTGAAAGTACAGAAGAGACTGTTTATCCAAATGCACATGCACACGCACATAGAGACATTTAAAAAACTCGATCTGGCTTCTCCATCACCTCTGACCCTCCTCCCTGCTGCTCAGCTGATACAGGGCTAGGCCTCCATGCCCATGAGACTCTCTTAGGCCTGAAACACCCTTGTTTTCTCCTCTCCTGGGACAGCCCCAGAGGCCACACCGTGGACTTTGCCTAGTGCTCAGAAGGTGCTTCCAATGCGGTGATGCTCCTGTGCCTGGTGGAGCCCTGCAGGGTCTGGCCTCTCCGTCCCCAGCAAACTAAAGGTTACTCAGAGGGTTTTTTTTTTAAATTTTTTTTTTTTTATAAATTCTGCTTCATTTGTTACAGTTCCTTGCAATTTTCACACCCGTCAGAGGCAAAGCCAGAGTATGGAGATGTGATAATCAAACTGATACAATACAGTCATTGTTAGATCTTTGGGTAGAATTAGGGAAGGAGCTAACACCCCCTAGGGTAGGATGAGGCCCTGGAGACTTCTAGGTTATCCGAGAAGGTACCTCAAAGTGATTCTATTCTTTGTTGCTCCTTTCATAGAACTTAGGTCACGTGGAACTTATGGGGAATCTTCAAACCTCTAGGGGATGGTTATCCCGCAAATGCAACTTTGTTTATAGTGTATTTTAACTTACTATGAGTAGGAAAATCACACATTTGTAGTTTTTTTTTTTTTTTTTTCTTTTTTGAGATAGAGTCTTGCTCTGTGGCCCAGGCTGGAGTGCAGTGGCACGATCTCGGCTTGCTACAACCTCCGCCTCCTGGGTTTAAGTAATTCTTCTGCCTCAGCCTCCCGAGTAGCTGGCATCACACGCATGCGCCACCACATCCGGCAAATTTTTGTTTTTTTTTTTAAGTAGAGATGAGGTTTCACCATGTTGGCCAGGCTGGTCTCGAACTCCAGACTTCAAGTGATCTGCGCACTTCAGCCTCCCAAAGTGCCGGGATTACAGGTGTGAGCCACTGCGCCCAGCCAGGAAAATTACACATTTGTAGTTTCTAATCACACTCTGCCTAGAAGCCCAACTAGGGGTCAGGGGCACCCACAGTGTGATCCTGAAGGGAGCTCCCCAGTCCTTGGAAACACGCCTGGGGCGAACGCTGAACATGCCTGAGGTTGCCTGGGCTTCATCATCTTTTCCCATAGCATTTAAAGAAAATGACTTGGCCAGAAGTATTATGCTGTGTGGTTTTATGAGTTTCATGATTTTTTTCTTAGAAATGAAAAAAAATTCACTCCATGAAAAGAAGAAAGGAAAGCCTTATTTGACAGGGTATCAACTGTCAACCACAATTTCCCCAGGGGAAATATGCAACTGGTACCAGGAGCCCCGGTTTGGGAGGAGCGTCTAGGACACGAGGTCATTAAGGAAGAAACTGTTGGGAGTCGGGCAAGAAGTGACAACAGAACAGTGAGAGCCTGACCACCAATCTGGAAGCTTCTGAGTACTTACTTGTAGTCTGGAGATGTCCCATCCAGCCACTTCCATTCATTTTCACGTTCTGAGTCTGTGAGGCCGATCCAGTGGCTCTCTCTCCCTACCATCTGTTTTTTTATCCATTGCTGAAAAACAAAGCAGGGATGGTGCGTGACTATTTTTCAGAACAGATGTCTCAGGCCTTTTTCTTTTATTTAACATTTAGAAAAAAGGACAATTTAAAAGAGGATGGTTGTCAGAATGTGTAGCCTGCTTTTGCTTTCTGCTTTTTTCTTGCTACTTGCTTTGTTTTGCGCTGTTTGGGGGGCTTTGACTTTTTTCCTCTTACAAGTTTACAACGGATGTTAAAGTGAGGCTCTTCCTCTAAATCACTCAGACAACCCAGTGAATGTCCATCGGTCCCACTTCCTCCTACCACCCACCCATTTCTCCCATGTCCTAATCATAGGAATAGTCATGATATTCTTGGGCACTTCCTCTGGGCTGGGCCCCACGTGCAGTGTGTTGCACGCAGTGTGTCTTCAAGCTTTTATAACAACCCACTGAACAAACATGAGAAGTAGCTGAGCTGGGCTTGGGCCCTGGTCTGTGTATTCTAAAGCCCAGGTGCTTGGTCACTGTCTGCCGTGTGCTCATTCCAGTCAGTTACTACAGGAAACATCTGTTTACAGGATTGTGTCTGCTGGAGATAACTTAGGGAGAAGGGAGGAGGCCACTAGAATTGGTGTGGTATCAAAGAAAGCGCTGCATTGTTGCTAGATGGGCTGCAGTTTTGGTCTCAGTCTGCATAAACCTTGCCGGGCCTCAGTTTTCCTATCTGTCAAATGAGGATAATAATAATACCTATGTTCTAGGGTTGTTGTGAGGTTTAAGGGAGAAAATGCCTCTCACAGTGCCTGGCATATAGAAGGGGTCTAATGAGTGGACACTAGCATTATCATGCGTGGGCTCTGCCTCCTCAGCCTTCTTCGCTCTTCCTGACTCCTCTGGAGCCACGCGTGGTCCCTTGCACCCCACTCCATCCCTACAGTGTTCATGCCTCTCTCTGTCCCCACAGGTGCCTGGTGGCAGCCCTCAAGCTTCTCTGCACTATAATTATTTCAACAGCCACCAGAAGGAGCCACACATCTCCAGGCTTGATAGGCAATATCTTCCAGGAAGAATCACGAAGATACAATTCCAATGCCATGAATGCTTCTAGCCACTGGATGAAACCCAAATCTCTGTAATGTTGCCTCCCATGTTTACGTGACTAGGAATTCGTGATATCTCTGAATCCCCAACAAGCCTGCAATTTCCAGATGTAAACTATCCTTAAATTATAGTTTTCCCCAACCAAGTATGTGGCAGGCATACCTGTTCCTCTCTAGTGTTTATGAAAACAAGATGTGAAGACTTGTCTTCACAGAAAAGCTTTGCATCCTCAAAAATTTCTTTCTCAACTGAAAAATAGTAGCATTTGTCTGTGAAGTTCTTCCAGTGAGGCGGGCAGCCTAGGAATGCAAAAGTGGAAAACATTGATTAAAAAATCACAGAAAGCACTCTGCCTTTCTTCAGCTGTGTTTCAGAGGCCAAAACTGTGGTCCTGCTGGGAGCAGCCTGAGCGTCCCTGCACGAGGCCCACAGCTGACGTTCACGGACGTGCTCGCAGCAAGCATAAGCCCAGAGTGGACTGCAGAGCACAAGCCAAAACCACATAATCTGGAAAAGATCTTTGACTGGGTCTTTGTTCTTCTGTGTCTGGATCCGTCTTCACAATGACAGAAATAACAGAAGCAACAACAAGAAGCAGGGCAGGCACAGATGTTCAGCGTCAGTCTGGAATCATACGGAACCTAGGAACACTTGGATGTGAGAACCCAGCACCAAAACTGGGCTCACGGATCAACAAAAATAACCCGGGCCTCACCGACCAAAATCAAGTAGAATAGGGGTTGGGTCAAAGGAGAGAAAAATAGGCTTGGTTGCTAATCAAACATTCGAGTTTTGCCAAAGGTTTAATTATCAAAAGACTAGAAGGCACCGTAACATCTAACACCTTCTCAAAAAGAAATTAAATGTAGTCATCAATAGCAGAGGGTTCCATCCGCATGTTGATGGAGCTAACCGAGGGAGCCCATCTATCTCCAGAATGAGGATGTAAAACGAGGGAAGAGCGGTCAGGGCGGCCAGCCGCAGGCTTCCCTGAAGGAAATGTTTTGCATTGTGTTTGTCTTCTGAGGGCTGGCTCTACTATAAATAAACAAGTTCAAGAGCCAGGTGCAGTGGCTCCCACCTGGAATCCCAGCACTTTGCAAGACTGAGGCGGGAGGGTTGCTTGAGGCCAGGAGTTCAAGACCAGCCTGGGCAACATAGCAAGACCCTGTCTCTACAAAAAGGAAAATAAAAAATTAGCCAGTTGTGGTGGCACACCCCTGTGGTCCCAGCTACGCAGGAGTCTGAGTGGGAAGATCACCTAAGCCCAGGAGGTCAAAGCTGCAGTGAGCTATGTTTGCACTACTTCACTTCATCATTCCAGCCTGGGTGACAGAGTGAGACCCTGTCCCATACATACATACATAATACATAAAACAAATGAGCACTAGAGAACCCAATGGCGTTTAGAGAGAAACACATGCCTGGTATGGAGGCCTGTTTTGGCAGCAGGGCTCCTGTGCCAGCCCCTATGATGCCTTTGCTGTTAAATAATATGCAGCGGGGGACAAGACGTGGTGGCTCACACCTGTAATCCCAGCACTTTGGGAGACTAAGGTAGGTGGATCACTTGAGGCCAGGAGTTTGAGACCAGCCTGGCCAACACGGTGAAACCCCCTCTCTACTAAAAATACAAAAATTAGCTGGCTGTGGGGGCACACGCTTGTAGTCCCAGCTACCTGGGAGGCTAAGGCAAGAGAATCACTTGAACCCGGGATGTGGAGGTTGCAGTGAGCCGAGATCACGCCACTGCACTCCAGCCTGGGCAACAGAGTGAGACCCTGTCTCAAAACAAAAACAAAAACAAAAATAACATGGGTGGGGCCACACACTGGGGGTTGGCTCAGTCTCAAGCACATGCACTGCCCTGTCCCCCTGGCTGGAGGGAGGGCTTGGACTTACCATTGTCCTCCGGTGCCGGGGTTGGCTCATTCTGCAGGGCCAGGGGCACCACTGCTCCTGATGGGCCAGGAGGGCCGGGGGGCCCCTTGGGGCCTGGCATGCCTGGTACCCCAGGCAAGCCTGGCAGTCCCCGAGGTCCAGGCACCCCAGGCTCCCCAACGGTGCCCTGAAGTCCCTGGAAGCCAGGAGGGCCCTGAGGGCCGGGGAGTCCTTCTTTGCCTGGTGGGCCCGGGGGGCCTGGGTCCCCACTGGGGCCCTGAGGGCCGGGCTTCCCAGGAGAACCACGGGAGCCTTTGGGGCCCTGGGAGCCTTTAGATCCTTTGCCGCCACGCTCTCCGGGGGGACCAGCTGGTCCAATTGGGCCTCTCTCACCCGCAGGGCCAGGTGGTCCAGGCTCCCCCTTCTCTCCTTTCTGTCCCTTGTTGCCAGTTGGACCAGGGGGTCCCTGGGATCCTCTGTCACCTTTTGGACCCCTGGGGCCCGGTGGACCTAAAACATAAAAAAAGAAGGTGTCAACATGAAATCCACTGTGAATGATAGTTATGAATAATTTTTCTTCTTATAAAATCTCCAAATTAAAAAAACCTAGCATGCAAAGTATATACATCAGGGAAAGATCATTTGTTTATCACACTACTGTAGACTGTTATGGGCTAAATTATGTCCTCCTCCAAATTCTTATGCTGAAGTCCTAACCCCCAGCACCTCAGGATGGGACTTATTAAGAGACACGGCCTTTACAGAGGTCATCGAGTTAAAACGAGGTGACATGAGTGACCCTAATCCAATAGGACTGGTGACCTTAAAGAAGAGGGGATTAGGTCACAGACACATAGAGGAAAGATCACTTGAGGACACAGGGAGAAGATGGACTCCTGCAAACCAAGGAGGGAGGCCTCGGAGGAAACAACACTGCTGACACCTTGATCTTGGACTTGTGGCCTCCAGAACTGTAAGGAAAGAAATGTCTGTTGTTTAAGCCTCCCAGTCTGTGTACTTTGTTATGGCAGCCCGAGCAAGCCAATATACTGTGTGTTCTTCAGTAAGCTCACCCTTCTTCTTCAAGCTTTTAGAATGTATTGTAACAGTGCACAACTTTTTAGTGCCCCACTGATGTCCTTCATGGTGACACTGACAGCCAGGGGCTTATTCTTCACAGTGACTCACATGATTAAACTGGGTTCTCTTAGTCACCTGGGCCTGTGTTGTCATCAGCAGGAAAGTTGTGTAGACCAGGATCAGGATTTCCTCTTACTTATTTCCTCTTTTCCTTAATCTGATAAATATTTATTAAAGACATTATATGACAAGCACCGTGTTAAGGTATTGTGGGATAAAGAACTGAAGGAGATCAAAAAATGCCATCAAGTGTTGAGGGACATTGATGTATTAATTCTCTCCCCATAACCAAGCCTATAACTTCCCTATAAGCTTCCTCTCTGTTGTACCCCAGCTGGCATGCCTGTGCTGTCCACCAAAGCTGTGGGGGTGCTGCTGTCCTCAGGGCTGGGCCTCACTCACCCATGGGCCAGCTCAGAGGGACGGGAGGTCTCTGTGGGAAAGCCTGGTGGGACTTTGCTGCCCATTGTGGACAGGTGTCCAAACTCTCTGGGTGGGTTTGTAAGTCTAATAATACACATAAGGAAGGTAGGCTAGAGAAAAAAGGTATGTGGACCATCTAATTGGGAAGAAAAGCAAATACTGCTCATCCCCATCATCCCACAAAGAGGCCCATGTAACACAGGATTGTTTTTCTTTCTTTAATTTCTCAGGGGTAACAGGAAATTTCACACAAATAATCTCCTACCAGAAACTGTATAGTGAATGACAATTTTCAGGGTACTTTCACATACATTATGCCACCTGACCTTGCCTGCGCGGTAGAATTCTCATTGCATAAATGAGGACATGTAGGGCCAGAGATGCCAAACTATTTGTTCGAGGATACTTAGCTACGAGGAACAGATACCAAGGAGAGTAAGACATGGTCAGTCACAATCTAGTAGTGGAGCTGGGGCATGAACTCAGGTCTTCTGATGTTGAAATGAATGAATCTTAGAGTTTCTGAAATCTCACAATTCTGCATGAATAAGTAAAAGGCCACACTGAATCTCTCTCTCTCTTTTTTTAGAGACAGAGTCTCACTCTTTTTTTTTAGAGACAGTCTCACTCTGTCACCCAGGCTGGAGGAGAGTGGCATGATCATAGCTCACTGCAACTTTGCACTCTTGGGCTGAAGCAATCCTCCAACCTCAGCTTCCTCCCATGTAGCTGGGACTACAGGCTTGTGCCACATTGCCTGCTTTTTTTATTTTTATTTTTAATGTTTTTGTAGAGATAGGGCTCTCACTATGTTGCCAAGGCTGACCTCGAATTCCTGGCTTCAAGCGATCCTCCCCCATCGGACTCTCCAAGTGCTGGGATTACAGGTGTGAGCCACTGTGCCTGGCCTTACTTTTTCTACAGAAGCAGAAAGCCTCTAAAGTTAGAAGGATAGAAGTGCTGGAGCAATGGAGGATGGATGGCAGATCTACCCTAAGTTCCTTTATCCCTCCTGCTCCTTGGCCTCCCTCTCCCATTGGTCTGAGGACAGGACCTTCCTACCTCTGTAGGGGGATCTCCCTGTCTCCTTCCCAACCCAGGTCTTGATGGATGTCTTCTGCACCCTAATATCCATGGCTCCCAGTCAAGCCAATCCATCTGTGTTCTCTCTTAGCAGAAGCTTAGGCTCTGGACTTAGTTTGCTTATGTAAGGCTACCCATATCTTGCTCACAGATTTATTAGCAGGACCCTTCCAGTGGTAAAGAGAGTTTACGCTAATGGCAAGGACTGGCCTAAATGCATTCTTTCTAGTGTTATCTACTCCATAAATGGGAGGCTTTAGAAGACTTAGGGATGAACTCACTTCTACCTAGACCCATGTCACTGACCTCTGCCCACAGCTCCTGTTGACTCCTCCTTGTCTTCAGCAACCCTGGGCTCTGGGTCCTTATTTGCACCTGCTAGTGAAGGGTCCATTTTCTCAGGTTCCGCCAGGACCTCTAACCTGCGTGTCTACAGCTGAACTTCTTGTCTCTTTGCTGTGCGTGTTCTCCTTCCATCATCCCTTCTCCCACCACATTGCCACAACCCTCTTTTCCTCGCCCTGACCCTGGTCATGACCCTAGTGTGGGCTCTCTTCTTCCCACCTCTGTCTGTCTTTTTTGGAAGGTGTTCACAGTAACTTCTTAATTGATCTTCCTACCTGTGATTCCTCTCCATTCATTCCACTCTGACTTTTGTCTTCCTTAAGCCCAGCTCTGATGTCCACTTGCTCAAGAATATGCAGCCCCACCTGATCAGTCTGGCACGAAGGCTCCTCCCAACCTAGTCTCGCCTGTGTTTATTCCATCCTCCTCTGTATTTTCCACACATCTCTTCTCTGACAATTTCCTCTGCCCATGTCCTTCTGTAAAATTCCTGGCATCCTGCAGGCCACTTCAGATGGAAGTTTTCTCTTCTTCTCTAATCTTTTAGTCCTTGTTTGTTCTACTCAAGACCCTTCTCCATGTCTAGCCCCTTGTAGGGTCTGGCCCACAGTCACTATTAAGCAAGTGTTTATCAAATACATGCGCATCATGGTTAAAAAGTCCAGCACTCTAACGCTCACAATTTGTGCCCCAGGTGAGATCAGTAGGGACAGGTTTTTGGGGAAGGGTGACCTGCCTGGTGCCCTGCATCTTATAATCTCTGTATCAGGTGGGCTGTGACTGACACTATGAAATAATCATAAGGAGATCCATCTTTCCTTGCTACTGACCCTCATGAATTAATCCAGTGGGTCTCCACATCCACAGTTGGACTTTTTTTTCTGCCTAACCTGGTCTGGCTCACCTAAATAGCCTATGCCATTTAGTAAAGATCGAGAAGGCAGACTTTTTCTGCCAGATCTATCTCCTTTAAAAAAGTAACTTAGTGCCTCTGTGTAGTTTGGAAATAGCATCCCAGAGATGAATAGTGGTGAAGGTGTCACGTATGTTCCGCCACAATGGACGTAGCATTATGGATAGTTCTAGGGAAAAAATACTGACAATTTAGGCCAAAACAAAACAAAAAATTCTAGTGTATGTGGAGTAACTGCAAAATTAAAATAAACTTTTTTCTCAACTATTTCTGTTTTACTTATGTTCTGTGTTGAACTTTAGGAAATCCAAATAATGAAGATGGCATATTGGGAAATTCAAGTGTTTTAAGAAATAATCTTTAGCTTTATTGTCTTAATTTTTTTTTTTTTTTTCTGATAATTTGTGTTTCTCCATCACTCACATCTGGGGTTGGTGCTATCCTTGCAAGTTATGGGAAATGAGTTTACCTGTGACCATGAAAGAGGGACTGATCACAGGCTTGTGTCTGCTCAGACAGACTGCTGGTGGGGGGAGCTGTATTTCTTCCAGAACACCTTCTTCTAGCTTGTGACAGAGTTCCAAAGATACAACTCTCCCTTCCTCTCCTGACATGAATCCAAGGCCTCCCTCACCTGGGGTGACAGCTTTTCATTCATCCTATTTCTTTCTGGGGTAGGGTAGTTTATGGTGTTCAGCTATTTTCCTCTGGACTGGAAGTGGCTACTGAATCTCCCCACCCAGTCAATGTGTAAGTTGTGGCTTACGTGAAGAACGACCTCAAACGTGGATCCCACAGACAGCACAAGATTTCAGCAGGTGCTAATCTCCAGATCTTGTGAAGGAAGGGAGTAAATATTGGGGGGAAATGCACGTTTTTGCCATTGATAAAGATCTCCAGTTCTACTTGTGATTGACTTCCCAGCTGGATTAGTATAAAAACCAAATTTCCCCATCCGAAGTACTACATCTATCCTAAATAGGTTACCTGTCTTTCTCTTAATCAGATAAGGCTTAATATTCCTGGCTGTGGCTAAACTGGCAAGCCCACTGTGATTGGTGTCTTCCATTACAGCTGCCCCAGCCTTCCAAAAACCACAAAGGAGCTGGCACTCTCTGCCCTCAGATGCTGGGTTAGGTCAAAACATATTCTATGTGTCTTATAGATCAGGAGATTCACATAATCTACTTTGGCTCATTAAGACAGGCTAGAAATTTCCTGGATTTTTTTTCCTTTAAAAAAATCATTGAGAAGAAGAGCTAAAGCCATTTAAAAAGTCAATACTGGCTCCTCATAAAAAAGTAGATTATTAATGCCAGGGTTGGTTTTCCTCTAGGACCCGGGATGCTGGCACTGCTGGTTAGCATCTGGATGATCTCAGGCTTTGAGGTCGCACTTGAATCTTTTATTGGGCAGCTGTCAAGGTGAAAATAAAATGAAATAATGAAATAAAATAGAAGCTACCCTTAGTGCCTGAAAGCAAAAAAAAAAAAAAAAAAAAAAAGAACAGAGTGTTTATGAGCTTGTGCAGCAACAACTTGAATTCGGAGTTGAGAAAACAGCAAAGCCGCATGTGGAAACACATGTGATGTCCTACATGGAAGGACATTTGAGGTTTGCTTTCAAACTGACTGAAATTTTAACTCAATGTCAAGGCCAAGTATGGGTGGCTCACTGGCTCGGGTTTCTGAAATGCCAGGATACCCATGCGGCTGGTAAAGCTGTCACAAGCTCCAGAGATGCCTGAATATGAACAATACCAGAACTCCAAGCAGCCCGGGGTTTGAGCTGTCAGTGACACCTCTACCCAACGGTCCTAGGAGCCTTGAAAACCTGAATTTTCTAAATAAGCAGTTCAAAGAGGATGGAAGACTTTAAATCACTGTGCTGTTCGTGCTTTGGCAAACAAACTGTAGGCTTGAGAAGTGCCCAGCCCAGTTTCCTACCCAAGAAAAGTTTCAAATGTGTTTTCCAACAAAACTCCTGGTGCTTAACAAAAGGAAGAGAAACCACTTTAATTCTTACTGCCATCCAAAATCTTAGAGACTCAATGTTAAGACCCACTGGTGGTAAGATTGGAAGATAGACAAGGTAGAGGAAAAACAGTGATACAATCTGATACGTTTTTCTTCTCATTTAAAAATCTACTTTGAATGCACTTAAATTAATCAAATATTTATTAAATGCCTGCCATAGGAAAAAGTCATTGTGCTTCACTGAGGTGAAAAGGAATGTACAGATTAAAAAGAAATACAGTTGGGCTTTTGGAAAGCCTCGGAAGCACCTTGTCCACAGAGGAGGGTGTATTTAACCACTGTTTCTTGCCAATTGTCCATGGTCTGCTTCTGAGCCTGTTAATGGATGCTCTCCAGGATCTCCAGTCATGCCGTCTTGTTTGGGGAAGTGCAGCATGAGGGAGTGGTTGGCAATGGGAGGAACTGAGGCCCCTGCCTGACCCAAATTGCACTGTCCCCTGTCCTGTCAGCCTTCATGTGCACCTTTCAAGTTTCAGCTCAAATGTCAATCCCTATTGAAACTTTAACCAACTGCTCTGCTGTCAGTAAACTCTCTGTCATTTCCACCTCCCCAAACATGTCATCTATTCACGATGGAAGCATGAATTTGCAACTAGACAGACCTGAGTTTGGCACTGTCTGCCATTTACTAGTTGTTTGGCCTTGGATAAGTTACTCAGGCTCTCTGCGTCTCAGTTCCCTCCCCCGCAAATGGGGAATGTCAATAACTCCTCCCTTAAAGAGTTGTAACAATGAAAGCTGATAATTTATCCAAGTGCTTAGCAGCGTGATTGGCATAGCATAGACACCCCAGAAATGTGGACTGAGAAAATGAGTGAAAGCTAGCTAGATGTCAGCATCCTGGGGTCTGATTCATCTCTAAGGCTGGGCACTAGAAATCCAGCAGTAAGTACTTTTAGACTCAAATCATCCTTAACCCCACCTGTGTGATTTTATTCTTTGTGCATATGAAGCTGTTTTGTTTTCCACTGTAATGTACTGGCTACAGCTGCAGCAGAAGGGAAAGCTTTGAAGGAAGTGACCTTATTTACATTTGGGTGTTATGCTGACCCCACTCTAGACACTGCATTAAGTACTTTCTTTATATTACATCTTTGGATCCTCATAACTCTAAAAGGTACACACATATGAGGAAACAGAGGCACTGAGAGGATGAGGAACTTGGTACATGAATCCAGCTCTGTCTGATTCCAGAGCTCTTGTTCTCACTCATTAAATCTGATGACTCTCGGAAGAGTAGAGAGGGAAAATGTCTGATTGTACAGGAAGGATGCAACTGATGCTTTCCTTAGCTTGCAGAGGAACAGCCCAGGAGGTGGAGTGATCTTTGTACCTAGAAGCATGTGTGAGAAGTCTTCTGTGTACATAATTAGAATAAAAATCTTTATATTATTTGTATCAAAAAATAAGGTTTTCTTTTTTCTTTTTTTTCTTGAGATGGAGTTTCACTCTTGTTGCCCAGGCTAGAGTGCAATGGTGAGATCTCAGCTCACCACAACCTCCAACTCCCAGGTTCAAGTGATTCCCCTGCCTCAGCCTCCCAAGTAGCTGGGATTACGGGCATGTGCCACCACGCCCGGTTAATTTTATATTTTTAGTAGAGATGGGGTTTCTCCATGTTGGTCAGGCTGGTTGCAAACTCCCAAAAAATAAGGTTTTCTTAACAAGGCTTCTTGGTTGATGGATGTAGAGATACTGTGAACATCTATCTCTACACTATCATCTGCCTTCGGCACAGTCAGTCAGCTTCAGCTCCCAATTCCTAATGCGGCAAATGTCTATGTGGCTGAACTGGACAGTGAGCACTGGGGTTCATCAAGTGCGAGTCAACAGGAATTTTCCGGAAAGCATCAGATTATTTTGAATCTTGCAGATGCCAGCCCCACATAAGCCAGTGTTAATCCATCCTGCTTTATCCATCTGCCCTTCATCCTCTGGGATGAGATCTGCATGTACAGAAAGGGAAAGGTGCTAGAGAGAAAAGGTGTGGAAGAAAACACTTGCATTCAGAAATGGAGTTCCTTCATCCCCTCAGTCTCTCGTTCCCTCGGAATACCTGCTGGGTATTGCTGGTCTGGAGGCAGGGGAATAGAATGAATAGAAAGGGAGCAGCTTGGTTGGCTTGGGAAGCTTCTCAGATCAACTCCCAGAAAGTGCAGTGAACAACAAGACCAGGGATAAATGTGATAGTGTCTCCGAAACATCTTGGAGTCTGATTTCAGAATTGAGATTTTCTTTATCACATATGCTTTTCCATGAGTCAGAAACCTCATTCTATTATAATAGACATCATCCTGTTAACGTGTCTACATGGGCCTCTTTTTCTGGAACTCCCCAGTCTGTATCACCATCCACCTCATTGCTCATGCTAGAGACTTAGGAAACATCCTGTTCCTCTCTTTCACTCACTCCCCACAGCCAATCCATCAGCAGGTCCTGCCTGCCAGTCTCGTCCAGACACTCACACCAACCCCCTACCATGTGTTCAATTTCTGTCTACATCACCCCCAATCCCTACAACACACAGGTGCCTCTTGGCTGCCCCTTTGCTTCTGGGCACATTGGGTAGGGAATTCCAGGGTCCTGGGCACAAACATGGACAAGCAGGGGTTGGTGTGGGCTCTGAATACTCACAGCACCTTGAGGCCGAGGACTCCTCACCTCAGCAGAGGCTCAGGTGGGGAAGGCCGGCCAGGACCTCCTAAAGCTGGGGTCCCTGTTGTCAGGGCAAGGAAAGGGATGCCCTTGATTCTATCTCCAACTCTCCTCCTGAATGAGGGTACTCACTTCTCCCTTCTCCATGGCCAGCATTCTAGGCCAAGTCACCAACAGCTGGTCCATGCTCTCACTGACCCCTCCCTGCTCTCTATTCTCCTCCCAGCCCCCAGAGTGACCTTGTAAAAATATAAAGCAGATCATCTCAACACCTTGCTTAAAACCTCCCCCTCACACTTAGAATAAAATCCCAACTCCCTGACCTTCTAGGCTCTCTCTGGGGTGACCGGGTACAGTAGGGAGGGGCACACACTTTCGGTGACTATCCTTGGAGTTAATGGCATCAGGTTTGGCACCAGACAGCCTGGGCTCGGATTCCACTGAGCTACTTTTTACTTGTGTAAACCTCAGCAAGTTACTCAAACCTTCTAAGCCTTAATTTCCTCGTCTATAAACTGGCGAAGACATTGTAAGTAGCTGCTTCATAGAGCTGTTGTCAGGATTCATTGGGACGTTTGTGAAAAGTGCTCAGTACATTCACTTTCAATACTAGCTGATAAAAGAATCCTAACAATAGAAACATTAACTTAAACACTCAGGGTCTCACCTTCAAATACTAGCTTTTCATGTCCTTACTTGGCTGATAAGCCACGCTGTCTATAAACTAAATAACTGAAGACAAGGTAACAATTAAATTAATGAAATAATAAAACTATAAAATTAATAACTAGAAAATATCCAGAATACCATGATAAGATTGTCTAAGAATTTTTTAAAAAATCATTTGAAGGGCTACCCCTTTTTCAGAGTAAGACTCACACCTACAATATCCCTGACCTGTAACTGTCCAGCCCCTCCAGAGCTGGGGCATCCTGATTGAGTAGGGGAGCCATTATATTTTCAGCTAATACCCATTTTATGAGGAACATTCTGTAAAACCAAAATTGATCTTCCCTTAGTGAACACCCACTAGTCTTGTTTCACCCAGTGGCATTCCTCAGACAGAGCAACTTTAAATAAGTGCAGATGGCTGTCTTGTTCTCCACTGAACAGGCTCTCCTAGGGGTGAAAGCTCCCAGGTCCTCAACCCTTCCTCACAGTACATGGTTTCTAGCCCCTATCATTCTGATGTTGCTTTTCTGAGCATGCTGGTCTGGGAATGTCTCTTTTGAAAAGGGCTCCTCAAAGTAAATATTATCTTCCAGAGGTGGTCTTGGCATACTGAACAGAGTCAGTTGTTACTTCCCTTTTTCTTAACACAGTCAAGGAACACATTACCTTCCCTGGAAGACACATTTAACTGCTTCCAGTCAACTAAAATCCCCATGCTTCATGCACACTTCCTTCCAGCCATGCCTTCCCATCAACATTTATCTGTTTTGTCTCATCCATTTATGAGCAGGATTTTACATGTATTCCTATCTACTTCATTTGATTGACATCTTTATACTATCCTGGCCTCTTTAGATCATTGTGGATTATGAGTCTATCAGCCACTGGCTGGCATATACAGTTTCAAGTCACACAAGCATTGCTTTAACAGGTCATCCATGCTAGTCACTGACAAAGCTATTGAACAGAGTCCTGCCATCTGCTATCCGGATCTGCCTTCAGCCTCACAGGGGCTTATTAACTACCACTCTTTACCCTTGATTATTAGACCAGTGTGGGGGACATACCCCAAGGTGGCCCCTAGTGACTCATGCCCTTGTGTAATCCCTTCCCCTTGAATGTTTGCTTACAGCCCATCTTCTGATGCCCTGAAATTCTCTTTATGTTAAACTACCTAAGGGTGAGGACCACTGGTTTCATTTGTATACCCCAGACTGCTGAGCACAGCATCTTCCACACAGTACTTTCAATTTAAAACCTGTGAAAATAGTTTGTGACTGGAAAATACTGTTAATATATGATGCTACAATTCTTCAACTGTGGACTTAATCTGAGTCAAGGACTTTTAATTTACATGGATGATCTGGATAACAGTAAAATTCAGATTATATGTATGTATTCATTCATTTATTTGTTTATTTAGGAGATGGGATACTGCTATGTTGCCCAGGCTGGTCTCAAACTCCTGGTCTCAAGTGATCCTCCCACCTCAGCCTCCCAAAGTGTTAAGATTATAGGCATGAGCCACCACACCTACCAAAACTCAGATTTTATAAGCAAGACACATCGTTTCCTTCCTCTGTGACCTCTGTGTTACTGTGATGGCCAACCATTCATCTACTCATGACATGTAACTCCCTTAATGGTAGCTTTGTGACCCAAAAGACTTGATCTTGCTTTCAGAGGAGCTCGATTTATATTGCATTGAAATAGCTCAAGGACCAGGAAAATTCAAATTAACCAACCTTTCACTCAACAAATAATTATTGAAGCCCCTTTAAGTACTGTCCACAGATTCTTAGTTACACTTCTTTTCAAGATGTGGAACTTAATTCCACTTGCATTGAGTGTGGGCTGGACTTAGTGACTTATTTCTAAGAAACAGAATGAAGTGGATGTGATGGTGTGTGGCTTCTGAGGCTAGTATGTCATGGTATCTTCCTTCTTGTTCTCTCTCTTGAATTCCTTGTTCTGGCAGCAGCCAGCTGCCACATTGTGAGGACACTCAAGCAATTTCACACAGCAAGGAACTGAGGCCTCCTGCCAAGAGCTATGTGAACAGGCCACTTTCGTAGCAGACCCTCCAGCCACAGTCAAGCCTTCAGATGACTGCAGCTCTGGCTGAGATCTTGACACAACCTCATGAAAAACAGTGAGTCAGGACCATCTAGCTAAGCTGCTCTTGAATTCCTGGTCCACAAAAACTATGAGATGATGAATATTTATTGTTTTAAATTGCCAAGTTTTAGAGTAACTTGTTATGCAGCAATAAACAACTAATACAAATACAAATTCAGAATTTTGACTTACCTTGTAGTATTGTAAAATTCTTGATGAGCTGACCATGCTTGGAGTCTACTAGTTTCATTTCTTCCATAATCACTGATAAGTTGGCTACTTCAGTGTCTAACCTCGACCTCATCAAATCTTGCTGCATCCTGAGAGAAACAGAATCCAAACGGATGTTGGCCAGGGTATTATTCAAGGAGGTCAGATCATCTGTGTGTTTGGTAAGGGTATCTGTGCAAGTGGTCCTGACTTCATTTAGATTGCTGGTCAGCGTCCGCAGGTGGTGGGCTGTGTAACTGATATTGCTAATGATGTTCACAATATCCGTCTCAAAGAGCTGGAAGCGTTCCTCCAGTTGGTTGAACTTGATGGCTGTTCTATTCTCTGCATCTTTGTGTAAGTCCTGCAGGTCTTTCAGGTTCTGCTCGTTGGCTTGAGCGACAGTGGTGATGTTCTCCATCTGACCTGTGAATGAGTTGAGCTGGCTGTTCATATCCTCCAGGGTGTCGTTGTTGGCTTTGGCCAACGCAGAGTTGTTGGCAGCCAGCGTCTGCAAGCTCTGCACTTTCTCCTTCAGCCAATCCGTGTCCTTCTTGGCTTGAAGAAAAACCTGCTGCAGATTTTGAAAGTCATTCTTGATTCGCTGGATAGCCTGGCTTGTGTCATCCACAGACCGCTGCAGATTCGTGATGAGGTTCCTCTGCTGCACCTGGGTCAGGTTCAGGTTGTTGAGGTTCATGATGACCACGTTATGAGAATACATTTGGTTCTGCAGATTGCCCTGGAGCACGCTGGTATCTTGCTGCAGATTCGTGACATAGCCATTATACGCCTGGAGGGTTTTGTTTACAGTGGTGATGAGGAAAGAGTTATTCTCCAAAGTTTCTTTCAATTGACTCTGCCTGTCCACCAGAGCATCTCCGCTCGCCTGTAACTTCTCCAGCGTATCCTTGTTCTTGCTGGTTTTTTCTGTAATCTCACGAAGTTGCTGACGGAGATCTAGAATGTCTGATCTGAAGGTGGAGAGTTCTGAGTTGGTGCTGATAGCTTTCTTCCCAGTTTGGTCACCTGGAATAAGAAATATCTGTGACTTATATTGGTGGTATGGAGAAGTGTTCAGGCAAGGCCAAAGATCCCGAACACACTTAATTGGTATGCACTGTATTTTAGATGCAAAATTGGCAGTATAAGCGGACAGCTCTGCATTAGTAAAATGTACATATCTATTAAAACTGGGTCCTGGCGAATCGGAAAAGATGCTCAGAACTAGGAATGACAAACTTGGCTGAACATTTTTCTCAAAGAGGGAGGGGGAATTTACTAGATTTTAGGGCAGTGGGCAGGCTGTCAAGAAGAAACTAACCTTTTAAATTTCCCAAATTTTTTTTTAATGAAAGCAAAAATCAAGGAATAGAATATGCTAGGATCTTTCACTTTATAACTTAATTTCTACAATTCTATGTAGTTTAAAGTATTTCAAAAATGCTCAGTAAATTCCTATTTATATGACAGTTTTTAATAAAGGGTATTTGTGGTTTTTTTCAGTCAGGATTGATCTTCAGATATTATTTGGCACATAATAGTTTTTTTGGCAGGACATAATTCCAAAATTGACCCTTAACTTTAAAATTTAAGCATTTGAATTAAATCATGAGGGGAGACTCAACATGCAACACAAAAATTGAATGTCCTTCCGGGTGAATGGGGAGTTTATAGCAACATCATTCTAAGAAGCTGTGGTCATTTATGTAGAGTCAGGGGATTTCATGGTTTAGTCTTGTCACAGATTACCTAATTTTTTCAGGTCACTTTCCACTGCTGTGAGCTTGTCATCATAGGTTTGGCGAGATGTTTCCATGCCACCTGTGACATTGTCCATTTTCTCTACAACTAAGATTTGGAAAATGATGCATTAGTATACATATCTGCTCATATTTTATTTTTCAGTTTCAAAACAAGAGATCATTTCATTATGGAACAAAGGAAACAGACTGAACAAAAAAAGTGTAACTGAAATCAAATATAGGAAAGAAAAGCCATCTTTTTGGAAAAATAACTTACTTGTCACAAAACCCAGGGGTACAATTTACTTAGTTGAGAATTGTATGTTCTTAACTATTCTTATGATTCTGTAATGCCTTGGATGTTTCAGAAATCATTTGGAACTAATTTAAAAATGTTCATGCATTTTAGAAGTCCCTAATCTGCTATTTCCTATATTAATTTCCATAGATGAAGGCACAGCACACTGTGATAATTTACAAAATGTTGTCACTCATCAGCTTCCCTAACATTCTTGGCAGGTGGGACTCATTTACCTAGAAGAGGATTCCATTGGCAAGGAAAACCCAGCTCAATTCTATACACAAAATCGGCATAGAAAGGTTGCAAAGTCAAGAGTGTCTGCCACTTTCTGTTATGAGTTCCACCACAAGGCCCTGAAAATCTGCTTTTTGTTAGTGACAACTGATTCTGTAGTTTGTCAGTTCTCAAGTAGATGCCTGAGTGGTGTTTCCAAACAATGATTTGCCAAGAAGTATTTTTTGGTAGTATTTTCTTGATTGCATAGGATAGGGAAAGTAATGCCACTGATAGGGTTTGGCTGTGTCCCCACCCAAATCTCACCTTGAATTATACTCCCCTAATTCCCATGTGTTGTGGGAGGGACTTGGTGGGAGATAATTTGAATAATGGGGCTGGTTTCCCCTATACTGTTCTGGTGGTAGTGAATAAGTCTCACAAGATCTGATGGTTTTATCAGGGGTTTCCACTTTTGCATCTTTCTAATTTTCTCTTGCCGTCCCAAATGTTAACCCCCAAGACAATGGGGAAAATGTCTTCAGGGCATGTCAGAGCCTTCCTGGCAGCCCTTTCCATCACTGGCCTGGAGGCCCAGGAGAAAATGGTTTCGTGGGCCAGGCCCAGGGTCCCCATACTGTGTGCAGCCTAGGGACTTGGTGCCCTGCTTCCCAGCCACTCCAGCCATGGCTGAAAGGGGCCAATGTGGAGCTGGGGCCGTGGCTTCAGAGGGTGCAAGTCTCAAGCCTTGGCAGCTTTCATGTGTTGTTGAGCCTGTGAGTGCACAGAAGTCAATAATTGAGGTTTGGGAACCTCTGCCTGGATTGCAGAGGATGTATGGGAACTCTTGGATACCCAGGGAGAGGTTTGCTGCACGGGCGGGATGTGCATGAAGAACCTCTGCTAGGGCAGTGTGGAAGGGAAATGTGGGGTCGGAGCCCCCACACAGAGTCCCTACTGGGGCACTGCCTAGTGGAGCTGTGAGAAGAGGGCCACCGTCCTCCAGACCCCAGAATGGTAGATCCACTGACAGTTTGCACCGTTCACCTGGAAAAGCCACAGATGCTCAACACCAGCCATGAAAGCAGCAGGGAGAGAGGCTGTACCCTGCAAAGCCACAGGGGTGGAGCTGCCCAAGACCATGGGAACCCACCTCTTGCATCAGCATGACCGGGATGTGCGACCTGGAGTCAAAGGAGGTAATTGTGGAGCTTTAAAATTTGACTGCCCTGCTGATTTTGAACTTGCATGGGGCCTGTAACCCCTCTGTTTTGGCCAATTTCTCCCATTTGGAAAGGCTATATTTACCCAATACCTGCACCCTCATTGTATCTAGGAAGTAACTAGCTTGCTTTTGGTTTTACAGGCTCATAGGCGGAAGGGACTTGCCTTGTCTCAGATGGGACTTTGGACTGCGGACTTTAGGGTTAATGCTGAAATGAGTTAAAACTTTGTGGGACTGTTGGGAAGGCATGACTTGTTTTGAAATGTGAGGACATGAGATTTGGCAGGGGCCAGGGGTGGAATGATACAGTTTGGCTGTACCCTTGCCCAAATCTCATCTTGAATTATATCTCCCAGAATTCACATGTGTTGTGGGAGGGACCCAGTGGGAGATAATTTGAATCATGGGGGCAGTTTCCCCCATACTGTTCTCGTAGTAGTGAATAAGTCTCACGAGATCTGATGGGTTTCCACTTTTTCATCTTTCTCACTTTCTCTTGCCGCTGCCATTAAGAATTGCCTTTTGCTTCCCACCATGATTCTGAGGCCTCCCCAGCCATGTGGAACTGTAATTCCAGTTAAATCTCTTGTTCTTCCCAGTCTCGGGTACGTCTTTATCAGCAGCATGGAAATGGACTAATATAGCCACACTAAATAAAAGCTTCAGTTCTTATTCATTTTCAGAAGGCAGTAACTCTCCACAGTTATGAATTCAAGTACACGTTTCTAAAATGTTAAATAAGAGGATGTTTCTCCAAAAGTGATTTATGTGAGATATACCTTCTAGCAGTTTGGGATCAAGTCTGACTGTCCTTCTTAGCATCAATAGCTTAAAAAAAAAGACTTCAGGCCGGGCGTGGTGGCTCACGCCCGTAATTCCAGCACTTTGGGAGGCCGGGGTGGGTGGATTATTTGAGGTCAGGAGTTCAAGACCAGCCTGGCCAACATGGTGAAACCCCATCTCTACTAAAAATACAAAAATTAGCCGGTCGTGGTGGTACACGCCTGTAACCTCAGCTACTTAGGAGGCTGAGGCAGGAGAATTGCTTGAACCTGGGGGGCGGAGGCAGGAGAATTGCTTGAACCTGGGAGGCGGAGGTTGCAGTGAGCCGAGATCACGCCATTGCACTCCAGCCTGGGCAACAGAGCGAGACTCTATCTCAAAAAAAAAAAAAAAAAAAAAAAAAGACTTCAAAAAATGAGAACATGCTTTATATATCAATTATGAGCCAATGGATCCAATTTATTGTATTCATCACATGTTCTACCCACGCATGACTGTGTGAGATTCTCCTGGCTCCACTCAGGAAGAAGTAGTAAGTTCCCATGTGTTTGTGTGACCCAAAGTGAACTGGCTCCTTGGATCCTGGAATTGTCCCTGGAGAGGCTCACTGTGTTTTCCCTCAAGCTTCTACCGTCTGGTCATAATGAAATGTGTGCACTGCAACAAACACTCTCTCACACGAGCCTTTCCATGTGTTCTCTCTACCTAGAATGTTCTTCCCTGTTTTTTTTTTTTACTGAGCTAAGTCCTATTTGCTCTTCAAGACTCTGCTTGTCACTTCCTGTGGGAACCCTTTGCCGAGGTGCACCTTGCAGAATTCCCCTGGCAAGTAGTCCTTTCTCTATTATGGGACTCACTGCACTGTGCTGTCATGACTTATCTACTATTATATCCTTTAGGGCAGGAAAATTTACATGCAATTCCATCCCTTCCTCTTAGTTCAGTGTGTGGCACTTAGTAGGTAGTCAATGAATATATATTTATTATGTCATTTATTTACTTAATTTTTTATTAGACGGAGTTTCACTCTTGTTGCCCAGGTTGCAGTACAACGGAATGATCTTAGCTCACTGCAACCTCTGCCTCCCAGGTTCAAGTGATTCTCCTGCCTCAGCCTCCCGAGTAGCTGGGATTACAGGAGCCTGCTACCACGCCCGGCTAATTTTTGTATTTTTTTAAATTATACTTTAAGTTTTAGGGTACATGTGCACAACGTGCAGGTTTGTTACATATGTATACATGTGCCATGTTCGTGTGCTGCACCCATTAACTCGTCAATTTTTGTATTTTTAGTAGAGATGGGGTTTCTCTATGTTGGCCAGGCTGGTCTCGAACTCCTGACCTCAGATGATCTGCCCACCTTGGCATCCCAAAGTGCTAGGATTACAGGCATGAGGGATTTATTTAAATAAGTAGCAATCTGCCTGCTGAGCTACAGGGCAAGCAAACACGTGTTTCCCAACCAACCCAGGGAAGCCTGAGCATTGGCAGTGAGTTTGACATTTCGCTGAGTAATTATTATTTTTAAAATTACTACATAGACAGAGAGATGCAGTTCTAATAATCTGTACCTTAGGGTTGCTTCATAGGTACACATACTCCTAAATCCCTGGAAACTCTCAAGAATAAAATGTTGCATATGTGTTTTTAGCAAAGCTAATTTTTAAGAAAATACAGAATGTTTACAGGTTTAGGTTCAGTTTTGATCCTCAAATCAAAACATATGCCTCAGTCTGTCCTCAAACCACATGCAGAATCTCAAGTCCTGCCCTTCTTTCCTGGAAGCCAAAGAAACCTTCAAATATGCTGACAGTCAGTCATTTTCTACCCTTTCTACTTTTTCTTCCATTTTAGTTTTGAAAAACAGAGAACTGTCATGGACAGATAATTCAGGTTTGTGTAGAATAAATACAAAAGGGATAAATACATTCATTAAAAAAAGAACAAAAAAAAAATCTGTCGACGTTTTCTTCTGTGCAGCAAGGAAACTATTTTCCCTGCCCACAAGTGCTAATGAACAGTTTCCATGCACTGGGGGGTGTGTGTCTTTGTTTAACAATAGGATCTGGTATAAAGCTGGAAATGTTAGGATTGCAATGCTGGAACCTGCTACTGCATAAAAATACCAGACTGGTGGAGATCCAGAACTTACCCTTGCTGTAACAGCACACAGCACTTTCATTGGCTTTTATTCTGAATTTATTAGCACCGATTCTCAATCAGGAATACAGTCACAGAGCCATCCTATATTACCCTGGAAATTCCCAGTCTATAGACGTAGACCTCAGTTTGCAGACCATTCTCACATGAGAAAAATGAGCAGGATACACAGAAGGGTGACCAGCAGTCTGGTTTCTCATAGGCTCTCCTGTATTGGGAATTGTTTCTTAAGGTAGAATTTTTCTACAGAATATTGATGTTTCAGGTATTATACCTGAAGATCTGTCCCTCTTCAAGTATCCAAAGTATAATTCTCTAGGATACTCTGACAAACCTTTTTTATAAAAGCACTTTGGTATCATCCCTTGGCCTGGGCCACTAACTTCTTCTTCCCTCATCTTGACTCCACTTCTCCTTGAAGGTCCACTCCACACCTCACTACCCCATTGTACTCAGCCACACCTACAAGTTGATTCCACTGCACACCAACTCGATCTTTATTTGAATGATAATAATAATAGCTTCTATGTATCGAGTGCCTGCTCTTTGCCGGATGCACTACACCATCACTGCAGTTAATCCTTCCAACTGCTGTTTTGTAGATGAAGAGATTGAGGCTCACAGATGTTCAGTAACTTGCTAACAATCACACAGCTTGTCAGTGACTATGTGGGATACCAGGCTGGAAGGTTTAACTCCAAAATCCATGCTCTTTCTATAACTCCGTATCACTTCTCTTTTGGTATTTCTTTTTCCTAAATCTGGTTTCCTCCAATAAAGAATCCCTTAAGGGGAAGAATTATTTCTGTTTATATTCTCTTTAAAGTTAACATCACCAGACATTTACCAAGCATCTGCCATGTAGGTGGCATAGGGCTAGACATTGCGGATTCAAGAGACACAGGCCATGGTCTCGGCCCTGAGGACAGAGCACAGAGCTCCTAGCTGGTGCTCACACGTTTTTGTACCAGACTGATCATGGCACCGTGGGATAAATACTTCCTCTCTCTGGGACCTGGGGCTTCCCAGTAACATTAGTTACACTCCCCTGGAATTTAATAAAGGCATTTCTACCTTGAACATCATTTTAGGTTTCCTTACAGAAATACAGAAAATCTGATTGTAGGGTGTTATCCTGGATCCTAAAGCACTCTCCAGTGTGATTTGATGTGTATTTTGAAAGCCTAAATAGTAATCCAGTTGTAAACTGCTACACTGACCCAGCTTAGCAGCAAAGTAGACTACCAGTGACTAGGAATGTTGAATTAAAGGAGATCCTTATTGAGAAAGATTCAGATTTCTGTCTTTTTTCTTTTTCCTAATTACCTTTAGAAGGTTGCCTGTTGGAAAGGATAATGGAGTAGGATTTTCCTGTTCAGGAAATATTCTGGAAGAAACATGACACATTGAACTTAAGAGATGACTCCTGCTATGGAAGCTCTGTTGACTAATGATAAAAAGCCCGGGGCAGAGGATGTACCAAGCTCAACTGTCCAAGAACATGTTTTCTGCAAAGTGGCTGATACGCCTCACAGTCACGACCACTGCACAGACCCTGTCTGGGTGACTAAGCGATTATCTGGCTTCTTCAGCAAATTCTCTTGAAGGAACCTCATTGTATTCTAACCTGTGGCTATGTAAGTGACATGAAAGAAGAAAAGAACAATTTTGAGCAAAACAGTATGAAGTTGCCTTTGCCAACTCTGATAAATGAAAGTTTTTACTCCTTTCCTTTCGATTTCTCCTTCAGAGGAATGCCTTACTGTGTTTCTTTCATTGAATATTCTTTTCTTTCTTTTTTAACGGAGAGAGTTTCTCTAGACTTCAAAGGGGGAATGTGTGAAGGGAGAACTGGGTTTTATCTTTCTGCCTCTTACAACATTGGGTCACTAGAATCTTACCAGCAAGAAAGAGGAGTCACTGTGTGAGTAACGAGAAAGCACATCTGGAAAATATCAACATTTTAGTTCATTAATGGTGTGTTTGGAAAGTAAAAGTGCATGTTATATTATCTTTTTTTTGTCAGTGGAGGCCTGAAGGAGGGGGGCACTGAAGGAAAGAAAAGAGGGGCAAGACATCATCTCGTTTCCCCTTGTACTTGCTCCCCATTATCTCTTCTTCCTTCATCTTGGTGAGACTGCCCCCACAGAGCAGGCCAAGCCAATCTCCAAAACATTAGGTTTCCAAGTAGGGCTTTTAGGGGCAGCTATCCCCTAGATGCAGATTGGCTTAGAGGTCCCTGAGGATCTATTGTTTGCCTTCATGGAAGGCAGCCCTAATGCACAATCCATCAATCCATCCATCCATCCATCCATCCATCCATCCATCCATCCATCTCCATCCATCCATCCATCCATCCATCCATCCTCCCATTAATTCATCCAGTGAACTTTCCTGGGCAATGGTTAAATATCATGAGACTAGGTGCTGGTGGGAGATATAATAAATAAAAGGTAGTCTCTTGTCTTCATGGAAACTTGTAGTTTGGGTGGTGACACAGACAAGTCCACTGACTCTAATGACACAGTGTGACAGGGGCTATGAGTAAATGCTGGGTGCTATGGGAACAAACAGGAAGGGGCCTAATTCAGCTTTCGGGAGCTGCCATGTGTCTACATGAGACATGAAGGGTGGGAGGGAGGCACTTTAGCTGGAGAGCAGAGAAAAGGTGCTGGGCAAATGGACCAGCACACGCACAACACGCCAGAGCCAGGAAGGGCTTTCCATGGATAAAAAGGGAGGAAATATCTGTACCTTAACAAACAAACAGAAAAAAAAGAAAGGGGAAAAAAAGCCTCTTCTTTGACTCTTTTTGTATAATTCTGAATGCATAAATGTCCTAGACTTTATTTCCTAGCACAGGTAAAAATTACAACATGTTATATATTTGCCAAACCACTCTCATCTCTCTTCTAGCAGTAAATGTGATTACACAGTACTGAGTCTTAAAAGTACTTATTAAATGGCTGATTTCAAGCTTCTCCTTTATCTTGGCTCACTAGAGCCAAGTCATGGAGAAGTGAGTAATGACCTAAATAATCTAAACAAAAGGAAGAGAGATAGTCCGGATTACCTGGGACATGCAAAACCCTCCTTTCTCTCACCAGGTTCCCACCCCACCTCTGCCCAGCGCTAATCATGATTTAATAGCCTTCCTTAATCACTTACTCTGTTTGCTGCTTCATCTAAAAACTTAAGATGCTCTGGGTTAGATCATGGTCTAACTCATCACAAATGGATAGAACGACCTGGTAGTTTTCCAGATTTCCATTGTCCAAAGTAATCAGCCAACACACTCAATGATGCACATTATTTTCCACGTATATGGCCTTAGAGATGGGACTAAAAGTCCTGACTGTACTGAGGATTTTTGACAGGTTTTGCCATTCTAACTGCTAGAGCTGTGTAATGTGGCTAGGAAGAAGCAAGGAACAGAGAGATACAGATATGATTTCCTGGGACCAGCTACAGGAGAGATACTTCAATTACATCATCTTTGCTCATCCCAAACACCTTGACAAGTAGCATTATTACTGCCATTTTGCAGATAAGAAATCAGAAGCTCTAAGAGGGTATGATTCACACCTGGGTATGGAGCCATGCAGAAGACTTAGCATGACCCCTGGCACAGTAGCAAGCACTTACTGAACATTCACAATTGTATTAAAAATGGTAGGATCAAGGCTTGAACTTGGACTGTCTGGCCCTGACACCCATCTCATTCCAATACACACTATGCTTTCTCAGGAAACTGCTACATGCTGGGAGAGAGGTGGGAGGAATGACCAGTTGGAGGGAATTCACTTGGAGTCTTTCTTTTCCTAGGTCAGTCTGTGGGCCACACAGCAGAGGGAAGACCTGATGATCCACAAACTCCACGTCTGCCTCTGTTCTGAAACCAAATGGCTGTGTTTGCCTCACGTGTCTTTTAAAGAAGGTTTCCCTGGCTGTTTTCTAGAAAAGGGCTTATGTAGTTTTGTGATTCTGAATCACGACACCTACCTATGGTCTCTGAAAGGTGCATGGGGAACTTACTGTGTCTGCAAGTCTGGAGGATTCAGGCAAAAATCCTGCCCTTACCCTAAACCAGATATGTTTAGGCCCAACATCCTATAAAGTAGGGTGAGGTGGTAGTGCTGCCTCTGTGCTTAATTTCTACAGGGCAGTATTTTTATAGAGCTATATAAACAACAGTGACCACAGTGAATGTGCTGAAGAGAAAAAAGGGAATTAGTTGGCCGATCCCTGGGTGAAGTATGTTGTATCTCTGGAGATCTTGTGTTTTGCTTATTCTCTGTCAATATAGTTTTCCTGTGTGCTGACTCCAGGGTTTCCATAAAGCCTCCAAGAGATAAGATGAAAAAAAAAAAAAATAGAGGAAGAAGGAGTAGCTAGAAATAGGTAGAAAAAAGCAACAAGGGAAAAAAAATTTTATAATTCTCAGAGAGGACCCTGATTATTGCTGAAATGAGTCAAAAGGAATTACTCTGTCCCCCCTTTCAGATCTCATAGCTATAAGTTCAAGATACAGAGATGAAGTTTATCATGTTGCTATTTTGCATCTGAGTTGTATGAATGAAATACTTCGTATTTGCAAATATGAGTTTTCTCATGCTTAAATTAATGAAGGAACACTTGTTATTTGGAAGAAAAAAAAGAAAGCATACTTACCTTTATATCCCAAAATGGCTACTGTGATTGTTAGCAAGGCACACAAAATGTATAATAATATGATAGAAAACTTCAGTGCCCAGTTATTTTTACATTTGGTACATTGTGTTCCTTCCTGAATACCTGTAAGAGAAGTCAAATTTTAATAACAGTAAGCAAAGATGTCATTTAAAAATGTATCTTTTTGCATTTCGGTTCAAATATTGGGACTAAGAATAATTTTTACATATGCCTTACTATACTATGAGAACTATTTTGACAGTAAACACACTGCTTGAGCAACATAAGCACTTTAATATTACCATTCTATTGTTATAGCTGTATTTAATATGACTTAAAAATAGCACATAACTTTGTTTCATAGAATACAGTCACGCATCAGTTAATGGGGATACATTCTGAGAATGGCATCATTAGGCAATTTCATCACTGTGTGAACATCCTGGAGCAGGGATCCCTAATTCCCGGGCCATGGACTGGTACCAGTCTGGTGGCCTGTTAGGAACCGGCTGCACAGCAGGAGTTGAGTGGCAGGTGAGCCAGCATGACCACCTGAGCTCTGCCTCCTGTCAGATCAGTGGCAGCATTAGATTCTCTTAGGAGCGTGAACCCTATTGTGAACTGCACATGCAAGGGATCTAGGTTGTATGCTCCTTATGAGAATCTGACTAATGCCTGATGATCTGAGGTGGAGCAGTTTCATCCTGAAACCATCTCCCGCCCCCTGTCCATCCATGGAAAAATTATCTTCCATGAAACTGGTCCCTGGTTCCAAAAAGGTTGGGGACCACTGTCCTAGAGTGTACTTACACAATCCTAGATGGTATAGACCAGCGGTCCCCATCTTCTTCCCCAATTTTTCCATGGACCAGAGTAGGGGTAGGGATGGTTTTGGGATGATTCAAATGCATTCCATTTATTGTGTACTTTGTTTCTATTATTATTACATTGTAATATATAATGAAATAATTATACAACTCACCATAATGTAGAAACAGTGGGAGCCCTGAGCTTGTTTTCCTGCAAATAGATGGTCCCGTATGGGTGCGATGGGAGACAGTGACAGATCACAGGCATTAGATTCTTATAAGGAGCGCACAACCTAGATCCCTCACATGCACAGTTCACAACAGGATTCGCGCTTCTATGAGAATCTAATGCTGCCGCTGATCTGACAGGAGGTGGAGCTCAGGTGGTCATGCAAGTGATGGGAAATGGATGTAAATACAGATGATGCTTCACTCACTCACCCACTGCTCACCTCCTGCTATGCAGTCCAGTTCCTAACAGGTAACTGGTCCATGGCCCTGGGGGTTGGGGACCTCTGGTATAGACTACTACACACCTAGGCTACATGGTACGGCCTGTTGCTCCTAGGCTCAAACCTGTACAGCATGTTACTGTACTGACAGGCAACTTTATTTCTGGCAACTTTAACACAATGGTAAGTATTTGTGTATCTAAACATAGAAAAGGTACAATAAAAATACAGTTTTATAATCTTATGGGACTGCCATCATCTATGCAGTCCATTGTTGACTGAAAAGTTACGTGGCACATGACTGTAGTTTCAAATCAAATTCCATTATGATAATTACGATGATAATTTCAATAAAAATCTCTATATGACAAAATATTTAAACATTCAAATTTACTTATTTCAGACACTGTTAGGCCTATAGCAATTCAAATACAACAAAAAAATCCTATTGATTGGTCCCTTGATGTTTGTTTCAGTGGCGTGCTGAAGTTGGTTCCTGCTGGCTTGTAAGAGCCACCTGACTGTTAAATTTGTAACAATTTTGAGAGCTGGTTGTGAAACTGTTGGTAGCTTGAAATCAGCCCTGCAGGGAGTATTTACACCATAGAAATTGGCAAACACTGCAAATTAGGATGACCCCCATTCCCTGGCCGCAAACAACTAGTTTACCGGCATGCCACTGGTTGTAATGTATTATAACCTATGGCAGAAAATACAAGTAATCTTATAATTAACTGCCCAATATATAACAAATTTTGCATATTACATGTATACAAGAAACAGACACTGACCCTTATATTAGTTATCACAGTGATTTGAATAATGACTGTAGAACAAATAGAAAAACCAGACACTTGATGAGAGGAGGTAAATTTTTACTGCTAAAAGGTCGTTTTTGAAAAACATTCTTGTCTGAGTGGTCAACCAGCATCATTGCTGCAAGTGACTCCAGAAACCTTTAAAAAGAGAATTTCCATCTGATAGATTAGAAACACACACAAGACAAAGACTGTGGATGTTTTAATGTGAAAATCACATTGTAAGGAATATCAGGAGATTCCCTGTTTTCCTGACCTGTTTCCCTATGTGTGTCTTACTAATAGCGTCCCCCAGGAGCAACAGCACATAAAGGACTGATCTCCTATAACTGTGCTCAATAACTTTTGATGGGTAAGTCATGAGGATTAAGCCACAGTTGAAGTTTCTCTCCTTTGGTTTGTAATTTTACGCATAGTGCCCTTCTTCAGTGAAAAGAGTTCTTCAGCTGTGTTTAATGCAAAATGATGAGAGAAACAGCATATAACAATGACTTAAATTTAGCTTTCAGGGCTCAACCAATCCCTCTGGTGTTCAGCACATCCCTCTGGCTGTAGACACAAAGGGAGGAGGTGCATCTGTCAATTTCATGACTTAGAGCAGTGCTTCTCAAACTTTGGGGTGCATCAGAGTCACTTGAAGCAGTCATTAAAACACACTGTTTCTAATTCAGGAGGTCTGAGAAGGGAACTGAGAATTTGGATTTCTTTTTTTTTTTCTTTTTTGAGATGGAGTTTTGCTCTGTTGCCCAGGCTGGAGTGCAGTGGCACGATCTCGGCTCACTGCAACCTCTGCTTCCCGGGTTCAAGTGATTCTCCTGCCTCAGCCTCCCGAGTAGCTGGGATAACAGGCGCCCACGACCACACCCGGCTACTTTTTGTATTTTTAGTAGAAACGGGGTTTCACCATGTTGGCCAGGCTGGTCACAAACTCCTGACCTCAAGTGATCCACCCGCCTTGCCGCCTCGGCCTCCCAAAGTGCTGGGAGTATAGGTGTGAGCCACCACGCCTGGCCAAGAATTTGGATTTCTAAGAAGTTCCCAGGTGATGCTGATGCTGATGCTGCGTCTGTGGACCACACTCAGGAACAATGCTTCTCAAACTTTAAAGTGCTTACACATCACATTGTTGAAATGCAGGTTCCGATTCAGTGGGTCTGAGGCAGGAGCTAAGATTCTACATTTCTGCAAGGCCTAGGTGACAACTGGTCTGAGGACCACACTTCGAGGACCAAGGATTTAGTTTAGAAGCTGGTCATGATGGATTGACCTTTGGTTAACCAATCCCTTGAAGGTGAAGCTGTAAAATTAGACTCACTGATCAAACAGACCTAGAGTAAATAAACTTGTTTATTATAATTTTTCCATTTTTCCCCTCCCCTTCCTTTCTGTCTTACTTCCTTATAGCCACCTGTATGTCTCAGCACCGTCTCTTATGTCTAAAACTGACTTCAGTTCTAGCCCTGCCAAACCAGATCTCCAACTTCCACCCAACTTTTCTTATTGTACTCAACTACTATTACTATCCCAATCCCTCAGGTGGTTAAACTCAAAGACACCATCATTTCTTCTCTTGTACTTATTCTCCAATTCAGTCACAGGCCTTGTTAATCCTCCAGTGGGCTATTTTTCATCATGATCATCATCATCTACAGCTTAGTGATGTTCACTTACTGCCTACAGTGTGCCAGGTTCTGAGCTAGATCCCTTACACACAGCATCTCTAATCCATAAAAGGACTGCAAGGGGGCATCTTGGTGAGAGCTGAACTGACATTCTATACAATGTTGCAGTCACGACTCCAACCTGTGTCAGACTCTAGATGCCACGATCTCTCCACTAGGCCATGGTCCCTCTCTCTAGTCATTGTTTCCTCTCCATTTCCCCTGCCACCACCCTAGTGTGAGATCTTTTCATCTCAGTGGAAGCTTCCTCTTCCATTCCCATGGAATCTAGCCTCACCCTTTATTAAAATACCACTGTCCTCATGACATTTGCTAAAAAGGAAAAAAACAAAACAACAAACTTTTAAGAAGGCACTCTTAACTAAAGGATGCGCGCATGAACACACACACCCACACTCCCCCCAGCCCACCACACACACGGACCAGTGCATAAGCTCTCTGTAATCTGATGGTATAAAATGAAAAAAGACTCTTTACATCCAATAAGGGTGAAAATATTTTTGAAATTTAGAGAAAGGAACATATAGGTAGACCCACAGACACGCCACATTCCATGCTGAGAAACCATGAACTTGCTTTGATGGCAACTGTGAAGCACAGAAGGGCGAGAGACACGGGGTGCTGGCCTGACCTCCCGCTGAAGGACTGGGTGGCACTCCCATGGCTGATGGGCGGGTTTATTCCTTTTGGATTTTTGGACCATGCTGGGTGAGCTTCTTATGCCTCTTCAGGATGATTTCTTACATTCCACTAAGAGAGCCTCAGAAGATTTGGTTAGAGCAGAGATTATAGTAGATGACACAATCTGGGAGCTAGAAGGTTGTGCAGAGGTCAAGCGTCATTGTGTCATTGATGGGAAAAGAGAGGCCCAGAGAGGGGAAGCAGGATCAGAAGCCACAGGTCCTGACTCCAGCACACTCATCTTTCCCTCCCATCCTTCCCCGTGAGCTAGCCCTGTGGCCGCCAGGCATCTGGTGCATGTGGTATTTGTGCAGATCCGAGCCCAGACAGCTGTCACTGGTTCACGTTCCAAAGAGCTGGGGCACTTCCTCACCGTGTGCATTTCTCACTGCTGACTCTATCAGCATTTAATCAATATCAGATGGCACTGCCTGGCCTCCCTTTCCACTTGACACGCTTTCTCTGTCTTGTTTTCCCCCTCCCCTGACTTCTTTTTAATAAGAATTCTGTTTTATCTTCCTCTCTGCCCTCCGCTGGGAGGACATCTGGCCAAACACACGGATGCCTACTACAAAGGGACCCTGCTGGCTCCTGTAGCTGGGGCACCCCCTCCTCCTTGAACCTAGATGGTTACAAAATAACATTCAAGAGAGATATCCCCCTGTTACCAGCCTTTGTAGTGTTTGTTTTCTTAGCATTACTTTCCAGAGCCTGGGGACTTTGTTCCCATGGGGGGGTGGGGGTGGGCAGGGAAGGAAGGGCTGGGGACTGATATACAGAGTGCTGCAGAGGAGAGATTTCAGTTCAGGAAGTGAAGCAGTGCTGCCCCTCACCATTAAGAGATCCAGCGTGCCAAAGAACCTGGCGCCAATAGCACATTTGAAATTCAGAGGCCTACAGGCAGCAAGGACCTGAAGGGTGCATGCCTTTCCGCTGCTTTTCCCTCTTGAACTATCTCCCGCTGAACTCCACTCTTGGCTCATGTTTTGAATGTATTTTCCAGTGTCCAAGTCTTTGTTATACAAAAAAGTGTGGGGGCCCAGTGAAGCCAAAATCGCTCTGGTTAACTCCTTGAGTATTCCATGGCAGTTCAGAATAGGCTGACAATTTGGTCCCCAGTGCCCAAACTCAAAGTCCCCTGGGCTGCCCTGGTTCCAACAACACATTTCAAGTAAGAAGCTGGCAGGGGGGGAATGGGGGCTGCTGATCAGTGAGCCGTTTGCTGGTTGGGGGAATAATTGAAACGCTCCAGGAATGACAGTGCAAAGGGCCAGAAGAATTCACCAGCAAAGAGAATTCCTTTCTGCTGTGGTTCTCCATAAAGAGCCCTCCCAAGTGCCGTGGTCAAGTCTCAATCCAGTTTGTTTTTCCAATCTTTTTGCAGAAAAAAAAAAGAGTCTCCTTCACTGTCATATTTTTTTGCCATGTATATCACTGAAGGTGGGCTTGTGTGTTAAAATGGATACATTGCAGATCCATCCCCTTCCTTGGTAGGTGGAGGCTGGCACTGTGGGTGAGTGTGGGACACTTCTGGGCTATTTTCATGATCACAAGTGTCTATAGCTCGGTGGTGTTGCCATAAAGATCATGTTACCAAAGAGAAGCTTTAAAAAGGGTCAATTGCAAAATCCAGAAAACCACAAGTTTTGATCTGAGATTCGCAGTGACCTTTTCATGTGGTTTTTTTACAGTTATTAATCTACTGCCTGGTGGTATAGATTCCCATAAACCCATAAGAATGATTTGGCTCTAACAGTAAAACGGATGATTCAAATAAATTCCTATAATTAAATGGCCCCAAAAGCAACAAAACAATAAGAGTTAACAACCTGGTTAGTTGCTTGAATGTTACGCAATATCACTGGAACAAAAGTTAAATACATAAAACACTTTATCCACCGAAATAACTAGCTTTTCCTTATGATGAAGGCTATTTACTAAATGACGAAATATGGAATTAGTAAAAAAAATTTTTTTTATTAGTGAGTAATTTAGTTCCCCAAATACAAATCCCAGCCCTGGACACCTTACTATGCCAAGTTTCCTAACGATGTGGATAGCCATGAAAACGGAAGCAGGACAAGAATTGGAAATGAAATCACTTTCTGTGCAAAATAAGTGAAGCCTCACAGCAGCTCTGTATTCATAAAGATGTGTTCAAACTGGAAAAGTTACTTAGAAGAGAGTTTTATGACAGCATGAACTCTTCGACGTTCATGCTGAACTTACATTCAAATTCTGTGCATTTACCAAGGGTATAGTTTGTTTTCATTGAAATTTTTTCATGTGTATAAAAAGAAAAGGCAGTCAGTTCTGGTTTGGTTTTATTGTTTTTTTTAAGCTTATGCATTATTTATTTCAAATTTAGAATTTATACCCTGCCTACTAAAAAAGAATTGTTGTAGGCAAAAACCAGATGTAACGGTCCCACTCAGGGTATGCAGTGTCTGCCAGAATATATAGTGTCTCAAAAGAACGCCATTATTTTCTCTTTGTGGTTTTTATAAGAAATCCTTTATTAGATGAACTGTCCACAAATGCTTTCAATTCCAAGGAGAGGAATCCTTGCTCACTGGGGAGCTCAACCATCACATCTCTTACAGTTGTCTCTCCTAGCTGGCCCCTTCCTCTTGGCTCTATTCCTATACATTTTATTCTATGGGCACAGAGTGAACTGTCAACATTTCAGCAGCCTGACTACTTCATTATCTGGCACTACCATACAATGTCCTTCTGGGATTAAGTGCTGAATCTTTTCATTAAAAGGACTCATGAAAACGCAGCTCTAGCTTGGGTCATCAATCTGCTGTAGAATTGAGCCAGACACTGACTCTGACAGGTAATTGAGGAAGGCCATGAGACATTTCTTGAGTGGGTGAGAGTTTGCTATTGCTGTGAATGTGAAGAGGAATTGCTGAGGATGAAGGCTATTACTGAGGACCTGATATGGGCCAGGAACCCTCTCCTGGTTATTTATAATGTCTTTAACAACCCTGCAGAGTAGGAATTCTGACCCTAATTTTACAGATTTTAGGAAAGTGGGGAGGTCAAAGAGGGTGAGTACCCAAGCCAGTGAGTAGCTGAGCTGGGAGTTGAACCCAAATCTTTTGTGTGTTGCTTCTCCAAGCTTATTCATCTCCAGAAGTGAAAAACAAAACAAAGCAAGATAAAGGATGCCCAACGACATAATCTAGAAAACGGACCGGTTAGACATACCAGTAGAAGTATTCTGTCAAAATAAAGGGGTGCGGAAACATCCTTTCACATGTTGATAGATAAGCCTTTCTCAGAAATAAGCAATAAAATGTAGTCTCCAGTGGGTTAACTAACTTACAGGCCTGATGCTTCTGTCGGCTATAATTTCTCCTGTATTAGACTGTGGTGACATACTTAAGCAGCAAGTTAATTCTGCCCTAAATAAATGCTCATTCTCTCTAGGAGAGGTCAAGAGTGGCTTGGAGGTTTGGCTGGTAAGGCATGTTATAGCCCCTCAGGGGAATATCTCCCAACGCTGAGGGAGTTTTTGGAGTGAGATGGGCCAGGGAAAGAAGGTACCTTTATAATTTCAAAGCAAACTATGGGATATGCAGGAGCCTTGATCAGTTTAAGCTTGAAACCAAAATAGATTGGTCACCCCATGGTTTTCTTTTGAAGTTCTAGTATGCTTGAAATGAACCCCAAAAGCCAGTCTTCAATGGCTCCTTCATCTACAGAGCCAAAAAACTGCTTGTGGCTCAAGCTTGCAGGAGCTGGGCAAGGTAAGACTGAGGCAAGGAAGAAGGTGAAAGGAGGGTTTATCAGATGGTGATTAAAAAATTTATTTACCTCTAGCCTCTTAGCCTCCCTCTAAAAAAAAAAATTATCTGGAATACACTGGCAAAAAATATATTTTTCTTTACCGATACCTCCTTGACCCCGTGGTTCAGGAATCCACAGTGATTCTCCAGTTGCTCCCGCACCCTCTGACCATGTTGGCACTCAGAATCTTGAGGCCAGGAGGGGCGCTGGCTGTCATCTTGGCTAATATCCATCTCACCGGTGAAGAAACTGAGGCCCAAGGAACTCCACTCCTCTCTCCTACTCCCCCCACCCCAAGTTTATACACTGCCAGCCTGTCTTTAGGGCTCGGGTTTTCTACCTCCCAGCTGGAGTTCCTTCGACCCCAGAATTCTGCCCACATCACCACATTCCATTCTTGCTACATCCTGTTTATTCATTTCTTCAAGGTGTAAGTAGCAGGCAGTAGTTACACTGGTGAACACAACAGACAGAAATCTATCTCTGCCTTCTGGAACTTATATTCCAGTGGGAGGATGTGTTCATACGACAGAAGGTGATGAACCCTATAGTAAAAACAAGGCAAGCACTGAGCGAAGGGCATGTAGCGGGGGACGTAGATGTCAATTTTAACTATGGTGTCTGGAGCCCTCTCCGCAGAGTAACATTTGAGCAAGAGTTTGAGGGAGCATGGGAAGGACCCCAGGCACCTGCATAGCTATGGTCTCTGACAGGGCTCTGCTCATTTCCCCTCTGGGCTGTGAGATTTGCCCTTCTCTTCCCTGAAACGCTCTTCCCTACTAACTAACTTCCTTTGTGCTTACTCACAGATTTCCTCCTCAATGCACCCTTTCCTAATTTGCCTTGAATCCCTAAGCACCTGTGTAGTTGATACTGCACACATCCACACTCCCCATGATCTTCATAGCTACCTCCTTGTACAGGCATGAGGGTTTCGTTTTTCTGCGGTGTTGCGTTTGCATTTCCCTAAGCAAAGGAGCACCCGCTAGTACTCGGCACATCCTGCGGCTTAACAAAGGCATGACTGGAGTACAGATCCGGGCAGTGGGAAGTGGGCCCTCGCTTCCAGGAGCAATCTCCCTGCCCCCAAATTGGAATCTGCTGTCAGGTGCGAGGGATTTCACAATCTCCTCTCCCACCTTTGTCTCCAGTCTTCTAGGTGATTTGCTGATCTCACTGTCCTGTGGGCCGGGGTATGGATGTCCTGGGAGAGGGGCACAGCTCAGGGGCCTGACAGTTAAAACACTGACACTGATGAGAGCCCCTTCCTCCCACACAGCCAAGGCTGATGCCACAGGGAGCCGCAGCCTCAAACCCGCTGGAGGTAGAGGGTGGAATGAAGGTTATGATGAAAGGAATGCAAAACATGCCTTCAGACCCCTGCCCAGACTGAAGTGAGTCCCAAGACCCTACAGCATTTCTCCATTTTGTGGGTCTCGGCACTTTCAAAACTCCATGTGATAGGGCCAAGATGAGAACTGTAAACCTGCAATCCAACACTTGCCTTGAGTGTGGCTGCTTTACAAAGTGTCATTTGGGGGCAGCTGAAGGACTAATATAATGACGAGGGGGAACAGCGCTGAGCAGGACAAATCTCAGTTAATGACAAGATATTTGCTGTTTGTCAACGACACAGTGTCGGGGCATGTGAAAATTATGCTGCTGAGCAGATGCTGGCAAAGACATGCCTACATCCACTCTCCCTCACATACCGATTTGATTTTTTTTTAACCACCAAAACTAGTGTTTTGATGGGGAAAAAAAGTGGACTTCAATGTAAATGAAAACATCAATCAACCTGACAGACATTCCTCATTCCTCAAAAACATGTGTTTTTTACTTTCTTCAAGCGAAGATGATAGTCGAAGACACTTAAAATTAAGGGAACGAAGCCAAGACAGAGCAGGAGACTTCACCACTGCTGTTTTAAAGCAGTCATTCTGTTCCGCATTGAATGTGGCCTCAGTCTTGCACCTAATGAGAAATGAGTCAATCGACTTGAAATGATCCAAATGAGGAAAAGTTGGCAAAACAAGGAGGGAACTGGGAGGGACCTATTTTAATACAGTATTGGCCCACGAAGGCTGTGAGGGGAGAGTGGCCCCAGACGGAATGACGACCATCCCTGTCACTAGCCACATACTTGTTATTAAAACTGGACAAAGGCCTGGTGTCGTGGCCCATGCCTGTAATCCCAGCACTTTGGGAGGGTGAGGCAAGAGGATCCCTGAGGCCACGAGTTCAAGGCTGGCCAGGGCAACATAGTGAGATGCTGTCTCTACCAAAACAAAACAAAACAAAACTAGACAAAGGGGGATGGGGAGAGAAATATTTTCATGGGGCAGACAGCTATAGTTTTGGAAGTCAAAGCAATGAAACTGGAAATAAAAATGAAAAACCATTAAACAAAAAGTCAGAAGGCATGCAATGAATTATGGAATATAAAATAAATGGGAACATGTAGGCTTATTTAATTTTCCATGACTTTATATGGAGTTTAGAAATGACAATTAAATTTAGAAAATTGTTTAAAACTGAAATAACTAGATGGGAACATACGTTTGTATACACACACACAAAGTGACTTTCTTCAGACACTAGAGATGTTTGTAGAAAAGGATTTCTAAAGCAAAATTCAAAATCACCAGGCACAGTGGCTCATGTCTGTAATCCCAACATTTTGGGAGGCCAAGGTGGGTGGATCACTTGAGGTCAGGAGTTTGAGACCAGCCTGGCCAATATGGTAAAACCTTATCTCTACTAAAAACACAAAAAATTAGCTGACCATAGTGGCACATGCCTGTAGTCCCAGCTACTTGGGTGGCTGAGGCAGAAGAATCGCTTGATCCTGGGAGGCAGAGGTTGCAGTGAGCCGAAATCCCACCAGTACTCTCCAGCCTGGGTGATAGACAGAGACTGTCAAAAACAAAACAAGGCCGGGCGCGGTGGCTCACGCCTGTAATCCCAGAACTTTGAGAGGCCAAGGTGGGCGGATCATGAGGTCAGGAGATTGAGACCATCCTGGCTAACATGGTGAAACCCCGTCTCCACTAAAAAATACAAAAAAATTAGCCGGGCATGGTGGCAGGTGCCTGTAGTCCCAGCTACTTCTGAGGCTGAGGCAGGAGAATGGCGTGAACCCGGGAGGTGGAGCTTGCAGTGAGCCGAGATCACGTCACTGCACTCCAGCCTGGGCAACACAGCGAGACTCCGTCTCAAAAACAAAACAAAACAAAACACAAAAACAAAACAAAAAAAATTCGAAAATCACAATTTCCCATGGGTTTATCATGGGTGTGACTAGAGCCAGCTTATACTGACTGGTGACCCCCAATTGTTGTTATCTCTTCACAACTCTATATTCAGTGACTTTATATTGGTAGCATGAAATTGGTCATGCTGGAAGTATTCACACCATTGAAATCAGCAAAAAGCTCCAAATCAGGGCTTTTGCCTTCTGGAGAGCCGGCTGTTAAACATTTGCCAGCATTCCACTCAGTGCCCTTACCATTTGCCAGCATACCACTCAATGCACATACCACTTAATGCAACTGATCCATTGCATTTAAACAAGTAAAGAACTAATCTGTCCATATAGACTAATTACTTGAGAAGTTCAGGATCACTGGCACCACCAAGCTTGGACATGAAGCATCATTCCTTTCCTTCCCCGGAGGTGATACAGATCTTATGTGCCCTCTTACTAGTGATATTTTACACATTAAATGTTTTGAATTCAAAATTTCCATGGAAACAAGGTAAATTTCAAATTTACAATCTCTGTGGAGTGATTATAATTTTAGGTTCCTAGTGAAACTGAGAATGTTTAAGGTTCAATTCCCACATGTCTGTTAATTTCACACCACGGATACAGGCTGACTTAACTCTGACCAACCACCCTGAACGTGCACTTCCTTCTCACGTGGAAATGAGGTAGCATGGCAAAGTCAAGAAGTGGAGCCCTGGTGAATCAGCCTAGGACAGGCAGCTATGGAGGACACATTTGGATTCAGATGGAGGAATCACCACCGAGGAAAGGATTATGAAGAGCAACCCCCATCTGGAAGATATTCTGTTTACCTCTCAAAATCATGCAGGGATTAAAACCCCACCTACAAGGCAGAAAAAAATACAAGAGTTCAGAGGAAAGCAACACTTCATTACATTCATGAGATGCATAAATGACTGTAAAAGCAGCAGACTCAGAAATCAAAATAGGAAAAAATCAGATTCTACCAGCTGAGCCATTCACAGTGCAGGCAGAAGGCCTTTTGAACTTCAGCTCTTACAGCAGAGAATCAGAAAATGTGACCAGGAGCACATCAGCTCTGGAAACAAGTGAATAATGGAGATCAGAGATGCAGAAAATACATATATAATTTCATATGATATAAAATTTTTATGGTATAATCACTTCATTGTATTTCATGCCCAAAGAAACGAATTTTATTTCCCCGATGGCCAAACAGCTCCTAATTACAATTGTAAACTGGTTAAACGGGCTTAAAGAAGAAGCGGCTTTGGGTGAGGACTTAACAACACTGTCCAATCCGCACTTCACTGAAGGTGTTCCCCACTTCCCCGGTGAATGTGGAGTTTGGAATTAGTACCAGAATCACCCACTAGGGATTCACTCATACATTTTATTTTTAATTTGCAGCATATATTTGTTTACATTAACTCCCAGTACACAGCATGCGGTTTAGAACACACTGTGAGTTCATTGCTTATTATTCTTTAAAATATCCTGTGGTAAGAGAGACTCTTCCATTAAGAAGAGGTACTTGTCTTGAGAGGTCCACCACACAACGGGATCCCAGGGATGGTCTCAGCTTGATGGATCTAGGAGGCATACCCCTTCTAAATGGTGCCTAGCCAGAGCTCTTCCTGCCTGGGGCAGCCAGGCCTCTCAACCCTACTCTGGAAAAGCAACTAGAAGCTCAGGTCCTGCTGATGATGGACTAGGAATGCCATTTTTGCATCTTTGTCATGCACAAAGACAGGGCTCATTCATCACCTTCCCATTATGCACAGACCTGAAGAGGAACTGAAAAAGAAGGATTCAGTGATTCAGAAAATGTTCGTTCCTAAATGAAGAATACAATGAAGTCTGGACTTCACAGCTCTCACTACTATGCAATGTTCCTTCCTGCTGGAAAGCAGTTATGTTATTGCAGCAAAGCTGGTCAAGACAGCCAACCACCTGTAAATACAACCTACTGGTTGCCCTGAAACAATCTGTCACTTTCTACAGTACTTGGGGGAAACAACACCTAATAAACAACACCTAGTAAAGCAAAAGAACATATACTACAGTCAAAGGAAAAATCTCATGTAGAACTGTGGTAATGACAGTGCTTATAAAATTAGAAGCACTCATTTATTAGGGTATACAGAGCCCCAGATGATGGTGTGATTATATGTTTACTAAACTTTATCCAGAGGACTACTGCATAGAAGTCAATCTTCTTGACTTTGAGCCCGTGGAAGATCCATCTGTTTCTACTCCTGCTCACTTCCCAGACACACCGCAACTGGGCACAAATCATGGAAGAGAAATGTTTATCCAAGTGGAGCTGGAAAAGCCAGGACTCCAGGAGGGCCCTGGGGTGCAGGGAGGACCCCTTCTTTCAAAGGTTTCTGCTGCACAGGCCTAGGGTAGGATGGAAAGGATCACAGACTAGGGGATAGAAACAATTTTTTTTTAAAGAAAGAGAAGAAAATCTTCTGATTATCTAGACAGAACAGGAGAAAGGGGAGCTGCGGCAACAGGGAAATGAAAATAAGCAATAACAGGCCTTGTGACAGTTGATTGTAGGAATGTCCCTGCCGGCGGGTAGCTTGTGTCCTGACAAGCTGCGAGAGCCTGAGGCAAAGGATCTGTGCTTTGCTCACTGGGACCTAGAGAGGACACAAACTCTTTCTGTTCCTAATAAAGAACAGGTTCAAGAGAGTGAGGGGAAACAAACTGCGGTATGAAACTAACATCTGCACAGCAGTCATCGGCACAGCAGTAACATTACTTGGATATCCAGGGCAGAATCAATCAAGTACGTGAGTTCTGATGCAGGCACTGTGGTGATTCCTGCAAAGGTTTTATATCTGCACACTTGGTCTGCAGAGTGGAGCTGGACTTCTGCTCTCATTCTTCCCTCAGGTGCCTTTGTGCAGCACCAACACTGTGAACCAGACACTACGACCCCACCCACCTATCCCACCTCCCCCCATGCAGGGACACTACGTTTAGACAGTGAAAGCCTTCTTTGGTAAATGCATTCCACAGTTCTCCTCCAGTCTCAATTCCCCTTTCGAAACACAAAATAGGTAATAGATTGAAAAGACCAAACTGGATCCACTGATTTTTATTGTACTGTCTCATTTCTATTAAATCAAGCACCAGAGTCCTGAAGTCACTGAGCCAAAGCTGGGAGCAGGCAATCCAAACCCTTGAAGTTGGTGCAGAAGTAGGGGCAAAATAATTTCCCATATCATTTTGGAGGGTATAACTGAAAGAGTGTTTTTTGTTTGTTTGTTTTTTGAGACAGGGTCTTGCTCTGTCACCCAGGCTAGAGTGCGGTGGCGTGATCTTGGCTCACTGCAGCCTCAAACTCCTGGGCTCAAGCAATTCTCCCACCGTAGCCTCCTCAGTAGCTGGGACTACATGTGTGCACCACCATGCCCAGCTAATTTTTGTATTTTTTGTAGAAATGGGGTTTCACCATATTGCCCAGGCTGGTCTCAAACTCCTGAGCTCAAGCGATCCACCTGCCTCGGCCTCCCAAAGTACTGGGATTACAACATGAGCCACCACGCCCGCCCAAAAGAGTGTTGTTTACTGACACTGGATAATATGATTCACACAAAATAGAACATTTAGTAATTCAAGGGTGTACCTAGAACATTCTGCCAAGGGGACATTTAATGCTGTGACACAGGAAGTGTCATGATGACTCAGGAAGAGGGGATCCACATGTAGTCCCATATTCCAGCAGAACAGTGCTTCTGGCCAAATGTGTTAAACCTTCCCCCCATCTTCAAAGGAAACAGAGACTACAGCTCTGTGGCAAAAGGCAATGAATCCCTCTGAGGGATGTGTGTATTCTAGTTAGAGAGGAACACAGACTTACAGCTGCCTGTGACCAGGACAAAACTCTGATGGTGGCCATGGTGAACTGGAACACACGCTCATCTGTGATAAGAGCCTCTTAGTTTTCCTCTTATTCAATTTCCATCTTGATGAAAAATGGGAAATTTGTATGCAATTGAGGAACAAATACACAGATTTCTGTGTCATAATCTTATTGCTGATTTTATCTACTTATCCAATGTAAGCTCATCCTATTTGATCACGTCTCTCACAGTCATACGGTTATCATTTTTTCCTCCACAGTGACCGCTGGAAAGGGAACACCTTGCAACTTCTCCCACGAGGCTTTCGATCCTGACATTAAGGAGCAGACCTCTCCCGTGAGACTACACGGTGGGGAAAAAGGGCCGTGTAGACACATGGAAACGGATTCGGGTAGGACCAGAACTATTTCCTTAGCCACACAGATGAAGGGTTTTTACTAATTCCTCAGTGAGGAGGAACTGGAACCCGATATCAAAATCCACTGCATGTCCTTTATAGTTTATTGTATATAATTATGTACCATAAACTGTGCATGGCTTACATTCCAGGGCATGGGATCAGTCATTCCTAACAAATCTCGTTGTCAATTTCTGTAAGTCCCAGCTAAGAATCCCCTTAAGGGCTTATCTGAACCGGGTAGAATCAAATTTTGTGATAGAACCCCAGGGCCTGGGAGAAGCAGCAGCCCCCCACCTCCCCCCAAGAATTCTGTCTGGTATGCTTCGTGGTACATCTGCAGGTGAGCATTGACTCACAGATATACTTGGTGCACACCCTGTGTCCAGTACCGAATGATGCCAATATGAGCCAATGGGACTTGAGGAACATGTAATTCTATTCACTGTACTGCTGTGAAGCTGCTACAACCTCCCTGTTAAGTCATGCTCTTTGCTCATTTCTGAGCTTGGGCCTCCTCTTGCATGCAGGCCCTGTTCCACAAATGACTCCAGGGGATAAGGGGCTTCCAAACACCTAAGTCCTAGGGTGTTGCTTTAAGCCACTTGGCTCATGTGCATGTCTGTAAACCATTGCTAGAATTGGAGGTGTTTCAAAGGCAGCGAGGGGCATATGAGAATAAATGATCTAATACAGAGAGTGAATTCCTGATGATTTAAAGCCATTGAGAAAAGGGGCAAACAGAGCTTGGGAGACAGTACACCTTGATGTCCTCAAAAACACATCCCTTAATTTCTAAGAGACCATAATTTATCTTTCTATACTGATAACACTATATTTGTCAAATACAGATATTATGGACTTTTAATATTAGGGAATTAAAAGATACTTTTAAACTCTGTTTTGAAATACATACATTTTTTCACATTTGCACAAACAGTAACACACCAGCATATCCAGTGTTGAAAGTATGACCTGCAATTGCAATCAAGCCATTCAAGCCATTCAAGGAACAAGCCACATGGAAACTATGACCTCGCCCCTGAAAATCACCCACAGGCATATGTTTGGGCATGATTTCAGGAGATCCATGGGCTCTAGAAACCACCTGTAGGCCTGAGGCTCGGAACTTGTGATACCTGGCCTCCCATAGGAAGTATGAGGATATCCTAATTTTTCCCACCAGAATTTGTATAGACTAGCAAGTTTTGGGGCGGCTTGTTATACTAATAGGCTTCATAGTCTCCACTGAGGGGGCAATTCTGTTTACAAACATTTCCCTCACCCTTCTTCCCCATTCATTCTTGTGGTTTCCCGGCCCAAGCAATACTTATCTGTGAGCCACTGGCCCCAATAACTAACTCAAGAGAGCAACACGTTATGCATGGTGTGTTCAGACCGCAGCTGTCTATGTAGCCAGTTAAGTAGCATCATCAAGACGATCCAGTGCAGAGCAGTGGCAAAGGACAGAACCACCCAAAAGGAGGGAGGAGGCTGGACGCAGATACATGGGAAGTTGGGGAAAGTTCATCTGTTGTTAAAATCAACAAGTACAATGTCGACAGTGGAGGCCCAGATGTCCCATTAAGAAATGTCCTACTTAGTCTGGAAAAGTTGGCAACTGTTCTCATGGGAACCAGCAGCAGGAGCAGCAGCTGCAGTGCACAAATAGAAGTGTCCTTCCTCACACCTAGTTTCATCTGGGTCAAGTCCCTCCTCTGCTCAAGCTCTTCTGGGAGCTTCTCCTCTCCTGAGAGAAAGGGCTGAGGTTCATGAGGCCCTACACTGTCTGCCTCCAAAGCTGCCTACCTTGCTGTTTCTACTCCAGCCATGCTGGCCTCCTCACCAGGCCTCGAACACACTAGGCCTGCCACCACAAGGCCTTTGCATGGGCCGTTTCCTCTGCCAAGACTCTCTCCTGTGGGTACCCTCATGGCTTTCTCCCTTTTTTCGGGTTTTTACTTAAAAACATCATCTTCTCAGAGAGGCCTTCCCTGACCATTCTTTTGAAAAATGCAATCCTCCTCCCCCACACCTCCATCTCCCTTTCTTGTTTATTTTATGTATTTATTTAGCTACAGAGTCTCATTATGTTGCCCAGGCTGGAGTGCAGTGGCTATTCCTAGGTGCACTCATAGCTCACTGCAGCCTCAAACTCCTGGGCTCAAGCGAGCCTCCCACCTCAGCCTCCTGAGTAGGTAGGACCACAGGCGTGCACGACCACACTTAGCTCTGTTTATTTTTCTTCATAGCACTTATCACCATTTCATTTACTTATGTATTTTACTCATCTTTTGGCCTCCCTAACAAGAATGTGAGTTCCATGCAGGCAGAGATCTTTGTTGGTTGAACTGCCCATCGTCTCCCCAGAGGCCAGAAGATGGTTAGAACAGTATCTGCCTCATAAAGTTGTTGAGGAGATTAAATGAATTAATGCCTGTAAAACACTTGAACAGCACAGGGTCTATACTAAGAACTACAGCAATATATGTTATAATTTTGATTTTGTTTTAAATTTTATGATGAAGGCAATTGGGTAGTTATTACCATATCCATCTTACAGATTCCAAGATGGAGGCTCAGAGTAATTTACCTGAAGTTCCAAATTAGTGATTGGCAGAGCGAGGATTCAAACCCAGATCGACTCCATTCCATGCACTAATTTCCCCTTGCTCTGCTTTGGAAGTCCTGGGATAGAAGAGAGGCAGAAATCCATTCTTTCTGGAACAACCTCAAAACCTGAGAAGGCTGGTCCACCCCGGGGGGTGGGAAGTGGGGAATAATGGCTCCAGAATCCAGGGACCATTTCCTTACAGACCTTTACACTGCATGGATCTAACATGGCGTGTGGCATTCTGTTTACTTCCTAACTTCACCAAAAAATGTAATAGAGTCTGCCAATTAAACAATGTTTTCATGACCCCAGAAAATCCATGGATTGGAGACATTTACTTTAAACAGCCATTCCACCATAACAGGAAAAGAGGTAGAGCAGAGGAGTTTATTATAACAGCTGCTTTCATACCTCAAACAAGGTTTGGCTGTTTTTGGCAGGTTGCACTGTAGTAGAGTTGGCAAGAAGCGGACAGACTGCATGAGTTTCCTTTCAAAAGATCATTTTGCTTCCTTAAAAAACCCATGACTGGACTATCTAGTGTGAACTGCAGATGTTTGTTCTTCCTTTGCTTCTCTGTCCTTGGGGAGCTCCCACCCTGCTTAGGCCTAAATGGGGACACGAGTTTCTAGAGCAGAAAGAGCTTTGGAATGGCAAAGACCTTGATGAGAATCCTACATTTCTTTTATCAGCTGCTTAACCCAAGACTCTCGTCTTTCTCTGCAGGGTTTTTCTAAGGATTAGAGTAAGGCAAATAGAGACCCTAGCACAGTGTCAGGCACAGTAACAGGCACCTATGATTATCATGAAATTAGATGGCTAGAGGCTTGAGTCTGAGTCCTCAGAGCTCTCCTGAGATACTGCATTTTACAAAATGCATGCAGCAGAGAATGTAAAGTACAAGCTCTTGCCTGAAGCGTTTTTTATAAAGGGACTTTTCTGCACCCCCTTCCCTTCCAACCTACAAAGTTGGTAAGAAATAGAAGAAGGATAGATGTCAGGGTTCCCCTGCACGTGTCATTGCTCTTGGGGTCCAAAAGGGGAGGAAAGGGAAGAGGGGATGGAGGACCTGGTGGTGCCCTGGAGGGCAGAGCTTCAGTGGGTTTTAAACTGGAAATCCTACAGGAAGTGAAGGCTCTTGGCTCCTGGGACCTGGGCTGCCCTGTGCTGTGACTCCTGTAAAACCCAGTGCTCAGCAAGCGGCTGAAACCATTTCAATGCTAATGGCTTCCAGATGGCAGAAGAGAAACCAGCAGCATGATGCTCCCGGCACGTGTGAGCCCAAGGGGTCTGATGCCCATTGGTCAGGCTGCCGCCTGAAACTCATAAAGAACCCGTATGAATTAGGACTGGAACCCCCAGCAAGCTTTCATTCCCTGGCTAGATCTAACAGTGTGCGCTGGGATATGCCAGTTACAGGCGTATCCCCTGCAATCTGCGGTGTCTTGGGCAGCACAGAAGCCACCTTTCTTGCCCCTTCCAGCAATGCTTATTCTTCGGCATCCAAGTATGAGACCCACAGACAACACAGGCCTTGTTGCTCAAAGGAAAGGAGCCTCCCAAAACATTTGGGAGAAGTGCGCTGGGCTGGGTTGTTGGACCCTGCTGCACTGGAGGGAATCCTTGGCCATTGCTGGCAGCTTTGAAGACCTATTTTTTATTTCCAAAGCTTTTAATCCTTTGTCTATTCAGAGCCTGAGCTTGAAGCACTTGCCATCCAAAGGGACAAAAGCTGATGAGCGGCCCAAGAAAGACAGGGCCTGGATCAGAAGGACACCACCAGCTGGGTGCTTAGGAAGCACTCACTCCTGGGCTGGAACCTGGTGAGGAGTAGGGCTGGGGGAAATAGGGTGGCGGGGCGGGTTGGGGCTTTAACTCCTTCCCCACTGAGAGAGCTGTGGTTTCATCTGGACGTTGAAACAACCCACATCCCAAATACCAACTCAACCAAAAAGAGAATATAGAATTGTGCACATCTTCAGCCCTAACCCACTATCCACGGGTGATAATCCAAAAATTTAACAAACGTTCTGGCACTGATCAATGAGAAAGGATACCCCCTGCTGCTGCCCAGTTGAGTCTCAGTCCTGCCTGTGCCCCAACAGAGACATTTAAAAAAATACCACTGCAGTTACTTGTGGGTGGAATCTCCCGGGCAGCCAACACATTTCCCAGTGTTGGCAGAAGTTTTCAACTGCCTGGCGCTCTTCCTGGAGGGCACCCTGCACAGCGCTGGCCAGGCTGCACAGAGCTGAGGGCACATCAGAAGAAGTTGTGAATTAAACACAAAAACCGTCATAAATAAAAGTAGACAGAAGGATGGCTATTTTAAGTTGCTCCACTGTTTAGGGAAAATAGCTGCAAGGAACAGCGGCCAGGACATGGAGACTATTCTTCCATTCTTTTGTGTTTCGGTGAAATGAAACGTCCGATGCAATTGGCACGGGTTTTTCAGCCAACACAGGGGCCCACAGGGTGTGGCCACTGAGGGAGAAAGAATGAAGCAAACAGCACCCAATTCTCGACCTCCAGGGCCTTATCAGGAGGACTTTGCAATCCATTTCTTGGCAATTACTATTAAAAGTTGTAGGTAGATATCTAGCTCCTTACCCATAGCCTATTGTGCTCTCCATGAGGTCTCCATCAGTGCCAAAGGGTCTACTAGGAGAACTATGTTTTATCTTGTCCTTTCAAGACCCTTCTTCTCTACATGGTGTACTTCTTCCCAATTTATTTCCCCTTTTCCTTTCTATTCCTAGATTGTTCTCCCCTCCATTCTTACATCTCCTTCCTTCTTTTCCCCAAGTACCTGCTTTGCTCTGCCATCCCCCTCATTCTCAGCAGTTCTTTTTCTTCCCAGTTCTTTCTTTCCACCAGTTCCCTCAAGAACTTCACACCCAAACTGCCAGCCATAATCTTGAATGGCCTTGGGTGAGGATTGAGCCACGCCGGTGGAAATGCACAGGGTGGTTTCTGGCAACCATGCCCTCCCCAACGCAGGGTGCACTCTGGTCGACTAAGTCTGGAGGGATGGTGCAATCTTTTTATCTCCTTTTATTAGGAAAAGAAGGTTTTGTTTTTGTTTTTTTTTTCTTTGAGACAGGGTCTTGCTCTGTCACCTAGGCTGGAGTACGGAGGAGTGATCACAGCTCACTGAAGCCTTGACCTCCTAGGCTCAAGTGGTCCTCCCACCTCAGCCTCCCAAGTAGCTGGGACCACAGGCACATGCCACCATATCCAGCTAATTTATTTTTTTATTTTTTGTACAGATGGGGTCTCACTATATTACCCAGGCTGGTCTCAAACTCCTAGACTCAAGCAATCCTCCCATCTCGGTCTCCCAAAATGCCGGGATTACAAATGTGACCCACTGCACCCAGCCGGGAGAAAAAGTTTTAACAAGCAGAAAGGTCTGTTTACTCCAAAGCAGGTCCATGCAACTAAAAGTTTTGGAAAGTGAAGAAAATAGAGGAGAATGACAAAGGGAAAAAGGAAGAAATAAAAGGAACAAAGAGTAGAGAGAAAGACCTAATTTCAGTGTGATCACAATTTATTCCAGTCAAAGCCCAAAATATAAAAACTGTTTCTAATGTTCCACTAAGTAGTGGCCTCTCGGTGCTTCTGACAGGTGATTTAGAGTAAAGTGGTCTGCTCCCACAGGGGCTTGCAAATCTTCATGCATGATGGTTCGGTCGAGAAAGCCGAAGTTGCCCAGTCAGGAAGGTGGTGATGCAAAGGTCAGATGAATAAGGGAGGAGTTCATTCATCCACCCGACATGTGAGCATGGCTGGGACAGTGCGCAGGACGAGAGCCATCTGGTAGCTTTGCTTGCAAGACCAGATTAAGAAAGCACCAGCACAAAAACCACAAAGGAGAAGATGAAGCTGTATTTCCGGAGGAAAGCAAAGATTTCTACCCAAAGCTGAGGTAAGAGCTTTATTTTTTTTTCCAATGATGAAGAAAGAATCCTACTTCCCTCTGATTTGCATTATTTTTAGCACATATGCCTCAGCATTGGTGCCCAATAGGTCCGGCAGTGTCTTTTCAACAGCCTGAAATTTTTCAGTAGTTTCCCTTTGCCTAGAGTATAAAATAAAATTCATAGCATGGCATATGAGGCCTTCATGATGGAACCACCAGCTTACTCTTTACCGTCATCTTTCTGCATTCCTCAGTGCAGCTTCAGAGTACTGGCAGCTTGCAGAGCACACTATGCTGGCTCTTCCCTCCCTTGTGTAATATGCTTTTCCCTCTGACTGGTACACTTTCCCCTACCTACTTGCCTGGCTAAATTGTACTCTTCCTCTATAACCCATCTCAAAACTCACACTCCTCTGTGAAGTGTGAGTTCTCAGGAGTTCCCTCTTCTAAACACCTACTGCACTTGAATGCCATCCCATCATGCTAATTATCAGTCATTGTAATAGGGACAAGAATGGTATCTTTTCTTTTTATCAACGGTGCCTAACACAGGAAGTACCCCAAATTTGTGTCGATGATTAACGCAGCATTCATTTGAATTCCACATGTATACACATTTAATTACACACACACACATACACACACTCACACACACGCTTGCAGTATGTCTTCTCCTGCATCTCTAGGGATGTGGGTTCCAGGTGGGCCCCTGCCATGAAGTTTCTGATCATACCCCAGTGATAATATGGATGTGACGGAAAGAAGTGAGCTGTACATCAGAAATCAAGTTTGAAATTTGGGAATGTCTTTACGTTCTTAGAGACCTCATCTGCACAGGCCTCAGCTTTCAACTCAGGCAGAGTACGTAAGTTTGCATGAGAACGTAGAGTAGATAAAAGTGAGAGACGGCAGAAAGAAAGAGGTACAGGGTCTTGTGTGGAGCCTCCCACATGGTTCTCTTCCAGTTCCCTAGGCAACCGGCCCCTGATGAGTGGTTCTATCTGGAGAGCCATATATTATTTCCATAGATGTTAATTCCATTTTTAATGAACCCTTTCCCAAAGAGCCACAGAATGTCAAAAGTGCTGAGAGAAGAAGTTGAGCCTTTTATAAATGTCAAAGCAAACAGAAACAGGCTCAGAGAAAGCAAGGTAAGTACTGGAAGGAACTCCTTGCATTGCAAGGCAGGTGAAGAAAAGTGCAGAAATGGCTATTTACATAGGAAGGAGTTTCTGCAAGAGTCAATTGTATTGAGACATACTTCTGCTCTAAAACCCAAGTTTTCAATGTCTGGCATGAAACTGGCAGGAGAGAAGAGGGATATTGAAATCTCAAGGGTTCTGCAGTTCTAAAATTTGATGTGGTTTCTGTTCACCTCAACATAAAGAAATGATAAATACCTGAGGTGATGAATATGCTAATTACCATGATTTGATCATTATACACTGCATACATGTATCAAAATATCACACTGTACCCCATCAATAAGTAACAGTATTATGTGTTAATTAAAATAATAATAATAAAGGAAATGCCAATTAAAACAAAATGATAATCCCTATTTACCACACATTTTGGTGGGAATATAAGTTGTTATAACCTTTTTGGAGGGCAACCAAAATTTTAAGTGTATATATTCTTTGATATGTCAATTTCAGTTATAGAAATAAATTCTTCTGAAATATTCCAACAATACAAAGGTATATGAATGAGAATATTCACTAAAACATTACTTGTCATGAAGGAAAAAATGGAAACTTTCAATGTCCATCCAAAGGGAAATTATTATATAAATCACGGGGCATCATGGTCTGAAATTCTGTGCAGTAGATAAAACAATAAATTCATATGCAGTAGCATGGAGATATATCCCTATGATATACATAGTTTCAAGTAAAATAAAGCAAGTTGCTGAAGGATTTTTTTTTTAAAAAGCTCACCTCTCATCAGGAAAATAATGACTGGATTTACAAATGCCAAGAACTCATTATTGGGGCATGTTAAACAAGTAAGCAGATCTGTGATCTCTTAGAGACTTAAAAAAAAGAGTTACTGCAACCATGGGGGAGACAGAAGCATTACTAGGACCTGCCCTGCTATAGTCATCTGCAACACACCCGTGACGGAGTTGGAACAGTATTTTTACTAGCACATACCAGGTATACTGTGGGTCAAACAGGCATTGCAGATGGCCAGATGATCTGATTACCAGTGAAAAACATTATTTCTAGGGCAAACTGTATCTTTAAATTATCAAAATCTGCCTAATAATTCACCCTTCCTGTGTTAAGTTAGGGAGTCCCTGTATAAATCAGATACAGATGGAAAAAAAATCCCTTTTTCTTTCTGCTTTTCATGCCCAGAATCAAGAATATAATTAGCTTCGCAGATATGTGGTCTTACTACTTTATACAGTAAATTTACTTGTAGGCAAGAAGAGTGTCTTCTAAGTGTTCTGCATCTCATCACAACAGAGTAGGTTTTCCTAACCTCGCAAATACATGACCTGAAAAAACAGGATTCAAAACGACTTTGAAAGGCTGGAACTCTGGAGCAAACCCAATATAATGAAATTCAACAGGAATGAAGTCCCTGCTTACCTTAGGCTCAAGTTTCTATCTGGACACTCCACTTATTAGCACTAATCCCCCCGAGCCCCGGTTTCTTAATGTGTAGTATGAGCATCATTACAGCCACTTTATAGGATTAGTGTATAGATTAAATGAAATTATGCATTTACAGTGAATACAGTATAGGTGGCACAAAGTGGGCCAGTGTATAGTAAGTGCCTGCTTCTTTTCTCCTTTTTGCTGATTCAAGCAAATGTTATTTTTTAAATTTTGCTTTAAGTGACACATAATAATTGTACATATTCATGAGCACAATGTGATGTTTCTATCCATGTATACATTGTGTAATGATCAAATCATAGTATTGAGCATCACCTCAGACATTTATCATTTCTTTTTTTGTGTGTTGTGATCATTCAGAATCCTTTAAAAATGCAATGATTTTTTGGGGTGTCATCTACAGGCAAAGAGCATGCATTCTGGCCTGCACCTCCATGCTGTCCATTTTACAAGGCAATTCCCCCAACGGGACTCTGTCATTTTCCAGGACTGCCTGTACTGTGTGGGCAAGTCTGTCTAATCTGGAGTCCAGGACTGGGAAGTTCATTCTTGTGGCATACCCAACCCATATCCTCTCATTTGGGCCTTTATCAGAATTAAAGGTGAATTTTTTAAATTAAAAAAGCCAGAACATAATTTAATTTAATTTTTTAAATTAAAATTGCCAGAACATAAGACGAGAGTAATGGCTTAGTAGTAGCATGAGTTAAGAGTTTGAGTGAGTAGCCTATTCAGTATGAGTTAGTGATTTGGCGCTGTTAATATGCAATGAGATGGAGGTGAGGAGGGAGTGAGGTCTCAGGAGGGAGATGTATGTGCCCAACTCCCCGTATGTCTCATCATAAAGTCCCAGAGGACAAAATACAATAATACCTGCCAGAAACATGATAAAAGATGAGTTTAGCTACCCTAGCTGTGGAACTTAAGTTACGATTATATTGGTTTTGTATAAACGTAAAACAAAAATCAAGATAAAAACTAAAAACCAAGAAACAACTATGAGTTTTAGCTTACGGAGAGATCTATCCATTCAACAATAGGTTGTAACCTCCCATCTCCCCTAACTGCCCCCTACCCACTCCTTCTCCACACTCTACCTGGGTATCCATCAACGCCTCTGATTAGTAAAGAATCCAGAACAGTGGTTGTATTAGTCCATTCTCAGGCTGCTAATACAGACATACCCGAGACTGGATAATTTATAAAGGAAAGAAAGGAAAGAGGTATAATTGACTCACAGTTCCACATGGCTGGGGAGACCTCACAATCATGGCAGAAGGTGAAGGAGGAGCAAAGTCACATCTTACATGGTGGCAGGCAAAGAGAGAATGAGAACCAAGCAAAAAGGGGTTTCCCCTTATAAAACCATCAGATTTCATGAGACTTATTCATTTCCATGAGAACAGTATCGGAGAAACCGCCCCCATGATCCAATTATCTCCCACTGGGTTCCTCCTACAACATGTGGGAATTATGGGAGCTACAATTCAAGATGAGATTTGGGTGGGGACACAGACAAACCACATCAGTGGTTCTGAATCTTGGCTACAATTGACATACCCAAGAAGCTTTTATAAATCTTGATGCTTAGACCACATTCCAGGTCTGTTATATCAGGGTCTCTGCTTGTGGGTCCCAGGCATGCATCCAGCGGATTGCAGTGTGCAGCCAAGGTTGAGAACAACTGCTCCAGAATGCTAGTCCAACTCACCTGGAGGATGGTACCCATTCCGGGCCACTAACTTGAGGAAGGCTGGAGTGTGACCAGGATAGAGAGGAGTCTAATGTTTGACATAAAGACAGCTGGAAAAGGACATGAAGAACAGGAGGCTCAGGGAGGTGTGGTTGTTACCTGCAAATATATGAAGGACTGCCACGTGTAAGAGGAAGTTATTTTGTTTTCCTTGCATTGCTATTAAAGGTGGGAACTAGAGAAAATTGAATTTCAGCTCAACCTAAAAAGAGAACTCTTTGAGCAGGGAGTAGGAGGCACAGTTAAAAGAATGTGCAACCTACTGCTGAATGCTGTGCACGTAAGCTAGAGTGAAACCCCGTTGGTCAGAGATTCTGTAGAAGGAGGTTGGCACAAGACACAGGGAATTGGACTCCATGACCTTTAAGGTCCTGTGTAACTGTGATCCCAGGTGTCTTTGATTCTAGGGGCTCAATGGTTTGTCATGGACTAATTACCAACTTTGCAGAGGGAATAAAAACATTTTGTTGAACTCAGGAGAACAAATCCATCATAAACCTTACCAAATGGATAAGTACAGATAGGCTGGGACATAGGAATAAGCCTAAGAAGACTGAAATGCCTAGAAGTTCTTTCCATATCACCATACAGTTCATGAGAACAACTTAAAATACAGCAATAAAAGGCAATCACAGTAAATGGCCTTGCTGTGGCAGCTCTCTAGAAGGATATCTGCTGATTTAAGAAGGCAGAACTCTGGAGGAGACCCCTGCTGTTTACATGGTTGTCCAAGTTAATTATCCCTGTACTTTCAGATGAAGTGAATGGTAATCTGTTTATCTAGGTCAAATAGTTGGAACTGACTCTGTCCCTTGACAGTCATATGAAAATACGTAGTGTTGTCCTTTTGGGCATTATAAGAAAGATCAGGTTAAAAAAATAGCATCCACTTCTTTACAGGCACAACATAGCCTTTATTTCTAAAGTACTCTAATTAGACCCAACTCTAAACAAGTGGTTTAAAATGGGATTTTTTTTTTTTTTTTTGAGACAGAGTCTCGCTCTGTTGCCCAGGCTGGCGTTCAGTGGTGCGATCTCAGCTCACTGCAACCTCCACCTCCCGGGTTCAAGCGATTCTCCTGCCTCAGCTTCCTGAGTAATTGGGATTACAGGCACACGCCACCACACCCAGCTAATTTTTGTATTTTTAGTAGAAATGGGGTTTCACCATGTTGGTTAGGCTGGTCTCGAACTCCTGACCTCGTGATCCACCCACCTTGGCCTCCCAAAGTGCTGGGATTACAGGCATGAGCCACCGTGCCTGGCCAAAAATGGAAATTTGTTTAAAGACAGAAAGAAAAGAGATTTTAGTGGCTAATTATTTCCGTTTTTTCAATTCATGGTATATTTTTTGTCTTGAGTTTATGGAATGTTTCCCCATAGAGATAATGAAAATCTGGCTTCTGGCCTCTGCAACCATTCTAAGAACAGCAAAGTACGTACATGGAAGAAAGGATGGAAATACCACAGAAAATTAGTAAAATGCTGATACTGGTTACCAGAACAAAGAGGGGTGTCAGAATGGAGGAAGAAACTTTATATGTCAGAATATATCTAGGGGAGATGTGATTTAATCTGCAAAATAAAATCTTTGGGAGAATAAAGTGCTACCTAATGGTGTTTACCAGATGTCCTTTAAGGTTGATTTGATTTCAGATTAAGTCAGTCAGAGTGAGCTGGGGATACAGTAGGGGTGGATAAATCCACTGTGGGAAAAGTTAGGATTATCAGGGTACCTTTTGTGGGTGGGGGAGAAGGCTAGGCTTCAGTCTGACCCTTGAGGGATGGTGCCTTCAGGAAATTACAGAATTATTGAGCTTCCAGAGCTACAAACTTCCCTTAGATTATGTCCCTTTGAACTACTTATTCTTTACTACCTAAATCCAATGTATTGAACATTGTTGAGCACCAACTGTACAAGTCATGTTGTAACCATACATGGGCATGCAGGGGTGACTGGAAGACTAAAACGTGGTCGCTGCCATCTTGGAACCCTAGAATGATAATGCTACAAGACCTTGCTACTCAAAGTACTGTCTGTGGACTAGTGGCATCAGCATTATCTGGAATATTCTCAGATGCACAACCTCAAGCCTGTCCCCAGACCTACTGAATCAGAATCTGCATTTTAACAAGATCCCCAGGTGATTCCTATGTCCATTAACATTGGAGAAGCACTGCCATTGGAGACCTCAGAGTCTCTAACCTCTCACCCTTCAGATACAAACCCAAGGCTCAGAGAAGTTAGGTGACTTGCTCAAGGTCACACCATACATTCATAGCAGCCAGGTTTAGAACATTTCTTGATGCTTCATCTGGAAACATATATTACAGGAAAAGAATGGATATGGGAACCAGGCAGACCTGAATTTGGAAGCTGAGAGCCTCAGTTTTCTCACTTATGGAAACTAAGTTGCTTATACTTCCTCAAATATTCCTCAAGTATAAGCAACCTAGTTTCCATAGGTCTCAAAAAATAAAATTTAATTTCAATTTTTTTTTTCTGTTCCCACCAGCACCTTCTGGGCACACATAGCTTCTGAAGAGGCCAGGTGTACAGCTGACTTGGGACTGAGGGGTTCTCCACGTAGTGAGGAGTTTTGTTACGGAAAGAACGCAGACCGCTACCATATCTGCTGAAGGTAGGGTGCCCACATTGCTGCCCCATGATTGCTAAGACTGTTGTCTATGCTTTATATAGATCCCTGGATGTCTCCAGTCCTGTTTTCCAACACTGCGACATGCTCACTTTTGGCAGATTAATTGGTAGCATTGTCAGCACAGCTACCTTTTATTGCCAATAAACTTGGGTCCCTGAGCGCTGTGGCCTTAATTATTTGTTATTTCTTTTTCCAAGAGGGATAAAGAATGTTCTGCTTTTTTTAAAAGTGTCTTTTGCATCAGGACAAGACCCTGAATAATTCACTGAGGAATTTACCATATGGCAGTGAGCAGAAGTGCTTCAGAGAAAGCAAAAAATTAGCAGACGACAGCACCCTCTACTAGCCTTTTCCCTTTTCTTTATACTTTCATTCCTTCTTTCTCATCTCCCCATCAAAAAAATTAAACGAAAATCATACTTAATGGCTAGAACTCCATTTTTTTTTTTAATGGCAGAGAATCAGTGGCTTCCAATTTAAGCCTAATGATGAAATTTCCACCAGTAAAATATGGTGGACGTGTTTGAAGGCGTCAATGACATAGTGCAATCCTTCTGCGATGATTTCTCACTTAATACTTGAGAACTGCTCAGTCTCTCACGGCAACATGGATTCAGATACAACCATATACGGCTGTGTATTTTCATAACTCTTAAAAATAAATATGTGCTCTAGGAAAATTTGGGATCTTTGTTGAGAGAATTTAAAGTTAGGCAAAAATCATTTTGATGAGTGTAATCACTGCATAACCCAGTGTGTAATTTTAAGACGCTTCACTAGCTTGTGGGGCTTATCAGAATATTTTTCCTTATGTACGACAAAACTGGGACCACATTAAGCAAAATTCCACTGATTACTTTTTATGCAACTGAGAAATTGTCAGTTCAGCCAATTACTAGCTCTCTCCAATACTTGGGATCTAGGAAAAAATTAATGCATGGGGAAGGGAACACAAAGGTCCGTTTTGGCCTATAGTTTCAGTATCTTCCCCGCAAAATAGTTTACAGAATTGGCTAGTAGGCAGACAGATGTAAGCTGCACCTTCTTTCATTTCTACCTTCTTGTCAAGGGGCTAATGAACTGTAAAACAGCCCCAAATAGACAGCAGGAGGGGTAAGGAACAAAAAGAACTTGGTAATAAACCATCTACATAATTGGTTCTTGAAAAAAAATCAAGCTTAAATATTAATATTTAAGGCTGTTAGTAGCCCTCAACTTCCACAATTGCAAGACACATCAGCTACTTAGTATACTATTTTATTATAGTCAAATACCACCTCATTTGAAATAGAGGCCTAGATTGATGTTTCAGTCAGAGTTATCCATATAATCTCTAACTAAATCCGCCTAATTGGATCATCTGCAATGGCTCCTTTGGCCATTAGTCTTAATTAACGTGGCGCCATGGTTACTGCGCATGCTCACTGGCTTTAAAGTAGCAGCTAACCTGATCATCTATCAGCCTCTTTATGAAACGATTCACTTGTCAAGTTTCTGTATGCGCATGGGTCTTTCCAAATGCCAACCACACATCAGTGATGTTTGTAAACTCCAGGTTTTTTTGTTTCATTTTGTTTTTTTGAGACAGGGTCTTGCTCTGTTGCCCAAGCAGGAGTCCATGGCACGAACTCAGCTCACTGCCACTTCGGCCTCCTGGGCTCAGGTAATATTCCCACCTCAGCCTCCTGGGTAAACTCCAGTTTTAATAATGCTGAAGTCATTTCATGAGCTACCTGTGGCCACCCAGGTCCCAGAGCTGGCATGTCACAGAAATGGACTAAACAGAGATGAGGTTGGAGAAACAACGGAAGGTATTCCTGGCAATGAAGAGGTGGATCTTAGGGTCTTCCTGCCTCCCACTCTGCACTGCTCTTCCTTCTCTGGAACCCTCTCTCCTTGTGTCCAAGTGTGCTCACATGGTGCCCTTCCCCAGTTCTCTCCAAGTACTTCTTCCTCCTATAACAACGCTCCCTCTCCTGTGGAGTGTCTACATCGGGTGTGGGAAGGAAAGCAGCCCAGTTACATTATTCGCAATTCAGTGAATAATACTAACAATGGAAAAGATGAGCTTGTTGATACAATTGGATTTATAATTGATAGCATTCAGCTAAAGTAATTTTGCAAAGGAAGTTATTTCAGGCAGAATTAGAAAATAATTTTTGAAAAGTAGGGGATATAAAAAAATAAATGTCCATTACACACACACACACAGGGCCATGATATAGAATACTGTGCAGCAATTTTTTTTTTTTTTTTTTTTGGAGATGGAGTCTTGCTCTGTCACCCAGGCTGGAGCATAGTGGCACGATCTAGGCTCACTGCAAGCTCTGCGATCTTGGCTCACTGCAAGCTCCGCCTCCCAGGTTCAAGTCATTCTCCTGCCTCAGCCTCCCAAGTAGCTGGGACTACAGGCGCCCGCCACCACGCTCGGCTTTTTTGTATTTTTAGTAGAGACGGGGTTTCACCATGTTAACCAGGATGGTCTCGATCTCCTGACCTCATGGTCCGCCCACCTCGGCCTCCCAAAGTGCTGAGATTACATGCATGAGCCACCGAGCCCAGCCCACTGTGCAGCAATTTTTTTAAAAAAAGATATAGCACCATATATACTGAAATGAAAACTCTCCAAGATACTGTAACAACAAGCCCCTTTTGGACTTCTTAAATCCAGCCACAAACTCACAAATAAGGTCATCCCCGGACTTTCTCCACTAATTCAGAATAATCCCTCTCCTTCCCCTACTCCCTGAGAGAATCAGGCTTACTCGGTACCACCCACAGACTCAAGCCTGCAGAACTCAGAAGAGTACTTCTGAAAAGTTGCTAGTAGTCTCTGAGCCCAACCAACAAACATTAGCATCTTTCTTGTGGTCAAACCACACTCACAGATCTGGCCACAAAGGCAAATTCATTTTCCAGTGAGGGATTTACAAACTACATCTGTAGCTTTCTGATGAGTGACTTTTGTTCTAATTTTTGTTCTAATCTAAGGCTAAAGATAAGGTTCTGATGGAATTTTTTCTTTAATATTAAAGCATAAATAAACAAAACACAAAGCATTGAGCAAACACACTGAGGCTTATTTCACAGTGCCATCTCAACCGAGGCAGTTCCCAGGACCTAGAAGTGCTTTGCCCAGCAGGGGGCTAGGTCCCCACCAATCACAGCTGCACTTCCCAAGAACAGGCCTCAGGTGTTCCTAAAACCTGGGAAGGGAGGCCATCGTGCTGCCCAAATGTTGATGTGTTATAAAAGCAAAAAGATGGGCCATACCTCTCCTCCTTCGAGCTATTTCTGAAAAAGAGGCAGGATGACAAACTTGAGTTACACTCTTCCAAAGCAGAAACTACTGTCTGGGACTTAGCTTTCTGTTGTTGCTGTATGTTCCATTAAACCACTTCAATGGGCTAAGGATCATTCAGCAAATAATTATTTCTGTGTTAAAAGATTAAAAAGATAACAGAGGGTCAGGCACAGTGGTTCATGCCTGTAATCCCAGCACTTTGGGAGGCAAGGTGGGCAGATCACCCGAAGTCGGGAGTTCGAGACCAGACTGGCCAATATGGTAAAATCCATCTCTACTAAAAATACGAAAATTAGCCAGGCACACTGGTGTGTGCCTGTAGTCCCAGCTACTCGGGAGGATGAGGCAGGAGAATTGCTTGAACCTGGGAGGGGGAGGTTGCAGTGAGCCGAGATTGTGTCACTGCACTCCAGCCTGGGCCACAAAGTGAGACTCCGTCTCCGAAAAAAAAAGAAGAAAAATGATAGCAGAGGCAACGACTCCTTTGGTTTCTTTGGTGCATGCACTGTCATCCTCAAGAGTTAAGAAGGCCCTGTTTTCCTAATGTCCTTGTCACTGTTTAGCAGCAAGCACACGGGCACAGGGACACTCCTTGCCTGTGGGACAGACATCGTTCCCATAGCAGCAAACCCATGTCTGTCAGGAAGTAACCATGCAGCAGCTGTGGGCAGCTGTGTGTCCATGGGGAACTGGTCCGCTCTTTTTTTCTATTACTTTTTTTACAAAAACCTGAATTTCCGGTTTTATTACAAAGCCATTTCTAAATGATGGGTTTTCTAAACCAAAGTCTCAGATTTGGCTGTCAGGGGGTCTTATTCCTATCGCCTTAACGTGAGGAGGGCTATTGGTGTGTAGCTTCCTGCATCTTGTAGACCCAGTCTCTGTAAACTCTCAATGCTTTGAGCCAAAAGAGACTCAGGAGATTACACATTCTCTTATTTTAGGAGTGTGTGCAGGTGCCAACTGGAATGCGGTGAGTGGTACTGTGTGTGCCCAAACAGAGAAGAGAACAGGAAAGAACATTCTGAAACATTTTACCCTGCACAATTTGGGGATGGATTGCTTTTGGAAACCTTTGGCAAATAATTGCATCAAAGTGTCTCAGTTCTTCAGCGAATACACATGTGTTGTGGTACCAGGTCCACCAGGTACTGAGGTCTGGAATCTCCTCCCTGACTATAAATTGGGGGTTTTTGTTGTTGTTGTTGTTTTGGTTCTATATTGAGCACCTATGGCTCTCTGGTTATAAGTACTCTTGTGGATTGGGAGGAGAATCCTGTCTTTTGGGACACTAGTTTATAATTTAGTGCACTGTGGCAGCAGAGCTATCAATGTCTGAATTTATCTCCCATCTTGGTATTTTCAGGGGGAACCAGAGAAAACAGTCTATATCCACTAATTCTCTACCACACACCAAGTTATTTTTTAGATGTTTAATGAAAATGTTGGCAGGAGGTGGCAATAGTTATTTTTACTTAAGTATAGCACTCAGAAAGGCAATCTTTACAACCTAGAGTTCAAGCTTATCCTTATTATTTACAATGAGTAAGTACTTTGGGGAAGATCTGGCTATTGAATATCAACAGGTAAGATTATTTAAAGTTCCTACAATGATTGTGAAAATAATCTCGCATTCTGCTGAGAATATCCTCATCCACAATTCATACGTGGCATCATACTTTGCATGTTTGGTAAATAAAGGGTGGAAAGAACAAATCTTTGGATTGTCTCTACTAGCCAGTGTATACCTGGGGCCATTCATGGGATCCAGGAACCAGACTGTGCCTGTCTCTCCGTGAACAAAGAGCATCCTTGGAGCATTCTTGTCAATCAAATGGACGCTTTTTTCTAAGTTAACTGCAGGAAGCCTTCCCTACCTACAGTGTTTGTAATTTTTCAACTTGTGCTACTGTAGCTTGGTACCTGCTGGGCATGGTTATCATGACCTACAGTTCACTACTCTTCTGGATAACTCGCCTGAACCTTGAAAGGTAAAAAATAACTGCACTAAAATCAAAAGACCTGGGTTACAATTCTGGTTTTGTCACCCAACATCCGTGCTAACTTGATCAAGCCTTAGTTTTCCCATCTATAATGTGATAATCACACGACTCCTGTACAAGGTTTTTATGCAATTTAAATTAGATACTAGATGGGAATATAGTTTATAAATTGTACCATGTTATATAAATATGTAGGATTTGGTATTTGGCAAAACTTACACTCTCTTTTAACCCCCATTTCAGATGCTATTTGGTGAAATGCCACACCCTTGTCCCAGCTTTCTGGACCCAGGTTTGTGCATCACACAATTACTTCAGCTACTAAGGAAAAAGGGCCAAATCTCAAAAGGTGCTTAGCCCACAGTTTTACTTCTAAAATGTGAGGGCCTTTTATGGGCCCACTTTCAGCCTAGAGTTCACAGCAAGACATGTGCTGTCAGGGCAGGAAACTTTACTTAACAACCTAGCCCTAATGCAGGCCAGTTTGAGCTGAGCCATTGGACTGCACTTAGTCCAGAATGACCGGTTACTTCTCTTCCATGATTAAACATCTTTGGAAAAGATTCTTTTCTTTGTTACATAACCCAATGTTCAGATTCCTTTGTTCTTGAGGTCTTCACCAATGAATAGAAGCTCAAGTTCATTGCCTGCTACCTAATGCTTTCTAAGAGCCCTGTTGTAAGAAATAATATTCATGGATGATTGCCTGAAAGATATGAAGAACATCCATTCCTCTAGATACCCTAAGTTGTATTCACACATCAAGCCAAACCATCAAAAAACAGCAGGCTTAGGCTGAACTGTTCTGGTCCCATGTAGAGCTGCTTTTACTGAATTACACTTTGGCAAGATGCCATTGGCTCGCACTGAGGGACATTACAAGAAACAGTCTTATAAAAATTGCTAGTGCGGGGATATTGTTGAAGATATTTCCACTGTATCTCATCTTGAGCCTCTGAAGAGAATCAACAGAGAAGTTTCCCTTGGCTCTTAATTCCAGAAGAAGCCTGTTTCTCTTGAGCATTTGGCTTTTTTCATGTAGGCACAGCAAATTTCATATTTCCCTTTTTTCTTTGGTATCTAGGGAGCTCGGAGTCAAATTTTCTTCCCACCTCTAACAACTGTACATAAACTGTATATAAACAAGCCACTCTCTACCATGAATCTATGATCCCATCACACCGACCTGCAACATTCCTTGAATCTGCCATGCACTTTCATGTTGCCCTGCATCTGCCTACGCATGTTCCTCTGCCTGGAATACCCTTTGCCTGTCTTTTAGCTAAGTGAAATCCTGGCGGAACTCATAGCTCCTATCTGTGCCCGTGTGGCCTTTCATCCACACCACCAGTGTAGCACTTATCATAATATATTCCAGCAGACTATGTACACGTCTGTGCCCTTTGCTAGATCATAAATTCCTTTCAGGCAATGCCATGTACATTTATCTTTGTATCCTCAGTTCCAGATGCCTAATAGATGTTCAACAAATGTCTATAAAATTAGTGAGTAATTGAACACTCCTGTTCCAGCACCAACATGAGGGAAACTTAAGATGTTTGTTACAAGGTTAATATCAAAACACATTACACTGTTTACATAGGCTTTGTGGAGGTGGTTGCTGGAGGTCCCAGGTGCAGGTGGTGGCGTCTGTCTTAGAGAAGACCCCAATCTCCAATCTTTCTTTTGGAGACAGGAATAATGGGATGCTTTTTTTCCTACAATGTTTCCCTTATAGCATTTTATACTCAGTCAACTTCCAGCAGCTTGTCCATTGATGAGGCCAACACCAGAAAAGCAATCGAGTAAAGTCAGAAATAGAGAAAATTGTGCCCAATTCTGTTTTGTCATTCCATAGGACAGAGGACAGGAGTCCAGAAAGGAGGGTGGGAGGCAACCTGATACTGGGGTCAGGGTGGGTGTAAACACACATGAATGCTGAGGAAATTTAAGATCAGCAACCAATTATTTGATCCATTTTCTAACCCCAGAGGGGGCTGGAAGTGGGAATGATGCTATCACAGCCTCCCTTGTTCTTCTAGTGCTAGAACAGTGGGTTTCTCGTTTAAGAATCCAAAAATATCCATTGGGTGATGTAATACCACATGAAAATGGCATCATGGTGTTTACAGCAGAATGTTGTATCAAAACATATTCGAAAGACATTGCAGAGCAACATTCAATACAGTGAACTGAAACTTTTGACCTTGAAGGTTTCCCATTTTTGCTTCTTGCTTTGGTGTCTGCTTTTCTTTGAAACTGCACAGTAAAACTAATGGGATTATTATTGTTTCAATGGGAGGACCACTGAGTCCAACATCTTCATTTTATAAAAGAAAAAGCTGAGGCCCTTTCGAAAATACTGACTTGGCCAAGGCTCCATAATGAGTTGTCCGCAGAACCGCCACTTGACTCCCAAGCCTACTGTTCTTCCCATGACACCATGCCAGCTGCCTCTTGGTAGTCATCAAACAGAAACTAAGTACAAATAATGAGAAGCTTCTGGGAGAATACACCAGTCCACTTGTTTTCATGTTGATGCCAACTCAGTAAAAAAAAAAAAAAACAAAAAAACCCACAAAAAACAAACAAAAAAAAACACCTGGTATTGAAGTCCTAATGGACTCAGTTAAAGGTTTGAGCAAGTGATTAATGAGTACAGTGATAGGAATTAGAGGTTGCAAAGAGATGTTGTATCTTCAAGCTTGGCATCTGGGACTGGTTCTGCCAAACACTCTGGGAAAGCCTAACATCTGTTGATCCAGTTGCTGGAAGAAGGAGACAAGGTGAATGAAAGCCAAGTGTGGAAGAATGCAGCAGAAATTTAGGACTCAGACCTCACGCTCTGCTGATGAATGTGTTATGTATGTTGCTTGGCAACTGGCACATGGCATGCATCAGCAAAGACACTCAGGGCTTTTGCAGTTGAGCTGGGAGGGCACAGGGCCCTCCAAACTGCACATTTAGTTGAGAGTGTTATGAGGAAGGCAAGAGAGTTGGTGCCTTGTAGTTTTAATTCTGGCACAACAGACCCTCTCATCCCATTTTTAGGAGGCCAGGCATACTCAGCACAGGGGACAGGCTCTTGAGAGAGTGTACTAACTCAACCCCTGCGAGCACTGGACCTTTTGGAGTTTCTGATGGCCTTTTCAAACGATAGAAACAGGGATAATAATCCTTCCCAGAAAAATGTGAGGTTAAAAGTTTAATCTGAGTTCACAGCTCATGCATTCCAAGAGGGTACTGTACTTGGGGAAATTACTCACCTATAGTTTATATAAGTTCCGAGGCGATTAGAGTCAGCCGACAAATTGGAGCCAGAGCACGTTTACATTTGAGACTTAAAATGTAGATTCCTCTTACAGAAAGAAAGAAGTGGGGAAAATGTCACCCATCACCCAATGTTTCTTGTTAAAAGACCAGGTCCCATTAGGTGTCAGTCCATTGACTCAAAGAGTGTAGAAGATGCCAATCCCCAATTCCCCCCATCCGTCCTCTTGAAAAGCACATGTCACATCTGCTTGCTATCAGCATTTATCTCGCAGCGTGCGTCTGACTCATTTGGAAAATTCAAAGCACATGTTTATTCCTGCTGTGGACCCAGCCATTACCGTGCAATTTACAGGCCCTGTGCGACCCAGAGCACACAATGTGGTGGAGAGTGCTGCCAAGGAGCTGCCCCAGGCTCTTGGTGCTGCTAGGTTTGATTACTTTGCTATCAGCTTTGTAAATGGAGATGGCACCCCTCAGCCTCTAGTGAGCTCTCCTGTCACTTCCTAGCCTGAGTCACAAAGAACCCTTTCCTTCTTTGCCAGTTGGGGAAGGGGAGGATCCCAACACCGGTGTGTTTGGGAGAGTGGCAGCAGGTAATGAGTAAGAAGCACAGGGCTCCTGAGTTTCTGCAAACAAACAGCATTTGTGCAACAACTCAAAAAGTCCTGGTCACAAAACAAAACTGATGTGCTTTTTCTCCAAATCCCTGCAGTCTCAGAGCCTGGTAATTGCAAACATTTTCACATCAGCTGCTCTCCACCATCCAATCTGACTCCAAGTGGCTTCTCTAACAACACCGAATCTACTAGCCAGGACTTACACAACCTACTAACCTACTCAGTGGCTTCTCCAATAACATGTACTGATTTCATCAGGGCCTACAGAAGCCATATTATGGGTTGAAAAGTAAAAATTCATCCAATTTAGGGTTTTCTCCACTGAATCTCTTTTTCTGGTTTTGGCTCTGTTCTGCCAAAATTTACCACAAGGCCCTGGCCAAGGCCAGTCAACATAGATGTCTTTGTGTGAGTTAGAAAAACGTGTCCCCTCCAGATGGACCAGCCCTTCTGGAAGCCTTTCTGCAAAGCAAAACCTGCACAACTGACAACTGAATGCAGCCGCCTTGGCAAGAGCTCATAGGCCTTTTCTTTCCAGAAACCTTTAAAAGTGACAAGAACTCTAAGGTTTGTTTGCCTTAACTGGGAAAGGCCACACTTGGATGATTAAATGCAAGAGGCCAAAAGCTTGAGTCAAAACCTACTCTCCACCTTTGCCTGTGTTCTCAATGTTGGACTGCACTGAGGGCAGGTTGGAGAGGCCAGCCTGGGTGATGTACACCACCCAGGTCCCACGAATGCATCTCCCACCACCATCTGTCAAGTGACCTGGAATGCCCAGTCAGCTCTGGAACCAGATCTTGGATGGACCTTGTTGCTTTGTTGAGTTTGTGTCTACTTTCCCTGGATCCTTCCTTAGTTCTGTGTATCTATAGAAAGACAAGGAGATTTCCTGTCCTTCTGATTTGTACAGTATGTCCTCCAAGTTCTTTCCCTCTTATCTGTGGCTTCTATCATCCATTCAGACTTTGTTTGCAGGCAGGTTTGTCCTCTGAGGCCACCACCCCTACTTTCGAACATCAACCCTAGTCAATGACATTCCCTAAGCATTTTGAACATACACCCCCAACCCATGCTCTATTTTATTCATTATTTATTTGGGACCTAATAAATTCTCTACACAGGCCATTATCATTACTTAATAGTCCAAGGCGCAAAATATACTTTGAGTGTAAGATATATGATAACAATTATAGATGTAGATTTTTCATCCCTATGTCCTAGTTAGATTTTTGTAATTTTGAAGGGTTTTTTGTTTCTTTGTTTTGGCCAGCTGCTTGGCACATCAGATCATCGGTCTTTCTTTCTTGTAATGGTGTCTGGCAAAGAGCTTTTGGGAAGGGGAGCAGAAGTGCTACCTTTGCTGTTTTTGTCAGTTTGGTTTTTCGGGTGGCCTGTGTTATTAGTCTATCTTTAACCCATGGTTTCTTCAGAGGAGGCTTTTTAAGCCATGTGTCCATCTTGTGAAGGTTAAAGCTAGATAATACCTCACTGATAAATCCATTTAACCAGGTACAAGTATCCAGGTCCACTAGACTCTCTGCCCTTGAATTTGAGAACTTGTAGAAAAGGCCAAAGATTGGCCCATTCAGTTAGGGTTAAAACCATGTCACCCAGCCAGGAAAAAATGTAAAGGATTTTGGAGCTGCCAGAGAAGGATAGTTTCACAGTTGATTCCATATCTACATCATTTCTAGTTTAGAGAACTTTTTAAAAAGGGAAGGGAAGTTACAGATACAAAATATGTCCAAATGTCTTAAATACTTACACAGGTCCATGGCCTAGGTCTGTGACCTAACTTTCTATGTTACAAAAAAAAAAAAAAACAAAAAACAGCAAAAAGCAGAACATGTCTTCATGCATCTTTGCCTCACAGGCACTTTCAAGAAAGCATCAAAACTACGAGAAACTGGAGAAGAATATGTTGTGTCTCTTCCCATCAGTCCACACTGCTTCTTATTCAGCAGAAACATTATCTGCAGTCTTAATACCTTCAGTAAATGGATTTTGTCACCCCATAGTAGGTTTGAAAAAATTAGAGCCCTTATATACCTTTTTAATATCAAGGGTCACAATTTCTAGTTTCAGAAGAATTTTGCGACTTTATCCAAGAAAAGCAACCACCATCAAGATGAAAGGAACCAGCAGCAAATTACCCTTTCCAACCACTTCTATGGTAAAAACACAAGATCAGCGCATTTCTCCAATGTTGCCAGGCAAGGATTTTCTGGAGCTGCTTCTCCAATGCTTGAAAACAATCGGCTCTTTTGAATGTAGTCCCCTCTCCAGGTCTGAGCCTCCCTCTGAAGGAAAGAAGCAGCTCTGTACACTCAGCGGTCCCTGATGCAGGCAACTGACTGTCACTGGGCCAGTCACAGGGAAATCTCACAGATGGGAAAAGCAAATTCACACTGCAGAATAATTAGAAGAGTCTGCTTATAATGTGGGACTATCTGACTTAGTGATGTCTATAATGAACTTCAAAGAAGTCAACAATTATATAAAGAACAAGAAGCAAACTGACATTGAAGCCAACTGAAGACATGTACTGAGAACTCCAAAATCTCCGGGCTTTTCTGGGGAGGGGAAATGTGAGCTGACAGTTTTGACCTCACGTTCCACATGCTGCTTCTTTTTGTGCTTCTTGGAGATGTTTATATATTGATTCTAAGTGTCCATGGACTTAAATAATACAAGAAGGAAAGAGGGAATTAAAAGCAGGTCTATATGTAGTATCCAGATCTAAATCCTAACCTAAACACATCCAAATTCCTCTGATCTTGTTACCCATGTAATACAACAGAGTAGGTCCAAATAGTGCAAAGCATTTCGGGGCCACCCATGTACACTGGGCTACTCTGTCAGCAGCTCAAGGAACTGTTTAAAAAGCAAAGGAACCAAAAACAACACAAAAAAACCCCAATCTGAAACACTATCCAAAAAACGCACAGCGGTGTCTGAAGTTGAGAAGATTTTTCTGCTACGTGGGTCTCAGGCTAAGCGTAAGATGCTATTGATGGAATGAACTTCAGACTACTGGAATGGGCACCACCAGCACCACAGAACTTGTGTCTGTGGCAAGGGCCAGGACAGCAGGCCAGAAGAGAGGCTGTTTGGAAGGGTTCTCAACACTGTGTAGCGCGCAGCTCCGTGCCCCTGCCCAGCCACTCCCTGATAGCTGGAATCCTTCCTTGTCAAACCAGCCCCAAGAGCAGGCCACACTCTGCTGTTTCCTACCGTGTCATTCACTAATGTATTCATTTAGCAAATATTTATTGACCTCCTCCTAAGTGTCAGGCCCTGGGGATATGCTGGGGAATGGAGCACAGATGGTCTCCACCCTCATCTGAAGCTTTTGTCTAAGTCTCCCTGGCAGGTTATTTGCTTGAGTTTTAATCTGAGTTAAAATGCAGCCGCTTTGGGGAAGAACTCTACTTTGTGCTGTTACCTGTTGTTAGTTCAACGGGGATGCGGAATTTGGGGTGGATGCTGAGCGCTGGGAAGGAATATGCCCTCATTCCCCCATCTCCATGACTACCACTGAAGGAAGGAGGCTGAGGGCAGATATGTGGTGAGGACTATGCTGGTGCACTTGGCAAATTTATTTTCATCTGCTTCACAGTTTGCTTGGGACTAGCCCAGCTTCTACCAGCCCCCAGTTTTTGGCTTGATCCTCAGACAACGCTTGTTAAAGGGTGGTAGGGGGTGGGGGGTGGGGGATAGTGACTGAAGAGGCTGTATTTATTGGGAGTGTATAGAAAATCCCATGACATAGTTTTTGCAAGGACTTCCAGCTTTCTCTTAGTATAAATGGTTAACCCTTTCATCTCCATTTGTATCTCCAGTGCAGGTCTGCTGGTGTCACTAGAGAGGAAGGAGACTGCAAGAAGACAGTGGCCGGGGGTATCTAGGAGACGGAAAGGGTCCTGAAAAATTCTAATCTGGATAATCTCTGGATACTGGACAATGAAGCCCGGGTGTGCTCTAAAAAAATGGAGCAAAATTTGGTCCAACTCATGCCAATTGTGTTCAACAGTTTATAGGATAAGTAGATCCTTTCAGGCTGTCATAGTTCAAGCTCTTGGAATGACCAGTAATATATACTTAAACATATGACAAAACTTAAGGGAAAAGAGGGCCCAAGGCATGCAGGGGAACTGAGCATAAAGGCCATTGTATTTCATGTATGACTTGACTGTGTTTCAGTAAAGCAATTTTAGCTCTAAACGGCATGTTTCCTTTCTTCTTTATTAGGAATTTCTTCAAAATTACCTTCTGAAGGGTAATTTCACCCCTAGTACTTTCTTCCACTGAGTAGCATTTCAGCCGTATTGTGCAAACCCAGAGGTTGCGCAGAGATCTCAGTAACACTTGGTATGTCACTAATGGCCAAAAACTGGCAGCCTGTGGTTTTGGAATCCTGCAACTCATACTTGAATCTGTGATGGATGTTTATGACTGTCGGAATGTGTCTTCAATCATCGCAGAAATGCCTGAGCACATGGCTGTCGGTTATGCAATGGAAGGCGTGACTGGCTGTGTTTTAAAGATGCGCATGTGTGCCACTATTTATTATTGTTCTGGTAACATTTACTATTTTGGAGGGTGTGTTGTTGTTTCAAGAAATAACAATTTGTGTGTGTGTGTGTGTTTTAAGAAGTAGCCTAAACCTTCTTTCCCTGAATTTTGGAGCAAAGCAGCATCTGGGAACATATGGTCCAGCTTCCTGAAAAGTAAACTTTCCTTCTTCATTTTGTGAAGATGCATTCTGTATCCCTAGTGAAACTACAACTAGATCAGTGAAGGAACTTTTTTCTTCTTTGTGACTTATCCACATGGAAACACCAATCTCATAACAGCATGAGAAGGCAAGGGTGGAGTGGAAGGTAGACTTTGTCTTCCATGTGAATGTGTTCTGATCAAAACCCAGCTATTCTCACCAATACGCCTCCTATGTTCTTTTCAGTACTATCTGCATTCGGAGGCTTGTACAACCTTCTTAGTATTTAGGAATATAAAATCAGTTATTCATGAGTGAAGTCAAATATTTTTATTTGCATTATAGTTCTTCAGATCTGTTGCCATTCATCCTGGCTGGTCTTTTAAGTAATTCCTCTGTAAAATCTCCAGTAACTGCCACTAAAGGCAATGCAGTTACCATTGGCTTCCTGACAGGGATTCAACCTGTATTCCAAGGAAAACAGACCAGGATTTCAAAAGGCCAATTGCAAGAATGTTACAGCCAAGGCTCCTCAGTTGCCCATGAAAGTATAATTATTATCATCAGAAAAGATCCTTCTAATTGTCACCAAGGACTTGTCCTTAGTGCTCAGCGACTGCCTCGGACTAGAAGCATTGAGGTGTAACAGGGAGGGCCAGTGTTCTGGCCTTTGATTCACAATGCATCCTCCTGGTATCTCAACGTTTTTGCTTACAAAGTTGGGTTATCATCCCTTGGAGATACTTTAATGCCTTAGAGGGAGTATAATCAAAAATTTGCTTTAGTATAGTTCTTGGGGACATGGTACTGGGTACAATGTATTGAGGCTTCATAGCAGGCTTCAAGCCCTCTCTCTTCAGGGTTCAAGGACAGAAAGGCTGAACACACTGGCCATGCTACATGATGATCTGAAACTTGGCGGACCTGAGAGGGCCTGAAAGGGACATAGGGCTTCTGGAGGAGTTGACATGTGGGTCCAACAAGGGCCTCCACTTTAAGACAGCAGAAAACGTGATATACTTTAAGGCACTAACCTTCAGAACTCCTTCCGGGTTTGTGTGATTCCACAATTCTACTCTACTTAGCATTGTTATCGGTTGAGGGTAGTTGTCTAGGTTCTTGGTGTTTTGAACAAAGAATTGGACAAAACATACAAGCAAAGCAGCCAAAGCAGAGATTTTTGTGAAATGAAAGTTCACTCCACAAGGTGGGACCTGGCCCAAGCAAGAGACTCAGGAGCACTGGTTACAGAATTTTCTGGGGTTTATATACCCTCTAGAGGTTTCCCGTTGGTTCCTCTATTGGCCTACAACCAGTCTGACTGGCTGAAGAGTAGGCCCATGACCAGTCTGGTTGTGGGAGGGGACCAATCAGAGGTACTTTCATTTTCCAAATGCCACGCAGAAAAAGGAGGGGTTGAAAAGGGAGTTGCCTCAGCAACTTAGGTTTCCTGCCTCCAGACCCTATTCTCCTGCCTCAGCACCACGCCCTAGCAAAAGGTGGCAGAGTAAAACGGCAACACAACAGTATGAAAGAGGGTACTTTTAACAGTTAAGCATGGCCAGATGACACAAAGGCTGACCAGAGTGTGGGGAGGTGGGGACGTCTCTTGGCTCCTCTGCTGCACCTGGGAAATCTAGCAGAGATCTAAAGATCCAGAAATCTTCCCTTGTGAAGTGTTTCACCTTCACCTAACAAAAGGTCTTTGCAGTAGCTGAATTAGAGTTATTGCTACTGCTGCAAAAGTTTGTTCCTTGTGGGTCTTGGTGGGTCAGCAGGAGTGTGCACACAAGCAGGAAGTACATAAAATTGGGCATGAAGTGATTAGAAGCCATGGCCTGAGTTACCACTTTGGGGAAGGGTCTGAAGCATCTCTCAGGAAGAGTCAGTGTCCCTGTTCCTGACAATGAGCCATCCACAGCCACTTCTCCTTCAAGGGTTAAGTCACCCTGCCCTTCAAAAGGGGTTTTCAACTTCCTGGCTGTAGTCTTAGCCTCAGAAGAATGCTAATCCTACTGAGAGGACTTTTCAATACTCAGTTCTTAAGGACTAGACTTCAGAACCAAAGACTAAGAGCTATGTATGGCCAGCGTATTAGGGATCCCAAAGTAAGAAGTGCAAACCGGCTCAAGTGGGACAGGATCATGATACAAAGGACTTAGCCTCTGGCTACGGCTGAGTCCTCAGTGAGACAGAACTGGCAACATATTTCAGGACCTACATGATTTTCTCCATGGTTTGTTACATGTACACATGAACACAAATTGTATAGAGTTCTTACCATTGGGTGTGTTTTCAATCACCCAAGTTATCCTTTTGTTGTCTTCAAAGTCTCTGGGTTTGGAAAAAAAAGAAAGAAAGAAAACGCTTGCAGGTGTCATTATAAATATATGAACTGGGTAAACAGTAGGTGATTAGGAAAGACAAGATTCTAATGCCTAGAGTGGGAAAATCTAGGGCAGCAGCACCCATTTGCTCCTCTTCACCCCACAGAATACAGACAGCCTGGGTATGCTCACACTAACACTACACATTGTTATTCATGACAGAAGAGCGTGTGAGACAACGTGTGTTTTGCTGGTGGCTTGTTTTCCTTTCAGTGACCTATGACTCTCTACCTTTTTGAAAGACAGCTTTAACTGAAGACACATCCTTCTTATTTCTTTTGAGAATTTCTAAAAGATAAATGGAATTGGTTATTAAAGCTGTACCTCCATTAGGTAACCTAAGTGCAGAGTTGAGGAAATGGTCCTAATTGGGTAAAAGTAAGAGAAAAGTTATCTTTTCAAATCTAAAATGTCTACACTATCTCCATAGCCAATTTTGCCAGGTCACTGGGCAGCCTTGGATTCACCTGAAGGCAAGTCAACGTGGAAGAGGGGTGTCTTGCCATTTGTTCTCATACCTATGGCACAAACAAGGGATTGGAAGAGGCTTTCTTCTGCTGCTCTGGAATTGGAAGAACTCCAATATATAACCCCAGGCATCTTCCTTTTTCCCCAAATGTATTCCTGGTTGGTTGGTTTATTTATTTATCTTCTTTAAGGTAAAATGAAGACAGAAAAAACCATCAGAAAATTAAGCATGAAATGGAAATTCTGATGCCATTATCTTCATACACCACGCCGCCGATGTGCGAGCATAATATAGGAATGAAACCATTGCTAGATGAACTTCAGTGACTTCTTTTGATCTCTTGAAATCTGTTTATTCTCTTGAACTGAAATAATTCCTGTGGCTTGGTTTGTTTATTAGCAATTGTTTTTCAAAGTTTGGGAAAATGTGGTTTAAAAAAAAAGCAAATGGTAAGAGTATCATTCCTCTGCCTGCTATTTGCAAGACACTAAAATGAACTAAAATTTACTTGAAAACACAGAATTCGAAAATGCTGTTTCCTATGTTTAAAGGTATTATCAGTGTGGCAGCAATTTATGGGGAACTAGCTTATGATGTTGTAAGTCGAGGCTTTTTTTACCAAGTCATGAACTTGTGTTACTGAATAAAGCAAAATATTCAAAAGACAGGATGGAGTCACAAATGAATTTAAAGTGGGATGAAGGGTGGTGTTGTGGGAAGTTAGGGACCCCAAACGGAGGGACCAGCTAGAGCCGTGGCAGAGGAACATAAATTGTGAAGATTTCATTTTAATATGGACATTTATCAGTTCCCAAATAACACCTTTATAATTTCTTATGCCTGTCTTTACTTTAATCTCTTAATCCTGTTATCTTCATAAGCTGAGGATGTACGTCACCTCAAGACCACTGTGATAATTGTGTTAACTGTACAAATTGATTGTAAAACATGTGTGTTTGAACAATATGAAATCAGTGCACCTTGAAAAAGAACAGAATAACAGCGATTTTTAGGGAACAAGGCAAGACAACCATAAGGTCTGACTGCCTGCGGGGCTGGGCAAAAAGAGCCTTATTTTTCTTCTTGCAGAGAGCCTATAAATGCTAAATTCTTTTCCCAGCAAGGAATATTAATATTAATACCCTGGGAAAGGAATGCATTCCTGGGGGGAGGTCTATAAACAGCTGCTCTGGGAATGTCTGTATGATGCAGTTGAGATAAGGACTGAGATATGCCCTGGTCTCCTGCAGTACCCTCAGGCTTACTAGGGTTGGGAAACTCCACCCTGGTAAATTTGTGGTCAGACAAGTTCTCTGTCTCAAACCCTGTTTTCTGTTATTTAAGATGTTTATCAAGACAATACATGCACCGCTGAACATAGACCCTTATTAGTAGTTCTGCTTTTGCCCTTTGCCCTGTGACCTTTGTTGGATCCTTATGAATAGTTCTGCTATTGCCCTTTGTACTGTTCCCTCAGAAGCATGTGATCTTTGTCAGATGCTTATTAGTTCTGCTTTTTGCCCTTTGAAGCATGTGATCTTTGTACCTACTCCCTGTTCTTACACCCCCTCCCTTTTTGAAACCCTTAATAAAAACTTGCTGGTCTGAGACTCAGGCGGGCATCACAATCCTACCGATATGTGATGTCACCGCCGGTGTCCCAGCTGCAAAATTCCTCTCTTTGTACTGTCTCTCTTTATTTCTCAGCCGGCTGACACTTATAGAAAATAGAACCTATGTTGAAATATTGGGGGCAGGTTCCCCCAGTAGGGTGGGGCTGTATAAGCTGAATGAAAAATCAGCTGCTCCAACACAGGTATTTCAATCACACTGATCCATGCATGGCCATATGGCTGGTGGTCAACACAAATGAGTTATAGGTATGCAACAGTGGAGAGACTTCTGACTTACCTTCCCATCTCTCTCTCACCCCATCCCAACATTTTGTCTTCTGGTCATACCCACGGGGCTTCTGGCCCTTTCACCTGGCCTGCTGTTCATCTGCTTGCCCACTGTGTCAGAGGCATGTGAATCAGAGCAATTCCCTCTTGAAAAGGGCTGGGTAAAACGAGGCTGAGACCTACTGGGCTGCATTCCTGATGGTTAAGGCATTCTAAGTCACAGGATGAGATAAGAGGTCAGCACAAGATATAGGTCATAAAGACCTTGCTGATAATACAGGTTGCAGTAAAGTAGCCAGCTAAATCCCACCAAAAACAGACGGCAATGAGAGTGACCCCTGGTCATCCTCACTGCTACACTCCCACCAGTGCCACGACAGTTTACAGATGCCATGGCAACATCAGGAAGTTACTCTATAGGGTCTAAAAAGGGGAGACATGAATAATCCACCCCTTGTTTAGCATATCATCAAAAAATAACCATAAAAATGGGCAACCAGCAGCTCCCGGGGCTGCCTTGTGTATAAAGTAGCCATTATTTTATTCCTTTACTTTCCTAATAAACATGCTTTCACTTTACTCTATGGACTCACTCTGAATTCTTTCTTGTGTGAGATCCAAGAACCTTCTCTCAGGGTCTGGATGGGGACCCCTTTCTTGTAACAACTGGACTGGAGTCAGGCACTGGCCTGGTCCTCAGTGCTCTCCAGGACTGGTCTGCTCCCCACTTTGGTGTGTCTTTCTCTTGTGTCGTTGGGTAATTACCTCCTTACTCAGTGCTGGGCTCCAGGTCCTAAGCTCAGCTTTGGCATCTGGCCAGCACCCTGAGAGGACTGACCCCAGACCTTAGGAGCGATGACGGGACAATGTGAGTTTGCAGTAGGCAGCTTCACTCCCTAGGCTGCTCTTCCTGCAACTGGACCACTCAGCAAGGCTGGGGTCTGTTAGCAAGGTCACGTGTTCCCTGATCTCACAGCTGCTTCTGCTAGACGGGCACAGTCGAAAGGCCTCAGCTGGCTGAGGGAAACACAGGGGTGAGAATTTGAGCTTCCTGAGGCTGAGCCACATCTGCCTTGTGTCAGTGTTGAGGTGGAACCTCAGAGAGATGTCCATCTAAACCCCATTTTAAAGAAATTTTCTTTGATTTTGTCTCTAGGGATATAAAATATGAAAAACCTCAGAGATAGGAAAAGTGCCTAGAGGTCTTAGTTAAAAAGGAAGTGTATTAGTCAGTGATCTCCAGAGGAACAGAACCAATAGGTAGTGTATATACAGAAAGGGATTTATTACAAGGGATTGGCTCATGCAGTTACGAAGCCTGGTAAGTACACCAAGATCTGCAGTCGGCAAGCTGGAGGCCCAGGAGAGTTGATGGCACTAGTTTCAGTCTGAAAGCCAAGGCTCAAAACCCAAGAAGAGCTAATGTTTCCATTTGAGTCTGAAGGCAGGGGAAAATAAAAAAGAAAGAAAAAAAAAGTCCCAGCTTCGAAGGCAGTCAGGCAGGAAGAATTCCCTTTTATTCAGAGAAGAATCAGCCTTTTTGTTTTATTCAGGTCATCAGTTGACAGAATGAAGCCCACCCGCATTAGGGAAGGTAACCAACTTTACTCACACTACCAATCTGAATGTTAATCTTGTCCAGAAACATCCTCACAGACACACAACTATGTGTGACCGAATGCCTGGGTACCCCACAACCAGTAAAGTCAACACATAAAATGGACCCCACAGGGAGTGATGTCAGAGACGAGGGGATGCAATGAGACTGCAATGTATCAATCCTGGCTGCACATCAGAATCACTCAGGGACTTTAAAAATAGCTACCTGGAGCCCGCCCTAGGCCAATGATCAGAATCTCTGGGGAGTGGGGCCTGACATTTATATTTTTAAAAAGCTCCCCAGGTGATCCTGATATATAGTCAGAACTGCAAAACTCTGGGCTAGAAGGAATATAATAAATGGCTGGATGAATGATGAATATGACTCATGCAGAGAAGGAATCCAGTTGGCACTAACCTAGGAAATGAATTTTTAATAACTCTAATTCAGAATGCAAGAGGTTAAGTCAATTTCTTTGGTTTTCAGCATGGTGTGAGGACAGTGTCCTGGGAAGATCATGGGCTTTAGGTTCAATCCCAGCCTTATCACAAGTTATTTAACCCTAAACTCCAGGTTCCTAATTGGGAAACTAGGTACAATGATACCTGAGAAAACATTATTAAAAGGTCAGCACAGTGCCTGGCCCCTGATACCTGCAAATGTCAGTCTCTTTTTCCTAACTCAGCAGGAATCAGATTCTTAAATTTAAGAATCAGAAACATTCTCATCATAAATGTAATCCCATCTATGTTTTCAATAAATAATACATCACATACTGCATCTCCTTTAGTGGTCTTTTCAATCATGATAACAAAAACTTCTGTGGTTCATAAACAGAAAAAAAAATGTCAGATTTTGAACTTGGAAAGGAATGAAGGCAAGATTAAGCTTGAATTATTCATAGTGGTCTCAAAGTTGAAATCCTCCAGGGAATTCAAGTATTACCAAATATTGAGAAAAAGGGGGAAAAAAAGACAGGGAAAATAAAAGCATGGGAGGAAAAAGATTTAAGATTATTTCTTTAAGTCAAATTTCAGACAGAGGAAATAGGTCTAAATTCATTAATGTGTACAGATAGAGTTCCTTAGGAAATAATTTTGCCATAATAATGTATTTCACACTAAAATAGGATTGAACTGCCTAACTCAGAAATGATTGTGTACCATATTTATTTAATTTTTAATTTTTATTTTTTATTTTTTTGAGATAGTCTTGCTCTGCTGCCCAGGCTGGAGAGCAGTGGCACGATCTTGACTCACTGCAACCTCCACCTCTGGGGTTCAAGTGATTCTCATGCCTCAGACTCCTGAGTAGCTGGTATTACAGGCACATACCACCACGCCTAGCTAAATTTTGTATTTTTTTTGGAGACAGGATTTCACCATGTTGGTCAAGCTGGTCTCAAACTCCTGACCTCAAGTGATCCGCCTGCCTCAGCCTCCCAAAAGTGCTGGGATTACAAGTGTGAGCCACCGCATCTGGCCATGTACCACACTTATTATCAGCTTATTCCTCTTAAACAGAACCAATGAGTTTTCACAACTAAAAGAAAATTATCTGGCTATTCTGCATGCAAATGGTTTAGGCTGTAAAAGAAACGTCTCCTAGGCCGGGCGTGGTGGCTCACGCCTATAATCCAACCACTTTGGGAGGCCGAGGCAGGAGGATCACCTAAGGTCAGGAGTTCGAGACCAAACTGTGGCAAAACCCCGTCTCTACTAATAAAACAAAAATTAGCTGGGTGTGGTGGTGCATGCCTGTAATCCCAGCTACTCGGGAGGCTGAGGCAGGAGAATCCACGAGGTGGAGGTTGCAGTGAGCCAAGATCACACCATTGTACTCCAGCCTGGGCGACAAGAGCAAAGCTCTGTCTCAAAAAAATAAAAGAAATGTCTACTTTCCCAAAAAAGCAAGCATTCCTATAGAAAGTACCAATGAGTTGTTTTATTTATGATTTTGTAGGTATTTATTCATTAATGAAAATCAGTCTCTTATATCATGAACACACTTTATACAGCAATAATACTAGAACATGTTAACATTGTGAAATTATTCACTTTGATACCATAGATATTAATTACCCACTGTAAGTATAGAGCTCCTTTGTTATTATGCAGTTATACCTACACTTATACACATACCATGCATATATGAGCATGTTTCACCTACCTGAAAACTGACATGGAGTTGCATGGATTTCCTAGGCACAGATAAGCACAAGAAGGAGGAAAGATCATCTCTGTCCTCATTGCGCTAATGGGCTGACTGAGGCATGTGGCGGGGAGAAAAATGTGGGCAAAACTGGCTTCGAGACCTAGATCTTCTAATTACTAGCTGTGTGATCTGGAACAAGTTACTTAATTTCTCTGAACTTCAGTTCTCACCTCTGTAAATCAGGGTTAATAATACCCTCCCTGTAGCATTCTTCTGAGGATTAAGTGAAATTAAGCATAAAGTGCCAAGCACATGGTAGACACTTTTCCTTTCACATAAACCCTAGAAACAAATGTTTCCTGCAGGTGGTTTGGTATCCTTCTGCTTTGTTAAGTGGTGCAGCATGTTCATAAAATATTGAGCTTGAAAAACCAAGTCAACTAAAAATGAAAGTTCCAGGACTTCCACTTGTAGAAGATGAAGTGGACACACTTTTCCCCACTTCTCCTGCCAAGTATAACTAAAATCCTGACATCAGATAGGAAACAAACATAAGAAGACTCTGAAAGGTGGAGTAAAGGAAGCCTGGCTAGAGATCTCAGAACTCACAGAACAACACATAGCTGAGTTGTTCTTCTTTTTTTTTTTTTAAGACGGAGTCCGCTCTTGTTGCCCAGGCTGAAGTGCAGTGGCGTGATCTCAGCTCAATGCAACCTCCACCTCCTGGGTTCAAGTGATTCCCCTGCCTCAGCCACCCGAGTAGCTGGGATTACAGGCATGCACCACCATGCCTGGCTAATTTTTGTATTTTTAGTAGAGACGGCGTTTCACCATGTTGCCCAGGCTGGTCTCGAACTCCTGACCTCAGGTGATCTGCCTGCCTTGGCCTCCCAAAGTGCTGGGATTACAGGCGTGAGCCATCACACCAGGCAATTATTTCTATCCTAGACTTATAGTGAAGAAGACAACAACCTGGAAATGCCAAAGAGCACAGACAAAAAAAAAATATTCGAAAAAAGCTCATCTCTTCAGGAATGAAGCAGCCTAGCAAAATAGAAAACTTTTCAATAATAAATGCTCAACACCAGCCAAAAACCACAGAATCCCCACCTCCACCCATGCCAGCAAAGCCTGGGTGGGGAACCTAGACTGTCCTCACCTGTTGGGCTGTACCCCACTGGGGTGGGGTAAGAGAATGCTTAGTAGAGTGACTGGATTTTTACTACTGCCTACCCATAATGGAGCCACCCCTACTGCGCTATCAAAAGAACCACACGGAGAGCTGGAATTTCTGTCCCTTCCCACCAATAATGCTTAATAATTAGCAATAATAATGATGATATCACTCAGGTATCAACGGAGATCCAGTAGAAACCTGGACTTCTGCATCCACCTAAGCAGTAATGAGGTGATGCCTACCCGTCCCTTGCTGAAGTCCTGCCAGAGAAAGCCAGCTTAAAACAAAAGGTTTTGATGTGATTCAGAGTCTAGTAACATAATACTAAAATATCCTGGTTTCAGCTGAAATCACTTGTCATATCAAGAGACAGGAAGATCTTAAATGCAATGAAAAATGACAATCAATAGATGCCAAGACTGAGATGATAGAGATTTTAGGATTACCTCACAAAGATTATAAAGCAGCCATGATAAATCACTTCAATGAGCAATTATTAATATGTTTCAAACAAAGAGAAAAAAAAGCCTTGGAAAAGAAACTGACTATCTCAGAGAAGAAATAGATGACCTAAAGAAGAACCAGATGGAAATTTAGAACTAAAAAATAAATAACCAAAGTTATTTATCAATCAAACTCATTGGAACAGAGCAGGCTGAGCACAGTGGCTCACGCCTGTAATTCCAGCACTCTGGGAAACCAAGGTGGGTGGATCGCTTGAGCCCAGACATCTGAGACATGCCTGGGAAACATGGTGAAACCTCATCTTTACAAAAAAATACAAAGATTAGCCAGGCGTAGTGGCATGCACCTGTAGTTCCTGGGCAAAAAAGTGAAATCCTGTCTCAAAAACCAGAAACAAACAAAAAACAAAACAAAGAACAGAGAAAATAGGGAGAGAATCAGTGAACTGGAAAATAAAACAGTAAAAATGACCAATCTGAATTACAGAGCGAATATAGATTGAAAAGCAAATAACAGAGCCTCAGGGATTTGTGGACTATAACAAAAAATCTAACATTTATGTCATAAGTGTCCTAGAAGGAGAGGAGAATGGAGGAGCAGATAGAAAAGTAATAGAAGAAAAAATGGCTGAACACTTCCAAAATTTGGCAAGAGAAATGAACCTACATATTCAGAAGATGAGTGAACCCCAAACAGGATAAAGCCAAAAAAATACACATCAAGACACATCCTAATTAAACTTCCAAAAACAAAGGACAAAGAAAACGTTTTAAAAGCAGCAAGATAAAAAAACACCTTACTTATATTGGAAAGACAATTTGAATGATGGTGATTTTATCATCAGAAAATATGGAAGCCAGAAGGAAGAGGTGAGAGAGTTTTCAAGTGCTGAAAGAAAATAACTGATAACCCAGAGTCCTATATCCAGCAAAAATATCCTTCAGAAATGAAAGGGGAAAGGAAGACATTCTCAAAGGAAGGAAAACTAAGTGATATCTCCAACAGTCCTAATCTGAAAAATTAGCTAAAGAAAGTGCTCTAAACAGAAAAAAAAAAAAAAAGAAAGAAAGAAAACAAAACCTTCAATATTAGGAAGGAAGAACAAAGCAAGCAAAAATATAGGTAAATGCAATAGCCTTTTCTCTTCCTCTTGAGTTTTCTAAATTATGCTTGATGATAAGGCAAAAATTATAAAACTGTTTGGTCTGGTTCTTAATGTATATAGGTAAATTTAAAGACAAACATATTATAAATGGAAAGGATAAAGGGAGGTAAAGTTTCCGTACTTCACTAGAACTAGCGAAATGACAATAGAGGTAGGCTTTGATAAGTTATGTAGACACATAATCCAGCACCTAAAGCAACCACTAAAAAAGTCATGCAAAGGGACTCACTAGAAACCACTATAGATATATCAAAACAAAATTCTAAAAATTGTTCAGATAACCCACTGGCAGGCAAAAAAATGAAAACAGAGCTATAAAAAACAGGTAACAATGACAAAAAATAAAACAGCAGACCTAAGCCCTAACATATCAATAATTACATTTAAAGCATTACAATTTAAAGATGGAGAACAGCATAGTTGATTAAAAACATGTGACTCAATTATATGCTGTCTCCAAGAAACTCATTTCAAATATAACATACAGGAAGGTTGAAAGTAAGAAGATAGAAGAAGGTATACCACACAAACATTAATCAAAGGAATTAACTGAACGACAAAAATACAAATGATCTCATTTGAATATGGGCAGAAGACATGAAGAGACATTTGACTGAAGAAGACAGATGGATGGCAAATAAACACATAGAAAGATATTCAACATCACTAGCCATTAGGGTAATGTAAATCAAAGGCATAATGACATACCACTAGACATCTATCAGAATGGCTGACATAAAAAACGGTGACCCCACAAATGCTGGAGAGGATGTAAGAAAGCTAGATCACTCATATGCTGCTGGTGAGAATGTAAAATGGTACGGTCACTCTGGAAAATAGTTTGGCAGTTTCTAAAACAATGGAACATACAATGGCTATATGACTCAGCAATTTCACTTCTAGGCACTTATTCTAGAGAAAGGATGATTTATGTTTACACAAAAATATGTACATACTGGTCAGGCACAGTGCTACAATCCCAGCACTTTCGGAGGCCAAGGCAGGAGAACTGTTTGAGGCCAGGAGCTCAAGACCAGCTTAGGCAACATAATGAGACCCCATCTCTATAAAAAATTTTAAAAAGCATCTGTACATGAATGTTTATAGCAGTTTTATTCATAATGCCCCCAACCTGGAAATAATTCAGATGTCCTTAGACAGTGAATAGCTAAATAAACTATGATACAGTACATATAACCTGATGGAATACTACTCACCAATAAAAAGGAATGAAGTACTGATACATGCAACAGTCTTAATGAATCTCTAGACAATTATGCTCAGTGGGGTTGGGGAACACCAATCATGAACGGTTATATACTCTATGATTCCATTGATACAACATTCTTGAAATGACAAAACTATAGAAATGGAGAACATATTAGTGGTTGCCAGGGATTAAGAAGTAGGTGGAGGAAAGGGGAAGAAAATATGTGGAATCTTTGTGATAACAGGCATTTTTTGTATCTTGACTTTGTCAGTGTCAATATTCTGGTTGTGATACTGTACTACAGTTTTGTAAGATGTTACCACTGGGAGGAACTGGGTAAGGGGTACACAGGAACTCTATATTATTTCTTACAACTGCATGTGAATTTACAATGATTTCCAAAATAAAATTTAATTTTCAAATGGGAAGCTTCAGGGGTGACTTGCAAATTGGTAAAGAGAGTAAGCAAAAGCAAAACAAAATAAATGAACAAAAACCAAACTTGTCGGGCGCGGTGGCTCACACCTGTAATCCTAGCACTTTGGGAGGCCGAGGCGGGTGGATCACCTGAGGTACCTGAGGTCAGGAGTTTGAGACCAGCCTGACCAACATGGTGAAACCTCGACTCTACTAAAAATACAAAATTAGCTGAGCATGGTGGCACACGCCTGTAATCCTAGCTACTTGGGAGGCTGAGGCAGGAGAATCACTTGAACCTGGGAGGCAGAGGTTGCAGTGAGCCGAGATCATGCCATTGCACTCCAGCCTGGGCAACAAGAGTGAAACTGTGTCTCAGAAAACAAACAAACAAACAAACAAAAAACAAAAAACAAAACCGAACTCTTATGCAAACACAGATCTTTAAGGATAGAAGAGCCCTTAATTATCAATGGGTTTGACCTCTGAATCTGAAGTTAGGAAAGGGCGGCCCAGAGATGAAGTGACTTGCCCAAGGATAAAGCTGGGCCTCTGACCCCCAAACAGGCTTGTTCTCAGACACCCAGCCTGCAGACCACAGCAAACAGGTGCTGCTTCTCTAGAACTGCTGATTAAGGTCCAGTAATACATTTGTGAGGGTGGCCAAGAGATTTCAAGCACCTTTTAAAACTGTGCAATCACCTGCAAAGCAAGGAAGGATTGCAGGAGTTATTTCCTAATATTTCACTTGGAATATTCAAATGCTTCTCTGCACCTAATAAAACTACTGTCCCAAAGACAAGAGAGGATCCTAATTTTCAAAGGTTACATTCAAAATGCATCAGTGCAAACATGGAATGAAGCTATTATTTATGTCACCAGCATTACATACACTGGAGAGCCAAGGCGATGGCAAACATTTGCAGGAAGCTTTGCAGTTTACTAACATTATTTCATTTGATTGCAGCAACAGTTCTGTGTGATGTGGGAATTAATGCCATTTCCATTTTACAGATGAGGCAACTACCCCCTCACTGAAGTGAACAGACAACTCGAAGTCAGGAACTAGCAAACTGCAGAACGAGGGCTCCTACCTAGATTTTCTATCCTCAGTTACTGCTGCCTTTTCCTTGTATCATTGCGATATCTCTTCTCCTAGGCCTAGGGATGAGGTAGTGCCTAAATCCTTACAAAGCTAACTTACTGCTGCCTTTTCCTTGTATCATTGTGATATCTCTTCTCCTAGGCCTAGGGATGAGGTAGCGCCTAAATCCTTACAAAGCTAACTCCATCCCAGATATAAATTCTAGTCTCTAGACGCAAGTTAGGCCTAACTCCTTACCACCCTCCTCAAGAGCTTCTCTGCACCATCACATCATTTTGCACAAGATGCTGTTATTGTGGCTTACTGAACTATAATTATTTGTTTACCTGTCATAGACTAATATTTGTATCCCCTACAACAGATGGCTATAAAATTGACTTAAATTTGTAAAAGTTGCCCCTCTTGTCATCTACACACATTGGGCTGTATGTATGAAGTCATGACTTCATGACTTCGAAGAAATTTAAAAGGCTTTTCATTTAGACCTTTGGAAGTTCCTCCAAGGCACTGGGGCAAGCAGGTATGTGTCAGCAGAGAAAAGGAAGTGGCTCTTCAGGATCTAAGAGAAGTGGAAAAAATAGCTTCACAACTTTTCTGGCAAAACGTGCAGTAACACTGAGGTTTATTCAATTGCCTGTCATAGTAACTTATGAACCTAATTACACTAATGCACATCTGCCTTTCTTCAACTACTCAATACTTTGGTGTTGAATATGTTTGGCTTAAAATAAGTTTGGACTGAAGAAAAATAATGAGAAATGATAATCAATAGTACTAGTTCCTTGTCAGACTAATGATTTTCACAACCTTTAACTGAGTTATCATCATGCTAGTAGATGTGGGTGAAATATTTGTGGGGAGATGACTCAACTTTTAAACCTCTTTGTCTAGATTCTCCAGTTCCTGTTGTATTAAAGAAACCAAAAAATCTAACAGATAACAATGCAAACCTGACATTTTACAAGTGTTGACACCCCCCCCAAAAAATTCATTTTGGGGATTGTTTCATCAAAAAGAAAAAACAAGCTGAAAACAGTAAAGAGCAGCCAGGGATCTAGTGAAGAACTGATCCCGCACTGGCTGCTGGAGGTGACTGAAACACTCAACAGAACTGGGGATTATGAGATGATCTGATATAGAGGGAAGGATGAAAAGCAGGATGAATCAGGTCAGAGGCTGACGAGAGATATAATGGGAGTCAATGCAAGGCTCTCTGTGACTTAAGGGTCTCTTTAACTGCTCCCTCAACATTTTGGTTAAATGGCTTGTTATTATATCCTAGAGGAATTCCATGACTCATTGAAAATGGCTTCTGTGCCTCCTCTCTGGTAGGGAATCTCTTTCATCATGAGCAAGAGGTAACTCCAAGTTTCCATTCACATTATAAGGCTTTGGGACTCCTCCACTGCCATGCTGGGCAGTGCCATGGGCCCCTGCCATGGCACAAACACTGTTCAGATCCTTCCCTTTGCGGGTCATGGGGAAGGCACCAGCTCTAGGGAAGATTAAGGTCCTTCAGGTCTCTGTACTTAAAGTTTTAAAATATAATATAATAATTAAATTTAGAAGACCTATCTTGCCCTACACTCTGGAGAGCATGAGATGAAGCTTGGCAAGTTAATAGGTGGGGGCGGTGGGGGTTGGGGGCGGAGGGTTGGTAGAAAAGGAAGAAGGAAAGGAAGGGCATTCCAGGCAGAGGGTCTAGCATGGGCAAGGGCATGGATGTGTGGGAAAGTATACCAGGTTTAAAGAACTGCAGTAATTAGCAATCATTCATTAACTTTACATATATACACACACACGCACACAGACACACACACACACACACACACTCATTCATCACTTAATGATAGGGAGATGTTCTGAGAAATGCATGGTTAAGTGATTTCATCATTATGCAAACATCACAGAGTGTACTTACACAAACCTAGATGTATAGCCTACTACACAGCTAGGCTATTGCTACGAGGCTACAAACCTATACAGCATGCTACTGTACTGAATACTGTAAGCAACTGTAACACAATGTTAAGTATTTGTGTATCTGAGCATATCTAAACATAGAAAAGGTACAATAAAAATATGATATAAAAGATAAACAATGATACACCTGTATAAGGCAACGCCATCATAATCTTACAGGACCACATATGCAGTCTGTCATTGACCAAAACATCATTATGCAGTGCATGACTATGTGTGTTTTTTCTTAGCACTTGAGCTAGGCATTGTTCTAAAGGTTATAGTGGTGACCAACACAGACAAGTTCCCTTCCCCTAAGGACCACCGCCAAGCCACAGTTCCCAAGGCCATCATCAACATGCCTGTCTAGTGACTGGGGCAGAGACTTATCTTGCCCTACCTTCTGGGCAGGAAGGGGCAGGAAGAGATCATCATGGGAAGTGGACACAGTAGAGGTGCTGAAATAGTGGAGCCAGCGTTAGAAACACGATACACAGAACAGAAATTTCATTTCTGAGGCCTGTTGCTGTCAGCAAGTTCCAAGAAACACTGGTCATTGCTGTAGCAACTGATTTCACATGCATCAGGAGAAATCATAACAGTATTAGTTCTCCCTGGAGACGGACAAAATTGGAACTGTCCACAATTAGAGAGTGTTCCCCATTTCTTCTAATGTTGCTGCTGGTGGCTTGAAACTTTTGCCTTCCTCTAACCACTTTGGGCGATTCAGTCCTTGGAGGCCTCCCATTTTTGTCCCTGAGGAGGATGGTCCTGCCCCGCACAGCTAAGCCATGTGTGGGCTGCTCTAAGGCCCAAGAAACCAGGGTGAGGGAGGGGTGAAGAACACAGTGAGAAATGGCAGGATTCAGAGTTTAAAGTTCTGGGCTTGGGCACCAGTTCTACAGTTAGCTGTGTGACCCTTAAGTGATTTGCTTAACCTCTCTGTACCTCTGCTTCTCTATTTGAAAATAGTGTTATTAATACCTCTCTCATTGGATCAGCATGTGGAGCAAAGTAGATAATGGGTATGGAGATACTTTGTAAGTTTAAGAGCCACATAAACACCAAGTATTTGCCTAAAATAAAGGATCTTTTCTTCATTCTAAGAGATAAAATATCCCAAATGGTGATATTTCTTTAAAAAGTCCTTACCATGGTCTTCAGTTTACTTCTACCTATATTAAGGAATTCAAGGAAACTATCAGTGAAAGTACAAACTAACTCAATCCTGGGTCTGTCTCTGTCAGAGGCATGTGAACCAGAACAACTCCATCTTAAATAGGAGCTGGGTAAAATGAGGCTGAAACCTACTGGGCTGCATTCCCAGATGGTTAAGGCATTCTAAATCACAGGATAAGATAGGAGGTCAGCACAAAATACAGGTCATAAAGACCTTGCTGATAAAACAGGTTGCAGTGAAGGAGCCGGCCAAAATCCACCAAAACCAAGATGGCGATGAGAGTGACCTCTGGTCGTCCTGACTGCTACACTCCCACCAGCGCCATGACAGTTTACAGATGCCATGGCAACGTCAGGAAGTTACCAGATATGGTCTAAAAAGGGGAGACATGAATAATCCACCCCTTGTTGAGCATATCATCAAGAAATAACCATAAAAATGGGCAACCAGCAGCCCTCAGGGCTACTCTATCTATACAGTAGCCATTCTTTTATTCCTTTACTTTCTTAATAAACTTGCTTTCACTTTACACTGAGGACTCGCCCTGAATTCTTTCTTGTGCGAGATCCAAGAACCCTCTCTTGGGGTCTGGATCAGGACCCCCTTTCCTTTAACACCTCTGCCTCCATTGGTAGTCAGTCATGTGATCTGGGACAAGTCAGTTAACCATTTAGATCCTCAGGTTCCTCATCCACAAAATGAAAAGAGCTGATGTAGGGATTGGCTAATATATCTTAAAATTATCTGGAAAATATCCAATCAATGTAAGGCATCATACTTATTCTATTCTATTCTATTCTATTCTAATTTTTGAGATGGAGTCTTGCTCTGTTGCTCTGTTGCACTGTTGTGCATTGGCACAATCTTGGCTCACTGCAACCTATGCCTCCTGGGTTCAAGCAATTCTCCTGCCTCAGCCTCCTGAGTAGCTGGGACTACAGGCGCATGCCACCACACTAGGCTAATTTTTGTAATTGTAGTAGAGAGGGGGTTTCACCATATTGGTCAGGCTGGTCTCAAACTCCTGACCTCAGGTGATCTGCCCACCTTGGCCTCCCAAAGTGCTGGTTTACAGGTGAGAGTCACTGTGCCCAGCCCTGTATATATTTTAAATGATACAGAGTCATTATCTGAGTTTGAAGTCAAAATGTTTCTATCAAAACGTTTCTATCAAAACATTTGCTGTCAACAATCTTTATACAGGAAGAACTCTGAAATGAACTGCAGTTGAATATCTACCTTCTTAAGCAGATGCAGAGTGAGATAAAAATAATTTTTGTAGATGTGCTGAATGTCTGGGATTGTTGATATGTCATCTGTGGTAGATAAACAATGACCACACATTCTTTGCTATTCCCCTCATTAAGAGGTGATATCTATGTCCTCTCCCCTTGAACCTGCAGAGTGGGTTGGTGGGGGGTGATCTCTGTGAAAACTTAACCAACAGAATACAGCAGAAAGAATGCCGTGCCAATTTCCAAGCTAAGCCTTAAGAGACCAGCGGCTTCGACTTTCTGACTCTTGGAAGATTTGTTCTTGGAGCCCTTGCAAGACGTCTGACTGCCCTGAGGCTGCCATGCTGGAGGGAGCCCAAGCTGGTTACTTGGAGAGGGCCTAGGAGGAGACAGTGCCGGGCCACCCCCAGCAATTCCAACTCTCATCCCTGCCTGGCATGCCGGCTGAGACCCTGGATTGTGGCGCAGAGGAGAGTTGTGTCTGCTGTACAGTCTGAATTCCTGACCCACAGGATCAGAGCAATAATAATAATAATCAATTGCTTTAAGACACTCAGTTTTAAAATGGCTTGTTTCATGCAATAGATAACTGGAAAATCATCCAAACATGAGATGATAAAATGTTTGATGGCAATTTAGCATGTGTATCACTAAAATGAAATTTCAGCCCCAACATTGCTGCAGTCTCAGAACAGGAAAAATTTTCCTCTGGCTATAGCTGCAGTGAGAAATCATGGCAAACTGGGGTGATGCCTCGGTATTTCCAAGGACACCAAAAAGGAAAAAAGCCTCACTGGGTTTTATAAATCAACAAAATATATGTAGATTAAATGCCTTCTGTATAAACATAGCAGAAACATAAAGAGTCTAAAATTCTAAAAAGCGATAAAAAATTTTCTAGGTAAAGCAAAGGGGGTTCTGGATTATCTTTCCCTCAAGGTAGAGGTTAAACGCCTGACTGGACAGTAACTTAAGGACTGTGTAAATGAGAACATATTTGGCAAATGATTTTGCAACTCCAAGAGAGGTGACTGAGAAAGATTCGAATGTTAAACTCATATGTTTGTGTATATTTCTTATTTTTTGTATATTATGATGATGTTTTAACATCCTTAAAAAAACCCTTTCAGGCTGGGGAGAGACTACTCCTCCCTCCAGGGCTAGCTAATTCTCAAAGATAGCCAAGGGCCCAGAAAGGAGCATGCCTTTGTTACGCAAACTAACCAACCTAGAGCCACACCTCCTCTACCTGGCCCATAGAACCCAGGAAGCAATGCTCCTCTCTCCTAATCATCCCAGGGCCAGGTACCAAGCAACTAGGGACCACATCTATAGTTTAGACCTATCGGAAATTATTCAAACTAGCCGTTCCTAACCTGTTTACCCTGCCCTGCCGGGCCTTTCCCATGGAAACCCTAATAAAGGCAGTGAACAAAGCCACACAGCTTTAACTTGTACAGGGCTACACATCTGAAAACAAAACCTGTCTCTACTGCTAAGTTGTGAAAACTCTATATTAAGGTTATATGCATATACTTTGATAGAAAAACAAGATGAATGCAATCTCCTTGCCTGGTGATATAAACCAAATATGTTTTACTAATAGCCCATGTTAATAGAGAGCAGATGGCAAAAAATGTATAAAGGTATGACTCATTCCTATCTTGAAATACTTCACTATTCCCTACGATCAGTGGAAGTCAGATCTCCCATTGTCTGTTTCCAGACACGGTGCTTTTATTTTTCTTTGAGAAAAGCCACAGTACAAACGAGTGAGTTGGGTTTTTCATCCCTTTACAGATCTTCCACATTCCCTGTTGCTTGTTTTCTGCTGGTAGGCTGATGAGGCAGGAGGCAGACATGAACGACTCAGAGGAATGTAGGAGAAATATGAATGTGTAATTAAAAGAATTACATGTCTGCCTTTTTGTGCCTTTAATTTAGAAAGTCAGTGGCTTAAATCACCTACTTCACAGCATGAGTAATGCACAGAAAGTCGGTGCTGAAGCCACATTTGAAAGGACTCTGCCACCCAGACTGAAGCTGAGTGGCACTTCCTTCACTCAGTTGAAATACTTCAGTGATTCCAGTGATTGACCACTGATGGTAGTCTTATCTAGACATTCCTGCCAGTGTTTTCAAATAGACTCCAAACTGCCATTCAAGCATTTTAAAATATCTCCAACTTAGTTCCTCGATGAGAAGCCAAGAGTGAGTTTTATGCATTTGGGTCACACCAGCTGGATTGGAGCTAAAAGTTCTCACCCATCATATTAATCTTTGGATACCAATCTACAGGACAGGCCTATCCAGTCAACCCAGGCAAATTACTGCTGGGTGAGTCACTGGATTGCTGTCCCCTTCCCAGGACAGTCTCAGTAGGCCTTCAGATGGTCCAGCAAGCCACATGGCTGAGAGTACAAAGGCCTTTCACACTGTCATGTCTGTCCAGCCCTGTAAGGTAAGAGTCACCAGGGTTAGGTAGTGGTCTCCTTGCCAGGTGGTTTGTCCCTTGTTCAGTCAAGACATAAACCCTTAAGAACACCTATGATTAGGACGACGTAATTTGCCAGATAGGTATCTAACTTGGGGCACCTTTAAGGGTAGAAAATATGCAGTTTAGCAATGGCAACCCCAAAGTATTCCTTTATTTCCGACGGCCTCTTTTAGCAATACATCCAGACCATGCTCTCTTTCCTAAGCCCTCAGTTCAATTTCTTTACCATCATTCCTCTCCTAAACCTCTCAAAATCAAATGTTTGAGTATAATTTTTGTGCCACTCAATTGACTGATTCCCCTATTTGTTAAACATTGAATAAATGTTTATTAAGTGCCAGGCCATATGTTAAGAACTCAAGATATACAAATGCATACTCATTAAAAGAAAAATTCAAACAATGAGCAATATATGAGGTAAAAATGTGAGAGTTTCCTTTACCTTTTCCAATTTTACCCCCCAGAGGTAACTATTGTTAATAATTTATATTTTTATAGATTATTTTATAAATATATTTTATAGATTATTATTATTTACAAAATACATACATATATGCATACGTGCACACACACAGAACCTATGCATTACATTCTAAGCATGTACATATGGAAGTATGGGGCGAGTCCGGTTATTTGCTCATACACATTATGAAACCCATGAGATAAAACGTGTTAAGTTATTAAAAATTATACTAATGCTCTCTTTAAATTCCTACTTTGATTTTTTGTTTACATAAATTTCTTAGTTTTTAGAAATAAGACACAACTGGACCCACAGCCAGCTAGCCCAAGAAGCTTTCTCTGTAAATACGCTTCTCACTCATTTGTTCAAAACAATATTTACTGGAGCTGGGTACAGTGGCTTACGCCTGTAATCCTAATACTTTGGGAGGCCAAGGTTGGAGGATCGTTTGAGGTCAAGAGTTCAAGATTGGCCTGGACAACATAGTGAGACCCCATCTCTTAAAAAAAAAATTAGCTGGGTGTGATGTTGATGCCTGTAATCCTAGCTCCTTGGGAAGATGAGGTGGGAGGACTGCTTGAGCCCAGGAAGTCAAGGCTGCAGTGAGCCATGATCATGCCACTGCACTCCAGCCTGGACAAGAGAGTGAGATCCTATCTCAAAACAAAACAAAATAAAACCATTATTTATTGGCCTAGAACATGTGCAGGACATCGTGTTAACTAGGAATACAAAAATGAAGATGTGACATTTCCCTCAAGTCTAGAATACACAGGATTAAAATTAAAATATGTATTATTTCCTTCCAAATAAAATTCTTCTTCTTTTTTTTTTTTTAAAAAAAATAGCCTCAAAAATCCTTTTGGTTATAAATCATTCTTTTCTTCTTCACATTGCATAAACTATCAGGTGCCATGATGATAGTTGTTTAAATACTAGCCTTCCCAGTATCAGTGAATGCCTTCCTAGAAAAATCTTAAGAAATTACTCTTTCTAGCAGAAATTTCAGGTAACTTGAGAAACCAGTAAATGAGATTTTAAGGGAAACAGACTGAACTTTCAGTAGCTTTCCTATCATACTGACCATACACGCCCAGGGCTGGTCTGATAGTAAGAACGACTTCTGGTTTTGTTTTTTGTTGTTGTTGTTGTTGTTGTTGTTGTTGTTTTTTCAGTCTTTTACAATTAAGGTTAACTCAGTCAGAATGTGCTGATATGGTTCCTGATTCAGAGGAGGTGTAAGAAGTGCTTGGAGACCAGTCTCTCCTTCCCAAAAGAGAATTATGCAAGTTGAGAGAGCTGAAGGGTTCATCTGATGTCAAGCTTTAATGCCATCTCTCTCATCCTAGAAGACAGTCTCTTGCTCCTTCTTCCAAATGGGAGGGAAAAGGGAGGTGCTACAGATGAGCATTTATAGCTGCCACTAAACCGAGTTTTCAGAACAGCATCTTTTAGAGAGAGAAAACAATTATAGAACCAACATCCCTGATCATTTTTCTATGTGGAATGAAAGCCCTGTTATAAATTACACCAAAGACTTAAATCATGACATGACCTAGGAGTGACCCTTCTGCCTTACATCAGTGCAGCCAGCCTGGTGACTCCCCCAACCTCCATCACCATGGATCCTGCATTACAGAAGGAATGAAGATCATAGTGGGACTTACGTAAGCTGCGAGCCCGTCGCCATCCAGCCCTCTGCTCACATTAACACTAAGCAGTATATAATTTAGAAAGGGGGAAATGCTATCATAGCTTTTGCCCCCACATTGCTATGAAATTCCAGACTTTTATGCGCAGGAAGCTCCATGTTGATCTTGGCGTCCCCACGGGTTAAAAATCTTGTTTAAATGTTGCAGCCTTAGAATAGCCTTTGAGGTTTTTCCTATGTTGTTTTATAAAAGGCTTCTGCCTGATTATTTACAGATGCTGTCTCTGAGAAAGCTGAAAATAGTCTCACTATGAACACTGAAATTCAGTGTCCCTTACTATTTTCTGGTGAATAGCTCACCAGAGCTCAAGCCCAAAGGTTGGCTTACCAAACTGGCTTTTCAAGAGGATTTCTGATGTTATCATCTCAGGCACCGAGGTTTCTGCTGACCTGGCCTCAGCTGGTCAATAAGTCACTCGTCAATGCACTGGCTCAACAAGTATGTTGGACCTACTCTGTGTCAGGCCTGCATCAGGATGTGGGGACACAGAGGCAGAAACCAAGGCTCTGCCTTGGAGAGCTCAGTCTAAGGAGAGGCAGTAAGTCTGCCGACAACCAGGAGGTAGGGGAGTGAATGCCATGTCACAGCTGAGCAGGGTGTGCTGGGTCACCTCATGGGTGTGGGGGAGAGGAGGCGAGCCGGGCGGCCTTCCCTTACTCACAATAAGCAAGGCAGGACAATAGAGGTGTGGTTTCCTGTACTTGGTTTTTTTCCTTCTTCAAATCCAAATCAGGCTATTGCCTCTAGGGAGGCATGATCTGTAACCTCTCAGACTGAGAGAGATCTGTTCTTATTCTTCAAAATCTCCAGAGAAGAACTTAGTGCAACCTTCTTAATTGTGTCTATGGTATTCACCAACGTATGCAGAAAGCTCTTCAGTCTCCATAACTCAAACCCGTGAGTTGCAGTTGAAGTTACTTTCCCTTGCACCAGCCTTGTTGGAGAGCCGGCCTACTGGAAGCATCTTCCTACACGCGGGGTCAAGCCCCCGACCCTTCCTCTTTTCCAGGCTGGGCAGCTGCCCCTCTCACCCAGGGCTCATTCTTCATCTCCTTTCCATGATTTCAGTGTCACATCCTAGACTCACTCCAAACCCTCCTATTCCTTCTCAATTACCAAATGCAGACTAGACCAGGAGGGGAGTGTGCTGGGCCAGAGCTTTTCCTTCCCAATTCCTGCAAATTCCTGAGAGTCCCCCCAGGCTGATGAAATGAGTCTCTTTGTACATGATCACCAGGAGAGACTCTGGGATGACAGCGCCGGGGGAAGAGGTGGGGGAGAATAAAATACAGTCCTTACAGGTTTAATTAAAGACACACAGCCCCCACGGTCATCAACATCACCATTGCTGGCACCACTAACCTCTCTGGAGCCATGAGGGCATGTGGGTGAGTGAATATTGGAGAAGTGCTTTTGGATTAACAGTAGTACCATAAATAACTGTTACTGAGTTAAAGACATCTCTATGTGATTTACAACTTGCAGTAATAATGACCTGGCGAGTTTAAGAACTCACCACCCCATCTCTTGTTCCACAGCCTCCTCTTCTTAAAGAAAAATGAACCCCAAGCTAAGCTGAGAGCCATAATATAATCACATCTCATCTTGGTATAGCATTTTTCATTTTCCCAAATATTTTCCCACATGTCACCTCATCTAATCCTCACAGCAACCCTGTGCAGTGAATCTTAAATATACTGACTTACAGCTAAGAAAACGGAGGCACAGGATGTTAAGTGACTTGTCCAAGATCACATGGAAAGTATCAGAGGTCAGATTCAGACAGGTCAGCCTCACTCCTCTCTTTTAGACTACCACTACTATTTGTAAAATGCATCATGGCTTCTATGGCACTTTTCACATATTTTATTGGTTCTAAAAACATTCCTAGGATGTAATTAAGAAACGAGCAATAATACACACTGTGTAGGATGTAATTGCGAAAATTGTTGAAATGAACCAGAATGATTAATGGGTGTTGTCAATGGAAAACTAGGCATTGCCTAGGAGACCCTTCCAGGTTATGTGATTCTATGAGGTCTCTGCGTGTTTTGGGGTCTGCGAGCAATTTTACTACTGTGTAAGTTGTAGGTAATGAAGAGCAATGTAAGTGATTTTTATTCATAGACATGAGTAAATTTTGTGCAGTGGAAGCGCAGTTGCTTTCCCTCCCTTTCTATGGAAGAAGCCAGTTTTGCATCTACTAGGTAAATTCACTTCAGCATTCCTGACCGCTTCTATATGGACCTGCTCTTTGAATTCTCCTGTGAGTCGGTTGTAACACCTTATTGATTCCCTCATTAATTAATCAGTTAAATAAATCTTTGACACATGTTCATTTGATATATGTATGAGTCATGATTTTATCTTTAAAAATAATAACTCTTTAATAACACCTAACATTTATTAAGCACTCAGTCTAAGCCCTTACTAAGGGCTTTACGTGCATTTATTTCTTTCAACAATCATAAGGCAAGCACTCTTGTAGCCATTTTAGAGATGAAAAGACAGAGGTTCAGAAGGATTCGATAACTTGCTCAAGATCCCAGAGTCAGGAAGGGAAGGGATCATTTTCTCTCCCTTCTCTCTGAGGCCATCACTATTTATTTTCCCTAAGAGTCTGCAATATATGGAATTAAATAACTTCCTAGGGCTGCAAGACCCCTGAAGAAGGTAGACACATGTGTCCCTCTGGGATGGTTGTGCGTGGCAGGCTGCAGTTGTAATCAGTCTCATTTCCAATGCTGACTAACATTCCACTGATAGGCAATCTGGGTGTACTCAATATTTTTTGCCTCCCACACACAGATGACTTGAGGGAAGAGGGTGTCATGGAAACAGCACTGGCCTCTGAGTTAGAAGACCTGTATACTGGGACTGGCTCAGCTACTGACAAGCAGCATGATGTGAGGGGAGCCACTTAACCTTTCTGGTTCTCATCTGTGTAGTAAAGATGAGTCAGCGGACAATACGGTTAGCAAAAGCATAGCCAAATTCAGCTACGCCAGCAATGCCAACAAAGGTGACTCCCAGCAAGCCAGGTGAGCATCCTATGTGGGCCGTAGGGAGAGAAATCCTCATTTCAAGACGGGTAAAGAAGCATTTAGAATCTGAGGTCATCAAGTCCACGGTGATAGGTGTGCTCTACATCTCGTGCTTGATGGGCAGAGCTGACCTGGGTGATTTCTCAGGCCTAGCTCTTTAGAGCTTCTTCACTGGAGTCCCTAGACGGTGGTTCAGAGATGCAGCCCTCTTGAAAGAAAAGTAAAACTCTGTTACTGGGACTAAAAAATCTGAGGCTTTAATCCTTTGAGGAAAAAGACCTTGTCTTCTTCATTGTTATATTCTCTCTAGTGACTTGCACAACTCATAACCGGTCCTCAAATGTGCATTGAATTGAATCGAATGCGCACCTATTGACTACATTTATTTGGGGCCTACCAAACACCCAGCACTATCCCAGGATGAAGGAGACCCTAGGCCCACCTCAGGGTGCTCTCCAGATTCCATATTCTCCTTTCTGGCTGTGTCTGGTGGGCGTTCTCTTTCTCTTTCAATGTTTAAAAAGAACATTGCCTTTGGTGTTTATCATCGTTTAAAAACATGCAATTCTACACACTCTGTTATTTGCCCCCAGGGAAGTCCTACCTAAAGAGCCTTTCCTGGCCGGGTGTGGTGGCTCATGCCTGTAATCCCAGCACTTCGGGAGGATGAGGCAGGCAGATCACTTGAGGTCAGGAGTTTGAGACCAGCCTGGCCAACATGGTGAAACCCCATCTCTACTAAAAATATAAAATTAGCCGGGCATGGTGGTTTGTGCCTGTAATCCCAGCTACTTGGGAGGCTGAGGCAGGAGAATCACTTGAACCCAAGAGGCGGAGGTTGCGTGAGCTGAGATCCTGTTGCTGCACTTCAGCCTGGGCAAAAAGAGTGAAACTCCGTCTCAAAAAAAAAAAAAAAAAAAAGAAAAGAGCTTTTTCTACCCAATATTGATTCAGTGTTTACCACAGGCCTTGCCTTGTTCTATGCACTGGGAATATGGCAGTGATTAAAACAGAAAAAGTCCTTGTTCCCATAGAGTTCATTTACATTTGGTGTGAGATGAGAACAGAAAAATCAGATCCTTTTGTTAAAAGTAGTGCTAAGTGATTATTTCAAGTAACTCACTGGGTGACTAAACAAATGGACCACAACACACCCCATGGATGGCTCAACCATCTGCTATTACGCCTTAAAAAAGTCATTAATTAGAAATTATATTCAGTTGCTATGTTTAGGTACAGGTCTTTGGGAGTTCACTATAAAAGAATTACTTTAAATAAGGTATTACTTCTGAAAAGAAGCTGCATTGCATGTAATTAGGTGACTGAAAGTTGTCTTTTTTTGAAAATTAAGATTAAAACTATAATATAACTTGGGAGAATAATAATAATTAAGACACCAAACTATTACATATAAATATGATGTCTTTTCAATAAAATTTCATTAATTTAATGTTTTTCTCCCTTTGGATTAAATTACATCAGGTCAAAATAGACTTGCTCAAGAGCAAATTTTCTAAGGAACAAATCTAGCATTTACTAAGGAACACAAACACCGTAAAGGGGCTTTTATAAAAGGTATTTTTTAAACAGATGGAAGGCTTTACTTTAAAAATGTAAAAGGTCATACAAGCCCACCATTTTGGGGGTAATCATAATTTTTTAACAGGCCTAAGTGCATATTCTTAACACACAAGTGAGACTTTTAATTCTTTAAAAAGCAGTAGGGAGTGATTTTTTCCTAAACATTAAGAAGGAAAATTCCCCAGAGATTATGAAGTCACAAAACCTGAAACTAAAAATTTGCTCACATTGAGATGTAAGTTAATCATCTACTCTGTGTGTGTTTTTATGTTTTGTTTTTTGTTTTTTGTTTTTTTTTAACAAGAACATGTTGTCTCTCCCATGGTAATGATGCAAATTTCAAAGTATTTAAACTGTTATCAGAACAATGTGTACAATGCCAGACAATCTCTACAGTTGGCTGATTTGATTGTAAATAACATAAGCTATTTTTTTTCATGTAATTCTCTTTTTCTTTCTTTTTTTTTTAAGACAGTGTCTCACTCTGTTGCCCAGGCTGGAGTGCAATGGTGCAATCTCGGCTCACTGCAACCTCTGCTTCTCGGGTTCAAGTGATTCTCCTGCTTCAGCCTCCTGAGTAACTGGGATTACAGGTGCCTGCCACCATACCCGGCTAATTTTTGTATTTTTAGTAGAGACAGGGTTTTGCCATGTTGGCCAGGCTGGTCTCAAACTGCTGACCTCAAGCGATCCGCCCCCATCAACCTCCCAAAGTTCTGGGATTACAGGTGTGAGCCACTGCGCCTGGCCTCATGTAATTCTTTAGCAACACAAGCTAGCAAAGAACAGGCCCCAAAGAGAAAGACAACATAGAGCTGCATGATGATCGATGTGGATATGAATGGCTGATTCCAGGCCCACGTGAGCATAAATGCAGCCCTATGATCGTAAAGATTCCTCATCCATCTATCTACCCAAACTAGCGCCCCCTTTGCTTTCTAGTCTTTATTGCCCTTATTTTAATTACTGCCTGGCATCACAGGTCTATTGTTAATTTCCGTCTCTCCAAATAGAATGTAAGCTACCTTAGGATAGGGACTCTGTTTTGCTCAGTTCTGCATCGCCAGCTCCCAGGACAGGGCCTGGCCTATGGAATTTGCTCAATAAATATTTGTTGAAAGAATAAATAAAAATGGCTGGGCATGGTGGCTCACGTCTGTAATCCCAGCACTTTGAGAGGCAGATAGCTTGAGGCCAGGAGTTCAAGACCAGCCTGGCCATCATGGTGAAACCCTGTCCCTACTGAATACAAAAATTAGCCAGGCTTGGTGGCGCACCTGTAACCCCAGCTACTCGGGAGGCTGAGGCACAAGAATCACTTGAACCTGGGAGGCAGAGGTTGCAGTGAGCTGAGATCATGCCACTGTACTCCAGCCTGGGTGTCAGAGAGAGATTCTGTTTCAAAAAAAAAATTAGAAGAAAGAAAGAACAAATAAATCCTTTGGAGAACTGCATACTCCATATCTAGATAACTTTGCATATTAATTACCTCTATTTTGGAAAATTATATTTTTCCAGAGTTCTTTCCTAATTATTAGTAGTACATTTTGAAAAACAGTCTTTCCCTTTCACTTATACGGTAAATTTAAACTTCCAGTGAATAAAAATCTCTAAGAATTTATTGGTATAGGCAAAACTGCTAAGAATTTGAGTATAAATGGGCTAAGCTAAATTTATAAATCCAGCCTACTATCTAAAAAGTAGTCACTTTTTTAAACCGAAAAGTCAGTTTTAATTTATTTTCAACCTACTTTTCTTTCACCACAATCATCATACAGACATCCAGCTGAAATACTGAATATCCCAATGAAGAGGGAAACTATTTAATGTAAAGCCATGGTCATATTAAAGAACATTTTTTGGGACACAAAATAAATATAGTAATAAAACTAATTTCCTAAACAAATATATTTTGTTAACCCAAGGGGCCACAATTTTGAAAATATAGAATGACTCCATGATTATACTTATCAATTTTACTTGTAAAATCAATGTCCACTTTGCATTTAAGTGAGTGGCAACACATAGGAACTATGGCTGTGGCCTCTTGCACTGGCCCACACACTTTATTTTATTTTATTTATTTTTTTCTTACTCTGTTGCCCAGGCTGGAGTGCAGTGGTATGATCAGGGCTCACCACAGCCTTGACCTCCTGGGCTCAAGCAATCCTCCCACCTCAGCCTCTCAAGTAGCTGGGACTATAGGTAAGTGCCACCACACTCAGCTAATTTTTTTTTTTTTTTCCTTTGGTAGAGACGAGGTCTTGTTATATTGCCCAGGCTGGTCTTGAACTCCTGGGCTCAAGCAATCCTTGCACCCTGGCCTCCTAAAGTGCTGGGATTACAAGTGTGAGCTGCCACGCCCAACCTATACACATCTTATAATGATTGGCTACTGATGTGGGGTTTGGATCAGAGTCTTCATAGTTTGCATCTCTGCCTTATATTGAAAGACTCTTCAGGACAAGGATCATGTCTCATTCAGGTTTATTTCTTGAAGCACGTTGGCAGATGCCTGAGACTCAACTGGTTATCAATAAAACCAGACCTGAATGAATGAATGAATAACCTATGGACTGTGGAGGTGGAAGAAGACAGCCAAGTAAAAGATGACTGAGGTGTTTAGTCTGGGCAAATAGGGATGGCATTAATGTGGTGAATGCATGAGGAGGAGCACACTGGAAGCAAGGTAATGAGTGTGACATGTTGAGTTTGAAGTCCTGTTACACAGCTGGGTGGAGAGGTCCAGTAATAAGCAGTTAAGAAAACTGGGCCAGTGCCTAGGAGGAGTGCCAGGGCTCCTTCCCCCACATTTACTGGTCCTCGGTTCCCTTCAACACACAGTATGTTGGGAAAGCAGTAGCAGCAGTAGAAGTGGTAGTAGCAGCAGCAGTAGTAATAATAAGTGTAGCCACTTATTGAACTCTTGCCATGTGCCAGGCACTGTCCTAAGGAGATTTTATATATGTATATCTCCCCTAACTCTTACAAAAACCCAAAGAGGTAGATCCCATATTATCTAGAGAGGTTAAATAACTTGCCTGTGGTCTGTCACAAAGCCCCCCACACTCTAAATCATTTTACTAAAATCCAACCCAAGAAGGCTTGAATAGAACATGGAAAGATCACTGCTGTCATTAACTTTAAATATGCCATCACATCTTCTCCATCTTTTTGTCTACACTCTTAGGTCTGGAACTGGATCCATAGTGAACCTGGACTTGATTATGTCCATTCACCACCTTCATTAATTAATTCATTCATTAACTAACAAACATTTATTGGATTCCAAATATTAAGTTCTGGTATCTACATTAAGGATCTAGCTCTGAGACCTACATTAAAATAGTTAAGTACTAAAACAATATTATCATCAGCAAATAGCAGGAATTTATAAAATACAGCGAAAGAGGAAACAGAGCATGGTGGACGCTCCCGCTAGAAAAGGAACCGATGTCTAGGAATCCATCCTCAGCTCAGCCACTAACCTGGCTACAAAACTTCATTTAGTCTGACTGGGTCTCAATTTCTTTATATAAAAACTAAGGGGGTAAGACTGCAATCAGTTCTGCTGTATCCAAATTCATTCCAACCTAATTGATACATTAGGGAAAAATTTGGGTGTATCATGAATTTTGCATTTTTGCTTATACGTGATTTCTTCTGTGAAAAACACTAAGTGAATGCAGAAAACTTCTTCCAGCTGGACTAATCCACAAAATACACATGCACACACCTCAATAATCTACCAGCTCCCTCAGTTCACCATGTGCTGCGAGCCACACCCATCCACATCTGATATTATAACTGTCTATCTGATTTTGGACAACCTTCCTCGCACCCCTTCACAAAATCTCAGAAGCTGCAACCCTTCCGGCGCTCACCTCCCCAAGCAAACCTTTCAAGGTAAAGTGCCATATTTATTTTGTATTTATGTATTTCTTAGCCAGTTAACATGCATAAAACTGTGCTGACAGTTTTATTAGGTTCTTATCTCTTTTTTCACATGTGTCATTGAGGAAGTTTTGGAGTATTGTGCCCGTTACTCCACCTTTCCTGTAAGCCTGTGGCTTTCATGGCATAATTTTGCACAGTGTGATGATTGTTAGGAAGGAAATACATTAGATTACAGCAGAACTGACTATCTTGAGATCATTTTCAAATTTAACATTCAGTTCTGCATAACTTCTCTAAGTTCATGGACTGTTTCCCCATGGTAGTCCTTCAAACAAGTTAACATGCTGAACCACACCAATCGGAGGCTGAAAATAAGCAGCAGCACTTATTTCAGTCTGAGCTTACATTTTTTTCCTATGAGGGAAAAAAGGATCAAGTCATATCATTAAAATGGTTGAGCACTTGCTATCAATTTTGCTCCACCCTAGGGGAAAGTACCTACATCCTTGCGCTTGGAAAGTTGTTACTTTAGAAAGGCTGCCCTTTAGTTTTCTACCCCCAAACCAACGATGCCTGGGGCTTCATCTGAGGCAGGACTGGTAAGTCCCGAGAAACCTCAGATAGTCTGAAGGCTATTTGAGTACTACTGCCAGTTTTTTCTCTGAGACTCCTGTGGCAACTAGACCATTGGTTTCTTAGGAGATGTTGCATTCCCCAGGAGGCCCTGACGTCAAGCTGTTACTCAGCCCAAAAGCCAATCAGCTCCAGGAGTTGTTTCTCACAGAAGACAAAAAAGGCTTCCTAAGCCAGACCTGATCATCACATCCTGAATCCAGAGTCTGCCCTGCTTATTAAAAGGCTAAAAAGAGGCCCAGCACAGTGGCTCACACCTGTAATCCCAGCACTCTGGAAAGCCAAGCTGGGTGGACTCAGGAGTTCGAGACCAGCCTGGGGAACATGGCGAAACCCTGTCTCTACAAAAAGTACAGAAATTAGCCTCACAAGGTGGTGTGTGCCTGTAATCCCAGCTACTTGGGAGGCTAAGGCAGGAGGATCGCTTGAGCCCAGTAGGTTGAGACTGCAGTGAGCCAAGAATGCACCACTGCACCCCAGCCTGGGCGACAAAGTGAGACCCTGCCTCAAAAAAAAAAAAAAAAAAAAAGGCTAAGAAGAGACTTGCTTGTAGCAGCTTATAATCTTCCAAACATAATTAAGAGAGAGAAAAGAGAAGAGAAGAGCCAAATACCCTGCAAAGTCTACTATAAAAATCATACTCATACCCTAGGTGAGTCATTACACTTATATGAGGTCATTGCTATTATTATTAAAAATGTAACACTACTGAAATATTATCCACAAACCATTAAGTCATTCTCATTGCCTGAGAAAAAGGAAGGAAAATTATTAGGATATATGCTTTATACTTACAATAAAATACAGTAAGTGCATATGCCAACAATTAAAAAGTGGTTCAAAGCATCATTTGAAAATGCAAGAAACAAAAGAAGATACACAATGTTTAAAATTGCAGGTATTTTTCAAAAATACAAAGTAATAATGACTGATAACAATCCAGAAAGATAAATGCAGCACACAGTATTTTCATGACAACGCTCTATCATTGGGGCTAATGTTTTGCTTCCATATGAACTAGATCTGGCTTGGAGTCCATGTTTCCATTACTATATTGCATAAGCAGTCACATCTGGCCCATTCTTCCTCTGCAAAACCTCTCTTGGCCACTCTTCCTTCTGACAGTTCTTTGTCACTGTCCTCATCAGCTCAGGTTGCCAGTAACTCCTGCCTGGAGTGATGTAATGCACTGTCAAACTCAAATTCCTGCCTGAGATATCTCCTCTCTCCAATCACTTCCCTGGTCATAGTGCTATCAAAATCATCTTCCCAAAAGCACATATTTGAAGCTCACTCTCCCCAGCTGAACACACAGTGGCTCTTTTTTTCCTTACAGACTCTTTCAAATAGCTTTTAATGAAAACATTATTCCCAATGCACCCCCGATTTTAGCCTAAACCACTTTTTCCTGCTCCACTTCTCATCCTGGCTAGCCACATATCCTTCCATTGAACCAAACCACTTGCCATTCCCAGAAGTGCCCCACCTCGAGGCCATGCTCACAACATTTGCTCAGCTTGGAATATGAATCCTTTCAGCCTTGCCTGTTATCACAACAACTTTCCTGACTTTGACCAGCAGCTTTCTGGTGTTTATTTAGCAACTATTCTGATATTTTAATTCTTTTCATTTATACTTTCCTAGCTGGACTCTGAGTTTATTAAAGATTCTGGCACCGAGCACACTCTCTTGCACATTATTAATATTCACAAAAATGTAACTGACTTGAACTTCCAATTTGAAGAAGGATAAGAAGTTGTATTAGTCCATTCTCACACTGCTATGAAGAAATATCCAAGACTGGGTAATTTATAAAGGAAAGAGGTTTAATTGACTCACAGTTCCACATTGCTGGGGAGGCCTCAGGAAACTTACAATCATGGCAGAAGGCAAACAAGAGGCAGGCACCTTCTTCAAAGGTGGCAGGATGGAGTGAGTCCAAGCAGGAGAAATGCCAGATGCTTATAAAACCACCAGATCTCGTGAGATGCACTCATTATCACAAGAACAGCATGGGGAAACCGCCCCCATGATTCAATTACCTCCACCTGGTCCCACCCTTGACATGTGGGGATTATGGGGATTATAACTCAAGATGAGATTTGGGTGGGGACACAGAGCCAAACCATATCAGAAGTTAAATCCGAATCTCTCTCTCTCTATCTGGCTAACACACATTTGAAGTCTCTTTTTATACACTGGCTTTTTCTGACTATCCAGAGGTGGACAAAGCATTCAGAACTCTGCCTACTTTTAGAAAATCTTGGATATCCCAAATCTTAATATTAACATTATATTGAGTAGCCTTTTACACATAAGTTGAAGAAGTTCATTTGTTTTCAAAATGCAAAAAGTGTAGAAAGATAATAACTATTATATTGATGGGTCAGCCTGAAGAATTTCCTGGAACTTTACACTCTTATTTCTGATGACAACAGAAATTTGGATGGTAAAAGACTCAGACGGCATTTCTGGCAGTCAGGTATCCTTAATAACTGTTCATCTTTCCCCTTTCATCTTCCATGTGTATGAAAGTTGTCTCTGGAGAGAATTTAAGTCAGAATCTGTGACTAATGGGCATAGTATGTCAGCCACATTATTGCTACAAAACAAGTAACCTCCAGTTAGCCGTCAACTCTTTGCTTCTTGCTTCTTGGTCAAGTGAAAGAGCTCTAGTTAGTGATTAAAATTCTGCTCACATAGGCCCCGCTCTGCCAGGGAACTAGCTAGAGAAAGAGGTCTTTTTATTTTGCAGGCAATAAAGGGCAAAGTGGGGCCAGGCGCAGTGGCTCACGCCTGTAATCCCAACACTTTGGAAGGCCAAGGTGGGTGGATCACTTGAGCTCACACTTTTGAGGCCAGCCTGACCAACATGGTGAAACCCCGTCTCTAATAAAAATATGAAAATTAGCCAGGTGTGGTGGCGGGTGCATGTAATTAATCCCAGATGGTCCGGAGGCTGAGGCAGGAGATTTCCTGGAATCTGGGAGGTGGAGGTTGCAGTGAGCAGAGATCATGCCATTGCACTCCAGCCCAGGTGACAACAGCGAGACTCCATCTCAAAAAAAAAGGGGGGGGGGAAACAGGGGTGGCTTTCTGGAATTTAGATTTGGAGTTTTATGTTATAAAGGTAGATTTGGTGTAGATATTACACAGATCTCCTCTGTGTTTAATTAGGATTTGCAGGCCTTACTTCCAATCTATCTGGGAGTCACCTGAACCAAAAGTCACAAGCAGAAGGAGACATCACAAGGGGGTGCATGGCTTTCCCCGACAGTGATGGAAGGGTTGGGTATTGCTCTCTGATGATCTTCTGTGTGTTCTCCTTTCCTCTACAACCAGCTGCCAAGTTTCGTGAGGCCAAGGTCCAGGTTTTACATTTTCTTTGTATCCCTCCCATGGCTGGTAGAGTTACCAATATTGAAATACCTAACACCTGCTCAAAAAAATCTGTTAATTAATTGATTTTGCCATAAAACGATGAGTAGCACAATACTTGTGCTTTTCAGAAATGTCTAGTTCATAACACACAATTACATGAGCTAGGAGCTTCCAAGGTGAGAAGCAATTCTCTGAGCAGAATAAAATTGGAGACTGGTATGAAGGAGGCAGTGGAGAGATGGAAGCAGAAGTCATTGAGGAAAAATTACAGGGGACAGTAGGCTGTCTTGGCCCAAACCAAGGCCTCTCTTACCAGGACCCTACATTTTCAGAAAATAGCTCCACTGAACACTGATGATAGGACTGTGAAGGCCTAGAATTAAACTCCAATCCTGTTTTAATTTTATGGGCTATACAACATAAAGACCGAGGAAGAACATCTGGGACACTGGGCCACCAGGCACACGTTCACAGCTGGAACAGATCACAGATGACCCAAGTTAAATTAGCTTCAGGGTGACCACCTGCACAGCATTTTCATTTCTCTAAAATTCTTTCCCCTGCCCACTGTGACCTGTCCCATGACTCTCCACTTAAAATGGATTTTTTTTTTCAAGTCTGTTTCCATAGTCCCCTTTCTATCATAGCTCTAATGTCGGTGTTGGCTGAGCTGGTGGGGTATGTGCACACATACAGAATGACGAACTTGCAGTCATCTGCTCAGCTGATGGCTGGTTGAGTTATGTCTCTTTATGATATTCCTAAGTACGATTAGAAAGGACAGGAAATGACTCCAGGGCTAAAAAGTTTTATTCTGATTTGGATAAGTGGCTTGAGTCAACCCAGATGGTGATACTTCACATGACAATATTTGAGTTAAATGAAAAGTCTTTGGAGAAGGAATACTAATGACAATAGGTTGCGTTAAGTGAGCCTCTCCCAGGTGCCACTTTTCTTCGAAGCTTTGTCGCATCTATTAGTTCATTTAACAAACTGAGCTACAAATTGTGTAAAAAAATTCCTAATATTTCTCTGACAAACTAATAAACTAGACTCTGGAAAACAGCATTTAAAGCTTTGATCTGTCATCTCATAGCACACATAGTTCCAAAGAAATAGACTTTTTAGAAATTTATAGGCTACATACATAGGTTACGTGTTTATAGTCAATTATAATTCAGCTCTGAACTCCTGAATATATTTTGAGTTTAACCTATAAAAAATTATAAAAGGAGTAAGATGACTATGTGCTAGGTTGTAATGTAAAAGCCATATTCTTGAATAAAATGTAAAAAAGGAATTAATTTGGTCATACAGAGATACTATTGGATATAAAAAAGTAGATATGAGTGATTTCAGATGTTGTAAAGTCAAAGTGCCAGCATAAACCTCATGCTTTTACAACCCAGCCTGAGAGAAGAAAAATTCACTTTTTCTCTTATTTTCGAAGTTGACAGCTTAGCCTCAAATATAAAGTAGAACCATATCATGGAGCTAAAATTCATTCCAAATTTTAATATACTCTATATTTCTGCCAACTCTTAATATTTATCAATTTTAAACATTCTAAAACCTGAAGTATTTGTCATTTTAATTTCAATAATTTAAATATTTATAAGTCAAGTTTAGCTGCACTTAATAAAAAAAGACAACATATTAGAGATACAATGGAAGATCAGAAATCCTCATTCCAGCTGGGTGCTGTGGTTCACACCTGCAATCCCAGTGCTTTGGGAGGCCAAGGCAGGAGATCACTTGAGGCCAGGAGTTCGAGACCAGACTGGACAACACAGTGGGACCCATTGCTACAAATAATGGGTAAAAAGTTAGCCAGGCGTGGTGGCACATGCCTGTAGTCCCAGCTACTTGGGAAGCTGAGAAGGGAGGGTCACTTGAGGTCAAGGCTACAGTGAGCAGTGATCACACCACTGCACTGCAGCCTGGGCAACAGAATAAGACCGTGTCTCAAAAAAAAAAACAAAACTCATTTTGGAAAGTCCCAATTACCCTACATTTACAAATGCTCAAAAGCCACAGAAGAAAGAAGACCAGAGCTAAAGTTAGGAGATGAGGCCATGATGGTGAGGAGTTAAAGGGGCAACTAAAAGGAAGGAATAATAAATAAAGGAAGCAGAAATAATGATTTTGGAGAGGAAGTGGCTGCCCTTAACATGCCTCATCTACCTGGGAAACTTTCAAGATCTCACTCAAACTTCTCTCTCTGCCTTCCTCTAAAAGTAGAAGAAGATGAGGCAAGATCTTCCCAGGTAGATGAGGCAAGTTTCCTTGCTCTGAGAAATCAACTTCATCCCATTGTTCCTTGTTCAAACTTTCACAATGGTATATTCCTCACTGTTTTATAGTGACTTGTTTCCAGGTCTGCCTTTTCTCAAAACTGTGAACTCCTTAAAATAGTCTTTGCTTTATTCAGAGTCACTGTCCACATGCCTGTACCAACCAAAATGATATACGATCTTTGGTGCTCAGTACTGGTCAGATGAATGAATGAATAAACCAATGAACAAATGAATGGAAAGAGGTATCTAGGCCAGCAAGAGAGAGAAACCTGGAACACACACAGAGAGAATTATACCCTAACTAATATACACAACAAACCAAATTTTCTAAACCTTATGGTCTCCAGAAGCAGAGATTCCTTTTTTTTTTTTGCACTTTTCCAATGTATTTTTAAAATAAGATTTTAAAAAATTTATTTTAAATTTTTAAAAATAAGGTTATTGAAATATAATTTACATATCATAAAATTCATCTATTTGGAACCAAAACCACAATGAAATGTTACCTCACACATGTTAGAATGGCTGTTATAAAAATGACAGGAGATAACAAATGTCATCAAGGGTGTGGAGAAAAGAAAAAACCTTACAGATTGTTGGAGGAAATGCAATTTGGTGCAGTCATTATGGAAAATAATATGAAGCATCTGCAAAAAAAGTAAAAACAGAACTACCATATGATCCAGCAATTTCACTTCTGGATATATACCCAAAGGAAACAAAATCAGTATCTTAAAGAGGTATCTGCACTCCCATGTTCATTGCAGCATTATTTACAATAGCTAAGATACAGAAACAATCTAAATGTCCATTGACACATTCGTGGGTAAATGAAATGTTGTGTGTATGAATGCACACACACACACACTGGAATATTATTCAGCCATAAGAAAGAAGGAAATTCTGCTATTTGTGACAACATGGATGCTATTTGTGACAACTGGAGGGCATTACGCTAAGTGAAGTAAGCCAGACAGAGAAGACGAATATTGTATGGTATCACCATATGTGGAATCTTTAAAAAAAAACACCTTACAGAAACAGAAAGTAGAACAGTAGTTGCGACATGGGATGGGGAATGGGGAGATGCTGGTCAAAGGGGTACAAACTTTCAGTGATAAGATGAATAAGTTTGGAGGATCTAATAATGTATAGCATGGTGACTGTAGTTAATAATACTATTGTATATACTTGAAATTTGCTAAAGAAGTAGGTCTTAAATGTTCTCAACACACATACACACACACACACACACAGGTAACTATGTGAAGGGATGAATGTGTTAATATTTATGGTAACCATTTCACATTGTATACATAAATCAGCACATTGTATACTTTAAATATGTACAATTTTATTTGTGAATTATACCTCAACAAAGCCGAAAAAATTCATGAGTTTGGAGAATAGCACATATAGCAACAATACAGTCATCCCTCAGTATCTGTGCAGGACGGATTCCAGGATGCCCTGGGATGCCAAAGTCCACAGATGCTCAAGTCCCTTATCAGTCTTCTGTATCCATGGGTTCCTCGTCCACTGATTCAGAGGGCCAACTGCAATTAGGAAATAGTACTAATACCTTACATTTGTATAGAGTTATACTTGAAGCATTTTCACATATGTTAATGCATTGGATTCTTCCAACATTTGAGTTAGATAAACAGATTTTGTCAGCCCCATCATACCTATAGGATACCTGAGTTTTGGAAAGTTTCAAATACTCACAATAACAGATGATTTGGGGAAATGTCATGTTAGACGGAGATATAAATAGGCTCCCTACAGCGGGGCTTAGTTTTAAAGGGCTATGCAGGCCGGGCGTGGTGGCTCACGCCTGTAATCCCAGCACTTTGGGAGGCCGAGGTGGGCGGATCACAAGGTCAGGAGATAGAGACCATCCTGGCTAACACAGTGAAACCCTGTCTCTACTAAAAATACAAAAATTAGTCGGGCGTGGCAGCGTGTGCCTGTAGTCCCAGCTGCTGGGGAGGCTGAGGCAGGAGAATGGCGTGAACCCAGGAGGTGGAGCTTGCAGTGAGCCGAGATTGCGCCACTGCACTCCAGCCTGGGCGACAGAGCGAGACTCTGTCTCAAAAAATAAATAAATAAATAATAATAAAAAAATAAAGTGCTATACGGACTGTACGTCTTCATAGAAAACTATGCTCTGCAGCTTATGTGAGCCCAAGGGACACTTTTATAAGGACCATCTTTGGAAACTATCTTCAAGGAACACACTTTGAGAAACACTGGGCTTAATCATTTAGTGCTCTTTGAAACTGTTCATCACACTATGTGATGCTGAGTACATAATGGTGCGCAACGCAGACACAGCCTTGTACTGTGCAGCGTACAGACTCTAGATTGGGGCATTCACAGTGATGGATCTGACGAGGACACTGTCCTTATGCTTGTACAACAATGGTGTCTATTCTACCTCATGCTCATATTTTCCTTTTACTAGTGAATATGCCCCAATAAAAATTTACATTAGGACAAATACTAACAATGTTTTTCTTTATATAGTTGTAGCTGTACACAATTCAACAGGAAACTGACCAGGCACAGTGTGGACTCACGCCTGTAATCCCAGCTCTCTGGGAGGCCAAGACGGGCAGATCGCTTGAGCTCAGGAGTTTGAGACCAGCCTGGGCAACATGGCAAAACCCTGCCTCTACAAAAAAAATACAAAAAATTAGCCAGGTGTGGTGGCATTTGCCTGCAATCCCAGCTACTTGGGAGGCTGAGGTGGGAGAATCACCTCAGCCTGGGAGTTTGAGGCTGCAGTGAGCCGTGATCATGCTACTACACTCTAGCCTGGGTGACAGAGTGAGACTCTCTCTCTCTCTACACACACACACACACACACACACACACACACACACACACACAGACCTTCTGATGACTGTCAGTGGGGACTGAGAAGGTTATGGGTGGGATTCCTGAGCCTGTATCCGATGTTGTATTCCTTAATGCTGGGGATGTTTGAGGAGTAAGAGTCAGAAAATAACACAGAGAGAAAAGACGAAGTTACAGAGGTGTGAAATAAAGGCTACTGTGGCTCTCCGATTTTCCATCTCCACAATATTTCCTTCAGAGATGAATTATAAATTCAAGTTTGATTGTGATGTCTATGTAAAGGGCATCTGAATCTTTCTCCTCAGCCCTGATTTCTCTCCCAAGCCTGCCTCTGGGACTTGACTGGCATGACCTTGGGTAAACAGTGAAGCCTGGCCCAATGGAGCTGTTGGGAGGCCCAAGTGAGAAAACCCATGCCGATGCTTAGCACCAAGCTCAGCCTTAGCCCCCTCAGTAAGGAAGGTTCAGCTGTTGAGTTCTGTGTATTTCTGCCCGTTGCTCTCTACACATACTGCTGCTTCTATGTGAGTTCAAGTTTCCCTTGCCTATGAAACTCTCAGCATTCCAGCCCAGGGTGACCCCTTCTTTCTCCAAACTCCTAGAACCTTTCTACCAGCTCTTCTGCACAATCCTACAGGCATCTGTCTAAAAGCTGCAAGTCAGCCGGGCGCAGTGGCTCACGCCTGTAATCCCAGTACTTTGGGAGGCCAAGGCAGGCGGATCACGAGGTAAGGAGATCGAGATCATCCTGGCTAACACGGTGAAACCCTGTCTCTATTAAAAACACAAAAAATTGGTCGGGCGTGGCGGCACGCGCCTGTAGTCCCAGCTATTCAGGAGGCTGAGGCAGGAGAATGGCGTGAACCCGGGAGGTGGAGCTTGCAGTGAGCCGAGATCACGCCACTGTACTCCAGCCTGGGCAACAGAGCGAGACTCTGTCTCAAAAAAATAAATAAAATAAAATAAAAGCTGCAAGTCACTGCAGTGTTCATCTGGTCCAGCCACCTGCTAGCAGGAGTCATCTCTTTTCACTAATGTGTCAAGACTGTCTTATATAGAATCCTGACTGTTTATTAATTTTCTATACATATATTAGTTAATATGGAATTATATGGTACATGAAAAATACATATTCTGTATGTATATATTCTCTTTCCAATTGCTTTGTAAGCTCTTAAAAACACATACCTTTCTGATTTTCCCACAGTATCTAAAACATAGTATGTACTTGAGGGATATTTAGCTGACTTTTGGTATTTTCAGATTGGAGTTATTGTTCAAAATCTCCAAATCTGGAAAAATTGATACATCCATTTCCTCATGGCTGAAAGAAACCAAAGGTCAAATCTGAAGGAAGCTCAATTATCTTGTATCTCACTTTCATGTCTTTTGGTTAGTAAAGTGAAACGACTTTAACTTTTTGTTTAAGTATCTCCTTTGGCCTTCTATTTAAATGGTGGTTAAAAATGGTTGGCTCTGGAAGCGTGGTTGTCTGTTCAGGTTTTCATGGGAACATGTGTTTGTTTGTGAACTTTAAGGTACTCTTGGCTTTAGATATGTGCCTGCATCCCCTCCGTCTCATGGTGTAGGGTGAGGGGAGCAAGAATCGGAGGAAATCTACCATGTGGCTGGAGCCTAAGGAGAAGGGTTCTGTTAGCATGGGAAGGAGAAAGCAAAGAATAAAGGAGAGTGCTGATATAGTTGGGATATTTGTCCCCACCCAAATCTCATGTTGAAATGTAGTCCCCAGTGGTGGAGGTGGGGCCTGGTAGGAGGTGTTTGGATCATGGGGGTGGATCCCTGAATGACTTGGTGTTATTGTTCTTCTTGGTCTTCTTGATAGTGAGTTCTCATGAGATCTGGTCATTTAAAAGTGTGTGGAGTCTCCTCCCCACTCTCTGTCTTGCTCCTGCTTTCACCATATGACGTGCCTGCTCTCCCTTCACCTTCTGCCATGATCGTAAAAGCTCCCTGAGGCCTCTCCAGGAGCCGAGTGTTGTCGGTGCCATGCTTCCTGTACAGCCGGTACAACCATGAGCCAATTAAACCTCTTTTATTTATAAATTACCCAGCCTCAGGTATTTCTTTATAGCAATGCAAGAATGGACTAACACAAGAGATCTCCAAACTTTTCCATGAAACAACCTCATCAGAAACAAGTATGAGCAAGTATCCTTCGGAATGCACATATTTATTTATAAATTATAAACATACACTATGATGATTGATACATTCAATAGTATTATAAATTAACTGTCTCTTTTTCAGATAAAAAATAGATAAATGTTTATTTTTGTTTATTCTATGTTTATACCATACTTTGGAGATCACTGGGATAGAGTCTAGAATCCATATCTGGGGGCTGATCCAGTGAAAATGCTGTGGCAGGTAAAACCAATGACATAACTGAAGTTAAACCTAAAAATTCTATACCATCAGTACTGTGAATAACCACGGAAATAGAAAATACAAGCCCATATTCACATTTCAATGTAAAATATAAGAAGCAGTTTTCATGACATTAATATAATTTTGAAATGGTATCCTCAGAAGTGGCTTCCAATCCTGACACTCTCAGCTTTGTTTATGGAGAAAGAGTTTAATTTTTTGGAGGTGGGGGTGAGGTAGGGAGGGGAGAGAAAAGGTTAAAATAGGTTAAAATATAGGCACAAAAACAAGAAAACTATCCCCAATGTGAAAACAACTTTTATTTTAAAAAAGAAGTACCTGCAAACAAATGGGATTGACATGTGATATTTCCATATTATCTTAAGGCAAGAAATGTAAGTTGTCAGAAACAATATCCTCCAATCATCCCATGGGGTCTCAAACCTATAGTAATTGCAGTTTCAAAGGGTATGCATGACTGACGTGTGCAGTGCTTTTCCAGATCTAGGAAACTACTACATGCTTGGTTTTTTATGTTTCATGTTTTAAACTATGTCTATTTATTAAGAAATTTTTCCTTATGTATTATTTTTAAACGAAGGTCAAATATGACTTGTCGCCCTCTTCTTAGGATATTCACAGTTCATTTCTTCCTGTTGAAAATGGTTTTCCCACATGAAGTTTGGCACTCTGGGGTGAACATATAATAAAGTAATCAGATCTGACCAGGGCAGTAATTTTCATACGGAGAACTGACTGAAATGTGGGCCAGAGAGTGCAATAACATGCACTTGTTCTTTCAATGTGGCATAAAGTATGCACCAGCAGATTCCATTTAGTGTGGATTTCAGAGCATCCTGGAAAAATCATTATCCATCTCTCCTAGGTTACAGCTACCACTTCTCAACTTTGCTCCTGGTAACTTGCAGATGTTGCCTATATTTGCAACACAAGGCCTCATTTGTTTGAGCCCCAATTATGCCAAATTATGAAATTCTGATGGGGCAGATCTGAAGGTTATCTGTTATGTTTTTAAACACAACAGTTTATCAAGGTATAATCCCCACACCGTACAATATGCCCATTTAAAGTATACAATTCAATGGTTTTTAGTATATTCAAAGACTTGTGTACCCAACACTGTAACCAATTTTCCAATTTTAGAATATTTTCATCACACCAAAAATAAATCCCATACCTCTGCCAACCCCCAGAAGACCACTAATCCACTTTTTTTTTTTTTTTTTTTTTTGAGACAAGGTTTTACTCCTGTCACTCAGGCTGGATTGCAGTGGTGCAATCTTGGCTCACTGCAACCTTCGCCACCCGGGCTCAAGTGATTCCTTTGCCTCAGTTTCCTGAGTAGCTGGGATTACAGGTGTGCACAACCACACCCGGCTAATTTTTTATTTTTTGTAGAGAGGAGGTTTCACCATGTTGCCCAGGCTGGTCTCGAACTCCTGAGCTCAAGTGATCTGCCTGCCTCAGCCTCCCAAAGTGTAGGGATTACAGGCATGAGTCACTGCGCCCAGCCTAATCTACTTTTTGTCCCTATAGATTTGCCTGTTCTGAACACTTCATATAAATGGAATCATAATATGTGGCCTTTTGTGCCTGGCTTCTTTCACTCAGCATAAGAGTTTTAAGGTTCACCCATGTTGCAGCATGTACCAATACCGCCTTTTTTATGACTAATACTCCACTGTATGTATATTCTACATTTTATTTATCATTTACCAGTTGGTAGACATTTGGGTTGCTTTCACTTTTTCCCTCTTATGAATAATGCTGTTATGAACATTCATGTACAAGTTTTTATGTGGATATGTTTTAATTTCTCCTTGGTGTATATATATATGTGTGTGTGTGTGTGTGTGTGCGCGCGCATGTGCATATGTACATACATACATACATACACACACACACACACACACACCCCCCCAAGAGTGAAACTGCTGGGTCATATGAAAATTTTATACTCAATTTTGAGGAACTGCCAGATTGTTATGATATTTAACTTTTTACTATAAAAATCATCTTTGGGCCGGGCGCAGTGTCTCATATCTGTAATCCCAGCACTTTGGGAGGCCAAAGCAGGAGGATTACTTGAGCCCAGAAGTTCAAGACCAGCCTGGGCAACATAGCAAGACCCTATCTCTGTAAAAAAAAAAAAAAAATTTTTTTTTTTTTTTGTTTAAGTAGCCAGGCATGGGAGCACACACCTGGGAGGCTGAGGTGGGAGGACTGCTTGAGCCCAGGAGGTTGAGGACCTTCCAAAGTTTTAGCACTATTTGTATAAAATAGTTTACTAATTTCAAATTATTGTCTTATTAAAACAAGTCCAGTTGATCTTACTGTACAATTAGCATTTTCTCAGCCTTTCATATTTATAACTGAGCACCCCTAAAAACAAACAAAAAGGCATGTATTTCATTCCCATTTTCCATCTGCCTTCTCCCTAAATCATCCTGAATCATTCTATCCATTTATCTTCAGAATTTAAAGGTCCTGAGGCACATAAATACATCAACAGGCTTTTGAAAAAATTCTATGTTCAACTCTTAACAGTTTACCTAGAGTGGTCAGTACCACCTGAACAGTTATCCTTGATCATTTATACTGTTTATCTTTCCACGTCCAAGAGGATGGCTGTTTAAGGGCTCCTCTGGCTCCTGTGCTTGGAGGGAGGGACTTCACCATGGGAATTACATGGCCTTTAGGTCAGATAGTCACACGTGGAATCTCTCCCTATGAAAGCCTCTTCACATTATGCAGATGACACATACATTCAGGCTTTACTTGGCTTACAGCCCTTTGTTAACCAACAAAAACAGTATCTTCCAGTAAACTCCCTTTTCTACACACAATTCAGGTCATCTATGATTATGCCATCTAAGAGATACTGTGTCAGTGGCACCTTCCCACATGGGAAGAGATCTTGCTTCTTGAGCAGGATGTGACTTCCTCAAAGGCAAATGGACATCCCTTCCACTTCCCCTGTGGCAGCATCAACTTCCTCTGTTTCTCAAGGAGGTAGAGGGAAAGGGGAGCAGCCTGCCACTTCTGGAAATTCACCCACAGCTCTTGCCTGGCGTGCTGAGCAGAGGCCACCCAGTCGGGCTTTGCAAATAGAATTTGACTCCTATGCCAGACCAAGTGAAACAGATCCACCATACAGGCACTCCAGGAAAAACAGCAATCCATAACCTGTGTGTGCTGAGAATCTAGTACATTGCTCTTTATGAGCCACTGTAAAAAGCGGGATAGGATAATCCCAGTTTCTCCTTTTGTGAAATTCACCTCTCCACATATACTTGACAACATTACAGGGAGACACAGTTTCCAGAGCTTAGATACTTTGCTAATATGTAGTAAACATAAAGGTAAAACCATTAAATTGCAAGTCCTGTCCTCTCTGATTTTACTAAGCATAAAGCTATTGATCACTTTTTGTCCCCTACAGCAAGAATATATCAAGAATATAATCATATCAGGAGAAAAACTACAATCTTCATCTTTGGTAGTGGTCAATCACTTTCAGAATTCTTTTCAAAAACAGCCAGCAGTCAAATTAAATTGTAATTTGGGTTGGGGGTGGGATGGAGGAGAGAATCTGACTTTTGGGAACAGTGTGTGTGAAAATACGTATCCAAAAAGTTCAATGGGAAAATGCTGTCCCCTTGTGACTGAAAAAAAATAATTGTGCTGCTTTCAAATACCCAAGTGGTACCACAAAGTTTGTCTTTCTCTAAAGCCTGTCTGTATCAGTGCCTTTGTGTCCCTCTTGAAAATATCACTTTTTGTAGTAATCTTCTTTTTTAACCACTTTGTCATCATCGTGGGATAAACAGTGTAGACTTTCCAAAATGAACCAGGGTGGTTGGGGTTGAATTGATAAAACACGACTCTGGCAAACGAGCGTTCACTAAACTCTGATCCTGTAATCTTTGCGCTGGCAGAACACCACTGTAGTAGAACTTGGTTTGGCAAACCCTGTATAAAAACAGGACCCTTGACTTAAGATACAGTGTAAACATGTTGACTTCCTAAAACCCTCAATGGGTATGTGGTGAAGGAAAGCTTAGACCCAGACTCTGTTATATAAAAACAAATTAACTTGAAATGTAATTTTTCTCTACTAAGGCTTTTCATAATATATGAGCAGCCCAACCCCCAAGCCCCTGCCAAACCCATCACAATTATTGTCCAAATTCCCGTGGAGTCCAAAGGGGAGGTGGTATTCAAAAGAAGCAACTGCTGGTGGACTTTGAATAAAATGAGAAGTCTGTGAGGCCAATTAGGTTGTCAGTGGACAAAAATAAGCATAAATTAGAGCAATTAAGTAAATGAAAATGATCAAAAGGAATTTGTGGCAAGAATTTTTTTGAACAGATCCTTTTCTATTATATAGGTACAAAGACCATTTTAAACAGTTCAAAAGATTTTTAAATTTACTATACTGTACCCAAACCTCATGAAAATAAAGCATACGGAGGAATAAATTCTAGTTTCTTTTAAAAAATTACTTCAGTTGAAGCAATATTGTACATTTGGTATACTCACAAATATTAAAAAGAATTGTTGGCTAGATACACAAAACAAGGTCATTTTTCTATTCCCAAAGAAATGACACCCAGCAGGGAAAGGGGAATACATACTGTTTGCTAGAATTCATCTTTCATTGAAATCATACTGAAACCTATAAATTATAATAAAATATTATAATTAGAATGTTATAGTAAAATATAATAATAAAAGTGGACTTTAAGGTAGAATACATACCTTTTTAAAACAATGATTATATTTTGGGATAGAATATTATAGAAGACTTTTACTCTCTAAGTTACACATTTCTATAGATTGTTATAGTAAGTGTGTATGATTTCAGTAACCAGGAAAAAAAAAAGTATTAGGTAAAAAAATAACTCTAGTGTGAGAGGTTATCTTTGAGGCTAAGTTGAGAGGAAATCTGCTCCACTTACTGTTGTTTACACTCTAAACTAGTCGCTCTAAAATATAGTTTACACTCTAGTTGGCATCAAAAGTGCCAAAACTTGTTTTGAAGGGGACCTGCAACATAATGGAAACAAACTCTGCAAAGCTGTCGGTTGCTTCACGGGTCACTGTAATGAAGCTTCTGCAGCAAACTCTCTCTCAGGGACTCCCATACTCAACTGCTTTTAGAGAAAGAGACTCACTAGGCGGCCACGGAGGTACGCCCTCAGTAAGCTATTCAGCAATAAGGGATGCCTAGCCAGCTGACAGCCTCCAGCACTGCCCCTCTCAATCTGCCACCGTGATTCCTGCCTAGGCCACACAGTCCGGGCGGGGTCTGCTTACAGCCAATGACTGAGCATGGCAGGGACATGAGAGCCAGGTCACTTCTGCCCTCATGGGGCCCTTCTAACAGGCAATCTCTGCTCCCGGGCACCCATGTACCTGGCTGAGACTTTCTCAGAGCTGCACTGCAGTCTGAGATTCTTCATATCCAACTCTCCTTTTTACCTCCTCTCTTTTAAAAGGTGTTGGACCTGTGCCATCATCGGAAGGCTCAATCTGGTTATTCGGGCTGTCTCACCCCAGTATTGTCCACAGGTGTTTTAAAAGGTGTTGGACCTGTGCCATCATCGGAAGGCTCAATCTGGTTATTCGGGCTGTCTCACCCCAGTATTGTCCACAGGTGTTTGCACCACCAAACCTCTCACACTTCTGTCTTGGCTTCTGCTTTCTAGAGCAGTGGTCCCTAACCCGTGGGCCGCGGACCAGTACCGGTCCACAACCTGTTAGGAACTGGGCCACATATAAGAAGGTGAGAGGCAGGCAAGCAAGCATTATTGCCCGAGCTCCGCCTCCTGTCAGATCAGCGGCGGCATTAGATTATCATAGGAGCACGAGCTCTGTTGTGAACTGCACATGCGAGGAAGCCATGCTGCACACTCCTCATGAGACTCTAACTAATGCCTAGTGAAATCAACCCCCGACTGCCACCATCCATGGAAAAACTGTCTTCCACAAGAAACCAGTCCCTGGTGCCAAAAGGCTGGGGACCACCGTTTTAGAGGACTCAAACTAATGCAACCTACATTCATGTAAGAAAAGCAGGATGCGAGGCTAGTCTTGGAATACCTGTGGCACACACAGAGATCTCAAGATGAAAACGTCTGAGCCACTTTATCAAAACAACTTGTGCTCTCCTGCTGAGACCCAGCTTCCCATCTCTGCTGCAAAGTGGCTGGCAGTACCTTGATACTAACTCTGGTGTAGCTCTAGCCAAGTGGCTGGCAGTACCTTGATACTAACTCTGGTGTAGCTCTAGCCAGGAAATGGTCTTTTTTTTTTTTTAAGTGTATACATAACATTTTGAAAATAATTTTGTTACTGACAGTAATAACATTATTAAAAAACAGCTTCCATTGGGATATTTCTTATCATTTTGAAACCTTTTCAGTTATATAATTTCATTTTGTCAGTAAATCATTTATTAGTAGAATATTTAGTGAAGAAATTAGGCATAGATTGCCTTCACTTGCATTAGTGGACATTTAAGTTACATAAAGGGAAAACACTGATACAGAACAAAATTACTGATGAAAACACAAGGACTTTCTTTTTTAAAACTCTCTTGGCTTCCATAACACCACACTCTTTTGGTTCTCCTTCCAGCTCTCGGAAAATGTCTTTTCCGCCTATTTCACTGGGTCATTGATATGGTTTGGGATCTGTGTCTCCGCCAAATCTCATGTCGATTTGTAATCCCCAATGTTGAGGTGGGGCCTGCTGGGAGGAGTGATTGGATCATAAGGGCAGAGCTCTCATGAATGGTTTAGCACCATCCCCCTTTGGCACTGTATTGTGAGTGAGTTCTTCTGAGATCTGGTTGTTTACAAGTGTGTGGCATCTCCCCCACCTTCCTCCTGCTCTGGCCATTAAGATGTGCCTGCTTCCCCTTCACCTTCTACCATGATTTTAAGTTTCCTGAGACTTCCCTAGAAGAAGCTGCTATGCTTCCTGTACAGCCTGCAGAACTGTGAGCCAATTAAACCTCTTTTCTTTATAAATTACCTAGTCTCAGGTATTTCTTTATAGTAGTGCAAGAACTAATACAGAAAATTGGTACTGAGGAGTAGGGCATTGCTACAAAGATATCTGAAAATATCAAAGTAGCTTTGGAACTGGGTAATGGGCAGAGGTTGGAGGAGTGTGGAGGGCTCAGAAGAAGACAGCAAGATGAAGGACAATTTGGAACTTCCTATAGACTTGTTAAATCATTGTGACCAAAATGCTGATAGTGATGTGGACAGTGAAGGCCAGGCTGAGGAGGTCTCAGATGCAAATAAGGAATTTATTGGGAACTGGAGTAAAGGCCACTTTTTCCATGCTTTAGCAAAGAGTCTGGCCACACTGTGCCCCTGCTTTAGGGATCTGTAGAACTTTGAACTTAAGAGTGATGATTTAGGGTATCTGGTGGAAGAAACTACTAAGCAGCAAAACATTCAAGATGTGGTTTGGTTGCTTCTAACAGCCTATGTTCATATGCGTGAGCATATGAATGAACATACACCTCCATACACCTCTTTCAAGTAGGCATGCCCCAGGGCTTTGTCCTTGACTCCTGCTCCTGCCTCCTGCCTGCTCCCTGTCAGTGATCACATCCATTCTCATGGTTTTCACTCTCACATATGTTATGACCATTTTCCCCTCCTATGAACTTCAGATTCACATCTTACTGACTGCTGGACGTTTCCACCTAAATGACCTGAAATTAGAGCTTATATTTAAAAGAGAAGTGGAGCCCAAAAGTTTGGAAAATTTGGGGTATCTGGTGGAAGAAACTTCAAAGCAGCAAAGCATTTATGAGGTGGCCTGGCTGCTTCTAACAACCTATATTCATATGCATGAGCAAAGAAATGATCTGAGGCCAGGCGCGGTGGCTCACACCTGTAATCCCAGCACTTTGGGAGGCCGAGGGGGTGGATCACAAGGTCAGGAGTTCAAGACCAACCTGGCTGATATGATAAAACCCCATCTCTACTAAAAAATACAAAAATTAGCCAGGTGTGGTGGCAGGTGGCTGTAGTCCCAGCTACTCAGGAGGTTGAGGCAGGAGAATTGCTGGAACCTGGGAGGCGGAGGTTGCAGTGAGTCGAGATCACGCCACTGCACTCCAGCCTGGACAACAAAGTGAGACTCCGTCTCAAAAAAAAAAAAAAAAAAAGAAATGACCTGAAATTGAAACTTATATTTAAAAGGGAAGCAGAGTGTAAAAGTTTGGAAAATTTGCAGCCTGGCCATGTGGTAGAAAAGAAAAGACCATTTCCAGGGGGAGGAAATCAAGGTGCCTACAGAAATTCACGTAAGTAAAGAGGAGCCAAGTATTATTAATAATATCTAAAATAATGGGGAGAAGGCCTGGAAGGCATTTCAGAGAACTTTGTGGCACTTCATCACATACAGCCTTAAACTCTTCTCTATTTTTTAAAGATGAAGGCTTTTCTCATACCTAGATGGTAACTTGCTCGAGAAAAAGAATAGCGTCACATATCTTTAAATGCCCAACTATGCATGATCTAGTGTTAAGCAGAATAGATATTGTTGAGTGAATAAATTTCATTGGCATCAATGATCACTGACATACACCGTGTTGGAAAAAAACTTGAATTGTGCACCTTGTGCTCAATATATGATTTAGATTAAGAGCTTGGGTTCTGAAAGCAAATGTGGTTTCAAACTTCTACCATCTACGGGCCTATAACTTTGGGCAATTTATACAATCTCCTTAAGCCTCAGTTTCCTCATTGATAAAATGGGATACTTTCCTTATAGAGCTATAGTAAGAATTGAGATGAAACGGGGAGTACAACACAGTGCCTCGCATATGGTAAGCTCTCACTAAATGGTGGCTATATAATGATCACTGTTGATTCTTTTAAGGGCTTTGGTTGCTGCTTCTAGGAACCCCCTCTTCAGCAGAAGCATCTTCCTCCTCCTCACAACCACCACTATCAAAGAGCATTTGGTTAAGAACCTTGGAAGAAATCCTCTCATTAGCTGTGTGCTTCCAAGAGTTGGCTCTGGCAGGATTCTGTGGGAGGACAAAAGATCAGCTGCTATTACCCCGACAAAACCATAACTCTTTCCAATCAAAGCCAGCACCCAAAGATGGGCTCTCCAGGACTGACTTTCAGATTTATTTTTTAAGTTACTGTGTTCTGCCAATTTGTGTTGTATTTCTTTTCCACAGAACTTCACATCCGTTCTTCCTGCCACACAAGTGCCTATGAGCTTTGGCCACAGGTGCTTCCAAGTGGAGCACAGGGCAGCTAAGGAGGTGGGAAAGAATGCTGTGATTCTGTCCCACTGAAATAGCACCACTCAGGGGTCCTCCCCCTGGGAATTGGAAGTTAATATTTTACAAGTTGAAAGAATGTAACCAAAAGACATCATCCTAAAAACCAGCAGGAAACCAGAGTCATCTTTTATTACACACTGCCAAGTTCATCTTCTGATACACAGGAGAACTTCTGAACAACAAAGAGAGGTCTCTGGGGTTTGGTGGTTTATTTTGCTTCTTTCTCCACCCCAGTCCAACTTCCCCTCTTAAGATGTGTCAGTGAACTTAGCAAGCAAGAATTCTAAATTAGCATCGTATGATCAGTGTCACTGGCTTGTTCTGGAGATCACCAAAGATAGGAACGTGCTAGGAGACACAAGGACAAGAGGCACTCCTGGCCAGGTTGGGGATTTCTAGAATTTAAGAATTAATCAAGAAAGAAATGAGAGGGAGAAGGAAGAGAGAAGAGAAACTGGAAAATGAGAAGGATGAGGAAGGAGGAGGAAGAGGAAAATTATCAGCCAGTTTCCCCTGACCAGCATCCCCACCCTCAGCTACCCACATGCAGAGATACAGAGAGAGACACAGAGACAGAGACAGAACACAGAGCTGTGTGGTTAGGAGTGAGGGAACCAGACACATAGGATTTGGATTTGTCAGCGCTAAATGCTAAGTTCTCCCTCCTCTTCTCAACTTAAATAATGCCCCAGGGCTCAGTCCTCAGCCCTTATCTTCCCTGTCGATACTCTCTTCTTCTGTGGTCTCATCCAGCCCTGGGCTCTATGCTAAAGACTCCTAATTTTTATGTGCAGCCACAACTTCTCGACTCAGATCCAGACTCATGCAATTACGCTCCACTGAATGTATAATAAGCATCGCAAACTTGACATAATAAAGACAAAATTCAAAATCTGCTCCTCCCTTCAATAAATGTACCCCCTGTTCAGCAAGATGCTTAGCTCAAGCACCTAAAAGTCACCCTTAATCTCACTCTTTCCCTGATAGCCACATCAGCAAGCCTGGTCAGCTCTGCCTCTAACATACATCCCAAATCTTATCACTTCTCAGCATCTCCAGGACTAGTGTTCTAAGCAAAGACACCATCACCTCTGATTTAGTCTAGAGGCACAACCTCCTACAGATCTCCCTGCTTCCGCACTTCAGCAGTCAGAGTGGGTTATGTTATGAAACATATCCGTTCTCTAGTTGAGTCCTCTGAAGGCTTTCCATAGACTCCAAAGCCCTCCCCATGGGCACCCTGGTCTCAACATATTCTAGCCCTCCTATTTCTTGACGTCATCTCCTCCATCTCCCCGCCACTCTATTGTAGCTACAGCTGGCTTAGTTCTATTCCTAGAACATTCCATGCTGTTTCCACCTGAGGGACTTTTTACTTCCCACACACCATGAGGCTACGATGCGCTTCCCAAATCACAGCCTCCCTCACTCTGTTCTTGTTCCCACTCCCACATGACCTCCTCCCAGAGGCCTTTCCTAACCACCCTATCTAACACAGCCACTCATCAGCCGGGCATGGTGGCTCACACCTGTAATCCCAGCTCTTTGGGAGGCCAAGGCAGGTGAATCACCTGAGGTCAGGAGTTCAAGACCAGCCTGGCCAACATGGTGAAACTCCATCTCTACTAAAAATACAAAAATTAGCTGGACGTGGTGGCAGGCGCCTGTAATTCCCACTACTTGGGAGGCTGAGGCAGGAGAATCACTTGAACCCAGGTGGTGGAGGTTGCACTGAGCCGAGATCACGTCATTGCACTCCAGCCTGGGAGATAAAAGTGAGACTCTGTCTCCAAAAAAATAAATAAAACAGAATAGCCACTCCTCTCTATTGCTCCCTTGTCCTTGTCCTCTCCATAGCATTTATCACTATTTGAATGACGGTTTTCGATTAGTTTGTTACCTGTCTTCCCATCTGCCATGAGGGCAGGTCTTTTCTGTCTCATTCTACAACTATTTCCAGAGCCTAAAACAGAGTCTGGCATATGACAGATACTCAATAAATAGCTGAACAAATAAATGTTGAGCCATTTGGACTGGCTAGAAAGGGCTTCCTATACTCAGAATTTTGAGTTTTATTTTCAATGAAAGACACATGTTGACAAAATCATACTTGATGATCACAGATGCTTCTGATTTTACTCCTGCCAGAAACATTCCCATCCCCTCACCAGTAGAGCCACCTTTATTAGCACAAACCCACAGCATCCTTCAAGAAGGCCAGAGAGAAACAAGGCTGAAGATCACTGTTTCCCGCTCCGTGGCCGCATTGTGGCTAAGCGGAAAGTTACACTGGGAGATGAATAGAAATGAAAGGTATTGTGATGCTATAATGTGGTAAAAACAGCACAGCATACTTTATTTATTTTTGTTTTGTTTTATTTTACCTTTTTTTTTTTTTTTTGAGACAGAGTTTCACTCTGTCACCCAGGCTGGAGTGCAGTGGCACAATCTCAGCTCACTGTAAGCTCCGCCTCCTGGGTTCACGCCATTCTCCTGCCTCAGCCTCCTGAGTAGCTGGGACTACAGGTGCCCGCCACCATGCCTGGCTAATTTTTTGTATTTTTTAGTAGAGACGGGGTTTCAGCGTGTTAGCCAGTGTTTTACTTTAAGTTCTGGGATACATGTGCAGAATGTACAGGTTTGTTACATAGGTATACATGTGCCATGGTGGTTTGCTGCACCCATCAACCCATCATCTAGGTTTTAGGCCCTGCATGCATTAGGTATTTGACCTAATGCTCCCCCTCCCTTTGCCCCAACCCCCGACAGGCCTGGGTGTGTGACATTCCCCTCCCTGTGTCCATGTGTTCTCATTGTTCAACTCCCACTTATGAGTGAGAACATGCAGTGTTTGGTTTTCTGTTCCTGTGTTAGTTTGCTGAGAATGATGGCTTCCAGCTTCGTCCATGTCCCTGCAAAGACATGATCTCATTCTTTTTTATGGCTGCATAGTATTCCATGGTGTATATGTGTCACGTTTTCTTTGCCCATTTGCACATCTTCTTTGCCCATTCATGGGCATTTGGGTTGTAAATAGTTCTTTGCTATTGTAAATAGTGCTCAGCACAGCACACTTTAACTGACACAATACTTAAGTGTATCAAGCACAACCCAGGCAGGGTATGAAATCAGACCACGTCAGCCCTCAGGTGGTAGGACAAAGCACGTAGTGGGAGGCTGGCTGGTTTAAGAGGGTCTTGCAGTATCTTCTATGGAGCATTTTACTACTTTTCTGAATTGATCTTAGGCAAAGAATGGAGAAAAACATGTGACTTCCACCTTTATCCTGTCTCACAGAGGTAGGCATGACAGCATTAAAACCCAACAGGCACACTGTAGCTATGCCCAGTCTGAGTTCTCAATGAAGACCAAAAATAGTTCTTGGCGTTATGCTGTCTCTAGTTCCACAATCTTCATACAAAACACAAACCCCTCGCTGGTTTAAGAGTGCCAGAAAGCACTGGGGAGTTAGGGCCAATCATGTGCCGTGAGCAACTTGTACTCATAAACCAGGCCCACACAGATGAGACGCTTTACACAAGGAGGGAAAGGCTGCCCAGAAACATCCTCTGGAGAAATACTCAGTTGGCCGGGCTCTGCCTCCAGTGCCGGAACAGCAGGATGACTTCTGCGTTACCGACGATCTGTTCACCACACTTCACTAGAGCCTTCCCACACCTCCGCTTAGGAAGGTCACAAACCCATTTGGGTTAAATGCTCTTGCAGCTTACTGGAAACCCACTGGCAGCTGATGTTGTGTTTTGAGAATAAACGATGTAACCTGTAAGATTTCCAGAAGGCGTATTTTCTTCTCCAACAAAGAGCAGCCTGCTGACTGAGCTGTGGACCGCAAGCAGTGGCAGCCCCTTGGCTGCTTGCTATTTTGAGTCTGGAGAGATTGTTCATGAGGAGCAAAGGCTGTTTGGCAAGATCAGAGCTCTACCCAGAAAGCAAAAACAAAATCCGGGTGGTAAGGAAGAGCCAGGCAGGCATGCCTATATACCTGAGGACCCTGAGCCCATACTCTGTCTCCTTGGTGAAGCGCCAGCCCTCCCACTTCTCGGCTTGCAGGTCTTAAATACAGTATTTTACTGCTTTTCCGCAGCATTTTCACGGCATTTTGTTAGGATGGTGGTTTGTTCACATTCCCGAGGGTTTTTTCTTGGCAAGGATCAGTGCAGCCAGGTAACTGCTCTTCCTCTTAATTAATCTTAATTAGATTACATGTAACAGCATGGCTGCACAGTGAGGCCTGCCGATCTGCAGACAAGGAGCAGCTTACCCTGTGAACGAACGGGCCTGACTGGGATTATGGACGCGAGCCGTGTAAATGGGAACGGAGCCCCCTAAGCCAACAGTCCTCGGCCTGCTGACACAGCTGCACAGAGTACCCAGGCACTGCAGCGCCGAAGGAGATTCAGTTACAGTGAAGAAATCATAACAAAGACAGGAAACAGATCAGCACACTCTGGATTTAACACCCTCCCTGGGGAGCTCTGCTGATTTCTAGGCTGCAGATGTTTTTAACCCTGCCTTGAAGAATGTCCATGTCACATGCTGGAGCTGATGAAGGCAAGTACAGTATTTAAGCAAAGCACACATATCCCAAAAGTGGACCCAAATCATGTTGATTAGAGCTTCCCCCATCTCTGCGAAAAGAGGACACAACTGTTAAAATCTGTAAACGATCTTTCGGTGGAGTTTGATGAGCAGTTGCGAAATGGATGCCCACAAAGCCTGGTGTTTATTTACTTAAAATGAGGTGTAAATGAAGCTCACTAGACTCTTCCATGAAGGGCTTCCTAGTCCCAAGAGTTGCAAAATGTCTCAGCTGTTTCCGACTTTTTGCTCTTTGCAGCACTCTATACCAAGCGGAGTAGAATGAAAACAAGCCTCCTTCATTGCGCATTTTTCAAAGTGACTGCCAACAAAAGCTGGATCCTTGACTGTTTAGTGCTTACGATTAAGGAGACGGCGTATCTTACTGGCAGGATATAGGTAGTTTTCCAACAGTTACAGTAAGTTTGCAGAATTGGAAATTTATATAAGTTCTTCTGAGTTACATAAACATGTCTATGACTGCACAAAGATGTGGTTTGCCAGAAGCACTGCATTTTCTTTGTGGCAAAGGGACTGGCCATACCCTGCCAGAAAAGTTCAGGCAAGAGGAGGACTCTAATGTTAGATAAACCTCAAGTCCAAAAGTTGGAAAAAGAGAAAAACGTTCAGCTCACTTGTGATCTGATTTTGTCCCATTTGCAGTTTTTTTACTGTTTTCCATGAGTATTTTTAAGAATGCTCACAGAGGACCTCATCAGGACCAGAAACTCTAGCACTCATTTCCTAACATACCCTTGGAGCATCTCACTAAGGACATATTTTTGCTTCTCATATTAAGAAAGCAAGGATCATTTTAACTGCTACTGAATTTAATCCCGTGTTTGAACAGACACAGATTTCTGGTAATTCAGAGCAACTGTCTTTTCCCCAGCTGAGCTTGCTGACTTACCCAGACAACTGAGAACACACGTGGGTGGGCTGAGGAGGGGAGAGGAGAAGTGCACCTGAACGATCCAGGTTGGCCCTCTCCTCTAGCCACAGGCATTGGCAAACTGCTGTTCCTGGTTGTCCAGACCCATTTTCTGAAGGCAGCCTTCACTTCTGTGAATCGGTGGCAGCTCAAGACCTAGGAGCTGAGGACCCCCTGATGCGGTAGCTTCTCCCACTAATGGACAGACCACCTGTTCAAAAGCCCCTTGTTATTTTGGACCTCTTCATCTAAACTGTCGTCTTCCAGACCTTAGGACCACAGATTCTGTCTCTATATGATCACTCCTCAAGACTTCTCTCTCCCACGTGAAGCCATTTTCCCCAGTTTCATTTCTGGTCCACCACTGCACCTCGTGAACTTCTCATTTTGCACAAGAGGTACTCAGATAACTTTTTTTTGAGACAGGGTCTTGCTCTGTCACCCAGGCTGAGTGCAGTGGCATGATCATGGTTCATTGCAGCCTTGACCTCCCAGGCTCAAGTGATCTTCCCACCTCAGCCTTTCAAGTAGCTGGGACCACGGACATGCTCCACCATTCCAGGCTAATTTTTTTATTTTTTGTAGAGATGGGGGCTGGGGGCTGGGAGAGGTCTCCCTGTGTTGTCCAGGCTGGTCTTGAACTCCTGGACTCAAGCTATCCTCCCTCCTTGGCCTCCTTAGCAGCTGGGATTACATGCATGAGCCACCAGACCTGGCACTCAGATAACTTTTACTTGCTATCTGAAAAACTGGTAGCTACAGCTGGATCACCCAGACTCTAATGAGGGGTCTGGATTGATTCAGGACAGGATGGCTCTTAGGTACAGGCAGAGAAAATCTCCTTAAGATTTGAAAGATGCCAACAAAACTTACTGTCCAGTCAATGTCAATCTGCCATAAGTCTGGAAGGTCATTTGCTGTGTCTTCTTTGGAGTTAAGCACTGCCCATCAGAAAAGTCTACTTTTGAATGAATGACCACTTGGAAGAGTTAGCATGCACAATGTCTGGCACACAGGTAAGGAATGGATTTATAAGTGACATTGTAAATCAGACAGCTTTCCTCATTGGGAGGTATGTAAAACCCGAGTGGAGATATGAGGGGCATTTATGACCATTTTTGTCTACCCTAAAACTCTACTAAAGCCAGGTCCACATCAAGGGGCCCCAGCGCAGCTTTCTTTGCACATCTGGTGCAGCAGGTACCCTATGCACACCGCAATGCCTGTGTCTAACCCTTCTGCACCTTCCAGAAGCTTCAATGGTGGAAGCAGAGCCAGGGCCAAGACAGAATTTCCTGCCTCTCCCATGCCTCTCAGCTATGAGAGTACAGGAGAGAAATGGATGCTTAGTACCGTCTCAAAGGAGATGATTGCTCATACAGTTAACCCTGAAACCAATCTAGGAGTCCAACAAAATACATGTGTTCAACACACATATTAGCTAATCAGATTGTTGTCTCTTAATTATCTTATTTTCCAGTAAACCATCATGACCTCTCAGGACTTCCCAGGGGTACTGCCCTGAGGTTCCTCCTTTAAAATGGCCAAGTGATGAGTGATGACTGATTAGCTTGCCGAATTCTTCACTTAAGAACTCATCAGAGGAAAAAAAAGGAAAAAAGAAAAAAAAAGAAAATAGACTCGGATATTTTGATTGGGCTGTGAGCTCAAGTAAGCAGCACAGTAAAACAGTAAGAACGTTTTTGACAAGAGACTTCATTCAAACATACGTGGAGTCCCCCTGCTGTCGGCCAAGAATAAAATATTGGCCAGCTCGTACCTAAATTTTATTCTTCTTCCGTGGTCATTCGGAATGGGCCACAAGAAAGACCAGAATTCTTCATTTACTACACACCTAAGGTTTTATGGACTTTGTGTCACCTTTTGAATCCCCCATCCCCACCCCAAGTTTCATTTTACGCATCAGTGAAAGCCTCAGCCAAGGGAAGAGGTTTTCTTCCCCGTGGAGTAGAATGCAGGAATTTATCTGTCTTAAGGTCTTTAGTCAAGCTAAATTATGTTACCTGGGTATGCTGCCAAAATACAGGTCTGTTCTCTGTTTTGAATCATGATATCACTAGTAGTAACCTCATGTCCAGATATTTGAGATTAAAAACACCAGTACATTACGTGTGTTTTACAAAAGACAGTTGCCAAGTATGTTATGCCTTCAATATAGCTTTCCTGACAACGTGAACATTGACCTGCAACAAAAAGGCACGTGAGAAGCCCAGGGCCAACTCTCTAGAATTAAGTAATATTCACACATTAGCTGAAGGATGACCCAGTCACCAACCTCCCCCAACGGTCTGCTGTGTGCATCCTCTCTTCTTTCCTTTTTGGGTCTGCAGTGTCTACCGGTCACTCTCCTGGGTTATACAACAGAGATGGGCATTATCTCAGGCCAGCCCTTATTAGGTGCACATATCACTCGGAGCGTCAGAGAAGCGCCGTATCCAATTATCACAGGACTTTGCTTTAATGTCTTCATGGTCACGTTTCTATTTGTGTGATGAGCTAACTTTGAATGAAGGTTGGTTGGTTGGTCTGTCAAGGCTCACTGCTTAAAGCTGACTGGCATGTCTTTGACTCACCTTCTCACTCAAGAAACAGATGGATTCCTGGTCTTTCTGCAGTGATGAAAATAATTGCTAATAATCGGCTGAGTTTACCCAAAGGATGTTTAGACTGATTAATTTTATTTTTCCAGTACTTCAAAAAACATGCCTTGAAAATCATCTATAACAGCATTGTCCAATAGAAATATAATGCAAGCCACATGTGTAATTTCAATTTTTTCTAGTAGCAATATTAAAAGGTAAAAGGAAACAGGTGAAATGATTTTTAATAATATATTTTATTTAACCCAATAGACACCAAACACCATTATCTCAACATATAATCAACACAAAATTATTATGAGAGGTTTTCTTTTTTAAAATTTAAAAATTTTAATTTTTATCTTTTAGAGACTGGGTCTTGCTTTGTCGCTCAGGCTGGAAGGCAGTGGCCTGATCATAGCTCACTGCAGCCTCAAACTCCTGGGCTCAAGCAGTCCTCCTGCCTCAGCCTCCTGAGTAGATAGGACCACAGGCATACACCACCATGTCCAGCTAATTTTTTAATTTTTTAATTGAGATGGGATTTCACTATGTTGCCCACACTGGTCTTGAATTCCTGAACTTGAGCAATTCTCCTGCCTTGGCCTACTAAAGTACTAGGATTACAGATGTGAGCCACTGTACCTGGCTAAGAGATTTTTTTTCTTTCATCTTGTCTTCCAACTTCAGGGTGGAGTTGAGACTTGCTGCATATCTCAATTTCAAGTAGCCACATTTTTGAGTACTCAGTAGCCACATGCAGCCTGTGACTACCATACTAGCAAGCTCAGGTACAGCACTGCCCTGTACTCATATAACAGGAACTTAGGGAAAGTGGAAGAATAAGAATGTTAACCAGGCTACATGGCAGCAAACCAAAGTGTATTGAGATGTACAGATAATGAGATGGAAATGAATGACGTCATATCTAAAACCACTCTTAGGTCATTCCAATTCTATCTCTTTTTAGTTAATACACATCATCCCAGTACTACAGCAAAATAATTCAAGCTGGTCTTTTTCCCTTTTTTGGTGAAGGGAATGAGGATACTTAATAATGAAGTGGTGGAACCACTTTGGGATACACTCAGGCAGTTCCTCCAAAGATTAAACACAGAGTTATCATGTGCCTCAGCAATTCCGCTCCTAGGTATATACCCAAGAGAATTAAAAACACAAGCCCTCACAAAAGTTCACAGCAGCATTATTTATAATAGCCACAAAGTAGAAACTACCCAAATGCCTACCAACTGATGAAAATGGATAAGTAAAATGTGGTCCGTCCATGTCACGGAATATTATTCCAGATTTTTAAAAAATGAAGTACTGCTACATGCCACAACATGGATGAAACTTGAAGACATAAGCCAGACACAAAAGACAATATATTATGTGATTCCAATGATATGAAACGTTCAGCACAAGCAAATCCATAGAACCAGAAAGTAGCTTAGTGGTGGCTGAGGATGGAAGGGTGAAAGGGAGTTGGAGGGAAATGAAAAGTGACTGCTAATGGATACAAGGGTTCTTTCTGGATGGATGAAAATGTTCTAAATTGATGGTGGTAGTTGCACACCTCTGGATTTACAAAAAACTACTGAACTGGTACACCTTAAATGGGTGAATTTTATGATACATAAATTATATCTCTATAAAGCTGTCATTAAAAATAACGGAGGAGGACTCCCACCTGGCCTGTGAGGTCACCCCACACCACATGCATTTGATCAGGCTTGCCATTTTATCATGAGGTTGAGCATGTGACCACATGGATATGGATTTATAAGCATTCTACCAAGACAGACAATTGTTGAAATGTTGAAGCCTATATGTTTCTTTTACTTGAAAAAGGCAAAGTAGGGTAGCCCCAGTTTATTTTTCCCCAGCTGGAGTTTATTAAGAAACATAAAGTGTAATAGCTCAGATTCAAGCCTTCCTCAGCAACAATGGAAGAACAAGGTTTTCTGATAGCTGTTCTCTCAGGAGAAGTGGGGGAGTCAGGGAGAGGGTGGCAGGTTCTGAAGAAGCCCAGGCTGAAACCGAGAGGGTTCACTTGATCCTGCCATTCCCACTGGCCTCCTCCTTAGGCTTCGTACCCAGAAAAAGCTTCCAACCTCTGCAGGCTTTCAGCATCAGCTCCTCTAGAAAGTGATTTACTTACCCTTGGCAAAGTAGTCATTGATTTTCATTTCATTTCATACTACCTTCATAATGTTTTGTTTTAGCCTTGGTTTATTGTTTCATTTTCCCCCCAGTCATAAATGTCTCCATTATTATACTTGCACACGGGTGAAGCCATAGTTGCTTAGTAATAAGTGCTTAGCATCTGTACCCAACTATAAATTGTTGCATTTGGCCAGAACCAACTAATTCAGAAGATCTAGATCAATTAAAATCAATAAAGTAATAAACCACACACACACAGAGAGAAAAATAATTAGTTGCTTAATCATCTCAATGCAATGAAAGGTGGCAGCATGTGTCGTAAACACGAGTGTGCCTGGGATTCCTCTGGGGGCTGGGAGTTCGCTGAGACTGCACAGCGGGGGCTCGGCTCTGTTCTCTCCCCGCCTGACCCTTTGGATCTCAGTGGACAGATGCTATCAGTTACACAGTCAGAGCCAGCGACATCTCAGAGTCACAGATAAAAGTGTCTTGTCTTTCGTATCTTTCTTCTCTCTCACTTCATTCCCGTTGTCACACGTCCATCACCAGCTTATTCACCGGTGACAGCCACAGCCCTCTTCCCCTAGCCCCCAATTTCCACTTTCTCTTCTTTCACATAAAACCATGCAGTAAATTAGACTGCTCTGTGAAAAGGCTGTCAGAGACCAGGCATTTTAATCAACTCAAGTTGAAATTCTTTTGCCTTGTTTTCTAGCTCACTAGCCTGGCCCATTCCCTGCACCTGCACCCTATGCCCTACAGCTCCACCCCCAGCCCGAGCTCCAGGAAGGAAGGTTTTTGACTGGTTCCCTTTCTTGGTTTTTTCTCTCCATCCCCATCCACACCCTGAGCTAATCACTGCCTGTCCGCGTGTGCTCACTAGAGGCCCGCACTGCTGCTACGCTTCTCCTTTTCCTTTCCCAATTTCCTCTTGTCTGGACTCATCTTTACCACAAACCTCCACGGATACACTAACTTGTATTATCTGCTGTTGTTCCATGTGAGTCACTTTTGTCCTCTTAACTTGGCTGTAGCAACCTTGAGAGCAGAAGTCATGAGTCACTATTCTGCAGCCTCCTCAGCATCCCTAATAAACACAGCATCTCGCGACAGTCTATCACTTAACAATGGATCCCAGAGCTGGGTGTATGTATATGTGTTTCCCTCCTTTGAATGGGCCGCAGTCCATTTCCCCATGGGACAGGCACTAATGCTCCTCGTTGCTACTGGTGTACCTTCATTCTGTTTCCTCAGCCTTAAGGCACTTTCTCCCACTGACTATCTGGGGACTTCCTCATTTTAATGCCTCTCCCTTAAACAGTCATCCCTCTTTACTGCTTTCTCTGAATCACTGGTTCCCCCCACTTTCTGCAGAATTAATAACTTCAGAATCTGGCTCCTCTATCCTCTATTTCCTTTCAAGCATTTCTCAAACTACAGTAGAGATACGTTGATCTTTTTTCTCCCCGGCTAGACTGGGAGCACCATCAATACTGGTGCTATGTCTTAGCAATTCAATCCCAGGGTCCAGCATCAGGGCCAGAATACAACAGGTACACAACATATACTGTTCAATCTCATCCAACGAACTCTCATTGTAAGGCCCACGACTCATGCAAATGAAAAGAACTCATTTCTTATTCCTATTGAGAGTTAGCAGGTTCACAGAACTTGGTTGGGGAGTCCCAGTAGGGTGTGCTCAGCACCAAGGCTGGGGGGCTGACACACTCTTGGGCTCTCCAAAGCTCAGGTTCTAGACGCTCCTATCACACTGGGGACCTCTACTTACAGGAAGTTTCTCCTGGGATCACATTCTCCCTCAAGCTTTTTTAAAGTTGACCCCTTCTTACCTGCTTTCTGGGAAGAAAGGGGAGATGGGAACAGACTTAAACAAAATTGTTAATTATGTTTTGTTTTGTTTTTGAGAAAGGGTGTCACTCTCACCCAGACTGGAGTGCAGTGGTGGATCTCAGCTCACTGCAACCTCTGCCTCCCGGGTTCAAGCAATTCTCGTGCCCCAGCCTCCCGAGTAGCTGGGATTACAGGCATGCACCACCACACCTGGATAATTTTTGTATTCTTAGTAGAGACAGGGTTTCACAATGTTGGCCAGGCTGGTCTCAGACTCCTGACCTCAAGTGATCCGCCCACCCTGACTCCCAAAGTGTTGGGATTACAGGCATGAGCCACTGCACCCAGCCAAAATTATTATGAAACGTTTGTGTTTCACATTCTCCTTTCTGAGTTTCTGCCCCATCACTTGAAATTTTTATTTCCCAGTCTCAGGTGCTAAGATCCAAAGTTCCTTGAACCTTTCATCTCTCTGAAATACAAATCTCTTAAAAATAATTCACTGATTTCAGTTTGATTTTACAGGAAGAAAGTAACCTGATTAAATAATCCACCTTAAAGTACAGGTGACTATTAGTAACCATCATCATTTCTAAAATTTCCTAGTGTATTTATACTTCAAAAGAGGCCTATTATCTTAATTAATTTTAAGCAAAAAATAAAATAAATTCAAGTAAGGGTACTATTTTGAAGCAAAAGGACCTTCCCAGTCTTTCTAAAGGAGTAAATAGTTACCTATGGCCGGGCACAGTGGCTCACACCTGTAATCCCAGCACTTTGGGAGGCTGAAGCAGGTGGATCACTTGAGGTCAGGAATTCGAGACCAGCCTAGGCAACATGGCAAAACCCAGTCTCTACCAAAAAATATAAACATTAGCCGGGTGTGGGGGCACAAACCTGTAGTCCCAGCTACTTGGGAGGCAGGAGAATTGCTTGAACCCAGGAGGTGGAGGTTGCAGCAAGCACAGATTGCACCATTGTACTCCGGCCTTGGGGACAGAGCGAGACCATGTCTCAAAAAAAATAAAAAATAAAAAACTTAGCTGGGCACAGTGGCAGTTGCCTGTAATCCTAGCTACTAGGGAGGCTGAGGCAGGAGAATCACTTGAACCCGGGAGGCGGAGGTTGCAGTGAGCTGAGATCGCACCATTGCACTCCAGCCTGGGCGACAGAGTGAGACCTTGTCTCAAAAAACAAAAAACAAATAAAAAATTTAAAAAAAATGGTTACATAGGCCAACCCTAGTTAGAGACTTCCAGGACCTTCAGAGCAGTTACTTGCTTCCTTCAATCTTTTCCTTCTGACACTAGAAGTTCTGTGGCCCTCCGCCCTCTCCCAACAGCTCCAGTTTGTCTCCTTCCTTTCGCAGACTATCCGTGCTCTGTTTTCTGCTTTGCCTGAATTTCAGCCCGTGTGCTGTGACTTACTGCTTGATTTGGGGTCTAGGCTCTGTCTCCCCAGAATCTGACTATAGAAAATGTTTTTAGCCCACACACAGGCACTTTCAGGGACAGGCTTATTAGATGAGGAGCTTTGGTAGGATTTAAGAAAGCACCTTGAGTGCAAAGCACATTCTAAGCACTCAAACCTGTTACTCTTCCTTTCTCAAATATATGTTGAGCTGAGGAATTGTCCCAGGTACAGTGGTGAACAAAACAGACACCATCTCTGTCCTCATTCAACTTACAATATAACAGGAAAAAAATACAGTTTTTTACAAAGTAAGGAATTATAAGTATGCAAGGAGCTGCTCACTCTGTTATTCCTAAGTCCCTGGCCCTTGAGAACTGAACAAGATGGCCTTATCCCCAACCCCAAAGCCTGCAGAACTTCCTACCATGTCCAGCCCTGTTTTCCTCCCCTCCCCTATCTCTTCTCTCCTTTAGTACTGCAGGAACTCCAAAATCTTCAGCTCTCCTCAGCTGTGGGTGTACCTATATCCACCCAAGTAGTCAGTAAGGAAAAGAAAAAGACTTTCAATTTATCAGAATACACCCTTTCTAGGTGTTTGCAATTATAAATAGAAAATAAAAAACCCTAATACACTTTCTATTCCTTCTTTCCTTCCTTCCTGCCCTCTTTCCTTCCTTTCTTCCTTCCTTCATTCTAATGCTGACTTCAATTTTCAAAGTGAGGTTAACTATTTCCAAAAAGGCAGAGAATGAGAGAACTGACCTCATGATTTCCCAGCTGGGAAAATGACTCACAAGCTTGTTAAATATATGTGCTCCCACTTTACAGAACCACTCTCTTGGAGGAAGGAAAAAAGCCCCAAGACACAGAGGACCACTGGATACCCTTTTGTGTATATGGATTCTAATACCTGAAAACTAACCAGAAAACATGAGGGAGTCACAGCTCCCAGTGGGCCATCTTCTTAAGAAGGGGCACAGCTAAAGTGATTTTCCTCTGTTGGTAACTGGTGGATTTATGTTTTTTGTCCAATATGTTTTTCATTAGCATGAGAAATACTAAGAAAAATTTCATATGATAAATGTAAACAGATTAATGAATTGAGAGAAACTGCCAACTGTCTTCAGATTGTTAATGGAAACATTATGCTTCCTATTAAATTTACAGACACCTGCATTTGAATAATTAACTGCTTTTATGAAGCTTGGAAGGAAAAGAATCTTCCATGTTTGAGTCTAGAGATCTGGAACAGAGTTCGTTCAAAACATGCCTAGAAAATGCTTCAATACTCATAGAGTTATATGAAAACAACTTACAGCCAAATGGAAAACCAACAGTCTTGAGATTACTAAGATTTGTGAACAAAATTAATACAAGTTCTCCATCTGACAATTTTTGCCAACTAAATTTTACATCAGATACCTGGGAAGATAGATCCATAATAAAGATACAAAATATTTATTTTGAATTGTTGGAATAAGGAAGAGTAAAAAATAATATATTTTAAAAATCAGGCCAGGCGCAGTGCCTCACGCCTGTAATCCCAGCAATTTGGGAGGCCGAGACAGGTGGATCACGAGGTCAGGAGTTCGAGACCAGCCTGGCCAATATGGTGAAACCCCCATCTCCACAAAAATACAAAAATTATCTGGTTGTGGTGGCATGTGCCTGCAGTCCCAGCTGCTCGGAAGGCTGAGGCAGGAGAATCGCTTAAACCCGGTAGGCGGAGGTTGCAGTGAGCCGAGATCGCACCATTGCACTCCAGCCTGGGCGACAGAGTGAGACTCCGTCTCAAAAAAAAAAAAAAAAAAAGTCAAATGCAGTAGCAGAATAGATTCCTGAACCTTGAATCACATTACATAGATGCAAACCTATAACACTGTATAGCCTAAAGAAACCTTTGAAATCATCTACCCTAACCCTTTTATTTTGCAGAAGGGCTTATTTGAGACCCAGAGAGTTTATATCATTTTGCAAAATTCACGTAGCTAGTTAATGCGTAGCAAAAGAAAGGCCATAATTCTGATCTCCATGCTTCCAATTCAGAAGTCTTTAAATAGCCAAACACACACACGCACACACAGAGTGTATATTCACATATACATATGGAGACACAAATGAAATGCTGAACTCATTTTTTTTTGTAAACTTTAATTCCCCATCTTTGTCTTTCTCTCTTAGTAAATAACGAGCATTTATGGAGTACCTTTTAAGTGCCAGGCATTGTGCTAAGCATTCCACTTGCATTAGTTCATCCTCAGAATGTCCCTGAAACATAGGTAGTCTTGTTATCCCTCGTTCCGTAACAAGAAAATTTAAAGACTGGCAGTGCAAATTTACTTAAGGTTATTTGGGCCCTCTGAGATCTTATTCATGGACTTCACTGTTTATCGGAGGTACATTTTAGTCTATCAAGAGTGGAAAAAATAGCAAAGGTTTCTGAACCACATTATTACACTCTTTATGAATTGTGCTTTAAGTGAACATAGCTGCTATTAATCAGCAGAGTGGCTTCACATGGCAGCAGTTTAGTAACAGCTGTGGCCGATGGCGTGCGCAGCACATGGAAGGATGCTGCCTTCCAAACTTCTTTTACGAGTTTATATCAAAACAGATTCTCATACCTCATCCCCGACCTTTTCTGCAGGACAAAGGAAAGGGACTTCATACAAGTTCTCTTCACTTGCACAGACGGAAAGAGGTGGGGGCAAAGGGGAGTTCCCGACCTTATTTGGAAACCATTGAAGCTTTGCCAGTACTGAACCTAGAACACCACCAGACAGAAGGAAGAGAGGGCTCACAGTACATTTGGCATGTAGTGCCCTCTATTGTGCCTGTGGAAATTCTGCGGGTGAGAGAGGAGGCAATTTGTAGGTTGGCTGGTATTTTTCTTTTATGCAAATACACTGCTGTTTGAAAAATCTATTTTTTATTACATGTGAAATTCCCAGAGGCAAAAGGCCACGTCTCCCTTCTTTATTGTCCATGGTGTCCAACACATTATGGATAGGTAGTAAACGTCACATCACTTTCACATGCAGGACTAAGAATGACCCTTTCCCAAGAGTCCTGCTTGCTTCTATTTCTCAACAAGCCTCATGAGGTGCATACATCTCCCAAGAAAAGGGAACTGCTGAAGGCCTGCATCTCTTCCCTAAATTTCCATGAATGTTGCACTCACTTCTTCCCTGGGCTAATGGACTCCCCCGCCCCCAACTGTTTTACTCGTTTTTTACTCACACCTGCAGAATTTATATGTGGATCCCTGACACCCTACTTCCTATCATTTTCAGCACAAAGTGGGAGCTTCTGATTCTACATATACTCTATGACTCTGTTTGGGAAGCCTTTGATGAGGCCTCACTGCCAGCATGGACATCTTTAGGAGAAAATTTTTACTTCCATAAAGTTTTTTTTTTTTTTATAACTTTTGTTTTCCAAGAAATTGAAACAAGATGAATTAATAAGTGTTAATGTTGGCAAATAAAATGATCAAGTGGGAATTTTGTTTTATCCATCTTTGTACCACAGTTCATGGCATATGGAAGGCATTTGGTGAATGTGTATCAGAATTATAAGTATTCATATTTCCCCTCAATTATTTCCAAAAGCAATTCAATCATAAGACTTCTATGTAAACCATGAGGTGGGACAATCATTATATCTTGATATTTTTTTATCAGGCAGGGTGCAATGGCTTATATCAGTAATCCCAACACTTTGGAAGGCCAAGGTAGGTGGATCACTTGAGGCCAGGAAATTTTTTTATCTTTTTTTTTTTTTTTTTTTTTGAGATGGAGTCTCGCTCTGTCTCCCAGGCTGGAGTGCAGTGGTGCAATCTTGGTTCACTGCAACCTCCGTCTCCCAGGTTCAAGCAATTCTCCTGCCTCAGCCTCCCAAGCAGCTGGGATGACAGGGGCCCACCACCATGCCCGGCTAATTTTTTTTTTTTTTAATAGAGATGGGGTTTCACCATGTTGGCCAGGGTGGTCTCAAACTCCTGACCTCAAGTGATGCACTCCCTTTGGCCTCTCAAAGTGCTGGCATTACAGGTGTGAGCCACCACCCCAGAGGCCAGGAATTTAAGACCAGCCTGGGCAATGTAGCAAGACCCTGTCTCTAAAAAAAAAAAATTTTTTTTTAATTAACCAGGCATGGTGATATACGCCTGTATTCCTAGCTACTCACGAGGCTGAGGTGGGAGAATCACCTGAGTTCAAGGCTGCAGTGAGCTATGATCATGCCACTGAACTCTAGCTTGAGTGACAGATTAAGACCTTGTCTCTAAAACAACGAACTAAACATCCAGATGCTTTTAACAAGGGGAAGAATATAGTTATTTCTTACCTATTTAAACTGCTGTGGAAATATTGATCTTAGGTTGAAGGTTTGAGATCTTACATGTCAGCAATAATTTTACTTTTATATTTTCCTGTTTCACAGAATGAGAACGACATGTTAGAAAGGTTATTTCAAATATTAGAGATTATAGGGCATCTTCAGGCCTTGGGAATAAGAATGCAGTCTGGATTTCTGCCAGAACCTTTGCAGACTTCTGAGTTTGATTCTCTTGTTTTCCTGACAAGTCTAAATTCCTCCACCTTCTGCAACATGTGAAAGAAATTGATCTGTGCATGGAAATATTCACACTTATAAAAAAAATACAACTACCAGAGTGTATAAAAAGAGGAGCATGTGTCAATCAGAGCCAAATGTCAGTATTCAAAAACCTATAAAAGAATAAAAATAAAATATCGGAAGAAGCAGAAAGCGTTTATAGTGATGACTCAGACCAGGAGACCAATTTCACAATGTTTCATGTGGCAAGAGCTGTATTCACTAAGATTTGGAACTTTCTCATTTTTTTTTCTTTTTTTTTTTTAGTTCCTCTTCTAAATTTTTTTTCTTCAAAATCTGCTTAAGACTATAGAGAATACTGAGCCAGAAAACAAAATGACTTTTGTTCATTCATTCACTTCTCTATTATGCTGATGTCTTGTTTTTGATGTCTTCTCTTTTTATAAACTGTCAAAAACTAGAACAGCACCTTGTAGCTTCATTTATAGCAAAGTTACAATTAGGAAGCAAACTTGTAATTATTTTATGAATAAACCGAATTTTTAAAGTTTATATAAAATAAGATAATTTTAAAAGTGAAACAAATTATAAATAATAGTATATCAGATTACATAAATAATAATATAAATTATGTTGCTTTTTAATAATTTTGTATAACTTAGTATTACATTTGAAATATAATGATATTACATTATATATTATAGATATTATTGTTACAAGTAATAATAGTGGCTGAAGTGCTTAATTCCTCACCAACCATTCCTCCCCAAATAATTAGTCCAAGCCAACCAGAGACAGCCCATTCCCTTTGTACATAACTAATTTCGAAAAGGACTTGTGACTCAATGTTGGTCAATGAGATGACAGGGAAAGTAGACAGAAGGCCCCTGGGAAAGCTGCTTTGCCTCTAAAAAAAAGGCACTGAAACAAAGCCTGGACCCACTGTAGCCACCTTGTGCCCATTTGTGCTACTTTTCATAATACATACATTACATCCATCTTGTATGGATTATGTACATATTCTAGGTGCAAGGCACTACTCTGAGTATTAACTCATTTAGTTCTCACAAGAACCCTACAGGCAGACAATACAGTTATCCCTGTATTCTAGAGGAGGACGCTCAGGCACAGAGAGGCTAAGTCGCCCAAGGCTACTCACTCGTAACTGGCAAAGCTGGAAACTGAACCCAGGCAGTCTGGCTCCAGCATACATTCTCTTAGCCACGATGACAGGTCAGCTCTCCATGGAAGCTGCTCCAACCCCTCAGTATGCTACCTTCCTTAAAAGTATTATTCTTTACTGATGGCCACCAACCCTTTCCACTTTTTAAAATGTCCTTCAAGAAAACAGACTCCTGGTCAGGCGTGGTGCCTCACATCTGCAATCCCAGCACTGTAGGCTGGGGCCACTATGGTCATTTGAGGCCAGGAGTTTGAAACCAGCTTAGGAAACATAATGAGACCCCCATCTCTACAAAAAAAAATTTTTTTTTAAATTGGCCTAGAGTGGTAGCATGTGCTTGTGGTCCCAGCTACTTGGGAGGCTGAGGTGAGAGAATCGCCTAAGCCCAGAAGTCAAGGCTGCAGTGATAGCACCACTGCACTCCAGCCTGGGTGACAGAGTGAGGCCCTGTGACAAAAAAAAAAAAAAAAAAAAAAAAAAAAGAAGAAGGAAAACAACAGAAGAAAAGAAAATAGACTCCTTTGGAATTCCCTGAACAAATTACTAGGCTGCTGCAGGGCACAGAATATAGGAGGGAGGGCAGTAAGATTTTGAGGGAGGGAGGGAATAAGGTGAGAAGGATCAGAGAGAATGAGGACTGCTGGGCTTCCCAAGGGGAGACCTGGGGCACCTGGGAGAGAGGAAAGAGCAGAGTGGGAGGGGTGGGAGCAGTCAGCAGTTTAATAATAGCCACAATTTAGTGCAGACCTACTGTATACCCGGCCCCCATATATATTATGGTTTTATAATATCAATATATATAATATCAATAATAAAATATCAATCCTCCAAAGAATACACACTATATACTTGTCATACCCATTTCACAGATACACAAAATGAGGCTTAGCTAGTAAAAGACAAAACCGTTATGTGAATCAGGACTGTCTGACTCTAAAGACTTGCTTCCTGGGCACCACCTCCCCCGCAACCCCACAGTGTAGACTGAACACAAAGGGCACCAGGGAGAAAGTGAGAGAGAAAAACAATCACTCTAGTTCACAACTTTGCAGAGGACCGTAGTTTTTTCTCAAAATCCATGGCCCAAGGACAGCTTTCCTCTTTCCAAGGGGCCTCCAAATGAACAGCTCAAATCTCCAGCTCAAATCTCTTTTTTTAATTTTTTTGAAACGGAGTTTCGCTCTGTTGCCCAGGCTGGAGTTCAGTGGCGTGATCTCAGCTCACTGCAACCTCCGCCTCCCAGGTTCAAGTGATTCTCCTGCCTCAGCCTCCCCGAGTAGCTGGGATTACAGGCGCGTGCCACAGCGCTCAGCTAATTTTGTATTTTTAGTAGAGACAGGGTTTCTCCACATTGGTCAGGCTAATCTCGAACCCCTGACCTCAGGTGATCCACCCGCCTCGGCCTCCCAAAGTGCTGGGATTACAGGCGTAAGCCACAGTGCCCGGCCTCAACTCATATCTTTTAAGGAACGTTTCAGAGTCTGTCTGTCTGTCTTAAGTTGCTTGCAGTTGCTACCAAAAGGGAAACTCTTTCCCACTCTACCCCTCAACAACAAACACTGGAAACAACCTAAATGTCTTCATGCTGTCTTAACCAAAACAGAGCTGAGTAGATTTTTTTTTTCTTTAACTTTTCCAAAAATAAAAACAAACCACATTCAGTTTCAACCCAATTGTTGGAAAAACAAATTATTCCACCCTTCTCCTTCCCACAGCCCTACCAGGATTCATAAGTGAATGAAAACCAGAGAGAGTGGGGAGGAGGAGTTATACTTTAAATGGTGGAAAATTCAGGGCTCCAGTATTCAATATGACACATATTATGAAATTGTGAAATATAAGACCATATCAACAGCTGCTGATTTAGTCCAGGATCATTTATGATGACTTGCTTTTCCATTAAAAATTTTGGGATGCTTGAGTATGGCCGTGTCTGTGAGCTTCCCAGTCACAAGTAGGGCAGAAAGAACACTGAGGCCTGAAATCAGGCTTAACTCCAACATTGGCCATGCTACCAACCTTGGGAACTTTGGCTCTCACCTGTAAACCACATATAATTCCCACCTCAAAGGGTTTCTAGGGGAATTCAATGAACTAATAGGTGGGAAATCACCTGGCACATAATAGATATCCACGAAGGAGCATTTAATGGTTTCTTTCACACGACTTTCTCTTCACATGGTTTAAAACAGATCATAATCACATGGAATGTGGTGTTGAATCTTTTTTTTACTGATGGGCAGGAAAGACAAGGCAAGGAGGGTCTGACCTAACCAGTGAGAAGTCCTCTTGGCAGGAAGAAGGGAAACCTAGGTGCATGGTGTTGCCAAAGGAGCCTGTGGTTATCATGTATGGTGATAAAGATTATGAAATCTCCTCAGTTTATATAAAAAGCAGTGACAGCCAAGGAACTCCCTTTCTCGGCGTTTAGGAGCCCCACCTGCCTGCCTGGAAGCAGAGGATACAGGGGCCAGATAAAGAGCTACTCTGTGACTCCCCTTCCAGCTCTGTCAGCCTGAGAATCTCTTTTGCACTGAGTTCCTCACATGCCATTTTGACACCGAATTCTTATTAAATCAGAGGCCAGGCGTGGTGGCTACGCCTGTAATCCCTGCACTTTTGGAGGCCAAGGCAGGCGGATCACCCAAGGTCAGGAGTTCAAGACCAGCCTGGCCAACAGGATAAAACCCCGTCTCTACTAAAAATACAAAAAAGTTAGCTGGGCTTGGTGGCGGCGCCTGTAGTCCCAGCTACTCAGGAGGCTGAGGCAGGAGAATCACTTGAACCCGGGAGGCGGAGGTTGCAGTGAGCTGAGATCACGCCACTGCACTCCAGCCTGGGCAACAAGAGCTAAACTCCGTCTCAAAAAAAAAAATAAATAAATAAATAAATAAAATCAGAAATACCAACTCAATTAGGATTTGTAAAACCACATAAATGAAACTCTCCCCTTAACTTGATGCAAATGGTTTTGGACATTTCAAAGAAACCCCACCAGGAGCACCGAGTTCCACTGTTCCCTTGCCCTTCACCTTCCTCCCAGTGTCAGTCCTGTGCCTCACTTAGAAATGTTTGGAAAAGGTGCCTCTGGAAGGACAGCCTCTCACTGTGCTTACTCAGTCGTTCCCCACAGGAAATGATGGAAATTCCTGGCATTCCCATCAGGGAATGGGTCAGCTTTCTGCAGGGCTGCGGTGAGAGGGATGCCTGGAGCCCTCCTTGCTGTCGGAGATAGATGGCTTCAAATCAACACCTTGTCCAAATTAGAAGATGAAGCCAGGCTTCCAGGAAGAGTCCCAGGAGAGGGGAGACAGGCAGCCTGCTCCGTACAAGCCCAGCAACAAGAAGTAGAGGCATCCAAGTGTTTATCTTGAGCAGCTTCCCAAAGAGAGTTTGGCATCCTCTTGGTAAACTCTTTCAATCTCTTGGCATTAAAAGCAGACACTCGCCATGTGCCTCAGAAAGAACCTTCCTTTCTGGCTATACGGTTAAGCATATCCGTGCTGTGATTTTTCAGAAGCCTCAGTAGTCCTCTATGCTTTTAGACATTAGTTTCTCTAAACCTCTTGGCAAGAAACAGCTCAATAATTTAACTAGAGCCATGAATTTAAAGTTCCATGTGTTTATCTCTTTGGAGGCTGGGTTTGGAAGGAGGGAACGGTGATGGCAAGGCATGAGGCAGGGGCACTGAGGGGCAGGGCTGGGTTCTCTTCAACACAGATTTCTTAGGCTGCTTCAACATGCTCGGCACCGTGTGGGCCAAACTGTTAAAAATATACTTGCTAATCTGCAACTATTTTTTGAGGAAAGAAAGGGGAAAGTTAAAGCCTGGCTTGTTTGAAGCTATAGCTATAGAGAGACCTGTGAAGTTGTGGATAAACAAAACTATTCAAGGACATGCTTCAAAGAACACACTTACTGATCTCAGAGGAAAAGACATCTGATACCCCGTTTTGGACTGTAACCCCTAAATAATTTTTCAGCAATCCCCTTAGAACTCTCCCACTTAGTTTTTACCAAAAAAAAAAACTTGAATCTACTCCATAGAGAATGCTTCCTTTTACTTTCTTGTTACTGTTTCACAGTTTGCCATTTTTCAGATCTTTTACTCTCATAGCTATTAATAATTCCTATGCCTGAGCCCCAAAGAAGCAATTCTGTCAAAGCTTTGTTTGTCAAATACAAACAACAAATGTTCCCAGCTGCCCACAGTTGCTCACTGGAAACCCTTAACTCCACCCGTGATTTTCACAGGCTGAACCATGTATCTCTTGCTCCTCCATTATCCTAACTTTGGACGTCTATTATCATACCGGATCAGATTCCAAAAATAACAGAAGAGAACCCATTGCGACCAATCAATGAAACAAAGTCAGTCTAGCGCCCCCCCACAGTGCAGAAAGGGAGAATGCAGGCTCCAGAGGGAGGGCCCAGGCCATGCGGGTGGTGCTGCCTCTCTTTCCCTTTCTGCTAAGCATAATAATAAAGGATTCTAGAGCCATGTGTGATGCTTTTAATGAAACAGGTAACTGGGAAATAAATAGAAAAATATCACTTTCGTGGTAGTATATATCATATCTATGGAAAATAAAAATATACTGGTGCCTCATGTCCCAGAAAATGAACTCTGCCAAATTGTAACTATAGTTACGTCCCAATTAGCTCTGCATACTGAGGCCAAGAAACGCTGACCCTCAAAGCCTGATTAAAGCTTGAAAATGCTCACTTAATTAACCCTTCAAAGTCTCCCCTCATTGACGCTTTTGTCAGAGGAGCAAAGAAGTGACAAAACCATCAGACCAAACTCCATCTCCTCTTTAGACACCTGCCCAGAACTTTGGGAATGGGGCTGAACAAGCTTGGTATATGGAAAGACTGAAGAAAAACAGAAGACCTGGTTGAGACTAAAATGCAATAATGAATCCCTGAGTAAACAAGGGGTGACTGCACCAAATACAATACCATGCTAGATCACTGGAGAAGATCGTGCATTTTGCTCTTTACTGTAATAGTATGCTAAATTTGAAAAAGCACAATATTATTATGTAAACAGCCTTGACTTTATGTAGCAAACACCTCTGAATAATAACTCTCTATATGAATAACTTCAGAAACAGGCCCACCCAGTAGTGATTTGCTAAAACAATGGCTCCTTTGCCCTGTGAATAACTGACCTCGGGCTCTTCTGTAGTCTAAATTCAGGTTGTGTTTATCATACTTGCATAAGCAATATATACCTAAAATTAAACAATAACTAAACCCTCTATGTCATCCAGTCTATTTTTGCAACTATAAAAGGCTACAATGTTACCGCCTTTAGAAGAAAATCACACCTTTACATTTCTTCAGGAGTAAGTTTTCAGGTCTGTCACACTTTGATATTCTGCAGTGGCTGTACCAAAACATTGAGAGAGTGCTAACAGCCCCAAATCTCAGGAGAGTGATAATACAGTCTTGTGTTTTTATAGTGTTGTAACTTCAAAGCACTTGTCCATCCATCTGACATCTCTCTTAACCTCACCAAAGCCCTGTGAGGTAGACTCACCTACCTTGGCAGGTGTCCCCCTGCTGGTTGGGCAGAGGCAGCATCTGAGACCCACTGAGTTTAAGTAGCTGGTTTCAAGACACAGGAGTGATTAGGGGCAGGGCCTAGAGGGTTGACATGTCTCTGGACACCTTCCACTTACCACCTTACTATCAACCTGCTGCATGGAAGGGACTTGGTCTTACTTCAGTGGTTAAAGTTTAACCATGCCTGAAGAAATGGGTTCTTGGGTCCTGCTGGATTCAATTGGCCACTTCTTAGGAACTGAAAACTCATTTACCTTCTAAAGAATCAGAGTCCTAGCCCTATAACCATGATGAGGCCTCCCCAGTGGAACCAGATTGGGTGTCCAGTCCACTTTAGGGTTCCAGAGCTGCAGGGTCCCCCTCCACAACACAGAAGTTGAAAGGTCACCTCCACTTCACTTCACTGCTGAGCCCTTGCCCAAAACGACATTATCCTGAGAGTTAGAAGATCCAGAATCTTCTAACCCCAGCTCCAACTAACTTGCTTCAGCAAGGACTTAATCTATCTGGGCCTCAGCTCCCTTATAGGTGAAAACAAAGGGAGAGTTAAATCATCCAAGTTGGGTGCAGTGGCCCACGCCTGTAATCTCAGCATTTTGGGAGGCTAAGGCTAGAGGATTGCTTAAGCCCAGGAGTTCAAGACCAGCTGGGGCAAGATATAAGACACTGTCTCTACAAAAAATTTAAAAATTAGCTGGACATAGTGGCACATACCCGTAGGCCCAGCTACTTGAGAGGCTGAGGCAGGAGGATTGCTTGAGCCCAGGAATTCAAGGTTACAGTGAGCTACGATTGCACCACTGCACTCTAGCCTGAATGACAGAGCAAGACTCTGTCTCAAAACTAAAATAATAAAATAAAACACAAAAAACACCTCAAAGACTCTTCCATCTGCAAAGATCTACTCTGGTCCTATGCTGGATATCCATCGCCTTGCCTAGAGGCTGAATCCAAGAATTCTCAGCATCAGGAATGTCTCTTTCATAGACTATTCCAAGGTTTCCCATTTTAATTTCGTCCTTCTCTTCTATTTGTACTGCTTGGCATCACTCTCTTCCAGCCTGTTTGTGCTCTCTAATATTTGTAAGTGGTTATCATGTCTCCTGTGAGTCATCCGTTGCAACTCCCATGCATAACTTAACCACCATAAATTAAAACCTGTCAGCAATGTACTTTTTTGTGTGTTTTTCACCAAATCCCCACCCATCCAACTGGTAATATGGCTGAGAAATTTATAAAAAATTTTTTCTCAAGGTCACCCTTTCTAAAGAGACTTTCTCTCTTGATTCTTCATATTTCTACTGATTGCCAAAACATGTAGGCATCTCCACATTTATTTTGCCTTATTTTGACAAGTTTGGTTTTCCTCTTGATTCCTATCTTTCTGTGTTTTTTTGTTTGTTTTCCTTTATAATTCTTGGTTTCATCTTCACTCCTACTGCTGCCTTCAGTGTGTCCCCCCCGGGAAAGAACACAGGGCCATGGTCTCATCGCAGAAACATGGAATCGTGTAGATGGGGAACAGCAGCACGGAGGAGGGGCGACGGGGCTGCATGCGGGCCGCTCTGCCAGGGAACCAACGCAGGAGAGATGAGCTTGGTGCCACTGCATTCCTATTTTAAAGTCATATGTTTTCCCAGAAAGTAATGCAGACGTGTGTGTCCAGAAGGAAAAATGCTAAAGCAACGCGGGAGGCAGAGCAGCTGGGGGTTGTTAATTCTAATCAAAGTCCAGCCAGGACTTTTTTTAAGCAACAGGAAGTAGATTCATTCATTTTCATACTCTCTCTCTCTCTCTCTCTCACACACACACACAGAAACACACACACACACTCACTCACACACACTCTTTTCTCCTCTATCCTTCTCCATTTCCTCTGGCCAAGCACAGAAACAAGCTGTTGGGAAAATCCTCCAATCCCTGGAGCTGCCTTTGAAACTCTGCAATGACCACTGGCATTTCAAGGTCAAAGAGAAGCAAGGTCAAAGCAAAGAAGAGCACCAGGTGCAGCAGCCCGGGAGGCAGAGGGTGTGTATGAGTTTCCTGCGGCTGCTGTAAAAGGTTACCACGAACGTGCTGGCTTAAACAATACAGATTTCTCCTCTTACAGTTCTGGGGGCCAGCGGCCTAAAATCACCTTCAGTCAGCTGAAATATAAATATGGGAAGTATACAGCTCTCCCTCCTGAGGCTCTGAAGGAAGAATCCATTAATACCCTTGCATTTTTAGCTTCTAATGGCCACCTATATTCCTTGACCAGAGAACATAACAAAAATCTCTGCTTCCATCCTCACATCACCTTCTCTCTGCAGTCACATCTCCCTCTGCCTCTCTCTTACAAGGACGCTTGTGATGGCTTTCAGGGCCCACCCAGGTAACCCAGGATCATCTCCCCATCTCAAGCTCTTCAACTTAATCACACCTACAAAGTCCTTTGTGCCACATAAGGTAACATTCAGGTTTCAGGATTCAGGGTGCTGTCACCTTTGGGGGCCATTCCCCAGCCTGTCACAGAGCACCTGTGTCCAGGCAGATTCTTGGAAGAAGTCTCCCTCTCACTCATCCATGAACACTGGGTTAGCAGTGTAAGGCCTGAGCAAAGACGTTTTCTGAATAACAAAATTGAAAATTTTCAGGTATTTTGCTGTTGTCACAGATTTGCCTTTCCCACTACACTTTGTCTAGTAGGCTGTCTCTTTCATATTCAGCAGACCCATAAACATCCCATCACTTCCCCATGCCTGGGTGCAGCTCCTGTCCCATGGCCCCTCAGAATTGTGAGAAACCCTCCCCCTGGGACACAGACACTCACTTTCCAACCAAAATTGGACTTCAGAGCCACAAACACCCATGTGCATGAAGGGCCTGCCAGTGGCCTGCCAGTGGTCTCTGAGGGTTCGTGGCTGCATCCCAGGTTGACGACTGAGAAGGAACACAGCTTTGTTAGGACTCACCAAACCGCTTGTAACCGAAGGATTGCACCTCCTCCTCCTCTGCGAAGTCGTCTGTGAGAGAAGAAGAGACACAATGTTAATCCTGGAAAGGGGCACAGAAGCAGAGGGTGGGGCAGGATTCGACCTGCTTCATCGCCCCTGCTTGTCACAGCAGCTTTCCTTCTGCTCGTGGATCACACCAGGCTTTCTGGAAGAGACGGCAGGGGTCTCCACACTGGCTGCTCCTGTTGCTTGGGATGCACTTCCTCTGTTCCTAATGTGACTCCTTCGAATTCAGGTCTTAGCTAAAGTGCGACCCTTCGAGATGCCTTTCCGGACCACCCGGCCACTCCCTGCCACGCTACATTAATTCAATGTTTCTCTCTGATATCTTCCTCACGTGTGTGCATGAATTTACTGTTGTCATCATGCTTCCTGTGAACAGAAACTTTTTCTGCTCACAGAAATAATCGACTGCCAAAGGGGTTAAGTTATCTTTAGGCAACTCACCCTAAAGCCCCTGTTTTTAAATGTCTGGGCTCTGGGGTCATCTCCTTCACTAACTGTTGCCTCTCAGGAGCCAACATAACTCCTGCAATGACAACCAAACCCTTCCCACCCTCCTTCCGATGGGTAACTGGGACCAACCGATGGTTTCGCAGTAAATGCATTTCAAAAGGCAGCCTTACTGTGGAAATTCCTAAATGCAGACCCACCATGGAAAGAAGAGAAATGTCGGCCGGGCGCAGAGGCTCATGGCTGTAATCCCAGGACTTTGGGAGGCCAAGGTGGGCAGATCACCTGAGGTCAGGAGTTCGAGCCCAGCCTGGCCAACATGGTGAAACCCCATCTCTACTAAAAATATAAAATTAGCCAGATGTGGTGGCACATGCCTGTAATCCCAGCTACTTGAAAGGCTGAGGTAGGAGAATCGCTTGAACCTGGGAGGCTGAGGTTGCAGTGAGCTAAGATCGTGCCATTGAACTCCAGCCTGGGCAACAAGAATGAAACTACACCTCCAAAAAAAAAAAGAGAGGGAGAGATGTTTTATCACCCAACCTTTCTACCAAAAGACCTAAAATCTCATTCCTAAAGTAGACATGAGATTCCTTATTACATCTCTAAAGAACTGCTCATTTACAGTTCTGCCAGGTAAAGGTCTAGGCAGGGCAAGCACTGTGCAGACACAATTTCATATTAATTGCACAACTAAAGGACACTATTTTTTTCTTTCCAAATTTTATTTTAGGTTCCGGGGGTACATGTGCATGTCTGTTACATGGGTAAATGGTGGGTTGTGGGGGTTTGGTGGACAGATTCTTTCATCACCCACGTAGTGAGCATAGAACCCGACACGTAGTTTTTCAATCCTCATCCTCCTCTCACCCTTCATCCACAAGTAGGCCCCAGTGGCTACTGTCCAGGAGGAACACTTTTTTTTTTTTTTTTTTTGAGATGGAATATCGCTCTGTTGCTCAGGCTGAACTGCAGTGGCGCGATCTTGGCTCACTGCAACCTCCACCTCCTGGGTTCAAGTGATTCTCCTGCCTCAGCCGTCTGAGGCTGGGATTACAGGCACCCGCCACTACACTCCGCTAATTTTTGTAATTTCAGTAGAGATGAGGTTTCACCATACTGGTCAGGCTGGTCTCAAACTCCTGACCTTAGGTGATCCACCCACCTCAGCCTCCCAAAGTGCTGGGATTACAGGCATGAGCCACCGTGCCCGGCCAACACTTTTTGATGAAAGTAAGAGGTGCCAAAGCCAGGCCTTTCTAGGGGACCCTGTCTGACTGGGTCCATTACTGCCCCAGCACACAGCTTTCTCTCACAGGCAACTCAGCTCAAAGGCATGTTGTTAGCACTCATCATGGCAGAGACTGCCAGGCTGTGGCTTCAGAGGTGAGTAAGTCATGGTCCCTTATCTTGACTTTCTTTTGTTTTTTGAGATAGAATTTTGTTCTTGTCGCCCAGGCTGGAGTGCAGTGGTGTGATCTTGGCTCACTGCAACCTCCGCCTCCTGGGTTCAAGCGATTCTCCTGCCTCAGCCTCCCAAGTAACTGGGATTACAGGCGCCCACTACCACGCCCAGCTAATTCTTTGTATTTTTAGTAGAGATGGGGTTTCACCATGTTGGGCAGGCTGGTCTCGAACTCCTGACCTCAGGTGATCCGCCCACCTCGGCCTCCCAAAGTGCTGGGACTACAGATGTGAGCTACCGTGCCCACCTAATCTTGGCTTTCAAGAAAGAGAGGCATATAGAGGAAATGAAGCCTCTGTGATAGACTTTTTCAATCCCCAAAAGAGACATGATCTAGCTATATCTGAACCTTGAAATGTTATGGAGAACCCAAGATGTATGCTATCTATAAACACAATGTGGTGAAGCTCAGAATACTTGTTTGTTACAATGTATTTATAAAATCACATGTGATGCTGTAGCGTGGTGGCTCATGCCTGTAATCCCAGCACTTTAGGAGGTTGAGGCGGGTGGATTACCTGAGGTCAGGAGTTTGAGGCCAGCCTGGCCAACATGGCGAAACCCCATCTCTACTAAAAATATAAAAATTAGCCGGGCGTGGTGGCAGGTGCCTGTAATCCCCGCTACTTGGGAGGCTGAGGCAGAATCACTTGAATCCAGGAGGTGGAGTTTGCAGTGAGCCAAGATCACGCCAACTACACTCCAGCCTGAGCGACAGAGTGTGGGACTCCGTCTCAAAAAAAAAAAAAAAAAAAAAAAAAAATCACATGTGAGACAGTGGTTATTTCTAACAGAAAACAGAGAGGTGTGATATCTTTGTATTTCACCATTGTCTCCTTATTCTGCAGAAGGGGAAGAGATCTTGGTATGGAATCTAGAAGGCCAGGTATTTATACTCAAAGTGGTTTTCTTATGGCAGGGATTTAAGCTTTAATTCTTTCTGCATGGAAGAACTTGCCTACAACCAAGAGAACAGCATCTTTTTCTCTGATTCAGTGATTGGCTACCTCCACAAACACACATCAAGCCCATGCTCTGTTCCTGCTTTACTTACTAATCTGTCCTATTAATGCTTGATGTGGTAATCTGTCGTGTTAATGGCTGCAGCCTCGTCTATTCTCCGTTTAAGAGAAACCCTGACCTGCTGCGTCTGCTTAGATATCCATTCGTTTGTTTTTTCATTCATTCAATAAACACATGCTTACAGCCTAGCGGAGTTGACGAGACATGAATATCAGCATCAGTGGTACCCAGACCTCCGTGCCCTTGGCCAGCTCTATCCTTTCCACCACTGTGCCACCTCTGCAGCAGAGTCCACTCACACTCAGGCACTGTGGGCCACAGAAACATCATTGAAGATGTCACAGTGGAAACAAGAAGGGAGGTTCATGCTGCACCCTTGATAGCAAACAGCTTCAAATTTCCCATTAGACATGTCTATTCTCCCCCAAAAGCTTCATTTCAGCAGGGCTACCATTAGCTTGTTTGTTTGTTTGTTTTCGTTTCCCTCTCTAATCTTTTTCCCACGCAGCATTTAGTCTGACTGACTTCTCTCTCCTTCCTGAAATTTCCCTGGGAACTTCAAATTTCACATATTTTTGTTATTAAAGCAATTTAGCTGTGTCCTGCTTCTACCTCCAAATTAACATGTCCAAACCCATGAGGAGTTCAAGAAAACAAAGGCCTCACAGGCCACCCATCATAAAGCACAGGGTGGGTTCCCTGCTTCTCATCTTAACCCTCATCCGAAAAGGATTAGGGATTCTTGTAACAGCCACTAAAAGAATAAAATAGTCTCTATCTCATCCAACTCTAAAATTAGAGAGAAAATCACAAGAGACATGAGGGGTACAAGTTTAAGTTACCACACATTACTTCTGACTGCAATTATACAGAAGTGCCTTAAATCAGTCTCTCTCAATGTTTTTGTTTTTTGGGGGCGAGGATAGAGATTGGAAAACACTGCATATTACATCCCTTTCTTGGAAATTCATAATGGTTTTGGAACCACCAGAGACTGTGAGATGTGCAAAGAGAAGAAAAAAAATGGTTAACTTTGTTTTAGTCAATGTTTTCAAAAGTTGACTTTAGAATCCTCTTTTGCTACCCTTAAGAGTTGGGTGGATTTAGGGCAGAAAAAGCTTGGTGCACAGTTTACTCGCTTAGGTGCTCCCCCAGGGCCACTCCCAGATGTTCCCAGCTGCTCAGTTAGCAAACAGCTGATTCAGGCTGATAGAACAGTTGGGTGTTTAGGGACTTGAGGAAGAGGAAGAGGGTAAAGCTGGTGGGGCTTGTGGTTGTGGAGATGATTTACATCATGCAACCATAGCCACGGGAAAGAGAATGAGTAGTCAGTGTCCCCATTGACTAAAACATGCTAGAGGGCAGAAGGCTATGCTAGGGCCCACAAGGGCTGACAGGCAGGTTTTCATGAAGACAAATAGCCTGATACAATGTGCAATGCTACATTCTGTTCTCAAAACCTTTTCCTCACACCATATAGACCCAAGCTCAATGTGTTGTATCCCAGATTGTCTTTACAGTATCAGGGCCTGCAAAAGTGATGTACTCAGATAAGGAGATTCTTCTGAGGTCAGTCTCTTTAGCAACTTAATACGTCCCAAGGTCTATCTCTGACAGTCATAGCCACACAACTGCCACACTCCTACATGAATAAGGACTTGGTTAAGATTTAAGACCTCTAAGTCCTGCAGTGGTCATAACTTGATCCCTGTTTCTGACAGCCATCTGTCTGCGGGGAAGAAGCAACCTTAACATATTAAATGACAGAAAGTGTTTAAGATTTATTCTGTCTTAAGCTCATATTTTCTTGGCTCCCACAGCTGAACTTTTGCATTTTCATTTTAATCCTACAGGCTATGTTATATTTTGCTTACCTATTTTGAAATGTGATTTTTATTTATCTTTTTCTACTTTCCTCAGTAACTGGCACAGAGCCACATTGGGGCCAGAGATTTTATGACAGAGAATGTTGAACAGAATTTGGCTGCTGATTTATTCTTTGCACCTTGCTATTTCAGAGAACCATGAGTTCAAGTGAAGTTTGGTTCTGTTGGCTTAGAGCTGAGAGTCATCCACATTAACATGTTCCAGTCAATCTGTGGACCAAGTTGGGCACTAGCACTACAGTCAGAATTTACCTCTCATTCTTGTATGCTCCCTTGTATCAGTGTGACAGCACTTAACTCTATCTGCCTTATATCCAGTTCTGGTTCGGACTCCTCCATATGGAAAGCCATTTAAAGACAGGAAACTCGTCACATTGTACCCTCAACAACTAACACATTTATGACGCATGATAGGCACTGAACAGTAGTTGTTGAAAATTAAGGAAATTAGAGTTATACATGTCACTCTCTTTCCCACTAGTTCATGAATTCCTAAAGGAAAAAGATAAAGTCTTTCCCTTTTTGCATACTCACCATGTTTGCAGAAGAGAGGAGACTAATATACTTAGTACCTGCTGTATGCCAGCTATTTCACATTTTACTATGTTTCTTTCTTTCTTTCTCTTTTTCTTTTCTTTTTGAGACAGAATCTTGCTCTGTCATCCAGGCTGGAGTGCAGTGGAACCATCTCAGCTCACTGCAACCTCTGCCTCCCAGGTTCAAGCAATCCTCCCACCTCAGCCTCAGAGTAGCTGGGATTACAGGCCTGCGCCATTATGCCTGCCTAATTTCTGTATGTTTAGTAGAGATGGAGTTTTGCCATGTTGGTCAGGCTGGCCTCAAACTCCTGGTCTCCAGTGATCTGCCTGCCTCAGCCTCCCAAAGTGCTGGGATTACAGGTGTGAGCCACCACACCTGGCTGCATTTTATTATGTTTCTGTTTTACAGATGAGAAAACCAAGGGTCAGAGAAATTACATTAATTTGACCCAAGGTCTCACAGCTTATGAGTGGCCAGATCAAGAGGAAGACACAGGTCTGTGGGACTCAGGGGTTCCACACCATGATGGTGACTGACCCGTACACTCATGAAACTGAAGCCTGTGCTAGCAGCTGGGAAAGCTAAGAGGCAATGATTGATATTGCAGAATCCTGAACAGGCTTAGGAATTTGGGAATAAAGGTGAGGCTAAAATAGGAGGACTGTTGGAACATAAGTTTAAGAAGCAGTTGGCTATAACCAAAAAGATAGACAACAAGTGTTGGCAAAGATAGGGAGAAATCAGAACCCTCATATGCTGTTGGTGGGAATGTAAAATGGTGCAGCCACCATGGAAAACAGTCTGGCTGTTTCTCAAAAAGTTAAACATAAAGTTACCATACAATCCAGCAATTCTGCTCCTAGGTTTATACCTACGAGAAATAAAAACATATGTCCATACAAAAATCTGCACCTGAATGTTTGTAGCAGCATTATTCATAATAGCAAAAAAAGGGGGGAGACAAGCCAAATGTTCACTGACTGATAAATGGATAAACTGTGGTATGTCTATACAGTGGAATATTATTCAGCAATAAAAAATGAAGCACTGATGCATACTACAATACAGATAAACCTCAAAAACATTATGCTAAGTAAAAGAGGACAGTCACAAAAAAAACACACATTGTGTGATTCAATTTATATGAAATGTTTACATTAGGAAAGTCTAGAGTCAGAAAGCAATTAATGTTTGCCTAGGGCTGGTGGTTTTGAGGGGAACTGAGGAGTGACTGTTAGTGGGTAGAGGTTTCTTTTTAGGGTGGTGAAACTTCTGAAATTGATTATAATGATGAATAAAAAATATGTGAATATAACAAAAAAACATTGAATTGTACACGTTAAGTGGATGATTTGTATAGTATGTGAAAAAAAGAGAAGGAGTTGGAGCTGCCCACCCAAAGAGCTGTGTGACTGCCCCTCCCTAACCACAGCAGAAGATTCAAGGTTTATTACTTGGAAACATTAAAACAAAAGTTCTCTTGTCTAGTGGACACCGGGAACAGGAAATGAGAGGAACTGTAATGAAATCAGGGGAAAGGGGAAAGTTTACCAACTGAATGCTCAGACCCCGAGTCCTCTTCTCCCACTTAGCCAGAAAGTCCCCTCCATGGTAAAGATTAGAAGGTTCTTCTCTGGGGAATTTGACCAACTAATAAAAAAATAAACTAATGGTTCTAATTCCAGGAGGTTCCCAGTGGAACAGCCCAACCAGGTAAACTTAGAGTGATGGTCACAATTCACAAAATCCACCAGCACAAAAGTTTCCAATTGACCTGTGTAATGTTCTGCTCTTAAATAAGACAGTTGAGGGTCATCAGACAACTGACACAACCTCTAACATGAAAAGACAAAGATGAAAATAAAGAAACCAGATAAAGCAATTGAGAGGAAATCTACATTATGCAGGAAAATTAATACCTCAGAAAAAAACAAATACCATTAATACACTTACAGAGATAAGAGAAAATAATATATCTGGAAAACAGGATGCTATAAAAAAGCAACCACCAGAGAAAAAGGGCTGGGCACGGTGGCTGACACCTGTAATCCCAGCACTTTGGGAGGCTGAGGCAGGTGGATCACTTGAGGTCATGAGTTTGAGACCAGCCTGGCCAACATGGTGAAACCTCGTCTCTACTAAAAATACAAAAATTAGCCGGGCATAGTGATACATACCTGTAATCCCAATTACTAGGGAGGCTAAGGCAGGAGAATCACTTGAACCCGGGAGGCGGAAGTTGCAGTGATCTGAGATAGCACCACTGCTCTCCAGACTGGGTGACAGAGTGTGACTCCATCTCAAAAAAGAGAAAAAGAAAGAACTTTTGGAAATTAAAAAATATGATCACAGAAATAAATCTCAATGGAAGGGCTGGAAGATGGAGTCAAAATATTACAGAAAGTAGAATAAAGGCATATAAATAGAAAAAAGTAAAAATAAGGAAAAATTAGAAAATCAATTTAGAGGCTAGGTGCAGTGGCTCACTGGGATCACTTTGCAGCCCATAATCCCAGCACTTTGGGAGGTCAAGGCAGGCGGATCACCTGAGGTCAGGAGTTCGAGACCAGCCTGGCCAACATGGTGAAACCCCGCCTCTACTAAAAATACAAAAATTCGCTGGGCGTGCTGGTGTGCACCTGTAATACCAGCTACTCGGGAGGCTGAGGCAGGAGAATTGCTTGAACCTGGGAGGCAGAGGTTGCAATGAGCTGAGATTGTGTCACTGCACTCCAGCCTAGGTGACAGAGCAAGACTCTGTTTCAAAAAAAAGAAAAAAAAAAAAGAAAAGAAAATCAATTTAGAGGGTCCAGTGTTCATATAACAGGTGTTTCCCGGAAAAAGAACAGCGGGAGGGCAGCACCGGAGGAGTAAGTGAACCACATTTCCCAGCATTGAAGGACATGAGTTTCCAGGATGAATGGGCCCATCACTACCTAGAACAAAGAAAGGAAAGACAGCCACTCCAAGGCTCATCATCATAACATTTCAGAACACTGAAGACAAAAATAAAAGCCTAAAAGCTTCCAGACAGAGGAAAAAAACAGATCATTTATAAGAATTTTACAAAGAAAAAAAAGATCAGCTTCACATTTAGCAGCAAAGTTGGAAGCTAAAGTAAATACAGCAGTGCTTTCGAAATTCTAAGGATAAATTATTTCCAATATAGAATGCTCTCAGTTCAATGAGGGGGTAACATAAAGACCTTTGCAGACCAGCAGAATCCCCAAAAATGTACATCCCACACACACTTGTCTCAGGAAGTTACTGGAGAATGCATTGCACTAAAATAAGCAACAAACCCAGTGTGTGTGCATGTGTCTGAGTGTGTGCATGTCTGGGTGTGTCTGTGTGTATATATCCTAACCTAACTCTAACTCTCAGCTGGTCAGAATGCTCCAGAAAAGATTTCTTCGAGAAGACAGAAATGAAAGAATTCCTAATATGTTTGAACACACAGAGGAGAGATTTGGGAAAGTAGAAGGGACTTTGGAGATGAATAATGATGTATATATGAGGAGCTAAAATAGCAAGAGGATTATTAACTTCGTGGGGGGGGGGAACAAAAAGCTATGCAAGAAATATGACTCAGCTGTGAATCGCACTGACATTGTCACAATAATATCAACACTGAATATGGATCTGAGATAACGCTGTAACTGTATTAGAAAGGTGGACAGGAACAGGAGATACCTGCGAGGGTTGTTAGGGGAAGGTAAAAGGTGAAAGAGAACAAAACCCTCTTCTGCTATAAAAGGAAGTCTGTATATAATACTTAAGATGAAAAAAAAAATGAAGCAAGAGCACTGTAAGCAGGTCACGGAGAGATACGGGGGTAATGGCAGATCATCGTCATAAAGGACCACCAGCAATTCCTTCCAGCCCTCCATGCGCAAGTCCACTTCCTTCCCCTGGAATCTGGGCAGGCCCCATGACCTGCTCTGTCCCATGGAATGTGGCAGAAGTGGGAGTGGGTGGCTCCAGGGCCCCGGCCTTAGAGGCCTTTCAGCTTCTGACTACACTCTTGGCAGCCAGTGGCCCTGTGAAAAGTTCACCTCCCCTGCTGAACTAGAGGCCACCTGGAGAGAGAGAGAATCACTGGAGGATGAGAGCAGGGAAAACGTGAGACCAGCCAGGGAGCCCTCAGCCATTCTGGCCACCCCCAGTGATTCTCCAGGCTCCTGAGGGCAGCCACATGTCCAGTCCAGGCTGAATTGCAGAATCGTGAGCAAAAAACCAGCTGCTGTTCTAAGCTACAGGGTTTCGGGATGGTTTTTTAGGCATTAGCAGGTAACTGAAAGAGGTGTAAATGCCACAAGAAAATGGTAAAAAAGTTATCAAGAGGTTACCTCTGGGGAATGGAAAATGAAATGAAGGTGGCCTGGGTAGGAAACTGCTGTTTTTCAGAATTTCAGGAATTTCAGGAAACCTATGACATTATCTGACTCTTTAAACTATGTACATCTCTAACTTTGATAAGAAATAATGTAAAACAAGCAAAATAAGATAATATGAATGGAAAAGTCAGACAGACAAAAATAAAAGCATTCAGGTCCAACAGATAACCAGCACTGATAACCAGATAACCAGAAAATGCCCCCAAAGAGCCAGAGTGTGGAGTTCAACCTGAAACCACAGAAGACGCAGTTTGAAGCTGGAGCCTTCAATACTTGACACAAAGCAGGTTTCCAACAAATGCCAAACCAAACATCATAGCAAATGCAGACATTTTTAGGAGCCAGCCTGAAGGACCGTGGACAGGGACTAGGCTGAAGTTAGACTTCTCTTCCACGCTGGCCCAGTGGCGCTGTCTACATGAGTATCCATTGGTTGCTCTATCGTGTTTAGACCAGGATCTATTCCCAGCTCTTGTACATTTGTCATTACTCTTAGAACAAAATGGTATGGTATCACTGGTTGTTAAAATATTTAAGTGCTTCCAAACCAGCTGGTTGAAGAACAATGGCCTCTGCTCTGAGCATTTCTGCAAGCTGTCCCTGTGTGTTTCTACTGCCACCACCACCCACTGTAGCAGGCCCTTGCCCCTGTATCCCTGAGGCCATCAGGACCCCAGAGTCTACAGTCACTCTCCACTGACCAGTGCTCCAAGGAGTTGCTTTCATATGGGAATGGTGGCTTCCACAGTGTGTCACCTGGGTTGCTAAATATTTAGAATGTCCCCTTGATGTTGCTGTGATATCCTGGAAGACTTCTTTCCTAACACCAGAGGCTGATAGAATTAACGGTAATGTGTGGGCTTTGAAATTCAAAGACCTGGGTTTGAAGACTGGCTCCACCTTGTAATAGCAATAAGCTCATGTCTGCCTCTCAGTCTCCTATAAGCTGGAACCGATGATTCCTATCTCACACAGTTTGGGGAGGGAAATGTGAACTGACACATGGAAAACATCCAACACATACCATCTGCTTAATAAATATGAATTTTCTTTGAAGTAAGAGGACAGAGGCAGTGGTAAAAGCTACTATGCCTTAAGGTCCAAAATAAATATCCTAGAACTTTAATCATCTGGCTTCAAAAGACACAAAACTCCATTCTGAGGTGACTATTTGGGGGAAGGACCAACAGGAAAGCTTGATGAGCAAAAGAGTAATGCGTGCTGCAGGTTCTATTTGGGCTTCAGCAAATTGGCACTGAAGTACCTGGTTGATATTGATGAAAATTTATCTTAACGTATTCTGGGCTGTAAAAACTGAAGAAAGGTGTCCTTTTATCTTGATATGTCCCTAAGCACAGTATCGGTAATATTTGCCCTGGTTTTATAGCTTTACAAATGTAAACCTGGCTCCCCGCATGGTTTCCTTTTTCCAGTCTTGGCATTTCTGGAACACAGTTATTATGTATTCTCCCGGTGAATGAACTCAATGCAGCGTAACAAAGTATCTGAGGTTCAGGATATTTTGTGGGGGGGTAATTAGATCGGCCTTCCATTCAACTGTTTCACTCCAAATGGATGAAGGAATCTGTAGCAGTTTAAATACTTGTAGATTATTTTAAAGTATCACAGGAGATTCATTTTGATTACTCAGCTGCTTACTGAATTTGTTTTGCAACAATGGGATCACTTTTGATTCAACTGCATAGTTTTTTCAAGTCAAAAGTCAAAATTATGGACATAAAATGACTCCAATTTCTGGCACAACTTGCAATTCTGATGCTTGTAAAAATGGCAGATACTTGCTTTTAGAATAAAGAGGCATGGGTACCCTATTCCTTCCTTTACAGTCTAACAAAACTGAGAAAGGGTGTTTTTGTTACTTTTACCCCTAAGTTGGCAGTGGGGGCTAAATCAGATTTCCCCACAGCCACCAACTGCAAGAACTTAGAAGTAATCAGTAAATACGACATCCAAAACCTTGACATCTGCATTCATCATTCATAGGTGATTATGGTGGAGGCGATGCACTTCCCTTTCTTCTATGAGGAAAACTCTCATCCAGTCATTTTAATCATGTTAATAAGAGAGTCAGAATGAGGCCTTGAATCTCTGCCTTAAATTGAATAAGGGCCTTGGCAGGGCCTCAAATACATGGGTGATTTGGCAAGAAAAACTAATGCTGTCCATTTCTCTGGAGACAAAAAAAAAAAAAAAAAAAAAAAAAAGAGGTCTTTGGTTTAAAAATAACACTGATACATCTTTTTGTTTTGAAATCCATTAACGTTGTTTAGATTATCTAAACAATTATGCCAAAGCAATATACTATAATTATTTACAAATGTTGGACCAACATTTTGAGTTTAAGAGACACAGTTCAAGAAGACTCTGAATTTGGTTTCCTCTCACCTCCCACACTGAAATGTCACACTTAAGAGATTTCAGGTCAGGCACGGTGGCTCACGCCTGTAATCCCAGCACTTTGGAGGCTGAGGCGGGCAGATCACTTGAGGCTAGGAGTTCGAGACGAGCCTGAGCAACATAGCAAAACCCTGTCTCTACAAAACATACAAAAATTAGTTGGCCATGGTGGCATGCACCTGTAATCAGTCCCAGCTACTTGGGAGGCTGAGGCAGGAGAATCGCTCGAACCCAAGAGACAGAGGTTACAGTGGGCCAAGACTGTGCCACTGCTCAAGGGATCCTCCCACCTCAGTCTCCCAAGTAGCTGGGACTACAGCCACTCACCACCGCACCCATTAAATTTTCTGTGGAGACAGGATCTTGCTGTGTTGCTCTGGCTGGTCTCAAACTCCTGGCCTCAAGCAACCCTCCCATCTTGGCCTCCCAAAGCACTGAAATTATAAGCACGAGTCATCAGGCTCAGCCCTCCTCTCTTTTAAGACATTTTTCTTTAATGTTGCTTGCCCTATTAATGTAATATGAAATATAATTCAAGATATGAAATATAATGTAATCTGAAATATGAACTATAATTCAAATCTCTCCTGCAAATGAAAATGTCCCTGTCTTCAGCCAGATTATCTGAACCTCAAACAGGGCATGTTCTACTCTCTACTTTGGATTCCAGTTGTTTACGCATAAGTCTTGTCTTGTCTACCAGACTGCAAGCTCCGTGAGCACAGAAGCTATATTTTATTCATTTTATTTGGCATTTCTAGAGGGCCTTGCACACAGAAAGTTAATACTAAATATTTGTTTAAAGAATAAATGAAAGCTAGTTAGAACTTGGTGGCCCAATTATAAATAATAAAACAGAAATATGACAGCTTAATGGAAAATTAATACTACTGATGAAATAGACATGACATCATATGGCTTAAAAACATACTTATACATACATCTGTCCGAATACTTATTTAGAGACAAATTTGTTTAATGTTGTGATTCCTTGATGTCATATCCTTACTGGATAGAACTGGACACTGGATTTGAAACACAGATCTTTAAAAATATCATGTCATCAGTAGGCACATGAGCAATAGTACTAAAAAAAAACAGTGCTCCTAGGTAATCTAAATAGACTTACACATATTTATCAATTTTCTACCACTACTATAACAAACAGAAAAACTGTTTCATTACTACAATTACAAACTTCACTTTGGGAATTGTCCCTGCATTTTTTATGATGATAGCAGTGACGGCAGCTGGAATGCAACCAATACTAATACTTCCCCACGTGGAGCACAACTCACTCCTTCTATCCCTGAGGTCTGTTTTAACACATTTGCAATTTGAAAATTACTTTCATTTCAGAACTGAACATTTGCCTTCATGGTCTAAACTACATCACTGATTAAATTAACATAGATGGCTCATAATTGGCAATTAACTTATTGCTGGGAGGAAGCAGCAGGTTATACTACAATATTACAATTACTAAAACAACTTGAGCTCCTATACTAGCCACCATTCTAAACAACTGTTTAATCCTTAAAACAACATCAAGTAGATGCCATTGTTGTCCCTCATCACATTGATAAAGAAACTGGGGCCCCAGGGGGTTAAGTGACTTGCCTGAGGTCACCAGGCTCTCTTGGTTTCAGAGCCCACACTCCTCGCCCAGCACACAGAAATGATTGGATTCAACACCTGGGATCACTAAACATAATTGTATTTTATGAGATGGTTATATTTTAAAGCATATATTATCTACTTTAAAGTAGGACTGTTTTGCCTTTGAATAATAAATTGTTTTATAAACATCAGCTAGTTTCCTAACATTTCTCTGTCATAAGAAAATGACTGGGGCAAAAGAAATGTGGCTTCTTCCACAGAGTCAGAGACAAGTGAGTTTTTCACACCAAATGTAAAACATCCAACGTCACAGGCTAGTGAATAATACCTCACGTGATACTGAGGTATAATATCACATCATTCAGGAAGCATAAAGGAGTCATGTTTAATATATCCAAGTCCAATAAGTGTATTTCATTTTAAACCCCCCATGCTGAAAAATGCATTTCTTTTCTATTTTTAAGAGTATTGATGGAATATTCATGACAAATTCAGAAGTTAAGAGAGCTCCTAGGATCTCTTTGGAATCCTAATTTGGGATTACTAATTTATGTTTATATTGGCTTTCACTGCTGTATAATTACAAAACACCCTTAAGCAATCAGCAGGACCTTTTTGAGGTATGATGCTGGTTTTGGTTCTTCAAATGTCATGCACTGAAAAAGAAATCAAATCACTGCTTGACTAAGAAGTTACTTCCCTTAAGGTTTGGATGGTTGGTGTGGTTAGAAACTCTGTTGTCAGCAGTAAAGAATGAACCTTCTATGAAAAATGTCTATACTTCCCTGTTTCTGGTTTAAAATACTTAGTAGTATCATTATTTTTACTGATCACTCACCGGTGGTTACAGTCTGTTCATGAAAATGGCACTTCTGACAATATTTCATTTTCTCAATGCGAACCTGTTAGCAAGACGAGTGTAGGGGCCGTTTTCAGAGTTGGTGGCTACAGTGGGCCATCCACATTCATTCAATCAGCGGTAAGCAAAACCTCCCAGAAGATAAGCTACACAGGGAAGCAATCCTGAAATCTGCTTTATCTTTGCAACAGCTCCAGTTTAGAGCGTCTCCTCCACTGGCTGACTGAAGAACACATCAATCCTTCAGACCTTTGATGCTAGGTCATTACAGTTATAAGTCCGGATGATAGCGCCTTGTCTACCTTGCTCACTCAGTATCTAGTGGAGTGTGACAGCACACAGTAGGACTTCACAAAGATGTAGGACTTGAATGCATTATTAGGGCATAGCTAGGAGGGAGCCTGGGCTAGAGATTACACATGTGATTCTGGAATCAGACAGTCTGAGCCAGAATACTGATCCCCCCCCACCAACTAGCTGGGTTCCCTTAGACAAGTAGCACAACCTCTCTGAACCTAAGTTTTCCTATCATAAAATGGAGGAAATGATAATGCCTGGCATGGCAGGTGCTCAATAAATGTTAGCTATTATTAAAGGGAAGTCTGTGTTAGGCTGGCCTCCCTGAGAGATTACCCACATGCTGGTTTTACCCAGGGTGAAACATATTTTCTATCACAAAATTTAAATGTCCATTTTCCCATTTGAAAGCTAATACTTCAAGGTCCATTTAACTTTATTTGGCAGCGGTTGCAAGAGATGTTTTGAAATAATATTATAATGAGAATAGGCATTTAGTAGGAAAATGAGATACTCTGTTATGACATAGCCTGAAAGCCATCATCGGCTAGCTTTTTCTATTCACCCCATTATCAGTGGATGAGCCACATGGCAAAGGGTTGGAGCCATTGGAACAACCGTGGGAAATTGCATAGGAGACCACAGAGAAGATCTATACTTAGCAATAATTAAACCTCAGATTAAGAATGTCAAGCATTCCCAAACTAATGAAAAGTCAAAAGTATAATTAGATTGTAAATTTGCCTCCCAGAGAAGGGCAGCCCCTATTACCAATCAGTGAAGGGAAAAAGGCCTCATTTTGTTTCCATTTTCCTTTAGAAAATATGACTCTTTCAATGTTAAACGCAATTGCCTTTATAGGCTTGTTTGCTTATCCCAGTTAAGAACAAGAAATCTTAGAGAGACACTGAAAAAGCAAAAAGACTGTGAGTCCCAAAAAACTTTGGGAGAAGTATACTGCTTACTAGTGCATTTTAAATATATTATTGCCAAACTGTATTTCAGAAATATTTATGCACAAAAGTACAAAAATAAGCAGCTGAACACTGTGTTTTCATGGCACCAGCCTCCTCTCTGTGTTAAATTATAACACTGGTTTGGACCTCTGTGCCGGGTGGTGGCAGCTGTTTTTGGTTGTCTCTTAGGCAACAAGTGCTGCTGCACTGAAACTAACCAATATCCCCAACTTTAAGAACCAAGAATGTGATTTAGTTAACGACACACCTAACTCTAGAGGAGTCAGATTCCTTCGTCAAGAATGTGAATATGTATCCAAAAAGCCATGAGATTGATGGTGTAGTACAGCTAATTGAAAATGAAATTGGAAATAAATTAAAACAAACTTCATGTTTTAATCAGTTTGGAAGACTTCAAGTACTGCAGCAACGGGGAAAGTAATTTTCTTCTGGGTAATATATAATGATGTCATTATTTTGGTACTTGTGACTCCAGGGATGGAGGAAATGGATGTTTGCTGAATGCAACAGATAGGTGACGCTGTGACTGACTGGCAGATGCAGGATTACACTCCAAGAGCCTGGTCACTACAAAGGCCATATCCAGGTTTAAATATCAGAATTAGAAAGTCACGTTGGTACCCTAAAAAGGCATCTGACTTGCACAGGAATATTTGCTTTTGCAAATGAACTTCTTTAACTTCTATGGTGTCCACTGATTTTCAATTTGGCTAAAGAATGGAGTGTGTGTGTGTTTGAGAGACAGAGTCTTGCTTCTGTCACCTGCGCTGAAGTGCAGTGGCATGATCTCGGCTCATTGCAACCTCCACCTCCCGGGTTCAAGCTATTCTCCTGCCTCAGCTTCCCAAGTAGCTGGGACTACAGGCATGCGCCACCACGCCCAGCTGATTTTTGTATTTTTTAGTAGAGACAGGGTTTCATTACATGTTGGCCAGGCTGGTTTCACTATATGGTGATCCGCCTGCCTCAGCCTCCCAAAGTGCTGGGATTACAGGCATGAGCCACTGCACCTGGCCAAGAATGTTTTAGATTAACACGTTTATTCTAAGAATTTACAAGGCTTGTCGGTGCTTTCTATCATGTTGGCTTTCTGAAGCACGGGGAGTTAACAACTATTTGATGTGATCAGGAACCCGGGGAAAATCTTTAGTTGGTTCCCTATGGCAAATGGTCAAAACAATTCCACTTGGTAAAAGCAGCTTTCCGTTTTTGTCTAGGCTTCCAAAGCCTCACATCCAACTGGTTGGCTCCACCTCTTCCTGGATACAGCACCAATTGTGGGTTACTTGGCTAGTTAGTTGTCTCAGATTCACTTTTTTTCCCAGTCATCTTCACCAGAGGTTATCTATTTGGTGTCTTAGGGCCTTCCAAGGCACACGGGGTAACTGACAAGGCTTGTCTTTAGATGCCTACCCTATCCTCCTAGTTGCCAGTTCCTATTTCTTCTAGACTCAGTTTTCATACCTATACTGTTAGGATTGAAATATCTACTCTCAGGGCTGTTGAGAGGATTAATTGCAATGTGTTTGTAGTGTATATAGTACAGTGGCTGGCACTTAGTAGATACTAAAAAATTATTACTGCCCCTCCCGTCCCCACCCCACCACTCAGACAAATGTAATAAATACAGATTACGTGGTAATAATTGGTAGGCAAAACTCTCATGGAATATTTTTTTCTTTTCTTTTTTTTTTTTGAGACGGAGTCTCGCTCTTGTCACTCAGGCTGGAGTGCAATGGCTCGATCTCGGCTCACTGCAACCTCCATCTCCTGGGTTCAAGTGATTCTCCTGCCTCAGCCTCTCAAGTAGCTGGGATTACAGGTGCCTGCCACCACGCCCAGCTAATTTTTTGTATTTTTAGTAAAGACAGGATTTCACAATGTTGGCCAGGCTGGTCTCGAACTCCTGACCTCGAGTGATCTTGCCCACCTCGGCCTCCCAAAGCGCTGGGATTACAGGTGTGAGCCACCGCGCCCCGCTGGAATATTTTCGTTTTTAAAAGAGGGCTTCAAAATGATTAGTCTACCCAGGGATTCACCAGTCCGTCCCTCCATCAACCTCCCCGACTGGGGCAGAAAGTGTATGGGGCTTTTGGGCAGCGCTAGACCACAGCGGGTAGGCCACCATCTGGTCCAGAATGCAGCATAAATCTCTCCAAAAATGTGTTTAGGACTTCCGGGTATGTTTTCCAGTGCAAATGTAAAGTGGAAAAGTGTCTCAAGTGCAATAGCGGTCCTTTACCCAGTAAAAAGCATAACAAAAGTTTCAGGGTTTAAGAACCCACGTGGGAGCTGATGGAGTGGGTAGGTGGTTAATCTTCCCAAGTTTTAAAAACCACTGGTCTTAATGACCAGCAGAGAAGATTCACTTCTGGCTAAAATGATAACTGAGCCCCAGATAACTTTTAGCCATGTGAAATTCTTTCCTTTCTAGGGAGTCTCCTCAATTAGAGCCAGCTAAGGAATGTGTGTATTTCCTAGAATGTAAATGAGGGAAGAGAAACTGAGATGGAGACAGAAGGAAAGCAAGCCACTGCACTTTGAAATTCTCTAGGTAGACAGTTGTATCGTGTCTGTTTCTTTTTCCCTGGGGCAGACCACTTTTCACCTGGCCATCAGTCACCTCCCTTCCCGAGGTCTCCCGACGTGGACACCTAACGCCCTTGGAAAGGGAGTGAATTGGTAGGATATCATCGCTCCGGTTAGTTCAGCGGGAGCTGCCCTTCAGAAAAAAAAACTTTCCAGAGCCAAAAGTTACTTTCCAAGCGCCTTGGGGGTTCCCGGGCGCCTCCCTCGGACAGCAACCCTAGCAAGTCAAAGCGATTGCATCGCCAGGTCTCTGGCGGCTGGAAGCTCGGTGACCGCGGTCAGATGGCATTTCGCACCCAGCCCGGGACAGCGCAGGGCTGTGTTATCCTAGCACAGAACCAAGAACTCTCACACGAAGCCTTGTGTAAACACCACGCGGGCCCATTCCTGAACGACTCTTTGATGCCTCCGCTGCAGTTATTTATCTCATATATAAATCAGGATTCCGCTGACAAATCTCCGTGTTTCCACTAAACAGAAGGCTGCCCTGCAGTCCTTCTTGTGCTTCTTTTTAAAGTACGATAACATCTGACACTTCCATAAACCGGCCTGCAGAGGACACCGCGCAGGGGGCGACTAACCAGCTGATGTGTGTCACCCCAAAACACACGTGGGCACACCCACCCCACAGGCGGGCACGTGGAAGGGACGCGGAATCGAGAGCAACTATTTTCCAGTCGGTGAATCTGATGGAGAAAGATGCCAAATGCACTTCCCGAGCCAGTTGAACTCCTCGGGCACCTAATCATTGCCAGATGTGGCGAGGGCGCACGGAGAACATCCCCAGTCCCGGAGAAAACACCCGGCCGCCAGCGCGGGGACTGCTCGGGCCGGGAAACGGCTAGAGGGGGGAGGAGAGAGGACTGGGCGAGCGTGGGGAGCGCTGCGGAGTGGAAAACCGACCGGGAGGGATGGCGATGCCTCCACTCTCCTCGGCATGTTTTTTCAATTAAAAAGTTGGAAACGGGAATCCGTAAACAACGACTTAGGGCTTCAAACTACTTGCAAAGACGCGATGGGGAGGGGAATACTTGCGCGCTTCAAAATCCCAACCTCGAGGTCTCCAGCCGTGCCTGACCCGGGAGCCGGGTGCGCCCCCAGTGTCCGCGCACGAACCCGGCGCCCTGGCAGCCCCGACTCCCCGGGCCCGCAGCCCAAGGGAAAGTTCGCGCGGGAGGCACCTCCATCGCCTCCCGCGCGCCCCAAAGCCCGTTCCCCCTGCCCAGAGCTCCGCGGAGCTGCCGCCGCCCTACCTTTCATGGTGACCGTGGGGACGCACCGCCAGCCAGGGAGCTCCGCGCGAGCGCCGCGCAGCCGAGGAAGTCGTCCCGAGCGGCTGCTCACTGCACGCCCATGGTAGCCGCGCCGCGCGCCGGCCGTCTGCGCCCTAGTCCTCCCTCGCCGCCGCCGGCCCGCGCTCCCCGCGCTCCCGGCTCGGCGCTCTGCTGCCGCGGGGCTGCCGCGCGCGCCGCTCTCCCAGGGCGGGAGGCGCCGCTCCCGCCAGCGCCCCTCCCCCTGGCCCGACCCGGCCGAGCGAGCGGCCGCGCCCACGCCCCTCTCGCGCCCTCCCGCGTCTGCCCCGCCCTCGGCCCGCGCCTGCCCTTGCTGGGCACTTTCTCGCCTGCCCTCTCCCGCGCGCCCTGGCCCCACTCGCCCGGGCTCTCTCTTTTTCCCGTTGCACCAGCATCAGGATGAAGTCGGGAGCAAAGCCTCTCCCGGGGCGGTCCAGCGTTCACCTTCGGTGTGCACCTAAGGTGCCGCTGCTGCTGGGGTCGTTTCTACACCCCAAACTACCTAGCAAGTGTTGGGCGAGAGGATGGGGAGCTGCTGTGCCACGGGGGTGGCGGGGGGTAAGGTGGGCCCTTCCCCAAATGGCTCTGGGGCGTGGAGAGGTACAGAACGTCCTCCGGGTTCAGAGTTTCCAAGTGCGTGCGCTGGTTGACTCCTGGAGACCAAGCATCAGGGAACACTCTCTCTGTCACCCAGGGAGAGCCCGAGTGGCCAGAATCCGAAGTCACCATTAGACACTCTCTCTGCGCTCTTGGACACCTCCAGAGAAAAAGCCAGCACATCCTGCCTTGGCTGGAAAAGCCAGCCTTCCACCCAGCGCCCCTAAAATGATCAGGTTGACTCCAGTTTTGTTAGGAAAGGAGGCCGGGCTTCTGAGAGGCTCCCTGAGTTCCCTTCGTGGTCGCCCGTCACATTGCCCTGCTGTATACTTAATAAAGCCCGTGTTTATCTTTCTCTTTAGAACCCCCTCTAAGCAGACCCATTGCTTTATTGCTTTAAAACATACACTAAGTGGTGAGTGGAGCTGGGGCGAGGGAGGTGCGGAGAAACTTTCTGCCACATGTTGAAATTACAGATGACTACTCAGACGCACTAGTCCACCAAAAGCAATCGAACACTGGCCGGGCAGTGGTTGCAGCTTTTCAGTTTGCCCTCCTGAGGACTTGGTAACACGGTGTAACCAATCCATTGGTTCCCTCTAAGTAGGGGATTCTTTGCTCTAGTAAAAGGTAGTGCCCCAAAATGAATACATATTAAAACATTTCATAGATTCTCCGTTCCAGGAGATTTCTTTTTTCTTTTTTTTTAAATTTTTTAACATAAGGGGACACCTTGAACATGACGAACAAATGAAAAGAGCGAAATGCTTTTTTCCCCCCCACTGTCTGCAGTTGATGAAACTACAGGGTCCTGGTCCTGGAGCATGTTTCAGATCTCACTGGGGCACCAGCCTTGTTTTTCAGGGCAAATGGAGGTCCCTGAAGGGAGCTTAGGATATGAATTTTCAGCCCGGAGTTTACTAACCAATGGCGTGACCTCGGCTCACTGCAACCTCCACCTCCCGGGTTCAAGCGATTCTCCTGCCTCGGCCTCCCGAGTAGCAGGGATTACATGCGTGTGCCACCAGGCCCAGCTAATTTTTTGTGTGTTTTTAGTAGAGACGGGGTTTCACTATGTTGGCCAGGCTGGTCTCGAACTCCTGACCTCGTGATCCGCCCACCTCTGCCTCCCAAAGTGTTGGGATTACAGGCGTGAGCCACCGCGCCCGGCTTTCTTTTTTTTCTTTCTTTCTTTCTTTTTTTTTTTTTTTTTGAGACGGAATCTCACTCTGTCGCCCAGGCACAATCTTGGCTCACTACAACCTCTGCCTCCTGAATTCAAGCAATTCTCCCACCTCAGCCTCCCAAGTAGCTGGGACTACAGGGGTGGGCCACCAAGCCCAGCTAATTTTTGTATTTTTAGTAGAGACGGGGTTTCACCATGGTGGCCAGGCTGCTCGCAAACCGTACCTCAAGCGATCCACAGGCATCAGCCTCACAAAGAGCTGGGATTACAGGCGTGAGCCACCACGCCCTGCCGAAAAAAAATCGTTTTTAAAACCCAAATTATGAAAATGACACCAAAAGTACAGGCAGCAAAAGAAAAAACATAGATAAATTGTACTTCCTCAAACTTTTGTGCCTCAAAGGACAGTATAAACAGAGTGGAAAGCCAACCCACAGAATAGGAGAAAATATGTGCAAGCCCTATATCTGATACAGGATTAATATCCAGGATATATAAAGGATTCCTGCACCTCAGCAACAACCACAAAACAGGCAACCCAATTTGAAAATGAACCAAGGACTTACATGGACATTTCTCCACAGAAGACATATAATGGCCAATAAGTACATGAAGGATATTCAATCACTAATTGTCAGGGAAATTTGAATCAACCGCAATGAGCTACTACTTCATACCCAGTAAGATGGCTATTTAAAAAACAAAACAAAACAGAAAATAAGTGTTGGCGAGGATGCGGAGAAATTAGAACTTTTGTGCATTGCTGGTGGGAATGTAAAATGGTACAGCCACTATGGAAAACAGTATGGTGATTTCTCCAAAAATTAAACACACAATTACCATATAATCCAGGAATTCTATTTCTGGGACCCAAAAGAGGTGAAAGCAGGGTAACAAATAGATGTACATCCAGGCTCATAGCAACATTACTCACAATAGCCAAAAGGTGGAACAACCTAGTGTTCACTGTTGAATGAATGGATAAACAAAATATGGTATAGCCATACAGTGGAATATGATTCAGTCTTTAAAAGGGAGGAAATTCTAACACATGCTACAACACGGATAAAACTTGAGGCATTATGCTTTGTGAAATAAGCCAGTCACAAAAGGACCAATATGATTCTACTTACAAAAGAGAGTAAAATGCAGCCAGACGTGGTGGCTCACGCCTGTAATCCCAGCAGTTTGGGAGTGCAAGGCAGGTCAATCACGAGGTCGGGAGTTTGAGACCAGCCTCGCCAACATACTGAAACCCCTGTCTCTACTAAATATACGAAAATTAGCCAGGCATGGTGGCTGGCACCTGTAGTCCCACCTACTTGGGAGGCTGAGGTGGAAGAATCGCTTGAACCCGGAGGCAGAGGTTGCAGTGAGCCGAGATCGTGCCACTGCACTCCAGCCTGGGCGACAGAGTGAGACTCCATCTCAAAAAAAAAAAAAAAAAAAAAAAAAAAAAAGAGAGAGTAAAATGCATAGGGATAGAAAGTAGAATGGTGGTTGCCAGGGGTGGGGGAGATGGGGAGTTGTTTCACAGGCACAAAGATTCCATTTGGCAGGACGAAAAGAATTCTGGAGATGGATGGTGGTGATGGTTGCACAACAATGTGAATATACTTAAAGCCACTGAACTATACACTGAAAAATAGCTAAGATGAAAAATATATATATTTGACTACAATAAAAAAATTCAAACAGAAGAATGATAAGGTAAAAAACAAACAAGAAACCCCTAAGGCTATGATGTCAGCTGTGATAATGAGCCAGATTCATAGATCTACTGATGAGAAAACAGGTTTAGCAACTTTTCTAAGGATAATTTTAAGGAACAGTCCTGGGACCAGGTGCGGTGGCTCATCCCGGGGCTTTGGGAAGCCAGGGAAGGAAGGTCACTTGAGGCCATGAATTCAAGACCAGCCTGGGCAACATAGTGAGACAAAAAATTTAAAAATTAGCTGGGTGTGGTGGCATGCATCTGTAGTCCCAGCTACTCATCAGGCTGAGGCAGGAGGATTGCTCAGGCCCAAGAGTTTGAGGCTGCAGTGAGCTAGGATCATGCCACTGTACTCCAGCCTGGGCAACAGAGTGAAACCCATCTCTAAAAAAAGAAGGAATCCTGGATGAGTGCCTTCCTCCCCCCACCCTGTCACCTTCAGCACAGAGTGAGTTGGGCCCCACAGGTCCTCAGTGTGGAGCCTCCTCTGAGCCCCACTCTGGAGGATATGAAGACGGAAGGTCATGGTCACATGCAGATCATCAGCTGATCAGGATTTCTCTGGTCAAGAGCTCTGGGAGGAATTGAGAATTGAGCTGGGGATCAGGGAGAAAAGAAGGGAAAAGGAAAGAAGAGAAGAATGTGATTGGAAAGGACTGAGCCATGGAGCTGAAGATGCTTTGAACTCAGAGATGGCCTGCAGGTCCTCCAGGTCATAGGCAAGCTTCCCCACCCCCAGAAGCAGCAGCCAGGCCTTGTGTTCAGACTAAAGTTTCAGAATCTGGAGGAAGCATTATCTCATCTACCCCTCACCCCAGCCCCATGCTAGTACCACCTTTATACTGATGAAAAAGCCCAATCACCCTTGACTCCTCCCTCTCCCTCAACTCTACATCCTCACCAAGCCCTGCTTCTACCTTAGAAATACATCTCAAACTTCTCTGTCTCTCCATCTCCACTGCATCCCCCACGTAGAGGCCATCATAGCTCATCTGAGCTGCTGCACTAACCTTCCAAAGGGCCTCCCCACGCCCACCTTGGCACCTTCTCCACTCCAGGCTCCAACACACAGCAGCCAGAGCAGCCACGAAGGACAGATGAGAGATGGGAAACAAACAAGCTGAACGCTGTAGTTTCTCCAGCTTTCTGCCTTGAGAGAGCTTCCAGCCTGTGATAAAAGGAACTTGGGCAGAGCCTGATGGGCACCTTGGGTAGAAGAGAAGCTGGGAGTCCAGGGAGATCAAGGCAAGGCAGAATACTGGAGGAGAGAGAGCCACAGTCCATTTGTGCTGCCTGCTGGGATCACTGCACTTGATCTCTGACACTCCCTAAGCTTCCTCTCCAGCTGGCCGCCAGAATATTCCAGCAACGTTGATGGTTACCACTACCTCCTTCCCACTCCTGTCTCTTCCCTCCTTATGCGGCATCTTTTGCTCCCTGTCAGCCAGGCTATTTAGTGTCTCCGCACACGTCATGGGCTTATTCACATCTATGAGGCTTTGTGCCTCGTGTTCTGCCTCTGAAAACATCCTATTTCCTGCACTGTGTCACTACATGTATCCATGTTATCATGTCAGGTTCCAGTCAGCCTAGCTGTGCTTACTTAAACACCGTGGGAGGTTTCACAATGACTCAATAATGGCTAATTAAATGCTTTCAAAGGTTTATTGCAAGGCTTTCATACACCAATAACTATACAAATATATGTAACACACATAGGTCATAATAAGAAAGAGGAGGAAGAAACCACGTGAATCCTCTACTGGGAGGACCCAGCAGAGCTTCCACTGCTAGACTAAAGGAGGCTTCAGAGTTCTCACAGACAGAGCTTCTTCAAGCTTCTTTGCCATGGTTAGTTTCTTTGCAGTTTTATGGCCCTCCCCAGGAGAGTTCATGGTCATTAGCTCAGCCACCTTTTGGCTTCACTTTCTTGCTGGGTCTTGGTGGGGTGGTGCCTGGCCACAGCAGGTATTATCTTATCATCACGATCCACCATACATATGCGTATCACTTTGAGGGGTTGGCAATTTTACTATGGGTTGAGTTACTTGTCATAAGTGACTCCATTTTGAGACATTTAGGATCACAATACATTATTATATATCACATGTCCACTTTAAAAATACAACTCTCCATTTAGAAACAGATCCCTTCATTCAACAAGCATGACTTATATAATAAGTATATGTGGGCACTGTGCCACATGCTGCAGAGAATGCAAAGTCGGATCAGACACAGTCTAGATTACCTATCCAGAAGACCAGTAGCTTAGACAGGGCATTCTAGAAAGGACCTACAGTACAAGATAGAAACTGGGGAAGGGGTGTTCAGTGTTCTGAGAAAGACACAGATTAAGTGCTAGAGAAGGAAAGAAAATGGGTGATGACTAAGTCAACATGGAAAGTTCCACTGGGACTGGCCCTGAAGGATGGTTAGAATTCCAATGATCAAAGGAAATGCTTTCTCTCCCTCCAGACCAGTGGGTTTAGAAATGGAGCCTGGGAACCACCTGTATCAGAATGACCCGGGGTGATTTTATAAAGTGCAGATCTGTTTTATATCACTCTTCAGATGATTTTCATGCTCACTAAATTTGGAGAATCATCACAATAGACTAAGAGCTTCTTAAGAGAAGGTCCATGTCTTCTTTATCTTCGTAACAATAGCTTCTAACAATTAACATTCAATCAAAGATCGAATACAGGGAAATGAATTAACAATGGAGGGAAGTGCCTTAAAAATGCAGAGCAAGAGTAGCAAAATGTGGCAAAGCTTAGTGGCTGACATCTGTAATCCCAGGACTTCAGGCCAAGACAGGCAGATCCCTTGAGCTCAAGAGTTTGAGACTAGCCTGAGCAACACGGTGAAACCCCATCTCTACAAAAAATGCAAAAAATTAGCCAGGCGTGGTGGCATGCACCTGCCTGTAGTCCCAGCTACATGGGAGGCTGAAGAGGGAGGATCAGCTGAGCCCACATGGTCCAAGGCTTCAGTGAGCTGTGATTGCGCCACTGCACTCCAGCCTGGGCAACAGTAGCAAAATGTATGGGACATCCCTTAGGAAATTTTTTTGTGACTGACTGAAAAGTTCTGTCACAATTTTTAACCACCAATGGATGATACGCCATTCTCTGAAAGTCAAGCCTTTGAGTATGGCAAGAGAGCGATCTTGTTTTTTGAAAAGGATATTGGCTTCTACAGCTTGGTAATCAGTCACTTGATATTCTCTTCCACACTTGAAAAAGAAGAAACCTTGTGTGGCAGAGTAGCCATGGTGCTGTTAGTCGCATCCACTAAAATGTTATATATATATATGTATATGTATATGTATATATGTGTGTGTGTGTATATATATGTGTGTATATATGTATATGTATATGTGTGTATATATGTGTGTGTATATATATGTATATGTGTGTATATATGTGTGTGTGTGTATATATATATATGTATATATCCGGTAAAGAGATTAATGATGTTGAGATGGGTACCAGGTGCAATGTCTACAACCTCTGAGATGTGATTATGCTTGAGAACTGTCTGAAAAATTTTTTGAAATAAAGAAATGGCTTCTAAGTTTTTAAAAGCTTATGGTTCTTTGGCTACTTCATGTATCTATTTCTTTAGTTTTTAAACTTAAGGTTTTTTGAAAGAGGGCTGTGATTGAGAGCTACTTTCTCTGTTTGTCCTAAGAGCCAGTATTTTATTCCATTTGCTGTGTCCCAGTTCAGAGGAACAGTCTGAAGTAATTCCTCCAGACTATTCTAAGGCCACTGATGATTCTTAGGACTGGTACTGGAGCCTCTTTTGAAGTTCAGTGGAAAGCCATGAGGCGAGGAAAATGGAATATGGCCCTTGGGTCTCAGTTTGGAGACTTGGACAAGTCTTAATATCTCTGGCCACAATTTCCTCATCATGATGTACAAATACTGGAGTCATGACCAGCAGGTCTGTTCCAACTCCGAAATGTTAGTAATTGTTTTCCTATTAGGCTTCAGCTGTATCACATATGGACATTTCAGGCTATTGACCAATACAAAAAAGGCTCAATAATATGCAGCTATTTTTATCACAATTAATTAATTAATTTCTATTTTTTAAGGTAGAACAGAAAGCCAATTGAACAAAGGTGAGATAATTTTGTCCAATTATTTATTTATCTGAGAAGGAGTTTCGCTCTTGTTACCCAGGCTGGAGGGCAATGGAGCGATCTCGGCTCTCCGAAACCTCCACCTCCCAGGTTCAAGCAATTCTCCTGCCTCAGCCTCCCGAGTAGCTGGTATTACAAGTGTGTCACCATGCCCGACTAATTTTGTATTTTTAGTAGAGGTGGGGTTTCTCCATGTTGGTCAGGCTGGTCTCGAACTCCTGACCTCAGGTGATCCGCCTGCCTCAGCCTCCCAAAGTGCTGGGATTACAGGCGTGAGCCACTGCGCCCGGCCTTGTCCAGTTATTTTATATGAAATAACAATTTGGTGGGGTAGGGAGAGCCTAGCAAAATTAAAGTCCAAATGATGGAATATCTTTAAAGAAACAGTTTTACCAAACCTTTTACAAACAAGGTTTTTAGAGCTTGTTTTTGCTGTTACTATATCTTTTGCAGTGACATAGATGAGAAGGGATTTACTTTGGCTTTGTCTTTCATCTGGTTTTGTCATTCATTTGTTCTGGTGGAGATGAAGCAAGTTGATGTGTATAAAGGCCACGGTCTGGTGATCAGTAGCATCCAACAGTGGGCCCTGTTCCGCTCTTAGCCTCCTGTCCCACGGAGCACAGGCCTCTCATGGCTCTAGGCTTAACTATTATCACCTGTAAAATGAAAGATTTGGGGCTAATTTCCAAGGTCTTTCACAGCTTAAAACCTCTAACATGAAAAACATATAAACGCCATTTGAGTACAGAATAAACACATAGAAAATGTGAAATTTGGAAATTTAGAAATATTTAAGAGAGAGAGAGAGATACTTGGCTGATCACTTTTTAAAATATTGGACTAGCTAATACATCTTTGTTCATATATTCGTGCCAGCATTCCCGGTTCCTAGGAAACATTTGGTAAATATTTGTTAAATGAATGAATATTCATATGCAACTGAAACAGACCCAAAAGACAGAGGGGCTATTTTTTATGTCCTTGAATTCTCACCTACCTTTAACAAGAGATTTATTATTATTATTATTATTATTATTATTATTATTTTGGAGATGGAGTTTCACTCTTGTCACCCAGGCTGGAGTACAATGGCGTGATCTCGGCTCACTGCAACCTCCACCTCCCGGGTTCAAGGGATTCTCCTGCCTCAGACTCCCGAGTAGCTGGGATTACAGGTGTGCACCATCATGCCTGGCTAATTTTTGTATTATTAGTAGAGACAAGGTTTCACCATGTTGGCCAGGCTGGTCTCGATCTCCTGACCTCATGATCCGCCCACCTCAGCCTCCCAAAGTGCTGGGATTACAGGTGTGAGCCACCGGGCCCGGCCAAGAGCCTCTTTTTAATAGTAATAACAGTAGACATTTATTGAATACTTTCTATGTTTTAGACCCTTCATATGGATTATCTTATTTATCAGATTCAGAAAATATTTGGGACCTCAGGGAAATTACTTCTTTAAGTATCAATTTCCTCATCTGAGAAATAAGCACAATAATATCTATTTTGCAATAACTGGGGTGGGGGATTAGAGATAATGTTTTAAAATGCCTCATACATTGCCTGTAACTTATGAATAGAATAATAATATAAGTAATATGAATAGAATAATAGAAGCTCAATAAATTGCACCTATTTTTATCATAACTTATTTTTTCTATTTTTAATTTTTTAAAATTTACATTTTGTTTTTGACACAGGGTCTTGCTCTGTCACCCAGGCTGGAGTGCAGTGGTTCTATCACAGCTTGCTGCAGCCTCAATCTCCTGGGTTCAAGGGATCCTCCTGCCTAAGCCTCTAAAGTAGTTAGGACTACAGGGATGTACCAACATGGCTGGCTAATTTAAAATTTCTTTTTTAGTAGAGAAGGAGTCTCACTATGTTGCCCTGGTCTTGAACTCTTGGCCTCAAATGGTCCTCCCTCAGTCTCCCAAAGTGCTGGGCTTACAGACATAAGCCACCTTGACTGGCCGTTTTTGTATTTTGTTTTTTAAAGTAAAACAGGAGAACAACTGAACAAAAGCAAAATAATTTTGTCCAATTTTTTAATATGAAATAACAATTAGGTAGGGAAGAGCCTAGTAAAATTAAACTCTAAATGATGTGATATCTTTAAAGAAACCATTTTATTTTTAAGAACAAACAAGTACAAAAATAGTAGATCTCCTAAAGAGAACTAATTTAAGGTATAGATTAAAATATTTATAATTCACTTGTAAATTGTTACTAAGTATGGTATGCTCAAGATATTTTAACATAATTTGTACTCTAAAGTAATTTAAACATTAACTTTATGAATATTGTTTATTCTGTAATTTGATTAATAATAGTGAAAAGGTAAACTTTTGCTAAACTTTTGTCAAAATTGTCACAAATTCCAAATAAGTGTATCAAGATTGGTGAGGTTTCACAGTATGGTTTCATTCCTATGTGGTAGTATCTGTTGATATTATAGTCTTTGAAGACTGGCAGAATTTTACTTTACTCCTTATTTCTTGTAAATAACTAGCAGTTTTCATTAGAGTTTTTGACTCCTATAAATAACTTACACTACATTTTTTATTCAAGGTCAAGATTCAATACTTCTTTCCATTTTAGTTATCTATATCTTTCATTGAGACAATACAATATACTTTGAGTTTAAATTTTTCTTGAATGTGCTTTCTTAGCACATAAGAATATCAATATTCTAAAAGATTAAAAATAAAGAGCACTAGAAATACAGATGATTTATTAAATATGATCTTTTATTTCGCAGACTTTTTACTAAATTTCAAAGGTGTTCATTGTTGATTGTTCCTATGCTGTAGCGAATTTTCACATCACCTATTAAGTTTATTTGCTTTATAAACTTTTTTTTTTTGCTCTGTCGCCCAGGCTGGAGTGCAGTGGCGTGATCTCGGCTCACTGCAGTCTCCGCCTCCCATGTTCAAGTGATTCTCCTGCCTCAGCCTCCTGAGTAGCTGGGATTACAGGCATGCACCACCAAGCCCGGCAAATTTTTGTGTTTTTAGTAGAGACAGGGTTTTACCATGTTGATCAGGCTGGTCTCGAACTCCTGACCTCGAGATCTGCCCGCCTTGGCCTCCCAAAGTGCTGGGAGTACAGGCATGAGCCATCGCGCCCGGCCTGCTTTATAAACTTTAAAAGTTGTTGTTTTGCAATCACATAAAATAAAAATACAGTTGGCCTCCATATCCATGGGTTCCACACTCATGGATTCAACCAATCACAGATCAAAAAATTTTTTTAAAAAGAAGGTTTTGAATGTACTAAATTTGTACAGACTTTTTTGTTATTGTTCTCGAAACAAGCCAGTATAACAACTATTTACGTAGCATTTACATTGTATAAGGAATTATAAGTAATCTAGAGATGATTTAAAGTATATAGTGTGCACCTGTAGTCCAATTACTCATGAGGCTGAGGCAGGAGGATTGCCTGAGCCCAGAAGGCGGAGGTTGCAGTGAGCCAACATTGCACCACTGCACTCCAGCCTGGGTGACAGAGCAAGACCCTGTCTCAAATAAAAATAAATAAATAAATATAAATAAAGCATACAGGAGGATACTTCACTAAACAATTTTATATAACAGACTTGAGCATCATGGATTTTGATGATAAGGATCCATGATAAGGTGGTGTCCTGGAACCAATCCACTCTGGATAGTGAAGGATGATGACTATATTTAGTATCCATATAATGGAAGCTGCAGCCCAGATGGGTCCCACACCTTTTCTAAAGCCATAATAGCCAAGAATAAGGCTCCATTAAGATTGCTATTGTGTCCAGAACAAGTCCATTTCAAATTGAATATGATTTTCTAACAATTGCATTTTTATACACTATTCAGCAGAATGAAAATCTTGAGACTGAAAAGAAGGAATGTAAATTTTATAATTAAACTTATGATTTATAAATTGCAGGAACAGAAAAATACGGATAGCCGAAAGATCATTCTTACATTCTACTTAATATCTCCTATGGAGAAAGTGTGGTTAATGAATTTTTTTTTGTTTTTTTTCTGTTGCTGTTGTTTTGTTTTTTGAGACAGAGTCTCGCTCTGTTGCCCAGGCTGGAGTGCAGTGGTGTGATTTCAGCTCACTGCAACTTTTGCCTCCCGGGTTCAAGCGATTCTCTTGCCTCAGCCTCCCGTGTAGCTGGGATTACAGGCTCCCGCCACCACACCTGTCTAATTTTTGTATTTTCAGTAGAGACAGGGTTTCACCATGCTGGCCAGGCTGGTCTCGAACTCCTGGGCTCAGGCGATCTGCCCGCCTCTGCCTCCCAAAGTGCTGGGATTATAGGCATGAGCCATCGTGCCCGACCCTGCTAATGAAATCTTTATAAAACTTTAGATTCCTAGATTTTAAGGAGCTGTAAGGAACGTACCCAGAAGTCAGAACCCAGGTTTTAGTCCCAGCACAGATCATAGCTAGCTCTGCAGCCTCCAGAGTCAGCTGGGGTCTAACAGTCCTTCAATAATCCTGGTCTAGGAGTGGTTGCTGGGGAAATGGTCAGCCCAGAGTGTGTTCTAGAATTATGGAGGGCCCTGCTCGACCCCCACCCTCATACTCTCCGCAAATGATCTCATTTCTTCCTCTGCGAAAGCAGAAGTTATCTGCTGGGCGCAGTGGCTCACGCCTGTAACCACAGCACTTTGGGAGGACGAGGTGGGCGGATTACCTGAGGTCAGGAGTTCAAGACCAGTCTGGCCAACATGGCGAAACCCCATCTCTACTAAAAATACAAAAATTAGCCGGGCGTGGTGACGGGCGCCTGTAACCCCAGCTACTCGGGAGGCTGAGGCGGGAGAATCGCTTGAACTCAGGAGGCGGAGGTTGCAGTGAGTCGAGATCGCGCCACTACACTCCAGACTGGGAGACAGCGACACTTCGTCTCACAAAAAAAAAAAAAAAAAAAAAAAAAAGGAAGAAGAAGAAAACAGAAGTTATCTAGCAGGAATCCCTGCAAGTTCCTGCACTCTGCCTCTACTCCACCCTCTCTGCAAAGATCTCTCTCAGCTCCTGGCCTCACCAGTTCCTCTTATTTTCATAGGAAGAGGCATTTGTCTGCCATTCAAGGCTCCCCGCCAGCTCTCTGCTCAACCCCCGCCTCTCCCTGCTCACACGCCATCCCCATCTATTATTGTCCCCCTCTCCTTCCCTGGAGATTCTTCTCTTACTTCCTACCCTCTTTCCTGTTCGTCAGCGCCTAGCTCCTGTAGTAGTCTACACTTGCTGTGTGCACTTTCAGACCTCCTGACCCCTCCTCAGACCTCGGCCATGCGTCTGCTGCCACACGGTGGCGCTGACCCTGCTCTACCGAAGGTCATTCGTGGCCGTCGAACCGCCCAGTCCCGCAGGCACTTTGCACTCCTTCCTTGCCTCATTTAATGTCTGCCAGTTGACCACTCAACTTCTTCTCTCCCCTCCCTCTGTTAGGGGTCATCGCGCTTCTCTGATTTCTCCACGAACTCTGTGATTATTTATTTTGGGTTTTCATTCCTGGCTTTTCTTTATCTGCCTTGCTTCAAAATAATGACACTCCTACGTACCCTGCCATCACTTCTGCCTCCCAGACCTGAATGAATAACTGCCCGTTTCTGGTCACCTTTGTTTCCTGTCTGGACTTTTCCGAGCTCCAGACACAAATATCCAATTGCTAACTAGATATTTCAAAACCATGCCCCTTCATCCAGTTTTTCAAATTTACTGGCATGAAGTTCACAGTACCCACTTATGATTTTTTTTAAAACCTCATCTGTGTATTTATATTTCTTATTTCTGATATTATTTGACTTCGTCTGCTAGAGGTTTGCCATTTCAAAGAAACACCTTCAGCCCTGCTCATCTCTATAGTATTTTTATTTTGTTTTGTTTTTCTATTTTATTTCTGCTCTTATCTTTATTATTTTCTTCCTTCTTTATTTGGTTTTACTGTGTCGCTCTAGGGTTTTGCTTTGTTTTAGATGAATGCTAACTCATACGGATGAGTAAATTTTCTTACTTTTTTGTTGATGGAGCAAAGGATTGTGGTAGATATTTGTTTTTGTTCTGGAGTATATGAGATGGAGCAGGAATCCCGTCTTTAGGGGATTGCGGACCTCCAAGCCTGGAAATAAAGGAAAATCTTGAGTTCCTTGAAGGGAAATTCCAGGCACCTAGCTAGCCTTGAGAAGTAAACAACTTGATAAGCAAGAAGAATAGTAGCCTAAAACAATAGCCAAGGAAGTTAGAGTCAGGATATGGTTGGTTCCCCTATAGAAACTAAAGATAACATTTTATCTTAACATATGTCCCTGAGCTGTTTACAGAAACCCAGACCCCCACCAAATGGATCTGCTGGCACAGAGACCTCAGATAAGGGGAAACTGAGGACTGAACTCCAATCACCATTCCTTGTTCTAAATTTTTCCTGAGAGGCTTAGAGGGAGTCACACCCATTAGCCAGAGCTAACATTCTTTTCTGCCGACTCTAAATTTTTGCATAAAACGTCTCCTCTCTTTGAATCTATGACCTGTAAGTCCCTACTTCAAGATATCCTGCCCTTTCAAGCCAAAACCAAAGTGTAGCCTCCATGTACTGATGTATGATTTTGTCTGTAACTGCTGTTTTCCTGAAATTTACCCCTGCCTTTAAAAACCGACCTCCAAGCCATCAGGAATGACAGGATTTGAGCATTAGCTGCTTGGTCCTCCTTGCTTAGAGCCCTGCAAATAAATGCTTTTCCTTCTATCGCTGCACAGCCTCAGTTTGAATATCTGGTTTTACTGCGCCAGGCAAGCGGACCCCTGTTCGCTTCTATTACATGTCCACCATCTGAATCCCCCTACTATGTTTTGGTAATTTCCCATCACAGGAGTATTGATGAGAGGCAGATGCATCCTCCCACTAGAGAAGCAAAAAAGCTAGATATTTGCTGTCTCCACTTATCAAAGTATAGAATTTTAAGTTGCCAGTTATTACCTCACAACACATTTAGCTTCTGACATGTATTGTTGCTGAAGAAAAGTCTGATATGAATCAGACCTTCCAGTGGGACAAGATGTGGAGATGGAAGACAATATCGATGATCCTGACCCTGTGTAGGTCTAGGCTACACTTTTGACAGCTGGTGTCAGAAGTATTGAGTGACTGTGTGTATGTCTTTGTTTTTAACAAAAAAGCTTAAAAAGTAAACAAAATAAAAATTTAAAAATATAAAAAGGCCTATAGAATAGGGATATAAAAAGAAAATATTTGTGTACAGCTGTACAAGATTTATGTTTTAAGCGAAGTGATTTACAAGAGTCAAAAAGTTAAAAACAATTAAAAAGTTTTATAAACAGTTATAGTAAACTAAGGCTAACTTATTATTATGAAGAAAGACAAAAATTTTAAATAAATTTAGTGTAGCCTAAGCATACAATATTTATAAAGTCTACAGGAATATGCAGTAATGTCCTAGGCTTTCACATTCACTCACCACTCACTCACTGACTCACCCAGAGCCACTTCCAGTCCTGCAAGCTTTATTCATGTTAAGTAACCTATTCAGGTGTACCATTAAAAAAAAATCTTTTATATTGTATGAAAGTATAAAAATATATACTTCTATATATTTTTAACTTTTTCTGTCTTTAGATATATTTAGATACAAATACTTAACACTGTGTTAAAATTGCCTACAGTATTCGGTACAGTAACATGCTGTTCAGGTTTGTAACCTGGGAACCATAAGCTATACCATATAGCCTGTGTGTGTAGTAGGCTATACCATCTAGAATTGTGTAAGTACACTCTATGATGACCTCACAATGACAAAATCTTCTAAGGATGCGTTTCTTTTTTTTTTTTTTTTGAGGAGTCTCGCTTTGTCGCTCAGGCTGGAGTGCAGAGGCGCAATCTCGGCTCACTGCAAGCTCTGCCTCCCGGGTTCACGCCATTCTCCTGCCTCAGCCTCCCGAGTAGCTGGGACTACAGGCGCCCGCCACCACACCCAGCTAACTTTTTGTATTTTTAAATAGAGACAGGGTTTCACCATGTTAGCCAGGATGGTCTCGATCTCTTGACCTCATGATCCACCCACCTCGGCCTCCCAAAGTGCTGGGATTACAGGCGTGAGCCACAGAACCTGGCCCAAGGATGCGTTTCTTAAAGCATACCCCCTTCACTAAGCTGACTTCTAAGTGACACTAAGCTTCACTAAGTGACTGTATATTTTCGCACCTTTATTTTGGCCTCATGCTGGGTGGAGTCATTTCCTGCTTCTTGGCTTTGGGCTTGTCCATATTACTTGCTTTGACCATCATGATATTGTGAAATACACATTTGGTCTTCATCCTGTTTCCTAGCATACAGCTGCTAAAATCCCTGGAATCTCTGGAGTGATAAGAGTATCTTTTGTATGCAAATGAGATGACTGGTGGCTGGGGGCCCCTGGGTAGCTTCAGGATAGGGGCTGGTCACCAGAAAGACCAAGACAGGATTACAGGGTTGGGACATTGAGCCCTACTTCCAATCTCTGGGCAGGGGAGAGGGGCTGAAGGTTAAGTTGATCACCAGTGGCCAATGATTTAAGCAATTGTGCCTAGGTGATGACGCCTCCATAAAAACCCAAAAAGCGGGTGGGTTGGGGATGGGTGATGGGGGAGGTTCCAGATAGCTGAACATTTGGAGGTTCCTGCAGGGCAGTGCCCTGGAGAGGGCATGGAAGCTCCGGGCTCCTACTCACATGCCTTGCCCTGTGAATCTCTTGCATCTGGTTGTTCATCTGTAGCCTTGTCCTATTCTTTACAATAAACTGGTAAGTGTGAGTAAAGTGTTTCCCCGAGTTCTGTAAGCAGCTCTAGCAAATTAATAAAACCTGAGGAAGAGGGCACGGGAACCCTGATTTATAGCTGATAGGTCAGAAGCACTGGCTACGTCTGGGGCTTGCGATTGGCTTCTGAAGTTGGGGGCAGTCCTGCGGGACTGAGTCCCCAACCCGTGGGATCTAATGCTATCTTGGTAGAAAATGTCAGAATTGAATTAAATTAGAGGAAACCTAGCTAGTGTCCGCTGGAGAATATGCTGAAGAATTGATTGCTTGGTGTGTGAGGAAAATCCCCCACATATCTGGTGTCAAAAGTGTTGAGTCACTGTGTGAGAGTAGAGAGGAGGAAACAGCTTGGTTTTCTTCTGTCTCACAGGCATATTTGGAGCGACGTGAAATATGCCTTTCTGTTGGGCTCTCCCTCCTGTTCTCTGATGATCTGTCACGAGGGGAATATGAACAACTGCTGTCCCCCGAGCCTGGGCCCCCGAATGAGAAATGTGAAGCAGACCACGTGGCCTAGTAGCATTTGGTCCCAGAGGGATGAGACAGACACCCATGGGCCAGAATTGAAGCCAACCTGGGGCCTAGGGCCTACAGCCCAGAGGCTGGCTGCTAAAGCCTGGAGTCCAGCCAAACCCAGCAAAGTGACAGCCTGCCAGCAGCCCCATGTTCCTGAGAGTAAACAGTTATAACAGTTGAAGCTTCTGAATTTTGTTACACAGCGTTGTTGTGGCCATAGCCGACTAACGCCTTATACTTTATTTAGTTTTCTTCATGTTTTGAGATATTTGGTTTGCAGGTTTATTTTGAATGTGAGAGTTTTTGTTTGTTTCCTCTTCTCTGTGCTTATCACTGCCTGTTAGTACATTTCAGAAACCTTTCTGCAGGCCTCCTGGGCCTTGTGTCCAGAGCTAAGTCTTACATGGATTCTTCACGTCCTATCCCTGGTTATAGAGGGAATAGTCCTCCAGCCAGAGTGTGTGTTGGCCCAGGTACTGGGTGTGAGCTGTGTTTGCATCTTTCTCTCTCTCTAGGTATGAAGCTCACATAGGTGGAGGCCCAGGTGGCAGGTGGTTGAAGCTTGAAGCTTTTCTCAGTTTCCATTGATGCAGGAGTAAGGGTTGGCTTGGCTCGCTTAGTTTCTGCCTTGCCTAGGGTTCTTTTAGTCCTCATCACCCCACAGGACACCAACTCCATGTCCACCTAGTTCCACACCTGGACGCAGCACGTCACAGCTTCAGTCTTGCTTGTCTTTCCCTTCTGTATGTAGTCCAATGCTCTGTTCACCTTGCTTTTTTTCTTTTGAGACAGAGTCTCACTCTGTTGCCCACGCTGGAGTGCAGGGGCACAATCTCGGCTCACTGCAAGCTCCGCCCCCTGGGTTCACGCCATTCTCCTGCTTCAGTCTCCTGAGTAGCTGGGAGTACAGGCGCCTGCCACCACACCGGGCTAATTGTTTGTATTTTTAGTAGAGACGGGGTTTCACCGTGTTAGCCAGGATGGTCTCGATCTCCTGACCTCGTGATCCACCTACCTTGGCCTCCCAAAGTGCTGGGATTACAGGCGTGAGTCACCTTCCTTCTGAGATGTAAATGTCTTTTCAGTTTTTCTGAGTATATTTTCGCCATCATGTTGTGTCTTTCAGGTGGAAAGGGGGAGTGTATTGCATGAACTCATGAACTCACAATGCTATTCCAACCAGAATTCCCCTGGAATTTCTACTTGCAGGTTCACCAAACACTTGAATTTCATATACTCAAAACAAAACTGAAATTCTAATCATGTCTTTCCATAAAACCACTACTTTCTGGATTCCGTATTCTGGTTAATATTCCCATCCTCTTTTCATTTGCTGAAGTCAGAATCCTCATTTATTCTTTTCTCTCACCTTCCATATGTATCTGCATCCCATTTGACCACCAACTCCCCTCCACGCACGTGTTCATCCCATCTGTGAAGTAAGTTCATGCACATCTTATTCTATGAGTCCACAGCCTGAAAGTTCTCAGCTACAGAAAAAGTCCAAAGCCCTTTGTGTGGCATAGAGGGAAGGACAGGCACGGTTGTGGCCTGATTCTCTCTCAGCCTCAACTCTGGCTATCTTGCCCTTGGCTTTAACGAAACAAATCTATTGACAATTTCCGAGCTCTATCAGCCTGTTTCTGGCTCTAGTCCCCATTCCTCCCCTGCCCATGGCTCATCTGGCAAATGTTCAAGACTCAGAAACCACCTATTCAGAAAATAATTTCCATGAACTGCCTCCAATTGACTGATCCCTCATCCTTCATTTGCTTTTTTGTTTTATTTACTTATTATTTATTTATTTTTTGAGACAGGGTCTTGCTCTATTGCCCAGGCTGGAGTGCAGTTGTGCCATCACAGATCACTGCAGCCTCAACCTCCCAGGCTCAGGTAATCCTCGTACCTGAGGCTCCCCGGCAGCTTGGACTACAGGCGCTCACCACCATGCCTGGCATTTTATTTTATTTTATTTTATTTTATTTTGCATTTTTTGTAGAGACAGGGTTTCACCATGTTGTCTAGGCTGGTCTTGAATTCCTGGGCTCAAGCTATCCGCCCGCTTCAGCCTCCCAAAGTGGTGGGATTACAGGAATGAGCCACTGTGCCTAGCCCGAAGAATCTGATTTTATACCTCGATGATAGAATATATCACACTACACGGCATGTGTCTGCATACCTTTCTTTTCCCAACTAGGTTGTAACCTATCTTTTTATATCCTTTTCTTTTTCTTTTTTTTTGTTTGTTTGTCTATTATTTTTTTTTTTGAGACGGAGTCTCACTCTGTCGCCCAGGCTGGAGAGCAGTGGCACGATCTCAGCTCACTGCAAGGCTCTACCTCCCGGGTTCAAGCGATTCTCCTGCCTCAGCCCCCCAAGTAGCTGGGATTACAGGCGCCCACCACTATGCCCGGCTAATTTTTTTGTATTTTTAGTGGAGATGGGGTTTCACTGTGTTACCAGCATGGTCTCAATCTCCTGACCTCGTGATCCACCCGCCTCGGCCTCCCAAAGTGCTGGGATTACAGGCGTGAGCCACCATGCCCGGCCTTATTTTTCAATATCTAACACCAAATCTCACATATAGCATGACCCAGTGAATGCTTGTAGTATTGTTAGGTTGAATGAAACACAGGTAAATCTTTCCCACTAGGTCTTCTGTTGTTTTTGTTTGTTTGTTTGTTTTTGTTTTTGTTTTGTTTTTGGAGACAGAGTCTCGCTCTGTTGCTCAGGCTGGAGTGTAGTGACGCAGTCTTGGCTCACTGCAACCTCCACCTTCCAGGTTCAAGCCATTCTCCTGCCTCAGCATCCCAGGTAGCTGGGACTGCCGGTGCATGCCACCATGCCTGGGTAATTTTTGTAGTTTTAGTAGAGACGGGGTTTCACCATGTTGGCCAGGTTGGTCTCGAACTCCTGACCTCAAGTGATCTGCCCACCTCAGCCTCCCAAAATGCTAGGATTATAGGGGTGAGCCACCGTGCCTGGCCTCCACTAGGTCTTCTGTCTTCTCTTGGGTAAATTAAGGAGTTAGACTGGATGACCTGTAAGAGTTCTTCCAGGCTCCTCCTGCCATTGTTATGCTTTGAATGTATAGTTTAACTGTAACTCATGTAAAAATTATTATTTATAGATAACATCAGTAAATCTTTGATGTTTCAGGCCTCAAAATATGATGGCAGTAAAATTGATGGTTGCTTTAATAAATGTTTCCAGTTTATCCTGGTTTGGGGGCTTTTTCTTTGTTGTTGTTGTTGTTTTCGGCTAAAGATAAAACACAGATGAAGACCATCAGGTAAAAGGTATGGTACTGCAAGTTCATATTTACGTAATTACTTTAGACATTTTAATATAGTATTTATGTTTTTGTTTAAAGTACTTGATTATGGTTTTATTCCAATGGGAGTCTTTCATTTGCAGTCGTTTGGACTTTGTGGTATTCTTGTTTTAAGGATTTAAAAATCCATTCAATGGAGATCTTAGCTAATGTAGTACAACTGAAATAGTTTGGAAATCGGAAAATTCCTTTCAATCTCTTTGCCTGGTTTGGCTACCCCACAGTTTTCAGGTTCCAGTTGGAGATTTCAAGCACCTGTAAATGACATGAAATCTAAGCAAACTGAAAGTGTGGTTTAGGTCACTCACTGCCCAAGAAAATCTGCCGTTCATTCATTTCACTCATTTGACATATATTCATGCAACCCCTACCAGGTACCAAGCACTGGGAACACAACTGTGACAAGACAGTGGTGGTTCCCACCCTCAAGGATCTTAGTGTTTACCGGGGAGAAAAAAGCAATTAAATAATCAAGAAAAGGCCGGGTGCAGTGACTCACGCCTGTAATCCTAGCACTTTGGGAGGCCGAGGCGGGTGGATCACTTGAGGTCAGGAGTTCGAGACTAGCCTGGGCAACATGGTGAAACCCCGTCTCTACTAAAATACAAAAAATTAGCCAGGCATGGTGGTGGGTGCCTGTAATCCCAGCTATTCTGGAGGCTGGGGCAGAAGAATGGCTTGAACCCCGGAGGTGGACGTTGCAGTGGGATGAGATTGTGCCACTGTACCCCAGCCTGGGCCACAGAGTGAGACTCTGTCTGGAAAAAAAAAAATCCAGAAAAATACCATGTGTAAATGCTAGTAAGTTAAGAAGCTTCTGAGTGCAAGAAACAGAACACCCAATTCCAACTGGGTTAACAACAAAGGAAATTTACATATACCTGTGAAGTTCACACGTAGGATGGCTTCAGGAAGATTTGTTCCAGGCAGCTCAAAGCATGTGACAAGATCAAGCACTTTTTTCTCTTTATTTCTCAGCTCTGGTTCCATGACAAGCTCTTTTGTCATCACAGTTGTCTATAATCCCAAGATGGCTGCAGCAACTCCTAAAGCTATGTGATTCACAGATCACAAGGAATAAGGAATCTGCCTCCCATTCCCGGCATCCTGACTAAAGTCTCAAGATGAATTCTGATTGGGTCAGCCTAGGGCATATCCCTACCCCAACCAATCACTGTGCACAATGGGAGGAAATATGTTGATGGGCTTAGCCTATATCATGTGTTTCACCCTTAGGGCCAGGGGTGGAGATTGTGTAACCAGATTGAAATAGAAAGGTGTTAGGAAAGGGGCGGGAGATGGGGGATGGGCTAGAACCCCACTAACGTTTACTACAAGTGCTGTGATAGAAGAAAAAGAAAAAGAAAGAAGAAAAAGAGTGCTTTGAGAGCAAGTAGTACTTTGGAAAATAGGATAGTGTAGCACTTAGGAGTAAGAGCTCTGAAGTCATACCACCTGTGTGTGAATGCCAGTTCTGCCAACTTACTTTCTGGCCCTGTACTCTGTCTCTTCAACTATGAAATAGAGATAATGATAGCAACTTACTCCTCAGGTTAGTTTCAGGATTAAATGAGATAATGCATGTAGAGACTAAGACAATGCATAGGACTCTTAGCAGTTTTTATGTATTAGAAAAGGCTTCCAGGAGGAAGTGGCATTGACATGAAATCCCAAAGAATGAGGAAAAGTCATCTAAGGAAAAAAGAGGATTGGATTTTATGAGAAGCGAGGCTGGCCTCTCAATGTTTGGCCGTAAATGGAACTTGTACCACCTCAGAAGGAAGTATTTTTCATCTCACTTTCTAAATGAAATGTGTAATGATTTTACCAGACATATAATTTCTATAATGACCAGTGAGAACTAGCTTCTAAGAAGGGCAGCAATGTGAAACTGGAGCTCAAGGAAAGAAAAAGTGGAAATAAAAATCAGTTTGTGCAGATTATTTTTGGAATTTGGCTTTCTTTTTTACAGGTCTGTGTATGTGAGCAAGCTCTTTGGATTTTGAGGGCATCTATCCAGCTATGTTTGGTAGATTTATAGCAAGAGACTTTTTTTTTTTAAAAGGGGAAGAGGGAGCTTCCCAGTTAATTATTCATAGGTCACTGAAGCTAGTGAGAGGTTGGCCCCAAAGACACATAAGACCCAGTGAGGGCTGGGTGCAGTGGCTCACATATGTAATCACAGCACTTTGGGAGGCTGAGGCAGGAGACTTGCTTGAGCCCAAGAGTTTGAGACCACCCTGGGCAACATAGCAAGACCTTATCTCTACAAAAAAACAAGCAAACAAACAAACAAAAAACTAGTCAGGTATGGTGGCATATGCCTGTAATCCCAGCTCCTTGGGAGGCTGAGGTGGGAGGATCACTTGAGCCCAGGAGTTCAAGGCTGCAGTGAGCTGTGATCACACTACTGCACTCAGCTGTGATTGCACCACTGCACTCCTGCCTGGGTGACAGAGCAAGACCCTGTTTCTTAAAACAAAACAAAACAAAAAACAACCGGTGTCCCAGCGTGTAGTCTATGATTTATGAGTCGTGAGTCAGAGTAGTGTGAACAACTACAAAGTGAGTCCATGGAAAGGAAATGAGCCATCTTCCAGGGAAAGCAAACCCCAACCCACTTATAATGGAAGTCAGGGAGGACAAACTGGCCTTAACCAAACCCCTTTCCTTCTCATGCTCAGATCCAATCTAAACTGTGTCTATGGTTACCACCAGCAAGCTATTGAGGGCAGCCAGCACTCATTCAGTAAGCCTTTATACAGCCCCTTCTGTGGCTGAGGCCCTTCTCTGGGTACTTTGGAAAATAAAAAAATGTATCAAACACACACCCTTCCAGGCTCTCACCCTCTGGGGGTAATAAGGATCGCTAGCTAACATTGACTGATCATGTCCCATGAGCAAACACTCCACTGACTGCCCTGTGAACATGGTTGTTACTATGATCGTCCCCATTTTATAGATAAGGAAACTCAAGCTCTGAGAAGTTAAGTAACTTGCTCCAAGCACCACAAGTGATCAGGGATGGAACCAGGATTCAAACCCAAGGCTATCTGACCTCAGACAGTTTGCTTTTAACCCTGCCCGTGCTTTCTGAGTTGCAGAGACTCACTGTGGGGTTTGTGGGAAGTAGGTACAGCATATCTAGTGGACAGCTGTGCTCTAGTTTCTTTGCTGGACAGGGAAAATTATGAGAAAGTGTGAACTGCAATTGGCTGGTGTGGATTGCCAAAATGAATTGTTTTGACCATTTTCTGTCTGTTAGTCACAAAGATAGTTGAGATCTCATTTGATTCTTCATGGTGAATATTCATTTTCTTTCAAAAGAGTAATATTGAATATTGTAGTGCTCATTAGAAGTACTTTATTGATCCTCATATATATGCACAGAGTTGTTTCTTTTCTTTTTTTTTTGAGACAGAGTCTCGCTCTGTTGCCCAGGCTGGAGTGCAGTGGCGCGATCTCAGCTCACTGCAAACTCCGCCTCCCGGGTTCACGCCATTCTCCTGCCGCAGCCTCCCGAGTAGCTGGGATTACAGGCGCCCACCACCATGCCTGGCTAATTTTTTTGTATTTTTAGTAGAGACGGAGTTTCACCTTGTTAGCCAGGATGATCTCGATCTCCTGACCTTGTGATCCGCCCGCCTCAGCCTCCCAAAGTGCTGGGATTACAGGCGTGAGCCATCGTGCCCGGCCTGCACAGAGTTTTTTCTAATCATAAAATTTAAATTCTGGTTGCTTTTATCTTGAGCCTTAAATACAATTTTAGTTCTATGATAGCTACTGCATTAGTCTGTTCTCGCATCACTATAAAGGACTACCTAAGACTGGGTAATTTATAAAGAAAAGAGGTTTAATTGATGCACAGTTCTGGAAGCTGTATAGGAAGCAAGGCTGGGGATGACTCAGGAAGCTTACAATCATGACAGAAGGCAACGGGGAAGCAGGCGCGTCTTACATGGCCAGAGAAGGACGGAGAGAGAGCAAGAAGGGAGGTGCTATACACTTTCAAACAACCACATCTCGGGAGAATTCACTCACTATCATGAGAACAACAAGGGGAAAAATCCACCCCCATGAGCCAATCACCTCCCTCCAGGCCCCCTCCTCCAGCACTGGAGATTACAATTCGACATGAGATTTGGGTGGGGACACAAATCTAAACCATATCAGCTACAAAACTATAAGCTTAATAGAGGATTGAGGCACAGTGACTTACACTGTAGGCTACTTAGGCTGCAGTGAGTTATGATCATAGCACTGCACTCCAGCCTGGGCCACAGAGTAAGACTCTGTCTCTTAAAAAAAAAAAAAAAAAGAGTCATGTAAGTCTCACCAATTAAATGTGCATTATTCCCAACTGTAACTCATATTTTACAAGTAAGAATTTTCAAAGATCCTCTGTGTGTATACCTGTGTATGTGTTTGTGTGTGTGTGAGAGAGAGAGAGAGAGAGAGAGAGAGAGAGAGAAGAAAATGGTTTTCTCATTGAAATATTAGTAAGTTTGAAAATTTTTCTGATTTTTTTTTAGGGCATAAAAACAGTCATTTCTCCTCCTTCCTTTCCTGATTCATGTTTTTATATATAGTAAACTTACCGTTGCTAAAAAAACATTTGAAACCTTTATACTGCCACTTTAACAGTATTTCAACAGAGCCATAATCTTCCTGATAAAGTAAAATTACACTGGTTCTTAAGAAAACATACCAAGCAAGGACTATCTCAAGAATGTGTAAGTGTTCTTAATCTTATTTCCTGACCTCTTTAAAGAACAGATATTCATTTAGTTGAGATTCCCTTTGGCAACTGTTTATGCAGTTTCTGGATCTTCCATGAGAGTAACCTGATTTTTTTGTTGTTGTTCATAGCATATAGAGGTGGTTCTCAATTTTTTGTGTTTGCTGAACACTGCTGAATATAGATTTGGGGGTGGCACATTTGAAGTGATTAAAGTACAAGTACCTCACTATTCTGCTGGCTGGCTGTCAACAAAGTTGTTATTTGAATAAGTCTATCGACATGTTATTCCATCACACTGTGGATGCTCAGCTGGAGACCCTAGCTGTGGATCCTTTGGTGCAGGGGTGCAGAGAATAGGCTTTGCAGTCATGCACGCTGAATTTGAATTCCTGCTATGCCATTTGTTTAGCTGAGTGACATTGAACAATTTGCTTAACCTCTCTGAATTTCACATTCATCAAAGAATCAGGGCAATAATACCTCCCTTATAGAACTGTTGTGATGATTAAATGAAATGATTTATGGAAGGTACTTAAAACACAGCGATCTCTCAATAAATGCCTGCTATTGTCTAGTATCAGTCTTTCAGATGTTTTTTAAAGGGCCTCATCTTTGTGATCAGTTCAACTGCCTGTGTCTACACTATTGACTTATTCAATGATCTCTCCACTAAAGCCTTCTATTCTTGTCTAACAGTGCACTCTAATAATCTGCAGTCCCAAATTAGTTATGGTTATTGATAGTGTTGGCCTCTTGAGGGGTATGAGTCCCATGAATACCTAGACCGATGAGGTTGTTCTTTACTACCCTCCCTTACCTCTTAGACAGGGGTTACTGATACAGGAGCTAGAAAGAAATTATTTAGGGAGATAGTAAGGGCAACAGAGCCCTCTGCGGAATTTCCCTTTTTTAAAAAAAAGCAGCTACTGGATCATTTATTTTCTAACAAAGAGTAGCCTGAAAAATCGAACTGCAGACATAGATAAGCAAGCTGGAAGCTTGCATGGGTAAATGCCAGCAGCTGTGCCAATAAAAAAGGGCTACCTGAGGGCCAGGTATATTCAACATGGAGGCTCCATCCTCCCTTTTCTTTGTCACCACGTGCATAGTAAAGAACCAGGTAACATAGCATCTACCAAGTAGAGAACTCATCTGCATAATAAGAGATTAGGGGGCCTGGCGCAGTGGCTCATGCTTGTAATCCCAGCACTTTGGGAGGCTGAGGCTGGTGGATCACCTGAGGTCGGGAGTTCAAGACCAGGCTGACCAACATGGAGAAACCCTGTCTCTGCTAAAAATACAAAATTAGCCGGGGTGGTGGTGCATGCCTGTAATCCCAGCTACTCAGGAGGCTGAGGCAGGAGAATTGCTTGAACCCTGATGGCGGAGGTTGCAGTGAGCAGAGATCACGCCATTGCACTCCAGCCTGGGCAAAAAGAGCGAAACTCAGTCTCAAAAAAAAAAAAAAAATAAATAAATAAAAAATAAGAGATTAGGGTGGGACGGCCAGCTTCTTCACGTGCTGTGCAAATGGCACACCTAGTCCAACCAATCTTTTGTGCCCTATGTAAATCAGACACCGCCTCCTCAAGCTCATTTATAAAACCTTCTGCATTTCACTGCAGAAGTGGCAATCCATTTTCTCCAGGACCCCTCTCTGTTCAGAGAGCTCTTTCTTTTGCCTGTTAAACTTCTGCTCTGAACCTCATTCTTTGTGTGCCGGCGTCCTAGTTTTCCGTGGCCATGAGACCACGAATCTCGGGTATTTACCCCAGACCACAGTGCTGCTTCATTACCACGTTCCTGATTCCTAAAGGCCCAGGGCAGATTGAGCCCTAAGTTCAGTTTCTACTCTAGGTGAAATTTTAGGAAACTTCCTGTTGGGACAGGAGTTTACTTCAAAATCAAGGGCTCTGGCCAGGTGCGATGGCTCATGCCTGTAATCCCAGCACTTTGGGAGGCCGAGGTGGGTGGATCATGAGGTCAGGAGATCGAGACCATCCTGGCTAACACGGTGAAGCCCCATCTCTACTAAAAATACAAAAAATTAGCCGGGTGTAGTGGCGGGCGCCTGTAGTCCCAGCTACTCGGGAGGCTGAGGCAAGAGAATCGCTTGAACCCAGGAGGCGGAGGTTGTAGTGAGCCGAGATCGCGCCACTGCACTCCAGCCTGGGCGACACAGAGACTCCGTGTAAAAAAAAAAAAAAATCAAGGGCTCCATCTGGAGGCTGGGGTTTCTGATGAGCATCTACCCTTTCAAGGCTAGTCTTATGCCTTAGCGTCTGTACTCCTCTTGCTGACTGTCAGACAATCACCACAGGCACCTGCTGTGGACGCTGTAGAGGGGATCTGTGTGTGGAGGGAATCTGATCTCTTTTAGTGCTGAGAGCCTGGACCTGCTCGGTTTTATGACCTACTGTTCTCCCAAACAGCCAGCTCTTAATTTCTTCTGCACCAATCTGCTTAGAGATGCAAATCAAATTTCATCACACCCTCACACTCTCAGGTAAGTTCTGTGCTCTGATGTCCTACCCCTCTGCCACCTCCATGACCCCGGCACTGACACACACCCAGCCTCCCTGCTAAAATGTCAAAGTTGGGGCAGCTATGGCGGTGTCAATCTTCACAGCCGGAGTCACCATAATCCACAGAGACAGAAACATGACTCATATTATAAAAAATCCTTTAATACCAGACTAGAAATTTTGATGCTGACTTTTTGGATCGAAGAAATTAGAAATTTTGGTGCAACGGTTTTCGTTGGAGAAAGGGGAAAGATGATGAATGATATGTTGATCAAATATTTGGCTGTGGTTCAACAGGAGGAAATCTTGGTTATCAGACCAAAGGTATGTCTAAGCGGAGCTTCAAATGATGTCATTGTTTTATTCATTGGTCTTAGATTAAATTAGAGATAAGACAGACTGCTAGACAAATTTCATAATGGAGTGAGTTTACTCAGATAATCGTCGCTCGTTGTCTGGAGTCACTCAGTCATTTGACAAACTAACACATTTTCCTTGATGATCCATTTGGTGCCAGACAGTGTTCTAGATGCTGAGGGTAGCTCGGAAGCCACTGGGGATTTGACTGTTTAGTGGCAGAGATTGGCAGGTAGCACAGCCACTGGGGATTTGACTGTTTAGTGGCAGAGATTGGCAGGTAGTTGTAGGGTCATTCATGCTGTGAGGGAGATTTGTAAGCAGTCCTGAGTAGTCGGGGAAGGAGGGAGACAGTTTCCAGGGGAGTCCAGGTCTCCACAGAGGCGACAATGTGCTACACGTGAGACGTAAGTTCACTTTGTGTTCCAACCCTATGCAGAATCCTTCCCCCTTGCCATCTGGAAATTCTCAAGTTTGGAGAATCATTTGAACTCTACATAATTTTAACCCCCATCTTTAAATTTTAGGGACATTCAAATCAAAATGTTGACACTCTGGAAGAAAAATGTCTAGTTCACCTCCAGTGAGATATACTTGATGAATGCAAGATTGAAATCATTTGAGCATACCTGAAAGATCACCAGGCTTCAGAACTTTGCCTTAATGACTCTGAAAGACAAAGACACCTGAAGTCAGTCCCTTAGGCGGAGTTTTGTTAACTCTGTTTGTTTTACACCAGAATCCTCAGGGGTTTGAAAGATAGCTCATGAGAATCAAAGGCTATGAAATTAGTCTCATTTTCCCAATTATAGCATTAGTAGGAATTTGAGTACCAATTATTAAAAAGTTCATTACAAAACCAAAATGAACTAAATCTTAGATGGGTTGCACCTAGAGTCCCAGCTACTCAGAAGGCTGAGGCAAGAGGACCACTTGAGCTGGGAGTTTGAGGCTGCAGTGAGCTATGATTATACCACTGCACTCCAGTCTGCGAGACAGAGACCCTGTCTCTAAGAAAAATAAAAATAAAAAATAAAATAAAATAAAACTAACTAAATCTTAAATATTAAAAAAAATGTTCAAAACAACGCAGAAAAGGAAAACGGTTTCTGTGGCAAATTCTCACTTCCAAGGAACAGCCTTCCTTTTCTTCCTCCCTTCTTTCCTTCTTTCCTCCCTCCCTCCTTCCTCCCTCCCCCTTCCTCCTCCTCATCCTTCCTTTCTTCTTTCCTTCTTTCCTCCCTTTCTCTATTTCTCTTTTTCTCCTTCTTTTTTCCTTCTTTCCTTGTGAATATTTTTTCTTGCTGTATTAATAACTTTGATTTTTTTCAGCTGAATCAAATTACAATTTTATTCTTGCTCTTGAACCACGTTGTCAATCTGTGAATTGGAACATATTACTTCCGGGACACATTTTAGCCTGGCAACTGCCTTTAATCTACACATTTACTACAACTATTAAGCGAATTCATTGAAACTAATTTTTCAAAATGCACAAAGAAAGCACCACTGAGGAAGCAGATGGGACTCAGGACCTGCCTCCAGCCCACTACCTTCCCCATTTACTTGTCACTCTTCAGCCCTGACCCCTTCTCAGCATTCTCCACTGTGGGCTCCCCTCACCCACTCCTTTCTCAGCCCCTTTAACCATTGCTACCTGCTGCTTACTTGGACATGCTCTTCTCCAGGAACGATGTCCTCAGACCTGACCAAACCAAGCAAAGTACCCTTCCTTGGGGCTCCAACTTAGCCTTTTCACTGCCTTGTAACTATCTGTTTTTATTTTCAAAGTCAAACGTTGTATCATACACACTGTTTTATCCTCAGTGCCTGGCACAAAGAAGCTCAAAAAATATTTGTGCAGGGCTGGGCATGGTGGCTCACACCTGTAATCCCAGCACTTTGAGAGGCCAAGGCGGGTGGATCATCTGAGGTCGGGAGTTCAAGACCAACCTGACCAACATGGTGAAACCCCGTCTCTACTAAAAATACAAAATTAGCTGGGCGTGGTGGTGCATGCCTGTAATCCCACCTACTCGGGAGGCTGAGGCAGGAGAATCGCTTGAACCCAGGAAACCAGGGTTGCGGTGAGCCGAGATTGTACCATTATACTCCATCCTGGGTGAACAAGAGTGAAACTCCGTCTCAAAAAATAAAAATAAAGAAAAATTGTGCAATGAAGAAATTTGGTTACCCTATAAATTAATAACTAGAATTATAGTAATAGTGAATGTCTATTAAGCATGTGTAATGTGCCAGGCACTATGCAAAACACTCTACATGTATTTAATGTCATTTAACCTCGGGCCCAATAAGGTAGATATTATTATTCCCCTCATTTTGGAGATGTAGACACTGAGGCTTGAGGGATTTGATGGGATGACAGAGGATCAGAACTTAAATCCCATTGGAGTTCACACTTTTTACCACTCCAATTTTTTTTTTTTGAGACGGAGTCTCACTCTGTCACCCAGACTGGAGGGCAGTGGGGCAATCTCTGCTCACTGCAACCTCCACCTCCTAGGTTCAAGCGATTCTTCTGCCTCAGTCTACTTAGTATCTGGGACTACAGAAGTGCACCACCATGCCTGGCTAATTTTTGTATTTTTAGTAGAGATGGGGTTTTGCCATGTTGGCCAGGCTGGTCTCGAACTTCTGACCTCAGATGATCCGCCTGCCTTAGCCTCCCACAGTGCTGGGATTACAGGCATGAGCCACTACACCTGGCCTTACCACTCAATTTTGCAGCTTCTTCAATAGATGTCCTTTTGTAGGGTAATAATCTGTTCTTAGAGGTTGCATTCTCTTGAAATGGGTATCTTTTGGATTATCTCTTTTTGTGCTTATTTCTTCAGACTTCAGTACAAAGGCTTGTTTAGATGCAGTCAGGTTGACTTGGTGATGTCTTTCCATAGCACTACCTGTGACGTGTTATGTTTTCAGGCTCAAAATTCTTTTTAACCCAACAGGCTTTGCCATCTGGTAGGAAAAAAGAATGAGCTACTACCATAGCTAAAACACAGAAGCAACCCAGGTGTTCATCTGATGAATGGATAAGCAAAACATGATCTATACATACCAGGGAATATTATTCAGCTTTAAAAAGGAAGAAAATTCTGAGATATTTTACAACATGGGTGAACTCTGAGAACATTATTCTAAGCAATAAAGCCAGTCACAGAAAGACAAATACTATATGGTTCCATTTATAGAAGGTACCTAGAGTCATCAAACTCGTAGAGACAGGAAGTGGAATGGTTGCCAGGGACTAGGGGGAGGAGGAGAGAGTGTGGAGTTAGTGTTTAATGGGCACAGAGTTGCAATTTTACAAGATGAAGAGCTGTGGCGATGGATTGCGGTGATGGCTGCACGTCATGAGTGTATTTAATACCACTGAACAGTACACTTAAAAAAGGTTAAAGCTGAATGTAGTGCTGCTCAACAGTAGCTCTAGCTACTTGGGAGGCTGAGGCAGGAGAATTGCTTGAGCCCAGAGGTTTGAGGCTGCAGTGAGCTATGATTGTGCCACTGCACTTTAGTCTGGGTGACAGAGCAAGACCCTATCTCAAAACAAAAACAAACAAACAAAAAATCACACCACTGCACTCCAGCCTGGTGACAGAGTGAGATTCTGCCTCAAAAAACAAAACAAAACAAAAAAAAGGTAAGATAATAAATTTTATGTGTCTCTCACGGTAAAAAAAAATTTAAGACAAAAAGAATATACTGGGAGTCATGCTGCTTGCTGGCTTGGCCTTGAGCAAACCGAAGGCTGTAGGCAAGTCCCCCAACCTCTCTGGACTTCCAAATCCTCCCCTGAAAAGCAAGGTCCTCCCCAGCACTTAATCCTGGGAGCTATTCCTCCAGGATCTCCAGCTTTCTCCCTTTTAAAAATGGAAAGGACCTCCCTAGAGTGATATGTTTTGTAAATTTAATTTTGGGACTTTATTTATTTTCTCAGAACATGTGTCTTAGAAGATGAAACAGAGAACTAAGTTAACTGTCCAAAATGATTCAGACCAAAAAGAAGTGCTGATAAGGCCAGGTGCAGTGGCTCACGCCTGTAATCCTAGCACTTTGGAAGACCGAGGCAGGGGAATCGCTTGAGCCCAGGATTTCGAGACCAGCATGGGCAACATGGCAAACCCTGTCTCTACAAAAAAATACAAAAACTAGCCGGGCATGGTGGTGCATACCTGTGGTCCCAGCTTCTTAGGAGGCTGAGGTGGGAGGATCGCTTGAGCCCAGGAGGTTGAGGTTGCCATGAACAATGACTGCACCACTGCACTCTAGCTTGGGTGACAGAGCGAGACTCTGTCTCAATTAAAATAATAATAATAAAAAAATGCTAAGAAGTCCAATTTTTAGCCTTGCCTGACATATCTGACCTCCCTTGACCAAATAATGCAATCTCTGTTGTCCTACTGTCTTGCCTGGAGGACTGAGCTAAATGCAATCAGGTCTTCTGGTGTCCAGATGGTCATTGTAACACAATGTCTCTGGCAACCACAAGGAGAAAAATACAACCTTTGAAGCTGAGTCCCAGAAGACAGAATCTTAATTGAGAACAGTAGAAAGAAATCCATTTCAATAGAAAATTATCCATAGTTTAATGTGAATTTGTCTGTAATTACTCCCAAGGAATTCTTCACTTATCAAAGTCATTGTGCCTAAATTAGATAAGTCATTTTTCTCAGAGAAACAAGTTGAGAAAGCAGAAGACCACACCCAAATCAGGAATACTTGGCACAGCAGAAGCAGCGTGGGGTGGGGCTGGGGATGGAGGCAGGTGAGTCTGATGATTCACTCACGACCAGAGCAGGGCTTGTCAAAGCATCGACATCTGCCCTGTCCCTGGGCTCCTGTTTCCTCAGAGCACATAATCAGGGGCCTTCAGTTCCGGGTGGTCTGTTTTCCCAATCTACAATGCCTGTTGTAACATCTTATCCCTCTTCCTCTTTCCAATTTCCTCTCCCCTTCCTCTTGACCATTTCCCCTTCTTCTCTCTCCTCCTCCCCAGTAACCCCTCTGCATAAGCACGCTCACATATAGTTCCATAAAGCCAAATCCAAGACTCAATCTTTTATTATATGAGAAAACTAAAAACAAGAGTGAAACATCAGAGATTATTTTCCAACATAATAGAATTTTCATATCAGAAGTATATCTAGCAAATCCCTACGCAAATCTCTGCGTTTGACCATTGAGTCAACAGGCCTGAGGAGCTTTTGTGATTGTCTCCAGTTGATATACAACTAAAGTAGGAATTAAAACCAGGGCTCCCAATACCCAGACATTCTCCACCACCATCTGATGACAGTAACACCTTAGACATGTATAAAGTCTGCACTGTAGAAGCACACTTTCCCATATGGGACTCAGCCTAGGCATTAGGCCAGCTGGCTATGTATGACTCCTATTATTACTTATACAAACAATAAGGCTAAGAAAGTGAGTGTCTTCCATTGGGCCACCTGTCTATTAAGTGGCAGAGGCAGGGCTTGAACTCTGGAGTCTTGGGCCAACTGCTGTCTTCCACTGCATGCTCACACTTGTATTTTAGGGTCAAAGGTGCACACACAAATTTATGCATGGCAACAGAAATGATCTGGTTCAAGTAATAAACTCCTAAGTGTGAAGTCAATGCCATAAAATGATTCTGGAAGAGTCTATTTGCTCAGATGGTGCTTCCTGGCTCAGCCTGGAAGCATCATGGCCAGTCTGGATACATTCCCCCAAAGTCTCCTCTTAAATTTAGTACTCTGTCTTTAGGGCCTAAGTATTTCATCTGTTTTATCATCAATCTCATCCTGAAACTCAGGATAGAGCGAGCAGTTGCAGTCTAGGGCAGGAACACCAACAAAGACATGAAATATCTGTCAGAGTCCATGATTCCTTGAGATCCACAATTGTGTTAACATTCAAATGATACTCAAAGCTGTTAGGAGACCTAGGTTGTAACATGCGTTTTTTCCACTTAGTGCTATACATATCATAAATGTTTCCACACCCACAAATCTATTTCCATAATGGGACTTGCAGTAGGTGCATAGGATTCCACCGTAGGTGTGCCCTGTATTGTCTGTAGCCAATCCTGAGTTGTTGAATTAAGGTTGTCTCAGATTTTTTATGTTACTAACAGAAAACCTCAGTAACATCTAAGTCATTAGTTATGACTCCTTTCCTATTTAAAGACAATATGAAAAAGGTGGAGTATAGAAGATCAGATTGATGTAGCCTGACATATAGACCTGTATGGTTTCCTCCAAAACACCTTTTCCCCGGAAAGCTGTTTGTTCAATAATTTGATTTGTGCTGTCTAAAGGGAGCTCTTATTTATGAGAAAAAGAGAAGCTGATTAGTACCCCACTCATGAGCATGCATTTATTTAATTAGTCAGTTATGAAATGTTTATTGAACACTGAGTTATGTCCACTGTGCTAGTCATGTGCTAGGCAAAGATGGCCTAAGACAGATTCAAGCTGGGCGTGGTGGCACACGCCGTAGTCCCAGCTACTTAGGAGGCTGAGGTGGGAGGATTGTTTGAGTTTGGGAGGTTGAGGCTGCACTGAGCTATAATCGTGCCACTGCACTGCAGCCTGGGTAACAAAGCCAGACCTTGTCTCAGAAAAAAAAAAAGACACTTATATCTCGGTTAAAGCTCGCAATCTGGTGGATGAGGTGCTAGTGTACGTTTCAGTCTTCCCTCCTGGAGAATGAGCTGCCCAAAGGCAAGGATGAAGCTGGTCCCCTCTCTGCTCACCTGGCACCTACTTCAGCAATCTGTTCCTTGGAGTCCAAGATAAACATTTACTGAAGGGATGAGCACATTTAACTTAAAGTGAATGATTGAAGCCACTTATTTTCCAAAATTGAGAAAAGAACACAGGGTTATGTGAGAGGGAAGGAACTCAACTTCTTTCCTGCTTTAGAAGAGCCTGAGGTTGAGACTTACTGGGAATTATACAAGAGCATTTCGTCTCTTGTGTTGGCTTGTTTATTTTTACCTTTTATTTGTTTTGGGTCCCATCCAGTCAAGAGATTAGTTACCGGCAACTCAGTTCCTTGTTACTAAAGACTTAAAGATAACTAATAAAAATCTTAACAATATTAACATTAAATGATTGTTAATGTATACACCAGGCATGTTATCTGTTACTAGTTCCATTAGCTTTAGTATTCCTAATAACTTTCTTTTATCCATAAAGATTGTCCAAAAGCGAATAATTAGAAGAAAAATTTTATAATTGGCCAACTGAAATTTAAATGACTCCCTGTTTGTTTTTTTTTTTTTCTTTTTCTTTTGAGACGAAGTTTCACTCTTGTTGCCCAGGCTGGAGTGCAATGGCGCAATCTTGGCTCACTGCAACTTTTGCCTCCCAGGTTCAAGTGATTCTCCTGCCTCAGCCTCCTGAGTAGCTGGGATTACAGGTACCCACCACCATGTCCGGCTAATTTTTGAATTTTTAGTAGAGACAGGGTTTTGCCATGTTGGCCAGGCTGGTCTCGAACTCCTGACCTCAGGTGATCCACCCACCTCAGCCTCCCAAAGTGCTGGGATTACAGACATGAGCCACCATGCCTGGCCTGTTTTTTGTTATTTTAAAAGATAGAGTCTCACTCTGTCACCAAGGCTGGAGTGCAGTGGTGCCTTCATGGCTCATTGCAGCCTCGAACTCCCAAGCTCAAGCAATCCTCCCGCCTCAGCCTCCTGCGTAGCTAGGACTACATGCATGTGCCACCACTCCCGGCTAATTTTTATTTTCATTTTTAGTTTTTGTAGAGATAGGGTCTCACTATGTTGCCCAGGTTGAGAATCCCTGACGTTTTATTCATGTTTTAGAAAAAAGTTTTAAACATCTTCCTTAGGAACAACCTTATAAACATTTTAATTTTCATTTATAGTGAAAGAAACTTGTCTTTCAAGCTTTCTAAAAGTAATTTTGAGAAGTTACTATAAATAACCTAGTTACAGGGCTGGGTGCAGTGGCTCACACCTGTAATCCCAGCACTTTGGGAGGCCGAGGCATGGGGTGGATCAAAAGGTCAAGAGTTTGAGACCAGCCTGGACAACATGGTGAAACCCCATCTCTACTTAGAATACAAAAATTAGCCAAGCATGGTAGCACGTGCCTGTAATCTCAGCCACTCGGGAGGCTGAGGCAGGAGAATTGCTTGAACCTGGGGGGTGGAGGTTGCAGTGAGCAGAGATCATACCACTGCACTCCAGCCTGGGTGACAGAGCAAGACTCTGTCTCAAAAAAACAAACAAACAAACGAAAAACCTAGTTACAGAATTAATTAGCATCCAAGCCAGAAGAAAATTAGAATGATAGACTCTTAGAGCTAGGAAAAGCTAAGAAATAAAATTCAAGTTCTCCAGGTAGATTGATGTTTGTAATTAAGTTCTGAGCACTCATAAAGTTGGGCATTGATAAGGGAGAAAAAAGTTTTGGTCCAATGATAATCAATATACAATTTTCTAGGCACAGATGGGAAACAGCAATGAAAAGATCATAGCTCTTTCAGCCTAGCTTAGAGAAGGAACTCTATGTGGGAGTTAATAGGGTGAGGGAAGGGTAGTGGCTACATGATTTGTGGGCCTTGTTGCAAAATGAGATGGGAGAACCATTTCAAAAATTAAGAATTGACTGGGCACAGTGGCTCACGTCTGTAATCCCAGCACTTTGGGAGGCCAATGTGGGCGGATCATTTGAGGTCAGGAGTTCAAGACAAGCCTGGCCAACGTGGAGAAATCTGTCTCTACTAAAAACACAAAAATTAGCTGGGCGTGGTGGCGGGACCCTGTAATCCCAGCTACTAGGGAGGCTGAGGCAGAAGAATTGCTTGAATCCGGGAGGCAGAGGTTGCACTGAGCAGAGATTGTGCCACTGCACTCCAGCCTGGGAGACAGAGAGAGACTCCGTCTCATAAGAAGAAAAAAAAAAAAAGAAAAGAAAAGATGGAGCAAGACCGTCTCAAATAAAAATAAAAATAAAATAAAATAAAAAACTAAATACAAATAAAAAACTTCAAGACAACACTAGCAGAGCATCACAACGAGCACAAGTTGCACACCCACAAAGCCAGTCCTGGGCAGTGGGTCAAACATTGTCCTGTCCCACCAAACTCACGTGCCGGGGCTTTTCCACTCATGTCCAGAAGCTCACCTTCTGTTTCCTGGTACTTACAAGCATTTCAGGCTTTAAAAGAACAATCAATGATTATATCCACACTGGCAGATGTCAAGACATGAATGACCCAAATGGGCATGAGGACTGCTGTTTTGTAGACCCACATGCCACAGTGAAAACTCTGGCTTTGATGGCTGCTTTTTCTGTGTAGTTTGCTGTGTTCATTAGCAAAGCAATAGTCCCAAAGAACCTTAAGGCAATAGGAACAAAGAAAAACATCTTTGTCACACCCCCCCAGATTCTCTGTAGCACAATTGCAAAGCTTAGCAATTCTGGGCCCTGCCTCTGAGAAGCCACACCCAGCCCACCCAGCCTCACATACTTTGACTTAACAATTCTCGCCTTGTCCCCTTAAAACTTCCTTAGAGGAGGGATGGCACACACCAGCAAATGGCCTTGGAGGGAAGGCTTTTGGAAGATACCTCTTTTAAGAACCTTATTGCAGAATAATGAGTACATATGCAGCGTTTGGGCCACAAGACAAACCACTAAGACAATTGCACCTGTGCCACTATGTTACATGTCACTTGAGAAATGAAATGGGACATACCCCCAGCCTTGGGCAGACACAATCTGACACCAAATTGCCAAGTGGCTGGGGTGGCTGTGACTCAGTGGTAGTGCAGGGTGTTGAAACAAGTATTGAACTAGAACCTAAGGGTCCTTCTTTCTTGATTTGACTTAGCCTCTTTCTAGCTGTGTGACTTTAGATAAGTTGCATAATCTCTCTGGGTTTCAATGACTTTGTCTCTTGAATTAGAAGGTTGGATTATCTCAACACTAGGATCTTTTCCTGTGAAGAAAGAGAAATTCTACACATATTTTGTTGAAAAGATATTAACAGAAGATAGGGTAAGGAAAGGGGAAAGAGTGTGAAGGGAAAAAGAGATGTTCATTGACATAAATAATGAAATACCCAGGAGGATGAATCATGTCCAGGACACTAGAGGAGACAAGAGAAAGGACTAATATTTAGGGATTGAAATAATTAGCTACAGAGCACATCAGGGTGGTGGGCCAGGGAGTTGAAGGATGTTTAGGGCAAGCTCTTGGCTTAGTGTAATAGAAGAGGCGGGGAGAAAGGCTGGATGGGATACAGATTTTAATTTCAAACTTCCAAGAGGTTATTACAAACAACTGGAGAGAGGGTTGTTCTAAATTGTGTTTAATGTGAGTATTCTCTTGTTGGCAGTGATCAGCATTTCCTATAAATACCACTTACATCTTATGGAGTGAAGCTGTGACGGGGAACGTGTTAGGAGAAGAGGTGAAGAAAGAGCCATGAGGGAAACTTGGAACCTGAGCCCTTGGCATGAAAAATTGGAGAAATTGAGCTCCCCTCCTTTTATTCTTTTTGGAACTTATGGCAAACAATTGCCTTTTGAATGGCTGTGATCTTATTAGTATACATTTTTGCTTTGCTTTTGAGTATTTAATGTGCTCTCCAGAGACTGGTTCAAAGCCTTTAAAATACCACTTGCCAATTTCTCCTTCTTTCTAATTAATACCAAGTGGTTACATTCAAACTGAAGTTTCAAGCTGATTCAACATAAGCAAAATTAAGTGTAGACTTGAGCTTTGGAGCCGGAATGATCTGAAAATCCCTGCCCCACCACTTGCTAGCTGTATGCCTTAGGAAAATCATAGAACCTATCAGAATTTCAAATGTATCTTCTTTAGCATGAGAATTGTTATGATTATTGAGACAACATCTAACAGTTCTTTTTCTTTTTCTTTTTTTTTTTTGAGACAGAGTTTTGCTCTATCACTCAGGCTGGAGTGCAGTGATCCAATCATGGCTCACTGCAGCCTTGTCCTCCTGGGCTCAAGCAATCCTCCTGCCTCAGCCTCACATGTAGCTGGGACCACAGGTGCACATCACCACGCCTGGCTAATTTTTGTATTTTTTGTACAGAGGAGGTTTTGCCATGTTCCCCAGGCTGGTCTCGAACTCCTGACTTCAAGCAATCTGCCCACCTTAGCCTCCCGAAGTGCTGGAACTACAGGCGTTAAGCCACTGTGCCCAGCCACTAAGACAGTTCTTGAAACGTAGCATGAACTCAACAAAGAGTAGCTGTGTCTATTCTTCCACCTACACCTCCCTCTCCCTGAGAGGAGAAGCATGTGATTTGGGAGGTGGGAATTACAGTTGACTCTTGAACATCTCAGGTATTAGGGGTGCCGACCCCGGCACACTAAAAAATTTGAGTATACCTTCTGACTCCCCAAAACTTAACTACTCATAGCCTACAGTTGATGGAAGCCTTACCGATAACATAAACAGTCTATTAACACATACTTTGTATATGTATTACATACTGTATTTGTACAATAAAGTAAGCTAGAGAAAAGAAAATGTGATTAAGAAAATCATAAGGAAGAGAAAATATCCTTACTCCTCATTAAGTGGAAGTGGACCCTCATAAAGGTCTTCATTCTCATCGTCTTCATATTGAGTAGGCTGAGGAGGAGGAGGACAAGGAGTTGGTCTTGCTGTCTCAAGAGTGGCAGTGGCAGAAGAAAATCCACATATAGGTGGACCTCCACAGTTCAGGCCCATCCTGTTCAAGGGTCAGTGGTATTAGCACACACACTTATGTTGGTCACATTGCCAAGGGTGACCACTCACCCTGCTCCACTTTGTGCCTGCAGATGAAGGCTTGGGTAAGAGCCTCTCCTCAACATCTCAGCTCCTTATGTGGCTCTGGTGGGTGCCTTATGCATTGGCTCGGGCAGTCCCATGTGCCCACAATTCCCATTCTTCCCTTCCCACCTCACCCCACTTTGGGGTTCCTCCTAGGGGGTAACTGATGCAGAAACTTTCCCTGACCCTGTCACTTACGGGTCCTTTCACAATACCCTGTGCACACAACACAGTAAATTTCCCTTGCTGGTTGTATTGCTATTATCTCTTTACATGTTAGTCTCCCTCACTGGTCTGTGTGTCCCGAGAGCAGGAACATGGTGTCCAGCACATGATAGGCACCCAACACTTACTGAAAGGAAGAATAAAAGTCATCATATCTAAAATGACCTTTTCTCATCAAATTGTGTTTCCTCCTTGCTTTCCCATTTTGCTGATACCAGCCGGTTTTTCTAGAAGCTCTCTCTGAAGACCCCAGTAAACCTTCCCTTGCTTCCTACTATCACAAATAGGGTCACATACAATCTTTGGCCAAGAATGGTGGTCAGAGGCAAGATTATGTGACTGCTGAGACACACACTCAATTCTTCAATGCAAGGTTGTCACCGTTTCCTCAAAAGCACATACCCTTGCATTCAGCTGGGATAGATGTTTAAATTAAAAGTAGGATAGTACCAACAAAAATGGGAATGGATATTGAGAAGACAACCACAATATCCAGAATATCAATGGCAAAGCAATGGTGATGAGGCATATTCAATTTTGTCTTGGAATACTGTTGCTTTCATATTTCCCTACTTGATATGACACATTTATGTAATTTTGGTTGGTTTCCTGTCTACTAAGGCTGAAATTAGGGGAAATGTGTGGACACAAATAATATATTGGCCTTGGTGCCAAGATATTCGGGATACTTGGTTCCAAATGGGATTTGGCAATATTTGTGAAGTGAAAGCATGAAGTTGACAGCACCCAAGAATTGAACATTAGTTCATTTTTATGCTGCTGATAAAGACATACCTGAAACTGAGAATAAAAAGAAGTTTCATTGGACTTACAGTTCCATATGGCTGGAGAGGCCTAAGAATCATGGTGGGAGGCAAAAGGCACTTCTTACATGGTGGCAACAAGAGAAAAATGAGGAAGAAGTAAAAGCAGAAACCCCTGATAAACCCATCAGATCTCATTAAACTTATTAACTATAACGAGAATAGCACAGGAAAGACAGGGCCCCATGATTCAATTACCTCCCCCTGGGAGCCTTCCACAACACGTGGGAATTCTGGGAGATACAATTCAAGTTGAGATTTGGATAAGGACACAACCAAACCATATCATTCCATCCCTGGCCCCTCCAAATCTCTTGTCCTCACATTTCAAAACTAATCATGCCTTCCCAACAGTCCCCCAAAGCCCTAACTCATTTCAGCATTAACCCAAAAGTCCACAGTCCAAAGTCTCACCTGAGACAAGGCAAGTCCCTTCCGCCTAAGAGCCTGTAAAATCAAAAGCAAGCTAGTTACTTCCTAGATACATGAGGATACAGGTATTGGGCAAACACAGCCATTCCAAATTGGAGAAATTGGCCAAACAAAGGGGTTACAGGGCCCATGCAAGTCCAAAATCCAGCAGGGCAGACAAAATTTTAAGGTCCAAAATGGTCTCTTTTGACTCCAGGTTTCATATCCGGGCCACGCTGATGCAAGAGGTGGGTTCCAATGGTCTTGGGCAGCTCCACTCCTGTGGCTTTGCAGAGTACAGCCTCCCTCCCAGCTACTTTCACAGGCTGGCATTTAGTGTCTGCAGCTTTTCCAGGCACATGGTGCAAACTGTCAGTGAATCTACCATTCTGGGGTCTGGAAGACAGCGACCCTCTTCTCACAGCTCCATTAGGCAGTGACCCATAGGGGCTATGTGTGTGGGCTCTGATCCCACATTTCCCTTGCATTGCCCTAGCAGAGGTTCTCTATGAGGGCCCTGCCCCTGCAGCAAACTTTTGCCTGGACATCCAGGAGTTGCCATACATCTTCTGAAATCTAGGCAGAGGTTCCCAAACCTCAATTCTTGACTTCTGTGCACCTGCAAGCTCAACACACGTGGAAGCTGCCAAGGTTTGGGGCTTCCACTCTCTGAAGCCACAGCCCCATATGTTGGGCCCTTTCAGCCAAGGCTGGAACAATTGGGATGCAGGGCACCAAGTCCCTAGGGTGCACACAGCATGGGGTCCTTGGGCCCAGCTCACAAAACCACTTTTTCCTCCTGGGCCTCCAGGCCTGTGATGGGAGGGGCTGCTGTGAAGGTCTCTGACATGGTCTGAAGACATTTTCCCCATGGTCTTGAAGATTAACATTAGGCTCCTTGCTACTTATGCAAATTTCTTCAGCTGGCTTGAATTTCTACCCAGAAAAATGGGTTTTTCTCTTCTATTGCATAGTCAGGCTACAAATTTTCCAAACTTTTATGTTCTGCTTACCCTATAAAACTGAATGCCTTTAACAGAACTCAAGTCACCTCTTGAATGCTTTGCTGCTTAGAAACTTCTTCTGCCAGAGGCTGGGCATGGTGGCTCACGCCTGTAATCCTAGCACTTTGGGAGGCCGAGGCAGGCAGATCATGAGGTCAGGAGTTTTAGACCAGCCTGGCCAATATGGTGAAACCCCGTCTCTACTAAAAATACAAAAATTAGCTGGGCGTGGTGGCGGGCACATATAGTCCCAGCTACTTAGAAGGCTGAGGCAGAAGAATTGCTTGAACCTGGGAGGTGGAGGTTGCAGTGAGCCAAGATCATGCCACTGCACTCCAGCCTGGGTGACAGAGAGAGACTCTGTCTCCAAAAAAAAAAAAATTTCTTCTGCCAGATTCCCTAAATCATCTTTCTTAAGTTCAAAGTTCCACAAATCTCTAGGGCAGGGGTAAAATGCCACCAGTCTCTTTGCTAAAACATAACAAGAGTCACCTTTGCTCCAGTTCCCAACAAATTCTTCATCTTCATCTGAGACCACCTCAGCCTGGACCTTATTATCCATATTGCTATCAGCATTTTGGGCAAAGCCATTCAACAAGTTTCTAGGAGGTTCCAAACTTTCCTACATTTTTCTTTCTTCCTCTGAGCCTTCCAAACTGTTCCAACCTCTGCCTGTTACCCAGTTCCAAAGTCGCTTCCACATTTCAGGGTATTTTTTCAGCACTGCCCCACTCTACTGGTACTAATTTACTGTATTAGTTCGCTTTCACGCTGCTGATAAAGACACACCTGAGACTGGGAACAAAAAGAGGTTTAATTGCACTTACAGTTCCACATGGCTGGGGAGGCCTCAGAATCATGGTGGGAGGCAAAAGCCACTTCTTACATGGTGGCGACAAGAGAAAAATGAGGAAGAAGCAAAAGTTGAAACTCCTGGTAAACCCATCAGATCTCGTGAGACTTATTAACTATAACAAGAATAGCACGGGAAAGACCAGCCCCCATGATTCAGTTACCTCTTCCTGGGTCCCTCCCACAACACATGGGAATTCTGGGAGATACAATTCAAGTTGAGATTTGGATGGGGACACAGCCAAACCATATCACTGGTGATGCCTATAAACACAAACATCTCCTAACTGGGGAGAAGTTCATGCTGACAGGTTTGCTCCTCCTATATCTTTGATAATGACCCCCATGCCTTTTCATGCAAATGGGAAGATGAACTGAGAGCAGATTTGGAAATGGACATTTAGAGAATGGGGTTGTATTACATGCAATGCTTTGTCGGAACATACTTCTTAGAGTTAAACTTGGAATGTTGCCTCGCCTTCGCCTGACTCTGTGAAACTAATTTGAAGTTTCCTAAGGTTATTCGCATCAGGCTGGCCTTCTATCCTCAGTGCTCAAGGAGCCATAGTACTGAAGAAGAAAGTCCTAGAAACAGAAATATATTTTCACTCCCCTACTCAAAATCTATAATGGACCCCCACAGCCAACCATTTGAAACATAAACTCCCTACCCCCACACTCAAGGGCAGCTGCATTCTGGTTCCAGCCATCCTTATGAGACTTTTTAATGTACTCAACATCGCAGGAAGCCTGGGCAGGTGTGTGTGCTACTCTCTGCTCACTCCCATTATACCCCTTTACCCCACCCATTTATTCAGTCTTTTTTTTTTTTTTTTAGTGACAGGGTCTCACTCTGTTGCCCAGGCTGGAGTACAGTGGCATGAACATAGCTCACTGCAGCCTCCAACTCCTGGGCTCAAGGGATCCTCCCATCATAGCCTCCTGAGTAGCTGGGACTACAGGTGCGCACCACTATGCATGGCTTTTTTTTTTTTTTGAGATGGAGTCTCACTCTGTCACCCAGGCTAGAGTGCAGTGGCACGATCTTGGCTCACTGCAACCTCCACCTCCTGGGTTTAAGCAATTCTCCTGCCTCAGCCTCCCAAGTAGCTGGGATTACAGGCATTAACCACCTTGCCTGGCTAATTTTTGTATTTTTAGTAGAGAGGAGGTTTTACCATGTTGGCCAGGCTGGTCTGGAACTCCTGACCTCAAGTGATCCACCTGCCTTGGCCTCCCAAAGTGCTGGGATTACAGGTGTGAGCCACCATGCCTGGCCCTATGCACGGCTATTAAAAAATTTTTTTTTGTAGAGATGGGACGTCGCTATGTTGCCCAGGCTGCTCTTAAACTCCTGAGCTCAAGTGATCCTCCTCCCTTGATCTCCCAAAGCTCTGGGATTACAGGCACCATTTCTTCAGCCTCGAATGCCCTCCCTTCACCATCCTTTTTTCAAGCCCCACCTTGCACGCTCCCTCCTCCCCAGCCTGAAACCAACTGTCCTGCCTTGGCCATCTCCTAGTTCTTTGCTTATGTGCATCATGGGCATGTGCCCAGTGCTGAATCTGTGAACAGCAGGCAGGACTGTGCTTGTGATATCTTCCTTACATTGCTGGAGGTTACTTTTGTTGGAAAAAACCATAGGGAAACCATTTGCACATAGGTAATAACAGTTTTGGAAATTCTGCTTTATTATTGAGAAAAGTTCTTGATAAGAAAGATTTGTGTGAATCAATGTAGTATTTAATCCACTGGAGCACATTTGTAGGAGAGAGCACTGATGAAGATCCCAACTTCTTTTATACTTTCCTTTACTTCAATAGTTTTTTTTTTTCATGATATTGAAAGGCTTACCTTTTTCAATTGCAGCCCCATATATCCATTTCTGGGGCACAATGCTGTTACAGGGGTAAAAAATGAAGTGCTAATATGTATATCTAGGTTAATTAGAAAACAGTTCTCCCCTTCCCCTTTTCATATGCCCCCTTCTGTCTTTTCTATTTGGATTGGCATGGAAGCATGGTGTTTCTGCCAAATTAGTAAGTTGAAATAAAAAAAAATTCTTTTTCAGCCGGAAGATTGTCAGTGTTGATCTAGCATGGAAATGGGTGCTGATTTGTGTCCTGGCAGACCCTATCACAAAAAAAAAAAAAAGAAAAAAAAACACAAAACACCAGGAGTGCTTGAGGAAACTCCAGCATGAATAAATGGGTTGCCTGATAGTTTAAATAAATGTACTTGCACTAAACTATGTAAATATGGTTGTCTTTTCGAATGAAGCAAAAGAAGGTCTAGATGGATGAAAACAGAATAATTCCAAGCCTGTTCCAATTTTAACTCTTAGTTGAACACATATACATAGCTGCACACACAGACCATGCAGTTTTCTACATAGATTATGGCTAATGAGTTTCATAAGAAAGCAGTGAGAATGGCTGGTAATTATTTTGTCACATGTATAGACAGCCAAAGTCCTGATATCTAGGTCTCTGCAGGAACTTTTCTACCTACATCAATTAATCTCAAGAACTTTTAGCAATTTTTGAATGTTTCTCAATATGGCAGGAGGTCCTGAGCCCAGGAGCAATTTTTTTCTCTTTTTAAAAATTTATGATGATTATTATTTTAAAATGGGGTTTGGCCATGTTGTCCAGGCAGGTCTCGAACTCCTGGGCTCAAGCAATCTACCCCACTCGGCCTCCCAAAGTGCTGGGATTATAGGTGTGAGTCACTGCTCCTGGCCAGAGCAATTTCACTGTGCAAATTTTTACTCTAAGTCCTGACAGAGGTGCCCCAGGATCTCAGAGCCTTCTGCTGTATTTGCTTATGAAAAAATAAAGAAAATGGATGAACTCTCAGCCAGGTGTCTTGGGCTGAGGACTTGAGATATTAAGGGGTTAACCTGAGTGATTAATGGGAGTCGGTGGCACAGCCAACCAGGGAGACAGCAGAGCACTCAGGAGAGAGGTGCCTGGATCCATTCTGTCACCCAGAGTAGTTAGAGACAACTGTCAAATGTGGAGAGGGCAGGACATGCAAACAAAAGATAGGATTCAGGCCCCCCCCGACTCCTCAACCCTCACTACTTCCTGTGTTGTTTAGAGCAGGGGTCCATTGGTATATGAGAAGAAAAAATAAAGATTTCTGATTATATTAATATTCTATTTCTTACATTAGGTACCTAGAGTAGTCAACTTCATAGAAACAGAAAGTGAAATAGTGGTTACCAGGGGCTGTGGGGAGAGAGGAACATGAAGTTGTTGTTTAACTATAGGTTTTTGGGTTTACAGGATGAAAACATTCTGAAGATGGCTGATGGTGGTGGCTGTACAACATGAATACACTTAATGCCACCTAACTGTACACTAAAAAATGATTAAAATAGTAACTTTTATGTGATGTATAGTTTATGACAATAAAAAATAAATAAACATATAAAAATAAACACTCCTACTCTATCACTTCCCAATAAAGGTGATATGTTCACAATGAGTGAGAAAGTAAATATTGTCTGAATGGAATTAATGCTATAAAGTATGAAACTGGATGAATGGAAATAGTTCCACAATCATAGAGTTTTGTTGTCAAAAAGTGTGTGACATCTATAAAGTCTCTAATATCTGCATATTTAAAAAACTTGGGAAGAGAATTTCTAGCTTTAACAAATCTTCTATTTTAAAAATTTCAATCATTTCAAATCCACAATACAAAAATGCAACACTTTTTCATTAACTTGCAAGATCCAGCTGACTAACATTAGGGAATATTAAAGTTTACTAGCTGAATTTGACCAAAAGAGCTTTGCATAACTGCTGGATCCAGTTAAAAATTAAGTATGATGTTTCAGAAAGTTTAGCCAATGATGCAATTCTTCTATTTGTGTCTATTTATCATTGTAAGAAATCTTTTTCTATGTAGTCCGTTAAAAACCAAGTGTTACGTGAATACATAAGTTAGTGTACATGCCTATCTTAATCCTGTCCACTGAATGAGGCTAGAAGAAATGACACCCCAATAGCAATGAACATACCCAGTGCTTAGATCTTGGTCTCTAAATACCATTCTCCTACTAAAGAAACCAGGACTCCTAGAAGAAATGGCTGATTCCAGGACTGGGGCAGAGAAAATACAAGATGAACCAGAAGCATCTTGTAATACCTGAGAGCAAGAAACCATCCCCCAAAACCACAAAAGGATGGTAGCAAGTCAAAGGGACACAGGAGCCAATCTAAAAGAATTCACAATGGCCAGGAACTCAGGGGTATTCAGGGGGAAAGGGTGGGAAATGAGTGAGGGATAAAAGAAAACAAATTGGGTGCAGTGTATGCTGCTCGGTTGATGGGTGCACCAAAGTCTCACAAATCACCACTAAAGAAATTACTCATGTAACCAAACACCATCTGTTCCCCAATAACCTATAGAAAAACAAAATCCCAACTCAGATTCAAGGGGAAGGGATCTCATGAATGCAAATAAATAAATAAATTAATTAATTAATTAAAAAATAAAAGAATTTACAATGGCCAAAGCTGGAAATCTTTGAGCAAAAGAATAAATAATGTAGTATAGGATTATAACCCAAATTATCAAATAAATATTCGTGAGTCAATGCTAACATAAATAAATGATTGGATAAATAAATTTTTAAAAAGGGAGAGACAAACCTTTACAGAATTCCAAACAATGTATGTAGATACTCCTTCTCTAGGGGGTAGAACTTAATTCTCAACTCCCTGTCCCCTGCCATGAAAGTGGGCTACACATAGCGACTTGCTTCCAAACAATAGGGTAGCAAAAGGGGAAAACAGCAGCTCCTCAGTGAGGAAGCCCGACAAATAATGTCTTAACCAAGTGACGGCTAACATCCTCTATGACAGCACGTGGCTATCACGTACCCCTGATATGACATAGTGGGAGGGGCACTTACCTCTGTGCTATTTTTAAATAGAAATTCTTTCAATATTCTTTAAAAATTATTATTAATAATAATAATAACCATAATCACGAGAAAAACAACAGACAAACACAGATTGAAGGGCATTTTACAGGATATTTGGCTAATACTTCCCAAGACCTTCAAGGTCATAAATAACAAGAAAAGACTGAGAAACTTACAGACCAGAGCGGACTGAGGAGACATGACAGCTAAATGCAGTTTAGGACCCTTGGTAGGTTCCTGGAACAGAAAGAGGACATTAATGACAAAGTGATGAAATCCAAATAAGTCTGGAGTTTAGCTGAAAATAATGCAACAATGTCAGTTTCTTAGTTTTGACAAATGTACCATGGTAATGTAAGATGTTAACAGTGGAGAAACGAGTGGAGTGGTACATACACAAGTCTGTACTATCTTTACAAGTTCTTTGTTTTTTTGAGACAGGATGTTGCTCTGTTGCCCAGGCTGGGGTGCAGTGGTGTGAACATGGCTCATTGCAGCCTCGACTTCCTGGGCTGAAGCCATCCTCTCACCTTAGCCTCCCATGTAGTTGGGACTACAGGCATGTGCCACCATGCCTGGCAATTTTTTTTTTGGTAGAGACAGGGTCTGGACATGTTGCCTAGGCTGGTCTTGAACTCTTAGGCTCAGGTGATCCTCCTACCTTGGCCTGCCAGAGTGCTGTAATCTCAGCACTCTGGCAGGCATGAGCCACTGTGCTCAGTCTGTAACCTTTTATAAATCTAAAAGTATTCCAAAATAAAAATATTATTTTTACGCTGGGTGTGGTGACTCTTGCATGTAATCCCAGCAGTTTGGGAGGCCAGCGCAGGCAGGTCACTTGAGGTCAGGAGTTTGAGACCAGCCTGGCCAATATGGTGAAACCCCATCTCTACTAAAAATACAAAAATTAGCCGGGCATGGTGGCAGCTATAATCCCAGCTACTCAAAAGGCTGAGGCAGGAGAATCACTTGAACCTGGGAGGCGGAGGTTGCAGTGAGTCGAAATTGTGCCCCTGCACTCCAGCCTGGGTGACGGAGTGAGACTCTGTCTCAAAAAAAAGAAAGTTAAAAAAAAAAATCAAAATATATTAAATTGAGGACCAAACTTGAAAATCATTACATGACAAAGTATTAAACCAAGATTTTCATAAATACTGACATTTTGACTATCACATCCCTAAACATTAACATTACTTATAATTGAAGCAAAAGCAAAGATAATTTTTAATTAATAGAGTTATCTTTAAAACATCATTTATTTCATTTTTTATCTGTTTAAAACATGTTTTATTGTATCTTCTATAATGCACTCAATATACTAACATTGTCATAGATTTTACAATTTATAGATGAATAAACATACCTATGTTTGGAATACAGAAACATTTTCACAGGAATATGAGGCTAAAAATTGTTTGTGTATCAGTGGTTAAAGGATATCACTACCATGTCATATAGAAATCAAGCAAGAATGTCTTGGTACAGGTAAGTGATCATGCATAAGTCACCTTGCTTCTCTGAGCCTCATTTTTCTCATTCATGAAATGGGGACAGTAATACTACCTACTGCTCAAGCTTGTTATTTTGGTCAAATGAGATCATGAATGTGAAAAGCTTCACAGACAGTACAGTGCCCCATAAAGGTGGGCAGGAATTCAGACTAACGAAGGTGGGGCGTCTATGGTACCAATGCTGAAAGCTGCAATGCAAGGTCAGAAAAGGCACAAAGTGGACAACTGATTGCTAACTGAAGCAACCTAGGGGGCTTTATACTATGGGACCTTAGTCCCTCCCTGGGCATTCAAGGTGGCAGGAGTCAGACCCAGCATCCCTTCAGGTCAGCTGGAGCCTTATGAACAGCTGAGGTCATGGAGTCATTGAGTCCTAGAAGCTGGGCCTCAGGTTTCATCTTTGGGTTCAAAACCTTGCTCTGATCAGTTCACTCAGAGGTATTGGAGTTGGGGGAATGTCCAAACTTGAGAAAATTGATTTATGTGCTGATCTGTTTGCAGTGGAGAGGGGAATACTTGGCCCACTGGCCAGGACATGCCTTTCCTTATAAGTTTTGCTTGGAGAATGGAAGATTAGAATGCAAAGAGTTGAGATCTTCATCCAGTTGGATATTTTGCCCTGGGCAGGAACAACTTGCCACTCAAATTGGAGTTCCTCAGTGTGCTGGACAGAGGTTCTCTTCTCCGGGTTCCTTGATGGTGACCTCCTCTTTCTGTTACCATAACAACACTCCTTGTTCTCCATATCATCCAGTTCTCACCATGGGTGACAATCCAGCGACAAAATGTTAACAGAGATGGTGCCTGCTCCTTCTCATATCTTTGGAGGCATGTTAATCTCATCAGTAGCGTCTCTAAACCCCACAGCAGGACCTTTCCTTCTGAAAGGGCTTCAGACCATCTGGACCTGTCTGGGTGAATTTCAATAGCTTGAACCTCAGAAGCTATTGCTGTTGTATAGGGCTGTCATTTAAAAAAATTTTTTTAATAATAAAATGATGCTCAGAGGGTGATATTTCCCCAACTTCGGCGTCATGTCCTCTCTTGACCTTCCCCTCCAGATGTGTCCCATCTTAACTCTCAGGGCCTTTCTTGAGGCTGTTTGTGTTTCCTCTACAATGAGTAAGACCTGATGATCGTGTGTGTGTGTGTGTGTGTGCACGCGCGCGTGCACGCGTGCATTCAGGCCCTTGTTTCCCTCCTCACTTATCTTCAGAGATTTGAGCCTGAAGCCAACTGCTGCAACTTCCTGTGTAAACAAAAACAGCCTGTCAAGATCCAAACAAAAAAATACAAACATCTCCTTATGTAGCAGTTATAGTATTCATTTCTCTTGGAAGAAGACTTTACATATCCTCATGAGAAGCTGGGTACCCCAATCTAAAATTATTAAGATTCTTAATTCATGAAGTTTTGAACAAAGTTTGGTCTCATTAAAAAATAAAATTGATGATGCTGCACAAAACACAACCATCTCTTTCATCTGAATGTTTTGAAAAGCTGCAAAAGTTATGGATTCCACTGTCAGAAGGAGACTCCTTTGATAAAGGAATGTTTTTAATTATTTAAATACCTTCACAGCAAGAGCTTACGGTGGGTTGGTTTCTAAAAGTATTACTGGCGTCTCACTGCAGGTAACTGTGTAACTCTGTCAAAGCCACTGATTAAACAACCTGGCATGAGGCAAAGTATCAGCATGAGGATGTGTATCCCACATATAAACATGCAGCGCCGTCTTAATTGTATATTTTTAAATAACTTAAAGAATGTCACTGGATTGCTTGTAACTCAAAGGATAAATGTGTGAGGGGATGGATGCCCCATTCCCCATGACGTGCTTGTTTCACACTGCATGCCTGTATCAAAACATCTCATATACCCCACAAATATATACACCATGTACCCACAAACATTTTTTAAATAATTAAAAAAAATTTTTTTAAAGTGCAGCATGCAATATTAACAGCCATCTGTTTGCTATACTTTATTCACTTTCACCTCTGAGTAAACTGAAGTATTATCATATCCTAAACCACCACAGACTTCCAGGGTTCAGGTAGGAGGAATGCAATTCAGCCACAGACCTCTGCTGGCTTTTTATCTTTTAAAAGATAGTTAAAGAATAACATCTGCAGGGCGTGGTGGTTCACACCTGTAATCCTGGCACTTTGGGAGGCCGAGGCAGGTGGATCACTTGAGGTCAGGAGTTCGAGACCAGCCTGGCCAACATGGTGAAACCCTGTCTCCACTAAAAATGCAAAAATGAGCCGGGCGTGGTGGTGGGTGCCTGTAATCTCAGTAACTCGGGAGGCTGAGGCAGGAGAATTGCTGGAACCCAGGAGGCAGAGGTTGCAGTGAGCCAAGATCGCACCATTGCACTCCAGCCTAGGTCGACAACAGCGAGACTTAGTCAAAAAAAAAAAAAAAAAAAAAAAAGAATAACATCAAAGACAAAGGATTATTTTCCAATCCATAGGCAATTAGGAGTAGCCTTGAGAATTTATGAAAATAGAATTCTCTATTTCCTCTATCCCTTGGGAAAACATTTTCACATATAGAGAGGTAATTGCTATCCCTGGAATCTCTTCTGACTGCTCTTGTTCAAAATGAGCACTGAAAAGGCTTTAAATGAGGTCAAAGTGGAACTGGCCAAAACCACTAAGTATTCTTTTTAACTTAGACAGCTAGATAAGAACACACAGAATTCTTCCCTCTCCTCTTTTCTCCTTTTCTTCCCTCCTATTGTCTTTTTTTCTTTTTTTCCAAAAAAATTTAACACCTACTATGTGCAAACATTATACTAGAGACTTGGGATACAAAGATAAATAAGAAGAGGTCCCACATGTCGGATCACAAACTATGGAAGTCAAAAAACTTAGGTCGTTCATTTGTTCATTCATTCATACAAATAGTACCTATTGAGCACCTACTGTGTACTGTGTGTAACCTACACTGTGGTCACAATAAAAAGCTCAGTTACCTAGGGATGTCAGTGAATGCTCATGCCACCTGGGTCAAAAATAAAGGGATGGTAGATGTTCAGGTTATCAATTTTCCCCCCTGCCTGTGTATTTCAAATATACGATAATAATAAAAACAATAAATGTGTTCAAATGATCCACTGTCTAAATCTTTGACATAAAAAAGTATCACTAAGAGTAAATGGAATAAAATACCCATAAGGCACTAGGAGGTATCAGTTGAACTGAAACACAGTAAAATGACTTATGTCAAAGATAAGAAACTGGAGACTAGAGGATCCCTGCAGAGTATGTAAAGATATCTTTCCCTTATTATGTAACTTTCTTGCCTGAAAGATGTGCCTCACCTATTAAAACACTTGTATCTGCCTACTTAGACTTGAAAAAAGATTATTTTTCAACTCTTCAAAATGGAGAATGTCAGTGTACTTTGAACCATTTGTCAAAAATATAAAAAAGCAGCATCCTCCGATCAGGGAAGATGAACATTTTCTTTTCTTTTTTTTTTTTTGAGGCAGAGTCTGTCGCTCAGGCTGGAGAGCAGTGGCACGATCTCGGCTCACTGCAAGCTCCGCCTCCCGGGTTCATGCCATTCTCCTGCCTCAGCCTCCCGAGTAGTAGCTGGGACTACAGGTGCCTGCCACCACGCCCGGATAATTTTTTTGTGTGTTCTTAGTAGAGACGGGGTTTCACTGTGTTAGCCAGGATGGTCTCGATCTCCTGACCTTGTGATCCGCCCGCCTTGGCCTCCCAAAGTGCTGGGATTAGAGGCTTGAGCCACCACGCCCAACCCCTAGATGAAAATGTTCTAACCAAATTTTAGCAAAAACCTTTGTATAGTTGGTGCTGGGCACTAAAAAAAAAAAAAAAAATATATATATATATATATATATATACACACCATTATTTGTAATGGTGTATATATATATACACACACACACCATTATTTGTAATGGTATATATATACACACCATTATTTGGTATATGTACATATATATGTATATATATATATGTGTGTGTATATATATATATATTTTTTTTTTTTTTTTTTTTTTTTTGAGACGGAGTCTCGCTCTGTCGCCCAGGCTGGAGTGCAGTGGCGCAATCTCGGCTCACTGCAAGCTCCGCCTCCCGGGTTCATGCCATTCTCCTGCCTCAGCCTCCCGAGTAGCTGGGACTACAGGTGCCTACCACAACACCCAGCTAATTTTTGAATTTTTAGTAGAGACAGGGTTTCACCATGTTAGCCAGGGTGGTCTCGATCTCCTGACCTCGTGATCCGCCCGCCTCGGCCTCCCAAAGTGCTGGGATTATAGGCGTGAGCCACGCACCTGGCCCAAACACCATTATTTGTAATGGTATATATATATATATATATATACATGCCATTATTTGTAATGGTATATATATATATACACACATGCCATTATTTGTAATGGTATATACATATATATACACACACACACACATGCCATTATTTGTAATGGTATATATATATATATATATATATACACACACACACACATATATATACACACCATTATTTGTAATGGTGTGTGTGTATATATATATATACACACACACCATTGTTTGCAATGGTATATATATACACACCATTATTTGTAATGGTATATATATACACACCATTATTTGTAATGGTATATATATATGTATATATACACACACACACCGTTATTTGTAATGGTATATATATATACCATTATTTGTAATGGTGTGTGTGTGTGTGTATATATACACATATATATGTGTGTGTGTGTGTATATATATATATATGTATACACACACCATTATTTGTAACTGCACCCAACAACGCACATCTTTCAGCTTCGTATGTATATATTTTTTGTGAGGTGTCTTTTTCTGCTATCATAGCTGTTAAAATCAAGTATATAGAAATAAACTGAATGGAGAACCAAATGCTTTGAGGGTTAAACTGTTAAACCAAGATTTTATTTTTATTTTTTTATTTTATTTTTTATTTTTATTTATTTATTTTTTTGAGACGGAGTCTCATTCTGTCACCCAGGCTGGAGTGAAGTGGCGTGATCTCGGCTCACTGCAAGCTCTGCCTCCCGGGTACACACCATTCTCCTGCCTCAGCCTCCCGAGTAGCTGGGACTACAGGCGCCCGCCACCATGCCTGGCTAATTGTTTGTATTTTTAGTAGAGACGGGGTTTCACCACGTTAGCCAGGATGGTCTCGATCTCCTGACCTCGTGATCCGCCCGCCTCAGCCTCCCAAAGTGCTGGGATTACAGGCGTGAGCCACGGCGCCTGGCCTAAACCAAGATTTTAAAATACAAAGAAGTATTTAATGTCTCAGTAAAGTGAGAACAAAGGTTGTTTAACATTAATAAATGTTTTAGATTATTAGATATTAATACTTATTTTTAACTATCACATATTCAAATACTTGAAAATTTGCTAGCCGTAAATGCTCATAGTAGTAAAGAATAGGCCGGGAAGCTGAGGCAGGAGAATGGCATGAACCCGGGAGGCGGAGGTTGCAGTGAGCTGAGATTGTGCCACTGCACTCCAGCCTGGGCGACAGAGTGAGACTCCGTCTCAAAAAAAAAAAAAAAAGAATAAAGGCTGAAATTCTGTCAACTAAACATGCTGCTTAAGACGTTAAAAAGAGTAATGGGGAAAAAAGGAGAGTAAACGGAGGAAAATAATAAAGAGATCAGAAATTAATGGGGGAAATGCTTCAATAAAGAGGACCAACAAAGCTGGAAATTGGTTATCTCAAAAGACTAATGAAATTGTCAAATCTGGCAAGACTGATCAAGAAAACAAGATAAAGTATCCATAAATTATATTAGAAATAGAAAAGAAGACATAACTGTAATTATAGCAGTAATTTACAATAGTATGTGATAATACTATATACAACTTTATGCCAATAAATTTCAAAATCATAAATGAAATACGTAATTTACTAGAAAACTATACATTACAAAAACTGATTCAAGAAGAAACGGAAAATCGTAATGGTTCATATACATTAAAGAAACTGAATCATAAAAAAATTTAAAGAAATCGAATTCATAAAAGAAATGGAAGTAATTCAAAATCTTTCCTTAAAGAAAATACGAGACCCATTGTTTTATTGTTAAATATTACCAGACATATAAGAGTTAAATAACTTCAAGCTTTACAATATTTTCAAATTATAAATCCCTAATTCATATTATGACACCAGCTTAACCTTAACGCTAAAACTGGTCCCAGCCAGCACACTAAATTTTTGGAAAATTAAGAGGGTTGGAAAGGGTAAAACAAAGCTACCATTCAGAGATGATAGACTTGTTCACATAGAAGACCCAAAGAAGCTTATACATTATTAGAATTAAAATAAGATTAGTAAAATTTCCAAATACTAAATAAATATACCAGGTTAATTGCCTTTCTCTTCACCAGCTACTATCAATTAGAATATGCAAATAAAAACATTTTATTAATAATTTAATACTAGCAATAAAAATATAAAATACCTAGGAGTAAGTCCAACAAAAGATGTATGAGACTTACGTGTAAAAATTATAAAACTTTTTAAAGAAGGCATTAAAAAAAACTTTTTTTTTGAGACGGAGTTTCTCTCTTGTCACCCAGGCTAGAGTGCAATGGCGTGGTCTTGGCTCACTGCAACCTGTGTCTCCGGGTTCAAGCGATTCTCCTGCCTCAGCCTCCTGAGTAGCTGGGATTACAGGTGCCAGCCACCATGTTCGGCTAATTTTTGTATTTTTAGTAGAGATGGGGTTTCACTATGTTGGCCAAGCTGGTCTTGAACTTCTGACCTCAGGTGATTCACCCACCTTGGCCTCCCAAAGTGCTGGGATAATAGGCATGAGCCACCACGCCCAGCCAAAACTTTTTTAAGAATAGAAAGATGGCACATTTATAGATAAAGACTCAATATTTAAAGTCACAAATCCCCTCATCCCAACGATTTATCGATTCAATGTAAATCCAATCAAAATCTCAAAAACGATCTATCATGAAATTTGACAAGATGATTCTAAAATTTATAAGGAAGACCAAAAACTCAATAATATAGCAAAGACATTCATGCAAAATAAAAGAGAAGGATGTGCTTACCAGGTATCAAGACTTATTATTCTATAGCTACTGTATTAATTTAAATGATGCAGTAATCGTGTAGGGACAGACAAACCGAATCAACATACATGGAAAACTGATGAGACCATTCAACCTGTGGTGCTGAAGCAATTATCCATATTTAAAGAAATGAAAATGTATCCCTACCTTACACTATTCAAGGTAAATTGAGGAATTTATCAATTCAAGACAGATTAAGGGGCTTAAATGTGAAAGGCAAAACTTTAAAACTTTTAGTATACAGTACCTTAAAGTAGGGACAGATTTCTCAAATAAGATATAAAAATCACTAGCTATAAAATATTGAAGAATTCAACTACAGTATAAGTCAGCGGTCCCCAACCCCCAGGCCACAAACCAGTACCTGTCCGTGGCCTGTCAGGAACCCAGCTGCACATCAGGAGGTGAGTGGTGGGTGAGTGAGCTTTACCACCTGAACTCTGCCTCCTGTCAGATCAGCCTGGACATTTGATTCTCACAGGAGCTCAAACCCCATGTGAACTGTGCATGCGAGGGATCTAGGTTGCGTGTGCCTTACGAGAATCTAATGCCTGATTATCTGTCACTGTCTCCCTTCACTCCCAGACAGGACTGTCTAGTTGCAGGAAAACCAGCTCAGGGCTCCCACTGATTCTACATTATGGTGAGTAAGTAATAATAACAGAAATAAAGTGCGGAATAAATGTAATGTGCTTAAGTCATCCCAAAACCATCCCCCACCTCACCCCGCCTGTCAATGGAAAAATTGTCTTCCACAAAACCGATCCCTGGTGCCAAAAAGGTTAGGGACCGCTTGTATATGTCACAATTTTTGATAGTCAAAAGATATAGTAGTCCCCCCTTATCTCTTGGGGAGACACTCCAAGACCCCCAGTGGATGCCTGAAACCACAAATAGTCCCCAACCCTATATATACTGTATGTATAGTTGTTCCTATACATACAAACTTGTAATAAAGTTTAATTTATAAATCAGGCACAGTAAGAGATTAACAAGAATAATATAACAATTATACTGTAATAAAAGTTATATGAATGTGGTCTCTATCTCTCTTTCTTTCTCAAAATACTGAAATATTTTTGGGCCTCGATTGACCACGTGTAACAAATCTCAGAGAGTGGAACAGTGGATAAGGGTGGCCTTCTGTATTATAAAGACAGTAAAAAAGGTATGCCTTGAAACAAGATTTTTAGAGCACATATGATGAATTGTTTCTATTCTATATTGTTGTGTAACTACAAATTTTCTGACTGGAAACAATAATTATTTTATTACCTGTGAGTCTCTGAATCAGGAAATTGGGCTGAGCTCAATGGGCGGTTCTCTTTCCTGGAGCATAAGTGGGGATCACAGGTGCAACCAGCTGAGAGTTTGGCTAAGGCTTCCAAGACAGTTTCATTTGTATGGATAGAGCATCAGCTGAGGCGGTTGGAATGAGTAGGGGCTGCCTGGGCCTCTCTTTCTCTGTATACCATGTCTCATCCTGTGGAAAGTCTCTCTGCGTGGCCTCTCTCTCCATCAGGATAGCTGGAGCTTTTCACACAGCCACTAACTTCCAAGATGGTGAAATGGAAACCATAAGGCCTCTAAGGCTTTGGCCTGGAGATAATGCAGCATCTCTGCCATATTCTACTGATCAAAGCAACACACAGGGCCACCTCCAATCCAAGAGGAGGTGCGATAACCCCACCTCACGATGAAAGGTGGCAGGTGGCGTGCACCTGCAGGGATGAGAGGAATTCTTGGCAGCCTTTTCTGCCGACATTCTATGCACTGATAAGGTTTTAATATCCAAAATATGTAAAGGATTCCCATGAATCATCAAGAAAAAGACAAAAATAGAAAAATGCAAAAACACAGACATCCATAGAAGAGAAACATGAATGGCCTGTAAACATATGGAAAGATGTTTACTCTCATCATTCAAGAAAAATAGATTAAATTTACCAAAGAGTGAAAATTTAAAAGTCAGACAAGACCAGTGATGGTGGGAACTGTTATATAGAGCTAATGAGATGTAAAATTACACATTACTTGAGAAAACAATTTTGCATCGCCTAGTAAAGATAAGTGTATATACACAGCAGTTCCACCCTTGGGAAAATTCTTGTGCGTATGTCCTGAAGACAAGTAAAATAATATTCTTAGGAGGATTTGGGAGGTTGGGGGGAAATACTAAAAACAAACTAAATGCCAATCAACGACTGAATGGAGAAATAAGCAGTAGCGGATTCATATCATGCAATACTATAATCCACAGCTAGACGTGCCTCAATGTGGATGAAGCTTGAAAACATGATGTTGAAGTGCAAAAGAGTCACAGAAGGCAATTTCAGTGTAATTCTATTTATACACAAAGCTCACAAACAGGAAAACTAAACAATATATTGTTTAGAGGGCCAAACTTATAAATGCGTGCGTGCGCGCGTGCGCACACATGCACACACTCACACATGTATGGGGGAAATGCTTAGCCCAAATTTCAGGATAGAGGATAACTGAAGTGGGGAGAGGGAGGAAGCAAACATGGACTTCAAAGATACTGGTAATATTCTCTCTCACTCTCTCTCCTTTGAGCTCAATCATAGTTATACAGGTATTTGTTCAAATATTATTCAAATATTTTTAGTTCTGATAGTACTGGCTATATACACATTTTGCATGTGGAATGCGTTTTTAAAAAAATAAAACTCTATTGCCCAGGCTGGAGTATAGTGGCACAATCTTGGCTCACTGCAGCCTCTGCCTCCTGGGTTCAAGTGATTCTCCTGCCTCAGCCTTCCAAGTAGCTGAGATTACTGGCATGCACCACCACATCAGCTAATTTTTGCATTTCTAGTAGAGGTGGAGTTTTTAGTAGAGATGTTGGCCAGGCTGGTCTCGAACTCCTGACCTCAAGTGATCCACCCACCTCAGCCTCCCAAAGTGCTGGGATTACAGGTGTGAGCCACTGTGTCTGGCCTAGAATGTATTTTTAAAGTGGCAAAGGATCTTTCAATAAATTGCCGAGAACAAAACACCTTGATGACATGAACAAAAAAATGATACTTTCATGTATGACTGTGGGAAGGACTTCAAATTGGCATGTGACTCAATCCTTTCTTGTTCCCATACACTGAAATACTTGGAGACGAAATGTCTGGGAATTGCTTCCAAATAATCTGACGGGGGTAGATAATGATGCAACCGTATCGACCGTGAGTTGGTCACTGCTGAAGCTGGGTTCATTTGTACTCTTCTCCCTACTGTTGTGTACGTGTGAGGAGGAGGGGTAAGAGGGGACAAGGGTAGAGAACACTCACCAGAAGATAACTGGAACAAGTGAGGATATTTATGGATTATCTGAATGCTAAGCATTCCCTGCTATAAAGCATAAAACAGAGTAGATTAAAAAAGAAAGGGGAACAAAATGAAGGGGAACTCGCCAGCTTTTTACATGCAGGGAAGAGTCTAGTTGGCCAGAACACATAAAATGTGCAAGCATGAGAACGCGAAAGACCCAGCCAGGCTGGCAGGGGAGGTGAGGGAGGAGGTGGGATCTGGAAGGCCAGCCATGGATGGCTCTAGAGCTGTGCACGAGTCCATCCCACTGCTGCTGCTGCTGCTGCTGCTGCTGAGAAGCTTCAGGGCTGTGCTGTGGCCCTGAGCCCTTGGGCTGGCCAGAGGAAGCCCACAAACAGGACACTGTGGCCATCCTGTAGTGCCACATTGGCTATCAGCCACCCGACTTGCGTGGTCTGTGACAGAGGAAGCCCCATCACCAGACTCTCCCCTTCTAAGACCGACTCCAAGACTGAGACTCTGACTGCCCTCTGAAGACTCTGACTCTGGACTTCCATGGCTTGCAGCTGCCAACCCAGTGCCCACCATACCTGAGTACCCAGAAGCCCTTCACAGGGCTCAGGCCACCCCCAACTTCCACCCCCCAAGTTCACAGGCTCACCTCCTATGCTTAGCCAAGTAGACCCCTGCAGTTCTGAACGTGCTGCCATTCTGGCTTCTACTCCTTTGTATGTGTTCTTCCCTCTGCATAAAAGACTTCTGCTCCTCCCTACTCCTTGTTCTTTTGGCCAGTTCACAGTCATTTTGCCAGAATGGGCTCAAGTGTCCTCCTCCTCCAGGGAGGCTTCTCCCTGACTCCGCAAGCCAAGCAGAGCTGTTCGTCCCCTGCTACACAGCATCGTCCTCGGGCCTGTAAGTATGTGCAACACGGCCGGCTCTTTCCACCCTGCTGAACTGTTTCTCTGCTAAACACTGGAGCCTCTTCTAGAGGAACTCGAAGATGAGTTTTCAGCTCTGTTAGGAGGTACTCATTGGAGCCAGAAAATGAAGGAAATTGTTCTCTTCCAATCACAATTGTGGAGGAACTCTTTTTTTCTCTCTCTCCTATCTCTGTGACCAGCATTATACATAGAAAAATGGTCTCAAAAAGGACATGTTTGCTATTTCGACGACTGTAGAAAGTATCAGAGGAAGGCGATTATGTTTGCAAGGGGATGTTGTAGTTTACTCCTGGTTTTGTTCTTTTCAATTTTCCATAATTATGTGTTGCTGTGATTTAGATGAAATTAGCCTAGACAAGTTTTGCTGAAATAAAGGACTGCAGTTGATGCCTTCCTCCCCTGTATATGGGTCCCTCTTCATATTAAATGACCGCTTTCACCAACCTCTACCAGAGGCAAAGTCACACCAACCCCTAAGTGAGCCAGGGTGGAGCGAAAAGGAGAGGAGAGAGAAGGGACTGAGTTTTAGAAAGCTGTAATACCAGTCCCCTTCTTACAGGGAAAGAGAGATCTGGCTCATTAAACATTAAATTGGGCACGGTGGCTCATGCCTGTAATCCCAGCACTTTGGGAGGCTGAGGCAGGCGGATTACTTGAGGTCAGGAGTTCAAGACCAGACTGGCCAACATGGTGAAACCCTGTCTCTATGAAAAACACAAAAAATTAGCCAGGCGTGGTGGTGCACACCTGTAATCCTAGCTACTCAAGAGGCTGAGGCAAGAGAACCGCTTGAACCTGGGAGGCAGGGGTTGCAGTGAGCCGAGATTGTGCCACTGCATTCCAGCCTGTGTAAGAGAGCGAGACTCTGTCTCAAAAAATAAAATTAAATATTAATCATTTATAAAACTACATCAAGAAACCTATGCTAAAAAGGAAGATGTGGTTGGACTGGTTCATTTTTCTCCTCCAGTTTAGAGCTCCCATGCTTATTAATCCAAGAAGAAGAACAAAGCTAGCTGTAGCCAAACTTGGCAATTTAAATATCTGTCATATCCATGGTATCTGTTTTTATTTAGTAATATTGTATATTTTTATCCAGCACTGTTCTATTTCACATATGATATAGTACATGTGCAATGTTTTGGATCATATCTACGGTACAGAACAAAGGGCAATTACTCTAATTTATGGGTGATCCCAATTGTCACTTCCCCCAAACAGCAATGGAGTTTTTCAATATCCTCAGAATAAATCCCTCCTCTGGAGCAGTAAACATAATATGACAGTGTGTCAACCATGGATTTGTTTCAAGATTATTTACTTACAATTCAACAACACTGCTGGCCCATGGAGTGCCCCGTCAGCAAAGGCTGCATTGTTTGAAGTAGCTTGGGGAAACAGCCAGGGTTTCAGAATCCAAAGAATGTAGTTTTCCTAAATACCTCAGGATTATGAGATGCTACAGAACTAATAAATTTGCTCCTTAAAATAGTCCAGAAGGAATCCTTAACCATGGCTACATGTTTGAAAGTTTAGGTTATTAATGGGGAGAGAGAATGCTGTTTCGTCCCTTGGGCTCATATAATGAGTACCACGGGTAACTTTTTTCTCCCTTTCTTCTCTTTATGATTATTTTTAAAAGGATAAATTCCAGAGGTGGAGAACATTTTGGAAAACAAGGAAATAGTAACGAAATGATGAAATGTTGAGAGATGATGTGCAAGAGACCCACGCAATGGAAGCCTTTTAAGTTGGAAAATGCTTACCTGGTGCTGATTGTTGTTTCTCGGGATGGCGAGTTGGGCAGTTTCATCCACCTATGGATAAACTGGATGGTGCTCTGTAGGTGTAACCAGTAATGTAGTAACACAATGTTCTACAACTGGTTTCTTGTTTTCATACAGGCGGTAACTAGATCTAACCTATATTTATTAGGTTGGTGCAAAAATAATTAAAAGTAATGGCAAAAAAAACCCGCAATTACATTTGCACCAACTTAAACATTGTATTTTAAAAGTTTTAAAGCACTTTCCCATCTGCAATCTAATTTTTCTCACAGTCACTCAGAGAAAGAAGTTATGATTATCACCAATTACAAATGAGGAAGTTCAAGCCCAGAAGACTTAGCAACTTGCCTAAGTTCACCTGGAAAATGGGTGGAAGTGTGTGGATGAAAACTCTGGTCTCTTAGTTCAGTGGTCATAACCTCTAGCCTATCCATGATGTATTTAGTTGTGCAAATTCAAATTTTATGAAGCATGCACAGAGACTTCATCCATAGTAATGAACTTTTTAACTGAGAGCAAGTCTTTCCAGAATAAAAAATCCGCTGCTCAGCCCCCATTGCAGCTTCATGTGTCCAGTGGAATGTGAGCAGAAAGGATGAAGACAACTTTTGGTACATAAAAGTCTTGTGCATTCCCCTGTCTTGGCCAAGGTCCCCCTGAGAGTAGAATCTAAAGCTAAAACTCAACTGCAGGTTTATTTGGGAAACAATCTCAGGGAACAAGAGTGAGGGATAGAGAGGGTGGCAAGAAAGAGGCGAGGTCAATGCAAGAAAGAGGTACTAAGTTGGCCACTCTTATGGGTGACTGGTGCTCAATCCCACAGGACCTTCTGATGGGAAGACACAAGGGGGAAATATCCACTGATACTAGACTGCCATTGATCAAAGTGTTAAATCTACACTGCTATGATGCCTGAGATGCCCCAGAGCAGAAATTGAGAGGCTTGGGGCATGGGCCAAGGTGAGGTACTAACAGGTTGCAATTGTGCAAACTGGCAAAGTCTGCACAGATCTGGTCATCACACGAGTAGTTAGGTGGGGCTGAAAGGATTTGAGGCCATCTTTAAGAAGTTTCCCTTCCTGCTGGGTAAGATGCCTGTGGTAGTAAGCCGGCTTAGACCACATAGACAAGGGCAAACCATCTGGGAGGCCTGGGGCGATAATACTGAAGAATCTTGGAATCCTGGAAATATCTGAGCAGCCATGTGAACTTGAGCTGTACAAGACAGAAATAAATCTATTTCATGTAAGCAACCCTTATTGTGTAAACTAATAAAAAGTACATCTGATAATCATGAGCTGCAAACATCAAACTGGAGAGACTTGTTTAGACCAGTGAATAAAAATGTTAGGTGTTACTAAGCAGCAAAGCCATGGTCCACATGATGAGCACATTGAAAATTTCACCTCTATTTGGCTCAGTCTGTGATTGGCACTGAATTATTGAATTCACTGGATGGTGTTGCCATCCAAACACAACCCCTCCAAATACTTTATGAAATATGCACATTCTTAGGCCAGGCACGGTTTCTCATGCCTGTAATCCCAGCACTTTGGGAGACCAAGGTGGGCGGATCACTTGAGGTCAGGAGTTCAAGACCAGCCTGGCCAACATGGTGAAACCCCGTCTCTACTAAAAATACAAAAATTAGCCAGGCGTAGTGGTGGGCACCTGTAATCCCGGCTACTCAGGAGGCTGAAGCAGGAGAATTGCTTGAACCTGGGAGGTGGAGGTTGCAGTGAGCTGAGATCGTGCCATTGCACTCCAGCTTGGGCAACAAGAGTGAAACTCCGTCCGCAAAAAACAAAGGAATAAATAAATAAAATAAAATATACACGTTCTTGCCTTGGCACACTGTATTTTAAGCTGAAGCAATGTAATGATGATGATTTTTTTTACAAATATGATTATTTTATGTCATTGTATCATACCAGTTATTAAGGAGAATTGATATAGCTTTAGAACACTAAATATACCCCTCACTGAATAATTAAACTTTTAGCTAGTAAGTGACTAAATTTGACAGAGCCTTGAATAGGATATATAAAGGGACTGTGTTAACTGCTTTCCTTCAAAGTGCACGTACTGACTTGAAGAAAAATCTGTGCCACATTATGAAGGAGGAAGTAGGTACAGGGAGTGGGGGATAACTGGACCAAAGTGGCCCAACTCGAAACTGGCAGAGATGCAGAGCTGGCATTTGAACCCAGGCATGTTTGACTCAAAAGTCCCTGCTTTACTCATTATGCTAAATCTGATTGAAGAACGTTTTAGCTTTGATATTCTCTGGGACGCTAGAACACCTAAAATAAATAGTTTGCTTGCCTGGTGCTTAAAGGGAGGGCCTTAAAGGAAGAGGATGACATCAAGATCAGAAGACTTGGCCATGCATGGTGGCTCACCCTGTAATCCCAGCACTTTGGAAGGCTGAGGCAGGAGGATCACTGAGCCCAAGACTTGAGACCAGCTTGGACAACATAGTGAGACCCCCATCTCTACAAAATATAAAAAAGTCAGCTGAGTGTGGTGGCGCATACCTATAGTCCCAGCTACTTGGGAGGCTTAGGTGGGAGGATCACTTGAGCCCAGGAGATCGAGGCTGCAGTGAGCCATGATTGTGCCACTGCACTTCAGCCTGGGCAACAGAGGAAGATTCTGTCTCAAAAATAAATAAAAAATCAGAAGACCAGTGTTGTTCTCTGTGTGAATAGGAAACAGCTGAGACTGTCTGACCTCAGGTGCTTCCTTGATAAAATGGGAATAATACAACCTACCTCACAGGCTTTTGGAGATGTTAATGAGTGTATGTGTATATAGAAGTGCTTTATAAACCATAAAGTACTACATTTACTTACTGTGGGCCATGCACAGTATTAAAGCACTTTATATGGATAATCTCCTTTAATCACCACTACAACCCTATGAGCTAATTATTCTTCTGTTTGTTGTATAGGAATTTGAAGTTCAGCTTGCCCGTGGCCAAGTAACTAGTAGAAGGAGGAGGCTGGTGTTCAAAGGCAGCCACAAAGGGCTTATGGGCCCACACTCAAGCCCCCTACCACTCGTCTGCCCTGTACACGTGATCATATGGCCACCACCTACATATTTACATACCACCTACATAATGTGGATAACCCGTCTCAGATTCAAATGGACTCTGTAGCTGCAACATTCCTGCCTTCTCCTCACTGGAGTATTAACAGGCTCTGGTAGAAGTGGAATGATGAGAATCAGAGGACAGATATCTCTCTGGGAGCTGCTTTTTCCTAAGACCAGGGATACAATTTCTGAACACATTCTTAATTTTATCCCATTTATCTAGACATTAATCCTAGTCTGATAAATTCCTGGAGTGCCCTCACGCTAAATTTAAACTTCTTTATTTTTGTGTATTATAATTCATCCTTAATTAATCAGGAATTCTAAGGCACCTCTTTATCTTAAATAGTACCTGAGCATAAAATATATAGCTTATGTTTTAGTCTCTAAAATTTGACTGTGTTGGGAAATTAAGATGTTTACAGTTCTAAGCCAGGTACAGTGGCTCAGGCCTGAAATCTCAGCACTTTGGGAGGCTGAGATGAGAGGATCACTGGAGGCCAGGAGTTTGAGACCAGCCTGGGCAACAGAGCAAAACCTCATCTCTATAAAGATTTTTAAAAAATAACTAGCTGAGGCCGGGTGAGGTGGCCCATGCCTGTAATCCCAGCACTTTGGGAGGTTGAGGTGGGCAAACTGGTTGAGGTCGGGAGTTCAAGACCAGCCTGACGAACATGGTGAAACCCCATCTCTATTAAAAATACAAAAATTAGCCAGGCATGGTGGTAGGCGCCTGTAATCCCAGCTACTTAGCAGGCTGAGGCGGGAGAATCGCTTGAACCTGGGAGGCGGAGGTTGCAGTGACCCATGATCACGCCATTGCACTCCAGCCTGGGTGACAAGAGCAAAACTCTGTCTCAAAATAAAAATAAAAGTAAAAATGATTAGCTGGGCATGATGGCATGTGCCTATAGTCCCAGCTACTGAGAAGGCTGAAGCGGGAGGATCGTTTGAGTCCAGATAGTCAAGGCTACAGTGAGCCCTGACTGTGTCACCGAACTCTAGCCTGGGTGACAGAGTGAGACCCTGTCTCTAAAAGTATATAAATAAATATTTTAAAAAGATGCTCCCAGTTTTAAAGCAGAAAGAGAGGCTAAGAATGTCTACCACTTTCTTAGGATTCACTACATACTCAAGATTTTGAGTTCACGAAGACACTTCTGTTGTGAGATATGTATCCCCCCTTTTTAGTCCAGCTTGGTAGATGAGTTTGATGCATGAGTTTACATTTGAGAGTGAGTTTGCCTCCTCTTTCCCCCCTTGCCTTATTCTCATATGTTATCTGTAAAATATTCTTTTTCAGTGTGCCTGTATGAAATCTGTTCTTAGAGGCTGTGGGAGCTTTAAGATTACCTATGGACTCAATAGTAATGCAATGGGGTCTGAGATCACCCTGGCAGGCAAACACTTTGCATGAGGTGTAATTGAAAACATTAGTACAACTAAATAACCCAGTTTCCATTCTAAGCTTAATCCCCTGCGCGGCATTCAAGGCAAAAGAAGCCCTGACCAGCGCCACGTGAAAAAAAGTAAAAGAACATGGATTTCAGATAAGAATGATCCAGAAACCAAAGGAATTTGGGAAGGACTTTGTAGATGCAAAGGAGCAAATGCAGAACATGAAGAAAACTAAGAGGGCCTCAGTTTGGGTGGTGAACCCAGAGCTTCAAAAGATGTTTAAGCAGCATCTAAATGAAAAACCTCCCTGGGCGTGGTCAGTTGCCAACTCAAAAGGATGAGGGAGACATCATCCTCCTGCCTAATTGCACCCCCCCTTTCCTACTTAGAGCTTAGCAGGAGGGGGCTGTAATATGATTACTTGTTGAGAAAGGGATTTCTAGTTGCTGCTTCAGAGGAGACTGAAATGACCTATTGCTTTCCTTTGATGTTTTGTTTGCTGACACAACTGCTGGACTTTGAAATGCAGTAGAACTCTAATTTAGTTCAGAAACTTGTTTTTAAACATATATTTCAGTCAGAGAACTGATTTTAATCTAAAATCCACTTCTCCGAATTTTTTAAAATGCAAGTCTTTTCTTCACAAGAGGCGTAAGTTTCCTCTCCCATCTCATCACTCTCATTTGGCTTCTCCAATTCCCTCTGAGCTGGGAGCAGACTTCTGGAAACAAGACTGTTGTGGAGTGCATGGAAGAGAGTCCTAGCCCCTAGCTGTTCTGCTTCCTCACTGTGCCATGTACTGAACCTCATGGATGGCCTCTAAGACTGGACCTAGATCAGCCTTGCTGCCAATTCTAGAGGCCTGCTAGGCCCAAAGAGGTCCCAGTGGAAAGGACACAAGGACATGGCAGGCAGAGTGGGCTTCTCTCCTTCCAAGCTGGTTTGGGGAGAAAAATCAAACAGGTTAATTGCTACATCTTCATTAGTTGACTTTCCCCCTGTGGGCTGGTCCTGTGGTATGGCCTAACCTTTAGTAAAGATAGTTATGCTAAAGGAACTAGGCACAGATGGGCTTTAGGCTAGAAATCCATCTTCCCTCTGTCTCTGTCCTTTTCTCTGAGAAGTGTCCCTACTGCTTGAACCTCAGCAGAAGAGGTGGCCACTGCAAGGGCTGGGTGGATAATGTGCACCCTACAGGCCAAGTTCTGCTTCACCTGTGTTCTTGGAACTGCACAGTTTTCTTTTTTTCCTTTCTTTCTTTCTTTTTTTAAAAATTTGAATGTCAGTGTCTTTAAAAAGGGCACAAACTCTCCAGGTCACTGTTAATCCCTAAATCCACCCTTCCCAGGCAGCCCACTTGGCTTATTCTGTGTCACCTAACACCACTGTGGGCTTCTGACCTTTCAACCTCTGGTGAGTGAAAAATTCTCAGTTAACAACCTCAGAGCTAGCTTTAGATCCTGACGTTCCAGGGCCCTTGGAGAAGAAAAGGTGGATCAAAGAGTAACCAATAGCTCAGTCTATGAGCTATTGGTTTAAAATGAGATTTAAAAATCCAATGAAGCCACTCCTGGGCCTCCTGGTTCTGCATTTTCTGTTGGATGCCTGCACCTGGTGGGCGCTCTGAAGACCACTTACAGGATGGGACAACTGCCGAATTGCAAACCCCATGAGGTTCTGCTTGGAGTTTATGTCAACATAGATCTTGTCTTTTCTCAGCCTGTTTCCATCAAAGCAATGCTTAATTGGGGGTTGATCTGGGATCTGGGAAAGAAGGGGAGAGGGCAGTCATTCTTTCACTGGATGCATTTAATTTTACTCCACCTAACAAGTTCAAAATGCCCTGGAGTTTCATTCTTCCTTCCCTTCCTCCTCACACTTTTCCATCCTTTCCCTTCTTTGACTCCCAAACCCAAATGGGGTATAAGTGGAGCAGACAGGGGTTGGGTAGGGGTGAGAAACATTGTAGAGCTTTATTTTATTCACCTCAAGTCCCACATTAAATCCCACATCCGTGTTTGCTAAAACATATAAGGTTCTGCAACCCCTGGTCATGTCCTTGGAGACCATTTAAAGTCATAAAATAAGCAATGTGTACTTTTTTGGAATGGTCAGTCATTTAAAACTATCATAGAACCAGCAAATGCACTATGAAACAGAAAGCAACATTCACTTTTTAAAAAAGCTAAAACACAGGATTATAAAGATATTTGATGCTTTTTGCAGGTTTCTTTCAAATAGTTCCCTGTATCTCAGGGGATAGCTTTCAACTCTCCTTTGCTATTAGGAATATTTGGGTGAAAGTTTGAGAAACCGTGTGAAATTCTGGCAAATCTTTTTAGAAAAGTCTGCTTTTGTATCTGAGAGGAGTATTTTCTTATTTCTGGTGTTCATGGAATAAGGAATCATGTAGCCCTTGGCTGGACACTTAAATGTGTTCCTGGACTTGCCAAAAAGACTTGGGTTGAGTCACTGGACTTGACTTCAAATTCCCATTCAGAGACCACTGGGACTGTAAAACCTTTTGCTGCTGAGTCCATTTCTTGTAACTGGCTCCACATATTTAAGAATAAATAATTCAGCTCTGTTAGTGATGGTTTTGGGATCCCCCTCCACAGCCCCAGCACAGTTATCCTGGTTTGTAGGAGCAGCACCCAGCATTCACATTTTCTCTGTTCTGCATTTGTTGGAAAGTAAATAAGCAGCAGTAAAGAAGCTGTATTGTGCATGTTTTCTGCCTTGGGTGGCACCTGGAATTTGCTGCATTTGCTGAGTGCAACTTTAAAAGGCTCCTGAGCCGCACCTTTTTCATGCCATGCAAGTCAAATGGAAAACCAAATAATCCGCATAAGCAAGCTGTGAGTCCTTTCTCTTGGTCTCAACTGACTCCAGACCCTGTTGTGCAATTCCAGTGCTTCTTTTCTCCCCTCTTCCAGCTGTTAAGTCTCCATGACTGGACTTAAACAACCATCTCCTCTCCCCCTCCCAGAGTATCAATCACTGATTTTGCATAATACTTAGGACACTGTGGTACAAAAAAAAAAAAAATTGAGGGCCCCCCAAAAACCCAAAAACAAACAGAAACCCGCCCATCTCCACTGATTTTCTAGGATGTCTCGTTTATTTTATGTCAGTCTCACTAGAACTTAAAAATTACTTTTAAAGTAATAAAGCTGATTTTCACATGCCTTGTATAGACTTTCACTAATGCCAAGCAAAGGCATTTTGCCCAGATTGCTTTCCCCAGCTCATATACAGAGTTGAAAGCAGGGAATGGGGTGAAGTGGAATGGAAGAAGAACAGATGTAAATACTAAGCATATTGCAGGTTCAGTGACTCGCCCCAGAATGGGACCCTGTCTTAGATCCTACAAATTCCTGTTCAATCCTTCTAGGCAAGATGCTTAATTATTGTTATGTGTAGGGAAGAAAATTGTTAGCAGCAGAAGGTATCCGAGTCACATGGCACCAAAATGTATCACTAGTAGCGAATATCCAAGTTACCGTAATAGAATCCGTATGGGTCTGCAGCAACCTCAATTCCTACATCCTCAGAAGAAAGAATTCAACTCAGGGTCATACGGCAGAAAAAGAGACTGAGGCAAGTTTCAGAGCGTTTATTAAAACGCTTTAGAGCAGGAACATAAGGCAAGTGATACTGGAGACAGAAATTATTTTAAGCAGATAATGAGGGCAAAAGAGTCCTCGGCAGAACTCCCCTTCTAACAAAGAACGGCCCAAGAAATCCCTTCTTTTCTAACAAAGAGCAGCCTGGGAGATCGGGCTGCAAACATAGATAAGGAAGCTGGAAACTTGCACTAGGGGATGCCAGCAGCTGCACAGTTAGAAAGAGGTACCTGGGGCCAGGAATGTCCACCATGGGGGCTCCACCTCCCCTCTATTTTTAGCACATGCACGGTAAGAAAGAAAGAAGCGGCCGGGCGCGGTGGCTCACGCCTGTAATCCCAGCACTTTGGGAGGCCGAGGCAGGCGGATCACAAGGTCAGGAGTTTGAGACCAGCCTGACCAACATGGTGAAACCCCGTCTCCACTAAAAATACAAAACTTAGCCGGGCGTGGTGACGCACACCTATAATCCCAGCTACTTAGGAGGCTGAAGCAGGAGAATCGCTTGAACCTGGGAGGCGGAGGTTGCGGTGAGCCCAGATCTCACCACTGCACTCCAGCCTGGGTGACAGAGTGAGACTCCTTCTCAAAAAAAGAAAGAAAGAAAGAAAGAAAGAAAGAAAGAAAGAGAGAGGAAGGAAGGAAGGAAGGAAGGACGGAAGGAAGAAAGAAGTAACATGGAGTATCTACCCACGGGCATAATAAAAGACTGGGGTGGGGGCTGCCAGAGATTCGTGCCCTATGCAGATGGCACACCCGGTCCTAACCAGTTTTTCATGCCCTTTGTAGATCAGACACCGCCTCCCCACTAGCTCATCTATAAAACCCCCTGCATTTAACCACGGATCGGCAACTCATTTTTTCGGGACCCTTCTCTGGGACAGAGAGCTATTCTCTTTCTTTCACCTATTAAAATTCTGCTCTAAACCTCACCCTTTGTGTGTTTCCACATCCTTTACCTCCGTGGCCGTGAGACCGAGAATCTTGGGTGTCACCCCAGGCAACAAGGCCACTTCACAAGTACACCTGGAAGAGAGCCAAGTGGACACCCTGGAGGTCAAGTCCCCCGTTTGATCTTGAACCTAGGATTTTATATGCTGGCCTACTTCCCACATCTTGTGCCCCTTTCCCTTATTCTTCTCTTAAGGTGAACCGCCCACATGCATAGTGCCCTGCTTGTGATTGGGAGGTGAGCATGGGCAGTGTGTTTAAGAAGTTGTATGCGTGATCACCTGAGGCTTTCTTCCCTTTTCCAGTGGAACGCCCCTAGAAGGTCATACGCTGCCATTTTGTCTCTTAATGCGCATGCTCAAGCCCACTGGCCCAATTCCTGAGATCTTATTGGAAGCTGCCGACTACCAATTTCAAGTGTATTCATCTATTGGGAAACTGCCTCTCCCTGTTGTGGCCATGATCAATGATCATTTTAGAGAGGCTGTGTGACAACTGCCAAACCATCCCCTGATCATCACCTGACATTCCTGGTGGGTTGGGAGGGGAGCCCTTCTCTGCCCCGCTCATGCCTGACTAGCTACCTACTGTAACAAAATTTGTATCATGTCTTCCCAGTGATTCTATATTTTGGTAATATAGAATCAACTTGTGGAGAAGGCAGCATGATGTAGTGAACAAAGCTTCAGCAGGCCAGGATTTAAATCCCAGAGCCACCATTTATTGGCCATGTACCATTAGATATGTGTTACAGGCCTCTCCTGGGCCTCATTTTTTTCATCTGCAAAATAGGAAATGATGGCAAGGATCAAATAAGATGACAACTATGAGAAGCACGCCCAAAGCTAGGCACACATTAAATGTGTTTCCCTTCCCTTCTTAAGTCAGAGTTTGGACTCTGAACATAATGTAACTCCCCACCAAGAGCTGACTGTGACTATGGGCACTGTTTCTATGAAGGGAGCTCTTGGTGGCCCTTTGTTGTAACTGTTGATTGCACACATCTGGAAACCATGACAACCGTTTTGCTTTTAGTTCAGCTTGGCCCAAATGTAGCTCTATATAAGGCAGCTTCCATACTTCAGTTTTTCCCAACACATCATAGCTTGGCTTGAATTTGGGCAGAGGGGTGGGTGCCAAAGGAAATGTACAATGTCTGAGAAAAATTCTTATTCAACTAACAATTACCCAGATCTGTATGGCCCCACTAGGGCACTGTTCCTGGAGCTTTTGTGTACATTCTCCCACTGAAAATGCAGTGGGAAGCTTTATGATGATGCCTACTTTGCAGGTGTTTCGATGACTCTGGGTGGTTTAAGTGACTTTCCAAAGTCACAGAGATAATAAGGCATAGACTTGGGATAAGATCCCAGGCTTCTGACATGGGAAAAAGCAGGTCACAAGGATTTGCGGTGTTAGAAGAACAGCAGCTGTAGCGTCTGCCTGCCAGTGTGCCTTGAGTTGACACTGTCCACAACAAGTACTGGAAGGCAGGAGAGGGGAGGTCCTATGTAAGTTTCCTTGGCCTTTAGAAGAAACCCTGTGTCCAGGCTCTCTGTCAACTAAGTCACATATCGAACTGGGGCAGGTAGTGATATATGGCTAATTAAATGTGCCATGTAAACAATATCTGACCACTAATTTTAAAAAACAGTTTGTAAAACACTCCTGGCATCATTTAATCTTTTGGGGTTTTCGCTTGTTGTATTCAGAAGGTATTTTAGGACCAACCTTAATTGTCATGCATTCATTCAACGAATATTTATTAACCTACCTACTGTGTATCAAGCACTGTTTTGTTTTGTTGTTGTTTGTTTTTTTGGGGACAGAATCTCACTCTGTTGCCTAGGGTGGAGTGCAGGGGCACAATATCTGCTCACTGCAACCTCCGCCTCCTGGGTTCAAGCGATTCCCGTGCCTCATACTCCCAAGTAGCTGGGATTACAGTTGTGCGCAGCAACTCTCAGCTAATTTTCGTATTTTTCATAGAGACAGGGTTTCACCTTGTTGGCCAGGCTGGTTTTGAACTCCTGACCTCAGGTGATCCTCCCGCCTTGGCCTTCCAAATTACTGGGATTACAGGTGTGACCCACTGCGCCCAGCCATTAAAACTCTTTAACACAAACTCTTCAAAGTGACATCTTTTGTAACCTTCATAGGTTACAAAAGATATTGATATATAAATAGATTGAGATTTGATTGCAGGGGGTGGGGCAGGGGGAGAATGCTAAAAAAAAAGTCAGCTTTCTTTTCTGTAACTATTTAAAAGAATGCAAAGTAATTCTACAGGCAATTCCTTGGTGGGCTTATTTGGTAATTTTTTTTTTCTTTTCCATTTTCCTCTTGCTCTTTGGTTTGTAGGAGAACCCCTTTATTCCCAGGAGGCAATTTTGAGTCCCAACATATCCTGCATCATCTCCTGTGCCCATTGCCAAAGGAAGGCGACCAGAGCGTGGGTTTTAGCACAGCTCTGATTGGATGATAAGCAAGGAGAGTAATATGCTGCTAGGAGGTTAGAGAAAAAAAAAAATACTAGAATACCAGAATGTAGTATTTCAACTTCCCTCCCTCCAAATCAAAAGCCTCATGAATGAAATTATGACCATTATTCAAGTGCAATTATACTGAGTATGTAAAATGGAAACACTGAAAGTAAATCATACATTTGGATATTACATTTCATATTTGAGAACATGCCAGAAACATTGTATTATTGTTGAGTGTAATGTCAGGAGACAAACTTCTACAAATTTTATACATAAATTTTTCCATTTTCTCTGTTTCCCATTTATGTCAAGTTGAACACATGGTATGACTTTTAATATTCTCCCTTCCTTCTCCTTCCCCACATTGAATGTCAAGTGATCACACTCAATCTTGATTATTCTAAATTTACCCTTAGGATCTGTCACCCCATTGGGTGTTGCCGCCAGAACAAGAGGGTTTTTTAATTGGTATAAAAAGGAGAGGCCAGGCTTGGTAGCTCATGCCTGTAATTCTAGCACTTTGGGAGGCTGGGGCGGGAAATCCCTTGATCCCAGGAGTTTCAGACCAGCCTGGGCAACATGGTGAGACTTTGTCTCTATAAAAAAAAAAAATTTTTTTTTTAAATTTAGCTGGGTGTGGTGGCATGCCCTGTAGTCTCAGCTACTATGGAGGCTGAGGTGGGAGGATCACTTGATCCTGGAAGGTGGAGGCTGCAGTAAGCTGAATGGCACCAGTGCACTCCTGTCAAAAGAGAGAGAGGAGAGAGAGAGAAAGAGGAAGAGTCTCTAAATAAACCTATAAAACTGGGGTCTTATGGATGCTAGCAAATATCTTGGAAAGAACTGCCAGCGCCAGTCGATTACAGAAGACAACTGTGGCTACAGGCTGTTCTTGCCAGCTCAGGCGTCAACTCGTGGAAACCGGTTAATAACCCGAGGGAACCGCGGATTCTCGCCTAAGCAAGATCTCGCAGATGTGAGGGCGTAGGAAGAGGTTCCCTAGGCCAGCTCCAAGCCCCAACGGGTTTGGGGGTTGGCAGTGAACGAGGGGTGGCCCCGCGCCGCGCCAACGGGGGGCGCCCGAATGAGAGCGTGGGGCGGTGCCGTTGGGATCACAGCCAGAGCGGGAGGATGGCTTCCAGTTTCAAGAAGCCCAGTGCTGCCTCCACCAGCCAAAAGAGAAAGGTGGCACCTAAGCCCGAGCTCACTGAAGATCAGAAGCAAGAAGTTCGGGAAGCATTTGACCTCTTCGACGTGGACGGAAGTGGGACCATCGACGTGAAGGAGCTGAAGGTGGCCATGAGAGCGCTGGGCTTCGAACCCAGGAAGGAAGAGATGAAGAAAATGATCTCCGAAGTGGACAAGGAAGGCACGGGGAAGATCAGCTTCAATGACTTCCTGGCCGTGATGACGCAGAAGATGTCCGAGAAGGACACCAAAGAAGAAATCCTGAAGGCCTTCAGGCTCTTTGATGACGATGAGACCGGGAAGATCTCGTTCAAAAACCTGAAGCGTGTGGCCAACGAGCTGGGGGAAAACCTCACGGATGAGGAGCTGCAGGAGATGATCGACGAAGCTGATCGGGATGGGGACGGCGAAGTGAATGAGGAGGAGTTTCTTCGGATCATGAAGAAGACCAGCCTTTACTGAAGTCGGTTCAGAAGCTAAAGTGACTCTCTGGGTTGCCTGCTTCCATTTTGTGAAACCTTAGAGGACAGCGGCTGCCTGTCCCTTCTTCATCCCCTCACCCCCATAATTTGTCTAGATCTATTTCCATATCTCTAGTTCAATAATAGAATTTGAAAGATGCTTGTAATGTGAGTTTTGGGTTTTAATTCTCAAGAGCCAACCTGGAGCACATGAGGTTAAACAAAGGGCCCTGAAGTTTGAGTGCGCCCTCCATTTGCCCTGTGCTGAACTTGCAGAGACATCTGTTGATCTGGAGGCAGGACAGCTTCTGGGACACACAAAAATGTGGTTCCCTTTGTCACTTCTTTGGTGGTCTTAAATTATCTTGCTTCATATATCATTCCTTAAATTCCAGTCATTGTTCCAGCATAATGAGATGGAATCTGCCAGTAGATTTGCCTAGCCTGTCCACTTAGCTGAATACCAGTTTGAAGGAAAACAGGGTGGCCACTTACAAACTTACGGAGCTCAGGGCAGATAATCTTATAAAGAATAGACTTGCTTGGGTGGTAGTACGTTGTGCAATTTTGACTATTCACTGGCTTTATACCTGCAAATGATTCTTCGTTCATGTGTAAATTGTCCACCATGGGTTTATCTAGGGCTAGTATGTATACCTGGGCTACAGAATAAAAATAAAATCTAATACTGGCCCAAGCAAAGTGTAATTTGCTTAAGAGGTTACGCTAACAAACGATTTTGAGTAAATATTTACAAATGTAGGATCTTAGGTTTAGGAAATTATAACAAATACCTTAATATAACATTTTAAGCTACTTATAGTCCTTGGAAATAGCAACAAATATCTTAGTTATTGGACTATTATAACCTTAGTCATCTTATTACTGCTTGATTATGAGACACTCTCCCTGCTAATCCTTAGAACATCTTGGTTCTTGGTACTTGACTTTTAGCCCCTCTGACATATAGTTGATGTCAGAGTGTCTGGCATTTCAGTAGTGCTCTATTTTACAAATCCCAGTAAACTGTTCCACTGTGGCTTGTTTATGTGTTAATACTGCTTGTTTTCTGTTATAAATTATTTTTTGCTTTGGAGTAAGATATCATCATTTTGCATAGCTACAAATCTGAAGTTAAAGAAAATTTTAAAAATGTAATTGTGGGAAAATAACAAATAGATCTGCTGAGATGGAGGCTTTGACTAATGTTTTAATAACAGGCAACAAAACAAAGAGGCAGGATATTTTGGTCACGACTAAACCTAAATTAAATCCTCATACAAAGCCCCATTAAGATAAATGCTCAAATTCTGGGAACATTTCACTTGCTTTGCCAGCAATTTTACCCTTCAGAGGGTGTGGATCTAATCAGGGGAACAAACTACCCTGGGCTTAATTCTCATTAACAGGGACTAATTTGTCAAAGCGGCAGTACTAGCTGAAGTGATGGGTATGGAAGCATTCACTGTGAGGATTTTGCTGAGGTGCCTGGCACAGGGCAGGGGAACTCACCCAGGCTGCAAGATGCTAACAGTTCAGGTTCAAGGTCTTAGTGTGGACTAAGGTGCAGTCAGGATGGGAACAGGTGCAACTTGGGCCAACATCAGTATGAAGGGCCTGATCTGAGGGCAGGGGAAGGAGGGGGCATTCTGGGAAGCAAGAGTTCCTCTGGTATCCTGTTGACCAGAGTCTTGGCCCAAGGATCAACGTATGAATTAAAGTAGAAATACCAGAAACAAAGAAAGTTGGCAGAAACTAGGAGAAGCAGAGTCTCAGCCAACTGGAATGGGCTCAGCCTTGGCTACTGGCCCAGCAGATGATAGAAGAGAAAACCAGGAACCCAGGCTGAAGCCCAGTGGTTGGGCTGGCCACACACCATGCATAGCCTTAAAGGGGTGGCCTAAGGGCATGGTCCACTCCAAAAAAGGAAAGGGGGCCCCAGAATATTTCTGAATCCCACTCACTGCCAGGGAAGAACCTCTCAATTCACTCAATAGTGCATTCTCCTGCTTCTCAGTAGGCTAATACTCTAGAGAATATGGGGACAAGGGGAGGAGGGTCTAGTGGAATAGGTCTAAACTGGCGTTTGAATTTTAAGATAAGTTAATCATACATTGGCTGGGTCAGCCATGTCTCTTAGTCTTTACAAAAGTAGAACACAAAAAAATTCAATGGAAATCTACAGACACCTATTTGCAGATGAGGAAACACGGCTATGAAGATTGGGAGGATTGGGAAGAACTGGCCGGGTGCGGTGGCTCACGCCTGTAATCCCAGCACTTTGGGAGGCCGAGGCTGGTGGATCACTTGAGGTCAGGAGTTGGAGACCAGCCTGGGCAACATAGTAAAACCCTGTCTCTACTCAAATTACAAAAATCAGCAGGGCGTTGTGGTGCCCACTTGTAATCCCAGCTACGCAGGAGGCTGAGGCAGGACAATCACTTGAACCTGGTAGGCGGAGGTTGCAGTGAGCCAAAATCACGCCACTGTACTCCAGCCTGGGTGACAGAGCAAGACTTTGTTTAAAAAAAAAAAAAAAGGGAAGAACTAAAAATGTAATTTTCAAGGGGCTATCACAAATGGTCCCGATAAAGAGAAAGCAGGACTCATGTTTAAGAAACCCATGAGACGTGTAGGGACCTCATGGAAGAGCTCTTGCTTTCTAATGATCTACGTAACAGACGAAAAGCAGAGCATAGGGCTAAGGATGAAAATACAACAGTAATAAGGTATTGATATACTATTAAGAAAGCTAATGCTCCACATAAGCAGAGGACATTAAAGGGACTTTTTTTTCTTAAGGATATCTTAATGTTTTAAATGAGAAGACATAGAAAGGGATAGGTCCAACTCTTGGGATTGTTGCAGGTTGGTTTCCATCGGAAGCACTCTGAGTCTGAGATTTGTATGCAGAAAATTAATTTGAATGTGCTTTTCAGATCACCCAGGTGGAGGAGGGAGGAAACCAGGACTGGGCAGAGAGAGGCTGGGCTGTAACCAAGTCACAACAAAGGTGTCAGCTGGTCCCATGGTGAATTCTGGACCTAGGATGGCTGATCCCAAGGCATTCCAAACTGGGGCAAGGAAGTTGTGCTTTAAAACTTCTCATTGACTGTCAGTCACGGGGCATGAGCAGTCCCCAGGAAGGGGGGATGACCTTGAGCAAGGTGGATGTCTTCAGCCAAGGGCAATCACTGGGAAGGAGAACCCAGCTATGAACTGTCAGCTGCCAACACTCCCAGCATCTGAGAGGATGAGGGCCTCAATTCTAAGGGCAGGGGCTCCAAGGGCAGGGGTATGGATGGTGGAATCTGGGCAGTACCTTGTGGCTTCCACTACAGTCCACCCCTTGCACCACTTAGTTCCACTGGCTTTTTTTTTTTTTTTTTTTCTGAGACAGTCTCACCCTGTCACCCAGGCTGGAGTGCGGTGGCACGATCTCGGCTCACTGCAACCTCCGCCTCCCAGGTTCAAGCAATTCTTGAACCTCCTGAGTAGCTGGGACTACAGATGCGTGCCACCACACCCAGCTAATTTTTTGTATTTTTAGTAGAGACGGGGTTTTACCGTGTTAGCCAGATTGGTCTCGATCTCCTGACCTCATGATCCACCTGCTTTGGCCTCCCAAAGTGCTGGGATTACAGGTGTGAGCCACCGCACACAGCCAGATCCACTGGCTTCTATATAATTTCTGGGTGAAGCTAATTCAGGATTCTGATGGACCTGTCTTCCCGAGGGAAACTTGTAAAAGGAAAGTTAGAGGGACAAACTATAGCCCCTGCCACAGCAGCTGCTGTCGAGGACAAAAATGGTGCTCCTCATTTCCCTTAACCACCTGACCTAGATTCCCCTAACCCTTAGTGGGCACCTCTGTGGATGGAAGTGGTGGCTCACCTGGTGGGATGATCCAGATCCTCATCCCTGAGTGGTCTGAGCTCCCAGTTACCAGGCCCTTCTCAGGCTGTGGCTGTTGCACTTACCTCCCCAGCCATCCCCCCCTTTTTTTTCTTGAGACTGGGTCTTGCTCTGTCACCCAGGCTGGAATGCAGTGGCATAACCTCAGCTCACTGCAGCCTTGATCTCCCAAGCTCAAGCCATCTTCTCACCTCTGCCTCCCAAGTGGCTGGGACTACAGGCACATGCCACCATGCCCAGCTAATATTTTTTATTTTTTATTTTTTTGTAGCAATGGGATTTTGCCATGTTTCCCAGGCTGGACTTGAACTCCTAAGCTCAAGCTATCCTCCCACCTCTGCTTCCCAAAGTGCTGGGATTACAGGCTTGAGTCACTGCATCTGGCCACATTTATTCCTTTTAACCGTTAAAATTGAATGCAGGATCGCTGAGAGACAGGTGAGTGATTACCAGGGTGCCAAACATACCCTTCTCTTCCTTTCCTGCAGCTCTACCTCCTCCTGATGATCAGGACAATCATGTATGATGACTCCTTTCCTTGACTGTTGCTCTCTCAGAAGGAACCCATTGTGTTGGGTGAGAACACATCATTTGAAATTTAGTAAGACTTGCTGTGCCTATGGTAGAAGCATTCCCTCTCTGGGGCCGAGATCTTTAAATGCACAGAGTCCAAAGTCGTGGGAACCAAAGCAGAAATTAAAAAGGAGATGACTGGGATTATGGTAAGAACTGTTTCCACCCTTGATTTGCTGCACCCATGTGTTCTACCTAGGAGATAGCACACCATATACTGGTTATTCATTTGGATTACATGCTGCATCCCAGAGAATGGGCACTGCATTCTCACTGGTCATCATGTCAGAGCCTGCGCTGCAGAGGCTTTCCCATTGCTCTGTCAGTGTGTTATAGGGTCAGTGGATTTCATGGTCATGTGCCCACTGCTGCACCTCCATTCTTGTAAAATGGGTCCTCTGGTTCAATGTGATGCCATGTGGGATCTTGTGTCAATAGAATAAATACTCAGATGTTCTGGCTGAAGCTTTACAAGCAGAAAAGGCCAACCCATGACTGAAATAAGTGTTGAGCCCAGTCAAGATGAGTTCCTGCTCTTTCCAGGATAGACGGAGTCTAGTGTAGATCACTTGACATCAAGAGACTGGCTGGTCTCCTTGAGGGATGGTGCTGTTCTGCATTCATCATCCTTGATGAATGAGGGACCCTGCTATTGGGCTCATGTACAGCCCCCATCTCTGCCACAATGAGCGCTCCATTCATGTTCCTATTGTGCCAACACTAGGGTGTCTGTAATCACTGAAAACATTATTGCTATCATTATTATTATTATTATTTTTGAGACAGAGTCTCGCTCTGTCGCCAAGGCTGGAGTGCAGTGGCACGATCTCAGCTCACTGCAACCTCTGCCTCCCGGCTTCAAGTGATTCTCCGGCCTCAGCCTCCAGAGTAGCTGGGATTATAGGCATGCGCCACCACGCCTGGCTAATTTTTGTATTTTTAGTAGAGACAGTCTTTTGCCATATTAGTCTGGCTGGTCTCGAACTCCTGACCTCAGGTGATCTGCCCGCCTTGGCCTTCCGGAGTGCTAGGATTATAGGCGTGAGCCACCACTTGCTATTATTATGTTGAGAAAACTGTTTTCAATTATAAATAAGAAAAAATAAAAGATTATATTTTGCCTTTATTCCTTCTCTAATGCTATTCTTTAAGTAGATGTGAATTTCTGAACTACATACTTTTTCTTTACTCTTGAGAGGTTGTTTGGAGGTTCCAGCAGGGGACCACAGCTACTCGTATACCCTTGACCAAAGACTGGTCCTTGTCTATCAAGGATGGTCGTCCTCTTCCACCAAGCGCACAGCTTCTGGAGGGACGCACATGGAGTGGTGAGGGAGGAAGGGGACACCCGCCTAGCCAGCTAGATCAGCCAAGCAGAATCAACCCTGGTGGTCAATGGGGTGACAGTGTCGCAGCCAGATTGCCCTCACATCCAACTCTTAGTGATCTTCTCTTAACATTTCTTGTAAGGCAGGTCTACTGGTACAAATTCTCTAATTTTTGCTTGTTTGAGAAAGTCTTTGTTTCTTCTTCACCTTTTTTTTTTTTTTTTTGAGACAGAGTCTCCCTCTGTTGTCCAGGCTGGAGTGCAGTGGCCTGATCTTGGCTCACTGCAAACTCTGCCTCCCAGGTTCAAGTGATCCTCATTCCTCAGCCATCTGAGTAGCTGCGGTTACAGGCGTGTGCCACCATGCCTAGCTAATTTTTGTATTTTTAGTAGAGACGAGGTTTTACCATGTTGGCCAGGATGGTCTTCAGCCTTCTTAACTTTTAAAGGATAATTTCATGGGGAGAATTCTAGGTTAGTGTATTTTTCTTTCAATACTTTAAATATTTCACTCCACTTTCTTCTTGCTTGTGTGGTTCTGAAGAGAATGATATAATTCTTATTCTTGTTTCTCTACAGGTAAGGTGGTTTCATACCTCTGGCTTCTTTCGAGAATTTCTCTTTGTCTTTGATTTCCTACAGTTTGAATATGATATAATTATGTATAGACTTGGGGCTATTTATCCTTTCTGGTGTAGTCTGAGCTCCCTAAGTCTGTGGTATGGTGTCTTGTAATTGATTTGGGAAAATTCTCAGTCATTATTACTTCAAATATTTCTTCTGTTCCTTTGTGTTTTTTTAACTTGTGCCAACTTTTTAATTGATACATAGTATTTTACATATTTATGGGGTACATGTGATACTTCATTACCTGCATAGAATGTGTAAATGATCTAGTGAAGGTGTTTGGACTATTACCTTGAGTATGTATCGTTTCTATGTGTTGGGAGCTTTTCAAGTCCTCTCTTGTAACAATTTTGAAATATACAATGCCTTGTTGTTAACTAGTCACCCTGCTCTGCTCTCAAACACTAGGATTTATTCCTTCTGTCTAACTGGGTGTTTGTACCCATTAACCAACCTGTCTTCATCCCCTCTACCCACATACCTTTCCCAGCCTTGGGTATCTATCATTCTACTCTTTACCTCCATGAGATCAGTCTTTTTAACTCCCACATGTGAGTGAGAACATGTAGTATTTGTTTTGCCGTGTCTGGCTTATTTCACTTAAGATAATGACCTTTTATTCCATCCAGGTCACTGCAAATAACAAGATTTCATTGTTTTTTCTTTTTATGGCCAAATAGTGTTCCATTGTTTATATAGACCACATTTTACTTTATCCATTTGTACATTGATGAACACTGAGGTTGATCCATATCTTGGCTATTGTGAATAGTGCTGCAATAAACATGGGGGTGCAGGTATCCCTTTAATATACCGATTTCTTTTCCTTTGGATAAATACCCAGTAATGGGATTGCTGGATCATGTGGTAGATATATTTTTAGTTTTTTGAGAAACCTCCATACTCTTCCATCATGGCTGTATTAATTTACATTCCCATCAACAGTATATGAGTTCCCTTTTTTTTCTGCATCCTCACCAGCATCTATTACTTTTGTCTTTATAATAATGGCCTTTCTAACCAGGGTAAGATGATATCTCATTGTGGTTTTGATTTGCATCTCCCTGATGATTAGTGATGTCAAGTGTTTTTCCATATGCCCATTGGCCATTTGTATGTCTTCTTTTGATGAAGTCTGTTTGTGTCCTTTGCCCACTGTTTATGCTCCTTTTTTTCTTCTCTCTCTGGTATCCCCCTCACACATATATCAGACCTTTTTTAATTGTCCCACAATTCTTGCATTTTCTGTTCTTTTTCATTCTTTCTTCTCTTTGTATTTCAGTTTTGGAAGTTTCTATTGATATTCAAGCTCACTGATTCTTCCTCTGGCTCTGTTCAGTCTATTAATAAGCCCTTCAAAGCCTTTCTCTCTCTTTCTTTCTTTCTCTCTCTCTCTCTTTCTCTCTTTCGTTCTTTCTTTCTCTATTTCCTTCCTTCCTTTCTTTCCTTTCTTTCTTTCTTTCTTTCTTTCTTTCTTTCTTTTTCCTTCCTTCCTTCCTTCCTTCTTTCTTCCTTCCTTCCTTCCTTCTTTCTTCCTTCCTTCCTTCCTTCTTTCTTCCTTCCTTCCTTTCTTTCTTTCTCTCTTTCTTTCTTTCTTTCTTTCCTTCTTTCTTTCGACCAGTTCTCACTATGTTGCTCAGGCTAGCCTAGAACCCCTGGGCTCAAGTTATCCTCTCAGCTCAGCCTTTCAAGTAGGTGGGACAAATGCGCCACTCTATCATACCCAACAATTCCTCATTTCTGTTACAGTGGTTTTTATTTCTAGCATTTTCTTTTGATTCTTTCCTAGAGTTTCCATCTCTCTGCTTACATACACATTTGTTCTCTCATATTTTCCACTTTTTCCATTAGGGCCTTCAGCATATTAATTCGTTATTTTCAATTCTAGCCTGATAATTCCAAAATCTCGGTTATATTTGAGTCTGTATCTATGCTTGGTTTGTCTCCTCAGACTGTGTTTTTTCCTTTCAGGATGTCCCTTATCATTTTTTGTTGAAAACCAGACATGATGTATCAGATAAAAGTAATTGAGGTAAACAGGCCTTTAATATGAGGTTTTATGTTTATCTGGCTTGGAGTTAGGCTGTGTTTACTCTTTGCTGTAACTTTGGTGCCAGAGGCTAAAATTTCCTCTGGTGCCCTTGTTTTTGTCCCTCCTGTTATGTTTGTGTTTCCACAGAGTCTCCGTGAATATGGTGTGAGGCTTGAAGTTCTTTAGCTGTAACCCCTCTTATTATACAGGAGCCTTACGGATGTGGTGGTAATGTGGGAGGGTGGGATTAAGTATTCAGCAGTCCTGTGATCAGGTCTCAGTCTTTTAATAAGCCTGAGTACTTCCCTTTCCCTTTCTGCATGTTAGAGTGGCCTGGAGTTGGGGGTATCCATTACCCCAGGTTGGTAGGCTTTGGTAAAACCACAGTCTATCAAGCTGTGGTAAAATAGTTTCCCTGCAGTCTGGCTTTGTTAAGGATAACAGAGGGCTCTGGGGGTGTTTCAAAATGGCTACTTTTCCTCTCTCCCTGTTGGAAGCACAAGGAGATTTCTCTTGATCTTCACCCTGAGAGTCTGGTGGGGTTCCTGGAGGTAAAACTCAGGAAAGCGTGAGGGCCTCCACACAAAGGGTCTGCTGAAGTTTGTTCCATAGCCTCAGTTCTCTAATGGATCTAAGAAGAGTTATTGATTTTCAATTTGTCCAACTTAATTCTTGTTTTGAAGACAGAAGTGATGACTTCCAAGCTCTTTATATGTTGAAACCAAACCCATATTATTTTCAATTAGCAATTGCATATAGCAACGGTACATTGCATTTATAGAAATATAATTGATGTTTGCCTGTGTATCTTTTTTCCTATTACGTTGCTGAATTCATTTCTTAGTTCTAGGAGTTTTTAAAATACATCCCTTAGGATATTCTGTATACATAATCATGTCATCTGCACATAGGGACAGTTTTATTTCTTTTTCTAGTCTGTATTTCTTATTTCCTTTTCTTGCCTTATTGCACTGGCTAGAACTTCCAGCACTATATTAAAATAAGAGTGGTAAAAGTGAACATTCTTTCTTTGTTGCTGATCTTGGGGGGAAAGTATTCAGTCTTTCACCATTGAGCATAATGTTAGCTGTAGGTGTTTTAAATCTTTATCCAGTTGATGAAGTTACCCTTTATTCCAATTTTTCTGAGAGTTTATATCATAAATGTGTTAAATTTTGTCAAATTTTTTTGCATGTATTGATATGATTATGTGGTTTTTCTTCTTTAGTTACTGTAGTGGGTTGCATTGATTGATTTCTATTATTGAACCAGCCTGCATTCCTGGAATAAACCACATTTGGTCATGATGTATAATTCTTTTTTTTATATTGCTGAATTCTATTTGCTAATATTTTGTTAAGGATTTTTGCATCTGTGTTCATGAGGGATCTGGGCTGGTAGGTTTTTTTCCCCCCTGCAATGTCTCTGTCTGGTTTTGGTATTAAGGTAATTTTTTTTTTTTTTTTGAGATGGAGTCTCGCTCTGTCACCCAGGCTGGAGTGCAGTGGCACGATCTTGGCTCACTGCAACCTCCACCTCCCAGGTTTAAGCGATTCTCCTGCCTCAGGCTCCTGAGTAGCTGGGACTACAGGTCACACCACCACGCCCAACTAATTTGGTATTAAGGTAATATTATCATCATAAAATGAACTGGGAAGTGTGCCCTCTTCTTGTATTTTTTTTTTTTTTTTGAGACAGTCTTGCTGTTGCCCAGGCTGGAGTACAGTGGTACAATCATGGCTCACTGCAGCCTCAAACTCCCAGGCTCAAGTGATCTTCCTGCCTCAGCCTTCCCAGTACAGGGGCAGGCTACCACATCTGGCCAATTTTAAAATTTTTCTTTTGTAGAGAGGGGTCTCACTATGTTGCCCAGAGGATCTCAAGCAATTCACCTACCTCGGCCCCTCTTCTTGTATTTTATGGAAGAATTATTGGTGTTAATTCTTCTTGAAAGTTTCGTTAGAATTCTTCAGTGAAGCTGTATGGGCTTGAAGATTACTTTTTTCTTTTTTTTTTGAGATGGAATTTCACTCTTGTCGCCCAGGCTGTAGTGCAGTGGTGCGACCTCTGCTCCCTACAACCTCTGCCTCCCACGTTCAGGTGATTCCCCTGCCTTACTCAGCCTCTGGAGGAGCTGGGATTACAGGCACCCGCCACTATGCCCGGCTAATTTTTTGTATTTTTAGTAGAGACGGGGTTTCACCATGTTGACCAGACTGGTCTCGAACTCCTGACCTCAAGTGATCCACCCGCCTCGGCCTCCCAAAGTGCTGGGATTACAGGCATGGGCCACCGCGCCCAGCTGAAGATTTCTTTTTGGGGAGTTTTAAATTATACAATCAATTTGCTTAATAGGTATAAGCTATTCAAGTTATCTGTTTTATACTGGATGAGTTGCAATAGTTTGTGGTTTATGAGTTTATATGGTCCATTTCATCTGAGGTATAAAATTTATTTGTGTAGTATTGTTGGTAGTATTCCTTTGTTATCTTTTTTATGTTCACATGGTATATGGTGACAGTCCTGGTTTAATTCCTAATATTAGTAACTGGCTCACTCTCTCTCTCTCTCTCTCTCTCTCTCTCTGGTCAGTCTTTCCAGAGGTTTGTCAATTTTGTTGACTTTTTTCCCCCAAAGAATCAGGTGTTTGTTTCATGGATTTTCTGCTTTTCTGTTTTCAACTTCATTGATTTCTGCTGTTTATTATTTCTCTCCTTCTGTTGGTTGTGAGTTTGTTTTGCTTTTCTTTTTCTACATATTCGATGTGAAATCTTACATTATTCACTCGGGACTTTTCTTCTTTTTTGATGTATGCATTTAGTATTCTAAATTTACTTCTTAGTACTGCATACTGCTTGAACTATGTCTGACAAATATTAATATATTGTTTTTAAATCTTTATTCAGTTCAGTGTATTTTTAAAATTTCCTTCTATGCCTCTTCTTTGACTTGTTATTTAGAATTGTGTTGTTTAGTTTCCGAGTATTTACATTTTCCTCTTATCTTTCTGCATTGATTCCATCGTAGTCAGAGTGCATGCTCTGTACAGTTTCAGTTCTTTCAAATTTATTGAGCTTTGTTTAATGGATCTGGATACAGTTTATCTTGGCATATATATATATGTATATATATACACATATGTATGTGGGCACTTGAAAAGAAAGTGTATCTGCTGTTTGGTGGAATGTTTGGAGTGTTCTATAAGTGGTGATTAGATACTGTTGGTTGATGATGTCATGGAGGGTTCCGATAACCCTACTGATTTAAGTCTATTTAGTCTGTCAATTATTCAGAGAGAGAGGTGTTGAACTCTGCAATCTGAATTGTGGATTTGTCCATTTCTCCTTTCAGTTCTATTAGTTTTTTCTTCACATATTTTACAACTCTGTTGTTTGGTGCATGCACATTTAGGATTGCTATAACTTCTTGGTGGATTGACCCTTTTACATTATATAATATCTTTTTCTGTCCCTGGTAATTGTAGTTGCTCTGAAGTCTATGTTATCTCAATATAAATAGACAACTCTGCTTTCTTTTGATTAATGTTTACATGATACATCTTTTTCTATTCTTTTACTTTCAACTTACTTATATTATTATATTTGAAGTGAGCTTCTTGTAGACAGCATGTAGTAGGTCATATATGTACATAGATATATATATTTTTTTGAGATGGTGTACTCTGTCACCCAGGCTGGAGTACAGTAGTGCTCACTGCAACCTTTGCCTCCTGGGTTCAAGTGATTCGCATGCCTCAGCCTCCCCAGTAGCTGGGATTACAGGCACGCACCACCATGCCCAGCTAATTTTTGTATTTTTAGTAGAGACGGGGTTTAACCATGATGGACAGGCTGGTCTCGAACTCCTGACCTCAAGCGATTAGCCCACCTTGGCCTCCCAAAGTGCTGGCATTACAGGTGTGAGCCACCGTGCCTGGTTTAATATTTTTAATCCACTCAGTCTTTGTCTTCTACTGGTGTACATAGACATTCGCATGTAATGTAAATGTTGATATGTAAGAGCTTGAATCTGTGATGTTTTTGCTTTCTCTATGTTTTCTCAATTTTTAATTTCTCTGTTTTCTTTTTTTCTGCTTCATATTGGCTAATGAACACTTTGAATCATTCCATTTTGATTTACCTATAGTGTTTTTTAGTGTGTCTCTTTGCATAGCTTTTTTAGGGGTTACTTTAAGTATTTCATTATATGTACATAACTTATCACAGTATATTGGTATCATTATTTTACCAGCTGAAGTAAAGTATAGAAATGTTTCCTCTCTACATTCCTTTACCTCATTTATAATATAATTGTCTTAGGTATTTCTTGTACATACATTTTAAACTGGATGAGTGTTATTTTTGATTTAGCTATCAAATAATTCCAAAAACTCAAGAAAAAAAGGAAAGCTTACTATATTGACCCATATTTTTATTCACCATGTTGTTTCTTCCCTCTTTATGCCCCATAGTTCCTTCTTCTATTGTTTTCTTTTCATTTAGAGAACTTCCTAGCCATTCTATTGGGGTAGATCTCCTAGTGACAAATTCTCTTAGCTTTCTTTCCTCTGTGAATGTCTTTATTTCCCTCTTTGTTCCTGGAGGACATTCTCACTGGATATAGGATTCTTGGCTACTGGTTCTTTTCTTTTGGCACTTTTGTAAGTGTGCAGCCTGCTGTCAAAATAAAAATTAAAATAAAATAAAAATGAATGTTTTCCTTTGCTACGTTCATGAAAGTATAATTCACTGAATGAGGAGGGACACCCATCTCTATAATCTGGAGGCCCATGCTCACCTCTGGATAGTACATTTGCAGAGAAATTGGGGAAATCAAAGTCTGTTGAGACCAGCAAGATAAATAAGGCAAAAGGATACAAAACCATATCCAAAGAGAAATGGTTTAAAGGAACTAAGGCTGTTTCTCCCAAAAAGAAAATAGTTGGAGACATGTGACCTCCAAAGAAACAGGACTTTTTCTATGGGGCTCCAAGGGGTTTCTATGAGAGAATGATAAAGGAGAGATTTCAGCTTAGTCTCAGGAAGACTTTTCAACAACCAAACCTGCCCAAAGATGGACTGCCCTGCCTAAGGATTGTGTTCTGACATTAAGGGTATGGAGGTATGGGTTAGATGAATATTTTACCAAAATGCCACAGATATTTCAGGCTATTGATGTTGTAATATCATACTAGGCAACTCCACTTCAATATGAGTCTCTATGATGTAAAATGAAATAGGATGTGTTTCGATAGAGAGTTGCAGATTTCATTTTGATGTTAGCGACCACACAAAATTACTTTCCCTACATAAGAACATGTTATTACTCTAGTTGATGATGACTGCTTATGGGAAATGTGTCTGCTTTGTTAGGAATCTTGCCTAATATATGTATAATTCAAGATGGTATTATAAAGTGACATATATGATTTTAACATTTGCACTTAAAATAACACTTATTCTGTACCATGCACTGTCTAGGAGCTTCTACATATTCCATTATTATCTTTATTTTACAAGACAGGGAACTAAGGCATGGAGAGATTAAGTAATTTGTGCAATATTACATACCTAGTAAGTGGTAAAGGAAAGATTGGAACCCATTCTGGCTCCATGATCCAGGCTCAAAGCCAATATACTATCCACCACCCCAACTCTTTAATCAATTTGTCAAATTATTTTACAGTTATTTATCTGTAAATTAGGGGGATAATTGCCCAGTCAATAAATGTGTCCCCTTCAAAGGTTACATACTTAACCAATGGTGCTACTGGGCTCAGAACATTTTTGGAACTACGATTTTGGTGGCAACCAAAAAACCTCCAGTACATTCCTCTGAACATTCTCCAGAGGCAAATCTTTCTCCATGGAGACTGGGCTTCATTTTTTTGAATTAGCCTGAAGTTGTTTGAGGTCAAATCTGATGAAAAGAGCGGCTGGGGAAGCTGGATATTTTCGTTCGTGATTTAAAACAGTAAATGCCACCTAAATGAGAAGGCTACTTTCTTTGAATGTTTTGTAAACTGGCTTTGAAGGTACTTCTTTAAAAAAGAAGCACAAGAAAGATGGTGACTGGCAACAGCCTCACTGGAATACGTCTCTAATCATCAAGGCAACCCACACTCATTTGGATGTGTGCATCTGGTGATGTTATTATTTTTAAAGTTATGTGCCACAAAGATGCATTCTTTGCTATATAAACGAGCTGTTGTTAAATTTATAAAGATATAAAAAGCGGAAAGGAGAAGGCACCAAATGGAAGATTCTTAGGCATTAAGTGCTCAGACAGCATAGATCTTCATTAGATGACGTCAGGGAGAAAAGACACAGACTTTGCCATCTCAGGTAGAAGTATCAAAGTCATCAGCCTCCTAGTAAGACAGACCTGGGTTTGAAGCTCTGCACAGCCATTTCCTAGCTGGTCTGGGGAAAAATTACTTCTTGAAGCCTCAGTGTCTTTATTTGTAAAGTAAGTGGAATTATATTACCTTGTCAGGATGTTGTCAGAATTAGAAATAATTTAAAGAGGTCCAGCACAAGCAGGTCAATCAAGGGAAGATGTTAAAAATAACAACAGGTGAAATGTACTCCCAAAAGATAAAGTGGATACATAGATGAATCTTCCTCACACACAGAGTATAATAACCTCAGAAAAATATTGCCTAGAGTAAACATGCCTCCCAAGCCAACGTTCATCATCCAGGAATACGGAGAGGATGTTTGGGATATGGGGGGCATGAAATTTTACAATTGTAGGGCCCTTTAACAAGGGTAGACTTGCAAGTTGCACTGCCTTTCCTGCCCTCTCTGGCTACCTGTTCCAGCATCCAGAGTTTGTGAACCTGGGGCCCAAGGACAGCACCTGGCATGGGCAGGCCCACTTGGCGGCTCTCTCAGGGCTGCTGCAGCTGTGTCAGTGTCCCCACAGGGAGGCTGACATCCAGCCATGACCATCGCATTAAGCCCAGCAGTCGGGCAGGGGAGCAACTGCTCAGAGGCACCTTTGACCCACTACTTTTTTCCCCTCCTGCTTTATCCGCCCAGAGCGAGGCTCTCTTTCTAATGTGTGCAAGGCGTTGTACCTATGACTCGTGGTCCTGCCATAGAAATGCTTTTTTTTTTTTAACTGAATTAAGTTGCCAAGTTTGAAAAATCAGGAATTTCACATAAGCATCCCTATTTCTGTCTTCTTTTGAAAAACTGAATGTTCTTTCCACAGTGAGCCCACATTCCTTCCTGACGACCATCACCGTTCAGCTGGAGTAGAGAGGGCTCTGCTCGCTTCAGATCCGGACGCGCAGGTCCTCTGCAGGCCCCGCCCACTCGGCGTCACCTGCAGGCCCCGGCCGCGGGGTTGGTTTCCACCCTGGAGGTTGCTGACACCCTGTGCCCTCGGCTGACTTCCAGCCGGTGGCACAGACGCCTCCAGGGGGCAGCACTCAAGCGCATCTTAGGAATGACAGGTGAGAACATCCTCCGGGCCCCAGATTTCTCTCCTCGCCGCTCTTGCCCATTTCTCCGGAGAGCCAGAGAAAGCCGCTCCCAGGTCCAAGGCCGGGCTCCGCAGATGCCCGGCCCCTCCGGCGCGGACAGAACAAAGCCACTGTTCTTGCCGGGGAAGGTAGAAATACTGTGGGCTGCTTCAGAGGCTGCCAGCAAAACTCAGGCAATCTCCTGGGCTGTTCCAATACGTTTATTCTCTTTTTCAAAACAGGAGGAGGAGGTAGAGGCGGGGAGACACACCATCCCTGCAAAACTACTGGCAAAAACTAAGCGGAGCCGGGTGTGGTGGCTCACGCCTGTAATCTCAACACTTTGGGAGGCCGAGGAGGGCCAATCACTTGAGGTCAGGAGTTGGAGGCCAGCCTGGCCGGCATGGTGAAACACAAAAATTAGTCGATTGTGGTGGTGCATGCTTGTAATCCCATCTACTTGGGAGGCTGAGGCAGGAGAATCGCTTGAACCCGGGAGGCGGAGGTTGCAGTGAGCCGAGATTGCGCCACTGCACTCCAGCCTGGACAACACAGTGAGATTCTGTCTCAAAATAAATAAATAAATAAATAAACCCAAGCAGAAAAAGAATCACTCTGAAAACGATCACATCTAACTATCAATGCTCATACAGTTTATGGAATTATCAGCCCAACTTGATAAAATCAGTATTTGAGGAAACTGTGGATAAGCCCCCTGATTTCAATCCCCATTGTGCCAGGTCCTGGTTAACTGAGGTTAACGAAGTAAAGAGCTGCAGACACTATTAACTGCTACCTTAAACCGATTACTCTAGCTTAGCCTACTTTCCACGTACAGATTTTACCAGTGGACAACATGATGCTTTATCTTGTTTTTCTCTCCCTGGGACTTTTCTCCAGACATGGAAAACAGAAATACTAATAAGGCCACTTTTACCTGCCTGATGCAAGAACAGAATTTTCAAACTCAACATTAATGCAACTCCTCAGTCCCTGACAATGGCGGATGGAAAAGTTTCTAAAAATATGCAGCAGCACAATTATCGGGAAGAGATGAGATACTGTTACCTAATAAAAATGCCATAAATAGAGAATGATGAACTACCATGGGAAATGAATCCATAGAAGAGGACATGCTGGAATGTGGGACAGTAAAAATCACTTAAACTTTGCGTGACCTTGAAGAAAGTCACGATGATCTGTTTTTCCAGGTCCCTCAAACAGTGAGATGTGGCTGTTTCCCAAGTCTTCCTCTCCAATGCAAAGGGTCTGAATTTAGACCCTTTGTGAGTCTTCCTTCTTTCGACAGCCTGGAGTCTCTCTTGAGTCTAAAGGCTGCCTGAGTTCCTCTCTAACATCCTCTAGGCAGTATCAGCTAATGAGACAATGAATTCCATGGAGGCAGCAGTGGGAACAGAAGTACCTCTCTTGGATAATTTAGAACACTGGTGAGCAGAGGGTCAGATCACCCTGGGGTTTGTGTCACAACCAAAAAAGTGGCTGTGGCACTGAGTTCTTGGATGGTTTTCTACAGCTGGTCCAGATTTTCCATGGGCTCACCTTTAAATTAAAAGAATTTCTGCACTTTGAAGAATTTGAAAACAAACCCATGTGTGAGAATATGAGATCCACTCATATGCCCTTGCAAGAAATAGGTTGCATTCCTTTTTCCGGACTTAAAAAAAAAAAGCACCTCCTCTTTTTTTTTTTCAGAAGGCATATATGTAAATGATTCCAAATTAATCTTTAGCATGTGCCCATGTTGTTCTGATTTACTAAACTTTAAAAATATGTCCATTGTTCTCTGTTAACAGCTTTTGGCAACTTTTTCAGAGATTGAAATATGTGAGCAAATTAGAGAAATGAGTACAATTATTAGCTAGTACCATTCAACAAGCGCTAAAGATACAAATACCTCTACAATACATAAAAGGAATGATTATAGTAGATTTTATAATGCCATATAAGGTTTCTTATTTAACTTCATTCTTAATTCTCAAAATAAAATGAAATTACATAGAAGCAAAGTAATATAGTTGCCAGAATAGTATTTTTACATGTCTTTAAGTGTTTGTTGTTGTTGTTGTTGTTTTTAAGGTAATTATGTGATGTTGTGGAAAGAACAGAGACCTGGGTTAGATAAAATTCCGGTTGTCTACCAGATTGTGATAGTGAGCAAATTACTTAACCTCTATGATCCTTATCTTATTTATCTATGAAACAGGATTGGTAATACTCATATCATAAGGTTGAAAGGATTAAATGAGGCACTATGTAAAATTTCTAACATGGTGGTGCCTGGGACAGTAGAAGATGCTTAATAAAGATAGCTTTCATTATTATTATTAGCTTTTTCAGGTGATGGTGATTTTAAATGTTTAGGTAATTTTTTAAACTTTAGAAATAATTGATTTTCAAATGATTAAGACTGCTTAATCATTTATTTTTATCACCAGATTTATTTTTATTACCCAAAATGTCAATGACTGTCATAAAGATAAAAATTAATAATAATTGGCCAGGTGCGGTGTTTCATGCCTGTAATCCCAGCACTTTGGGAAGCTGAGGTGGGTGGATCACAAGGTCAGGAGATTGAGACCATCCTGGCTAACGCGGTGAAACCCCATCTCTACTAAAAATACAAAAAATTAGCTGGGTGTGTTGGCGGGCGCCTGTAGTCCCAGCTACCCATAGTCCCAGCTACTCAGGAGGCTGAGGCAGGAGAATGGTGTGAACCTGGGAGGCGGAGCTTGCAGTGAGCCGAGATTGCGCCACTGCACTCCAGCCTGGGCGACAGAGCCAGACTTCATCTCAAAAAAAAAAAAATTAATAATAATTTAAACCTGAAGTATGAACTGAATTATTTCCCTTAGTAGCACATCACATAGACTGATGATAGTTTTGGTGACTGGTTTATCTATTCTTCCTAAAAGCAAACTGTTGTTAGATGGATGATCACTTGCATGTTGTGACTGAACTCAGCAGTTGGGTTTTATTTTTTATTTTTTATTTGCTTCAGTAGAATTAGCCTTTCCTACCAAGATTCGAACAATCCATTTGCCTTTTTTTCCCTAAAATCTCTCATACATTGTAAATATTACATACTGGCTAAATATTTCCTGGACAGACATGAAGGACACATAAATCAGTCTCTGTATGATGTTTCTCACTGTAATGGAGTTTATCTGGTTCAAGACCAGGACATTTATTGCATATCAGGTTTCTACAGTTCAGGCAAAAGTTTGAGGATAAGGACTTACTGCAAAAAGTCTTCTATTGTTCTCAACCATTTTCTCGCTTAGCATATGCAGAGATTTGAAATGGTCAGTGGTACAGTAGTTGTGTCTGTATATTTCTCTTGTAGAATATTAGAACAAGGGATTTGCAGTTTACAGAGAAGAAGGCTGGCAAGGTGTTTGGAAATACACTCAGAAACCTGAGGAAATTTGTGGAAAGAGAGGCTTATTATTTCTAGAAATATGTTAGAGTACGTTTTGATTGTGCACCTGAGGAATTAATAGATTAAGTAGTCTTATAAGGACTGGGGTTAATAGAATACTGGCAGTGAAGTTTGTCTTAGGACTTCTTAATTGGATAATCAGTGAAGTCACCAGATCCCAGTTAGAGACAGTTCCAAGTTTTACAAAACTCAAGATAACTGCCCAAGAGCTGTAATGGCTTAATCATCTTTGAATAATACCTCTCAATGAAGCTATATCATAAGAAATAAAAATCTACATTTTAAAAAATTGGCTGTAATCATAGGGTGACTAACTGTCCCTGTTTACCCAGGACTCAGGGTTTCCCAGGCTGAGGGACAATGGCTACTAAAACCAGGACAGTCCCAGGCAAACTGGGATGGTTGATCACCCTACCCAATGGCCTCATCTGTCTCATTAAAATATCTGGATTACTTCGTGCCTCAAAAATATCCTCGGCTTACCTGACTCTAGACAGTCAAGAAGCTTTTATTAATTGTCTAATGTATGCCACTTTCTGGAGGTGATATTGTTCAACTGATAGATGAGCATCACTGATTGAAATATTTTGTGGTTTTCATGCTTTGTATCTTGTGCTGATAGCCCCACATGGATATTTCTGTTCCCAAGTTTGTGTCACTTCTGGAGATATTAGCCTGAACTCAGCAAAATAGGATGATCAAAATGAACCTTTCCAGTGAATTCTGTCCTTGTTGTGCTGTTGTCATCTGACTTAGATATACTGGCCGGGCGCGGTGGCTCACACCTGTAATCTCAGCACTTTGGGAGGCTGAGGTGGGTGAATCCCTTGGGATCAGGAGTTTGAGACCAGCCTGGCCAACATGGTGAATGAAGCCCTGTCTCTACTAAAAATACAAAATTTAGTTGTGCGTGGTGATGTGTGCCTGTAATCCCAGGTACTCAGGAGGTTGAGGCAGGAGAACTGCTTGAACCAGGGAGTCGGAGGTTGCAGTGAGCCCAGATCACACCACTGCACTCCAGCCTGGCAACAGAGTGAGACTCCATCTCAAAAAAAAAAAAAAAAAAAAAATAGCTGGATGTGGTGGCACATGCCTGTAATCCCAGCTACCCGGGAGGCTGAGGCAGGAGAATCGCTTGAACCCAGGAGATGGAGGTTGCAGTGAGACGAGATCGTGCCACTGCACTCCAGCCTGGGTGTCACAGCGAGACTCCATCTCAAAAAATAAAAATAATAAAAAATAAATAAATACATAAATAAATGAACACATAAATTAGATATACCAAGAAAAGTATAAAAAAGTCTTGTGTGAACATAAATGAAAATTGGCCAAAATAGGTAACAGACAGGGTCAGGCGTGGTAGCTCATGCCTGGAATCCCAGTACTTTGGGAGGCTGAGGTGGGAGGACCACTTGAGGCCAGGAGCTCAAGACCAGCTTGGGCAACAAAGCGAGACCTCATCTCTATGAAAGAAAAAAAAATTTTAAAGAGGTAATGAACAACTTGCTTGACTTCCTGCCTGCCTTCCCTAAAATACTAAGTTAAATGCAATACATGCCCTGACATTGTAGTTTGCTTTCACAAAGACTTACTGAATACTTACTCTAGGCTAAACCTTGTGCCACATGTGGGGCTACAGGGATGAAAGAGAATTGGTCTTGCCCTCAGGAACCTTTCATTTAGTACAGAGATTTACTGTGTGCTGGTTGGTCTCTGTTCTCCCCCTCTCCTCCAGATCTATTCTCTATTTCTTCCCCTCTCCCTGCCTCCAGGAAGGGGGGCTGGATCACTGTGGCTCATTGCTCTGTGGCTTCTGATTGAGTTCAGCCAATGGGAGGCATCATTTTGGCGTGGCAGCTCTGGCTGTTCCTCTGCAATTGCAGTTCCCTCCTCCAAGGCTCCGGCTCTCACTGGGTTCCTGTATCCAATAACAGACTCCCTTAACTCCCCACTTCTGAAAGCAGTTTCTTCATAAAGCTATTTTCATAATTTCCTCTGAAGTGCCTTCTGTTTCCTGTACAGACCCTGATTCAATAGGAAAATAAATTATTGAAATAGAGGAAGAGACATGTAATAATAGAGGTATACACAAGTAGAATAGGGCAATAAATGGCGCATTTTCGCACCATCAAGAGTGCCCATGTAACAGAGATAAGTAAATGCATCTTGAGCTGAACACTGAAGGATAAGAAACAAAGGGGAGAAAGACCTAGAAGGGGCAATATACAGCAAGGAGGGAAAATAAACTACTGTGCATTCATGCCAGTGTTAGCATTTAGGACATCTGGAAGCTAGAGGTAGAGTGGAAAATGAGAGAGTGATAGGAGCTGGGGTCAGAGAGTTTCAGGGTGGGGAAGGTCTTGCAGAACCTTGTAGGTAATTGTAAAGCATTTGTATTTTATTCTGAGGGTTACTCGGGGGTCATTAGAGACTTTTGAGCAAAGAGGTACATGCTCTGACTGAACTTTATTCTGTGAACAATCAGAATCAACTAGATGGATTTAAGTATGGGTATACCATGAAAGAAAATTACTTAAGATCCTTGCTACTCAAAGTATGATCCAGGACCAGCTATACTGGCATCAGCTGGAAACTTGTTAGAAATGCAGAATCCCAAGTCCCCGAGACAAACTGAATCAGAACCTGCACTTTAACAAGATCCCAGGTGGCCCATTTGTATGGTAGAGTTTAAGAAGCATTGGTTTAAAAGATCCCTCTGATAGGAGCATGGAAGATACATTTGAGACAGAATAGACAAGTCAGAGACAGGTGGGAAGGGCCTAAAACAGGGCAGAAGTAGGGAGGTAAACGAGGAGACAAATACCAAGGAAGAAAATGCACAGCACAACGTAGACAATTCCTAAATACTTAAAAGATTTTTTTTTGAAATAATTATAGATTCACAGGAGGTTGCAAAGAAATGCGTAGGGAAGAACAATGCACCCTTTACCCAGCCTCCTCCATCATTAACATCTTATGCAACTATATTACAATATCGAAAACAATCAAATGACATTGCTACAACCCATAGAGCTTATTCAGATTTCACCAGTTATTAGATGCACTCATGTGTGTGTATGCATATAGCTCTGTGTAATTTTATCATATGTGAAGCTTTGCTACCACAAACAAGATATTCAAGCCATTAGCAGAAGATTTTCTGGTGTTACCTCCTTATAGCCACACCCATTCCTCCATCATTAACCCCTGGGAACAACTAATCTGTTCATCTCTATAATTATTCTATTTCACGAACATTTTGTAGATGGGTACATGCAGTATGTATTTTTTGGGATTGGTAACAGAGCAAGACAGGATCTCACTCTGTCACCCAAGCTGGAGTGCAGTGTTGTGATCTTGGCTCATTGCAGCCTCCACCTCCTGGGCTCAGGTGATCCTTCCACCCCAGCCTCCTGAGTAGCTGGGACTACAGACACGCGCCACCTCGCCTGGCTAATTTTTTGTATTTTTATAATGATGGGGTTTCACCATTTTGCCTAGGCTAGTCTAGAACTCCTGGGCTCAAGTGATCCAACCGCCTTGGCCTCCCAAAATGCTGGGAGTACAGGCATGAGCCACCACCCCCACCAGCTTTTTCATTCATAATTTCTTTGAAGTTCATCCAAGTTGTGTGTATCAGTACTTCACTCCTTCCAATTGCTGAGTAGTATTCCATGGCTTGGATGTACTAGAGTTTATTCATCACATTCAACCCATTAAAGGACATTTGGGTGGCTTCCAAGTTTCCAGTTTTGGGCTATTATGAACAAAGTTACTATGAACACTCATATACAATGGATACTTTTTGTATGAATGAATGGAATAGAATGGATAGGATTTAGTGATCAGCTATGTGGGATGAAGAGTGGCATAAGTAGTAAAAAGTAACCCTCAATGCAATGTGCAGCCAGCAAGTACCGCAAAAACAGTTTATTTTGTTTCATATTTATATTTCTATATATACATACACACACTTTATTAATAACCAAATAGTATCCTTTTCAAATGAAAACAATAATTTAACATAAACTATGAACTTAAAATCTAAAGTAAAACTTGACAACAGTGATGCAGGCTTTTTTGCTCCTTAGCTCAGTTAGGTCTGTGTTCTTATCTTATGACCAGGAAGAACTAGGTACCCGGACATCAAAGAATGAGTGGCATAGAATTTATTAAGCAAAAAGGAAAGCTCTCAGGAAAGAGTGGGGTCCTGAAAGCAGGTTGCTGGTTGCCCCTTCGTAGTTGAATACAAGGGCTTCTATATAAAACCTGATGGGGCCGAGTTCCCTGTTCGTATAAGGCATGAATTCCTGGTGGCTCCACCGCCCTCCCCCAGTGCGTATGTGGGACCTTCGTCCACTAGGGACATGTTTAGACAAGCTCCCTGTGCACGTTCCCTTATCTGCACAAAACATGGGTTGGAGGTTCTCCGGGGACCCTTCCTTTACTTTCTGCCTAAAGCAAGCTGGCTAACTCCTTTCAACAATACTAAAGACATACAGACAATGGTTCTCAGTACAATCATTTTAAATATTTAAGTAAACTTAAAATGGTGTTTGTTTTGATTTGACATTTTAAAAGATATCACTGTTCTAAAAATTCTGTGTTTTTAGTTGTTTGGGCTCCTATTCTACAATGTGCTATTACTATTAAGCATTCTTGTATCATGGCATTCCTCAAATAGTTTTTAAATTACTTTTAATTTGAAGAAGGAACATTCTATACAGTCACGGAAAGTGTCAAAAATGAAAATGAGGCAGGGTGTGGTGGCTCACGCCTGTAATCTCCGCACTTTGGGAGGCCTAGGTGGGTGGATTGCTTGAGCCTAAGAATTTGAGACCAGCCTGGACAATATGGTATAACCCTGTGTGTACAAAAAATACAAAAATTAGCCAGGTGTGGTGGCCCAAGCCTGTAGTCCCAGCTACTTGGGAAGTTAAGGTGGGAAATCCTAGGTAACAGAATGAGACCTTGTCTCAAAAAAAAAAGAAAAAAGAAAATGATAAAGGATACATATCAGGAAAACATGCATGGTATTTTGTATCATCTACTTTAGAGTAATTCCAGTATAGTGGTTATTTTGTGTTTTATTTTTGAGAAAGGGTCTTGCGCTGTCACCCAGGCTGGAGTGCAGTGGTACGATCTTGGCTCACTGCAACCTCCACCTACCAGGTTCAAGCCGTCCTCCCAACTCAGCCTCCGGAGTAGCTGGGACTACAGGTGTGCGCCACCATGTCCAGATAATTTTGTATTTTTTGTAGAGATGGGATTTTGCCATGTTGCCTGAATGCCTGGCCTCAAGCAACCACCCCCTCTCAGCCTCCCAAAGTGCTGGGATTGCAGGCGTGAGCCACCACACCCAGCCCCAGTATAGTCGTTTTTTCTTTTCTTTTTTATTCTATGTTTTAATGAATTTACACGTTACCCAAATGTTCCCTAGTTTTTCTGCCTTCCAAGATCACTCTGGAAGAATATTTAAGAATATGCCAAATAAGAATATGCAAGTCCTCCCCTATGGGTGGCAGGAAGAACACCCCTCCCCCAGATGGTATTTAGCACCTCTGGCTGGGAACGGCTTCCCCATGCTCCTAGGTCAGGGTCCTCTCTTGGCATGACACTACCACCACAGTGCAGACCCACAGCAGGGAGAAGGACGGCCACAGTCCCTCAATCCCCCTTTTCCAAGATGTGCACAGCCTGACTCCTAACTCCCCACCACTGACTCTAGGGGAAAAACAGCACAGGGCGGGAAACGATTTTCCATGTCACCAACCTTTCTCTGAGGGAACCTACTGGCCACCTCCCTCTTAGGACCAGCCCATCATCCACAACGTGGAAGTCCAGCTTCCCTTCAAATCAGAGTTCTTTCTTCATGACATTTCTTTGCAAAGTCCCGGAACCCACAGCTCTGAGACTCTGGCTGTCCCCCAACCCACCCCATCTTCCTTGTCCTCACCCCTGGTCAGGAGAAGCCAAAAAATCAGTCCGCTTCCCAGTAATCAAGCCTGGCTTTCTCACCCAGGGCTCGCCCCAGATCAACCACCAGCTTCTTTCAGTGTAGCCAAAAGGCTATTGGAGTCTTCTCAAATGAAAGAGATTTTATCAAAGGCTTGGAGAGTAAAAGAAAAAGAGGATTATATAATAAAACATAAAACAACAAACATATACACACAAACAAAAATAAACGTGAGATATGATTCTCCCGGAGTGTTTAGAGCAGGAATGTTCTTGGGCATCTCTCTTTAGCCTTCCCCCACCAGCACCCCCCACAAGGCAAGGCCAGTTCACCCTCGGTGCTCACTACTTTGCAGTGTTCATAGAATATTTGTAATAATTTTAGGCGGCTCCCTAAAATTTCTTTTCTTTTTTCTTTTCTTTTCTTTAGAGTTGCATCCCTCTCTGTTGCCAGGCTGGAGTTCAGCGGCATGTTCATAGCTCACTGAAGCCTCAAATTCCTGGGTTCAAGTGACCCTCCCACCTCAGCCCCATGAGGACCTGGGACTACAGGTATGCACCTCTATACCCGTCTATCTTTTATTTATTTATTTATTTAGAGACAGAGTCTAGCTCTGTCACCCAGGCCAGAATGCAGTGACACGATCTCAGCTCACTGCAACCTCTGCCTCCCAGATTTAAGGGTTTCTCCTGCCTCCGCCTCCCTACTAGCTGGGATTACAGGCTTGCGCCACCTACGTCCGGCTAATTTTTGTATTTTTAGTAGAGATGTGGTTTCACCATGTTGGCCAGGCAGGTCTCGAGCTCCTGACCTCAAGTGATCCACCCGGCGTGGCCTCCCAAAGTGCTGGGATTACAGGCGTGAGCCACTACGCCCAGCCTATTTTATTTTATAATTTTGTTTTAGACAAGGTCTAGCTCTGTTGCCTGGGCTGGAGTGTAGTGGTGCAATCACGATTCACTGTAGCCCTGATCTCCTGGGTTCGAGTGAGCCTTAGCCTCCTGTTTATCTGGTACTATAGGTGCATGCCACCACCCAGCTAATTTTTTTAAATTTTTTTGTAGAGACGGGGTCTCACCCTGGTGTCCAGGCTGGTCTCAAACTCCTGGGCTCCAGTGATGCTCCCACATTGGCATCCCAAAGTGCTGGGATTATAGGAGTGAACTACTGTGCCTAGTGTTTTAAAAAATTTTCAAGAGACTGTGGTCTTGCTATATTGCCCAGACTGGTCTCTACTCCTGGCGTTAAGTGATCCTCCCACCTCAGCCTCCTTGAGTAGCTGGGATGACATTACAGGCACACACTGCCACCCCTGGCTCTAAAACTTCTTCTGTGCCATTTGTGCACTTCACCCAATTGCCTCTTTATAGTAATTAATTAGGATCTAGGGTGAAAAAAAAGTCAACAGCTATATATAGTCCTCAAAGTTTTGTACGTATCTGAGCAGTCATCAGTTGCACAGTGCAGAAGGATGAACTGCTGTCCCTCCACCTAAAAAGCATTAGTGACCATCAGGGAACCGTCAGATGCGTGCCAGACTAAAGCAGAGTGAGGCTGTGCTGGGTGCTCTGTCTGTGGCTGCCCGTGCTCTCACTTCCCTGTCTTGCTCTGTGCCTTTGGGAGGTTGACCCTGAGTTGGCATCACCAGGTCTCAGTCTGCTGGTTTCCTGGGTTCCCCTTGAAGGCTACTGCTCCCACAAGGCAACCACGGTCCCCGCTCTGGCTCTCACTGAGCTCCAGAATCATTGTTTCCTCCCCTTACCCAAGTGAGAATAATTATGTTTTATTCCAGGACCCTGACAAATGGACAGGCCTAAAAACCCCCTAGGTATTATCTGATCTTGGTGATCAGGGAGGTGTTTGTTTTGTTTTTTAATGCAGACACATAGTTTTAAAAATTATTCACTTTCATCTACTATAAGAAAAGTCATATTAATTCACAATTTAGATTAAAACAAACAAACAAACAACTTCTGTGACATTTTGGCTAACAAGTGGTTCAATATTAAAGCTTTGTCCACCAGGTGCAGTGGCTCATGCCTGTAGTCTCAGTGCTTTGGGAGGCTGAGGTGGGAGGATCACTTGAGGCCAGGAGGTCGAGGCTGCAGTGAACCGTGATCTCACTACTACACTCCAGCCTGGGCAACAGAGTGAGCCTCTGTCTCTAAACAAACAAACAAACAAATAAGTATAGTTCTTTCAAGCATGGCAGACAATCTGTCTCCTTTGGCCTGGGTCTCTCACTGCCTTCTAGATAAAAATCTGGCAATAACCAAAGAGTTTTCATAAGGCCTGTTGATCTATTTATAAGACATGCATATAATTTACTTGACCATTATAATAATCTAAATCTATTTTCTTTATCGTCCAATAATCCACAGAGTCAGCACACAAGGATTCTTTTTTCCATATATAGGCTGGGTATTCCTTATCTTACATGTGTGACGCCAAAGTGTTTCAGGTTCTGGATGTTTTGGGATTTTGAAATATTTGCATATACACAATGAGATATCTTGGGGATAGAACCTACGTCTAAACACAAAATTCATTTATGTTTCATATACACCTTATACACATAGCCTGAAGGTAAATTTACACAATATTTTTAACAATTTTCCACATAAAACAAAGTTTGTATACATTGAACCATCAGGAAGCAAGGTGTCCCTGTCTCAGCCACCCACAAGGACACTCTGTAGTTGTCTTTCATTCCTGATTCCGAATTTATATGCTACTGACAAGCAATCATTTTCTTACACTTATTCACACATGAGCACTTAGTAAAAAATATGACATATATATCTGGCATGCTCAGAAAAGCTATTTTGCAGCAGAAAGGAGCTGGGAGGGTCCTTTTTTTCCCTTGGGGACACTGAATAAATTGTGTATTATGTGCCTGCATTTTGACTGTGACCCCATCACATGAGGTTAAGTGTGGAATTTTCCACTTGTCTCTCTGTGCTTAGAAAGTTTAGATTGGCCAGGCATGGTGGCTCATGGCTGCAATCCCATCACTTTAGGAGGCCAAAGCAGGTGGGTCATTTGAGGTCAGGAGTTCAAAACCAGCCTGGCTAACATGGTGAAACCCTGTCTCTACTAAAAATAAAAAAGTTAGCCTGGCATGTTGGTGCATGCTTGTAATCCCAGCTACTCGGGAGGCCGAGGCAGGAGAATCTCTTGAACCTGGGAGGCGGAGGTTGCAGAGAGCGGAAATCACTCCATTGCACTCCAGCCTGGGTGACAAAGCAAGACTCTGTCTCAAAAAAAAAAAAAAAAGGTTAGATTTTGGAGCATTTTGGATTTTGGATTTTGCATTAAGTGTGTTCAAGCTGAAAAGAAAATCCGATTTGCTCAGGACAAACTTAACAAAACAAGTGAGATATTCCGATACTATATATATGCTCCTGTTTATATTTCCTTAATTAATTTGGACTTGGAACAACTTGGCCAATTATGGATTAGAGGATGAGACTTAAATGTTACTGTACAACGGATAGAATGATTCATTCCTCTATGTTATCATCAAATACTTATGGTATTTTACCCATCCTGCTGTCATGCAGATCAAGAACCAAATTAAAACACATTTGCCGGGGTCATAATAATGTGGCCAGAATTTAAAGAAAAACTTGATTTTTAATTATGTATGATTTTGCTTGTTTAGTCTACCGATTTCTATTTGCTTTAGGTTACTCAAAAATAAAGCACAGCACTTCGAAGACTCAATAGTCTTCCACTCATGTGGGCCTTTATAATGCACGGGCCCAGATGCAATACATCTGGCGGTCTGCTTGGGTTGGCCACTGGATTGAAGGAGACAGAGAAGTCTGGGATTATTCCCAAATGTCTGGATCTGGTGACAGGGAGATATGGCAGGGCGAGCTTGAGGGGAAAAAGCTGGGTTAGGAACTGTTGAAACTGAAATCCCTGAGGGCTGTGCCGACAGACAGACAGCCGGTAGAAGGTTGCCTTTGCCTGTCTGTGGTTCCAGGTAACTTCATCGAAAGAGAGTTTCAGGCAGTAGAAATAAGAGCACCCAGGACAAAGCCCCAGGGAAGAGAAACATCTGACGGAGGACAGAGGAAGAAGGGTCAGGAATGAGACTGAGCAGGTGTCATGTGTCTGACACCAGAGCCTGACACATAGTACGTAGTAGACACTCAGCAAATACCGTAACAGAGATGAATCCAAGGCTGGGGGAGGTGGCTCACGCCTGTAATCCCCACACCTTGAGAGGCCTAAGTGGGAGGATCTCTTGAGTCCAGGAGTTCGAGACCAGCCTGGGAAACGTGGTGAGAACTTGCCTCTAAAAAAATAAAAATTAAACATTAAAAAAAGAGATGAATGCATAACCTGGCTGCTGGAGCCAACATGGGTTGGGTGGGCTTAGAAACCCAGCCCACTCTTACCAGCAGCTAATCAAAAATTTGCCTGGAATTCTGAGGCTCCTGTCCTACGTCTTGGCTGCTCCTCTCAGATCACCTTCTGGCCGGTCCCAAGTCCACTTCCCATGCTCCTTGCTCCCTTCCTCCTGGTCTCCCTCACACTTTCCTTTCCTACTCCTCTTCCCTCTGTGGTCCTGGCTCAGCCCAGCACAGGGAGAGCCCTGTGCCACCTATTACAGCTCACCTGCACCTTTGCATCTTTCAGAATGGAGCACCTACAAGATAACCCACCCCCCACCTTTTTTTTTTTACCAGTACAGATTGCCTCTCATAGCATAATTGGGCTTCATTATTATCCTTAAAGACCCTCTTTCTGTGGCGGATTGGGATGGATAAAATAAAGAAGATCGAGAGGTTGAAGAACCCGTCTTGTTTTGCCAGTGAGAAGGGGATAGAATTAAAAGGATTAGGAGGGCTCAGGCATGGTGGCTCCAGCGTGTCATCCCAGCTACTCAGGAGGCTGAGGCGGGAGGATCACTTGAGCCCAGGAGTTGGAGACTATAGAGCACTATGATTACACCTGTGAATAGCCACTGCACTCTAGCCTGGGCAACATATCAAGACCCTGTTTCTAGGGACAAAAATATTTTTTAATAAATTTAAAAATTAAGGGAAAGGTAACCACATCCTGCTACAAATAAAAGAAGTTGGAGAGGTAAGAGGAGGACCAAGAGCTAATGGCATCATTTACACAAAAAGAGATGCTTTAAAATCAGTTGCTCATCCAATTCCACAAGGACAATAAGTAAGAAAGAGGATAGAAAGTCACCGGTGGATTTGGTCATCATTGGCTTCTTGATGACTTTAGCAACAAATATTCTTGTTGGTAGTGAGAGTTAAACCCTGGTGGACTGGGTAGGGGGTTCCTGGAGCACGAGCAAAGGCCTGTGCCAGCCAATGGCCCCCACTACACTCTGCCCCGGCCTTTCTCATCTCAGAAAATGGCATCCCCCATCCAAAGCTCAAGTCAAGAATCCAGCAGCCACCCTTGATTCTGCACTTCCCCTCACCTCACAGTCCAGTCCCATCTCCAAAATAAGTTCCAAATCTCACCACTTCTCACTCTCCAAAGAGGCACCATTATCTCTTTCCTGGTGATTAAAACAGCTTCCTAACTGGCTTCCCTTCTACCTTGCCTTCCCATAGTCCATTCTTCTCAGGACATCAACAGTGGCCTTTTAAAACCAGTGCATTATTGTTGCCCTTTGGGAAATCCTCCACAATTATCCAGTCTTGCTTCAAAAAATATATGTATTTCTGACTTTTTACCCTGCCCTACTTACAGGATATGCACATTTCTGATCTCCAGCTAATATCACACTTCTTCTCTCACTGCACTCTGCCACACTTGGCCAAGTTTGTTCCCACTCCTCTTGCACTTGCTCTCAGATCTCAGAAGAGGCGTGCTCCTTGTCTTTCAGGCCAGCCGGCTTCACACATGTGCCATGTGCACCCCTCGCTCAGAAGGGATCTCTACTTGGTTTGGATCTATTGTTGCCATCTTGAAACTCTCAATACTCTTTGAACACGGGGCCCGTATTTTCATTTTGCACTGGGCCCTGAAAATTGTGTAGCTGGTTCTACTTTCAGGGATTGTATTAGAAGTCTCCTCCTCAAAGAGGCCTTCCTTGGCCACCTATCCTCAAGTAGCCCCTCCCCTTCTAAGTTACTGGCTATCCCATTATTCCCACTTAATTTTCTTTATAACAGTTGTCATGCTTTTATACATTCTGGCTTCTATATTTATTTGTGTATTGTCCAGTTCCCTCCCTTTGGAACGGAGCGTGGGCACCTGCAACGCAGAGACCGCTGTATCCCCAGTGCAGAATGTAATGAGTGCCCGATACATTTGCTGAATAAGCTATTCCAAGAGTTGAACTTGCTGGAAGCAAGAGAAGCACTATTCTGGGTAAAGGGGAAATTTTAAATATACTTGATATTTATTTACATCCTAATCAATAAATTTGTGTAGTGCTGGTCTAAACAGATAAATTCTGGCTTCATGATGATGGTTAAGTGGAATGTAATTTTCTCATTTTGTATTCAAACTAGATCTTTTTCATGAAAGGATTTGAAGTCTAGATTCAATGCCTACTTTTGCTACTTATGTTATATGAAACTAAAACAATTATTTTATTGTATTTTTTTGAGATGGAGTCTTGCTCTCGTTGCCCAGGCTGGAGTGCACTGCTGCGATCTCAGCTCACTGCAACCTCTACCTCCTAGGTTCAAGCGATTCTCCTGCCTCAGCCTCCCGAGTGGCTGGGACTATAGGTGTGTGCCACCACACCCAGCTAATTTTTGTATTTTTAGTAAAGATGGGCTTTCACCATGTTGGCCAGGCTGGTCTTGAACTCCTGACCCAAGTGATCTGCCTGCCTCGGCCTCCCAAAGTGTTGGGATTACAGGCGTGAGCCACCGTGCCTGGCAATAATTTTAGTTTAGTCTGAATTTTTTTTTTTTTTGAGATGGAGTCTCACTCTGTTGCCCAGGCTGGAGTGCAGTGACGCTATCTCAGCTCACAGAAACCTCCGCCTCCTAGGTTTAAGCAATCCTCCTGCCTCAACCTCCCAAGTAGCCAAGATTACAGGCACCTGCCACCACCGCCAGCTAATTTTTGTATTTTTAGTAGAGATGGGGTTTCACCATGTTGACCAGGCTGGTCTCAAACTCCTGACCCAAGTGATGTGTCTGCCTCAGCCTCCCAAAATGCTGGGATTACAGGCCTGAGCCACTGTGCCTGGCCTTGTCTGAATTTTTTAAAAAGGTTATTGGTCTACCTTCCAATGACATTGCACTCTGTGTGGCTCAATAAAACATGTTCATTTATAATAACTAATTTGACCTGCTCAGCAATCTCTAAGCGAGATAGAGTAGCTGTAATTCTTCATTTTACAGGTCATGTCAAATCATTTCGTACATTCCAGCTATGTACGAGAGCTTGGTGAGAATATGTGAATAATAATCACAGAACTTCAGAGCTGGGAGTAACAGCTGGAAATATTTCTTCCAATAATTGCATGTTTTATGAGAGGACGATGAGGTCCAAGTGGACAGGACCATGAGACAATCGTGTGGCAAGGAAGTTGATGCAACTTGACCTCTTAAGTCAGTGATCTTCATGTCCATCGGTCCTTTCCAGCAAGTGAGTTAGCCAACCTTTGCCTGCAAAGGAGGAAATTTTTAATTGAGGATTTACACTCCGCTTCTACAATTTTGCTTATGATTGTGAATAATTTTCTTTAAGTGTATTAAATGAATGGCTGAATAAATGGACATAAGGAAGGAAGAAGGGAGAAAGGAAGGGAGGGAGGGAAGGAAGGAAGGGAGGGAAGGAAGGAAGGAAAGAAGGAAGGAAGGAAGGAAAAAGAAGAGAGGAAGGAAAGGAAGGATAAGTCTGATGACAGCTGCTATTATATTCTACGTGGACAATTTATTTAGATCTTTATACTTTATCTTTTGTTTTACTTCTCTTATGCATATTCTCCTCAACTTTTTTTCAGTGGGCCAGAGGAAGAGGACTGCCTCTTGTGACTGTGGAAGGACTTCTACCAGGCTAACTCCCCTGGCCTCTCACCCTCCCATTTCTCACCCTGCAAAGCAGAGTGCCATTTGATTCATGTTCTTAGTCTATGGATCTCAGTTGAGGAGAACTCGTTAGAGATTTGCCCTCTTTCTGTCTTTTTGAGACCTTACTGGTGCAAGACAGCAAATCCTAGCTGGTGTCTACAGGACACATGCACTCTTAGGTTACATAACTGCAGGGACCACTGTCATTGTATCCTGGAGCTGGTTCTATATAAGACACAGCCTGAGTAGTATATAGGCTTCCTAGTCTGCTCCTGGCCAAATGTCCCAGTTGGAAGCCCAGAGGTTGTCTGGCTATGCCAGTGGCAGGATGGGCAAGTCTAACTCAAGGGTGACATATTAGCAAGACCATTATGGCCGTGCATCTAAGACGCTCTGTCCAAGCCTGAACTTAGCAACAATAAACCTGACATTTTGAAATCCATCTGATTCCTCTATTTTCCAGTTGATGCCGCATGCATCCTCTTGCCATCTTTCTTAATTAAGATGACTTTGCTTCTACATCTCCTTAATTATCAAGCAGCTATCTACAATATTTTGTAATCCCCTTAAATCTTGAGCATAATGATGTCATAATTATGAAAGTGACCGGATTCACATGAAGTATTGCTTAATCTTAAGAACAAAATGGCAGCTGTGAAAACAGATGAAGTAATTAGAGGAACAGCCTTTTTGGAAGCTTCGAGATATTTTCAAAGTAATTAGTACTAGTTAGCAATAAAGTTCTGTTCTGAGAAATTGCTCTTAAAGGAGGACCATGGATTAAAGAAAAAAACCTGCTACTAGGAAGTAAGCCATCTTCCTATGTGTGTGGTTGGTTTTGCTTCCTAAAAACTGGTTCCGTTTTCAACAAAATTTGGGTCTGTTGAAAAAGAACACGCAGATGCCAGCCTTGACATCAAATGGGCCCAAACTTGGACAGTAGTAAACTAATGAGCAATGGTGCACAGAGTCAGGGTAAAAGCTGGACAATTTCCTATGACCAACTTTTCCAGGACTCTGCTCTGCTCTTCCTGAGAAAAATACCCAAAGTGCTGCCTCTTCCATTGGCCAACCATGCATCTTTCAGGATAGGACACATCTGTTTATAGGTGTGGATTTTAGTTGCTCATAAGTGACATTAGGCTGTTTAAAATAATAATAGTTCGAGTTTTGCTATGAGCTGATCTGTTTTCCAAGAGAGCTAAGAGGTTTCCAGCTAAAAGAGGGAATTAGTGGGTAATCAAGGCAGCTGACATGGGGTGTGGCTGGGCCTTGAATGTGTGTCACTCTCTGTGCCCAGGCAGAGCAAAGATAAACTCCAGACTGCATGTTGCTCAGAGACCAGGACAAATGTCGTAGGGCGCCTAAAAGGCAGGTGGCCCAGTTCAGAATTGTCAAGGTCTGACCTGCTTGGACAAGTGCTGAGTACATAGTAAGGATGGATTGGCTAGTCTCTCAAAACTTGCAAACAGGGCCCAGGTGATCTTGAGATTTCAGTTGCCGGAGAGACCCATCGTGTAGATTCCAGAGTTGGCTATCATGACTAACAGCTGTCTAAGTTGTTTTTAAATGAATCATTAAGGGCTACATTTTCAGTTCAGCTAATCAAGTAGCAAATTACGGTGGGTCTAAAATACTTGTCTATTGCATTATGTATATGCTAGACTTTATCACTTTAGTTGGTTATATCGCTTCATATACTAATAGTCAAAAAATGCCAAACGAGAAAACAAACAAACAACAAAAATGCCACATGACTGTGTAAATACACTTTTCAAACTGTTTCATCTAAGAGTTTACTCACTTTCACATTGTGGCTTATAGTATTTTCAATCTAAGAGACTAATTTTGCTTACATAGGAAACTACATATTTTAAATTGAAAATTAAAAAATATTTTTAAGGTTTTAATGAGTCCTATCAAAACACATTTGTATATAGGAAGGTAGCCCAAGGTCGCTGTTGCCAATTGCGTACACAGCCCGCCCTCTAGTGTTTTCTTCTAAACAGTACCAAATTTTAGATCATAGTTGTAAATCTCAAAATGTTGGGTTAATAGGATTAAACACTGTGTCATCAAATTGATAGGACACAGCTAAATCCCTGACACGGATGAAAATTAAAGCAGAGAAAAACGAAGGTCCTTCCAGAAGCTGGTGGCAACTTCACTGGGGAGATATTGCAAAGTTAGTGGTAAATACACTATATTAAAAAGTTTTGTTTTGTAAATAGAGTAATGATAGAAGAAGAGTTAGTTGAAATGATGTATGTAAAATGTGATAACTGCATAATGACTAGTACAGTTGCTAGTTTACGACTGTATTAAAAAGACATTCCAAATGTTGATCAAATAATGGAGGTTTCTGTGGTTGTTTTCTTTTTAAAATAGTAAATATACGTAAAGCAGATAAATATCCCCTTTGTGGGAGTTAAAATAATCTAACTTATTTTATAGTTTTAACTTTATTAAAGCATACGACTATTCTAACTTATTTAACTTTTCTTAGTAAAGTTTTAACCTCTGTATTTAGAATATTTGTAACTAATGTGTATCGAATTAAACTCAAAGGGAAATTCATTAACTGAGAAGAAAAAATTTTAACTGTGCACTATTCACATAGCATAATGGGTTTTATAAGGAGTATGAGAAAAACGTGTGTGGTTGGTTTTGCTTTCTTTAAAAAAAATAGCGAACCACGTAGGTAAAAACTCACTTGAGAACATAGAATTTTGGAGGGAAATGCCAGGTGTGGTGGCTCACGCCTGTAATCCCAGCACTTTGGGAGGCCGAGGGGGGCAGATCACCTGAGGTCAGTAGTTCGAGACCAGCCTGACCCACATGGAGAAACTCCATCTCTACTAAAAATACAAAATTAACCGGGCTTGGCGGCGCATGCCTATAATCCCAGCTACTTGGGAAGGCTGAGGCAGGAGAATCACTTGAACCTGGGAGTTGGAGGTTGCGGTGAGCTGAGATCACGCCATTGCATTCCAGCCTGGGCAACAAGAGCAAAACTCCGTCTCAAAAAAAAAAAAAAAAGAATTTTGGAGGGAAAAAAAATCCCTCTAACAGATTCGAATCAATTCTGTGTTTCGAGATGTTTACAAAATGAAGCTTGGACTCTGAGAGGATGTGATCTATCCTCTCCATTGCATTGAGTTCCAAGTACTTCACATGGCGGGCTTTTTTAACTGTCGTGAAGAATTTAAACCAAATAGGGACTAGAATTTGTTTGTTTTTTTAACTTACATTTCAAGCTTCCTTATGTCTCAGGCACATTAGCATAAGTTGTCTAAAGTCATAAGGAAAAATTGACAGAAAAATGCTTTGGAGTCCCAGGTGTTTTCAATTGATGCCAACAGAAACTAACCAAATGGAAGACATTTGATGCGGGTTTATTTTTCCTTTGCAGTAACAGCGGGAACATGAAGCCGCCACTCTTGGTGTTTATTGTGTATCTGCTATGGTTGAAAGACAGTCACTGCGCACCCACTTGGAAGGACAAAACTGCTATCAGTGAAAACCTGAAGAGTATGTTTGGTTTCTTATCTGTGCTGTGTCCTGTTTGCATGTTGGTTGTCCTGCTGGCGTTTATAGTGAGTCGCAGTTGAGAGATAACCATATTCGCTGTTTTCACGGTGAAACGTTCTCAAGGCGCTTAAACCAAGTCATCATGACGCCAAACATCTGGGTAAAAATAGAAAATTCCAATCACGTCTCTGCAGGCGTTCACATTTCCAGATGTTTGTATCATGTAGATACAACTTGCCAGTTTTTTCACTGCATTTTTTTGTATCATCCAGATGGTTGTTGTCATCTCAGCACAGCTCTAATGAACAGTGAAATACTTTTCTAGCATTTGAAAAATTTAAACCATTAGAGTAATCTGTGCAATTATTCTTAAACTAGTGAAAGAATGGGTTATAATTACATTGAATCTGGTTGTTCTGTGGCCATTAACTTGCAACCTTTGCTTGGTGATATATACTTTGGGTACTTAATATTTAGAAGAACAAATTAGCTAAAATGTAGCTGATTTAGGGTCTGTAATTAAAATCAGAGTCAAGAATAAGCTCCTTAGTAGGCCATGTTGGCTATTTTGAACAGGGAATGACAATGAATTTTAAACTTACTAAGGGCTTATTAAAGCTGTATAAGACACGTCCATTGAGTTATTAAGGAAGCTCGTATTACATGGGATACTTTCTAGGTCTCGTGCCTCCTTATTAGGTAACTGAAGCTGAAAGAAAGAGAAATTGCTGACTGTGTTTGAGGTCCCCAGCTGGGCACTTAATATAAATTATGAAGAAAATGCAAAATTTTCTCTAATATAAACACACTTGAGTCTTAAATGAAAGAAAAAAATGGATAAATGAAAACAGGGCCTGAGCAAGATGACAAGAATGAGGTTCAGTGAACTCTATTTGTTTAGGCACTCACAAGTGAGAAGTAGAAGGTATGGTCCGTGTGGCAGCTGGGTCCATGTGGCAGCTGACAGCTAATTCATTATGATCTGCTTTCAGAATATGAGCCTATAAAAGAACAATTAAGCCTCTCTTTTGGAGACATGAAAGGTTGGTGAACTTGGTGTTTTGTAATCTGATCAGATCTCAAAGAAAAAATTGCCACATGTCTTTCAGGTTTTTCTGAGGTGGGGGAGATAGATGCAGATGAAGAGGTGAAGAAGGCTTTGACTGGTATTAAGCAAATGAAAATCATGATGGAAAGAAAAGAGAAGGAACACACCAATCTAATGAGCACCCTGAAGAAATGCAGAGAAGAAAAGCAGGTACAGTCATTGAAAATAATGTCCGTTCTTACACAGATCTGGACCAGAAATACTGCACTTGTTAGTACGATTGATGAATTACTTATTTTCCTTAGTAATAAATTTCATGGGTAGCTGCTTTTATTTGAGGAAAAGTTTAAGGGAAGCTTCAGATTTCCTTGAAGAACATATTTCGTGTAGGATAGGCTTCTGCAAGACTCCAACCCAGAATCTGGGGGATTCATCTCTGTTTAAGTGCTGCTTTCTCAAAAATAGATTATTCTTGGTCTCTTCTGAGTTAGGATATTGAGTCAAAAGTATTTGAAGAGTTTTTTTTACTAGATCAGTGGTCTCCAGAGTTTTTGTTTTTTGTTTTTTGTTTGTTTCTGTTTTTGAGACAGAGTCTCGCTCTGTCACCCAGGCTGGAGTTGATCCCGCTCATTGCAACCTCCACCTCCCGGGTTCAGGCGATTCTCCTGTCTCAGCCTCCCTAGTAGCTGGGATTACAGGCTCCTACCACCCCGCCTGGCTAATTTTTGTATTTTTAGAAGAGACGGGGTTTCACCATGCTGGCCAGGCTGGTCCCGAGCTCTGGGGCTCAAGTGATCCACCTGCCTCAGCCTCCCAAAGTGCTGGAATTACAGGCATGGGCCACCGTGCCTGGCCCAGAGATTTTTGGTCTCTCATTCCTATGACCAAAAAATTTGTTACCACTCACTCCTAAATATATGCATATTCATTTACTTATGAAATAGATACATGAATTGCTACCATTGATATCTCAAGGCACAATATGTATTTAAGGTGAGATTCATCATTAGCGAGTGTGGATATAAGTCCACATTTCAAATAATCTTCTAGATATTTTGAAACTTTTAGCCGACTTGCCAGATCTAATTAGATCACCATAGTTTTCCTTTGTCACTTGGCCAATAAAGAGCTCATAATGATCAAGTGTCAGCTCTGCCATTTGCTTTTGGTCCACTTGAGCTTAAATTATTCATTTTTAAAATCTGCCAAGTTTGTTTTTTTTTCAAGAATCTTGTTAAGCCTCCTGTCCATTTAGTGAAGGTTACTTTAGTTAAAACTAGATAATAAAATCCATCAGTCTACCTGAGTTCTCTTACATGGCAACTCATTACAATTGGGTGCATGTGAACAGAGCAAGGGAACTATAGTTGATTCTTCTGGAATGTAGAGGATCCCCTTTTTCCCAAGGTCATCACATACAGTTGGGCACACACAGTATCTGACACATGCATCTCAAGAGAGTACCATGTATATCCAATAATGCATCAGCCTAATCACTTTTTCAAATTCAAATAGCTTTATTTAATAGCTATAGCTTGAACTACATATTTTATCAATGGAGAATACATATTATATTCAAATGTCTTTGGAAGATGTAAAAAATTGTTCATATGCCACAGTATAAAGTTCAGTAAATTTCTAAATTATAGACATTGAATAGCTTGCAGTTTAGTGACATTAATAATTAACATCACACTCAAAACAATGACTTTTTTAAAAAAGGTTATCTTCAAACATTACCCTTAAATCAAAGAGGAAATTAAAACTGTAACAAAAATAATTTGGAAAATATTTTCAATTTTAATGTTGAGAGTAAATTACTTTTTAAATTTATTTTTATTTTTTGAAAAATGTTAAGTTGTAAAATACATATAACAAAATTTACCATCATAACCATTTTTAAGTGTGCCATTCAGTAGTGTTAAATACATTCATACTGTTGTGCAACCAATCTCCAGAATTATTTTCATCTTGCAAAAACTGAAAGTCTATACATATTAAACAATGCCCCATTCCCCCCACCCCAGTCAGATTTTTAATTTAAAAATACAAGTGGAAGTTCTAATATTTTCTATCTATCCCTCTATCTATAAAGTTGTAGGCCACTGAATTCCAGATTGCTGCTTGCATCTTTTTACTTCTGAGCATCATGGCATCTGGGAGTCTGTTAAGCAACTGGAGCCGGGTAGTGTGACAGGCTGACCCCAAAGCTGTGTGTCAGCGTCACCGGACTGGTTGATGTTGCAGCCCCACCTACTGCCCTGAGTCAGTCAGCGTTCTGGCAAGGAAAGGAGAATGCCTGACCAGCAGCTGCAAACCCTTCTCCCTTTTGGCAGCAATCAAAAGATTTTGAGGAAATCTAAAATAGCTCCTCATCAGGAAAATGTGGAAGCCCCTCCAGCTGGGATCTTCCCTGGTGGGCTTGTGAGCCTGGCCATCTGGGAATAGAGACACTAGATAGCACTAATACACTCTTCACAAAACACATTATCACATGGAATGTTTTGAACATCTGGGTAAACCACTACTTTCATTTTATAGCTAAGAAAACTGGGGTTTGAGATGTTTGTTAATTAACATGTTACTCCAACACTGTAATGAATGAACTGAGATAAAGTCAGCAGATGTGTGCACGGGGGACCCAGTGATTTTCCGCTTTTCTCACTTCCCTGAACCTCCTGGCAAGGAGGACAGGGTATACAGCTTTAACAAGAATATTCCACTTTGGGTGGGTCAAGTAAGCAAATGTGGATTTCACTTCTGGCCCTGAAGAATCCAAGCAACTAGTAGAATTTTTGTTTATTCTTAAAAATCTTATTGTACAAAAATTCATTGAATTATACTCTTAAGTTTGAGGCACTCAATTAGAAAGTTAATCGGAAAAAAAAAAATCTGTTTAACCCTGAGTATCCCTCCCTAAAATTACTTAAAGCCTAGAATAAAGGTCAGTTTAGACAAATTATGAATTGGCAAATATGGTGTTAGCAACCCTAGTCTCCCAGTATTGAGCCCCACCCATTCTCAAGAGTACTGCTCAGTGGTGACCCAGCATCCTCACTGCCCCCTTCCACCACCCCTCCTTATTAATATTTAGTGAGACTATCTGAAACTTATTAAGTAGGAAACCCTAGAGAAGGTTAGAGTGACTTGACCCCCAAATCAGGTTTTATTTGTATGTGTTTTTAATGAAATGGGGTCTTGCTATGTTGCTCAGGCTGGTCTTGAACTCCTGGGCTCAAGGGATCCTCCTGCCTCACTTCCCGAGTAGCTGGGATCACAGGCACTAGCCACCATGCCTGGCTCAATGCCAGGTTTATATAGCGCTTTTGATAAACTGTCAACTATAGGAATAGAGTTATAAGCGTGAATCTGCCAGTTGGTACAATGTCTAGCAGGAAATGGAAGGCGTCGACAGGATATTCCTTAGGAATGTTTACTAGACAGAGGTCTACTTCTTCCATGGCAATGTTTCACTTCCAAAACTTGGGACCTGTGATTTGGTAACTGTTTTTTGTTCTGCTTCTGGGCAGTGAATGGAAGGAAGCCTGAGAGATACTAGTTATTATACTGGACTAGTTATAATAATAGATGTCTTGCCTATGATAATGGATACTAGGTATAATAATAGATGCCTTGCTTGTTTAGCTCATTTAATGCAAAGACCTTGAGAAGTAGATACTATTATTCCTATTATTCTTATTTGCAAATGAGGAGACTAAGGCTTATACATATTAAGTAATTTGCCCAAGGGTACATAGCCACTGTAGTTTGGAATTGGGAATATTAGGATTTTGTCTTATGAGGACAATGAGCAGAATATGTAAAATTGGGACTGATTGAGAAAATCCTGGAGGTATTGTTACTTGCCTTGGAGAAACAACCTTTTTTTTTTTTTGAGACAGAGTCTCACTCTTGTTGCCCAGGCTGAAGTACAATGGCACGATCTTGGCTCACTGCAACCTCCGCCTCCTGGGTTCAAACGATTCTCTTGCTTCAGCCTCCCAAGTAGCTGGGATTACAGGCACCCACCATCACGACCAGCTAATTTTTGTATTTGTAGTAGAGACAGGTTTTTACCATGTTGGCCAGGCTGTTCTCAAACTCCTGACATCAGGTGATCCACCCGCCTCAGCCTCCCAAAATGCTGGAATTACAGGTGTGAGCCACTGCACCCTGCCGAAAAACAACCACTTTAAGATGTAAGATTCAGCCAGGTGCGGTGGCTCATGCCTGTAATCCCAGCACTTTGGGAGGCCAACGTGGGCAGATCACTTGAGGCCAGGAGTTCGAGATCAGCCTGGGCAAAATGGTGAAACTCTGTCTCTATTAAACATACAAAAATTAGCCAGGCATGGTGGCACGCATCTGTAGTCCCAGCTACTCAGGAGGCTGAGGCAGGAGAATCTCTTAAACCTGGGAGATGGAGGTTGCAGTGAGCTGAGATTGCACCACTGCACTCCAGCCTGGGCGACACAGCCAGACTCTGTCTCAAAAAAAAAAAAAAAAAAAAAAGATGTAAGATTCCAAAATTGTTCTACAAAGTCCAAGGACACACACACACTCCTGTCTGGGTCAAAATGTGTATTGGCAAGCTGGGGCCCTGGCAGTTTTCTTACGTGGATCATAGCAAATGCTACCTGGCTTAGCAGCCAAACTTTACAATGAGGACAACTGACAAATCCTAGCCAGGCAGAGAAGATGTGGAAGATTGACAGTGCCCAGGTGATTCTTTGGGCTTAATACTCCAGGAAAGGGTCATTTCCATTAGCTCTGCGGCTGTCTTCTTATGGCCAGATCCATTATACTCACTTCATTCCCCTGCACGATATCTCGGCATGGAGGGGGCTGGGGTTCAGAAGTCCACACTTGCAGGGAAGCCAGAGGTTTAGGCAGGGGCACAGGAAGAAAGGTCTGTTGCACCATGGTGCTGACCCATGAGGCACTCCAGGGGCAGGGCTGAGGCTCGCAGGGACAGGTGCCACTGCTGCTGGGCTCCTCACCACCCATAGCAGGACTTGGCCAAGTATAGCAAGCACCACAAGGGGGAGCACTGGGAATATAAACAAGAAGAACAAAGCTTGTTTATATTCCTATTTATATTTATTTAATATTACATTATATATATTTATTATATTACATTCTAATTGCAGAGATGCCATCCTGCATCTCTGCAATTAGAATGTAACTCAACGGGAACATTTAACTTGCCATACAAGAATTGCACTTCCTTGCAATGTTTAAGGATATACAACAATTAAAGACAGCGTAAATAAAAGAATTAAAATATGCCAGCTTTATAAACTGTAAAGCCCACTTTCCCCATGCCCCAGTGGATGAGAACTGAAGACAGACTTACCGGTAAATAGGTAAATCACAGTTGTTCCCAGATCGGGATGGCATCTTCATTGTCAGGTCACCCACACCTAGAGTAATGTCTGTCACATAGCAAACACTCAGTAAATACTTATTGAACAAATGAATGAACAGATGAATAAGATTTACAGTCTTCAATAGGAATCAATCAGTGCTCTTTTCTTAAACTAAACAGAAAGCTTTGGGGGAGATCTGACAGCTGCGAGGCACCTGAAGGAGAAAGAATGAAAAAGCAGTTTAGAATGTGTACATTTCAAAGGGTGAAATCAACTAAGGTGCATATAGATCATGAAACGGAAATTGGACTTTTGTTTCTACTTTTAATTAGGAGGCCCTGAAACTTCTGAATGAAGTTCAAGAACATCTGGAGGAAGAAGAAAGGCTATGCCGGGTGTCTTTGGCAGATTCCTGGGGTGAATGCAGGTCTTGCCTGGAAAATAACTGCATGAGAATTTATACAACCTGCCAACCTAGCTGGTCCTCTGTGAAAAATAAGGTAAGAGAAAAAGAGAGCTCAAGACTTCACAGTTCTTAAGGCACCTATTTCAGCTTACTTTTTTATTAATTTATGTTAATATTTAGAATGGAGATGCCTGATCTGATGAGGCCTTTTGCTTTCTAGAATCTAATACTAATGTTTACGTACCATCACCTGTGTATACGCAATTTATAAGGTAGAGCATCCATTCAGTGGACACTGAATGCATCTCTTAAAATATCCTGGCTTTCTGCCTTGTATTTGTTATTTGTGAACATGTTCCCACTAGATAGTAAGCTGTTTAAGGGCAGGGATCATATCTTATTTGTCTTCACTTATGCATTGGTGGCATCCAGTAAATGTTTACCAAACTGCATTTGGAATCATAGCATTGCAGTCTCTGATTTCAATCCACATTAATTTTTCCTTCTGGAGGCCAAATATTTAAAGATACTCTCTGCCTCCCAAATCTTACCTTCAACATGCTTGCCTCCTTATGCATAACATATACACACACACACACACACACACACACACACCTTCACGTCCCCTTTTGCCCTACCCGTGTATGTAGGACTGGCATGTTTTCTTTTTTGTACCCTTTGGTTATCTTCTGAGCAGAGGGATCACAGAGGGTGGTGACCTGAATAGGATGAGCTCTGCCCCACTAACGGCTCCAATTAAGCTAGATTTTTCTCCCCCTTCAAGAAGTGAGCTGAATACAAAATTGAGTGGAATTTCACGCTCCATATTAGAGCACATACTAATTAGGGTATGCTCCTGGCTTGGCAATGCCATACTCAATTATAAAGGGAGCAACTACTAAGATAATGAATGCGCCAAGTTAATTTGCCTCCACTATTAATTGCATCTGCTCTATTTTTAGAGCTACTGTCACCTGCTAATACACCAGAATATGGTGTAATGAGCATCAGCAGGAAGTCAGGAGATATGGGGACCATTCCCATCTGGGTCAGTTGTGTGATCTTATGAACACTTCTTGGGGCTTTAAAGGTTTGTTTTTGTGGATGAAGAGTCAAGTAAACAGAAGCTGGTAGAGGGAGAGGCAGACAATCCACCCAAATTCTTTTCTTTATTTTTTTCATGAGACGGGGTCTGGTTCTTTTGCCCTGGCTAGAGGGCAGTGGTGCCATCTTGGCTTACTGCAGCCTCCACCTCCTGGGTTCAAGTGATTCTCTTGCCTCAGCCTCCTGAGTAGCTGGGATTACAGGCGCCCGCCACCACGCCTAGCTAATTTTTGTATTTTTAGTAGAGACAGGGTTTTACCATGTTGGCCAGGCTGGTGACCTCAGGTGATCCACACACCTTGGCCTCCCAAAGTGAAAACTTGACCTTTTTAGGCTATTGGTGGGCAATGTAAACCAGGAGAAATTTCAGATCCTGTTTCCATAGGCAAAGGCAAAGTCAGGTATAAGAGGGTTAAGAAATTATCTTAAAGTTAATTGCCTCATACTAGCTTGCCCAGAATTATTCTTGATTTGAAATGACTACTGTAAGTTGACTTTAAAATTTGCAATAAGAAATGGTCCAGGGCCGGGTGCAGTGGCTCACCCCTGTTATCCTAGCACTTTGGGAGGCCAAGGCATGTGGATTACCTGAGCTCAGGGGTTCGAGACCAGCCTGGGCAACACGGTAAAACCCTGTCTGTACTAAAATACAAAAAAAATTAGCCAGGCATGGCGGCGTGTGACTGTAATCCCAGCTACTCGGAAGGCTGAGACAGAAGAATCACTTGAACCCAGGAGGCGGAGGTTGCAGTGAGCCGAGATGGTGCCACTGCACTCCAGCCTGAGTGACAGAGCAAGACTCCATCTCAAATAAGAAAGAAAGAAAGAGAGAGAGAGAGAAAGAAAGAGAAAAGAAGAAAGAGAAAGAGAGAAAGAAAAAGAAATAAAGAGGAGAGAAAGAAAGAAAGTCGAGAAAGAAAATAATTTTTTATTCCATTTCTCTCCCCTACTCTACTCCACAGATTGAACGGTTTTTCAGGAAGATATATCAATTTCTATTTCCTTTCCATGAAGATAATGAAAAAGATCTCCCCATCAGTGAAAAGCTCATTGAGGAAGATGCACAATTGACCCAAATGGAGGATGTGTTCAGCCAGTTGACTGTGGATGTGAATTCTCTCTTTAACAGGAGTTTTAACGTCTTCAGACAGATGCAGCAAGAGTTTGACCAGACTTTTCAATCACATTTCATATCAGATACAGACCTAACTGAGCCTTACTTTTTTCCAGCTTTCTCTAAAGAGCCGATGACAAAAGCAGATCTTGAGCAATGTTGGGACATTCCCAACTTCTTCCAGCTGTTTTGTAATTTCAGTGTCTCTATTTATGAAAGTGTCAGTGAAACAATTACTAAGACGCTGAAGGCAATAGAAGATTTACCAAAACAAGACAAAGGCAAGTATTAAAAGATTACTTTTACTTAGAGGTTTACACTAAAGTCAAGTTTTGTTTAGCTTCAGAAATGGTAGACATTTCTGAGTCACATTGTATAGCGTTTCTTGAAGAGACAGTTTATGGAAAATGTTTCAGAGCCTCTTAAAAGAAGCTTTGAAGTCTGCTAAACACCATCCCTCTTCCATCATTGTTGAGAACTGAACTCTTTCTAGAGCAAATTTTCAAAGCGGAAAGAAAAAAATGCTAATAGGTTGAGAACTTGAAAAAAAAAAAAACCAGTTCCCTCATTTATTATTTCTTTATTTATTTTATTTTGTGACGGAGTCTCACTCTGCCACCCAGCCTGGAGTACAGTGGTGTGATCTTGGCTCACTGCAACCTCTGCCTCCCAGGTTCAAGCAATTCTCCTGCCTCAGCCTCCCAAGTAGCTGGGACTACAAGTGTGCACCACCACGCCCGGCTAATTTTTTTGTATTTTTAATAGAGACGGGGGTGTCACTATCTTGGCCAAGATGGTCTCAAACTCCTGACCTCAGGTGATCCACCCGCCTTGGCCTCCCAAAGTGCTGGGATTGCAGGCGTGAGCCACCATGCATGGCCATTTCCCTCATTTATTAAAGCTCATGTAGATGCTCAGCTCTATTCTGCTAAAGCATCAGAGAGCTTCTTTAAAATTGATCTGGAATCCTCAACTCCCAGTTTGAGAAGCCCACTCTCACATATAACCAGAGCAATTTAGTGCCCTCCTCTGAATCACTACAATCATTCCTTAAATCATAAAATGTATGCATAAAACCACAAAAAATGCTCATAAACCCCAAACGACAGAAATATTAGATAAGAATTGCCTTCTATCAACACTAATCATGCCTCATGGCATCCATGTTGGAGACACAATACTGCTTTATGTTTTAAGGCAGCAGATATCTTCTGTGGGCTTCTATGGAGTAAATTAGATAGAGCATTCGAGAAATGAGAATTGCCATGAGGGTCAAGTGTAGGATCTGCATTTCCTTTGTTACTGTATTGACCACTAAGCCAGGTTGAAGGCTGCTCCCCTCTGAGATGAAAAATAAAATGGGCTCCTTCTATCTATTTTTCTTTTTCTTTTTTCTTTTCTTTTTTTTTTTTTTTTTTTTTTGAGATGGAGTGTTGCTCTGTTGTCCAGGCTGGAGTGTACTGGTGTGATCTCGGCTCACTGCAACCTCTGCCTCCTGGGTTCAGTCAATTCTCCTGCCTCAGCTTCCCGAGTAGTGGGGATTACAGGTGCCCGCCACCACGCCTGGCTAATTTTTGTATTTTTAGTAGAGACAGGGGTTTCACCATGTTGGCCAGGCTGGTCTCGAACTCCTGACCTCAGGTGATCTGCTCACCTTGGCTTCCCAAAGTGCTGGAATTACAAGCATGAGGCACCACACCCAGCCAGCCACCACACCCAGCCAGCCACCACTCCTGACCCTATCTGACTATTTTTCAATTATATTAGCTGTAGCTGGCATCATCTGAATCAGATTCTCAAAATCGCCATGACATTACATAACTGGCCTCTACATAGGAGAGGTTTACCTTTCAGAAACTGAAGCTAGGAAACAGTGCATTACATCCTTCAGGTCCCATCGTTCCATGAACAGAGAACAGCCATCATTACTGGAATTGTTGGGTTCTATTTCAGAGTCCAGTGGACTTTTTTTATAAGTCAATTCTTTGGTCTGGTAGTCCATTCTGAGGTTCCAAATTCATCAAATATTCAGGATAAACACCAGGCGAGTAGACTAAATCTATCCAGGCTGGGTGGTATTAAGTGATTTTAGCCTGACTGTTTACATGGATATCAACTGTCTTGGAAAAACATTGAGAATATGTTCATTAGAACAAAAGGGCTCCTCCCCTCCATGTTGTGTAGCAGCCTTACACAAGCATTGGTTACATTCCCATGTGCACAGGACTGTCAGTAGTGATTCAGACATGCCAGAATCTAGATAATTTTTCAACCACTGTAACCCCCTCCCACACACCAGCTACGAACATAGGTTTCCACTGTCTGCCACCATTGCCTTCTCACTCACACAGCTGGGGGCCAGCCCTACTCTCAGCTGCCTCACACGCACCCTCCCCAGCCCCTCTGTGCCACTTCCATCTCAGTGATGACCTGGAAAGCCAAGGTCCCCTGTGAATGCAAATATTAAAGACAAAAACAAAATAGCAACCAAAAAAGTCTGTGTTACACTATTGTACTCTTCTTTCTCCAGTATCCCTCCCCTAGCCAGACAGTACACAGAAGCTACCGCAGAGGAGACACTGTCTTCCCAGATGAGCAAATGTGGACTGTTTATCAAGAATAGTCAGGCAGGGGCTCTACAGCACTTGAATGTGGTTTCCATCACTTTTCTGGACAGGTAGTTGGTGAGGAATAAGCCTACTGCCCCTAGAAAATCTGCCTAATGACTTAACACTTTGAGTTTTGCCCCTTGTGGTAGGCAAAATAATGACTGCCCAAAATATCCCTACCCTAATCCCCAGAACCTGTGAATTTATGTTATGTGGCAAAGGGAAAGTAAGGTTGCAGATGGAAATCAATTTGTTAATCAACTGACTTTATTTTTATTTATTTTTTGAGACAGAATCTTGCTCTGTCACCCAGGCTGGAGTGCAGTGGAATGATCTTGGCTCACTGCAACCTCCACCTCCAGGGTTCAAGTGATTCTCCTGCCTCAGCCTCCCGAGTAGCTGGGATTACAGGCGCTCACCACACCTGGCTAATTTTTGTATTTTGAGTAGAGGCAGGGTTTCGCCATGTTGTCCAGGCTGGTCTCGAACTTCTGACCTCAAATGATCCGCGCACCTCGGCCTCCCAAAGTGCTGGGATTACAGGCATGAGCCATCATGCCCGGCCTCAACTGATTTTAAAATAGAGAGAGTATGCTGGATTATCCAGCTGGATTCAATGTAATCACAGGGTCCTTAAAAGTGGAAGAAGGAGGCAGAAAAGAATTAATAGTAGCAGCCACAAGAGAAGGACTTGGCTCGACTTTGATGACCTTGAAGACAGAGGAAGGGGCCAGGAGCCGAGGAATGTAGGTGGCCTCGAGGAACTGGAAATGGTATAGAAATGAATTCTCCTCTAGAGCCTCCACGAAAAACTAGCCCTACTGACATCTTTTTTTTTTTTTTTTGAGACCGAGTCTTGCTCTATCTTCAGGCTGAAGTGCAGTGGTGCGATCTTGGCTCAGTACAACCTCCGCCTCCTAGGTTCAAGCGATTCTCCTGCCTCAGCCACCTGAGTAGCTGGGACTACAGGCACGTGCCACCACGCCCAGCTAATTTTTGCATTTTTTTTTTTTTGAGACAGATGACATCTTGATTTTAGCCTAGTGAGACCCACTTCAGACTTCTGACCTAAAAGACCAAACAATAATGAATTTGTGCTGTTTCAAGCCACTGAATCTGTGGTAGCTGTAAGAGAGCTAACAATAATAGTAACTGACCAACATTTACTGAGCAAGTTCTGTGTGGCAACCTTCATGGATGGGCCTTATTGGTCATGATTGTTTAAAGGGCCAAAATTAGAAAAATAGTTAACACTGAATTATGAACACCAGGAAAAGGAGCGTGGAAATAAAAAGAATCAGAAATATCTTGATAATTAATGTTATTTTTGTTGAGTATAGGTTCATTTCGGTCCCATATTTCTTTCCTACCTTGGTCCTTCTGGACCTCAGTTCCTGAATCTGTTGAAAGCGAATAGGTCCAGGAAAGTAGCTCTTGGAATTATCTTCATTTGTCTTATGAATCCCTGGAAAGAACAGATGAGATCGTGTTCTACTGTAGCTTGACCAGTGCAGGGGGCTGGGAGATCTGGTTCTAATGTTAGTTAACATTAATTTTCGCATGGGAGAAACAGACAGGCAGGTGGGAGAGTAGATGATTTAGCTCAGTGACTGCACTGGAAGTAGCTCCCTGGAAGGGTTCTGAGGTTCTGTCAAGGCTAGACTAAGCGAAGTGATGGATTGTGCTGTGGCTGCAGGATGGGGAATTAGTGTCATATGGGCCTAGAATTTGTCATCCTTGGTGTACACACCAGGTATTAATCTAGATGCTAGAGATAAAATGATGATTATGACACAGCCTCTGACTTCCAGGAGCTCGGTCCAGAGAAAGGAAAACAGATTAGTGAACAATTACATCACCATATTGTGGGTAAAATGGCAGAAGAAGGTATGGAAGAAGGACAAGATTAAAATGGCAAGACCAAGTCCCTTCCCTCAAGAGGCTTAGAGTCTAATGGAAAAGATAAGAAAGCAAACACTACATAATGCAGGAATTAATTCTACACTGGAAATTCTCACAGGGGGCTATACAGGGCAAAGAAGAGGGTCCAGGAAAGCAGCTGGGAGAAACTGACTTTCTGGTCACCAAAGAGGATGGGTGCCTTACATGCCATTCTATCGAACAGTGCTTCGCTGTTTTTAAACTATGGACTTTGCAATTTATCTCAAAATATAACGTTTCATTTTTAAATGCTGAGGATTTAATATAACAGAAAATCATCAGGTTGTAAATTAGTAATACATGTTTCCTAATGTCAAACAGTCTATTGGGAACCACCAATTTTCTGTTGGATAGACTTCTTTTTACACATTTTTATATGGATTGTTAATTCTCCTGGGGAAAAAACTTCTCAAAACTTGATCGGCTTTAGATATTTTCCTAAATCTTTGACCTCCTGTTCATAACAGTATATGCATCTCCACACACACATACTCGCACACATATGTGTGTATATATATATATGTGTGTGTGTGTGTATATACATATATATGAGAAATGCAAAAAAAGAATAGTAATAAAATAACCACCTATCACCCACTTTAAGAAACAGACATTTCTAATATCTTTGAAACTTCTTCCCAATTATAGCTTTAAAAATCAATTATCAAAGGGTTTTTTAAAATATAGAAAAGTCCAAGAGAAAAAGTGGTTCACAATCACCTATTTACTTAATCCTATTGACATCAGAAATACTAATGATATAAATAAGACAAACGATTTTTAAAGTAATCAAATATATAAAAGAACAAAATAAATGAAAGCTGCCCTCTCCTACCTTATCAACTCCCTCTTCTAAAAGATAGTTATTAATAATTCTTCATGACTCCTCCTAGAAAATAAAATTACATGCATTAATATATGTGTGTATACAGTACTAATAAATTTCTAGTAATGAGATTCTTGGATTCAAGAGTGTGCAATTTTTAATAGCTGTTCAGTTGTCCCAGGAAATTATTGCACCAACGTGCATTTCTGTGTCTAAATATAGGAAAAAGGGCCAGGCGCGGCGGCTCATGCCTGTAATCCCAGCACTTTGGGAGGCCGAGGTGGGTGGATCATTTGAGGTCAGGAGTTCAAGAAACCAGCCTGGACAACATGGCGCAACCCCATCTCTACTAAAAGTACAAAGATTAGCTGGGCTTGGTGGCTCTCGCCTGTAATCCCAGCTACTTGGGAGCCTGAGGCAGGAGAATCACTTGAACCCGGGAGGCAGAGGTTGCAGTGAGCCAAGATCCCGCCACTGCACTTTAGCCTGGGCAACAGAGCAAGACTCTGTCTCAAAAATAAATAAATTAAATACATACATACATATAGGAAAAAGATTTTGAAAGCACTGGTAAGAAAAAGCTGCGGCATTGTCTCCACTTCTTCAAAGTGCAAACTCTTATGACACTAACGTGTAAATGTTATGTTCCCTGTAGCCCCTGACCACGGAGGCCTGATTTCAAAGATGTTACCTGGGCAGGACAGAGGACTGTGTGGGGAACTTGACCAGAATTTGTCAAGATGTTTCAAATTTCATGAAAAATGCCAAAAATGTCAGGCTCGCCTATCTGAAGGTAAATAATTGCTATTTTGTTTTTTATTCTACTTTAAGTTCTCAGGTACATTTTGTTATAAAGTTTCGGTGCCACAAAAGAAATAGCACTCGAATATAAAATTTTCTTTTTAATTCTCAGCAAGACAAGTTACTTCTATAGAAGGGTGCACCCTTACAGATGGAGCAATGGTGAGCGTGCACTTGCCAAGGGAGGGGAAGGGGTTCTTAACCCTGGCAACGCACGTGGCCCCTGCTGCTGTGTGGTTCCCCTATTGGCTAGGGTTAGACCGCACAGGCTAAACTAATTCCCATTGGCTAATTTAAAGAGAGTGACGAGGTGAGTGGTCTGGAGGGAAAAATGGTTATGACAGAGCGGGTAATCGGAATGAATCAGCGTGAAGCATGTAATCGGAATGAGTCAGGGCAGAGCATGTAATCGAAAAAGGTTGCTTTACGAGGAAATTAAGTTTAAAAGTAGAAGGCAAATAATTGAACATACTGACATATTGATTCTTTGGAAAGAAATTTAGAACTCACATCTAACAATTTTTTAGGGTTTCTTTAGTATTCTGGACAGAGGACAAAATCTCATTCTCACAAGCATACTGGATTCATTTGCTTTCCTCCAAGCACTTTTTTGCAGGCTCATTTCCATCTGGGGGCGTTCAATGTAGGTTTATAAACTGGTGTTTTGTTTGTTTGTTTTATGAGACGGAGTCTTGCTCTGTTGCCCAGGCTGGAGTGGCACAATCTCGGCTCACTGCAACCTCCACCTCTCGGGTTCAAGCAATTCTCCTGCCTCAGCCTGCCAAGTAGCTGGGATTACAGGCATGTGCCACCACGCCCGGCTAATTTTTTTGTATTTTTAGTAGAGACGAGGATTTCACCATATTGGCCAGGCTGGTCTTGAACTCCTGACCTTGTGATCAGCCCACCTCGGCCTCCCAAAGTGCTGGGATTACAGGCAGGAACCACCGTGCCTGGCCCGGTTTATAAACTTTTATTATTCCAAAGTATGTCATTCTTTCACTTTCTTTAATACGCTAATTGTTCTTGTGATTTTTTTTATGATTAATGACCAAACACTATTGTGTGCAAAAGAAAAACCTTGAGCAAATTAGTGCAACTCCTTCCTTCTTACCGCAAGCAAAAAGAACCCCTGCCCCTGACCATGAAAGAAACCTTTCATTCTGTTAATCAGTGTTTAGACAAGTGAAATATTTTTTTGAAAGTGGCATTGGCTCTTTCCCATTGGTGGGTTAATTAACTAATTAGCATTTAAATAGGGAAAGTGGCTTCTCCTCCCAAGCCCCAGGAATCCTTTTCCCTCCCTTTCTAGTTCCTTCCCCAGGAAGGAAATCATTCTCCCTTTCCTCCATCCCTCCCCTCATTCCCTTTCCCTTCTCCAGACTAAAGTCACTCCTCCAACCCCACCAGGGCCAAATTACAACTTTTCTTATATAAAACAAGAGCTTTTGATTCCTATGCTTCTGCATTTTATCTCACTAAAGCCCTAAGGGAAGGACATTTTCAAAGTGTGGCTAATGGCTTACAGTAGGAAATTGGAAGATACAGGACGGACAGAAATCAACATGTCAGTAAATTCTACAACACTAGCTAGAGATTTGGGGCAAGTCATTTATGCTGTCTAGGCCTCAGTTGAGTAATTTGTAAATAAAGGACCCAAGATAATCTTTGGGTTCTAACAAAATTCTTCTGTAAAACAGTGGTCCCCAGCCTTTTGGCACCAGGGACTAGATTCGTGGAAGACAATTTTTCCAAAGATGGTGGGGCAGGGGACACGTTTGGGGATGATCATCAGGCATTATTCTCCTAAGGAGCGCTCAACCTAGACCCTTTGCATGCACAGTTCACAATAGGGTTTGTGCTCCTGTGAGAATGGAATGCCTCTGCTGATCTGACGGGAGGCGGGTCTCAGGCAGTCAGGCTTGCTCACCTGCCGCTCACCTCCTGCCGTACAGCTCCGTTCCTAAGAGGCTACAGGCTGATACGGGTCCATGGCCCAGGGGTTGGGGACCCCTGCTATAAAGGAAGTTCAGAAAAATCAGATTATAATTCATTTACTACCAAGTAATAGCTCTTTTGCCCTTAACTTCCCACAGTGAAGACCACTGGAGTAATTTATATCAACACAAACAACAGAAAGCATGGTCAGTGGAAACTCCTGTCCCTCCCTTTGCTTTCTCTCCGCAATCTAACAATGAGCAACTTGCAACAAATTTCGCTGTTCAGAGAAAAGGGAGAATGGAATTGTCACAATAGTTTCTGTCACCTAGGCTGGAGTGCAGTGGTATGATCTTCGCTCACTGAAACCTCTACCTCCTGAGTTCAAGTGATTCTGCTGCCTCAGCCTCCAGAGTAGCTGGGATTACAGGCATGTGCCACCATACCTGGCTAATTTTTGTATTTTTAGTAGAGATGGGGTTTCACCATATTGGTCAGGCTGGTCTCGAACTCCTGACCTCGTGATCCTCCCACCTCAGCCTCCCAAAGTGCTGGGATTACAGGTGTGAGCCATCGCGCCTGGCCAACAAATTGTTACAATGTTAAACAACATAATATCCTAAACATATTGGCTCTTAAAGTATCATTAGATACACCACAATACTAATAAAGGTTACCTTTGGGTTTTAAGATTAAAGATGATTTTTAAAAATACTTCTTTCTGTATTTTCCAAACTTTTAACCATAAACATAAGATATTCCTTGACTTAGGATAGGATTATGTCACAACCCATCATAAGTTTGAAAAATCGTAAGTTGAACCATTGTAAGTTGGGGATCATATGTACATGTATGCATATATGATATTAAAAATTATTAGACATCTTTAAAATTTGACTTTTTTACATATTACTTTTATTTAATCACCTTGCTCAAGGAGCCTGTAAATTACATATTAATATTCTCCATTATGAAATAAGTCTTTCCATTGTGCAAATTAATGCATTGCAGAGGTTCTAAACATCTATATGCTTTGCAACTCGAAAGGAGTAAGTTTCCCTTTCTAATTTTTTTATTCAATTAAATAAAAAAACATGAGTTTAATAGAGTCTATTAAATTAGATCATTATTCGAGTGGTTAGTAAACCTGTTTAGAGTCGACAACACTCCCTTTCTCTTTTTTTTTTTTTTTTTTTTTGTGCCAGAGTCTCGCTCTGTCGCCGAGGTTGGAGTGCAATGGCACGATCTTGGCTCACTGCAACCTCCACTTCCCAGGTTCAAGTGATTCTCCTGCCTCAGCCTCTCGAGTAGCTGGGATTACAGGCACCCGCCACCATGCCCAGCTACTTTGTTGTATTTTTAGTAGAGATGGGGTTTCACCATGTTGGTTAGGCTGGTGGCGAACTCCTGACCTCAAGTGATTTGCCTGCCTCTGCCTCCCAAAGTGCTGGGATTACAGGCGTGAGCCACCATGCCCAGCCCCTTTCTCCTTTTTAAATATCACCAGCCTGGGTTCTTTGTTTTTTGTTTTGTTTTGTTTTTGTTTTTGTTTTTTTTGAGACGGAGTCTTGCTCCGTCGCCCAGGCTGGAGTGTAGTGGCACAATCTTGGCTCAGTGCAACCTCCGCCTTCTGGGTTCATGCCATTCTCCTGCCTCAGCCTCCTGAGTAGCTGGGAATACAGGCGCCCACCACCATGCCCGGCTAAATTTTTGTATTTTTAGTAGAGACGGGGTTTCACCGTGTTAGCCAGGATGGTCTCGATCTCCTGACCTTGTGATCCACCTGCCTCGGCCTCCCAAAGTGCTGGGATTACAGGCTTGAGCCACCATCCCTGGCCTCCAGCCTGGGTTCTTATTGCCACTGAATTCTCAGGTTAGTTGGGCTAGTGAGGAAGTCAGGTTACATGGGCCACAGAACAAGAACAAGGATTGTTTTTTCTCTCCCTCTTCCACTTCATTCTCTGTCAGCCTCTCCCCACCTCAGTAGTTGGTCTTTTCTCCCCCTTCTTTTGAAAGCAGAGTCCATTATACAAATGGACTTGTTTACTTCTCCACATCCCTCTTGTGCAAATTTTCTGCCATGGACACCTCTACCCCAGCTCAGAATGTATATTAGACAATTTTGACCTCTAGAATGTCTTATTGGGCAGAAAAGTGTTTGGAAAGCGTTGCTCCAGGTAGCTTTGATTATAAATTGGACCTTTTCACGGGGTTACCTAGAGCAGTTGAGAGTGCTCTTTCTCCTGGCCAGGTGCAGTGGCTCATGGCTGTAATCCCAGCACTTTGGAAGGCCGAGGTGGGTGGATCACCTGCGGTCAGGAGTTTGAGACCAGCCTGGCCAACATGGCGAAACCCCGTTCTACAAAAAATACAAAAATTAGCCAGATATGGTGGCACGAACCTGTAATCCTAGCTACTCAGGAGGCTGAGGCAAGAGAATTGCTTGAACCTGGGAGGCAGAGGTTGCAGTGAGCTGAGATCAAGCCTCCAGCCTGGGCCTCAGAGCAAGACTCCGTCTTGAAAAATAATAATAATAATAAATATATAAATAAAATTTAAAAAAATGAAAAAGGAGTGCTCTCTCTCCTGAATTGCTGACTCGAGGACTCTCTCAGCCTGTTTTATCATTTGGAAGGGGAAATAATATATCTGCTTCATACACATCTTTAGAAGTTTAAATAAAATGTCTGACATATCAATGATTCTCATTATTCAAATATTTGTTTTTTAAGTCACAGTTGCAAGGTTATATACAGAAGCATAGGTTTTTATAACAGAAAAATAGACACTTAATATACTGACCTCTTACAAAAATAGTCCTGCTCAAGCATCCCATCTATGTATCATTAACATCTATTTCTTTCTACCCAGCTAAAATAGTTTATTAATAATCCTTGAATATCACAAGATAATACAGAATAAATCAGATAATACATTAAAATGCACCTGATAATCAATATGCACCAGATAATGGACACAGTATACATCAGATAATACAGTACAAATTCAATGAAAGTTTAGTGTTGCAAAGGTAAAATGTAAAGAATGTCCTAATGTGCTCCCATGCTGCTTAAAACTGTTATTATAAATTGCTTTTTATTATAAATATATAAAGAATGATGTAATAGGCCAGCCATGGTGGCTCATCCCTGTAATTCCAGGTCGTTGGGAGGCTGAGGCAGGAGAATCACTTGAGGTTAGGAGTTTGAGACCAGCCTGGCCAACATGGTGAAACCCTGTCTCTACTAAAAATATAAAAATTAGCCAGGTGTGGTGGTGCGCACCTGTAGTCTCAGCTACTCCGGAGGCTGAGGCAGGAGAATCGCTTGAAACCAGAAGCCGGAGGTTGCAGTGGGTCGAGATCGAGCAACTGCACTCCAGCCTAGGTGACAGAGCGAGACTTTGTCTCAGGAAAAAAAAAAAAAAATTCTCAGTCACCTAGATTGAGAAATAGAACATTACCAAAACAGACAAAGCCCCACTGTGTTCCCATCCACATCACATTCACTTTATCTCCTCAAAAGGAAAGTGCTATTTTGAATTTAGTATTAATTATTTCCTTGCATTTCTTCCTACTCATATCATGTGCCTATATACATATAATATATACAAATGCCAATATCATACATAGCAATGTTTTACATTTCGATTTTTGCATTGTCAATGTAGAATTTTTAAACTTAAAAATATGCTTCATACAGCCGGGTGCGGTGGCTCATGCCTGTAATCCCAGCACTTTGGGAGGCCAAGGCGGGTGGATCACGAGGTCAGGAGTTCGAGACCAGCCTGACCAACATGGTGAAACCCCATCTCTATTAAAAATACAAAAAAAAAAATTAGCTGGTCATGGTGGCGTGTGCCTGTAATCCCAGCTACTCAGGAGGCTGAGGCAGGAGAATTGTTTGAACCCAGGAGGCAGAGGTTGCAGTGAGCCGAGATCGCACCATTGCACTCCAGCCTGGGTGACAGAGCGAGACTCCATCTCAAAAAAAAAAAAAAAAAAAGCTACATACAAACATGAAACGGGCACGTGTCTGGCTGGGCGCGGTGGCTCATGCCTGTAATCCCAGCACTTTGGGAGGCCAAGGCGGGCAATCACTTAAGGCCAGGAGTTCGAGACCAGCCTGGTCAACATGGTGAAACCCCGTCTCTACTAAAACTACAAAAATTAGCCAGGCATGGTGGCATGCGCCTGTAGTCCCAGCTACTCGGGAGGCTGAGGCACAAGAATCACTTGATCCCAGGAAGCAGAGGTTGCAGTGAGCCAAGATTGTGTCACTGCACTCCTGCCTGGGTAACAGAGTGATACTCTGTCTCAAACAAACAAACAAACAAACAAAAACAAAGAAAAGAAAAAGAAAAAAGAAATGGGCACATGTCAAATGTTAATTTGACTATTTAACTTATTAATGAAGGAACCAGCAGGGTGTTAGAGCTGGGTCAAAGAAGTATAAGGGAGACTGGAGTGCTTACAGTCAAGCAGAGACAGAATGCTGAAAGATTATGAAATTAGATATGTTAGTTAATATTCGAAAGGGCAACTAAACTGTAAATCTTGCCATTATCTTTTCTATCAGACCAAAATAATTTACATCTCTACTAGACAAACATTTGCCACTTTTCAATCCATAATTTATGGGTAATTTCATGGAGTCTGGCCCTAATCAACAGTGAATAGTAAAGCCAACAAAGGATCTCTTCCCTAGACCTTGAAGTGATCTTTGGGTGGACCCCTTAGACAATAATTTAGTATGACATTGAGAGGAAATGCAAGCCTGGGCAGCATAGTGAGACCCGCCTCTACAAAAAAATTAAAAATTAGCCGGGCATGGTGGTGTGAGCCTGTAGTCCTAGCTACTCAGGAGGCTAAGGTGGAAATAGCACTTGAGCCCAGGAGTTCGAGGCTGTAGTGAGCTATGATCATGCCATTACACTCCAGCCTGGGTAACAGAGCGAGAACCTGTCTTGAAAAAAAAAAAAGAAAAAAGAAAAAGAAACAAAAGGAAATGCAGCCATTTTTTTGCCTTATTTCCAAGTTCTGGATAATTTTTCTTTTTTAACAATATAAATATTATCACTTATGTATTCTTTTGCAATATGGCTTTTCACTCAGTGTAGTTTGCAAGGGTTAGCCATGTGAATGCATGCTGCTCTAGTTCATTAATTCACTGTTGTATGTTGGTCTATGTAGGCATATCACAATTTATTCATTCCCTAGCTGAAGTACATTTGCTTTCAAGGTTTTGCTATTATAAACAAATCTCATACCTTTAATCAAATAATAATTTTGTCTCTTCAATCAGCTTTGATTTACTTTGTTCTAATACTAAGCACACAACTATAATTATAATTTCATTACTGATAAATATAAAATATTTTCCAAAACATCACAAATCTTTTTTTTTTCACTATTTAGTATAAACTTTTGGTCTTAATTTAAAGCGGCTTCACTATATGTGGTTCTTTTCCTCTTTTCCCATACTAATTACTGGTACTGGACATATACATCCAAAATCAAATAGTAGTGTCCTTTTTAAGGGATAAATGGGATGTGATGTAGAAGGGGCATAGTAGGGACTTCATCTGTTTTGGCAAATTTTTTCTTAATATAGGTGGTAGGCATGTGGAATTTATAACAAAAAGTTCTGTCTCCAGCCCAGTTTCTGTTACATAAAACCATATAATTAACAGTTAAACTGGATCTGGTTTGACACAGATGTAGACGATATTAATAATTACTCCAGAACAACAGGCATAACTAAAAACTCCCACAGGCAAAAGGGGAAAATAGAGAATGTAAGGGCTGGGACTTAAGCCCATGTTGCCCACCTCCAAGTTTCATGGACTTTTTCCTTCTCCACATTACTTTCTTCTCTGCTAGACTGTCCTGATGTACCTGCTCTGCACACAGAATTAGACGAGGCGATCAGGTTGGTCAATGTATCCAATCAGCAGTATGGCCAGATTCTCCAGATGACCCGGAAGCACTTGGAGGACACCGCCCATCTGGTGGAGAAGATGAGAGGGCAATTTGGCTGGGTGTCTGAACTGGCAAACCAGACCCCAGAAATAGAGATCATCTTTAATTCAATACAGGTAAAGGAGAGACCCAAGAGCAGATACGGAAATGACATGTGCATACCCTGATTTCACTGTTAATTTACTTATGAATTGTATCTGAATTTGAAAACAAGCTGTAGGAGGTATTCATATTTCCATTGTGATTGCCTTCAGGCTGACTTGATTTAATGTAGTTCATGGTCTTTAGAAAACAAGAAAGTCCATAAAGAAAATCAATTTAAAACACAAAATACTTTCTAATCTAGAAATGGCTATTTCTGCTTAGAGTTATAGGGCTATAACTGATAGAGGTAACCTTGAAGAAATATGGCCAATGTAGGTTTTAGGAGAGAAGACTTACAAATAAAGCAATTTGAGTTCAAAATTTGACTCTGAAACTTACCAGCTGAGTAAGCTTGGGAAAGTACCTCAACCATTCTAGGCCTCAGTGTTCCACCTGTAAAATGGTAACAATCATAGCTATCTTAACGTGTACACCTATAAAGTGATTAGTATAGATTTCTTATACAAAACAAGAGCTCTGTAAATTATAGCTCTTATTAGTTGCTGACACAATAAAGCCACTGAGTTATCTTGAGAATTAAACATTTATATGTTACTCGTCACATAAAAATACATTGCCAGCTGGGTGCAGTGGCTTATTCCTGTAATCCCAGCACTTTGGGAGGCCGAGGTGGGTGGATCACTTGAGGTCGGGAGTTTGAGACCAGCCTGGCTAATGTGGCGAAACCCTGTCTCTACCAAAAACATAAAAAATTAGCCAAGTGTGATGGCACACACCTGTAATCCCAGCTACTCAGGAGGCTGAGGCAGGAGAATCACTTGAACCCGGAAGGCAGAGGTTGCAGTGAGCTGAGATCGTGCCACTGCACTCCAGCCTGGGCGACAGAAGGAGACTCTGTCTCAAAAAAAACAAAAATAAAAACATATTACCATCTTAAATTCCACCTATACCATGACTCCCAGATTCAGTCAATAACTTTTTGCATAACATGCAAGTGACTTTTCTTCCTAAGACATCCCCCCTCCAACACACACACATTACCTTAATCTACAAATGCACCAGGCTAGTGATTCCTGATGAGGCTGGTTTTGAGGGGTTCCCAAAAAGACTTGGATACAAAAATTACTGGGCAGAGCAATTGAAGATGCAATATTCTGTCTGTAGTATGTTAGGTTATGTTGGTGCCCTATCCAGATCCCTGGGGATCCCTTTTACCAGCTCCCACTGGTGCTGGTGCTGCTGCTAACTGCTTATCTCTGAAACTTTCTCCCAAAGATTGCCCTTGGAGCACTTATGCCCCAGAGCTTCCTGCAGGATCAGGCTGAGGCTAACGGTCATCTGAAGCCATATCCTTGCTTAGCTTCTTTCACTTCTCTAGTTTGCTTTCCTCATCCCCTTAAAAGTTGCACCTGAGAGCATTCTTTATAAACCACTTCTGTCAGAATCTCAGGCACTGCTTCTAGGAAATTAGACTTACGGCATTCTATAATCCAGCATTTCCCTCTTTTTTCAAACTACAAAGCTGTGGATCGTGCATGATTTGAGAAATAAGTTTAGAAAGTCACAGCAAGCTCATCAAAAAACAAAATTAAAAACCATACAAAAAATAGAATAGGACAAAGTAGAAAATATTAGCATGCATTGCATTTCATAAGTCATATGCACATCATGGAATTTCATTTCCATTTTGTATGTGTATATGTGTGTAAACATATATACACATATGTAGACATACGTGTGTGTTTTGAATCATGATATCAAGTGTATTCATTACTACAGACCACAGTTAAAGAGTTTTGAAAGCCACTGTTCCAATCCCTGCCAGCTCTCTGATTCTATAACTCTATTAGATTACACTTGAGGAAGGTAAAATAATTCAATATATTTGATCATCCTCGCATATATAGACTTTTAGTTTAATGAGGAAAAAGTCTTGTATTGAAGAATAAAACTTGAAGAAAAATTTTAGCAGTGCTTTCAACCTTTAGAAATCTACAGTCAATATTTAGTTGTTTTTACCATTGTCAGTATTTTCTATTCTGTGCTTTGATTTACTTCCATTCTAGTGTCTCTGAGTAACATAACAGATTTATCTAAAATTCTTTATGCTGATAACAAAGGCACTTCTATATAAAAACCTCCACATAAAATAAAATTATGGTTTTCAATTATACATTTTTATAACAATTATTACCACTTAAGAGCATTTACTGGGTGTCAGGCAATGTTCTAAGAACTTTTTCCATATATCAGATCATTTAATACTCTCAATGACCCGATAAGGGAAGTAGAATTCTTTCCCCAGTTTTTCAAATGAGGCACAAAGGAGGTTAAGCAACTTGTCTGAGCTCACACAGCTAGTAAATGGTAGAACTAGAACTCAAACTCAAGCAGTATTTCTCTAGAATCAGTGAACGTAACCACTTTGCTAAACTGCCTGTGAAGTTACTTTTCTCAAAACAGCTCCTATTTCACCATGTAAAGAAAAGTACAAACCCATAAAATAGCAAGTGCTGAAGAGAAGCCTTATGAAAGAAATATACAAATTCCAGCAAGTGAAAACGGTTGTGGCCCCTGGTTGTGTAATAGTTACATGGGTGTTGACTTTACAATTATTTAAACCAAACATAAATACTTTACGCAGTTTTTATGTATGTTATACTCACAGAAAGAGAAGAGAAAAAATTTTAAATCATTCTCTTAAGGTTACATCAAGTTGTGTATCAGTTCAGTTCCATTTAAATGATTCAAATCAAAGTCTGTGCATTTGAGAATTCATTAAGAGAGTAACATACATGTTATTCATTAGGAGTAACATAAATTTTGCATTGATTCTTGCCAAAATCACACCTACAACCATAAATTGTAAATTTCTAGGAAAACTCAGTACAAAACTTGGTGCAATGCAATAAAGTTTGTGGCACAGACAGTAATACTCAGCAAACATCCCACCTCCTCTCTCATATTTTCCAGCTCCCCTTGTGGTTAAACGTTGCCATGTGGCAAGTTCTGGCCAGTGAAGCGTGAGCAAAACTGAAAAGGGTTCTTTGTAGATTGAGACAGTGAAGAGCCTATGTGTGCTCATCTATTCTCTTTTTCTGCTGAGGGCACAAAGAAAGTCATGAAATCATGTGCTACAGCTATGAGATAATGTGCCTTTGCCTACCAGGCTTCTTAGTGTTTACTGGTGTGGAGCCCTTGTAAGGGACACATAACATGAACAAGAAATAAATCTTTGTTGCATGAAGCCCTAGGAATGCCAGGACTAATCTGTTACCTCAGCACAACCTAGCCTATCCTGACTAAGGTGGTATTAAATTACTATTGAATGTGTATTGGGATTTAGTAAACTTTTACTGTATAATCCTTCTTCTGTAGGTAGTTCCAAGGATTCATGAAGGAAATATTTCCAAACAAGATGAAACAATGATGACAGACTTAAGCATTCCGCCTTCCTCTAATTTCACACTCAAGATCCCTCTTGAAGAAAGTGCTGAGAGTTCTAACTTCATTGGCTACGTAGTGGCAAAAGCTCTACAGCATTTTAAGGAACATTTTAAAACCTGGTAAGCAGAGTGCCTGGTTAGGAATGCCTTGTTGACAGGAATAGTTAATTCTCAAAAGGGAAAAACAAAACTTGTTTCAAAATACGTGGAAAATATGTTTAACCTCATTAATAAAGACATGAAAACAAACAAGATGGCATTTTCTGCCTATCAAATTTGCAAATTAAAAAAAACCCAGGAAATCCTGATAGGAATGTGATGAAATGGGAATTCTCATATGTCATGTATTGGTGGGAACATAATTGGTTTTGCATTTTTGAAAGCTATTTGATTATGCATATGAAGAGCCATAAAATTTCTTTTTGATATAATAATTCCACTTCCGAAATCAATCCTAAGAAATAAATCTAAATTTGATGAAAAGTTCTCCCTCCAAGATCTAGATTTGCAGCATTATTTAAAATATTAAAATGTTGGCCGGGCGCAGTGGCTCATGCCTGTAATCCCAGCACTTTGGGAGGCCGAGGCAGGCGGATCACGAGGTCAGGAGATTGAGACCATCCTGGCTAACACGGAGAAACTGCGTGTCTACTAAAATAAAAAAAATTAGCCGGGCTTGGTGGCAGGCACCTGTAGTCCCAGCTACTCGGGAGGCTGAGGCAGGAGAATGGCGTGAACCTGGGAGGCGGAGCTTGCAGTGAGCTGAGATAGCGCCACGGCACTCCAGCCTGGGCGACAGAGCAAGACTCTGTTTAAAAAAAAAAAATATATATATATATATATATATATATAAATGTTAAACATACTCTTAATGTGTAAAAACAAGAGAATGATTAAGTAGATTATGACTAAATACACTCAATACATTTTATGAAACGTTAAAAATATTCAAAAAATTTAAATAATGACTTGCTAACTACTTTAACAAGAGCTTTATTATCAGCTAGTCTTGGAGGTAATATTATTATCATGATTTTTCAGAAAAAGATCCTGAGGCTCAGTGTCCAAGGTCCAATACTCAGGTCGGAGGTGGTAGAGCAGAATGTGGAGCCAGTTCTCTCTCTGACTCCATCATCACACTGCACTGCTTCCTGTTAAGATATTTGCTCAAAAAATGCGAGATATAAAAATCTGGGTAATATGATCAATCTTAAAGAATAATTACATTTTAAGTTATTCATAAGAGACCTTGTTAGTAGGTCACCATCAATGTGTAATTAAGCCAGATGTGACAGGATTTGCTGCCTCTCCCTTTACTTCTGAATTTTGGAGGCCTTTTTTTTTTTTCTAGTTGTATCAGTCAAACAACCAATATCTTTTTAGCATCTACTAAGTTTAGATACGGGAACTGGTACTCTGAAAGAGAAAATGAGAAATTTGACAAGATCCTGTCCCCACGGAGCTTCCTATCCAACAGGGGCACAAGACAGACAGACGCACACACACACACAACTATAAAGCAAGGCAAGATTTAGAGAGTGCACAGGAGTGGGCTCTGGGAGTTCAGGGGAGGGTCGTTCACATTCTGCTAGGGAAGATACTTCTGAGCTGGATATATTCCCTTTCTCACTGTCCTTCTATCCCCTCTCTTCCTCTCCTCCTCTCCTCCTCTCCTCCTCTCTTTTCCTCTTTCTTCTCCCTCCTCCCACTCTCTCCTCTCCCTTTCTTTCCTTTTTTTCTTTCTTTCTTTCTTTTTTTTGAGACAGAGTCTTGTTCTGTCACCCAGACTGGAGTACAGTGGCACAATCTTGGCTCACTGCAACCTCGGCCTCCCAGGTTCAAATGATTCTTGTGCCTCAGCCTCCTGAGTAGCTGGGATTACAGGCGTGCACCACCATGCCTGGCTAATTTTTGTGTTTTTTAGTAGAGACAGTTTCACCATGTTGGCCAGGCTGGTCTCGAACTCCTGACCTCAAGTAATCCACCCACCTTGGCCTCCCAAAGTGCTGGGATCACAGGCATGAGCCACCACACTGGCCTCCTCTCCCTTTCTTAAAAATACATCAATTAATTAAATATATAAATGTAGATACACACACAGGCAGAATCAAAGTGTATAGGTTAGAGAGGAGACTATTCCAAAAAGGGGGACAGCATGGGCAAATACGGCAAGAAAGAGTAGAGCATCTAGGTATTGAGGGTGCTGGGAAGTCCTGCTAAAGTGGTCCCCTCCCACTGTGGGGCCTTTGAGTTTCCCTGTGCCAGGGTACCTGCCCTCTGTGAGTTTGAGTTCTTTCTTTGGTTGCAAGCAACCAAGACCAGCTCAGCTAAAAGAAATGGAAGGATACCGACTCATGAGTCAGAGGGGAAGCTGGACGTCTATGCCCAGAGCCAGGCAGAAATGGGTCAGGTCTAGAGTCTGGGAGGAAGAAACCGATGGACAGCTGCTTCAGGGCCCAGTGCTCAGGGTGAAGCAGCTGCAGTTGTTTTTAGTCCTCAGATCACTCTGCTCAAGATGTGACTTGCCAGGAGGAATCTGGCTGGCCCAGCTGGGACATGTGTGTCTACCTCTAGACCAGGAGAGAGGACAGTCTTGGTTGACAGTCCCCATGTAGTACCTCTTTGTTTAGGTTACTGAGTCATCAACAGATCTCAGTTCAAATAGTCACTTCTTCAGGGGCAATATACCCTCTTCTACCCATAAACTAGGGGCAACATACCCTCTCTCCCCTTTCACACATGACCTTAACACCATGTAGCACTCAACTCTTGTAAGTTGACATTTACCCACGTGACTCTTTATGAACGTTCATCTCCATCCTGAGACCTACAGTCCATGAGGGTACCACCGTTCTAGGGTTTTTGCTCTTCTCTTTGTCAGTGGGGACTTAGGACTCTGCCTGGCACAGGGCAAACCCTCAATATTTGTTGAATAAATTAATTAATAAACACGTGTAAATGAATATCAGTAGACTACAACAAGAGTAACAGTAGGCGAAGGTGGAAGGCGAAGGTGGGAAGAGGTCAGGGCTCTGAGTGCTGGGCTGTGGAGTCTGAGCTTCACTCTACAGCGCTGGTGAGACACGATAGGTTTTAGAGAAAGGAAGCCTCATGCTGGTGCCCCAGTGGGTACTGACTATGCATTTGTAGCCAAATCAAAGTATTTCCCATAAAGTCATCTATCTCTTCCCAGTTGTTGGGACTTCCAATGGCAATGGGAAGTAAGATACTGAGTAATTGGGAGATCAAGCAAATTATTTACTAACAAGGCACACGAAGTGATTTTTCACAGGCAATGTTAATGTTTTTCTTTTTTATGTAGTTTTAAAATTCTAAAAGTAACAAAATCACAACTACCAAACATTTAGACGACAAAAATTATCCATAATCCCACCATCTTAACACAACCACTATTATCATTTTACTGTTTTCCTTATTCACATTTTCTACCTATTTTCTTAGATTCCAAGAAATAGAATTACTTGTTTAGAGGTTATTAACATCTTATTGTTCTGGATATATATATATATAGCTATATATATATATCTATCTAAATTTAATAACAGCAATGTCTGCAGTACCACTTTCTCAAATACTAACTGGCATTTCAATTTTTTGAGACAGTCTCTCTCTGTTGCCCAGGCAGGATTGCAGTGGCGTGATCTCGGCTCATGGCAACCTCCACCTCCCAGGTTCAAGCGATTCTCATGCCTCAGCCTCCCAAGTAGCTGGGATTACAGGTGTGCACCACCACACTTGGCTAATTTTTGTATTTTTTAGTAGAGATGTGTTTTTACCATGTTGGCCGGGCTGGTCTCAAACTCCTGGCCTCAAGTGATCCTTCCACCTCAGCCTCCCCAAGTGCTGGTATTACAGGCATGAGCCACTGCCTGGCCTGGCATTTCAATTTTTAAAATCTTCAGTAATAAATGAAAAGTTTTGTCTTATTATTATAATTTTTATGGTTTTTTATTATTCATGAGAATAAACATTTTCCAAGTTTGTTTACTAACTGAATTTCTTTTTTGTGCATCTTACTTGGTATCATGGATAAAATTTTGTCAATTTTCTGATTATATCAATGCATTCAGGGTCCCAAACCTGCCAAAGTTTAAAGAGAAAGATACTAAGGGAAAAACCAGGAAAAGATGATAGAAAAGAATCACCCTGGCATTTTCAATCATGTAAACATTTGCTAATTTTATAGGGTGAAATATATATTTAGAACCCTCTTCTGGAACTTTCTTCTAGTTATCTAGCATCCTAAGTGCCTGGACGTTCCTGATTGGTTTGCAATGTGTTTTATTTCCCATCCCCAAGTTTCACAGCTGCCGGCCCTGGGATCTACAGTCACAGGCTGTAACACAATATCTTGCACATCCCGAGTATTTAATAAGCTCTTGTAGATGGGCTCTTACCATCATCATCATCGTGAAAGGCAAATATACAAAATTTGTTGACTAACGTAATGAGTCATGAGTAACAGAATTTTGCTGACCAAACACTACGTGCATGTAGAGTACAGAATAAACACTTTATTATCACATCAGAGGAAAAGACCATCTCAGAGGCTCAACAACCCAGGAAAGCTGTGAAGATTTCTTCAAATTGTTAAGAATATCCATGCATATGGGTTTCACATTATTTTGCTACATACAGTACCAATTTTTCCAAAAGCCAACAGCAGGTATTCTATTACCCATCCTGGACTTTTACTCCAAGAAAAAACACACTGAGTCTGTGAGTAATTTATTAGTATTTTGATCATTGCTGCCTTTTTTTTTTTTTTTTTAAGGTAAGAAGATCTATTGCATCCTATATCCAGTAAGTAGAATTATCTCTTCATCTGGGACCTGGAAATCCTGAAATAAAAAAGGATAATGCAATAAACATAGTTGCAGGAAAGTATGTTAGCTATATACTATGAAGTACTCTTAGTTTACTTATGTTGAACGGCTTAGCTATTAATACTCAAATTGAGTTAAAATGAAAATTCCTCCTTAAAAAATCAAACGTAATATGTATTACATTTCATGGTACATTAGTAGTTCTTTGTATATTGAATAAATACTAAATCACCTAGGTGTCTATGTTCTATCACATCTACAAACATGTCACTTCCTAATTAACAAAATGTTCTTCCTTTAGTTTGCTTTTGCACTTAAAATATATATAATTGACTTTTTTGGAAAAAAATCTAAGATTCATTGCTTTGTTTTGTAAAGACCAATAGGTTCTGTATAGTCTTTTTTTAAATTGTGGTAAAATACACATGGCATTAATTTACCATTTTAACCATTTTAAAGTGCACAATTTGTGGCATTAAGTACACTCACATTGCTGTGCAACCATCATCACCGTCCATCTTCAGAACCTTTTTATCTTCCCAAACTGAAACTCTGTACTCGTTAAGCACTCACTTCCCATTTCCCCATCCCCCAGCCCCTAGCAACCACGACTGTACTTTCTATGAATTTGACTACTCTAGGTACTGCATGTAGGTGGAATCATACAGTATTTGTCTTTTGTTTTGTTTTGTTTTGTTTTTTGTTTTCTAAGACAGGGTCTCACTCTGTCGCCCAGGCTGGAGTGCAGTGGTGCAATCACAGTGTCCTTTTGTAACTGGTTTATTTCACTTAGTGCAATGTTTTCAAGGTTCATCCATGTTGTTGCATGTCTCAGAACTTCCTTTTTTAGGCTAATATTCTTGCATATATTTACCTAGTTTTGCTTATCCATTCAGCCATTGATGGACACTTGGGTTGCTTCCATCTTTTGGCTATTGTGAATAATGCTGTTTTGAACGTGGGTGTGCTACATAGTTACTTTTTAAAATTGGCACAACAGCGCTGTCTTCTGACATACATATTTTATGGAAAACACAAGATTTTTCTGGCTGACGCTCAACCTCATAATTTGGACCTTGGTGCAACACAACATACAGCTATGTGTCAGTATATATCACTAAGGATTACAATGAGAGTATATACAGTCAGTATTTCAAATTATAAAAAGAAATGTAGGCCAGGCACGGTGCCTTACACCTGTAATCCCAGCACTTTGGGAGGCCAAGGTGGGTGGATTACCTGAGGTCAGGAGTTCGAAACCAGCCTGGCCAACATGGTGAAAACCTGTATCTACTAAAAATACAAAAATTGGCCAAGTGTGGTGGCGCATGCCTGTAATCCCAGCTACTCAGGAGGCTGAGATGGGAGAATTGCTTGAACCTGGGAGGCAGAGGTTGCACTGAGCCAAGATTGTGCCACTGTACTCCAGCCTGGGCAACAGAGCAAGACTCTTTTTTAATAAATAAATAAATAAATAAATAAATAAATAAATAAATAAAAGAAATGTAATGAAAGAGAGAGAACTCTGAACTTTTAAAGAACTTTTCACCCAGTCTTGATCTATCTGATAGAAAGGCTTGTCAGAGAAAGTTAGAGTTCAGAGGCAGCCAACTGAATATAATTAACTCCAAATGAAGATAAACCTTTTCTAAATCATAACTGAAGGCTATAAAAATGAGAATTATATTAATTTTTTTTTGAGACAGGGTCTTACTCTATTGCCCAGGCTGGAGTGCAGTGGCATGATCTGGGCTCACTGAAGCCTGACCTCCTTGGCTCAGGTGATCCTCCCACCTCAGCCTCCTGAGTAGCTGGGACTACAGGTACTACCATGCCCGTCTATTTTTGTATTTTTTTAGTAGAGATGGGGTTTCTCCATGTTGTCCAGGCTGGTCTCAAACTCCCGGGCTCAAGCAATCTGCCCGCCTCAGCCTCCAAAAGTGCTGTAATTACAGGCATGAGCCACTGCTCCTGGCAGGGAACTAATAGAATCCTGCATTCCTCGGTGTGCAATAAATCTCAAATACAGTCTATTCAACCATAGATTTTAAATATTTGTTAGTGAAGGTGACAAAAAATAAGTGATTAAGAGAACCTATTTTCTATCCAATGAGCTATCAAAAGCTTATAGAGTGGAAAGAGAGTGGGGGAGGTGAGGCTCAAAACAGCTAAATGGAAAGAAGATTTTGCATGCAGGCTGAACTGGATTTTCATCCTGGCTACTATGTTTTCTAGATGTGTCACTTTGGCCAAGATCCTTAATCTCAGTGTCATCTATAAGGTAATTAAAGTACACTAGTGCCCCGCTAATCTGTAGTTTTGCTTTCCAAGCTTTCAGTTACCCGAGATCAACTGCGGTTTTAAAATATTATGTGGAAAATTCCAGAAATACATAGTAAGTTTTCAATTGCATGCCATTAAATCTCATGCTGTCCCTGCCCCCTTCCTCTCCGGAGGTGAATGCTCCCTTTGTCCAGTGGCTCCATGATGACTACATTCCCCAAATTGTTCTCTTAGGAACCCTTTCTGTGTTCAAGGAACCCTTACTTTACTTAATTATGGCCCCAAAGCACAAGATAGGGATGCTGGCATACTGTTATAATTGTTCTATTTTATTATTAGTTATTGTTGTTAATCTCTACCTGTGACTAATTTATGAATTCAACTTTATCATAGGTATGTAGGTATAGGAAAAAAACATGGTATGTATAAGGTTCAGTACTATCTGCAGTTTCAGACATCCCCTGGGGGTCTTGGAACATATCCCCCGTGGATAAGGGGAAACTACTGTAAAACTTTGTGTTTTATAGAGTAGTTGTGAGAACTACATTAATCCATAATGTGTGGCTCATGATACTCATTGATAGATGGTAGTAGCAACAATAAAAAATAATATTGTCAAGTAACTGATTCATAATTGACTCTCAAAAACATTAATTTTCTGCTTTCCTTTACCTAAGTTTACCTACATGTTTGAATTTGTAAAGGGAAGGTTTTTCTAGACCAATAATTTTCAAATATTTTTGCTCTCATACTTCCTCAAAGGAAACTGAAAAAGTTGCAACATACTTGCATGTCATTTTTCTATATAAGTTGAAAGAATACCAAATTGTTATTTTCCCACGCATTGTAAAGATTAGCAGGTCATCCCTCTTTAAAATGTACCAAATGGAATCTAAATATCATCACAATTTGACCCAGCATCATCCGTTTAAACAAATATACAAGTTTTTCTTTAACAATGAGAAATTTTATCTCATTCCATTTTCTCCCTAAACTCTTATTTCAATCTACATTCCTAAGAATTTTATCCTAATGTAGTATATTTTTATGCTTAAATATCTTTTGTTGATCAACACAATTTTGATCATTTTTAAATTTTAAAAATTAAGAACATCCTGTGACATCAAATTCTAGGTATGAAATATTTATTCTAGATTGGGTGATCATTATAATTATTTTTTGTACGTAATTGATCAAAATAACATAAATATACTACAAATTTCTATGACTACTAAACATATAAAAGTAAAATTTTAAACAAATATATCTCTTAATGAGAAGGAATAGCTTTTTATACTCCAATAAGTTAACGTATCCACTAATAATTATTATTTCTTCCTAGAACAAGACAGGATTAAGCATCATGACCGTCTCTATTGGGGGATGTTTTTATAGATGCAAGCACTGTGGCACCTACTGGTATAAATGCACCTGCTGATTGGAATATTCTTTCCCCAGATCTTCCCCTGCTGGTTTCTTCCCAGTATTCAGGTCTCAGCTCAAATGTGACTTCCTCAATGAGGCCTCCTGGTGATCAGATCTAAAGCACCCTCTACACAATCACTGTTTAGTGCTATACCCATTAATTTACTATCATCACACTTGTCACTATCCGCAGATATCTTGTTTGGTTACTTTTGTAGTGTTTGTCACTGCCAGAATATCAGTTCTATGAAGAAAAGGGCCTTGTCTGTCTTGCTGTTTGTAGACATGAGGAAGGCACCATGATATAAATGTGTGTTAATGAATGAATGAATGAATGAAATTTGTCTGAGAGAACCATTCATTCTAACCAACATTTATGGAGTAACTACTTTGAAAAGAACCATTCTGTCTTTACTATCAAGCCAAGATACTCAAGGAAGGCAGCAGAAGTGGAAGCTCCATGTGGGCAGAGGAGCCTAGTCTTGAGATGTGATTTAGCTGGTATTTGGGTGGAACAAATAAACCAGCCTCAAAATAACACAAGGGGCCGGGTGCAGTGGCTCACGCCTGTATCCCAGCACTTTGGGAGGCTCGAGGCAGGCAGATTACTTCAGGTGAGGAGTTCGAGACCAGCCTGGGTAACATGGTGAACCTCCGTCTCTACTAAAAATACAAAAACTAGCTGGGCATGGTGATGGGTGCCTGTAATCCCAGTTACTCGGGAGGCTGAGGCAGGAGAATTGCTTGAGCCTGGGAGGCAGAGGTTGCAGTGAGCTGAGATTGTGCCACTGCACTCCAGCCTGGGTGACAGAGCAAGACTCCGTCAAAGGAAAAAAAGAAAGAAAGAAAGAAAAAAAACACACAAGGATGTGCAACTGATGCAGGGCGGGTGAGCCCAGAATTGGGCTTAGCTCAGGAGGGTTCTTGGTTTTGATCAGGAAAGAATTTAAGAGCTACCTGGTAGAAGAAAAGCTCTACTGATATGGCAACAGCTCCCTGAGTGCCCCTGCAGAGCAGAGCTACCCTATAGGCAGTGTGCTGACAGCAGTAGCTTAAAGGCAGGTCTGCAGTGATATTTATAACCTACTTTCAATTACATGCAAATTAAGGGGCAGATTATGCAGAAATGTCTAGAAAAAGGGTGGTAACTTCCGGTTGTCGGCTCACTGCCATGGAAAGGGGCAGTAAGCTCTGGATGTTGCCATGACAATGGTAAACTGACATGGCACACTGGTGGGCACGTCTTATGGAAAACTACTTCTGCCCCATCCTTGTTTTGACTACTCCTCAATTTGGTCCCATGTCAGAGCCCTGCCTCCAGAGTCAAGCCCTGTCTACCTCACAATTATTATGTATCAGGTTTAAAAAAAATAACACAAGTAAGGCTGGGCATGGTGGCTCACGCCTTTAATCTCAGCACTTTGGGAGGCCGAGGTGGGCAGATCACTTCAGATCAGAAGTCTGAGACAAGCCTGACCAACATGGTGAAACCCTGTCTCTCCTAAAAATGCAAAAAAAAAAAAAAAAAGAAAAAAAAATTAGCTGGGCATGGTGGCAGGCACCTATAGTTCCAGCTACTTGGGAGGCTGAGGCAGAATTGCTTGAACCCATGCAGCGGAGTTTGCAGTGAGCTGAGCACCACTGCACTACAGCCTGAGGGACAGAGCAAGATTCCACCTCAAAAAAAAAAAAAAAAAAAAAAAGAAAAGAAAAAGAATAACACAAGGAAATTAAACACAGATAACGTGCATATGGATAATCTGGAATATTTTCAGCCTGGGATCTTCCTCGTGCTCGGAAACGTGTAGGGAAACGTATAGGGACAGTTTTCAGCTGGTGTGGGGTGGGGGAATGCCAACATATGGTTGGCTTTCCACAGTCCTGCTAAAGCCCTGCAATGTGCAGAACAAACCGGTCCAGCTAAGAAAAGTCCCACCCAAAATGCTGAGAGCACCTCTGTACTCAATCAACAGTTGAGGTAAAAGGATGCTTGCAAGTACAACACATGTATCAGTGCATTTTAAACTCATTATAAAATCGTTCTGTAAACCAAAAATAAAATTCTACGCCCCAGAACCATCTGAAAAGACCATTCCTCTGGGTCAAAGGCATTCCAAATTTAACCTCAAAAAGTAGTTCAGGCCACGATGGGAAGGGGAGCCAGACATGCCTCATTATTCCCTCCTCCGTTTGGAATTTAGGCACAGCTGACCAGCATTGACATCAACACAGGCCTTAAGACAGGTAGAACACACTCTTTAAGTCTGACAAGAAACATTTACAATCTATCTCTCTAAAGCCTGCTACCTGGAGGTTTAATCTGCATGATGAATCCATGGTCTCCACAACCCCTTATCTTAACCCAGATATTCCTTTCTATTGATTCAAATCTTTTTTTTTTTTTCCCCATACGGCTCTGTCACCCAGACTGGAGTGCAGTGGCGCTTTCTCAGCTACTGCAACCAACCTCCGCCTCCTGGGTTCAAGCGATTCTCCTACCTCAGCCTCCTGAGTACCTGGGGTTACAGGCGTGTGCCACCTCGCCCCACTAATTTTTGTATTTTCAGTAGAGACGGGTTTCACTATGTTGGCCAGGATGGTCTCAATCTCCTGACCTCGTGATCTGCCCGCCTCGACCTCCCAAGTGCTGGGATTACAGGCGTGAGCCACTGCGCCCAGCCCTCTATTGATTCCAGATCTTTAGATAACAATTCTTTCAACCAAATGTATAAAAAATCAAGTTGTAGCCCAACCACCTTGGGGACATGTTCTCAGGATCTGCTGAGGGCTCTATCACCGGCCATTGGTCACTCATATTTGGCTCAGAATAAATTTCTTCAAATATTTTACAGAGTTTAACTCTTTTCATCAACAGTTCCCACTCCCCAGTGTTAATGTTATAAACAATTCAGTAAAACTGGGAAATGTGGTCTATTAAAAACTTGGGGCCGAGTGCGGTGGCTCACGCCTGTAATCCCAGCACTTTGGGAGGCCAATGTGGGTGGATCACCTGAGGTAAGGAGTGCGAGACCAGCCTGGCTAACATGGCGAAACCCCGTCTCTACTAAACATGAAAAAAAAAAAATTAGCCTGGCGTGGTGGCGCGCGCCTGTAGTCCCCAGCTACGCGAGAGGCTGAGGCAGGAGAATTGCTTGAACCCAGGAGGCGGAGATTGCAGTGAGCTGAGATCACGCTACTGCACTCCAGCCTGGGTGAGAGAGCAAGACTCTGTCTCAAAAAAAAAAAAAAAAAAAAAAAAAAAGACCGCCAGGGCTCAAACAAAAAGCCCTGGCGGTCTTTTTTTTTTTTGAGACAGTCTTGCTCTGTCGCCCAGGCTGGAGTACAATGGTCGGATCTTGGCTTACTGCAACCTCTGCCTCCCAGCTTCAAGCAATTCTTCTGCCTCAGCCTCCCAAGTAGCCACCACGCCCAGCTAATTTTTGTATTTTTAGTAGAGACAGGGGTTTCACCATGTTGTCCAGGCTGGTCTTGAACTCCTGACCTCAGGTGATCCACCCGCCTCGGCCCCCCAAAGTACTAGGATTACAGGCGTGAGCTACCGCGTCCAGCGCCCTGGCGGTTTTTAATCAAGTAGAAAAGCTGCATTATACCACTTGCTTCGGTTGCCTTCAGTGAGAAAGAAGAAATGGAAATGCAAATCACTTATTAGTTGTAGGAAACAGATCTCAAACAGTAGTTTTGTTGATAAGACCGCAGGAAAACGTGGGAACTGTGCTGCTGGCTTAGAGAAGGCGCGGTCGACCAGACGGTTCCCAAAGGGAGCAGTCCTTCCCAGCCACCGCACCTGCATCCAGGTTCCCGGGTTTCCTAAGACTCTCAGCTGTTGCCCTGGGCTCCGTTCTGTGCCACACCCGTGGCTCCTGCCTTTCCCCCTGGCGCACGCTCTCTAGAGCTGGGGCCGCTGCGACCCCGCCGAGCAGGAAGAGGCGGAGCGCGGGACCGCCGCGGGAAAAGGCGCGCGGAAGGGGTCCTACCACTGCACCACTTCGCCTGCCTCCGTCCCGCCGCGCCACTTCGCCTTCCTCAGTCCCGCCGCTCGCCGCGCCACTTCGCCTGCCTCTGTCCCGCCGCCCGCCGCGCCATGCCTGTGGCCGGCTCGGAGCTGCCGCGCCGGCCCTTGCCGCCCGCCGCACAGGAGCGGGACGCCGAGCCGCGTCCGCCGCACGGGGAGCTGCAGTACCTGGGGCAGATCGAACACATCCTCCGCTGCGGCGTCAGGAAGGACGACCGCACGGGCACCGGCACCCTGTCGGTATTCGGCATGCAGGCGCGCTACAGCCTGAGAGGTGACGCCGCGGGCCCCTGCGGGACCGGTGGCGGGAAGGAGGGAGGCGCGGCTGGGGAGAGCGCTCGGGAGCTGCCGGGCGCTGCGGACCCCGTTTAGTCCTAACCTCAATCCTGCGAGGGAGGGGGCGCATCGTCCTCCTCGCCTTACAGACGCCGAAACTGAGGGTCCCATTAGGGACGTGACTGGCGCGGGGTAACACACACAGGAGCGACAGCCGGGAGGTAAGCCGCGTCCCAGCGGCTCCGCGGCCGGGGCTCGCAGTCACCCCAGTGATGCCGTGGCCCCTAAGGCGGGCGTCATCGGGCAGCGTTTGCCCTATGCTGGAGAGTTAGGGAGAGCTGCCTGGGCTTGACCGCGCGCTGGTCTGAAAGTCCTGGCTTTGGCCCCTCCTCCTTTTTCCCCTGTTGACCGTTCCGCTTTGCAGAGTTTTCAAAAACTGGAGCGAAAATGATGTGGGCGGGGCAAAGGCGGCGGGAAGAGGAGAGCACTGAAGCTGGCGCGGGAACTTGGTTTCCTGGTGGCCTCCCATCCAATCCCCACGAACCAGCTTTCCTCTTAAACCTTGAAAAGAGAAATTCGGGAGTTCGAGTATAAGTTCTTATTCGTCCTTTCCTCTTTCCTTTCAGACAGGAGCACCCCAGGCAAAAAATGTCTCGCGGGTTATTGGCGCCAGGCTTTCAGGGGACAGTGGGGCGGGGCGGGGTGGGCACAGGACGTTAGGCAGCCGTTGGCCCTCCCTAACGTCACACCGTCCTGTCGTCCTGGATCCTGCGCCAGCTGCGTGGGGGAGGGGACTCGAAGGTGTGTAAGCCAGGGGCTGACCTTGACCTCTCAGATAAATGGAGCGCAGCCTTGACACAGGGGTGGAGGTGGTTTTGAATGGGGAAACCCATTCGTGGTGAAGCAGATTCACTGTAGCTGGCGGAAAAGCCCTCCAGCCCACGGACCCATCTAGAGACGAATACATACCAGCTGCTGTGGCTGATTGGCGTGGGACAGCTTGGGGAGTTTTGTCTGAGGAGAGGGATCCACTTTTCTGCAGCTCCGAGCCCAGGGGCCTTTGATGAGCCATAGACCTCATTTTTAACCCACCTTTCTGCTTAGACATTGAGCAAGTTACTTCTCATATAGCTTCCCTATATGTTAAAAATGGAGAAAATAATGCTTAGTAGGCAATTCTGATAAAAGCAGGTGCTTGCAAAAATCTCTGTTGTCTGAATATAAACTATACCACAAGAGAGTGTGGGATGAACGAGTACTGCATTTAAAGATAAGTTTTTACACTTTTATTTCTCTGTGGCTCGACACTTCTGATGCCTCCCTTTTTGTTCCTGGGACACATGCTTGGTGTTGTCTTCACACCTTTGTGACAGGATTAGCACTAGTGGGCAGTGGATGATAGCTCCTCCCTTTTTCCACATGTTCATCCCTGCCCTCGCCACCATCTCACTGTGTGGAATTCCTGTGTCCACTGGTCACCGGGGCACAGAAGTGCTGTCTCAGCCTGAATTGGGTCACTGATGTGACTTGCAGCCTGGGAGCTCCACCGTGATCTCTGGCCCACTTTGCGGGAGTCTAGGCTTTCTGGATGCTCCAGGGCTTCACGTCCCAGGGCAGTTTTCTTCCCTGAAGAAAGTTGGATGGCATGATCTGTCTTCCCATCTTGAAACCGTATGGCAAATTGTTTTTCAGATGAATTTCCTCTGCTGACAACCAAACGTGTGTTCTGGAAGGGTGTTTTGGAGGAGTTGCTGTGGTTTATCAAGGTAAAGAAGTCGCTGCTATTGGAAGTCAGTAGTCTGTTCTCAACACAGCAGCCAGTGAGATCCTTTCAAAACTCAAAGCGGCCAGGTGTGGTGGCTCACGCCTGTAATCCCACCACTTTGGGAGGCTGAGTCAGATCACCTGAGGTTAGGAATTTGAGACCAGCCTGGCCAACATGGTGACACCCCAGTCTCTACTAATAACACAAAAAATTAGCCAGGTGTGCTGGTGCATGTCTGTAATCCCAGCTACTCAGGAGGCTGAGGCATGAGAATTGCTCACGAGGCGGAGGTTGTAGTGAGCTGAGATCGTGGCACTGTACTCCAGCCTGGGCGACAGAGGGAGAACCCATCTCAAAAACAAAAAAAGACACCACCAAAGGTCAAAGCATATCATTCCTCACCCTCAAGCCCTTAGTGGCTCCATTTCACTCAGTAAGAGCCACGGTCCTTATGGGGTCCCTTTTTCAGCTCTGACCTTAGCTGCTGCTCTCTGCACCAGCCCTGCTGTTCTTGTGAGGTTTTGAGCACACCGGGACATCCCCACTCCCTGGAACCTTCTTCCCCCACACTTGGCTTCTTCCTTTGAGTCTCTACTCCACTCGGGCAAGCCTTCCTAGACCTCCTGATTTAAAACTGTGACTCTCCCCCAACCTCCTTGGTTTTTCTCCATAGACGAACATCACCATCTGATGTATGTCAGCCTTTCCCTTCCCCTGTTAGAAGGGGGACAGCAGGTAGTAAAAGTGAAAGGTGCTGTAAGCTTTATGAGGGCAGAGGATTTGTTTCTCGTGTTCACTGTTGTATCGCCAGGGCCTCAAACACAGCCTGCCACATAGTAGGAGTCAACATATATTGATCACTAAATGTAGATACCACCTGTGTTCCCATGTTCATATAAATTCTAGAAGAGTCTCTTCAGTAACAAGGTGAACCCCTTCCAGAGGGCTGAGTAGGTACCTCAGGCCGGGGCCAGAGTGCTGTGTAGACAGGCAGCAGCCCAGACCAAGCTTCTCTGTGTTCCGTGTCCTGGTCTAGAACCAGCGATGTTCTGACCAGCGCTTTTTGGAAGGTGGCTGAGGTCTGGGCTCTGGGCCATGCTAGAAGCTGGGATCCCTTCTATAGAGCACTTGCTATGGCTTGTATGGTCTTGGGGCAAGCCAGACCCAAGCCCTCTTATCCCATTTTAGAAAGGGCTTCAATTTGGATCCAGCCCCAGGTCTGCCTTAGCTCTGTATTCTTGGGGTATTTTGTTCTGTATTGGCCTATCTTGACTAACAATGAGCCTTGGATTTGAAACATATCATCAGAAACCTCAGAAGACAACATTCTTAAACTGGCTAGAGCCTGGTCTGAATGGATGAAAAGGAGAGACTTTTGAAGCAATATGTAAAAGATTGAGAAATGATTTGTTGGAAATTTCTCAATTGGAGAAATTTCTTTGATTTGTTGGAAATTTCTTTGATTCTTTCTCAATCAAAGAAAATCGGGACAAACTCAACAATAGAAAGGGAGGAAGCAAGATACTCAGAAATAAAATGCATTCCCCTGTTTCAACTTAATGCTTCAATTCAGGATTCTAAGGAATCCTTGCCAGCAATGTCAGACTCACCTTGATAGTTGGAGTTACTCCATTGGTGACTTGATCAAATACAGGAGTTGATGCACCTGCACTGTAAAATACTGATTAGTCTGATCATTAGGAATATCCTGTATGCCAGGTAGAAGATACATTGAACAGATTGCATGTAGGCATTAAATTCATTTTGGGGTATTACATATAGACAACACATTTCATTAAGAAGCATAAAACTGTCATCGGTGGAATACTTAAAAGCACTTGGAGGTGTTTAGCCTAAAAAGCTTAGTTGAGGGGAATGGAAGAAAAGATCTGGGAGGGTGGTTCCAAAGAAGGGATCAGACTGTCCTAAAGCCCTCAGGAATCTGGGCTGGGACCAGCTTACTTAAAGATAGGATGGGCAGCTGGGTGTGGTGGCTCACGCCTGTAATCCCAGCACTTTGGGAGGCCGAAGCGGGCAGATCACCTGAGGTCAGGAGTTCGAGGCCAGCCTGACCAACATGGAGAAACGCTGTCTCTACTAAAAATACAAAATTAGCTGGGTGTAGTGGCGCATGCCTGTAATCCCAGCTACTCGGGAGGCTGAGGCAGGGGAATCGCTTGAACCCGGGAGGTGGAGGGTGCCGTGAGCCATGATCGCGCCATTGCACTCCAGCCTGGGCAACAAGAGCGAAACTCTCAAAAAACAAAAAAAAGGATGGGTTCCATATAGGTGGTGTCAAGTGCCCACCTCCTAGCAAGTCAGCAGGGGCCAGAGGCCCTTGTAAGTGGTGTCTCGGGGGGATCAACTGAGATGGCTTAGGATTTACCTGGATGCCTGCTCTGCTCTCCCCGTCTCTTCCAGGGATCCACAAATGCTAAAGAGCTGTCTTCCAAGGGAGTGAAAATCTGGGATGCCAATGGATCCCGAGACTTTTTGGACAGCCTGGGATTCTCCACCAGAGAAGAAGGGGACTTGGGCCCAGTTTATGGCTTCCAGTGGAGGCATTTTGGGGCAGAATACAGAGATATGGAATCAGGTGAGGAGATAGAACAATGCCTTCCATTTCCCGAGTGCCCTTCCTAGCACGTGTTTGCTCCATTGTTTTAGATAAGGTCTGGGGGATGAGTCAATGTCACAGGAGCTGATGTATAGCTTTGACCTTGTGAGGGGTGATGCCAGGTTAAGCCACAATTAAGCCTCATGAAGGCCGTTTCACACTCTTTTTTTTTTTTTTTTAATTATTATACTTTAAGTTTTAGGGTACATGTGCACAATGTGCAGGTTAGTTACATATGTATACATGTGCCATGCTGGTGCGCTGCACCCACTAACTCGTCATCTAGCATCAGATATATCTCCCAATGCTATCCCTCCCCCCTCCTCCCACCCCACAAGAGTCCCCAGAGTGTGATGTTCCCCGTCCTGTGTCCATATGTTCTCGTTCAATTCCCACCTATGAGTGAGAATATGCGGTGTTTGGTTTTTTGTTCTTGTGATAGTTTACTGAGAATGATGTTTTCCAATTTCATCCACGTCCCCACAAAGGACATGAACTCATCATTTTTTATGGCTGCATAGTATTCCATGGTGTATATGTGCCACATTTTCTTAATCCAGTCTATCATTGTTGGACATTTGGGTTGGTTCCAAGTCTTTGCTATTGTGAATAATGCCACAATAAACATACCTGTGCATGTGTCTTTATAGCAGCATGATTTAATAGTCCTTTGGGTATATATCCAGTAATGGGATGGCAGGGTCAAATGGTATTTCTAGTTCTAGATCCCTGAGGAATCGCCACACTGACTTCCACAATGGTTGAACTAGTTTACAGTCCCACCAACAGTGTCAAAGTGTTCCTATTTCTCCACATCCTCTCCAGCACCTGTTGTTTCCTGACTTTTTAATGATTGCCATTCTAACTGGTGTGAGATGGTATCTCATTGTGGTTTTGATTTGCATTTCTCTGATGGCCAGTGATGGTGAGCATTTTTTCATGTGTTTTCTGGCTGCATAAATGTCTTCTTTTGAGAAGTGTCTGTTCATGTCCTTCGCCCACTTTTTGATGGGGTTGTTTGTTTTTTTCTTGTAAATTTGTTTGAGTTCATTGTAGATTCTGGATATTAGCCCTTTGTCAGATGAGTAGGTTGCAAAAATTTTCTCCCATTTTGTGGGTTGCCTGTTCACTCTGATGGTAGTTTCTTTTGCTGTGCAGAAGCTCTTTAGTTTAATTAGATCCCATTTGTCAATTTTGTCTTTTGTTGCCATTGCTTTTGGTGTTTTAGACATGAAGTCCTTGCCCATGCCTATGTCCTGAATGGTAATGCCTAGGTTTTCTTCTAGGGTTTTTATGGTTTTAGGTCTAACGTTTAAGTCTTTAATCCATCTTGAATTGATTTTTGTATAAGGTGTAAGGAAGGGATCCAGTTTCAGCTTTTTACATATGGCTAGCCAGTTTTCCCAGCACCATTTATTAAATAGGGAATCCTTTCCCCATTGCTTGTTTTTCTCAGGTTTGTCAAAGATCAGATAGTTGTAGATATGCGGTGTTATTTCTGAGGGCTCTGTTCTGTTCCATTGATCTATATGTCTGTTTTGGTACCAGTACCATACTGTTTTGGTTACTGTAGCCTTGTAGTTTAGTTTGAAGTCAGGTAGTGTGATGCCTCCAGCTTTGTTCTTTTGGCTTAGGATTGACTTGGTGATGCGGGCTCTTTTTTGGTTCCATATGAACTTTAAAGTGGTTTTTTCCAATTCTGTGAAGAAAGTCATTGGTAGCTTGATGGGGATGGCATTGAATCTATAAATTACCTTGGGCAGTATGGCCATTTTCACGATATTGATTCTTCCTACCCATGAGCATGGAATGGTCTTCCATTTCTTTGTATCCTCTTTTATTTCATTGAGCAGTGGTTTGTAGTTCTCCTTGAAGACGTCCTTCACATCCCTTTTAAGGTGGATTCCTAGATATTTTATTCTCTTTGAAGCAATTGTGAATGGGAGTTCACTCATGATTTGGCTCTCTGTTTGTCTGTTATTGGTGTATAAGAATGCTTGTGATTTTTGTACATTGATTTTGTATCCTGAGACTTTGCCGAAGTTGCTTATCAGCTTAAGGAGATTTTGGGCTGAGACAATGGGGTTTTCTAGATATACAATCATGTCGTCTGCAAACAGGGACAATTTGACTTCCTCTTTTCCTAATTGAATACCCTTTATTTCCTTCTCCTGCCTAATTGCCCTGGCCAGAACTTCCAACACTATATTGAATAGGAGTGGTGAGAGAGGGCATCCCTGTCTTGTGCCAGTTTTCAAAGGGAATGCTTCCAGTTTTTGCCCATTCAGTATGATATTGGCTGTGGGTTTGTCATAGATAGCTCTTATTATTTTGAAATACGTCCCATCAATACGTAATTTATTGAGAGTTTTTAGCATGATGTGTTGTTGAATTTTGTCAAAGGCCTTTTCTGCATCTATTGAGATAATCATGTGGTTTTTGTCTTTGGATCTGTTTATATGCTGGATTACATTTATTGATTTGCGTATATTGAACCAGCCTTGCATCCCAGGGATGAAGCCCACATGATCATGGTGGATAAGCTTTTTGATGTGCTGCTGGATTCGGTTTGCCAGTATTTTATTGAGGATTTTTGCATCAATGTTCATCAAGGATATTGGTCTCAAATTCTCTTTTTTGGTTGTGTCTCTGCCCGGCTTTGGTATCAGGATGATGCTGGCTTCATAAAATGAGTTAGGGAGGATTCCCTCTTTTTCTATTGATTGGAATAGTTTCAGAAGGAATGGTACCAGTTCCTCCTTGTACCTCTGGTAGAATTCGGCTGTGAATCCATCTGGTCCTGGACTCTTTTTGGTTGGTAAGCTATTGATTATTGCCACAGTTTCAGCTCCTGTTATTGGTCTATTCAGAGATTCAACTTCTTCCTGGTTTAGTCTTGGGAGAGTGTATGTGTCAAGGAATTTATCCATTTCTTCTAGATTTTCTAGTTTATTTGCGTAGAGGTGTTTGTAGTAATCTCTGATGGTAGTTTGTATTTCTGTGGGATTGGTGGTGATATCCCCTTTATCATTTTTTATTGCGTCTATTTGATTCTTTTTATTAGTCTTGCTAGCGGTCTATCAATTTTGTTGATCCTTTCAAAAAACCAGCTCCTGGATTCATTAATTTTTTGAAGGGTTTTTTGTGTCTCTATTTCCTTCAGTTCTGCTCTGATTTTAGTTATTTCTTGCCTTCTGCTAGCTTTTGAATGTGTTTGCTCTTGCTTTTCTAGTTCTTTTAATTGTGTTGTTAGGGTGTCAATTTTGGATCTTTCCTGCTTTCTCTTGTGGGCATTTAGTGCTATAAATTTCCCTCTACACACTGCTTTGAATGTGTCCCAGAGATTCTGGTATGTTGTGTCTTTGTTCTCGTTGGTTTCAAAGAACATCTTTATTTCTGCCTTCATTTCGTTATGTACCCAGTAGTCATTCAGGGGCAGGTTGTTCAGTTTCCATGTAGTTGAGCGGTTTTGAGTGAGTTCCTTAGTTCTGAGTTCTAGTTTGATTGTACTGTGGTCTGAGAGATAGTTTGTTATAATTTCTGTTCTTTTACATTTGTTGAGGAGAGCTTTACTTCCAACTATGTGGTCAATTTTGGAATAGGTGTGGTGTGGTGCTGAAAAAAATGTATATTCTGTTGATTTGGGGTGGAGAGTTCTGTAGATGTCTGTTAGGTCCACTTGGTGCAGAGCTGAGTTCAATTCCTGGGTATCCTTGTTAACTTTCTGTCTCGTTGATCTGTCTAATGTTGACAGTGGGGTGTTAAAGTCTCCCATTATTAATGTGTGGGAGTCTTAAGTCTCTTTGTAGGTCACTCAGATGATTGGCACTTACTGGGCGCTTGGCACTTTCCATACTGTGTCATCGGCAGATAGCTGCATGGTTGGTGTTCGTGTTGGGGAATGGGAAGTTCATCGGTGGGACAAGGGACAAAATGCCCCCATTGCTTTGTTGTGGCTTTAATCTCCCTTTCGAGGCTGAGCCACAGCGTGCTGTAGGTGGCGCTGCTGTGAAGCGCAGTGCCAGGGTCACACTCCACTCCCAGCTCTGCAGAGGTGGAGAAAGAATGAAACATCTCACTCCTGGGCTTCCACTTTCCTGTCACTGTTGGTGTCACCTCTTGCTGGATGTCACAGAGCCCAGCCCCTCCCACCTGTCCCTAGGAAAAGCAGATGCCACCTTGGAATGTGGGGTTTGTGTGTGCAATTTACTAGCTGGGCAGAGACCAGCAACCTGGAGAGCAGGTGTCTCATCTAAGGGGACAGTCACATTTCACCTCCAGCCACCTGGAGGAATTTGGGCCTGGTGATGTCAGAATTCTTCAATAAAAGCCTAAAATCTATATTTTATGTGCGATCATGAGATCTGTTAAATGTTAGCAACTTCAGGAAGTTTAAAAATGCTGTGTGGACCTAGAATAGGCAAGTTCTTAAAGGCAGAAAGTGGAATGCTAGTTTCCAGGGACTGGGGAACAGGGAGGAATGGGGAGTTCATGTTTAATGGGCACAGAGGTTTTGTTAGGGATGACAAAAAAGTTCGGGAGATGGGTGATGGTGATGGTTGCCCAACATCAGGAATGTGCTTAATGCTTCTGAATTGCACACAAAAATGGCAAGTTTAATATTATGTGTACTTTATCACAATGAAAAAAGTTGCTTCGTGGGCCAAGTTACTTGTGCAGGTAAGTGTTCTGCAGGTCGTTGCCTGCACCTCAGTTGTAGGGTGTCCTTAGGATGTGAGGCCAGTCCCCTGGCTTAATGATGCTTTAAATCCTGCCTAGTATTCAATTATTTCTTGTCGCTTAAAAGGCCTAAGAAAATTATGGTCTTAGTTTACAGTGGTATGAATGCTTAGCTGTTGGATTTTAGTAGGAAAGTTTGTCCCTTTTTAATTTTGTTTTACAGATTCACAGGATTTTTTTTTTTTTTTTTAATGCACAGAAAGTTTCCCTGGACTCTCTACCCGGTTTCCCCCAGTGATAATATCTTGGGTAACATCCTGTATACATTCACATTGGTGCATTCCTCAGAGTTGTCAGATTTTGCTAGTTTTACGTGCACTTGTGTATGTGTCTATTTGCAATTTTAGCACGTGTAGACTCTTGTAACCACTACAATCAAGTTACAGAACTACACTACCAAGGTTCATCTTTTTAAAATCTTTGATGTTACCTTTTTCGAAACAGTGACCATGAGAGGACTTTCCTCCCAAAATTTTGAGAACTACTGAACCAGAATATAGTCTGACACTAATAGGTAGAAATTAAACCAAAGGAGATTATGAAGCTCTGCACTTCAGTTAACAAATCACTTCTCAGCTTCCAGTTCCATCTCAGAAGGAAGGAAAGGGATTAAAATCCAGAGACCAGAAATGGGAGCAAAGTACAAGGTGGTGTAATCATTATAGAGGTTCCCTGATGTTTCCAAGTCAGTCGTGTGTTCAGCTGCTAAACTCTAAAGTAATTTTAGGTGGAAGTATTGGAAACATGCTGCTGAGGTGATAGAAAGGAATCCATGGTCCTCTGTTAGTTGGAAAGTATATGGAATACTATATTCTACATAAGATACAATACTGTCTGTGAGACAAGGATAAAGTAGATTTTGTCAGTGAAATTGTGACAAGAATCGCTGATGGGTTTAGAGCCTAAGTTTGCGAGGAGCACTGGAAGAAATTAAGATTGTTGAGATTGGAAAGGGTTAGCTATGGGGGGAACAGGAGGAGGTGACTCCATGACAGACCAAATATTCAAAGGACTGTGTAGAAGAGGAAAAAGACTTTGTTAGGGCTCCAGAGGACAGAGCCAGGAGTCAGACAGGGCCTTGAACTCAACCCACCGAGATCTGCAAACTTTGCAGGATGCACCAGATATCTTGTAGCCATGGGTCAATGGGGGACCCTGGGTAAGAGACTGTAATAGATGACCTCTAAGGCCATCTCATGACATGTGTGATTAATGTATGTACCTGTCCTCTCTTTTTGACAATTCTACAGATTATTCAGGACAGGGAGTTGACCAACTGCAAAGAGTGATTGACACCATCAAATCCAACCCTGACGACAGAAGAATCATCATGTGCGCTTGGAATCCAAGAGGTTGAAAGAACCCCGTCGTCTTCATTTATACTAACCATACTCTTAGAGGGAAGCAATCTGGTTTTGTGCAGAGGCACCTGAGGGAGGCAGGACCCAGGGAACTTCCCCCAGCCACATGGTTGATTGTGTGACCTTGGGCAAGTCACATTTTGCTGCACTTTCACCTTCAGATCATGAGGTTGGGCCCAGAGGATTTTTTTTTTTTTTTTTTGAGACAGAGTTTTGCTCTGTTGCCCAGGCTGGAATGCAACGGCGTGATCTCGGCTCACTGTAACCTCTGCCTCCTGGGTTCGAGTGATTCTCCTGCCTCAACCTCCCAAGTAGCTGGGATTACAGGCATGTGCCACCGTGCCCGGCTAATTTTGTATTTTTAGTAGAGACGGGGTTTCACCATGTTGGTCAGGCTGGTCTTGAACTCCTGACCTCAGATGATCTGCCTGCCTCAGCCTCCCAACCAGATGATCTTAATTTGTGTATTTATACTCATTCTTACGCCAAAAAGGGCTTTAAATTGCCTAGAAACTACATGTAAGATGTTAACATTTTAAATGGAAGCAGATGAAGTTCCAGCTTGCTGCCACCTCACTAACATTTTTAACAATTATATTGTAAAATTCAACTCTACCAGGGTGTAGAGCCAGGTGTGGTGGCTCACACCTGTAATTCCAACAACTCCAGAGGCCAAGGCGAGAGGATCAGTTGAACCCAGGAATTTGAGGCTGTAATGAGTCATGATCACGCCATTACACTCCAGCCTGGGCAACAGAGTGAGACCCTGAATATTTAAAAACAACAACAACAACAACAACAAAACTCTATCAGGATGTCGTAAGTACTTAGAGTGAAATACTTGCATCTGTAATAGAGACTTATTTTTTTTTTTTTTTGAGACACAGTCTCACTCTGTTGCCCAGGCTGGAGTGCAGTGATGTGATCTCCGCTCACGGCAACCTCCACCTCCCAGGTTCAAGTGAGTTCCCATTCCTCAGCCCCAGAGCTGAGACCACAGGCGCGTGAATTTTTGTATTTTTAGCAGAGACGGGGTTTCACTATGTTGGCCAGGCTAGTCTCAAACTCAAGTTGGCCTCAAGTGATCTGCCCACCCTGGCGTCCCAGTGTTGGGATTTCAGGCATGAGCCACTGTGCCTGGCCATGTAATAGAGACTTTTAATATAGGAGGGTGTACTAGAAGCACCAGTTTCCTGTGGCAAACAGAATTATTCCTGCTGTATTTGTAATTTGGTGCCACGAAGGTAGCCCAGATCCCTTGAGCTCTGATGGAAGAGCATTGCTTCAGCCGTAAATGGACACCTGCAGAAACCTTGCACCGATGGATAGTCTCCCTCAGCGCCGTGCCATCGCTGCGGGGGCTGTGGGTTATGGACATCACTGCAGCCCAGTGGCTCTCTCTCCTGGTCTCCACCATATGAGTTGGCTTCTGTTTCTCTCCTGTTTTACTTTGCCTTTAGCTGTGGTCTTTCAAACCACCACCCCTCCTTATCTTCCTCTGCTGGTTCCTCAGATCTTCCTCTGATGGCGCTGCCTCCATGCCATGCCCTCTGCCAGTTCTATGTGGTGAACAGTGAGCTGTCCTGCCAGCTGTACCAGAGATCGGGAGACATGGGCCTCGGTGTGCCTTTCAACATCGCCAGCTACGCCCTGCTCACGTACATGATTGCGCACATCACGGGCCTGAAGGTGGGCTGTCTCGGGAAGGGTGACTTGCCAGCCTACCACACTGAGCTCTTCAGTTCTTTAATATGGGAAAACAAATTGCAGAGAGTTTAGTCTCTGATTAGCTTTTAAATTTGATATGTGTAAGTAAGACATGAACCAGCTTTTACTTTGAAACCTTCCTTTTCTGGAAGGTTTTCTGGCCCTGTGGTATATGCACTAACAGATCTATACAGGTTGTTTGTGATACAGCTTCTATGGATTTTCTCAAAAGCTATGCTGAGGTTGGGTATGGTGGCTCATGCCTGTAATCCCAGCACTTTGGGAGACTGAGACAGGAGCAATTGCTTGAGGTCTGGAGTTCAATACCAGCCTGGGCAACCTAACAAGATGCTGTTGCTACAAAAAAATGGAAAAGCTACACTAAATTATTTTTTTTAAAAAGCCTTGCGGTGTCTGCATATTCTAATGTTTTTAAATGATGTTTTAAAGAATTGAAACTAACATACTGTTCTGCTTTCTCCCCCGGGTTTATAGCCAGGTGACTTTATACACACTTTGGGAGATGCACATATTTACCTGAATCACATCGAGCCACTGAAAATTCAGGTAAGAATTAGATGTTATACTTTTGGGTTTGGTACCTTCTCTTGATAAAAGGTTGATTGTGGAACAGGCATCTGCTCAATGCTGTGTCCAAGATAAAGATGACTGCTCCAAATGTGGGGCTTCAGTTTAGGGAGAAGTGGTGGGCAGGTGGGCAGGACAAGACAGGCATCTGCCTCAGCAACCGTGGGCGCTTAACATGTCAGGTGCTGTGAGGTACTAAGCACCAGTACCAGAGAGGGAAGAGCCACATTCAAGCCAGGGGATTGTCCAAAAGGGGGCATTTTAACTCATTTTAACTTGAAGGAGAATTGAAGTGCAAATGTTTTTCCTTTTTTTTTTTTTTTTTTTTTGAGACGGAGTCTTTCTCTGTCGGCCAGGCTGGAGTGTGCCGTGGTGCGATCTCAGCTCACTGCAACCTCCGCCTCCCGGGTTCAACCAATTCTTCTGCCTCAGCCTCCCAGGTAGCTGGGATTACAGGCACATGCCACCACACCCAGCTAATTTTTGTATTATTAGTAGAGATGGGGTTTCGTCATGTTGGCCAGACTGGTCTCAAACTCCTGACTTCAGGTGATCCGCCTGCCTCAGCCTCCAAAAGTTCTGGAATTACAGGCATAAGCCACTGCCCTGGCCATAAATATTTTTTGTTAATTTTACATTAAGTACAATATTTAGGTCCAAACTTCAAAAGTCTGTTGAAATCCCTAAGTTATAGCAGCCAACAATTGATTTGAAATGGCAATAAAAATGTAAAGTTTATCTGCTTCATGAGCCTTAAGGAAAAAAACTCAGAACCAGAAACTTTTTAGCCCCTTCCAGGTTAGATCCAGGTTTTAAAAGTTACTCCTTTGAGGGAGTTTGGCTGCTCCTGAGTGGAGGTGACTTCAGGCTTATTCTCTCTGGCTCTCTGCTCTGGTCGTTTTTAGACATAGTAATAGGTTGTGACCTGTCTTCACATCCTAATTGCCACTGTCTGTTCATCCCAGGAATCCTGGCTTTCTTCCCTTTCTGTTCACTGTCCATGCATGTCATCTTTCCTTCTTTCTGCCAGGGACAGATGGGTTAGGGATTGTGGAATTCAAGTAAACGTAGAGCTGCTATGAGTTACAGATTGACTGTGTTCCTGTCTTTAATAAATTTGCCAAGAGTGATTATAAGAACTTACACCTGATGAGGCACCAGGCTCCTGACGCTGTGTAATGTCACAAAATACCCTTCACTCTTGATCTGTGCAAGAAAACAGCTGGTTGCACTCCAATCATGTTACATAACCTACGGCAAGGTATCGACAGGCTCATACTCCTGTAAAATAGAACTTTGTTGATCACATCCTGTGTACTTGTTTCATGCACATGAGGAGCAATTACAACAGGTTGTACAGTTATGGCAAAATAATGGTCTTATTTTGTTTTTAGCTTCAGCGAGAACCCAGACCTTTCCCAAAGCTCAAGATTCTTCGAAAAGTTGAGAAAATTGATGACTTCAAAGCTGAAGACTTTCAGATTGAAGGGTACAATCCACATCCAACTATTAAAATGGAAATGGCTGTTTAGGGTGCTTTCAAAGGAGCTCGAAGGATATTGTCAGTCTTTAGGGGTTGGGCTGGATGCCGAGGTAAAAGTTCTTTTTGCTCTAAAAGCAAAAGGAGGTCAAAAATCTGTCCGTGACCTATCAGTTATTAATTTTTAAGGATGTTGCCACTGGCAAATATAACTGTGCCAGTTCTTTCCATAATAAAAGGCTTTGAGTTAACTCACTGAGGGTATCTGACAATGCTGAGGTTATGAACAAAGTGAGGAGAATGAAATGTATGTGCTCTTAGCAAAAACATGTATGTGCATTTCAATCCCACGTCCTTATAAAGAAGGTTGGTGAATTTCATAAGCTATTTCTGGAATATTTTTAGAATATTTTAAGAATTTCTCAAGCTATTCCCTCAAATCTGAGGGAGCTGAGTAACACCATCAATCATGATGTAGAGTGTGGTTATGAACATTTAAAGTTGTTTTATATGTTGCTATAATAAAGAAGTGTTCTGCATTCGTCCATGCTTTGTTCATTCTGTACTGCCACTTACCTGCTCAGTTCCTTCCTAAAATAGATTTAAAGAACTCTCCTAAGTAAACATGTGCTGTATTCTGGTTTGGATGCTACTTAAAAGAGTATATTTTAGAAATAATAGTGAATATATTTTGCCCTATTTTTCTCATTTTAACATGTGCTGTATTCTGGTTTGGATGCTACTTAAAAGAGTATATTTTAGAAATAATAGTGAATATATTTTGCCCTATTTTTCTCATTTTAACTGCATCTTATCCTCAAAATATAATGACCATTTAGGATAGAGTTTTTTTTTTTTTTTTTTTTTTTTAAACTTATAACCTTAAAGGGTTATTTTAAAATAATCTATGGACTACCATTTTGCCCTCGTTAGCTTCAGCATGGTGTGACTTCTCTAATAATATGCTTAGATTAAGCAAGGAAAAGATGCAAAACCACTTCGGGGTTAATCAGTGAAATATTTTTCCCATCGTTGCATACCAGATACCCCCGGTGTTGGACGACTATTTTTATTCTGCTAATTTATGACAAGTGTTAAATAGAACAAGGAATTATTCCGACAAGTTATGCAACACGTTGCTTATTTTCAAAGTACAGTTTAATGTCTAGGTGCCAGCCCTTGATATAGCTATTTTTGTAAGAACATCCTCCTGGACTTTGGGTTAGTTAAATCTAAACTTATTTAAGGATTAAGTAGGATAATGTGCATTGATTTGCTAAAAGAATCAAGTAATAATTACTTAGCTGATTCCTGAGGGTGGTATGACTTTTAGCTGAACTAATCTTGATCGGTAGGATTTTTTTAATCCATTTTTGTAAAACTATTTCCAAGAAATTTTAAGCCTTTTCACTTCAGAAAGAAAAAAGTTGTTGGGGCCGAGCACTTAATTAATTTTCTTGAGCAGGAAGGAGTTTCTTCCAAACTTCACCATCTGGATACTGGTGTTTCTTTACAGATTCCTCCTTCATTTCTGTTGAGTAGCCGGGATCCTATCAAAGACCAAAAAAATGAGTCCTGTTAACAACCACCTGGAACAAAAACAGATTTTATGCATTTATGCTGCTCCAAGAAATGCTTTTACGTCTAAGCCAGGGGCAATTAATTAATTTTTTTTTTTTTTTTGACATGGAGTCACTGTCCGTTGCCCAGGCTGCAGTGCAGTGGCGCAATCTTGGCTCACTGAAACCTCCACCTCCCAGGTTCAAGTGATTCTCCTGCCTCAGCCTCCCATGTAGCTGGGATCACAGGCACCTGCCACCATGCCCGGCTAATTTTTTGTATTTTTTGTAGAGACAGGGTTTCACCATGTTGGCCAGGCTGGTCTCAAACACCTGACCTCAAATGATCCACCTGCCTCAGCCTCCCAAAGTGTTGGGATTACAGGCGTAAGCCACCATGCCCAGCCCTGAATTAATATTTTTAAAATAAGTTTGGAGATTGTTGGAAATAATAGGGCAGAGGAACACATTTTACTGGCTACTTGCCAGAGTTAGTTAACTCATCAAACTCTGATAATAGTTTGACCTCTGTTGGTGAAAATGAGCCATGATCTCTTGAATATGATTGGAATAAATGGCTCCAGCCACACAATTGTAGTCCAAACTTTTTAGGTCACTAACTTGCTAGATGGTGCCAGGTTTTTTTGCACAAGGAGTGCAAATGTTAAGATCTCCACTAGTGAGGAAAGGCTAGTGTTACAGAAGCCTTGTCAGAGGCAATTGAACCTCCAAGCCCTGAGGATTCTGATACAGACAAACTGAAGAACCGTTTGTTTCTGGATATTGCAAATAAACAGGAGTCAAAGCTTGGTGCTCCACAGTCTAGTTCACGAGACAGGCGTGGTAGTGGCTGGCAGCATCTCTTCTACAGGGGCCCCCAGGCCACAGCTTACCTTGGGAGGCATGTAGGAAGCCCGCTGGATCATCACAGGATACTTGAAATGCTCATGCAGGTGGTCAACATACTCACACACCCTAGGAGGAGGGAATCAGAATGGGGCAATGATGCCTGAAGTCAGATTATTCACGTGGTGCTAACTTAAAGCAGAAGGAGCGAGTACCACTCAAATGACAGTGTTGGCCAAGGCTTAGCTGTGTTACCATGCGTTTCTAGGCAAGTCCCTAAACCTCTGTGCCTCAGGTCCTTTTCTTCTAAAATATAGCAATGTGAGGTGGGGACTCTGATGACATGAACACATGAAGTCCCTCTAGAGGTTTTGTGATACCCTTTAAAAGGCATCAATTCAGACTCTGTAAATATCCAAAATTATTTGGGTTCCTCTGGTCAAAAGTTAGATGAATAGATTAAAATCACCACATTTTGTGATCTATTTTTCAAGAAGTGTTTGTATTTTTTCATATGGCTGCAGCAGCTGCCAGGGGCTTGGGGGTTTTTTTGGCAGGTAGGGTTGGGAGGGCCATTTTGTCACTGCCTCAGCTGGGCATCTAGGAAGCATTAGCACTGTGAGCCTTTCTTGGTGCACTTTGCACCTGGAAAACAATCCGAACAGGTCCATGGGACCACGACTGAGGGAGGTGGGACACACCCACCTCCATCCAAGAACCAAGACATCTAAGGAACCAAACCCAGATGCAGAACAATAAAATACATCCCATACTCCCCACCCAAAAAATAAAATCACCAAATGAGGTTCCTTTCAGCTATACAAATGATTTAGATGAAGAGCAGAGGATTTAGAATCAGGTCAATCTGTGTTCAGGTTCTGCGTCAGCCACTTTGTAGTTCTGAGGCTTGGGGCAAGTGACCAAGCTCTGCTGCCTGACTTCCATCGCCTGTTATTGAACAGCTGTGACAGGCAGGCTGATATGGTTTGGATTTGTTTTGGATTTGTGTCCCTGCCCAAATCTCATGTTGAACTGTAATCCCCAGTGTTGGCAGCAGGGCCTGCTGGGAGGTGATTGGATCATGGGAAGTGGTCCTTCATGAATGGTTTGGCACCCATTCCTTGGTGCTGTTCTCGAGATAGTTCTCACAAGATCTGTTGTTTAAAAGTGTGTAGCACCTTCCCCCGTCACTCTCTCTTCCTCCTGCTCTTGGCCATAAGAAGTGCTTGTTCCCCCTTCACCTTCCACCATGATTGTAAGTTTCCAGAAGCTGAGCAGAAGCCGCTATGCTTCCCGTGCAGCCTGCAGAACTGTAAGCCAATTAAACCTCTTTTCTTTATAAATTACCCAGTCTCAGGTATTTCTTTATAGCAGTGCAAGAATAGACTAATACAGTATAAAATAGTTCGGCTATATTAAAAGACAGCACCTGTCTACTCACTATCCCCCTGAAGAGAAAAACGGTTACCATTATTACTGAAGCCTCCTATGTACCCTCAAGGGTCCCATTTATCACTCACAGTCCTGAATTTGGTGTTTCCCTTTCCCAGTGAATGCTTTTGTGCCTTTGCTATATACTTGCAGTGATCCTTCTGTGAGACATTTAATTCCAGGAGACAAGAAAAGTGTAATAAGCAAAACCCTATGTGTGCAGATGACTGGAAGGAGATTGTCCTAATTTAAAAGCCCACCTGGGGGCGTTCTGAGAAATAAGATGAAATAAATGTGTGTCTAGACCATGGAAGACTCCAGTACTGGGAAGAAGAGATGGGACAGAAGTACAGAATACACGTGATGAAAACAGGAGCTGGTTAAGGGAGTAGTGTGGCTGCAAGCCTTACCTTCAATGTACTTAAAAAATAAAGTGAGTCAGCTACCAGACCCTATCTTAGGAGGCAAAATGACTGTTCATTGGTGGGTCTCTGTGAAAGCAAAACCAACTCCACCTGAGAGTTATAGGACATGCCAGCGGACAAGGTCTTAGTGTGTTCTGGTCATGAAGGCAGAATTTACAAGCTCTGGCCTGGATTGAGGGACCCTACTGAAACAGAAAGTATTAATGCCACATTACTGACCTGTTTTCAAGGCTTGCGGAAACTGATATGTAGTCAAATATAATCAGGTGCTGCACCAGTTCACAGAGGCCAACTCCGCCAGCATGGGGGCAAACAGGAACTAAAAGGAAATCGTTTCTATTTAATACCAAGAGTAGGGCAGGGAGAGGAAGGGGTGAAAGGGAACTTTCTGGTTTTTCTTATTGCCCACAGGTGATTAAATCATTTGTTAATATTTAGGAAGGAAATTCCAAAATGAAAATCATCAAAAATTCCCGGATTAAAGCTAAATGAGAGTTAGAAAAAAATCGAAATGGCAAAGTACAGACTCCCATGCATGTGAATTGCAAACCATCAAGGGAGGTGTCTGATTAGGGGGGAAATGAAGGTCTGGTCTGCAGCCGCTGCAGCACGCTTACTTTCAAACTTTTTGGCCATCAGCAATACTGAGAGGTTCTCATTGACACTGCCCAGTCTGCAACTGTCAATCTGGAGGAACTGCAGGGCCTTCGCCTGTAGGAGTTGCTTAAATATCACTCTATTGTGGCACTGGAAATAGAATTGAAAATAACACCAACAGAAGAGTCAGCCTTGGCCTTCAGGATCTCTAAACCTGGCAACGCAGCCACTCTATGCCAATAATTATTCATCAGTGGCCGTCAGGAAGCCCAGACTGTATTTCTTCTTCGTTCTCGCTGGGCATGAGGCAAGATTTTATAGCGTGGGCAGGGACCTTGTGCTCACTTCTTTACAAATCTGCTAATGCAACAGTGTGAGTCAGGTCAAAATCACACTGGCTCGCCATTTATGAGGGAATGACTGTCACAGCGACTGATAAGTGGGAGATGAAGCATCAGGATGAAATACGGTGACAGTGATGAGCAGGTGGCACAGACGACAACACAGAACCACGGCAGAGCAGTATTGCTCCTTTTGCCGGGAAAACAGAATCAGCTCCTCACGCTGCTCTGCTCGTGGGCTGACTGCAGCAGGTTTTGGCAGGCACTTGGGCTTCATTTATAAGCTCAAAAAGTAAACGCAGTCATGTTTATTCAATTTGAAAGCTGGCTTTCTTAAGACCATTTTCTGCCCTTGCAATAGCAACTTTAAATTGCTGCCTTTTCAATTTCAATTAGACACTTTGAAAAAGATGCCTGACCTTAGTCATATAAATTGGAGAAATAGCCACAAACTTTTTCTATATCTGACTCTAGACTCTGATAAAATGACCCAGTTTCTAAGATGATGAAAATTTCCCAACTCAAAGTACAGCAGGTGATGGAGCCTAACACACAACTGTGTCCTCGGTCACTGGTCAGCGTGTACTGACCCCAAGGGGACGTCATCCACCTGTTGGGGTCGTCACTCACCTGTTCTCCTGTGGCAATGCCAATTCCTAATGGGACCAGTGCCTATAAAATAGAAGGCAGCCTGGTGTTATTTTCCTAAGTTTTGAACTGCAACTCCTAATGTTTAAAAACATTTATAGCTGAAGGAGGAAACGGCCCTGCTGTTAAGCCATGTGAAGGCTCAAGACTGACAAAGGATGTCCAGGGGAACACATGCGTGCGGGAGGGCTCTGTGTATCTGCAGAGGAGAAGGTGAGCACTGCTGAGCTGCCGCCACCAGCCCCGTTCCTGACCAGGGCTCTGCAGATCTCCTTCTGCGGTGTCCCGGCCCATGCTCCAGCTGCGCTCCTCCCAACGTGGACAACACCTCCCTCTCCAGCCTGCGCAGTGGCATAAGGACAGGGCTATTCGGAGTGGCTCATTGTGGACTCACAGGGTCCAACCTTTGGACAACTCCTTCCTGTGGGTCATCACTCCGTCAATTCCCTTCTTCTTGCCTCCCTGAGAAACCTCCTTCTAGAACCCTCTCATATCTTTTTTTTTTTTTTTTGAGACCGAGTCTTGCTCTGTCACCCAAGCTGGAGTGCAGTGGCATGATCTTGGCTCACCGCAACCTCCACCCCCCAGGCTGAAGCGATTCTCGTGCCTCAGCCTCCCGAGTAGCTGGGATTAGAGGTGCACGCCACCATGCTGGCTAATTTTTGTATTTTTAATAGAGTCAGGGTTTTGCCATGTTGGCCAGGCTGGTCTCAAACTCCTGACCTCAGATGATCCTCCCGCCTCGGCCTCCCAAAGTGTTGGGATTACAGGTGTGAGCCACTGCACCTGGCCTCATGTCTTTGTTGATTCCAAAATCCTCTTCCTTAAGGCAGGAAAAATCCGTGAAAAAAAAAAAAAAAATCCTCTTCCTTCCAGCTCAGTGGGTGGCCTCAGACCTCAATCTGCAGGTTAGGCTGAGACCATTGCTCACCTGGTAGACTCCTCACCTGGTGAGGTACTGGACTCTGCACCTGAACACAGCCCTGCTGCTCTCTGTCCTCTCACTTGGCCCCTGAACACTACCTCACTCACCTGCCACCTGGACTCTGGGCGCTCCCATCCATCCTCTACTGTGACTGCGACTCCACAGCTACTCTGCACAGGCAGCCTTGGTTTCTCCCTGGTTTCCCTTCCCTTTGTTTAGGATAATAGTAATCACACTAATAGCTAACATTTTTGGAGCTCTGAGTACCTGTCAGGTGCTGTGCAAAACACTGACTTAAATGATTCCTGGTCTCAATCCAATGGGAGAGGAGCCAGAGTTATCCCCATTTTATAAAAAATGATAAAACTGTGTGCCGGGTTTGAACTGTTCCCGGATCACAAAGCTAGAAAGTGGTAGAGACTGGGTTGGAACTCCACTGATTCCAGAGCCAGAGGAGGCATCTGAATAATCAGACTAAGCCAACTTCTCAGCAGAAAAATCCCTTCACTCAGCAGCAAAGTATCCCTGATTCTGGTGCTGGCCCTGCATCTCACGGGATGTGTGGCCTTGGGCAAGCCCCGCCTGTGCCACCCAAAGCCTCGGCCTCCTCATCTGCAGAAGGTCTTAGTTTGAGCAGATGGTCTCTAAGGCACCTTTTCAAGCCAACATTTTATGCTTCTTAAAATTTCTAATTTAAGTACTCTTGGTTATTTATCTCCAAAGAGAAAAGAAAGGGAGAAACCGAGGAAGGGGGAGGAGGAAAGGCCATTTGACTTATTTGTTCTACCATTTTAAGCATATATGGCAGACTAGGGGCCAAATGTTTTTCCTCCTTTTCAATATTTCCTGAATCTGCTCTATTCAAGCTGCCCTCTCCCTTTATCTCTCTCAGATTCCTGGAAAAGCTTCCTCGCTCCCATCCCTGCCTGGGTTTCTCCCTGCCCATTCCTCACCTCCCACACACCCTCTGTCTCAATGGACTCTACATGTAGCCACCAGTCACATTATCTGTGCTTCAGCTGTCACTATGCTGTTGTTTTTTTTTTTTTTTTTTTTTGAGATGGAGTATTGCTCTGTCGCCCAGGCTGGAGTGCAATGGCGCAATCTTGGCTTACCGTAACCTCCACTTCCCAGGCTCAAGCCATTCTCCTGCCTCAGCCTCCTGAGTAGCTGGGATTACAGGCACACACCACTGCGCCCTGCTAATTTTTTTTTTTTTTTTTTTTTTTTTGAGATGGAGTCTCGCTCTGTCACCCAGGCTGGAGTGCAGTGGTGCGATCTTGGCTCACTGCAAGCTCCGCCTCCTGGGTTCACGCCATTCTCCTGCCTCAGCCTCTCCGAGTAGCTGGGACTATAGGTGGGCGGATCACGAGGTCAGAAGATCGAGACCAGCTAATTTTTGTATTTTTAGTAGAGACGGGGTTTCACCATGTTGGCCAGGCTGGTCTCAAACTCCTGACCTCAGGTGATCCACCCACCTCGGCCTCCCAAAGTGCTGGGGTTACAGGTGTGAGCCACCATGCCCGGCCACTATGCCGTTCTTTCATCGGAGAAGCTGCAGTGGCTCACTCTGACTGGCTGCATCCTCTGAGTGGACAGACCCCATAATCCAGCCCCACGTGGCAGCCTGTCCCTGGCATGTGCCCTGCGCTCCCTGGGGCATCTCCACTGCTCCCGCCTGGACCTGCAGGCTCTGCAGCTGCTCCTTCCTCAGATACTCCTAATGGGATGGCCTCCCTCATGTAAGCAAAACCTGGGAGGGTTAAAGCCCTGAGGAGCTTCCTGTGAGATGCTCAGGTAGGCAGAGATCAGGTTGGTGCTAGGCCAGCTGGCATTCAGCAGGGCACAGCCAACCTGAAAGAGCCCTAAGGAGGAAAAAGCAAGTGGGACCCAAGGTGAAAAGTCTTGTTTCCCAGGGGCTCCTCACCTGAGATTCCTATTGTGGAATGATTCCTCAGAAAATTTGGGCTCTGTTTAAATAATGAAGGCTGTGGTCGCTCCATGGCTCCTGCTCACCCTTCCCTCACCTGAGGCTTAGCTTTCCTTATGGAGTCAGCTCTGGCCATCCCCCTCGTCCCAGCCCACACCCAACGTTCTCCTCAATGAACTTTTCTACTGTGCTTGGCATTCAGTGCCCTGGCCCAGTATCCTCCAGTCTTTGTTTCACATATCTTGGCTGTTCTCTCCAGCGAGGCTGCAATGTGGAAGGGGAGGGCATTTCTGAAACCCAGGCTTTGGCAGAGCATCCCACATAATGTAGATCATGTGCTGATTTGCTGAGAGAAACAGAGAACTGGTCCCTGAGCCCCCGACTCCACACCTCCAGTACGACCCATGAATTTATGTGGGATGCATCAAGGTGTCCCTCCTAGAACTGGAACCAAGACTGCTCCATCAGAGTTAAAGGTGTAAGATCAACACAAAATGGGGAGTGTATAGCTGTGCAAAGTCGCCTCAGGAAAAAATGTTCCTAGGCAGGCAGGATGTGGCTATAAGCCACATGAATGTACAGTCGTGTCACTGAATGACAAGGTTACCCTCTGAGAAATGTGCCGTTGGGCTGTTTCATCATTGTGTGAACATCATAGAGTGTACTTCCATGACCCTAGATGGTAGAGACTACTACACACCCTAGGCTATATGGCATGGCCTATTGCTCCCAGGCTACAAACTTGTACAGCATGCTACTGTACTGAACGCTGCAGGCAATTGGAACACAATGGCCAGTATCTAAACATACTTAAACATAGGAAAGGTAATGCGTTGCACCACATTACAATCTCTACAACGTCACTAGGCAATGAGTTTTTCAGCTCCATTATAACCTTATGGGATTATATATACTGCGCCATTATATAGGCAGTCTTTCACTGACTGAAACATTGTTATGGGGCACATGACTGTGCCAAACCAGTTAGCGTGTAGGAGAAAAAAAATTATCAGATGAAAATACAAGGCTGGGCGCGGTGGCTCACTCCTGTAATCCCAGCACTTTGGGAGGCCAAGGCGGGCAGATGGTCTGAGGTCAGGAGTTCGAGACAGGCCTGGCCAATGTGGTGAAACCTCATCTCTACTAAAAATACCAAAAAAATTAAAAAAAAAAAAAAGTAGCCAGGCGTGGTGGCACACATCTGTAGTCCCAGCTACTCAGGAGGCTGAGGCAAAAGAATTGCTTGAACCCGGAGGCAGAGGTTGCAGTGAGCCGAGATCATGCCATTGCACTCCAGCCTGGGCAACAGAGTAAGACTCTATCTCAAAACAAAACAAAACAAAAAAACCCACCAAAAAACAAAAAAAAATGCTGTCACATTTCTATATTTACAAAGCATAGGAACCATGTCTATTAACCTTCAAATTGCTGGTAGCCCTTCAACTTTTAGCAGCTTACTTTATCTAAAACAAACAGAAATAAGGGCAAAGTATAAGCTGAAGTAGAAAAAGGAACGTCAGGTCTGTAACCCCTGTATTTGTCACACATTACAATTATTTCAGCTACTTCAACAGGAAATGCAAGAGGGAACAAGTGAAGAAATTTTAGGATCTGTCCCCAGCACTCTGGAAAACAAAAAAATAAGCTGCCACAGCAGCAGCAGCAGCAGCAGCCGTTTTCCTACCTTGGAAATGGTGGCGTGCCCCAGAATGTCATCAGGGGAGGTTGGCTCCTCAATCCACAATGGCTTGAACTTGGCCAGCTTGGACATCCACTCCACCGCCTCAGGCACATCCCAGCGCTGGTTGGCATCCATCATCTGCAAAAAGAGACTCTTCATAGGGAGGTCAGCCCTGAGCCAACCTCACAGCAGGGCTGTGGCTCCCAGGGAGGAAATGCTGTCACTCAGTGCCACCAACAGCTGAGTGAGACCCCCTAACGCCTCTGCTGAGGCCCAGCACACAGCCCTAACAAAAAGAGCCAGAGAGCAGCTGCTGAGACGGGGACTCTGGCCCCAGGTACAGTCTTTAGGAGGAGCTCTGAATTGCTTGAGGAGCCGCTGGATGTCCAGCAGTGCCCTGGGCTGGGCCATGAGAAATGCTCGCTGGCCCTGGGCTCTGGTCCAATCTCCATCTAGATGCCACCCAAATACATGTGTCTTGCAGTGTTGGTTCTGTTCGTAGAAACCATTTTGTCACATTCTGAATCATGCACAATCAACATTGTTTGTTCAATAGTCATTTATTGACTATTGCCCACTGTGTGTCTGGCACAATAATAAATAGCCTTAACTCCCATAATGGCACACCTACTCCACTAGGCACTTTATGGATTTTGTTCCATTTAATATTTATAATAACTGGCCAGGCATGGTGGCTCATGCCTGTAATCTCAACACTTTGGGAGGCTGAAGCCCGTGGATTTCTTTTCTGTTTCTTTCTTTTTTTTTTTTTTTTTGAGACGGAGTCTCGCTCTGTCACCAAGGCTGGAGTGCAGTGGCGCTATCTCGGCTCACTGAAACCTCTGCCTCCCAGGTTCACGCCATTCTCCTGCGTCAGCCTCCCGAGTAGCTGGGACTACAGGCGCCCACCACCACACCGGGCTATTTTTTTTGTATTTTTAGTAGAGACGGGGTTTCACCATGTTAGCCAGGATGGTCTCAATCTCCTGACCTTGTGATCTGCCCGCCTCGGCCTCCCAAAGTGCTGGGATTACAGCCATGAGCCACTGCGTCTGGCCGAGCCTGTGGATTTCTTGAGCCCAGGAGTTCAAGACCAGGCTGGGCAACATAGCAAAATCCTCTCTCTACAAAAAATACAAAAATTAGCTGGGTGTGGTGGCTCTCACTTGTAGTCCCAGCTACTCAGGGGGCTGAGGTGGGAGGATCCCCTGAGCCAGGGGAGGTCAAGGCTGCAGTGAGGTGTGATCATGCTGCTGTACTCTAGGCTGGGTGACTGAGTGAGACCCTATCTCAAAAAATAATAATAATAACCCCATGAGGCAGTTCATATTAACCCATTTTACAAATAAGAAAACTGTCATGCAGAGAAATTCAGTAACTTGCTTAAGAACAATAAATCTAGTGAATGGTGAGTTCAAGTCCAGTCCTCTCCCTCCTAGGCCCTGGCTCTCTGTGTACCACTATCCTTCTTGGAAGCCAGGTGATGGCTGTGCCCAGCTTAAGGGACAGCCCCTCATCCCTGATCTTATCGTGCTTGGAGAAATGGACATCTCTATAGAATGTGCTAAGTGACAAGAGCTCTCTCCCAGGACACTATGAAAACCAGAGGACAGTATGCTCAGAATGGATTTTTTTTTTAAGAGGCTGGATCTCACTCTGTTGCCCATGCTGGAGTGCAGTGGTATTATTGTAGCTCACTGCAGCCTCCAACTCCTGAGCTCAGTGATCCTCTTGACTCATCTTCCAAAGTAGGAGGGATTACAGACATGCACCACCACACCTGGTTAATTTTTTTTTCTTCTTTCTTTTAGAGAGAGAGTCTTGCTATGTAGCCCAGGCTGGTCCCAAACTGCTGGCCTCAAGTGATCCACCCGCTTCAGCCTCCCAAAGTGTTAGGATTATAGGCATGAGCCATATAATCCTAACACTTTTTTTTTCTTGTATTTTTCGGTACAGATGGGGTTTTTCCATGTTGCCAGGCTGATCTTGTACTCCTGAGCTCCGGCAATCCACTCGCCTAGGCATCCCAAAGTGCTAGGATTACAGGCATGAGCCACAGCGTCTGGCCAGCCCAGAATCAATTTTTATCATAAGTTATTTGGATAAAGATGACTTCATTAAAAAAAAAGCAGCATTAATTCATGTATAAATAGTGATCCTGGGTCAAGAACTCAAAATTTCTATTTTAACTTATGCAAAAAAGCCTCCGAAGCCTCATAAAAACATCTTACTGTGACTTTCTTTTATGAAAATATTTTACACGTAAGAACTGGTTTATAAAAATACAAATCAGAAATGACTGATCCTTACATTTATCTCAGCTGAAGTTTCAACATTTCTTCAGTAATGGCCCCCTGACACCCTCCTACCTGAGGAGCTAGGAGGGGAGATTAAATGATTGACACACCAGAGCACCAATGGGAAAACTGTTTGCTCAGGTACATCTGTGTTAGCAAGAAAGGATCCTTAACCCCAAACTTACTTAACTAGTTCTGCAGAATTAAAAAACGTAAAACTATTAGTCCCTTTGCTTATTTTTGTTTGAGCTCGCCTACTGCAAGATTATAGAAGTGTACTTCCTCTGACAATTAACTTTTTAAATTCCCAATGTTCTTTAATCTTGAAACGAGTTGTATTTAGCCCTGGACAAAGGCTACTGCTTCTTAGTGGTGTGAGAGGATATTTACCAAAGTCTTTTCCGGTCCAATCATGTCTCGGATGATTTGGCATCTTCGCATGTCATCCTGGAGATCAGCACCCACCTTTACTTTAAACCTAGAAAATGCATTTGGTTTGCTAGTTTAGACCTCTACCTGGACTTGGCAAGGGCATCTGGAGTTTCTGCAGAAGTGACCGTCTCTGTCAACAATTCACAGATATGTTTTTTAGTAACCTCTTGCTCTTTCCTCATCTTCAGATAAGTCACTTGAAATAAACCTGGGAACTTTATCTCTTCATTCAGTATCAGGGCAATGACTCTCAATTATCTGCTGACCTGGAGTTAAGGAGCTAGACAGGGAAGTCAGGTCTTTAATACAATTAACTCCGTTTTTGCTGGGCCATGAAAAGGAATTAAGAACAAAAAAGCCACAGTGAGAACTGAAGAGGAGAGCCGGGTTGAAAAGGGGTGCCGAGTGAGCCACACTGTGATAGACTGAAGGGAAAGGGTCTGGTTTACAAAGGAGAGCTTTGTCTTGAATTAACTCAGTGAGAGGAAGGCCACAGGGATGGTCTGTCCCCTGCAGTGCAGGGGCCTGAGGTTCCGGGAGGGAAAGTGATGAGATCAGGTAACTAGGGAATAGCAGAGTGCGGCTGGAGCCTCCGTGCAGAGGTCTCCTTCACACCACGTCCAGACACTTGTAGGGAGCTCCTTAATCTCTGTGGATGTCCAGCTGTTCTCTTGAGACATGGGCCTCTATGTCCACACCCTATGACTCTGCTGTCAGAAGAGTGTGTTGCTGGCCTCAGTGTGGGCACTGGCAGGTGGAGGAGGGGACACCACCACGGGGAGGCCAGCATCTGCCCCCTCGAACAGCACCCTACCCTCCTTGTGCGCCTCCTTGGCTGAGGTCCTCCTGCTGCTTTGCAAAGAGCCCCAGCTTGCAGAGTGCCGCACATTCTCAGGCACCTGCTGTTCTCTTCTGTACCAGCTGGAGGCTTCAACTACATGATCCGTGATGCTCCAGAGAGGGTGGCTGGCCTTAGGCTCTGGGTGCCAGGCTTCCTGTGCTGGGAAGAGACCCTTTAAATCTCCCCACAGCCTTCTCTGACTCACCAGATACATTGCTGCAGCCTCCCCCGGGTATGTAGAGGGAGGGCAAACAGCCAGCACTTACAGCAGCTGCTCTGAATCCTGCCCTGTGCTGGTCCTTCTGAGATATGGCAACTTTGAGGAGGACCAAAGCTCATATTATTTCTACTGAGAGAAAATGAAGTTCAGAGAGGTTGAGTAATTGACCCATGATCACACAGCAAGTACTTGCAGGGGATGAGGGGAAAAGGCAAGATGTGATTTCAGTTCTATCAGATGCCAACACCTCTTTCCGCGGCTTCATGCTGCCTCCTTCAAGTTCTCACTCCTCAAGCCTTTATTTAGCTGAGGCATTAACAAGAATTCAGTGCCTCTCCAACTTAAGAACGCATAGGAATCACTAGGGGATCTTGTTCCAATGCAGATTCCCAGGCAGTGGGTCTGGGGAGAGGCCCAGGCTGCATTTCTCACAAGCTCCCAGGTGATGCTGGAGCTCCTGCTCCACAGGACACACTGAGTAGCAGGAGGCTTAGAGACCAGAGTGGCTGCAAGTCAGATAGGAAGCCTGGTGACATGTCACAGGCAAAGAGTGCCACCGTGAGCTGTGCTGAGGGACACACAGTGACTGGGTCAAAAGAGATGATGGTCCCTCTGCATCCTGCCCTGTTTCAGGATGCAGGGTCATCAACCATCGAGGTTCATCCAGAGAAGGTCTTAGGATGGCCAGAGGTCTTTACCTGCACAGGCGAGAGTCAGAAGGGAGAAGTACAGATGAGCAGTGTGGAAAGGAGGTGGCCTGGAGGGAGAGGAGGCCACTCAAGTGGAAGAGGAACAGCCTGGCTCTTGGGAACTGGGACCTCTGACTGGAAATTACATGGAAGCAAAGGGTTGCTGATATTAAAGACCCACCTGGCTGGGTGCAGTGGCTCACGCCTATAATCCCAGCACTTTGGGAGGCTGAGGCAGGCGGATCACCTGAGGTCAGGAGTTCAGGACCAGCCTGATCAACATAGCGAAACCCTGTCTCTATTAAAAATACAAAAATTAGCCAGGTGTGGTGGCGGGTGTCTGTAATCCCAGCTACTAGGGAGGCTGAGGCAGGAGAATGGCTTGAATCCGGGAGGTGGAGGTTGCACTGAGCCGAGATTGCGCCACTGCACTCCAGTCTGGGTGACGAGAGTGAAACTTCATCTCAAAAAAAAAAAAAAGAGAAGAAAAGACCCACCTAATACTCAAAGCCCTCAAAGAATGGAAAGTGCCTCACCAAGTTAAGCTCACTGCCTCTGGAGATGTTCATGCAGAAACTGAATCAACGCTGTTACTGACGGTAAAGACTGGATTTCTACTCTAGGTTAGTGCCTGAAATAAACAATCTCCCAAGCCTCTTTCAACTCTGATGGCCTATAATTCTAATGAGGACTCACATCCTGCGTTTAGAGAAAGAGACTGGCCTAAGGGGAAACTTCTCTTATGCATCCCTATGAGCCAGGGTGATCCTAGCCCGTGGGTGCCTTTTACTCCTTGGCTCCCTGCCAGGAGAGACTTACTGCCTGAGTCTCTCCTGCCGCCAACTGGGAAAGTCAGGTCCATCATCACACTCACCTGGTCCAGCCATCCTTCAGCGCCTGGGCACAGAGCTGTGGGAAAGGAGCACAGGGTCACACACTGGAGAGAGCCCCTTGGTCTGACCAGGACGTCAGTCATTGCTGATCTGTTTCACAAGCATTACGGTTATAGCATAGACCAGAGTAACACCCATGTGTTGTTGAAATTAACAGCAGAAACAGCTTGGCTGACAGAGATCACTTTTTACTTGTAGGGTGACTTTCTTTCCTCATCTCTATGGGAACCATTTTTTTAATGGTCACAACCTTCCCGGAAAGGGAATATACCATTGATCTCTCTCTTTTTAAAGCTAGAATATTCTGTGGCATCCATAGAATGAGTGGATATAAGAGTAACATGCAGAAGCCAGCCTCTCTCTCCACACTCTAGAAGTGGGCACAGTGTAAGGAGAAACAGTAATAAATCCACCATGTGCCGACTGCATGCCATGTGCCAGCCATGGTGCCTTGAGCATGACACAACTTACAGCATGTATCTGAATCCTCAAAACCACCCCATGAAATAGGCATTACTTCTCAATCTCGCAGTGGGTCTGCCGCTGGTGCTGCCCAGGAATCATACCCTAGGCTGTCACCTTCCAGAGCCCAAGGTGACTCACTAAGTCACAGAGTCCTGCGGTCCACAAAATGAATGGCTTTGCATTTGCTTGTGTACTTTCAGAACGAGGGCTTGGATCCAAAATAATTTTTTTGTTGTTTTTTGAGACTCTTGTTCTGTCACCCAGGTTGGAGTGCAGTGGCGTGATCTCGGCTCATTGCAACCCCTGCCTCCTGGGTTCAAGTGATTCTCCTGCCTCAGCCTCCTGAGTGGCTGGGACTACAGATACACATTACCACGCCCAGATAATTTTTTGTATTTTTAGTAGAGACGGGGTTTCACCATGTTGGCCAGGCTGGTTTTGAACTTCCGACCTCAGGTGATCCACCCACCTCAGCCTCCCAAAATGCTAGGATTATAGGCGTGAGCCACTGCCCTCAGCCAAAATGATTTAGAGAGGTGAACAGGAAAGTATTAAATTTCTCCCAGAAAGGCTGGAATCGAAAGCCCATGTGACATAAGAAGGAATATATATTTGGTCTCTGCCCCCATTGCTGCCCCCCTATTTCCTAGCACACAGCCCCTAAAACCCTTGGCATCTCCTGAGCGATAGGAGTGTCTTTTGTACGTGAATGAGAGAGCCCTGCTGAGGTCCCCTACGTAGCTTCAGGACGGGGCTGGGGACCAGAAAGACCTGAAAGGCATGATTGTGGGGTTGGAAACTTTAGCCTATTCCCAGATAGCTGGGGAGGCGAGGGGGCTGAAGGCTGAATTGATGGCCAATGGCCAAATACTGAATCACATCTAAATACTGAAGCCTCCATAAAACCCCCAAGGAACAGGGTTCAGAGAGCTTCCAGGTTGGTGAACACGTGGAGGTACTGGGAGTGTGGCTCACCTGGAGGGGACATGGAAGCTCTGTACCCCCTCCTCACACCTTGCCCTATGTGTCTCTTCAGTTTGGCTGTTCTTAAGTTGCATCCTTTATAATAAATGAGTAAACATAAGTAGTGTTTCCCTGAATTCCGTGAGCCATTCCACCAAATGATTCAACTCAAAGCGGGGTTTGTGGGAACCTCTAATCGGAGGCAAAGCCAGTCAGAAGCACAGGTGACAACGTGGACTTGTGACTGGCATCTGCCATAGGGCAGTCCTGTAAGACTGAGCCCTTAACCTGTGGGGTCTGAGGCTAGTTCCAGGTATGTGCTGTCAGAATTGAGTAAAATAGCAGGACACCCAGTTGGTGTCCACAGAGAAGTGGAGAACCGGTTGGCGTGAGAAGGAAAACCATACACATCTGGTGTCAGAAGTGAGGTACTGAGAGTAGTGGTATGAGGACAGAAGGAAAAACAGGTTGGTTTCTCCCCATTCAGCTGTCTACAAAGCCAGGTTAAAATGCCCACCTGCTTCAACGTGTCATCTGAGTACCCCAGCCAGGCGCACGATGTCGTGTAAGCAGGGTATCCTTGTGCCAGCATTTGCTTCTCTGTGAAAACACAGCGCTGTCAACATTTTGCACTTTCCGGGGCCCTTCGGAATTGGAAGTGCCTGTAGCTAAGCTGTTTCCCCTGGAGAGTCCAGCTGTTCTCCTGATCCGGCCCTGCACACACACACCCAGCCACAAATTACTAGGATGTCAAACCCAGGTGATCAGGATACTCTCACGGACTGCCCTGCTCCCCCAGGGCCCTCCCTACAGTGTAATCCTAAAGCCAAACTTCCTTTCAGCAGTGGCTGAAGCAAACTCTGCAGTCAGAGGTCATACCCAGCAGGCTTCACCATGCAGACTTGAATGTTGATTTGAGGGCCTAGCTGCTCAGCACAGGGCATTTGGGAGGACAATGTGTACCCCAAAAGGACAGGGGCACTCAAAAGTGGACAATGTTAGCAAAAACAATGAAGAAAATTTTCTTACAACCCACCTCTTTCTTTTTTACCAACTTGACCTTTCTGCAGTATTTCTGGAAGAAATAAAAAGCATCACTCACTCTTTTAGGAAACAAAGCATGCCACTACTGTGTGTGCACATCGTGTATCCCAGAAAGCTTCCAAACTCACCTAGGGCATCCTCTTCAGTCAGGACATCAGTGATGTACCTGAAATCTATGCAGGATACCAGCGTCCTGGGATCCTGGCAATGTGACAGGAGGGGAAGAGGCCTGAATCAATTATAAGGTGGGTTATATTTTGTTTTTTAAAATTTATTATTCTTTTTTTAGAGACAAGGTCTCACTCTGTTGCCCAGGCTGGAGTGCAGTGATGCCATCATAGCTCACTGCAGCCTCAGTCTCCCCGGCTTATGTGATCCTCCTGCCTCAGCCTCCTGAGTAGCTGGGACTCCAGGTGTGTGCCACTATGCCCGGCTAATTTATTTTTATTTTTGTAGAGATGGGGTCTCACTATGTTGACCAGGTTGATCTTGAGCTCCTGGCTTCAAGCAATCCTCCCTCCTTGGCCTCCCAAAGTGCTGGGATGACAGGGGTGGGTTATGTTTCTAAGAAGTTGCTTATGGTGATACATGGGGCTCATTCTTTCCTGGCAGGGACCTTTAGGGCTTTGTTAAATTGTTTGACTCTGTCATTCCTAAGTGTAGAGTCCTTTAGAGGCTCCTCACTGCCCCTGATGAAGCCCTCAGACGCTCATGCTCTGATCCCTTGCCACCCGCCCCCACCCTGTTCTTTCCAGCTAACATGACTTCCCGGAAGGAGGACCTGGCCCCAGGCAAACACTCAGCAGGAGCTCAGCGGGGAGATGAACGCCTGGCATCACTCTGTACATCAGCGCCACACCGCAGGGCTGTCCATGGTGAGCTATGAGGCTGGAGATGGTCCTGGAGCAGTGAACTGCAGAGGAAAGAACGCTGCCCTACCCCTGGGCCACCACTCACTAGCAGTGTGACCTCCGGCAGCTTCTTCTGCCAAATGGGGATGTTTGCTTCACTGACAGGAACACAGTGGGTGAACCGGGAGCGAGCGGCCCACTTGGCTGACCACCCACCAACATCTCGGCGGGGCCTCGTGCTGAGACCTCTCCCCACCCTGACGGAACAGTCAGTTGGAAAACAGCCAGTAGTTCCATTCCCACTAACATCTTATAGTGACCAATAATACTCTACCATAACTGTTGAAAATCCTAAAAGCTCTTTCAACCCTGAGATTCTACTTCTAAGAGTTCTGGGCCAGGTTCGGTGGCTCACACCTGTAATCCCAGCACTTTGGGAGGCTGGATCACCTGAGGTCCGGAGTTCGAGCTCAGCCTGACCAACATGGTGAAACCCCGTTTTCACTAAAAATACAAAAAATTAGCTGGGCATGGTGGCGGGTGCCTGTAATCCCAGCTACTCAGGAGGCTGAGACAGGAGAATTGCTTGAATCAGTTGCAGTGAGCTGAGATCATGCCACTGCACTGTAGCCTGGGCAACAAGAAGGAAACTCCGTCTAAAAAAAAAAAAAAAAAAAGAAAGAAAGAAAAAAAGAAAACAGAAAAGAGTACTGGCATTGAAAGGGAACAGGATCCAAAAATGGAGGGTCCACAGGTGAGACCTCAGGCACATTTCTGGTGGCCTGCAGATCATTCCCTTTTGGTGGCTACCTCCTCCATCCCCGTAAAACGCCAACCTTGAATCTAGAAGGGGGCTCAAGAGCTCTGTGTCCTTCCCCTACGGATGGCCCCGAAGCCACTCTCCATGTCAGAGACGATGTGACAGCCTCCTGTCTTCACTTTCCTCCAGAGGAGGAGCAGTCTCCTGCCCAACACTCTTCAAGGCCATGGTGTTCTTTGTTTTTCCTTAATTTTTTGCCAACTAATAACAAGGGCCTTCATTTGTGGATCACGAGGTTTTTAACCACCACCCAGGTGTTGCACTGAGGCCACTGCAGCTCAGAGTGGGGAAGTCACATGCTCAAGGTCATGCAGCTGGTGAGCAGTGAAACCCAGACTCACAGCCAGCTCTGCATGGGGTCTGAAGCTCATTCCCCTTTAATTTGCCCAGTTTTTTCCTCCTCAGCATCCAGTTGTTCACCCCTGCTATGAAAAGGTCAAGGAGAAAGAAAACAGTCAAGTGCATAGCTTTAGAATTCAGTGTTGAGCTCCTTCCCTGCTGGAATTGTACAGTAGAGGCTACAATGGCCTGATCTTATTCTTGGTGTCAAAGTGACTGGATAGTATCTTTTCTTTTTTCTTTTTTTGAGACAGGGTCTTGCTCTGTCACCTGAGTGCAGTGGTGCAATTATAGCTCACTGCAGCCTGAAACTCCTGGGCTCAAGCTATCCTCCAGCCTTCCAAAGTATTGGGATTACAGGCTTGAGCCACCATGCCTGGCCTGGATAATATCTTCATAATATTATAACATCTGGCTTTTCAGAGTTTATGAGGTGCTTTTCTCATTGATCTTTAATTTTGTGAGGTTCCTAGAGAAGTTAGGATGATCCTCTTGTCATAGTCAGGCAATGGAGGCTCAGAGAACTGGCACCGTGTGTTACACATGCACAGTGGGGGAGGCAGGACCCCCTCACTGCTTCCCCTCATGCCACCCTGCCTGCATGAGCACAGCCATCTGTTACGTCAGATATCAGAAAAGGAATGTCATATTTTATTGGCTTTCTGCTTTATCATCGCTATAGTGATCAACAGATAGTCCTGAATATATTTACTGATCATCAAAAGGCATGTCATCCATGATATCCATTTCATTTACAGAAACAATTGTAACATTAACAATGCTACTCACCATGTCCACAAGTAACTTCCAGACAGGCTTGAAGTAAAAAAGAAAGGATTTGTAAGACATATGTGTAAAGTCCCCATTTTTTCCTGACAGTAAATGCGTTGGCAGCTAATGCTGGCTGTCAGCCACCAGGTCCCCACAGCCCCGTCTACTGCTGCCTGCGCCTTCCGCCATCCTGTCTCCTCTTTCTCCTCCTCCTGCAGTTCCCTACCTACTGCCAAAACCTCTCAGAGGAGAAAAAAACACCAAAGCAATTATCTGTATTTCCTTTTGGGGGCTGCAGTGTGTCTGTCTTTCCTCTGTGCGTAGGGAAAGTCAGTGTCGTGCAGCTCCCAGGAGCCTCCTGAGCGTTTGTGAGAGGAGTTACCTTTCCCTCCTGCTTGGCCCACAAGTCCCACACCGCGTTTAGGACGGCCGCTGTCGCCAGGTGCACCACGCCCTTTTCTGGACCAATCTGGTTAGGAAGCAAAGTACAGAAGCACTTTTTAGAAATGAAAAAGAGGGCTGGGTGTGATGGCTCATGCCTGTAAACCCAGGACTTTGGGACCAAGACCAGCCTGGCCAACATGGTGAAACCCCGTCTCTACTGAAAATAGAGAAATGAGCCAGGTGTGGTGGTTTGTACCTGTAGTCCCTACTCAGGAGGCTGAGGCAAGAGGATCACTCGAACCCAGAAGGCGGAGGTTGCAGTGAGCCAAGATCACACCACTGCACTCCAGCCTGGGCAACAGAGCAAGACTCTGTCTCAAAAAAAAAAAAAAAAGAGAGAGAGAGAAAGGTATTTAGGTCTTCCATCCAGGGACACATCTCAAGAATTAAAAGGCAGCAATAGAAACCCACCTAAAGGTTAAGTTTAAAAAAAACAGTTGCTAACCTATTGAAGAGTTTTAAGAATAGCAGGAAAAACACCTGTGTTTTCCTCTCTTCTTTCTCTCTCTCTCTCTCTCTATATGTTAAGTATATGTATGTATATACATATGAACACACACACATGTACTTCTTTTTTCTGAACCATTTGAATAAAGTTGCAAATATCATGCTCTCTTAACCCTAAATACATCAGTGTATAGTTCCTGAAAACAAGGATATTTTCTTCCATAACCGTAGTACAATAATCACACTCAGGGAATATAACATTGATAGAATATTGCTATCTAAAGGCCATTCCATAATCAAATGTCACCAGTTTTTTCCAATAATGTATTTTATTTTACCCTAATCCATATCCCATCTGGGATCACGTATTACATTTAGTCGTCATGCCTCTTTAGTCTCTTTTTACCTGGAATAATTTTTCTTCTTCTTTTTTAAATGTTATTAGCATTTTAAAAGAGTACAGGCCACTTGATTTGTACAGCATCCCTCAATCTGGGCTGATCTGGAGTTCCTTCATGACTAGATTCAGGTAATACATTTTTTGGCATCAATACTACATAAGTGATTATGTCATTTTGTTTTATTATTAGGATTGTTAACTTTTACCACTTGGGTAACTTAGTGTCCATTTGCTTTCTCCACTGTGAAGTTACCATTTCATTTTCCAAGTAAGGAGGTTATTATTGTCCCAAAATTTGGGCATCCCTTGATGACTCTTGCCTCAATTAATTGTAGCTATGACAGTTATGGTGATTTTCTGATGTTATCATTCCTTTTATATTTATTAGATTTTAATCAGCTGTAATGGTGGGCTTGACCTTGTTTATTATCTCCTTAAAAATTTTTTATTTTATTATTTTTATTTTTAAAAAGTACAGACGGGGGTCTCAACTATGCTGCCCAGGCTGGTCTTGAACTCCTGGCCTTAAGTGATTCTCCTGCTTCAGCCCCAAGGTGCTGGGATTATAGGCGTGAGCTGCTGTGCCCAGCTGATTGTTCATTATCTGAATGGACTCATGGATTTTATTCAATGGGTTATAAGCCATTACTATCATATTTATTTGGATGCTCAAATTGTCCCAGATTCAGCCAATGGGAACTTCTTCAAGGTGACATCTTTCAAGGTAAGTTTAATATTCTCTGTATAAAGTAAAAGATGAAATCCCAGGCACTATTGAAAGTACATTCTCTTGTGCCCTTCTCAGTGCATGGATGGGAGACTGAGCCGGGTTAGGAAGAGACAAAATCCGGTATCACGGGACAAAGGCAAAGGTCAGGGTATTGAATTCACCTTATTGTGTTGGAATCCTTTCTTCAGAGCCTAACTTTTTCATGCCTTGAATTTATAGTTCAAATACCAAACACATAAAAGGTACCATGGTCTTCCATCTTTTTAAATTTGCTCTTCTCTTAATGTTTTCTCTTTAATGACCTTCTTTTACATCTCTCTCTCTTTTTTTTTTTTTTTTTGTTTTGAGACAGAGTCTCACTCTGTTGCCCAGGCTGGAGTGCAGTGGTGCGATCTCGGCTCACTGCAAGCTCCGCCTCCCAGGTTCACGCCATTCTCCTGCCTCAGCCTCCTGAGTAACTGGGACTATAGGCGCCCGCCACCATGCCCGGCTAATTTTTTGTATTTTTAGTAGAGACGGGGTTTCACCATGTTAGCCAGGATGGTCTCGACCTCCTGACCTCGTGATCTGCCTGCCTTGGCCTCCCAAAGTGCTGGGATTACAGGAGTGAGCCACCGCGCCCGGCCTGACCTTCTCTTACATCTCTAATACTACTCACATTATTTCTCCATAAAAAGATTGCCCATTTAGTACTTTATCCTCTAGAGCACTTTCCAATTCAGGGAGGAGGAGATGAGGTCCTTAGAGAAGAGATAGCTCTCAGGACCCAAATCTCAGGACCTCATCTCCTTAGTAGAACATTTTATTCAGCTAAATTCGGGCTTGAGTCATTTAGATCATCAGTCTTACAGAAATGAGTTGTTTACCTCAAAATACTGATGATCTAAATGACTCAAGCCTGAATTTAACTGAATAAAATGTTTTACTTTAAAGTTATAAACACATCTCTAGGATGGGCATGGTGGCTCATGCCTGTAATCCCAGCACTTTGGGAGGCTGAGGAAGGTGGATCACTTGAGGTCAGGAGTTCGAGACCAGCCTGGCCAACGTGGTCAAACCCCATCTCTACTAAAATTACAAACATCAGCCAGGTGTGCTAGTGCACGCCTGTAGTCCCAGCTACTGAGGAGGCTGAAGCAGGAGAACTGTTTGAACCCAGGAGGCGGAGGTTGCAGTGAGCAGAGATTGCATCACTGCACTCCAACGTGGGTGACAGAGTGAGACTCCATCTCAAAAAATAAATAAATAAACAAATAAATAAACCCATCTCTATTTTCACATTTGTTGCACTCAAAAGACATCTCAGACCTTGGTAATATTACTTATGTAAGCATTTTACAAAACAGGTCCCTTACCCATCTGAGCTGCCCATCACTTGTGAGCTGCCTGTAGAAGCCTCTGAAGTCACCAACAATGTCCTTGAGGTCCTTGTTGAGCACATGGTGGGCGAGGGCATTCACAGCACAGACAACTATTTAAAAAGGATTGAACTCTTGTTTATGCTTCTATACTAGGTCAAGAAATTAGCACCTGAAAACATCACAAACAAACAAATGTGAACATTTTATGAAAAAATTAAATCTAGGCCAGGCGCGGTGGCTCATGCCTGTAATCTCAACACTTTGGGAGGCCACGGCAGGAGGACCACTTGAGATGAGGAGCTCCAGACCAGTCTGGCCAAAATGGCAAAACCCTGTCTCTACTGAAAATACAAAAATTAGCAGGGCACAGTGGTGCGCACCTGTAATCCCAGCTACTCAGGAGGCTGAGGCAGGAGAATCGCTTGAACCCAGGAGGCAGAGGTTGCAGTGAGCCGAGATTGCACCACTGCACTCCAGCCTGGGCAACAAGAGTGAGACTCCATCTCAAAGGTATATTCTTTTTAAAATTGCATCAAATATGTTTTCTTTTCTTTTCTTTTCTTTTTTAGGCAGGGTCTCACTCTGTCACCCAGGCTGGAGTTCAGTGGCACGATCACGGCTCACCGCAACCTTGACCTCCCCGGCTCAGGTAATCCTCCCACCTCAGCTTCTCGAGGAGCTGGGATTACAGGCATGTGCCGCCACACCTGGTTAATTTTGGTATTTTGTAGAGACGCAGTTTCGACATGCTGCCCAGGCTGGTGTCAAATTACTGCGCTCAAATGATCCACCCGCCTTGGCCTCCCAAAGTTCTGGGATTACAGGTATAAGCCACTGTGCCCAGCCCCATATGTTTTCTGTGGTTGTCATAAGAAATATCACACAAGTAGAACACGTGTTAATCCATATACTGAGCTAAACTTCCTGAGTAGAGAACACATTGTGATTGGCTGTCACATGAAAAACAGAATCATAGATTGACAAGTTTAAATAATGTTCCCAAATTATTTTCCTATTCACTTTGTAAAGTGTTTGAACAATCAGATTCAAAACCAAACCACGCTAGTTCATGTTCCTAAGGAATAAGAAGGCTGACTTAATAGAATTTTTAAAAGGAGAAATGCCTTTTCATTATTGACAAGTATAGAAAATGCCTTGAATTCATAACATAAACTATTAAACATTAAATAAAATGAATTTGCAATTAGCATACTATTTATATGTAAAATGTTAAAATATATGAAAACACTGTCTTAACATGAAATTTCTTACTATTGACTTTCTTATGATATACTACATTTTTCATAAGTAATTTGAAGGTTAAATTTAATTTGGGTCAGCATTACCATCAATTATTTATTTTTGGTACCTTTAATTATTATTATTTTTTTTTAGAGACAGGGTTTCACTCTGTCACCCAGCCTGGAGTGCAGTGGCGGGATCTAGGCTCATTGCAATCTCTGCGTCCTGGGCTCAAGTGATCCTTCCACCTCCGCCTCCTGAGTAGCTGAGACCACAGGCTCGAGCCGCCATGCCCAGCTAATTTCTTGTATTTTTGGTAGAGACAGGGTTTCACCATGCTTCCCAGGCTGGTCTCGAGCTCCTGAGCTCAAGTGATACACCTGCCTCGGCCACCAAAATTGCTGGGATTACAGGCCTGAGACACTGCACCCAGCACCTCACTGTAATCCTGAATGCCTAGCCTCAAGCAATCTTTTTGTCTCAGCCTCCTCAGTAGCTAGGACCTACACGCAACACCACACCAGCTAATTTTTAAATTTTTTGTAGTGACAAGGTCTTGCTATGTTGCATGGGGCAGGGGGTGGGGAGGTTCTGGAACTCTGGGCTCAAGCAATCCTCTCACCTCGGTCTCCCAAAGTGTTGGGATTACAGGTGTGAGCCACCATGTCCTGTGGTATTTTACTTTGAAAGGATTTCTTGGACCTGGCACTCACTCCTGTAATGCCAGCACTTTGGGAGGCTGAGGTGGGTGGATCACTTGAGCTCAGGAATTTGAGACCAGCCTGGGCAGTGTGGCAAGACAACATCTCTACAAAAAATACAAAAATTAGCCGGTTGTGGTGGTGCACCTGTGGTCCCCGCCTCTCGGGAGGCTGAGGTAGGAGGATCACTTGAGGTAGGAGGATCACTTTAGCTTTGGAGGCAGAGGTTGCAGTGAGCTGAGATTGTGCCACTGCACTCCAGCCTAGGTGACAGAGCTGGGCTCTGTCTCAAATAATAATAATAATAACATAAAGGCTTTCTTGTGTTATTTAAGATGATGAATAAGTAAAGTAACCCTTTGATCCTTTGCCAATTCTAGGAAACATTTAGCCTACGTTGTGTACATGGACACAATAATTGAATCAAGCCATCAACTTAGCTTCAAAGAAAGGAATGTATTCCAAAACGTTTTGATAAATTTGTTTGGTGCTGCCATGGATTCAATAGTAAAAGTTTTCAGTCATTTAATAGGACAGTTGTAGAGGTACAGTTTTACTGTCAATAAGATCTTGAGAAGGACAGTTTGAAAGTGGTGCCCCAGGCTGGGCGCGGTGGCTCACGTCTGTAATCCTAGCACTTCGGGAGGCCAAGGCCGGTGGATTACCTGAGGTCAAGAGTTTGAGACCAGCTTGGCCAACATGGTGAAACCCCATCTCTACTAAAAATACAAAAATTAGCTGGGCATGGTGGCAGGTGCCTGTAATCCCAGCTACTTGGGAGGCGGAGGGAGGAGAATCACTTGAACCCAGGAGGTGGAGGTTGCAGTGAGCCAAGACCATGCCATTGCACTCCAGCCTGGGCAACAAGAGCGAAACTCCATCTCAAGAAAAAGAAAGTGATGCCCCAAGCTTTTAGCACATGCCTGGCTAAGGGTGAAACAGCTCTCGGATGATTGCACACTTTACGTCAGATGTAGCATTTAGGGCTGAACCAGCCATTCCAGGTTCTCTAGGGCTTTTGTTAATGGGATACACAATCATTCTGGTTCAGACATTCATTCCCTAGAATTGTGAGAAGACAGAGTCCTCCTCACTTCTTGAAGGTTGATGCTCTTGAATTAAAGAAAATCTGAAGTAAGTCAGTGACTCACAGTGAGGTACGTTATTATCGACACCAAACCACCATCTCAGGGATTTGATTGTTGCTATAAATCATTGACTGAAGCATACCTCTGGTTCATGTCACAATACCAAATGCACTTAACAAAAGCTAAGGATGATCTCATTTTTATGACTCTCAGAGTGCACAAGCAGCACTTATGTATTCATCTACAGTGTACGGATTTTTCTTGCTCAACAGGAGACTAGAATTTGTCGCATTCAATAGAAATTTGGGTTGTGAGGCCAGGCACGGTGGCTCATGCCTGTAATCCCAGCACTTTGGGAGGCTGAGGCGGGCGGATCACCTGAGGTCAGGAGTATGAGACCAACCTGATCAACATGGTGAAACCCTGTCTCTACTAAAAATACAAAAATTAGCTGGGTGTGGTGGCACATGCCTGTAATCCCAGCTGCTTGTGGGGGCTGAGGTATGAGAATCACTTGAACCTGGGAGGCAGAGGTTGCGGTGAGCCAGCCAAGATCACGCCATCGCACTCCAGTCTGGGCGACAAGAGCGAAACTCTGCCTCAAAAAAAAAAAAAAAAAAAAAAAAAAAGAAATTTTGGCTGTGGCAGGAAATTGACTTGGAAAAGAAAAAAAAGGCCCTTGAAAGCAGCTTCTTGGCAACTAAACCCAGGGGGTTTTCTCTTGTGATTCTATCTGCTCAGGGACTTCAATTCTCTGGAGCCTCTAGCACTGGAAGGACATTGAGTAAAGTCTGTGGGTGACTTGTGGGTGTCTGAAGTAAGAGTGGTGTCATAAACTCTTAAGGCTGGGTTTTTAAAAATTTTGTCTATTTAAAAATTCTTTCTTTGTACATCTTTTTCTATATTTTTTTAAAAACTAACTTAGTCTACATTGTACATATTATTATACATGTGTCCAAACCTAAGAGTGACCCCTATTGTAAACTACAGACTTTGGGTGATCATGATGTGCCAATGCAGGTTCATCAGTTGTACCTAGTGGGCCACTCTGGGCAGAATGTTGATAATGGAGGAGGCTGTGCCTGTGTGGGGACAGAGGTATGTGGGAAATCTTTGTAATTTCCATTCAGTTTTGCTGTGAACCTAAAACTACTCTAAAAAAATAAAGTCTTAAAAAAAAAAAAAAAAAAAAAGGCTGGCCACAGTGGCTCATGCCTGTAATCCCAGCACTTTGGGAGGTCAAGGCGGGTGGATCACCTGAGGTCAGGAGTTCGAGACCATCCTGGCTAACACGGTGAAACCCCATCTCTACTAAAAATATAAAAAAAATTAGCCGGGCGCGGTGGCAGGTGCCTGTAGTCCAGCTACTGGAGAGGCTGAGGCAGGAGAATGGCGTGAACCCAGGAAGCAGAGCTTGCAGTGAGCTGAGATCGTGCCACTGCACTCCAGCCTGGGTGACAGAGCGAGACTCCGTCTCAAAAAAAAAAAAAAAAATTAGCTGGCGTGATAGTGGGCACCTGTAATCCCAGCTACTCGGGAGGCTGAGGCAGGAGAATTGCTTGAACCCAGGAGGCAGAAGTTGCAGTGAGCCAAGATCACACCACTGCACTCCAGCCTGGGCGACAGAGTGAGACTCTATCTCAAAAATAAATAAATACATAGATAAATAAATAAAAATAAAACAGAAACAGGCCAGGCATGGTGGCTTATGGCTTATGGCTGCAATCCCATCACTTTGGGAGGCTGAGGCAGGCGGATTGCTTGAGCTCAGGAGTTCAAGACCAGTCTGGGCAAAATGATGAAATCCTGTCTCTACAAAAAAATACAAAAATTAGCCCAGCACGGTGGCAGGCACCTATAGTCCCAGCTACCTGGGAGGCTGAGGCAGGAGAATCGCTTGAACCTGGGAGGTGGTTGTTGCAGTGAGCAGAGATTGTGCTACTGCACTCCAGCCTGGGCAACAAGAGCGAAACTCCATCTCAAAACAAACAAACAAACAAACAAAAAACCCAGGTCAGGTGTGGTGGCTTACATCTGCAATCCTACCACTTTGGGAGGCCAAAGTGGGTGGATCACCTGAGGTCAGGAGTTTGAGACCAGCCTGGCCAACATATAGTGAAACCCTGTCTCTCCTAAAAATACAAAAATTAGCTGGGCATGGTGGCACACATCTGTAGTCCCAGCTACTTGGGAAGCTGAGGCAGGAGAATCGTTTGAACCTTGGAGGTGGAGGTTGCAGTGAGCCAAGAATGTGCCACTCCACTCCAGCCTGGGCAACAGAGCGAGACTCTGTCTCTCAAAAAAAAGAAACATTAGCTAGGCATGGTGGCTTGTGCCTGTGGGCCCAGCTACTCGGGAAGGTGAGGTGGGACAATCATTTGAGTCTGGAAGGTCAAGGCTGTATGAGCCGTGATTGCACCACTGCACTCCAGCCTGGGCGACAGAGCAAGACCTTATCTCAAATAAATTAATAAATAATAAAAACTTTAAAAACATAAAGAAAAAAGGATAAAAATGAATATTAATTAAGTAAATTTAATAAAGTCATGATTTAAAAAAGTACCCAACCAAAAACTACATTGGTATATTCTATACATTTGAAAAACAACCCTCCCTCTCTGTCTCTCTCACACACAAGCACTCTCTTCACAGTAACCCTATTTTTTTTTAATCATAAACAGATGATTAGGTAAGTAAGCAGAAGAACCAGGATGAGCTAATGGAATTTTTCATCTTTAGTGTGAGTGCTGTGTAACACATTTAGTGAGACTGCAGTGAGTCACCTGAAATATGTAGCAAGGTTAAAGTTAAAATGGGTTCTGTCATGTTGTGGTCTGAAAAAGGAGGAAGCCAAAACCCTTAGCACAAAAGAGTCATGAATTAAAGTCATGGAGAGATGGAAGTTGATTTATCCGTGCCTGAGACATCCACCAAGACAGCGGTGTGGGGCTGGGAATGGAGGAGGAGAGGGGAAGTGAAGGCCCTAAACACTGAGCTCAGCACCCATCCCAGAAGGGCTTCTTATCTATCTTAGTGCCCAGGGCCCCTCCACGTGTGCCCAAGTCAGCAAAGTTTAAAGTCTGGGCTGTTAACAGAGAGTGGGTCCAATGGCCTAACATATCTTGTAAGCTTGCTGAGTTTTATGCAACCTTTGGGGGCTGTGCTGTAGGGTTTGCAGTATAGAGAAAGACAGCGGCTTCATAAAGTACTCAACTTACAAACAAGGGACAATTAAAGTTGCAGAATAAGCAGAAACACAGCTCACAGCTCTATCTTAGTAAGTGGTTACTACTTTGGGGAAAACTTTAACAGTAAATTGTTTACTTAATGGAGAAAAGGGGGACTGACTCACAGTATGGTCTTCCTCTGCCTGGCAAATTCCTGTTTGCTCTTCGAGACTCACCTCAAAGCATTACTTCTGCTCTGAAGCCTTCCCTGAGCCTTTTGGACAGAGTGAAGTTACCCCCTGACATGGTTTAGACATTCTGCACAAATTTCATGTTGAAATGTAATCCCCAGTGTTGGAGGTGGGGCCTGGTGGGAGATGATTATTAGATCTTGGAGGTGGATTTCTCATGAATGGTTTAGCACCATCCCATTGGTACTGTCTTTGAGATAGTGAGTGAGTTCTCGTGAGATCTGGTGACTTAAAAGTGTGTAGCACCTCCCCATTCCCTTTCTCTTGATCCTTTCGACATAGGACGTGCCTGCTCCCCCTTCACCTTCTACCATGATTGTAAGTGTCCTGAAGCCTCCCTAGAAGCTGAGTAGCTGGCATCATGCTTTCTGTAAAACCTGCAGAACCATGAGGCAATTAAACCTCTTTTTCTTTATAAATTATCCAGTCTCTCATACTCCTTTATAGCAATGCAAAAATAGCCTGGCTCAGAGTGGTGGTTCATGCCTATAATCTTAGCACTTTGAGAGGCCAAAGTGGGCAGATCATTTGAAGTCAGGAGACCAGCCTGACCAAACATGGTGAAACCTCATCTTTACTAAAAATATAAAAACTAGCCGGGCGTGGTGGTGTGTGCCTGTAATCCCAGCTACACGGGAGGCTGAGGCATAAGAATTGCTTGAACCCGGGAGGTGGAGGTTGTAGTGAGCGAGATTGCGCCACTGCACTCCAGGCTGGGCGACAGAGCAAGACTCTTGTTTCCAAAAAGAAAAGAAAAAAAAAAAAAAAAAAAAGAACAGCCTAATATATCCTCTCTCTGTAAAACTTGTAAATAGTTTTAAAAAATAGTAATTCTCAGACTGCACTATGATCATTTCTTTTATGTCTACTTCCCCAATAAGTTTGTGTGCTCCTTGTATGTGGGATTCTGTCTTCTGTATCTTTTTTTTTTGGGGGGGGGGGACGGAGTCTCGCTTTTTCACCCAGGCTAGAGTGCAGTGGTGCAATCTCGGCTCACTGCAAACTCCAACTCCCAGGTTCAAGCAATTCTCGTGCTTCAGCCTCCTGAGTAGCTGAGATTACAGCCATGCATCACCACGGCCAGGTAATTTTTGTATTTTTAGTAAAGACAGGGTTTCACCATGTTGACCAGGCTGGTCTTGAACTGCTTGACTCAAGCAATCTGCCCGCCTCAGCCTCCCAAAGTGCTGGGATTACAGGCGTGAATCACCACGCCCGGCCTATCTTTCTCTTTTTAAAATTACTTTGGTGCCTGATGCATGGCAGCACTCAGGAGAAGTCTGCAGAAGGACTGACTTGCTGGACAACTGACCGCCAGCCCTGTGAAAAGCAGAAACAGCAGCCACCCGGGCAGTGTCCATTGCAAGTTCAAGGAAGGTTCCCTTGCCATTCGCACATACACACACTCACAAACTCACACACTTCTTTTATATGCTTAACAATTTAAAATCTCTCAATGGGCCAAGATTTTTTTCTACAACTACTGAGAGCGCTGATGGTGCAAACATCCAAGGGAGAGGTATCACACTACCACCGAAGTTAGAGAAACTCTTTTTCCTCCTTCTAGACCCTTACCCTTCAATCTACCATAATTTGGCTTCAGGCCCTAATCATCCACTGAAATTGATCTGGCGAAGGCCACTGTTTTGTACTTCTTGAATTTTGTACCATGTGTAAGTATTATGTATTCAAAAAGAGTTGCATTTAAAAGTTCTGAAGAGAAAGTGCTCTGGGCAGTCAGGTGGTTCTGCCATGACTTGCTGGGTAGCTGTCTGTGCCTGTTTTCTTCTCTCTAAAAAATGAGACGGCTCAAGATCACCATTTGAGATCACATCCAGCTCTGAAAAAAGTTATGTTCTGTGTCTTCTGTTTAAGAAAATAGAAAATGCAAATAAAAAAAGAATGACGTATACACGGCTCAGTATGCATCTTAAAGAATCTGCTCTTCCCCAAGGGAGACCTCCGAGATTGGGCGGGGCCAAAGCCCTTTTTGCCATGAAAATAGTGAACTTGAAATCGATTTGGTGTGAAATATTTTGAAAAGGCCGGGTGTGGTGGCTCACACCTGTAATCCCAGCACTTTGCAAGGCTGACACAGGCGGATCATTTGAGGTCAGGAGTTCGAGACCAGCCTGGCCAACATGGTGAAACCCTGTCTCTACTAAAAATACAAAAATTGGCTGGGCATGGTGGTGGGAGCCTGTAATCCTAGCTTCTCGGGAAGCTGAGGCAGGAGAATTGCTTGAACCCAGGAGGCAGAGGTTGCAGTGAGCTGAGATTGTGCCACTGCACTCCAACCTGGGCGACAGAGTGAGACTCTGTCTCAAAAATATATACATATATATATTGAAAAGCGAGTAGACTTGCTGTGCACATCACAATGAGCCTTTTTTGCTATGGGAACTCATGTCTCCTCCCTCTCATTGCCCACTACAGGTTGTCAAAGCTCGACAGTGGCCCTGGATGAAAGGCAGGTGAAAAGCATCCTTGTAGCTGTCATTTGACAGAGAGAAACAGACTAACAGCCAAGGATTTTCTAACAGGCTAGAGATGATTGCAAGGAGAGAGGCCAAATTCTGTCACTTTTAAATTTCTCCCAGTGAAATAAATAACAAACCATGAAACACTGTTTTTACTCACTTTGAGCAGTGTAAATACAGATAAAAACAAGATCAGAACTCAATCTAAATCAAGATTCTAATGAATCTAAGAATCTAAATTAGAATTTCATCTGAAAATTAAGCATTCTGGAACCTCGAGAGAATCTTCAACTCACCAACTTCAGTGCCTTTTCCCAGAGTGAAGGTAATTCCACACCCCTTGATTCCATCTTCTGCATCAGTTTCTATGACGACATAGGCAGCCGAGTAGTCAGGGTCCGTGTGCTGCAGGAGAGAAGTTCCCCGCCGAAACAATGCCAGTGTGAGAAACCCGAAAAGAACCATGAGAATGACGTCACATGAGGACAGACAATGCCACAGGGGCTGTGCCACAAGAGCTCCCATAGAAGGAACTGTTGCTATACCCCAAAGAAAACAAAGGGCTCTGAATGGAGAAAAGGAATGTCCTCCTGAAAGATCCAAAATGTTTCAACAAGAGCAATGTATGTGTGTATATGTATATATATATATTTTTTTTTTTTTTTTCTTTTTTTTTTGAGTGGGAGTCTTGCTCTGTCACCTAGGCAGGAGTGCAATGGCGCGATCTCAGCTCACTGCAACTGCAGCCTCCCAAGTTCAAGCGATTCTCCTGCCTCAGCCTCCCGGGTAGCTGGGATTACAGGCACGTGTCACCACACTTGGCTGATTTTTGTATTTTTAATAGAGATGAAGTTTCACCATGTTGGCCAGGCTGGTCTTGAACTCCTGACCTCAGGTGATCCACCTGCCTCGGCCTCCCAAAGTGCTGGGATTACAAGTGTGAGCCACCGCACCTGGTCGCAATGTATACATTTTTATCACCCATTTTCAATTAGGTCAAAAAATGAGGCTCAATTTTATTTACTTATTTATTTTTTAAATAAAAAAATAGAGATGGAGTCTTGCATGTTACCCAGACTGGTCTCAAACTCCAGAGCTCTAGTGATCCACCCACTTGGGCCTCTTAAAGTGCTGGGATTACAGGCATGAGCCATCATGCCCGGAAGGGGCTCAATTTTAAGCCAAGGAGTTTTCACTCGCAGCTATCTCTGTCAGCTCTTTGAACAAAGTTACATTCACAAGCAGCTTCAAATTGAACAAGCCAAAGGTTCAGAAAACTGTTGCATAAAATTGGAGTGATCTCACTTATAGCAGTTTATAGCAGGGCTGAAAATACATTGGCAAAAGTTCGGACACCAGTGGGGGAAAATGAAGAAGTAAAGCTTCGAGATTAATTCACTCATTTTTTGTTTTGTTCTATGTCGTGGAATAACGGAGACCCCAAAAAGCCAGGCAGAAGATCTGAATGCATTCATAAAGAAGAATTGTGCATAAGGCTATGAAAATTTATTACTGTTATTATTCTATAATATTTATTGTGCCAGACACACTATATTCTAAGAGCTCTACATGGTTTAATTTAATCTTATAACAGTATTATAAAGCAGGTGCTCTTATCCTTATTAAAGAGGAAATGAAGTTTTAAGGAGGTTTAGTAATTTACAAAAGGTCACACCACAAGTAAATAATGTTTTTTTATTATTATTATTATTTTTGAGACTGACTCTCACTCTGTTCTCCAGGCGGGAGTGCAGTGGCATGATCTTGGCTCACTGCAACCTCTGCCTCCTGGATTCAAGCGATTCTTCTGCCTCAGCCTCCCAAGTAGCTGGGATTACAGGCACCCACCACTATGCCCAGTTTTTTTTTGTTTGTTTTTTTTTTTTTAGTAAAGATGGGATTTTGCCATGTTGGCCAGGCTGGTCTTGAACTCCTGACCTCAGGTGATCCACTTGCCTCGGCCTCCCAAAGTGCTAGGATTACAGGTGTGAGCCACCACGCCCAGCCAAAAGTAAATTATGAAGGCAGATTTTAAATCCCTGTATTGGGGGGTGTCGTGGCTGAGGGAGCTGTATGTGATGGCTGGGAGCCCTGAGTCTGGTATCACAGTCCAGTGGCAGGAAATCAGTGTGATGCATCGCTGAGCACCAACTACGTGTCAGAGCTGGTGCAGCTTGCTAGGGGGTTACAGATACGTCTGCCCTTGAGGAGGTTACATTTGAGAAGACCTGCTTATAGGACGGGCATGGTGGCTCATACTTGTAATCCCAACACTTTGGGAGGCCAAGACAGGAGGATTGTTTGAGCCCAGGAGTTCGAGACTAGCCTGGGCAACAAAGCGAGACCCCATCTCTAAAATAAATAAATAAAAAGACATGGTTAAAAAAAAAACCTTAATAATATAAGGCAGAAAATGCTAAGGCCTGGGAGAGATGCAAACTATGAACGACTGGCAGAGAGCGCTGTTAGCTGAATGTGCTTCTTGAAGAGGGAGAGTGCTTTATGATGAAGACAGAATGTGAGCTGGCCGGTCAAGGAAGGGGAGCTCCTCAGGAGTGGGAAGGGGAGTGAAGACTCTGGGAGGGAGGAATATCTCAGGCAAGGTAGCAGCAGCAGCAGTGCAGAAAGTAAAGGGGTCAGAAGAGGGAGAGACTGGAGTGTATTCAAGTGTTGGTGCCCACCTGGGTTGGCTGAGCCATTGGGTTCCTGAAGGAGTTGAGCGATGAGGCTGAGAAGGAGACTCCAAGAATTAAAGACCCATCGGCAGTTTCTGGGTTCCAAGAAGAGGAAGCAATGGAAAAAGGAAACCTTGCATTGAAGCCTCAGATGAGGGTCAACAGGACGAGATGAGCCAAAAGTGACTCGAAGCTTTTGGGTCCCTGTGATTAGCGGAATGATCCAACATGGGTCAGGAGGGAGGGGCGGCAGAGTATGGAAGTTGACTTCCGATTTAGACAAACTGCGTTTAGCATGAAGGTGAAAAACCCAACAGGAAGTATCCAGACCTATAAGTTAAGGAGGCAGATCCGGAAATGAGATCTGGGAGTCTCCGGCATAAAGGATGGCACCGAAGTCAGAATGCGGAGAGGGTCTTCATGGGAGTGTGTAGGGAGACTGGAAAGACACTGAGGCCTGAGCCTCAGAGAGGGAAGAAGGGGCCAGTGGAGGAAGAAGGAGCTGTCAGAAAGGCAGGAGGCCACGAGGGGAGAGAGCACACGAAGAAGAGGCGGCCGACAGCGGAAAACGTATCTGAGGGTAAGGACAGCTGAAGGAGAAATAACAAGGGCAATTCACAGAGAAGAAAGGAACAGAAGTAGATTTCAGATTAAGAAGGAGGTAAGCCTGGAGTAGTGGCTCATGCCTGTAATCCAGCACTTTGGGAGGCCGAGGCAGGTGGATCACCTGAGCTCAGGAGTTCGAGACCAGCCTGGACAACATGGTGAAACCCCGTCTCTACCAAAAATACAAAAATTAGCCGGGCGTGGTGGTGCGCACCTGTAATCACAGCTACTCCAGAGGCTGAGGTACGAGAATCATTTGCATCTGGGAGGCAGAGGTTGCAGTGAGATGAGATTGCACCACTGCACTCCAGGCTGGGCAACAAGCGAGACTCTGTCTAAAAAAAAAAGCAGGAGTCTTTAGCAGATTTTGAGGACAGCTTTATTGCTCTTTCTTGAAAATATCCTACTTCTGATCAGGGAGGCTCACTTTGCTAAGTGCTGATGGTCCAGCATGCCTCGAGGGCATGTGAAGCCATCTCCATGGTGAACTGCAAAACAGCTCATTCTAATAAGAAGGCACTTGAGAGTTGGCACACAACATACACCCTATCTCCCCAAGATAAAATGCTTAAGTATTTATGAGCTTGCAATACAGGTGTTAGATAATGTCTCTTTACCCTGTGTTAGACATCACTCAGGCCCAGAGGCAAATTCCATTTCTTGAATTATTCTACAGTAAACCAGGCTGTCTTTTGAGACAGGGTCTCTCTCTCTCACCCAGGCTGGAGTGCAGTGACACAATTACAGCTCACTGCAGCCTCGACCTCCTGGGCTCAAGAGAGCCTCCCACCTCCGCCTCCTGAGTGGCTGGGACCACAGGTGCACGCAACTACGCCCAGCTAATTTTTGTATTTTTTTGTTGAGACGAGGTCTCATTATGTTGCTCAGGCTGGTCTCGAACTCCTGGGCTCAAGCGATCCACCTGCCTCGGCCTTCCAAAATGCTGGGATTATAGGCTTGAACCACCACGCTCAGCCAAACCAGGCTGTCTTAACATTTCACAAATTCAAAGTCAAGTCTAGATTAGGGATTCCTTCTGCTTCAGTTTCCTCAGAGTGAATAGTAATTACAGCCAACCCCTCCTTTTTTCTTTAGAAACAGGGTCTCACTGTGTCATCCAGTGCCCAGGCTGGAGTGCAGTGGCATGATCATAGCTCATGTAATTGAACTCCTGGCCTCAAGTGATCCTCCTGCCTAGGCCTCCACTTAGGATTACAGGTGTGAGCCCTCATGCCTGGCCTATAGCCAACTTTACTGACGGCCTTCTCTGAGCCAGGCTCTTTACAGGTATCTCATTTACATGTATAAAGTGAATATTATTATACCCATTTTACAGATGAGAAACCTAGGCTTAGAAAGATTGTGTGACTTAGCCACAGCTGCTAAAGCTTCACAGAGGCAAAGGCAGTTGCATGAGATCGAGTGTTTGGATTCTATAAGCCAGTAAAATTTCCAACATTTATTTTGAGTTCCATAAAGGATTGCCTGCTGGGTGTTTAAGTTATTTACCAACATCATATAAGAAAGGAAACATGAAGATTTTAAAGAGGATGACAGCCTGGGCCCTGTCTCTACAAAAAATACAAAAAGTAGCTGGGCATCATGGTGCACACCTGTAGTCCCAGCTACTTGGGAGGCTGAGGTGGGAGGATTGGTTGAGTCAGGGAGGTCAAGGCTGCTGTGAGCCATGATAGTACCACTGCACTCCAGCTTGGGCAACAGATAAGAGACCCTGCCTCAAAATAAATAAATAAATAAATAAATTTAAAACATAAAATAGAATAAAATAAAAATTTAAAAATGCAGGATGAACTTAATCTCAAAAAGGACATTGTTTTGCATTTAATAACTTTAACGAGAGATCTATTTTTATAAAACATTTCAGGTACAAAAAGAGTACAGATAATGTAATGAACACCAGCTTGCCATCCACCCAATTTAGGAAGTAAAACATTACAATGGGAATTAGAGACCTCGTGGTCCCCTCCGTGACCCCATTTCCTTCCCTCCCTACTGGTAACCATTTTCCTAACATTGCCGTTCCTCACTTCCCAGCATACTTTCACACATTCACTACATACCCATACAACTCTGCTTTTCTAGCGCGGCCAATCTCATCAGTGGACTAAGACCGGCAGTGAGGACCCAGTGGGGAACAGGCTCCCTGAAAACCCTGCACAGAACCCACTGTATTTGGGAAACACCGCTCTAGACGGGGGAGGGGAGGGAAGGCCTGACATTCTAACACCCTCAGTAAGCAAAAAAGACCTTCAATATTTAGGTAGGAGTCAGAGTTCCTGCCCTTACTTTATTACATCTCTTAAGACGAACTGACATTTGCATCAATCCTTTCTAACCGTGTTTGAGGGTAATTTCATGAGAGCGCCCTCTCATGTGACGCAGTTATCACGCGCTTGGTTTCTCAACCCAACTGTGACACCTTCATTACATAGACGGGTCCAAGAGACCCAGAGAGGTTTGGAACTTCTCCAAGTCACACAGCAAGTTGTGGAAGCGGGATCACCACTCAAAACTCCCAGCCCCGGGCTTCCCGTTCTCCCTCACCGCGAACCCCGTCGCGTTCAGGGTACAGAGGAAGCCAGCGAGCGCTGTGCTCTAGGGTTTCCATTGGCGGGAACCCAACAAAATCATTTTGCTGCTATTGCCTATTATGCATTCTACCATTTCCAGCAAAATGTGAGTCGTAAAAGTAAAACCAGGATATTCTAAACTCCAGCAAAGAAAAAACCCAGGAGAATGGAAAGTTTCTGGATACTTATACAATTGCTCCAAGGCATGAAAAGCGAGTGTCTCCCCCAGGCGCGCCTCCCACTTTACAGAAGCAATGGGTTCGAAGTCGGGAAGCTACCCGGGGCCTGCAGAGCTGCAGTCGGCGGGGCGGGAGGGACCCGGGCCGCAAGCCGCGCTTACCATGGCGTCCGAGCCGTGGCCCCCAAGCGACGTGGGGAAGCGCACGTCCCGGACCGAGAGCCGGGAGATCCTGCCGCGCACCATGGCCCCTGCGCCCCGTAGCCGCGCCCCCCGTGCGGTCAGGACTGGTCGGGATCCCGAGTGCGCGGCGGGAGGGCGGGAGCGCGGCAGCGCCGCGAGGCGGGGCACCGTCAGGGCATAGAGGGCGCTCATTGGCCGCGCGGCCGCACCCCGTGAACTTGGTCCCATGGGAGCTCCAGTCCCAGCTCCGGGCTCCCCGGGGCGCACTCCGCCTTCCGCCGTTCCCTTCTCAGCCTAGAAGGAGCGGACCCCGAGAGGGTTCGCTCAGGGCCGCCGGGGAACCTGGGCAGGCAGGAGGCCTCGCGCCAGGTCGGCGCCTCCGCAGGACCCTGCTCTGCTCGGATTGAAGACTCGTGAAGGGATCTGCCCGGGAGCCGCGGCCCTAGAGGGAGAAGTCGGGTCTGAGCGAGTGCATTCGCTCAGCGGCAGATTCCGGCCAGTGGCTCAGCTCCCAACCCGAGGCCGCTGGTTGTCGCCAGCGTACCCAGGAGAGCAGTGCGCTAGAAAATGCTAGGTCTCTTTAAGTGCCCACAGCCTCAGTTTGCCACCTGATAAATTAAGAGGCAGGTCATCATTTATTACACCCGTACTGATGCAGATGAGGTACCCGTACCGTACCTCAGCCTGTAATCCCAGCACTTCGGGAGGCCGAGGCGGGCGGATCACCTGAGGTCAGGCGTTTGAAATCAGCCTGGCCAATATAGCGAAATCCCGCCTCTACTAAAAACAAAATTAGCAGGGCGTGGTGGTGCGCGCCTGTAGTCCCAGCTACTAGGGAGGCTGAGGCAGAATTGCCTGAACCCGGGAGGTGGAGGTTGCAGTGAACTGAGATTGCGCCACTACACTGCAGCCCGGGCGACAGAGCAAGACTCCGACTCAAAAAAAAAAAAACAAAAAACTGGGCGGCTCACGCCTGTAATCCCAGCAGTTTGGGAGGCCAAGGCGGGCAGATCGCGAGTCAGGAGATGGAGACCATCCTGGCTAACACGGTGAAACCCCGTCTCTACTAAAAATACAAAAAATTAGCCGGGCGTGGTGGCGCACGCCTGTAGTTCCAGCTACTCGGGAAGCTGAGGCAGCAGAATCGCTTCAACCCAGAAGGCGGAGGTTGCAGTGAGCCGAGATCGCACCACTGCACTCCAGCCTGGGCGACAGAGTGAGACTGTGTCTCAAAAATAAATAAATAAATAAAAATAATTAAAAATAAAATCCAAAGTAATAAAAATTAAAGCAGAAAGCTGTGAAATTGAAAACAGGAAAGCAACAAAGAAAAATCAATGAAAACAAAAGCTGGTTCTTTGAAAACATTGATAAAATCAATAAGCCTCTAACCAGGCAAGAAAAGAGAATGCAAATTACTAATATCAAAAGTGAAATAAGGAACATTACTACAGATCTGACGGACATTAAAATGATAATAAAGGAATACTATGAATTCTATGTCCACAAATTTGATAACCTGGATGAAATAAACCAATTCCTTTAAAGACATAATCTGCCAAAACTCACACGAGAAGAAATGGACAATCTGAATAGGCCTATATCTATTAAATAACGTGAATAAATAATAGCCTTCCAAAAACAAAAAGCACCAGGTCCATGGTTTCACTGGTGAATTTTACACCAAACATTTAAGGAAGAAATTACAACAATTCTCTATAATCTATTTCAGAAGATAGAAACAGCCACAAACTGACTTTATGGTGAATGATTGATGCTTTCTCCTTAAGATTTGGAACAAGGAAAGGATGTCTGCTTCCACCACTTCTATTCAACATAGTACTGCAGGTTCTAGTTAGGGTAATATAATAAGAAAAGAAATAAAAGGCAGATTGAAAAGGAAGTAAACCTGTTTATTCTTGGATGACATGATTATTCATCTTTGTTGAAAACTGTCTTCATTGGACTTACGAAAAAAGCTACTGGAACTAATATTGAGCTTAGCAAGTTTGTAGGATACAAGGTCAATTTAAAATCTATAGTTGATGTGCTAGTAATAAAAAATTGGAAACAAATTAGAAAACAGTATCTCTTAAAACAATTGCATTGAAAATATAAAACAGGACAAGTTTAACAAAAATATGCAAGATTTGCACACTGACAACATATGACAACAATTCATATTCTTGGATTGGAAGACTCAATATTGTTAAAATAGCAGTTCTTCCCGAATCGAACTACAAATTCAATGCAATCTAATCTAAATCACTAGCAGGATTTTTTTGAAGAAATTGACAAGTTGATTCTAAAATGTATATGGAAATTTGAATAGCCAAAATAATCCTAAAAAAGAACAAGGCTGAAGAACTTAAACTACTTGGTTTTAAGACTTGCTATACACTAATCGAGTCAATGTGAAATTGACATAAAGACAGACAAGTAGATCAATGGAACAGAAGAGGTCTTGAAATAGACTAGTAAAAATACAAAAAATTAGCCAGGCGTGGTAGCACGCGCCTGTAGTCCTAGCTACTCGGGAGGCTGAGGCAGGAGAATCATTTGAACCTGGGAGGCGGAGGTTGCGGTGAGCTGAGATCGCGCCACTGCACTCCAGGCTGGGCGACAAAGCGAGATTCCGTCCACAAAATAAAAACAACAACAAAAAAACAGGAGCCGAGAAAATTCAACGAGTAAGCTAGTCTTTCCAACAACTGGTGCTCGAACAATTGAATATCCATAAGAACAAACAGAACAATCCTGGATCCTTACCTTATATCATACACAAAAATCATCTCGAAGTGGAATATAGATCTAAATGTTAAGAGCTAGAATTACAAAACTTCTAAAGAAAACACAGGAGAAAATCTTTTTGTACTTGGATAAAGCAAACTTTCTTAGGACACTAAAAGCATGAATCATAAAAGAAAAACATTGTCAATTAAATTATCAACATTAAAAATGTTTTCTCTTTGATGAAAACCATTAAAGAAATGAAAATGCAAGCTGCAGATTGGAAGAAAAATATTTGCAAAACATATCTGTTAAAAGGACTTGTATGCAGAATATTGAAAAAATTACAACTCAGTAAGATGGCAACTTGATATAAAAAATGGGCAAAAGACTTTAATAGACATTCCACCTAAGCAGATATATGAATTTGAAATAAGCTTATGAAAAGACTCAACATTATTAGTCATTAGGGAAATGCACACTAAAACCACAATGATGTACTACTAACACGCACCAGGATGGCTGCAATTAAAGTGACTGGCAATACCAAGTATTGGCAAGGATGTGAAGCAGCTGGAACTCTCATACATTGCTGGAGGGGTATGAAAGGGTACAGCTTCTTTGGAAAATAGGTTATCAGTTTCTTAGAAAGTTAAGCATTCATGTATCATACAACTCAGTAATCCTACTCATAGGTAATTATCCAAGAGAATTTAAAATCTATGTTTAAAATAAAAACTTGTATTTGAATGTTCATAGCAGCTTTATTTGTGATAGCCTAAAATTAGTAACAACCTAAACATCCATCAATTGGTAAAGGACAAAACCAAGATGTAGTACACATCCACACAATGGAATATTACTGAGCCATAAAAAGATCTCAAAAGCATTATGCTAAACGAAAGACATCAGACACAGTGACTACATATGATTCCATTTATATAAAGCCCTAGAAATGTACAATTATAGTGACAGAAAACACTCAGTGGTTGACAGAGGTCAGGGGTGAATGGAAGAGATTGACTGTAAAAGGGCATAATGGAATTTTCTGAAATGATGGAAATGTTCTATGATTCTGGTTTCATGGTGGTTTCATGGCTGTATACATTTGTCAACAACTCATCTAGTGGTACACTTAAAATGGTGAGCTTTGTTGTATGTAAATTGTACCTCAATAAAACAAAAAATGTTGCTTTGGGGTGCTGCCTCCTCTTTGAATTTGATTCTACGTTTGAATTTTCTTTGAAATTGCACTTAAAACTCTGCGAAAATGTTCTCTTGTATTTCTTTTAGATTGGGTTTCTTCTGGTTCCACGAGTTTTTCAAAATTTCTGCTGAAGTGATGCCACACTTTTCTAACTTTCTAGCAATGGTAAAGATTACAAAAACCAACCAAACCAAGTTTGCCATCTAGTTCCGCGGTATATCCTCTCAATGTTTTAGGAGACTAAGACTTTCCATGAAAATAGTGCAATTATGAGTGAATAAATGGAATTTGATAAACTTTAAGGGCCACACCACTTTAATTTCAGTTATTAGAATCACTGTCAACCTTTTTGGCCAACTGCGAAGTTTTTATTTCTCTCATCCCTATTGTCACAAGCTAGTGACAATTTTTTACTTGGATTTTCAAAGTCCTCCAACTTACTCAGTTAACTTGACCTTTAAGATAGAAGTGAAGCTGGATTGAACCCCTACGCCATGTCCCTGTGAAATCCAGTGTCTCTCCAAGTATCTCTGGAAGTACTTGGTGAACTTTTCTCCTACTTACCTGATTTATTTCCTGAATTTATTTCCCCACTGCATTTAAACTAGGTTATGAAATCCATCCCTATCCTTTTTTGTACCTTGTCATTGTACCTCTGGCCGTGACCCCAATCCCTTTTCCTTCCTAAAGGTCACTGACTCACGGTTATGTGTAGCTGATTTGCAGGAAGGTTTGGGGGTAGCAAGGACTCTGCAAGCATCTTAAAATTGAATACCGCCATCTGCTTCTTAAAGTTCCCAGGGGCCATTCCTGCTACTGGATAAATTTCACATATTATCTATTTAGCTTTTATTGTTTTACTAAGTCTTATTTCTAATTTTTTTTTTTTTTTTTTTTTTTTTTGAGACAGGGTCTCATTCTGTCACCCAGATTGGAGTGCAGTGGTGCAATCACAGTTCACTGCAGTTTCTACCTCCTGGACTCAAACAGTTCTCCCACCTCAGCCTCCTTAGTAATTGGGACCACAGGTACGCACCACCATGCCCAGCTAATTTTTGTACAGATGGGGTTTCGTCTTGCTGCCCAGGCTGATCTTGAACTCCTGGGCTCAAGCGATCCTCCAGACCAGGCTCCCAAAGTGTTGGGATTACAGGCATGTGCCACTGCACCCAGCCTCCTTCCTATACATTTTAAAATTCAACTCATAAATTATTATTGAATTGCAGTAAAACAGCTAATTGAACATTCTCTCCAACAGTTTTGCAACAAATGATTTTCTAATATTGGAAAAATAGACACTGAAAAACTTTTGAAAAAGATTTGTTTTGGGGCGGTTGTGGTGGCTCACGCCTGTAATCCCAGCATTTTGGGAGGCTGAGGTGGGCGAATCACCTGAGGTTAGTAGTTCGAGAGCAGCCTGGCCAACATGGCAAAACCCTCTCAATTAAAAATACAAAAATTAGCCGGGCATGGTGGCACACGCCTGTAATTCAAGCTACTTGGGAGATTGAGGCACAAGAATTGCTATAACCTGGGAGGCAGAGGTTGTAGTGAGCCAAGATCACACCGCTGCACTCCAGCCTGGGCAACAGAACGAAACTCTGGGGAAAAAAAAAATTGGAGTTTTCAATATTTCCAAGATTTGGTATGCTCTCTCCACAGTTAATAGTCTTGTAACTTTACATTTAATACAATGTTGCATATATTGCTGAAGTTTTGTATACACAGCACTGAAAATGTTTTGTATAAACTGTCACTTTTATGTGATAATTTGAGTTTCGTATTTTCTACTGATACAGCTGTTGGTATAATAAGTATCAGTCAGGGTCTCAACTGGAAGCAGATGGCATGCTCAAATTAAGATAAATCAAGAGGCCATGCAGTGGCTCACACTTGGTAATTCCGGCACTTTGAGAAGCCAAGGTGGAAAGATTACCTGAGCCTAGGAGTTTGAGACCTGCATAGGCAGCATAGCAAGACCTCATCTCTAGCAAAAATACAAAATTTTCTGGGCATGGTGGCCTGTGCTGTACTCCTAGCTACTTGGGAAGCTGAGGTGGGAGGATCCCTTGAGCCCGTGAGTTCGAGACTGCAGTGAGCTATGATTGTGCCACTGCACCCCAATCTGGGCGACAGCGTGAGAGAGATCCTGTATGTAAAAAAAAAAAAAAAAAAAAAGGCAAATCAAGGGTATTTATTTACAAAGAGGTGGGCAGGTTAGGAACCACAAGGATTAATGCAGTATTAGTAGCAGCAAAACTGTCATCACCCCTAAGGCAGAAAACATATGGAATGGAAGCTGCTACCAGTCTCCAAAAGGAGGTGTATTAGGGAGGCCATATTGAGAACGTCTGGTTGACTGAAGGACATAGCCAGCCCAGAGTCTCAAGGAGGGAGCCGGGGGGAATCGAGAGAGCAAGGGAGCCCCCTGTAAGTACAAGTCAGCCTTCCAGAAGGAGCAGGCACAGTCTGGATGTGGAGGGCAAGCAGATGACATTGGGCACAGACTGCTTATTTTAATCAGAAAGTATTCCTTTCCCTCTTAACAATTTGAAAATTAATCAGGACTATGGTCGCCAGTGGCAAAAACTCAACTTGATGTAGTTTAAACAAAAAAAAAAAAAAAAGGAGATACTGAAGGACAGGGAGGAGCTGATTTTAGGGAAATAAATGCTCCTGGGGTAGTTTTTCAACTCTGCATGTTGGTTTCTTTTGTACCAAAATGGGAATCTGGTCTCCAGAAGCACTGGAATGGCACTCTTTGAGCAGTGTAATCAGACACAAGATGAGACTCATCTTCCAACTACACACAGAAAGCTTAGAGAAAAACTTGATCTAAATGAAGACTTGCACAAATGGGATGAGAAACTTGATGGAAGATGCAAATTTTTACTAAATTAGTTTATAGGCATAATGCTATCCCAACCAAAATCTCACATATTTTATAGGAATATGAAAAATAAAGGCTACAGTTAATCAAGAATTTGTCAGGACACTAAAATTTTAAGAAAAGGCATAGCAAAGGGAACTTGCTGTATTATTAAAGTGCATTATCAAGTGACAGCAGTTAAAATGCTTTGATGAAAGAAATACTTGGGCAAAACAGTATATGTATAATAAAGGAAGGAACCTAAACCAATGGACCAATGGGAATGAATTAATAATTGGTGCTGAGAAAATTACCTATATGGGAAAAAAAATCATGCTAGACTCTTAAGTCACTTTTTTTTTTTTTTTTTTTGAGACAGTCTCGCTCTGTCGCCCAGGGTGGAGTGCAATGGTGCCATCTTGGCTCACTGCAACCTCTGCCTCCTGGGTTCAAGCGATTCTTGTGCCTCAGCCTCCCGAGTAGCTGGGACTACTGGCACGCACCACCATGCCTGGCTAATTTTTGTATTTTTAGTAGAGATGGTGTTTCATTATGTCGGCCAGGCTAGTCTCGAACTCCTGGCCTCAAGTGATCCACTGGCCTCGGCCTCCCAAAGTGCTGAGATTACAGGCACTATACCTGGCTCTTAAGTCACATCTTATACTCAACTTCCAAATCAATTAAAATGTTTTTTTTTTTTTTTTTGAGACGGAGTCTCGCTGTGTCCCCAGGCTGGAGTGCAGTGGCACGGTCTTGGCTCACTACAAGCTCCGCCTCCTGGGTTCACATCATTCTCCTGCCTCAGCCTCCGGAGTAGCTGGGACAACAGGCGCCAGCCACTACGCCCAGCTAATTTTTTGTATTTTTAGTAGAGATGGGGTTTCACCATGTTAACCAGGATGGTCTTGATCTCCTGACCTCGTGATCCACCCGCCTCGGCCTCCCAAAGTGCTGGGATTACAGGCATGAGCCACCGTGCCCGGCCTAAAATGCTTTTTAAAAAGCACAACCTATTGAGCTGGGCGCAGTGGCTTATGCCTGTAATTCCAGCCCTTTGGGAGGCTGAGGCAGGCGGATCACTTGAGCTCAGGAGTTCTGAGACCAGCCTAAGCAACATGGCAAAACCCTGTCTCTACAAAATATCAAAAGTTAGCCAGGCAAGGTGGCTCGTACCTGTACTCCCAGCTACTTGGGAGGCTGAGGTGGGAGGATTGCTTGAGCCTGGGAGGTCGAGGCTGCAGTGAGCCATGATGGTGCCACTGCACTTCAACCTGGGCAACAGAGCAAGATCCTGTCACACACACACAGAAGCATAAACTATAATATAGATAGATGAATATTAATCTTGGGGTGGATGAGGACTTCTAAGCATAAAAAAGGAATGAACAGATTTGACAATCTACAAATGTACAACTTACATGTCAGAAATTATATGGAAAATTAAAAGGCAAACAGGAAACTAGAAAAACATTCTTAAATTGAGGAACTATGGCTATACTACAAAAATAAATGTTTACTAAATGAAGTGTTTTAGAAATCAGAGAAAAAGCTAATAATTTTGTAATTAACTTATTGAAAATAAATACTTTTGAATGACCATTCAAAATTTAGTATTAGACAATTTTATTTTCATTATCCTATATAATAATTATAAAACACAGAGATAAGGCTCATTTTTATTTCTTTTTTAGAAAATTAAGCCCCTTAATTTATAATAAAACTGGTCATTCTATTTTATATTCTTCACATAGATTGTGAATAGCTACACTCAAATTACTTAGGTTTCTGCATTAGTTGTATTTGTTGGTATAATTTTAAAAAGAAGAAAATACTTGTAAAAATAATGTCACTCACTTGACATAGAAAATTGACCACAAAGAATGAGTTCAATAATGTTCTGAATTTAATAAAGGATTAAATTCTGCTCAGTAGTTACAAGTAACTGAACATTTTTTCTCAATGGAAGAATAAATTCAGAATATATCAATTTTTAAAAAATGAATGAGAATATGAATAGCAACTAAAACGATTAATAGGTGCATTCAATGAGAATTTTTTATTTCAATTATCCACAAAACAATATTACAATACTTTATAAAAATATTAAGTTTAGGCTACCATTATTCATTTAAAAAAGTGTGCTAGAAGGCTGTTTTTGCCAACTTCCTTTTTTGGTAAGGGTTAACTTCCACATTAAGACACTGAAGACGAAAAGCTGTTGGAAAATATCTCCAAATTTACAAAGTTGTTTTTCTTGGCAATTTAAAAATACAGAACAATTTAAAATGAATACACATTAAGTTAGTGTTTTATCCCTACTATACAATTGTTATTATATAAGGAACTGCTCCATTCAGTTAAAACCTAATGAATACCATCAACTTTTCCTGGCTTACTTTCCTGATTAGATTTAGTACATAAACATAATTTTGTTACCCTTTTGAATATGCTTAGAAAAATTACAATATCATAGTTCACATAAAGCCCTTAAAAAATCTCATGTCACAAGTTGTTGATAAGAGGAAATAGTGACAGCACTCTTCTTAGAAAGACCCTCTTGGTAGAGAGTGTCAATACTAAGCAGGTTACGTAAACAGAAGAAACAACCACAATTTTTAGTACCAGAACCACTGCCAACTTGCATGAAGTCCATCTGTCACATTTTAAAATGGTCTGAATTTGAACATATATGCCATGGCACAGAATTTCGAATCTGATGATTAAAATCAGGTAAATAATGATAGTTAAGAATTATATCCTGAAAATAGAGGGGCCTAATATAAGGCTTAATTTAACGTGTGACTATATGAGAGTATTTTAAAACATATACACCAGACCTTCATTTTATTCATCAATTTTTCCTTTGCTAGACACTTAAACCACTAATGCTGCTATTCAAATCTGTATTTTGAAATTACTGAGTTACTCTTAAAAATTAGTCTTATTTTGTATGTTTCACTTTTGCACTTTAGGGTAAAAACTGTCCCCTTTTCACCACCATTAATATTCAGAATAAGTTTTCCTCCCCAAATCAACCATTTAATGTATTCTAAAAGGGAAAAAATGACCACCATTACATAGACTTTAAAACTGAATGTAGGCTGGGTGCGGTGGCTCATGCCTGTAATCCCAGCACTTTGGGAGGCCGAGGCGGGCAGATCACAAGGTCAGGAGATCGAGACCATCCCGGCTAACACGGTGAAACCGCGTCTCTACTAAAAATACAAAAAACTAGCCAGGCGTGGTGGTGGGCACCTGTAGTCCCAGCTACTCGGGAGGCTGAGGCAGGAGAATGGTGTGAACCTGGGAGGCGGAGCTTGCAGTGAGCCGACATCGTGCCACTGCACTCCAGCCTGGATGACAGAGCGAGACTCCGACTCAAAAAAGAAAAAAAAAAAGTGAATGTAGATTCAAACATGATTTGAAAACTGGAGTTCTAAAAATGTTTTACATAAAAACCATATCCCACTGGAATGAATGTGAAGCCATAACTTCATTATTTTGAACAAATACCCATTTAGTGTGTAAGAAAAATTAGTTTTATAGTTATACTTTATAACTCTTCAAAGTCTCAGAATATAGCTAAGTGAGGAGCTCTGAGTGCCAGCAAAGCCATTCTGTCACTCCATGACATCAATATTAAACATTACATTCCATCCCTCTAACTTGTAAAACTTTCACATTTTCTTTTCTCGTATTTCTTTTAAATACATTTTCCTCTCTGTTCATCTATATTCACCATGAGCAAAAGTGCATTCAAGTCCCTGATCTGGTCATATTTTCTATTTGTGGCACCCATTCCCATAAGGACATATAAGCAATATCTCACAGTACCAAGTCTAGTTTTGAAAAAGGGCTTTTTAAATACTGGGTCTTACTTTGCATGCTATCTAAAGATCAAAACATTTCCCCTTTGATTGGACAGTAGTTTCAATTATATATTGCCTTAAAAAATCAATGCAACCTCATACAAGATTAACTCACTTTCTAGTTACCTTCATTATTCTAAGTCAAACTCTTCAGAAAAGGACTGAAGTGAAAAAGTTCTTATTCTTTCAGTTCCATGAACATGAATATTAATGTACTGCATTATACTTTCAAATTCCACTTCTGTGGTCTAACATTTAATCAAGTTTAAGATCCTGTTTATATTCCTTTTGAAAAACCTGGCCCATGTCCATGCAAAAGAAAGCATATATTAAGATTGCATACTGACTGTTTAACTTAGAAAAAACTTTTGAGAATAATAAATGCAAGAAACTTTAAAAAACTGGAATGGAATTATTTGGTCCCATGATATTCCTTAATTTTAGATTTTATTATGGTATAGCTTTTTATCTCTCAAGTTTTATCTGTAACAATAAATAATTTTCTTTGAGCAATTCTGACTTTGGGGAAAAAAAGAAAGGAAATGATTTATAAATAAGCAGGAGCCTCACTGTCCTTCATTACCATGCTGTCACCCACACTGTCATCAGTATCTTAGCTCTATTTTGTTTGGACCCTGAAATACGCTGGAAAATTCATCATTGGTACATTAGAGTTTAATACTTGGGGAAAAAAAAAAGTGGTTTTGTGCAACCATATCTGGGATTCCAGTTTACCATTAAAAACATGCAGAGTAAAGAAGATTTTCTTCTTTTGATTCCTGTAGAAAATCTACACAAGTTCTTTACATTTTGGCAGATTTGTGCATATAAAATAGGCTACTTGAATTATAAATTTTCTCCTGGCTGGTACTGTGGCTCTGTAGCAGTGAAGTAGTCTTCCAAGAAGGACTGAATATATTCAAATGTTGGTCTTTCATCAGGGTCCTTCTTCCAACACAGATTCATCAATTCATGGAGGGATTCTGGACAGCCCTGAGGGCACGGCATCCTGTATCCTCGCTCCACTTGTTCTAGTACTTCACGGTTCACCATACCTAACACACAAGATTAAAACATTAAAGAACAATGGTCCTAACTACCACTAGGAAAACATAACAAACCCCCTAGCCACTAACTGATTCAAAGTATATTATTTAGTGAAACAATTCTTTTAACAAAGCAACAAAATAAATTTTAAACATGAGAATATCAAGAAGAGCTTAGAAAATGCTAATCTATGTTTTAACATGTCTAATTTTTCATTCCATCTTATATCTTATTTTTAATACTAATGTCTTCAAAAGCCAACCCCATTTGATTAATAAGAATTTAGGGTGCTACTATGAGGTACTGGTACTTTCTAATATTAACATTTAACAATGACCAAACTTGGGTTACTGAGGAATGGTGGCAAGATCCTGTCTGAAAGAACTTTAAAACAGGAATTCAGAAAAAAGTTCTAGTCTTGGTTTTGCCAAATATACTAACTACATAACTTTATATTGAATTACTTCTGTGAAAGTTTCCTTATCTAATATCACCTGTTTGACTTTCTTCAAGATATTACACATAGTTCCTTTCTTGTATTCCTTTGTAATCCCCCCTTCCTCAACCCCCTGATCAGCAGTTCACCCCATCTTATCACAGGACAGCAAAATGCCTCCTTTTCCAAATTCTTCCTAATAGTGTCTCACTAAGCCAGCAACCCCATCTCACTTCCTATCTCCCGCATCACCTTCCTTGCCTGCCTGCAAGTCAGGCCATCCCTTGTATCTCTTGGAAACTTTATCAATCAATCAGGAATGATATTTAAAATAGTCTATGATTCTCTAAAGAAAATGTAATGGGGTTAAATCATTACTATTTAGATTTTTAGTTTTTTTTTGAGGAATAAGTGATTTCTCAAAATACATTTTTTAAACTATTAAAAAAAACTCTACATGACATTACTTTGAAACTCAATACTTAAAAGGAAGTTTTCTGAGCTTTTCATCTAACTAGGTACTGTCATCTTCATAAGTGAAATCTGGCCAGGCACAGTGGCTCTCGTCTGTAATCCTGGCGCTTTCGGAGGCTGAGGCGGGTGATCATCTGAGGTCAGGAGTTCAAGACCAGCCTTGCCAACATGGTGAAACCACGACTCTACAAACTACAAAAATGAGCCGGGCATGATGGCAGGTGCCTGTAATCCCAGCTACTTGGGAAGCTGAGGTGGGAGAATCACTTGAACGGGAGGCGGAGGTTGCAGTGAGCCGAGATTGCGCCGTAGCACTCCAGCCTGGGTGACAGAGCGAGACTCCATCTCGGGGGGTGGGGAAGTGAAATCCAGTACATTTTACTAACAGTGGAAATACAACTAGAAGTTGTTGGGTGAAGGAGAAAAGGAGTAAGGGAATTAATATTCAGTGAGGGCTTACTATAATTGAACTTCTTTTCCATTCTGTGTTCTTTTATTTTATGCTTATTATTTTAATTGACTGTTAAGATTAAGCAATCCAAATAAGCCGGAACCTATGAAAATAACTTCTAATTACCAATAAGCTTTCATTCAAAACTTCACTCAAAGGCTGGGTGCGGTGGCTCACGCCTGTAATCCCAGCACTTTGGGAGGCCGAGGCAGGCAGATCACGAGGTCAAGAGATCGAGACCATCCTGGCCAACACGGTGAAGCCCCGTCTCTACTAAAAATACAAAAAATTAGCTGGGCGTGGTGGTGGGCATCTGTAGTCCCAGCTACTTGGGAGGCTGAGGCAGGAGAATCGCTTGAACCTGGGAGGTGGAGGTTGCAGTGAGCTGAGATCGCACCACTGCACTCCAGCCTGGGTGACAGAGTGGGACTCCATCTCAAAAAAACAAAAACAAAAACAACTTCACTCTTCAGAATTTTCTGATAATTAGAACTATTAAATTATTTGATGCCAGCTGGGCATGGTGGTTCACACCTGTAATCCCAGCACTTTGGGAGGCTGAGTGGGCGGATCACCTGAGGTCAGGAGTTTGAGACCAGCCTGGCAAACATGGCGAAACCCCCTCTCTATTAAAATATAAAAACTAACTGGGCATGGTGGGCACACGCCTGTAATCCCAGCTACTCGGGAGGCTGAGGCAGGAGAATCACTTGAACCCAGGAGGCGGAGGTTGCAGCGAGCAGAGATTGCACCACTGCACTCCAGCCTGGGTGACAAAGCAAGACTCTGTCTCAAAAAAAAAAAAAAAAAAATTCACATGCTAAATACTTAGCATACTGTCAATAAATGTAAGTATTTCATACCTGTTAGCATTTACCAAGGTTTATTACTATCCCCAAATAAGATGAGTAAACAGGCGCTGTTGCTTTGAAATGGACAATCTGCTGTAAGAAGAGTAGGCAATGGATCGGTCCATGCTACATGTGGAAAGTTCTTTCCAAATCCTCTTAAAATCGTCAAAGAAAGACAATGAATGATAAAGTATCTCTTTTTCTTCTTTAAAGATGGGTAATCTACAAATCATTTATATTCTGATTATCATCTGAATAATTAACTAGAATATCCTGATCATATAAATTTTTATGCATTTTGAAGCTATGTAGTTACATAGCTCATTTTGGATTTTTATGTTTCCCTGTTGAACTGACCCTTTTATCATTATGAAATGTCCCTTTTTGTCCCTAGTACTATTTCTTGCCTTAAAGTCTACTGCTATCTAGGCTTTCTTCAGTTAAGATTTGCAGAGTATAACTTTTCCATCCTTTTGTCTCCTAAAATATCTTAAAGTATGTATTTTATAAATACCATTATAGTATTTGTGTATGTGTTTAAAATCCAGTCTTATCTTTTTTTTATTGGAATGTTTAGTGTACCTAAATGTCATTTAATTATGGATGTAGTTGGGTTTAATTCTACCATCCTGATCTTTGTTCCATCTATTCGTTTCTCCTCTCTTGCTTTTTAATTTGATTAAACAAGCATTTTTCAAGGTTCAATTTTTTCTCTCCTCTGTTGGCTTTTTGTCTTCTCGTTATTTTAGTAGTTATCATTGAGACTACAATATGCTTCCTTGGTTTATTGTATTTTACTCAAAATAAGTACTTTTACCTGTTCCAAACTTAGAACGGTTTACCTCTTATTCCTTGACCCCCTCTACCCTTTGTGTTACTGTCAGTCTATTTTTATGTACATTATAAATTCGGTAAGATTTTTTATTGTTGGTGTTTTAGATCAGCAGTTTTCCCCAAAGCACTTTAAAGACATAATTTCACTCTTCCCTGGCTTCCATATCTGAGGAAAAGTTAGCTGTCTGACTGTTGTTCCTGCATAGATAATATATAGGCTGAGTATCCCTTATCTGAAATGTTTGGGACCAGAAGTGTTTCCGATTTTGGATTTTTTTGGATTTTGGAATATTTGCATATACATAATGAGATATCTTAAGGGATGGGACCCAAGTCTAAACACAAAATTCATTTATGAGCCAGGCACGGTGGCTCGCACCTGTAATCCTGGCACTTTGGGAGGACAGGGCAGGCAAATCGCTTGAGCCTAGGATTTTGAGACCATCCTGGGCAACATGGTGAGACCCTGTCTCTACAAAAATTAGCTAGGTGGAAGGCACACACCTGTGGTCTCAGCTACTTGGGAGGCTGAGGTGGGAGGATCACCTGAGCCCAGGGAGGTAGAGGCTGCAGTGAGCCCTGATTGTGCCACTGCACTCCAGCCTGGGTGACAGAGACCCTGTCTCAAAAAAAAAAAATTCATTTATGTTTCATATACACCTTATACATATAGCCTGAAGGTAATTTTACATAATTTTAAAAGTAATTTTCTGCACAAAACAAAATTTTGATGGTATTTTGACTGTGACCTGTCACATGAGGACGGGTGTGGAATTTTCCATTTGTGGTGTTATGTCAATGCTCAAAAAGTTTTGGATTTTGGAGCATTTCGCTTTTTTTTTTTCTCTTTGAGATGAAGTCTTGCTCTGTTGCCCAAGCTGGAGTGCAGTAGCGCAATCTTGGCTCACTGCAACCTCTGCCTCCCAGGTTCAAGTGATTCTCCTGCCTCAGCCTCCAAGTAGCTGGTACTACAGGTGTGTGCCACCATGCCCAGCTAATTTTTGTATTTTTAGTAGAGATGGGGTTTCACTACATTGGCCAGGCTGGTCTCAAACTCCTGACCTCGTGATCCACTGGCCTCGACCTCCCAAAGTGCTGGGATTACAGGCCTGAGCCACTGCACCCAGCTGCATTTCGGATTTTTGAATTAGGAATGCTCAATCTGCACCACCTCCTTATGGCTGTTTGGCTTTGATTTTTGTAATTTGACCATGATTTGTTTGCTTGAATTTCACCGAGTTTATTTTTCTTGTTTGAGGTTCACTTAATCTGTGGGCTATTTTGTTTTATCATATTTAGAAGATTTTTAGCCATTACTTTTTAAAATGTTGCTACTGTTTCATTTTTTTCTCTCTTCTGCTTCTGGGACTCCATAAATTAGACCTTTTCACTATGCCCCACTGGTTTCATACATTCTGTTCTGCTTTCTTCCCCATTAGCTTTTATCTATGCATTACCTTGGATACTTTGTCAATGTGTCTGAATCCACTAATCTTGTCTTCTTCTATTATGCCCATCTAGTGAGTACTTAATTTGATATAATGTTTTACAGTTCTAAAATTTCCATTTGAGGGCCAGGCGGGGTGGCTCACGCCTGTAATCTCAGCTACTTGGGAGGCTGAGGCAGGAGAATTGCTGGAACCTGGGAGGCGGAGGCTGCAGTGAACCAAGATCGTGCCACCGTACTCCAGCCTGGGAGACAGAGCGAGACTCTGTCTCAAAAGAAAATAAATAAATAAATAAATACAATTTCCATTTGATTCTTTTTTTTTAAATAAATTCCAATTCTGCTCAAATTCTCCAGTTTTTCATTATTTTGCAAAACTTTTCTTCTATTTTAACATTCCATATATTGCTATTTTGAAGTCTTTTGCTAACTCCAAGATTTGGATTATCTCAGAGTCTGCTCCTATTGATTTTGAACTTTTTTTTTTTTTTTGAGACAGAGTCTCGCTCTGTCACCCAGGCCAGAGTGCAGCGGTGCAATCTCAGCTCACTGCAACCTCCACCTCCTGGGTTCAAGCGATTCTCCTGCCTCAGCCTCCCGAGTAGCTGGGATTACAGGCGCCCGCCACCATGGCTGGCTAGTTTTTGTATTTTTAGCAGAGATGGGGTTTTACCATCTTGGCCAGGCTGGTCTCAAACACCTGACCTTGTGGTCCACCCGCCTTGGCTTCCCAATGTGTTGGGACTACAGGCGTGAGCCACAGCGCCCAGCCAGATTTTGAACTCTTGATAATCAGTCATCTCTTCCCTTCTTCATGTATCTAGTAACTTTTTATTTTGTGCTAGACATTTTGAATCATACACTGTAGATTATCTGGATCATGTTATCTTTTTCTGAAGGATGTTCAGTTTAATTCCATTTGTAATTTACCAGCAGATCACCTAGTTGTTAGGGCTTAGTTTTGCTCAGTTTTGCCCTTTCTCCTAGGGTATGGACTTTCTGGGGTCTCAACAAAAAGCCTAGGGTATTCTCCAACATCTATCCAGTTTGGCTGGGCAAGAACTCCTCAGCACTCTGTAGCCTCTGAACTCTGCTTGACTCCCCAGCCTCCTAGTGGCTATTTTCTGTAGGTCTCCCAGAGACTCATCCTGTGTATGTGCAGATTAGAACTGACCGAGGACCCAAGGGGATTTTTTTTTTTTTGAGACAGGGTCTTGCTCTGTTGCCCAGGCTGGAGTGCAGTGGCACAATCATAGCTCACTGCAGCTTCAAATTCCTGGGATCAAGCGATCCACCCACCTTAGCCTCCCAAAGTGCTGGGATTATAGGAGTGAGTCACCACGCCCAACTGGAATTTTAAAGCAGAATTTTAGAGTTCTTTCCCTATGGTTCCTTCTCTGGGACCCTGTCCTTCAGATCCCAGCACTAGGATCTCTGCCTCCTTTGCTTAATAAGACTTATGCTTTCTGCCTGGGTTTTACTGCCCTGTGCTATTTTAGAAAATGCCTTCAGAAAAGCCAATATAAATGGGCTTCCTTGATGCAATGTCCTATCAGTTCTTTTACATATTTTATTTAACTTTTGTAGTTGCTTACAGTGCTATAATAACTTGGATATTAGCCTCTCCATCATAGCTAAAACTGAAAGTTCCTCATGGTTATACATTTAAAGTGAAACTATGTTGCATGGCTGTGTTGTTTTTTTCTAGCCCTGTCTGCAAGTGTGGTGTAGGCAGAGTTGGATTTATTTAGTGTGGTGATTTTGCTAAGCAATGATGATGAAATCAGAGAAGGGTGAAGGGCAAGGTAACTGCAAAGGAGTGATTATACTGCTTCACTAGGGAATTTAAAGAGTAGAATTGTTTCATGAAGGGGGTGAGAAGCAGGAAAAGGTGGCAGAAACAGTGGAGTAAAGATCCTGGTAGCATCAAGAAATTGCTAGGGTTGGGGTGGAGGGAGTTATCTAGAAAGATGGCAAGTGGTGGTCAGAAAGTAGATGCATGAAATAGATTTTGAAAGGGTTGCAGTTATTGGTAACATTAAAGTTTAAGGTATGAAGATGGAAAGACTGGCTAAGGTAGAGTGAAAGACAAGATTACACAGGAGAAGAGTTCAAGCTACAAGAGACCAGGGTAATAGGAGAATCATCACCATGTATATTAAGATGACAATGAGTTAAGACAGGAGAGGAGTTTTGTTGGAGAGGACAATGGTGAGTCATTAAATGAGAATAACTTGAATGGTATCAGTGAATAACAGCAACCAGACAAAGTGGGTGATAAAATTTGATGGCATTAGATCTACAGTTGGAGATATTAGGGAAGAGGAATATGTTAGATAATATGCAAAACCCATAAGATTAGCAAAACAGTTTTTCCTAAAGATTAAATTTTATATGCTTTCAATCTCAACATTAGGATACTTCAGTAGAAGAGTTTAGAAGTAACAAACTAAAGTAATACTGATCGCTGAATTTCAAGTGAGCTAAAATTTCTCCTTCCCCCTAGAAACTATATAAATCTCTTAATTTTGAGGCCAGGCATGGTGGCTCACGCCTGTAATCCCAGCATTTTGGGAGGCCGAGGCGGGCAGATCACAAGGTCAGGAGATCGAGACCATCCTGATTAACACGGTGAAACCCCGTCTCTACTAAAAATACAAAAAATTAGCTGGGCGTGGTGGCGGGTGCCTGTAGTCCTAGCTACTCGGGAGGCTGAGGCAGGAGAATGGCGTGAACCTGGGAGGTGGAGGCTGCAGTGAGCTGAGATCGTGCCACTGCACTCCAGCCTGGGCGACAGAGCGAGACTCCGTCTCAAAAAAAAAAAAAAAAAAAGTCTCTTAATTTTGAAAGGGAAACATTTTTATTTTTCCTCTTTATTAATGGCAGATATATTTTTTAAAGTGCTGGTTTATAAATAGGTTAGAGAAATAAAACAAGAAAAGGATCTCAAAGTAATCTACTGAAGAAAACAAGGCAAGTACATATTTAAAAAAATATACCAGGATGGGCACAGTGGCTCACGCCTGTAATCCCAGCACTTTGGGAGGCCTAGGCAGGTGGATCACCTGAGGTCAGGAGTTCGAGACCAGCTTAGCCAACATGGCAAAACCCCATCTCTACTAAAAATACAAAAAATTAGCTGGGTGTGGTGGCAGGTGCCTGTAATCCCAGCTACTTGGGAGGCTGAGGCAGGAGAATTGCTTGAACCCGGGAGGCAGAGGTTGCAGTGAGCCAGACTGTACCACTGCACTCCAGCCTGGGTGACAGAGCGAGACTCTGTTTAAAAACAAACAAACAAACAAACAAACAAACACCAGTCACACTACTGGGAAAGAACAGTTATTTAGGGTATAGGGTGATGAGCCAGGATATTTAAGATATGTTTATTATCTGAGAGAACAGTAAGAGGCCCTTTTGGAAAATGTCCTGAGAAAGCTGAGGTGAATGTGGGGCCTAACTCATGTGCTCACCCTGTCAAGGATGGTGGCTTTCACTGACTTACCCGTCCAATGCCACAGTTACCCATCCAATGCCACAGTAAAGGGAAGGAGTGGGGAGAGGGAGAGGCAGGGGGGCTATGAGAAGAAATAAAGGCCTTTTCCCCGCTTACAATTCTGTTCCTAATAAACTCCTGATAAAGCCACTCATGAGATAACCAAGAGCTATAAAATGCAAGCTTACCTGGATATGGCACTCGGCCCTTTGTTACCAGTTCTGTTTGCAGAATTCCAAATGACCAGACATCAGACTTTATTGTAAACCGACCATACAGTGCAGCTTCAGGAGCTGTCCATTTGATTGGAAATTTTGCACCTAAAATAATGTTGACCATCTTGCTTAATTGTTTTTTAAAAATCTATTTGTGTAAACATAGCATATGCAGGGCTAATGTTCTGTCAATATCTCTACTGTAGTCATCAGTGTCAATTCTTTAAATGTACAAGATACATGGGATAAAAATTCTTTAATTTTTAAAATTCATATTGAAATAAATCACATTTCTTCCTGATTAGATAGCTGATGATATAAAAAATCAGTTGGCTGTGGGAACAGAAAACAATTTAAGAAAATAGAGGTTGAAGCTCTAGTAAGCCAAAGATACATGTTATAATATGTGTAACTTTTAAGTACAGTCTGGCACCTAATAGCTGTAGTTAACTATTGGTTGATGAGTGAATATTCTATTGAGTTATAATGTTTATGGGTTTTCCTACTTTTTATATCATTCTGAAAAATTTTATTGTACTACTTTTAAAAGTCCATGTTAATTAACTCAAATATTTACTGTATATCTTTTTTGTGGAGGGCATTATGCTAATCATTATGAAAACCTAAAAAGCATGGCTTTCGACTGGGCACGGTGGCTCAAGCCTGTAATCCCAGCATTTTGGGAGGCCGAGGTGGGTGGATCATGAGGTCAGGAGATTGAGACCATCCTGGCTAACACGGTGAAACCCCGTCTCTACCAAAAATACAAAAAATTAGCTAGGCGAGGTGGCAGGAGCCTGTAGTCCCAGCTAGTCGGGAGGCTGAGGCAGGAGAATGGTGTGAACCTGGGAGGCGGAGCTTGCAGTGAGCTGAGATTGCACCACTGCACTCCAGCCTGGGCAACAGAGTGAGACTCCGTCTCAAAAAAAAAAAAAAAAAAAAAAGCATGGCTCTCAGGAAGTTTATAAACTTACTGCAGAAATAATATTATAGGTGTCTTACATTCTTTAAGTTATTTATATGTGTTTGTAGATAGTGTTTTAAAACAGAGTTCTTTAGATATTTAGACAAACAGATGATCAATTTTCCTTGGCACAATTACAAAATGTTTTATTTAAAAAGTGGCAGGTGGTTGGGCACAGTGGCTCGCGCCTATAATCCCAGCAATTTGAGAGGCCGAGGTGGGCAGATCACCTAAGGTCAGGAGTTCAAGACCAGCCTGGCCAACACGGTGAAACCCTGTCTGTACCAAAAATACAAAACTTAGCCAGGTGTGGTGGCGCATGCCTGTAATCCCAGCTACTCGGGAGGCTGAGGCAGGAGAATTGCTTGAACCAGGGGGGCAGAGGTTGCAGTGAGCCAAGATCATGCCACTTCACTCCAGTCTGGGCAAAAAAGCAAAACTTGGCCAGGCGCAGTGGCTCACGCCTGTATTCCCAGCACTTTGGGAGGCCGAGGTGGGCGGATCATGAGGTCAGGAGATTGAGACCATCCTGGCTAATACGTTGAAACCCCGTCTCTACTAAAAATACAAAAAAAAAAAATTAGCTGAGCGTGGTGGTAGGCACCTGTAGTCCCAGCTACTCGGGAGGCTCAGGCAGGAGAATGGTGTGAACCCGGGAGGCAGAGCTTGCAGTGAGCCAAGATCGCGCCACTGCACTCCAGCCTGGGTGACAGAGTAAGACTCCGTCTCAAAAACAAAACAAAACAAAACAAACCAGGAGCAACTACAACATCACTAATCATCAGGGAAATGCAAATTAAAACTACAATGAGACACTACCTTACTCCTGTAAGAATGGCCATAATGAATAAGTCAAACAAAAAAAAACAATAGATGTTGGTGTGGATGTGGTGAAAAGGGAACATTTTTCCACTGACGGTAGGAATGTAAATTAGTACAACCACTATGGAAAACAGTATGGAAACTCCTTAAAGAACTAAAAGTAGAACTACCATTCAAACCAGCAATCCCACTACTGGGTATCTTCCCAAAGGAAATGAAATCAGCCAGGTGTGGTGGCTCACGCCTGTAATCCCAGAGCTTTGGGAAGCCAAGGCGTGTGGATCACCTGAGGTCAGGAGTTTGAGACCAGTGTGGCCAACATGGTGAAACCTTGTCTCTACTAAAATACAAAAATTAGCCGGGCCTGGTGGCAGGTGCCTGTAATCCCAGCTACAGGGGAGGCTGAGGCAGGAGAATCATTTGAACCTGGGAGGTGGAGGTTGCAGTGAGCTGAGATTGTACCACTGCACTCCAGCCTGGGCAACAGATTGAGACTGTGTCTCAAAGCAAAAAAAAAAAAAAAAAAAAAATCATTATATGAAAAAGATACATCCACAAACGTTTATAGCAGCACAATTCGCAATTGCAGATATGGAGCCAACCTAAATGACCATTGACCAATGAGTGGATAAAAAAAAGTGTGGCATATATACACCGTGGTATACTACTCAGCCATAAAAAGGAATGAAATAATGTCTTTTGCAGAAACTTAGAGCTAGAGGCCATTATTCTAAGTGAAGTAACTCAGGGATGGAAAACCAAACATTGTATGGTCTCACTTAAAAGTGGGGCTAAGCTATGAGGACACAAAGGCATAAGAGTAATATAATGGACTTTGGGGAATAAGGGGGAAAGGTTGGGGGGTGGATAAAAGACTGCATGTTGGAGGTGAAACCCCGTCTCTACTGAAAATACAAAAATTAGCTGGGTGTGGTGGTACGAGCCTGTAATCCCAGCTACTTGGGAGGCTGGGGCAGGAGAATCGCTTGAACCTGGGAGGCGGAAGTTGCAATGGGCCGAGATCGTGCCACTACACTCCAGCCTGGGCTGGGCAACAGAGTGAGACTCCGTCTCAAAAAAACAAACAAAAAAACCTACGTATTGGGTACAGTGCAAGATGCTTGGGTGATGGGTGCACTGAGATCACCATTAAAGAACTACTTTCCCAAAAACTATTGAAAAAAAAAGTGGCAGCTAAATTAAGCCCTAAAGAATGGTTAGGATTTTCACATGTAAAGATTACAGGCTGGGCATGGTGTCTCACGCCTGCAATTTTAGCACTTTGGGAAGCCAAGGCAGGAGGATTGCTTGAGCCCAGAAGTTCAAGACCAGCTTGGGCAACATGGCAAAACTTCGTCTCTACAAAAAATACAAAGAATTAGTCAGGCGTGGTAGTGTGCACCTGTAGTTCCAGCTACTCAGGAGGCTGAGGTGGGAGGATCACCTGAGCCCCAGGAGGTCAAGGCTGCAGTGAGCTGAAATCATGCCACTATACTCTAGCCTGAGCAACAGAGTGAGACCCTATCTCGAAAAACAACAACAACAACAACAAACATTACAGATAGGAAGGCATTCCAGATGGAGGTAACTGTACAAAAGTATGGAGGTTGAAAGAAAGCACTATGTCTAAAGCAGGGTTTCTCAATCTCAGCACCGCTACCATTTTGGGCCTGATAATTCTGTGTTGTTGGGGGGTGGGGGGGTTTGCCTGCACATTTCTGTACACTGTAGGAGGTTCAGCAGTATACCTGGCCTCTACCCACTAGATGTTAAGCAGTAGCCCCCAGGTTGTAACCACCAAAAAAGTCTGTAGACATTGTCAGATGTCCCCTGGTGAGTGGCGGTACAGGGCAATATCTCCTCTGACTGAGACCCTCTGGCCTTTCTAGGAAAGAAATTAAAATATATTTGTTGTCATGTCAAAAGAAGTGTAAAGAGGCTACTACTTGCTCTATGTATAATGCAAAGGATACCTAGTCAAGTTCTTTCTTGGAGGAAATAACTATCAGAAAGCCATAGCAGTACATGATTTTATGAATGAAATCAATGTCTCTATGACTCTTCTGAGGGAAGCTAAAACAATTCTTATTCTGGAAAACGCTGTACAGTCAAGAGAGTTAAGCAAAACACAGAACACATTACAAGCTTTTTATGTAAAAGTAATTTTACCTTGTCTTGCTGTGTATTCATTGTCTTCAATTAACCTTGCTAAACCAAAGTCTGCTATTTTGCACACAAGATTTTCTCCTACAAGAATATTAGCAGCCCGAAGATCTCGGTGAATATAGTTCATTCTTTCAATATATGCCATACCATCAGCAATCTTGGAAAGAGAAAAACAAAAAACACAAGACACACGATACAAAGGGAAGCAGAGAGAAGACAATTATGGTTAATGTCAAATTGTGTCACTGAAAATCATATTATCTTAGAAGGAGATGATGGTAACAGGGTATAGTCTAGATAACAGGAAAACCAGAAAACATAATAAAAATGCAGGCTAAATTCAGATTTCAAAAATCTAACACTGGCTGGGTGCGGTGGCCCACACCTATAATCCCATTAATTTGGGAGGCCGAGGAAGGCGGATCATTTGAGGTCATGAGTTCGAGATCAGCCTGGCCAACACGGTGAAACCCTGTCTCTATTAAAAATACAAACATTAGCTGGGTGTGGTGGCACATACCTGTAGTCCCAGCTACTCGGGAGGCTGAGGCAGGAGAATCACTTGAACCCAGGAGGCAAAGGTTGCAGTGAGCCAAGATTGTGCCACTGCACTCCAGCCTGGGCAACAGAGCGAGACTCAGCCTCAAAAAAAATAAAACCTAACATTACTCTGAAGACCAAGATTAACCCTCCTAATGTCTTCTTGTGTCAGTGGTTAGGAGAAGAGGTAAATCACAAGGTAATTTAGTACCTCTGGATACAAGCTCATCAAGGTCTCTATCAGGCAATCTAAGATGACATGGTGATAAAGGTATTAACCACAAGGTACAGGTTCCCAAACTACAGCTTGTAGGCCAAAAGTGGCCTGCAGCCTGTTTTTGCATAGCCAGAGAACTAAAACTGTTTTTTACATTTTGATTGATTGACTGAGACGGGGTCTCACTCTGTCACGCAGGTTGGCGTGCAGTGGTGCAATCGTGACTCACTGCAATCTCTATCTTCTGGGCTCAAGCAATTTTCCCACCTCAGCCTACTGAGTAGCTGGGACTTAGGCATGCGCCACCACACCCAGCTAATGTTTGTATTTTTTTGTAGAGATGGGGTTTCACTATGTTGCCCAGGCCCCGCGAAGCGAGATTATAGGAGCCATCTCGCACAGCCTGGTTTTTACATTTTTAAAGGGTTGTAAAAAGAAAAAAGTATGACAGATTGGATGTGGCTCACAAAACCTAATTTTTTTTTTAAAAAAAAACAAAAATGGATTGCCAACCTCCCCTACCATAGTGTCTAACTCAGAAGCATGAACTGGCCTGGCATATGCCTGTTGCCTATGTATAGTTTCTCAGTATAAAAGCTTTTCTGAATTGTCAGATTCTGTGGACATTTGGAGGCTAGGAGGTAAGATTCCAAAACCAGCATGTCAACCAAAGCCAATAATAAGGCCTCTCAAATACCTACCACATATCTGAAGAGAAACTTTTAACAGTTTTCACTATATATTTAAAACAAAAAGTCAGAAGAGTAAAAAAGTCCCATTTTAAACTGTATATATACCATCTTAATTCTTGTGTAGGACTATAGTAAATAACAAATTCAGGCCAGGCGCAGTGGCTCACGCCTGTAATCCCAGCACTTTGGGAGGCCGAGGCGGGCAGATCACGAGGTCAGGAGATCAAGACCATCCTGGCGAACATGGTGAAACCCCGTCCCTACTAAAAATACAAAAGATTGGCCGGGGGTGGGTGGTAGGCGCCTGTAGTCCCAGCTACTCGGGAGGCTGAGGCGGGAGAATGGTGTGAACCTGGAGGCGCAGCTTGCAGTGAGCCGAGATTGCACCACTGCATTCCAGCCTGGGTGACAGAGCGAGACTCCCGTCTCAAAAAAAAAAAAAAAAAAAAAAAAAAAAAAATTCAGCATACACTTTAGATTACTAATATTTTCTTTGGAACAGCCCTCATCCATTTTAATTTTCTTAAAATTATCTGTTGAAATACAAATACATATAGACTTTACATTTGTGGAAACATCTATTTTCTTGAGATGGAGTCTCGCTCTTGTTGCTCAGGCTGGAGTCCAATGGCGAGATCTTGGCTCACTGCAACCTCCGCCTCCCGGGTTCAAGCAATTCTCCTGCCTCAGCCTCCTGAGTAGCTGGGATTACAGGTGCCCGCCACCACGCCTGGCTAATTTTTAGTATTTTTAGTAGAGATGGAGTTTCACCATGTTGGTCAGGCTGGTCTCGAACTCCTGACCTCAAGTGACCCACCCACCTTGGCCTCCCAAAGTGCTGAGATTACAAGCATGAGCCACCGCACCTGGCCTGCAAACATCTATTTTCTAAGAAACCGTATGATACAGGACACCACTGGACTAAGAGTTAGATAGCTGGTTCTAATACTCGTTCTGTTACTAACAAGTTATGTGAATTTTAGATACCTCTCATCTTTTGATACTTCATTAATCTGTATCATTAAGAGCTCACATTGGATTATCTCTGATGTTCCTGCCAGTTCTAAAATTCCATATTGGCCAGGTAATCCCAATACTTTGGGAGGCTGAGGTGGGAGGATCCTTTGAGTCAAGGACTTGAGACCAGCCTAAGCAACATAGAGAGATCCCTGTGTCTACAAAAAAAATAATTTTTTAAATTAGCTGGGAATGGTGGCCTGTGCCTGCAGTCCTAGCTACTCAGGAGGCTGAGGCGAGAGGATTGCTAGAGCCCAAGAATTCAAGGCTCTTCAAGCACGGAGCTCTCAGTGCACCACTGCATTCCACCCTGGGTGACAGAATGAGACGCTGTCTCTAAAAAATAAAAATAAAATCCCACCATTTCACTACACATACTATAATATTCTGGTAAGATTATTCCACATTTTAATTTACACTTTTAATTCAAATGGATACATGTATATATACAGATACCTGAGCAGCCATATCAACCAGCTGTGGAAGCTTCAAATACTTTCCATCTCCTTCCTTAAGGAAATCTAATAAGCTTCCTGTAACAGACAGCAAGATATTCATAAAAAATAAGCAAATCTTATATTAGGATTGAAATGAATACTCCTCCACCCCAAATCACAACACAAAACTTCTTAGCTTTTCATTTTTTAAAATTTTGTGCAGTTTTGCAGTTTCTAAATAATTATCTAGGTCCTAGAAGAGGTCTCTAAGCTGAAATTTTGAAAACTTCTGATAACACATGCAAAAAAAGAAAATGCATTAACTTTACCTGACAAGAGGCATTTTTTCCTCGCTTTGATCAATATCCCAATTCTGATTCAAAAAGTAGTATTAAATACTTACATATTTTTAAGTAAATCTGAATCAAGAATTCAGACAACTAGGAATATCTTGGGGGTGGTTAAAACTAAATATAGGTAGCTAAATGAGTTGCTGTGGAACTACTGCTGTGACCAAGCTATCTCTCTGAAAACTACAAAGTACTATGAATAACAGCAAAGAAAAAGGCTAGAAGTCTGATTACGGCTTCACTATTATTTGTTAAGGCTTATAATCAAGAGAAAACATCACACAAAACCAAATTAAGGCATATTTAAAACATAAAAGTGGTCTATTCTCTTCAGAAGTAACAATGCTATGGAAGACAGAGGAAGGTTGAGGAATGGCTCTAGATTAAAGGAGACTAAATAGAAATGACAACTAAATGGAATGCCTGACCATAAACTGGATCGGGGAAGTGTAGTTGGTGGACTGGTCCAGAGCTAGGGAGACCAAATTCCAGGCCAAAGAGAAAACATGAAAAAAATCATGAAAACAAAGAGCAGAACAGTGGGTTTACGCTGGAGTGCATGGGACAATGAGTTTGGACAGATTATAAAGGGACAAGTGCTAAGTGAATACCAAAATGAGGAATTAAAGAGTTTTAAAAATAGAAAGGACTTTTGTTATCTTGTATTCTAAATCTCTCCCGCCTGGAAATAATTGTACCCAGTGGTCTGACAACACAGAATTTTACCATGTTCTCCCAATTAAATAATTCTTAAAATTAATATACAGAGCTAAATGGGCTATTAGCCTTACCTTCATTATATTTCTTATGCTCCAATATCTTTTTTAATTGTTAAAGTCTTTATTTATTTGAAACGGAGTCTCGCTCAGTCACCCAGGCTGGAGTGCAGCGGTGTTACCTTGGCTCACTGCAACCTCTGCCTCCCTAGCTCAAGCCATTCTCGTGCCTCAGCCTCCCGAGCAGCTGGAACTACAGGCACAAGCCACCACGCCCAGCTATTTTTTGTATTTTTAGCAGAGACGGGGTTTCGCTATGTTGGCCAGGCTGGGATTGAACTCCTGACCTCAAGTGATCTGCCTGCCTCGGCCTCCCAAAGCGCTAGGATTGGAGGCATGAACCACTGTGCCTGGCCTGCTTCCAATATCTTGATTTAAACATCTTCCCTGTCCTTTTCTCCCCCCCTTTTTTTTTTTTTTTTGAGACAGGGTCTCATTTTTTCACCCCAGATGGGAGTGCAGTGGCACAATCACAGCTCACTATGGCCTTAACCTCCTGGGCTCAAGCAATCCTCATGCCTCAGCCTCCTGAGTAGGGAATACATGTGTGTGCAACCATGTCCTGCTAATTTTTTTAGTTTTTGTAGAGATGGGGTTTCACCATGTTGCCCAGGTCAGCCACCATGCCTGGCCCTCCCTTCCCCTCTGGTTCTTCTAATATACTCTTTGAAAGGGCATATTTGGGCTGGGTGTGGTGGCTCACACCTGTAATCCCAGCACTTTGGGAGGCCAAGGCAGGCTGATTGCTTGATCCCAGGAGTTCCAAACTAGCCTGCGAAACAGGGTGAAATCCTATCTGTAGAAAAATACAAAAATTATCTATGTGCGGTGGCATGCACCTGTAATCCCAGCTACTCAGGAGGCTGAGATGAGAGGATCGCTTGAGCCCAGGGAGGTCCAAGCTGCAGAGAAATGTGACTGCACTCCACCCTGGGGGATAGAGTGAGGCCCCACCTCACAAAAAAACAAAAACAACAAACAAACAAAAAAACACCAAGCAAACAAAAAAAAATGCCATATTTGGCAACTGTTTGCAGTAGACATTCCTTCCAAAGAGCGCCAGGTGCTTTGGGTCTTTAGGTGTGTTCTGGCTATCAACAGGCTGTACAATTTCTTAACTTTTGGTTTCAGTCCCCTTTTGAGGGGAAAAATTTTCCTACAGCAAATATGTAACTTGTAGTTGTCCTTGTCACCACTAGATGGAACTACATCATTGACCAAGACACACCACTGGAGAGGGTGACATAATTAGTGACTACTGTATATTATTGGTTCAAGAGTAAAAATAATAATAAAGCAGATCAAATCAAACACATAAAAATCAGGCCTGTCAGCTTATCTGCTGACTTACTAGTTCCTCTAAGTATCATCTGCACAGGGAAAAAGAGGAAAGAGTATCAATCTTCTCTTTATCCTCCCCCTAACTAACCCTGTTACTGAAGATCCCATCTTGTGGTCTAGAGTTAAGGAAAATGAAGAAACTTCCATTGAAGGTAGCGGGGAGGCCAGGCACAGTGGCTCATGCTGGTAATACCAGCGCTTTGGGAGGCCAAAAAGGGAGGACTGCTTGAGGCCAGGAGTTCAAGACCAGCCTAGGCAACATAGAGACCCCAGTCTCTATTAAAAAAAAAAAAAAAAAAAAGAAAGCAGTGGGGAAAAAAGTTCCTAGAAGTCCTCAATATAGGAATTATGTTTATATTAAAATGAGAAAACTAATTTATTTTAACTTTACCTTATTTCTTTGCTTTAGTACTAAAAATGTAAGTATCTTTCTGATTTTATCATTTTAATTAAATGTGTACAAACACTTTCTATTTTTCACCTTTCTGGCTTTTCCATTTGTTTTAGTCAAACTTAATTTCAAAATTAATTCAGCCTGTCTACTTTTCCTTTTAAACGTCATACTATCCTCTGGAATAACTGGATAATCACTATTCCATTAAACAAAGTGTCAGGTTTCTTCTATCCAAATATGTCTACATAAAAATCTGAAATTAGAAAACAGTATAAGTCTATATGCATACAAATAAAGACTCTTAAAAACATTATCAACACGAATACCTAAGGAGATACTAATACATACCTTTTGACATAAATTCAGTGACAATGTAAATTGGTTCTTCAGAAACAACAGCATATAGTGGAACAAGTTTATCATGTCTTAATTTTTTCATTATCTGAGCTTCTTGAAGGAAAGCTTCTGGCATCATTGTACCTGGTTTTAGTGTTTTGATTGCTACTTTCGTGGTTCCATTCCATGTTCCTAAAGAAATAACACATTTTAGGAATTTATATTTTGAAGGATTTTAGACCAAACTTCAGTGAACAGCACTTCTCTTAAATATTGAAACATATTTTATCATAAATTGTTGCACTTTAATCCACAGCTAAACAATGACAGAAAACAAAAATTCAGGCTTCTTACCCATCCACACTTCGCCGAAACATCCTTGTCCTAGTTTAACCTCTAGTCGCAAAGATTCTCGAGGGATTTCCCAAGCATCTTTTGCTAGACCTTGAGTCTGAGGTTTCACAGTTGGACACACAGTTGTCAACTTGTGGCATAAACCATCAGCATGTTCTAGATAAATGAATAAACTACACTGTAATATCAATTACAAAAATTAAGGGGCATATAGTGTATCAATGTTTTAAGTTTAAACTGTAGAAAAACAAAAACAGAAGTCCTTTCAAGTTTTACTCTAAAAGCACAAAACAAAAAGGGAGTTGTCCATAAGCAGCAAAACATGAAATATACATAAGTGAAACATTTTGTAAAATTTATTTTTAAGGCCAGGCAAGGTGTCTCACGTCTGTAATCCCAGCACTTTGGGAGGTTGAGGCAGATGAATCACGAGGTCAGGAGTTTGAGACTAGCCTGGCCAATACAGTGAAACACTGTCTCTACTAAAAATACAAAAGTTAGCCGGGCATGGTGGTGCATGCCTGTAGTCTCAGCTACTAAGGAAGCTGAGGCAGATGAATCGCATGAACCCAGGAGGCAGAGGTTGCAGTGAGCCAAAATTGAGCCACTGCACTCTAGCCTGGGTGACACAGTGAGATTCTGACTTGAAAAAAAAAAAAAATATATATATATATATATACACGTTATTATTTACTACTTAGTATGTATATACTAATATATAGTAAATATATTGTATCTACTACTTAGTATGTATATACTAATATATAGTAGATATATTAGTATATTTACTAAATACTTAGTATAACTTAAAAAATATATATTTTTAAGTTATTATTTACTAAATACTTAGTATGTTCCAGTATTGTGCTAAATTAGCACTTCACAAGTATCTCATATAAATGAAGCTTTGAAAACATATGCAACTTTCCCCCAAGGCCCTGCAGTTAGTAAATGGTAGAGATGGGATTCAAATCTAGGTCTGTCTGCTTCCAAAGTTCTGCCTTTGTACACTGGGTTTTATTAATTCTCAAAGAGAATGTTATCATTAAATGTTATTATCTAATAGCCACTAATTTGTAAGAGGCATACCAAAAAATCAAGGAAAAAGTTCATTTAGGATCATTTAGGAGATTTTTTCTTTTTTTTTTTTTTTTTGAGATGGAGTCTCACTCTGTCGCCCAGGATGGAGTGCAGTGGTGTGTGATCTCAGCTCACTGCAACTTCCACCTCCCAGGTTCAAGTGATTCTCCTGCCTCAGCCTCCCAAGTAGCTGAGCCTACAGGTGCATGCCACCACGCCTGGCTAAATTTTTTTATATTTTAATAGACAGGGTTTTGCCTTGTTGCCCAGGCTGGTCTCAAACTCCTGACCTCAAGTGATCTGTCTGTTTCGGCCTCCTAAAGTGGTGGGATTACAGGAGTGAGCCACCGCGCCTGGCCTTTTTTTTTTTTTTTTAAAGAGATGAGGTCTTGCTATGTTGCCCAGGCTGTTCTTGAACTCCTGGCCTCAAGTGATCCTCCTGCATCAGTAGTTGGGATTAAAGGCACAATCCACATGCCTAGCAGGAGACTGATTTTTTTAAATAAGGGAGACACAAAGTCAGGGAACCCTAGATTCATAACAGCTTGACTTGTGAATTCTGCTTATACAATCTTTCTTATTATAAATGAGACATGTTCTCTCCTATTCTCACTAAAACAACCACATAAATTCACATTGTGACAAAGGCAATTACAAGTGATGCCACTGCTTGGTAACATGCTTGATCAATGTCAAGATTGCTGGCTGACTTGATAGACTCAGTTTGCAGCTAGCTGTCATTGAAGACATTACCATGGAAACATCCCCTCTCCTAGTATTAATCATGTAAAGACTTTCAGGTGCATTCATATGCCAAATTGGTAATGAAAAATTTTGAGACAGAAGATTCTAATATTAAATACCTTCAGAGGTCCTTGAAAGACAAAAATGTCTATAATTACTATAGGTTAATTTTCTAGGATAAGAAAAATGCATCGTCAGACCAAATTTCACTGGATTTATACTTTAGGAAAGCTTATGCGATCCAGCCCATGCAGAGGAAGGTAATCCTTCTGACATAGCTTTTTCTGTTACCCAATGTTTAGTTTTACTAAGTGTCCATAAATATTTGCTTTTAGGTTTATTTATTTATTTATTTTTTTTGAGACAGAGTCTGGCTCTGTAGCCCAGGCTGGAGTGCAGTGGCGTGATCTCGGCTCACTGCAAGCTCTGCCTCCCGGGTTCCCGCCATTCTCCTGCCTCAGCCTCCCAAGCAGCTGGGACTACAGGTGCCTGCCACCACGCCCAGCTAATTTTTTGTATTTTTGGTAGAGACGGGGTTTCACCGTGTTAGCCAGGATGGTCTCGATCTCCTGACCTTGTGATCCGCCCACCTTGGCCTCCCAAAGTGCTGGGATTACAGGCTTGAGCCACCATGCCCGGCCTAGGTTTATTTTCATAAGGTACATGTGGTGAAATGAACTCCAATGTAAATACTATGCCAGTAAGATGTAAGGACCCAAATGATGAGAGTCTATTAGCACATTATCTGAGTAGCACAATGCAAGTACTAAGTATTACCTGTTCCTCCCTTTAGAATACAACAGACATTTATTGGGCATGTATTATGTGTAAATAAGTGTGTTAAATCTTAAGAGAAATGAGGGATATGGATTTTGTCCTCATAAACTAGAATGTGAAGAAATAATTTTTACCTTTGAAATATTCACATACCTGTGTAGTGTTTCACCAATTTCTGCAGAGTATCAAATTGTGCTCTGGTTGTGATATAGTATCCACCATTGTCAAGTTTCCTAATTTTGTAGTGTTTCACATTGTCACCCCTTATCTCATCCCAATCACGAATAGAAAGGGAATAAGCACCTGGGTGAAAAATAAATACTTTCACTATATCTTTCTCAAAATACTGCCCCAAGAAATTTTATACTTATACTAATATAACAATATTCATACCTTTAGTTGTTTCACTCTCTCTTACTAAGAAAATACCTCGTTGATTTCCAGGATTCAAAAGTAATCTTTCAGCATCTTTTCTCCCCATTTTGCCAAAATACCATCTGGAAAAAAATTAAGTGTTTTGAATTGAAAAGTATGAGGTTCAGAAAAATTATACACAAGTGTCAGTAAGAATGGACTGGGATAGGTTTGGACAACAAAGAATAGCTAGAGAACACGGCTCAAAATACAGGAAAATATAAGAGTTTTATTGATTAAATAGTAATATCACAAATATTACTGTTAGAATATACTCTTATAGTATTTCTACGTATTAACTACTCAGTGTGTCTCTTAAAACTCCACCTGACAGTCACAGGAACAGTAGAGAGGGAAAGGCAGCAAAATAACAGATCCTTTCTGTCAGTGACAAATGGAAATATTAAGACTATGACAGGAAGAATAGAAGTGGTTCCCTGGTAACAGCATCATCATCTGCATTCAGTAAGACACAGGCATATCATACCCAAATTATTAGTAACTCTAAATATGTGTGGGTTTAATTTAATAAGGTTTTGTGAATAAAATGACAGTGTCTGCTATGGAAGAGCTCACAGAAAACGAGAAGAAAGACAAAAGAACAAAACAGAAAGTAAGAAGCACCATAGTAGAACAAAGAGTTATTGGGACACATTACAAATCATTAATAAAAGCAAACAAACATTGATAGAGCACCTATCATATACAAGGTACTGTGTTAAGTGTTATAACATGAAAGTAAAGTAGCGTTTATGAATCCCAGATAAACTGGTTTAACCTAAAAGTAGTATGTCACTGAAGGTGAATTTTGACTTTTTAAAAGTTGCAAAAATAGGACACAGAACTCCCATACACCCTACAATAAACCCTACAACTAGGTTCCCCAATGGCTAACATTTTGCTTTGTCATACTCTCTCCCTCTCTATATATGTATGTGTGTGCATGTATATATATACACATGTATTTTTTCTTAACTAATTGTAAGTTGCAAACATGCTGAATTAGTGCCTCAAATACTTCAGTGTGTACTTGCTAAAAGAGGATACTTTCCTACATAACTACAATGCAAGTGCCTAAATGAAGACGTTAACAGTCATATAAAACTAACTGAAAGTAATTTTCTTTCATGGGCATATTACTTTTATAATCATAAAATGATAATAAATCTCTGAAATATTTCAAAAATAGTAAAACCTTAAAGAATGTAAGTCTTTGGGCCAGGCACAATGGCTCACACCTGTGATCCTAGCACTTTGGAAGGCTGAGGCGGGTGGATCACTTGAGGTCAGGAGTTTGAGACCAGCCTGGCCAATAGGCGAAACCCCGTCTCTACTAAAAATACAAAAATTAGCTGGGCGTGGTGGTGCATGCCTGTAGTCCCAGCTACTTGGGAGGCTGAGGCAGGAGAATTGCTTGAGCCTGGGAGGTGGAGGTTGCAGTGAGCCGAGATCACGCCACTGCACTCTAGCCTGGGCGACAGAGCCAAGATCCTGTCTCAAAAAAAAAGAAGAATGTAAGTCTTGGCATCATAAATATGGGATGCATATATATACCAATATACCCATCCCTATCAATACATCCCCATATATAAGCTGTAAGTTAAAAAATAAGTCAAGGCAGGGAATGAGGATAATCTGAAGGCAAATTTTTGAAGTGAGACAGTCTGAAAAATATGCAAAAGGCTTATAGATACATATTTAAGTGAAAACATAAAAGAGAGAGACTAGGCATAAGGAAATATGACTGATGCAGATTCATTTATGATCCTACTCTAAGTGAATAGTATGACATTAGTTATTAATTTTTAAGTAACATCTATTAATATGATACGTAAGCTGTATTAAGACTGGTATGTAATTCTGTGTGTGTAAAGTTTGTGGCTAAGTAGAATGTGCATTAAAACATTTTAAAAATCAAAATAATTAATAAAATATGAAGTAGTGCCATACTCTTCTGCCTGAATGGAATCTGCAGGCGCTACATAATTGCTCGGGATATAACCATTCTTTCCTGTAGCGATTGATCTTGCTTCCCACCAATCTCCTTCCCTGCAACACATAAAACAGCAATCACCGCAAGGTACAATATATTGCAGTGCTATCTTGTGTCTGAAGTAAACAAAGGGTATTACTTTCATTTTTTATTTATGCATTCATTGGATGAAGAATTAAACTCAAAGAATGATATTAAAAAACAGGTTACATGAATTAAAGGAAGCACAATTGCATACTTCTGCTCCAAATAAAGCCTCAAAATCCTACACACTTAGTTATAAGATTTCTTTTTTTAACACAATTCTTTCAACCTAAGACAGACTAGAGTGAATAAAACAATTTGGGAGGTAAATCTTTCAAATTACTCAGTATTCCTTTCTTTCTTTTTTTTTTTTTTTAAAGCTTTAAGGTGTAATTTGCATGCCATAAAATTCCCCCACTTAAGATGTACAATTCACTAGTTTTTAATATATTTACAGAGTTGTACAACCATTATCACAATCAATTTTAGAATATTTTCATCACCCCCAAAAGAAACTCTGTACCCATTAGCAGTCACTCTGCACCCCCAACTACCTTCAACCACTGTCAACCACTAATCAGCTTTCTGTCTCTATGGATATGCCCACTGCATGCACCTTATATAAATGAAAATATGTGCATTTATGTGGTCTTTTGTAACTGACTTCTTTTACTTGGCATAATTTTTTAAAGGTTCATCTAGGTTATAGCATGTCTATCAGTAGTTCATTCTTTACTGCCAAATGCTTTTCTCTTTGCAGTACATAAAATTGTAATACTCTTTTTTACTCATTTTAGATAAAAAAAAATCACAATGCTCTAACATTCCTGTAGCCAGACAATTAACAATGAGCAACAAAGTTAAAAACTGAATTTCTGGGCCAGGCGTAGTGGCTCAAGCCTGTAATCCCAGCACTTTGGGAGGCTGAGGCAGGCAGATCACCTGAGGTCGAGAGTTCAAGACCAGTCTGGTCAACATGGTGAAACCTGGTCTCTACTAAAAACACAAAAATTAGCTAGATGCAGCGGCGTGCACCTGTAGTCCCAGCTACTTGGGAGGCTAAGTCAGTAGAATCGCTTGAACCTGGGAGGTGGAGGTTGCAGTGAGCCGAGATCATGCCACTGGACTCCAGCCTGGGCTACAGAGCGAGACTCCATCTAAAAAAAACAAAGAAACAAAACAAAACAAAAACCCCAAAAAACTGCATTTCTGGCTGGGCGCGGTGGTTTATGCCTGCAATCCCAGTACTTTGGGAGGCCGGGGTGGGCAGATTACCTGAGGTCAGGAGTTCGTGACCAGCCTGGCCAACATGGTGAATGAAACCCTGTCTCTACTAAAAATACAAAAATTAGCTGGGAGTGGTGGCGTGTGCCTGTAATCCCAGTTACTCAGGAGACTGAGGCAGGAGAATCGCTTGAACCTGGGAGGCAGAGTTTGCAGTCAGCCAAGATCATGCCATTGCACTCCAGCCTGGGTGACAAGAGCAAAACTCCATCTCAAAAAAACAAAAGCAAAACAAAAAAGACCCCTGAATTTCTAGAATAATGCATACTTATAAAAATGTTATCTAGAAGGCCGGGCGCGGTGGCTCACGCCTGTAATCCCAGCACTTTGGGAGGCCGAGGCAGGCGGATCACAAGGTCAGGAGATCAAGACCATCCTGGCTAACACGGTGAAACCCCGTCTCTACTAAAAAAAAAAACAAAAAAAATTAGCCAGACGTGGTGGCGGGCGCCTGTAGTCCCAGCTACTCGGGAGGCTGAGGCAGGAGAATGGCGTGAACCCAGGGGGCAGAGCTTGCAGTGAGCCGAGATTGTGCCACTGCACTCCAGCCTGGTGACAGAGCAAGACTCCGTCTCAAAAAAAAAAAAAAAAAAAAGTTATCTAGAAATATTCCAGTAAGACCAAAATTAAATGATAATTCAGAACATGAGAACTACATGTGGTTTATAACACATAAGCCCTCATTTTTTCAAAATTAATGTGAAAAGACCAAATACAATTAGTCTTTAAATAGGAAGATAGATATGGGATTTGTTACTAAAGATTAAATGCATGTTTTGCTTCACCAAAGATAAAAACTGAAAAAGCACTGTCTAAATTAAAATGTTATAAATGCCTAGATAAATTTGCTCTCTAGAAAATGAATGAAAAATCCCTTAATAATTCAAATATTTAGAAACTCATACACTTGGTTTATGGTTCCTCATATATACTAAGCACTTTCAGATACACAAACCAAAAACCTTGTATTTGATCCTGCTAAGCATTCATTGATTCACTCTAACATTTACTGAATACCTATTAAGTGACAGACTTTAGAGTGTGCTGGAAATAAAAGTAAAAAGACAGTCCTTGACTTCAAGGAATTCACAGTCTAGAGCTGGGTTTTCCAACTTCAGCACTATTGACACCTTGGACTTGATCATTCTTTGTTGTGGGAGGCTGCTGTGTGCGTTTTAAGATATTTACCAATATCCCTGGCCACTACTCACTAGAAGACAGCGGCAGCACCCCAACTGTGACAACCAAAAATGTCTCCAGATACTGCCAAATATCCCCTGGGTGATTCTGTCCCAGGTTGAGAACCATTGGTCTAAAAGAATAACAAGCAAGTGACAAATTGTAATTCAAAATGTGATGACAGCTATGATTGAGGTTTGCATAGGGTGCTATGTAAACACCTAAGAGAGATACTTAATCCAGCAGGGGATAAGGACTGGGCCAGGCAGGGGAGGAAGAATGTAAGGAAAGGCATCTTGAGAAAGGACATATTAACTATATTTTGAAGGGTGAGTAGGATTAGCTAAATAAAGGAAAGAAATGGAAAGATGAGAAATCACATTCCAGAAAAAAGAAACAGTATGTGTGAAAGCATGAGAGTATAAGAAACTCCAGCGTACTCAGAAAATTGCAAGTAATTCAGTATGTCCGGGTATCAGAGTTAGAAGAGGGGAGAAGCACATAGTAAATTCTCAATGAATGACTGTTGTTATCATTGTTGTTTTCCTTTTATCTTGATGGCAAGTGGTAGGTACTGAATATTTTAAAAGTAGAAGGATATGACCATATTTTATGTTCCGGAACAATAACTGGTAGCAGATGGGAACAAGGATGGAAGAAAATACGACTGGAAGCAGACCATAAATATATATTTTGAGAAGTTACAAAGTGGTCATTATGCTTGCTAATGAAATTATTCGATCTACTTTCTACAACGAGCATCAAATTTTCTACAGTGTACCTCTAGACAAAAAGTCTAAGTGTCACAAAAGGAAAAACACAACTTAATTTCATCAATTGGAAAGTAGATGGGTTCCTTACCCAACTTTCTCCCCCCCCTTTTTTTTTTAATAGAATGAGACAAGATCTTTACACCATCTGGTACTTGGAAAAATAGGAGCATCGAACTCTCTTTATAAAGTTTTTTAAAAAAATATTACACTTGCATGTACTCCCCTCAGTAACTCTTCATTCTTAAATCTCTACTGTTTATGGCAGAACCACAGCAGCACAAATTGTAGAAGTAATAACTTCTGGCTACAGCAGCAGTGTTACAACATGCATCTATAGAAGCCAATGCATCGTTAAACACAGTGGGCAGCCCATGCCCTACCTCTCTCATCTCTGGATCATCAACCAGCTCAGTGGTTCCTGTGTAAAGACCAGATTTCTGTCAGTATTTCTCTCACAAAATATTCATGACACTTACGTATTGTTAATTATTTGAAATCTTTCACCCTTCTTAAATGAAAGGTCTTCTGTAGTTCTAGCTTCATAATCATATAAGGCCACAAATATAGTAACACCACCTATCAGAGGGAAAAAAGACCAAGGTAAATTATGTAGCTAAGTTAACAAAACAGAAAAAAAGAACTATTGCCAGCCAAAAAAAAAAAAAAAAAAAAAAGAAGCTTAAGGATAGTTTTTTCTGTAGTCTCCAGAAACTATTTTTAGAAGTTGGAACTACTGAAGAATTTTAAAGTAGAGAGACATGACCATATTTTATGTTCTGGGACAATAACTCAATAACTGTAGCAATAACTAGTCTTAAACTCTCTGAAGACCTTCCATAAAACTACTGTATTCTACAAATTATAAAACTCTGTAGACTTGGAGAAACAAATTTAATTTTGTTTCTTTTTGAGACAGAGTCTCACTCTGTCACCCAGGCTGGAGTGCAGTGGTGTGATTTTGGCTTGCTGTAACCTCTGCCTCCTAGGTTCAAGTGATTCTCATGCCTCAGCTTCCCAAGTAGCTGGGATTACAGGCATGTGCCGCCACACCTAGTTAATTTTTTTGTATTTTTAGTAGAGACAGGGTTTCACTGGGTTAGCCAGGCTAGTTTTGAACTGGCCCCAAGTGATTCGCCTGCCTTGACCTCCCAAAGTGCTGGGATTACAGACGTGAGCCACTGTGCCCAGCCAACAAATTTAATTTTGACTCATCGTAGCAACATCTCAGGCTTGGAAATGCAGTCAAATTTCAAATCAATTATTTGACAGAAAAAGGATTGATGACTACTATAAACTAGTGGGGCAGTGTTCTTCATATAAATAATGAATGAACAATTGCATCTAATCATTACCAGTAATAACTAATTTACTAGTTTTAGCAAAATTATTACATATTTAACACTTAAAGATAAAAATGTCATGTTTTGTCTTAAATGGTATCAGACGGTCACAGTGGTTCACGTCTGTAATCTCAGCACTTTGGGAGGCCGAGGTGGGCAAATCACTTGAGGCCAGGAGTTCGAGACCAGCCTGGTCAACAGGGCGAAACCCTGTCTGTACTAAAAATACAAAAATTAGCCAGGCATGGTGGCGCATGCCTGTAATCTCAGCTACTTGGGAGGTTGAGACAGGAGAATCGCTTGAAACCCAGAAGTGGAGGTTGCCATGAGCCGAGATTATGCCACTGCACTGTAGCCTGGGTGACACAGCAAGACTCTGTATCAAAAAAATAAATAAAATAAAATGGTATGGATGATATGAATTATAAAGTATAAATTCAAAAACTGTCATATTTAGCATTATGTGCAGACGCTTAAAGAGATTAGCATACTGAACAGCCAAACTATTATTTGCAAACAAAACAAATAATAAAACAGATGTATACAATATGTATGACATCTCAGTGTTAAAATTATTCAAGGCAGGTATTCAGGTTAAAAACCCCATAATATATTAATATTCTTTTAAAGAACTGTATATATTTATTGCATACAACATGATGCTTTGAAATATATATACATTGTGGAATGGCTAAGTAGAGCTGATTAACATATGCATTGCATCACATATCATTTTTGTGGTGAGAACACTTAAAATTTTGTTAGTAATTTTCAAGAATACAATATATTGTTATTAACCGTGTTCTACAATAGATCTCTTGAACTTACTCCTCCTATCTAAATTTTGTATCCTTTAGCCAACATATTTTTAATTTGAATATGTATATACTCTACTCAACATAATCCCACTAACTTGTCAGATCAAAAAAAATTTGTTTCTTTTTTGAGACGGAGTCTTGCTCTGTTGCCCAGGCTGGAATGCAGTGGCACGATCTGGGATCACCACAACCTCGCCTCCTGGGTTCAAGCTATTCTCCTGCCTCAGCGTCCTGAGTAGCTGGGATTACAGGCGTGCACCTCCACACCCAGCTAATTTTTGTATTTTTTGCAGAGATGGGGTTTCACCATGTTGGCCAGGCTGGTCTCAAACTCCTGACCTCAAGTGATCTACCTGAGTCGGCCTCCCAAAGTGCTAGAATTAAAGGTGTGAGCCACCGTGCCCGGCCGACATCTTTACTTGAATGTCTAATAAGCATTTAAAATTTATTACAAAACAAAGCTCTTGATTTTTCTCCTCTAACCTATATTTACATACCCAAGTCTTTCCTATCTAAGTAAATGGCCCTACCATCTAATCAGGTACTCAAGCCAAGTCCATTACTAGTGCTATCAGTTTTACTTCTAAAATACTATTTACTTTCCATTTCCACTGCTGCTACCCTAACCCAAGTCCTTGTCATTTCTCACAGGGACTGGGTGGACTACTGAGAGTGCCAGTCTCATCTGCTTCTATACTGCTTTTCTACCATCCATTCTCCACACAGATGTCAGAGTCAGTTTTTCTCAAAAGAAAATTCAATCAAATCCTTTACTTAATCTCTTCAGCAGTTTCTTCCTAGCTTTGAATAAAACCTAAACTCCCTACCAGAGTCTGTGGGGTCCTGAGTAATCGTGGTCTCCTAACTCTTCAATCCCATATAATACAATTCTCCCCTCTGTTTATACTAGTCTCCACACTAATACTCAAAACTTCCAAGTCTCTCTGTATCTCCTAAATGTTGCATTTGTTATTTCCTCTCTCTAGAAAGCTCTTTCCCAGGATTGCACATAGGTGGGTCATTCTCACTTATCAAATCTCAGCTCAAGGCTGGGCGTGGTGGCTCACGCATGTAATCCCAGCACTTTGGGAGGCCAAGGCAGGCACATCCCCTAAATCAGGAGTTTAAGACCAGCCTGGCCAACGTGGTGAAACCCCGTCTCTACTAAAGTACAAAAAAAATTAGCCGGGTGCTGTGGTGTTTGTTTCTTGTTATCTCAGCTACTCGGGAGGCTAAGGCAGGAGAATGGCTTGAACCTGGGAGGCAGAAGGTTGCAGTGAGCTGAGATTGCGCCACTGCACCCCAGCCTGGGTGACAGAGAAAGACTCCAACTCCAAAAAAAAAAAAAAAAAAAAATCTCAGCTCAAATGATTTCTTCTTGAGATAGCTTTCCCTGATTAACTGCAGGGCCTTCACCATCATTCTAGTTAGTTCCTTCATAGTATTTAAGGATCATTAATCATCCATCCTGTTTAGCTGTTTATTCATTAATTATTGTCCAACCCTCTATAATGTAAGCTCCATCAGGACAGAAACCTTGTCTTGCTCACCTCTCCATACCTGATACACAGACACTGAGTGTACACTGAGTTAATAAATGAATACCCCTAATAGAGTATTTTATATAAGTAAACTGCTTTAGGTAACTAAAGTGTGTCTTTAAGTATCAATATTCAACCATTTTAGATTACTATCTTTCCCAAACATAACTCTAAAAGTAAACTTTTGCTAAAGACTTAGAAATGCCCTCATGGCCATCTACTACTGAAGTATTCAGAATTAGGGGGCTGGAATTAAGACTGTAATTGACTTAACATGCATAACTCCCTAAATGAAGTCTAACAGAATCAGTGTATGGCAGTCCTCTGGCCATTGTCTTTTTTTTTTTTTTTTTGGAGACAGAGTCTCGCTCTGTCACCTAGGCTGGAGTGCAGTGGCGCAATCTCGGCTCACTGCAATCTCTGCCTCCTGGGTTCAAGCACTACTCGTGCCTCAGCCTCCCGAGTAGCTGGGACTACAGGCGCGCAACACCACACCTGGCTAATTTTTTTTGTATTTTTAGTTGAGACAGTGTTTTGCCATGTTGCCCAGGCTGGTCTCAAACTCCTGAGCTCAGGCAATCTGCCTGCCTCAGCCTCCCAAAATGCTAGGATTACAGGTGTGAGCCACCGCGCCTGGCCTGGCTATTGTTTTTGGTCCAGTTGGAACAGACTGAAGAGACAAATGTATAGTCAGTCTATGCTTGTAGTGGGGATTTATCTTTTGCACCCACTGGCTGTTAATGAGGACATATATTGCTTGATTTGATGCTGGCAGCTGTTTTGCCAAGCCTAAGGATAAAGCAGACACTCCCAAGGGCTGCAGAATAGAGATAAAGAAATCTGAGTCCTTGATGACACCATGGAACTGCTCTATCAAGGAATCCTGAAACTCACTCTACCTTTTTAAGCCAGCTATACTTTGTTACTTCAGTGAAAAAGCATCCTGATATGGGACCCTTTACAAAAGAGCTCATTTTCTCTCTTTTAAAACTGTTTGAATCTATTTTTTTAAGAGCCTTCTGTCTCCACGAAAGGTTGTCAACAATCACTTCTTGCTATTCTCTAAAAGGATATAATAATGTAATAATTGGAGTTCTGGAATAGGACAATAAATCTGAGCTCTCCTACTTACTATCTGTGACTTGGGGGAAAATTTTAAACTGTCTGGGCTTTAGGATTTTTCTTTTTTAAATCAGCAGCATCTGGAAGAAATTCTGTATTATCACTACTTTACTGTCATTTAATTAACATCTATTAAGTAACTACTATAAGACTTTAATACTGCAAAGTACTTTACAATCCTGAGAAGTTGTCAAATTCTTGAGGGAAAGGTATATGTTTTTAATCTTTATGTTCCCGGTGCCTACAGTAGGGGGGGGGGCTCAATAACTATTTGAATAATGAGTTAATAAAATAATTAATGACATGATCCAGTACATAATCACCATCAGGTTACTACCAATTTTCCAGAACCATACTTATGTATATACAATAAAACTAATTTTTATGTTAGAGACTAATTTTCACATACAATTATTTGAAAAGTCCTCAAGTAAGATATCTTTCTTAAAGGCAGACAAGCCTTAAGTATATATTACCCAAGGTGATGTTCTCAAACAGACAACGTAATTGTCCATTTAAATCTCACCTGTTAAACCAGCAGGATATGAACTTGGCACCACTGAAAATGAGGAAGATGCACCTCCAAAAGGCGTTACCCCTGAGGATCCTCCAAATGGTGTCATGGAAAGACTGCTGAAATTAACTGCTGTTCCCTTTGCTGAAGATGACGGACATGGTGACACTGTAGTGGGTTCTGCTCCATAATGGCTCACACTTGTACTGACAGGCTCTGGAGTATTTTCAGGTCTGTATTTAATGGCTGGACTTTTGTTTTCTTTACTTTTAATGCAGCCCATTATCAAATCTACAGAGACAATAAAACAAATATTTTGAGAGTCAGTTAACACACAGGATACTTCAAAAAGACAGGGTTCAAAAAATCATTTTAAGAAAAGCATATGCCATCCCTGCAAAAAGGAACATAAACAAAACAAAAAATAGAAAGCTGAAAACGAGGTCTCTTCCCCTCATTTATCTTTATTACAATTTGCAAAAGCCCTACTCCAATCGCTTCATTCTCCAACTCAATCACCTTTAATAGTCCAATGACAACATGCCACAGTATATTGGGAAAAAACCATGGGCTCTGAAGCCAGAGAGGCCTAAATTTGAATCCTGGCTTCCTACTTAGTAGTGGAGTGATCTCAGGGTATGTTGCTTAACCTCTATGCACTCCAGTTACTTGAAAAAGTATCGCTGGGCACAGTGGCTCACGCCTGTAATCCCAGCACTTTGGGAGGCCAAGGCGGGCGGATCACGAGGTCAGGAGATTGAGACCATCCTGGCTAACACGGTGAAACCCCGCCTCTACTAAAAATGCAAAAAATTAGCCGGGCGTGGTGGCGGGCACCTGTAGTCCCAGCTACTCGGGAGGCTGAGGCAGGAGAATGGCGTGAACCCGGGAGGCGGAGCTTGCAGTGAGCAGAGATCGCGCCACTGCACTCCAGCCTGGGCGACAGAGCGAGACTCCGTCTCAAAAAAAAAAAAAAGAAAAAGTATCTGGGGGGCCAGGCGCAGTGGCTCACACCTGTAATTGTAGCACTTTGGGGGGCCTAGGCAGACCGATCACTTGAGGTCAGGAGTTCAAGACCAACCTGGCCAACACAGTGAAACTCTGTCTCTGATAAAAATACAAAAATTAGCTGGGCGTGGTGGTGCACACCTGTAATCCCAGCTACTAGGGAGGCTGAGGCATGAGAATCACTTGAACCCAGGAGGAAGAGGTTGCAGTAAGCTGAGATCGTGCCAGTGCACTCCAGCCTGGGTGACAGAGTAAGACTCTGTCTCAAAAAAAATAAAAAATAAAAAAGCATCTGGGTGATAAAATTATCTGTTAAAAAAAAAAGAAAAAGAAAGAAAACACAATAGAAAAAAAAGAGAAAAACCTACCTCATAAGGTTTACTATGAGGATTAACTTTATTACAAATTCTAGACAATCTGGCACACAATGGGTACTAGCAAATACTGTTGTATTCTGTCTATACCAGCACTATGTCAACAGAAATATAATCTAAGTCACAAATGTGAGCCACATTAATTTTAAATTTTCTAATTTAGTGTAGCCATATTAAAAAAATACAAAGAAACAGGTAAAATTAACTTTAGTATTTTATTTAACCCAGTATATAAAAAACATTTATTTCAACATGTAACCGATATAAACATTTTAATGACATTTTATTTTTTCATACTGAGCCTTAAAAATCTGATGTGTATTTTGTACTTGAAGTACATCTCAACTGGACTAGAGACATTTCAAGGGCTCGAGAGTTGTATATGGCTAGTGGCTATCATACAGGACAAAGTAGATCTATACCTTTTCCCTTCCCTGTCAATAGAAACACCCCTAAGGCTCACCAAATTTAATCCCAATCTATCTTTCCAACCTTTCCAACTTTATTTCCTACTATCCTCATACTTACGCTCACACACACACAAATCTTGTTTCCCCAATGCATATGCCCTGTGCTTTCCCATTTTGGGTTTCTTTTTCCCCCTTCTAAAATTGTCTCTGTTCCAAGTATTCTCCCCACCTCTCTACCTGCTAAAATCCTATCCTTTCACTGATGGTCTTCACAAATGTTACTTTTCCATTCAGGCTTTCCTTATAATCAGTAAAATATCTTTTCTCTTAAAACCCACAATATACCTTTGGGGAGATTTTCTTATGAGGCTCACTTTATTCCATTTTATATACCATTTTTAATTTACTGGTCTAATCCCAACCTACCCCCAAATTAATGGCAATACACTCCTTTGAAGCAAGAGTTGTGCTTTACTCATCGCTTACCTACCGTATTATCTACCATATAGGTTTACTAACATTACAAAATCTGCATTATTCTATTCACTGTCTACAGAAGCACTAATATATAATTCATTAATTCACTTAACTTTCAAAGGTCATTCTTATTTGTATAGTTTTTCCCTTTCTATGACATTCAAAAGGAAGTAGGTAGGTGAGTGTTGGCCGCCTCATAAATTCTGAAAGACTAAACATTTACAACCTCAGCTGTATAATAATAATTTAAAATGTAGCTACATATATTAAAATAGAAGCAGTCTCAGAACCTCAGAATTGGGTTTTAGATCACTCTCTTAAATTGGTATATTCTAAAGATGTGAGTTAACTATAAGCATCAAAATATAACCGGGGCTAGGCGCGGTGGCTCACGCCTGTAATCCCAACACTTTGGGAGGCCAAAATGGGTGGACAGCCTGAGGTCAGGAGTTTGAGACCAGCCTGGCCAACATGGTGAAACTCCGTCTCTATTAAAAATACAAAAATTAGCTGGGCGTGGTGGCGGGCACCTGTAATTCCAGCTACTCGGGAGGCTGGCGCAGGAGAATCGCTTGAACCCAGGAGGCGGAGGTTGCAGTGAGCCAAGATTGTGCCATTGCACTCCAGCCTGGGCGACAAGAACGAAACTCCGTCTCAAAAACAAACAAACAAACAAAAACCCATAACCGGATCTGGAAACTTAATATACAGTCTTTTGTATCTATGAGTTCTGCATCCATGGATTCAACCAAGATTCAAAAGTTTCAGAAAAAAATTGTGTCTGTACTAAATAACGTACAGACTTTTTTTCCTTGTCATTATTCCCTAAACAACATAGCACAATAACTATTTACATTGTATTAGGTATTATAAGTAATCTAGAGACAATCTATTTATTTTTCTTTCTTTTTATTTTTTATTATTATACTTTAAGGTTGTAGGGTACATGTGCACAACGTGCAGGTTACATATGTACACATGTGCCATGTTGGTGTGCTGTACCCATTAACTCGTCATTTACATTAGGTATATCTCCTAATGCTATCCCTCCCCCCTCCCCCTCCCCCCACCCCATGACAGGCCCCGGTGTATGATGTTCCCCTTCCTGTGTCCAAGTGTTCTCATTGTTCAATTCCCACCTATGAGTGAGAACATGTGGTGTTTGGTTTTCTGTCCTTGTGACAGTTTGCTCAGAATGATGCTTTCCAGCTTCATCCATGTCCCTACAAAGGACATGAACTCATCCTTTTTTATAGCTGCATAGTATTCCATGGTGTATATGTGCCACATTTTCTTAATCCAGTCTATCACTGAGGGACATTTGGGTTGGTTCCAAGTCTTTGCTATTGTGAACAGTGCAATCTGGAGACAATTTAAAGCATACAGGGGGACTGGGCACAGTGGCTCACACCTGTCATCCCAGCACTTTGCAGGGACAAGGCGAGTGGATCACCTGAGGTCAGGAGTTTGAGACCAGCCTGGCCAACATGGTGAAACCCTGCCTCTACTAAAAATACAAAAGTTAGCCACGTGTGGTGGTGCGCACCTGTAGTCCCAGCTACTCGGGAGGCTGAGGCAGAAGAATCACTTGAATCTGGGAGGCGGAGGTTGCAGTAAGTCAAGATTATGCCACTGTACTCCAGCCTGGGTGAAAGAGTGAGATTCTGTCTAAAAAAAAAAAAAAAACAAACAACAACAACAATAAAAAAAACCCCAAAAAACCGCATATGGGGGATTTGTGCACAGGTTATATACAAATATATGCCATTTTATATCAGGGACTTGAGCATCTGGGGATTGTGGTATCCACAGGAGGTTCTAGAAGGCTCTACAATTTCCCATGGATCTTGAGGGATGACTAAAGTGAAAATATTGTAAAGGAATTATAAGCTAAATATATAAAAGGCAGTTGCTTCTAAAAGTATTAGAAAAAATTAAAGGTAAGTAGTTTCATAATCTAAAGTTGGAAAAGTCTTTTAAAGTATAAAGTAACTTCCACATTGAGAGGGGCAGGGGTGGGGACAAAAGTTTAAGAGAAGCTAAAATATCTTTTCACTTGCTCATGCTTTCTTGTTCTCTCAATATATAATAAATGTACACATGTGGAATCTGGTTGACATTCTTAATACAGACAACTCTTAGGCATGAAAAGAAAAAGTCCAACAGAAAAACATGAAAACCTATCAAGAGACAATTCACAACACAGGAAAGGCCAATTAACATATGAAAATGCATCCAACCTTCCCAGTCTTCCAAGAAATGCACATTATAAGAAGATACCTTTTGTGGTTACCAGACTGGAAGATTTTGACTCAATATACTTAAGCCTGAAGGCAAAATTGTAACAATCAATATATATCCACAAAATATGTAAAAACTGGGAGGGGGAAAGGTCTACTGTTCCCCACCCCACTTTCTGTCAGGGCCAAGCACTGTTCTTTGCCGTTAAAAAAAAAAAAAAAAAAAAAAAAAGTTTAACTGTAAAAATCTTAAAAGTCGGTACAAGGAATTTACAAAATTACCTGCATCCAAAGTCTAAATATCAAGAAAACAGCATTAATTATTACATAAATTATACTTTGAAAGAACAGCAGTTGTATGAAGGAGGAAAAATTATGGGGGAAACCCAGTAATACTGTAATTTAAATTGTGATAGGAGGCCAACTCGGAAATACCATGTCAATTCACAACAGAGGCTCCTATAATTGCCCAACTACCTCAGTTTCCATTCCCAGCTTAATTCTTCATCCTCACCTCCTTTACCCATAACCATCTTAAAGTCCTCTTCCCTCAAAAGTCACACCTTTTCTCCTCACCCTATCAAGTCTTCCATTACTATGCTTAACCTGTCCTCCAGCCTCATTTTCTTAATCCAGAGTATTAAGCCTAATGCCTCACACATCTTCGCACTTATCTTTCCAATAACTCTAGGATAGCCCATTAATTTCAGTCCAATTCCACCAGCACCCCAGTATCAATGCATAGGACCCATCATTGCTGCTCATCTCATTTTGAAATATTACTAATGTCATATGTGATTCACATTTTTAAGTAAATTTCAGGTGCAATATGAGTTAAACTGATTTTTATGGGTTGTCTTAGAAATGTTAACATCATGGCTGGGCATCGTGGCTCATGCCTGTAATCCCAGAACTTTGGGAGGCCAAGATGGGAGGATTACCTGAGGTCAGGAGTTTGAGACCAGCCTGACCAATGTGGAGAAACCCTGTCTCTACTAAAAATACAAAATTAGCTGGGCGTGGTGGTGCATGCCTGTAATCCCAGCACTTTGGGAGGCCAAGGTGGGCGGATCACCTGAGGTTGGGAGTTTGAGACCAGCCTGACCAACGTGGAGAAACCCTGTCTCTACTAAAAATACAAAATTAGCTGGGCGTGGTGGCCCATGCCTGTAATCTCAGCTACTCAGGAGGCTGAGGCAGGAGAATCGCTTGAACCCAGGAGGCAGAGGCTGCGGTGAGCCGAGATTGCGTCATTGCACTCCAGCCTGGGCAACAAGAGCGAAACTCCATCTCAAAAAAAAGAAAAAAGAAATGTAACATCATTTAAAACATTTATATGGAAACCTACCTGTTGGATATTACACTGATTACCTGGGTAACAAAATTTATCTGTAGGCCAAACCCCACAACACACAATTTACCCATGTAACAAACCTGCACGTGCACCCCTTGAATCTAAAATAAAAGTTGGAAAGAAAAAACAAACAATAAACCAAACAAGAAAAATCCCCCAAAATAAAAAAATAAAACATTTATAAGGAAAAGTCTCTTCCAAGTTCCAAGCTACTGACTTATAGATATATATTCATTAATAACATACATTATGGGATAAAAAAACTATATACTGGGTACAACGTACACTACTCCGGTGATGGGTGCACCAAAACCTCAGAATTCACCACTACATAATTCATCCATTTAACCGAACACCACACTTGTACCTCAAAAGCTATCAAAATAAAACCAAAAACTAAAAATATTGTATATTAGACACTGTAAAAGGAGCTGGGAGGACAAGAAATGGTCCCTTTTCATTAAAAGGTCACAAATGTAAGAAACAAATACAACACTGTACAATGTGAAAAATGCTAGAGTGTGATAAAATGTTAGAGTGGAGGTATGTACAAAATACCATGGAAATACAACAAATGTTATCAGCTCTGCTTAAAGCGCTTAGGAAAAAAAGTTTTGCAAAGGAAGTGGTATCTGAGCTTGGTCTTGAAGAGTTGGAGATTTGGGGGAAAGAAAAGGATATTCCAGGAAGAATGAAAAGTGTACAGAATGGCTCAGATGCTTGAAACAGCATGGTTCATTTTAGGAACAGAAAATTTCTCTGTTCCAAGAGTGTGAGGGGCTGTTTGTGAGCTGGGTAGGACAGGCAGCTAGAGGAGATTTAATATAGAAGATTATTTGTTATGCAATAACTTTTAGACTTTCTCCAGGGAGCATTAGGAATCCACAATTTTTGTTTTGAGGAATAGCAGGAGAAGATATGTGTTTTATAATAACTATGACAAAAGGATGAATTATACAGCCTAGAAAGAAGAAAAAATGACAGCAGTTAGACAAGTTATAAAACTATTCCAACTGACCCATGTAAGAAAAGGCAAAAGCAGCCAGGTGTGGTGGCTCATGTCTGTAATCTCAGCATTTTGGGAAGCTGAGGTGGAAAGATTGCTTGAGCCTAGAAATTTGAGAGCAGCCTGGGCGTCATGGCAAAACCCCATCTCTACAAAAAATACAAAAAATTACCCAGTTGTGGTGGCACATCCCTATAGTTCTAGCTACTTGGGAGGTTGAGGTGGGAAGATCACCTGAGCCCAGGGAGGTCAAGGCTGCAGTGAGCTGTGATCGTGCCACTGCACTCCATCCTGGATGACAGAGGAGATCCTGTCTTCAAAAAAAAAAAAAAAAAAAGACGAGCTGGAACAGTGTGGGGCCAGTGATAATGGGGGAAATGAGAAGTGTATAAGTATAATAATCAAGGTTGTCAGTTAAATATGGAAAGAGGAGACATTAAGAAAAAGTCGAGGCCAGGCGCAGTGGCTCACATCTGTAATCCCAGCACTTTGGGAGGCCGAGGCGGGCAGATCATGAGGTCAGGAGATCGAGACCATCCTGGCTAACAGGGCGAAAACCCGCTTCTACCAAAAATAGAAAAAATTAGCCGGGTGTGGTGGCAGGCACTGTAGTCCCAGCTACTCGGGAGGCTGAGGCAGGAGAATGGCATGAACCCGGGAGGCGGAGCTTGCAGTGAGCCGAGATCACACCACTGCACTCCAGCCTGGGCAACAGAGCGAGACTCCGTCTCAAAAAAAAAAAAAAAAAAAAAGTCATTCATTCTTCAGTATTTATTGAACCTTTTAAAGTACTTACTATACGTGTATTAAGGGTTGGCTGACTCCAAAGTTTCCAGTTTTTTATTTTTTTATTTTTTTGAGACTGAGTCTCACTCTTGTTGCCCAGGCTAGAGCGCAATGGTGCAATCCCGGCACACTACAACCTCTGCCTCCTGGATTCAAGTGATTCTCCTGACTCAGCCTCCCAAGTAGCTGGGATTACAGGCATGTGCCACCATGCCCAGCTAATTTTCTATTTTTAGTAGAGACAGAGTATCACCATGTTGGTCAGGCTGGTCTCGAACCCCTGACCTCAAGTGATCCACCTGCCTTGGCCTCCCAAAGTGCTGGGATTACAGGCGTGAGCCACCGTGCCTGGCCAAAGTTTCTAGTTTTAACCAAGTGGAGAGTAACACCATAATTAAGGTAGAGGACAGAGGAAAAGATTTTTTGGACCAGTTTCAGATGGTTCGTTTTAGGTTCATGCTGTGAAGTCTGGTGGGGGATTAATAATATGTTTAAAGCTCAGAAAAAGATGGAAGCCAGAGATAGATTAAACAAAAATAGTTTCATAATTTATCTGAATCTTTTTTTTTCTCTTTTTTTTTTGAGACGGAGTCTCGTTCTGTCGCCCAGGCTGGAGTGCAGTGGCGTGATCTCAACTCACTGCAACCTCCGCCTCCTGGGTTCATGCGATTCTCCTGCCTCAGCCTCCCGAGTAGCTGGGATTACAGACGCACACCACCACACCCGGCTAATTTTTTGTGTATTTTTAGTAGAGATGGGGTTTCACTATGTTGGCCAGACTGGTCTCAAACTCCTGACCTTGTGATCCGTCCATCTTAGCCTCCCAAAGGGCTGAGATTACAGGCGTGAGCCACCTCGCCCAGCTTATCTGAATCTTTTAAAGATAATAAAACTCTCAAATAAGGTACAGCTTTAGAGGAAATCAAAAGAATTAACACAATGTTGGAGGACACCTACATACAAGCATAAGACAGGGAGAGAAATTAGGAAGCAACCATTAGAGTTGGGAATACCTCCATAGATGCGAAAAGATAATCATCAACTTCAAGACACTGGACAGGTTTGGGAAAGAGTTACAACTATATATATATATATATATATATATATATATATATATATATATATATATCTGTAGCAATTTTTTCATTATATGAAACATGAAGCAAACAGAGAAAATGTTAGTGTCTTAAATGTGGATATTTTTGTTTGAAGTATTTTATAATTTAACACTTTTTTTTGAGACGGAGTCTCACTCTGTTGCCCAGGCTGGAGTGTAGTGGTGTGATCTTGGCTCACTGCAACCTCCCCTTCCCCGGTTCAAGGGATTCTCCTGCCTCACCCTCCCCAGTAGCTGGGATTACAGGCCTGTACCACCACGCCCAGCTAATTTTTTGTATTTTTAGTAGAGACACGGTTTCACCTTATTGGCCAGTCTGGTCTCGAACGCCTGACCTTGTGACCCACCCACCCTGGCCTCTCAAAGTGCTGGGATTACAGGCGTGAGCCACCGCACCCGGCCAATTTAACACTTTTTAATAAGGAGTAAAATAAGTGGGAATAAACAGACTTTCAGGAAGAAAATGGCTAATAGTGTTAAAGACAAAATCAAGTCAAGTGGCACGTAAAATGATTTTTTTAAAGGCCAGCTGATTAGTAATTTGGAGCTCACTGGTGACTTTACCGAGAGCATTTCTTAACATCATGAAGACAAAAGCGAGACTGCAGTAAGTTGAAGAATAATAAGTGAGCCATGAAATGAGGTAATCTTTGGAATATCTTCATAAGTTGGGAACACATGCATTATCAAGATGTTTCCTATCATTTCTTTGTCTACTTCACTGATCCTCTACTTCACAGTATTAGTGTAATCAAATACAGTTGCCACTTGGTTAGTCAACAGCCATTCTTCCTCTTCTTTGATAAAAAGAACTGTGATTTTGTTGATCCTTCTTACGTTTGCCAAGTCCTTCAGGGGAGGCTCAGTGCCTATCCAGCCCTAAGTAGTAAATATTGATTTATTTAAGCCACTTACACGGTCTTATCTCTATTGCCAGTTGGCTAGTTGAGCCACGAGCATGGGCTTCCAGGAAGTTTTCCCCACTTGTAAAGAGGAATACAAGACAGAAATATTCTATTTTCTTTCCATAGATGTTATCATCGATGATGCCTAAATCAAATGACTTGCTCCACATCCTTAAGACTTGTTATTAACACTTTTTAAAAACTGTTAATTAAATGTAAGTTAAAACTGCAAAGGGATATCACTACATTAGTGAAAGATGATTATCTTTTCTATGTTTTCGTATTTATGGAAGTATTCCCAACTCTAATAGGAAGCAACCATTAGAGTTAGGAATACTTCCATAAATACGAAAACATAGAAAAGATAATCATCAACTTCATTCTAGAATCAAAACATTCTAATTTCTCATTCTAATTGGTATGTAGTGATATCCCTTTGTGGTTTTTACATTTCCCTAATGACTACACCTTATTTTGAGCATGTTCTCATGTGCTTATTTGCTTCCCATCTCTACTTTGGTGACGTGACTGTTCAAATCAGTTTTTAAACTAAAGTGTCTGTTCAAATCAAATTTTTAATTGGGCTGTCTTCTTTCTGTTATGTTCTGGAAACAAGAATATTTACTACTCTAACACTATTATATTCTTTATATATTCTGGAATCTAGTTCTCTGTCAGATGTTTATACTAAACTGTGATATTTCTCCCAGTTCATAGGTTGCCTTTGCATTTTCATAACAGTATCCTTGAACATGCTTTTAAATTTTAAGTTCAATTAAAATTTTTTATTTTTATGGTTTATGTTTTATGTGTCCTGAAAATTCTTCACCAGAAGATTTTCTACATGTTCATCTGTAAGTCTGAACTCTTCTGTAAGTCAGGCCTATCGAGCCATTTTAAGCTAATTTTTGAATATATTATAATAGTCTTACATTCAAAAAAAAATTTTTTTAGACAAGGTCTGGCTACTCTGGCTGGAGTGGCATGATCATGGGTCACTGAAACCTCCCCCTTCCAGGCTCAAGACATCCTCTTATCTCAGCCTTCTGAGCAGCTGGGACTATAGGCAAGCACCACCACGCCTGGCTAATTTTTGTATTTTTTTGTAAGGACAGAGTTTCACCATGTTGTCCAGGCTGGTCTGGAACTCGTGAGCTCAAGCAATTCGCCTGCCTGAGCCTCCCAAAGTGATGGGATTACAGACATAAGCCACAATGCCCGGCCCCATGTTCAATTTTTTAAAACTCGATATCTAGTTCTCCTAGTACAATTTGTTGAAAAACCTATCCCACTGAATTACCTTGTTACCTTTGTCAAAAAGCAATTAACCATGTATGTGTGTAGGTCTGCTTTCATTCTCTATTTTTCCCATTGTCCTACATATCTATTCTCATGTCAATGACCATAGTCGTCATTACTGTAGCTTTACTGTGTCTTGAAATTATATAATATAAAGCCTCCAGTTTTTTCATTTTTATTTATTTTTTGAGTCAGAGTCTCGCTCTGTGCCTAGGCTGGAGTACAGGGGCACGATCTCGGTTCACTGCAACCTCCATCTCCTGGGTTCAAGTGATTCTCCTGCCTCAGCTTCCCGAGTAGCTGGGATTACAGGCGTGCACCACAACAACTGGCTAATTTTTGTATTTTTAGTAGAGATGGGGTTTCACCATGTTGGCCAGGCTGGTCTCAAACTCCTGACCTCAAGTGATCCAACCGCCTCGGCCTCCCAAAGTGATGGAATTACAGGCATGAGCCACTGTGCCCAGCCTTTTTCATCTTTTTCAAAATTGCTTTAAATACTCTAGGGCAGGGTCAGCAAATTTATTCTGTAAAATATTTTAAGCTTTGTGGACCATATGGTATCTGTAACAACTACTCAACTCTGCTGGTTTACTGCAAAAGCAGGCTCAGACAATACGCACAACACACTAAGTGTGGCAATGTTAAAAAACCATTTCCAAAAGCAGGCAGTTGGCTTGCTAAGACCTGCCAAACCATGCATGAGGGTCTTTGCATTTCCATACAAATTTTAAAATCTCTACAAATTTTAATCATACAAATTTTAGAATCTCCACAAAAATGCCTGCTGGGATTCTGACTGGGATTATTCTTAATCTATAGATCAATCTGGGGAGAAATGATATTTTAAGAATACTGACTTCCGCTTGATCCATGAATGTGGTATTTTATTTATTTGGGCATTTACAGACTTTTCCCAGCAGTGTTTTATAGTTTTCAGTGTACAGGTCTTGTCCAATTTTTGTACAGCTTATCTCTAGACACTATGGTTTATGCCATTATAAATGTTACTACTTTATTTCTATTTCCAACTCTTCATCACTAACATATACCATCATGTGCAGTGTAACATTTTGGTCAACGAGGGACCACATATATGACGGTGGTCCCGTGAGATTATAATACTGTATTTTTACCATACCTTTTCTATGTTTAGATATGTTATTTATTTATTTATTTATTTTTGAGACAGGGTCTTGCTCTGTCACCCAGGCTGGAGTGCAGTGGTGTGATCTCGGCTCATTGCAACCTCCGCTTCCCAGGTTCAAGAGATTCTCGGGCCTCAGCCTCCCGAGTAGCTTGGATTACAGGCATCTGCCACCACGCCTGGCTAATTTTTGTATTTTTAGTAGAGACAGGGTTTCCCCATGTTGGCTGGGCTGGTCTTGAACTCCTGACCTCCAGTGATCCACCTGCCTCAGCCTCCCAAAGTGCTGGGATACAGGCATGAGCCACTGTGCCCGGCCCTAGATATGTTTAGATACACAAATACTTACCATTGTGTTACAACTGCCTACAGCATTCAGTATAGTGACATGTTTGTAGCCTAGGAGCCATAGGCTATACCATATAGCCTAGGTGTGTAATAGGCTGTACCATCTAGGTTTATGTAAGCACACTGCATGATGTTCACACAATGATGAAATCGCCTGATGACACAATGTCAGAACATATTCCTGTCTTTAAAGTGACGTGCGACCGTAAGTAAATCTGTATACAAAGTATATTTGTATATTATGTTCTTGTGACTGTACTAAACTCTTATGATTTCTAGTACTTTTATAGGTTCTACAGTATTTTCTACACTCAAGATCACGTGTACAAATAAACACTGTCTTGCTCTTTACTCTCCTACAAACGTCTTTTTCCCTGCTTACCTTATTCACTGACTAGTACCTCCAGTGCAATGTCGAATAGAGTGATGAGAGAATATCTATGCCTTGGTTCTCAATCTTAAGAGGAAAGTATTTAGTCTATCACTATTACGTATGATACTAGCTGTAGGATTTTTGTATTATAGCAGAACTTCATAAGGCCAAGCAAAGTTCCCTTGTTTGCTGACAGTTTTTATCATAAATGAGTGAATTTTGTCAAAAGCTTTTCTACATGTACTTAGATTATCATATAGGTTTTTTTCCTTTATTCAATTGATGTAGTGAATTTTACTAATTGATTATTGACTGTTAAGTAAACCTTGGGACCTTTGCATTCTTGAGATAAAACCCAATTGGTCATGGTGTATTACCCTTTTATATATTCCTGAAAGCTAATATTTTGCTAAATATTTTTGTCTATGGTCAAGAACCACATTGTTCTTTAGTAGTATTTTCCTGTGATTTCTGTGTTTGCTTTTGGTATCAGGATGTTGGCCTCACAAAATGAACTGGGAAGTATTCTCTTCCTGTTCTTTTTTTTTTTTTTTTGAGATGGAGTCTTGCTCTGTCGCCCAGGCTGGGAGTGCAGTGGCGCGATCCCGGCTCACTGCAACTGCAATCTCTGCCTCCTGGGTTCAAGGGATTCTCCTGCCTCAGCCTCCCAAGTAGCTGGCAGTACAGGCGCGTGCCACCACACCCAGTTAATTTTTGTATTTTTAGTAGAGACAGGGTTTCACCGTGTTAGCCAGGATGGTCTTGATCTCCTGACGTCGTGATCTGCCTGCCTCAGCCTCCCAAAGTGCTGGGATTACAGGTGCTGTGAGCCACTGCGCCTGGCCCTTTTATCTTTCTTTTTTTTTTTTTTTTTAAGAGTTTTTAAGATTGGTATTATTTCGTCCTTCAATGTGAGTGATCAACAAGGACTTTCCCCTCTAGCTAGTAAAAACTCAAATGCTTCCCAGCCCTCTGTGACCTCTGATGTCTGTCAGTTCACATCAATCTGGTTGCTCTTTGTCTGGCTTTACAGTTTTACTCCATGTATGTTCATTCTAGAATTCAGCAAAAAGTCAGAGACTTCTATGGATAGCATTATTTTTGACAAAGTGTCCTTCCTGCTGAACTTTGCCCTACAACTTCTTGCTGCCTCAGCTTCCATAAATTCGGATCTCTATCTCTTCATCTTGTTCTTTGCTCAAGATTCCCTGTCCCAGATCTACAATTTAGAATGTGCCCCAGGCGACTGTAAAGCTCACTTTGTTTGTTTCCCTTCTTTTAGGGATCACAGTCCTGCACTGCTGTTGTCCAAAGTCTAAAACCCATTGTTTCAATATTTTGTCCAGATTTTCAAGGTTTTTGTGTGTTTGTGGAGGTGTGGGGGTTGAGAGATTGTAAACTCCATCATGGTCACTTGAAAATTCTGAAAAGTTGCCAGAGTGGTGGCTCATGCCTTTAATCCCAACATTTTGGAAGGCTGAGGTGGGAGAACAGCTTGAGGGCAGTGACTGTTAGGCAGTGACAGTAGGCACCACCACACTCTGCTCTGGGCAATGAAGAGATATCCCATCTCAAAAAAAAAAAAAAAAAATCTGAAAAGTTAAAACCTAGAAAAACATTTCATTCCCCGGTGTTAATAATCATTCAAGTGATGGCTGGGCATGGTGGCTCATGCCTGTAATTCCAGCACTTTGGGAGGCCCAGGCAGGCAGATCACTTGAGATCAGGAGTTCAAGACCAGCCTGACCAACGTGGCGAAACCTCGTCTCTACTAAAAATACAAAAATAAGCTGGGCGTGGTGGTGCATGCCTGTAATCCCAGCTACCTGGGAAGCTGAGGCATGAGACTCACTTGAACCTAGGAGGCAGAGGTTGCAGTGAGCCAAGATTGCACCACTACACTACAGCCTGGGGAATAAGAGCAAAACTTAGTCTCAAAAAAAAAAAATTCATTTGAGTGCAGAGGGTATTATTTCTTAAATGAACTTGTGTTTAACTTTTTAACAGATAAAATATTTATTCCTTAAAAATCACCTTCAAATAAATTAACATTTTAAGTGTTTTATTGTAATCTGTTAAACTACTCCGTGGCATTTTTCTTTTACATTTCAAGAAAGAAAACTTTTTTTGTGATGGGGTTTCACTTTGTCACACAGGCTGGAGTGCAGTGGCGCGATCACGACTCACTGAAGCCTAGACCTCCCGGTCTCAAACTATCCTCCCACCTCAGCCTCTCTAGTAGCTGGGACCGCAGGTGCAGGCCATGACGCCTGGCTAATTTTTGTATATTTTTGTAGAGATAGGGCTTTGTCATGTTGCCCAGGCTGGGCACAGGGATCCCCACACTTCGGCCTTCCCTGGGATTACAGGTGTGAGCTACCACACCTGGCCTGGAAGAAAAAATGTTAAAAAGTATTTCCTTACGTATCTGCTTGGTAAGTCTAAACATTTATACTCAGCTTAACGTTGGGCTCTTTTGGACTGAAGAAGGGATTTTATTGTAAAGATAAAAATGTTAATAAGGAAGAGACAAGAATTTCACATAAAAATCAGAAATTACATGACAGTCTGATCGTACACCACAAAAGCATGTTCAAGTTTTTTTTTTTTGACATGGAATTTCACTCTTGTTGCCCAGGCTGGAGTGCAATGCCACGATCTCGGCTCACGGCAACCTCTGCCTCCTGGGTTCAAGTGATGCTCCTGCCTCAGCCTCCCAAATAGCTGGGATTATAGGCATGCACCCACCACATCCGGCTAATTTTGTATTTTCAGTACAGACAGTGTTTCTCCATGTTGGTCAGGCTGGTCTCAAACTCCCAACCTCAAGTGATCCTCCCACTTCGGCCTCCCAAAGTGCTGGGATTACAGGCATGAGCCACTGCACCCGGCCTGCATGTTCAAGTTTGAATGCAGGTCTTGATACTAGGTAAATATTGCTTTGTTTTCCGGAACTTATCGCTTCCCTACCATAATGTGGATTAAGCATCTCTATTTCTTTTTTCTTTTTTTTCTTTTTTTTTGAGATAGAGTCTCACTCTTGTCACCCAGGATAGAGTGCAATGGTGCGATCTCGGCTCACTGCAACCTCCGCCTCCTGGGTTCAAGCAATTCTCCTGCCTCAGCCTCCTGAGTAGCTGGGATTACAGGCACACGCCACCATGCCCAGCTAATTTTGTATTTGTAGTAGAGACGGGGTTTCACCATGTTGGTCAGGCTGGTCTCGAACTCCTGACCTCAGGTGATCCACCTGCCTCGGCCTCTCAAAGTGCTGGGATTACAGGTATGAGGCACCATGCCCGGCCAGCATCTCTATTTCTGTACTTCTGATGTTTCTGGCTAACTACTTTACTCTCTACTGACATACCTATTCTCTACCTCATAATTTCTACTTACTCATAATTTTTATCCATTTGTGGTCTGCTCCAGGTTCCCTCTATCTTCCACAGCACTTTAATTGCCTGTTTCTGAGTTTGCATTTGCATGGCCAAGAGTAAAAGCAAAATAATATAAACTGCTATCTAACTGCACTAACCTGCTGACCAGTTATGGTTTGGCTATAGGCTGGTCCTATGGTTTCCTTAAGAGGCTGTGGACTAGAAGGTACTATGATGACTGGCCTCTTTAGCACAATCTCTTCTTAACATAAGGTCTCCTAGATTGATCTTGCTTTAATAGCTAGTAGAAATACACATTTTAGCAAAATGCACTGAAAGTAATAACTTTTCAAATTGAAACAAATCTCCACATTAGATTTTTCTTTAATAGAGATGAAGTCAAAAATCTGGAAGACTAGTGTTTAATGCTGATCCAGCTCTACAAAGTCACCTGCCATTACCAGAGGGAGGAGTCAGGTCAGTATGGACAGCTTTACTTTGTTCCCTCCTCATACCTGAACTACTTTCATCTTCCTGGATAATGGGCAAGAGAAGGCAGAGTGGAACCAAAAGGGCTTTGCTGATGGGGCAAGTTCTCAGGAGCAGAGAAGTAAAACAGCCCCTTTCCTATTTCTTATATGGTTGTCTTGTCACCCCCTAAAAGAAGGTAAATCAGTGTATTCAAAAACTTGAACCATGACACTCATGTTTCGATTCAAAATCCTGTACAAATTGAAAGGCTGGTAAGACAGTGAGGAAAGACAGATACCAAGAAATGCTACTAGGTATTTAAGATGGTCAGACATTCTCTTCTCTTTTAAAACCTCTAGACTTTCATAATCCTGTCCATTGTATAATAACTTTCCTGCTTTTTTTCTTTCCACATAACCCACTTCTTTTACCAAACTTTGTTCCAACTTTCCTATGTTTCTCGCATTCACTTAAAATACAATCTGATCCAATGCTGACTAATAAAAGAAAAAATAAGAAAAAAACTGAGGTTCTCTCTCTCTCTCTTCCTTAAAACACTTTTCCCTTCTCTCTTTTTTTTTTTTTTTGAGATGGAATCTTGCTCTGTCGCCCAGGCTAGAGTGCAGTGGTGTGATCTCGGCTCACTGCAACCTCCACCTCCTGGGTTTGAGCAATTCTCCTGCCTCAGCCTCCCGAGTAGCTGGAATTACATGCGCCCACCATCTTGCCCGGCTAATTTTTGTATTTTTCAGTAGAGACGGGGTTTCACCATCTTGGCCAGGCTGGTCTCAAACTCCTGACCTTGTGATCCACCCGCCTTGGCCTCCCAAAGTGCTGGGATTACAGGCTTAAGCCACTGTGCCTGGCCTTCCCATCTGCTTTGAAAGACAGTACCCTCTTGGTTTCCCCCCGTCTTACTGGCTGCTCCTTCTCAGTCTCCTTTGCTGACTGTTCCTCATCTCCCTGACATCTACACACTGGACTGTTGCCGAAAAGACTTCTCCATTTACATTCATTCCTTTGGTGATATCACCCAGTCTTATATCTTTAAATACCACCTGCAAATTGATGATTACCAAGTTTGTATCTTTACGGACTTCTGGACTTCTCACCCAAACTCACTTTTAACTGTCTACGCAATATCTTCACTTGGACGTCTAAAAGGATTTCAAATTTAACATTTCCAAGAAACCTAATCTTCCTCCCCAAACCAACTCCTCCTGCAATCTTCCCCATCTCGATAAATGTTAATGCCATTCTTCTAGTTTTTCAGGCCAAAACTCTAAAGTCATCCTTATTATCTATTTCACACCCTTAAATTCCTCAGTAATTCCCCTGGCCCTATTCTCAAAATACATTCAGTATCTGAAAACTTCTCTCTACGTCCCACTGCTACCCTGGTCTAAGTCACATCATCTTTCACTAATTCAACAATATTGAATTATTCTAATAGCCTAACTGGTCTCCCAGTTCCTGCCATTGCACCTTTTACAGGCATGTCTCACAGTAGTAGTTTAACATCACTCCTCTGCCATAATCCACCCAAAGACTTCCAATTGCACTTAAAGTCAAAGCCAAAGTTCCTACTATGGCCTTCAAGATCCAATAACCTATTATGCAGCCTTCAACTCCTACTACTGTGCCCCAACTTGCCTCACTTCTGCTACACTGGCCTTCTTGCTCTCCTTCAAACAGACCAAGCATACTCCCAGCTTATTGTATGTATGGCAGAACAGTTAAGAGCATAGAGGTCACAGACAGAGTGTCTGGGTGCAAAGTCTGAGTCCATCACTTACTAGCTGGGTGAACTTCAACAAGTTACTCAACCTTTCTGTGCCCCAGTTTCCTTATCTGTAAAATATAAAAGTAAACCTCATAGAGTTGTGAAGATTAAATGAGTAAATATATACATATATAAAAAACACACCTAACATAGTGGCTGGTATTTGAAGCACGAATGTTTGCAACAACAGTGATCATTTTGATAATGGTGGCTCTCTTCCACAGCATGTAAATGTGGGCAAATTAAAAAAAAGTTATTGAAATATAGTACAAAGAAAAATAAATGTACAAGTGAATGAATTACATAAACTCAACACCAATGTACTCACCACCCAGACCAAGACACCCTGTCAGCACCCAAGAAGCCCATCTCATGCTATTAACCCTGCTCAGTTCCTCTTAACCATTACCTTGACTTCTAACATTACAGTTTAAGTTTTGCCTGCTTGTAAGGCTTCTTATAAATGGAATCATGGCCGGATGTAGTGGCTCACACCTGTAATACCAACACTTTGGAAAGCCAAAGCAGGAGGATTGTGTGAGCCCAGGAGTTTGAGACCACCCTGAGCAACATAATGAGACCTCATCTCTACAAAAAGTAAAAAAATTGGCTGAACATGGTGGCATACACCTGTAGTCCCAGACACTTGGGAGGCTGAGGTTGGAGGATCGCTTGAGCCTGGGAGATAGAGGCTACAGTGAGCCGTGATTGTGCCACTGCACTCCAGCCTGGGTGACAGAGTGAGACCTTGCCTCAAATAAATTAAAAAAAAAAAACAGAATCATATATAATGCATTATTTTGTATTTGACCTCTTTCACTTAACGATGCTTGTGAGACTCATCTCTATTATCAGGAACAGCTGTACTTTGTTTTCACTTCTGTGTAGCATTCTTTTATATGAATATACCATAGGTAAGGGATATGAATTGTTTCCAGTTTTTTTGCTATTAGAATAATGACAGCAATGAACATTCCCGAGCCCTCCTTGGTACGCATGTATGCATATTCTACTGGACGTAACCTTGCAATAGATTGCTGGGTCAAAGTGTTTGCACCGCTAAACAGTTTTCCAGAGTAGCTATAGCAGTTTATACTCTCACCAGCAAGCATGAGAATTACCATTGCTTTACATCATCAATACTTGGTATATTCGATCTTTTTTTTTTTGAGATGGAGTCTCCCTCTGTCGCCCAGGCTGGAGTGCAGTGATGCAATCTTGGCTCACTGCAACCTCTGCCTCTGGGGTTCAAGTGATTCTCGTGCCTCAGCCTCCCATGTAGCTGGGATTACAGGCTCATGCCACCACGCCTGGCCAATCTTTTTAAAATGTATCTGTTCTGGTGGGTGTGTAGGAGTCTCTCACTGTGATTTTAATTTTATGTTCATAATTACTAATGAAGTGGCACCTTTACATATGTTTACCGGACATTATCTTTTGTGAAAGGTCTGTTCAAGACACTTATCCATTGTTCTATAGGGTTGTCTGTCCTTTTCTTATTGACTTGTAAGGCATTCTTTAATTTTCTGTGTATTGGAGGAGTAGGATTTAGTGCATTTACTCCTGTATCCCCAGAACTTAGAAGACAGTCTGAAACATAAAAAGCATTAATATTTTTTACATGAATGAACGCTTGCCTGGCTGTTTTCAGATCCTAATCATACCCGTTTCTACAATTCTGCCTCATAATCTGACAATATATGGTGATTCCTAACCTCCAGTCCAACCCAAGGAGGTTCTAAAATGTTGACTGCCTAACAATCTTTATAAAGTAGAACTCTGTCTGTAACACTCCCTTGGATACATCTGTCAAGGGCTTCCTACAACCTACAAAATAAAACCTCAACACTTAACCAGGCATTCCAGGTTAACTTCCCCAACTTACTTTTCTAATACGCTTTCCCTATCATCTACTAATCTTCCAAAACATGTATTTGTGGTTATGAAAAACAAAAAGGCCAATTAGACATTAACCACAAAAATCAGGGGGCAATTATTAATTTTTTTCGTTCTTTTGCTCGAGAAATTATTTTTGAAGCAGAGGCAGCAGGATGTGCAAAAGCTCATAAACAAGAGGGAACAAAGTGGGGTTTTAAGTTGTAAGTAGTCTGGTGCTGGTGAAGTACAACATAGAAGAACAAGAAGGGGAGGAGGCTAAAACAGCAACAAGGAACAGAGCCTATGACTCAAGGATCTTATATTTCCTTCTATTTAGCACTAATTGCTTTATATATGTATATAAGGACATTCATTTAATTTTGTTGGAAAAATAAATCACTGAATTGTAACTTGATTCTGATTAATTCTATTCAACAACCTGCCAGACATTTATATTCTTCCCTCCTCCAAAAAGCCAAGCCTAACAAAAATTCTAGAAATACTTGTAGGTTTTCCAACTATTTCCTAACTCATCAACTCCATAAGTCATATGAAAAATTTTCAACTTTATGTTAGGTGGTCATCTATCAGAATTACTTATATCAGGCCGGGTGCATTGGCTCACGCCTGTAATCCCAACACTTTGGGAGGCTGAGGCGGGTGGATCACTTGAGGTCAGAAGTTCAAGACCAGGCTGGCCAACATGGTGAAACCCTGTTTCTACTAAAAATACAAAAATTAGCCAGGCATGGTGGTGTGTGCCTGTAATCCCAGCTACTTGGGAGGCTGAGGCCGGAGCATCGCTCTAACCCAGGAGGCAGAGGTTGCAATGAGCTGAGATCACGCCATTACACTCCAGCCTGGACAACAGAGTGAGACTCTGGCTTAAAAAAAAAAAAAAATTAAAAAAAGAATTACCTATATCAGAACATACTTTATAGCAGCATGTTTAGTAAAGCTATAACAAATTTGAAATAAGTTTATAATGTATCTGGTTCAATCATTAACAGTTAACACATTATGTTGTACACACACATTATGTTGTACAGTGTTACACTGTTAAAGTATTTTGCTTTAATACAATTTTACACTTTGACAGTGCTTTATGTCTTCAAAGCTCTTTGTTATTATTATTTAATTTGATCCCCAAATAATCCCAATATGTTACCAGGACAAGTAGGCATAATCTCTACATTTTACATTTGAAGAAACTGAAATGGAGAGAGGTTATTACATGTCTTGCTCAAGGACAGGGTCTAAAAGTAGGCAAAACTAGGAACCAGGTCTTCTGACTTCTATACTGCATTCTTTCTACTACCCATACGATCTTCAGGGAAGCCTTGTGTATAACATTCTTTGTTCATTGATAAGTTATTAAATATTAGCCCTTTAGAAAATGTAACAAACATGATAACATTATTTACAGCCAAATCCACTGCTCAACCTATGGCACAATCTACTAACTTTGGAAACAGCACCCTGCCTGTCAGCATGACAATGTTGCCTTATTATTAGTAACAGTGACTAAAAATTTTCAAATGATTTAACACATTTCTGAACCTCTTAAAAAATTAAATGTACATTATTTCTATAAATGAACTCTAGTAAGTTAACTAATTGTGACATTACATGCTCTATCTAGTTTGGGAGGAATAGCCCTAGTCTGGCATTTTGCCCAGATGGCTCCAATTTACATACAAGTTTTAAATCTTTAAGAAATCCTAGAAAAATAAATTTAGAGACTTAACTTCATAAAACATGAACAATTTCCATAGGTCACAGTGTTCTACAGGCCGTAGTCTATGATTTTTCTCTTTCATTTTTAAATCCCCTCCCTTAAGCATAAAGCACAAAGGATAGGCAGGACCATAAAAGAGAAAACATAGGCAGAGAGAAGGAAGCAGCAGACTACTAAAGGGCATACACTTTGTCTTGTAAAAGCAAACAAAGAACTTCATTTTCCAAGAGTCAAAGGAGAAAAGAAATGTTAGCAATGGACAACTGATCTTGCAGGGGTCGGTAATGGTACCAATTTTTTTTACCATCTTTTTCTTTTTTCTGCCTTTTAGATATACAAACAATTGACCTTAAAGTAACCCAACTCCTTCTAAATTCCTGGAACCTTGTGGTTTCTTTAATGAAGTCTGATATAGGATCAGCCATGAGAAGAGCCTGATGTAAAGAATATGTAAGGAATTTTATGGTTGGGGGCAGTGGCTGATCCCAGCAGTTTGGGAGGCTGAGGTGGGAGAATCACTTGAGTCCAGCAGTTCAGGACCAGCCTGGGCAACAAAAGGAGACCCCCGTCCCGGCAAAAAATTTTTTAAATCAGCCAAGCATGGTGGTACACATGGTAGTCCTGGCTACTCAGAAGGCTGAGGTGGGAGGACAGCTTGAGCCTGGGAGGTCAAGGCTGCGGTAAGCTATGATCGCACCACTGCACTCCAGCCTCGGAGACAGAGTGAGACCCTGTCTCAAAAAAAAAAAAAAAAAAAGAAAGAAATGTATAGAATAATTTTTTTTGTTATAGATTATAGTAACAAAAATAACTTACAAATTAAAGCCTCAAGATTTTAAAAAATGTATTAAATTCAACATAGAACAGATCTGAATTATGCAGATCCCAGGTAACAGTTAATTACTTTCAGCCACCTCAGGCAATTATTAAAGGCAGTTTGTTGGCAGAAAGGCACTTATCAAGTACTATTATGTACCATTCCCTCTACAAATCCAGTCAACTCAAAAAATAAGCTGACCATATACCTATCTCAAGAATCTTTATTCTCTCAGATTTTCACACCTTACTTCCAGTCTTTTGTCAAGATTTTTGACCAGCAAATTACAGTAAACAATTAGATACCACTTTCAAGCCCTTATGTCAATTAAATGCTCCTCAGGCACTGCACGTACTCTTCTTTAATTGGGGTTTTAAACTTTAAAAAATCATCCACTTGTTTCTATAACAATGTATGTAGTCCTTTTTTTTTTTTCTTAAATCTCTTTAAGAGAGACTAAAGAGGCTGGGTGCAGTGGCTCACGCCTGTAATCCCAGCACTTTGGGAGGCTAAGGAGGGTAGATTACCTGAGGTCAGGAGTTCGAAACCAGCCTGGCCAACATGGTGAAAGCTTGTCTCTACTAAAAATACAAAAATTAGCCAGGCGCTGTGGCACGCACCTGCTACTTGGGAGGATAAGGCAGGAGAATCGCTTGAACCAGGGAGGTGGGGGTCACAGTTAGCCAAGATCATGCCACTGCACTCTGCACTCCAGCTTGGGCAACAGAATGAGACTTTGTCTCCAAAACAAAAACAAAAACACAAACTTAATCTCCAGTGTGGCAGTATTGAAAGGGAGGCCTTTAAGAGGTGATTGGATCATGAGGACTCCGCCCTTATTAATAAATTAATCCATGTATGGATTAATAAAGGATAAATGGATTCATGGGTCATCATGGGAGTACAACTGGTGGCTTTATATGAGGAAGAGAGATCTTAGCTTAGCACAATAGCACGCTCAGCCCCCTCACCATGTGATATCCTCCACCACCTAAGGATTCTGTAGACAAGAGTCCTACCAGCAAGAAAGCCCTTCCCATATGCCACCCCATGACCTTGGACTTCTCTGCCTCCAGATCTGTAAGAAATAAATTCCTTTTCTTTATAAATTAGCTAGTTTCAAGTATTCTGAAAATGGACTAAGACACCTTCCTGTGCCCTATATGGCCAACTGGTCACCAGGACCTGACCATACTGCCCTGTAATCTCTAGAATTCTTCCATTTCTCCCCCAACTACTTACTAGTTCTATAGGGTTGCCTATACTTCCCTTGAAACTTCCCTTGACTACTAATTATTTACTGTCTGGATTATTACAAAAGCCTCTTTAACTGACTTCCATCCTTCTACAGTGTTAGTTCTCCAATCCTTCCTGGCTATAATGTGAAAAATGTTTGTGTTCTCTAGAAAAGAAAGTCTAATTATGAGCCTTTGATGGTCCAGCCCCCTCTTTCTCCCAATATAAAGTCCAAACTCCTTAACATAAAATAGAAGACCTTGGCCAGGGGCGGTGGCTCACGCCTTCAATCCCAGCACTTTGGGGCCCGAGGTGGGTGGATCACCTGAGGTCAGGAGTTTGAAACCAGCCTGGCCAACATGGTGAAACCCCGTCTCTACTAAAAATACAAAAAATTAACTGGGAGTGGTGGCAGGCACCTATAATCCCAGCTACTCAGGAGGCTGAGGCAGAAGAATTGCTTGAACCTGGGAGATGGAGGTTGCAGTGAGCCGAGATCGCGCCATTGCACTGCAGCCTGGGGGACAAGAGTGAAACTCTGTCTCAAAAAAAAAAAAAAAAAATAGAGGGCCTTGTATGATTTGCTTAACTTACCTCTCTTGGCTCTTGAATTTCTTTTAGATCCTCAAATGTACCATACTGTTTTCATAAACGCTTGGCACAACCTCCCTCTTTCCTTATGCTTGGCTTGTGACTACTCAACCTTCAGGTCTTAGCTTAAACGTTCAAGGAATCTTCCTTGATCTCCCATGTGCTTGCATAGTACATTTTATTCCTGCCCCCACACCATTTATGACACTGAATTGTCACTGCCTGTTTATTTCTATCCTTCTCTGAACTACAAACTTTGAGACAAGAAAAATTTCTCTCTTGTAGCTTAGCCTAGTGTTGGCTCATAGCTGATGCCCAATGAATATTTTTACAGATCATGAATACAAACTGACTTTGGAGTCAGACACACATTTCAATTCTGGTTCTGTCACTTATTAGCTACTGTGATCCTTGATCAAATTACTTTATCTTTCCTAAGACTGAATTTCCTTTTTTTTTTTGGAGGAATAATACCTATCTTGCAAGGTTGTAAGAATTAACTGATATCATATGCAAAGCAATCATAGCACATACCCGAATGACAGCAGCGTTTGCCTTGGTTAAGACTTATGGCTTCAAGGACAGAATCTGACTAGAGGTAGCTTAAGCAAAAAGGGGATTTTTTATAAACATTATAGGAGTGCCTCATGGAATTCAGGGTCATAAGAGAAACTAGAACCAGCAACCCATGTTCTGGAAATTTGGTTCATTTCTTCTCTGTTTCTCCTGGTCTTTCCATCACTTCCCTTGCTTCCCCATTTTCTCTCCTCTCCCCAACTACCTGGTCCCTTTCCACCCCACTCCCATCTCTCCTTCACCCCCTCCATGTGTTTTATCTTAGTCTCTCTTCATCTTTCATCTTTGCTACTATGCTCATGTGCTTCATTCTTCTCTCCTGCGGCACAATGGCCTTTTCGGCTCTTCGTAAGGTAAAACATGGCTGGCAATAGTCCCAGAGTTAGTATTTTCATTTTAGAGCTAGGCTGAGGAACCATAAAATATCAATTCCTAATTCCTAAAGGACCCTGGCCCAGCTTGGATCAGCCGCCTCCCTCTGGGTCAGCCCTCTCCAGCCAAGAGGCAGGATCACTGATGGAACATGGCAGATCCCACCTGAACCATGAGATGATAGGAAAGGTCCTAGAAAATGAGACAGTCTGGGCAATCCAAATACTTAGGGCTCACTACTCCATCTACTCAGTAAAGGCTATTAACATTTCAAGAGAATTGTTTTACTTAAGTGAATTAGCTGTAATAAAAATATATTATTAATTAGTCACAAGTTTAAAGTTACACATCTATGATTTTAAATCTTATATGAATGGGAAATGTGTGACATCAATATAAAACATGTAAAAAGGATTATTTTTTCTTTCTAATTTTAACTTTCTGAATTTTACATAGAGTCTCGTTCTGTCACCCAGGTTGGAGTGCAGTGGCACAATCTCGGCTCACTGCAACCTCCACCTCCTGGGTTCAAGTGATTCTTGTGCCTCAGGCTCCCAAGCACCTGGGATTACTGGTGTGCACCACCATGCCCGGCTAATTTTTGTATTTTTAGTAGAGACAGAGTTTCGCCATGTTAGCCAGGCTGGTCTCGAACTCCTGACCTCAAGTGATCCACCTGTCTTGGCCTCCCGAAGTGCTGGGATTACAGGCATGAGCCATCACGCTCGGCTAACTTTCTGAATTTCTGATCTCAATAGCTAATGCTGCAAACAGACTACAAAGGTTAACTTTTTTTTTTTTTTAAGAAAAGTATGTAAAGATATCCTAAGAATATTTTTTAAAATTATATAGCCACTAGGTTGGTGGCACATGTCTGTAAGTCCCAGCTACTCTGGAGGCCAAGGCAGAGGATCACTTGAGCCCAGGAATTTGAGTCTGCCTGGGCAAAATAGCTAGACCCCATCTCTTAAAAAATAAATAAATAAAACATTATACTGCATTTTTAGCTAAAGACCCAAAGAGAAAGTTGAGAAAATATCTCAAATATACATTTAAAAACTGAAACTAGTACACCCTAAATGTCTTCTCAAAATCTTGTTCCAAACTGAACAGAAAACTCTTCTTGGTTATGTAGGGGAAACACACACACACACACACACACACACACACGGAAAAAATAATCACATAACCTATAGCTCTAAAGGAATTAATATGAATGCAATGTTATAACAAAATTGAATCTGAAAGCTCAATTGAGTTGAATTGGAAAAACCAGGAGAAAAAAGTGAGAAGTCTGTAAGCTCATAGCGTTTCTGCTTCCCATTCCCTACCCCCAACAGATTTTTCTAAGCTTCTACATGTATCAATTTTTCTTTTTTTTTTTTTTTTTCTGAAACAGAGTTTCACTCCTGTTGCCCAGGCTGGAGTGCAATGGTGCAATCTCAGCTCAATGCAACCTTGCATCCCAGGTTCAAGCAATTCTCCTGCTTCAGCCACCCAAGTAGCTGGGATTACAGGCGCTGCCACCATGCCCAGCTAATTTTTGTATTTTTAGTAGAAACGGGTTTCACCATGTTGGCCAGGCTAGTCTTGAACGCCTGACATCAGGTGATCCACCTGGCTAGGCCTCCCAAAGTGCTGGGATTACAGGTGTGAACCACCGCACCTAGCTCATTAATTTTTCATGTTATTAATATTTGTAACATGCAATAAACACTAAAAGCTTTTTTGTTTTGAGGATAATTAGAAAAATCCATTTCCTTATATTAAGCAAAACAGGCATAATACGACGGAATTTCCCCAAATTTCATACTGGCAAAAAAATATTCATTTCAACACACATGTTGTCATACATATGGCCAAACTTTTCTTGTAATTTTAAATGTCCATGGGACAGTTACTAAATAAAATGTCTAATTTATTCTCATATTTAAGAAGAATTAAGATGAATAATTCAATTATTGTTTTCATTACAAGTTTTCTATATGCTCACCATATTAAAATATAAATAATAAAGATGTATCTAAGTGTGTACATTGGATGCACTAACTGATTTAATCCAGGCAATAACCACTGAAGATATGTGTTGTTATTATCTCTGTTTTACAGATGAGGAAACTAAGGCCGGAGACGTTAAATAGTTTTTGGTTCTATGTCACAAAACTAGTAAGTGACAGAGTCAGAAGCTGAGAATGAACTCAGAATATTTCAGCTCAGTGTCCATTAATTATTGCTGCTACAACAAATTACCACAAATTTAGTGGCTTAAAACAATACAAACGTATTTATCTTACAGTTCAGAAGTCTGACACCGGTGTCCCCGGACTAAAATCAAGGTGTCAGCAGGGCTGCATTTCCTTCTGGAGATTCAAAGAGAAAATCAGTTCTTGCCCTTTCTAGCTTGTGGGGGCTGCCCACATTCCTTGGCTCACAGACTCCTTCCACCTTTAAGGCCTGGAATGTTGTCTCTTTCTGATGCTGCTTTGTTGTTACATTTCCTTGACTTTCCTGCTTTTCTCTTCCACTCTTAAAAACCATTGTTACTCTATTATGCCTACCTGGATAAGCCAGGATAAACTCTCTATTTCAAAATCAGTTTATCAGGAACTTTAACTCTACCTGCAACTGTAACTCCTCTTTACCATGTAACCTAATATATTCAAAGGTTCCGAGAATTCACAGAACATGGACATCTCTGGGGAGTCAAGATGCTGCCTACCACAGTACCCATGCTTATAATCAGTATACTACAACAATCATGCTCATGCTCATCTGTTAGGGTTCAGAGAGTCAGTATGCTTCCATACTAAGCAACATAACTGTTAAATTAGGAGGATCACGAGTGTCCAACCCTTTGAATGTGAGGGCTATTTTGCTTATCTGTGGTGGCGGATATCACAAAAGTTATGCACAGACCTTTTTTTTTTTTTTTTAACCTCATCAGCTATCGTTAGTTTTATTGTATTTTATGTGTGGCCCAAGACAATTCTTATTCCAATATGGCCCAGGGAAGCCAAAATGTTGGACACTGGTGGAAATTATTAACTCTCAAAGTAAAACCAAGTCATTGAGTCAATGGAGTTAACTCATCTATCTAAATAGGTCTTAAAAGGAAACAAGTCAATAAGAGATATCATCTTCCCCTTTCTTACCAAGCTTCTGAAGTATAATACTGAGTGTTAGGGGGGAGAAAGAGGAACAAGTAAAGCTGGGCTTGTTCTAAGTAGCTGGAAGGAGAGAGAAGCACTATAAAAGGTCTGAATTCTGGTAGTAGGGCTGTGGTTGGCATTACATCCAGCCTGTTCAGATGATAGTCTATGCTATGGTTTGAATATGCCCCCAAAGTTCACGTGTTGGAAGCTTAATCCACAATGCAACAGTGTTGAGAGGTGGGATCTTTAAGATGTAAACAGGTTATGAGGACTGTGCCCTCTGAAGGGGTTAATGTCACCATCATGGGAGTGGGTTTGTTATAAAAGCCGGTCCGTCAAGACCAGTCTAAGCCCAGTGAGACCTTGTCTCTACAAAAGGAAAAAAAAAAAAAAAAAAGCCAGGCGCTGTTGAGCACCAGTAGTCCCAGCTACTTGGGAGGCTGAAGTAGGGAGGAACACTTGAGGCCAGGAGTTCAAGGCTGCAGTGAGCCAGGATTGTGCCACTGCACTCCAGCCTGGGCAAAAGAGTGACACTGTCTTTTTAAAGTGAGTTTCTCTCTCTCCCTCACTCTAACCCTCTCTCAGCCTCTCGCCTTCCACCATGAGATAACACAGCAAGAAGAAGGCCCTTGCCAGATGTCAGCACTTTGGTATTGGACCTCCCAGCCTCCAGAACTGTGAGAAGTAAATTTCTCTTCTTTATAAATTACCAAATCTGTGGTACTGTTATAGCAACACAAAATAAACTAAGAAACCCTAAGATGCAATTGTTCTTCAAATAACCTCTAAATGAGAATTTGGCAGGAAGCTGGTCTCCACACAGGAATTACTCAAATCACCAGGACTCAAAAGATAGAAGATGGGGTGGAGGTGGGGGTGGGGGTTGACTTCCTTCTTTGTCACAATATCAAACATGGAGACTTTTTCCCTTTTTTCTTCCTCCCTAGAGTAGGAGGAAGGGGAGCTTCACATAAGAGTGTCAAGTTTGAGGGACACTGGCAAGAGAGCTAAGGAAACCTAAAACAGAATCTTTGCCTATTGTTGTGGTTAGCCTAGAAGGCACTTTGCAACATTCGTTACTATAAACATCATCATTAATAAGTCCATACATACATACACACACACACACACACACACACACACACACACACAGAGTTGCTCCTCATTATTTTGAATTCCGTATTTATGAATTCACCTGCTTGCCAAAATTAATACCATATCAGTTCAGGGTGGCAATAACAATTGATAATATCAATTTCTGCATTATTTAGCAACTGCTATTGTTTCCACTTGGAAATAGGAAACTAAGAGCCACCTGAATAAGAATGTACGGGAAAATAGGATTTGCTGCACATCAAGTTTTTATATGGTCAAGCTCCAAGGACCATATCTCTACCATAAAGTCAAATATACCTGCATGTTCTGAAGGACTTCATTCCATTTACATTTTAATATATATAAGGCATCTTTGAACAGAAACACACATATAACAAGGTTATATGATTTATTTAAAAAAGCTCATAGGAACCTAAGCCTGTATTCCCTCTAGGAGGAATGGTTCAGTCTTTGATTAGGTAGTTATTCGTAATTTTATAGAACATAACTAGCACAAATAATGAGAACTGACTATATATGAATATTGATAGAAAAGATGGCCAAAATTATGTTTTTTAAAAAACTGTGATACATACTGTCTTTTTTTTTCTTTTTTTTTTTTTTTTTGAGACAGAGTCTCGCTCTGTGGCCCAGGCTGGAGGAGTGCAGTGGCACAATCTCAGCTCACTAAAACCTCCACCTCCCGGGTTCAAGAGATTCTCCTGCCTCAGCCTCCAGAGTAGCTGGGACTACAGGTGCCCACCACCAAGCCCGGCTAATTTTTGTATTTTTAGTAGAGATGGGTTTCACCATATTGACCAGGCTGGCCTCAAACTCCTGACCTCAGGTGGTCCGCCCGCCTCGGCCTCCCAAAATGCTGGGGTACAGGCATGAGCCACCGCGCCCAGCTGATACATACTGTATTTTAAAAAATTTGTTGGGCTGGGTGCGGTGGCTCACACCTGTAATCCCAGCAATTTCGGAGGCCAAGCCAGGTGGATCACTGAAGGTCAGGAGTTCGAGACCAACCTGGCCAACATGGCGAAATCTCATCTCTACTAAAAATACAAAGATTGGCTGGGCATGCTGGTGCGTGCCTGTAATTCCAGCTACTCCGGAGGCTAAGGCAGAAGAGTCACTTTAACCTGGGAGGCGGAGGTTGCAGTGAGCCGAAATCGTGCCACTGCACTTCAGCCTGGGCAACAGAGTGAGACTCTGTCTCAAAAAAAAAAAAAAAAAAATTCTGTTGAATTATCAATTCTTTTCCCCATCAACATTTAGGACCTGACCCAAATGATAAATACTGATCAAAAATTAATGTTTGAATCTATTTTTTTAATTGAAGAGAGTGGGGATAAAAAAGATTGATATTAATCCATAGATTGACATATATCAAATTAATTTACTAGTTATCTGCACCTGTTTTTAAGCTGTGAAGACTTGATAATGCTCTGGAGTTCAACAACTGCTCTAGCCTCGAAATGTCCAGGTAAGGCATCAACGCTGGGAGACAGGAAAACAGCACGTATATGAGAAAGGCAGGATGCACACTGACTGTTTCCAGCCATTCCTCATATTTATATTCTGACTCTTCACATCCATTTACATGTTTAATCTCCCAACTATATGAACTTGCCTCCTTTGGCTTTTTGGAGTGAAATAATGAAGTAAAAAAATTAATATGGAAATAGCATGAATGGTTTTATTCTAGTTCAATAAAGCTGTTATATTAAAAAGAGATACAAAGTTTTTGATTCAAAAAAGTTCATGTTTCCTTTCTATTTTCATATTACATGGGGAGCCTTTTAGCTTGGGCTATAAAATGATCATTTACATTCAGCTTTTCATTCCTTAGGATGACCTAAAAATTAAAACCAGAACTTCGTATTTCTGAAATAGGGCTTACTTCTGGCTACACTATTTCAACCCTAAAATCATTGTTTAAAATATGTACATAATAACGATGTGTATATATTTAAAAATTTTTGTTTTATTAAAAAATAAAACCTTTTGATTTTCAAAGTTTAGCACATACACGTATGGAAGTTTCCACCTAGAAAGGCACTAATATTCTGCGGAAAACTATTTTAGAATGCAACAACATTAAGAATTTTTGTAATCCTGATACTACTTTGTGCTCTTAAAACAGTATTAAGGATAGGCGCAGTGGCTCACGCCTGTAATCCCCGGCACTTTGGGAGGCCAAGGTGGATAGATCACTTGAAGCCAGGAGTTTGATACCGGCCTGGCCAATGTGGTGAAACCCTGTCTCTACTAAAAATATATTTTTAAAAATTAGCCAGACGTGGTGGTGTGTGCCTGTAGTGCCAGCTACTTGGGAGGCTGAGGCAGGAGAATCACTTGAACCCAGGAGGCAGAGGTTGCAGTGAACCAAGATCTCTCCACTGCACTCCAGCCTGGATAACAGAGTTAAAGACTGTCTCAAACAAACAAAAACAGTATGAGAAGTATTTCCTTGCTCAGAGCATGTAAAAAAGTTTGTTGAATTGAATTATATAAAGATTTATCATATTATGGCCCCCATTTTATAACATTATTAGTTTGAGAATGGATATTTTAAATTCCATGAAATTACCTATACATGCTTTAGTTGCTTCTGATTGGAAACAATTTTCCACACTGTTGTTTGGCATTCATTGAGTACTGATAACAGAATATATGCTATAAAACCTAAGGAAATGGTACACAAGGTATTTTTTCAAAGTTTTCTTAAGTGAGATGACTATATTAAAATATTCATGACCCAATACACTTATGTCAAAGAGAGAACAAAACCCACAATTATAAAAGAACAACTTTGCGAGGCATGGTGACTCACACATGTAATCCCAACACTTTGGGAGGCTGAGGTGAGAGGATGGCTTGAGCCCAGGAGTTCAAGATCAGCCTGGGCAACATAGGGAGATCCTGTCTCTACAGAAAATTTAAAAATTAGCCAAGTGTGGTAGTACAGGCCTGTAGTCCCAACTACTTGAGAGGCAAAGGTAGGAGGATCACTTGAGCTCAGGAGGTCAAGGCTGCAATGAATGGTGACTATGCCATTGCACTTCAGCCTAGGCAAGAGAGCAAGACTCTGTCTCAAAACAAAAACAAAAACCCCCAAAACAAAAAAACCCAACAACGTTCTACATCAATGAACTACAGCAAAGGTTGTATTCAGAGCAAATTTCAGATACTTATACACCTGTTACTAAAAAGGAAATAACATAAACAAATGAATTGAGGAATTTAGGAGGAAACAAAATTAGGAGAATTTACAATCTAAAAAAAAAAATGGCCAGGCACAGTGGCTCAAGCCTGTAATCCCAGCACTTTGGGAGGCCGAGGCAGGCAGATCGCCTGAGGTCAGAAGTTTGAGACCAGCCTGATCAACGTGGTGAAACCCCGTCTCTATCAAATACAAAAAATTAGCTGGGCATGGTGGCACATGACTGTAATCCCAGCTACTTGGAGGCTGAGGCAGGAGAACTGCTTGAACCAGGGAGGTTGAGGATGCAGTGAGCTGAGATTGTGCCATTGCACCAGGCTGGGCAACAAGAGCAAAACTCCGTCTCATACAAATAAATAAAATAAAATAAACAAAAGATTCCCGGCCCAGTGCAGTGGCTCATGCCTGTAATCCCAGCACTTTGGGAGACCAAGGTAGGCGGATCACCTGAGGTCAGGAGTTTGAGATGAGCCTGGCCAACATGGTGAAACCCTGTCTCTACTAAAAATTAGCCAGGCGTGGTGGCACGTGCCTGTAACTCCAGCTACTTGGGAAGCTGAGGCAGGAGAATTGCTTGAACCCGAGAGGCGGAGGTTGCAATGAGCCCAGATGGCGTCACTGAACTCTAGCCTCGGCAACAAGAGTAAAACTCCGTCTCAGGGCTGGCGGGGGTAACCTCCCAAAAGGATTTTTATTTGTAAATCATACTGAGATTTCTGTTTCTCGTTTCTAATTCATTACCTTTTCTTTTAATTTCCTATTATAACAAAAAATCTAGTATAGTTTACAAATAAACATCAATGAAACAGATAAATCACTAGATTTCATCATAAACAAGAAACACAAAGGGAGAGTACACAGTGTTAGGTATGAGAAGGGTACTAGAGACACAGATGATTTGAAAAGAAAGTGGTAACTTTGTATAACTCCTGCCAATAAAGTTTTCAGAACTAGATAAAATGGCTAACTAGGCAAATAAAAATTAATAAAAATAACTCAGTTAAAAGATAGGAGACCTAAATAAAGCAATAACCACTAAAATAGTTTAAATCTTGTTTTAAAAAACTACCAGAAAAGCACAAATATTATGTATTTCATGGGTATTACAGGATGCTTTCTTGGTTGTAGTATCCTTACAACAGACATCTGGGGTTATCAAAAGAGCTCCTTCCCAACTGTTACTGAGGTTTCTCAGAAATTCTCTATATTCATTCATTAATTCAAAAAAAAATTTTTTGAAAGTCTAGGCTGGGTGCAGTGGCTCAAGCCTATAATCCCAGCATTTTGGAAGGCCAAGGCGGGTGGATCATCTGAGGTCAAGAGTTCGATACCAGCCTGGCCAACATGGTGAAACCCCATCTCTATTAAAAATACAAAAATTAGCCGGGCGTGGTGGTGCGCGTTTGTAATCCCAGCTTCTCGGGAGGCTGAGGCAGGAGAATCGCTTGAGTCCAGGAGGCGGAGGTTGCAGTGAGCCAAGATTGTGCCATTACTCCAGCCTGGCCAACAAGAGTGAAACTTGAAGAAGAAAAAAAAAAGAAAAAAAAAAAGAAGGTCTAGAAAGTAGAGATGCAACAGTGAACAAAATGTCCCAGGCATCATGCAGCTTGCATTCTTATTAAGAATAGTAACAGATAACATTAGGTGGCTGCTATGTGCTAAATACTATCCTAAGTACTCTTGTGTATACTAACACATTTAATCCTTACAACCACCCTTTCAGTTAAGGACTATTTTTACTCACTCCTTAAAGATGAAGAAACTAAGGCACACAGAATAGGTAACTAGTCTAAGGTCAAAGATACTCTCAGGCAATTTAGCTCCAGAACAGTACTGTCCAATAGAAATATAATGTGAACCACAAATACAAACCACATATGCAATTTTAAATTTTCCAGTAGCCACATTTAAAAACGTAAAACAGAAAGAGATTAATTTTAATATCTTATTTAACCTACTGTATCAAAAATGTTATCAACATGCAATTAATATTTAATAGTTGAATTATTCTACATTCTTTTTACCATATTAAAATCTGGTGTGTACTGCACCAGGCGTGGTGGCTCACGTCTGTAATCCCAGCACTTTGGGAGGCTGAGGCAGGTGGATTACTCGAGGTCAGGAGTTTGAGAACAGCCTGGCCAACATGGTGAAACCCCGCCTCTACTAAAAATACAAGAATCAGCTGGGGGTGTTGGCGTGCACCTGTGAGCCCAGCTACTCGAAATCGGGTGTGTATTTTACACTTACAGTACATCTCAATTTGGACTAGCCACATTTCAAGTACTCATCTATTATACTGGGGAGTGTTCATAACCACTGTTCTATGCTTTTCTACTAAAAAAAAATAGTGTATTCTCAGTATGCAAGAATGGTTTAGTTTTAGGGTCTATTAATAATATTAATTCACCATATTAAAAAATAAGGAAGTTTAGCCAAGTGTGGTGGCACGTGCCTGTAATCCCAGCTACTCCAGAGGCTGAGGCAGGAGAATTGTTTCAACCCAGGAGGCAGAGGGTGCAGTGAGCTGAGATTGTGCCACTGTACTCCAGCCTGGATGACAGAGTGAGACTTCATCTCGAAAAACAAACAAACAAACAAATAAAGAAGTCATATTTACCATTTTGGGTTTGGGTTTAAAAAAATAAAATAAAAAATAAAGAAGTCAGGTGCAGCTGCACACATCTGTAGTCCCAGCTACTCTGGAGGCTGAGGCAGGAGGCCAGGAATTCAAGGCTGTAGTGTGCCATAGTCACACCTGTGAATAGCACTATACTCCAGCCTCAGAAACACAGTGAGACTCCATCTCTCTCTCTCTCCCTCTGTATATGTGTGTGTGTATATACATATATACATACATATATATATGCACACACATTCATATATATATATATATATATATGTGAAGGAGGAGCAGCAGGAGCAGCAGCAGCAGCAGCCATGTGCAGTGGCTCAAACCTTTAATCCCAGCACTTTGGAAGGCTGAGAAGGGAGGATTGCTTGAGGCCAGGAGTTCAAGATCAGCCTGGGCAACATAGAGAGACCTTGTCTCTATTTTTAAAAAAAATTTAAAAAAGAAAGAAAAAGAAGAAAAGTTATTTATCTCAATAAAAGCCAAGGGGGAAAAAAAAGCTTAAATCAACACCCACCCCTACTTTTTAATAACTCTCATGAACTAAAAATAGAGGAATCCTTCCATGATATTATATATCTATAAAGTTCAAGTCAACTTTGGCATCACAGCTTAATGGCAAACAATAGAAAGAGTCTTAAGGTTCATTATAATTATTATTATTATTGGTTTTTTTTTTTTTTTCAGACAGAGTCTCACTGTGTCACCAGGCTGGAGTGCAGTGGTGCGATCTGGGCTCACTGCAACCTCCACCTCCCGGGTTCAAGCGATTCTCCTGCCTCAGCCTGCCAAGTAGCTGGGACTACAGGCGCGTGCCACCATGCCTGGATGATTTTTTGTATTTTTAGTAGAGACAGGGTTTCACCATGTTGGCCAGGATGGTCTCAAACTCCAGACCTCGTGATCCACCCACCTCGGCCTCCCAAAGTGCTGGGATTACAGGCGTGAGCCACCGCGCCCGGCCATTATAATTATTACCTGAAATGAGGTTTCACTCTGTCACCCAGGCTACAGTGCAGTGGCATGATCATCGCTCACTACAGCCTCGAACTTCTGGTCTTAAGCAATCCTCCCATCTCAGCCTCCTGAGTAGCTAGGGCTACAGGCATCTGCCACTACACCCAACTAATTTTTTAATTTTTTGCAGAGATGGGGTCTCACTAAATTGCTCAGGCTGGTCTCAAACTCCTGGGCTCAAGTGATCTTCCCACCTCAGTCTCCCAAAGCACTTGGATTACAGGTGTGAGCCACTGTGTCTGACCTGCATGATCCCTTACACAAAAAAAGTAAGAGAATTAACTGAAAAGCTATCAGACACAGATTTCTATAGAGCAGCTACAAAAATATATTGAGAAATAAGTAGTTTTGTAATATACCAAAAATAGTTATAAAGTAGTACTCAACAAATGATAGGGATCTATCAAAAGTACATAGGAGCTAGTTTGAAGAGGCTCTTGCTGACCAAGCATAGAATTTGAGCATCAAGAAAAAAAAATGGTGACACTAACAGATTACAACTAGTTGACTAAGATAATCCATAAGTCACTCTGATAAATAAATAAGGACAGGAAGGTTCTCTCTTATAGAATCCCAACTACTAAACTTGGAGTAAGAGAGCTACACATTCAGCACACGTATCCCAGAACAACTCTTACTGCAATAATTAATTCAGCCAAGGAATCATCAATGGAAGCAAAAACTATTACCTTATCTGTAATTTATTAAAAAGAGAAATATGCTCATTTTGTGGTGATGAAACCTGACAGATATCACTTAACTAAGTAATCAAAGTTAATACTGCCAATAGTAGGATAGACTAACACAGCGTGTCTCCTGATGTCTTGTACTCTGAAGAACATAATAGCCTTTAAGTGGTACTCCTGCCTCAAATTCATAATCTAAATCAAATCATGAGGAAACATCAAACAAAAACTCATCGATGTACACTATACAAAACCAGTAGTCTAACTTTTAAAAATATCAATGTCATGAAAGATAAAGCCTGAAGAACTGTTCAGATTAAAGGAGACTAAAGAAACATGACAATTAAATGCAACATGTATTTCTAGATTGGATTTTGGATTTTTGTTATAAAGAATATTATTAGGACAATTGGAAAAATGTATGAACTACTGTATTACTTTCCTTGCCACATTTCCTTTATTGTTCCCTCCTACGGCTGCTGTAGAAAAAAAATGGCTTAAAACAACAAATTTATTATGTCATAGTTCTGGAGGCAGGATGTCCAAAATTCAAGTGTCAGCAGGGCTATGCTCCCCCTGACACTCTGGATACCATTCTTCCTTGCCTCCTCCTAGCTTCTGATGGTAGCTGGCAATCCTTCGTGCTCCTGGCTTACAGGTGCATCCCACCAATTTCTGCCTCTGTTGTCACAAGGCATTCTCTCTGGGTGTCTGTCTTCACATGTGGGTTTTTGGTTTTTGTTTTGTTTTGTTTTTTGAGATGGAGTCTCACTCTGTCGCCCAGGCTGGAGAGCAGTGGTGCAATCTCGGCTCACTGCAACCTTGCCTCCCGGGTTCAAGCAATTCTCCTGCCTCAGCCTCCCAAGTTGCTCGAACTACAGGCGCGTGCCATCATGCCTGGCTAATTTTTGTATTTTTAGTATAGACAAGGTTTCACCTATTAGCCAGGATGGTCTCAATCTACTGATCTCGTGATCCACCTGCCTTGGCCTCCCAAAGGATGCTATTTCCAAATAAGGCCACATTCACAGGTACTGAGGGTTAGGACCCTTTTGGGGAACATAACTGAATCCACAACTGCAAATTAGGTAACTGTATTATACTGATGTTGAACTTGTTGAATTCAGTAACTGTACTGCAGTTGTATAAGAAAACGTCCTTGTTTTAGGAAATACATACTGAAATATTTAAGGGTACTGAGAAATGCCATTTGCAATTAACTTTCAAATGGTGGTGGTGGGGACACATATACACACATACCCAAGGAGGGAAACATAAAGGAAATGTGACAAAATGTTAACAACTGGTAAATCTGGGTGGAGGGTATCCAGTTCTTTGTGCTACTCTTGCAACTTTTCTGAACTTTGAAGTTATTTCTAAATAAACTTGCAGCACTATTTACAACAGCAAAGACTTGGAACCAACCCATATCCCCATCAATGATAGACTGGATAAAGAAAATGTGGCACCTATACACCATGGAATACTATGCAGCCATAAAAAAGAAATGAGTTCATGTCCTTTGCAAGGACATGGATGAAGCTGGAAATCATCATCCTCAGCAAACTAACACAGGAACAGAAAACCAAACACCGTATGTTCTCACTTATAAGTGGGAGTTGAACAATGAGAACACACGGACACAGGGAGGGGAACATCACACACTGGGGCCTGTTAGGGGGTGGGGGAAAGGGGAGGGAGAGCATTAGGACAAATACCTAATGCATGCGGGGCTTAAGACTAGATGACGGGTTGATAGGTGAAGCAAAACACCATGGCACATGTATACCCATGTAACAAACCTGCACGTTCAGCACATGTATCCCAGAACTTAAACACACACCCACACCCACACCCACACACATAAGACCTATGAGTAAGTAAAACAAAAGTTCAGAGTCTATATAAGAAAATAAAACTGGGATATAAAAGACAATCTCAAAAAATAAACACATCACTTATTTTTAGAAGGTACATTACAAAGATGCCCATCCTTCCTACATAAATCTAAGTAACATTAAATCAAAATCACAATGAAGTTCACATGAAAAAGTAAATGCATATGAATAGCTGAGAAAGTTTTGAAAAGGAAAACAGGAAATTTGTCCTTCTAGGAATCACAGCCTCATGGTTAAGGGTATAGGCTCTGGAGTCACAAAGTTAGGTTACAGTCCTAGCGTGTAATTTGAGTAAATTTAACCTCTCCAAGCAGATTTCTTTATCTGTAAAAATAAAGATGTCAAGAATACTTAACTGTTGACGGTTCTGTGAGAAATGAGTTAGCTAAATATGTTAAAGTATTTATCACAGGGACTGTCACACAGTCAATTATCAATACACATTAGTTGCTGTTATCATGGTTATAATCAACAGCATCAAGCTATGTGGTATTGGCATAGAAACAAACAATTAGGCCGGGTGCAGTGGCTCACACTGGTAATCTCAGCACTTTGGGAGACCAAGGCGGGCAGATCACAAGGTCAGGAGCTCAAGACCAGCCTGCCCAACATAGTGAAACCCGTCTCTACTAAAAATACAAAAATTAACCGGGCGTGGTGGCGGGCATCTGTAGTCTCAGTTACTGAGGAGGCCGAGGCAGGAGAATCACTTGAACCCGGGAGGTGGAGGTTGCAGTGAGCCAAGATGGCACCACTGCGCTGGCCTGGGTGACAGAGGAAGACTCTGTCTCAAAAAATAAATAAATAAAATAAACAATTAAGTCCCTCAAAAAGAAAGAGCCCAGAAACAGGCCCAAGAGTAAAAAGAATTTGCAAACACTAAAAGGTGGCATTTTGAACCAGTGTGAAAACAGATTTAATAACTAGCAGTAGTAAGGTATATCATCTGAGGAAAAAAAAAAATTACCTCACAACATACATAAAATCCAGAGTATAGAGCTAAATGACTTGTAAGACAAAACAAAACAAAAACCTGTAAGTAGAATTTTTAACATCATCTTCAAGTGGAGAAAATATTCTTGAAACACAAAATCCAAAAGTTACAGAAGGAACATTATGCACAGACATGGAAAAGTCTTTGCAACATAAAGACAAAGAAAGAATATCTATAATATATTGAAGAGTCCCTAAAAACCTGTAAGAAAAAGACAAATAACCCAGTAGTAAAACTGGCAAAGATTATGAGCAAGCAGTTCACCACAAGGAGAGATGCACAGTAGCCTTCAATTGAAAAAGCAAATTAAAATAATTTTAAGATATCTTTATTCATATATATAACAAAAATAAAACAATGTTCTATCAATCCCCCTAAAAAAAACTGGGAAAATATAGAAAGAGCTTTAAACCTGCTAACATCCCTGGCTCTGTTTATCACCAAAAGAAAAAGCAACACCTATCATGCCATTAGAACACTTTATTATGGAAAGAGGAAAAACAAAACCAAAAACAAAACACAGGTAGAAAAGCAATCACTGAACCTTACTGTTAGAAGAAAACTAAGCTTATCAGGTCTGACCACTCACCAACACAAGAAAGTACCACTGACAATGACCTATATGCAGCATTTACTCAAACTCGAGACAAGGTAGTTCAATAAAGCACTTCTAAACAACTGTTAAAAATTACTTCTTTATAATCTTCAAATTGCTTAAAAATGATAAACATCTTTTTAACAAACTTTAAAAATTTTGTCAGGAATCAAAGGCAACTTTCAGTGTCTGCATTTATTAACGTTCACCTTTTAAGACATCATCTAATCATTCTTCTAAGATATCTACCTGTCTCCATGATTTCTCTCTTACTGGTAGGGCCCTGGAAGTATCAGAAATATCTTTCAGAACCTTGAGATATAATTCTTCTAGACCTAGAGACATGAACTCATGTAAAGCTACATGCCTCTTACTATTTTCTTATTATTTATTTGTTTTTAATAATATAAACTTCACACTATGATCTCTTAGGACAAAAAATGACAGGGGAAAGTACGAACACAGTCCCTCACTACTACAAATTCTGCATTTGGGGAAATCACAGGGGTCAGCACAACCAAAGTGCAATGGATGAGCCTCACTCTGGGAACCACCTTCATGATCATGCTATCTCCCCAGCCAGATAAGTGTATCGTCTACTTTCTTTTTGTTTGTTCTAGTTTTTCTAATTTACAGAGCAACTTCTTGTTTCAGAAATGAGATGATAAAAAGGAGATAAACTATGTGTTCTGTGTCACCTATTATTTCAAGTTTCCTGAACTATAGATTCATGACTTCTTACTCTAGCTATAAATTTATCTCTAAGAATCATCAATATTGTTTTTCCTTTTCTGAAACATCGGTCATTGTAAAAATCCTATTCATCCTCTGACAACATCCTAAGAGCTTCACAACCCTCTTTTCTACTTGACATTTGTTATGAGTTTCTCCTTCTGACTTATAGTGCATGCATTAAAACAAAAACAATACAAAAACTAAGACCCAAGTTGGAGTGACTGATGGGGTAGAGTGGGGGAAAAGGGGAGATGGTGAGAAGATGCATAGGGGAGCCGCTTTAGCTCCACCCTAATTTCTACCTGCTACTACCCCCATGGAATTCTTTGATATGGCTAATTAGTATCTGTTCTCAATCACTAGAAGTGGTATGTAAATGGACATATAATACTTTTCTACTCTGACCCCCTCCCTCCACCAGTGTGCTTCCTAACCTTTCATATAAGAAGTTTGGGGCATTTTAAGACTTTTCACTCCTTCAGGGGGTACACTGTCCATTAGAATTTTAAGCCTCACTCTTACTGGTTTTCCAATGTTTCCTAAAGTCTAGTGCACACATCTTAAAATCCAGAACTGTCTTTCCTGCTACTTTTAATATAAACCCAAGATGACATGACTCCTATCGTCAAAGGTTCTTTCTAGAATTTACGTATCACTAGCTTTTTTTTCTACTGATCCTAATTAAGTTCAAAATAGCAAATATCTTCATAGCTTACCACCTCAAATATAAAATTAAATTAGTCAGATGCTCTGCTTTAAGAAACACATTTCCAGAAGCTGTTGGACTAACCAGTTTGCTTTATACCAATACTGTAACCCGAATTAAGATACCATCGATGCCCATACCTTTCAAATATTCTAACCACATTTGTAGAACCAAGTGGTATTTTCCATACAGATGTCTAACTTGTGTAACTACCATACTTTTCATCCCCTTCTGTGACAGAGATAATTACCTGTTCTCCCAAAATTCATTCTCCCCTTCTATGGTATGCAGCCCTCACTGGGAGGTGGCTGACCTGCTAGAAACTATTTTTTCCAGCTCTCCTTACACTCAGATAAATCCATATGACTTGCTTATATCAATGTAATATAAGAGGAACTAATGTGTGCCAGAGTTTTTAAGAAGTATGGTTGTGAGGCTGGGCACGGTGGCTCACGCCTGTAATCCCAGCACTCTGGGAGGCCAAGGTGGGTGGATCACTTGAGGTCAGGAGTTTGAGACCAGCCTGACCAACATGGTGAAATCCCATCTCTACTAAAAATACAAAAAGTAGCCAGGCAAGGCGGTGCATGCCTGTAATGGGCGACTCAGGAGGCTGAGGCAGGAGAATCGCTTGAACCTGGGAGGTGGAGGTAGCAGTGAGCTGAGATCGCGCCACTGCATTCCAGCCTGGGCAACAAAGCGAGACTCCATTTCAAAAAAATTTTTAATTTAAAAATAAAAAACACAAATACAAATACAAAAATTAGCTGGGCATGGTGGCATACACCTGTAATCTCAGCTACTTGGGAGGCTGAGGTGAGAGGATCACTTGAACCCAGGAGGCAGAGATCATGCCACTGCCCTCCAGCCTGGGCTAAAGAACGAGACTCTGTCTCAAAACAAACAAACAAACAAAAACAAAAAACAAAAAAAAAGAAGGTATGATTGCTGAACATATATTTATGGAATATGATATTAAAAAAACAGAACTCCTATATTGTAAGTGGGTGAATATGCTTAGGCTAAATACTGCTCTTTAACATTTACAAGCTATTAAACTGCATCAAACCTTAGTTTCTCCATCAGACTCAAGTAGAATGCTTATTTGAAATTCATCCTGAGCATTAATGATACTAGTTTAGCACAAGTCTGCCACTTCAAAGAGTCTTGAGTAAAAAACATTTGTGGTTACTGCATGAGCTTTTAGTGAAGAACTACTTGTTACTTCTTTCTCTCATGCCCATGATAGGCAGAATATGCCAGCTGACTGCTGCATGTTCCTACAATCAAAAATATTTAATAAATGTCTATGTGTCATTGTTCTATGTGCTTGGAACAACTTTAGTAACCAAAACTAAGATCCCTACCCTCACGGAGCTTACATTCCAGTGGCAGCCATTCCAGTCATTTGGAGTTGGTACAACAGCAGTTCGAAACCTATCTGCCAACCTTTATGTAAAGACTTAATAAACTGTTAGAGTTAACATGTGAAGGAGTTGTACTGTAGATATTGTGGGATAATAATGCTACAAAAATTAAGCTAGTATTCCCGCTAGAAAACAATGTTCCAGCTTATTAGGGAGGACAAAGCGTACATTCTTAGATACAATTGGAGAAATAAAAGGAAGCCAAAGAAGAAAAGGCTACTAAGATGGTGAAGAAAATTATTGTTAATGTAAGAACTTGACACAGTGGCAAAAGAGTGGCAAATAAAATTTCCATTGGTAGCTTTTGATGAGACTCTTCTTCCAGTGATGTTCATATAACAGTAATAGTTACAAGGCTGGAGGTGGTGGCTCATGCCTATAATCTCAGCACTCTGGGAGGCCAAGGTCGGGGAGGATCATGCTCGGCCCCGTCTCTGGAAAAAATAAAAACAAAGGCTGGGTGTGGTGGCTCACGACTAATCCCAGCACTTTGGGAGGCCAAGGCGGGTGGATCACGAGGTCAGGAGATCAAGACCATCCTGGCCAACTTGGTGAAACTCCGTCTCTACTAAAAATATAAAAATTAGTTGGGCGTGGTGGCGTGTGCCTGTAATCCCAGCTACTCAGGAGGCTGAGGCAGGAGAATCGCTTGAACCAGGGAGGTGGAGGTTGCAGTGAGCTGAGATCACGCCACAGCACTCCAGCCTGGGCAACAGAGCGAGACTCCATCTCAAAAAAATATAAAAATAAAAAATAAAAATAAAATAAAATTAGCCAGGCATAGTGGTGCACACCTGTGGTCGCAGCTACTGGGGAGGCTGAGGTGACAGGATCGCTTGAGCCCAGGAAGAAGAGGCTGCAGTTAGCAGTGATTGTGCAACTGGAGTCCACCCTGGGAGACAGAGTGACACCCTGTCTCAAAAAAATGATTTACACGAACAAACTAGTATAGAAGACTATAAGAATGAGGAACAAGCCAGTATGGAAGAATCCTCACTTCCTCTAGAAGTATAGCCTTGAATGGCTGATGAGTCTGTACCAAGATGTATGTAGGAAACTGCTATTCTACTGACAGGGCAAATTAGAAAATGGCTATCTTTCTGCAACACGTCTGAAATTTTAACTGAACCAACAGGCAATAAAGACCTTCCATCTATTTCTACTAACTCACCTAGAAATAAATGATATAATTAGTAGAAATAAAGGCAATATTGTACAGTAGCCATTTGATCCAGCTTTTGAGGCAGAAGACAGATTTGAGTACAAACTACATATATATGTATAGAGAGTGTGTATGTGTATATACAGAGAGAGAGAGAATATATAGACTTCACAAACCCAAACCTATAAAAGGGCAACACTTGAAACAGTTTAGTGTAATAACTCATCTTTTGCATGTTTCTTTATTCTTTTGATGAATTAAGTTTAGGAAAAAAAGAAACTTGATTGAGAAAACATGCTCTGTTAATCTGGCTGAACAAACACCTTATTTTATAAAAAGATGAAGAATGTTTTGGACTTACTACATCATTTTCCATTACAAACCCCAACTTACAAAAAGACAGCACTTGCTACAGTTGTTAGTGTAATAACACATCTTTTTCAGTTAATGAATATATTTAATATCTGACCTTAATTAACAGCTGATATCTATTATAAAACATGCAGCACAAAGCTACTTCCATTAAAAAGAAAAGTCTAGGGTGGGTGTAGTGGCTCAAGCCTGTAGTCTTAGCTGCTCAGGAGGATTACTTGTGCCGAGGAGTTCGAGGCTGTAATGAGCTATGATCATGCCACTGCACTCCAGCTTGGGCAAACACAGCAAGACCATCTCTCTTAAAAAAGAAAGAAAATAAAATAATTAGAAAGTATTGCCAGGCGTGGTGGCTCATGCCTGTAATCCCAGCACTTTGGGAGGCCAAGGCAGGTGGATCACCTGAGGTCGGGAGTTCCAGACCAGCCTGACTAAAAATACAAAAAATTAGCCAGGCATGGTGGCACCCGCTTGTAATCCCAGCTACTCAGGAGGCTGAGGCAGAAGAATCGCTTGAACCTGGGAGGCAGAGGTTGCAGTGAGTGGAGACCGCACCATTGCACCCCAGCCTGGGCAACAAGAGTGAAACTCCATCTCAAAAAAAAAAAAAAAAAAAGTATTAATTGAACATTCTCTGCCAGCAATTCAAATGTACTATTTAATGAAGAAGAAAAAAGACAAGAAATCTCCCTTTCCATCATTGCTCCTCATTCCTAAGAAAGTTATGGCATATGGAACAGGCTTGTAGTCAGCCCTAGGTTTAAATCCCAGTTCTGCCAGTTGTGTGACCTTAGCAAATTATATATACTTTCTGATTCTCAGTTTCTTTATCTGTAATAAATACCTACCTCAAGGGGCCCAGCACAGTGGCTCACACCTATAATCCTAGCACTTCGGGAGGTTGAGACAAGTGGATCACTTGAACCCAGGAGTTCGAGACAGCCTGGGCAACAAGGTGAAACCCTGTCTCTATTCTAAAAAAAAATAAAAATAAAAAACAGGCCGGGCATGGTGGCTCACACCTGTTATGCCAGCACTTTGGGAGGCCGAGGCGGGAGGATCCCTTGAGCCTAGGGGGTTTAAGATCAGTCTGAGCAACATGGTGAGAAATTTTGAATTTTAAAAATTAAAAAAAAAATTAGCTGGGCATGGTGGCTCACAACTGTGGTCCCAGCAGCTACTCAGAGACCAAGGTGGGAGGATCACTTGAACCTGGGAGGCAGAAGTTGCAGTGAGCCAAGGTTTTGCCACTTCATTCCAGCCTGGGTGTCAGAGTGAGACTCCGTCTCAAAAACAAAAAATACATACCCATCTCATTCCTAATTTTTCTGTGTATTTTGGAAACACATTTCAAAGATTCAAGTCAAATGTGATAATGCATATAAAAGTATGGCATAGCACCTATCGTAGGACAGGCTTTCTTCTTTCCCTACCCAATGCCAAAGTGAGGTGAATAGGTGGGAAATAAAAAAAGGACAGAGAAGGTAAAGTTACAAACTCCATATTGTAACACTCCTCATTTTCCCAAACCCTTTTCTACTATTTTTTGTTTATTACTCCCAATCTTTTGAAGCTTTTCTATACCTCATACTGTCCTACAGGGTTAGAGTATGAGGCAGGTTTCACTGCAACTAGCAAGCAGGTGGGGAAACCTAGGGAAGTTTCTGTACTTAAATTAAGCTTAATAGCAATGCCTTATTGGGAGAATCTGAGTCTCCTAACAGGGAACTCGAAACAGTGATTTTTAAATAGTGAGGAGCTGGTAAGGTGGGAAAGGAGGGTGACTGGCAAGGCTACAGGTTCACCCACCTCATAATCAGAGCATTTGTAGGCCAAATATTTTATTTGTTCAAAGAGCTCAGCAGTTAACAAAAACAAGGCAAAAACTGAGAATCGGTCAGAAAATATTTTACCACCAAAGTATTATTTTACCTATTTGTGAGGCTTTTATAAGACTCCAACGGGCTGCCTAGAAATCAGGCCAAAAGGCTTATGTTACAGAAAAGACTTCCTGGAAAAACAGATTCTAATTTTCAAAACATCAACTTACAAACTTTCGGAACACTGTAATTTTAGTTTCTTTGTTTTAGAAAATCTATTTTACAAACCTTAAAAGGCTAACCATTTTCCAATGCCATGCTTGTCTTGTTCTAAATATTAACTGTATGTGTATAAAGACAAATATCCAGAAGAAGTTGTCCATACCTTTGTCAATTAAAAAAATTAAATGTAAATTTTGATGATAGTGGCTATTTTTCTCATATAATGTTGCAAAGTTTTTATTCAAATAGCCACGATTACTTGTTAACTGACATCATAACTATCCACTTCAACAGAATAATTAAGTCATTTTTCTAATTTTATTACAAAAAAATCTGGGCTAGGCACAGTGGCTCACGTCTGTAATCCCAATACTTTGGGAGGCCAAGGCAGGCAGATCACCTGAGGTCAGGAGTTCGAGACCAGCCTGGCCAACATGGTGAAACCCCCATCTCCACTAAAAATAAGAAAATTAGCTGGGTGTGGTGGCACACACCTGTAATCCCAGCTACTGAGGAGGCTGAGGCCGGGAGAATTGCTTGAACCCAGGAGGCAGAGGTTGCAGTGAGCCGAGATTGCACCACTGCACTCCAGCCTGGGCAATAGAGTGAGACTGAGTCTCAAAAAAAAAAAAAAAAGGCCAGCTGAGGTGGCTCACGCCTGTAAGCCTGGCACTTTGGGAGGCCAAGGCGGGCGGATCACCTGAGATAGGGAGCTGGAGACCAGCCTGACCAACATGGAGAAATCCCATTCTCTACTAAAAACACAAAAATTAGCCGGGTATGGTGGCACACGCCTGTAATCCCAGCTACTTGGGAGGCTGAGGCAGGAGAATCACTTGAACCCAGGAGGCTGAGGTTGTAGTGAGCTGAGATCGAGCCACTGCACTCCAGCCTAGGCGACAGAGTGAGACTCTGACTCAAACAAACAAACACAAACCAAAAACCTAGCATAGTATTATAAATGTTTGCTTAATTAGTAGAACTGCAATTTGCTTGAGAAAGTTCCGTGCCAAGTCCATAGGTCAGTTTTTTATAATCTTTACTTATATCTAATTTGATTCCAAATTTTAGACTCAAACGTTTCCTTAAAATTTTATCAATACGGTCATGCATCACTTAACATATATTCTGAGAAATACCTCATTAGGCAATTTTGACATTATGTGAACACTCTAGAGTGTACTTACACAAACCTATGTGGTATAGCTGACTACAACCTTGGGCCATATAGTATGGCCTATTTCTCTCAGGCTACAAACCTGTACAGCACACAACTGTACAGAATACTACAGGCAACTGTAACAGTATTTGTGTATTTAAACATAACTAAATGTAGAAGAGATATAGTAATTACACAGTATAAAAAAATTAAAAATGGTACACCTATATAGGGCAGCTCTACTATAATCTTACAGGATCATCATCATTGAAACTTCCTTAGGCAGAGCATGACTATATTGTAACAACTTCAACTGCGGCAGAGCACACATTTATATATAAAGCTGAGAAACTATTAGAAACCATGAGGCCCAACTACCTTTTGTTTCAAATTGCAAAACTAAGGCCTAGGGAGTTTACTGAATCGACCAAGGCTAAACAGCTCTTCACTGTCAGAAATGAAACTAAAATCTAGATAGTGCTCTACCTTCCAGTCCTTTCCTTATAACACCATATTGCCTTCTCTGCTCCTTCCAAATGTCTGGCTGCTATTATTTTTAAAGTATCCTTATCTGTAAAATATTAATCACATCAGAACAAAAGTTAGAAGTCAATACATTCGCCAGGAAACAATGTGAAGTATTAACTTATACACAACCACCACCAACTTCCTCACCTCACCCCAATTTCTACTTAATGCTAAGAAACTGAAAAGTTACATTAAAAAATTAGAGAAGTGAAAATCCTCTTAAGTCAGTTGAAGAAAACCTAGAATCCACATTTTGCTGGGAATAGAGGCTGAAAACCAGACAATCTTGAAGTTTCAGTGGTCAGTACTTTTCCTCCTAGCACTTCCTGTTCCGTCCTCACCCCCAATAACCCAGCAAAAGTATACCTATGAATTATGCATTCCTTCACACACATTACTGCAAGAAAATCAGGACTTCTTTTTCTTTTTGTCCTAGGTATATATGAACAAGTCATAATTGTAATACTGATTGTCACTACTGTGATGAGATACCAAATGCATTTTTTAAAAATCTAGGATTTTTCTTTAGCATAACTTGGACTTTCTTTTTTCACTAAAATAGTACAACGTATTTATTTAAAATAAACCTTACTAGAGACTAGTTTAACTTCAACTACAATGAATTTTCAGTTCATATTAGAAATATCAAAATGACCTTTAAATTCGTATTTGAAGGACTGCTTAAGCTATTTTGTAAAATCACCTTCTAGAACAAAACCTTGAGAGCAAAAATCTAAAGAATTAACTTCGAGCTATGAAAAAGTATTAAGCTAGTTTTATAACATTTTAGTAGAGGTGTACTCAAAAGATTTGTTTTGTTTGCGAAAAGTCCATAGTTGTAATTCATATAAATCTGCCCAGAACCACATCCCTACATACAATTCAGAATTTATTTAGTATTTATTGTGCTAAGGGCTGTTCTCAAAGATTGCTATAAAACAGTTCCCTGACACAGTGAATACTAGGTCAAGAATAACAGACAAGCATGGAAAGAAATAATTACAGTGCAAGGAGAGGTGTGTTTTGACATAAGTGTTTTGTGGGAGCACAAAGAGGTCATAACACCAATCTCTTGCTAAGTATATGCCATAATGATGTGTACTTCTTACTGTTCAAATGCATGGTCTAACTGTACCTCATCCTTCCTCTGGTTATACAAGTTTGAGCACTACTTTTCTCAATCCTCTCTAATCTCCATCCCAAATGCCAAACCCCAAACTACCAAATTCCAAAGACAAGATAAGTCAAAGGAATATCTCCAGATTTTCAGTAGATAGTAGTGGTAAAAGTAAGGACAAGACGCTGCTGTGGCTGGGTGTGGTGGCCTGTAATCCCAGCATTTTGGGAGGCCCAGGCAGGTGGACTGCTGGAGCCTAAGAGTTTGAGACCAGCCTGGACAACACAGTGAGACCCCATCTCTCCAAAAAATTCAAAAATTAGCCAGGCATGCTCCAGTCTGGCCAACATGGTGAAACCCCATCTCTACTAAAAATACAAAAATTAGCCGGGCGTGGTGGTGCACGCTTGCAATCCCAGCTACTCGGGAGGCTGAGGCAGGAGAATCACTTGAACCTGGGAGGCAGAGGTTGCAGTGAGCCAAGATCGCACCATTGCACACCAGCCTGGGCAGTAGAGTGATACTTCGTCAAAAAAAAAAAAAAAATTAGCCAGGCATGGTGGTGCACACCTGTGGTCCCAGCTACTCAGGAGGCTAAAGTGGGAGGATCCCTTGGGCCCCAGAGGTCAAGGCTGCGGTGAGCTGTGACTGCACCACTGCACTCCAGTCTGGGCAACAGAGCAAGATCCTGTCTCAAAAACAAAGCAAAACACAAAAACACAAAAGATGCGACTGCTGCTATTTGCTTGGCATATTTATAAGCTGAGCAGCATTTTAGAAGCAGCAAAATTTGCCTATGGCATCTTCCAGTCTGGAGATTGCCATATATAGCTGATAACGTATTTGCAACTGTTGATGTCCATCTTCTCAAACACCAGGGATAAAGAAAGAACAAAAGGAAAAGAATGCAGAGTTCCTACTAGCAAAATTCAGGCAGCCACCACGGATATACAATGTATAGCTAATTCTAGAAGTCATCCCTCTTGAAGGCCTTCCACTTCCTAGGAGAAAGTAGAGTCCAAAGAACCTATATGCCAGCAATTCTACTCCCCTCCCCTAAACAACAGTAAAAGAAGCAATTCTAAGAATCACAGCTTAAAGTGAAATGAAGTATAATGCTTCAAGGAACCTGCAGTCTCACAGCTTACTGTACATTTGAACAAGAGAAACTGAAGGGCATTGCTACCCTAGATTTGGGGGGGAAAAGGAGTTGAGGCACAGAGGCTTGTAACTCAGTCCATTAGTACCTCAACAGTACATTATTCTATACTCTAAAATTACAGGATTCTCTGTCTTTCATGGAGTGGGCTTTCAGATCTTAAAGGTAAACCCAACGCAGACCAGGATATATTGCCATCAAGTCTGCTAGTTCCAAGACAACAGTAGTGCTGCTGCAGCCAACGATTCCTTGGCATACAGACATGTGAAAATGATATTGGCGGCAGCACTGGCTCTTCTCTTTCACCCTCTACTGTTACTATAGCTCCTTTTGCTAAATCTGCCTCTGAGTTTAGACAGGAGCTGGATGGTTAGTAATCACCCAGCAGCTGCAGCTGAGCAATACTCAGCCTAATTGTGGCACTGGAGCAGCTGAGAGGAAGAAAAGAGATAATACATACCCTACCATAGCCATACACGAACTACCGATAAGACAAGACACTTTAATAGAAAGAGATTATTTCCTTTAAAGAAAAGCAGTTGTGCCTCGCTATAGGACTTATACTTATATTATAAAACTGTTTAAATGTGAACTGAAGGTGACCTAAGCCATGTAGGGTTCTAAACAATGGAAGATCTTACTAAAACTTCCTGTAAATATTCACACAACAAAGCGTGCACCACAAACATCACCTTTATAACATGACTGAAAGTTCCTGTGATATAAAAATTTGGCACAGATGAGATCTCTTCTTCAACTCTACAACAATGCAAAGCCACAATATCAACCACTAAAATAGCAAGCCATTACATAAAGCAAATAAAATAGCATGACCCAATGATTCTCTGCATTTCTGAAACTCCAACACCATACTGTAATTTGCCTTTTGAACCAAAACATATTCATCCTTCAGGTGCTGTAAATCTTCATAAACTTTAAACAAAAACTTATTTTATGCTGAGATTTCATGGCATTCTTAAGAATAGAAAAACTAAGGCTGAAATTACTGATCTAAAGAATTACTGTTCTAGAAAACCGAAAATAGATAAAAGTCAAAACTTACGATCTTGATGCCATAATTGAGTTTTGAGTTTTAATTGTCATGTTATGTAATTTTCAGAAAAACAGAGTATTTGATGACAGAACAGTATCCATTCGTTCAATAAACATTTTGATTATCTTCTATTGGTTATTTACAACATACAAGCCGAAGCAGATTTTAATTTTGTAAAACCTGTGTCTTCTGTCAAAATATTAAAACAATTAAGTTATTAAAGAAAACGAACTAGAACTTTATTTAGAAATTTTTTTCCAAAAATTCTCTAATTATTGTACATTTGGGAGTATTTGACTTTTTTTTTTTTTGGAGACAGTCTCACTCTGTTGTCCAGGCCGCAATGCAGTGGCACTATCTCAGCTCACCGCAATCTCTGTCTCCCGGGTTCAAGCAATTCTCGTGCCTCAGCCTCCCAGGTAGCTGGGATTACAGGGGTGCACCACCACACCCAGATAATTTTTGTACTTTTTAGTAGAGATGGGGTTTCACCACGTTGGCCAGGCTGGTCTCAAACTCCTGGCCTCAAGTGATCCCCTTCCCTCTGCCTCCCAAAGTGCTGGGATTACAGGTGTGAGCCACCGTGCCCAGCCTGACGTGTTCAAAGTAGTTATACATACAGCTGATATATGACAATTATGATTTAATAAATGTAATCCTATTTGCAAAGGATAGCCTAGGTAGTGTTCGAAAGTCAGCCACCAAGTTATGTTCTTAAACCAAGCACCTTATATAGACATTACACACTGGATTCCTTAAAAAAAAAAAACAACAAATTCATGTAAAATAAAACATAGAAACAGATTCTGCACACAAACGTAGGGCTTAATGAATTACACTAAGACCAATACCCTTGGTAACTCCTACCAGGTTAAAAGAACTTTGTCACCACTTCAGAAGCCAGGTCCCTATCACAATCTCCTCTCTCTTCCCATATATTTCCCTTCATAGAACCACAGGTATTCTATGCTTCTATTTTTACGTTCACAGAATTTCCTTGCAGGTTTTTTTTTTTTAATTACCCAAGTTTGGGTGACCCCAGCGCTTAGCATCACTTAAAAAATTGTTTTGGCATTAGTCTTCTTTCTTACTATAATGCTAATAGAGTTAATAAACGATGTCTACACTGATTTTGTAAAGAAAAACTAGCCATAGTAGTAAATCATTTACTGTCTAACATGATGCAAATTTCAACTTTGAATAAGTAAGTCTTACACCAACGGTTGGTAATATTTCACTTATACAGGTTTACTTCTAGTCTTTTAGCACATTTATTCTTTTATCAATACATACCATGAATAAATTTTACTTGCATAGACATTAATTTTTCAGCTTGTGAATTTCCTGAACTAACACACACACACAAAAACAGCCCATGTATTAATATTATACTTCGACCACAAGACAAATTCCACCTAACCCAGGAAGACAGGTCAAAGCTGTAATTTCACTTTCAGATGAACAGAAAGGAATCAATTTTGTGGTTTATGAAGTCAGCAAAACCTAACTGCGAAATTAAAGCCATTATAACATTACAGTGGTTACAACAGAGTATATATTTTAAGAGCCCTTTTATCTTTTATCCTGGAAACATGGATATAAACTGTTTTGTTTTCAGATCAAAGGCAATTGTCTTTTTCAAATGTAGGACCCTCTGAATTGTCAACCAGCATTTAAAATCTCCACCGACTTTTAGCTAATGTCCAAAAATAAAAATACAATTTAACTTCCTTTTCTTACATGTCAATTGTGGCAGGGGTCTCACACTTATAAGCAAACAAACAAAAACCAAAAAACCATATATATTATTTGCTAAAGTAAAACTTTCTTATTGTACAATATATGAAAATCGTAAGTGATGCATACAAGATCCTTGGCTAATACAAGATACTCCTTTATTACCTGACCATTCAAAATGCTTCCTGTCCACCGTGTGCCAAGCACTGTGACAGTTAAGATATTAGATTTACCATGCACTTTTCCTTAAATGCACAGTCACGTGTATACATTTAGTAATACTTTCCTTAGTGCGTAATTTAACTTTAGAAATGTAACAGGATGGTTTAAATATTTAAAATTATCAAGATATCTTTGGCACTGTAATCTTACAGTTATAATACCTGAAGATACTATAATCATATCATGTGAAATCAACTGTGAAAACACACACCCGTGGAACGTATATACATAATAAATGGACATAAAATTGTGCTTCCACCAAAGACTTTCATTATTTCCTTTAATAATTTATAATTATACAGTATGTTATTCCACGCCTGTATCAATTATGCAGAAAATGATTCAACCAAATCCGAACTGTTAAGTCCTACTCATTACAAAACAAAAACTAAAGTCCCTACACCAGACTTGATTTTCAAAGAGCTTCTTAAAACAGCTCTGCCCCATGCCCAATAAAGTGAAAGCTGGAAGCAATTATCAAGAAGAAAAACACACTTTTAAGACAATTTTCTTTAACACATGTGGACAGGGAACCGAACGCAACGGGAGGCGGAGTGGCATGATTCCGTAAAAGTGGACGCTGAATGGTAAATTTCCCAACCCCCAATCCAAAACAAAGGAAAACTTTAAACATGTTGCGGTTTTCAATCAAACCAAGTAAAGCCAGAAAGGCTCATCCACTCGCCCCACACACCCGCTCCTCTCCCCGCACAGCTGCTACCGGCGTCGGCCGATACACAGACCCCCAGCCTTTAGGACCCAAAGGGGCCGCTTCCCTCGCCCCTACTTCGGCCGTAGGGGCAAAAATAAACCTCTCCTCCTCGTCGCCGGGCGGTCCACACGACCCCAAAGACAAGGGGTGGGGAGTGTCCCCACGTCCCTGGAACCTCAGGTCGGACTTGGGCGGGACCCGGCAGGTCTGGACACGGCAGAGACCGAGTCAGGGGCGAGCAGGTAGCGAGGGGAACGAGACAAGCCCGCCGGGCGATCCGGGGGAGGGAAGAAGTTTCTTCCCAACTTCCCGACTCGGGCCCGCGGGGGCGGGGAACGGCGGCGGCGGCGGCGGCGGCGGCTCCGAAAGCTGGGGCCTAGCCCTGTCCGGGCAGAGGTGTAACCCTCCGCCCGCGGGGCCCCACCGGGTCCTTACCTGTCCTCCGGCCGCGCTCTCATGAGTCGCTGCTACCGCAGCTCGAGGTGGCGGGAGGGGGCGGAGGGCGGAGGCGAGGCCCGCGGGCCCTCTCCCTCCTCCACCTCCTCGTCCCGGGGCGCCCGGCGGCAGCAACGACGGCAAAGCCGGCCCGGGACGCGTTACTTCAGGAGGAGGGAGTTCCCGGGCTCCCCACCCCTCGGCCTCACTCTCCACCTCCTCCGCCCCCCCGGCCCCGCCCCCTGACTTCTAGCGGGGGCGGGCGCGGGGCGGGGGCTGCGGGTACCTGCGCGCGCCGCCGTCCGCTCACCGGAACTCGGGCCGTGCCGGCCCGGCTCCGGGGCCCCCAGCCTTCCGGCGCCTACGCCCCCGTCAGGTCCCCTCCGCGGGCTCCGGGCCGCTTTGCTGTGGTCAGGATAGGCGACCGGTCCGTGTCACTTCTCCCGACCCAACATGGCGGCGGGGTCCGGGGCGGATTCCCGGGGGCGGTGCAGACTGAGGGGGCGTGAGGAGGAGGTGCTTCCCTGCCCGGAGACCAGGCCCGCGGCGCCCCTTCCCACCCGCGAACCCACCGACGCTCGGCTGCCGCGGAGATTGAATGGAGCGCTCCGATTCTGCCCTTCTGCCTTTCTCTTTTCCTTGGCCCAGCTCTCAGTAGTGGCCAGGGCTTTGGGGCTTGCTTTTGTTGGGGAGGACGGGGTTGAGTTTTTTTGGTTGGCTGTTTGCTTCTCAGCGCTATGCTTCCGCACCCTTTGTCGTTGGTAGTAAAATCTCAAGCCCAACCGCGTGAGCCGGGGGCGTTACTCACACCCTCATCACCATTCTGATCGCCGTCCAAAAAACGTTCACGTCTTGTCTCCTTCCGAGGCAGGGATCCTGTCCCTGCCCCCAGGAGCTTCCTGTTGACTGTAGGTCGAACCAGCCTTGCCGGGAGGGGAACCGAAGCTGAGTTCTGTTTGGCGACTATCCCAGTAATGGTGTCTTTGGCTTATGTTGGGACAGCGTTTTTGTATATGATGCTGGCGGCAGCCCAGTGAGGGAAGTGCAACAAGTATGGTTATCCTGCTTGACAACTGTGGAAACAGCGACCCTGAAAGTGGAGAAGCCACAGCTGGAATCGTGTCCGTCTGAATACACGCACCTTTCCTATGAGCCTTGTAAAGCCAGTCGTTGAAGAAGGGGGAGGACCCGGAAGGATGGGGTGGGGGCGTAAAGATGAAGGTTAATCAAGGTCCTCATGGACTGAACCTTGAGGCCCTTCTGCTGCAGTCACTTTTGCCCTATCAGACTTTTAGAGTAACTTCCTCTCTTTATTTCCTCTTTGGTGGGGTTATCAGAATTATTGTGTGACTATTGGTTTCCTTTGCGGTTTTTAGTGAAATTCAGAATCATCTTCGACAGATACGAAATAGTGCAATCATATGTGTCAGTATTCCGGTATTCTAGGAACTTAAGGAAATGCATATAAGGGTTTGAACATTTTTTTCTTCAGCTCATTAAATGAACGAAAGGTAGGCGTAGGCATTAAAGATACACATAATGTGGAACGATGCTGTATTTTCTTTAGCTACTAAAACTTCATTTGTCATTGACTGTCTCAGGGCTTTAAAATTTTATGTAGGTCTATATTCAGCTTTTATTAAAATAGAAAATTCCTTGAGCTGTTGCCTTTCTTCACTAAATAGAGATATTTTCGTCTTCCTAAACACTCAGTCTCAAAAATCACCTCTAAAATAGGCCGGGCCCAGTGGCTCACACGTGTAATCCCAGCATTCTGGGAGTCCAAGACAGCAGGATCACTTGAGTCTAGGAGTTGGAGACCAGCCTGGGCAACATGGGAGACCTCCTATCTATTTAGTAAAATATATTTTAAAAAATAATAATGAAATGAAATAGTAGTTTGCCCCAGTTTAAGGGGTAAGGTGGCTTTGAAGATGTTCTATATGGAGTTTTAAAGTTGGGAGAGTATGTCAGAATGTCACCTACAAGTTATGGATTACATTGACTTACTGAGTTTGCTTCTCTTCGCCCTCCCTTTTTTTTTTTATTACCACATTCCCTGATTTCTTTTTTAGTATATTCATCAATGTCAAACTTCAGTCTGTAAATAACCTGGAAAGTTTTCAATCTTACATTTAGTGGCTCACTTGTTTCCAGGAATATTTTTTTAAAAAATTTTTAATGAGGAAGAGAAAACTGGAAAGTCTTACTGAGTTTGGTGTAACAAAAATTGCTTTTAATCTGTTCATCCTGAAACGGACAAATAAGCTTGCCCCTACTTTTCCCTCCTGCACAGCATAGAGGTGTGGTATGTACATGTGTGTTAGGGAGTGATAAGGAACTTAAGTCTTGAAACCCCTGGAAATGTCTGCTGGAGGAAAAAGCTAGGGGAAATCTTTAAACAAACAAACTTTATGAGATATGTTAGGTCCCTATAAAAGTAAAATGCTTTCATTTATGTAAGTTGATTAATGCTTAAAATTATTTGGCTGGAAGTTTGAAAAGCTGAAAGTTGAACTAGGGCCCACTCAGTACCACCTTGGAACCTGTGATTCTACCAGGAAATGTTTTTGTTTAGGATAAACCTCTCCTACGTGCTATCAGTGATATGCTGCTGCTGCTGCTTCCGCCACTGAGGCTATGATGATTTTCTCTTCCTGGTAACAGTAAAAAAGCCTGCAGCCCTACACAAGGTGCCTCTTTTCTATTCTAACAACCATCCCCTCACCACCTTCCTCAAATCCATTCAGTGCCTGACATTGACTGCACCACCTTGGCTTTGCCGCCTCCACCTGGCCAAGACTGCTCCTATGCCCAGTTAGGAAGAATATGAGTACCCCTCTCTAAGGATTAATTTGGAAGATCAGGAAAAAGGAAGGTATTTCTCCTTGAGTGTTAGGCCTATTGTGCCAAGCTCAGTGGAGAAATGCACCAACTCATCAAGTTCTCAATGCTCCTGATGTCTTCATTGCCTCAAGGACTGAGGTTTCTATATTACAGTTTTATTTCCCCTCAACTGGGAAAGGACTGTCTAAGCAACCTAAGTAAATGTATATTGAGGGCCAGGCATGGTGGCTCAGCTTGTAATCCTAGCACTTTGGGATGCTGAGGTGGGTGGATCACCTGAGGTCAAGAGTTCGAGACCAGCCTGGCCAGCATGTTGAAACCCTGTCTCTACTAAAAAAAAAAAAAATATACAAAAATTAGCCGGGCATGGTGGCATGCGTCTGTAATCCCAGCTACTCGGGAGGCTGAGGCAAGAGAATTGCTTGAACCCCGGGGGCAGAGGTTGCAGTGAGCTGAGATCATGCCACTTCACTCCAGCCTGGGTGAAAGAGCAAAACTCCGTCTCTAAATAAATAAATAAATAAATAAATGGATATAGAAGGACATATCCTGCAATGAATATTTGTCAATCAAATGTGTCTTGCAATTAATAAATGTCAAACATGGCAATCTTACATGAACTTCAGCAAGTCTGTCTCCATCTTGCTCCCTTTTGTTGCTCTCTCTAGCTTTTCACTTCTTCACTACCTGGTTTACAATCTTAGAATTTAACCCTGTGCTGAGTATGCCTTCTCCGCTCCAGAACTATTTTCTGGCAGTATAGTCTTTGCTTCTGGAATCTACTTTGGGGACATCTCTTGTTTTATTTCTGACTTCAATTCTTTCTAGTTCTGCAGCTTGACCCAGGCCTGTTTTATCTACCAAAGTCCCTGGTTTCAGCTCTAGCTTCTGGTACCACTCTGCTTATTCCTAGGTAGCTTTACCCACAGCTTCAGACTTTCATAGGCTCAGCTTGGTTTCTCACTCTGTTTGGTGACAGCAGTTTCTAGGCCAGATGAGCACCTTACATCCTCTTACATGCCCTCTGCCGAGTAGGATACAGCCTGTAGTGGACACCTCTTGAGGGTACCTGTTTAACTCAAGTTCCTCTTCTCTGAGAATTAATTCTTCGATAGGTGGCATGTAGGCCTATGATCTGAGTACTGGTAATCCCAGGCTCTAGGCTGAAAGTTTGAATTTTGAGGAGTAACACAAAAGTAACTCGGTTAGTGATTATTCATGGTAACCATGGTGGAGTTGAGTCAAATGGCAGAAGATGAGTGTCCAGGGGTAGAGGATTCCAGTGCTGGTGGTGCCTGCATCATGAGCATACCATCCCTGTGGCAGAACCTGGACTTTGTCTTGCCTTCCTTGCTTCCTGCCTGAGCCTGCTCCTCTAGTCTTCCTGTTGATTCTTACCATCCTCCAATAAATTCCCTTTATGCTTCAATAGAGACCATTTTTGTTCTTTGCAAATGAAAACCATTACTTAGTCTTTGCTACTTACTTGTGCAGCCAACAGTAAACTCGGGAGCTGTGAGGGTGGCATCTCCTGCCACGTGCTTGGAGAGGCAGTGGGAGTGGGATGGGGGATCCAGTTTTCACAGAGGATGAAGCAGGCACAGCCAGAGGTGGGAGATAAGAGATTGTGGGACCCTAACACTGAGACTTGAGACTTGTGACTTTTGTCACATATAAGACCCCAAACCTAGAACAGAGCTGGCAGGTCAGTCTCTCCTCCTGCTTGCCCATGGCAGTCATGGCTTTTAGACTATGGCATAGCATATACTCTCCCCCAGAGCATTAATACCATCCTCAGAATCCTCAACACAATTCAGGCAACAGTCACTGCAAAACTGGAGTTAGAATACGTTGAAAACCATTTCATATCTCTGCCCTATCAGCTTACAATTTCCTCCTGAGTCTGTATTTGCAATTCCTGTAGTCATTAGCAAGTGTTTGGCCCATACTTTTCTGAAATATTAAGCTGATATATAGTCGTGTCAGTGTCTGACATTGAGTTTAGAAACCAGTAAAATTGCTACCAGATTGCTACTTCCTGGAAATCTTTACAAATGGGTTATGAAAAGTAGAACATAACATTGCTTGAAGGCAAGAAGTTAAAGTAGATTGTTTACCTGCATTGAGTGTTTAGAAAAGAAACTATAAATCAAGCTCTTATCTTTAAAGTTAACGGACATCAGATCATGAAACATAAAAGGTTAGTATTAAGGAGATTTGTATTAGATGTTTTGCAAGGTAACACTGTAACTGGGGTTTTTTTTTAAATGTGTTTAGAATAAATCCATGCTTTTGAAAACCTTGTTTTAATCTCCTCTCTAAGGCTAAATCTTCTTTATGCATTTTTGGCTGTATAGATCCTTATTTTTCACATTGAGCAAATTTTAAATTCTGACTAGAGATATTATATGATGTAAAGAGTAAAACAGGCCTGGCGCGGTGGCTCACGCCTCTAATCCCAGCACTTTGGGAGGCCGAGTCAGGTGGATCACTTGAGGTCAGGAGTTTGAGACCAGCCTGGCCAACATGGTGAAAACCCATCTCTACTAAAATACAAAAATTAGCCAGGCATGATGGCACACGCCTGTAATCCCAGCTACTCTGGAGGCTGAGGCAGGAGAATCGCTTGAACTTGGGAGTCAGAGGTTGCAGTGAGCTAAGATCACGCCACTGCACTCCAGCCTGGGCGACAGAGTGAGACTCTTGTCTCAAAAACAAAACAAAAAACAATAAAACATTTAATATTAACAAACTATGTTCATCTTCTTTGACTTGTATATGAAAAGGGCTTTTGATTACTTGAAATAGCTACTTAATGTTTCTTTTTTCTAAGGAAAGCACATATGCAACAAATGTTTAATGTAAGACCCATGCTTTGATGAAAGGTGTTTTACGTCATGTGAATGAATGAATTAATCAGTGCAGACATGAGGATTGATAAACAACAGCAGTGGCAATGGCTGTCTTTTTATTGAGCCTTCACTATATGCCAGGTGCTTTACCTACATCATTCACTGAATCTGCACAATAACCTTGGAGGTTGGTAGTATTATCACCATTTACTGATTGGATACCTCAGGCTTGGAGGGGTTAAGCAACAGACAACTAATAAGAGGAGATGCTCCAAAACCTATTCTACTCAAAGTCACTGTGATTCCAAAAAAGAAATTATATTTAAATGTTATTTCAGTGACCATGTAAAATACTATTTCTCTAAATTCTGGAATCATAAAAATGGGTAAATTGCCTTTAAAATTAGGAAGATATAGCTAAGAAATGTGAGAGTGTACAAATTCATAGGAAATCCTTCTTTATATTACAATCTCACATCCCGAAGAAAGGGTTGGAGCAAACAGATTTATGAGAGACTAGCCTAAAAAGAATGAATTCATTTCAGAAAAAAAAGCATGTATTAAATATGACTTTCTGGAGAGATTAGTTATTTGCATCTATCAAGTCAAACTTCCATCGACACTACCTAAAATCATGGTCTTCCAACAAAGAACCAAATATGGGAAATGACCATATACATGCATAAATTACCTTACCAAATACAAAATGTCCAAGTTACACCAATATTAAGGTTCGTATTTTAATCTGCTCTGTGTAACTGTATAGTTAAACCTTCCATAGTAACTCAATGATAAAAGTCATTAACAGTTAATAATAGCCCAACACTAGGTAAGATTGTTTAATATTTTAAAAATCAGCTCATTCATTCATAAAACAGAGTGCCTCCTGATAAATTCTGTGTCTTTTGGCCTATATTAAGAGATTTTTTTTTTTTTCTCGAGAGGGAGCCTCTCTCTGTTGCCCAGGCTGGAGTGCAGTGGCGCGATCTCAGCTCATTGCAAGCTCCGCTTTCCGGGTTCATGCCATTCTCCTGCCTCAGCCTCCGAAGTAGCTGGGACTACAGGCGCCCGCCACCATGCCTGGCTAATTTTTTGTATTTTTTTTTAGTAGAGACGGGGTTTCACTGTGTTAGCCAGGATGGTCTCAACCTCCTGACCTCGTGATCCACCTGCCTAGGCCTCCCAAAGTGCTGGGATTACAGGCATGAGCCACCGCGCCTGGCCAAGAGAGATCTTATGACTTTATTAACTTAGAGATAAATACCAGGACACATTGTACTGAAATCCAAGGAGTGTGAACATTAATAGATTTTCAAATACTTTATTAAAATTTATTTTCAGAGATAAGGAAATTAATATCCTACCAAACTTCATGGGTTTTTTTGTTTGTTTGTTTTTGAGACCAAGTTTCGCTCTTGTGCCCAGGCTGGAGTGCAATGGCACGATCTCGGTTTACCACAACCTCCACCTCCCTGGTTCAAGCGATTCTCCTGCCTCAGCCTCCCAAGTAGCTGGGATTACAGAAATGCACCACCATGCCCAGCGAATTTTGTGTGTTTAGTAGAGACGGGTTTTCTCCATGTTGGTCAGGCTGGTCTTGAACTCCAGACCTCAGGTGATCCGCCCACCTCGGCCTCCCAAAGTGCTGGGATTACAGGCGTGAGACACCGCCACCGGCAAAAGTTTATGTTCAAATGCATAGGTGTCAGGCTGGGAGTGGTGTCTCACACCTGTACTCCCAGCATTTTGGGAGGCCAAGGCGGGGGGGATCATGAGGTTGGGAGTTCAAGACCAGCCTGACCAACATGGTGAAACCCCATCTCTACTAAAAATACAAAAATTAGCCAGGCGTGGTGGTACATGCCTGTAATCCTAGCTACTCAGGAGGCTGAGGCAGGAGAATCATTTGAACCTGGGAGGCGGAGGTTGTGGTGAGCTAAGATTGCGCCACTGCACTCTAGCCTAGGCGACAGAGCAAGATTCTGTCTCGGTGCGGGGGGTAAAAAACCCATAGGTTTCTTGTGGAAGTTTTCATTAGAGACTAATAAAATCTGTTTTTTTTCAGTTTATACCTAATTTGGTTTTAAATTTGTTTTGATTAAAATAACTAGCCACGGCCGGGTGCGGTGGCTCACGCCTGTGATCCTAGCACTTTGGGAGGCCAAGGCGGGTGGATGTCTTGGGCCCAAGAATTTGAGACCAGCCAGGGCAACATGGTGAAAGGCCATCTCTAGTAAAAATAGAAAAATTTCGCAGTGGCTCATGCCTGTAATCCCAACACTTTGGGAGCCTGAGGCGGGTGGATCACTTGAGGTCAGGAGTTCGAGACCAGCCCAACCAACGTGGTGAAACCCTGTCTCCACTAAAAACACAAAAATTAGCTGAGCGTGTTGGTTTGTGCCTGTAATCCCAGCTACTTGGGAGGCTGAGGCAGGAGAATCGCTTGAACCTGGGGGCTGGAGGTTGCAGTGAACCAAGATGGCACCACTGTACTCCAGCCTGGGCGACAGAGTGAAACTCCATGTAAAAAAAAAAAGATTACCTTCTAGCTTTATTACCATTATTATCATATTCATTTATTTATAGTGGACTAATCTACAATCATTTCAAATTATTTGAGCCCTGAGTTCTGATCATTAATTTGCATAGGTATATGTTCTTCTGAATACTTGAAACCACATTTACTAAAGAATCAACAACCATGCACTGAAGATTCAAAATGTATGCAATGACTCTCACAGTTTAAAGGGTGCTATTTAAATTATCTAAACACGACTAATGTTGTGGAGATTTTTCTTTTGGAGACCTAGTAATTTTGGCATAAAATAGAAAATTGGCACTCATGCTTATTTTATGTAAAATTAATTCCAAGTTTAAAATAGAAGCAATGCAGGAGACCAAGGAATGGATGTTTTGAAAACCACAGACTGGAAAATTTGATTTATGTTATAATGAGTGACTTTTAAAATGTATATGAACTCCTATTCAGGAAAATATTCAGGTTCTCCTTAAACCTTTTAAGGACATATTGTCCAGTCGTGGATTCTATTTGAAAACTTTGAAACAGAAAATAATCCTCCGTTTAATAAAAGCCTCCAGAATAAACAACTTCTTTAAGCTTTTCTCTGACGTCTCCCATATTCTCTGTTAAAATTACCAGTCTCATTTCCTTTGAGATGGTGTGCTGTGCATCCAGAGAACAAAGCATTTCCTGAGTCTGTTTAGAGTATGTAGAACCCGTTCCTAAGTGTTTACCATGTATCCTCAAGAATCTGGCATATATTTGAAAAAAAAAACAATAAAAAAATCCCAAAGAATACAGAAACTTATATAAAAGCTTGAGATGATTAATGGCACAGAATTATGCAAAGTCTTAGCAAGCATTTGATAAATTTGATTATTTAGACATTAAATACTTATTAAATAAAACTTTACTTACCTAATCAATTTGAATATCCATATATATGACTATGAGAATGCAAAAAATCTTTGAGCTAGAAGTGAAATATAAGTTCTTGTTCCACTGCTAGTGGGTACAGGATTTCTTCTCGGGGCGATGAAAATATTCTGGAATTACATAGTGGTGATGCTTGCACAGCTTTGTGAATATAGTAAAAATCACTTTAAACGGTGAATTTTACTGTGTGTAAATTATATCACGATATTAAAAAAATTTCTGGTACCAGAATTTTATGCCCTTTTATAGCTATGTAATCTTAAGCAAGCAAATTTCCCAATTTCTCAAAGACTTCAGTTTTTTCCATTGTAAAGTGAAGGGATTGTATTAGGTCAATGTTTTTTGAACTGTGGGTTGCAATTCCTTAGAGTAGCAAAATCAATTTAGTGCATGGCAACCAGCACCTTTTAAAAAATGAAACAAATATCACAGCATACTGCATATACTAAGTATAATTTGGCAAAACTTTTATTTTTTCTGTGTGTATATACTGAGTATGATATAAAATATATTTTTTCATTGTGGGTTACAGTTATAAAGGTTGAAACCCACTGTATTTCCTGATTTGTGATGTCTCCATAAAATTTAGTCAATTTACATTCAATTTAGTAGTAGCAAACTCTCCATTTGATCTTATAATATTTGCAGGTTATGTTCTTGGAACGCTTACCACACATCAGACACCATTCTGAACTCTTTACGTATTAACTCAATCCTCACTGCACACTATGAAACAGAACAATTGTTATGGTTCTTTCATTTTATAGACAAGGAAAATGAAGGAAAGATAAGTTAATAAGGAAGACAAAATCATACAGTTAGAAGTGGTGGAGCTAGAAATTGAGCCCTAATAGTTTAATTTACAGTATGTAAATTATATCTCAATTAAAATAATTAGTCCCAGAATTGTATGCCCTTTTGTAGCTACGTAATCTTAAACCAGCAAATTTCCCAATTCTGTTTTCCCAAATCTATTTTTGGTTGTGAATATTGTCCAAAAAAATAAGAAAAGTTTCATTGAGGCCAGGTGTGGTGGCTCATGCCTGTAATCCCAGCAGTTTGGGAGGCTGAGGCAGGTGGCTCACCTGAGGTCAGGAGTTCAAGACCAGCCTGGCCAACATGGTAAAACCCCATCTCTACTAAAAATACAAAAATTAGCTGGGTGTGGTGGTGGGCACCTATAATCCCAGCTACTTGGGAGGCTGAGGCAGGAGAATCACTTGAACCTGGGAGGCGGAGGTTGTATTGAGCCGAGATCATGCCACTGCACTCCAGCCTGGGTGACAGAGCGAGAGTCCCTCTCAAAAAAAAAAAAAAAAAAAGGAAAGGTTTCACTGATCTGAAAGAAACCATACTGGAGAAAGCACTAAAGGAGATGGAGGAAGCGTAGTCATCAAATCACTTTGGTCCATCAGTCCTCTTGCCAGTGCCCTCTGTAGACTCAAGGTTTTGGCTGAGTAGCAGAAATTTTCACTTACAAAAACAACAGAAAAGGACACTCTGTATTAAATAATCTTCCCTTAAGAAAAATTAAGTAGGCTGGGTGCGGTGGCTCACCCCTGTAATCCCAGCACTTTGGGAGGCCAAGGCAGGTGGACACTCCTGTAATCCCAGCACTTTGGGAGGCCAGGCTGAGACCAGCCTGGCCAACATGGTGAAACCCTGTCTCTACTAAAAATACAAAATTAGCCGGGCGTTGTGGTGGGCACCTGTAGTTCCAGCTACTTGGGAGGCTGAGGCAGGAGAATCGCTTGAACCCAGGAGGCGAAGGTTGCAGTGAGCCAAGGTCGCACCACTGCACTCCAGCCTGGGTGACAGAGCAAGACTCCATCTCAAAAAAAAAAAAAATAGATAAAGAAAAATTAAAAACTCCCATCTTTCTTTTGTTTCGTTCTATTAATATAAAGACGTCTTCAACTTTAGTTCAGTTGAATTTGGCCGCAAACATGTCCAGTGCTTTTCCCCAGGTAACAATTGTTCTAATTAGTCTCCAAGGAAGGCAGTGATAACAGGGTGCATGAGAAATGCGAAACAGAATTCAGACGGATGACTGAAGTCAATGAGATTTTAATTAAAAAAAAAAAACCAAATTATCTGTCTTCCTATCTTCTTTTTGATGATAGCCATATTCATTGGCACACACATATACCCATGCTTCTAATAATTCAGCAAAAACGCCAGGCGCAGTAGCTCACACCTGTAATCCTAGCACTTTGGGAGGCCGAGGTGAGTGGATCACCTGAGGTCAGGAGTTGAAGACCAACCTGGCCAACATGGTGAAACCCCGTCTCTACTAAAATACAAAAATGAGTGGGGCATGATGGCAGGTGCCTGTAATCCCAGCTACTCAGGAGGCTGAGACAGAGAATCGCTTGAACCCGGGAGATGGTGGTTGCAGTGAGCCGAGATCACACCACTGCACTCCAGCCTGGGTGGCTGAGTGAGACTCCATCTTAAAAAAAAAAAAAAGTAGTAAACACAAAACATTTTTTGCTTGGAGGCTTCTCAAGGAACTTCTGATCTCTTGGCAATCAAAATCGGAAACTCTCATTTGTTGGGTGTTCTTTAGCAGGTACTTGTCCTGCTTTTATATGCTAACACATTTAAATTCATCTTCACCACAATCTGTGAGGTCATCCCTGTTTTGTTTTTGTTTTTAGTGTGAGTACACGGCAACTCACTTAAAATAATTTAGTGTTAAGAGAGCCAGCTTAAATTAAGCTTCAGTTTCTGTGAACCAACCCTGGTAGTTTTTCCTACTATATGAATCTGAAGTATTGCTCCCCTACTCAAATGCACCTCCATACACTGTGTACATGTATACATGCATTTCATATGTTTTCCATTGTTACAATTTATATAGATGTATTATATCTACTCATACATTTCCATTCTTTTGCTGTCATCTGCTATGGGATCTATATTTTACTATTATAGAACATTTAAGGCCAGGCATGTTGGCTCATGCCTATTATCCCAGCACTTTGGGAGGCTGAGGCCAGAGGATTGCTTGAGGTCAGGAGTTTGAAATCAGCCTGGGCAACATAGCAAGACCCTGTCTCTACAAAAAATGGAAAGAAAAAACAAAAACAAAAACAAAAACAGGCATGGCAGCACATGCCTGTAGTCATAGCTACTTCGGAGGTTGATGCAGGAAAATCCCTTGAGCCCGGGAGTTGCAGTGAGCTATGATTACACAACTGCACTCCAGCCTGAGCCTAGGTGACAGAGTGAGACACTGTCTCTAAATAAATAAATGAGAACATTTTGAAAATTTAGTCAAACAATGGGGAATCTTGTTCTTTTACCTTCAGTTCAGCTCAAATCTTGAATATTTATATTTAATAATCACATGCAAATGTTCCCCATTATTTCCTATTTAATAAATACTACACTATAAGTTGTTAAATTTAGGTCCAGCTGCTAATGACTAATGGGGTAAGAACAGTATAGCTGTTTATACAGAATTTTGCAAATTGATCATGGAATTTACAGAGGAATGGAGACCCCTGACTTAGTTGTGTGTGTGTATGTGTTTTTAACTATAATCTTATTCTTGGACAATGCTTGAGATAATGATTCCCATAAGAAAATGTAAGTTATGCAGAGAAAAAAACACTTGTATAAAATGTAAAATGACAGATGAACTTTCAGCCTGTAAAATCTACTTTGGAAAAATCAGATTAGAAGTTCTTTCAAGGCATAGGAAGAACACATTTAACAGAGATTTTAGCCAAGCAGAAATAATGCAGAACCACTATGAAGAATTTAGTGTGCCTAGCCACATACAAGCTTTCTGTTCATTTATTTTCGAAGGTAGATACCACTTTTTTCACAATTACTAAAAGCCAGGCAAATTACTAGTATTTTACGTCATCATAACTCATTAATCCCTCACAAAGTCCTATAAATTTAGTAATGAAATTAAAATCCCCTGGGAGTCAGAAACATCCCATTTGTGAGAAATACACTTTTCAATTTATGCCAACCAAAAGCAGAATAAAATTTTAATTTATGAATTTTTAAGATGAGAAAAGTGGGGCTTAGCAATGCTAACTAATATGTGCAAGTTTGTGCAGTTATAAGGAATCTGATTCATAATCACTTTTCTCCATTGCCTCCACGGATTAAAAAGGTGTTCCCAGCCCTGCAGTTTTTCTTACAGAGCTCAGTTCCTTAACCACATATCAATAAATTTCAATTGTGGCCGGGTAAGGTGGCTCACACCTATAATCTCAGCACTTTGGGAGGCTGAGGCGGGCAGATCACCTGAGGCCAAGAGTTTGAGACCGGCCTGACCAACATGTCGAAACCCCGTCTCTGCTAAAAATACAAAAAGTAGCCAGGTGTGGTGGCAGGCGCCTGTAATTCCAGCTTCGAGAGGCTGAGAGAGAAGAATCACTTGAACCCAGGAGGGGT